>NC_143070.1:4237500-6737500 GCF_052426305.1 Pelodiscus sinensis | reverse complement strand
GGTGTCTCAATGCTGTCACATTCACTTCCAAAGAGGGGGGCTTCCCAAAGCAGGCCCTTGCTGCTGACCCCCAAGGCATCCACAGGTCCAGTCTCCTTTCAATGGGCCCACTTCCCAGGGCTTATTGATCTCGGATCTGGCTTCCATCCCCTCTCCAACCTTTGCAACTGCCCAGAGGTGCTCACCTTCTGCCTTATCCATTCCCACCTCATTCATCCCACAGGGACAGTCTCTGCCTCTGTCCTAGGGACTATTCTACCAAGATGTAATACAAAGTTTCCATGTAAAAGGACTCAATACAAAGCTAAAAACTTCAATGAGAAAATGAACAATACAGAGACGTGTCTACATCTGCTGCAGGGAGACACCTCTGCCTGCCTCCAGCCCTCTCCCCCAGAGTCTACAGCCCCACTGAAAAGCGGGGGAGGGGAAGAAAAGAGGCTGAGGCCCATCCAACAGGACTGAAGCAGTCATGAGCAAGCCATGCCACGGAGCCATTGTCCGGTCCATTGCTGGTGCTGTGATGCTTCAGGCACGCTGAAAAGCAGTCACCTCTAGGATGGGCTGGACAGCTGTTTAACACCTGGGCTACGTCTAGACTGGCATGATTTTCCGGAAATGCTTTTAACAGAAAAGTTTTCCATTAAAAGCATTTTCGGAAAAGAGCATCTAGATTGGCAGGACGCTTTTCCGCAAAAGCACTTTTTGCGGAAAAGCGTCCGTGGCCAATCTAGATGCGCTTTTCCACAAAAAAGCCCCAATCGCCATTTTCGCAGTTGGGGCTTTTTTGCGGAAAACAAATCTCTGCTTTCTACACTGGCCCTTTTGCGCAAAAGTTTTTCGGAAAAAGACTTTTGCCTGAATAGGAGCAGCATAGTGTTTCCGCAAAAACACTGGCCATCTTACATGAGATGCTTTTGCGGAAATTCAAGCAGCCAGTGTATACAGCTGGCAAGTTTTTCCGGAAAAGCAACTGCTTTTCCAGAAAAAGTGGCCAGTCTAGACACAGCCCTGCAGTCTCAGGGCAGGCAGGGGACAGTGCAGGCTGCCTTCCTGCAGGGCCTCCATCAGAATTACTGTGCCCTCCTGGCTTAGGAAAAGAATAAACAGGAGGACTGGAAATTAACCCACCCAGTTGCACGTCCCCTAGGCAGGGAATGAGCCATCTATATTAGGCCCCAGCTGGAGTATCATGTCTAGTTCTGGGTGCCACATTTCAGGAAACGTGGAGAAACTGGAGAAAGTCCAAAGAAGATCAACACAAATGATGAAAGGTCTAGAGAACATGAGATATGAGGCAAGGCTGAAGAAATTGGCCTTATTTACCTTGGAAAAGAGAAGACCGAAAAGGGACGAGAGCAGCTTTCAAGTATCTATGGGTATGTCTACACTAGCCCCTTAGTTCGAACTACGGAGGCTAATGTAGGCATTCGAAGTTGCAAATGAAGCCCAGGATTTAAATATCCCGGACTTCATTTGCATCTTCCTGGGCGCCACCATTTTTAAATGTCCCTTAGTCCGAACTCCGTGCCTGCGGCTACATGCGGCACAGAATAGGTAGTTCAAATTAGGATCTCTAATTCGAACTACCGTTACTCCTTGTGGAATGAGGACATTAGGATGAGACCCCACCCCTGGTGTGGATCCTGGCTGCTCTGGGTCTCCCTGCCTCCTTTTGCATTAGGTACGCAAACGAGGCATGGCTATATTCATCCCTGCGCCTCATTTGCATCTTTTCTTGAGCAACAACAATGCACAGTGTAGACATAGCCATTGGGTTTTGTCTTATTTGGTTTCCCTTTCCCCTGCTTCACTCCTCATTGGTGGGGAGGAGGCTGTTCTCTAGTCCTGGTGGTGGGAAGTCATCACAAAGAAATAGGACAGGCAGATGCTCTGAGAGTGATCCCCACTGGTGACCAAAGCCATCCCTGGGCCATTTAGGGAAAGAACTTTCACTATTCCACCCTTCAGAATCTCAGTGCTGACTGGCTGAGCTGGGGAGGCCAGTCACAGGGAGGAGACTCAGGACTTTGTGATTCTCTTTAAGGCCCAGCAAATGAGCCAGAACCCACCAACCAGCACAAGCAGGTGATTCCTCCTGTGGAGGCTAGGTTGTGCTTCAGTCTCTCACTTCCCTGTTCTCCTGATTATCCAGATTTTTGATGATCTGATCTGGCCCCATCTCAACTCAATGTGACCAATGGGGCTCTGTTGTGTAACAGCTAAAACAGCCAACTGTATTAATATCTTATTCTGTATAAGGGGTCTTTTGGCCCTTCACTAAAACTCACCATGGGGGTGGGGGAGGATTGGTTAAACAGCCCCTAGCCCAACAGGACGGGGAAGGGTCAATAGGACAGTCTCCAGGGTGTAATGGGGAGAGGCCAATACTCCAGGTCAACTTGATTGACAGGGTAGGAAGGCTAATGAGAGCCTGGAGCAGGGAGGATCCTATTGCACACAAGCTGCAATTGCCAGGATCAGAGCAGGGCTGAGCTAGGGTGAAAGCAGACACTGTAGATGAGCTGGGGAGCAAAGCTGGGCCAGCCAGAGAGAGGCAGAAAGCAGCAGGACAGGGCTGGGTACAAGGCTGCAGAAGCAGCCCAGACAGCTCACCTGTGCTGGGAGCAGGCTGCAGCCACTAGAGCAAGGAGAATCAATCCAGGGGGCTGGAGGCAGACCAGCATCAGTGCCATGGCAGAGTGGAGCTAGAGCAGTTCAGAGGCAAATGTGGTGAGTAGCTGGGGAGAGTGAGGGGTCCTTGTGCTCAGAGTCTGGGACAGAGAGCCCCACCAGTCCAAAGGCCTGGCAGGCCACACTTGGAGGGGATCATTACCCCTTTGGGGGGAGGGGGAACTAACACTGAGGAGAGTCCTACTACCTAGCCCCTGTGGCCACTGCTAGAGCAATTGTCTGTCCTGCAGCATAGCCGAACACTGGGAGGGAGGCCTGGGACACACGAGGAACAGACTGAACTTCCCTTACATTTCAGAGATGCATGGGTGTGATGTCCCCAAGCCACAGAACAGGGCTGTGTGTTTTCTTTTAGCCTCTCATTTTCCCTTATTTTCTTAATTGCTGATTAATAAATGGCCCTTGCTTTGAGCTGTAGGTCGCCATAGAATCATAGAACTGGAAGGGAATTGGGAACATCCTCATGGCAGGACCCAGCACCATCTATGCCATCCCTGACAGGTGAATGTCTAATCTCCTCTTAAATATCTCCAGTGATAGTGTCAAGGCTGTTCCCCACTCTGGCACTCTGAGTGCAGAAGATGGGGGCCCGCAAGAGACTTTAAAAATACCATGCCTCTATAGGCTTCTGCTTAAAAGCTCCCCAAGGTCACAGATTCCCTGGCCTTGGGAGCTAGGCTGCCACCACCAAGTGCAAACTCATTTTTTCTTGAACCCAGGAAGCAGCATTTGGAACTAATTCCAGAGGGGTACCCCAAGCTCTTCCACCACAAGAGACCTCGGGGAGAGGGGAGGGGAGAAAAGAAAACCTACAGTCTCCAATTGCCAAAAACGGAGAGGTCAGCTTACACACGCAGACCTCCTATTACCTTCCAGGACACAAGAATCAAAATCAACTTTAAAAAAGTTATTTTATTAACAAAACAAAAAGACATACTTGATTGCTAGATGTTTGAAAGTAACCAAGAAAAGAACAAATTACAAACACAGAGAAATTCATTCCTGGGATTGAGTTTATGGTTACAGTGCATGGGGGGGAGGGGGGAGACAGGGCGAGGCACATGGATTTAACACAGAGTTTAACCAAATAACAAAACAAAGAAAATAACCTATATATCTATCTACTTACATACCCGTGCTTCTAGGTCCAGTCCATTTCCATGCCTCGTATTCTTTATAGGCATGGTAGTTCTCCCTGGTTCAATTCATCTGGTTTCCCCAGCTCCTGGCTTAAAATTCACACACAGAAAAACAGCAGGCAGGTATCTTTTCCAATTCAAGTTCCAATTCACACCACTGTCAGAAGAGGGCGCTGTGATCCGATTGATCAAGCCATATCACAATACACATTTTGTTCTGTGAACGCTGAACTAAAGAGACTTCCATGGTACCTTAAACATACCTTTAGCAAGTTTTATTGCAAACAATTCAGGAGCAGTTTTAAAAGCCCTATATGTAGACACATTTAATACTAAGCAATTAAAACTGCATTAAAAGATATCAAAAGGCATCAAGCATTAAAAGCAATATTTAAATAGAATAATTAATCTAAATCTAATCCCTAACCCAATTTAACAGCCTAATTGTTAATTCAGCACACGCGCATACACACACACACACACACACACACTCCATTCATCCTTTGGGGCTGGCCAGACCCCAGGTAATGTTGATTAATTTGGTTGAGGCAGAAGTCCGACGCACATGTCACCCTAATATGATGAATTGATGGTTTCCAACTCGTGGGACAAAATGGTGTGGTATATAACCCCTCGGGGGAGGGGAAATCAGTCCATGTGGAATAATATCTATTGGTTACACAGTCCGGGTTGGGTGATGTCCATAAGTTGCAACCCCCCTCCCCCCACCACCTTCTGCAGATGTTCTCACAACTGATCTTGGAGCATCCTGCATACACCACCCAATTTTGCTTGCCTCACCACAAGTTATAAACAATAGAATGTCCTTGATTAGGTCTCTCCTTTGTTACCCCTTCTCTGGAACATTGCCTCCTTCTGTATTGTTTTGTCTCCTCAGCACACATAGTCTTTTCTTCTTACACAGTTCTCTTCTCAAAGTTGTAAACAAGTCCATAAACCTTTGGGGTTCTTGCTTGGACCTCAGCATGGCCTCGCTTCAGCTCATTTACTGTTAATTCACTCACACTACCCATGATTTGTGACACCATGTGTGACCAGCCTCCCAGCCCCAGCTTTTTAGAGCAGACCTAGCCCAGCTCTCTCCTGAAGCAAGAAGCCTTTAGCAAGGAACGGGGCTGTTAAACCCCTTGGCTTCCAGGAGTTGAACGCACAGGCTGGGCAGGGACACATATGCACATCTCCTGCCCCACACCCCAGGAGGAAGTCAGGGTACGTCTACACTACAACATTAATTCAAACTAACTTAGTTTGAATTAGTTAATTCGAACTAAGCTAATTCGAACTAATGGATCCAAACTAAAAAACTAGTTCGAATTAGCTACACACCCCTTAATTCGAACTAGCTAGTTCGAACTAGGCTTAATCCTCATAAAATGAGGGTTTCCTAGTTCGAACTAAGCGCTCCATTAGTTTGATTTAAATTCGAACTAACGGAGCGCTAGTGTAGTGCCTATGAAAGTTAGTTCGAACTAACGTCTGTTAGTTCGAACTAACTTTGTAGTGTAGACATACCCTTAGAGAGTTGCTGCAGCCTGCAGCTGCGTGTCTGAGGCTGGATACACAGCATGAGCTCCTGACTGCATGAGGGGGAGGGGTGAGCCTGAGCTCCCACCCCATATACCACAGGAATTCAGGTCGCATGCTGCTTGTGGCACATGTGCTGAGGACTGCCGACCCGTTAGTGGGTTTCTCCCTCGTGTGGATTCTCCAATGTCTAATAAGATTTGAGCTGCCCCCACCCCAGTCATTGCAACTGAAGGGTTTCTCTCTCGTGTATGTTCTCTTATTTTTTTACAAAGTCTGACCTGTGTTTGAAGCCTTTCCTACAATCAGAGTGGTGGCTCTCTTGTACGTATTATTTGTTGGATAGTAGGCAGGAGCACCAAATGAAGCTTTTCCCACAATCAGAGCGGATGAAGGGTTTCTCCTATGTGGGTTCTCTTATGCCTAACAAGATTTGAACGCAGACTGAAGCTTTTCTTACAGTCAGGGCAAGTGAACGGCTTTTCCCCTGTGTGGGTTCTCCAATGAGTAACAAGATGTGATCTCTGATTGAAGCTTTTCCCACAGACTGTGCAACTGAAGGGTTTCTCCCCTGTGTGGGTTCTCCTATGTGTCACAAGATCTGAACTTTGACGGTAGGTTTTCCCACAGTCAGAGCAAGTGAAGGGTTTCTCCCCTTTGTGGGTTCTCCTATGGGTAACAAGGTCTGAACTCTTACTGTAGCTTTTCCCACAGTCAGGGCAGTCAAAGGGTTTCTCTCCTTTGTGGCTTCTCTGATGTTTATTAAGGTGTGAGCGGCAACTGTATCTCTTCCCACAGTCAGAGCAGCTGAATGGTTTGTCCCCTGTGTGGGTTCTCGTGTGTCTAACAAGATTTGAGCGCAGACTGAAGCTTTTCCCACAGTCTGAGCAGCTGAAGGGTTTCTCTCCTGTGTGGGTTCTCCTATGTAAAATAAGTTGTGAACTCCTATCGAAGCTTTTCCCACAGTCAGAGCAGCTGAAGGGTTTCTCCCCTGTGTGGTCTCTCCTATGTTTAACAAGGTCTGAGCTCTCTCTGAAGCTTTTCCCACAATCAGAGCAGACAAAAGCTTTTTCCTCTTGGTGGCTTCTCCAATGTACATTAAGGTGTGAGCGGCAACTGTATCTCTTCCCACAGTCAGAGCAGCTGAAGGGTTTCTCCCCTGTGTGGGTTCTCCTATGTCTAACAAGATTTGAGCGCAGACTGAAGCTTTTCCCACAATCTGAGCAGCTGAAGGGTTTCTCTCCTGTGTGGGTTCTACTATGTAAAATAAGTTGTGAACTCTTATTGAAGCTTTTCCCACAGTCAGAGCAGTTGAAGAGTTTCTCTCCTATGTGGTCTGTCTTATGTTTAACAAGGTCTAAGCTCTCATTTAAACTTTTACCGCAGTCAGGGCAGTCAAAGGGTTTCTCCATTTTGTGGCTTCTCCAATGTACATTAAGGTGTGAGCTGCAACTGTAGCTTTTCCCACAGTCAGAGCAGATGTAGGGTTTTTCCCCTGTGTGGGTTCTCGTATGTCTAACAAGATTTGAGCGCAGACTGAAGCTTTTCCCACAGTCTGAACAGTTGAATGGTTTCTCTCCTGTGTGGGTTCTCTTATGTATAACAAGTTTTGAACGCCTACTGAAGCTTTTCCCACAGTCAGAGCAGTTGAAGGGTTTCTCCTCTGTGTGAGCTCTCTTATGTTTAACAAGGTCTGAGTTCTCACTAAAGCTTTTCCCACAGTCAAGGCAGTCATAGGGTTTCTCCCCTTTGTGGCTTGTCCAATATGTATTAAGATGTGAGCTGCAACTGTAGCTTTTCCCACAGTCAGAGCAATGGAAAGGTGTCTCCTCCGTGTGGGTTCTCCTGTGTCTAACAAGATTTGAGTGTAGACTGAAGCTTTTCCCGCAGTCAGAGCAGCTGAAAGGTTTCTCTCCTGTGTGTGTTCTCCTATGGGTAATAAGGTGTGATCTCTGATAAAATCTTTTTGTGCAGTCAGAGCAGCTGAAGGGTTTCTCCCCTGTGTGGATTCTTCTGTGAATAACAAGGTATGACCTGCAACTGTAGCTTTTCCCGCAGTCAGAGCAGTTGAAAGGTTTCTTTACTGTGTGGGTTCTCCTATTTATAACAAGGGCTGAACTCTTATTGAAGGTTTTCCCACCATCAGAGTAGTTATGGGGTATCTCTATTGTATGTATTATCTGATGGTTAGTAAGGTATGAGCCCTGACTGAAGCTTTCCCCACAGTCAGAGTATTGGAAGTGCTTTTCTTCTGTGTGGGTTCTTTCATGTTCAATAAGAGTTGCACAGTCACTGCAAGTGGAGGATGGCTGTTGATGGGGGATTTTCTGTTCCAGAAACCACTGACTTCTTTTTTCCCCTCTGCTCTTGTGACTGAATTTATTCTGTCCCTCTCCTGGATAATTTCCCTGCTGCCATTCACAGCTCTCTTTCTGCTCAGAACTCTGGGAAACATATCCTTCAGATCTTCCTAGTAATAGCCCAAATGGAGCCACTTGCTCTGGTTCTTCTTGCTGAAGACTCTCCTCATTGTTCTCACTCAGCATCCCATCACCTGTTGGGACAGAGAGAAAATCCAGGCAGGAGTCACTCTCAGTACTTAGCTAAAGGAAAACTCTGAAAATGGATTAGAAAAGGGGGAACACACCCAAATAATGGCTGGAAAGGTTTAATAATCATGAGCTGAGTTAAATTCTCCTTCCTCAACTCCTCTCCAGAGGGGAGGACCCAGCCTTCCCCTCACCCTCTGGAGCTGAAGACAGGCTGAAGGTCTGTGTGGGTTCTCCTGTGTTCATTAGAGTTAATAAAAATATACAAGAGACACCTACTATGAGGACACAGAAATTTCTGAGTCAGTTTAGCTGATTTCTCACCTGTGTGGGTGTCGTTAATGATCTCCCCTTCCACATAGCCGTGGAGATCTGGGATCCACAGCTCCTCCCTTTGCTTCACCCAGGAGATCACATGAGTTTTGAAGACTGGAAATCCTGTATGGGGATCAATTAATCAAGTGCTGATCTTGTTTATTAAGGTCTGTGCCATTACTATTTCCAGAGCCAGAATCCGAGTTGCTCACCCAGAGAGGTTCCTTACCAACTTTGCAGAGACTGGGCTCTGGATGGTACAAGATCTCATGACACACTCACTTGCAGGAATGGTGCATGACCTCTGCTTGACAAATTCCCCTGCTGATTCTCTGGGGGAGCCGAGCTCTCTGCTACACCTTGTAGGGTACACCTAAATCTCCCTCATGGCCCATTTCATCCCTCCATCCCAGGGCAGGAGAGGAATATACTGCTCAGAAGGGGAGCTCTAGTGAGGGCTTGCAGGTCTGACACCCAAACCCACAAGCAGGGCTCATACTGCAGCAGCCACATGGGAGATAACAGGAATTTGGGAGAGGAAGGACCCCACAGAGTTCTAGCTCCCAAAGAGCTCTGTCCACAAAACTCCTGGCTGGAGGGCTTCACTCGCCCTGCTCTTTGGCTCAGATGCTCTACTTGAAACAGGAGGAGACAGAGGAAGTTGTTTGAGCAGCTAAGTGAATCCTCAGGTAGCTCTTTCAGACCTTGCCTAGGTTCCAGACTCCTGGCCCTGACTGCCTGTACCTGCATGGGCCCTGCCAGCTGCTCACAATAGCTGGTGGTCATGGCGGTGTTGGGCTGTGCTGCTTCTCCAGGGTGTGTGGTTGTTGCTACAGCTGAGCTCCTCTTCTGCTGCCTGGGTTCTACTCTGCCAGCAGCAGCAGCCTCTTTGTGTTCCCCAACCTCCTTCTCATGGCCAGCCTGGCCTACCATTAGTTCCCTGCTCACAAGCACAGAATCTATCATTCGCTTTTTCCTGTCCTGAGAGCACATTCCTCACACCTTCAGCCAGACCCATTCTCCCAACCTGATTTAGTGCTGGGAAGATCCACCTGTGACGTTATAGGATTAAAACATGACCACGTAGGTCACTGTGGTACATTGCAACAAACCTCATGCAAAGTGGTACGAATGGGAACATTCTGATGTGGTGACTGATTATCCTGTTGGTAAGGGGACATCATTTTTCTGACTCACATTATGAATATGGATCTGTATTTCAGATATGGCGGCTGCTGTGGAAACCTGTATTTCAGATATGGTGGCTGCTGTGGAAACACCCACAATGTAGTTTCCATCCAATCCACCCAGCACACAGTGAGTGAAGCATTCAGATTGATGGTCCAGCAACAAAACCCATGGGCCATGGAAATCTCATCCCTACTGGCAGGGCTTGACAAATGGCGGCAAAATCTACTCGCTAGCCCTGCACCGCGCATGACCCGCATTGCGCACGCGTGCGCCTCCGGTGACGGGGTGACCAACTGAAACCTACTTGCCATGGGCGAGTAGGGAAAACGCTCTGGAAGACACGGTGCACGTGGTGTGCACACCTAATTCGAACAGACATGAGCAACCACTCGAAGAAGAAACCTACTTGCCATGGGCGAGTAGAAACAGCGATTTGTCGAGCCCTGCCCACTGGACAGACTTTTCCATGGATCTTTCAGAAAGATGGTGGATGACGCCTGCCAGGGCTCATCACAGCAGGCAAGGAAATGTGACGCTAACTTCATCTGGCCCCTGTGCTTTTCAGCTTGCAGTGTTAGGGGCTTTGTTTGGAACAATGAGTCCCCTCCACCTATGCTCCCTGTAAGCTACACACATGTGTGGCCATGAAGGAGAGAGTCACACACTGCCCAGCTGATCAGTAGAGTGTGAACAGCTGGCAGCATGTGCATAGGAGCCCTTCCCCCGCCTTGCACTTTCCTGCAGCTGCTCCCTCCTGCCAGCTGTGTAGCGTCTGTGTGTGTTTGGGGGGGGGGGGTTGCTGACGTCAGAGTGGCCCCTACCTCTGTACCCCAACTCCACAAAACAGGGCAAAGGGGACACAGCCCGGCTCAGGAGAAGTCCGAGCTGCTGCAGTCTGAACAGTGACGGCTGGCCTTTCCTATAGATGAGTGCTCTGCTTGTGGGATGTCCCCAGCAACCAGGTCACACAATCTGTCTGTCACAACCACACATTCTGAGCCTCACACAAACACGCTCCCCCTTCCCCTGCTTATATATCCCATCTGCACTGAGCAGGGGAGGGGAGACTACAGGGCTCAGGGACAGGGCAGGATAGCTTGCAGTGTCTTAAAGAGACAGCCCATGGGATTTCTCAGTAGGAGCTTGCCATGAACTCACCAGAGGGTCTAATGAGCCAGTACCATTGTCGAGGTGGGACATGTCTTGCTGTACCTGTGCCAGGGAGCTGGGACACTACTATCCTGCTCCTTCACCAATAAACCTGGCCAAGCACCTTAGCCCCTGTGTCTTTCTTTAGTAACAACCCTGATGCTAAAGGTGACTAAAGCCAACAGGTAAGTGAAAAACATGAAGACCTGGGAACTGGCCAGAAATGGGAGGGAACATGGGCTATAATAGCAGAGATAAAGGAGGGAGAAGGGCAAAACCAAAAATCAGTATCTTACATGTCTATATATAAATGCAAGGAATATAGAAAATAAGCAGGAAGAACATGAAGTACTAATAAATAAACACAACTATGACATAGTTGATATCACAGAGACTTGGAGGGATAATATACACAATTGGAATATTGGTATAGAAGGGTACAGTTAGTTTAGGAAGGATAGGCAGAGGAAAAAGGGAGGAGGTGTTGCCTTATATATTGAAAATGTTTACACTTGGACTGAGGTTGAGATGGACATGGCAATGGAGAAGGCAGAACTGGAAGAATGACTTCTCATGTCTTGCTCACAACACTCCTCTTAACACATCCCAGAATCATGTTTGCTTTTTTTGCAACAGGGTCACACTACTGGCTCATATTTAGCTCGTCGTCTACAATGACCCTGTGACGGCGCGTTGGGGATCCCCTGACTCCTGCACCCCCGTAGCGGCACGAACAGACTCCACCAGCCAGTAGAATAGAGGGAGTTTATTGCTTCTCCAGGAAACAGCACAGCAGAGATGTAATCTGGTTACAGGACCAGGCCTAGGATGCCTCAACCCCCCTTGAGATGGGGGAGACTGGGCTCCTAAATCTCAGCCCCCTAATTTAGGCTGTTTCGTCCATGATTCCAGACAGAAACTAAAACTCTCTTCCAGCCCTGCCCCCCAGCCAGGTGCTGGTCTCCGCCTTCTTCTCTTTGTCTCTCCCCCTGGGAGGCTGAGCCTGGGTGTCTGGGTTAATACACATTTGGGAGAGTCAGTGAGAATCTCACATCACAGTCCAGGAGGACCCCGGGTCATAGAGCAGACAGCATCCCACTATGCCACAGACCCATAAATCCCTTCTGCAGTACTCCTTCCTTGACAGTCACTTCCCATTCTCTGTGTGTGAAACTGATTAGTCCTTCCTGAATGGAGTACTTTGCATTTGTTCTTATTAAACTTCATCCTATTTACCTCAGACCATTTCTCTAGTTTGTCCTGATCATTTTGATTTATGACCCTATCCTCCAAAGCATTTGCAACCCCTCCCAACTTGGTATCATCTGCAAACTTAATAAGCATACTCTCTATGTTAATATCTAAATCATTGATTAAGATATTGAACAGAACCTGTCCCAAAACAGACCCCTGTGGAACCCCACTTGTTATGTCCTTCCAGCATGATTCTGAACCATTAGTAACTACTCTCTGAGAACTGTTATCCAGCCAGTTATGCACCCACCTTATAGTAGCCCCATCTAGGTTGTATTTCCCTAATTTACTGATAACAAGGTCACGTGAGACCATGTCAAATGCTTTACTAAAGACTAGTTATACCACGTCCACTGCTTCTTCCTTATCCACAAGACTTGTTATCCTATCAAAGAAAGCTATCAGATTGGTATGGCATGATTTCTTCTTTACAAATCCATGCAAGCTGTTACCTATCACCTTATTATCTTCCAGATATTTGCAGATGAATTCCTTAATTACTTGTTCCATTATCTTCCCTGGCAGGTATCAAACTTGTAAATGAAATTAAGTTCTGCAGCTTCACTTTCAAGCTGGTTTTTGGAATTGGCTTGCAATAATATGGTAACTTTGGGTATGTCTACACTACCACCCTAGTTCAAACTAGGGTGGTAATGTAGGCATACCGCACTTGCAAATGAAGCCCGGGATTTGAATTTCCCGGGCTTCATTTGCATAAGCCGGCCGGCGCCATTTTTAAATGCCGGCTTGTTCGAACCCCGTGCCGCGCGGCTACACACGGCACGGGCTAGATAGTGCGGAATGGCTTGCTAGTTCGAAATATTTAGCCTGTGCCGCGTGTAGCCGTGCGGCACGGGGTTCGAACAAGCCGGCATTTAAAAATGGCGCCGGCTGGCTTATGCAAATGAAGCCAGGGAAATTCAAATCCCGGGCTTCATTTGCAAGTGCGGTATGCCTACATTACCACCCTAGTTTGAACTAGGGTGGTAGTGTAGACATACCCAAAGTTACCATATTATTGCAAGCCAATTCCAAAAACCAGCTTGAAAGTGAAGCTGCAGAACTTAATTTCATTTACAAGTTTGATATCTCCAATACAGGTTTAAACAAAGACCTTAACTGGATTACCCACTACATTCCACATGATAATGTCATAAACAGCCAAGCACCAGGTACTTTAAGTGTACTTAGAACCCACTATCAGCTTCATTTAGCATGGACATGCTAACTGACTTTTTTTCTCCCTTCTCTTTCCCTCCACATACCCTCTCTCTCTGTCTGCTACTTACTTTGCAACCTGGACCCCTTAACTCCATTCATCCGAAGAAATGGATTGTGCCCGTGAAAGTTCATGATACCATCTACGTATTTTTTTGTAAGTCTCTAAGGTGCTGCAGGACTATTAATCATTTACGTTTTTTTTTGTTGTCCCTCAACCTACTTCCCCTGGGAGAGGGTGCGGAGGGGACAGACTCTCACACAGGAGCCAGGATTATTGGGGCTGATGCCCCCCAGTGTCAGGAGTAAGGGGCAATGAGGGACTCTGAACCAAACCCAACCCAGCTGCTTCAGAGCCCACCCAGCTTTTGATACCCGAGAGGACAGGAATCCTTACCCAGCCAGCTCACAGCCTCATAATTCTCCCGCATCACATCCCAGTAGAGGGCTCTCTGACCTGGGTCCAGCAGAGCCCATTCCTCCTCAGAGAAATACACAGCCACCTCCTCGAAGGTCACCAGCTCCACTGCAGCCATTTCCTTTCCTTGGTTCTGCAGGCCATGGGCTGCGCTGGAGCAAGACATGCGTGTTTTGCAACCTGTAGGAGGGAGAAGGGCAATTACAGACATTTCAGAAGGGGTTTTAATCCTTTCCACACCCCCACTCCTCCCAGACTCTGTCCCTCTTGACACATATGCTAGACCAATGATTCCCAACCTTTTTCATGGAGGAACCCTAAAAGAATTTTTCATATCCCGAGGAACACCCCCAGCTACGAAAACATTTGCTTGGCCAGAAAAAGTTGACAGCAGGGAGTGCAATTCAATTACTGCTAAATTATTGTCAAGAAAATGTATTTGTAAAGAGCTGTTATTTATATGTGTGTGTGTCTGTCTGTGTGTGTGTGTGTGTGCGCGCGCGCGTGAGCTTACATTGTAAGAAATATATTTTTTATTTATTTATTCCACGATTTCTCACGGAACCCCTGATGATGGTCTGCACGGAACCCTGGCTGGGAAACGCTGTGCTAGACTTTGCCATTCTGGGTTAATGTATGAGTCTAGATATTACATCAGAGATCGGTAATAATTTTTGGTGGGGGGTCACTCCAAGTCAAGGGCCACACTTTGCTGCGGAAGAAGTGTGGGATCTAGCATGGAGGTTGCGTGCAGAAGGGCGCATGGGGTAAGGGATTGGGGTGCAGGAGAGGGTGTGCTGTCTGAGAGGGAGTTTGGCTGAAGGATGGGGTTGTGGCCTGGGTCAGGGGATTGGTGTGAAGGGTCAGGGAGGAGGTGAGTGGAGGAGAGGATTCTGGCCTGGAGGAGGGATACAGGTGGGAATACAGAGTCTGGGAGGAAGTTATGACTTGAGGCGGGGGGGGGGGTGGTGCAAAGGGTTTGGATGGTGACCTGGGGGAGGGACTTGGGATGTCAGAGGGGCTGGTGTGCCAGAGGCAGATTCTAGCTGTGAAGCGCTTACCTAAGCATCTTCCAGACAGCAGCCTTGCAGCACCCCCAAGGCAGGCTGGGCTCCCTGCCTGCTGCAGCCCCAGATTGCTTGAAAATGAAGGGTGTTTCCTCCAGGTGGCTCTCACCTCCAGGAGGAGGAAGAGGCTTGGGCTGCCCCCATGCTCCAGAATAATCTTTCAGCTCCTATTGGTTGGTTGTTTATGGCCACCAGGAGCTCAGTATTGTATTGGAGGTGGAGGAGATCACATAAAGTCTCCCCCTCCCTCCAGTGCAGACAGACGTATGGAATAGCCCTGTACTTAAAATAGCTGCTACTGTGTGCCCGAGGGTCCTGGTAGGGGGGGGTCCGCGGGCTGGCACACTGGCCCTGGATCCCAGAAAAACCTCCCAGCCCCCACCGGCCAGTTTCCAGGCAATAGGAGTACTGGGTATGTCTACACTACAGCGCTAGTTCGAACTAACTTAGTTCGAATTAGTTAATTCGAACTAAGCTAATTCGAACTAACGCGTCTAGAACTAAAAACTAGTTCGAATTAGCGTTTTGCTAATTCGAACTAGCAAGTCCACATTGAGTGGACTCTGAACAGGGCTTAAGGATGGCCGGAAGCAGTGCCGGCAGGGCATCAGAGGAGGACTTAGAGCGTGGAGATGCTGTCTCAGGCTAGCCGAGGGCTGCACTTAAAGGGTCCCGACCCCCACCCCGGACAGACAGTTCTCAGGGGTGCCCCGCTTGCAAAGAAGTTCTGGCTTGGAGTGCCCGGAGTACCCACATTGGGCACATCACACCACTCGGCCATCAGCCCGGCTGCACTTGCCGCAGGCTGCCATCTGGGGAGAGGGGGTAATCGGGGGGCTGCAGGAGAGCTTCCACCCCCAGAAGCCCGCAGAGCCAGCCCAGTCCTCCCCATCGGGGGCTCGTACCCCATTCCTCCCTCACCTCCTTCCACTTACCCTTCCCTAGCCCCCCTTCTTATTGATGTACAAAATAAAGATAACGTTTCTTCCAACATTGACTCTGTCTTTATTGAACAAAACTGGGGGAGACTGGGAAAAGGAGGTGGGAGAGGGGAAGAGAAAGGCTGGGAGAGGGGAGGGCAACTAACATGATCAGGGGTTGGGAACAGGTCCCAGATGAAGAGAGGCTACAGAGACTGGGACTGGTCAGCTTAGAAAAGAGGAGACGGAGGGGGGACAGGATAGAGGTCTCTAAAAGCAGGGGTTGGGTGGGGAGGGTGCATTCAGAAAAGTTCTTCATGAGTTCCCATAAAGAAGGACTAGAGGACACCAAAGGAAAGGAATGGGTAGCAGGCTTGAAACTAGTCAGAGAAAGTTGTTGTTCTTCCCAAAGCAAATAGTTAACCTGCGGAACTCCTTGCTGCAGGAGGCTGTGAAGGCTACAACTAGAACAGAGTTTAAAGGGAAGTGAGATCAAGTCATGGAGGTTGGGTCCATGGAGTAGTCTTAGCCAGGAGGTAGGAGTGGTGTCCCAGCCCAAAGTTTGTGGAAGGCTGGAGAAGGATGGCACGAGACAAATGGCTTGGTCACTGTCTTCGGTCCATCCCCTCCAGGGTCCCTAGGGTTGGCCGCTGTCGGCAGACAGGCTACTGGGCTAGATGGACCTTTGGTCTGACCCAGGACGGCCATTGCAAGCTCAGGGCTCAGGGTCGGGGGTCTCAGTGGACCCCCTTGATTTTCATGCACACCTGCTCCTGGGTGGCCAGGCTGGCAGCTCTCCTGCCCTAGCCAGCCACTTTCCTGTGCCTAGTGCGGAGATCGTGGACGAGGTCCACGATGTCCGCACTAACCCAGGAAGGTGCCCGCCTCTTGCGGTCCAGGGCAAGCTCCCGGGAGCCGCCAGCCTGGTCCCGGGAAGAGGGGGTGGGCTGGGGGACATCGGGTGGGTGGCTCTGTGCCGTGCCAGGTGCAGGGTCTGCTGGCTGGGTGCTGGCAGGCTTGCACCTGGCACGGGCACCGTAGCCAGCCCGTACCCCTTTAAGGGGTCCGGGGCCAGGAGGGGGACATAGAGTTTCCCTGGTGTTGGCCACAGTGGCCACCAGGGAAACCTGGGGAGGGCTAGCCTCCCACTAGTTCGAATTAAGGGGCTACACACCCCTTAATTCGAACTAGTAAGTTCGAACTAGGCTTAATCCTCGTAAAATGAGGTTTTCCTAGTTCAAACTAAGTGCTCCGCTAGTTCGATTCAAATTCGAACTAGCGGAGCGCTAGTGTAGCGGCTATGAATGTTAGTTCAAACTAACGTCCGTTAGTTCGAACTAACATTGTAGTGTAGACATACCCTGAGAGATTTTGCTGAGGGATGGGCTGAGGCAGCACATGAGCCTAGTACACTCCTCCTTCTACAATAAACCTGGCTAAGCGCCTTAGCCCCTGAACAGAGCCCTGTGTCTTTCTCTAGCGACAACCCTGAGCTGTGCTGCATGGGCAAGCCGCTCGCTCTGTCAGTGCAGCTGGCATCAGAGATCCAGAAAAAGCCACCATGATCAGCTGTAATGGTGCTCTGTGGCACTAGCAGCGATTCATACGGCACTGCAGCTGCTACAGTAAGCAAAGATTATCAGTCACAGCAACACCTGGGATCTCCAGTGTAAAGCACAAGAACATAACACTAGCCATAATGGGTCAGAACAAAGGTCCAGCTAGCCCTGTATCCTGTCTTCCATCAGCAGCCAATGCCAGATAACCCAGAGGGAGTGAACAGAACAGGAAATCTTCAAGTGATCCCTCTCCTGTCATCCATTTGCAGCTTCTGAGAAATAGAGGCTGTGTACACCCTTCCTACCCATGCTGGCTAATGTTCATTGATGGACCAATCCTCCATGAATTTATCTAGTTCTTTTTTGAATCCTGTTAAAGTCCTGGTCTTCACAATACCCTTTGGTAAGGAGTTCCACAGGTGACTGGACTCCAGTGTGCTACCTGGGTGCTTATATGGCACAGAGCATCATCCATATTTAATGTATTTATCCTTCCCCTGTCCTGTGAAACAGGGACATACTATAATAGCTATTGCAAAGACAGGGGACTGAGCCATAGGCAGTGTAAGTGACTTGTCGAGGGTCTCACTGGAAGTCTGTGTCAGGTCAGGGAATTAAATGCAAGTCTCCAGATACCACACGCAGTGTCTGAAAAGCAGGAAGAGCTCCGCTCACGTTTAGTTATTACACAGCTACCCCCACAGAACACTCGCATAGCGGGAACTGCCTCATCTACCCTCCCTCAGCCCCAGCACCCAGCCCCTCTCACAGGTAGGAACTGGCAAGTCACAGAGATCAGCCACAGGCAGGAAAGGACTCCAGGAACCACATCCTCCATCCAGGGGCTCAGCCCACTGGCACAAGAGGTATCCTACAGGCACTAACAGCAGCCATAACCAGCCCCAGAACTCTGGTATCTGCCGTTCCTGCCTGGGCCCTTCCACTGACATCTCTGTCCAAGTTACAACATGGGCAAAATGGTGGGGAAGTACATTGAGACCTTGGCTGTGGGAAGAGCAGCACCATTGTTATGTCCCTCAACCTGCTTCCCCTGGGATGAGGTGTGGAGGGGACAGTCTCTCACACAGGAGCCATATTACTGGGGCTGATAGTGCCCTCTACCCCGCAAGATCAGGTGTGAGGGACCCTGAACCAAACCCAACCCAGCCACTCCAGAGCCCACCCAGCCCCTGATATCCAAGGGGACAGGAATCCTTACCCAGCCAGCTCACAGCCTCGTAATTCTCCTGCATCACATTCCAGTAGAGGGCTCTCTGGCCTGGGTCTAGCAGAGCCCATTCCTCCACAGAGAAATACACAGCCACCTCCTTGAAAGTCACCGGCTCCGCCACAGCCATTTCCTGTCCCTGGCTTTGCAGGCCATGGGCTGAACTGGAGCAAGACATGGGTGTTCTGCAGCTTGTCAGTAGGGAGAGAAGGGCAATTGGAGACATTTCAGAAGAGGTTTTAATCTTTTCCACACCCCATTCTCCCCAGACTGTCCTGGTGACACACATGCTAGACTCTGCCATTTTGGGCAAATGCTGAGTCTCAACATTGCATAAACAACACACAAGTTAGATTCCAAATCCACATTCATTTCTCGAGGCATACCTGTGCCGATCAAGAAAGGCTTCTTTGTCGACGCGGCGCGTCCAGACTGCCCCGATCTGCCGACAAACAGCTGATCGGCAGAGCGGGGCAGCCATTTAAATTTAAATGAAGCTGCGATTATTTTAATCGCGGCTTCATTTCCCTCTGCCGATCTGTCTAATCTACATGCGTCCGTCGACGGAGGCATGTAGTTTAGACGTACCCTTATCGTGCCTGTAACAATGGGATTCAGTTCCAAGCACTCAGTGTTTCTGATAAACAAGCCACTTATTCAAGCGTCTGAACATGGATGTAGGTGGCTAAGTTTAGGCTCCTGTAGTTAAAGCCCCTAAATCTTCCTCAATTGTAGCACAGACCTAGGCCCGGGCTAAACCAAAGGACACTTTATAAACCCTCTCCACCACAGAGATTTAGTAAAGTCAATGGGACCCTTCAGATGCTTATTTTTAAACACGTGTGGTGAGTGTTTGCAGGATGAGATCCTACATCTCATAGATTCACAGTGTCCAAAGGGAACATTGGTTATGTAGTCTGAGCCCTCTGCGGGACATGCCATTACATTTAGTCCAGTTACCCAGGCAGAAAGCTCTATTTCCCAAAGGCATATTTTCTAGAGAGTCGCCCAGTGTTGATTTGAAGACATCAAGAGATGGTGAATCCACCACTTCCTTTAGCCAGTTGATTTAGGGACTAATCATCTTCCCTATCAAACCTCTGTGCCTGCTTTCTAGCCTGAAATTGTCTGGCTTCAGTTTCCAGTTATTGGTTCTCACTGAGCTATATCCACTAGACTGAGGAGCCCTTGGGGATCCAGCAGTTTCTCACCATGCACAGACTAATCCAGTGGGAGCCAGCCAGCTCTCAGACTTTCACCCTATTTATTGTTTGAAACCAAACCCCATATGGAAACTGAACTGACTGAGCAGTGAAATCTCTGAGATTGAAGGTGCTGTTCATTGTGTGCTTTAACTTCACACCTTTAGCATCACACCTCAGAGACAGCCCCTTCATGCTGCTTCTCCATAATATGCACTCAGACAGGGAGCTGCTGACATTCAGATGCAAAGACCTGTCATGGCAAAGCAGCAGCGTTAGCCCCACAATCTGCCTCAGAGCTCTTAAATAATAATGTTTCATTGTGCATCTGAGACAGCATTAGAGTCTGCAACCTCATTGCTAAGCAAGTGTGTGTTTTACAGACATGGGCGAATATGCATTAGTCGTTCCCCTGCAGAAAGAAGGGGGCAGCCACCTTGGGTGAGCTCAGCACCATGCCCCAGACCAGGGGCAGGCCTCTGTGGGCTGAATCCAGCCCACCAAGCGGGTTGATCTACCCCACGGAGGCCCTGCCATTCCTCCACCCACAGGCCAATCAGGGCTTAGGGACAGCGGAGGAACTCTAAGCGCTATGGGCTGGAGGGCAGAGAGCAAGACATTTTGTGCAATTCTCCCTGCCCCCCGGCCACTCAAGGTCTGGGGACAGGAGAAAAGCAAGCAGAGTCTTCTCCCACCCTGCAAGGAATACACAGAGCTTAGAAGCGTCACGTGCTCTTGGCAGGGGAAGAGAAAACTTTGCGTGCTCTCCCTGTTCCTAAGCCCTAATTAGCCTGCATGTGGGAGAGCACGTGAAGTCTCCTCCTGCCCTGCAAGGGTCTCAGCACTGACAGTCAACCACCAGCTGCTGCTCAGCTGGCAGGTGACTAAGCGTGGTGCTCCCTTGCAGGGTGGGGGCAGGGAGCGAGAGACTGTGTGTGATCCCCCTCCCTCAGGCACTGATTGATTTGGAGACAAGGAGGGTGTCAAGCCACAGAGCCAGGGCCCAACAGGGTTGTGGATTCGCTTAAAGACAGAGTTGATTAGGGATAGATAGTGGCTTTTATTAATCTTACTACATCACTACTATTACAGGCTTAATACTGGCAAATAGTTACACAGCTACTGCAAACTAATACAAATCTCAGCATAGGAAAAGCAATGCATATAAGACTAACTGGCACTTACAAATGCTTACGCCCGTTTAGTCTGCAGGAAGTCCCGTTCCGGTCACCTCACACCTGGCCGCAGTGGACATGACTCCAGCTAGAGATTCAGGATACCCTTCAAGGTCTAGGTCCCTGTTGAGACACAGTGGACTTTTGTTGACAAAACTATACCTGCGTCTACACTACCGCCGCGCTCTGTCGACATAACGTCGTCAGAACTCAGCAGTTTTGTCAACGGCAGTAAACCTCATTCGACGAGGAATAACGTCGTTTGTTGACAGAGTTCTGTTGACAGAAGGCATTATTTTATCAACACTTTTCTTTGTGTCTACACTCTCAGGTTGACAAAGCGGCTTGCTTTGTCTATAGAACTGGATGTAGCAGCTGTGGGATGGTGAACCTGGAGGATAAATGCGGCTTCTGGTGCCTCTGTCAACAAAAGCCTGTAGTCTAGACGTAACCTTAGGGTATGTCTACACTACAGCGCTAGTTCGAACTAACTTAGTTCGAATTAGTTAATTCGAACTAAGCTAATTCGAACTAACGCGTCTAGAACTAAAAACTAGTTCGAATTAGCGTTTTGCTAATTCAAACTAGCAAGTCCACATTGAGTGGACTCTGAACAGGGCTTAAGGATGGCCGGAAGCAGTGCCGGCAGGGCATCAGAGGAGGACTTAGAGCGTGGAGATGCTGTCTCAGGCTAGCCGAGGGCTGCGCTTAAAGGGTCCCGACCCCCACCCCGGACAGACAGTTCTCAGGGGTGCCCCGCTTGCAAAGAAGTTCTGGCTTGGAGTGCCCGGAGTACCCACATTGGGCACATCACACCACTCGGCCATCAGCCCGGCTGCACTTGCCGCAGGCTGCCATCTGGGGAGAGGGGGTAATCGGGGGGCTGCAGGAGAGCTTCCACCCCCAGAAGCCCGCAGAGCCAGCCCAGTCCTCCCCATCGGGGGCTCGTACCCCATTCCTCCCTCACCTCCTTCCACTTACCCTTCCCTAGCCCCCCTTCTTATTGATGTAGAAAATAAAGATAACGTTTCTTCCAACATTGACTCTGTCTTTATTGAACAAAACTGGGGGAGACTGGGAAAAGGAGGTGGGAGAGGGGAAGAGAAAGGCTGGGAGAGGGGAGGGCAAGTAACATGATCAGGGGTTGGGAACAGGTCCCAGATGAAGAGAGGCTACAGAGACTGGGACTGGTCAGCTTAGAAAAGAGGAGACGGAGGGGGGACAGGATAGAGGTCTCTAAAAGCAGGGGTTGGGTGGGGAGGGTGCATTCAGAAAAGTTCTTCATGAGTTCCCATAAAGAAGGACTAGAGGACACCAAAGGAAAGGAATGGGTAGCAGGCTTGAAACTAGTAAGAGAAAGTTGTTGTTCTTCCCAAAGCAAATAGTTAACCTGCGGAACTCCTTGCTGCAGGAGGCTGTGAAGGCTACAACTAGAACAGAGTTTAAAGGGAAGTGAGATCAAGTCATGGAGGTTGGGTCCATGGAGTAGTCTTAGCCAGGGGGTAGGAGTGGTGTCCCAGCCCAAAGTTTGTGGAAGGCTGGAGAGGGATGGCACGAGACAAATGGCTTGGTCACTGTCTTCGGTCCATCCCCTCCAGGGTCCCTAGGGTTGGCCGCTGTCGGCAGACAGGCTACTGGGCTAGATGGACCTTTGGTCTGACCCAGGACGGCCATTGCAAGCTCAGGGCTCAGGGTCGGGGGTCTCAGTGGACCCCCTTGATTTTCATGCACACCTGCTCCTGGGTGGCCAGGCTGGCAGCTCTCCTGCCCTAGACGGCCACTTTCCTGTGCCTAGTGCGGAGATCGTGGACAAGGTCCACGATGTCCGCACTAGCCCAGGAAGGTGCCCGCCTCTTGCGGTCCAGGGCAAGCTCCCGGGAGCCGCCAGCCTGGTCCCGGGAAGAGGGGGTGGGCTGGAGGACATCGGGTGGGTGGCTCTGTGCCGTGCCAGGTGCAGGGTCTGCTGGCTGGGTGCTGGCAGGCTTGCACCTGGCACGGGCACCGTAGCCAGCCCGTGCCCCTTTAAGGGGTCCGGGGCCGGGAGGGGGGCATAGAGTTTCCCTGGTGTTGGCCAGAGTGGCCACCAGGGAAACCTGCGGAGGGCTAGCCTCCCACTAGTTCGAATTAAGGGGCTACACACCCCTTCATTCGAACTAGTAAGTTCGAACTAGGCTTAAGCCTCGTAAAATGAGGTTTTCCTAGTTCGAACTAAGCGCTCCGCTAGTTTGATTCAAATTCGAACTAGCGGAGCGCTAGTGTAGCGGCTATGAATGTTAGTTCGAACTAACGTCCGTTAATTCGAACTAACATTGTAGTGTAGACATACCCTTACAGACTAACTCGGTTACCCCCTCTGAAGCTTATAAAAAAAGGCTGAGAAACCTTTGGGCAAGCAGGAGTTTTGGTAAAAATATATCAGACATGTGCACACAGTGCCTGCTCTACCTCAGCTGGTGCTGGATAATCAGAGCCTCAATTCTAAAGGAGTTGGCATTACTGAGGTGATAGATTCCCCCCAAGTTTTGTTGTGGATTTTCCAAAAAAAATGCTGATGTTTTCTATAGGTCACCCACATCTCCCAGTCATAGCAACCATGTTAATCCCAACTCTCTTTCTCACCTAAGAGCAGCCCAGATCTGTCTGTTTCTTAGGGGTCAATGGCCCCCAAGACGCAGGAATCACAAATTTGGCCCCACGCGGCTTGCTCTGGGGAGCTACATTTCCCAGGCATGTGGGATGGTGAGCCTGGAGGATAAATGTGGCTTCTGGTGCCTCTGTGTGCGGGTCCCACCCAGAGCGTTGGGGCTTCAAGCTCTGTGGTTACTACGGTCTCATGTGTCTCTTGGAGACTTTCTGCCTGGCCCTGGGCCAGCAGCTGGAGCAGCTCCACAGATGCCAGCCCCGCACACTGGAAGGCAGAAGGGGAAGGGGTGGGGGAGGAAGGGGCTTGTGCTGAGAGGAGGGGGGCAGGTCAGGAGAAGAAAGAGAGAGTTGTATTACAGTTCATGATTGTTTGCAAATAATTTGTTCGAACAATATGGAATACATATATCCTAATATTTATATTGCTCTTAGGATACTTCTAACTAGTCCAGTGACAGTAGCTTCAGCAGAGAGAAATTTCTCTAAACTGAAACTAATAAAGAATTACTTAAGATCTACTATGAGCCAGGAGCATTTTGTAGGTCTTTCGATTATATCAATTGAAAATCACCTGTGTAAAGAAATGGAATTTAACGACATAATTGAAGAATGTGCTGCCAAAAGAGCTAGACAGCTATAATAGACTTAACATTTTAATTATTAATGCAGAATTTTGTTTAAGAATGAATTACAAGATAATTAAAATAAAAATTGTCCAACTAAATTAAGTTTCTATCAAATTTACCCAATTCACATTTAATATGAAAATAGCCTTCAATTTGCACATTTGATGCCTTTTTTCTATTTTTCCTCCAAAGGGGGGGGAATATGAAATTGTGCTGCCCTGAGCCCCGCAAAACTCTCATCCACCCCTGCTCACTGGTGCTCCAGCCTCAGATAGTAGAGGGGGCAACAAGCCTTGGAGACCCTCCCCCAGACGGCTGGAGTGCCAACACTGAGTTGCCCTGTTGTAGGGGGCAGGAGGGAGTTCAGGGCATCCCAGCCTGCGGACCGTACACCCTCCATACCTGCCTTACATAATCAATTAGGCAGCTTCAGTACTGTACTTTGGATACAGTAGAGAAGTGTTTCCTAGAATTAGCCTGATTACTTATTGATCTGGGTGTGTGTAGGAAAGGGGTCATTAGCAGCATCTGGAGCAGGGATTTCCCATCAAGCTGTGCTTCCCTGCTTTCTACACTGGCACCCTTTTCCGGAAATGCTTAAAACGGAACAGTTTTCTGTTATAAGTATTTCCGGAAAAAGCGCGTCTACATTGGCAGGATGCTTTTCCGGAAAAGAACTTTTTCCGGAAAAGCGTCCATGGCCAATGTAGATGCGCTTTTCCGGAAAAAAGCCCCGATCGCCATTTTCATGATCGGGGCTTTTTTGTGGAAAAGACTACTGTGCTGTCTACAATTGGCCCTTTTCCGGAACAGTTTTTCCAGAAAAGGACTTTTGCCCGAACGGGAGCAGCATAGTTTTTCCGGAAAAACACTGACAATTTTACAGTAGATCGTCATTGCTTTTCCGGAATAGCAAGCGGCCAGTGTAGACAGCTGGCAAGTTATTCCGGAAAAGCGGCTGCTTTTCTGGAATAAGTGGCCCAGTGTACACACAGCCTATATGAATGGAGTGATGCGCATTAGGCTAGGGGAGGTTTCAGGGGGGTTTAGGTGTGTCTTTCCCAATGTCTACGTATCCACTTTGGTTCAAGCAGAGACTGGGAGCAGGGCAGTGGGAAGGTTTTTCATTAGCCTGCGTGCATGGACAGCATGCCCTCCAGAATGCAGAGCTATAACAAGAAAAACAAAAGGCAGCAAGCGCTGTCAGACAATCACAGAAAGAATTCCCACGGACTCCCGGGGTTTTGAGCATTAGCTATTAAAACAAAAGCAACCACCGCAGCGACCGGCCTTGAAGTAACATTTGCAAAGGCGCAAAGCTACAATGAAAAGGGGTTGCAGGGAGGGGCGTGCAAATCAGCGACAGCGGACAACACAAACTTGTGAAATGTGATGAGACTTCACGTCCTCGGTTTAGCCCCCCCCCCCTCTTTTTTCCCCCATTGTTAACGCTTTTAAAATGCAGTCAGGAAAAGAAAAAAAACTTCGACATCGTAAGGGCAGAGCTAAGGGCAGGGGCATCTGCAGTCCAACTTGAGGATGCTCAGTGCGTCTGATTGGCGTAAATTATACAGACGCGGGTTTAAGCAAATTTTAAAAGCCCCCCCCCCTTTGATTGGTGCCTCGCTCCCACGGGGGTGACTATTTTCACCCTTCCTGCAGCCGCTTCACACCCCCTCCTCTGTGTAGCCCCCCTCCCTCCCCCTTCTAGGAACAGAGCAAAAACTCCATGGAGTGGGCAGGGCGCAGGGCTTCAGCCGAGCTACTGCGCATGCTCCGTGCCCTCCTAAGTAGCGCAACCGCCACAGGTAGCCGCTTTCTACAAACCTGCTGCCCGCGCGCCTCACCTGCAGCCCCGCCCGTCTGAGCTAAGCCCTGGCGCCGGCCCCGGACCGGAGTCCCTGAGCCGCTGCGCACGCGCGGCCTGACCCGCTAGTCACTCCTTACCCCGGCTCAGGCCCCGCCAACTGCGCTGCGATTGGCCCCCGGGCCGAGCCCGCGCGCGCGCGCGGGAAGAAGGCGGTGGCGGGGCCGCCGCCGCCGCCGCGCGCGCTCTGAGGCGCGAATTCTGAGGGAGCCGTTGGGGCGGTTACTCGCCGCGCTGCGGCTGCTGCTTCCGCTTCCGGGCGGCGCCGGGGGCCGCAGGAGGAATCGGAGGAGCCGAGGTGAGGCGGGGAGGCGCGGCGCCTGCGGGGGGGCAGGTGACGTGTCGGGGCGGGGCAGATACATCGCTGCAGGCGGCGCGGGGGGGGGGGGGGAGGTTTTGCCCTGAGCCCGCTTCCTAGACCTGTTCCCCAGGGACAAGGCAGCGCTTCCCTGCTGGATAAGATGGATTCGCCTGCTAAACGGGACTGGATGCAGGGAATTATTGTAGCTACAAACGCCGCGCTGGCCAGGCGTGGTTTATGGGTCTAAAAGAATCCCGGATCCTCTTCTGAGTCTGCATAAAGACATTTGCAAATGTGTCCCACCTGGGGGTTGTAGAAGGATGGCTACGTAAAATCCATTATTAAGTGTCCGGGGGGATTAGCACGTTCCCTGATGGGCTTGTGTGTGGGACTCCCTGGACAGTCAATAATGGACTTAAAAGTAGCCACCCTTCCGCAAAAAAGTTGTATCACCCGACTACGTAAGGAGACAGCTGAATGGGAGTTAGTTCGCAAACACAGGAGTATAGTTTGTTGTTATAGAGAGTTAAGACCAAAGCAGACTGTGAAGAACTTCAAAAAGATTTCCCACAGAACGGCACATGAACTTTAATGTGGATAAATGTAAAGTAATGCACATTGGAAAAACTAACTCCAACTATCCGTACACTGTGGCTACGTCTACACTGGCATGATTTTCCAGAAATGCTTATAACGGAAAAGTTTTGCGTTATAAGCATTTTCGGAAAAAGCGCGTCTACATTGGCAGGATGCTTTTCCACAAAAGCACTTTTTGCGGAAAAGCGTCCGTGCCAATCTAGTGCTTTTTTTGTGCTTTTCCACAAAAAAGCTCCGATCGTCATTTTCGCAATCGGGGCTTTTTTGCAGAAAAGAAATCTCTGCTGTCTACATTGGCCCTTTTCCGGAACAGTTTTCCGGAAAAGGACTTTTGCCCGAACGGGAGCAGCATAGCTGGCAAGTTATTCCGGAAAAGCAGCTGATTTTCCGGAATAACTTGCCAGTGTAGACACAGCCTCAGATGGGGGCTAATTTAGCTACAGCGAATCAGGAAAGAGATCTTGGAGTCATCATGGATAGTCCTTTGAAGATGCCCATGCAGTGTGTAGCGGCAGTCAAAAAAGCAAACAGGATGTTAAGAATCCTTAAAAAAGGGATAGAGAATAAGATGGAGAACGTCTTATTGCCCTTATATATATCCAGGGTACGCCCATATCTTGAATATTGTGCACAGATGTGGTCGCCTCATCTCAAAAAAGATATACTGGCATTAGAAAAGGTTCAGAGAAGGGCAATTAAAATGATCAGGGGTTTGGAAGAGTCCCATGTGAGGAGAGATGAAAGAGACTGACTTTTCAGCTTGGAAAAGAGGAGATTAAGGCTATGTCTACACTCGTGGCTTCTTGCACGAGTAATATGCAAATGAGGCTAAGTGTGGAATATTGCCGTGCCTCATTTGCATACCTAATGAGCCACCATTTTTTTCAGAAGAGGCTCTTGCGCAAGAAGGAGCATCTACACTGCCCTTTCTTGCACAAGAAAAACCCTCTTGCACAATGCTGTTACACCTCTTTCTTTTCAGTTACTTACTTCATGCCTGAGAAGGTTGTGAAGGCTAGGACTATAACAGGGTTTAAAAGAGAACTAAATAAATTCATGGTGGTAAGTCCATTAGTGGCTATTAGCCAGGATGAGTAAGAAATGGTGTCCCTAGCCTTTGTGTTTGTCAGAGGGTGGAGATGGATGGCAGGAGAGGGATTGCTTGATCATTACCTGTTCAGTTCACTCCCTCTGGGGCATCTTACATTGGTTACTGTCGGTAGACGGGATACTGGGCTGGATGGACATTTGGTCTGACCCAGTATGGCCATTCTTATGTTCTTATATTATTGACTCACATGTGAAGTTAAAACAAAAGACAGGACTACGTAGCATTTTAAAGACTAACAAGATGGTTTATTAGGTGATGAGCTTTCGTGGGCCAGACCCATTTCCTCAGATCAAATTGTGGAAGAAAATTGGCATGACCGTATATATATACCAAAGGAATACAATTCAAAAAAGTGAACATATGTAAAAAGGACATTTCAGAACAGAGGAGAGATAAGGGGGGAGGTTAATGTCTGTGAGCTAATGATATTAGAGGTGATAATTGGTAAAGCGTTAAACATTGTTATTAATAGCAGGAGAGCTCTAATAGGGTACATCTAGACAAGGGGCTATTATGTATCCCGAAATAGCTAACCCCCATCTTTTAAATGTGCCTGTTATCTCAAAATAGCTTTTGAAATAAAGGGTATGCAAGTTACAGCAACTTAAATCTGACAGTTTTCAGTGTTCAGTCTGTTCAGCTTAAATATGGTGTTTTAAAAAAATAAACTGAAAGCTGACTGGCTTCCACTGTATCAATCTGTTCATGGACAGAAACTGCTGCATCCCCAAGGGCTCTTCAGTCTAGCGGAACATGGTTCAGTAAGAACAAATAACTGGAAGTTGAAACCAGACAATTTCAGGCTAGAAAGGAAGCATAAATGTTTGATAGGGAAGAGGATTAGCAGCTGAATCAAATGATCGAAGAAGTGGTGGATACTCCATGTCTTGAAGTCTTCAGAGCAAAACTTGAAGGCTACGTCTACACTGGCATGATTTTCTGGAAATGCTTTTAACGGAAAAGTTTTCCGTTAAAAGCATTTTTGGAAAATCGTGTCTAGATTGGCAGGACGCTTTTCCGCAAAAGCACTTTTTGCGGAAAAGTGTCCGTGGCCAATCTAGACGCGCTTTTCCACAAAAAAGCCCCGATCACCATTTTAGCCATCGGGGCTTTTTTGCGGAAAACAGCACTGTGCTGTCTACACTGGCCCTCTTGCGCAAATGATTTGCGCAAAAGGGCTTTTGCCCGAACTGCAGCAGCACAGTATTTCCGCAAGAACACTGACGATCTTACATGAGATTGTCAGTGTTCTTGTGGAAATTCAAGCGGCCAGTGTAGCCAGCTGGCAAGATTTTCCGCAAAAATCAGATGATTTTGCAGAAAAACTTGCCAGACTAGACACAGCCGAAGATTTTCTAGAAAATGTGCTTTAGGGAATTAAAGCTTTGGGTAAAGAGATTAAATACAATGGCTTGTGTATCTCATTCTGTAAACATTCAGCAAGTGTGTTTAATTTCAAGCATCTGAATGGTTCCCTTGACTTCACTAAATCTCCCTTGTGCAGAGTGTTTATTAAATCTGTCGGTTTAATCCTTCAAAGAAGTCCTAGGTCTGGGCTGCAATTAAATGCAAGAAGATTTAGGGGCTTTAACTACGGGAGCCTAACTTAGACACCTACATCCATGTTGAGCCAGTGAATACGCAGCTGCTTTATTGGAAACACTGGGTGTTCAGAACCAAATCCCATTATTCCAGATGCAGGAATGTTGAAACTCAAGGCATGTATTGAGAGAAGTGAATACAGATTTGGGATCTAACTTGTGTGTGCTGTTTACAAAATGTCTAGACTCAAGTATTTGCCCAAAAAGGCAGGGTCAAGCATGTATGTCTACAAGACAGAATCTGGGGAGAATGGGGTTGTGGAAAGGATTAAAACCCTTTCTGAAATGTCTCCAATTGCTCTTCTCCCCCTACTGACAGGCTGCAGAACACCCATGTCTTGCTCCAGCTGAGCATAGGGCCTGCAGAGCCACTGACAGGAAATGGCTGTTTCGAAGCCGGTGAGCTTTCTGGAGGTGGCTGTGTATTTCTCTGAGGAGGAATGGGCTCTGCTGGACCTGGGTCAGAGAGCCCTCTACAGGGATGTGATGCAGGAAAATGTTGAGGCTGTATACTGGTTGGGTAAGGATTCCTGTCCCCGTGGGTATCAGAGGCTGGGTGGGCTCTGAAGCAGCTGGGCTGGGTTTGGTCCAGGGTCCCTCAGTACTCGCTACCCCCCACCCTCCAATATCAGGAGTATCAGCCCCAATAATCCTGCCTGCTGTGTGACAGACTGTTCCCTCCATGCCCCCTCCCAGGGGAAGCAGGTTCAGGTACATAATAGTGGTGCTGCTCTTCCCAAAGCCAAGGTCTCAGTGAGCTTCCCCACCATCTTGCCCATCTTGTGCCTTGGATAGAGATGTCAGTGGAAGGACCCAGGCAGGAATGGCAGTTACTAGAGTTCTGGCTGCTGTTAGTGCTTGCAGGGTACCCCTTGTGTCACTGTGCTGGGCCCTCGGACGTATAATGTGGTACCTGAAGTCATTCCCTGCCTGTGGCTGATCTCTGTGATGTGCTGGTTTCTATCCATGAGAGGGGCTGGGTGTTGGGGCGGTGGGAGGCTGGTTGAGTCAATTTATGCTCTGCAGTCATTCTGTGAGGATAGCTTTGTAGTAGCTAAACGTGAGCAGAGTTCTTCTTGCGTTTCAGGCACTGCACATGGTGTATAGAGACTTGCAGTTAATTCCCTGTCCTGACACACAATTCCTGGGAGACCCTGGGCAAGTCACTTAGACTGTTATGGCTCAGTCCCCTGTCTCTGCAACAGCTATTACAGTGTTTCCCTGTTTCACAGTACTGGGGAAGGATAAATATATTAAAATTGTGAGCTGCTGAGTGCCATATAAGCACCCTGGTATCCTGTCACCTGTGGAATGCCTTGCCAGAGGATGTTGTGAAGACCAGGACTTGAACAGGGTTCAAAAAATAACTAAATAAATTCATGCTGGGTAGGCCCATAAATGGCTATTAGCCAGGATGGATATGAATGGTATCCCTAGCTTCTGTTTCTCAGAAGCTGGAAATGGATGACAGGAGAGGGATTATTTGATGATTACCTGTTCTGTTCACTCCCTCCGGCATCTTGCATTGGCGACTGTCAGACCCACTACAGCCAGTCTTAGGTTCTTATCCTTTACACCGGAGAACCCAGGTGCTGCTATGACTGATAATCTTTGCTTCCCATAGTGGCTGCAGTGCCATATGAATTGCTGCTAGTGCCACAGAGCTTCACTGCTCCTCGGGGTGACATTTTCTGGAGCTCTGATGCCAACTACACTGGCAGAGAGTGCAGCCTGCCCATGCCACAGGGTTGTCTCTAAGGAAAGACACAGGCTCCTTTCCGGAGCTAAGGTGGACGGCCGGGTTTATTGTAGAAGGAGCAGGATACTAAGTTCGTGCTGCCCCTGCTCCCCTAGCATAATCTCTCAAATCTTCTTGGTTAGAAACCAGCCCATGGGAGCCGAGAGATTTTGCTGGGTGCCAAGGGTAGTATGCCAACCTGCCAAGTCACTGGATCCAGCCCATGGACCCCCTCACCCAGGACCTTCAGGCATGGAGTAGCCGCTGTTTAAGCACAAGAGTTCTGCATGTGCCTCTCTGCACTAGAGGGAGGGGGAGGTTTCATGTGATCTCCCCCTCTCCCAGTCCAATCCTCAGCTCTTATTGGCCGTAAACAACCATCCAGTAGAAGCTGAAAGATAGACCTGGGAGTTGGAGGCAGTGCATGCCTCTTCCCCGTTCTGGAGCTAAGAGCCTCCTGGAGGGAACACCCTGCATTTTCAAGTGGTCTGGGGCTACAGCAGGCAGGGAGCACAGCCTGCCTTGGGGGTGCTGCAGTACTTCTGGCCGGGTGATGCTTAGATAAATGCCTTCCAGCCAAAGCCTGCCTCTGGTACCCCAACCCCTCCTGCACCTCAAGACCCTCCCCCAGGTCACCATCAAAATCCTCTGCACCCTCCTCCCCAAGTCACAACTTCCTCTCAGATCCTGTACTTCCACCTGCACCCGTACTCCAACCAGAATCCTCTCCTGCACCCATATTCCCTTCCCGACCCTATACCTCAATCCTCTGACCCAGGTCACAACTCTCTCCCTCAGACCTCACACCATATCCTGCATTCCAGTGCCTTTACCCCATGCACCCTTCGGCACCCAACCTCCATCCTAAACCTCATATCCCCTCCACAGAAAAGTGTGGCCCATGACCACTTTGCAAAATCTTGGAATGGGCACCCCATCACAAATTATTGCCCGCCCCATATGTAATATCTGAACTCAAGCATTTGTCCAAAATGGCAGAGTCTATCACATGTGTTAACGAGGACAGAGTCTGATGAGAATAGGTTGTGGAAAGGATTAAACCTTCTTCTGAAATGTCTCCAATTGCCCTTCTCCCCGCCACAGGCTGCAGAACACCCATGTCTTTCTCCAGTTCAGCCCACGGCCTGCAGAGCCAGGGAAAGGAAATGGCTGTGGCAGAGCCAGTGACCTTCGAGGAGGTGGCTGTGTGTTTCTCTGAGGAGGAATGGGCTCTGTTGGACCCGGGTCAGAGAGCCCTCTACTGGGATGTGATGCAGGACAATTATGAGGCTGTGAGCTGGCTGGGTAAGGATTTCTGTCCCCTCGGGTATCAGAAGCTGGGTAGGCTCTGGAGCAGCTGAGTTGGCTTTGGTTCAGGGTACCTCATTGTTCCCTGCTCCCATAATGTCAGGAGTATCAGCCCCAATAATCCTGGTTCCTGTGTGTGAGACTGTCCCCTTCCCGTACCCTCTGAGGGGAAGCAGGTTCAGGGACATAACAGTGGTGCTGCTCTTCCCTCAGCCAAAGTCTCAATGTGCTTCCCCACCATCTTGGCCATGTTTGTGCCAGCAGGATACCCCTTGTGCCAGTGTGCTGAGCCCCTTGAAAGAAGATGCAGTTTCCAGAGTCCTTCCTTATTTGTGGCTTATTCCTGTGACATGCTGGTTCCTGGCAGTGAAAGAGGCTGAGTGCTGGGGCGGAGGGAGGGTGGTAGGGTAAATGAGGCAATTCACTCTCTGCCACCATTCTGTGTGGGTAGCTCTGTAGTAGATAAATGTGAGGAGAGCTCTTCTTGCTTTTCTTGCACTGCTCTCAATTTTAGGAGACTTATGTTGAATTACCTGCCCTGCCACAGATTTTTTTGTGTGACCATGGTCAAGTTCCTCGTGCTCCTTGTGCCCCACTCCCATGTCTTTTCAATAGCTAGTATAGAATGTCCAAGTTTCACAGGGCTGAGGAAGGATAAATACATTAAATAGGGGAAATCTTCAGCTTCATATAAGCGCCCCAATAGTACAGTAGTGGAGAACTTCAACTATTCCCATATTTACTGGGTACGTGTCACCTCAGGACACGATGTAGAGATAAAATTTCTTAACACCTTATGTGACTGCTTCTTGCAGTAGCTAGTTCTGGAATCCACAAGAGGAGAGGCAATTCTTGATTTAGTCAGGATCTGGTCCAAGAGGTAAATACAACTGGTCTGCTTGGAAATAGTGATCATAATATAATAAAATTTAACATCCCGGTGGTGGGAAAAACGCCTCAGCAGCCCAACACTGTGGCTTTTAATTTCAGAAAGGGGAACTACTGATACACAAAAATAAGGAGGTTAATTAACAGAAATTAAAAGGTACAATGCCATAACTAAATTCCCTGCAAGGTGCATGGAAACTTGTCAAAGACACCATAATAGAGGCCCAACTTAAATGTATACCCCAAATTAAAAACAGAGTAAGAGAATGAAAAAAGTTCCACAATGGGCTAGCAGCCAAGTAAATGAAACAGCAAGAGATAGAAAGGCATCATTTAAAAAGTGGAAGTTAAATCCTAGTGAGGAAAATAGATGAGAGAATAAACTCAGTCACATTCAGTGTAAAATATAGCAAGGAAAACCTGAATGAGTTTGAAGAACAGCTAGCCAAAAACTCAAAGTAATAGCAAAATGTTTTGGGAAGCAGGAAGCTTTTGGGCCACTGGATGATCGAGATGCTAAAGGAGCACTCAAAGATGATAAGGTCATTGTGGAGAAACTCTATACATTCTTTGCTTCAGTAATCATGAGTCAGGACATGAAGGAGATTCCCAAATCTGAGCTATTCTTTTTAGGTGACAAAATTGAGGAATTGTCCCGGATTGAAGTGTTGTTAGAGTATGTTTTGTAACAAACTGCTAAACATAATAGTAAAAAGAACCATCTGGCATTTGTTAGGTGAGAGAAAAGATAAGGCTGCAGGGGTCCCCTAACAATACTGAACCCTCTGTTCGAGTCCTGTGACAGCCAGCGTTTATTGTCTGGTGGCGTGTTTTAATTTATCAAAGGACCCAGATTAGGTGAACCAAACAATAATCAATTAAGGGTAAATTTACAAAATAGGGGATTCAAGGGGTAATAATAATAAGACCCAAAACCCACAAGAAAAAGGAAAATTTTGGCTGAGTCCAATTGCTATGGTAAGTATAATAAGAAAGGTTTATAGCAACCTTCTTGATAGTTCCCAGACAGTTGCTCAGGACTTCAAATCTCGCAGCTCACCGAGAGCTTTGAGAGAGGAGCACTGAGGAGAGCCCTCATAGTCCTCTTCTGTTCTGATGGTAAGTAGTTGTCAGGGTGGCTTGCGATGGTCTTAAGTGGAGTCTTCCGTATGGCTGCAGCAGCTGTCTTGTTCTGGAGCGCAATGATCTGTAAGGAAAACCCCGCACACCTTGCCTCTAAGATGAGCAGCCCCGAACTGCCTGGCTGTTGACCTTTTATGCCCTCTAAGGTGGGAGACCCCTGCTAGGGAGACTCTGCCCCTGCAGAGTCTGCCCCTGCTAGGGAGACCCTGTATGAAGTACTTCTGAGGTAAATCCAGTTTAAACTGGAATTTGTTTACCTGTTTTCTGCCAAAGGCGGGGAAATCATGATCTGATAGACCCAAGGCATGTGGGTTGTCTTTCATTTTTTTTACAAAATGGATGACAATTCATATTGATTTTAACAGGGATACCCTATAATATCAAACAATACAAACCAAACATTTAACTATTTAGGATTTTACTCTTAACACATTCACCCAAGAGTTCTGAAAAAACTCAGATGTGAAATTGTGGAACTATTCACTCTGATTTGTAATCTATCCTTGAAATCGTTTTCTGTACCTCAAGACTGGAAGATAGCTAATGTGTCACCTATATTTAAAAAGGACTCTAAAGGTGATCCTGACAGTTATAGACCAGTAAGTCTAATGCCAGAATTGGACAAGTTGGTTGAAACTATAGTTAAAAATAGAATTGTCAGACACATAAATGAATATCATTTGTTGGGGAAAAGTCAACATGGTTTCTGTAAAGGGAAATCGTGCCTTAGTAATCTACTAGAGTTCTTTGAGAAGGGTCAACAAGCATGTGGACAAGGGGAATCAAGTGGATATAGTGTACTTAGATTTCCAGAAAGCCTTTGACAAGAACCCTCAGAAAAGGCTCTTAAGTAAAGTAAGTTGTCATGGACTAAGAGGGATTGATAACTGGTTATAAGACAAGAAACAAACAGTAGGAGTAAACCGTCAGCTCCCACAATGAAAAGCGGTAACTAGTGTAATGCACACTGGAAAAAATAATCCCAACATTACAGACATAACAATGGGAACTAATTTAGCTCTCTGAAGAGAGAGATTTTGGAGTCATTGTGGATAGTTTTCTGAAACATCCACTCAATGTGAAGAAGCAATAAAAAATGCAAGCAGAATGTTAGGAATCATTAAAAAAGGAAATAGAGAAAATGACAGAGAATATTGTATTGCCTCTAAAGAAATACATGGTATGCCCACAGCTTGAATATTGCATACAGCCATGGTAGTCTTATCTCAAAAAAGATATTTTGGCATTGGAAAAGATTCAGAAAAGGGCAACAAAAATGATTAGGAACAGATATGGGGAAAGTGAATAAGGAAAAGTTATATTCTATATGTTATCATAAGTAGTAGGGGGTTACTGAATGAAATTAATGGCTAGAGGTTTTAAACACAAGGAAGTTTTTCTTCACACAGAGCATGGTCAACCTGTGGAACTCCTTGCTATTGGATATTGTGAAAACCAGGACTTGAACAAGGTTCAAAAAAGAACTAGATACATCCATGGAGATTAGGTCCATCCAATACTTATTAGCCAGGATGGGTAGGAAAGGTGTTCCTAGCTGCTGTTTGTCAGACACTAGAAATGGGTGACAAGAGAGGGATCACTTGATGATTCCCTGTTCCGTTGACTCCCTCTGGATCATCTGGCATTGGCCACTGTCAGAAGACAGGACACTGGGCTAGATGGATCTTTGGTCTGACCCAGTCTGGCCATTCTTATGTTATGTCTCATGCAACCTCTGAAGTGTTTTTTTTTCTCTCCAATCATGATACTTTCAATTATCCAATGTTGCTTTGTCAGGATTTAATGTTGGTTACTGACACTAAACAGGAGGTTTAGAATAATATGTCCTTGTCCTACAGTGATATGTGGCCACCGTTACCAGAGTAAAGCCAAGATTTCGGGCAGGTTGCTGTCATCCTGGGCAAAGGGGAGGGGATATGGCTACATGGGAGAAAGGGTGCTGTGGAAACTCCATTGTCTGATTTAATGCATCAGAGCGAGGGTAGTCAAAACTCATCTTCACTTTTCTTGTTGATGAAGAAACTCCGAGGTTGGGGTGAGGAGCTAGTATTAATTACCACCTGATTGTTGGTGTTATTCTTGGCATATTTCAGACCTTGTAACTATGTGATGTGGAAGGAAAAATGTGGCACCCCCACTATTTACCAGTGTTAAAATTATACAGTAAACAGGAATTCTCTGCACTTCTAGGCCAACAGGTCTGTCACCTCCTATCAGCAGGGAGAGAGGAAGCACTTGTGTTTGGCCAAGGTGCTTTTCAGTTGACAGCTGTTGGACATCTGCTGGGATATGCTTGGATTAAGATAGATCCAAAGCAGAGAGGTGCAGAGGGCTGAGGGGATTCTACATTAGCAGAATTTAATGCAGGATCTGACTTGGGTTTTTTATTTTTGTTTTTTTATTTTGTTTTGTTTTGTTGTTATAAAGCATTCAGGATGCCTTTGTAGAGATGTGTTAATAATCTGTGCTCTTCTTCACGTTCTGAGGAGGCTATTGAGTACTTTTAGAGAGTCCAGATGAAGCTGCAGTGAGGCCTTAACAAGTGCAGGATCAGGTTCTAAATGGCCAGCAAGTCAACAAACTGAACAAACACTTGGCTCTTTCTGCTACAGTTACCTTCTGGGGCAACACTCAACAATACCAGGTGAAAAGAAATAGTTCTGTGGTAGTGTTGTGACTGCTGTTGCTTTCAGAAGTTGTGTTCATGCTGGCTACTCTCTCTCAGGCTTTGTCTACACGTACAAGCTTAGAACATTGCCATGGCAGCACTTTAATGCGACAGAGTAAACATGACAAGAGCGCTGGGAGAGAGCTCCCCCAGGGCTGTAGACAAAACACCCCTAGGAAGGGAGTAGTTCACAGGACTGGAAGCGCATTTACATTACTGCACTGTGACTTGCTGCATGCACAGAATCCATGGTGAGTAGCAATGCTGAGCACCAAATCCTCAGGGCCTGAAGGTTCTGTTTCTCCAGCAGCAGGGAGCTCACAGCACACCTCTGTGAGAGGAGGAGCCACATGCTGCCCAGGGGCTCTGCCCAGATCGTGGCAAAGCCTGGGTCAAGGAATTCCCTGAACATCGGTAGAGCTGCATGCTCAGCTATCGGTGCCTCCAGATTGGTTAGTGGGCATCACACAGAGCCCTTCTGAGAGTTTGGCCATAGTGAGAGGAAGCTCTAGCTGGTCTCAGGCACCCATGCTGACCACCAGTCCTACATCCCACAGGGCTGCTCAGAGATTGGTCAATCCAAAGAGAAAAGGCTGGTGTAGAAAATTCTTGCCCTTTATCTTGTCTGCTCTAGAGCCATAAGGGCGGCGCTGTCCTCTGCTAGGAGACAGGTGACTTTTCTCTTCCTCTTCTCCAAAGCACACAAGAAGCAGGAGTCTCAATGCATTCCATACATAACTAGACAAACATAACAAGGGCTCAGTCCAGGACCCAAAGTGCTTCCCATTTCTCCTAGCACTCACTGAAGAGGCCCAGAAGGTCAGAACTGGGAGCCACGTATCTTTCAATCCCCATAGCTTGATTAGACAACAAGGAAGCCAGGCCATTGCCACGTGCACTCACCTGTTATTGCTGCTGGGCTTAAAAACTGGCATCTAGCTTCCTTGGCCAGCCACGTGGGGCAGAACATCTGGCAGATTGGTCAACTAGTTAGGAGGCAGGAGTGCTGGGCAGGTGTATAGTCGACTACTCATTGACATCCTTACCTCAGACAACTTCATCTGCCTCCTTCTGGTTCAAGTAGAGCCTCCGAGCCAATGAGCAGGGTGAGCTGAGTCCCCAAGCCAGAAGCTTTGTGCACAGAGCCCTTGGGGACCTAGAGCCCTGCTGGCTCTTTTCTCTCCAAGTTCTAGTGACCTGCCATGTGTCAGCTGCAGTCTGAGCCCTGCCTGTGGGCCTCAGTGTCAGACCTGCCAGCCCTCACTAGAGCTCACTTGAGCAGTGTGTGCCTGTCCGGGGAAGGAAGCAGCCATGAGGGAGACTTAGTTATACCCTTTATCAGAGGGGTAGCCGTGTTAGTCTGGATCTCCAAACACGACAAGTAGTCCTGTAGCACCTTATAGACTAACGGATGTATTGGAGCATCAGCTTTTGTGGACAAAGACCTACTTCATCAGATGCATGCATCTGACGAAGTGGATCTTTGCCCACGAAAGCTTATGCTCCAATACATCTGTTAGTCTATAAGGTGCTACAGGACTCCTTGTCACTTTTAGTTATACCCTAGAGTGTGCAGCAAGGTGTTCAGTTCCCCTGGGGAACTGGCTGCATCTTAGTCTGGGGGATGCAACTTTATTGCAGGTGAGTCTGTCCTGGGATCTTGTAGCATCCGCAGCCCGGTCTCTGAGATGTGGGGAAGGAGCCTCTCTGGGCGGGCAACTCATCCTGGGTCTGGAAGTAGTAATGGCATACACCTTAATTAACAATATCAGCGCTTTGTTAATTGCTCCTCGAGCAGGATTTCCAGTCTCCAAAGCTCATGTGATCTCCTCGGTGGAGCGAGGGGAGGAACTGCAGATCCCAGATCTCCAGAGCTATGAGAAAGGGAAGATCATCAGCGATATCCACATAGGTGAGCAATCAGCTAAACTAACTCAGAAAACAATTTATGTCCCCTTACAGCAGGTGTCGCTTGTGTATTTTCATCAAGTCTACCTGGCTCTTCAGCCTGTCTTCAATTCCAGTTAAAGAGTGAGGGTGAAGGTTGGGTTCTCTCCTCTAGGGAAGGGTTATGGGGGAGGAGGATGAACTCAGCTCATGAATATTCAACCTTTCCAGCCATTCTTTGGGTGCTCCCCCTTTTCTGTTCCCCTTTCAGAGTTTTCCTTTCATCTCAGTACAGTAAATGACTCCAGTCTAATTTCTCTCTGTGTCCCAGCAGGTGATGGGCCGGTGAGAGAGAACAATGAGGAGAGCCTTCAGCAGGAAGGACCAGAGCATGTGGCTCCATGTGGGATGTTACTGGGAAAATCCGAAGGGAATGCTTCCCAGAGTCCTGAGCAGGGAGAAACCTGTCAGAGTCTGCATAGCCCAGAAACGCAGCAGGGAAACCATCCAGAGAAGGGACAGGGTAAATCCAGTCATAGGAGCAGAAGGGTGGAAAGAAACACAGTAAACTTTCAACAGAAAATCCCCCATCAACAGGCACCCTACGCTTACAGTGACTGTGCAACTCCTGTTGAGCATCAAAGAATCCATGAAGGAGAGAAGCCCTTCAAGTGCGCTGACTGTGGGAAAAGCTTTGGTAAGAGGTCAGATCTTGTTAGACACAGAAGAATTCACACAGGAGAGAAACCCTTTAGCTGCTCTGACTGTGGGAAAAACTTCAGTGAGAGTTCACACCTTGTTAGACATAGGAGAACTCATGCAGGAGAGAAGCCCTTCCAATGCTCTGATTGTGGGAAAAGCTTCAGTCAGAGGTCAGACCTTGTTAGACATAGGAAAATCCACACAGGAGAGAAACCCTTTAGCTGCTCTGACTGTGGGAAAAACTTCAGTGAGAGCTCACAGCTTGTTAGACATAGGAGAAACCACACAGGAGAGAAACCCTTCAACTGCTCTTACTGTGGGAAAAGTTTCAGGGAGAAGTCAGACCTTGTTAAACATTGGAGAACCCACACAGGAGAGAAACCTTACAACTGCTCAGACTGCGGGAAAAGCTTCAGTCAACGCTCAAATCTTGTTAAACATAGGAGAATCCACATACAGGTAAATTGCTCTCAATGTGGGAAAAGCTTGAGTCGGGGCTCATATGTTAACTATCATCATACAATTTACGCAGGAGCATCATACAATGAAATCATATAGCATTATCACTGAAAGGGACCTTGAGAGGTCATCAGGTGCAGTGCCGTGTCCTCACGGCAGGTCCAAGCACCATCTGTCATCCCTGACAGATGTCTAAGTTGCTCTTAGGTATCTCCCGTAATAAAGATTCTGCAACGTCCCTAATTTATTCCTGTGTTTAACTACCCTGACAGGAAGTTTCTCCTTATGTCCAACCTAATCCTCCCTTGCAATTTAAGCCCCTTGCTGCTGCTTCTATCATCAGAGGTCAAGGAGAAACATCTTTTCCCCTCTTTCTTGTAGCATCCTTTTAGGTACTTTAAAATTACTATCATGTCTCATTTCAGTCTTCTCTTTCCAAACTAAACAAATCGAATTCTTTCAGTCCTCCCTCATAGGTCTCCTAGACCTTTAGTCATTTTTGTTGCTCTTCTATGGACCCTCTCTAATTCCTCCACATCTTTCTTGAAATCTGGCACCCCAAACTGGACACATTACTGCAGTTGAAGACTAATCAGCACACAGTTGAGTGGAAAGATTATTTCTCATTTCTTGCTCACAACTTTCCTGCTAATGCCACCCTATAACTTGTCTGACTCTGGGAAAGGATTATTTCAGAGCTCAGACCTTGATAGACATAGAAGAATCCACACAGGAGAGAAACCCCATAACCTAAGTTCCCTTTAAGCCATATGGCCATATGACCATGCAGTAGGCTATTTAGTGCCATGCAAGCACTTAGTGTTGTGGTGGGGAGAGATGCTTCTACCCACTGGTCTCAACACTGGCCCAGACCTGCAATGGCAGATGGACAGTTATCTATCTCATGGCCCCAGCCCCAGAGCTGCTATGGCAGGGAGGAGCATCTGAGGTAGGGGGAGAGAGCTGATAGGAGTCTTCTCTCTCCAAGTAGCCGTTCAGTGGCCTTCATCTCAAATTCCTCCTTCCTTGCCTCACCCCAGAGATCACCCCCCCAGATAGAGCCCTCACCCCTCCACACCTCAAACCTGTACCTCAGCCCTGTGCCCCTGACCCCACCCCAGAACCAGCTCCCACACCTCTGTTCCCCAACTTTTTGCCCCAGCCCTGAGCCTCCTCACAATCCAAGCCCTTGAACCCCACTTCTACCATATGAACTTTGTTCTGTGCACGAATATTGAGATGATGTTACACATTCCCTGCATATTGGTTCCTCTAACAAAACTCATTCTGCACATGTGTGGGAAAAAATAGATGGAAAACTGTGTATTACTGCTCTGGCTGTGAGAAATGCTTTAGTGAATGCTCACTCAGTATTGCACATGAGAAGTTCACACAAGGCAGAACCCTTATTACTGCATAGACTGTGGGCAAAGGTTCAGCGGAGCTGATACCTCATTGATCATCTGTCAGAAGAGAAAGGTGACAGCTGTATTTTGGATAGCACAGTGTCTTGCTCCCTGCCCTCCAGTACACAGCGCTTAGAGTTAACCACTAGGATTGACTCTAAGGCTACGTCTACACTGGCCCCTTTTCCAGAAGGGGCATGTTAATTTCAGCTATCGTAGTAGGGAAATCCGCGGGGGATTTAAATATCCCCCGCAACATTTAAATAAAAATGTCCGCCGCTTTTTTCCGGCTTTTAGAAAAGCCGGAAAAGAGCGTCTACACTGGCCCCGATCCTCCGGAAAAAGCGCCCTTTTCCGGAGGCTCTTATTCCTACTTCAAAGTAGGAATAAAGTAGGAATAAGAGCCTCCGGAAAAGGGCGCTTTTTCCGGAGGATCGGGGCCAGTGTAGACGCTCTTTTCCGGCTTTTCTAAAAGCCGGAAAAAAGCGGCGGACATTTTTATTTAAATGCCGCGGGGGATATTTAAATCCCCCGCGGATTTCCCTACTACGATAGCTGAAATTAACATGCCCCTTCCGGAAAAGGGGCCAGTGTAGACGAGTCCTAAGAGTAGTATATTCCTCTGTCCCTAGGCCCTCATTGGCCTGGGGCTGAAGGAGCAGCAGGGCTTCCATGGGCTGGATCAACCTGTTTGGTGGTCCAGATTTGGTCCACAGAGGCCCTTTTGCCCACCCAGGTCTGGGGCACTATCATCCTCTGGCAATTTACTGGTCAAGAGTTGCATTTCACACCCTCTAGTCCAGTGGGTAGCAAATTCAGAGGCATGAGTTTAGACTAGGGATGTTAAATTTAATTTAATCAACTAATGGATGGATTTTCCATCAACTAGTCAATTAGTCCATAAGCAGGGCAGCTACAGCAGAGTTACCACCTGCCCCCAGTGCAAATTGGGAATTAGCTATCCCATCTCAGGCTGGGTCCAGCCATGTGGCGTGGAGGGAGTAGCAAACCTCAGAGCCCCTCCCCCAGATGGCTGGAGTGCCAATGCTGAGTTGCCCTGTTGCAGGGGCCAGGTGGGAGTCCAGAGCATCCCAGCCTGTGTGCCGTACAGTTCCCATCCCTGCCCTACAGGGACCTCATAATCCAGTTAGGCAGCTTCAGTATTTTGGATACCCTAGAGGACTTTTTCCTAGAATTAGCCTGATTCATTATTGGTCTGGGTGTGTGTAGGCAAGGGGTCATTAGTAGCATCTGGAGCAGGGTTTTCCCATCAGACTGTGCTTCCCTAGTTTGTGTCCCAGCCTTCAATGTGGTTCTGGTGTTGGACTTTCTGTTCTCCATTCTGTATACAAATGTGCTACATCTACACTACAGGCTTTCTGCACAAGAACAGTTGTTCTTGTGCAAAAACTTGCAGAGTGTCTACACTGCACACGTGTTCTTGCACAAGTAAATTTACAGTAAAGCATCCGAAAACAGGGCTTCTTGCGCAAGAGTTATTCCTCTCCTCACGAGGAATAAGCCCTCTTGCGCAAGAGCTCTTACACAAGAAGGCAGTGTAGAAAGGCAACATGAATTTCTTGTGCAAGAAGCCTCTATGGTTAAAATGGCCATCAGAGCTTTCTTGCGGAAGAGAGCGTCCACACTGCCATGGATGCTCTTGTGCAAAAGCACATGGCATTGTGGATGTGCTCTTGTGGAAGATTTTTTGCGCAAGAACTCTTCCGCAAAACAGTTCGGCTATGTCTACGCTGGCACACTTTTCCGGAAATGCTTAAAACGGAACAGTTTTCCATTATAAGTATTTCCGGAAAAAGCGCGTCTACATTGGCAGGATGCTTTTCCAGAAAAGCGCTTTTTCTGGAAAAGCATCCGTGGCCAATGTAGACGCGCTTTTCCGGAAAAAAGCCCCAATCGTCATTTTCGCGATCGGGGCTTTTTTGCGGAAAAGACTACTGTGCTGTTTACACTGGCCCTTTTCCGGAACAGTTTTTCCGGAAAAGGACTTTTGCCCGAATGGGAGCAGCATAGTTTTTCCGGAAAAACACTGACAATTTTACAGTAGATTGTCATTGCTTTTCCGGAAAAGAAAGTGGCCAGTGTAAACAGCTGGCAAGTTATTCCGGAAAAGCTGCTGCTTTTCCGGAATAAGTGGCCCAGTGTAGACACAGCCTTCTTGCGCAAAAAGCCTGCAGTGTAGATGTAGCCATGGAGTGATGCACATGAGGCTAGGGCAGGTTTCAGGAGGGTTTAGCAGTGTCTTCCCTCATAGCTGCTGATCTGCTTTGTTTCAAACAGGCTATGTCTAGACTGCAAGCCTCTTTCGAAAGAGGCTCTTTCGAAAGATACTTTCGAAAGAGCCTCTTTCGAAAGAGAGCATCTAAACTGCACGTGGAACTTTCGAAAGAGCAAGCTGCTTTTTCGAAAGAAAGCACCCAGTGAGTCTGGATGCTCTCTTTCGAAGAAGCCCTATTTACATTCAAGAACGCCTTCTTTCGAAAGAAGCACTTTCGAAAGAAGACGTTCTTCCTCGTGAAATGAGGTTTACCGCCGTCGAAAGAAAAGCCGCGTTCTTTCGATTTAATTTTGAAAGAACGCGGCTGCAGTCTAGACCCAGGTGAAGTTTTTTCGGAAAAAGGCTACTTTTCCCGAAAAAACCCCTGAGTCTGGACACAGCCACAGAGACTGGGAGTAGGGCAGTGGAAGGTTTTTCCATTTGAAGGGCTTTGGTTTAAACAGAGATTGGGGGGGGGGGAAGTAGAGGAAAGATTTTTCATGAGTCTGAGCGCCTGCATATTATGCCCTACAGAGTCTTGGGCAATAACAGTAAAAATAAAAGGGCTGTAAGAGATTCTCAGAAAAAATTCCCATTGACTTAAGTGTTTTTGAGCATTAACTGTCAAAACAAACGCAAATAATACAGTGACAGGCATTGAAGTAAGAGAAGTAACATTTGCAAAGGAGCAAAGCTGCAGTGGAAACGGGCTGCAGTGACGGGAGGGCAATTCAGCGATTTCGGAGCAGCAGACAACACAAAGGTGTGAAATGCGGCGAGACTTCATGTCCTCTCGTTAGCCCCCTTTTCCGATCGCTCTCCCTTTTAAAATGCAGTCGGCCAAAAACTTCAGCACAGAGCGGACTGGGCCGTCTGCAGCCGAGCTACGGCGCATACTGAGCGCCCCGCACTCCTTAAGTAGCCCAGCGTGGCAGGGAGCCGCTCGCTACAAACCCGCGGGCCTGCAGGGGGGAGCTGCGCTGCGGGACCAGCTGGGGGAGCAGCCACGGACAGGCTCCCCCCCACTCCCTGCGGGGACCTGGCAGCGCAGACAGCAGGGCCCCGCCCCCCGGCACGTGGGTGCGCTCCCCCCATGTTGTTACTCGCGCTGAAAATGCTCCCCCCCCCCCCGGGGTCAGTCTTATTCTGGAGGGGCCGCCCCCAACTGTGACCCCGCCAGCTTGGCGCGGCCCCTGCACAGACACTGCCCCTGCCCCTGCCCCAGGGAGGAGCCCACGGGGGCTGCTCTGGCCCGGGGCGCGGCCCGAATCCGGTCAGAACTAAGCCCCGGCGCTGGCTCCGGAACCGGAGTCCCTGAGCCACTGCGCACGCGCAGTCTGAGCCCCGCTGCCCGGGCCAGCGTTCCCGTCGCGAGGCGCTCATTCTGAGGGAGCCGTTGATACAGTTACTCGCCGCGCAGCTGCTTCCGCTTCCGGGCAGCGCCGGTGGCGGGGCGGCAGGAGGTATCGGAGGAGCCGAGGTGAGATGGAGGAGCGAAGGGGGGCGGGGCAGGTGACGTCTCAGCTGGGGGGAGGGGAGGTTTTGCCCTCGGACCCAAATCAGTGGCTGCCTGGGGGGGGGGGTCCAGAGATCACGTGACACCGACCCCATCCTGGTGACGCGGGGGGGGGGGAATTTCCCTGGCTCAGGCTTCGGGTCAGACCCGCCCTGCCAGCCCAGCCCGGGGGGGGGGGGGGGAGCTGGTGCAGAGGGGGGCGAGGATGGGAGGGTCTGCGGGGGGGGGGCGCAGCGGTGCGTTTGGGGAGGATTGTGGGGTGGAGGAGGAGCGGGGGGGGGTGCAGGATGCGGGGGGGGGAGCAGGCGGTTGGGGGGATGGAGAGTTGGGGGGGGCAGGTGCTGGCTCTGGCTGGGCGGTTCTGCCCTGGAGCCGCCTGGGGGAGCAGCCCAACAGCCCCCTGAGGGTTTTGAGCTGTGACCTGAGGCCGGGCTGCAGGAAGCGGGGCAGAGGCTGTTCGGGCCAGGAGACCGTGGTGGCGGGGGACCGGATCGGGCAGTGTGGACGCCCAGATCCACCCACCGGACCCCCAATCTAGATAATACTCCTGTCATGAGCGCGTGGGCCCGGTCTAGGGTGAAAGTGTAACTGTGTACGCGCATAACTGATGAGCCTGGGCTAACCCCTTCATGGTTACAGAAGCTTCAGGGGGGAGCCGAGTAAGTCTGTACAGGATAAACTTAAAAAACAAACACTGGTCTGGTGGCACTTTATAGACTAACAAAACATGTAGATGGTATCATGAGCTTTCGAGGGTACAGCCCACTTCTTCAGATGACGGGAGTTTTGAGTTTAGGGTGTACACACCCAAAATAAATAGGGGAAGGGGAAGGGTGGGAAACAAGGAGCAGAGGTTATGAAAATATCATAGGGAAAAACAGGAAGGCAGATCAGTAAGCACCTGGTTATGTGGATGCTTCCGTTACGGGACTCCCTGCGTGCTTCCCAGCCAGTGGGAGCTGTGAGATTGTGCTGGAGGCAGGGAAGTGCACAAAGTCCTGCGCCTTCCTTAGGGTTTGCAGTGCACAGGATATGGCCCCTGCAGCTGACAGCTTTGAGAGACAGGAAGCCTACCCAAGACTACTTTGGGGTGCAAGACTGAGGTGGTGGCAGGCCAGATCTGACAATTTTACGGGCCAGATCCAGCCCATGAACCTAATTTTGTCCCTCCAGTCTTGATAATACTTAGTTGAGGCTTGAGCGCAAGGACCTGGATTAGAGATGTGAACGTTTAACTGTGCACACAGGGAACCGATAAGCTTGGGATCATTGGTTAACCTCCACAGTTACAGGCAGGCATCCAGGCATAAGTTGTTGGGAACCATTTGGAAAGGGTTTGACATGGAAACAGAAATCGGTTAACTGATGTTTAATGAAACAGACCCAGGCAAATAACACAGTTCCAAGCCAGCTGCACGGGGTGTATCTCTAGCTGTGTTTGGGGTCATACGGCATTAACAGGAGCTTTGGAGCAGAGCCCAAAGCAACCCCACAAGACAGGCTGGGCCACGAGACTAGGCAGTGCTGGAAGTGCATTGCTGCAGCTGCGGCTCCAGGAAACCGGCCAAGACAGGCCACTGAATAGCCCTCCCCTGCAGAGGTAGGGAATTCGCTGCTGTTCCTCTTGCCACTCCAGTCTCTCTGCCAATGGGACCTGCAGTAGGTGGCCCAGTGGTCCTGGGGAGACTCTCATGTCATTCCCTGCGGCGTGTCCCTGGGTGCTTGGTAGGGAACAGGTCAGGGCTGTGGCTGGGCTTACACTATTACTTAATTAAATACTTTTAAAAATCTCTAGCCTGGAGTGTCTCCTACTGGCAAAGAGGGCTATGTGGCAGCTCTTACTATGGTGCAGCTCTGCTGCTGTAAGTTCTGAAGTGTAGAATCATCCTGCCTAGTTCCCTGAAACTGAGTGAAGCAACAGGCCAAAAGGGCATACGTTATTGGGAACCATTCGGAAAGGGTTAGACCAGGAAACAGAAAGTGGTCAAGTGATGTTTAATGAAACAGATCCCAGCAAATAACACAGTTGCAAGGCAGCTGTACGGGCTGTATCTCTAGCTGTGTCTGGGGTGATACGGCATTATCAGGAGCTTTGGAGCAGGGCCTAAACTGACCCTGCAAGACAGACTGGGACAACAAGATTAGGTGATGCTAGAAGTGCATTGCTGCAGCTGTGGCTCTGGGCAGTGGACCAGGACAGGCCACTGAGTAGCCCTCCCCTGCAGAGATAGGGAGATAGCTGCTGTTGCTCTTGCTGCTCTGGTCTCTGTGCAGATGGGACCGGCACAAGCTTCCCCAGAGGGACCAGGACCATGTCCTGGGGAGTCTCTCGGGTCATTCCCTGCAGCATGTCCCTGGGTGCTTGGTAGGGAACAGGTCGGGGCTGTGGCTGGGCTCTGACAGCAGACGGTTAACACTGCGCTCCCAGCCTGCACTGTTGGTTACTCCGGGAAGGGAAGTTGCTCAGGCTGCTCCACAGATTCGAGGCTCAGTTTTTCTGTCACACACTGCTGCCCACTCCATGTGGTGCTGGGAGCTGGGGCTGACCCATGGCTGCTCCCCATTGGGTATTTGCAGGTGGCCAAGGAGAGCCTTTCCCCGGCTCTGGGCATCCCCAGGCTCTGCCCATCCCAGCTCCAGAGTGGCAGCCTGCGGGTGAGGGCGAAGGGTTGGACTGGGCAAGGGCAGTCCCCTGCAAACTGGGCAGCTTAGCCCATGGGTTGCTTCTCCTGCTTCCTCTGCCTCAGATGACACACCACTCCCGGCTGCTCTGGGCAAATCAAGGGTGTGCAGGGGCCAAACGATCACACAGGTGGGTCACATGTGCCTTGCTGAACCTGCTCCTCTTGCACCCACTTCCCGCTTGAGGACTGGGGGCAAATTATGAGGAGGCTGTTTCTGTGGAGGAGCCTAACTGACCACACAGGCAGTGAGTGGGGGAGACACAGAGCTGGCGGCAGGACCAGGAGACGTGCCAAAGGGCAAAACTAGAGCAGGCAGCTGGGTATACCTGCAAATGAGCCTGCCAGCCATTGGCAGAGGGAAAAATTGGGGATAGTGAGGGGCAGAGAGGATGGAAGCATTGAGGGAGGAAAGGTTGGGAACCCTCTGCAGAGCTTGCAAATATGAAGTGTAGGGCAGACATAGCAGGTATCTCAGCGCCTGCTTCCTAGACCTGTAATCTGAAAGGCACTTTGTTCCCCAGGGACTACACAATGCAGCTCTTCCCTGCTTCATAAGGTGGATTCACCTGCTAAACAGGACTGGATTCAGTGAATTATTTTATATACAGCCTCTTTCAAACACTGTCATGGCCAGACTTGGTTTTAGGATCTAAAAGAATCCCTGATCCTCTTCTGTGTCTGCATAAAGACATTTGCAAATGTGTTCCACCTGAGTTGTAGAAGGATGGTGTCCAATGAACAGTCAGTAGTCCCTGCTGCTTGAGTCTATTTATTACGTTTCTCCACCACAATCAACAAGTTTATACACGAGGTGCTCCCGCTACGCAACTGGGTACACCTTACAACAGGCAGTCTTGGATCGCTGCCGATACCTGGACTCGGACGGCAAGTTAGGGGGACCCGGGCCCGCCCACTCTTCCGAGTCCCGGCCCAGGGCCCTAAGGCAGGGAAACTTGCTCCTTGTACTAGTGGATGGGGTTGTTACCCCTAAAAGCACCCACTTACGGGCTTCACGACCCTGGACCACTCCCTATCTCTACTGTCTGTGCCTGTCTTCCCCTTCCGTAAGGACAAGACTCTCCTCCATCTGGCACGAAAGGAGCTCTAACTTCCCCCTTCTGGCCCGTTTTCCCTCCACCCGGTCCCCTCCCGCTTTTATATCCCCCATTTGTCTGTCCCCCATCCCGCTTAGCCTGTCTCCGCCTGCCCCATTGGTGCATGTTACGTCATCACGCTGTGCCTGCCGATGATGTCCATACTCTGCGTCCGGCTCGCCGGCGTGTCCAGCAGCATCTGTGCGTGCGCCGGCATCTCGGCTCCATCTGTTTCCTTGGCCGGGGATTGTATGCCGGTCCCCGTTGCCTCCTGATCACTGTCCCTGCCGGTTTGGCCCCCCTTCTCAAGCTGCTCGTGCCTGGGGTTCGTGTGGGGTTGCTGCACCCCGTCACAGATGTGACCCCATTATTGAATGTCCAGGGAGATGAGAATATTCCCTGATGGATTTGTGTGCGTTGAGCCTTGGTCATTCAATAATGGACATAAAATAATGAACAGCCACCCTTCCGCAAAAAAGTTGTATCACCGGATTCCAGAAGGAGACAGCTGAATTGGAGTTAGTTTACAAACTCAATATTATATTATTGACTCACATGTGAAATTAAACATTGTTATTAATAGCAGGAGAGCTCTGATACAGTACGTCTAGACAAGGGGCTATTTTGAATCCCGAAATAGCTACCCCACATCTTTTAAACGCACCCGTTATTTCAAAATATTTCCCCTTCCCAGAGCTGAGCGCCACCAGGAACAGCCTGAAGTTTTAAGCAGTCTGGGACTACAGCTAGCAGGGAGCCCAGCCTGCCTTGCGGGTGCTGCGGGGCTGCTGGCCAGGCCATGCTTAAGTAAGCACCTTCCAGCCAGAGACTGCCTCTGGCACACCAAGCCTAACTGCACCTTAACTTTCTCCCCCAGGTCACCATCCAAACCCTCTACATCCCCTGTCCCAAGTCACAACTCCCTCCCACATCCTGTACCCCACCTATACTCTTTCTCATGGCCCCAATCCTCTCCTGCACCCATACCTCCTCCCTGACCCTGTACCTATATCCCTTGACCCTGGTCACAGCCCCCTCCTTCAGCCAAATTCCCTCTCAGACCACACACCCTCTCCTGAACTCCTGTGCCTTACCCTGTGTGTCCTTCTGCACCCAATCTCCATTCTAGACCTCATACCCCCTCCACAGAAAAGTCTGGCCCTTGACCTCTTTGAAAAATCTTGGAGTGGCCCCCACCAAAAATTATTGCCTGCCCCATATGTAATATCTGGACTCAAGAATTTGGCCAAAATGGCAGAATTTAGCATGTGTGTCAACAGGACAGAGTCTGGGGAGAATGGGTTATGGAAAGAATTAAACTTCCTTCTGAAATGTCTCTAATTGCCCTTCTCCCCCAACAGGCTGCAGAACCCCCATGTCTTGCTCCAGCTTAGCCCATGGCCTGCAGAACCAAGGACAGGAAATGGCTGTGGCGGAGCTGGTGAGCTTCGAGGAGGTGGCTGTGTATTTCTCTGAGGAGGAATGGGCTCTGCTGGACCCGGGTCAGAGAGCCCTCTACTGGGATGTGATGCAGGACAATTATGAGGCTGTGAGCTGGCTGGGTAAGGATTTCTGTCCCGTGAGTATCAGAAGCTAGGTGGGATCTGGAGCAGCTGGGTTGGGTTTGGTTCAGAGTCCCTCATTGCCACACCCTGCTCCCCAGAGCTCCCAGTGTTAGGAGTATCTGCCCCAGTAATCTGGCTCCTGTGTGAGAGACTGTCCCCTCCCCATAGCCTCCCAGAGGAAGCAGGTTCAGGATATAACAATGGTGCTGCTCTTCCACAGCCAAGGTCTCAGTGTGCTTCCCCACCATCTTGCCTATATTTGTGCCAGCAGGATACCTCTTTTGCCAGTGTGCGGAGCCCCTTGAAAGAGAGTGCAGTTTCCGGAGTTCTTCCTTCCCTGTGGCTTATTTCTATCACATGCTGGTTCCTGGCAGTGAAAGAGGCTGGATGCTGTGGCTCAGGGATAGCGGATGAGGCAGTTCATGTTCATGTTCTGTGAGCTTTCTGTGGGGCTAAATGTGAGGAGAGCTTTTCTTACATTGCAGGCAGTGCACTTGATTTTAGGAGACTTACGTTCAGATACCTGCCCCGCACAGATTTTTTGTGTGACCTTGTTCAAGTTACTCGTGCTCTCTGTGCCCGACACCCATATTTTTTCAATAGCTAGTATTGTATGTCCATGCTTCACAGGGCGGATGATGGATACGTATATTAAATAGGGGAGATCCTCAGCTCCATATAAGTGCCTCAATAGCACTGTGGGTTCCTAATTTACACCAGAGATCGCAGATGCCACTGTAACTGATAATCTTTGCTTCCTGTAGTGGCTGCAGTACTCTATGAATTGCTGCTAGTGCCACAAAGCATCATTATGGCTGCTCAGCATGGCTCTTTCTGGAGCTCTGATGCCATCTACATTGGCAGAGTGTGTGGCTTGCCCATGCAGCACAGCTCATGAAAGACACAGGTTCCATTCTTCAGGTGTATAGTGGCTAGTCTGAGAGCCATTGTTCATTGAGTCGTGCTAATTAGAACAGCTATTCATTGAACTCAATGTGCAGAAGCAGTCAAAAAAGCAAACAGAATATGAGCAATCATTAAAAAGGGGATAGAGAAAAAGACGGAGAATAGCGTATTGCCTCTGAATAAATGCATGGTATGACCACATCTTGAATACTGCATACAGACATGTTTGTCTCATCTCAAAAAAAGATATATTAGCATTGGAAAAGATTCAGAAAAGGGCAACACAAATTATTAGGGACAAGTATGGGGAGTTATTGAATGAAATGAACAGGTAGAGGTTTTAAACAAAAGGAAGTTTTTCTTCACACAGAGCACAGTCAACCTGTGGAACTTCTTGCCAGAGGATAGTGTCAAAACCAGGACTTGAGCAAGGTTCAAAAAAGAACTAGATATATCCATGGAGGTTAGGTCGATCAATATTTATTAGCAAGGATAGGTAGAAAGGGTGTCCCTAGCCTCTGTTTGTCAGACATTAGAAATGGGTGACAGGAGAGGGATCAATCAGTTGATGATTACCTGTTCTATTCATTCCCTCTGGGTCATCTGGTATTGGCCACTGTGGGTAGACAGGACACTGAGCTAGATGAATCTTTGGTCTGACCCAGTCTGGCCATTCTTATGTTATGTCACATACAACCTGTGGAGAGGTATTTTCTCCTATCATGTTGCTTTCAATTATCCAGTGTTGCTTTGTCAGGATTGAATGTTGGTTACTGGACTCTAAACAGCAGGTTAGTTATAACATGTGCCTCAAGATGCATTCTTACTGACGCACGTCACAGAACACACCTCTACTATGTCCTTGTCCTAACAGTGATATCTGGCCACTGTTACCAGAGTAAAGCCAGCATTTCGGTCAGGTTGCTGGCATTCTGGACAAAGGGGGAGGAGATGAGGCTACATGGGAGAAAGGGTGCTGTGGAAACTCCACTGTCTGATTTAATGCATCAGAGTGAAGTCAGTCCAAGCTCATCTTCCTTTTTTTTTTGGTTGAGGAAACACCTCCAAGGCGAGGTGAGGAGCTGGTGTTAATTGCCACCTGATTGTTGGTGTAATTCCTGGCATATTTCAGACTTTGTGACTGTGATGTGGAAGGAGGAATGTGGCGCCCCCAGTATTTTCCCACTGTTAGAATTATACAACAAACAGGAATTCTCAGCAATTCTAGGCCAACAGGTCTGTCATTTTCTATCAGCAGGGACAGAGGAAGCACTTGTGTTTGGCCAAGGTACTTTTCAGTTGACACCTGGTGGACATCTTCCAGGAAATGCTCAAAAGTCTGGGCTAAGATGTAGTTTGATTGGAGGCACGCAGATCCAGAGCAGAGAGGTGTAGAGGGATGAGGGGATTCTGCATTAGCAGAATTTAATGTAGAATCTGACTCTTATTTTAATGTTTGTGTTAATAATCTGTGCTCTTCCTCACGTTCTGAGGAGGTTATTGAGTTCTTTTAGAGAGTGCAGATGAGGCTGCAGTGAGGCCTTAAGTGCAGGATCAGGCTCTAAACAGCCAGCAAGTCAACAAACTGAACAAACACTTGGATCTTTGCTGCAGTTAGCTTCTGGGTGTGGAAACCATTTCATATTTAGCTAGAAGCCATTTTGTATAACAGAAGCCATTTAAGTCTCCTGCTTCTGCACGTATACTAGAGAGTGAACTCTCCTTCACCCCATGTAAGAAGGGCCAGAAGGATGAGCTATTGGAATGTGTTAATTGAGCTGTTTTGAGAGGGAGCTCTCACTCCCTGTTACCTGTTCCTTCTTGCTGATAACAGTTTTTCTCTTCTAAGTTTAATTGATGATTTCTGTAATTGGATGCCCCGATGTCAGACTTGTTTGGTTAAGGGTATAAATAAACTAGGATTGATTTGTATTAGCATCCTTAGTGGGCCCGGCACTGCTGGGGTCACGTTTGGCTCACTTTGTGCCTTATTGATCAATAAAGCTTTTTGTTAGCCGCCTAAACACAGAGAAGTCTTTTGCTTCGACATGGGTGACACTCAACAATGCCAGGTGAACAGAAATAGCTCTGTGGTGGTGGTGTGACTGCTGTTTCTTTCAGAATTTGCTTTCATGCTGGTTACTCTCTCTTAGGTTTTGTCTTCACGTATAAGTTTAGAGTAGTGCCGCAGGAACACTGTACCACAGCAGTGTGGGCATGACAAGAGTGCTGGGAGAAAGCTCTCCCAGGGCTGTACACACACCACCTTCAGAAGAGGAGTAGCTCACAGCACTGGGAGAACATTTACACTGATGTTTCACAGCTCTGTGACTCGCTGTGCACACAGAGTCCATGCTGAGTAGTGATGCTGAGCACCAATTCATCAGGGCCTGGAGGTCCCATTTCTCCAGCAGCAGGTGTGCACAGCCACCTCTGTAACAGGAGGAGCTGCACTGGCTCTGCCCAGATCATGGCGAGGCCTGGGTCAAGGAAATCTCAGAACATGGGAAGAGCTGCATGCTCAGCCAGCGGTGCCTGCAGATTGGTTTCTGGGTGTCTGGCTCGTGAGTCTTGCCCACGTGCTCAGGGTTCAGCTGATCTCCATATTTGGGGTCGGGAAGGAATTTTCCTCCAGGGTAGACTGGCAGAGGCCCTGGCGGTTTTTCGCCTTCCTCTGTAGCATGGGGCACGGATCACTAGTGGGAGGATTCTCTGCAACTTGGGGTCTTTGAACCATTGTTTCAAGGACTTCAATATCTGAGATATAGGTGAGAGGATTATTCTAGCAGTGGGTGGGTGAGATTCTGTGGCCTGCATTGTGCAGGTCAGACTAGATGACCAAAATGGTCCCTTCTGACCTTAAAGTCCATGAGTTAGTGGGCATCACACAGAGCCCTTCTGAGAGCTTGGCCAGAGTGGGAGGAAGCTCTAGCTGGGCTCAGGAAACCGTGATGACCACCTGGCCTCCATCCCACAGGGCCTTTCAGAGATTGGTGAATGTGGAGAGAAAAGGCGGGTGTAGAAAATTCTTGCCCTTTATCTTGTCTGCTCTAGGGCCATAAGAGCGGCGGTGTCCTCTGCTAGGAAAAAGGTGACACTTCTCTTCCTCTTCAACACAGCAAACAAGAAACAAGAGCCACAACACATCCCCTGAAGTGGTTCGATCCATCACTAGAAAAAAGCAACATGAACTCAGTCCAGGACCCAAAGTGCTTCCCATTTCTCCCAGCACTCACTGAGAAGGCAGACACAATCAGAATTGGGAGCCATGTGTCTTTCAACCTCTATGGCTTGATTAGGCAAGGGGACACCCAGGCCATAGCCACACACACTCAGCTGTTGTTGCTGCTAGGCTTGAAAGCTGGCCTTCGAGCGTCCTTGGCCAGCCAAGCAAGGCAGAGCATCTGACAGCTTGGTCAACTAGTGAGGGGGCAGAAGTGCTGAGAGGGTGCAGCTGCAGGGCCCTATTGCTGTCCCTGGTCCCCTGGAGTAGTCTCAGCAGGACAGTCTGACACATGCCTTCCCTGATCATCCCCATCTCTGAGCCGAGGGAAAGATGTGCCTCTACTCTGGCCAGGATGCCACAAAGCCAACATCTTCCTACAGGGTATTCTTACAATGCCAGCAACCTGACCTGAGCTGCTAAGCTAGGAGGGGGTGTCAGTGTTAGGGATCCATGAAATCTTAGTGGTTACATGACTATTCCATTGTCCCTGAGGGCAGCGTTGGCAGCCAGTTCCCTCCTGACCCAACTCCTGGAGAGCCCCCTGCCACCTCATGCTGCTGACTCTCCATCAGAGTTTAAATACCAGTTCCACATGCAGACCAGCTGCCTGCCATCTCTCGCTGCTGCCTTGGATACTATGGCAGCAGCCCCTGTCTGTGTGGGGCTCCCTGTGGACAGAGGTTGCTGTGTGGGATGCATAGCAACCTCTGTTTGCAGGGAGCTTCAGCCTGCCTCATAGAGTGGCTGCTTCGTGGTAGCCTCCTCTGGTCCCCTCTTACAAGAGGCAGCAAGAGGGAGGGGGAGAATGTGAATAGTCAACAAGGCTTATTGGTTAATCATGTAGTTGACTACGTGTTGATATCCCCTAACTCAGACAACTTCCTCTGCCTCCTTCTGGTTCAAGTAGAGCCTCTGAGCCAAACAGCAGGGGAGCCAAGCGCCCCAGCCAGAAGCTTTGTGCACAGAGCCCTTGGGGACCTAGAGCTCTGCTGGGTCTTTTCTCTCCAAGTCCTAGTGACCTGCCAGGTAGCACCTGCAGTCTGAGCCCTGTCTGCAGGCCTCAGTGTCAGATATGGAAGCCCTCACTAGAGCTCACCTGAACAGTGTGTGCCTGGCCTGGCCTGGAATGGGGAGATGGAACAAGCCATGAAGGAGACTTAGTTATACCCTAGTGTGTGCAGCAGGTGTTCAGTTCCCCCAGGGAATTGGCTGCGTCTCAATCTGGGGGAATGCACCTTTATTGCGGGAGAGTCTGTCCTGGTATCTTGTAGCATCGGCAGCCCAGACTCTGGAAGATGGGCAAGGAGCCTCTCTGGGTGAGCAACTCAGATCCTGGGTCTGGCAGTAGTAATGGCACAGATTTAATGAACAACATCAGCACTTTGTTAATTTGCTTCCCCGAGCAGGATTTCCAGTCTCCAAAGCTCATGTGATCTCCTGGGTGGAGCGAGGGGAGGAGCTGTGGATCTCAGATCTCTATGGCTGGGTGGAAGGGGAGATCATCAGTGATACTCACACAGGTGAGCAATCAGCTAAACTGACTCAGAAACTAATTTCTGTCCCCTCATAGCAGGTGTCACTTGTGCAGTTTCATCAAGTCTACCTGCCCCTTCAGCCTGTCCTCAACCTTAGTCAGAGGGAGGGAGTGAAGGTTGGATTCTTCCCTCCGGAGAAGGGTTGTGATGAAGGAGGATGAACTCAGCTCATGATTAGTGAACCTTTCCACCCATTCTTTGGATGTGCTCCTTCTTTTCTGTTATAGAATCATATAATCATAGAATACTAGGAATGGAAGGGACCTCGAGAGGTCATCGAATCCAGTCCTTTGCCCTCATGGCAGGGCCAAATACTGTCTAGACCAGTGGTCCCCAACCTTTTGGGGCTGCCGGGTGCCTGGGGGCAGGGCCGCTCACTTTTGCGCGTATGGGGGTGGGGCCACCCACAGGCCACGTGACTGGGGGCGGGGCCAAGTATGCGCCGCACGCCTGAGGCCGGCAGCGGCATGTGCAGGGGCTGCCCAGGTTCCGCGCACCCGGGGGCGGGGCCAGGGCCAGCGCCAGGGCCGGCAAAGGCACGCGCAGCACACCCAGAGGCGGGGACAGGGACAGGGCCGGCAAGGGCACGTGCAGCGCACCCGGGGCCGGCCATGCGCCCGGGGCTGGCACCTGCCGCACACCCGGAGGTGGGGCCAGCCCAGGTTGTTCCGTGGGCACACGTAAAGGGCCCGGCGGGCGCCATGGCGCCCGCGGGCACCAGGTTGGGGACCACGGGTCTACACCATCCCTGATAGACATTTATTTCACCTACTCTTAAATATCTCCAGAGATTCCACTACCTCCCTGGGCAATTTATTCCAGTGTTTGACCACCCTGACTGTTAGGAACTTTTTCCTAATGTCCACCCTAAACCTCCCTTGCTGCAGTTTAACCCATTGTTTCTTGTCCTATCCTCAGAGGCCAAGATGAATAAGTTTTCTCCCTCCTCCTTATGACACCCTTTTAGATATGTTCCCCTTTCAGAGTTTTCTCTTCTGCTCAGTACAGAGAATGACTCCTGGATTCTCTCTGTGTCCCAGCAGGTGATCAGATGCTGAGTGAGAACAATGAGGAGAGACTTCAGCAGGAAGGACCTGAGCAAGTGGATCCATGTGGAATATTACTGGGAAGATTTGAATGGCATGTTTCCCAGAGTCCTAATCAGAGAGAAACCTGTCAGAGTCTGCATAGCCAAGAAATGCAACAGGGAAACCATCGAGAGAAGGGACAGGGTAAATCCAGTCACAGGACCAGAAGGGTGAAAAGAAACACAGCAACCTTTCAACAGAAAATCCCCCATCAACAGGCATCCTACGCTTATAGTGACTGTGCAACTCCTATTGAGCATCAAAGAATCCACGAAGGAGAGAAGCCCTTCAAATGCTCTGAATGTGGGAAAAGCTTCGGTAAGAGGTCAGACCTTGTTAGACACTGGAGAATTCACACAGGAGAGAAACCTTTCAACTGCTCTGACTGTGGGAAAAGCTTCAGTAAGCGGTCAGTCCTTGTTAGACACAAGAGAATTCACACAGGAGAGAAACCCTTCAGCTGCTCTGACTGTGGGAAAAACTTCAGTGAGAGCTCACACCTTGTTAGACATAGGAGAACTCATGCAGGAGAGAAGCTCTTCAAATGCTCTGACTGTGGGAAAACCTTCAGGGAGAGTCCAAACCTTGTCAGACATAGGCGAACCCACACAGGAGAAAAACCTTACAGCTGCTCAGACTGTGGGAAAAACTTCAGTGAGAGTTCAAGCCTTATTAGACATAGGAGAATTCACACAGGAGAGAAACCTTACAACTGCTTAGCCTGTGGGAAAAACTTCAGTCAGAGCTCAACTCTTGTTAAACATAAGAGGATCCACATGGGGTAAATTGCTTTCACGGTGGAAAAGTTTGAGTTGGGGCTCAAATCTTAACAACCATCACACAATCCACGCAGGAGAATCATAGAATCATGAATCAATTTATAGAACACTAGCACTGAAACAGACCTTGAGAGGTCATCAAGTGCAGTTCTGTGCCCTCACAGTTGTACCAAGCACCATCTATCATCCCTGACAGATGTCTTTCTAACTTGCTCTTAGATATCTGCAATGTTAGAGATTCTGCAACCTCCCTAGGCAATTTATCCTAGGCTGTGTCTACACTGGCCGCTTGAATTTCCTCAAAAGCACTGACGATCTCATGTAAGATTGTCAGTGCTTTTGCGGAAATACTATGCTGCTCCCGTTCGGGCAAAAGTCTTTTTCTGAAAAACTTTTGCGCAAAAGGGCCAGCGTAGACAGCAGAGATTTGTTTTCCGCAAAAAAGCCCCAATCGCGAAAATGGCGATCGGGGCTTTTTTGCGGAAAAGCGCGTCTAGATTGGCCACGGACGCTTTTCCGCAAAAAGTGCTTTTGCAGAAAAGCGTCCTGCCAATCTAGACACGCTTTTCCGAAAATGCTTTTAACGGAAAACTTTTCCATTAAAAGCATTTCCGGAAAATCATGCCAGTGTAGACGTAGCCCTAATGTTTAAGCACCCTGACAGAAAGTTGTTCCTTATGTCCAACCTAAGCCTCCCTTGCTGCAATTTAAATCCCTTGCTGCTTCTCCTATCGTCAGAGGTCAAGCAGAAACATTTTTTCCCACTTTCTTGTAGCATCCTTTTAGGTACTTGAAAATTGCTATCATTTCCCCTTTGTCTTCTCTTTTCCAAACTGATTGGCTTCGGGGTAGGGGAGCAGCAGGGCTTCCGTGGGCTGGATCAATCTGCTTGGCAGGCCTGATTTTGCCCGCGCAGGCCTTTTTGCCCACCCCAGTCTGGGGCATGGTGCTGACCTCACCCAAGGTGGCTGCCCCTTCTGTTTCTGCAGGGGCACAGCTAATGCACATTCATCCATGTGTGTAAAACGCACATTCACTGGGCAATGAGATTATAATGCTGACTCAGAGGCACAATTAAACATTATTATTATTACTATTTTAAGAGCTCTGATGCCGATTGTGGGGCTAACCCCAATGTGTTAGCATTCACAGCCTTTATAAGAGCACTCTATGCAGAGAGGTGGCTGGTGAGGAGGGACCCGGTCCCTCAGTGATAACTGTTATCCTTCTGCTCCAGTGCCTGTGCCAGGGTTTTGACACTATCACCCTCTGGCAACTTCCTGGTCAAGAGGTGCATAACTTGACTATGTTAGTCACTAATGTCCTTTTTCAAAACACAACAGTTTTATCACCAGCTGCTAAAGGGCACTACGACACCACACCCCTGTCGGTGGATGTGGGGACCGGACCTGTACCTGAGTTTAATAAAAATATGTTGGAAAAAAATTAGTTGGAATCAGAAAAAATGCTATGGACACACCAATGCAAAGTCTAGACCAGGGGTGGGCAATAATATTTGGTGGGGGGGGCCGCACTTTTCTGTGCATGGGTGCAGGGTCTAGGATAGAGGTTGAGCACAGAAGGATGCCTGGGGTAAGCTACTGGGGTGCAGGAGATGGTGTGAGGTCTGAGAGGGAGTTGGGGCAAAGGAGGTGGTTGTGACCTGGGATAAGGGTACAGGGCCAGGGAGGAGGTATGGGTGCAGGAGTGTGTCCTGGCTTGGGAGAGGGGCACTAGGAGGAGGTGCAAAGTCTGGGAGGGAGCTATGACCTGGGAGAGGCGGAAAAGGGGATGTAGACTACAGAGGATGTAGGTGGTGACTTGGAGCAAGAGCTCTTCCAGAAGAGGCCAGTGTAGACAGACAACATGAATTTCTTGCGCAATAAAGCCCTATGGTTAAAATGGCCATCAGAGCTTTCTTGCGCAAGAGAGCGTCTACACTGGCATGGATGCTCTTGTGCAAAAGCACAAGCCAGTGTAGACGCTCCCTTCTGGAAGAGTTTTTGCAGAACTCTTCTGCAAAAGAGTTTTTGCATGAGAACGTGCCAGTGTAGACGTAGCCTTAATCTATAACGTGCCACAGGATTTTTCGTTGTTTATGCAGATCCAGGCTACCCCTCTGATAAAAGCTACAGTCACGGTGTAACACGTACTGCAGCCTGTTCTGCTTTATACTGCAGAGCTTGCAGGGCATTTGGCTGCCCTGGAGCAGGGTTAAGAGCTGTAAACTGGTGCACACTGGGGGGCTACATAATAAGTGTGTGCCGACTCCTGTAACTGTGGGCTCCTCTCCTCATGCTGGGGGCAATGTGGGCTCAGCAGCCTGACCTTTATACTACAGAGCATGCAGCACAGGATCCGGCCCACGAAACTCCGGATCCCCTGCAGCAGGATGAGACATGCTGGTGTTCCAGCCACGCACGGTAAAGGAGGCAACAAACCTTGGAGCCCCTTCCCCAGATGGCTGGAGCACCAATGCTGAGTTGCCCTGTTGCAGGAGGGAGTCCACAACATCCCAGCCTGCGGGTCGTACACTCTCCATCCCTGCCTTACAGGGATCTCATAATTCAATTAGGCAGCTTCAGTATTTTGGATACTGTAGAGGACTTTTTCCTAGAATTGACCTGATTAATTATTGCTCTGGGTCATGTGTAGGCAAGGGGTCGTTAGCAGCATAAGGAGTAGAGATTTCCCATCAAACTGCTTCCCTGCTTTCCGTGTCCCAGCCTTCAATATGGTTGTAGTGTTGGACTTTCTGTTCTCCATTCTGTATACGAATGGAGTGATGCACAAGAGGCTAGGGGGATTTAGGTGCGTCTGCTGATCAGCTTTGGTTCAAGCAGAGATTGGGGGGCGGCAGTGCGAAGGTTTTTCATTAGTGTGCGTGCATGGATATTATGCCCTCCAGAATGCGGGGCTATAACAACAAAAATAAAAGTGCTGTAAGGGAATCACAGAAAATTGCCATTGACTTAAGTGGTTTTGAGCATTAGCTATTAAAACAAACGCAAATAGTACAGTGACAGGCAGTGAAGTAACAAATAACATTTGTAAGGGAGCAAAGCTGCAATGAAATTGGGCTGCAGTGACGGGAGGGCAATTCAGCGATTCCGGAGCAGCAGACAACACAAGTGCGTGAAATGTGATAAGAATTCATGTTCTCTCGTTAGCTCCCTTTTCCCATTGTTAACCCTTTTAAAATTCAGTCAGCAAAAAACGTCTACCTCAGGGCTACTCAACTTTGGAAGCCCCGGGGACCACAATGATTTTCACAGCACAACACGGCCGAGGGATGCAACTTAGAACATAACATAAGAACGGCCGTACTGGGTCAGACCAAAGGTCCTTCTAGCCCAGTATCCTGTCTGCCGACAGTGGCCAGCACCAGGTGCCCCAGAGAGGGAGGACTGAAGACAATGATCAAGCGATTTGTCTCCTGCCATCTCTCTCCGGCCTCTGACAAACAGAGGCCAAGGACACCATTTTATCCCCTGGCTCCATGAAATTATCTAGCTTCTCTTTAAACTCTATTATAGTCCTAGACTTCACAGCCTCCTCTGGCAAGGAGTTCCACCGGTTGACGCTGTGTGAAGAACTTTCGCGTACAGTATTAGTTTTAAACCTGCTACCCATTCATTTCATTTGGTGTCCTCTAGTTCTTCTATTTAGGGAGCTAATAAATAACTTTTCTTTATCGGCCCTCTCCACACCACTCATGCTTTTATAGACCTCTATCCTATCCCCCCTCAGTCTCCTCTTTTCTAAACTGAACTTAAGTGTGGTTGCATGCACATAGCTTCTTTCACACCGACGGGCATGAATGCAAAGGGTAAGGCAAGATTGCAGTCGCTGCAGGCCCTCATGGAAGTCAGCGCTGCTGCTATCAATCCAATGCAAGATGCACCCCATTGCCACCCCTAGGACGGTCCTTTTAATGAGCAACGGCAGCCCAGGAATGTCAGGACTAAAACGCACCGCAGCAGACGACCACTGACTAGTTTTTTGTTTGAGCTCCCACCCGCGGGCGGCGTGTTGAGTATCCCTGGACTCTACAGAGAACCCACCGGGAGCAGGGCTGGGGGGGGGGGTCTGCAGCCGAGCTACTGCCCCCCCCCCCCAGCAGCACAGTCTGGCAGGGAGCCGCTCTCCGCACACCCTGCTCCCGGCACGTGGGTACCGCCCCCCCCTAGGGAAACCACCTCCCCGTGTTGTTCCCCGCGCTGCAAACGCCCCCGCCCCGCCCCGCCCGCCCGGGTGTGTCCTGCACAGACTCGCCCGCTCGCGAGCGCGGCCCCGGCTCCGGGGAGCTCCCGGTCTGAGCGAAGCCCCGGCGCGGATCCGGGAACGGAGTCATTGCGCACGCGCGGTCTGACCCCCCTCCCCCTCCCATTCGTTTCCGCCTTGGGGCGCGGGTGCGGAGCGGCCGTTGGTACCGTTATTCGCCGCGCGGCAGCAGGAATCGGAGCAGGTGAGGCGGCGGGCGGGGGGGGGGTCTCGGCAGGTGACGTGTCAGCTCGGGGGAGGGGCCGATAAATGGCTTGGGAGAGAGCAGTGGGGGGAAGGTTTTGTCCTGGGACCCAAATCACGGCGGGGGGGGGGGGGGTCTAGAGATCACGTGACACCGACCCCAGCCTGGGGACGCGGGGCCGTTCCCAGGGGTGGGGGGAGGGTTGCCCGGGCTTCGGGTCAGACCCGCCCTGGGAGGGGGGATTGTGACGTAGAGCAGGGGGCGGGGCTCAGGGGTGGGTTTAGAAATGGATCAGGGGAGGATTGTGACGTAGCGCAGGGGGCGGGGCTCAGGGGTGGGTTTAGAAATGGATCAGGGGAGGATTGTGACGTAGAGCAGGGGGCGGGGCTCAGGGGTGGGTTTAGAAATGGATCAGGGGAGGATTGTGACGTAGCGCAGGGGGCGGGGCTCAGGGGTGGGTTTAGAAATGGATCAGGGGAGGATTGTGACGTAGAGCAGGGGGCGGGGCTCAGGGGTGGGTTTAGAAATGGATCAGGGGAGGACTGTGATGTGCGCAGGGCACGGGGGGGGGCAGGGGATTGGGGGGAGCCGCTTCCTAGAGCTATAGTCTGAAAGGCGCTTTGCTCCACAGGGCCTGCACAAGGCAGCTCTTCTCGGCTTGATAAGGTGGATTCACCCGCTAAACAGGACTGGATTCAGTGAATTATTTTAGATACAGCCTCTTTCAAACACTGCGCTGGCCAGACATGGTTTTAGGGCCTAAAAGAATCCCTGATCCTCGTCTGTGCCTTCATAAACACGTGTCCACCTGGGGGTTGTAGAGGGATGGTTGCATAAAATCCATTACTGCATGTCCAGGGAGATTAGAATATTCCCTGATGGGTTGGTGTGTGTGTAACCCCCTGGACAATCAATAATGGACATAAAATAAGAGACAGCCACCCTTCTGCAAAAAAGTTGTATCGCCGGAGTCCAGAAGGAGACAGCTGAATTGGAGTTAGTTTACAAACTCAGTATTATATTATTGACTCCCAAGTGAAGTAAACATTGCTATTAATAGCAGGAGAGCTCTGATAGGGTACGTCTAGACAAGCGGCTATTTTGAATCCCGAAATAGCTACCCCACATCTTTTAAACGCACCCGTTATTTCAAAATATTTCCCCTTCCCAGAGCTGAGCGCCACCAGGAACAGCCTGAAGTTTCAAGCGGTTTGCGGCTGCAGCAGGCAGGGAACCCAGCCTGCCTTGTGGGTGCTGCAGGGCTGTTGGCTGGGCTGTGCTTAAGTAAGCACCTCCCAGCCAGAGCCTGCCTTTGGCACCCCAAGCCTTCTTGCACCTCAACTCTTTCCCCAGGGTCACCATCCAAACCCTCTACACCCCTCTATCCCAAGTCACAACTCCCTCCCACATCCTGTACCCCACCTATACCCTTCCTCATCACCCCAATCCTCTCCTGCACCCATACCTCCTCCCTGACCCTGAAACTCTGTCCCCTGACCGTATGTCTCATAGACTTTAAGGTCAGAAGGGACCATTATGATCATTTATCCTCTGCCCCATGTCACAGCACCCTCCTTGAGCCAAACTCCCTCTCAGATCCCATACTGTCTCCTGCACTCCTGTGCCTTACCCTGTGCGCCCTTCTGCACCCAATCTCCATCTTAGACCTCATACCCCCTCCACAGAAAAGTCTGGCCCTTGAACACTTTGAAAAATCTTGGAGTGCCCCCCCCCCACCACCAAAAATTATTGCCTGCCCCGTATGTAATATCTGGACTCAAGCATTTGCCCAAAATGGCAGAGTTTAGCAGGTGTGTCACCAGGGACAGTCTGGGGAAAATGGGGGTGTGGAAAGAATTAAAGCTCCTTCTGAAAGGTCTCCAATTGCTCTTCTCCCCACAACAGGCTGCAGAACACCCATGTCTTGCTCCAGCTCAGTCCACAGCCAGCAGAGCCAGGGAATGGAAATGGCTGTGGCGGAGTCAGTGACCTTCGAGGAGGTGGCTGTCCATTTCACTGACGAGGAATGGGCTCTGCTGGACCTGGGTCAGAGAACCCTCTACTGGGATGTGATGCAGGAGAATTATGAGGCTGTGAGCTGGCTGGGTAAGGATTCCTGTCCCCGCGGGTATCAGAAGCTGGGTGGGCTCTGGGGCAGCTGGGTTGGTTTTGATTCAGGGTCCCTCATTGCCTCTTCCACCCCCCCCCCCCCCCCACTTCCAGGCTCCCAATATCAGGAGTATCAGTCCCAGTAATCTGGCTCCTGTGTGAGAGACTGTCCCCTCCCCATAGCCTCCCAGAGGAAGCAGGTTCAGGAACATAACAGTGGTGCTGCTCTTCCACAGCCAGGGTCTTAATGTGATTCTCCCCATCTTGCCTATATTTGTGCCAGCAGGATACCCCTTGTGCCAGTGTGCTGAGCCCCTTGAAAGAAGATGCAGTTTTCGGAGTCCTTCCTTGCCTCTGGCTTATTTTTGTGTCATGCTGGTTCCTGGCAGTGAAAGAGGGTGGTTGCTGGGGCTGAGGGAGGGTGGATGAGGCAGTTCACATTTTGCGAGCGTTCTGTCAGGTAGCTCTGTAGTAGATAAATGTGAGGAGAGCTCTTCTTGCATTGGAGGCAGTGCACTTGATTTTAGGAGACTTATGTTCAGTTATTTGCCCTGCCACAGATTTTTTTGTGTGACCTTGGTCAAGTTCCTCATGCTCTTCTTGCCTCACTCTCATGTCTTTTCAGTAGCTAGTATCGTATGTCCATGTTTCACAGGGCTGGGGAAGGATACATATATTAAATAGGGGAGATCCTCAATTCCATATAAGTGCCCCAATAGCACAGTGGGGTCCTTATTTTTACCAGAGTTCCCAGGTGTTGCTGTGACTGATAATCTTTGCTTCCTGTCGTGGCTGCAGTGCTCTATGAATTGCTGCTAGCGCCACAGAGTGTCATTGTGGCTGCTCAGGGCGGCTCTTTCTGGAGCTCTTGTGCCAGGTACAGTGGCAGAGCATGTGGCTTGCCCATGGAGCACAGCTCAGGGTCATCACATAAGAAGGTTGCAGTTTCCATTCAGGTGCTAAGGAGCTTGGCCAGGTTTCCTGTCCAAGGAGCAGGGTGCCAGTGTCCCAGCTACCAGGGCACAGGTAAAGTAAGACGTATCCCACGCAGAAAATGGTACCAGTTCAGCCAGCAACCAGAACACTGCCTCTCCTGTGACTTCCCCTTTCATATGTTGCCACAAAGTGCACATTAAGCCCCATGTTTTTCTACCTCTTAACCTTGTACCTGCTTATTGGAACAAAATATCCATATCCATTATTCACTCATCCCTCTGATTTGCACAAGGGTCAGTGTGTATCTCTGCCATCTCTTAGGAGTGTGTGTTTGTAGGCACCGCAAGATTGGTGTGTTGTGGATCCTCTTTTCCTGTAGAATGTGCTGATGTGGTTGTCTGGTAACTAGTGAGCTACCATTCTGCCAAGGCCTGGCCTGTTCTGGTTCCCTGCCTTTGGTTAATACCATTATACTGAGTGCTTCAGGAAGGCTTGACTATAATAGAGTTTAAAGAGAAGCTAGATAATTTCATGGAGGTTAGGTCCATACAAGGCGATTAGCCAGGGGATAAAATGGTGTCCTTGGCCTCTGTTTGTCAAAGGCTGGAGAGGGATGGCAGGAGACAAATTGCTTGATCACTGTCTTCGGTCCACCCTCTCTGGGGCACCTGGTGCTGGCCACTGTCGGCAGACAGGATACTGGGCTAGATGGACCTTTGGTCTGACCCAGTACGGCCATTCTTATGTTCTTATGTAAGGCTTCCCTTCCACTCCTTGTTGTCCTTTTACAGGACGGTATTTACACATCATTCCAGAAAAGCATGATGCGAAAGTATGCACTGGGTAACTACTGTTTCTTGGGCATTCTGCTTTACCCACCCAGACATTCATGCCTCATGTGTCTAGTGGTCTCCGCCTTGTCTCATGTCCCCATAGAATCTCCGTGGATAGTAATTCCATGCTGTAAATATAAGAATATGGTGTGATGGACTGGGCCAGGTCTGGGCACTGCTGAGGACATCCGTTCAGGGCGAATTGCAGAAAACCAGGATTGCCTATAGCCCTCAATTGGAGACCTTTCCCAAATAGGCCGGAAAGCAGTCACATAGTGCACACGAGCAAAACCCCTCAGACATCCTAGCTCTCCCTGTGCCACAATCAGCCCCGGGCCTTATACCCAGATGCGATGTTATAAAACCCGATCTCACCAACTTCGAACATCCTCCTGGTCCCAAACAACCAGCCACAATCCCCGGTCAATTTACACTTGGAGATCTTACCCACAGGAGCATGCTGAGCCAATCCTTTAGAATCTAAAATGTAAAGGTTTATTAATAGAAAGAACAGGTTGAGAGTTGGATTGTTTTAGCAGAGATGTTACAAACTGCTAGCTTAGAAGTCTCTGGCGTACATCCTGTAGCAGGATGGGTCAGCAATCCATCCCGTCTCTCTGTCCCTAGCAAGGTTGCATCTGGAAGCTGGGACAAGACTGAAGACAAGATGGAGATGGTGTCATGGGAATTTTATATTCCTGGTGTCTCCCAGACCGAACCTGGTCACATGAACAAGTGAGCTATCTCTGTTTCAAATGCAAGTATCCATTATGCACTGGCTAGTCCTCAGGCTTTCCAATGCATTCTTCAGGTTTATATTGGCTGGTCTGAGAGCCATTGTTCATTGAGTAGTGCTAATTAGCACAGCTATTCATTGAACAATCCTTGCTCACAATAGGTAGTCCAGGCCCATCGCTCGCTCCCAGACAGAGAATATTTACAATACAAGAACAGAGCCCATATTCATAACTTCACATATAAAAATCTTACAAGTACATGAGTAGCAGACATAGAGTAAGTAGAGCAAAAGCTTCCATTTGACACCTCACGTGGCCCACTTGGTACAGAATTTGGGGCAAACACCACCTGTAGGTGCAACAGTGATCTGTCTGCTCACTTTAAAATCCAATAACGTGATATATGGCAGTAGGAATATATTACTGACCATGTGTCCAGGATAGTTAAAGTGACTATGAAATGCTAAGGGACATTAGAGAGGCTATAAAAATTTAAAAAAATAGTGGGGAACTTCAACAATTTCCATATTTACTGGGTACACATTGGCTCAGGACAGGATGCAGAGATAAAGTTTCTTGACACCTTAAGTAACTGTTTCTTAGAGTATCCACAACAGGAGAGGCAATTCTTGACATAGTCCTACATGGAGCCCAGGATCTGGACCAAGAGGTAAATACAACTTGTCTGATTGATAATAATATACAAAAAATTAACATTCCTGTGGTGGGAAAAACACCTCAGCAGCCCAACACGATGGCTTTTAGTTTCAGAAAGGGGAACCACACAAAAATAAGGAGGTTAGTTAAACAGAAATTAAAAGGTACAATGCCAAAAGTAAATTCCCTGCAAGCTGCATGGAGATTTTTGAAAGACACCATTACAGAGGCCCAACTTAAATGTGTACCCTAAATTCAAAAACACAGTAACAGAAAGAAAAAAGTGCCACCATGGGTTGGTTAACAACCAAGTAAAAGAAGCAGCAAGGGATAGAAGGGCATCGTTGAAAAAGTGGAAGCTAAATGCTAGTGAGGAAAATAGAAAAGAGCATAAACTCTGGTCAAATGAAGTGTAAAAATATAATAAGGAAAGCCAAAAGGAGTTTGAAGAACAGCCAGCCAAAACTCAAAAAGTAATAGCAAAATGTTTTTCTGAGTACATTGGAAGCAGGAAGCCTGTTGAAAATCCAGTGGAGCACTGGATAATCGAGATGCTAAAGGAGCTCTCAAAGACAATAAGGTCATTGCGAAGAAACCATATTAATTCTTTGCTTCGGTCTTACTGATAAACATAACAGTAAGAAGAACCAGCTGGCATTCACCCAAGAGTTCTGAAAGAACTCAAATGTGAAATTGTGGAAATATTAACTGTGGTTTGTAACCTATCCTTGAATCATCTTCTGTACCTCAGTGATAGAGATGTAGCCGTGTTAGTCTGGTGTAGCTGAAACAAAATACAGGACTATGTAGCACTTTAAAGACTAACAAGATGGTTTATTAGGTTTCGTGGGCCAGACCCACTTCCTCAGATCAAATAATGGAAGAAAATAGTCACAATGGTTGTTAGTCTTTAAAGTGCTACATAGTCCTGTATTTTGTTTCTTCTGTACCTCATGACTGGAAGATAGCTCATGTGTCATCTATATTTAAAAAGGGCTGTAAAGGTGATCCTGGCAGTTATAGACCAGTAAGTCTAATGTCAGAACTGGGCAAATTAGTTGAAACTATAGTTAAGACTAGAATTGTCAGACACATAGATTAATATAATTTGTTGGGGAAAGTCAACTTGGTTTCTGTAAAGGGAAATCATGCCTTACTAATCTACTAGAGTTCTTTGAGAAGGGTCAACAAGCATGTGGACAAGGGGAATCAAGTGGATATAGTGTACTTAGATTTCCAGAAAGCCTTTGACAAGGTCCCTCACAAAAGGCTCTTAGGTAAAGTAAATTGTCATGGGATAAGAGGAATTATTAACTGGCTAAAAGACAAGAAACAATGGGTAGGAATAAACTGTCATTTCCCACAATGTAGAGAAGTAACTAGGGTAGTCCCTCAGGGGTCCACACCAGGCCAGGCTTAATAAACTTATTTGTAAACAATCTTGAAAAAGAAGTGAACAGTGAGGTGGCAAAATTTACAGATGATACTGCTCAATATAGTTAAAAACAAAGCAGACTGTGAAGATCTTCAAAAGGATTTCACAAAACTAGGCAATTGGATAAGAAAATGGCAAATAAATGTTAATGCTGATCAATGCAAAGTAATGCACACTGGAAAAAAATAATCCCAACAATACAGACGTAACAATGGGAACTAATTTAGCTCTCTGAAGAGAAGATTGGAGTCCTTGTGTATAGCTCTCAGAAAATATCCACTCAATGTGCAGAAGCAGTCAAAAAAGCAAACAGGATGTTAGCAATCATTAAAAAGGGGATAAACAAAAAGACAGAGATTAGCGTATTGCCTCTAAATAAACACATGGTATGCCCACATCTTGAATACTGCTTACAGGCATGGTCATCTTATCTCAAAAAAGAAATATTGGCAATGGAAAAGGTTCAGAAAAGGGCAAGAACATTCCCCATACCTGTCACTAATCATTTTTATAAGTAGTAGGGAGTTACTGAATGAAATGAACAGGTAGAGGATTTAAACAAAAGGACATTTTTCTTCACACAGCACAGCCAACCTGTGGAACTCCTTGCCAGAGGATGTTGTGAAAACCAGGACTTGAACAAGGTTCAAAAGAGAACTAGCTATATCCATGGAGCTTAGGTCCATCAATACTTGTTAGCCAGGATAGGTAAGAAGGATGTCCCTAACCCCTGTTTGTCAGACGCTGGAAATGGATGACAGGAGAGGGATCACTTGATGATTCCCTGTTCTGTTGACTCCCTCTGGGTCATCTGGCATTGGCCACTGTTGGAAAACAGGATACTGGGCTAGTTGGATCTTTGGTCTGGCCATTCTTATGTTATGTCACATACAACCTGTGGAGAGGTATTTTCTCCAATCATGTTGCTTTCAGTTATCCAGTGTTGCTTTGTCAGGATTGATTGTTGGTTACTGGACACTGAACAGGAGGTTTAGAATAATGTCTTTGTCCTACAGTGATATGTGGCCACCGTTGCCAGAGTAAAGCCAACATTTTGGGCACGCTGCTGGCATCCTGGGCAAGTGGAGAGGAGATGTGGCTACGTGGCTCCACTGTCTGATTTAATGCATCAGAGAGAGGTCAGTCCACACTCATCTTCCCTTTTTTTGTTGTTGAAGCAGCTCTGAGGCTGGGGTGAGGAGCTGGTGTTACTTAGCACCTGATTGTTGGTGTTATTCCTGGCATATTTCAGACTTTGTAACTGTGTGATGTGGAAGGAGGAATGTGGCGCCCCCACTATTTTCCACTGTTAGAATTATACAGTAAACAAGAATTCTATGCCGTTCAAGGCCAACAGGTCTGTCACCTCCTATCAGCAGGGACAGAGGAAGCATTTGTGTTTGGCCAAGGTGCTTTTCAGTTGACAGCTGGTGGACGTGCCAGGAAATGCTCAAAAGCCTGGGCTAAGATGTAGTTTGATTGGAGGCAGACAGATCCAGAGCAGAGAGGTGCAGAGGGCTGAGGGGATTCTACATTAACAGAACTTAATGCAGGATCTGACTTTTTTTTTTTAATATTAGTGTTAATAATCTGTGCGCTTCCTCGCGTTCTGAGAAGATTATTGAGTTCTTTTAGAGGATGCAGATGAGGCTGCAGTGAGGCCTTAACAAATGCAGGATCAGGCTCTAAATGACCATCAAGTCAACACACTGAACAAACACTTGGATCTTTCTGTTGCAGTTACCTTCTGGGTGACACAGAGCAATGCCAGTTGAAAAGGAATAGCTCTGTGGTGGTGTTGTGGCTGCTGTTGCTTTCAGAGGTTGCTTTCATGCTGGTTACTCTCTCTCAGGTTTTGTCTACATGTACAAGCTTAGATCGGTGCTATGGCAGCACTTAAACGTGGCAGTGTGGGCATGACCAGAGCGCTGGGAAAGAGCTCTCGCTGGGCTGTAGCCAAACCACCTTCAGCAAGGCAGTAGCTCACAAGCCTGGGAGAACATTTACACTGATGCTTCACAGCGCTGTTACTTGCTGTGCCCATATATTCCATGCTGAGTAGTGACGCTGAGCACCAGATCCAAAGGGCCTGGAGGTCCCATTTCTCCAGCAGCAGAGTGCGCATAGCTGCCTCTGTGACAGGAAGAGCTGTATAATCTCTGCCAAGATCATAGCAAAGCCTGGGTCAAGGAAATCCCCGTGACTGCAGATTGGTTAGTGGGCATCACACAGAGCCCTTCTGAGAGCTTGGCCAGAGTGAGAGGAAGCTCTCGATGGTCTCAGACACCCATGCTGACAACCAGGCCAGCACCCCGTCAGGCCGCTCAGAGATTGGTAAGTTCAGAGAGAAAAGGCGGTTGTAGAAAATTCTTGCCCTTTATTTTGTCTGCTCTAGAGCCATAAGGGCGGCGCTGTCCTCTGCTAGGAGACAGGTGACTTTTCTCTTCCTCTTCTCCAAAGCACACAAGAAGCAGGAGCCACAACCCATCCTGTGAAGTGGTTCAATCCATCACTAGACGAAACAACATGGGCTCAGTCAGAACCCAAAGTGCTCCCCATTTCTCCCAGCACTCACTGTGGAGTCAGAGACAATCAGAATTGGGAGCCACGTATCTTTCAACCTCCATGGCTCGGTTAGGCAAGGGGACAGCCAGGCCATGGCCACGTACACTCAACTATTATTGCTGCTCAGCTTGAAAATTGGCCTTCCAGTGTCCTTGACCAACTAGGCAGGGCAGAGCATCTGACAGCTCATTAGGGGGCAATAGTGCTGCGCAGGTCCCTATTGCTGTCCCTGGTCCCCTGGAGTAGTCTCAGCAGGACAGCCTGACACATGCCTTGCCTGATCATCCCCATCTCTGAGCCGAGGGAAAGATGTGCCTCTACTCTGGCCAGGCCAGCCAGCCTCCCAGAAGGACTCCACAAAGCCAACATCCTCCTACGGGGTGTTCTTACGATGCCAGCAAGCCGGCCTGAGCTCCTTAGCGAGGAGGGGGTGTCAGTGTTAGGGATGCATGAAATCTTAGTGGTCACATGACTGTTTGATCATCCCTGAGGGCAGCATTGACAGTCAGATCCCTCCTGACCCAACTCCTGGAGAGCCCACGGCCATCCTGTGCTGCTGCCTCTCTGTTTGAGTTTAAAAACCAGTTCCCCTTGCAGACCGCCTGCCTACCATCCCTCACTGCTGCCTGGGATACGATGGCAGCAGCCCCTGTCTGTGTGGGGTCCCAGCTCCCTGTGGACAGAGGTTGCTGAGTGGGATGCATAGCAACCTGTTTGCAGGAAGCTTCGGCCTGCTGCAGAGAGTGGCTGCTTTGTGGCAGCCTCTTTTGGTCCCCTCCTACAGAGGCAGCAAGGGGGAGAGGCAGAATGTGAATAGTCGACAAGACTTATTGGTTAATCATGTAGTTGACCACGTGTTGATATCCCCTAACTCAGACAACTTCCTCTGCCTCCTTCTGGTTCAAGTAGAGCCTCTGAGCCAAAGAGCAGGGCGAGCCGAGCCCCCCAGCTAGAAGCTTAGTGCATAGAGTGCTTGGGGACCTAGAGCTTTGTTGGGTCTTTTCTCTCCAAGTCCTAGTGACCTGCCAGGTAGCACCTGCAGTCTGAGCCCTGTCTGCGGGCCTCAGTGTCAGATATGAAAGCCCTCACTAGAGCTCACCTGAACAGTGTGTGCCTGGCCTGGCCTGGAATGGGGAGATGGAACAAGCCGTGAAGGAGACTTAGTTATACCCTAGTGTGTGCAGCAGGGTGTTCAGTTCCCCAGGGAATTGGCTGCGTCTCAATCTGGGGGGATGCACCTTTATTGCGGGTGAGTCTGTCCTGGTATCTTGTAGCATCTGTAGCCCAGTTTCTGAAAGGTGTGGAAGGAGCCTCTCCGGGTGGGCAACTCAGATCCTGGGTCTGGCAGTAGTAATGGCACAGATTCAATGAACAACATCAGCACTTTGTTAATTGCTTCCCCGACCAGGATTTCCAGTCTCCAAAGCTCATGTGATCTCCTGGGTGGAGCAAGGGGAGGAGCTGTGGATCCCAGATCTCTATGGCTGTGTGCAAGGGGAGATCATCAGTGACACTCACACAGGTGAGCAATCAGCTAAACTGACTCAGAAACTAATTTCTGTCCCCTCATAGCAGGTGTCACTTGTGCATTTTCATCAAGTCTACCTGCCCCTTCAGCCTGTCCTCAACACTAGTCAGAGGCAGGGAGTGAAGGTTGGGTTCTTCCCTCTGGAGCAGGGTTGTGATGAAGAAGGAGGATGAACTCAACTCATGATCCAGCCATTCTTTGGGAGTGCTCCCCCTTTTCTGTTCCCCTTTTAGAGTTTTCTTTTCAGCTCAGTTCAGATAATGACTCCTGGATTCTCTCTCTGTCCCAGCAGGTGATGGGACAGTAAGTGAGAACAATGAAGAGAGACTTCAGCAGGAAGGACCGGAGCAAGTGGATCCATGTGGAATATTACTGGGAAGATTTGAATGGAATGTTTCCCAGAGTCCTGATCAGGGAGAAACCTGTCAGAGTCAGCATAGCCCAGAAATGCAGCAGGGAAACCATCCAAGGAAGGGACAGGGTAAATCCAGTCACAGGAGCAGAAGGGTGGAAAGAAACACAGCAACCGTTCAACAGAAAATCTCCCATCAACTGGTACCCTATGCTTATAGTGACCATGCAACTCCTATTGAGCATCAAAGAATCCACGAAATAGAGAAGCCCTTCAAATGCTTTGACTGTGGGAAAAGCTTCAATAAGTGGTCAGAGCTTGTTAGACACAGAAGAATTCACACAGGAGAGAAACCCTTCAGCTGCTCTGACTGTGGGAAAAATTTCAGTGAGAGTTCACACCTTGTGAGACATAGGAAAACTCATGCAGAAGAGAAGCCCTTCATTTGCTCTGACTGTGGGAAAAGTTTCAGTGAAAACTCACTCCTTCTTAGACATCGGAGAACTCACGCAGGAGAGAAACCTTTCAAATGTTCTGAATGTGGGAAAAGCTTCATTCAGAGGTCAGATCTTGTTAAACATTGGAGAATCCACACAGGAGAGAAACCTTACAACTGCTCATACTGTGGAAAAAACTTCAGTCGGAGCTCACAGCTTGTTAGACATAGGAGAACTCACACAGGAGAGAAACCTTTCAAATGCTCTGACTGTGGGAAAAGCTTCACGGAGAGGTCAGACCTTGTTAAGCATTGGAGAACCCACACCGGAGAGAAACCTTACAGCTGCTCAGACTGTGGGAAAAACTTTAGTCAGCGCTCAAATCTTGTTAAACATAGGAGAATTCACATAGAGGTGAATTGCTCTGAAAGTGGGAAAAGCTTGAGTCGGGGCTCAAATCTTAACAATCATCATACAATCCACACAGGAGAATCTTAGAATCATAAAATCAAATCATAGAACACTAGCACTGAAAGGGACCTGGAGAGGTCATCAGGTGTAGTCCCATGCCTTGATGGCAGGTCCATTCACCATCTGCCATCCCTGACATATCTTTTTAACTTGCTCTTAGATATCTGCAATGTTAGAGATTCTGCAACCTACCCAGGCAATTTATTCCAGAGTTTAACCACCCTGACAGGAAATTTTTCCTTATGTCCAACCTAATCCTCCCTTGCTGCAATTTAAGCCCTTCGCTGCTGCTTCTATTGTCAGAGGTCAAGGGGAAACATTTTTTTCCCCTCTTCCTTGTAGCATCCTTTTAGGGACTTGAATGCAGACAGACATCTCCTGTCCATAATGCACATAATCACACATTAATCTCAGGAAGCACTTGAGTCCAACTCCACTGTAGGCTATGCCCCCAGCTCCATCTGTTTACCAAAACACCCACCCTGATTTGCCTCTTTCCTCTAGCACGTCCTTAACAGCACTGAACTAGGGGGCTACGTCTACACTGGCACCCTTTTCCGGAAATGCTTAAAACGGAACAGTTTTCCGTTATAAGTATTTCCGGAAAAAGCGCGTCTACATTGTCAGGATGCTTTTGTCCGTGGCCAATGTAGACGCGCTTTTCCGGAAAAAAGCCCCGATGGTCATTTTCGCAATTGGGGCTTTTTTTGCGGAAAAGACTACTGTGCTGTCTACACTGGCCCTTTTCTGGAACAGTTTTTCCGGAAAAGGACTTTTGCCCAAACGGGAGCAGCATAGTTTTTCCGGAAAAACACTGACAATTTTACAGTAGATCGTCATTGCTTTTCCGGAAAAGCAAGCGGCCAGTGTAGACAGCTGGCAAGTTATTCGGGAAAAGCAGCTGATTTTCCGGAATAACTTGCCAGTGTAGACACAGCCTCAGATGGGGGCTAATTTAGCTACAGCGAATCAGGAAAGAGATCTTGGAGTCATCATGGATAGTCCTTTGAAGATGTCCATGCAGTGTGTAGCGGCAGTCAAAAAAGCAAACAGGATGTTAAGAATCCTTAAAAAAGGGATAGAGAATAAGATGGAGAACGTCTTATTGCCCTTATATATATCCAGGGTACGCCCATATCTTGAATACTGTGCACAGATGTGGTCGCCTCATCTCAAAGAAGATATACTGGCATTAGAAAAGGTTCAGAGAAGGGCAATTAAAATGATCAGGGGTTTGGAACGAGTCCCATGTGAGGAGAGATGAAAGAGACTGACTTTTCAGCTTGGAAAAGAGGAGATTAAGGCTATGTCTACACTTGTGGCTTCTTGCATGAGTAATATGCAAATGAGGCTAAGTGTGGAATATTGCCGTGTGTAGACACAGCCGGGATGTAAAGGTGATAAGCAAAAGCTTATAGGTTAATGCTATAGACTACATGTATTTCCCTCTTCCCCTCTCTCTGCCAGCAAATTTTTTAGCAGGCTGGCCAGCAGCCTAGCTCAGTCCTGGCTTCTGACGGGTCTGGGACCTACTCCTGCTGTGGCTCTGCATTTAAAGTGTCTTAGGAGCTGGGTGGGCAGGCGGCCTGACTTAATCCTGGCTCACACTAGGTCTGAGATCCACCCCCATTTCAGCTCTGCATTTCAAGTGTATTAAGAGCCAGGAGGGCAGGCAGCCTAGCTCAGTTCTGGTTTGCATCGGGTCTGACCCTTCCCCCCCAACAGGGACTGCTGCCAACCCGCGCTGCTGCCTCTTCCTCAGCACAGGGCAACAGGCAGCCAGTCTGCGAGGGGAGCAGGCACCCCTCTTTGCCTCTGATACACTGGCTGCTGGCCCTGCTCCCAGGTCTATAGAAGAGTCAACTAACCAATAAAATTTCATTAGGTTACTTGACTATTCAATTAACTGATAGTTAACCCTACACTGAACAGTTGATCTGCAGGAGATAGAAAGCTTCATTTGCGGGGGAAGAGGGGAGAGAAGCTCATTTGTGACGCCCAATGGTGCAGAGGAGGGCGAGGGAAATGGGGCAGGAGCTGATCCATGGGGCTGCCGGTGGGTCCCATCGTTTTTTTTCTAAGAATGCAGTAACCCCATGGTATCCACAGTGTCCAAGTCTGTCACTAAGCAATGGATGCAGGCTCACACTGCAAAGGCCTGGATCCAGAAAGTATGGTGAACAATTCCGTAACTTTCTGCAGAGCTGATTTGTCAGAGAAGGACCTGGGGGTTACAGTGGGTGAGAAGCTGCATATAAGCCAGCAGGGTGCCCTTGTAGCCAAGAAGGCTAATGGCATATTAGGGTGAATTAGGAGAAGCACTGCTCACAGCATGGTTCCCTCTAAGGTGTGTGGCTGTGCGGCTGCACACACAACATTCTCCTGCGCTCCTTCGCAGAGCCAGGCAGCAGTGCTCACTTCCCTGTTGGAATGTGAGTGGTGCGGCAGGTTCCTGCCCCAGCCACACAGCTGCCTCAGTGTCCTGCAGCTGGAGAAGGGCAGAGAACTTACCGCACCAGCCGCTGCCTGAGGTAGCTGCAGGAATTAGCCATGCCAGGGATTCTCGGTGCAGGGGCTTCCTGGTGCAGGTTAAGGGGAAAGCGATCGCTGCTCCCACCACTAAGCAGCCCAGCCCCCGTGCATTCCCAGTGCCACCTGAGCTCTCCTGCGGGGCACTATGCTCTCGCTGCCCGTAAGCATCCGTGTCCTTAGGGCCCTGGGCTGGGGTCTGTGAGAGGGGGCGGGCCCGGACCCCCCTCTCCCCACGGTCGGCGAGTGACCTGTTTACACCCAAGAAGCTGCCGGGTAAAACCACCCACTGCAGGCTGCCGGAGCTTCAGCTTAAATAATGTGTCCCTTGCAAACAGTATGTCCCGTGTGCATGTCAGGGAAACGGGTGCTGCAAGGACAGAGACCCGAGGGTTGTACATGAAGGACGTGCTATGTACTGACCAGGGCTTTGAGCGAATCCCATCCCTCCCATCCCCCGTGTTACAGGCACAGGTGCCTCCTAGGTGTGCCATCAGGTCATGCTGAGCTGGGAGCATGATTTTTGTGCAGGGGCCTGATCCCAGGTGCAGCTTGTGGAGTCTGGAGGGGCTGGGAAGAAGATCCTCTGTACCTCCCCTGCAAACCCCCTGTCTTCACTTCCAGCAACTACAGGATGAACTTGGCCCAGCAGGCTCACACTGGTTTACAGTGATAGCTCAAGTCCAAGCTATGGTGATGGGGTCAAAGGGCAATTCACCATCTCCAGAGACAGTCCCAACAACCCGCTGTACCTGCCACTGACCGCTGTCACTGTGCCAGAGCTACAGTGGTTCTAGGCCCGTCAGTGTCAATACAACCCAGGCTGCACACTGCCCATGACTGCTAGGACATGGGAAGTGCTGGTCCCGAGCAAGTCAAAGGCAAAACTCCCTTGGGCTCCCCAGTGGGGCTTGAACTCCTGCCCCCAGGGAGGCAGAGAACAGCGCTGGGTTTGTGGGGCAGAATGGACCATGTGGGGGGGGGGGGAGACTGTCAGTTCTCTCTGGAGCACAGTGAGTTGCAGAGAACCCAGAAAGAGTTTACAGTGGAGGGGGGTTACCCCTTAACCCAGCTCCCCAAGGCACCTGTGCCAATCCCAGCCGCTTGGCATGCACTACTGAAAGACACCCTAGCCCTGCTTGCACTCAGCAGCCACTCACTTGCTGGGCCACTGCGCACGAGAGGTTATTTCCCGCTCACATCAAGCACATTCTCAACTCAGTTTCCCCTCTAAATCCCAGCTTGCCTTGGAGCTCCGGGGTTACCCTGCATGATCCTTGACTGTTCAGCTTGGCCTGATACTCCTTCCTTTTAGCACTGTGGGGGCAAAAGGAAGAACGTGGCAGTTGCAGGTACAGGGACAAAACATGAGGGCATCAGGAAGCAGTGAGAAACACAACCTCAGCCCTGCATCTCTAGCCAGGTTGGTATGTTCCATGGCCCCAGCACATCCCAGACACCCCACAGAGCCGGGCAGACAAGAAACCCAACTCCAGTGGGCATCAGACACCCAGCAGAAGGCACAAAATTCTCTTTTGGTCAGCCTGAGAACAAGGAAGCCACAGCACACCAAGGCTATGTCTACAATGGTGGGTTCTTGCGCAAAACCATCTTGTGCAAGAACTCTTGTGCAAGAACATGTCCACACTGCCATGTGCTTTTGCGCAAGAGCATCCATGGCAGTGTGGACGCGCTCTTGTGCAATAAAGCTCTAATGGCCATTTTAGCCATAGGGTTTTCTTGAGCAAGAAACCCCTGCTGCGTGTTTACGGGAGGGCTTACACTTGTTAGAAAAGAGTGTAGCTCTTGCACAAGAAGCCCTGTCTTCCAACACCATACTGTAAATCTTCTTGCAGGCAGTGTGGATGCTGTGCAGGTTCTTGTGCGAGAACGGCCATTCTCGCGCAAGAACCCACCAGTGTAGACATAGCCCAAGTGTGAGGGCTTTGCAGCAACCAGCCCAGCCCCAGCAGGTCCAACTGAGATGTTAAGTCAAATTGCAGGATTCAAGAGCCCTGAGTGTTGCCTTTTACACCACCTATAGCTGGTGGCTTTGGTGGGCTCCTGTGATTAAGTTCTCAGGCTGGCCCCCTGCTCTCCTGACTTCCCTCCAGCTGTCCCATCTCAGTGGTTTTTTTATTTAAATACCAGATCTGGTAGAAAGCCATATGCCAGTCTTTCCCCCGCCCCCCATGCACAGTTCGCTGCCTCCAACCAAACGCTGAAAAGGCTCCTGCTTTTCCCTGGCCCCTTTGCAGCTAAAAGGAAAGAGGCCCAGGGCCAGGCTAAGGAGCCTGGGGAAAGCAGGAGGTAGGAGGAGCCCCAGGTTGGAGTCCAGTTCCCCTTTCCTCCTCTGGGCACCTTGAGCGGGGGCAGCTAGTGCTGACAGCTCCAAGGAAAGGCTTAAAAGCTACAGCGCAAGAGGAGGGCAGGGCTATGCCTATGTGTGGTTGCAGACAGCCCCCAGGGACTCCTGGCTGGGCCGCTCCCCACCCTCTGGCTTGCGAAATGCTGAGCAAAGGCCACACACTAACCAGCATATGGGCTGCAGGTGGCTGCTGATGCTCTGTGCCCCACATGAGAAGATGGTAGGAAAGCAGGGCCAGGGCCACGCTCTTGTCAGGCACTCAAAGTCTATGTCTAGACTGGCATGATTTGCCGCAAATGCTTTTAACGGAAAAATTTTCCGTTAAAAGCATTTGTGGAAAAGAGTGTCTAAATTGGCGCGGATGCTTTTCCGCAAAAGCACTTTTTGCGGAAAAGCATCTGTGCCAATCTAGACGCACTTTTCTGCAAAAAAGCCCCTTTCGCCATTTTCACGATCGGGGCTTTTTTGCAGGAAACAAATCTGAGCTGTCTACACTAGCCTTTTTGCGCAAAAGGACTTTCGCCTGAACGGCAGCAGCACAGTATTTCCACAAGACGCACTGATTTCAGACAGTAGGAAGTCAGTGTTCTTGTGGAAATTCAAGTGGCCAGTGTAGACCACTGGCAAGTTTTTCCGCAAAAGCAGCTACTTTTGTGGAAAAACTTGCCAGTCTAGACACAACCCCAGAGCTCTAGACATGCTATTAAATAAGCCCCCTCAAGCACAGGGGCCCATTTGGGAGAGAGAAACTGCCCCACACACTAGGCCGGCCTCTGCTTTCTCTCTTTGGCAGGGCCAGAATGGTAAAGGCTCCAGTGGGAGCAGCCAGGGCTCAGGCCTGCCCAGCGACTCTTTCCTAGAGCCCAGCTGGAACCAGACCAATGCGCAGAGGAGCCAAGAGGAGGTTTCCAGCCTGAAGACAGCACAGGCAGACAAAGCAAAGCCTCAGCTTCTTCCTGCTCAGCCCATAGGGAGTCTCAGTGTGGCCCACAGACCCTTTGTTTGCCATTGCCCACGCACAGGGTGGCCAGATTCCACAACACTTACAGGCCCCACAGGAGGGGCTGGTTTGATACTTTTAACCCCACAGTCCAGCAACGAGTCCCCCCCCCCCCCCCCCCGCAAAACGCCCTCTGGGCAGCCAGCAACAGGGTAGAAAAAAAGAACATCCATAATTGTCAGAGAGTAGAGGTGGTAAAGTGGCAGTAGCATTTTTACCCATTATACTTCTGGAAAAGAGCAGCCCCAGAAGGCAGCTTGACTTTCCATTTCTCCTCCCCACTCTTCACTTCCTTGTCTGGGGGCGGGGGCCGGGAGGAAGAAGGGTGCAAGCACAGCTCCCTATTGTGCACAAACATGTAGCCCCTGCGGGTAGCCCTGGCTTTCTTCCCTTGTCCTGGGCCCCTTTGGCCACTTTCAAGAGGTTGCCTCTTCTGTAAAAAGCTCTTCAGGGAGCAGCTAGCTAAAGTCACTCTGGAGCAGTGGTCCCCAACGCGGTGCCTGCGGGCACCATGGCACCCGCCGGGCCATTTATGTGCTCCCGTGGAGCAATCTGGGCTGGCCCCAGACCGGGAGTGCGGCAGGTGCCAGACCCGGGCGCATGGGCGGCTCGTGCCCCGGGGCCACGGCGCGTGCCGGTGCCGGCCCCGGGCACACCACATATGCTGGTGCCGGCCTGTGCCCCAGGTGCGTGGCACATGCCGGTGCCGGCCCCGGGTGTGCGGCGCATGCTTGGCCCTGCCCCCAATCACATGGCCTGTGAGCGGCCCTGCCCCCGTACACCCAGCGTGTGAGCGGCCCCGCCCCCCATGCGCCTGGGAGCCCCAAAACATTGGGGACCACTGCTCTGGAGGAATTTGATCCCACAGCTCGTTGAGTGATTGGTCTGGCTCAAACTAACCACCATAGCGTAAAAGTCCCATCTGCTTGAGAAACACTGGTCTAGACAGCTGCTGCCCTCTGGAACATGTCATTTCTTGGGGATCTTTGCCAAGTGTTCAAACATCTTCCATGGTGAAAAGAAAGCCAAAGTTTATATACAACTGATAGGAAGGAGACAACTTTTTACCCTAGGTGGGACTTGAACTCACAATCATTGGCTTAGGAGGCTAATGACTTATCCATTGGGCCACTTGGACCACACAAGGAGAAAACAGGAGGGCCAGAAATTCTCTCTCCAAAAGGCACATTCCTCACATTCTCTTGGCAGACATGGCTCCTCCTCTCTGCGGCTTGCAGCTACATCTGCAGCCCCTGGCAGGGAGGTGGCTGGGCAGGTTGCCGGCAGGGGCTGGCAGCAGTGCAGCCTGGTCGGCTGCAGCTCTGAGAGAGCAGCTGGGGGAGCTCGGCTGTGGGGCAATGGGCCAGTGTGTTCTGCTTGAAAGTAGGAATAAGGGATCTTCCAGAAAAGGCTTTATTTTCCAAAAGATCCCGTCTAGACTGGCGCTTTTCTCCGGCAAAGCCCCAAGCCAGAAAAAAGCGGCAGCCTTGTTCATGCAAATGCCACAGGGGATATTTAAATCCCCCGTGGCATTTGCAATTCCGACTGGTCTCATTAGCATCCCTTTTCCGGAAAAGGGTGCCAATGTAAACACAGCCCTGGGGAATGGATCCCACAACCACTCCCATGCAAAGAAAAGGCACTACCACTTGAGCTATCTCCCCTGCAGCAGTGATGCTTTTCTGACCACCCATCTTGTCCCAGAGACCACTATGTCCCTGCAACTGCCTGTGGCTCCTCTCTGAAAGGGTCATTTGTGAGCTACTTTGCTGTAGACCAGCTAGCTCAGCTGGCCAGCATGTGGTGCCGATAATGCCAAGGTGGTGGGTTCATGCTCCTTGCTGGGCACTGGATGCTTTGGGCAAGGATAGGGTAATAAGTCAAAATGACCTGGACAAATTGGAGAAATGGACTGAGGTAAATAGGATGAAGTTTAATAAAGACAAATGCAAAGTGCTCCACTTAAGAAGGAACAATCAGTTTCATACATACAGAATGGGAAGGAGTATGGCAGAAAGGGATCTAGGGGTTATATTGGACCACAAGTTGAATACGAGTCAGCAGTGTGATGCTGTTGCAAAGAAAGCAAACATGATTCTGGGATGCACTAACAAATGTTGTGAGCATGACACGAGAAGTCATTCTTCTGCTCTGCTCTGTGCTGGTTAGGCCTCAGTTGGAGTAGAGTCCAGTTCTGGGCACCGCATTTCAAGAAAGATGTGGAGAAATTGGAGAGGGTCCAGAGAAGAGCAACGAAAATGATTAAAGGTCTAGAGAACCTGACCTATGAGGGAAGACTGAAGGAATTGAGTGTGTTTAGTTTAGAAAAGAGAAGATTGAAGGGGGGACATGACAGCAGTTTTCAGATATCTAAAAGGGTGTCATAAGGAGGGAGAAAACTTGTTCATCTTAGCCTCTGAGGATAGAACAAGAAGAAATGGGCTTAAACTGCAGCAAGGGAGGTTTAGGTTAAACATTAGGAAAAAGTTCCTAATTGTCAGGGTAGTCAGACACTGGAATAAATTGCCCAGGGAGGTTGTGAAATCTCCATCTCTGGAGATATTTAAGAGTAGGTTAAATAAATGTCTATCAGGGATGGTCTAGACAGCATTTGGTCCTGCCATGAGGGCAGGGGACTGGACTCGATGACCTCTCGAGGTCCCTTCCAGTCCTAGTATTCTATGATTCTATGAATTTGAAAAGTTAAATGGGCTCAACTTAAGACTTCAGGGTCAACATACAAACATCTTAATCCTCTCAGACAAAATGAAAGTGTCTGTCAAGAACATAATATGGGAAAATTACATTGCCCTTGGTAATGTGAAAATGTTCCCCTCTCTAGCTGAATTTGTCAGTGATAATGATTTGGACTTAAAGAGATATTTGGACTCAAAGAGATATTAACAACAAGATCTGAAGAGTTCCCAGACAAGAAGCTAGGTTGGATTCGAAATCCATTTATCTTCATAATCAGTTACAAGGATTCAGAACTGAGTATGAAGGAAAATGAAAAATTTGTTGATTTATCAGACAAAACTCTGCATGCTATGTTTAAAACTTCAATGTGCGATCAATTTTGGATATCTGTGCAAAACAAATACCTGGAATTATCAAAAAAAAAAAAAAAAAAGCAATGTTTTCTCTACTTCCCTTCACCTTGACCTACTTGTATGAATCTGCTTTTTTGGCTTTCGCTGGGATAAAAACGAAACGTTAGTCCAGACTAAGTGTGGAGGCAGATCTAAGAGTGGCAGTTTCAAATATAAATCTGAAAATGGAAATAACAACATCTAAGATCCAAGCTCAAGTTTCTCACTAATTTTTGTCTTTCTTTCTTGTCTTTTTTTGTATATTGTTATTTTTGTCCTTTTTTCTTTTATATTTAAGCCAGATATTACTCATTACAAAATTCAGTAGTAATTTCTCAATTGATGAGGAACCAGATCATATAAGACTTTCGCCGTTGTCATTTCTTCCGATGACTGAATCAACACATTCATCTCCGAAGAAAGAATTTATTCATTCATATTCTACATTGCTCATATTATTTAGCCTTTTTTATGTTAGTTTGACTAAAATAAATGTAAAAAATGTCGTCTTTGTTTTTACATTTCAAAAACAAACTATTCAAGACATTTCACATAAATAAAATATCCATAACCTTCTGAGTTGGTTTGGCCCATGCACACAACCTCCATTTTCCTTTATTTACTATGGAAAATTAGTTCTTGATTTACGCGTTTTTGTTTTGAGCAAAGTTTTTCAGGAATACATCTATCACGTAAATTGAGAAATGACTTATGTAAAAATACTTATATAGTATAAATACGTCTATTCATATAAAATAATGTAATAAAATTTAAAAATAAAATATGTATACTCATATGAAAAGTTTTATTTATTATTACTTCCTATAACTAGTTTTAAAACATGTTTGACATGCCTGGTGTTAATTCTGAGAATTATTAGCGACAAGTAAAAATTATTTTTTCTAGGAAAGTTTGAAATACGTATGTAATGCCATTTTAACAAAAAATTTTACTTTCTAACTTAAAAAAGGGGTGACGGTTAACAGAAGGCGACGGATAAAGGGTGCAGAAAATCAAGGTTCTATTATATATGTATTACATTTAGGTACGAAAGTTAGCAAGAAATGTCTCAAATTATCTCAGGGGTTGCAACACGAGTGCAATAAAATATGGGGGTCACGGTTGAAAAAAGGTTGTACACCACTGAGCTAATGCATCTGCACAGTAAGTGGGGCTTTTTTCCAATAACAATTTGAAATTATGTATAATTATATAGAATTATATATAATTTCAAAATGTTATGGAAGAAAGCCCTACTTAACATCTGACTCTTCCTAAGAACTGAAGTTCTCTCCCCAGTAGAGGTATTCTCTGTAGGGCTACATCTACACTGCATATTTCTGAATAAGCAATTTCAGGAGAAATATTCTGAAGTAGCTTATACATCATTTCAGATTATTATGGAAGAAAGCCCCATTTACTGTGCAGATGTATTAGCTTCTGCTCTGTGACACAGCTCTCCCCACACAGCTCTCCTTGCCAGCCCCCCAGTCCCAACTCCTTGCGGCAGCAGCTGCCTGCCAGCCCCACGGCTCCAACTCTCGGTGGCAGCAGCTGCCTGCCAGCCCCATGGCCCCAACTCCTGGCAGCAGCAACTGCTTGCCAGCCCCACGGCCTTAACTCCCTGTGGCAGCAGCTGCCCACCAGCCCCAGGGCCCAAACTGCCAGCAGCAGCAGCCGACCGCCAGCCCCACAACCCCAATCCCAGGCAGCACTAGCTGCCCACCATATGGCCTTGGTCCTGGCGGCAGCCACCTCCCAACACAGCTCCAGCCCCAGAGGCAGCCACGCCACTCACTTCCAGGAAGGTAAGTGCTGCTGTATGGCTCTGAAAAGGACGTGAGCAGGCTCAGAATTTTTTGTGCATGGCCACGCAGGTGTGCACCTTAGAGGAAACACCATGAAATTTCAAATTAAAATATCTAAAATATTTAGACTGGACATTAAGAAAAACTTCCTGTCAGAATGGGTAAATACTAAAATAAATTGAAACACTGAAATAAATTCTAATTATTTCTAAAAGCATTAGTGTGATCATGCTGAAACAAAAGGATTCTTTTGATCTTTTTCCTATGACATCAGATACAGACAAAAGCAGTTTGTCTGATATATCTTTATTGAGGGCCTAGAAGACTGTTCCTCCCTGCTAAGTAGAGAAAGGTGGCTGGCAGAATTATAGCTGCTTAACATTTGTTTTTAGACCACCCATGAAGCACATTACATAACCCTTTATAAAACTCTGCAGTCTACATGTGATAGTAGTTTTCAAGTCCCTAGAAGGATGTTACAAGGAGAAGGGAGAAAAATTATTCTCAACCTCTAATGATACGACAAGAAGCAATGGGCTTAAATTGCAGCAAAAGAAGTTTAGGTTAGACATTAGGAAAAACTTCCTAACCATCAGGGTGGTTAAACACTGGAATAAAGTGCCTAGGGAAATTGTGGAATCCCTATCACTGGAGATATTTATGAGCAGGTTAGACAGACATCTATGAGGGATGATGAAGATGGTGCTTGGTCCTGCTGTGATGACAGGAAAGAGGATTTGATAACCTCTCAATGTCCCTTTCCATTCTAGTGTTCTATGGTTTAATGAGTCTATGATTCTCCTGTGTGAACTGTATGATGATTGTTAAGAGTGGAGTGCTGACAAGCTTTTCCCACTATTGGAGCAATCAAAGAGCTTCTCCCCTGTGTGGATTCTCCTATGTCTAAGAAGGTCTGACCTCACACTGAAGCTTTTTCCACAGTCAGAGCAATCAAAGGGCTTCTCCCCTGTGTGGATTCTCCTATGTCTAAGAAGGTCTGACTTCTCACTGAAGCTTTTCCCACAATCACAGCAGATGAAACGTTTCTCTCCTGTGTGGGTTCTCTGATGTCTAATGAGATGTGAACTCCTACTGAAGCTTTTCCCACAGTCAGAGCAGCTAAAAGGTTTCTCCCCTGCATGGGTTCTCTCATGACTAAGAAGACTTGAGCGCCTACTGAAGTTTTTCCCACACTCAATGCAGCTGAAGGGTTTCTCCCCAGTGTGGATTCTCTTATGACTTAGAAGACTGGAGCGCCTCCCAAAGGTTTTCCCACAGTCAGAGCAGCTGAAAGGTTTCTCTCCTGTGTGGATTCTCCTATGCCTAAGAATGTCTGGTTTGTCACTGAAGCTTTTCCCACAGTCACAGCAGATGAAACATTTCTCTCCTGTGTGGGTTCTCTGATGTCTAACGAGATGTGAACTCCTCCTGAAGCTTTTCCCACAGTTAGAGCAGTAAAAGGGTTTCTTTCCTGTGTGGATTCTCCTATGTCTAACAAGATATGTGGTCCTACTGAAGCTTTTCCCACAGTCAGAGCAATGGAAGGGCTTCTCCACTGTGTGGATTTTCCTGTGTCTAACAAGGTATGACCTCTCACTGAAGCTTTTCCCACAGTCAGAACAGCTGTAGGGTTTCTCTCCTGTGTGGATTCGGTGATGTTTAATTAGGTCTGAGCTCTGACTGAAGCATTTCCCACAGTCGGAGCATTTGAAGGGCTTCTCTCCTGTGTAGGTTCTTTGATGGTCAATAAGAGTTGGACAGTCACGGTAAGCACAGGGAGCTTGTTGATGGGGGATTTCCTGTTGAACAGTTGCTGTGTTTCTTTTCACCCCTCTGCTCCTATGACTGGATTTACCCTGTGCCTTCTCTGGATGGTTTTCCTGCTGCCTTTGTGGGCTATGCTGACTCTTACAGGTCTCTCCCTGCTCAGGATTCTGGGAAATATGCCCTTCAGATCTTCCCAGTACCATCCCACATGGATCCACTTGCTCCAGTCCTTCCTGCTGAAGACTCTCCTCATTGTTCTGACTCAGCGTCCCATCACCTGCTGGGACAGAGAGAGAATCCTGACAAGAATAATTCTCTGTGCTGAGCTGAAAGGAAAACTTTGAAGGGGGAATAGAAAAAGGGGCGCACACCCAAATAATGGCTGGAAAGGTTAAACCACCATGAGCTGAGTTCAATCTCCACCATGAGCTGAGTTCATCCTCCTTCTCCATAACTCTTTCCCAAAGGACAGAACCTAACCTCCTCCCACACCATTTGACTGGATTTGAAGACAGGCTGAAGGGTCAGTTAGACTAGATGAAAATGCACAAGTGACACCTTCTATGAGGACACAGAAATTGGTTTCTGAGTCGGTTTAACTGATTGCTCACCTGTGTGGCTATTGCTGATGATCTCCCCTTCCTCACAGCACTGGAGATCCAGCTCCTCTCCTTGCCCCATCCAGGAGATCACATTAGCTCTAGAGACTGGAAATCCTGCTCGGAGAGCAATAAACCATGTGCTGATCTTGTTCATTAAAGTCCATGTCATTACTACTTCTAGACCCAGGATCTGACTTACCCACCCAGAAAGGCTTCTTCTCTATCTTGCAGAGACTGGGCTCTGGCTGGTTCAAGATCCCAGGACATACTCAGGTGCATTAGCCCTGCTTGGGAGAGCTGAGCCCTCTGCTGCACTCTCTTGGGTACAACTATGTCTCCCTCCTGGCCTGTTCCATCCCGCCATCCCAGGCCAGGACAGGAAACCACTGCTCAGGAGGCAAGCTCTAGTGAGGGCTTGCAGGTCTGACACTGAAGCCCACAGGCAGGGCTCAGACTGCAGCTGCCACATGGCAGGTCACTAGGAATTGGAGGAAAAGGACCCAGTAGGGTTCTAGCTCCCCAAGGGCTCTGTCCATAAAGCCCCATGCTGGAGGACTTGGCTCAACCTGCTCTTTGGCTCAGATGGTCTACTTGTACTGAAAGGAGGCAGAGCAAGTTGAACAGCTAAGTGAATCCTTGGAGGAAGTGTTTCAGACACTTCCTATTTTCCAGACTCCTGTCCCTAAGTGTCTGTACCTGCATGAGCCCTGCCAGCTGCCCACAATAAATGCTGATCCCATAGCTGGCCATGGCAGCATTTGGCTGTAATGTTTCTCTGGGGTGTGTGTTTGCTGCTGCAGCTGAGCTCAACCTTTGCTGCTTTGGTTCTACTCTCAGCAGCAGCCACCCTCTTTGTGTGGTTTTCCAAACTTCCTCTAGTGGCCACCCTAGCCTGCCATTTGCTGCTCCCCTTGGCTACACAGAATCTACCATTCACATTTTCACATCTGGTGGGCACATTCTTACACCTTTAGCCAGACCCCATCTTGGACCATCATATAGTGCTGGGAAGATCCCCCTGTGACGTTATAGGATTAAAATATGACCCTGTAGGTCACTGTGCTACCACTGTTACACAGTTGCAACAAACCTTGTGTAAATTATGTCCTGTATGGTGTCAATGGGAACATTCTGATGTGGTGACTATGCTTATCCTGTCTGTACGGGGACATCATTTTTGTACCTCAAGTTATGAGTATGGACCATGCACCTGTATTTTAAATATGGTCGCTGTTGTGGAAACACCCACAAAGTAGTTTCTATTCAATCCAGCCAGCACATTGTCAGTGGAACATTCAGATTGAAGATCCATTAACAAAACCCATGGAAATCTCATCATCAACGGACGGACTTTCCCATGGACTTTTCAGCCAGGTGGGCAATGCCTGGCATGGCTCATCAGAGCAGACAAGGGCATGACCAGTTCATGTCACACTAAACTCCATCTGGTCCCTGTGCTTTTCAGCTCACAATGCTGGGGGTTATGTTTGGAACAATGAGTTCTCCTCCACATATGCTCCCTGTAAGCTGTGCACACATGCGGCCACGCAGGAGAGATTCACACAACGCACAGCCGGCAGCATGTGCTCAGGTTCCCCTCACCCACTTTGCACCATTCTGCAGCTGCTCCCGGGAGGGACCCTCCTGCTAGCTGTGTCGAGTGTCTGTGTGTGGAGGGGGCGGTGGGAAGGAGGGCAGTGCAGATGCCAGGGTGTCCCCTTGCACCTGTACCATAACTCCGCAGAGCAGAGGGGGGACAGCCTGGCTCATGAAAACTCAGAGCTGGTGCAGTCTGAATGGTGACAGCCTGACTTACTTACAAAGGCAGTGCTCTGCTTGTGAGATGTCCCCAGCAGCCAGCTCACATAGTCTGTTTCGTCTCTAACACACACACACACACACACACACACACACACACACTCGTGTCACATACACACTCTCCCACTTCTCCTGTTCTCGTACCACATCAGCACAGGTACTCAGGAACAGAGCAGGACAGCTTGCAGTGTCTTAGAGAGACAGTGCATGACGTTTCCCTGAAACTCACTCAGCAGTAGCCACCACACACACACACACACACACACACACACACACACACACACACACACACACACACCCTGTCACTCACCAATAAATCCACTGTGTCACACTTGCACACACAGGGAGTGTCCCACACACGGTGCCACCCACCAACCCACACACTATCTCTCTCTCTCTCACACATTGTCTTATTCACACTCACCTCACAGCACGTAATTGTATTATTGTTGTTGTTAAAACTTGGCACTGCCTACAATGCATTTATAGAGTCTTTGTCATTTTATTCTTTCCAAGTGCGTACATTTATGTTCTGACACCTTCAGCCAAGGCATAACAGAGCAAGATGGTGGGGAAACACACTGAGACCTTGGCTGTGGGAAGAGCAGCACCACTGTTATGTCCCTTAGCCTGCTTCCCCTGAGAGGGAGCATTGGCCAGGGTGGGGGGAAGATGACAGTCTCCCATGATTATTGGAGGTGATACTCCTGACATTGGGCAGAAGTGGGGGGCAAGGAGGTACCCTGAATCAAACTCAACCCAGCTCCTCCAGAGCCCACCCAGCCTCCAATACACATGGGGATAGGAACCCTTACCCAGCCAGCTCACAGCCTCATAATTCTCCTGCATCACATCCCTGTAGAGAGCTCTCTGACCTGGGTCCAGCAGAGCCCATTCCTCCTCAGAGAAATACACAGCCACCTCCTCGAAGCTCACCGGCTCCGCCACAGCCATTTCCTTTCCCTGCCTCTGCAGGTCATGGGCTGGAGCAAGACATGGGTGTTCTGCAGCCTGTCAGGGGGAGAAGAGCAATTGGAGACATTTCAGAAAGGGCTTTAATCCTTTTCACACCCTCATTCTCTCCAGACTTTTTCCCTGGTGACACACAGTAGACTTGGACATTTTGGGCAAATGCTTGAGTCTATATATTCCATAAAACACACACACAAGTTAGATCCCAAATCTATATAATTTTCTCTTAATATATGGCTCTGAGGTTCAATATTACTCTATCTGCAACAATGGGATTAGGTTCTGAGCACCCAGTGTTTCTTGTAAAGAAGCTGCATATTCATGTCTGAATAGGGATAGAGATGCAGCCATGTTAGTCTGGTCTAGCTGTAACAAAAGACAAAGATAGCTTCCCCAATTATCATCCCTAATGTCATTACCTCACAGACACTAACCTTCCCCCTTCATCCCTCCTCTGTTCTAAAATCTGATTCGTCAATTTTATATGTGTTCCCTTTTTTTTGATTGTATCACTTCGGTATATATGGTCGTGCCAATTTTCTTCCACATATTGATCTGAGGAAGTGGGTCTGGCCCATGAAAGCTCATCGCCTAATAAACCATCTTGTTAGTCTTTAAAGTGCTACATAGTCCTGTCCTTAATATGGATGTAGGTGTCTAAACTTAAGCCTCTAAAACGTCCTCCATTGAACGGCAGCACAGATCTAGAACCTCTCATCAGGGCTAAACCGACACTTTATAAACCCTCTCCACAAGAGAGATTTAGTGAAGTCAAGGGGACCATTCAGATGCTTGAAATTAAACATACATGCTGAATGTTTACATCATTAGATCCTAAGATTCATGGATTCACAGGATCATTATTTCATGTCCCTAGTCTCATCTGTGTCACAAGCCATTGTATCTCATCTCATTACCTCAGGACATATCTTTATTTCCCCAAAGCATATTTTGTAGAAAATGTCATCAAGTATTGCTTTGAAGACAGCAAGAGATGGATGTTACATTGTGGTTATCTGGCTAATTGTGTAGTCGATATTTGTATCAACAACACAATCAGTCGATAAAGGATTGCTCAGCTGAGCCACAGCAGAGGTAGCTCCCGGAACTGGGACTGAGCAGTCCTGGCTCGCGCTGGCTCCAGAAATCACCCACGCTACTTTCTATGATTTAAATGTAGTAGGAGTTGCCAGGCTCTTACTACATTTAAAATGCAGAAGTGCAACTTCCGAGACCTGTGTGAGCTGGGACTGCTCAGACTCAGCTTGCACCCAGTCCAGCAGCCTCTGTTTGAGGTGGCCAGGGCTGGCTGTGGCCAGAGGCTGCTGCTGGAACGGCCAGCCCCCACTGCTATGAACAGTGGCTGGTTGGTGGCAGCAGCCTCTGTTTGTGGGGGGGAGGGAGCAGCTCTCCACTGAGATACCCTCCTCTATCCCCAGCCCCGCTGCCTCTGATAGAGGCAGCAAGGGGTGGGCAGGAGGCATAGCGGATATGGTGCTAGGGGGAACCAGCTTTTAAGCCTGCTCCCCCCAGCACTGGGTCCTGTTCCCTCCTTGCTGCCTCTCATACGGAGGCAGCAAGGAGTGGGGGAAGTGAATAGTTGAGTACTACTAACATCCCTAGAATCCACCACTTCTTTGATCATTTGTTTCAGCAGCTAATCATCTTCTCTATCAAACATTTGTGCCTCCTTTATTATCTGAAATTGTCTGGCTTCAGCTTTCAGTTATTTGCTCATACAGAGACATTTTCCACTAGACTGAAGAGCCCTTGGGGATTCAGCAGACTGATACAGTGGAAGCCTATTTTTTAAAAACAATATATTTAAACTGAACAGAAAGAACATTGAAATCTCTCATATTTAAGGTGCTGTGACTTGTATGCTTTAACTTCACAACTTTAGCATTATGCCACGCAGACAAGCCCTTCATAAGGGAATGGAACAGTGGTAGGAGGGTAAAAACCTGTTCATTCCTTTAGTTTCAAATGTTTTAACTGCTTTTTGACAATATCTACATATATGGGGGCTGCAGACATTCAGACACAAGTACTTATGATAGCAAAATAGTACTGCTAGCCTCACAATCCATATCAGAGCTCTTCTGCTATTAATAATGAATTTTAATGTCACATCTGAGTCAGTGGTATAATATTGAATTTGTAAATTAACTCCAATTCAGCTGTCTCCTTCTGCAATCCAGTGATATAGCTTTTTTGCGGAAGGGTGGCTACTTTTAAATCCAGTACTGAATGTCTAGGGAAGTTAAAACATTCCCTACTGAGTCTGTGTGTTACACTCTACAACCCCCAGGTGGTACACATTTGCAAGCACCTTAGAAATGTTATGCAGACACAGAACCTGATCAACGATTCTTTTAGATCTTACAACCATGTTTGGCCATTACAGTGTTTGGAAGAGGCTGTATCTAAAATATTTCACTGAATCCATCTTATCAAGCAGGGAAGAGCTGCCTTGTCCAGTCCCTGAGGGACACTGTACCATTCAGATAACAGGCCTAGGAAGGGGGACCTGAGATTCACCCCACATCTGCCCCAAACTCCAACACTGCAGAGCCCACTTCCATCCCAGGGTTTCCCCTCTGCCACTGGCTGGCAAAGCCCATATCCTGTTCTAAACTCCGCTGCTTACCCCGATTTTGCCCTTTCGCCCCTCACCTGACCCTGCAGCCAGCTGTGTAACCCACCTATGTGCTCAGTTTGACCCCTGCACAGACTCTCCCATCTGATTTGCCCAGAGCAGCTAGGAGTGGGGTGGCACCCAGGGGTAGGGGAAGCAGAAAGCAGCAGCACATGGGCTCAGCAGCCCTGGTTTGCAGACGGCTGCTCTGGCCCTGCCCTGCAACAAATGGTGCCACTGCCTGGACCAGTCCTTTGCCCAGGGCTTGCCACCCCCCACCAGCAGGCTGGGGCAGGCAGGGCCTGAGGATGCCCAGAGCTGGCTCTAACCCTTTGCCAGGCACAGTGAAGTACTAGGGGAGGGCTCTCCTTGGCTGCTTGTGGCTCAGCCCGGGCTCCCAGCACCGTATGGAGGAGGCAGCAGCATGTGACTGAGAAATCCAGCCCCAAATCTGTGGAGCAACCTGATCAACTTCCCATCCCCGAACAACCAGCAGAGGGGGCTGGGAATGCAGCATTAACCCTCCACTGCCAGGGCCCAGCCACAGCCCCCCTACATGCCACCCAGCCCCCAGGTACATGCTGCAGGGACTGACCCAAGAGAATTCCTTGCCAGCAGGAGAGCGTTAAGGCTAAGGATGGTAAAATACGTTTAAGTAATTGTGTAACTGCTGAAAACTTCAGAGGCTACATGGGAGTGTGAGAGGTGGCTCCCAAGGAGATGGTGCATGCAGGGAGCTGGCATATAACCATGACGTCCCGTTTTACCAATAAGCCCAGGCTCATTGGCTACCTGTGCATACGGTTACATTTGCACATTCCTAGGCTAGGTCCCTGCATTCGTGGCAGGATTAAATATTATCTAGACGGGGGGGGGGGGGGGGAGAGAAATGGGGTTTGTATGGTGGATCCGGCGCCCCCAACTTCTAGATCCAGTCCACCGACACTACAGTCCCGTGGCCCAAACAGCCTACGCCGGACTTCCTGCCTCCTGCAGCCCTGCCTCAGGTCACAGCCCCAAACCCGCAGGGGGCTGTTGGGCTGCTCTCCTAGGCGGCTCCAGGCCAGACGTTCCCAGCCAGAGCCAGCACCTGGCCCCCCCATACTCTCCATCTCCCCAGCCACCTCCTTCCCCCCCCCAGGTCACAGCCTCCCCCACCCCCAGACCCCTCCTCTCCTGCACCCCCTTGCTCCTCCACGCCAGAATCCTCCCCTGAACCCATCCCCAAACCCACCCCAGGGCCTTGCGCCCCCCCCACACCCCACATCACAAACCTCACCCCAGCTCCCTCCTGAGCCACGTCATAGACCCCCCCCCCCACCCCGGGTCCCTCCTGCGCCCCGCCCCCCTGCGCCACATCATAGACCCCACCCCGGCTCCCTCCTGTGCCATGTCATAGACCCTCACCCCAGGTCCCTCCTGCGCCCCCGCCCCCCTGCGCCACGTCATAGACCCCCCCCACCCCGGCTCCCTCCTGCGCCATGTCATAGACCCCCCCACCCCGGCTCCCTCCTGTGCCATGTCATAGACCCTCACCCCAGGTCCCTCCTGCACCCCGCCCCCCTGCGCCACGTCATAGACCCCACCCCAGCTCCCTCCTGTGCCACGTCATAGACCCCCCCCGCCCCGGCTCCCCCCTGCGCCCCGCCCCCCTGCGCCACGTCATAGACACCACCCCGGCTCCCTCCTGTGCCACGTCATAGACCCCCCACCCCAGGTCCCTCCTGCACCCCGCCCCCCTGCGCCACGTCATAGACCCTACCCCGGCTCCCTCCTGTGCCACGTCATAGACCCCCCCCCCCGCCCCGGCTCCCCCCTGCGCCCCGCCCCCCTGCGCCACGTCATAGACCCCACCCCGGCTCCCTCCTGTGCCACGTCATAGACCCCCCCGCCCCGGCTCCCCCCTGCGCCCCGCCCCCCTGCGCCACGTCATAGACACCACCCCGGCTCCCTCCTGTGCCACGTCATAGACCCCCACCCCAGGTCCCTCCTGCGCCACGTCATAGACCCCCCCCACCCCGGGTCCCTCCTGCGCCACGTCATAGACCCCCCCACCCCGGGTCCCTCCTGCGCCACGTCATAGACCCCCCCCACCCCGGCTCCCTCCCCAACCCCGCTCCCATTCATCCCCCCCCCCACGCCGCTAGTGATTTGGGTCTCCAGGCAGAACCCCCCCCCCACGCGATTTTTCTGACGCGTCAGCAGCCCCGCCCATCCCCGCCTCACCTCGGCTCCTCAGATTTTTCCTGCCCTCCCTTCCGACCTCCCCCTCCCACCCTGCGCTGCCCGGAAGCGGAAGCAGCTCTGCGCAGCGAGTAACGGCAACAACGGCTCCCTCAGAATTCCGGGCCGCAAAGGCGCGCAGGCGCAGTGATCGCAGCCGAGGGGGGGGGGAGAGGCTACCGCCTCCCTTTGCCCGCGCGTCGCGTCAGACGCCCCTGCGTGCCCCGCCCAGGGGGCCAATCGCCAGGCGGGACGGGGGAGAAGACGCGCTGAAAACCCTGCCGGGGCGGTGCGGAATGGGAGTGGGGCGGGGGCTTGGACCGCGCGTGCGCAGCGGGTCAGGGACTCCGTTCCCAAGGCCGGCGCCAGGGCTTAGCTCAGACCGCGAGCTCCCCGGGCCAAGGGGCTGCATTGACAGCGCCCGTGACGTTCCCGGCTTCTGGGTGGGCAGTGCCCACGTGCTGGGAGGCGGGGCCGAGAGCTGGCGGGTCTTAGCGCTGCCAGGTCCCCGCGCGCCGCAGGCAGTGGGGGGTCCACTGGCTGCTCCCCTCGCTGCCCCCCCCACTGACCTTCCTGCAGCAGCAATGGCTGGTCCGTGGGGACAGGTGGCAGGAGGCAGCCATTGATTTGTTTCTTCTGCTGCTCCCCCTCGGCTGTCCTTTGCATCCTCCCCCCCCCTTGCCCCCGCCGCCCTGTTCTGCCCCTTCGTGCCCTGCACCCCCCCCCAGCCCCTTGCTCCTGCTAGGGTTGCCAGATGGTTTCAACAAAAATACCAGACACACTTGACATTGCATCACAATCCACATTACCTCTTATTTAGAAAATACATTTAGGCTGCTCTAGACTGGCATGATTTTCCGCAAATGCTTGTAACGGAAAAGTTTTCCGTTAAACACATTTTTGGAAAAGCGCGTCTAGATTGGCAGGACACTTCTCGACAAAAGCACTTTTTGCGGAAAAGCGTCCGTGGCCAATCTAGACGCGCTTTTCTGCAAAAAAGCCCCGATCGTCATTTTCGCGATCGGGGCTTTTTTTGCGCAAAACAAATCTCTGCTGTCTACACTGGCCCTTTTGCACAAACGTTTTTCCAAAAAAGACTTGTGCCCGAATGGGAGCAGCATAGTATTTCCGCAAAAGCACTGACAATCTTACACAAGATGGTCAGTGCTTTTGCGGAAATTCAAGCGGCCAGTGTAGACAGCTGGCAAGTTTTTCCACAAAAGCGACTGCTTTTCCAGAAAAAGTGGCTCAGCTCCCCTTGCTCTGGGTTTTCTCTGCAGTGCACTGGAGAGAGAAACCCCTGAGCCAGTGACAGACTGATCTGGGTGCTGGCGAATGACGGGTGATGTAATAAACAGACCCATCTACAATGACTGCCAGCCACATGTACAGGGGGAGGGGGCTTTAGCCAAGGAAGCAGCAACTCTGACGAAGATTTGGGACTGAAGGTGGCTAATCAAATGAACATGTTTCCAGTGCTGTGACCAAAAAGGGCGAGGTGATGCCACAATACACTAGCCCAGGGACCTTTAGATCTTCAGTCTAACACTCTCCCAATTGAGTTAATTTGGCAGTAGCCATAAAAAGACGTTTCTAGCCTATGATTCTCTGTCTGGGAGGTTTGGCAGCTGTACCACACACAAAGGATGCCGTTGTGTAGTGCCCAGGAAGGCAAGACCAGCATTTTCCTGCCACCCACAGTTTGACTTGCTTCCTTCCTTCTTCCTAACTTAGGCTGTCTACACCGGCTGCGAATTCTTGCGCAAGAACACTGACATTCTAATGTGTGAAATCAGTGCTTCTTGGGCAAGAACTATGATGCTCCCGCTCTAGGATAAGCCCTCTTGCGTAAGGATTCTTGCGCAAGAGTGCCAGTGTAGATAGCAACGTTAATTTCTTGCGCAAGGAAGCCTAATGGCTAAAATGGCCATCGGAGCTTTCTTGCGCAAAACTGCGTCTAGACTGGCCACGGATGCTTTTGCACAAAAGCCCTTTTTGCGCAAAAGCATCCTTGCCAATCTAGACGTGCTTTTGCGGAAATACTTTGAACGGAAAAACTTTTCCGTTAAAAGTATTTCCGCAAAATCATGCCAGTCTAGACGCAGCCAAAGGGTTAATGGCAGTACGGGACCTTCAATAGAAGGGGTGGTGCAGGGACTTGGCCTTGACCGGAAGCAGCCACAGTTCAAGTGCTGGTAGCCCCCCACATTTAGGGCAGTTGCACCACTCCTGGGCTATGTCTACACTCCCGGCCGTTCTTGCGCAAGAATCCACAGAGCGTCCACACTGCCCGCCCGCTCTTGTGTAAGAAACTTTACAGTACGGCATGGTAAGAGAGGGCTTCTTGCGCAAGAGCTACACTCTTTTTAAACAGGTGTAAGCCCTCTTATGCAGGAGCTCTTGCACAAGAGGGCAGTGTGGATGCTCGGCAGGGATTTCTTGCGCAAGAAAGCCCTATGGCTAAAATGGCCATCAGAGCTTTCTTGCGCAAGAGAGCATCCACATTGCTGTGGGCGCTCTTGTGCAAAAGTACAGCTCGCACATGGCAGTGTGGATGTTTTCTTGCGTAAGACTTCTTGCACAAGAACCCTTGCACAAGCCCTGGTGGAACCTCAGGACATCCCAGAGGGCAGAGGGAGGCCAGTGGAAGGTGACAGGGTGGAACAGCAAGTGACTGGCCATGTGGCCACAGAGATGGCAGAAAGGGGATTTCCCCCTACATGTACAGGAGGGGGCGTGAACTCTGCAGCTACATCTCTGCCTTCAGCTACCTGAAAGGGCTTCCAATGAGGACGGACCCAGGCTATTTTCTGAGCTGTCAGATGACGGAACGAGGAGCAATGCTCTTGAGTTGCAGGGTTTTCTGGCCCACACCGTACCTGTCACTCCAGAGCAAAGCAGCCCCTAAGAGCAGGGCTGAGCCATTGGGTGCTGGATACTTGGCAGCAGGAGCTTAGAGTTTGCCTGAGACCTCAAGGACCCAGCGTGAGGCCCCTGCTCTGGCCCCAACCCCGCTGCAGCCTTAACCCAGCTATGGCTGAGGTACCCCTGCCGAACCCCAGCCCAGTTTCAGTATGCGCATATGTATGGTATGTGCCATGCTCTTCCTCTGCTGGACCCCATTCTGCTGTAATCCAGGCCTGCTGCAAGCAGGACACATCTCCCTGGCTGAACCAAACCCGTGCCTGAACCTGCCAGGCCCTGGGCTCCCCTACCCAGTTCAAACCCAGCCACGGATGGTCTTCCTATACCTATTGTGCCACCCCTCCTTCTATCGCACCCCGGCCATGGGCCCAGCCTGCTGCAGTGGGGACATCCCTCCCCAGCCTGGGACCAGACCTGCGGCAACTCCTTCCTGGCCAAACCCAGCCCCTGCCGGTACCTGCTGTGGGTAGGAGAGGGAGGCCTGACCTGTGGCCCCAGCAGAAGAGGAATCCCTCGATATTGACCCAGCCCTTGTAGCTGCCAACTCCAGCACATTAATCCACAGCCACACACAGGCTTGCACTGAAACAACAGATGGGAGCCAACCCCACTGAGTTACCGCAGTGACACCATGTGTGCAGAGGCACCTCGGCTTGGCTGCGCCTTGCCGAACAGCTCACCTATCACCCAGGGCCAGCTGGGCTCCAGGGGCTCCCTGAGGTAAGGTCAGAGGCAGCTGGTGTGTGGTAGAGAAAAGGCACGAAACGGGCAGCGACTCACCAACCAGCAGCAGCCCTTGAGCGGACGGGGGATTTCATGGTCAGTCCAGCTTTGGGTCTTTGCAGGCTGAGGGTCACAGCCCAGCCCCTTCAAAATACCCACTAAGAGGTAAGGAGAGCAGGGACACTGGGGACGGCTCAGCACAGAGTTGTACATGCTGAAATCCCCAGTGAGCAGCAACCTGCTTCTCTGCACAAGCTCTGAGCCGCTGGGCTCCCTGCAAATGTTCCTACCTGCATGTTTGCTGCCGTGGGGCTAGATCCCGACACAGGGGCTCTGTCTAGACTGGCAAGTTTTTCCACAAAATCATCTGCTTTGGTGGAAAAACTTGCCAGCTGTCTACACTGGCCGCTTGAATTTCCACAAGAACACTGACTTTCTACTGTCTGAAGTCAGTACTTCTTGTGGAAATACTATGCTGCTCCCGTTCGGGCAAAAGTCCTTTTGCTCAAAGCTTTTGTGCAAAAGGGCCAGTGTAGACAGCTCAGATTTGTTATGCGCGAAAAAGCCCCAATCGCAAAAATGGCCATCGGGGCTTTTTTGCGGAAAAGCGCGTCTAGATTGGCACGGACGCTTTTCCGCAAAAAGTGCTTTGGCGGAAAAGCGTCCGTGCCAATCTAGATGCTCTTTTCTGCAAATGCTTTTAACGGAAAACTTTTCTGTTAAAAGCATTTGCGGAAAATCATGCCAGTCTAGACGTAGCCAGGTGGTACCCTGGCTCCTTTGGCCTCAGTCGCCAGCCAGTGTCTTGGGCCTCGCTCGGTTCTGCCACTGGCAAGAGACACAGATTATAGGAGTCGGGGGGTTTCTCTGATGCAAACTTTATTACTTACAAACAACACTGGCACATTTCTGTGCCCTGAACAGGGTAGAAACAAATGCAAGTCAGCAACTTCCCAAACAGGTTGTTTCCTCCATATCCAAGTGACACTGTCTGACCCAGGATCCCCACAGTCCACCCACCTCTAGTGTCAGAAGAATTCGTGACGTCAGCTTGGGATCCGCCCCCCCGCCCACAGAGTTCCAGAACCTCGGTAGAATTCTGCAGTAGAATGTGGCTGAGGCCGGAGACTGTGTGGCCTCACGCCCTCCTCCTCTCGTAAGTGAGGTCCTGCCTGTGACCCATCTACGAGCCTTGGCCGTTATGGGGTCCCTCTGGCCCTCCACCTGGCTTAGGCCAAGCTCCAGATGGCCTCAGAGCAGCTGCCAGCCCATGTCCCCACTCCTTGGAGTGCACCACTCAGGTGGCGTGGCCAGGGCTCTTCAGGGTAACCTGAGCTCAATGGCGGGGACTTCTGGCTTGGCCAGGGCCTTGGGGGGAAAAAGGAGCAGGGGTGGGGTCCCTGGGAGGGGCCAGCACCGGGAAGAGTCTGGTGCCCTCGGCAGGAGCTGCACTGATCAGCTGCCCCACCACAAAGTGCAGCCATCCCCCCGCCCTCCCCCCAGCAAGGATCATAGCTGTAGGGTCAACACGGCATCTACTCCCAAACTATCCCCATGTGAAGACATAGAAAGGCCTGGCCATCCCATTTCTTCAAGTGGGCAGGTCATGTCTCCCGGGCCTCTATCCCGAGCCCTTGGGTCTCCTCACTGGCCAGTGGGTTAGATTTAGGGCCGTGGGCACCGTGGGCGCTGTCAGTTGGGTTGGTAACTTCAGCTACAATCTCAGGAAAAAAGTTTTAACTGGAATCTTCTCCTCATTTAAAGACAATCTCCACTGGAAACCTCACCCCGTCTGAACGTTCCGAGGGAATTTCCTCTTGCTCCTTCCAGTGCAGAGGGCAGAGTGTCTGGGTGGGAGGAAAGGATCAGAGAGGTGAGATTACAGGCTCTTGTAACAGGGTCGCCACTTCACACTGCTAGAACTGCGTTAATTATGGTAGGCCAACAAAGACAGAAAGAGAGAGAGAGAGAGAGACAGACAGACAGAAGGGCTACGTCTAGACTGGTATGATTTTCCGGAAATGCTTTTAACGGAAAAGTTTTCCGTTAAAAGCATTTCCGGAAAATCATGCCAGTCTGGACGTAGCCCCCATTTTCGCGATCGGGGCTTTTTTGCACAAAACAAATCTCAGCTGTCTACACTGGCCCTTTTGCGCAAAAGTTTTGTGCAAAAGGGACTTTTGCCCGAACAGGAGCAGCACAGTATTTCTGCAAAAAGCACTGATTTCTTACAGTAGAAAGTCAGTGCTTTTGCAGAAATTCAAGCGGCCAGTGTAGACAGCTGGCAAGTTTTTCCGGAAAAGCGACTGATTTTCCGGAAAAACTGGCCAGTTGAGACACAGCCAGAGAGAGAGACACACACACGCATGTATTTAATAACCAAAGATTCCTGGGTCCTTTGTGCAATATTCTAGACTAGAAGAATTACCCGGTGTAGCTCAGGTCCTTAACTCTTCGTTTTTGTGAAGTTTTTTTAGATGCAATGAAAACATTCCTGGTCCATTTGAATCATTGCTCTGGGGAGGTGCTGTGCATGAGGGGTTCAGTATGGAGGCTGGCCTGGAGGGAGAGGACAACCCCAGCCCCCTCTCACTGCAGGAGCTTTGAGCCAGGAGAGAAGCCCCTCTCCATGGCCGCTGCCGCCTCGGTCCAGCCGGAGCGAGGAAACAGCAAACTATGCACTTTCTCCCTGCTCCCTGATGAGGGGGAACAGCCAGAAATGTTCCTGTACAAGTCGGGGGTACGGGGAGCTTGAACCTGGTCCTCCCTAAATTGCACTGGGGTGGTGGCAGTCTCGGGTTTGGAACGCTCCTGGAGTGGGGGCCATGCCCTCAGCCAGCCCCCTTCACCTGCCTGGTGAGTCTCTCTGTTTTCTGGTGTTATGAGAAGCCATCCCCTTCTGGGCACATCCCATTGTCCTGGCACAACCAAACCCTGACCGTACTTGAAGTGATGACAAGAGGAAGCTGTGCACCGAATTGGCTGGTTCTAGCTCTTACCGTTTAGAAGGGGCTCTGTCACAGGCTGGGTGCAGGTCCAAGAAATGGCCTTTAATTGACGGCTTGTCGTTCAAGTCATTCAAGAGCCGCCATGTATGGAGGGCAAAGGAGTTGGTAGCCCGCCCTAAAGTTTGAACCCCTACATTTCATGCTTGAGATCTGCTTAAAACACAAACCCTCCAGAGGCAGCTCTGAGCTGTCACAGAGTTCAGGACTTCCAGCTTCACCTTTGGGGCAGGGGGCTTGTTTATAAACAAAGGGAGGCAGGGGGCCCAGACCCTCTGAGAACCAAGCCCTGAGGCCTAAAGGTCAGCACCCAAACTAGACTGTCACTTCCACCTCCTCGATCCCTTCTAGGTACCTTTGAATTCCCTCAGACTCTCCAACAGCGCAGTAATTTTATGGGAGAAACCACTGACGCGCTCGTCCAGGTCAGGAGGAATCTCCACCGGCTGCTGGAACTGCCCCGTCTCACACCTGGAGAGAAACAATGTCACATGGTGACACTGCATTGAGTGACTCAGTTATTAAGTCACTTCAGTCTCATTTCTCAGATGGACCCGGAGCTGGGATCCCTTTCTCCCATGGCTGTGACATGTTCCCCTCAACAGACCTATTAAGATCCTTAAAATCTGGCCCGGAGAGACCGGTTCTGGGGACAAAAGGGAAATTGAGACTCCACAGTCAATCCACTCCTTGGCCTCCAGACTCAGCGGAACAGGAGGTTCCCAGGTGAGGGGCTGTAGGAATCTGCCCCCTAGGATCCAAACTGAGACACCAGCGCCCCCCTCCCCAGCTCATTCCACACAGCTCTCCAAACAGCCCTCGGGTGGGAAAGACTCTTGATTCCTGCTGCCCTGGGCTGAACGGTGCCCAACGCCCAGCAGTGACAGGCCCGTGTTCCACCCCCACACACAGTCCGGAGGCAGCCAGTCCCCAGGGAAGCGACAGCTCTAGGAAACTCCTGAGGTCAGACTGTGCCTCTGAATGGAGAATTCCAGAGTCGGCTGTGCCAGGGTGAGACCCTCAGGTTGAAGCTGATCAGGGAGATTTGTGCCCAGCCTGTGCCCTTCCTCCTCACATCTGGCTGTAGAGCCCTGGGGGGATGTGGTGCTCACATCAGCTCCAAGCTCCTTCCCAGAGTTGGGCAGCGTGAGGGGGGTGAGGGAGCCACCTACCTGCTCAAGGTGCTTCTGGCATCCTGCAGGAGAGAAACAAAAACAATTTCAGCCCCATCAGACACACAAAGGATTTACAAATATGTGATCACCTGAGCGAATGGGGCTTGGCCATCTCTACTATCCCTGTGCCTGTAGCTCTGCAAAGCACAACAGTCACTCACATGTCAGCAATGCACTCGCCCAGTTACACCCAGATCTGACGGCTGTGACCCTAGTGTTTGTGATTCAGGAGCCTCCCTTCCCTGTGTGTGGAGCTGGGATGTTTCTCCCTCAGTCTCACCTGCAGGAATTCACACGCTGGCTGCTGACACTTCCCCTCCAGCTCACCGATCAGCTCGCTGAGACGGGAAATCTGTGCGGAGAGTTTCCTGACTGTGTCAGCCTGGAGCTTCAGAACCTCCTCGTCCAACTTCTTTAGCTGGGCCAGCAGGAGTCGCTGTTGTTCCTTCAGGAACTGCCGCAGCTGCTGAAATTCGGCCACGACCTTCTGCCACTCGGCTTGTGTCTGGTTCTGGATGGAAACAGGGAAAGGGCTGCTCAGGGGCATGGATGGAGCCCGGGGCCCTTTCTTGGGGAGCTGAGTGCGCAGCAGGGACAACTTGGAAACCCTCCAATTTCTGACATTTGACTTAACCCCCTGGGTTCAAGGCAGAGGAGTCTCCCAGCTTCTCCTTCGGCCCCTGTGTCCCTCTGAAAGGGACAGTTCCCTGACTGTCATGGGCAGAGTGTTCTGTTTTTCACGGGCACTGGGAATTCAGACCCAGAGCATCAGGAGGCAGGACTCAGCCACAGCCTGACAGAGACAGCAAGACAAAAAACAGAAACAAACCTGTTAAAGCACAAAGCAGTCAGACCCAGCCGACAGCCCTTCACAGGGACATTCAGCTCCCTGGGCGAGGATTTCTGGGAAAGTCACAGGGGCTGCACATTAACTCATCCCGACATGGAAGCTCAGGGCTCGTCCACACTTGGATCTAACCCAGCAATCCATCATCCAGGAGAAACACAAACAAGCCCAACCTCAGCAAGGCCACAGAGGAGTCTGCCTCCTAACCCTGCCCTCCCATTGCCCGTCCCTGCCAGGCTGTGTCTAGACTGGCAAGTTTTTCCGCAAAATCATCTGATGTTGCAGAAAAACTTGCCAGCTGTCTACTCTGGCCGCTTGAATTTCCACAAGAACACTGACGATCTCATGGAAGATCGTCAGCGTTCTTGCAGACATACTGTGCTGCTTCCGTTCAGTTAAAAGCCCTCTTGTGTAAATCATTTGCGCAAGAGGGCCAGTGTAGACAGCACAGTGCTGTTTTGCGCAAGAAAGCCCCGATGGCTAAAATGGCGATCGGGGCTTTTTTGCAGAAAACTGCGTCTAGATTGGCCACGGACGCTTTTCCGCAAAAAGTGCTTTTGTGGAAAAGCGTCCTGCCAATCTAGACGTGCTTTTCCGAAAATGCTTTTAACGGAAAACTTTTCCGTTAAAGGCATTTCCGCAAAATCATGCCAGTGTAGATGTAGCCCCAGTGTATACCCACAGGCACCTACCAGATACTCCTGGCTTCTCCCCTCTCCCGTCGCTTTCCATCCCAGCAGCTTTTCTCTTTCTTCTCTGAGAGTCTTCAAATGGGCCTCAAACTTTTTCTAAGCAAACAGAAATAAACACCAGGGCAAACTCTATGAGATGTTGGGAGCCCGTTTGTCTGCCTTGAAGCTGCACTGCCCCAGTTTTGTGAGGCTCTGCCCCTGTTCAGAAGGGACTCAGCCCTGGATGTGGCTTTGTCCACTGAAAAAGCAACAGGAGGAGACTGGGGATGCAGCAGGACTCCTGTGAGAGTCGGGGGAGGGAGGAGTGGTGGTGGAAAATTCATAAAGAACGATGTAGGTGGATATTAGGGAGGTAAAAAGGGTTTAAAATACTAATCATGTACCCAATTACAGTTTAATTAGTTACAATATTTTTCAACCTGCCCACAGGTATTGGTCGGTAGAGGATGTGGGCACGGTTCTCGCACAGGGACTGCCGGGAGTGGCTACGAGGGCTGCCGGCAGGTGGGGACTCCAGCAGCTGCGGATTGACATTAGCAGCCAGGGGCCAGTGGGCACAGCCGGGGCAGCAGGGAGTTTTCCTGGTGACTGGCACCGATAAGCATTAGCTCATCAGTTAACCAGTTTGAACTCTTGCGCTAACCCAGTCTGATCCCAGTGGTACCTGGCATGACCCTGCACTGCCTGGTGCCCAATTGTGGGTGGACTCAAGGCGCTCGGGGTCCCACACTGCGTCCATCCCACTGATCGCCTCTAGCGCCGGCTGCAATGACCAAGTTTGACCCCTCGTGGCGCAACCCAGGAGTTTAGCGTCACAGTGGGAAACCTCCTTTGTGTGCTGGGCCTGGGGCTTTATCATGGCATCTTTCCCCCCTAAGGGCCACGCTTCATCACTGTTCAGTGATGCTGAGGGGAGTGCAACCTAGTGGTTAGGGCCTTAGACTGACCCTGGAGAGACCGGTGTTCTGCGCTAAACTCAATTGCTGACGTGCTTGGTGACCACGAGCAACTTGCTGCCCCATTTTCCCTTCCCACTGTTTGTCTAACTGGACTGTGACCTGCTCAGGGCAGGGACCGTCCCTTGCTGGGTGCTGTGCAGGGCCCAGATGCCATGTGGGTCCTGTAAGGCATATGATGGATTATTACTGCTGTTCATCCAATCAGTAACAGCTTGTAACCTCCCCTTCTCCAGTCGGAGGGCAGCTCACTTGCATAGACTGGCCTGCAGCATCTGTGAGCTAAACCCTTTGTTAACATCTTCCCTTGTGTAAAAACCCCTCCTGTCCCCTGTGAGGGCTGGGTCTCAGGATTTAGATCGCCAGAGAAATCTGTAAAGACTTGATGTAAGTTACCACACAGCCAGAGCATTTATTTTTTTACAGCATCTCTCGTACCAGGAAGGCTTCACAGACCTGTGTCACACCTGTGCCAGGTAACGGTCAGTGAAATGAGCCTGTAATTAAAACCCCAAGTTATTTCCCATTACACTGGACTCTGTACCTTGTACTTCTGGGCAGCTTCCTGTATGAGTACCACCGTGTGAGCATGGTGAACCTGGGATCTGTCGCACACCACACAGATGGGGGTTTGATCTTCCTCACAAAATAGTTTCAGCGCCTCCTGGTGCTCCCCACACACCCCATCCCCTTCTGCTCCCTGCGCTGCCTGCAAACTCAACCGCTTGGCTATCTCAACTATGTTTGCCAGCTGCCTGCTGGGCCAGAGGCATCTCTGTTGCACGGTTTTTCTGCACTGAGGGCAGGAGGTGGCTGTGTCTGGATCCTCCCAGTGCCGGCTGATGCAGGCCTGGCAGAAACTGTGCCCACACTCCAGAGTGACAGGGGCTGTGAAATACTCCAGGCATATGGGACATGTCACTTCAGTCTGGAGACTTTTCACGGGACTCTCTGCGGCCATGGCTTCTTCTGGGCTGGGTCACAAGGTTACTTTAATTTTCCCGAGCTCAGCAATGATGGGGCAGGTCCGAAGAGGGTGAGGGGCAGGAGGTGATGTACCAGCACTGATTAAAAAAATCAAAATTAAAAGCCGAAAAACCCCAAAGCCTTGCTCACCCATTGCCCATACCAAGGCCCCCTGCTCATCCTGTGCTCAAATCCCTTCTTCCCACACACTCTGTAGTCCTCTCTCACAGCATCCCTGTGTGCCCCCTCCATCCAGCTCCCCTCTCAGCCACCCCCCACCTCAGCCCAGTGTGAGCCTCAGGAAGCAGCAACAGCCAAAGCAACAGGGGCTGAATTTTCATAAATTCCACACTGCCACCACGGCGCTTCCAAGGGGCAGCGCTGCATGGAGCCCCCGTGGGGTCAGCCAGGGACTCCCGCTCCTCCCAGGCTCCGTGCAGCGCTGCCCCGTGGAAACGCCGCTGCAGCATTTCAAAGGGGAGGCACCTGATGAATCCGGATTCAATTTTATTAATCGCAGGATTAAAATTTTTAATCGCTTGACGGTCCTAATCTAAATGTAACGTCCCTAGTCACAACCCCTCCCCCCAACCTGGGGGGCCTCCCCCCCACAAGCCAGCTGAGCCAGTCCCCCCCCCAACTTCCCCAAGCTGAGCTGCAGACCCTCAGCCCTGCCGCCCCCTGTCCCCTCCCCCACAGCCTGTGACCCCGTCTCCCCCCCCTGCACGTGCCAGGTGAGCGGGGCAGGAGCTGGTCAATGGATCCTGAGCTGCTGCAGCTACTGCCCCCCCCAAACTCCAACCCCCCCCTCCCACGCAGGGACCCGGGCGCGTGGGAGGGGGGAGGGGGCGGGCACCCAGCAGCCGCCACCCCGCGCCCAAGGCGGCCCCGGACCTGAGCCCGGGGACTCCGCAGCCGCCACGTGGGTCGCAGCGAGCACGAGGAGCGGAGGCCGCAGGAGCCACGAGCGCCAAAGCCAAAGCCGCGCAGGCTCGGAGCGGGCGGCGGCCAATCAGGCGCCGCAGAAGGCATCGAACCCGCCCGCCCGCCAACCACAGCGAGGGGCTACGCAGAAGCCCCGCCCCTCGGGCAGCCCCAGGCCGCTCCCTGGCGCCGCGCGAAGCTGGGAGTCTCCCCCCCCCCCTTCTCTGGAACGTTGCAGCCCGCAGGGCGCTGGACCACGTGCTGGGCGCGTCCCCCATCGGGAGGCTCCCAAGGGGCAGAGTCTGTGGCTAAGCAGGGACAGCGCGGGCCGAGGGGGGGGTTGCAGGCAGATGTGCAGAGACCCAGACGGGCTCAGCTGGCTGCTCCTTTGGAGCATTTTTTTCCCCAATATTGCTTGAGTCACATTGTCACAATTGCTCAAACATCTGGCCTTTAGCGTTTCTGTCCAGTTGTTTCCCATTTAAAATGTCACAGTTGCGGCCTCACCGACTTTCTGGTGGGTCTAAAGATATTTGTGGGGTCTGTCGAAGCCCCGGCTCCTGGAAGCTTGGGAGGAGCGGAGACCCTCAGCTTGTGGTTTCTAGCTAAAGGGAGTCTCCAGATATCTTTTTTGCAACGAAAAAAACTATTTTTTTCACCCCAGGGCAGTCTAAAGTGCAGAGATACCAAAGAGCAAGTAAGAGATTAGCAATATCTACCAGCCCTTGTAATTAAAACTCATGATTTGGGAGGTAGGCCAGTCTTACAATATTTAAATACCTGGTGTTAGCTGTATGGTGCCAGGAAGAATTCAGACCTTAATCCGTAGAGTGGAAGAACAGGGCTCTACTGTACCCTCTCTCCCAGCATTTGTAATGACTCCAAGTGATAGGACACCTCATATTACATACACACTGCTGCTAGCAACATTCGGGGGCTATGTCCATACTGCATCCCTCGTCCGCAAAAGCCTATGCAAATGAAGTGTGGATTAGCATATTGCTATGCTTCATTTGCATAATTAATTAGTTTTTTGTGTGTGTGCAAAAGCCCCCCTCTTGTGCAAGAGCCATTCTTCCTGAAAAAATGAGGAACAGCTCTTGTGCAAGAGGGGTTTCTTTTGCGCAAAAAGGCACTGTGTAGATGGTGCCTTTTTGCGCAAAAACCTCTCCTAATTAATTATGCAAATGTAGTACAGCAATATGCTAACCCATGCTTCATATGCATAGGACTTTGTGGGAGGGAGCTCTTGCACAAGAAGGCAGTGTGGACGCGTGGCAGAAGTTTCTTTGAAAGTAGGATTAAGGGATGTTCCGGAAAAGGGCTTATTTTCCGGAAAATCGCGTCTACACTGGCGCTTTTCTCCGTCAAAACCCCGAGCCGGAAAAAAGCGGCAGCCATGTAAATGCAAATGCCGCGGGGGATATTTAAATCCCCCGCGGATTTGCAATTCCGAAGTGTGTCATTAGCATCCCTTTTCCGGAAAGGGGTGCCAATGTAGACACAGCCGCTATGTCTACACTGGCAGGTTCTTGCGCAAAAATATCTTGTGCAAGAGTTCCTGCGCAAGAACACTTGCACAAGAACACGTCCACACTGCCATGTGCTTTTGCACAGAGCATCCATGGCAGTATGGATGCTCTCTTGTGCAAGAAAGCTCTGATGGACATTTTAGCCATAGGGCTTTCTTGTGCAAGAAACTTCTGCCACACGTCCACACTGCCTTCTTGCGCATGAGCTCCTGTGCGAGAGGGCTTACACCTGTTAAAAAAGAGCATAGCTCTTGCACAAGAAGCCCTCTCTTCCGATCCCATATTGTAAATTTTCAGCTATGTCTACAGTGGCAGCTTTTTGCACAAGAAGTCTTGTGCAAGAGCACATCCACACTGCCATATGCAAGCTGTGCTTTTGCGCAAGAGTGCCCATGGCAGTGTGGACACTTTCTTGCGCAAGAAGCTTCTGATGGCCATTTTAGCCATAGAGCTTTCTCATGCAAAAAACCCTGCTGCACGTCAACACTGCCTTCTTCTGCAAAAGCAGTGTAGACATAGACTTCTTGCACAAGAGCAGGCAGGCAGGCAGTGTGGATGCTCTGCAGAAGAACAGCCATTCTTGCATAAGAACCTGCCAGTGTAGATAAAGCCTCCCTTATCCCTGCACCTTCTGGGAGGGGAGGGTCTTCCCCCTTCCCTCACTCCTCTCCTCCAGCCTCCTTGCTTTTTCTCCCTGCAGCTCATTTGATGTCACTTTATTCTAATCAGTCAGGGTGTGAAACTCCAGACTGATGGTGAGTTTGAAAGTCAGGACTTCTGGGTCCTGTTCCTAGCGCTGCCCCTGACTGGCTGTGTGACGTCAGATAAGGCCCTTTGCTTTTCTCAGCCTTGGTTTCTCCCGGTCAATTGGGTGTAACAATCCTTCCTTACCTGCCCTATGGCGGGGGAGCTGTGAGAATCTGTGGCTATATCTACACAGCTTCCCTCCCACAAACTCCTATGCAAATGAAGCATGGGTTAGCATATTGCCGTGCTTCATTTGCATAATTAATTAGGAGAGGTTTTTGCGCAAAAAGGCACCATCTACACAGTGCCTTTTTGCGCAAAAAAAACCCTCTTGCACAAGAGCTGTTCCTCATTTTTTCAGGAAGAATGGCTCTTGCACAAGAGGCGGTTTTTTGCACACACAAAAAAACTAATTAATTATGCAAATGAAGCATAGCAATATGCTAATCCACACTTCATTTGCATAGGCTTTTGCAGACGAGGGATGCAGTATGGACATAGCCCCCGAATGTTGCTAGCAGTAGTGTGTATGTAATATGAGATGTCCTATCACTTGGAATAGTGATAGAAATGTATCACTTGAAGTCATTACAAATGCTGGGAGAGAGGGTACAGTAGAGCCCTGTTCTTCCACTCTAGGATTAAGGTCTGAATTCTTCCTGGCACCATACAGCTAACACCAGGTATTTAAATATTGTAAGACTGGCCGACCTCCCAAATCATGAGTTTTAATTACAAGGGCTGGTAGATATTGCTAATCTCTTACTTGTTCTTTGGTATCTCTGCACTTTAGACTGCCCTGGGGTGAAAAAAATAGTTTTTTTTCCTTGCAAAAAAGATATCTGGAGACTCCCTTTAGCTAGAAACCACAAGCTGAGGGTCTCCGCTCCTCCCAAGCTTCCAGGAGCCAGGGCTTCGACAGACCCCACAAATATCTTTAGACCCACCAGAAAGTTGGTGAGGCCGCAACTGTGACATTTTAAATGGGAAACAACTGGACAGAAACGCTAAAGGCCAGATGTTTGAGCAATTGTGACAATGTGACTCAAGCAATACTGGGAAAAAATGCTCCAAAGGAGCAGCCAGCTGAGCCCGTCTGGGTCTCTGCACATCTGCCTGCAACCCCCCCCCCCCTCGGCCCGGGCTGTCCCTGCTTAGCCACAGACTCTGCCCCTTGGGAGCCTCCCGATGGGGGACGCGCCCAACACGTGGGCCAGCGCCCTGCGGGCTGCAACGTTCCAGAGAAGGGGGGGGGGAGACTCCCAGCTTCGCGCGGCGCCAGGGAGCGGCCTGGGGCTGCCCGGGGGGGCGGGGCTTCTGCGTAGCCCCTCGCTGTGGTTGGCGGGAGGGCGGGTTCGATGCCTTCTGCGGCGCCTGATTGGCCGCCGCCCGCTCCGAGCCTGCGCGGCTTCGGCTTTGGCGCTCGTGGCTCCTGCGGCCTCCGCTCCTCGTGCTCGCTGCGACCCACGTGGCGGCTGCGGAGTCCCCGGGCTCAGGTCCGGGGCCGCCTTGGGCGCGGGGTGGTGGCTGCTGGGTGCCCGCCCCCTCCCCCTCCCTCCTCCCGCCCGCCCGGGTCCCTGCGTGGGAGGGGGGGGTTGGAGTTTGGGGGGGGGCAGTAGCTGCAGCAGCTCAGGATCCATTGACCAGCTTCTGCCCTGCTCGCCTGGCACGTGCAGGGGGGGGAGACGGGGTCACAGGCTGTGGGGGGGAGACAGGGGGCGGCAGGGCTGAGGGTCTGCAGCTCAGCTTGGGGAAGTTGGGGGGGGGACTGGCTCAGCTGGCTTGTGGGGGGGAGGCCCCCCAGGTTGGGGGGAGGGGTTGTGACTAGTTAAATTTAGATTAGGACCGTCAAGCGATTAAAAATTTTAATCCTGCCATTAAAAAAATTGAATCCGGATTCATCAGGTGCCTCCCCTTTGAAATGCTGCAGCGGCGTTTCCACGGGGCAGCGCTGCACGGAGCCTGGGAGGAGCGGGAGTCCCTGGCTGACCCCACGGGGGCTCCATGCAGCGCTGCCCCTTGGAAGCGCCGTGGTGGCAGTGTGGAATTTATGAAAATTCAGCCCCTGTTGCTTTGGCTGTTGCTGCTTCCTGAGGCTCACACTGGGCTGAGGTGGGGGGTGGCTGAGAGGGGAGCTGGATGGAGGGGGCACACAGGGATGCTGTGAGAGAGGACACAGAGGGATTTGAGCACAGGATGAGCAGGGGGCCCTGGCATGGGCAATGGGTGAGCAAGGCTTTGGGGTTTTTCAGCTTTTAATTTTGATTTTTTTAATCAGTGCTGGTACATCACCTCCTGCCCCTCACCCTCTTCGGACCTGCCCCATCATTGCTGAACTCGGGAAAATTAAAGTAACCTTGTGACCCAGCCCAGAAGAAGCCATGGCCACAGAGAGTCCCGTGAAAAGTCTCCAGACTGAAGTGACATGTCCCATATGCCAGGAGTATTTCACAGCCCCTGTCACTCTGGAGTGTGGGCACAGTTTCTGCCAGGCCTGCATCAGCCGGCACTGGGAGGATCCAGACACAGCCGCCTCCTGCCCTCAGTGCAGAAAAACCGTGCAACAGAGATGCCTCTGGCCCAACAGGCAGCTGGCAAACATCGTAGAGATAGCCAAGCGGCTGAGTTTGCAGGCAGTGCAGGGAGCAGAAGGGGATGGGGTGTGTGGGGAGCACCAGGAGGCGCTGAAACTATTTTGTGAGGAAGATCAAACCCCCATCTGTGTGGTGTGCAACAAATCCCAGGTTCACCATGCTAACACGGTGGTGCTCATACAGGAGTGGTGCCCAGCTGCCCAGGAGTACAAGGTACAGAGTTGCTGTTCAATGTAATGGGAAATAACTTGGGGTTTTAATTACAGGCTCATTTCACTGACTGTTACCTGGCACAGGTGTGACACAGGTCTGTGAAGCCTTCCTGGTACGAGAGATGCTGTAAAAAAATAAACGCTCTGGCTGTGTGGCAACTTACATCAACTCTTTACAGATTTCTCTGGCGGTCTAAATCCTGAGACCCAGCCCTCACAGGTGACAGGAGGGGTTTTTACACAAGGGAAGATGTTAACAGAGAGTTTAGCTCACAGATGCTGCAGGCCAGTCTATGCAAGTGAGCTGCCCTCCGACTGGAGAAGGGGAGGTTACAAGCTGTTACTGACTGGATGAACAGCAGTAATAATCCATCATATGCCTTACAGGACCCACATGGCATCTGGGCCCTGCACAGCACCCAGCAAGGGACGGTCCCTGCCCTGACCAGGTCACAGTCCAGTTAGACAAACAGTGGGAAGGGAAAGTGGGGCAGCAAGTTGCTCGTGGTCACCAAGCACGTCAGCACTTGAGTTTAGCGCAGAACACCGGTCTCTCCAGGGTCAGTCTAAGGCCCTAACCACTAGGTTGCACTCCCCTCGCCCCTCAGCATCACTGAACAGTGATGAAGCGTGGCCCTTAGGGGGGAAAGATGCCATGATAAAGCCCCAGGCTAAGCAGGGAGAGGAGGTTTCCCCCTGTGATGCTGAGCTCCTGGGCTGCTCCATGAGGGGTCAAACTCAGACGTTGCAGCCGGCACTAGAGGCAATCAGTGGGCTGGATGCTGGTGGGGACCCCGAGTGCCTTGAGTCCACCCACAATTGGGCACCACGCAGTGCAGGGTCATGCCAGGTACCACTGGCATCAGACTGGGTTAGCGCAAGAGTTCAAACTGGTTAACTGATGAGCTAATGCTTATCGGTGCCAGTCACCAGGAAAACTCCCTGCTGCCCCGGCTGTGCCCACTGGCCCCTGGCAGCTAATGTCAATGCGCAGCTGCTGGAGTCCCCACCTGCCAGCCGCCCTTGTAGCCACTCCCGGCAGTCTCTGTGCAAGAACCGTGCCCACATCCTCTGCTGACCAATGCCTGTGGGCAGGTTGAAAAATATTGTAACTAATTAAATTGTAATTGGGTACATGATTAGTATTTTAAACCCTTTTTACCTCCCTAATGCCCACCTGCATCATTCTTTATGAATTTTCCACCACCAATCCTCCCTCCCCCGACTCTCACAGGTGTCCTGCTGCATCCGCAGTCTCCTCCTGTTGCTTTTTCAATGGAGAAAGCCACGTCCAGGGCTGCGTCCCTACTGGACAGGGACAGACCCCCACCAAACTGGGAGGCTGTGTCTACACTGGGCCACTTATTTCCAGTATAAGCTGCGAGCTGTCTACACTGGCCACTTGAATTTCCGGAAAAGCAGTGACGATTTACTGTAAGAAATCCGCTGCTTTTCCAGAAAAACTATGCTGTTCCCGCTCGGGCAAAAGTCCTTTTTCCGGAAAACTGTTCCAGAAACGGGCCAGTGTAGACAGCACAGTAGTCTTTTCCGGAAAAAAGCCCCGATCGCGAAAATGACGATCGGGGCTTTTTTCCGGAAAAGTGTGTCTACATTGGCCACAGACACTTTTCCGGAAAAAGGGCTTTTCCGGAAAAGCAGCCTGCCAGTGTAGACGCTCTTTTTCCGGAAATACTTATAACGGAAAAGTGTTCCGTTTTAAGCATTTCCGGAAATTCATGCCAGTGCCGGACTGTGCAGCTTCAAGGCAGACAAACGGGCTCCCAACATCTCATAGAGTTTGCCCTGGTGTTTATTTCTGTTTGCTCAGGAAAAGTTTGAGGCCCATTTGAAGACTCTCAGAGAAGAAAGAGAAAAGCTGCTGGGATGGAAAGCGACGGGAGAGGGGAGAAGCCAGGAGTATCTGGTAGGTGCCTGTGGGTATACACTGAGGCTACATCTACACTGGCATGATTTTCCGGAAATGCTTTTAACGGAAAAGTTTTCCGTTAAAAGCATTTTCGGAAAAGCACGTCTAGATTGGCAGGACGCTTTTCCACAAAAGCACTTTTTGCGGAAAAGCGTCCGTGGCCAATCTAGACGCAGTTTTCCTCAAAAAAGCCGTGATCGCCATTTTAGCCATCGGGGCTTTCTTGCGCAAAACAGCACTGTGCTGTCTACACTGGCCCTCTTGCGCAAATGATTTGCGCAAGAGGGCTTTTCACTGAACGGAAGCAGCACAGTATTTCTGCAAGAACGCTGACGATCTTCCATGAGATCGTCAGTGTTCTTGCGGAAATTCAAGCGGCCAGAGTAGACAGCTGGCAAGTTTTTCTGCAAAATCAGATGATTTTGCGGAAAAACTTGCCAGTCTAGACACAGCCTGGCAGGGACGGGCAATGGGAGGGCAGGGTTAGGAGGCAGACTCCTCTGTGGCCTTGCTGAGGTCGGGCTTGTTTGTGTTTCTCCTGGATCATGGATTGCTGGGTTACATCCAAGTGTGGACGGGCCCTGAGCTTCCATGTCGGGATGAGTTAATGTGCAGCCCCTGTGACTTTCTCAGAAAACCTCCCCAAGGGAGCCGAATGTCCCTGTGAAGGGCTGTCGGCTGAGTCTGGTCACTTCGTGCTTTAACAGGTTTGTTTCTGTTTTCTGCCTTGCTCTCTCTGTCAGGCTGGGGCTGAGTCCTGCCTCCTGCTGCTCTGGGTCTGAATTCCCAGTGCCCGTGAAAAACAGAACACTCTGCCCATGACAGTCAGGGAACTGTCCCTTTCAGAGGGACACAGGGGCCGAAGGAGAAGCTGGGAGACTCCTCTGCCTTGAACCCAGGGGGTTGAGTCATATGTCAGAAATTTGAGGGTTTCCAAGTTGTCCCTGCTGCGCACTCAGCTCCCCACTAAAGGGCCCCGGGCTCCATCCATGCCCCTGACCAGCCCTTTTCCTGTTTCCATCCAGAAACTGACACAAGCCGAGTGGCAGAAGGTCGTGGCCGAATTTCAGCAGCTGCGGCAGTTCCTGGAGGAACAACAGCGACTCCTGCTGGCTGAGCTAGAGAAACTGGAGGAGGATATTGTGAAGCTCCAGGCTGACACAGTCAGGAAACTCTCCGCACAGATTTCCGGTCTCAGCGAGCTGATCGGTGAGCTGGAGGGGAAGTGTCAGCAGCCAGCGTGTGAATTCCTGCAGGTGAGACTGAGGGAGAAACATCCCAGCTCCACGCACAGGGAAGGGAGGCTCCTGAATCACAAACACTAGGGTCACAGCCGTCAGATCTGGGTGTAACTGGGCGAGTGCATTGCTGACATGTGAGTGACTGTTGTGCTTTGCAGAGCTACAGGCACAGGGATAGTAGAGATGGCCAAGCCCCATTCGCTCAGGTGATCACATATTTGTAAATCCTTTGTGTGTCTGATGGGGCTGAAATTGTTTTTGTTTCTCTCCTGCAGGATGCCAGAAGCACCTTGAGCAGGTAGGTGGCTCCCTCACCCCCCTCACGCTGCCCAACTCTGGGAAGGAGCTTGGAGCTGATGTGAGCACCACATCCCCCCAGGGCTCTACAGCCAGATGTGAGGAGGAAGGGCACAGGCTGGGCACAAATCTCCCTGATCAGCTTCAACCTGAGGGTCTCACCCTGGCACAGCCGACTCTGGAATTCTCCATTCAGAGGCACAGTCTGACCTCAGGAGTTTCCTAGAGCTGTCGCCTCCCTGGGGACTGGCTCCCTGGGGACTGTGGGGGTGGAACACGGGCCTGTCACTGCTGGGCGTTGGGCACCGTTCAGCCCAGGGCAGCAGGAATCAAGAGTCTTTCCCACCCGAGGGCTGTTTGGAGAGCTGTGTGGAATGAGCTGGGGAGGGCTGGTGTCTCAGTTTGAGTCCTAGGGGGCAGATTCCTACAGCCCCTCACCTGGGAACCTCCTGTCCCGCTGAGTCTGGAGGCCAAGGAGTGGATTGACTGTGGAGTCTCAATTTCCCTTTTGTCCCCAGAACCGGTCTCTCCGGGCCAGATTTTAAGGATCTTAATAGGTCTGTTGAGGGGAACATGTCACAGCCATGGGAGAAAGGGATCCCAGCTCCGGGTCCATCTGAGAAATGAGACTGAAGTGACTTAATAACTGAGTCACTCAATGCAGTGTCACCATGTGACATTGTTTCTCTCCAGGTGTGAGACGGGGCAGTTCCAGCAGCCGGTGGAGATTCCTCCTGACCTGGACGAGCGCGTCAGTGGTTTCTCCCATAAAATTACTGCGCTGTTGGAGAGTCTGAGGGAATTCAAAGGTACCTAGAAGGGATCGAGGAGGGGGAAGTGACAGTCTAGTCTGGGTGCTGACCTTTAGGCCCCAGGGCTTGGTTCTCAGAGGGTCTGGGCCCCCTGCCTCCCTCTGTTTATAAACAAGCCCCCTGCCCCAAAGGTGAAGCTGGAAGTCCTGAACTCTGTGACAGCTCAGAGCTGCCTCTGGAGGGTTTGTGTTTTAAGCAGATCTCAAGCATGAAATGTAGGGGTTCAAACTTTAGGGCGGGCTACCAATTCCCTTGCCCTCCATACATGGCGGCTCTTGAATGACTTGAACGACAAGCCGTCAATTAAAGGCCATTTCTTAGACCTGCACCCAGCCTGTGACAGAGCCCCTTCTAAACGGTAAGAGCTAGAACCAGCCAATTCGGTGCACAGCTTCCTCTTGTCATCACTTCAAGTACGGTCAGGGTTTGGTTGTGCCAGGACAATGGGATGTGCCCAGAAGGGGATGGCTTCTCATAACACCAGAAAACAGAGAGACTCACCAGGCAGGTGAAGGGGGCTGGCTGAGGGCATGGCCCCCACTCCAGGAGCGTTCCAAACCCGAGACTGCCACCATCCCAGTGCAATTTAGGGAGGACCAGGCTCAAGCTCCCCGTACCCCCGACTTGTACAGGAACATTTCTGGCTGTTCCCCCTCATCAGGGAGCAGGGAGAAAGTGCATAGTTTGCTGTTTCCTCGCTCTGGCTGGACCTGCCCCAACTGGGGGATGTGCACCGAGCCGGCAGCAGCCATGGAGAGGGGCTTCTCCCCTGGCTCAAAGCTGCAGTGAGAGGGGGCTGGGGTTGTCCTCTCCCTCCAGGCCAGCCTCCATACTGAACCCCTCATGCACAGCACCTCCCCAGAGCAATGATTCAAATGGACCAGGAATGTTTTCATTGCATCTAAAAAAACTTCACAAAAACGAAGAGTTAAGGACCTGAGCTACACCGGGTAATTCTTCTAGTCTAGAATATTGCACAAAGGACCCAGGAATCTTTGGTTATTAAATACGTGCGTGTGTGTGTCTCTCTCTCTGGCTGTGTCTCAACTGGCCAGTTTTTCCGGAAAATCAGCCACTTTTCCGGAAAAACTTGCCAGCTGTCTACACTGGCCGCTTGAATTTCTGCAAAAGCACTGACTTTCTACTGTAAGAAATCAGTGCTTTTTGCAGAAATACTGTGCTGCTCCTGTTCGGGCAAAAGTCCCTTTTCCACAAAACTTTTGCGCAAAAGGGCCAGTGTAGACAGCTGAGATTTGTTTTGTGCAAAAAAGCCCCGATCGTGAAAATGGGGGCTACGTCTAGACTGGCATGATTTTCCGGAAATGCTTTTAACGGAAAAGTTTTCCGTTAGAAGCATTTCCGGAAAATCATACCAGTCTAGACGTAGCCCTTCTGTCTGTCTGTCTCTCTCTCTTTTTCTGTCTTTGTTGGCCTACCATAATTAACGCAGTTCTAGCAGTGTGAAGTGGCGACCCTGTTACAAGAGCCTGTAATCTCACCTCTCTGATCCTTTCCTCCCACCCAGACACTCTGCCCTCTGCACTGGAAGAAGCAAGAGAAAATTCCCTCGGAACGTTCAGACGGGGTGAGGTTTCCAGTGGAGATTGTCTTTAAATGAGGAGAAGATTCCAGTTAAAACTTTTTTTCTGAGATTGTAGCTGAAGTTACCAACCCAACTGACGGTGCCTACGGCCCTAAATCTAACCCACTGGCCAGTGAGGAGTCCCATGGGCTCGGGATTGAGGCCCGGGAGACATGACCTGCCCACTTGAAGAAATGGGATGGCCAGGCCTTTCTATGTCTTCACATGGGGATAGTTTGGGAGTAGATGCCGTGTTGACCCTACAGCTATGATCCTTGCTGGGGGGAGGGCGGGGGGATGGCTGAACTTTGTGGTGGGGCAGCTGATCAGTGCAGCTCCTGCCGAGGGCACCAGACTCTTCCCGGTGCTGGCCCCTCCCAGGGACCCCACCCCTGCTCCTTTTTCCCCCCAAGGCCCTGGCCAAGCCAGAAGTCCCCGTCATTGAGCTCAGGTTACCCTGAAGAGCCCTGGCCACGCCACCTGAGTGGTGCACTCCAAGGAGTGGGGACATGGGCTGGCGGCTGCTCTGAGGCCATCTGGAGCTTGGCCTAAGCCAGGTGGAGGGCCAGAGGGACCCCATAACGGCCAAGGCTCGCAGATGGGTCACAGGCAGGACCTCACTTACGAGACGAGGAGGGGGTGAGGCCACACAGTCTCCGGCCTCGGCCACATTCTACCGCAGAATTCTACCGAGGTTCTGGAACTCTGTGGGCGGGGGGGCGGATCCCAAGCTGACGTCACGAATTCTCCTGACACTAGAGGTGGGTGGACTGTGGGGATCCTGGGTCAGACAGTGTCACTTGGATATGGAGGAAACAACCTGTTTGGGAAGTTGCTGACTTGCATTTGTTTCTACCCTGTTCAGGGCACAGAAATGTGCCAGTGTTGTTTGTAAGTAATAAAGTTTGCATCAAAGAAACCCCCTGATTCCTATAATCTGTGTCTCCTGCCAGTGGCAGAACCGAGCGAGGCCCAAGACACTGGCTGGCGGCTGAGGCCAAAGGAGCCAGGGTACCACCTGGCTACGTCTAGACTGGCATGATTTTCCGCAAATGCTTTTAACAGAAAAGTTTTCCGTTAAAAGCATTTGCAGAAAAGAGCATCTAGATTGGCACGGACGCTTTTCCGCCAAAGCACTTTTTGCGGAAAAGCGTCCGTGCCAATCTAGACGCGCTGTTCCGCAAAAAAGCCCCGATGGCCATTTTCGCGATCGGGGCTTTTTTGCGCCAAACAAATCTGAGCTGTCTACACTGGCCTTTTTGCACAAAAGCTTTGAGCAAAAGGACTTTTGCCCGAACGAGAGCAGCATAGTATTTCCACAAGAAGTACTGATTTCAGACAGTAGGAAGTCAGTGTTCTTGCGGAAATTCAAGCGGCCAGTGTAGACAGCTGGCAAGTTTTTCGCAAAAGCAGTCGTTTTTGCGCAAAATCTTGCCAGTCTAGACGCACCCTAAAACTCTGCTTCCTGGTCACTGTTTTCCATCCCCTTCCCCCCATAACTCATCCTTACTGTCATTGAAAAGTGTTAAGGCAGCGCCTCTTTACAGTCATGGTGCCTTCTCCCCCCTGGTCCTGCCTCCCTCCCCTTCACTCAGCTCTCAGGCTATGGCTACACTGCAGGGGGTTTTTTGCGGAAGAGGATATGAAAATCATTTGCATATCTTCTTCCAGTTCTTTCTGTGATAGAGGTTTTGCCAATAAAAAGCTCTGTGTAGGCATGGCCATTTGTAGGGGAAAAAAAACCCCTTTTCGCAAGAAACTATACACCTCGATTTTCAAGGACTAAGCCTTGTATAACACAAAGATGCCACCCAGAAAAAAAGAGCACATCACTGAACATGGACAAATGCCAAAGCCTAGAATGTGAATAATGAATATGCAAATATTCTATTAAAATGTTACCTGTCTGCCAAACCACTCACCCACTGACCCCATCTTGTCACTGCACATCCTTCTACTTCCAACCCCAGAACCTCTGACCCCATATCCAGCCATCCTTGGTACTCTGTGTCTCTGTATTAATAAACCTGCCAAGCCCATCATCTGATACCCTCTATATCCCACTAACCCCATTACCTCACAAGTCTGTTTTGCCAAGCCTGTCACATCATTGCCCACCGTCTCCCACTTCCCAACATTCCCTGCTGTCAACTTCCTTTTGTCACCCACCTCTGTCTTGCCTGGAGCCTGTCCTGCATCCACTGTCACTACAAACCTCGGCACACTGTGTCCTAGCGACCCCGACTTAAATTGACAACCTCCCATTTCCCCAGATCGTGCCCCACAACTCCCGGTTCTCCCTGATCCTGCCCCATTACCCTGGTGCCCCTTACTCCACAAACGCCATCACTGCCTGTTGTGCCAAACCCTGATCCTGCCTCTGCCTGTTCCACAAGCTCTGACACCACTTAAGATGCTCAGACGCCCTCAGATCTGCTGCCCCTTGAGACAGAAGCATTAGGTGTGCTGTGATTGATTCATAACCACTGACCCACTGTAACCCACCCCTCTTGCCCTTTGACCTCTAACCCCACCCTCCCTCAGCCCTAGCTCCCCTTAAGCGCTAGCCCTAACCCACCTCCTTGCTCCCCAGTGCCTAACACCCTTTGACCCCCACCTATGCCCCATGCACTTTGCCCCTTTAACCTCTGACCCCTACAGCCCATATCAACACACTTTTGCCCTGTGATCCTACCACACTCTCACTCAACACCCCCTTTGCACCCACCTCCGCACTACCCAGAATGAGGTTGTCCCCTATAGGGAGCATGGCTGTTACTTCCATGCAAGCAGGGGGAGCGGCTGTTGGCAGTGTGCACTCTCCCTCCTCCTTCATGCCCCCTCCCCCCCCCCGCCAAGCGCATCTCACGGCTCCCTGGGTAGAAGCGGTCTGGAGTGTGGATTCTCTACTGGGCCACCATCTTACCTGGGGGGAAGGGAGGGAAGTACCTCTTGCTCCACTTCTTCCTGCCACCGTTTCAGCTCCAGTCCTGCTGCCAGGCAAAATCACCTGCCACGGCTGCTGGAGTTGAAGCTGACCGCTGTTAGGCGGCTCAGGTGGCTGGGGTGAGCCCCATCCCCAGAATCACTGAGAACAGACAGATTAAGCTGACAGCAGCCATGCTATGGCAGCCAGCGGTTTGTGGCCTGGCACAGGCCCTCAGACTGGTGGTTAGGAACCGCTGCTTTACACACTAACTCAGTGGTTCTTAACCACTCTGGCACTGTTACCCCTTAAGCTTAGTCAAGAAACCAAAATTATACCCCCTCCTTTTAAAAATGGCAATTAACAAAAAGAAAATTAAGCTTAATCATTTTTATTGTATTTTGTGATTTTATACATGATGTTGAACTAAACTGAATATCTATTGTATTTTAAAACTATTATCCTCTGAAAGATGCCAAATTACCCCTTGAGGGGTAATTACTCCCAGATTAAGAACCACTGCACTAACTAATGAAATCTGAGAGGTTTCTTCTTGAGGGATTTGCTGGTGCAGGACGGGTTTGGATTCTCTGATGTCTAACAAGTTGTGAGGTGCACCTAAACCTTTTCCCAGAGTCAAGGCATCTGTATCGTCTCTCTCCTGTATGGGTTCTCTCATGGACAGTAAGGGCTGATTGCTCAGTGAAAACTTTCCCTCACTCACAGCATTTATATGGTCCCTTCCCCCTGCATGCACTCTCTGATGTCTAATAAGATTTGAGGTTTGCCTGAAGCTTTTCCCACAGTCAAGGCATTTATATGGTCTCTCTCCTGTATGCAGTCTCTGATGGATAATAAGATGCGAACTTTGACTGAAGCTTTTTCCACAGTCGAAGCACTTATATGGTTTCTCTCCTGTATGGGTTCTCTCATGGAGAGTAAGCTCTGATCGCTGAGTAAAGCCTTTCCCACATTCATGGCATTTATATGGTCTCTCTCCCGTGTGGGTTCTCTCATGGACTGTAAGGGCTGATTGTATAATGAAATCTTTCCCACACTCACGGCATTTATATGGTCTCTCTCCTGTGTGCAGTCTTTGATGAATAATAAGGTGTGAGCGCCCAATGAAGCTTTCCCCACAGTCAAAGCACTTATATGGTTTCTCTCCCGTGTGGGTTCTCTCATGAATACTGAGGGCTGATCGCTGAGTGAAACATTTCCCACATTCATGGCATTTATACGGTCTCTCTCCCGTGTGAGTTCTCTCATGGAGAGTAAGGGTTGATTGTGTAATGAAACCTTTCCCACACTCATGGCATTTATATGGTCTCTCTCCCGTGTGAGTTCTCTCATGGACAGTAAGGGCCGATTGCCAAGTGAAACCTTTCCCACATTCGTGGCATTTATATGGCCTCTCTCCTGTGTGGGTTCTCTCATGTCTAATAAGGGCTGACTGCTGAATAAAACCTTTCCCACACTCATGGCATTTATATGGCCTCTCTCCTGTGTGGATTCTCTGATGTACAATAAGGTGTGACCGCTGACTGAAGTGTTTCCCACATTCCAAGCATCTATACGGCTTTTCTCCTGAGTGGATTCTCTGATGTATAATAAGGTGTGACCTCTGACTGAAACTCTTCTCACATTCCAAGCATCTATATGGCCTTTCTCCAGAGTGGGTTCTCTCATGTATAATAAGGTGCGATCTCAAAGTGAAGCTTTTCCCACACTCAAAGCACTTATGGGATTTCTCTTCCATGGGGACAATCTCATGTTCAATACAGGATGAAAGTTCAATCAAACTTTTTTCACACTCCAGACACTTGCAGAGTCTCGCTCCCGTGTGATCTCTCTGGGGCAGAATAAGGCCTGACTTCTCACTGAATCTTTTCCCACAGTCTGAGCATTCATAGGGTTTCTTTCCATTGTAATGTATCTGCTGGGCTGGAGTTTCCTTAGGATCCTTGGATCGTTCCCCACATTCAATGGATTCCTCTGCTTTCCTGCTTGGATTGTTCTCCAGTTGCCTCTCTGCCCCGTGTCGATTTCCCCATGTTTCCCCCTGTTCTACACACTGGGAAAAATCCCCTTCGGCTCCTTCCAAAAATGTTCCCTGTGGTTCTACAGTTCCAGGACCTTCCTGTGGTCGATTCTCCTCATTGTTCTCCCTCACTATCTTATCACCTGCTGGGAGAGAGAGAAGCCAGGCAGAAGTCACTGTCTGTGCTGGGGACAAAGCACCAACAAGGGAATGGCAAAGACAGAAAGCACAACACAATAATAGTTTGGGAGACAGATATTGGATTCTGTATCAACATTCCCCCCCAACACTCCCAGGGAAGGAAATGTAGGGAGGAACCTCCTACTAGCTGACAGGATGGCAAGGGAGCTGTAGCAAGTATTTGCCAGGATGATACCTGCAGCTCTGCCTGGGAGACACAGGGCAGAACTGAGCACTCGCTGGAAGGGATCTGTGACAGTTTCCCTGACTACTCACTTGTACAGGTGCCTCTCAAGATCTCAGTTTCTTTGGAGGGCTGGAGATCTGGGACCCACGGCTCTTCCCCTTGTTCCAGCTGGGCAATCAGGTTAGGTTTGGGAATGGAGAATCCTGCACAGGGGTGAAATCAGGCAAGGTGAAGGCACATGGAGTCTGGGCAGAGTATGTGTCACAAGGAACATTCCCTGAGCACAATCTGATTCTACATGGGACTGTGGTAACACCGACATCTTGAGAGCAGCAGACTTCTCGGGTGGAAGGGGGTAAGGGATGTCACTAAATTGGGATTCTATTCATTCTGGTTACTTTGTTATGTGATTTCTATTGGCCTGCAGAAACCCCCTGTGTACTTTTGTTTCCCTGGGTGCCGCACCACTATCTAGATGGGGATGGGAATTCGGGAGTGACTCACTGAGGGAGGATGCCCAGGTCTGCACATTCACAATGGCCCAGGCTCATGGTAATCTGAGCCTGGAAGGGGTGTGTGACCAGGTGACATCTTTTGCCCGGGAAGGTAGACAAAGGCTTGAGACGGTGCTGGCTGCACCAGGGACAAGCTGTGGAGGGTGAAAGTGAGTCTCGCAGGCTTGAGGGCAGAGATGGTGGGGCAGGGCCCTTGGCTATGGGCTCCCTTCTCCCCATGAAGGACTCCTGTTCTAAAAAGTCTGCTCTATGCTGTGTCCCTGTGTCACGGCATTTCAGGGGTCCCCGACCCTGCACCCCCATCCGCAGCCAGATGTGACTCGCAGCCAGCAGGTAGAACAGAAAGTTGTATTGGTTCACAGGGACACAGTGTAGCATAGGATCAATGTTAACAGGGCCCCCGAGAGCAGGCAGCATTATTCCTCAGGGTGGGATGGAAAGGGGCTTCTGGGCCTTCACGCCCCTTTTATTGCTCTAAGCCTCATCTCTCATCCTAGCTCAGCCGAGACTGACCCTTCTCCCAGGTCCTACCCCCCAGCCTGGAATCAGTCCTGCCTATCCTTCCCAGCCTCGGTTGTTACCTCCTGTGTCTGACCCTCAGATATCTGGGCCCAATACACATCTGGAATGAGTCATCCTCAGCCTCTCCCGCCTCATGCGGAGAGTGCTGCAAGGGGGTGGAGGGGAGAACTGAGGTACACGTATACACACAATACAGCAAAGAGTCAATGTAACAGCACCTCCACTACATCACATCCTGTGAACTAATAAGCCTTGTGTTCCACCTGCTGGCTGAGAGTCACGTCTGGCTGTGGATGGCGGTGCAGGGCCTGGTGACTCCCCACCCCTCAGTGACACAGGGTGTTGTCATGCCCTCATTAGGAGATTTAATGATCTGTGGGCTTTGGGGAGCTTGCTGCGTATTTCCAAGCCTGCAGAATCTAGAGCCCTCCCCATGGATGGAGCCAGTCCCAAGAAGGCAGGAGAATGGTGTGTGTAGGAGAAATAATATAGGCAGGACCGTACCCTGCTTTCGGCCCCGTGAAAGCAGGGGAGACAGCGATGAATTAGTATGTCTGTTAGGTGTCTGACTCCCCTGTTCCCCAGAAGGGGGGCATGGTGATGAAAGTGTCTCTCACACGGGGGCTGTGGGCCCCACTCCCCAACAGAGCAGATGCAGAAATGTCGGCCCCAGGGCTTTGATAGCTGAGGGCACAGGAATCCTTACCCAGCGAGGCCACAGTCTCGTAGTTCTCCTGCATGACGTCCCTGTAGAGGGCTCTCTGAGCGGGGTCCAGCAGCGCCCCCTGCCCCTGGGTGAAATACACAGCCACCTCCTCGAAGGTCACCCGCATCTGCAACAACAGGGACTCCCCACTCAGTGCCTGCCGCCCAGGTCACAATCCCACTACTCACAATGAAGGAGACCCTGAGGAGCATAATCTGGCACCTCTGGGCAGGGCAGAATGAGAAGGCTCCAGGGAAGAGAGAGGGGAGAGAGCTCCTTGTGCCTCCCAGCAAATGAAGCAGGGCAGGGTCTTCTCATTCACCCATCTGCCAGCCACAGGCTGAGGGGGGAGCAGAGCTCTCCATATGCAACAGGGACAGGAATCCCAGCACCTGCATATTTCATGGCAGCCTCTGGCTAGTGAGCTCTGTCTCCAGCGTGAGAAAACAACAATGGGACCGGCCAGACTGGGTCAGACCAAAGGTCCATCTAGCCCAGTGTCCTGTCTTCCAACAGTGGCCAATGCAGGTGCCTCAGAGGGCACCAAAACAGGGAATCACCAAGTGCTCCATTCCCATCACCCATTCCCAGCTTCTGGCAAACAGAGGCTCATGACACCCTCCTTGCTCATCCTGGCTAGTAGCCATTGATGGACCAATGGAGAGTCTGGTCAGTTTCCGCAGCCCTGTCCATGGGGTGTTTCCTCTTACAGAAATGGGAGAACATTCACCCTCCTTCCCAATGGGCCTGTTCAGACAATCAGGTCCCAGGCTGAGCAAGTCCCAGCAGATTTATTCCACCCTGCCCCACCTTGTGTACTTCCTGCCTCTTCCCCTCTACAATAACGCCCCTGAAACTCCCCACAAAATCTCCTACCTGAGCTAGCTCCACCACAGCCATTTCCCTGCCCTGTCTCCTGTAGGACGGGACAATCTGGAGCAAAGTGTGGACGTGAGTCTTCAGCCCGTCAGGGTGAGAGGGGCAACTGGGGAGGTTTCCAAAGGGGGCTCGGTCTATTTCACAGCTCAATTCCCCCAGGCTCCCTCCCTGCAGACAGATGCTCTAGGCTCCACCATGCTGGGAAAACCGTCAGTTTTACAACACTTCTGTAGCTAATGACTGGAAGATAGCTACTGTGATGTCAATATTTAAAAAGAGCTCTAGAGGTGATCCTGGCAATTACAGACCAGGAAGTCTAATGTCAATTCTGGGCAAACTATAGTAAAGAATAAAATTGTCAGACATGTAGATAAACATAATTTGTGGGGGAAAAGTCAGCATGGTTTCTGTAAAGGGAAATCATGCCTTACTAATCTACTAGGGTGCATCTACACTGCACCGTAACTCAAAATACGATGCACAATTTGAGCTACACAAATTGCTTGACAAATAAGTGAATCTACTCGCCTATGGCGAGTAGATTTCAGCCGGTCACTCTGTTTATTGGCGGTGCACGCATGCGCAATGCGGGTCTTGCACATGCGCAGTGCGGGGCTGGTGAGTAGATTTCGCCACAGTTTGTCAAGCCCTGCTTATTTCAATGCTATTTCGAAACAGCTTATTTTAGTCATTTGGCGCGGTCTACAAAGCACCAAATCTCAAATAAAGGACTAGTCCAAAACGTCCCTTACTCCTCGCAGTATGAGGTTTACAGAGATGTCAGAATAGCAACCCCGAAATAATGAGCTTGCTGTGAAGACACAGGAGAGCTCTTTTGGGATATTACCAAAATAGCATTGCAGTGTAGACGTACCCCTCTACAGTTCTTTGAGGGGGGGCGTCAACAAACACGTGGACAAGGGGGATCCAGTGAATATAGTGTACTTAGATTTCCAGAAAGCCTTTGACAAGGTCCCTCACCAAAGGCTCTTAAGTAAAGTTAGTTATTATGGGATGAGAGGGAAGATCCTCTTCTGGATTGATAACTGGTTAAAAAGAAATAAAGAATAGGAATAAATGGTATTTTTTCAGAATGGAGAATGGTAATTAGTGGTGTCCCCCAAGGGTGGGTACTGGAACCAATCCTGTTTAACCTATTTATAAATGACCTGGAAAAAGGGGTAAACAACGTGGCAAAATTTGCAGATGATACCAAACTGCTCAAGATAGTTAAGACCAAAGCAGACTGTGAAGAGCTTAAAAAAGATCTCATCAAACTAAGTGATTGGGCAACAAAACGGCAAAGGAAATGTTGCCATTTAATGTTAATAAATGTAAAGTAATGCACATTGGAAAAAATAATCCCAACTACACACATAATATGATGGTGACTAATTTAGCGATAACTACTCCATTATCTTGAAGTCATTGTGGATAGCTCTCTGAAAACATCCACTCAATGTGCAGCGGCTGTCAAAAGTGCAAACAATATTAGGATTAATTAAAAAAGGGACAGAAAATAAAATAGAGAAAATCTTATTGCCCCTGTATAAAACCATGGTATACCCACATTGTGAATACTGCGTCTAGAAATGGTTGTCTCATCTCAAAAAGATATACTGGCATTGGAAAAGGTTCATGAAAGGGCAAAAAACGATTAGGGGCTTGGAATGGATCCTCCATGAAGAGAGATTAAAAGGACTTGGACTTTTCAGCTTAGAAAAGAGGAGACTAAGGGGAATATGATAGAGGTCTATAAAAACAGGACTGGTGTGGAAAAAGTGAATAAGGAAAAATTATTTACTTATTCCTATAATATAAGAACTAGGGGGTCACCAAATCAAATTAATAGGTAGCAGGTTTTCTTCACACAGCACACAGTCAACCTGTGGAACTCCTTGCCAGAGGATGTTGTGAAGACCAGGAATTTAACAGGGAACAAAAAGAGCTAGATAAGTTCATGGAGAATAGGGCCATCAATGGCTATTAGCCAGGATGAGTAGGAATGGTGTCCCTAGCCTCTGTTGGTCAGAGGCTGGAAATGGTTGACAGGAAAGGTATCACGTGATGTTTACCTGTTCTGTTCACTCCCTCGGGGCATCTGGCAGTGGCCACTGGGCTAGATGGACCTTTGGTCTGACCCAGTGTGGCCGTTCTTATATTCTTAACACAGACTTGGCCCCTCTCACCATTTGCCCAGCTGGACTTGCCAGAACTGAACCAGACCCAGAGAACCAGGGTTTTTACCCGAATTGGAACCATACTTAAGAAAGGGGGGGGGGAGCCTTCTCAATCCATCTGATCTGGGACAATCTGCAGGACAATAATAGTTTTGCACTTTTACAAATGTTATTACTAGGGGGTTGTGCTCCCTGCTGGCTACGCTCACTAACCGAACTCCCCTTTCTCTGGGGATAGGTGTCTGGCCAGGGGGGAGAGGGCAGGAGCAGGCTGGGAGTGTAGGGTCTTGGCAGAAAGGGTAAGGGGGCTGGGTGTGCGTGATTTTGGCTTGGGGGGGGAGGTATGTGAGCATAGTGAGAGTCGGGGTCTCAGAGCAGGGGGTAAGGGGGTGGAGTGGGCCTAGGCAAGGCAGTTACTGAGGGCTGGGGGTGCAGGGTCTTGGCTTGGGGAGGTAGGGGCCACTTACTTGCTTTTGTGCAGCTCCCAGCACCGTAACTCGGGCACCGCCTACCACTGCTTTTTCAAATCTAGCTAATTTTTGTTGCATTAATTGCGTGAGTTAGTTGATTAATTGAGAACCTTCATTTTCATGCCATTCAATACGTTGAGAGTTTGCCCTCACCTGCCGTGCTGGCTGTGTTCACTTTTGGTCACCCTACCTCCAAAAAGATGAAGCAGATGTGGAGACATTTGCAAGCCAGGCCAAGAAAATGTTTAGAGACCCAGAAGGGTTTTGTGTGAAGAGAGACTGAACAAACTGGGACTGCATCATGCTGCCAGCAGACAGCCCCTGGGGCATGCCAATGTTATACATTTCAATGAATAAGCGGGTACACATCGGGGCTCGGATGGCGGAGGGGACCTATCATGGCCCAGGGGGATGAGGTTGGACTTGGATGGCAGAAGGGACCAGGTGACAGCAGCTCCTCCCCAGCAGTGCAGCCCCCCTGGGGTGTGAAGCAGGAGCTGGAGTAGCCCATGCCTGTAGGGGACAGCGCCGCGGCTGGCCACAGCAAGCAGCTGGGGGTAGAAGCAGCATGTGGAAGCTGATGACATCATTCTGTCATCCATCAGGAAGAATTTTTATATATATATATATATATATATATATATATATATATATATATATATATACAGAGAGAGAGAGAGAGAGAGAGAGAGAGATATCTCTGAACACTGGATCATTTATCTGTATTATCATTGTGCAATACGCATCATGGCATTACTTGTTTTCATTTTAATACCAAAAGCTCAAAACCATTTAAGTACACAGTAGAGATGGAAGGGACCTCAAGAGATCATGAAGTCCAGTCCCCTGCCCTCATGGCAGTTCAAGCTCTGTCTAACCTACTTTTAAATATCTCCAGCGAGGGAGACTCTACAACCTCTCTAGGCAATTTATTCCAGTGTTTAACCACCATGAGAAGGTAGGAGGTTTTTTCTGACATCCAATCTAAACCTCCCGTGTTGCAATTAAAGCCCACTGTTTCTTGTCCTGTCCTCAGAGAACAATTTTTCTCCTTCTTCCTTGTAACACTCTTTTAGATACTTGAAAACAGCTATCAGTCTTCTCTTTGTTAAACTAACCAAGCCCAATTCTTTCAGTCTTCCCTCACAGGTCATGTTTTCTACACCTTTAATCATTTTTGTTGCTCTTCTCTGGCCCTTCTGCACATCTCTCTTGAAATGTGGAGCCCAGAATTGGATACAATACTCCAACTGAGGCCTAAACGGAACAGAGTAGAGCGGAAGAATGACTTCTCCTGTCTTGCTCACAACACTCCTGTTAATGCATCCCACAATCATGTTTGCTTTTTTTGCAATAGCGTCACACTGTTGACTCATATTTAGCTTGTGGTCCACTATGACCCCTAGATCCCTTTCTGTAAGACTCCTTCCTAAACAGATGATTCCCATTCTGCATGTGTGAAACTGACTGTTCCTTCCTAAGCTGAGTATTGTGCATTTGTCCTTATTAAACTTCATCCTATTTACCTCAGACCATTTCTCCATTTCGTCCAGATAATTTTGAATTATGACCCTATCCTCCAAACCACTTGCAACTTGGTATAATCTGCAAACTTTATAAGCATACTCTCTATGCCGTCATCTAAATAATTGATGAAGCTATTGAACAGAACAAGTCCCAACAGACCCCTGTAGAACCCCACTTGTTATACCCTTCCAGCATGACTGTGAAACATTAACAACTACTCTCTAAGAACGGTTATCCAGCCAGTTATGCGCCCTCCCCTTATAGTAGCCCCATTAGGTTGCATTGACCGAGTTTACAGATAAGAAGGTCACCTGAGACAGTATCAAATGCCTTACTAAAGTTTAGGTATGCACATCCACCTCTTCTCCCTTATCCACAAGACTTGTTATCTTATCAAAGAAAGCTATCAGATTGGTTTCACATGATTTGTTCTTTACAAACCCATATTTAACTTCACATTTGAGTCAATGTTATAGTATTGAATTTGTAAATTAACTCCAATTCAGCTGTCTCCTTCTGTAATCTGGTGAGAAAATACTTTTAAATCTATCATTGAAAGTCCAGGGAGTAACCCAGATAAATCCATTAGGAAATGTTTTAACCTCCCTGGTAGGGATGTAAGCGACTAATCGACTATCTGATAAGCAAAAGCTTATTGGATAATTGACACACTGTTGACTAGTCACTTCCCCCCCTTACTGCCTCTATCAGAAAGAGATAGGGAAGGGGGGGAGCAGGGAAGGGAGGGAGAGGACGGGGTGCTGGGGGAGCCGGCTTAAAAGCCGGTTCCCTCCAGCTCCATAGGAGGGGCGCAGTGGCAACGTTCCACTTTTGAGTTGTACAGGAGTCCTCACTGGGCAAGAATCCTCATGCGGTATTCTCACCTTTGAAGTTTAGCAACAGTCCAGCCAGCTCTTGCTACATTTCAATGAGGAAGTGCCCTTATTGACTAATCAAATAGTCGATGGAAATTCTATCGACTATTCAATTCGCTGATTAATCGAATTTTAACATCCCTACTCCCTGGACATTCAATAATGGATTTAAAAGGAGCCATCCTTGTACAACCCCAAGTGGGACACGTTGGCAAACACCTTGGAAGCTTTATGCAGACAGAGAACCTGATCAGGGATTCTTTGAGACCCTAAAACCATGTCTGGCTAGGACAGTGTATGGAAGGGGCTGTATCTAAAATAATCCAGTGACTCTAGTCCCGTTTAGCAGGCAAATCCATTTTATTAAGCAGGGAAGATCTGCCTTGTCCAGTCCCTGGGGAACATGGTGCCATTCAGATTACAGGCCTAGAAAGTGGCCCCGATACGTACCCTTGGAAATAAGAAACACTCCACATCTGCCCCATACTCCATTTTTGCAAGCACTGCAGAGGGCTCCCTGCTCCCCACCGAAATAACTTCCATCCCCTCCCTAACTTGGGGTTTCCCCTCTGCCACTGGCTGGCTGGACTGATGCCCTGTTCTAAACCTCACTGCCTGCCCTGATTTTGCCATTTGGCCCCTGTCTTGGCCCTGCAGCCAGCTGTGTGATCCACTCATGTGGTCAGTTTGGCCCCTGCACAGACTCCCTCCCCCTCTTCACAATCTGCCCAGAGCAATTTGGGAGTGGGGTGTCTCCTGGGAGCAGGGGAAGCAACACGTGGGCTGAGGTGCCCCAGTTTGCAGGGGGCTCCTCAGGCCCTGCACCACAGCAGATGGTGCCACTGCCCAGCCCAGCCCTTTGCCCAGGGCTTGCCCCTCACCTGCAGGCTACAGCTCTGAAGTGGGGTGGGCAGACTCTAGGGCTGGCTTCAGCGCCTGGTCAGGCACAGCAGGGTGCTGGGGAAGAGTTCTCCTTGGCCACCTGCACACACCCCAGGGGGAGTGGCCATGACTCAGCCAGGGTATCCCATGCTACATGGTGTGGGCAACAGCATGACAGAGAAACCCAGCCCCGAACCTGTGGACCAACCTGAGCAACTTCCCCTCTAAGAGCAACCTGCAGCACGCACCGGGAGTGCAGCATTAACCCTCCACTGCCAGAGCCCAACCACAGCCCCCACCTGCTCTCCACCCAGCACCACACTGCACGGACTGACCTGAGACACTCCCAAGGACATGGTCCTGGCCCTCCTGGGTGGCTTTTGTGGGTCCCAGCGGGACCAAGTCTGGGGCAGTGGAAGGAACAGCAGCCACTTCCCTCTGTCTACAGGGCAGGGCTGTTCAGTGCCTGGCCCAGGACCCGAAGCAGCAGCTGTAGTGATGCACTTCCAGCTACAGTCCCAGCCTACAGTCCCAGCCCGCGCTATGGGGTCTCTTTGGGTCCAGCTCCAAAGCTCCTGCTAGCACTGTATCATCCCAGACATACCATCCCAGAGATATACCCCATGCAGCTGCCTTATTTCCCTGGGTCTGTTTCATTAAACATCACTCAACCTGTTTCTGTTTCAGTGTCTAACTCTTTCCGAATGGTTCTCAGCAATTTGTTCCCTTTTGGGCAGTCACTGCACTCAGTTTCAGGGAGCTAGCCAGGATGATTCTAGACTTCGGACCTTATAGCAGCAGAGCTGTGCCACTGTAAGACCTCCCACGTAGCCCTCTTTGCTAGCAGGAGACAGTCAAGGCTAGAGATGTTAAAATGCGTGTAAGTAATCGTGTAACTGCTGAAAATTTCAGCAGCTACTCAGTTACATACGGGGACAGGGAACCGGCTTAAAAGCGCATACCGGGAGTCTGTGTGAAACTGCAATGGTTAATCAATGAGCCCAGGCTCGTCAGTAACCCATGTACACAGTTAAACATTCACATCTCTAGTGCAGGCCCCTGCACTCAAGACTGAATTAAGTATTATCTAGACCGCAGGTGCAAAATGCAGTGTGTGAGCTGGATCCAGCCTGCAAAACCACTGGATATGGCCCACTGCCACCACCGTCGTACAACCCAAGGAGAGCCTTGGGGAGGCTTCCTGCGCTCCTGCATGCTACTCAAAGCGACCTGCTGCAGGGGCCATATCCTCTGTGAGGGGAGGCACAGGGCTCTAAGCATCACCCTGTCCCCAGCACAATCTCACCCCACTGGCTGGGAAACACACAGGGAGCCCTGTACCAGGAGCATGCATGTAACCATGAAGGTTAACCGATGAGCCTGAGCACGGTTACACTTTCATATCCCTATTCCAAGCCCTTGCGCTTATGACAGGAATAAATATTATCTAGATCGGGGGGGGGGGGGGGGGGGGGGGGGGAGATGTGATCCATGTGGTGGATCTGGCCGGCAAAAATCCAGTATGCCACCATACCCACCCAAACAGAGCCTCAGCCAGGCTTCCTGCCTTCTGTGCTCCTGTAGTCCCACCTCAGCTCACAACCCAGAGCCCTCAGGGGGCTGTGGGGCTGCTCCCCCAGGCAGCTCCAGGCCAGAATCTCCCCCAGCCAGAGATAGCACCTGCCCCCCCCCCAACTCTACATCCCCCCAACCACCTGCTCCCCCCCCCCCACGCCAGGTCACACCCCCCCCCTCCCCACTCCACGTCAGAATCCTCCCCTGAAACATCCTCAAACCCACCCCGGGCCTTGCGCCCCGCCCCCCCCCCACGTCACAATCCCCCCTCCCAGCCCCGCCCCCCTTCGCTCCCATTCATCCCCCCTCCCGACAGGCAGACAGGGGCGGGTCTGACCCGCAGCCCGGGCAGGGCGGGGCCCGGGGCGGGGCCCGGGAAATTCTCTCCCTCTCCTCCTCCCCCCCCCCCCCCCCCCCGGTTGGAACGGCCCCGCCCCCCAGCCCCACGTCACAATCCCCCCTCCCAGCCCCGCCCCCCTTCGCTCCCATTCATCCCCCCTCCCGACAGGCAGACAGGGGCGGGTCTGACCCGCAGCCTGGGCAGGGCGGGGCCCGGGAAATTCTCTCCTCCCCGCCCCCCCCCCCGTGGGAACGGCCCCACCCCCGCGCATCACCAGGCCGAGGTCGGTGTCACGTGATCTCTGATCTCCCCCCTCCCCCCCCCCCGTGTGTCACCAGGAGCCTCCACCCCGCCCCCCCCCCCCAGTGATTTGGGTCCCATTGCAAAACCTCCCCCCCCCCAGCGATTTATCTCACCGCCCCCCCCAGATTAGCCACGTCACCTGCCCCGCCCCCCGCAACCGCCCCTGCCCCCAGGCGCCTCCCCGCCTCACCTCGGCTCCTCCGATTCCTCCCCGCCCCCCTCCCCGGCGCTGCCCGGAAGCGGAAGCAGCCGCGCCGCGAGTAACGGTACTAACGGCTCCCGCAGGCTGCGCGGCGCATGCGCAATGTCAGACGCTGTGGCGGCCCCCGCCCAGGGCTCAATCGCAGCGGGGTGGGCGGGGCCGGGCCCGGGGCAGAGGAGGGACGCACCGAAAACCCGTCCGGGTCGGTGCGGAACGGGGGCGGGGCCAGACCGCGCGTGCGCAGCGGATCAGTGACTCCGGTCCCGGGCCTGCGCCAGGGCTTAGCTCAGACCGAGGGCTTCCCTGGCCAGGGGCTGCTGCGCCTCCCGGAGCCGGGCCGCGGGCTGCAGGTGAGGGGGGCGCCCCGGACAAAGGGCCGGGCTGCGGGGGGCGGGGCCGGAGCAGCCCCTGCAAACCTGGGCGCGCGGCCCCTCTGCTGCTCCCCCCCCCCCCCCCGCCGGGCACCTCGCGGGGGGGGGGCTTGTGCAGGGGCCGCGCGGGGAGGGGCATGTAGCTGGGGGCGGGGCTGAGTGGGGGGGGTCATCTGCCCCCTCCCCCCCGGGGTCCAGGCTGAGTCCCCGGCACGTTCCACGCCAGCCCGAGCCCCGCAGAGGCGCTGCAGCCTCGGTCCGGGGGGGGGGGGGGGGCGTGTCACTGTCCTGGGGGGGGGGGGTCTGCTCACAGCCCCCGTGGGCTGGTTTTTCCCTTAGCTCCCCGCCAGCTCAGGAGCAGGGCAGCGTCTGGGACGGGGCTGGGTGCAGGAGGGGTGCAGGCTCTGGGGGGGTGCAGGCTCTGGGGGGGGTGCAGGCTCTGGGCAGGGCAGGAGGGGGGGGTGCAGGCTCTGGGCAGGGGCAGAGATGGGGGGGTGCAGGCTCTGGGGGGGTGCAGGCTCTGGGGGGGGGCAGCTCTGGGCAGGGGCAGGAGATGGGGGGGTGCAGGCTCTGGGCAGGGGCAGAGATGGGGGGTGCAGGCTCGGGGGGTGCAGGCTCTGGGCAGGGGCAGAGATGGGGGTGCAGGCTCTGGGGGAGTGCAGGCTCTGGGCAGGGGCAGAGATGGGGGGTGCAGGCTCTGGGGGGGGTGCAGGCTCTGGGCAGGGGCAGAGATGGGGGGTGCAGGCTCTGGGGGGGGGTGCAGGCTCTGGGCAGGGGCAGAGATGGGGGGGTGCAGGCTCTGGGCAGGGGCAGAGATGGGGGGGTGCAGGCTCTGGGCAGGGGCAGAGATGGGGGGGTGCAGGCTCTGGGCAGGGGCAGAGATGGGGGTGTGCAGGCTCTGGGCAGGGGCAGAGGGGGGGTGCAGGCTCTGGGCAGGGGCAGAGATGGGGGGGTGCAGGCTCTGGGGGGGTGCAGGCTCTGGGCAGGGGCAGAGATGGGGGGGTGCAGGCTCTGGGGGGGTGCAGGCTCTGGGCAGGGGCAGAGATGGGGGGTGCAGGCTCTGGGGGGGTGCAGGCTCTGGGCAGGGGCAGAGATGGGGGGGTGCAGGCTCTGGGGGGGGCAGGGTGCAGGCTCTGGGCAGGGGCAGAGATGGGGGGGTGCAGGCTCTGGGGGGGTGCAGGCTCTGGGCAGGGGCAGAGATGGGGGTTGCAGGCTCTGGGAGGGCATTTGGGTGCAGGAGAGGAGAGGTGCTGAGCTCTGGAAGGGCATGTGTATGTGGGAGGGGGTCAGGGTGCAGACTGGGACAGAGTCGGGGTGCAGGCTGTGGGCTAGGGCAGGGGTAGGGTGCAGGAGAGGGGGAGGAGTATGGATGCTTACCTAGTTCACCCCCTCTTTAGGAGCAGTTCCGAGGCATGGAGAGGGATGGGGGGGGCGGTCTCCATGCGCAGCTGCTTGCAGGTACAATCTCTGCTGCTCCCATTAGCCACTCGGGCTGGGGGCTGTGCAAGAAGACCCCCTCCCCTCCCTCCATGGGGCTGCAGGGATGTGCCAGCAGCTGCGCACTGAGAGAGCAGGCAGGAAGCTGCTCTAACCCTGCTGCGCTGCTGCTGGTGGTGGCAGAAGTCCCTGGGCCATTTAAAATCACCTGGAGGTGGCAGGTGGAGTTGTGAGGGGTGCAGCGGGTTGGAGAGGCCCAGCCCTGAACTTCGCTGGAGCCAGGCCCCAAGCCAGGAGTGTTCTTGGAGCCTGGACACCAGGGGCCTGTAGAACTTATCACCTCTGATTATCAGACCAATGCTGCATGAGCATGGGGAGGCACCAGGTCATTGCCCTGGCAGGTAACCATTCCCCCCCTCCCCCCCCCCCACACACACACACAATTCCCCACTTCATCACAGGGGTGCTTTGACAAACACCTGAAATACGCAAAACTGAGAACTAAAGTGTCCCTGGCCTCTGCCAGAACCTGGGAATTGACAACGGGATGGATCATTTGATGATTCCCTGTTGTATTAATTCCCTCTGGGACACCTGGCATTGGCCACTGGGCTAGATAGACCTTTGGTCTGACCTGGCCATTCCTATGTTCATGAGATGCATAAAGTCGTTAATATTGGCAATGTTTTTGACACCGATCTCCAAAAAGCCAGAGCAGCCTTGGTGCGTGTCGGAGGCAGGCTTTTGGATTATCAGTTCCAGCTGAAATAAGTTTTTGGCCTGTGAATTTAATATCCCTGGACTTGGAGGGAGCAGGCTTTTATCATTAGATGCTAGTGAACCTCGATTTCCCTGTATACTCAGAAATCAAAGAAAAAATATTTCCATTCATCATAATTGGAAGTTTTACTTATATACACACAGAAAGAACAAGGCTGTTTGAGAACTTATTAGCGCTAAATCTCAGTGTCTACTGTCATTGAATAATTATTGTCTGATCCAAATTTTGCCTGACTCTCCCCCTCTGTGCGTCTGTAACTAGATGCATATAAAATACTCAAATGCTAATTTTATCTGTCAACTTTAATTAGACATTAAACACAATGAATTCTGCCCAAGCCTCAATCTCGCTCCCAGGCCACACACAGTTCTGGAAGCTGACCAGTACTGCCGGGTGGATTCCGGGTCCATGTGATGCTCCAAGGATCCTTCACGCCAGCCCATGGGCCAATGCCATGGCCAGAGCATGGGACCTTTTTTTTTTTCACCAAAGCTTCCATGGCTGAAATATCTCCTGTTGTCTTTTTTCCAATCCAGCAAACTGCCTGAGTCAGCTCCAGGAAAGGGAACAGCTAGGTGTTGCTGGAGACAGGGCAGAGCCTGAGCTCAGGAAATCGGAAGTGACCCCGTTCTCCAGCCCGGAGGCAGCCATGGCCTCAGAGAGCCCAGTGGAAAGTCTCCGGGAAGAAGCAACGTGTCCCCTCTGTCTGCAGTATTTTAAGGACCCGGTGATCACAGACTGCGGGCACAATTTCTGCCGGGCCTGCCTCAGCCGGTGCTGGGAGGGGCCCGGCCCAGCTGCCTCCTGCCCACAGTGCGGAGATCCTGTGCAGCAGGGACCCCTCCGGCCCAACAGGCTATTGGTAAACGTGGTGGAAATAGCCAAGCGACTGAGTTTGCAGGCAGCAAAGGATGTAGGAGGGGGCGGAGTATGCGGGGAGCACCAGGAGGTGCTGAAGCTGTTCTGTAAGGAGGATCAAACCCCCATCTGTGTGGTGTGTGACAGATCCCAGGCTCACCACGCTCACACGGTGGTTCCCATACAGGAAGCTGTCCAGCAGTACAAGGTAGGGAACTGTTGCTCAGTGTAATGGGTAATAACTTTGGATTTTAATTACGGGCTAAATTCACTGACTGTTACCTAGCACAGGTGTGACTCATCAGTCAGCTCTGTAAAGCTTCTTGGTACGGGAGATGTTGTAACTAAATAAGGCTGCGTCTAGACTGGCATGGTTTTCCGCAAATGCTTTTAACGGAAAAGTTTTTCCGTTAAAAGCATTCGCAGAAAAGAGCGCCTAGATTGGCACGGACGCTTTTGCGCAAAAGCACTTTTTGTGGAAAAGCATCCGTGCCAATCTAGATGTGGTTTTGCGCAAGAAAGCCCCGATCGCCATTTTTGCCATTGGGGCTTTTTTGCACAAAACAGTTTTTACCTGTCTACACTGGCCCTCTTGCGCAAAAACATTTGCGCAAGAGGGCTTTTTCCCGAGCGGGAGCAGCATAGTACAGGCAGTCCCCGGGTTACGTACAAGATAGGGACTGTAGGTTTGTTCTTAAGTTGAATTTGTATGTAAGTCGGAACTGGTACATATTGTAGGGGAAACTCTAGCCAAACATTTCTCCAGAGCTCAGTTTTATTCTCCCACGCCTCACTTCCCTCAATCCTTTATTCTCAAGCTGAGGTGTCTGCTGAGAAAAGCCGCTCCGCGTCTCCCTGGTCTGCTGGAGGGGAGCGCTAGCTTCGCGTCTCCCTGGTCTGCTGGGGGGAAGCAGCTAGTGCGGGGTTGCCTCACCCTGTTTGTAAGCAGGGATCCGATGTAGGTTGGATCCATGTAACCCGGGGACTGCCTGTATTTGCGCAAGAACACTGACAATATTACATTAGATCGTCAGTGTTCTTGCGCAAATTCAAGCGGCCAGTGTAGACAGCAGGCAAGTTTTTCTGCAAAAGCAATTGCTTTTGCGGAAAAACTTGCCAGTCTAGACACAGCCTAAATGTTCTGGCTGAGAGGCAACAGAGGCAAAATATCTAGTCTTTAAAGATACCGGATGTGGGAAAGTTTTCTCAGGAATTCCGAACCCTTTCCAACCTCGGCTTCCAACTGGGGAAATGAGGGAACTTTTTACATAACAGAAGATGCTAACAATTAGTGAAGTGTAAATCACAAGACTTGCCGGCTGATGTTTGTGACTGCAGATGGGAAGTTACAAGCTGTCGTTTTTAACAGAATAACGTTGAATGGGACCGATTATTTTTATTTGCATCACAGTAGCCCTTACAGGCCCCTGCACAAATCACAGTGAGGGATCATCCCTGCCTTGCGCAGTGCACTGCTTCCAGGAGCTGTACCAGGAACTGGGGCAGTGGGTACCTGGCCAGAGGGTGTTGCTGCTGACAGGGTTTAGGACGCCTCCCCCCCCCCCCATTAGACATGCAGATTTATATAACTAATGATGGGGATGTCACTGACCCTCCTGGAACGCAGGACATGCCCGTGCCTGCCTGGCTGGGCCCAACTTCACCTGTATTGGGCAGCCTCCGTGGCCTGTCCCTGCCTTAGTCAGACCATCCCTGCCTACGTAGTTCTGTGTGGAGGGGCCTTCCTCACACCCCTACTCCCGAATCCTCACCTTCACAGATGTCCTGCTGCAGCCTCAGTGTCCTCTTGTCTCTTTTGCACCAGACAAAGCCACGTCCAAGGCTGAGTCCCCACCAGACAGGGACAGAGCCCCACCAAACTGGGACTGTGCAGCTCACACCAGACGAATGGGGTTTGCCTGAGTGCTGAAACTAGCTCTGTCGAACCAGTGCAGCCTTCAGGGCTGAAATCCCAGCCCATATTTACACCTTGCTTACCTCTGGGATTTGTCATTTTTATTAAACCGTCTCAAACACAGGTTTATTGATACACCCCTATGTGACTCTAGTATCCGGTTATGCACAGCCCCATTAATCCATTCACAAGTACTAACAAAGAATGGGGATGATTGAAATCTCTTTGGAATTAGTAAAGTTACCAACTCCGGTTCATGTACAAGTCGGACTATGACATACTCCCAGTCTCCATTAATAACATTTTATCTCTTCGGTGGCCCTGATCTCACACAGAGATTAGAACCAACAGATGTCTTGTTTGTTGGTGGGGAAAAAATGCCCCGTTCCACACACCCCTCTCAGCCCTTACAGGGAAGCCTCCCAACTCATGTCTGTTTCTTCAGGGAAAATTTCAGGCCCGTTTGAAGACTCTGAAGGAAGAGAGAGAAAAGCTGCTGGGATGGAAAGCAACAGGAGAGGGGAAAAACCTGGAGTATCTGGTAGGTGCCTGTGGGTATAACTGGCAAGGACTGGCAGTAGGAATGTAATAGTGTAGTCCAGTGTTTCTCAAACTGGGGGGGGTCGCGAGCAACTTACAGGAGGGTCGCAGCTGGATCCGTATTTTTATGCAAAAATTTGTCTCTTTCTGGCATCTCAGTTGCCAGGCATCCGGTTTTCACCCGGACCCCTGCCGCATCTGGTGGAGGCGGGGGAGTGAGGAGTGCCGCAGAGTCTAGAGACGCTTGGGGGGTGCCGGGCTGGGTGGGAGCGGAGTGCATGGTGCTCTGTGGCTCACGTGACCGGCAGCTGGCCACGTGATGCCTCCCCTACAAGCTGTGAGCTAAGGCAACTGGGCTGGGCGGCAGGAGGACCACTTTAAAAGTAAGATTGCTCCTCCGTGTCTGCCTCGGGGAGAGGGGATTGCACTGGGATTGGGGGAGGGCTAAGGGGGCCTGGGTCTGAGTCTGAGGGCTACTGGGGGGGGCTGGGTCTGAGGCAGGGGAAAATGTACTGGGATGGGGGGGGGAGCGCCTGGAGAGCCTGGCTCTGAGGCAGGGGTGAGTGCATTGGGATGGGGAGACTGGGGAGCATGGCTTAGGGGGAGGGGTGGGTGAATTGGTGGTTAGCGTGCAGTCCCAAACTGGACAAAGTGGTGCAACTTTTGCTTAACAACTTTGGCTCTCACCCCCCCCCCCCCCAACCTTTTTTTTTGGCTTAACAATTTTGGAGCAGTGGGGGGGGGGTCATTCATTTAGCATTTTAGGGGGGCGCGGTATCACGAAGTTTGAGAACCCCTGGTGTAGTCGATTAACCAGTAAGCAAAAGCTTATAGATGAATGCTATAGACTACATGCATGCTCTCCCCCCGGCCCGCCAGTCAATTTTCTAGCAGGCTGGCCAGCAATGGGTCTGGGACCTACTCCCACTGCGGCTCTGTATTTAAAGTGTATTAGGAGCCAGGCAGGTAGTCCAGCTTATGCCAGGCCCGGGAGCTCAGACCTCCCCCTTTCCCCCCCCCCCCCCCCACCCAGACAGGGGCTGTTGCCACTCTGGGGCAACAGGCAGCACACAGGGGCAACAGGCAGCAGTTGGTCCACGAGGGAAGGTGGTTTTTAAAAGGCTCCCTTGACAGACCAGCTTCCACCTGGTACCCTGCATGATACAGAGGCAGCTCCAGTCCACTGAAGCTGGAGCGCACTGGCTGCCGGCCCCATCCTTGGGGACTATAGGATGACAGTGGACTAACCAATAAGAATTCATGAGGTTGCTCGACTAATCAGTTAACGGATATTTAACATCCCTAACTGTCAGGGGGAGGGCCGTTTGGAGGCAGACTCCTGTGTGGCCTTGGGAAAGGTGGGCGAGGGAGTTTCTCCAAGACCATGGATTGCTGGGTTAGATCCATGTGTGGACCGGTCCTGAGCTTTCATGTCGGGGGATGAGTTAATGTCCAGCCCTTGTGGTTTTCCCAGAAATCCTCCCCCAGGGAGCTGAATGTCCCTGTGAAGGGCTGTCGGCTGAGTCTGGCCATTTCATGAATTAACAGATTTGTTTCTGTCCTCTCCCCCACCCCCACCCCAGTGTCTTTCTCAGGGTGGGGCTGAGTCCTGCCTCCTGCTCTGCGTCTGAATTCCCAGCGCCCATGAATAACAAAACATGCTGCTTATGACAGGCAGGGAACTGTCCCTTTCAGAGGGACAAAGGGGAAGTTGGGAGAGCCTCCTCTGCCTTGTACCCATAGACCAGAAATCTGAGGATTCACAAAGAAGTTGTCCCTGCTGCGCACTCAGCTGCCCATGAAAGGGCCCCGGGCTCCATCCATGCCCTTTGACCGGCCTTTTCCCTGTTTTCATCCAGAAACAGACACAAGCCGAGAGGCAGAGGATTGTGGCCGAGTTTCAGCAGCTGCGGCAGTTCCTGGAGGAACAAGAGCGACTCCTGCTGGCCCAGCTGCAGAAGCTGGAGGAAGAGCTTGTGAGGCTCCAGACTGACACTGTCAGTAAACTCTCCGCACAGATTTCCCGTCTCAGCGAGCTGATCCGGGAGCTGGAGGGGACGTGTCAGAAGCCAGCGAGTGAATTCCTGCAGGTGAGACTGAGGGAGAAACATCCCTTCCCTGTGTGTAGAGCTGGGAGGCTCCTGAACCACAAGCGCTGGGGTCCAGCCATCAGATCTGGGTGTAACTCGGCATGTGCGTTGCTGACATGAGTGACCATTGTGCTTTGCAGAGTGACAGGCACAGAAATATTAGAGATGGCAAAGCCCCATTCGCTCAGGGCCTCTCTTTCCCCACGTTTGCAAAATCCCTTTCCTGGGGCCCCTGTGTGTGTCCGATGGGGCTGAGATTCTTTTCTCTTTCTCCTGCAGGATGCCAGCAGCACCTTGAGCAGGTACGTGGCTCTTTCTCACTCCCGCTCCCGGGAAACAGCTTGGAGCTGATGTGAGCACCACATCCTCCCCAGGACTCTACACCCAGATATGAAGGGAAGGGCACAGGCTGCGCACAGACCTCCCTGATCAACTTCAGCCTGAGGGTCTCGCCCATACACAGAAGTCTATGGAATTCTCCATTCAGTGGCAGAGACTCAGTGCTTTTTCTTGAGACGGTACTTGTCCGGTACGCAGTACCGGCACCTCCAGTCAGAGCTCAACAACTTTTCCCCTGGAGTACCGGCACCTTTATTTATTTATATATAAATATAAAAAGCACTGCACTGTCTGACCTCAGGTGTTTCCTAGAGCTGTCACTTCCCTGGGGACTGGCTACCTCAGGACTGTGCAGGTTGAACATGGGCCTGTCACTGCTGGGCACTGGGCACCATTCAGCCCAGGTTAGCAGGGATCCAGAATCTTTCCCACCCAAGGGCTGTTTGGAGACCTGTGTGGAATGAGCTGGGGAAGGGGACAGCTGGTGTCTCAGTCTAATTGCTAGTGGGCAGATTTCTACAGCCCTTCACTTGGGAACCTCCTGTCCCTCTGAGCAAAATCCCTTCCCGGGGGTCCTTGTATGTGTCTGATGGGAGCGAGTTGGCTGTGGAGTCTCAGTTCCCCTTTCGTGCCCAGAGCTGGTCTCTCTAGGCCAGATGTGAAGAACAATTGGACCTGTGAGGGGAATGTTGCTGGGCTATGCGGGACCTGCTGCTGGGCTGGGAGAAGCAGAAAGATTCTAGCTCCAGGCCCATTGGAGCAGCGATTTACTAACCGGAATTTTAGAACCGAGTCACAGACATGACACGGTTTCTCTCCAGGTGTGAGACGGGGCAGTTCCAGCCGCCAGAGGAGATTTCTCCTGACCTGGACGAGCGCGTCAGTGGTTTCTCCCAGATAACTCTTGCGCTGTCGGAGACGCTGAGGGAGTTCAAAGGTACCTGGAAGGGATGGAGGAGGGGAAAGTCAGTGAAGCGTCTGAGGCCACGGAAAGAGAATGATTCTGGCTAATTGGTTCATAATTCGATTCCGCTTCTGTTTAATTGTGGGGGTGAGAATGGCGCACACTTGGGATCCAAGACGCTCGGGTTTTTTATTCAACCCCTTATTTGTTTCAAACTCAAGCTTTGCCATTACAGTGCCTGTTAGTAAGGAATGACAGACACACAGAAAGAAACACTGCCCAGTTACCTGCTCCCGGGGCATAGGTGGGCCATGATGCACGTCTCCAATACTGCTCTGACTACCCCTTATCTCTGACATTGTCACATGAGGGCGCTGTTGCAAGGGTGATCAGTCCATACAACAGTCCCATAGGCCGGGCTTACACACAACAGTGAATTCATAGCAGACAAAATATGCCTTTAACAAACGTTATTGCAAGCAATTAAGAAGCAGTTCAAAGCCAAGGCTTAAATCTAGTAGTTAGCAATTAGAAAGCAGGCCAAAAGCAGTACTTAACTTGAATAGTTAAGTCTAATTCTTAACCCAAAATTTTGGCGCACAGTCTCACAAGCTCATTCATGCACCACTCACCCTCCGGGGCTGGCCAAACCCAAGGTAATGTTGGTTAATTTGGTTAAGCCAAGAGTCCAATGTGCATGTCACCCCAATATGCCAAATCGATGGACTTTGACCCGTAGGGCGAATTGGTGTGGTATCTATCCCCTCAGAGGAGGGGAATCAGTCCATGTGGAGTGATGTTCATTGCTTGCACACTCTTGCACACAGTCCGGGTGGGGTGACGTCCGTTGCGGGTGTGCTCACAACTGATCTTGGAGCACCCTGCTTACACCACCCAATTCTGCTTGCCCAGCCATGAGCGATAAGCACCAGACTGTCCCTGGTTACTCCCTTGTCCTCTTATCTGGGAACTCTGCCTCCTTGTGTGCAATTTTGTCTTCTCACCACGCACACAGTTCTTTTCTCAACAAGATAAATAAGTCCATAATTCACCAGGGCACTGACTCGGACCCTAGTATGGCCTCTCTTCAGCTCACTTACTGCTAATTCACTCATGCCAACCATTCACACGGCCCATGATTCGTGACAACATGTTAGGCGCAGCTAGATTATATGCTGATCAGTTCTGTTCCAAACACCTTTGTGTACTATGAACAGTAAGTATCTTGTCTAACTCATGCTGCACTCACATGAATGTTTAAATTATCAGAGCTTTTGTTGTGCAAGCAATTTTCAAGTTATTTTCTCTTCCATTTCATTCGTTACCATTCAACACAGTTTTGGGGCAGTAGTTCTTTCCCAGATGAATTTCCATCAAATACGTCGTCTTTAATTGTTTTGAGATTTGTTTCTTTATCTGGTGAGAGTGGGGGCTATTAGGGACAGGGTCTCCTTCTGAACAGGTTGGTGTGACACTCTTTTAATGTAAGTGACTTTCATCTAATGGCTGCCGTTTTTTTGTCTGGCTGCGGATGAAGGCTTTTAGGCCTTCCAATATGGCTACAGAACAAGGCCTTCTCCTTACTCTAGCAACTGCAGGCGAGGGATGTTTCTGAGGACAGGACAAGGAGTAATGGGCTTAAAGTGCAGCAGGGGAGGTTTAGATTGGACATTAGGAAAAAATTCCTAACTGTCAGGGTGGTCAAATACTGGAATAAATTGCCAAGGGAGGTGGTGGAATCTCCCTCTCTGGAGCTATTTAAGAACAGGTTAGATAGACATCTGTCAGGGATGGTGTAGACGGAGCTTGGTCCTGCCTTGAGGGCGGGGGGCTGGACTCGATGACCTCTCGAGGTCCCTTCCAGTCCTATGATTCTATGATTCTATGATGTTAAATATCGGTTAATTAAATAGTCGATTAACCTCATGAATTCTTATCAGTTACTCAACTATTATAAAGTCCCTTGGGGGCAGGGCCGGCAGCCAATGTGCTCCCGCCCCACTTCCAAGGAGCCCCCAGTTACTCTGCATTGCTGCCTCTGTATCAGAGGCAGCAATGTGAGGTACCAGGCGGGAGCTGGTCCACGAGCGGAGCCAGTTTAAAAACCTGTTCCCCTCGCAGACTGACTGCTTGTTGCCCTGTGATGCTGCCTCTGATACAGAGGCAGCAGTGCAGGGCAGCAGCAGCAGCCCCTGTCCAGGATGGGGTCTCAGCTCCCAAATCCAGTGTGAGTCGGAACTGAGCTGGGCAGAGCCACAGCAGAGGTAAGTCCTGGTCCGGTCACGAGCCAGGCTGCTGACCAGCCTGCTAAAAAATTTACTGGTGCGTGGGGGGGAATGCGAGTAGCCTATAGCATTAACCTGAAAGCTTTTGCTAATTGGTTAATCGAGTACGCTATTACATCCCTACTGCAGGTCCAAGGCATAAACAGACCCCACGGCTCCCAGTTAGAGCCAGGACTTTGCAAACTCTGAACCTTCTGTTGGTGTCAAAGGGACCGAAGTGGGAAAAGTTACTTTGAACCCAAAGTCTGTGCAGGATCAGGGTCTAGGTTACGACAAAGGCAGTGAGTGTACGAGACAAACCCAGTGGATTTTAAAGGGTGGGAGGGGATGAGGAGGGAACAATTCGTTCTCACTTAGTTTGTCTGTGCTGGGGTGAGTGTGAGGCTGCAGGGATGTTGGTTCCACTGCTGGTGCCTGAGTGGGAGGGAAACAGAAGGTTTCAGACCTTTTCATATTAAACACCTGAGTGTGTCTCTGTCTGGTCTCTGTTACAATTAAATCCCAGCTCTGTGTGATCACAATGCAAACCTGAAATCTCCCCTCTCCTCTCCTCCCCCCTCCAGACACACTGCCGTCTGCACTGGAGGCCCAAAGAGGGGAACCCCGAGGAGTGCACGGACTGGGTGAGTTGCCTTGGAGACATATGTCTCCCTTGGAGCCAGACCTGCTGGCCACTTGCGGGGTGCAGCGCGTTGTCTCAGGACAGGCAGGCACAAGGCAGGCGGCCGAAGCACCACTGACCCCAGGAGCCAGCCATGTAAGCAAGATCCACACACTCTCCTGCCCCAGTCTCCTCCAACACAGGGGCCACCTCCTGCACCCCAAACTCATCATTCTGGGCCCCAGACCATAGCCCCAGTACAGCGCCCAGCCCAGAGCTCCTCCCCAAAACTGGAGCCCCCTCTTACATCCTGGAGCCCTCACCCCCTCTAACAACCCAACTCCCTGCCTCAGCTTGGTCTCTGGTATTCCAAAACCCTCAGCCTCCCCCGCCAGCCTGGAGCCCCACCCTAAAGCCCACATCCCTAACCAGAGCCCTCACACCCTCCTGCCCCTGCCTGGAGCTCCCATTCAGAGCCCAACCCCCATTTAGAGCCCTTGCCTCAACCACTCGGCCCCACCCCCACCACACATTTTCCATGGGTGGAAAGACTTTTGTTCTGTGATAACCTCACCTCCATATTGGTGCAGAGAACAGTCACGGACATAAAAATTAGAGGGAACACTAGCCATGTGCCCCCATTTTTTAACAAGGGCTTAGTTTGGGGGCAGGCGGCCATGTTGCCTCTCCAAACAGCTAGGGCTGTCAACGTGTAGACGACTACACAATTAACCGATAAGCCTAGGTCATCCTGTCGTCTATACACATTCCCCTGTATCAGGGGCAGCAAGTGGTAGGGAGGTGGAAGCCGGTGCCCATGGGGAGCCAGCTTAAAGCCAGCCTTCCTAGAGCATTGGATTTGCCTGCCCACCTCTGCACTGCTGCCTCTGTTAGAGGCAGCAACATGAAGAGTGGGGGGGGGGGGGCTGGTGGGAGCCCGTACGCATGGGGAGTCGGCTTTGAAACCAGATCTCCACACATGCCGGTTTTGCGGACCTGCCTGCCCTCCTCTTTTTCCTTCCTATACAGGGATCAGGGAGAAGGAGAGGATCAGGATCCAGTGGTTACACAACTATTCAATTACACGGTATCTGACATCCCTACAAACAGCAGGCCTGGAACTTTGCAGGCAGTGACTGTCCTTTGTAGTGGGGCAGCTGATCATAGACCCAGAGACTCACAGAATCTAGAATCATTGAATACTAGAACCAGAAGGGACCTCGAGAGGTCATCAAGTTCAGTCCCCTGCCCTCCTGGCAGGACCAAGCACTGTCTAGAGCTTCCCTGATGTTTATCTAGCCTGCTTTTAAATATCCCCAGTGATGGAGATTCCACAACCTCCCTAGGCAATTTATTCCAGTGTTTAACCACCCTGACAGGAAGCTTTTCCTAGTGTCCAACCTAAACCTCCTTTGCTGCAATTTAAGCCCATTGCTTCTTGTCCTATCCTTAGAGGTCAAGCAGAACAATTTTTCTCCCTCCTCCTTGTAACACCCTTTTAAGTACTGGAAAGCTGCTATCATGTCCCCTCTCAGTCTTCTCCTTTCCAAACTAAACCAGCCCAATTCCTTCAGCCTTCCCTCATAGCTCATGTTTTCAGGATCTTTAATCATTTTTGTTGCTCTTCTCTGGACCCTCTCCAGTTTCTCTACATCTTTCTTGAAATGTGATGCCCAGAACTGGACACAATACTCCAACTGAGGCTTGATCCGCGCAGAGTAGAGCGGAAGAATGACTTCTGGTGTCTTGCTCACAACATTCCTGTTCATGCATCCCACAATCATGTTTGGTTTTTTTGCATCAGTGTCACACCGTTGACTCATATTTAGCTTGTGATCCACTATGACCCCTAGATCCCTTTCTACAGTACTCCTTCCTAGACAGTCGCTTCCCCTTCTGTGTGTGTGAAAGTGATTGTTCCTTCCTAAGTGGAGCACTTTGCACTTGTCCTTATTAAACTTCATCCTATTTACCTCAGACCATTTCTCCAGTTTGTCCAGATAATTTTAAATTATGACCCTGTCCTCCAAAGCAGTTGCAACCCCTCCCTGCTTGGTATTATCTGCAAACTTTATAAGCGTACTCTTTATGCCATCATTTAAATCGTTGATGAAGATATTGAATAGAACCGGTCCCAAAACAGACCCCTGCGGAATCCCACTTGTTATGCTGTTCCAGCATGGCTATGAACCGTTAATAACTACTTTCTGGTTATCCAGCCAGTTATGCACCCACCTTATAGTAGCCCCATCTAGGTTGTATTTCCCTAGTTTATTGATAAGAAGGTCATGTGAGACTATATAAAATGCTTTACTAAATCTAGGTATACCATATCCACCATCCCCCTTTATCCACAAGACTTGTTATTCTATCAAAGAAAGCTATCACATTGCTATGCCATGATTTGTTGTTTACAAATCCATGCTGGCTGTTACCTATCACCTTATTATCTTCCAGATGTTGGCAGATGAGTTCCTTAATTACTTGCTCCATTATCTTTTCTAACGGAGAAGTTAAGAGGACTGGTCCTGAGTTTCTTGGATTGTTCTTATTTTTCTTTTTTAGATGGGCACTGTATTTGCCCTTTTCCAGTCTTCTGGGATCTCTTCTGACTTTGATGACTTTTCAAAGATGCTAGCTAAATACATCCTCTATCAGGTCCTTGAGTATTCTAGAATCTGTTTCATCAGACCCTGGTGACCTGAAGACATCTAACGTCTCTAAGTGATTTTTAACTTTGATTTTCTTTTTCAATAGCAAGGGGTTCCTCGCCATCCATCGAACACAGAACTGACTCGAGCCCCCACTCAGTAACCTGGGAAATTCACACAACACCCTGGGCCCCTCTGAGAGGCAATGCTTCCCCCTCGCAATAACAGAGACTTTTAATAAAAAGGGAGGAAAGTAACGTGGACCGAGTTCATAACCAAATCACAAGTCAATATCTCATCCCGAGTAGGCTGGGCATTGTCCCTTGCCTCTCACGTTCTTAAGTCCAGCAACGTAAGCATCCCCTTCACATCCTCAACCCCTGTCTGCACCCCTCTCACAGTCGCTGCCCTTGGTCAGGACAGGCAAGGAGTTCACCTCCCATCCTGAGTGTGGAGGAGGGAGGGAAGTATCTGATGCACTCCGTTGGTCATTTGCCTTCCACCTGCTCGCTGATCTCTGCTGCCCCCCTTCCCGCCTCTCGTCGTGCCTCTCCCTCCCTCCCTGTTGGCTGCTTGGCACATCATCCGCTGGCTTGTGTTAGATTTGGCTCTGGGCCAGACTTAGTGATTTCAGCTCTTGTCCCAGAGCACAGTCCAGCCACAAGAAAGTCCAGCGTCCACGGGAGTAAATTTAAAATAACGAGACTCCTGATGGAGTCTGTTCTACTTTTATAATTAGAAAAGGGGGGAGAAACAGGTTGAACCAGTCTTACCACTCACACCTGGAGGGCATGCAGCCTGCTGATTCAGAGCCCTGCCCTCCCCTCCCTCAATTAACTTCACAGAACTTCGGCAGGGGAACCCTTGTCCATCCGAGGCTCTTTACACGGACAGTCTATCTTCTTTGAACTGCGTTAAACACAGTCTGACTTTTCTGCATCCCCACAATAACTGCAAGGATTGCTGATCATATCTCACAATTCCTGCATTTAGCGTTAACACAGTTTGTGACTCCACAACAGCCAAATTGGTTACCATGGGCAAAACACCACTATAACAGTTGTATATCTAGCAGGCCTAAGCAAACTGAGTGAACTGTATTTACATGCACACGCCCAGAATCTCATTCTTTAAACAGAGCGTGTTTCCCTCTTTTGTGCCAGGTTAAGCACAGACTGTCGTCTTTTGTATTTTCCCCCAATAATTACAGACCATGCAATTAGTATTAGCATAATTTGTGACCCAACACCAGCCAAGTTGATTGCAACGAGCAAAACACCATTGTAACAGCTGAATATCTAACACAGCGGTTCTCAAACTTTTTGGGCTCCGGAGACCTTTACATGCGTAAAAATGTATGCGGAGCCCCAGGGGTCCACTGATTGTATGTGTTGTACCTATCGATGTTTGTCAACCTCGCAGACCCCTGGAGATGTCTCTGGAGCACAGTTTGAGAAACACTGATCTACCACATCTAAACAAAGCAGGAGCAAACTGTATTTACATACACTCACCCAGGATTTCTTTCCCTTTCCAACTGACAGTAATGCAGTGTTTCTCTCAAAGGGAAACCACGAAACCACTTGGATAAACCTGTAACTGGCTGTGCCAGTTTGTTTAGTTACGAGCGTCGCGGCTGCCGAGCCTCCTGGCTCCCATTAGCTCCATTTCACCGTTTGCCACCAAGGGGAGCTAAGGGAAGCGGCGTGGCCAGGCAAAGGCCAATGTTAAACACTGACTGGTGTGGCTGGGTTTCACCCACAAAGTATTGACCACCGTTTGCCTAGATTTCCAAACTGTCTCTAGACACTCAGGACTAGGGACCAGGAAGCAGGGAGGAAACTAATAAGAGTCTTTTACATGCGCACAACGTGTTACACGTTCCCTCAAGCACTGCATGTCGGATGTTTTAGGGCATTCTGTCTCCTGTCCGTGTAGCAGCACAGATAGAGGCACTGCGGGGGTCTAGCAGTGAGAACCAATGAATTAGGACAGCTTCACCTTTAAGAACACAGCCAGGAAGCTGCCCTGTACTCAAACACGGCACCTAGAGAGGGGCAATAAAAACCCCTCTCTGCCACCCACCTCTGCTCTTTTGCACACTCAGCAGGTGGCTCATCCCACTGGGGTAACTCTTACCCCCTATGCTCCTCTCTGTGTGGGGACAAAAACCCTGTACAGGGGTTGGCTGCGTCCCCCCTAGCCAAGCTGAACCCCAGCTCCTCCCCTCTTCCTGATTTTTTTCCCTCTATCCCCCTTCTGCCTCACATTAAAGTGGCTTGATCCTCCCCCCCCCCCCCCCCCCGGCCAGTAATTTTATGCCCGCTGCTCGGCTCTCGCCACCCCCTTTCCTCCGTTTTGCCCCCTTTCGCCCATTTTAACCCCTGTAAAAAGCCACCCGCAGAAAGTGTGGGCAAGGCTAAGGGCAGTGGCTTCAGCAGAGCTACTGAGCATGCTCAGTGCATCTGGTTTGAGTAAGTTTAAAAAAAAATTGGGAGAATACAAAAGCCCCCCTGTCACAGCCACTCTGACTGGTGCCTCATTCCCACTGGGTTGACTGTTCTTACCTCTTCTGTCCTGCCTGTGCTGGGGCTTTGCCCTCTGTGTCTCTCCGGCCACGGAGTTTATCTGCCGCACCTCCCCCCCACCCGCCCTGATTTTGTCCCAGCACCGATTCTAGCCCTGCCTGCAGCCGCTTCACCCCCCTGCCCAGCCAATTTTCATCCCCCTCCTCCGTGTAGCCCCTTTTCCTTTTAACTCCATGTAATATGTAGTCATATACATAGTAAGGGCAGCACAAAGGGCAGGAGCTTCAACAGAGCTACTGAGCATGCTCAGTAACCCTACGTTTTTCCTAGGTGGGACAGCCCTATAGGGAGCGGCTCTGTACAAACCAATAGCTCAGCCCTTTGCCCGGGGCTTGCCCCTCACCTGCAGGCCACTCTGTGTCCAAACTAGTGGCTCAGCCCAGGCTCCTGGGCTATGTCTGCACTGGCGGCTTATTGCGCACAAACATTTTGTGCAAGAAAACGTCCACGCTGCCATGTGCACGCTGTGCTTTTGCGCAAGAGCGCCCACGGCAGTGTGGACGCCCTCTTGCGCAAGAAATCCCTGCATCCACACTGCCCCCTTGCGCCAGAGCTCCAGCGCAAGAGGGCTTACACCTGTTAGAAAAGAGCGTAGCGCTTGCGCAAGGAGCCGTCTCTTACCGCGCCGTACCGTAAATTTCCTTGCGCAAGAGCGGGCGGGCAGTGTAGACGCTCTGCGGATTCTTGCGCAATAACCCGCCTGTGTAGACATAGCCCAGGGGCCCCACGGAGGCAGCAGCAGCGTGTGACTGGGCTGCCCCACCCCGATCTGCGGAGCAGCCACGGGGCAGAACCTGTAGGAGGGAGGAGGGGGGGTTAACCCCTTACCTCCTGGGAGCTGTACACCTAGGCTGGACAGGGGCGGCCCCAGGCATGTGGAACCCAGCACAGGCTGTGATGCCCATGACAGCCCCTGGGGAGTGGGCAGGCAGGTGCAGGAGTTAGCAACTTTTTGGGCCTGGCGCTGCTGTGGGGTAGGGTGGGCAGGGCTGGAAGCTCCGTCTCTCCTACTCGCACCCCAGGGTAGGGTGGTCTGGTCATACGGTGCTGCTACCCCCATTGGGAGGGCTGGAGGAGCGGGGAGGGGTGCACTGAAAATCCGGCCAGTGGGGGAGAGGGGGCGTCAGTCCACATGTGACGTAGTTCGGTGACTCCAGTCCAGGGCTTAGCTCAAATTGAGAGCTGCGTGGCCAAGTAGCAGCCCTGCAGGGTTGGACTCCCCGGGGCTCTCCCAGAGCCTGACCAGGTCCTTTTGCACTGCAGCTTGCCGGTGAGGGGCGAGCCCCGAGCAAAGGGCTGGGCCAGGCAGCGGCAACATCTGCTATGGGACGGGGCTGGAGCAGGGGCTACTCGACCTGTGTGCTACTGCCCCAGCACTCCCTGTAGCTGCAGCCCACTCGGGACTTGGGGCAAATCGCAGGTGGAGGTGTCTGTGCAGGGGCCAAACCGACCACACGGGTGGTGGGGTCACACAGCTGGTGGCAGGCCCAGGAGTGGGGCCAAAGGCAAATCAGGGCAGGCAGCGGGGTTAAAAACCGGATCTGGCCCTGCCAGCCAGTGGCAGAGGGGAAACCCACAGTATTGATGGAGGGGGGGAGAGGAAGCCAATTGCAGTGCTCACGAACATGGCCAATGGGGGCGGATGTGGGTGTTTCCTCATTTCCAAGCTGGGGTATCTCAGAGCCGCTTCCCAGGGCAGTGATTCACATGGCCCGATATCCCCCAGGGACTGGCCAAGGCAGCTCTTCCCTGCCGGATAAGGTAGATTCCCCTGCTAAAAGGGCTGTTCGTGGAGAGGAGCTGCTGGATCCCTAAGGGCTCTTCAGTCCAGTGCAGTGGTTCTCAAAGTGCTGCCGTCATGGCTTGAGCTCAGCCCTCTCTGCTCCCCCACCTAGCGGGGAGCCCACGCTGCCGCTCGAGCCTCATGCTCCGTGCGTAGCGGCAAGGCTGCAGCACCAGCTCCGGCTTCCAGCTCGGAGGGCGTGCGGGGAGGGGGTGCAGAAAGCAAATTCAGCCCCCCTCGCTCCCCCATGGGCTGCAAAGCTATAGGTGGAGGAGCGCCGCTCCAGCCATGGGAAACTCCCACCTAGGTCCCACCAAACTCAGTCGCCATGGTAACAGCAGTGCATCCCTCAGGTACTCCTGCAGGGCAGGCAGCAGGTTGGGCTGCTCGGGGCCCAGCCGGGTGGGTTGGGCGGTCGTGGTGCGCGAGTGTCTGGTGCCCTCCCCTTTCCCCAGCAGCAGGTTGGGCCGTGCCAGGGGGCAGCACTGGGGTTGCGGAGCCCACACACAGGACACAGGTGGGGGCGTGAGGCCCTTCGGGGTTTTGCACCCACTGGGACTCGGTCCGGGTGGCCAAACCACCTCAGCGCCCACCTCCCCAGACTCTGCCCACCTATGAGACTCTGCCCCCCTCTGGGCTGGATGCCTCGCCTCTCCACACTGTGTCCAGTTTCCCTCCCCCAGGGACACCCCATCTCCCTGAACCCGATCAGCTACTCCCGAATCCCAGTAAATCTGGTCTGTGGGAAGCCCTGAACCTTAGTCCTACCTGTCCCTTTCCCTCGCCCTGTGGGGCCGGAGCGCCAGAGGAATGAGGTGTCTTGGTTGGGAGGTTTTGGAGGTGTTGTTTTGCTTCTCCCTTGAGTCATTCCCAACTAATTTTTCTGGGGGCCAGTGGCCCCTGACACACAGAAGATTCCCCAACCCTGCCATAAATAAAACATGGAAATCTTTTGTGTTGGACATCAATTAATATTTTACTTTATTTGAAATGTTTGATAAACTTAACATGAGAAAGTTAAAGCACTTAGTCTGTTTAATAATTTAAATTGCGGCAGCACTAGCAAGATGGCGCTGGTGTAATTAAGTAATTAATGGTGAGTTTCTATTCGCAACGGGTGGTCGGCGGACAGGTTTCCATTGAGCCAGGTGGTCAATGGGCCAAAAAATTTGAGAACCACTGGTCTAAGTGGTATGGCTCAGTGAGAACTAATGACTGAAAGCAGAAGCCAGACAATTTCAGGCTAGAGAGGAGGCACAAATGTTTGATAGGGAAGATGATTAACCCCTGCAACAAATGGCCAAAGGACGTGAGGGATTCTCCATCTCTTGAGAAGTTTAGACACCTCCATCCATGTTCAGGCAGCAGAATAAATGGCTGCTTTAGATGAAACACTGGGCGTTCAGAACTGAATCCCCTTGTTTCAGGTGCAGGAATGTTGAAACTCAAGCCAGGTATTCAGGAAAATGAATGTGGTTTTGGGGTCTAACTTGTGTGTGCTTTTTATGGAATATCTAGACTCAAGCATTTGCCCAAAATGTCCAGGTCTAGCACAGGGGTCGGCAACCTACACTATGGCTGTCTTGGCTGCCCCATGTGCCAGAGCTGGAGCAGGGCTGGGGTGCGGATGGCCCTACTGGGACAGCTGCACCGTTGCCCCAGTTCCAGCTCCGGCATGGTGGCTGCCCAGTTGCTCCCAGGGTGGGCTGTGTGGCAGGCGGCTCGCACCATGTGCTGGAACTGGGGCCGGGTAGGATCCCATCTGGCCACAGCATTCCGATCCTGGGGCAGAACCTGCAGTCTGGCCCCCATCTAGCCACAGAAAGGACTGGCAGCAACCCTTCCCCCCCCCCCCCCCCACTGTGGCACGGCTAGGAGGGGACATAACCCTGACTCCCGCACCCCCACATCAGCAGCCTCCTGCCATAAGATTAACAGAAGACAGCCCGAATGTCTGCATGAAGCTGGATTTGTCCAGTTATGATGTAAACTTCAAAGAAACGTGCGAAAAGATGCAGCAGCAGAAGTCCCGTTAAATAAAGTCCGTGAGAACAATGTTTCATTGACGCTACTATCAATCATCATGTCAGTTATCAATCCTATTACGTTGTATATTTTCAGTTCATGCCAAAGGGCATTCTTATACGGCTCTGTGTTGACCACTTGCTCTGAATTTCGATGTAGTTTGGCTCCTTAGTTTGAAAAGGTTGCCGGCCCCTGTTCTAGCAGGTGTGTCACCAGGAACAGAGTCTGGAGAGAATGGGTGGTGGAAAGGATTAAAGCCCTTTCTGAAATGTCTCCCATTGCTCTTCTCCCCCCGACAGGTTGCAGAACGCCCATGTCTTGCTCCAGCTCAGCCCATGGCCTGCAGAGCCAGGGACAGGAAATGGCTGTGGCGGAGCTGGTGAGCTTCGAGGAGGTGGCTGTGTATTTCTCAGAGGAGGAATGGGCTCTGGTGGACCCGGATCAGAGAGCCCTCTACTGGGATGTGATGCAGGAGAATTATGAGGCTGTGAGCTGCCTTGGTAAGGATCCTTGTCCCCTCGGGTATCAGGAGCTGGGTGGGCTCTGGAGCAGCTGGGTTTGGTTCAGTTCAGGGTCTAACGAAACTACCTAAACTTTACCCTACTTACAGAAAATGAAGAATGGTGTCTTGGAGAGAGAGAGAGAGAGACATGCTTGTCCCTCTCTGTAGCTGCAGAGGACTCTCTCACAGAGACAAAAGGAGAAAGGAAAAAATCCAAATTCCTTTGTCCCAGTTTGAAAGCCCCACCTACATTCCTACCGGTCACTCCACCTGGCTAGGTGTAGTTAACCCCTTAAATCCCAGGCTGCTGGCTAACCCTCATAATCATGACAGACACCATAAAAGGGGCCCAACTTAAATTGAATGCCCCAAAATAATAAAACATAGTGGCTGTGTCTAGACTGGCCAGTTTTTCCGGAAAATCAGCCGCTTTTCCGGAAAAACTTGCCAGCTGTCTACACTGGCCGCTTGAATTTCCACAAAAGCACTGACTTTCTACTGTAAGAAATCAGTGCTTTTTGCGGAAATACTATGCTGCTCCCATTCGGGCAAAAGTCTTTTTCTGAAAGACTTTTGCGCGAAAGGGCCAGTGTAGACAGCAGAGATTTCTTTTCTGCAAAAAAGCCCCGATCCCGAAAATGGCAATTGGGGCTTTTTTGCGGAAAAGCGCGTCTAGATTGGCCACGGACGCTTTTCCGCAAAAAGTGCTTTTGCGGAAAAGCGTCCTGACAATCTAGACGCTCTTTTCTGAAAATGCTTTTAATGGAAAACTTTTCCGTTAAAAGCATTTCCGGAAAGTCATGCCAGTCTAGTCGTAGCCAGTAAGGGAACCAAAAAAGTGCCTCTGTGGGTTAACTACCAAGTAAAAGAAGCCGTGAGATAAAAAAGGCATTGTTTAAAAGCGAAAGTTAAACACTAGTGAGGAAAATAGAAAAAAGCATAAAGTCTCTCAAATTAAGTGTAAATATATAATAAGGAAAGCCAAAAAGAAGTTTGAAGAACAGCTAGCCAAAAACTCAGAGCAGGAAACCTGCTAAACAACCAGTGGGGCCCCTGGATGGTCAAGATGCTAATGGAGCACTCAAAGACGATAAGGCCATTGCAGAGAAACTAAATGAATTCTTTACTTCGGCCTTCACAGCTGAGAATGTGAGGGAGATTCCCAAACCAGAGCTGTTATTTTTAGGTGACAATTCTGAGGAATTGTCCCAGATTGAGGTGTCGTTAGAGGAGCTTTTGGAACAAATTGATAAACTTAACAGTAACAAGTCACCGAGATGAGATGGCTTTCACAGAAGAGTTCTGTAAGAACTCAGCTGTGAAATTATGGAACTATTAACTGTGGTTTGTAACCTATTCTTTAGCTATTTTCCAGTCATTAGGTACAGAAAGGCTGCGTCTAGATTGGCATGATTTTCTAGAAATGCTTTTAACTGAAAAGTTTTCCGCTAAAAGCATTTTTGGAATAGAGCGTCTAGATTGGCACGGACACTCTTCCGCAAAAGCACATTTTGCGGAAAAGCGTCCGTGCCAATCTAGACGCGCTTTTGCGCAAAAAAGCCCTGATCGCCATTTTCGCGATCCGGGGCTTTTTTGCGAAAAACATATCTGAATTGTCTACACTGGCCCTTTCGCGCAAAAGCTTTGCGCAGAAGGGACTTTTGCCTGAACGGGAGCAGAATAGTATTTCCGCAAGAAGCACTGATTTCTTATATGAGCTCATCAGTGTCCTTGCAGAAATTCAAGCGGCCAGTGTAGACAGCTGGCAAGTTTTTCCGGAAAAGCAGCTGATTTTCTGGAAAAACTGGCCAGTCTAGACACAGCCAAGATGATTTAATGTGACTCCTATATTTACAAAGGGCTCTAAAGGTGATCCTGGCAATTACAGACTGGTAATTCTAATGTCAGTACTGGGCAAAGTAGTTGAAACTATAGTTAAGAATAGAATTGTCAGACACATAGATGAACATTATTTGTTGGGGAGAAGTCAACATGGTTTCTGTAAAGGAAAATCATGCCTTACTAATCTGCTAGAGTTCTTTGATGGGGTCAGCAAATATGTGGACAAGAGGCATGAAGTGGATATAGTGTACTTAGATTTCCAGAAAGCCTTTGATAAGGTCCCTCACCAAAGGCCCTTAAGTAAAGTAAGTTGTCATGGCATATATTGGCATTGGGAAAAATAATCCCAACTATACATACATAAAATATTTGACTCGTGCTTTTATTAATGTTTGAGTCTCTATGTGTGTGTTCCTCCTCTCTATAAACTTTTAGCTGGTTATGTCCCTCTGAGGTCTCATATTTTAAATTTTATTATATATTTGTATTTTTTGTTTGTTCTTGTAAGCCACCTTGAATATTTTAAATAGAAAGGCGGGGTAAAAATATTTAAATAAATAAAATAAATACAATATGATGGGGAGTAATTGAGCTACAATTACTCAAGAGAGATCTTGGAGTCATTGTGGCTAGCTCTCTGAAAACATCCACTCAATGTGCAGTGGCAGTCAAAAAAGCAAACAATGTTACAGCTCATTAAAAAAAGGGATAAAAGATAAGATAGAGAATAGCCTGTTGCCTCTATAAAACCATGGTATGCCCACATCTTGAATATTGCATACAGATGTGGTTGCCTTATCTTAAAAAGATATATTGGCATTGGAAAAGGTTCAGAAAAAGGCAACAAAAATGATTAGGGGTTTGGAACAGGTCCTGTATGAAGAGAGATTTAAAAAGACTGGGACATTTCAATTTAGAAAAGAGTAGACAATGGGGGGGGAGATGATAGGTATGGAGAAAGTGAATAAGGAAAAGTTATTTACTATGGCTATGGCTATGTCTAGACTACAAACCTCTTTCGATAAAGAGCATCTAGACTACAACCAATACTTTCGAAAAAGCAAGCCGCTTTTTCGAAAGAGAGCACCCAGGCAGTCTGGATGCTCTTTCAAAAAAAGCAGTTTGCATTACATAGCGCCTTTTTTTCGAAAGAGCACTTTCTAAAAAAGGCGCTATTCCTTGTAAAATGAGGTTTTCCACGGTCGAAAAAACTGCTGCGTTTTTTTCAATTTACTTTCGAAAGAACGTGGCAGCAACTAGACGCAAGGGAAGTTTTTTCGAAAAAGTCACTTTTTTCGAAAAAACCCTGTAGTCTAGACACACCCTATATGTTGTTATAAGAAGCAGAGGTCACTAAATGAAATTAACAGATAGAGTTTTGAAACAAAAGGAAGACTTTTCACGTAGTGCACAGTCAACCTGTGGAACTCCTTGCCAGAGGATGTTGTGAAAACCAAGACTTTAACAGGATTTAAAAAAAACTAGATAAATCCATGGAGGATAGGTCCATCAATACTTATTAATCAGGATGGGTAGGAACAGTGTCCTTAGCCTCTATTTCTCAGAAACTGGGAATGGGCGATAGAGGAAGAATCATCACTTGATGATTCCCTGTTCTATTCACTTCATCTGGGGCAACTTGTATTAGTCACTGTTGGAAGACAGGTTGCTGTGCCAGATGGATGTTTGGTCTGAACCAGTATGACCGTTCTTATGTTACTTCTGGAGAGGATTTTTCCCACTTCAAGTTGTTTTCAGTTATCCAGTGTTGCTTTGTCAGGATTGAATGTTGGTTACGGGACACTAAACAGGAGGTTTGGAATAACACTTGCCTCATGCTACAGTCTTACTGACCCACTCACAGAACACACCCCCTGCCATCCCCTCGTCCTCCAGTGATATGTGGCCACCGTTACCAGAATAAAGCCCACATTTTGGGCTGGATTGCTGACATCCTGGGCAGTGCAGGAAGGGATGTGGCTACATGGGAGGCGGGGTGCTGTGGAAACTCCGTTGTCTGATTTAATGCATTAGAGTGAGGGTAATCGAAGTTCATCTTCCCTTTTCCTGTTGCAGAGGCAACTCTGAGGCCGGGGTGAGGAGCTAGTGTCCCCCGATTGTCGATACTATTCCTGGCATATTTCCGACCTTGTAACTATGATGGGGAAGGAGGAATGGGGCGCCTCCACTATTTTCCAGTGTTAGAATTATAGAGCAGTGAATACTCTGCAGTCCTAGGCCAACAGGTCTGTCCCCTCCTATCAGCAGGCACAGAGGAAGCACTTGCGTTTGGCCAAGGTGCGTTTCAGTTGACAGCTGACAGACATCTGCCCGGAGATGTTAGAAAGCCTGGACTAAAAGGTAGTTTGATGGAAGGGAGACCGATCCAGAGCGGAGAGGTCTGAGGGGATTCTACATGAGCAGAACTTAATGCAAGATCTGACTTGGATTTTTTTTTAATGTAAAGTATTCAGGTTGCCTTTGTAGAGACGTGTTAATAATCTGCGCTCTTCCTCGCCGTTCTGAGGAGGCTATTGAGTATTTTTAGAGAGTGCAGATGAGGCTGCAGTGAGGCCTTAACAAGCACAGGATCAGGCTCTAAACTGCTGGCAAGTCCACACAGTGAACAAACTGAATAAACACTTTGATCTTTCTGCTGCAGTGTCCGTCTGGGTGGCACCCAGCAATGCCAGGCGAAAAGGAATAGCTCTGTGGTGGTGTTGTGACTGCGGTTGCTTTAAGAAGTTGCGTTCGTGCTGGTTACTCTCTCAGATTTTGTCTACACAAGCAAGCTTAGAGTGGTGCCGCGGTAGCCCTGTACCACAGCAGTGCGGGCATGACAAGAGCGCTGGGAGAGAGCTCTCTCCCAGGGCTGTAGACAAACCACCTCCAGGAGGGGAGTAGCTGGGAGCGTATTTACCCTGATGCTTCACAGCGCTGTGACTTGCTGCGCCCATAGAGTCCATGCTGAGTCGCGACCCTGAGCACCAAATCTTCGGGGCCTGGAGGCTCCACTTCTCCAGCAGCAGGGTGCGCGCCCGTGACAGGAGAAGCCGCACGCTGCCCAGGGGCGCTGCCCAGCTCATAGTGAGGCCTGTGTCAAGGACATCCCAAAACATGCAGTAGAACTGTATGATGAGCTGTTGGTGCCTGCGGATGGGTTAGTGGGCATCACACAGAGCCCTTCTGAGAGCTTGGCCAGAGTGGAAGGAAGCTTTAGCCGGTCTCCAGCAACCCATGCTGACCACCAGGCCTGCATCCCACAGGGCCACTCACAGATTGGTCAGTCCGGAGAGGAAAGGCTGGTGTAGAAAATTCTCGCCCTTTATCTCGTCTGCTCTAGAGCCATAAGGGCAGCGCTGTCCTCTGCTAGGAGATGGGACTTTTCTCTTTCTCTTCTCCAAAGCACACAAGAAGCAGGAGCCACAACACATCCCGTCCAGTGGTTCCATCCATAACTAGACAAAAACAACATGAGCTCAGAGTTCCTTCAGGACCCACAGTTCTTCCCATTTCTCTCAGCGCTCACTGCAGACTCAGAGACAATGAGGATCGGGAACCACGTATCTTTCAACCGCCGTGGCTTGATTAGGCAACGAGGCAGCCAGGTCATGGCCATATGCACGCGGCTTTTGTTGCTGCTTGGCCTAAAAACTGGCGTTCTAGCTTCCTCAGACAGTCTGGGCAGGTCACAGGCAGCCTGGCTCGGTTATTAGGGGGCAGGAGTGCTGGGTACATGCAGCTGCAGACACACTGCAAAAGTGGTGGTTATTTTTCCATACAATATACCCTACTAGCAGCAAAGGTAAACCTCTGTCTCATCACACGGGCTAACCAGAAGTCAGAAATGCAGCTTCCTTAAATATTCCAGTCCTTGTTTCAACACCCAGATGCTAGAGTTAATGAGGAGTGGTGAGTTACAACCAGTTTCGTTAACCAAAGGATTTTCCTGATTCCAAAGGACCAGCCACGTACCCAGGCCAATAAATAACTCAGATCTTACCCCAGAATCACACTTAAGCTAATTCTCTCTGCAGTCTATGACTGTGTCTAGACTGGCAAGTTTTTCCGGAAAATCAGCCGCTTTTCCGGAAAAACTTGCCAGCTGTCTACACTGGCCGCTTGAATTTCCGGAAAAGCACTGACGATCTCATGTAAGATTGTCAGTGCTTTTCCGGAAATACTATGCTGCTCTCGTTCGGGCAAAAGTCTTTTTACGAAAGACTTTTGCGCCAAACGGCCAGTGTAGACAGCACAGTACTATTTTCCACAAAAAAGCCCCGATTGCAAAAATGGCGATCGGGGCTTTTTTGCAGAAAAACGCGTCTAGTTTGGCCACGGATGCTTTTCCGCAAAAAGTGCTTTTCCGTTAAAAGCATTTCCGGAAAATCATGCCAGTGTAGACGTAGCCTATAGGTTTATTTGCATGAGAAGAGAAAAAGGTGAGAATTACAACTGGGGAAAGCAATCAAATAATCAAACATTGCAACATTCTGAGATCAGGTTTGAATCGATGATGGAATAAACTGCTGGCTTATTAAGTGTCTGGTTGCTTCCAAAAGATTGGACAGTTCTCTGTCCTGTGGTTAGAATGATCTCATTAGGATATGTCTATAGTCCGGAGATCAGAGCAAGGAAGAGGCCAAATGGAGTTGTTTCATTAGCCTTTTAGAGCTCTCTGGCATGTGGATAGCAGGGTTTCCTCTTTGGCTGTGTCTACACTGGGCCACTTATTCCGGAAAATCAGCCGCTTTTCCGGAATAAGCTGCGAGCTGTCTACACTAGCCCTTGAATTTCCGGAAAAGCAACGACGCTCTACTGTACAAAATCAGCCGCTATTCCGGAAAAACTATTCTGCTCCCGCTCGGGCATAAGTCCTTATTCCGGAACTCTGTTCCGGAAAAGGGCCAGTGTAGACAACCCAGTAGTCTTTTCTGGGAAAAAAGCCCCGATCGCGAAAATGGCGATCGGTGCTCTTTTCTGGAAAAGCGCGTCTACATTGGCCACAGACGCTTTTCTGGAAAAAGGGCTTTTCCGGAAAAGCAGCCTGCCAATGTAGACGCTCCTTTTCCGGAAAAACTGAAAACGGAATAGTATTCCGTTTTAAGCAGTTCCGGAAAAAGGTGCCAGTGTAGACACAGCCTTTTTTTTTTTCCCATCCATGTGTGGAATGCATGTTGTTGTGTGTACTGATGCATGTGCTCTTGTGCATCACCAGTAGAAACTCACCATCGTGTGCATAACACAGAGACTGTGTGTGCATGTGTGAGAGAGAGAGAGAGATGCACCAGTGTATATGGCAGGGGTGGCCAACCCGCAGCTCACAAGCTGCATGCGGCTCTTCAAAGGAAAAGTTGCGGCTCCTGCACCCGTGGCTGTTCTTCATTCCCCTGCTCTGTCCTTTTGTCCTTGTCTGGTCAGGGCGCTGCTTGGGGCAGGGAGATCTGATGCTGCAGCCAGTGGAAGCCTGCTTTGGCCACACATGGCTCTTAAAGGGTCAGCGTTTTGTTTTTTCTCAACAACTTTCCGACCGATGGAAGCCTGCTTGGGCTACATGCAGCTGTTAAAGGGGCAGCGTGTGTGTGTGTGGTGGGGGAGGGGGGGTTGTGGGTTTTTTTTTTTTTTGCTCAACAGCTTTTTTCCCTCGGCTCTTCGCACTGTATCCACCACTATTTTGGCTCTTTGTCTGTGACAGGTTGGCCATCCCTGGTGTATGGGTTTGGGTTATTCAGGCTGAGTATGGGTGAGAGAGACAGAGACTCTGTGTGTGTTTGCAGAAACTTACTGGGTAAGTTTCCGAGAAACCCCATGCACTGTCTCTTTAAGACACTGCAAGCTTCCCCTGAGCCCTGTAGTCTCTCCTCACCCACTCTGTGCAGATGGGGCACGTGAGCAGGGAAAGGGGGAGAATATGTGTGAGACACAGGGTGTGTGTTTGTGTGTGACACAGGCCTCTGTCTATGTGGGGTCCCAGCTCCCTGTAGACTGAGGTTGCTGAGCGGGATGCATAGCAGCCTCTGTTTGCAGGGACCTTCAGCCTGGTGCACATAGAGGCTGCTTCGTGGCAGCCTCCTCTGGTCCCCTCCTACAGAAGCAGCAAGGAGGAGGGGGAGAATGTGAATAGTTGACAAGGCTTATTGGTTAATCGTGTAGTTGACCACGTGTTGATATCCCCTAGTTCAGACAACTTCCTCTGCCTCCTTCTGGTTCAAGTAGAGCCTCTGAGCCAAACAGCAGAGCAAGCTGAGCTCCCCAGCCAGTAGGGTTGCCAGGTGTCCGGTCTTCACTCGGACAGTCTGGTTTTCACCACCATTGCACATGGCTGGTATTTTCTGTTTTTCTCAGATGGAAGGCAGGTGGGGATTTAAAGGCGCAGCAATCTTTTTTTTTTTTTCCCTCAACCAATTTTTTTTCCCTCCATGTTTGGTATTTTGTTGTAAAGTATCTGGCAACCCTACCAGCCAGAAGCTTTGTGGACAGAGCCCTTGGGGACCCAGAGCTCTGTTGGGTTCTTTCTCTCCAAGTCAGCTCCCTCACTAGAGCTCCCCTAAGGAGTGTGGGCCTGGCCTGAGTTGGGGGGATGGAACGGGCCATGAGGAAGATGTAGTTGTACCTTAAGAGTGCAGCAGAGCGCTCAGGTCCCCTAGGGAATAAGCTGGGCCATTCCTGAAGCAGGGGAGATGGACCTTTATTGCAGGTGAGCGTGTCTTGTGATCCCAGAGCCCAGTCTCTACAAAGTGGGGGAGTGGGGAGCGTCTCTGGGTGGGTGACTCAGATCCTGGCTCTGGAAGCAGTAATGGCTTAATGGACAAGATCAGCACTTGCTTAATTGCTCCCCCACGCCCCCAGCAGGATTTCCAGACTCCAGCGCTCATGGGATCTCCTGGGTGGAGCGAGGGGAGGAGCTGCAGATCCCTGATCTCCAGGGCTGTGAGGAAGGGGAGATCATCAGTGACAGCCACACAGGTGAGTAATCAGCTAAACTGACTCAGAAACCAGCTTCCCTCTCTTCTTAGTGGGTGTCCCTTGTACATTTTCATCAACTCTAATTGACCCATCAGCCTGTACTTAACTCCAGTCAGAGGGTATGAGGAAGGTTGAGTTTCCCCCTCTGGAGAAAGGTTGTGGGGAAGGAGGATGAACTCAATTGATGATTAGTGAACCTTTCCAGCCATTATTTGGGTGTACTCTCCTTTTTCTGTTCCCCCTTCAAAGTTTTCTTTTCAACTCAGCACAGAGAATGACTCCAGTTTGGATTCTCTCTCTATCCCAGCAGGTGATGGGACGGTGAGTGAGAACAATGAGGAGTCTCTTCAGCAGGAAGGACCAGAGCAAGTGGCTCCAAGTGAAATGCCATTGGGAATATCTGAAGGGCATGTTTCTCAGAGTCCTGAGCAGGGAGAGACCTGTGAGAGTCAGCATAGCCCAGAAAGACAGCAGGGAAACCATCCAGAAGAGGGACAGGGTGAATTCAGTTATATGAGCAGAAGTGTGGAAAGAAACACAGAAACCACTGAACAGAAAATCCCCCTTCAACAAGCACCCTACACTTGCAGTGATTATGCAACTCTTATTGAACATGAAAGAACCCACACAGGAGAGAAGCCCTTCAGATCCTCTGACGGTGGGAGATGCTTCAGTCAGAGCTCAGACCTTATTAAACATCATAGAATCCACACAGGAGAGAAACCCTTCAGCTGTTCTGAGTGTGGGAAAAGCTTCAGTCAGAGGTCAGACCTTGTTAGACATAGGAAAATCCACACAGGAGAGAAACCCTTCAACTGCTTTGACTGTGGGAAAAGCTTCAGTGAGAGTTCAGATCTTGTTAAACATAGGAGAATCCACACAGGGGAGAAACCCTTTTACTGCTCTGACTGTGGGAAAAGCTTCAGCACGAACTCACATCTTGTCCGACATCAGAGAACCCACACAGGAGAGAAACGTTTCAACTGCTCTGACTGTGGGAAAAGTTTCTTTGAGAGCTCAGACCTTATTACACATAGGAGAATCCACACCAGAGAGAAACCCTTTTACTGCTCTGAATGTGGGAGAAGCTTCAGTCAGAGGTCAGACCTTGTTAGACATAGCAGAATCCACACAGGAGAGAAACCTTACAGTTGCTCTGACTGTGGGAAAAGCTTCAGTCAGCGGTCAGATCTCGTTAGACATAGGAGAATCCACACTGGGGAGAAACCTTTCAGCTGCTCCGACTGTGGGAGAAGGTTCAGTGAGAGCTCATTCCTTGTTAAACATAGGAGAATCCACACCGGGGAGAAACCTTTTTACTGCTCTGACTGTGGGAAAAGCTTCAGTAGGAACTCACATCTTGTCAGACATAAGAGAACCCACACAAGAGAGAGATGTTTCAGGTGCTCTATCTGTGGGAGTAGCTTCAGTACGAGATCACTCCTTGTTAGACATAGGAGAATCCACACTGAGGCAAAAAACTTTGTCAGGGCTGTTCCCCACTCTGGCACTCAGAGTGCAGATGGTGAGGGTCCACAAGAGAGCTTCAAAACCTTGCTTCTACAGGCACTGGTTAAAAAAATCTCCAACCAGAATAATAATACACAGATTTTGGGGAATCCCTGTCACAATCAAGTGCTTTTTCCCTAAAAATCAGGTGTGAACACTTGAAATCACCCCCAAGGTACTCCAAGCTCTTTTGCCGCAAAAGAACTTGAAAAATAAAAGGAAAAACAAGTTGCAGTCTCTGGTAGCTGACCCCTCAGTGAGAGGCATGTAGATACACACAGACAGACCTTCCAACACACATGAAACAAATAATCACCTTAAAATAAGTTATTTTTATTACAAAACAAAAGATAAACTTGATAAAGCATACTTGGTTGCTAGATATTACAGAACTACTAAGGAAAACAAATTTAAAAACAGAAAATTTCTAGGAACAATGCTTAGATGGTAATTGGAGGAGGGAAGACATAGACTCTTACAAAGCAGTTGAAACCAAACCACAAAATAAAGGAAAATGATCCTGAACACAATTGGATTCACTTTTTCCTTTTTACTGACTTCTACTTTTCTCTTTGTTCAGAAAACTCCAAATTCCTTGGAGACATGGAAGGTCCTGCCTGGGTTTAAATCATTCTGTGTCTTTCAATTCCTGGTTTATCTTTCCCACACAAGGAATACAGGCAAGGAACCTATGTCAATTCAGATTTCAACACTCTATCTTGATTGGTTTTCCTGGCCCAGAAAATGCTCCAGGAGTGATGAAAAGAAATGTGAAATACAAGTACAGAGCCCATATTCATAACTTCAAGTACAAAAATGATACATATATATGTACAAAAATTCTTCTAAAACAAAAGTGGAATTGATTAACAAATTCATGGTCCGTTTTTTTTGTCAGTGTTGTGGTCAGATTATTTTTAAAACCGTGAACTTCACTATTTCAGATCATGAAATTTCAAATTTCAATGTGTTGTACTTGTAGGGGTCCTGACCAAAAAAGGAATTGTGGGGTTGGGGGAGGGGTGTCACAAGGTTATTGTTGTGGGGGGGAGGTTGGTATTGCTACCATTTTGTGCTGCCTAGAGTGGGGTGCTGCAGTCAGAGCTGGGCACCTGACCAACATGTAGGTATCAATGACAGGGAAGCTTTCACGTGTTAATTACATTGTATTATGAATGTGGATGGTTCCATTTATTAGGATCAATGATGTAAGATTATGCAGGAAGTCATATGAGTTATATTGTCCTCAAATTGGTCCTATTTAAATATGGCAATTTGGCACTGTGAGAAAGCTGGTGCAACCTATCACCTCCAGTTAAAGAGAAGAACCTAAAAGATTTAAACAAAACCTTTGGCTACGTCTACACTGGCCCCTTTTCCGGAAGGGGCATGTAAATTTCACGAGTCGTCGTAGGGAAATCCGCGGGGGATTTAAATATCCCCCGCGGCATTTAAATAAAAATGTCCGCCGCTTTTTTCCGGCTTTTAAAAAAGCCGGAAAAGAGCGTCTAGACTGGCCCCGATCCTCCGGAAAAAGTGCCCTTTTCCGGAGGCTCTTATTCTTATTGCCTCTGTCTGGTTCTTTGATTGTTTCTGTCTGCCGTATAATTAATTTTGCTGAGTGTAAACCAATTAAGGGGGTGGGATATAATTGGTTAGATTATTATACTACAGTAGGGGAAGGCTGGCTAATTCAATTTCAGTAGAATGATTAGTTAAGTAAATATAACTGTATACATTGGGTCAAGCAGGAAATGGGTGGGAAAGAGCAAGGGGGAGGGGAAAAAAGGAAAGGAAATTGGATTTGTGCTTGCTGGAGGCTAACACCAATAAACATTGAATTGTTTGTGTCTCTGGACTTCGGGTATTGCTATTCTCTGCTTAGTGATGTGAGAAGGACCAGGGAAGTGGGAGGATGAAGGGAAAAGCCCTCTAAGGGTATGTCTACACAGCATTATTACTTCGGAATAACAAAGTGCACGTCTACACTACATTTAAACATAATGTTGAGCTGGGAGGATTCTTTACTCTGATTCCTGTAACCCTCATTTTATGAGTAAGGGAAGTCGAAAGAAGAGTGTTCTTCCTTCGACTTCCTGCTGTGTAGAAGCGCCAAAAGCCGAATTAAGCTATTTCGACTTCAGTTACGCAATTAACATAGCTGAAGTGGTGTAACTTAATTCAGCTTTTGTCCTGCAGTGTAATGGATTCCTGGGGGCTTGACACCCAATCTTGTCATCACTTAGGACAGAAGCAAGGATGTTTGCACTCTGGGATGCTCTCTCTCTATTCGATGCTACCCTGGCACACTGGAGTTGGCAAGAACAAATCTTGTCAAACCGACCTGACAGCTTGCTTTGACAGGGTAACAAGTCTTGTGGATAGTTGACAAGCAGTAGACATATCTCTAGATTTGAGTGAGGCATTCAATATAATGTATTTACTGGGAGGGTGGTGAAGCACTGGGATGGGTTTCCTAGGGAGGGATGGAATCTCCATCCCTAGAGATGTTTAAGTCCCTGCTTGACAAAGCCCTGGCTGGGATGATTTAGTTGGGGTTGGTCTTGCTTTTAGCAGGGGATTGGACTCAGTGACTCCTGAGGTCTCTTCCAGCTCTATGATTCTATGACCAGCTCATTAACAAACTAGGGAAATACAACTTTGAGGAGCTACTGTGAGGGTGCATAATGGGCTAGAATACCCATTCCCAGAGAGTAGGTTAAGCACTGGAATGAATTGTCTTGTATGGGGGAAAATCAAATAACTCCAATTGTGTCTAAGGGAGGACACTGGAGGAAATCAAAACTCTCTAAAAGAAAACTGCTGTAAGGGTTAAAAGTTTTCCAGACCTCTCTCCCTGTATCAGAGTGAAATCATCTAAACTCTAATCAAAGACCCTTACAATGCCTATCTCAAGTTCATGGATACTCCTAGTCTGTCACAAATTGTCATGTAAACTCATCTTTGTCACAGTTTGCCTACTCACTCAGGTTCTCATGTGCCTTGGTTCTGTAAAACTTACTTCTAGCACTCCTGGGCTACGTCTACACTGGCCCCTTCTCCGGAAGAGGCATGCTAATTTAGAACTTTGAAATAGGGAAATCCGCGGGGGATTTAAATATCCCCCACGGGATTTAAATAAACATGGCTTGGGGAAAAGCCGGAAAAAAGCGTCTAGACTGGCGCGATCCTCCGGAATAAAGCCCTTTTCCGGAGGATCTCTTATTCCTACTTGAGGATCTCTTATTCCTACTTGCAAGTAGGAATAAGAGATCCTCCGGAAAAGGGCTTTATTCCGGAGGATTGCGCCAGTCTAGACGCTTTTTTCCGGCTTTTCCCCAAGCCGGAAAAAAAGCGGCGGCCATGTTTATTTAAATCCCGCGGGGGATATTTAAATCCCCCGCGGATTTTCCTATTCCAAAGTTCTAAATTAGCATGCCTCTTCCGGAGAAGGGGCCAGTGTAGACGTAGCCCTGGTGTGAACAGAAACCTCTCAGAGTACTTCTGCTGAGACTTTGATATGTTAAAGAAAACAATCAACAACTAAACTGTCTGAACATACTGTATAAAGAATCCCTGAAACTGTCTCTCTTGGGTAGCTGTCAGCCTGCATGCATGCATAATAAAGTTTTCCTTCTAGATTTCTCTCCTGCCTCACTGCTTTGACCTCCAGCCTTGGACCTTTCAGGGGCTCTGTACCCCAGGGGAACGAGATTTCCCCCACATTTGTGCAATGGTGAAATCTTCATCGGTGGAGATTTTTAAGAGGAGATTAGACAAACAGCTGTCAGGGATTGTCTACATTAGGGGTAGAAAAGCGCGTCTAGATTGGCATGGATGCTTTTGTGCAAAAAGTGCTTTTGCGCAAAAGCATCCGTGGCCAGTCTAGATGCGATTTTGCGCAAAAAAGCCCCGGTCACCATTTTAGCCATCAGGGCTTTTTTGTGCAAAACAGTTCTTCCCTGACTACACTGGCCCTCTTGCACAAGTATTCTTGCGCAAGAGGGCTTTTTCCCGAGCAGGAGCTGTTTTTCCACAAAAACTCTGTAGTATAGACATAGCCTCAGGGTGGTTAAACATTAGAATAAATAAATTGCCTAGGGAGGTTGTGGAATCTCCATCACTGGAGATTATTTAAGATTATTTAAGAGCAGGTTAGACAGACATCTCTCAGGGGTATGATACAGATGGTGCTTGCTCCTGCTATGAGGGCAGGGGACTGGACTTGATGACTTCTCAAGGTCCTTTCCAGTCCTAGTGTTCTATGATTAAGGAGGGCAGTTCCTGCTCCGGGGCAGCACCCCAAACCTGTCCCTATTACAAGCAGCTCGATCACATCCTTGGGGGGGGCAGTCCCTCCTCACCCCATGTCGTGGACTTGGGAGTCAGAACACCCATCATGGCCCACCTGGAGGGCAGTACCTGGGATATCGAGGAGGAGGAGGTGCCAAGTGAGGCCAGCACCATACTGAGGGATGTCAGCCCTGGCCTAAAGTGGCGTCCCAGGACGTCTCCCAGGCACCACCTGAGGCAGGGGAAGGCTCATCAGGTGAGTGCCACCTTTTCCCTACACACACAGGGAGGAAGTGGTGGGAGGCCAGGGGCTGTTGGGTGCGCCCCGCTCAGCCTTCTCTACCTGGGGATTCCACAGCAGCCCATGCGCACGGAGCACCTGTCCACATCGCACATCCCCAGGAGCCGGCCACAGAGGACTCTTGTGCTCCTGCTCACAGGGAACTGCCTTACCCCTGACCCTGGGGTGGGACGGGACGGCCTCCCACCGCATGCCCCACTGTTGGGGGGGGGATACAGTCATGGACACACGCACAGCGGTGCCCCACACACCACATGGTCTTGCCTGCACTCCTGGGGCAGCACCCGCTCCCGGGTTAGCGCGGCGGAGGACATGGAGCCCCGGCATGGGAACCTAGTCAGCGGAAGGAAGTGGAGGGGACCTCAGCAACACCCTCCCCTGCCGCTCACACATGCCTCCTCCCAAACCCCCTGCCCCCCTCTCTGTGGGACGCCACCACTGCCAGACCCTGTGTGTGTGCAGCACGGAGGATAGCTGAGCCACTCTGTTTCCCCACACACACACAAGATCCCCGCCTGGCTGGCATCTTCCCATGCCTGCTTGTCCCCAGAGAATCGATGTCCCTGCAGGAAAGTGATAGTGTTCCTGCAGGAAGGGCCTGCTGTCATTTTAAACAGTTGTCTGATCATGCATGTTCTCTTGCTGCGGCATTATATTTTTGCACCACAGCTGAAAGAACTCAGTGAAAAAGAACCCACCAGCAATGCTAAAATAAACTTTCTTCATTGTTAACCATCAAAAAGCAAACAAGGTGGAGAGTAGGTGCTAAACTTGCTGCAGAACATGAACACTCGAGCTCCTCTTGTATTCAGTGAAAGCTTCACGAATCTTACAAATACCCGGAAGGAATCAGCTGCTCCCTTTCCTCAGGACTCAATGGCTACGTCTAGACTGGCATGATTTTCCGCAAATGCTTTTAACGGAAAAGTTTTGCGGAAAAGAGTGTCTAGATTGGTACGGACACTTTTGTGCAAAAAAGCCCCGATCGCCATTTTAGCCATTGGGGCTTTTCTGTGCAAAACAGTACTGTGCTGTCTACACTGGCCCTCTTGTGCAAATGATTTGCGCAAGAGGGCTTTTGACCGAACGGGAGCAGCATAGTATTTCCGCAAGAACACTGAGAATTTTACATGAGATCGTCAGTGTTCTTGCGGAAATTCAAGCGGCCAATGTAGACAGCTGGCAAGTTTTTCCGCAAAAGCAGCTGATTTTGCGGAAAAACTGTCCAGTCTAGACACAGCCTAAAGGTTTATTAATAAAAGAAAGAAAAGCATGAGAGTAAGGTTGTTAAGGAGAATACATTACATGCATCAAATCACCAAGTTCTCGATGCAGGCTCGTTGCAGAGATGTTATAAACTGCTATCTTAAAAGTTTCTGGTGTACATCCTATGTCAGGATGGGTCCACAGTTCTTCCCAGCTCATTGTTCCCTGCAAGGCTGCATCTGGGATAAGGAGCTGAACTCAAGACAAAAATGGAGTCTGCCACATGGCATTTTATATCCATCCCTGGTCTCTTCCAAGCTGGAGTACGTCACATGGGCCAGGGACCTATCCTTGTGTCCCAAGCCAGCAATCATTATTCTGGCTGGTCTGCAGGCATCCAGATTCATTCCTTAGGTGTGTCTTTGGCACCAGAGATCTATTGTTCCTGGAGCCTTGCTAATTAGCATAGCCATTGAATGAACTTTCCTGGCACATTGTCCTGCCTCAGACAGAGAATTTTCCAGCATCAGCACAGAGTATATATTTATAACTCCCCATACAGACATTATACAAGTACATGAATCTAATATATAAAAGAGAATATTTGTAAGTTTGTTCGCTAATAACTTGGACACTTTGGCTGTGTCTAGACTGGCATGATTTTCCGCAAATGCTTTTAACGGAAAAGTTTTTCCGTTAAAAGCATTTGCGGAAAAGAGCGTCTAAATTGGCATGGATGCTTTTGCGCAAAAGCACTTTTTCCGGAAAAGCGTCTGTGCCAATCTAGACGTGGTTTTGCGCAAGAAAGCCCCGATCGCCATTTTCGCCATCGGGGCTTTTTTTGCGCAAAACAGTTTTTACCTGTCTACACTGGCCCTCTTCCACAAAAGCATTTGTGCAAGAGGGCTTATCCATGAGCGGGAGCATCATAGTATTTGCACAAGAACACTGACAATCTTACATTAGATCGTCAGTGTTCTTGCGCAAATTCAAAGTGGCCAGTGTAGACAGCTGGCAAGTTTTTCTGCAAAAGCAGGCGCTTTTGCAGAAAATCTTGCCAGTCTAGACGCAGCCTATAAGCGCTACCAGAACCAAACTTTGCATGGGATAACCTTTCATCCAGGAGAAGGTTTTAAGGTACTTTTGGATCCGATCGGGCCCGATCTCAAGCTGTAAAAATAAAAATTAACCTGCCACGCTGCAGGGGCCAGCCTGCCCACCCTAGGTCCTGTGCCTGCCTGCGGCCCCCAGCGCCATCTGGGACTTGCCCCCTCCCACCCACGAGGTTACATAAGTGATCCCCCCCCGCCGGCACACAGTGCCCCGACCCCTACGCGCACAACGGCTCAGGTACCCACCCTGCCTCCTTCTGCGTATAGCCTCCCTTCCACCCGGGGTCGCTTCCCACCTGCCACCTCCCCCCCCCCCCCCGCCCGGGGAAGAGGCAGATCTATATTTTAATTCTATAGAAATCAGTGCAACTTTTCTACCATTCAAAAAAAGATAATGGACTACTGTTTTTCTAAAGTTTGTTCCTCCGGTTTCCTGGGTAACACCAGGTAACTCCAGCTAGTAGTGTATACAGAATCAGTAGAACATATGCTTTCATGTGACACCTCACATGATCCCCTTTGTACAGACTTTTGAGGCAACCTCTATAATGCTAAAGGTGTGAGGTTAAAGCACACAACATCCAGCACCTTCACTCTCAAAGATTTCACTGCTCAGTCAGTCCAGTTTAAATATGGGTTGGTTTAAAACTATAAATAGGTCCAATAATGTGATCTTTAGAATCCAGCTAATCCTGTAGCTGTGGGAGAGCCGGTGACTCTGGGATCATCACACACAGAGTGCGGGGGCGGGGAAGGGATGCAGATGGACCCAAAACTAAAAAATCATCCTTAGGTCAGTCTCATTCGAGGTTTGGTTTGTGTTTTAAATTCCTGAGGTGGCAGCCCTGGGGGAGGCAGGACCAGGGTGGGTTTAACCAGAGAGAATTAGAAGAGGGAAGAAGAAAAATGCAAATAAAACAAAACAGCAATAAAGGGAGAGTCCTGGAGAAATGTGGTTTATGAAAGCTCTTTCTCCGCTCCTGTCACTTTCCTGCTGCCCAGCTACTTCCTATCAATAAAACAATTTTCATCTTCTTCGTTCCACTTTCATGTCCCAGCTGCAGTTTTTGGGGTCAGAAACCTGGGATTTGCTCCCTGTCTGGGCTGTGTTCCCCCCCAGGGAATATCCCACCTCTAGGAGGGGAGTTTGGCGTTTACTGTGATGCATCACTGCCCAGCCTGAGCTCTGTCTTTGTCCTGTAATCAGGGCCGGACGGAGCCATTCCGGTGCCCTGGGCAGACAGTTTAATTGCGCCCCAGGTTGGGGGAGGGCGCATGCGTGACCCCATCCCCGCCCGGCGCGTGGGGGAGGGTGCATGGAGCTGGCGGCAGCAGGACGGATGTGCCCAGCCCGGCTACCGCCGCTGGTGTGCAGTCCGGGGTGGGCCCCACGGTGGCGGGAGGGAAGGGCACTGCTGGCCCCCGCTGCAGGTTGGCCTCTGGGAGGTGGGCGCACGGTGCGTCCCTTACAGCTGCCATCAGGCGCCCCCCATAGGTTGGCGCCCCGGGCAGCTGCCTGGCTAGCCCATGCCTCAATCCAGCCCTGCGGTATACTATTTCCGCAAGAACACTGACAATCTTACATGAGATCATCAGTGCTTTTGCGGAAATTCAAGCGGCTAGTGTAGACAGCTGGCAAGTTTTTCCAGAAAAGCGGCTGATTTTCCGGAAAAACTGGCCAGTCTAGACACAGCCAATAAGTCAGGCTGGGGTGGAGAAGTGATTGAACATTGGGAGGGGAGGAAGAGATGCTTTAGGGGTTCTCACTGTGCGTGGGGGGGGGGGAGCAGGGATGAGGTTTCCATGTCCCTCCTTCAGCAGAACTGTGAAGGTTTCTTTCTGTTTGCTGCTCTTGTGAACGTTGGGGGAGATTTCGCTGTGGGTAAGGTACTGGGAACTCCCTAACTCCCCAGAGTGCATCAGCGCCCCACACGAGTGACCCCTCCAACCCTGCTTATCGTCTATGATCTCCTGGGCACTGGGGTGCTGTCTCAGCGCTCGGCTCAGCTCCAGCTCAGGGTGGGAAGACTTTAGGGGGGTTTGTGCTCCCAAAAAGCCTGGAGGGACACAGCAAGGAGCGGTGATCCCCATCTCCCATTCCAACTGGCCCTGGGTGTTGGGCCAGACAAGGGAAGGTGCAGGGGGAGCCCCTCACCAGGAATGGAGAGAAGCCATCTAGGAAGGAGGCTAGTTGCCCATGACCCCCATACACCTCTGTACAACCGTCTCTAGACGAGGGGGGCTCTGTGTGTGGGGGACAGACTGGCAGTTAGGGAAGTGGGGCAAGAGCTGGCAGAGGGGGGCACCCTCGTGGGGACAGACTGGCAATTAGTCAGGGATATGGGGCAGGGGCCGGAAAAGGGGGGGCTCTGTCTGTGGGGCATAGACTGGCCGTCAGGGATGTGGGGGAGAGGCTGGAAGAAGGGGCACAGACTGGCAGTTAGTCAGTGATGTGGGGGGGGGGGCTGGTAGGTGGGGGCACTTAGGTTTACCATCCATCTGGTTTTTCCCGGACATGTCCTCCTTTTCAGTCCTTAAATCTCCATCCAGCCAGGATTTTTAAATATCTAAAAATGTCCAGAATTTTACCCTGCTCCTTGAGTGAACCAGCTGCTGGAGGGGATGCTGCGGGAGTGGCTCAGCACGAGTCCAACAGCACCACCCTGCACCTGGCCGTGCAGTACAGGTGAGGAGCTGCCAAGCTCTGCTCCCTGGGAGCTAAAGCCTGCTCCGGGACTCACCCCACGGGGCGGAGTTGGGCTAGGAGGGGGAATAGGCTGCGTGGGAGGTGCATGAGGGGTGGGGGGTCCAGGGTGGGTTACCAGGAGCAGGGGACACAGGGTGGGCTACTGGGGGAGGGGGGGCTCAGGGCAGGGCATGAGGGGCAGTGGGCTCAGGACAGGGGGCTCAGGATGGGGCATGAGACTTGGTCCGGGTTACCAGGGGCAGGGCCCCTGATGGGTTACTGGGGAAGGGTGCTCGGGGCTGGTTACCGGGGGGCGGGGGGTTGTTTTGGGGCAGGTTACCAGGGGCAGGGGGCTCAGGGCAGGTTACCAGAGGAGGGAGGCTCTGGACGGGTTACCGGGAGTGGGGGGGGCTCCGGGTGGGCTACCGGGTTAGGGGACTTGGGGTGGTTTACCAGGGCCAGGTTACTAGGGGTGGGGGGGCTCAGGGCGGGGGGCTTTCAGCCTCGTTCCCTTCAGCCCCACGAGCCCCCTGCAGCGCCCCCCCCCCCAGTGCAACCCCTCTCCCCGCCCATCCTCCTTCAGCCCCCCTCCTGCGTCCACACACGCTGCTGCCGCCTCCGCGGGGACCGAGCCCGAAGCAGCAGCGCGCGGAGCCAGCTGCCCCCAGCGTTCCAGCTCCTGCCAGGCCCGCGCCTGCGCGCAAGGTGAGGGCAGCCGCTTCAGCCGCGGCTACTGCGCATGCTCCGCTCGGGGGGCCCTCTGCAGCGCGCGCCCGAAGGAGCGAACTGTGGGACCAGCTGATCGTGTCGCTGCAGCTCGGTGCGTGCGGGGCGGGCGCTGGAGCCAAATTGGCTGCACGGGTGCGGCGGCGGGAGGGGGGAGTGACACGGGGCAGAGGGGAGCCCGGCCTAGGGAGGGGCAGAGGGGTTGGAAGTGGGGGGTGGAGCCACGTGCGGAGTTTGCAAAACCGGCCAGTGGGGCAGATGTGGGTGTTTCCCGTTTCCAGGATGGGGCATCTCAGGGCCGCTTCCCAGGGCTGGGATCTGAGTGGCCCAATGTCCCCCAGGGCCTGGCCAAGGCAGCTCTTCCCTGCTGGGTGAGGCGGATTCATCTGCTACAGGGGCTGGCTGCAGGGGAATGGTTTAGAACCAGCCCCTTGCAAACACTGCCATGGCCAGAGCTGGTTCTAGCGTCTGAAGAATCCCTGCTCCGCTCCTGTGTCTGCTTAAAGCTGACTGGCTCACACTATATGCCTGGGTATGACCCCTGAGGCTCAGGGACTGCCCCCTCGCCCTCCCAAATTGAGAGGCTTGCCCTGGCTTTCTAGCTTCTCTGAAGGGCCGGATCACACAAAAATCTGCTAGGCTGGGCCCATCTAGGCTCTGGTATGTGAAGCAAAATGCAGGACAATGTAGCACTTTAAAGACTAACAAGATGGTTTATTAGATGATGAGCTTTCGTGGGCCAGACCCACTTCCATCTTGTTAGTCTTTAAAGTGCTACATTGTCCTGCATTTTGCTTCAACTACCCCAGACTAACACGGCTACATTTCTATCACTGGTATGTGAAGAGTGTCTTTCTGCTTCTCAGGGGCTATGTCAGGGAGGGTTTTTTTTGTTTGTTTCTCACTTGTGTGTGGCCTCCAACTGATGTTTCTGTGGGTCAGTGGCCCCTGACCCAAAAAAGCTTCCCTACCCCTAAGTTTGTTCATCGAGGGAAACTGATGCATAAAATCTGCCGGGGAGCACAGTCTGTGCAGGGGCCAAACTGACTGCAGGGCTGGGGAGATCACACAGCTGGCAGCAGGGCCAAGAGAGGGGCAAAATCGGGACAGGCAACAGGATTAAGAACACAATCTGGGCACTGCCAGAAAAAATCCCCAAATGGGGGAGCATTTGCAAGGTTTGTAAAAATATGGGAGAGTGGGGCAGAGGGTTTTTTCCCACTGCCAGGATGGGGTGGGTAGCACCCACTTCCCAAGTTTGTGTGTGGCTGGCCAGTGCCTGGAGAAGACGCCTCTTCCCTACCTGAGAGGCTGGATGCTGCCAAAGGGGATTAGATTCCATGACTGGGGGCTGCCAAAGGGGATTAGGTTCAGTGGCTGGGGGCTCCCTCTGTGAGCTGTTGTTTTGTCTTCCTTGTACCCGAGTTAGCATGAGCAGATGTCCCGGGTTTAAAGGGACAGGGCTGGATTTAAACCCTGCTGCAGGGGTCCTGACTTTTTCTTAAAAACAGGCAAATTATCCCATATTTTCTGTGTCTCTCCCCATCGGTGCTGGCGGGTCCTGATGCTGCCAGATCCCTGCTTGCCAGCCGCCTGCCCACCAGCAGGGCGTGGGGGATCCAGTTGCTACTATCAGCCAGCAGGTCCCCACTTCCGTTGCGTTTCTGTCCAGCACTGACTGTGCTGCCAGCAGCAATGGCTGGTCGGTGAGAGTAGGTGCCAGGCGGCAGCTGGTGACTTGTTCCCTCTGCTGCCCACCCCATCGGCCCTTTGCATCCTTCCCCCTCTTGCTGTCCCCTCCCTGCTCTGCCCCTTCATGCCCCGTAGCTCCCTGCTCCTCCATATCCACCTGCGGAGTGTGACCCTGCCCATATGCTGCTTCAGGAAGATGAGATCCCAGGTACCTGGAGAAGGGAGTGTGTCCTCGGGGCCCAGTCAGGTGAGGAGGGAGGAGAGCACCAGCCACCAAGGGTCAGGTTGATCGGTCACGTCACACATGTGAGAGAGGTGTAAGGGGTGGGAGGGGGAGTATATGTGTCCCCCACTGCCTTATGGACCCTAAAGCCTTAAAGATAAGAAGGCTCCAGCTACATAGTAATTATGTTTAACAGGGATTTGATGTTAACTTGAACCTTTGTAATGCTCAGTGCTGATTGATTGCTGTGGAGCTCACTTGAAGATGAATAATTTTACCAGGTGTCCGGTATGCAACATAGGGAAATACGGTCACCTGAGCCCTGGTACCTTTTCACATCACCGACCACTTGGATAGATTTTGGTCGCTGAATATTTACTACGGGCCTGGTTATTAAATGTGGAAGCACCGAGTTACTGTTGAAAATAATTTTGTTCTTAAACTTACTACAAATCCATATTTCTATATGTAATTCCCCATCCTGCAAACACTGAAGTACACACTTTAATTTTCTAATCCTTTATGTATTGCATATATAAATATTTGGCTTTTTACTCGTGTGTTTATATTTCAGTTTAATGGTTTTTTATGTCAGCTACATCTAGTGTTAGTCCATTCCACTGTTGCTCTTCACTCTGACAATCCTATTGTTCTGTGTTGCCAAAATCCAGGGTTTTAAATGAATTCTCTCTTTCTTTGCAAGGGTCCAGGGCATAATGCTGACCTCATCAGAGGTGGCTCTTTCCTGGCTGTGTCTAGACTGGCCAGTTTTTCCGGAAAATCAGCCGCTTTTCCGGAAAAATTTGCCATCTGTCTACACTGGCCGCTTGAATTTCCTCAAAAGCACTGACTTCCTACTGTAAGAAATCAGTGCTTCTTGTGGAAATACTATTCTGCTCCCGTTCAGGCAACAGTCCCTTTTGCGCAAAGCTTTTGTGCAAAAGGGCTAGTGTAGACAGCTCAGATTTGTTTTCCGCAAAAAAGCCCCGATCGCAAAAATGGCGATCGGGGCTTTTTTGCGGAAAAGTGCATCTAGATTGGCACAGACGCTTTTCCGCAAAAAGTGCTTTTGTGGAAAAGCATCCGTGCCAATCTAGACGCTCTGTTCCGAAAATGCTTTTAATGGAAAACTTTTCCGTTAAAAGCATTTCCAGAAAATCATGCCAATCTATACACAGCCTGGCTGTGTCTACACTGGCATGAATTTCCGGAAATGCTTAAAACGGAATACTATTCCGTTTTCAGTTTTTCTGGAAAAGGAGCGTTTACATTGGCAGGCTGCTTTTCCGGAAAAGCCCTTTTTCCGGAAAAGCGTCCATGGTCAATGTAGACGCGCTTTTCCGGAAAAGAGCCCCGATCGCCATTTTCGCGATCGGGGCTTTTTTCCGGAAAAGACTACGGGGCTGTGTACACTGGCCCTTTTCCGGAACAGTGTTCCAGAATAAGGACTTATGCCCGAGCGGGAGCAGAATAGTTTTTCCGGAATAGCGGCTGATTTTGTACAGTAGAGCGTCGTTGCTTTTCCGGAAATTCAAGGGCCAGTGTAGACAGCTCGCAGCTTATTCCGGAAAAGCGACTGATTTTCCAGAATAAGTGGCCCAGTGTAGACACAGCCCCTCTGTGTCTCTGCAGGGGAATAGCTAATGCATGTTCATCCATGTCTATAAAACACATGTTTGCTTAGCAGCACCCTGGATCACGCCACTTCCCATGGCTCCCTTTGGCTCCAAATGGCGAACCTCAGCCAATGGGAGCCACAAGGCTCCATGGCTGGGGAGCCGGTAAGTAAACAAACAGGTGCGGCCCATTAGCAGCTTTCTCAGAGTGGGCCTGTGGACTATTTTGAGAAACTGGTCTATGGGCTATAATGCTAAATGTGTGAGGTTAAAGCACGCAACGTCCAGCACCTTCACTCTCAAAGATTTCACTGCTCAGTCAGTCCAGATTAAATATGGGTTGGTTTAAAACTATAAATAGGTCGAAACGCTGAGAGCTGAGTGGTTCTCACTGTGTAAGTGTGTTCATGGGGAGAAACTGCTGGATCTCCAAGGGCTCTTCAGTCTAGTGGTTATGGCTCAGTGTGAACCAATAGCTGAAAGCTGAAGCCAAACAATTTCAGGCTAGAAAGGAGGCACAAACGTTTGATAGGGAAGATGGTTAGCCACTGACACAAATGGCCAAAGTGTTCTCTGTGATTCTCCATCTCTTGATGTCTTCAACTTAACACTGGGCGCCCTTATAAAAAATACGTTTTGGGGAAACAGAGCTTTGTGCCTGGGTAACTGGGCTAAGTGTAATCCTTGTGACACAGACGAGGTCAGACGACATAACTCACGTTCCCCTTGGATACTGTGGCTCTATGAATTTTAGGATCTCATCCTGCAAACACTCACCACCAGGGCTCTCCGAACCGCGGTGAGCCCCGCTTGCCAGCCGCGCTGTCTGGCCATCTGCGCATGCGCAGATCACCCGAACCCCGCTCTTCCGGGTTGCAATCTACTCGCCACAGGCAAGTAGATTGCATTATTTGTTGAGCCCTGCTCACCACACGTTTAAAAATAAATATCTGAATAATATTAATATGGAGATATACCTACCTCATAGAACTGGAAGGGACCTTGAGGGATCATCGAGTCAAGTCCCCTGCCCTCATGGCAGGACCAAGTACCATCCCAATCTTCACTAAATCTCTATTGTGGAGTGGGTTTATAAAGTCTCTGTTGGTTTAGTCCTGAGAAGAGGGCCTACGTCTGTGCTGCAAATAAATGGAGGAAAACTAGGTGCGTTAGGTGTAGGAACCTAAATTTAGACACCTACATTCATGTTCAGGCAGCAGAATAACTGACTTGTTTATCCGAAACTCTGTGCTCAGAACTGAATCTCATTGTTGCAGATGCAGGAATGTTGAAACTCAAGCCAGGCACTGAGAGAAATGAATATGGATATTGAATCTAACTTGTGTGCGCTGTTTATGGACTATCTAGACTCAAGCATTTGCCCAAAATGTCCGAGTCTAGCATGTGAGTCACCAGGGACAGAGTCTGGGCAGAATAGGGGTGTGGAAAGGGTTAAAGCCCCTTTTGAAATGTCTCCAATTGCCTTTCTCCCCCCGACAGGCTGCAGAACACCCATGCCTTGCTCCAGCTCAGCCCACAGCCTGCAGAGCCAGGGACAGGAAATGACTGTGACGGAGCCGGTGACTTTCGAGGAGGTGGCTGTGTATTTCTCTGAGGAGGAATGGGCTCTGCTGGACCCGGGTCAGAGAGCCCTCTACCGGGATGTGATGCAGGAGAACTATGAGGCTGTGAGCTGGCTGGGTAAGGATTCCTATTCCTGTGGGTATCAGAAGCTGGTGGGCTCTGGAGCAGCTGGGTGGGGTTTGGTTCAAGTTCCCTCATTGCCCCCTACTCGCCAATGTCAGGAGTGTGAGCTCCAATAATCCTGGCTCCTGTCTGAGAGACTTTCCCCTCCATGCCCCCTCCCAGGGGAGGCAGTTTGAGAGGCATAGCAATGGTGCTGCTCTTCCCACAGCCAAGGTCTCAATGTGCTTCCCCACCATCTTGCCCATGTTGTGCCTTGGCCGGAGGTGTCTGTGGAAGGGCCCAGGCAGGAACGGCAGGTACCAGAGTTGCGGGGCTGGGTCCGGCTGCTGTTAGTGCCTGCAGGGTACCCTTTGTGCCAGTGGGATGAGCCCCTGGAAGGAGGGTGTGGTTCCCAGAGTCTTTCACTTCCTGTGGCTGATTTGTGTGATGTGCTGGTTCCTGCCAGTGAGAGGGGCTGAGGGAGGGTGGAGGAGGCAGTTCATGTTCTGCAAGCATTCTGTGGGGGAAGCTGCGTAGTAGATCAACGTGAACAGAGCTCTTCTTGCCTTGCAGGCACAGGGTCTGGGTTTCCTTTGAAAACTCCGGCTTTATTCTTTCTTGGGCTCACTTGCCTCTCTGTGCAATGGAGAGAATCACTTCATCTGTCTTGTCTTTTTATAGTGAAATATCTTTGGGTAAGGGGCATTTTGTCTTCCCATGTGAATGTCTGGCTTCAGAGACTTGCATTCAGTTTCCTGTCCTGCTACAGACTTCCTCTGTGATCTTGGTCAAGTCACTTCATAGAATCACAGAATCATAGAATAATAGGACTGGAAGGGACCTCGAGAGGTCATCGAGTCCAGCCCCCCGCCCTCAAGGCAGGATCAAGCTCCGTCTACTTCGACTGACTGTGTCCAGCCCCCTGTCTCATGCAATAGCTATTATAAGTTTCAAAGGGATAGCTGCGTTAGTCTGTACGTAACTGAAAAAAATTTAAAAACAACAAATAGTCCTGCATCACTTTAGAGACTGACAAAAATGTAGATGGTATCATGAGCTTTCGTGGGCACAACCCACTTCTTCAGACGAATGGAGTTAAGGGGTCCAGGTTTCAAATAAAAAGCAGAGAAAGGGAGTGGATGGGGAGGGAAAGAGAAGAAAAAAAAGTAAAATATTTTGAATTACAGCAGTGGTCCCCAACGCAGTGCCCACCGGCGCCATGATGCCCACTGGGCCATTTCTGTGCACCCGCTGAGTGATCGGGGCTGGCCCTGCCCTCGGGCGCGCAGTGCAGGGGTGGCGCCAGCCCTTGGGCGCACGGCACGAGGGCGGCCCCGCCCCCGGGTGCCCGGCGCATGAGTGGCCCCGCCCCCGGGCGCCCGGCAGCCCTAAAAGGTTGGGGACCACTGAATTAGAGTGTCATGCTAAATGAAGCTTAAAGAGTGGGTTCTAAGTACTCCTAAGTACCCGGTGCTTGGCTTTTTATGTCCACATTAGGAAGTGGAATGTAGTGGGTAATCCAGTTAATGTTTTTGTTTAAACCTCTACTGCAGGTATCAAACTAGTAAATTAAATTAATTCTGCAGCTTCCCTTTCAAGCTGTTTTTTAAAATTGGCTTGTAATAATATGTTAACTTTGAGATCCATTAACGAGTGTCTCATATCACAGGGAGACATGGCTGCAGAAGGCTAAATATATTACATAGGGGAGTCACTCTGCTCTATAAAAGCACCCCGATAGCGCAGTGAGGAACTGCTTTACACCGGAGATTCTAGCTGCTGCTATGACTGATAATGGTCGCGTCCCATAGCAGCTTCAGTGCAGTATGAATTGCTGCTAGCGCCACAGAGCGTCATTACAGCTGTTCTGGGTGGTTCTTTCTGGGGCTCTGATGCCAGCTGCACTGGCAAAGTGTGCAGCCTGCCCATGCAGCACAGCTCAGTGTTGTTGCTAAAGAAAGACACAGGGGCTGTGTCTACACTGGCCACTTATTCCAGAAAATCAGCCGCTTTTCCAGAATAACTTGCCAGCTGTCTACACTGGCCGCTTGAATTTCCGGAAAAGCACTGATGATCTACTGTAAAATCATCAGTGCTTTTCCAGAAAAACTATGCTGCTCCCGTTCGGGGAAAAAGTCCTTTTCCAGAAAACTGTTCCGGAAAAGGGCCAGTGTAGACAGCACAGATTTCTTTTCCGCAAAAAAGCCCCGATCGCGAAAATGACGATCGGGGCTTTTTTGCGGAAATACGCGTCTACATTGGCACGAACGCTTTTCCGGAAAAGTGCTTTTCCGGAAAAGCATCCTGCCAATGTAGACACGCTTTTTCCGGAAATACTTATAACGGAAAACTGTTCTGTTTTAAGCATTTCCGAAAAATGGTGCCAGTGTAGACGTAGCCGGGCTGTGTTCAGGAGCCAAAGCACTCAGCCAGGTTTACTGTCAAAGGAGCAGGGTACTAACCTTTCAAAAGACCTTCACCACACTTCTCGGACAGACGACGGTGGTGTTGCACACAATTCTGACAACCCTGGGCCAGGCAGTCTGAGAGATTAACCGCTCCCTACCCCCCAGTGGATGAGGGAAGTAGTAGAAAAAGAGGACCAAGCGATGCTACAACTCGGAGTCATTCAACAATCGAAAAGTGAGTGGCAAAGTCCCGTAGTGCTCATGCTGCAGCCTGACAGGAGAGTACGATTCTGTATGGATTTCAGGAAGGTAAATACCATATCCAAGTTCGACGACTACCCAGTGCCCCGAACCAAAGAACTCCTAGATTGCCTGGGAACAGCTAACTACATTACAGCCCTCAATTTGACAAAGGAGCATTGGCAAATCCCCCTGGATCCAGATTCCCTGTAGAAGGCTGCCTTCACCAACCCCGTGTGGACTATTCCATTTTGTGTGGATGTCCTTCGGCCTTCATGGTGCCCCCATAACATTCCGGCGCATGATGCATTGCCTTCTGACACCTCGATGATGTTGTCATTTAGAGCCAGCACTGGGAAGAACATCTCCTCCAAGTGGCAGCCGTCCTTCGAACTCTTCGGGACGTGGGTCTCACTGCCCACCTGAAGAAGTGCCAGGTTGGGTGGCAAGAGACCACCTACCTTGGATACTGGTTGGGATGTGGTCCTGTGCACCTCCTTATAGAGAAAGTCCACGCCATACAAAGCTACCCCGTGCCCACAACAAAGTGGAAGGTGCATCAGTTCCTGGGCCTACCTGGATATTATCGCCACTTCGTTCCCTCTGTTTGCGGCCATCACCGCACCCCTCACTGCCCTCTTACCAAAGACAGTCCACAACGCATATGCTGGTCACCGGAATGTGAAGCAGTGTTCCAGACTCTTAAGGATTGCCTGTGCCATGAACCCGTGCTATTCAGCCCTAACTTTGACCACCCTTTAGTTGTACAAACCGATACCTCAGAAGTGGGGCTAGAGGCTGTGCGATCCCAAAACATAGTTGGAGAGGAGCTCCCAGTCCTCTATCAGTAGAAAACTATTTCCCAGAGAACGTAATTACTTGGTTATTGAAAAGGATGTCCTGGCTCTTAAATGTGCAATTGAAGGCTTGAGGTACTACCTTTTAGGCCAGGGGTAGGCAATAATTTTTTGCTGGGGACCACCTTGGAAATTTTTGAAGTGGCCCTGGGCTGCACAAGAAGGGGCGGGGCATCAAGTGGAAGAGATGGGGCCAAGATGTTTCCCCACCCCCAGACAATGATTGGTCTGGTATGAGGGAGTCCCTTTCCCCCAACCCCATGATTCCCCAAAGTGCCCATGCCCCTGGCATGGGAGGAGACTTTCGTTGCTCCCCTGCCCTTAGGCCAATTAAGGCCTGGGGGCAGGGAAGCATGCAAAGCCTTCTCCACTCTGCCCCTGCTTTGCGAGCAGCATGCAGCACTTCAGAGCGCTACATGCTCCTGTCAGGGTGGGAGGAAGCTTCGCGCTCTCCCCTGACCTGCCAGGAGCATGCAGCGCTTTGAAGCGTCGTGCGCTGCTCACAGGGCGGGGTGTGACGGCGCGTTGGGGGTCCCCCGTCTCCTGCACCCCGAAATGGCACAAACAGACTGCACCAGCCGGTGGAATAGAGGAAGTTTATTGCCTCTCCAGGATACAGCACAGCACAGATGGAATCTGGTCACAGAGCTGGGCTAGGCTGCCTCAGGCCCCCTTGAGATGGGGGAGACCGGGCCCCTAAACTCCAGCCCCTTTCCCTAGGCTGTCTCCTCCATGCTCCCAGACACCAACTAAACTCACTCTCTTCCAGCCCTGCCCCCCAGCCAGGGCAGCATTCCACCTTCCTTTGTTCCTCTCCATGGGGGGTGTCTGGCCATACTGGTTTGCATAGTGACTCATCCTGTTTTGCTGGGTCGTGGTACCCACGGCAGCCAGTGGGGGTTACCCCAGAGCCAGCAGCATAGACACCAGCCAGGTACCCCCACTACGTCACACGGGGGCAGAGCGGAGAAGGCTTTGCGCGCTCCCCTGCCCCCCAGGCTCTAATCGGCCTACGGGTGGGGGAGCAGCAGGGCCTCCACAGGCCGGATCCACCCGCTTGGCGGGGCCCATGGAGGCCCTTTTGCTCCCCCCTGTTTTAGGCAGTCTGTTTGTGTTAGTAACCAGACCACGCACTGCTGAAGTGGTTGCATACCATGAGGGATACTAACGCCCAAATACTGAGCTGGTACCTCACTTTACAACAATACGCATTTACCAACCAACACCATCCAGAGAAAGAGAATGCCAGTGCGGACTGTTTGTCACACGTAGGGGAGGGTCAAGAGTCCAGCCCCGACAGCCGGGAGCTGGAGTTGAGGGGGTGTGTGTAGTTGGGCAGAGTGGCCACCCACTGATGCGGGGGGGGGGGGAAGAGTCCTCCCCCCCCCCGGAGCCCTGGTGGGCAGCACCTGGCCCGAGGACCCCACCTGACCAGAAGCCAGGAGGTGGAGCTAGGGATATAAAAGGCCTGCCCGAGAGGCCAGTCAGACCCCAGTAACCACAGGAACAAGAAGCCTCCCCTGTGCACCCAAGTGAGGAGTTGGGCCTAGGGGAAGCTGAGGACCGGCCTGGGCCCACAGCTGGATGACAGTCTGGAGGGACTGCTTACCTGGCCGACGTTTCCAGCCCTAGGAAGCCCAGAGAACCTGCATTGGAGCCAGGTACAAGCCAAGGGGGAAAATGGAAAGAACCCAGGGACAGCTGACCATAGGGCAGCTGAGCCAGAATCGGGTCAATGTGTGGTGGTCCGAATCCCCATTGACCCAGCAGCAGACTGGTCTGCTGCTGCTAGGGCTCTGGGCTAGGTCACAATGGATTGGGTAGGTTTGCGTCCCCCCTTACCCCCGCCACCCCATTCCTGGGTGGCAGTCTCCCCTCTCAGCTGTTCCTGAACAGCCACCTGCCTCTGCTGAGACCCCCACCCAAGCAAGGGGATCTGACTGTGTTTGTTTCAAACGGGACTTGTGACTGTTTTTTGCTGCCCCACCCTGAACCCGGGCCTGGCCTTAGAACTGTTTGTTTCTGCTGCCTTACCCTGAACCAGGGCCGGGGCTTAGAATTGTTTGTTACGGACTGTATCTGGGGCTGCGGACTATCCTAGGGCCGAAAGCCACAGCTGATTCCTCAGAAGAAACTGAGTGATGTGTAGTGGTGCAGAGTAGCTGCCCGTTGACCCAGAGGGGTAGGAGGTCCCCCCACCAGAGCCCGGCTTGGCTACACTTTCCCTTTCATACATGGACACAAACAAGGTGCACGTTGCGCTCCATCCTTGTGCTGCTCGTTAGGACAAAACATCCATATCCATTCTCCCCTCATCCCCCCTGATTTGCACAAGGGTCTGTGTGTTCATCTGCCATCCCTTAGGCGTGTGTGTTTGTATCCTCTGTACCCATCTAGAATGTGCTGATGTGGTTAGCTGGTATCTAGTGCACTACCACTCTGCCAAGGCTCGGCCTGCTCTGGTTCCCAGCTGTTGGTTAATACTGCTATGCCAAGGGCTCTGGCAAGGCCTCCCACTCCTTGCTGTGATTTTACAGGAGGGCGTTTACTCATCATTCCAGAAAAGCATGACCTGAAAATACGCACTGGGATAAACACTGTTTCTTGGGCATTCTGCTTTGCCCATCCAGCGATTCATGTCCCCTGTGACCGGTGGTCTCCACATTGTCTCATGCAACCTGTGGGTAGTTCCCCCCCCCCATCAAGTTGTTTTCAATTATCCAGTGTTGCTTTGTCAGAATTGAGTGTTGGTGACTGGACACTGAACAGGATGCTTTGGAGTAACATGGACCTCAAGATGCAACCTTATTGACTGCAAGTCCTAGAACACATCCCCTGCCACGCCCTCGTCTTGCAGTGATATGTGGCCTTCTTTACCAGAGTGAGGACACAGATGAGACGGCCTGACGACTTGTGGGGCCATACGCGGGCAGTGAGTCAATACAATTGTGAAGGCAAAAATGCAGGAAGTGTCTCAGCAAGGGGTTCTGGAGGAGACGGAAAAGGGGCTGTAACCCAGGCACACTCCAGACACAGACAAGCCTGGGCCTTGGGTTGCCCTCTCACCCAGAACAAACAAGGGCCAGGGAAGGCTGAAAACTGAGTCAGTAACATGCCCACGCTCTGTGACAGAGCCCAGCCAACTGTGGTTCCTGCTGGGCCATGGAATGAAGGCGGAACACAGGCTGGCCCCCAGAGCTCCTCATCCTGAAGTACAAGCAGCATGTCCAGCCAGTGTGTGTCTGGGCAGGACACGTGTCCAAGGGGATGACTAGGGGCAATGTGAGGGTGCAGAGCTTCTCACGATGGGACGCAGACTCTCAATATGAGTCAGCTGAAATGGGAGGTTCAGAGCAGTGGGTGGGAGCTGAGGCAGCAGGGGCCTGACACCTGGCTCGTTGGAGCTTGATGATACGGGCAGGTGGGGAACATCTTGCCTGAGAAGAGCCACAGAGGCAGGGGACAGGGCAGCCTTTACCTCCAAGAGCTCTCTGTGGAGGACATGTCGAGTTGGCAGCAATATGTACTGGGCAAACATATTGGGGTACACTCAGTCTCTTCATCCATGCTCCATCGCAGTGCCCGTGTTGGGTCTGGGCACCGCTGAGGGCGTCAGCTCAGGGTGAGTTGCTCAAAATCAGAGCTACTTACAGTCCTCGACTGGAGACCTTTCCCAAATAGGCCACAAATCAGTCACACTGAGCGCTTCAGCTGCCAGTCTGGCCAGCAGGAAGCCTCACAAGCAAACCCCCTCAGATACCCCTGCTTTCCCTGTGTCACAATCAGCCCTGGACCTTACACAGAGGTGAGAGGTTATAAAACTCGATCTCACCAACTCCGAACAGATCCTCCTGGTTCCAAAGAACCAGCCACAGTCCCCGGTCAATTTACACTTTAGATCTTACCCACAAGAACACGCTGGACCAATCCTTTAGAATCTAAAATCTAAAGGTTTATTAATAAAAGAAAGAAAAGGTTGAGAGTGAGATTGTTAAAGAGAAGACATTACATTCATCAATCACCAAGTTCTTGATGCAGGCTCTTAGCAGAGATGTTACAAACTGCCAGCTTAAAAGTCTCTGTTGTACATGTCAGGACGGGTCAGCATGTCAGGACCCGTCTATGTCAGGACGGGTCAGCAAATCCTTCCCTGCTCTCTGTTTCTAACAAGGGTGCTTCTAGCAAGGGTGCACCCCATCAAGAGCAGGATTGAAGACAAGATGGAGATGGCCTCGTGGCACTTTTATATTCCTGGTGTCTCCCAAACTGGAGCTGGTCACATGATTCAGTGACCTATCTGTGTTTCACATGCAAATAGCTATTATGCACTGGCTGGTCTGCAGGCTTCCAGATGCATTCCTCAGGTGTGTATTGGCCTCTCTGAGAGCCATTGTCCATGAAGCAGTGCTAGTTAGCCCAGCTATTCACTGAATTATCATTCCTCACAATAGACAGTCCAGGCCCATTGCTCCCTTCCAGACAGAGAGGCTGTGTCTAGACTGGCCACTTTTTCCGGAAAAGCAGCTGCTTTTCCGGAAAAACTTGCCAGCTGTCTACACTGGCCGCTTGAATTTCCAGAAAAGCACTGACGATCTCATGTAAGATCGTCAGTGATTTTCTGGAAATACTATGCTGCTCCCGTTTGGGCAAAAGTCTTTTTCCGAAAGACTTTTGCGCAAAAGGGCCAGTGTAGACAGCACAGTAGTGTTTTCCGCAAAAAAGCCCCTATCGCGAAAATGGCGATCGGGGCTTTTTTGCGGAAAAGTGCATCTAGATTGGCCACGGATGCTTTTCCGCAAAAAGTGCTTTTCCGGAAAAGCGTCCTGCCAATCTAGACGCGCTTTTCCGAAAATGCTTTTAACGGAAAACTTTTCCATTAAAAGCATTTTCAGAAAATCATGCCAGTCTAGACGTAGCCAGAGTGTTTATAGTACAAGAACAGAGCCCATATTCATAACGTCATATACAAAAATCATACAAGTACATGACTAGCAAATATAGAATCAGTAGAGCATAAGCTTCTATTTGACACCTCACATGGCTCACTTTGTATAGAATTTGGGGGCAAATACCACCCGTGGGTGCAACAGTGATTTGTCTGCTCACTTTACAATCCAATAATATGACATCTGGTCATGTTGTTTGGATGCCAGACCAAACAGGTGCTACTTTCTCAGCTGAAAGGACACCATAATGTGGGAGGACAATGGAAGCGTTATAAGGACTTGCTAAAGGATAACTTAAAGAAGTGCAACATTGACATTGACACTTGGAAGACACTCGCCCAGGATTGCTCAAAATGGAGACGTCTCCTACACAATGGCTCCCTTCCTTTTGAATTTGCCCCCCAACATGCTGAAGAAAAGAAGAGGTGCAGGAGGGAGGAGAGACTGGCTTCTAGTCAAGATCAACAACCTCCTACTGTACTTGGAAACATCTGTCCTCATTGTAATAGAACTTGTGGTTCAAGGATTGGCCTTATCAGCCACCTGAGGGTCCATAACTCGCATGGAAGATGATCAGACTCAGCAGTCATTCAGATTTCCATTGCCATCATACTTGGCAAGCGCACTGGGGTCCATCCAGACCTGCCAGCCTTAGTTCAGAAGGTCAATGATATTGGAGACACCAGCCAACACCAGCCTCTGGGGCACCCAAGGAACCTCCACCTCTTGTGCCACAAGATGATGGTTGTGCAAGAGGAATTCAGGCAGGAGGTCTCCACCCTTTGGGACATGGGGCAGTTCTGGTTGCAGAGACCAGCTCTCAGGAGCTGAGGAGATCTCTGAAGCTTGCATAGATTTTGGAGGTGACATCTCAGAGGGAGGACAGCAAGCTGCTAATCATATCAGAAAACTGTGGGGCACAGGAGGCAGATGTAAGACCATAAGACTATGAAAGTAGCCCTGTGGGATTCCACTACTTTCCCTTCTTTATTCTTTAAGTTGTTGGCAAGTCCACATAGTTAACAAACACTTGGATCTTTCTGTTGCAGTGACCTTCTGGGTGGCACACAGCAATGCCAGGTGAAAAGAAATAGCTCTGTGGTGTTATTGCAACTGCGGTTGCTTTAAGAAGTTGCTTTCATGCTGGTTACTCTCTCTCTTAAGTTTTGTCTACATGTACAAGCTGCTTTAATGCAGCAGGGTAGTCATGACAAGAGCCCTGGGAGAGAGGTCTCCCCATGCTCTAGATCATAGGTTCCCAAACTGGGGGGTGCGCCCCCTGGGGGGGCATGAAGAAATTCCGGGGGGGGGGCATGAGGTGACCCAACCCCCGTCAACCCCCACCCCAAGCAAGAGCTTCCCCCCCCATTAATCCCCCCTTCAAGAAAGAGCCCAGTCCATCCAGTAAAGAAATTCAGAAAATACCGGACATGTGAAATGGCTCGGGCGTCCGCCGGAATACGTACAGTTCGGGCTGGCTGGGGCAGGAGGAGGATGGAGCATCCCGGGCAGACTTCAAAATGGCCACCTTAAAAGGGCAAGCCTGCTCTGCTCTTAAAAGGGCAACTTTTTTTTTTGGTCAACAACTGTTCCCCTGGCGTGCTGGTACCTTTTTTTTTTTTAACACTGGTCCTGGGAATTAAAGGGGCCGTGACTGTTTTTTGGCCCGGTCAGTTCCTTTTTTGGTGGGGGGGCGGGGGGGTCAACAAGTTTTTCAGCTATTTTTGTGTGTGTGTGTGTGTGTGTGTGTGTGTGTGTGTGTGTGTGTGTGTGTGTGTTTCAAAAATCAAAAGTTTGGGAACCACTGCTCTAGATAAACCACCTCCAGGAGGGGAGTAGCTCACAGAGCTGGGAGCACATTTACACTGATGTTTCACAGCGCTGTGACTTGCTGCGCTCATAGAGTCCATGCTGAGCACCAATTCCTCAGGGCCTGGAGGTCCCACTCGTCCAGCAGCAGGGTGCACACAGCTGCCTCCGTGACAGAAGCCGCCTGCTGCCCAGGGACTCTGCCCACCTCATGGCAAGGACATCCCAGAACATGCGGTAGAGCTGCATGATCAGCCATCGGTGCCTGCAGATTGGTTAGTGGCATCACATAGAGCCCTTTGGAGGCCTTGGCCAGAGTAGGAGGAAGCTCTAGCTGGCCTCAGGCATCCATGCTGACCACCAGGCTTGCAACCTACAGGGCCGCTCAGAGATTGGTCAGTCTAGAGAGAAAAGGCTGGTGTAGAAAACTCTCACCCTTATCTGCTCTAGAGCCATGAGTGCGGAGACAGGTGACTTAATTTCTCTTCCTTTTCTCTAAAGCACATAAGAAGCAGGAGCCACAACACGTCCCCTCAAGTGGTTCCATCCATCTCTAGACTAAAGCAACTAGGATCCAGTGTTTGTCCAGGACCCCAGGTTCTTCCCATTTCTCCCAGCACTCATTGCGGAGGCAGAGACAGTCGGGATTGGGAGCCACATATCTTTCAACCTCCATGCCTTGATTAGGCAGCCAGGCCATGGCCATGTGAACTCAGCTACTGTTGCTGCTGGGCTTAAAAATTGACCTTCTAGCTTCTTCAGCCAGGCAGGCAGGGCAGGTCACAGGCAGCCTGGCTTACTCGTAAGGGGGCAGAAGTGCTGGGCAGCTGCAGGACACTATTGCTGACACCGGTCCCTTGGGGTAGTCTCAGCAGCACAGTACAGCACACACCTTCCCCGCTCCTCCCCGTCTCTGAGCTGAGCGAAAGATGTGCCTCTATCCTTGCCAAGTCAGCCCACCTCCCAGAAGGACTCCACAAAGCCAACATTCTCTTACAGGGTATTCTTACAATGCTAGCAAGGTGGCCTGAGCTGCTCAGCTAAGAGGGGGTGTCACTGTTAGGGATGCATGAAATCTTAGTGGTTACACACCTATTCAATAGCCCCTGAGGGTGGGGATGGCAGCCACTGCCCTCCCGGCCCCAGTCCTGGGGAGCCCCCTGCCACTCTGTGCTGCTGCCTCTCTGTATCAGAGTTTAGAAAACAATTTAAAAACCAGTTCCCCATGCAGACCAGCTGCCTCCCATACCTCTCTGCTGCCTCCCATACAGAGGCAGTAGTGTGGGGTGGTGGCAGCCCTTGTCTGCCTGAGGTCTCAGCTCTCTATGGTCAGAGATTGCTCCACGGGATAGATAGCAGCCTCTGTATGCAGGGAGCTTGGGTCCATCTTCACAGCAGCCTCCCCTGGTCCTCTCCCACAGAGGCAGAAATGGGGGGCATGGGAGTGTGAATAGTTGGCAAGATTAACCAATAAGCCCAGGCTCAGACAACTTCCTCTGCCTCCTTCTGGTTCAAGTAGAGCATTTGAGGCAAAAAGCAGGGCGAGCTGAGCCCCCCAGACAGGAGCTTTGTGGACCTAGAGCCCTTCTGGATTCTTTCTCGCCAGGTTCTAGTGAGCTTCCATGTGGCAGCTGCAGTCTGAGCCCTGCCTACGGGCCTGCATATCAGACCTGCAAGACCTCGCTAGAGCTCCCTTTCTAAGCAGTGTGTTCCTGGCCTGGGATGGGGGGATGGAACAAGCCATGAGAGAGACTGTTGTACCCCAGAGAGTGCAGCAGAGAGCTCAGCTCCCCTGAGAAATAAGGTAGGCCAATCCTCAGGCATCTTTACTGTAGGTGAGTGTGTCCTGGAATCTTCTACCATCCAGAGCCAAGTCTCTGCCAGGCGGGGAAGAAGCCTCTTTGGGTGGGCGACTCAGATCCTGACTCTGGAAATAGTAATGATACAGACCTTAATGAACAAAGTCAGCACTTGATTAATTGCTCCCCACACAGGATTTCCAATTTCCGATGCTCATGTGATTTCCTGGGTGGCGCTAGAGAAAGAGCTGTGGATACCAGGTTTCCAGGGCTCTGAAGAAGGGGAGATCATCAGAAACACCCACACAGGTGAGCAATCAGCTAAATTATCTCAGAAATTAATTTCTGTCTCCTCCGTAGCACATGGCTTGTGAATTTTCATCAAGTCTAACTGCACCTTCAGTCTGCATCTTCAGTCAACTCCAGTCACAGGGTGTGGGGGAAGGTCAGGTTCTCTCCTCTAGGGAAAGGTTATGGGGAAGGAGAATGAACTCAGCTCATGGTTATTCAACCTTTCCAGCCACTATCTGGGCATGTACCCCCTTTTCCATTCCCTTTTCAGAGTTTTCCTTTCAGTTCAGCTCAGCTCAGGGAATTACTCCTGTCTGGTTTCTCTCTCTGTCCCAGCAGGTAATGAAATGCTGATTGAGAACAATGAGGAAAATCTTCAGCAGGAAGGACCAGAACAAGTGGCTCCATGTGGAATATTGGGAAGATCTGAAGGGCATGTTTCTCAGAGTCCTGAGCATGGAGAGTGCTATGAGAGTCAGCACAGCCCAGAAAGGGAGCAGGGAAACCATCCAGAGAATGGACAGGGTAAATCCAGTCACAGGAGCAGAAGGGTGAAAAGAAACACAGAAACCGTTCAACAGAAAATACCTCATCAAAAAGCCCCCTACACTTACAGTGACCGTGCAGCTCTTGAGCATCACAGAAACCACACAAGAGAGAAACCCTTCAAATCACCTGACTCTGAGAAAAGCTTCAGTCAGAGCTCAGACCTAATTAAACATCAGAGAATTCACGTGGGGGAGAAATCTTACATCTGCTCTGACTGCGGGAAAAGCTTCCGTAGGAGCTCACATCTTATTAGTCATGAGAGAATTCACACAGGAGAGAAACCCTTCAACTGCTCTGACTGTGGGAAAAGCTTCAGGGAGAGGTCAGCCCTTGTTAAACATAGCAGAATCCACACAGGGGAGAAACACTTCATCTGCTCTGACTGTGGGAAGAGCTTCACTCAGAGTTCAGACCTTGTTAGACATAGGAGAATTCACACAGGGGAGAAACCCTTTAGTTGCTCTGACTGTGGGAAAAGCTTCTGTGACAGCTCAGACCTTTTTAAACATAGCAGAGTCCACACAGGAGAGAAACCCTTCAGCTGCTCTGACTGTGGGAGAAAATTCAGTAGGCGTTCAAGGCTTATTAGTCATGAGAGAATCCACACAAGGGAGAAACCCTTTAGCTGTTCTGACTGTGGGAAAACCTTCAGTGAGAACTCACTCCTTGTTGGACATAGGAGAATACATACAGGAGAGAAACCATTCAGCTGCTCTGACTGTGGGAAAAAATTCAGTACACGCTCAAGTCTTATTAGTCATGAGAAAATCCACACAGAAGAGAAACCCTTCAGCTGCTCTGACTGTGGGAAAAGCTTCAGGGAGAGTTCAGACCTTATTAAACATAGCAGAATCCACACAGGAGAAAAGCCCTTTAACTGCTCTGACTGTGGGAAAAGCTTCAGTAGGCAGTCACATCTTAATAGTCATGAGAGAATCCACACAGGAGAGAAACCCTTCATTTGCTCTGACTGTGGGAAAAAATTCAGTACGGGCTCAAGCCTTATTAGTCATGAGAGAATCCACACAGGAGAGAAACCTTTCAACTGCTCTCACTGTGGGAAACGCTTCAGTACGAGCTCACATCTTGTTAATCATGAGAGAATCCACACTGGAGAGAAACCCTTCAAGTGCTCTGACTGTGGGAAAAGCTTCAGTAGGAGCTCACTCCTTGTTGGACATAGGAGAATTCACACTGGAGAGAAACCCTTTTACTGCTCTGATTGTGGGAAAAGCTTCAGTCAGAGTTCAGACCTTGTTAGACATAGGAGAATCCACACAGGGGAGAAACCCTTTAGCTGCTCTGACTGTGGGAAAAGTTTCAGGGAGAGCTCACTCCTTGTTGGACATAGGAGAATCCACACTGGAGAGAAGCCCTTTTACTGCTCTGAGTGTGGGAAAAGCTTCAGTAGGAGCGCACATCTTATTAGTCATGAGAAAATCCACACTGGAGAGAAACCCTTCAACTGCTCTGACTGTGGGAAAAGTTTCAGGGAGAGGTCAGCTCTTGTTAAACATAGTAGAATCCACACAGGGAAGAAACCCTTCAACTGCTCTGACTGTGGGAAAAATTTCAGTCAGAGTTCAGACCTCATTAGGCATAGGAGAATCCACACAGGAGAGAAACCCTTCAGCTGCTCGGACTGTGGGAAAAACTTCAGTACTTGCTCAGGCCTTATGAGTCATGAGAGAATCCACACAGGAGAGAGACCTTTCAACTGCTCTCACTGTGGGAAACGCTTCAGTACAAGCTCACATCTTTTTAGTCATGAGAGAATCCACACTGGAGAGAAACCCTTCAAGTGCTCTGACTGTGGAAAAAGCTTCAGTAGGAGTTCACTCCTTGTTGGACATAGGAGAATCCACACTGGAGAGAAACCCTTTTACTGCTCTGACTGCGGGAAAAGCTTTAGTAGGAGCTCACATCTTATTAGTCATGAGAAAATCCACACAGGAGAGAAACCCTTCAACTGCTCTGACTGTGGGAAAAGTTTCAGGGAGAGATCAGCCCTTGCTAAACATAGCAGAATCCACACAGGGGAGAAATCCTTCAACTGCTCTGACTGTGGGAAAAGCTTTAGTGACACCTCGGAGCTTTTTAAACATAGCAGAATCCATACAGGGGAACAGCCCTTCAGCTGCTCTGACTGTGGGAAAAATTCAGTAGGCATTCAGTCCTTATTAGTCATGTGAGAATCCACAGAAGAGAAACCCTTTAACTTCTCTGACTGTGAAAAAAGCTTCAGTAGGAGTTTAAATCTTGTTAGTAATGGAAGAATACACATAGGGGAGAAACCATTTGATTGCTCTGACTGTGGGAAAAGCTTGAGTCGGTGCTCAAATCTTAAAAATAATACAGTCCCATTATACAGTCTACACAGGAGAATCATAAAATCAGATCATAGCACACTAGAATTGGAAGGGACCTTGAGAGGTCATTAAGTCCACTCCTGCCCTCAAAGCATGTGTAAGTACATTCTATCATCCCTGATACATGTCTGTCTAACTTGCTCTTAGATATATCTAATGATGGAGTTTCCGCAACCTTCCTAGGAAATGTATTTCAGTGTTTAACCGCCCTGACTGTTAGGAAGCTTTTCCTGATGTCCAGCCTGAACCTCCCTTGCTGCAATTTTTGCCCATTGTTGCTTTTTCTATCATCAGAGGACAAGGAGTACAATTTTTTTCCATCCTCTTTGTTACATTCTTTTAGGTACTTGAAAACTGCTATCATGTTCCCTTTCATTCTTCTTTTTTCCAAACTAAAGAAACCCAATTCTTTCAGTCCTCCCTCACAGGTCATGTCTTCTAGACCTTTAATAATTGTTGTTGCTTTTCTGTGGATCCTCTCTTTTCTCAATATCTTGCTTGAAATCTTATGCCCAGAATTGAACACAATACTCTAATTGAGGCCTAATAAGCAGAGTTGAGCAGAAGAATTACATCTCATGTCTTGCTTACAACATTCCTGTTAATACAACCCCATAACTTCTCTGACTGCGGGAAAAGGTTAATTCGGAGCTCAGACCTTGTTAGACATAGGCGAAACCACACAAGCGAGAAACTCTATAACCTAAGTTCTCTTTAAGCTGCATGGCCATATGGTGGGAATAGATCCTTTTATCAACTGGTCTCAATGCCTGCCCAAACCTGCTATGGCCAATGGACAGTTGTTTATCCCACAGCCACAGCCACAGAGCTGCCATGGCAAGGATCTTCTCTCTCCCCTCTGCTCACAGCAGCACCTGAGCTGGGGAAGAGAGAGGTGGTCGGAGTCTTTTCTCCCCAATGCAGCCCTTCAGTGGCTTGCCCCTCAAATCCCTCCATCTTTGGTCCACCCCTCAACAGCTGGAGCCCTCACCCCTCCACAGTTTAAATCTCTGTCTAATCCCTTAGCCCCTTAGCCCAGATACATCCCTGGGGCAGGTCGTGTTGGCTGGTCCCAGGGTCGGCAGAGGTGTGAGAAGGACTCAAGCCCCCAATCCTGTGCTTCCAGGCAAATGCCCTCTCCCCTAGGCCACTCCAGAACCCTCCCTACCTTCAGGGTGACCCCTCCCATGCTCCAAACCCCTTGGCTCAAGACCAGAGCCTGCACCCCAACATGCCCAGTGAAAGTGAAAGAGATTTGGGGAGAAAGGGGGATGGAGTTTGCAGGGTAAGGCCTCGGAGAAGGAGTGGAGCAGGGAAGGGCTTCAGAGAAGGGGGGAAGGAAGCTGGACATGGGCATTTGGGTTTGAGGTAGATCTTGCGTTGCACTTAAATTGAAAATGTGATCTTGTGGGTAAAACGGTTGGAGACCCCTGCCTTAGATCTTACGCAAAAGAACATGCTGTGCCAATCTTTAGAATCGAACATCAAAAGGCTTATTAATGATGAAAGAAAGAAACTGTTGAGAGTAAAATTGTTAAAGGAAACAAATTAAATACACCAATTACAATGTTCCTGAGCCTTGTAGCAGAGATGAAGTAAACTGCTTTCTTAAATGTCTCTGGAATACATCCTTTGAATACATCAGTGTTTTCCAGCTCAATTTATAGCAAAGATGCTCCTGAAGTGATGAGCTGGAATGAAGTCAGGAATGAAATCAAAGATGGATGAACCTTTAGGGCCCTCTTTATACCCTTGTCCGTGTGGAGAAAATTCTATTGTTCTCCTTGGCTGTGTCTACACTGGCATGAATTTCCGGAACTGCTTAAAACGGAATACTATTCCATTTTCAGTTTTTCTGGAAAAGGAGCGTCTACATTGGCAGGCTGCTTTTCCGGAAAAGCCCTTTTTCCGGAAAAGCGTCTGTGGCCAATGTAGACGCACTTTTCCGGAAAAGAGCCCTGATCGCCATTTTTGCGATCGGGGCTTTTTTTTCCAGAAAAGACTACTGGGCTGTCTACACTGGCCCTTTTCCAGAACAGTGTTCCGGAATAAGGACTTATGCCTGAGCGGGAGCAGAATAGTTTTTCCGGAATAGTGGCTGATTTTGTACAGTAGAGCATTGTTGCTTTTCCGGAAATTCAAGGGCTAGTGTAGACAGCTCACAGCTTATTCCAGAAAAGCGGCTGATTTTCCGGAATAAGTGGCCCAGTGTAGACACAGCCCTTGTGTGAAAGCACCTCCCAAAATAGTTTTCCGTTAAAAGCATTTTCGGAAAAGCGCATCTAGATTGGCAGGACGCTTTTCTGCAAAAGCACTTTTTGCGGAAAAGCGTCCATGGCCAATCTAGACGCGCTTTTCTGCAAAAAAGCCCCGATCGCCATTTTCGCGATCAGGGCTTTTTTGCGGAAAAGAAATCTCTGCTGTCTACACTGGCCCGAACGGGAGCAGCATAGTATTTCTGCAAAAGCACTGACAATCTTACATGAGATCGTCAGTGCTTTTGCGGAAATTCAAGCGGCCAGTGTAGACAGCTGGCAAGTTTTTCCGCAAAAGCAGATGATTTTGCGGAAAAACTTGCCAGTCTAGACACAGCCTTGATGTTTACATCATAACTGGTCAAATCCAACTTCATGCAGGCATTCAGGCTGTCTTCTGTCAATCTTATGGCAGGGGCTGGGGGTGCAGGAGTCTGGGTTGGGGTGTACACGGGGCTCAGGTCAGGGGATTGGGGTGTACGTTGGACTCAGGGCACAAGACTGAGATGTGTGGAGGTGAGGAGTGTTGTGGCAGGAGACTGGAGATGTGGGGGCATGAGGGGCTCAAGGCCGGGGGTTCAGATGTATGATGGGCTCAGGGTTGGCGTGTGGGGTGCAGGAATGTTGTTATGCTGTGGCCAGATGGGTGCTGGGCCCTAATTGGGGGCTTGTTGGCCTGGCTTCATTTTTTAATAAAGTAAAATATTATGTCCAGCACAAAAAGTTGCAACATTGTCTTGATTTATGGCAGGAGTGGGGAACCTTTTTTGGGTTGGGGGCCACTGACCCACAGAAAAATCAGTTGGGGACCACATAAGTGAGAAGCAAAGAAAACCCCAGCCCTCCTCCCAACCCTCACTCCCCTGGTGCTCCAGACCCATAGTGGGGGGCAGGACAGGGAGGACTGAAGTTCATCCCAAACTGGTGGGGCCTGCGCCCATTGTTAAAGACTCTGGCTCCTAGGCCGCACTGACCCAGTGGGAGGGACATTTATTAAAGAGTCTGGCTATTAGGCATCACTGCCTGTGTAAGGGATCTTTATTAAAGACTCTGGCTGTTAGGCCACGCTTCCCCAGTGGGAGGAGGATGTGCATATAAGGGACATGACAGCTCCCCCTAGGAGAGGGACGAATACATCACCCCACAACCGTCAGTGAGAGCTCAGCCCCTAATAAACCTCAGGGACGCTTGTGGAGAGTTCCCCAAGTGCAGGAAAGCCTTCTAGTGCACCTCATCCCTTCTGAGATCTAAGTGCATCCACCCAGGATACGCACCATAAAAGTGTGCTGGCTAGGGATGGGCCAAGAGAATACAATTCTTCCTTATTCCTATAGATCTCAAGAGTCTGCCTCATCTACATTGTTTTAAAGCTTTCCTCCTTAGCTGTAAGGCCCAGAAGTATAGAGAACTTTTTTTAAATGAAAGCTGAGATTCCTACATAATCAATTGACTCCAGGCCTTTAGAAAAACACCAAGGCTACGTCTAGACTGGCAAGATTTTGCACAAAAGCGGCTGCTTTTGCTCAAAAACTTGCCAGCTGTCTACACGGGCCGCTTGAATTTGTGCAAGAACACTGATGATCTAATGTAAGATTGTCAGTGTTCTTGCGCAAATACACTGACGCTCCCGCTCGTGAAAAAGCCCTCTAAAGAGGGCCAGTGTAGACAGGGAAGAACTGTTTTGTGCAAAAAAGGCCCAATGGCGAAAATGGCGATCGGGGCTTTCTTGCGCAAAATCGCGTCTAGACTGGCCACGGATGCTTTTGCGCAAATGCACTTTTTGCACAAAGGCCCCCATGCCAATCTAGATGCTTTTTTGCAGAAATACCTTTAACAGACTCCCCCCCCCTTTCCGGCAATTTGCCCCAGGCTCTGAGCAGGCTGCAAGCACAGGAGGTGCAGGGGCACCAGTTTGCAGGGGTTGCTCTGGCCTTGCCCCGCAGCAGATGATGCTTCTGCCTGGCCCAGCCCTTTGCCCAAGGTTTGCCCCCCACCTGCAGGCTGCGGTGCTGGAGCGGGCAGAGCCTGGGGATGCCCAGAGCTGGCTTCAGACCCTGGCCAGGTACAGCAGGACACTAGGGAAGGGTTCTATCCACCCTTGCACTCACCCTGTGGGGAGCAGCCCTGGCTCCTGGAACTGTATGGAGGGGACAGCAGCATGACACACAGAAATCCAGCCCTGAATCTGCAGAGCAGCCTGGGCAGCTTCCCCTACCAGAGTGACCAGCTGTGTGGGCTGGGAGTGCAGTGTTAACTCTGTTGCCAGAGCCCTGCCACAACTGCCTTCCCACCCAGCACCCTGGGACACCCCCTGGGGACTGACCTGAGAGATTCCCCAGGAGGAGGTCCAGGCCCTGCTGGGGTGGCTTTTGCTGGTCACAGTCTGGGGCAGCAGCAGGAATAGCAGCTGCTTGCCTCCCTCTGGGCAGGGCTGCTCAGTGCCCGGCGAAGCAGCTGCAGGTGCTTAATCACCAGCTAGGGATGTAAATGAGTAGCTGAGTACATGATTAACCAATAAGCCTAAGCTTATTGGTTAGTTTTCTAAACCACTCGCATCCCCCCCTTCCCCATTGCCTCTGTATCGAAGGCAGCAAGCTGGGGGAAAGAGAAGCCCATGTTGGGGGAGCTGATGCAGCGGCAGCAGTGCTGAGTGACAGGGGACTCCCAGGGAGTGAGGCCAGAGTCCACTGGCTGCCGGCTACGCCCCAGGGACCATAGAATAATTGAGTAACTGATAAGAATTAATTGGAATTACACGACTATTCTATTACCTGCCATCTAAAGTCCCTACTCCCAGCCTGTGCTGCAGGGTCACTTGGGGTCATGCTCCAAAGCTCCTGCTGGTGCCGTATCATCCCAGACACAGAGATACACCCCGTGCAGCAACTGTGATATTTGCCTGGGTCTGTTTCATTAAACATGATTCAACCTGTTTCTGTCTCAATGTCTAACCCTTTCCAAATAGTTCCCAGCAGTCTGCTCCCTTTTGGACTGTTGCTGCACTCAGTTTCAGAGAACTAAGCAGGATGATTCTACACTTCGAACCTTACAGCAGCAGAGCTGTGCCATAGTAAGATCTCCCATGTAGTCTCCTGTTTGCCAGCAGGAGACAGTCCAGGCTAAGCATGTTAAAATGCGTTTAAGTAATTATGTCACTGCTGAAAATGTCAGCAGCTACACACAGTTATGAGGGCAGGCAGCTCCCTAGGAGCTGGTGGGCAGAGGGAACAGGCTTAAAAGCACATACTGGGAGTCTGGGTGTGTCTAGACTGGCAAGTTTTTGCGCAAAAGTGGCCGATTTTGCACAAAAACTTGCCAGCTGTCTACACTGGCCGCTTGAATTTGTGCAAGAACACTGACGATCTAATGTAAGATTGTCAGTGTTCTTGCGCAAATACACTGATGCTCCCGCTCGGGAAAAAGCCCTCTTGCGCAAATGTTTTTGTGCAAGAGGGCCAGTGTAGACAGGTAAAAACTGTTTTGCGCAAAAAAGCCCTGATGGCGAGAGCACTTTTTGTGCAAAAGCATCCGTGCCAATCTAGACACTCTTTTCCGCAAATGCTTTTAATGGAAAAACTTTTCCGTTAAAATCATTTGTGGAAAATCATGCCAGTCTAGACGCAGCCTATGTGGAATTGTTAAGGTTAACCAATGAGCACAGGTTGGTCAATTACCCATGTGCACAGTTAAACATTCTCTGCACTCAAGGGGGACAAAATGCAGTCTGGGAGCTGGATCTGGCCCACCACCATCCTGTGGCCCAAAGGGAGCCTTTGGCAGGCTTTATGCCTTCTGTACTCCTGCATGGCACTCAAAGCAGACAGCTGCGGGGGCCATATACTCTGAGCTCCACAAGCCCTGGGGGAGTGGGGGAATGGGACGGGACAGACAACAGGGAGGATGGTCAGGTGCAGGGCTTTGAGCATTGCCCTGCCCCCAGCACAATCTCACAGCTCCCATTGGCTGGAAAGCATGTGGGGAGCTCTGTACCAGGAACATGCATATAAACATGAAGGTTAATCTTACCTGCATACATGGTTACACTTTCACATCCCTAGTCCAGGCCCTGCACTCACAACAGGGGTAAATATTATCTAGACTGGGGGGGGGGGGGGGGGGGGGGACAAAATGTGGTCTGTGGGATGGATCTGACCCTCCAAACTACCAAATCCGGACTTCCAGCATAAGAACATAAGAATGGCTGTACTGGGTCAGACCAAAGGTCCATCTAGCCCAGTAGCCTGTCTGCCGACAGTGGCCAGCACCAAGTACCCTGGAGGGGGTGGACCGAAAACAATGATCAAGCGATTTGTCTCAAGCCATCCATCTCCAGCTTCTGACAGAGGCCAGGGACACCATTCCTACCCCCTGGCTAATTGCCTTTTATGGACCTAACGTCCGTGAATTTATCTAGCCTCTCTTTAAACTCTGTTATAGTCCTAGCCTTCACAGCCTCCTCTGGCAAGGAGTTCCACAGGTTGAGACCACCACAGTCTCGTGGCCCAAACAGAGCCTCAAGCCTCAGCCTCCACCTGCAGCAGGTACCAGCCCAAAATCCTCAGGGGGCTGTTGGGCTGCTCCCCTAGGCGGCTCCGGACAGAAGCTCCCAGCTAGAGCCAGCACCTGGCCCCCCCAGACTCTCCATCCCCCCAACCACCTGCTCCCCCTCCTGCACCAGGTCACAGCCCCTCTTCTGCCCCCACATGTCAGAATCCTCCCCTGAACCAGCCCCAAACCCACTGCTGGGCCTTGTGCCACATCACAGGCCCCCCCTCCAAGCCCCGCCCCCTATCCACGTCACAGCCCCCTCCCAGCCCCGCCCTCTACCTCACGTCATAGGCCCCGCCTATCCCCGCCCCCTACCCCACGTCACAGCCCCTCCCAGCCCCACCCCTACCCACGTCACAGGCCCCGCCTATCCCCGCCCCCTACCCCACGTCACAGCCCCTCTCAGCCCCACCCCTACCCACGTCACAGCCCCGCCCCCTACCTTACGTCACAGGCCCCGCTTACCCCCGCACTCCCTCCTTTGCGCCCCAATCACCTGCCCATTCATATTAGCCCCGCCCCGCCGCGTCACCAGGCGGCTGTCAGTGTCACGTGATCCCCGCCCGCCCTTCACCCAGTGATTTGGGTCCCAGGGCAAAATCGGCCCCCCCCCCCCCGCAGCGATTTATCTGCGCCGGCCTCAGCCTCCCAACTTAGCGCCCTGACACGTCTCCCGCCCCCCCCCCCCCTCGGCTCCTCCGATTCCTTCCGCCCCGCCTCATCTCGCGGCTGCCACGGAAGTGGAAGCAGCGGCGCAGCCAGTAACGGCATTAACGGTTCCCTCACAAACTCGCGCTGTGCGGCGCGCGCGGCGCATGCGCAGTAACCGCGGCCGAACTGGGGACAGCCTCCCCCTCTGCCCAGCGCGCGGGCTCAGACGTAGCTGCGGGCTCCGCCCACCGGCCAATCGCAGCGGGGCCCTGGGGCAGGGGCAAGGAGTGTGAGTGGAGGGCGGCGCGCGCGGGGTGGTCGCGCTGAAAACCCGGCCGGAATGTGGGAGACGGAGCGGGGCTGGTCGCTGCGCACGCGCAGTCTGGACCAGTGTCTCCGGTCTCGGGCCAGTGCCAGGGCTTAGCCCAGCCCGGCAGCTCCGCGGTGAGGCGCCCTGGCGGGGAGCTTCTGTATTTGCTAATCCCTCAGGGTTGCCCTGTCTGGACTTTTAACAAAGAGGAGGCCCCTGGGGGTGTATCTGTATCAGTATCCACCAACCCCCCTGGTATTACTATGGGCTAGACCAGTGTTTCCCCAAACTTTTTTTTTTTTTTTTTTTAAATAAAGTACCCCTTAAAAAAAAAAAAAAAGTAGTCCCAGTGCCTACAGTTTTCAGACACACACAGCCAGGATGGGTGGGAATGGTGTCCCTAGCCTCTGTCAGAGGTTGGAAATGGATGACAGGGGCGGGATCACTTGATGATTCCCTGTTCTGTTCACTCCTTCTGGGGCATCTGGCCTTGGCCACCGTGAGAAGCCCGGACAAGTTCTTCCCATTTCTCCCAGCGCTCAGGCTATGTCTAGACTGCAAGCCTCTTTCGAAAGACAGCGTCTAGACTGCACGTTGAACTTTTGAAAAAGCGGCTTGCTTTGTCGAAAGAAAGCACCCAGTGAGTCTGGATGCTCTCTTTCGAAGAAGCCCTATTTACATTGAAGAACGCCTTCTTTCGAAAGAGGAACTTTCGAAAGAAGGCGTTCTTCCTCGTGAAATGAGGTTTACCGCCATCGAAAGAAAAGCCGCGTTCTTTCGATTTAATTTCGAAAGAACGCGGCTTGAGTCTGGACGCAGGGGAAGTTTTTTCGGGAAAAGGCTACTTTTCCCGAAAAAACCCCTGAGTCTGGACACAGCCTCAGTGTGGACACAGAGATAATCAGGATTAGGAGCCACGTATCTTTCAACTGCATGACTTTATTAGGGCAGGGCAGGTCAGCAGGCAGCCTGGCTCACTCGTTAGGAGGCAGGAGTGCTGGGCAGGTGCAGCTGCAGGGCCCTATTGCTGCCCCTCTTCCCCCACACCTTCCGCACTCCTCCTCATCTCTGAGCCAACGGAACGATGTGCCTCTACCCTAGCCAGGCCAACCAACCTCCCAGAAGGACTCCACAAAGCCAACATCCTCCTACAGGGTATTCTTACAATGCCAGAAAGCCAGCCTGAGCTGCTCTCAGCTAGGAGGGGGCGTCACTGTGCCTCTGTGGGTCACAACCGGGAATACCAAATTCAGGACAGATTTCTGACAGATGGGGCAGGCACAAACCAAAACTGGTGGTGGTTCTCCCATAAGATATACCCTGCCAGCAACAAAAGTAAACTTCCGCCTCATGACACTGGCTAACCAGAAGTCAGAAAGGCAACCTCCTTAAGTATTCCAGTCCTTAAGAAACACAGGCTGGGCTGCTCCTCAGGCAGGTGTGATGCACTTTACTGCAGGTGCATGTGATGAGCTCTTGTATCATTCAGAGTCCAGTTCTTGTACCATCCAGAGCCCAGTCCCTGCAAAGTAGGGAAGGAGCCTCTCTAGGTGGGTGACCTAGATCATGAGTCTGGAAGTAGCACAGACCTTAATGAACAAGATCAGCACTTGGATAATTGTTCCCCTCCCAGGATTTCCAGTCTCTTGGGTGCAGCGAGAGGAGGAGCTGTGGATCCCAGATCTCCAGGGCTGTGAGGAAGGGGAGAGATTCAATGACACCCACACAGGTGAGCAATCAGTTAAAATATCTTAGAAATAAATTTCTGTCTCCTTCTAGCAGATGTCACTTGTGCATTTTCATGAAGACTGTGTTGGGATATTTCAGAGTTAACAGGGGTTTAGGAAGATCTGCAACACTGGTGAGAGTCTGACTAAGACATGCATTGTCCTTGCTAAACTGTAGGCATATTTTCATTTTTTGTGAGGCTTTCTCCTTCTTTGCTGCTTGGCGAAATAGGTAAGGGCACTGTTATACTAAATTGCAACTTGATAAACTCACCCATTGTTAACAGGGTCACATTGTATCCCCTGCATGTTCTCACTTTCTGTACAACTTATTATCGGGGTCACAGCACCTTCCCCATCCCTGAAGCACTTCATCTGCCCCTCCCCACACTGCTGCTCATCTCCTGCCCTTTGCCTTGGAGCTGCCCCTCCCTCTGGGGAGCCTCCTGCTTTCTGTGCAGGGCAGGGGAGGGCGAGGAGGGTGCTGATGTCAGGGTGTCCCCTCCTACTCTGTATCCTATCTCCACAAAGCAGAGAGGGGGCACAACAGGACTTGTGATGGAGTTTACTGGCTCCTTTAGGGAGTGGGCCAGGGCTAGGGAAGGAGTGAGCCTGCTTTAGCCCCACTGCACCACCAACCAGGAGCCACCAGCAGTGCTCAGCTGGAGCCAACATCCCAAACTACTACGCCAGTCTTGAACTCCTTCCTGCACCCCAAACCCTGGCCCTAGCCCGAAACACCCCTGTATTGAAATGCCATTCCAGAGCCTGCACCTAGAACCCCCTCCTACATCCCAACTGCCTGCTCGAAGAGCAGCTCAGAGCCCCTCTCATACTCCAGATCCCTTAATCCAAGACCAGAGCCTGCACCCCAGCCCTTTGCCCTAGCCTGCTGAAAGTGAGTGAGGATGGGCAAGAGAGGGAGGATGGAGTGAGCAGGGGGGTGGGGCCTTGGGGAAGATCCAAGAAAGAGGCAGGACAAGGGTATTTATCTTTGAGGTACATCTTGGATTGCATTTAAATTCAAAAGTGGTCTTGTGCTCAAAAAGGTTGGAGACCCCTGTACTGAAGTGTATAAAGGAGTCTAGTTGTTGTCAAATCGTGACGACCCGGAATGGTGTGTTGGGGGTCAGAGGTAAACGTGTCTGCAATAAAGTGGTCTGTTTATTCTGTCTGCTTCTGAGTCTCCTGTTCCTTCTTCCAAAAGTCTAACTGATCCTTCAGTCTCTTTTTAACTCCAGTCATAGAGTGTGGGGGAAGGTTGGATTCTCTCCTCTGGGGAAGGGTTGTGAGGAAGAAGGATGAATTCAGGTCATGATTATTCAACCTTTCCAGCCATTGTTTGTGTGTGCGCCCCCTTTTCTGTTCTCCTTTCACAGTTTTGCATTCAGCTCAGCACAGAATCTGGTTTTGCATTTCACAGTTTTGCATTCAGCTCAGCACAGAATCCAGAACTCCTATCTGGATTCTCTCTCTATCTCAGTAGGTGATGGGACGCTGAGAGAGAACAATGAGGAGAGTCTTCAGCAGGAAGGACCTGAGCAACTGGCTCTACATGGGATGTTCCTAGGAAGATCTGAAGGGCTTGTTTCCCAGAGATCTAAGCAGGGAAAGACCTGTGAGAATCAGTGTAGCCCAGAAAGGCAGCAAGGAAACCATCCAGAGAAGGGACAGGGTAAATCTAGTCACAGGAGCAGAAGGGTGAAAAGAAGCACAGAAACTATTCAACAGAAAATGCCCCATCAACAAGCACCCTACACTAACAGTGACTGTGCTACTCTTATTGAACATCAAAGAACCCATGTGGTAGAGAAACCCTTCAACTGCTGTGATTGTGGGAAAAGCTTCAGTAAGAGGTCAGATCTTGATAGACATAGGAGAATCCACACTGGGGAGAAACCCTTTCACTGCTTAGACTGTGGGAAAAGTTTCAGTCAGCGCTCAAATCTTGATAAGCACAGGAGAATCCATACAAGGGAGAAACCCTTTTACTGCGCCGATTGTGGGGATAGCTTCAGTCAGCAATCACATCTTGTTAGGCATCAGAGAACCCACACAGGAGATAACAGTCCCTTCAGCTGTTCTGACTCTGGGAAATGCTTCAGTTGTCTCTCGCACGTTACTGACCATCAGATAATACATACAAGAGAGACACCCCATAACAGCTCTGAATGCGAGAAACTCTTATTGAACTTCAAAGAACCCACACAGGAGAGAAACCCTTCAAGTGGTCTGACTGTGGGAAAAGCTTCAGTGAAAGGTCAGACCTTACAACTTAATATTATTGATAATTGACATGATGATTAATAATAGTATATATGGAACATTGTACTCTCAGGCTTTATTTAATGAGACTTCTTCTGCTGCATCTTTGCCTTGCTCAACAATGTGCAGAATTGGCAAAACTGCACAAATAGGCTAACATGAAGAAATTGAAGCACAGTGATGATCTGATTCTGCAAACTTGAAAAGAACATCCTGTCACATACACTACCATTCAGACAGTCTTGCACTACAAATGAGATAATGTGGAGATCCATATCTATCCACAAATGCATACAAGTCTGTCCACTCCTTTTGGAAATTTCAATATTCATCATCTCTCTTTTTTCCTTCCTTTTTTACTATTGGGGGGCCACAGAATTCACCATCATATGTGATGATGGAAAGATTTCTCAACCAAATAAAAAGAGAATATGCACAACCCCCAATGAGGGGAGAGGATGGATGGTTGTTATAATGAAGTTAAAGGTGAAATAGACAAAAAGAGACCATCTTGACATGTGCATTCATGCATTTTTTAATTAACTTTTCCCTTTAATTTAAAAATTACATATTTTGGGAATAACAAAAGAGCTATATTTGATTCCCTACTGAGCCATATTTGGCTCTAGAGCCATAGGTTGCAGATCCCTGATAGAGGCCTGTCTAACCAGCTCTTAAATATCTCCAAGGATGAAGATTCCACAATGTCACTGGGCAATTTATTTCATTCTTTAACCTACCCGACAGGAAGTTTTTCCTAATGTCCAACCTGAAACTCCTTTGCTGCAGTTTAAGCCCATTGCTTCTTGTCCTATCGTGAGAGGGCAAGAAGAATAATTTTTCTCCCTCCTCCTTGTAAGATCCTTTTAGGGTTTTGAAACCTGCTTTCATGTCTCCTCTCAGTTTTCTCTTTTCCAAATTAAACACACCCAGTTCTTTCAGTCTTCCCTCATAGGTCTGACGAAGTGGGTCTTTGCCCACGAAAGCTTATGTTCCTACACTTCAGTTAGTCTATAAGGTGCCACAGGACTCCTCGCCGCTTTTGCAGATCCAGACTAACACGGCTACCCCTCTGATACTTGACCTCATAGATCATGTCTTCTAGACCTATAATCATTTTTGTTGCTCTTCTCTGGACCTTCTCCAATTTCTCCACATCTTTCTTGAAATGTGGTGCCCAAACTGGACACAGTAATCTAACTGAGGCCTAATCAGTGCAGAATAGAACAGAAGAATTACTCCTCTTGTCTTTCTCACAACATTCCTGTAAATGCAACCCTATAACTTCTCTGACTTCAGGAAAACTTCAGTCAGAATTCAGACCTTGTTAGACATTGGAGAATCCACACAGGAAAAACACTCTATAACCTAAGTTCCCTTTAAGCTGTGTGGCCATGTGGTTGTGTAGCAGCCTGTTAAACGTTATGCAAGCACTTAGAGCTGTGGTTCCACTGCCTTTCAGCCATCAGGTCTGCCTGGGAAGGGAGGCAGGAATGGGACAAAGTAGCAAGTCAAGCTGAGGGAGGCAGGCAAAATTAATCTTGCCTCGCAGGGCTACAGGCAATAGCTTCTTACCCAGAAACAGGAGTGCAGTTGTCAAAGCAGCTCAGTTGGGCAAGTATTAGACTGAAGATTTAAAGGTCCCCGGTTCAATCCCAGGCTTTGGCAGAAAGCTGCAAAACATCAATTTGCTCCAAACTCTTAAGGGAAGTGGGGCGCTTTCCAGTGCAGACCATATGCTTTGACCCAAAACTCACTGCTGCAGTAGGCTTGTGATATTTGGTGTGTCAACTTAGAATACAGAACAGCTTCTCCTGTCCTTAAAGCCTGCAAACTCTGTGGGCAGCCTTGGAAGTTTCCTGATTAGGAATGGCAGAGGGGAAACAGCAGAAACATCCAAAGGGGTTGCCAGGAGCAGGTCATTAGCCCTGTAAGGCAGAGGTAGGTGTGGCAATGACATCACAAGGGCCTTTTACAACTCCTCAGCTTATTGGTTAAAGGCGGTTGGGAGGTTGTGACCTCACAAAGTCCATGAGCATGGCCAAGTGGGACAGTCTGCAGGGCAGGGGTCATCTGAGAGACATGCTCCTCCCCCATGGCTTTGCTTCAGGGAGTCTCCTTGAGCAACAAAAGACAGAGAGAATTCAGGGTCGTGAACGTGAGCACAAGGAGGAGTCTCTTTGGAGTGTTCTCCTTTCCCATGACTAACTGAGCTAGAGGGCAGACATTCTTGTGGAACAGGTAAGAGCCTCCGAGAGGTTTGGTACCAATAAAGCCTCATCCACCTAGCGCAAAACATGGGAAACACTAAGTTAAAATGGGAGATTATTTTCTCCTATGTCTAACGAAGAACGATTAGCTTCACAATTGGTATCAGAGCTGTCATAGTATCAAGAATGATGTTTAACTTCACATCTGAGTCAGTGTTATAGTCTGTGTCTTCAGTCCTAAGAAATGTCTTTTTTACCAATGACTAACTAGCACTAGCTATTCTCCTGTAGAAACACAAGGGCTACGTCTACACTGGCACCCTTTTCCGGAAATGCTTAAAACAGAACAGTTTTCCGTTATAAGTAATTCCGGAAAAAGAGTGTCTACATTGGCAGGATGCTTTTCCGGAAAAGTCCTTTTTCTGGAAAAGCGTCCGTGGCCAATGTAGACGCGCTTTTCCGGAAAAAAGCCCCGATCGTCATTTTCACGATCGGGGCTTTTTTCCGGAAAAGACTACTGGGCTGTCTACACTGGCCCTTTTCCGGAACAGTTTTCTGGAAAAAGGACTTTTGCCCGAGTGGGAGTAGCACGGTTTTTCTGGAAAAACACTGACAATTTTACAGCAGATCGTCAGTGCTTTTCCGGAAAATCGAGGAGCCAGTGTAGACAGCTCGCAGCTTATTCCAGAAAAGCGGCTGCTTTTCCGGAATAAGTGGCCCGGTATAGACACAGCCAAGCAGAAAAGCCAAATCTGGCCTGGTCAGCACTATGCTAGAGACCCAACCAATGCAGAGAAGGAGTATTCATTTTAAAAATCCTGGATTTTGGCAACATAGAAACGTAGCATTGTCGGAAGGAAGAACACCATTGGACTGTATCATATACTTAGCCTACATACAAATCTATGACATTAAAATGACAAGTAAGTAGAAAACCTGACATTTATCTATGCAATACATAAAACAACAGAAGAGTAAAGTGTGTCATTCAGTGTTTGTAGGATGGGGAAAATACTGACAGAAGGATTTTTAATAAGTTTTAAATTACAAAACATTTTCCCAAAGTATCTCAGTGCTTTCACATTTACAATTCTGGCCCAGAGTCTTTAGGATCCAAAATCTACCCAAATGATGACCTGTAACAAAGCACTCAGGTGCTGGGTAAAGAAACAAAACAACAACCGACAAAGGCCGTCTCCATGGGAGGATGACATGAAATCAAAGAAGTTTTGAGACCAACTCAGTAAATCTGTCAACCTGGATATCACATGGACCCAAAGAACAAAACTGTGAAGCTGCAGTACAGACAGGAGTTTTTGCGTTAAAGTATTTGCGCAAGAGAGCGTCTACACTGGCATGTGCCTTTGCGCAAGAGCATCCGTGCCAGTGTAGACGCTCTCTTACACAAGAAAGCTCTGATGGCCATTTTAACCATAGGGCTTTCTTGCACAAGTAATTCATGTTGCCCGTCTACACTGGCCTCTTGCGCAAGAACAGTTGTGCAAAAGGGCTCATTCCTGAGAAGGAGCATCATAGTTCTTGTGCAAGAAGCCCTGATTTCACACATTAGAACGTCAGTGTTCTTGCACAAGAGCTCCCCGCCAGTGTAGACAGGCAGCATGTTTTTGCGCAAAAGCAGGCGCTTTTGCGCAAAATCATGCCAATGTACACATAGTCGAGGGGTAAATGAAGGGCGGGGGGCTTAATCCCTCTCCCCCTTCAGTCTCCCAACAAGGAGAATGACTCAGGGCAACAGCTTTCCTCCAAAAAGGGCGACAATGCTGCAATGCAAAGCTGTGAGGAAAAAAAAACCCAAACCCAAGAGTATTTCTCTCAGTAACTGACAATGACCTTGGGACAGAGCCAACCCGAAGATGTGACCTCAGAGTCAATGGGGAACGAGATGCAAAGGGGCAACTGATCTGTTCTCAGCCATGAGGGGAGAGTCGGTCCCTGAGGGGAGAGATGGGTTTAGCGCCCCTCCCCCGCTCCGGGGCAAGAGTCCCCCGCCCCTCTCCCAACGAGATGTGGCTGCAGACAGGGACTAGGGAACCCACAGCTGGTGAGGATTTTCCACTGGTATTTGGGGATTAGACAGACAGCCTCACAGTCTGAGGCGATTTTCTATCAGTCCCCAGCCCCGAGAGAGAAGGGAAGGAGCTGAAGGGGGTTTTACATCTAATTTGGTCATTCAGTGGGAAACAGGGAAAATCACGGAGGCTGTGTCTAGACTGGCAAGTTTTTCCGCAAAATCAGATGATTTTTCGGAAAAACTTGCCAGCTGTCTACACTGGCCGCTTGAATTTCTGCAAGGACACTGACGATCTCATGTAAGATCGTCAGTGTTCTTGCAGAAATACTGTGTTGCTCCCGTTCGGGCAAAAGCTCTCTTGCGCAAATCATTTGCGCAAGAGGGCCAGTGTAAACAGCACAGTACTGTTTTGTGCAAAAAAGCCCCGATGGCGAAAATGGCGATCGGGGCTTTTTGGTGGAAAACCGTGTCTAGATTGGCCACGGATGCTTTTCCACAAAAAGTGCTTTTGCGGAAAAGCATCCTGCCAATCTAGATGTGCTTTTCCGAAAATGCTTTTAACGGAAAACTTTTCCGTTAAAAGCATTTTCGGAAAATCATGCCAGTGTAGACGTAGCCTGGGGGTTTGGTTGGTATTTGGTTATCAGAGAGAAAAGGGCGAAATCCAGAGGAATTTTTCATCCATACCCAGTCATGAAGTGGGATGTGCTATGTCCCCGGCCCTGCCATTAATGCAGGGAGCCCAGCAGGGAGCCGCATTACAGTGGATGGGGAGGGGCTGGCGGTGTTCGCTGTAAGCTGCCTGCTTGGGTAGCCCTCCCCCACCGCAGGAGAGATTCAAATGCTGCCCAGCTGATGAGCAGAGCGCCCACAGCTCTCCACAGCTGGAATCAGGTGTTTCTGCTGGTGGTGCACATCTGCATATTCCTCAATGCACTTAAAATTTATTCCACACATGGATGGAAAAAAAAGTGAGGGAATATTGGCTGTAACTCTCTGACCATAAGGGAGGCTGGGCAGGGAACAGGCCTCTGCAGGTTGGGGATTAGCGCTTTGTTTACATTACTGAATTAGTGACATAAGGCAGCTCACATCAACCTAATTATGTCAGTGCTAATCCTACAGCCAGGGCTGTCCTTCGGGAGGGGAGGGGGGGAGCAGCACTGGGTCTAGGACAACCCTGCCCCCAGTGCAGAGATGTCTTTTGAGCCAGGTTAAGCACAGACTCTCTCTCCTATATTCCCACAATAATTACCCTGCAATTAGTGCTAGCCCAATTTGTGGCCTGATGCCAGGCAGTTTGATGACAATGAGCAAAGCACCGCGCTGTCGGCAGGACATTTCACACACCTATGCATAGCAGGAGCAAACTGTATTTCCATAGACACACCCAGGGTGTCTCCCCACTCCCAGCTCGCTGCGAGGGACGCAGTCCTAAGTTTATTTTCAATCCCCTGTGGTGAGTGTGATTGGCTCCTGGTTGTTGAATTTGCTTTAACAGAAACCAGGGGCTGTGCCCCCTGCTGGTTGGCGCTTGCCAACCTGCCGTTGCGGGACTTGGCTCTGGTTTTGACATGGCCCGTGTGGGACTGAGTGGAGCAGCGGGGCCTGGAGAACAGGTCCCTCTCTCAGCCCTGGGAGCAGCCCAGTCAGTCCCCACTAGGGCACACGGACCGGCTGGGTGAGAGTGGAGCTGGGCCTGGTGCTGCCCCGGCTGTTTTCCCTCTGACTGGCGAGAGACCCCCAGGCTGGTCACGGCCCTGTGAGCTCTGCCTGTGGCCCAGCCCCCACCCCGCTCCCCTGTCTGGCTTTGGGGGGGGGCAGGACTTAGGGTCGAGGAGGGAGACCGATAAATACCCTTGTGTGTCTGCAACGGTGAGGAGGTGACGTCGCCGCATCTGGCACCCGAGTGCCGAGCTGGAACGGAGAATCTGGGATTTCCAGAAGGGTGTGATGGGATTCCTGGGGAGGGGGACTGCAGCTGGGGGTTCATCTTTCACTGTATTGGGGTGGGGGAGGGGCTGCTCCCTGACCACGCCTCTCCCTGGGTTATTGTCAGTGCCGGTGTGTTCATATCCCCATGGACCAGAGCCGCACTCAGAGCCCTGCATCCCAGCTAAGAGGGCCCCAATCCTGGGAGATCCCCTGGAGTCCCAGCACCCCCGGCTGCTCAGAGCAAGGCCCCGGGGGCGGGGGGGGGGGAAGCTTGGAGCTACCAGGATAGTTCATTAGCACAGATGTGTGCCCAGGGCTGCCTCCGGCTGTCACTGCCCAGCCGAACAAGGGGGCTGGTGCTCTCAGCTGTGCTGGTTGTTCACAAGTGTCCTGTGTTTCACTTACTCTATGACTTGTGGCTTGATGCTCCAGGCCTGGGATGCTGCACTGGGAGCAGGGGGGTGACTGTGGGGCTGGGCTGTGACGGTCTCTGTGCTGGAGGGAGGCACCCAGTGAGGGAGCTGAGGGTTCACTTGCCAGCGGTATTTGTGCTGCTCAGTTAAAACCTGTTAATTTGGCCTGCAGGGAAATGCAGCCCACAGGGCGTGGAAAGGGCCAGCTGGATTCCCTGTGATACCCCAGTGACTGTTCCTGAGGAGTGGCTGGCGGGTTTCTGAGCTGGGGAAAACTGCTCTGAGCAGAAGGGCAGGTTCCCATAGAGACGTGAATGGCTGAGAACAGGCGTGTGGCATGATGGTGTCCCCCCCCCACTGTCCCTGTAGCCTCCCCCTCTTGCTGTGCAAGGTAAGAGTCTCCCTCCAGCCCAGCCTGCACAGGCCGAGGGGCAGGGAGATTTCTGGGGAATGCTGGGAGCTGGTTGCCATGGAAGACGTCACAGACTCAGGGATGTTCCTGTGCACCTGGGCTCCAGAGTCTGAGTCCCTTGGGCCAGATGCTTTGAGCTAGGTATGTGCCCAGTGAGTCACACCGGTGCCTAGCAGGCCTTTCAGAAGCCCCACAGAAGCTTGGGCCCCTAACTCCCATTGGTGCCCATAGGAGTTGGGCACCTCCCCTGTTCTGGTATGTGTGGCATCCCAGGGGCCTCTCTGTGTGGCTGGGTGTGGAAATGCCAGTGAGAAGCTGGCTCCTTGGCCTAACTCTCCAGGGTCTCTCTCGCAGCATGGGGCAGAGCTGGGACGTTAGCCCTGGGCATGCCCCTGCCAGTGATGGGTTTTTCTCTTCCCTTTCAGAGGCGCTGGCTGCAGAGAGAGGTGAGGATCCCAGGGCACTGCCCTAGGGCCAGGCACGGCATGTGTACAGAGGGTATGTCTACACTATGGGATAAAGATGAATTAAGATACACAACTTCACCTATGTTCATTTCGTAGCTGAAGTCAAAGTACCGTAAGTCAACTTTTGGTGCTGTCCATAATGCATGAAGTTGAAGGGAGAACACTCTTCCTTTGACTTCCCTTCCTCTTCGTTGAAGCAGGACCACCGGCATCAACCAGAGTACCCCTCTCATTTCAAATGAACAGGTCTTCACTAGACCCGCTAATTCAAACCCCAAGATTGACTGCGGGAGCTTCGATCATCTCTGTAGTGTAGACATACCCAGACAGGGCCATAGGGAAAGTACAGATAGCTATCCTGCTTTGCTGTCCTCTACTTTTGCACAGGTTACTGGGCAATTTTCTCTTGTTCTGGTGACAGGAATGCAGAAGTGAAGCTGTCTCCCAGAATGACAGTGGAGTGAAGGAGAAAGGGGTTGGGAACCAAGTAATTTTCAGATGAAAAGAGCTAAACAATTATCACAATTCAGAATTGGGAAAAGCAATCAGTTAGAAATGCTTCTCAAATAACTGGAAATGAATTCAGAGATGGGTGTGTTTATGGTTATAATGAGACTACCCTTAGCTAATTGAGACTGAAAATATACATGACAGGATGTCTCAAAATAAACATTTAAATAATCAAAAATGACAGAAGGAAACTATTAAATAGTCCAAGAAGGCCTATTCAAATGAGGCACCAGATTTAAAAAAGGGAAATAAAGAGAGTGATCCAATGTAGGAATATTTAACTAAAAATTGAAATTCTGTAATACAAAGTTAAAACAATTTGGTTAACTGTTTTGAGTGGAGTAGTGTTATAAAGGTGGGCCTAGAATTCCAAAACTTATGCTCTAACCACAATTATATTCATTTATTTTTCATGACATACAAACCACATCCATAGGTTGTTGTAACTCAAATGAATTATCTAAGCATTAACAATTGACTTCAACAGCTAAACGTAAAGAACTAGCTCTGGCCATCATTTCATAGTTACATTGATGTCAGCCGTCTTGCATCACTATAATTCTGCATGAGTCTACATTGAAATTGGGCTTCCAGCTATGTAAGCAGCCAATTACAGGAACATAGTAACACCATCTCCTTGAGCCAGGGTGACCTAGTGTGGTCAATGCAGGAGGAGCATAGACACCGTTTGACCTATGTCAATGCTAATAGTCCTCCAGCAGCTGCCCCTCTCTAGTCATCATTGTGAACTCCGCTGCCCAGGGATCATGGAGACCAGAAGCCCCCCACAACCACTTACCCACCCCACATATTTTTGAAATACTTTTTTCAGGTTGCCCAGCTTGGCAAGCACCCCTAGCAGCGTTCCTGTGTTGCATGTGCCAATTACATGTGCTAGACATGTGCTGGTACGGAATAAACAGGGGGCTTTGAACATTGGCCTGGCCCCCTGCGCTGCAATTCTTCTTGGGGCCTGCAAATACCAGAGGGTTCTTCACCCTGTGTGTAGAGCGGTCATGACACTGGTGCAGAGCTGTGCAGGCTCCATGCTGTTGGCAGAGAGAGGAGAGTGAAACTGCTCTGGGGGTAAGTAGAAGCAGCACTGACAACTGTGGCCAAGTTTGCATCCATACAACGGTTCTACTAACAGCAGCCGCTTTCTGTCACTGTAACTTGCATTGACCAGTTTGTAACATGAACATGGACCTTACCTCAGATAACCAAGTATAAATTCATTGGAGTAACTTGGTTAAAACTATAGTTTGATTTGATCATAAAACTTCTGAACAAAAACATGAAATTGAACACAACTAGATGGACTGGGTATGATGAGCGAGTTCATATCAGTGCCAACGTAACAAATTCTAGACAAATCACTAATCCTTCTCGGACTTTGTCTTAGGTAGGCAGCATTCTTAGGCTAAGCAAAATCTGTAAATAGCATTCAGTCCTATGATCACTACAGCCTGAAAAACAGCAGCATGTAGATGCGTCTCTAGCTGAAAATGGTTAGAACACACACAAAAGGTGGGTAAATGAATCCCCAATTCTTCCTGGTTCAAAGCAAGAAAGTCACAAATACACCATTGTCCTGGCTCAGTGCCCAGAACCAAGCCAGAGCCTCGCAATGACAATCTGAGCCATCTCAGCACCTGTGTGTATCCATTGAGCTAAGGAAGGGATCAGGGATTCACAAAGGTTCTCAGGTGCTCCTGTGATTATAACACTTCCACTCCAGAGCCAACTCTACTGTCAGCTCTTGAGCTCACTTACCATCTATACCAAGGGTTGGAAACCTTTCAGAAGTGCCATGCCAAGATTTAACTTATTTACTTCTATTTACAGATCTATGTGCCAAGGGGAAGGAAGAGGCAGCGGCAGGTTAGGGCAGGCTGGGTACTGTGACCATATTGTTACAATGGGGTCAGATGCAAACCCTGTCACCCATTCCAGTTTGTGTGAAGAATTTTCCCCAACCTGCGGCAGTTGGAAAGCTGTATTACTTTTCCCATTTCTAGCGTTCTTCTTTTGTACCATTTGGAAAAAAAGGTTTTTTTCATAGCATCATAGAACACTAGAACTGGAAGGGACCTCGAGAGGTCATTGAGTTCAGTCCCCTGCCCTTACAGCAGGACCAAGCACCATCTAGATGATCCCTGATAAATGTTTGTCTAACCAGCTCTTAAAAAGCTCTAATAACAGAGATTCCACAACTTCTCTATGCAATTTATTCCAGTGTTTAACCACCCTGACAGTTAGGAAATAAAACATCCAACCTAAATCTCTCTTGCTGCAATTTAAGCCTATTGCTTCTTGTCCTATCATCAGAGGGTCAGGAGAATTAAATTTTCTCCCTCCTCTTTGTAACTTATTTTAGGGTATGTCTAGACTACGTTGCTATTTCAGGCATCCCTGTAATCCTTGTTCCACAAAGGTTAAGGGATTTGTTGGAATAATGCCTTATTTTGAAATTTAGGCATGGAGGAGACTTGAACGGGACTCCACATCCTAGTCCCCACTGCAAGGTCAGGCAGTCTCTCAAAACATCTACTAGGCAGGGCCCTATTGTCAGCAGATAATTTCACTTCTGTGGTTCATGAATAGGGAGAACAGATATATGCCTATTTGCATTAAAGGGGCGAGGCTTAAGACAGATTCCTCTTGTTAGCATGCCACACTGGCTAGCTTACTTGGCTCCCTATGTGATGGGCGGGGATTTGGGACTGCTTTCTAAGACACCTATTCCTCCTCTGTCATGATATAATGGGGTTGGACACATAACTCAGTCTTTGTGGATCCCACTGCTGTTTCTCTAATATTCTAGATAACCAAGAGTTAGGCATTTGCAACACTCAATGTCATAAAGTTTAAGTCTTTTGATGGATTCCAGCCTAAAAAGGCTGTCAGGGATGAATGAGAAATCAATGGGTTTAGGTGTGTAACATCAAATGCAAATGAAATGACTGAACAGAAAATATTCAGATTTCTCAACAAGTTATAATCAAGTCCTGTTATAATATGGGAAACTTATCTCAACTTCTCACTGTCCATGGCTCTGTTCTTGGAGGACATTTCATACCCTGGTTGAATAACGATGCACATCCTCATTACATGTCTGTGGAGCCATGCCCTACCCTCAGAGATGTGTAGGAATAATGAAAAATGTTACTCTCTTGCCCCATCCCCAGCCAGCACACTTTTACGGTGTGCGTACTCAGTGGATGTTCTTACATCTCATGAGGGATGAGCTGCACTAGGAGGCTTTAGAGCACCCTTTCCTGTAGATTCTCTATGGGTTATTAAGGGCTGAGCTCTCTCAGAACGTTTTCCAAATCTGGGGCATTTAAAGGGTTCTTCCCTCTGTGGATTCTTGCGTGGGCAGTAAGTACCTCAGGGCTCCTCAAATCCCCACACAACACAAGGATAGCCATGTAAGCCAGCCAGTGTGGAATGCTGATGAGAGTGGTCTAGCCTAAGATCTCCAACGAATGCTTTTCCTGACCTTGACAATTCATAAGGTCTCAGCCTGTGGGCTTTTGGATATGACAGAATGTGTGAGCACTGCCCTGCACCTGTAGGTTCCCTCTTCTTTTGGGATTCTCTGATGTTCAATAAAGCTTGAGCGCCCATGAAAACTTTTCCCACAGTCAGAGCAGTTGAAAGGTTTTTCACCTTGTATTAATTGTACAATGCCTGTTACGATTTGAGAACTAACTGAAGGTTTTGCCACAGACAGACCACTTGAAGGGGTTTCTCTCCCATTTGGATTTTCCTATGTTGCATACGGTATGACCTCTGACAAACTTTCCCCATATCGGAGCAGTTACGCAGTTTCTGTGTTGTGTGGGTTCTTCTATGTCCAACAAAGTCTGAGCGTCAACTCAACATTTACCCACAGTCAGAACAATTAGAAGGCTTCTCACTCATGTGGGTTCTCTGATGTTCAAAAACATATCAGCTCTCACTGAATCTTTCCTCAGTCACAGCAGTTATGGAGTTTCTCTCCTGTGTGGACTGTAGGATGCCTGCCAAGATTTGAGTGTCAACTGAACCTTTTCCCACAGTCAGAGCAGTTGAAGGGTTTCTCTTCTGTTTTCCTAAGGTTTAATCAGATTTTCATTTGGATGGAAGCTTTTCCCGCATTCAGAACAATTAAAGGGCTTCTCTGCTGCGTGGATTCTACTATGTCTAACAAGGTCTGACCTCTGATTGAACCTTTTCCCACAGTCAGAGCAGCTGAAGGGCCTTTCTCCTGTGTGGATCCTCCAATGTCTAACAAGGTCTGACCTGAGATTGAACCTTTTCCCACATTCAGAACAATTAAATGGTCTCTCTCCTGTGTGGATTCTACTATGTCTAACTAGGTCTGACCTCTGACTGAACCTTTTCCCGCAGTCAGAGCAGCTGAAGGGTTTCTCACCTGTGTGGCTTCTTCTATGTGTAACAAAATCTGATCTAAGATTGAACCTTTGCCCACAGTCAGAGCAGTTAAAGGGTGTCTCTCCTGTGTGGATTGTACGATGGATTTTAAGACTTGAGCGCCGAATGAAGCTTTCCCCACAGTCAGAGCAGCTGAAGGGCTTCTCTCCGGTATGGGTTCTCTGATGATCAACAAGACTTGCACGCCGATGAAAGCTTTTCCCACAGACAGAGCAGTTATAGGCTGTCTCACTTGTATGTAGTACCTGATGTTGAATAAGATGTGAGCGCCGACTGAAGCTTTTCCCACAGGCAGAGCAGTTAAAGGGCTTCTCTCCTGTGTGGATTCTATGATGAATGTTAAGATTTGAGCGCCGATTAAAGCTTTTCCCACAGGCAGTGCACATAAAGGGTTTCTCTCCTGTGTGGATTCTGTAATGAATGTTAAGATTTGAGCGCTGACTGAAGCTTTTTCCACAGGCAGAGCAGTTGAAGGGTTTCTCTACTTTATGGTTTATCAGCCAATCAGGTGTTACTGAATACCAATGTAAACTTTTCCGACAGTCAGGGCAGTCACAGATTTTCTCAGACAAATTGAAGGGTTTCTCACCTGAATGGATTTTCTGGTGTAAAATGAAGAACTGTCCACATTGGAAACTTTTTCCGCAGTCACTGCAAGTGTAGGGTCCCTCTTGATGGGGGATTTGCTGTGGAATGGTTTCTGGTTTCACCCCTCTGCTCCAATGACTGGATTGACCCTGTCCCTCCACTGCATGGTTTCCCGGCTGCCTTTCTGGTCTATGCTGACTCTCATAGATCTCTCCCTGCTCAGGACTTTGAGAAACATGGCCTTCAGATCTTCCCAGGAACATCCCATGTGGAGCCACTTGCTCCAGTCCTTCCTGATGAAGGCTCTCCTCATTGCTCTCACTCAGTGTCCTGTCACCTGCTGGGAAAGAGAAAGACAGGAGTCATTCTCTGTGCTGAGCTGAAATGACAACAGGAAAAGGGGGAGAAAACACCTAAACAACTGCTGGGTAGGTTGAAATTGCTACAGCTCTCCCCCATCCTTCATGAAAATTGGCTTATGAAAATGAATTTTCATAAAACATCTTTGAGACAGGCATAATAGAATATGTAACATTTAAAAAGTTACTGCCGTATCTGTTTCTGCTATTTTTCGTGCCTGTATCATTCTTGTATGTGAAGTTAGATGCATGAAGTGTGCATCTAGTTTTAAGTATAAATGTGCTAATGAGGACCCTTAGTGATAAGTTAGGAACTTAGTGACTCAGCCCTCAAACCAACCACCAATGATGGTTTCATTTTTACTGTAAGCCCAAACTGTGGTTGATCTTGAAAGTCACATGACCGTGCCACCTGGTACTGGAAACCATCTTGAATCAAATACTTTTCCATGGGGATGAGAAGCATGAACAAAGGATTCTGACCCTGGGGGAAGTCTATGTAAGGAAAGGAAAGCAATCAGGTCTTTGTCTTCAGCTAGCCTAAGAAACTACCTCACCCACCGTAAGAAGATGCACATGAAGAAACCTGAAAACACAGAACTCTAAAGAACTCTGAAAAGCTATAGATCTAGACCAGAATAAAGATCAGCTGTGGGACTTGACGCATTTTACTTGAGATAAGAACTGTTTAGAGTAAGAATGTGCATGTAATAAGTTTCTTAGAGGATTAGAATTAGCTGGTGTATATTGTTTAAATTAGTAATTTACTTTGATCTGTCTGTTTTCATTTGCAATCACTTAAATCTTACTTTTTACATGTAATACTTTTGTTTATCGTCAGGCCCAGTGTAAATAATTGTTATCTGGAAGGGGTGACCACTGCGTATCTATCTTTCATGCAAAAGGAGGTGAATTTATGAGCTTTCTCTGTGTAACACTTTTACACAGGGTAAAACTGATTCATATGGGGTTTTGGTCATTTTTGGGGATTGGTTTTCTGGGTGCTGAAGCCTTATAGCTGAGCCCTACTAGAGCAGATCTGGTTCAGTGTCTGTGTCCCTCAGCTGGGAGGCAGTAACCCCAATTCTGTGCTTTGGCTGGGGGAGACCTGTGCTTCTGGCCCAGCAGGACAGGGTGGTGAGGAGCCCCTGTGGGCAGGAAAGCGGGCACTGGTGGCTTTATCAGTACACTGCGGGACAACCCCAAGTGGATTTCTATGATCTAACCCTTCACAGAAATATCATGAGCTGATTTCACCCTCCTCCCTCACAACCCTTCCCCAGACAGAATCCATCATTCCAGTCAAATATAGGCAAACAAGTGAAGTGTGTTCCCTTCTGCTTGATAAAAGCAGCCAAGCTAGCAAGCCACAAACGGGTTTTGGCAGCAACCACAGCATAACCAAGTTGGGGGAGGGGAGCAGGAGTTGGGTGCCACAGAAAGGCCCTCACGTCCTTCCGGAGATCCCTTTTGCAATTGCTGAGAAGCTTGTCTATGTGCCCTCAGGATGTGTCTGTCTGGGCCCCAGGAAATGCAAACTCTGAAAAATCTCATCTGGCTGGCTGATGGTTGAAAGATAACCTCTTGCCTGACCTTTAGGGCTGCTCACGTAACAAGTTTTCTTTGAATAAACAGGGGCAAACAGTTAGAGGTAATTGAACCCTTTGGCAGGGGCTCTTTAGGGACTCCCCCTCTGGATTGACCTTGCAGTCTCCACCAGCAGCAGCAAGACTGGCCACTGGGAAACTGCTGCTGGGTCACTCGAGAGCCACACCCAATTTCAGGAATTATTGTAGTTTGAGGGCATTTCACTAACCTGTTACAGATGAGTGTAAGTGCTTGAGATTAAGTAACATGAAGGTTTAAGTGAGAGCTCTTATGTGGTCATGTTTGTGCCAGCCAGCTATCAGTCTGACGGCCATGTCTCGCTGGATTTACTTCCTGACACCACTTCACACAGAGTAAAGATATTGAGATCTTTGGGTTAAAGGAACCACAGGTAAACTCCCCTCCCCCACCTCTCACTGGAGTTGAAGACAGGCTGAAGTGTCAGTCAGACTGGATGAAAATGCACAAGTGAAACCTGCTATGAGGACACAGAAATTGGTTTCTGAGTCAGTTTAATCGATTGCTCACCTGTCTGGGTGTCACTGATGATCTCCCATTTCACAGAGCCCTGGAGATCTGGGATCCGCAGCTCCTCCCCTTGCTCCACCCAGGAGATCACATGAACTTTGGAGACTGGAAATCCTGCTCAGGGGAGCAATTAATAAAGTGCTGATCTTGTTCATTAAGGTCTGTGCCATTACTACTTCTAGAGCCAGGATCTGAGTCATGCATCCAGAGAGGCTCCTTTCCCACCTTGCAGATTGTACAAGATCTCATGACACACTCACCTGCAAGTAAAGGTGCATCCCCCAGACTCGGGAGTTGCCCTGCTTATTCCCCAGGGGAGCTGAACTCTCTGCTGCATTCTCTAGGGTACAACTAAGTCTCCCTCAGGGCCTGTTCCTTGCCCCCCACATCCCAGGGCGGGACAGGAACACACTGCTCAGGAGATGAGCTCTGGTGAGGGCTTGCAGGTCTGACACTGAGACCCCAGGCAGGTCTCAGACGGCAGCTGCCACATGGCAGGTCATTAGGGCTATGTCTACACTCACAACTTCTTGCGGAAGAAATATGCAAATGAAGCTAAGTGTGGAATATCTCTGAGCCTCAGTTGCATACCTAATGAGCCGCCATTTTTGCAGAAGAGGCTTTTGTGCCAGAAGGAGCTGTCTACACTGCCTCTTCTTCCACAAGAAAACCCCTCTTGTGTAATGCCGTTATTCCTGAAAATAATCGGCATAATGGCATTGCGCAAGAGGGGTTTTCTTGCGCAAGAAGGGGCAGTGTAGACAGCTCCTTCTGGAGCAAAAGCCTCTTTTGCAAAAAAAAAAAAAAAAGGCAGCTCATAAGGTATGCAAATGAGGCTCGACAATATTCCACACTTAGCCTTATTTGCAGATTTCTGCCACAAGAAGCCGCGAGTGTAGACATAGCCTAGGAGTTGGAGAGAAAGGACCCAGCAGAGCTCTAGCTCCCCAAGGGATCTGTGCACAAAGCTCTTGGCTGGGAGCTCAGCTTGCCCTGCTCTTTGGTGCTGATGCTCGATTTGGACCAGGAGGCAAAGGAAGTTCTCTGAGCAGCTAAGGAAATCTTTGGTGGCTGTTTCCGACCCTACCTATGCTCCACACTCCAGCCAGCCACTATCACCTGCCTCATGATTCTGTCCCTTTTCTGTATGATTTGTTAAGACACAATCCAATTCCAGGAATATCCCATTTTCTTGGCTCAACCAAAATCGGACCTTGCTTTAAGTTATGATAAGAGGAAGCTTCATATTACATTTGGTGGTCCTAGCTTTTACCCTGTAAGAAGTGTTCTTGAACTGATACAGGCACACAGACAGACTCTCTTAAATATACAGTAGATAAAAGATCTCTGTGTATCATCTATTGCAATTATTTTGAGCCTGTCTCTCATAATTCACTTTATTGTATTAAGTTTGTTTATGTTCATTAGTCAGAGACAGTCCCCTGGTAATATCCAGGCAATCCCTACAGAGCCAGAAGTCACCTTTTACACATGTGGGCTAGCTACACTGATAAGGACAGAAGAATGGCCATACTGGGTCAGATCAAAGGTCCATCCAGCCCAGTATCCTGTCTGGGTCAATGCTAGGTGCCCCAGAGGGACTGAATCAAATAGGTAATGATCAAGAGATCTCTCTCTCCCCTGCCATCCATCTCCACCCTCTGACAAGCAGAGGCTAGGGACACCATTCCTTACCCATCCTGGCTAATAGCCATTAATGGGCTTAACCTCCATGAATTTATCTAGTTCTCTTCTAAATCCTGTTACAGTCCCAGCCTTCACAACCTCCTCCAGCAAGGAGTTCCACAGGTTGACTGTGTGCTGTGTGAAGAACTTGTATTTGTTTTAAACTGGCTGCCCATTAATTTCATTTGGTGGCCCCTAGTTCTTATATTATAGGAACAAGTAAATAACTTTTCCTTATTCACTTTCTCCACACTACTCATGATTTTACATATCTCTATCATATCCCCCCTTAGTCTTCTCTTTTCCAGGCTGAAAAGTCCTAGTCTCTTTAATCTCTCCTCATAGGGGACCTGTTTCAAACCCTTAATCATTTTAGTTGCCCTTCTCTGAACCTTTTCTAATGCCAGTACATCTTTTTTTGAGATGAGGACAACACATCTGTATGCAGCATTCAAGATGTGGGTGTACCATGGATTTATATAAGGGCAATAAGATATTCTCCGTCTTATTCTCTATCCCTTTTTTAATGATTCCTAACATCCTGTTTGTTTTTTAGACTGCTGCTGCACACTGCATGGATGTCTTCAGAGAACTATCCACGAAGACGCCAAGATCTCTTTCCTGATTAGTTTTAGCTAATCAGTTCATGGTTATAGACAAACTAATACTGAAAATCTTGGGTCCAAATTTTTCTGCTAACGTAAGTGAGTTGCCCAGGGTCTCTCAGAAAGGCAGTGTCAGTGCAGGAAATTGAACATAGGTCTCCCAAGTGCACGGCTTAAAACACAAGAAGAGCTCTCCTCATGCTTATCTACTATAAAGCTACCCCCACAGAAGCCTTGCACAGTGTGAACTGCCTCGTCCACCCTCCCTCAGCCCCAGCACCCAGCCTCTCTCACGGGCAGGAACCAGCATGTCATAGAGATCAGTCACAGCGAGAAAAGAACTCCAGGAATTGCACCCTCCTTCCAGGGGCTCAGCCCACTGGCACAAGGAGGACCCTGCAGGCACTAAGAGCAGCTGGACCCAGCCCCACAACTCTGGTGCCTGCCGTTCCTGCCTGGGCTCTTCCACTGACACCTGCCGTCAAGGCACAACATGGGCAAGATGGTGGGGAAGCACATAGACACCTTGGCTACGTCTACACTGGCCCCTTTTCCGAAAGGGGCATGCTAATTTGACAGGTCGTAATAGGGAAATCCGCGGGGGATTTAAATATCCCCCGCGACATTTAAATAAAAATGTCCGCCGCTTTTTTCCGGCTTTTAGAAAAGCCGGAAAAGAGCGTCTACACTGGCCCCGATCCTCCGGAAAAAAGCCCTTTTCCGGAGGATCTCTTATTCCTACTTTGAAGTAGGAATAAGAGATCCTCCGGAAAAGGGCTTTTTTCCGGAGGATCGGGGCCAGTGTAGACGCTCTTTTCCGGCTTTTCTAAAAGCCGGAAAAAAGCGGCGGACATTTTTATTTAAATGTCGCGGGGGATATTTAAATCCCCCGCGGATTTCCCTATTACGACCTGTCAAATTAGCATGCCCCTTTCGGAAAAGGGGCCAGTGTAGACGTAGCCCTTGGGTGTGGGAAGAGCAGCACAATTGTTATGTCTCTGAACCTACCTCCCCTTGGAGGCAGGCATAAAGGGAACAGTTCTCACACAGGAGCCAGAATTATTGGGACTGATACTCATGACATTGGAGGTCAGCGAGCAATGAGAGACTCTGAACCTAACCCAATCCAGCTGCTCCAGAGCCCACCCAGCTTCTGATACCTGAGGGGACAGGAATCCTTACCCAGCCAGCTCACAGCCTCGTAATTCTCCTGCATCACATCCCAGTAGAGGGCTCTCTGACCCGGGTCCAACAGAGCCCATTCCTCTTCAGAGAAATACACAGCCACCTCCTCGAAGCTCACTGGCTCTGCCACAGCCATTTCCTTTCCCTGGTACTTCAGGACATGGGCTGAGCTGGAGCAAGACATGGGTGTTCTGCAGCCTGTCGGGGAGAAGGGCAATTGGAGACATTTTAAAGGGGGCTTTAATTCTTCTCACCACACCCCCATTCCCCCAGACTCTTTCCCTGTTCACACATATGCTGGACTCTGCCATTCAGGGCAAATGCTTGAGTCTCGATATTCCATAAACAACACACACAAGCTAGATCCGAAATCCATATTCATTTTCTCAATACCTGGCTTTAGTTTCAACATTCCTGTACCAGCAACAATGAGATTCATTTCTGAGCACCCAGTGTTTCTGATAATCAAGCTGCATATTTACCTGCCTGAACATCGATGTAGGTGTCTAAATTTAGGCTCCTATATTTAAAGTCTCCAGTCTTCCTCCATTTATTTACAGTGCAGACCTAGGCCCTCTCATCAGGATTAAATCAGCAGAGATTAAGTAAAGTCAAGGGGACCATTCTGATCCTTAAAATTAAATGCAAATGCTGAATGTTTACAAGATGAGATCCTAAGATTCATAGATTCACAAGATCAGAAGGGATCAATATTTCATGTACTCTGGTCTCATCTGTCACAAGCCATTGTATTTAACCCAATTGCCCCCGTAACAAACCTGGATTTCCTCAAAGCATATTTCCTAGAAAACCATCTATTTCCTTTAGTTTTAAATGTTTTAACTGCTGTTCCATAACAGCTTCACGAGGGGCTACAGACATTCAGACACAAATACCTGTGACAGCAAAGTAGCACTATTAGCCCCACAATTGGTATCAGAACTGTCATGCTATTAATAATAATGTTTAACTTCACATCTGAGTCAGTGTAATAGACTGTTCCCTCAGCAACCAAAAAGCACTAGCTAGCCTCCTGTAGAAACAAGTGGAAAAGTCAAATCTGGCCATGTAAGCACTATGCTAGAGACTCAACCTAAGCAGAGAAGGATTATTCATTTTAAAAATCCTGGATTTTGGCAACTCAGAACAGTAACATTGTCAGAACAACAACAGTGAAGTGTATAACAACAGATATAGCCTGTATACAAATTGGTGACAGTTTGTGTAATTAGAACTATAAATGAGTAGAAAGCCCAACATTTGTTTATGCAATACATAAAGTAATAAAAAAGTACAGTGTGTACTTCAGTTTTGGCAGGATGGGGAATTAATGACAGAAAGAAGGATTTTAATACTTTTTCAATTATAAAATAAGGATGTTAAATTTAGTTTAATCACCTAATCGACTAGTCGATGGATTTTCCATTGACTAGTCAGTCAGTCAGTCAATAAGTGGGGAGCCGCCGTGGGGTTAGCATCTGGTTCCAGGAGCTAACCGCACTGCAGGCAGGACAACTGATTCCTGGCTTGCACTGGATCCCCCTGCTGCACATCAGCCTTTTAAATGTATTAAGAGCTGGCGGGCTCTTAATACATTTAAAAAGCAGAGGCACGGCATCTAGGACTGGGCACAAGCCAGGAATCAGCTAATTCCTGGCTTGGGCCCAGTCCCTGCTACCCCCTTGTCCCCTGCGGATACGGTGCTGGGGAGAACTGGCTTTTAAGCCATCTTTTCCCAGCACCGGCTCCTGCTCCCCTACGGGAGGAGGCGAATGGTTGAGGGACTAAGTCACCTATCCGATAAGTTTTTGCTTATCAGATTGACTACTAGTCGCTTACACCCCTATTATAAAAGAGTATCTCGGTGCTTTCACATTTACAAATCTGGCCTATAGTGAGTATTTGGGATGCAAGATCTATCCAAGTGGTGACCTGTGACAAAGCCTTAAGGTGCTGGGTAGAGAACCAAAACAACAGCTAATAAAGGCTGCCCCCATTGGAGGAGGAAAGGAAACTGAAGGAGTTTTGAGACCAAGCCAGGAAATCTGTCAACCTGGATATCACATGGACCCAAAGAACACAAATCCGAAGCTACAGTACAGACAGGAGGTGGAATATTAGAAACAAACGGCCAGGGGACTGCTGAAACTGTCAGCTACAGAGTGTTTTCAATGATTTCTTGGTATTAAAAATACACACAAGGATGTCTAACAAGAGCTCTGTGCACACTGTTAGGGAACACTCAGAAGCATAGCTATGTTAGTCTGTAACTGTAAAAACAATGAGCAGCTCTGTGGCAGCTTAGAGACTAACACATTTATTAAGTCATGGCAGGGCCCTGATCCTGTTCTAAACCCACTGCCTGCCTGTTATCCCCTTTGGTCCCTCTCCTGGCCCTGTAGACAGCTGTTCAACCCATCCCTGTGGTGGGTTTGGCCCCTGCACAGACTTACCCCCTGCACCTGCAGTTTGCCGCAAGCAGCCAGGAGCAGGTGTCAACCTGGAGTCCAGGGGGAGCAAGGACAGCAGCACATGGTCAGAGCAGCCCCAGTTTTCAGGGGGCTGCTCTGACCCCACACTGCATCTGATGGTGTCCCTTCCCAGCCCAACCCCTTGTCTGGGGCTTGGCCCTCACTTGCAGGTTGTGTCCCCAGAGCTGGGGCAGGATCCAGCCTCCAGCCAGATGCAGTGGTGTGCTGAAGAAGGGCTCTCCCAGTCCATCCACCCGCACCCCTCCCCACAGGGAGTAGCACGGGTCAGGCAACAACATGTGACCAGCCCCAGTTCTGTGGAGCAGCCAGAGCAACTTCCTCTTCCAGAGGAACAGGCAGTGCAGGCTAAGAGCACAGGGTTAACCCCTTCGATGTCAGAACCCCGCCACAGCCCCTATGCTCCCTACCTGGTACCCAGGGACACCCTGGGGGACTGACCCAAGATAGACTCCCTGCGACATGGCCTGGCCCTGCTAGGGTGGCTTGTGCAGCTCCCACTTGGAGGAATAGCAGCCGCTTCTCTACCTCTGCAGTGCCTTGAGCAGCAGCTGCAGTGATGCACTTCTGGCACTGCCTAACCCTGCGGTCCCAGCCTGCCCTGCCGGGTCACTTTGGTTCCTCATCCAAAGCTCCTGCTAGTGCCATGTCACCCCAGATATACCTAGAAATACACCCTGTGCAGCTGCCTTGCAACTGTGTCATTTGCCTGGGTCTGTTTCATTAAACATCACTCAAACTTTTTCTATTTCAAAGTCTAACCCTTTCCAAATGGTTCCCAAGAATCAGTTCCTTTTGGATGGTCACTGCACTCAGAACAGATGGTTTCAGGGAGCTGATTCTGGGGCTGTTTCTGCACTTCAGACCTTACAGCAGCAGAGCCATGCCATAGTAAGATCTCACACGTAGCCCTCTCTGCCAGTTTGATCAGTCCAGGCACCAGCACTCATGAAAAGAAATATTATCTAGACCGAAGGAAGAAGAGGGCAAAGTGAAGCCAAACCACCAGATCTGGCCCAACACCACCATCCCATGGTGCAGCTTGAGCCTTGGGCTAGCTCCCTGCCTTCCTTGCACTTGCACACCACTCAAAGTGGCTGGCTACAGGGGCCATGTGTTCTGTGTGCTGAGAGCCCCTCGGGGTGGGCTTTGTGCACTGCCAGTGCTCCCAGCACAACCTCATAGCTTCCATTATGGACGTTAAATATTGGTTAATTGAACAGTCGATTAACCTCATGAATTCTTATCGGTTAGTGGACTATTCTATTGTCCCCAGGAAGCCCCTGTCCAAGGGGGAGGGCGGCGCTACAGGACCAACCCAGCAGCACCCCAGCTGCTTTGCCCCAAGCCACGGGATTCAGCCGCTGCTGAAACTGACCAGCAGCGTCAGTTTCACCAGCAGGCTGAATCCGGACGCCTGGGGCAGAGCAGCTGGGGTGCTGCGGGGTTGGTCTCGTAGCACTGCCCCTCGGCGCTGCGGGACCAACCAGGCAGGACCCCAGCTGCTCTGCCCCAGGGGTCCCCAAGTCAGCCGCTGCTGAAACAGATCAGCGGCTGATTCCAGGAAGCCCCGGGCTGAGCAGCTCTGCCCCGGGCTTCCTGGAATCAGCCGCTGATCTGTTTCAGCAGCAGCTGAATCGGGGACCCCTGGGGCAGAGAAGCTGGGGTCCTGCCGGGTTGGTCCTGCAGCGCCGTACTTTGGTGCTGCGGGACCAACCCGGCAGCACTCCAGCTGCTCTGCCCCAGGCGTCCCCAAGAGCAGCTGGGGTGCTGCCGGGTTGGTCCCGCAGCCCCGAGGGGCAGCGCTACGAGACCAACCCAGCAGCGCCCCAGCTGCTCTGTCCCAGGCGTCCCCAAGAGCAGCTGGAGTGCTGCTGGGTTGGTGCCGTAGCGCCACCCCTCGGCGCTGCGGGACCAACCCGGCAGCACCCCAGCTGCTCTATTGCAGGCATCCCCGATTCAGCTGCTGCTGAAAGTGACCAGCAGCAGCTGAATCAGGGACGCCTGGGGCAGAGCGGGACTATCGTAAGGGGGGGCTATGAGAGGTCTGGGGTGGCATTCCCTCCCACCCCACTCCAGACCCCTCATAGCACCCCCTTCTGATAGTCCGGCATATCTGAAAATCCGGCATCCCCTGGGTCCTAAAGGTGCCGAATTATCGGAAGTTTACTGTACAGTATATTAAAAATGTACATGCTTGGACTGAGGTGGAGATAGATGTAGAAGACAGATGTGTTGAGTGTCTCTGGGGTAGGTTAAAAGGGGTAAAAAGCAAGGGTGATGTCATGCTATGGGGCCACGACAGACCTCCTACCCAGATAGAAGAGGTGAATGAGGCTTTTTCCAAACAACTAAGAAAATCATCCAAAGCACAGGATTTGGTGTTGATGGGTGACTTCAATTATTCAGACATATGTTGGGAAACTAACATAGTGGGGCACAGACTACCCAATAAGTTCTAGGACTGCATTGAAGACAATTTTTTATTTCAGAAGGTTGAAAAAGCTACTGGGGAAAAGCTGTTCTAGATTTGATTTTAACAAATAGGGAGGAACTGGTTGAGAATTTGAAAGCGGAAGACAGCTTGGGTGAAAGTGATCATAAAATTATAGTGTTCATGATTCTAAGGAATGGTAGAAAGGAGAACAGCAAAATAGAGACAACTGATTTCAGGAAGGCAGATTTTGGTAAACTCAGAGAGCTCATAGGTAAGGTCCCATGGGAAGCAAGACTAAGAGGAAAAACTACTGAAGACAGTTGGCAGTTTTTCAAAGAGACATTATTAAGGGCCCAAAAGCAAGCTATTCTCCTGTGTAGGAAAGATAGAAAGTATGGCAAAAGACCGCCTTGGCTTAATCAGGAGATCTTGCATGATCTCAAAATCAAAAATGAATCATATAAAAAGTGGAAATCAGGACAAATTACAAAGGATGAATATATGCAAACAATACAGGTATGCAGGGACAAGATTAGAAAGGCAAAGGCAAAAAATGAGCTCAAACTAACTAGAGAAATTATGGGTAACATAAGACATTTGATAAATATACTAGAAGCAAGAGGAAGACCAAGGACAGGGTGAAACAATCATGAGGAGGGAGAAACAATAACAGGAAACTTGGGAATGGCAGAGGTGCTTAATGACTTCTTTGTTTCGGTCTTCATAAAGAAGTCTGGAGATGAAGGAATGCCTAACATAGTGAATGCTAGTGGGAAAGGGTAGAATTAGAAAATAAATTAAAAAAAGAACAAGTTAAAAATTACTTAGAAAACTTAGAAGTCCTCAGGGTCTGATGAAATGCATCCTAGAATATTCAAAGAGCTGACAGAGGAGGTATCTGAGACCTTAACTATCATCTTTGAAAAATCATGGAAGACAGGAGAGATTTCAGAAGACTGGAAAAGGGCAAATATTGTTAGTGCCCGTCTATAAAAAGGGAAGTAAGAACAATCCAGGAAACTGCAGACCAGTCAGTTTAACTTCTGTGCCAGGAAAGATAATGGAGCAAGTAATTAAGGAATTCATCTGCAAACATCTGGAAGAAAATAAGGTGATAGGTAACAACCAGGATGGATTTGTAAAGAACAAAACATGTCAAACCAATCTGACAGCTTTCTTTGATAGGATAACAAGTCTTGTGGATAAGGGAGAAGCGGTGGACATGGTATACTAGACTTTAATAAGGCATTTGATAATGGTCTTGCATCATCTTATCAATAATCCAGGCAAATGCAACTTAGATGGGGCTACTATAAGGTGGGTGCAAAACTGGCTGGATAACCATTCTCAGAGAGTAGTTATTAATGGTTCACAATCATGCTGTAAGGACATAACAAGTGGGGTTTCGCAGGGGTCTGTTTTGGGACCGGTTCTGTTCAATATCTTCATTAACAATTTAGATATTGGCATAGAAAGTACGCTTATTAAGTTTGCAGATGATACCAAGCTGGGAGGAGGGGGGTGTTGCAACTGCTTTGGAGGACAAGGTCATAATTCAAAATAATCTGGACAAACTGGAGAAATAGTCTGAGGTAAATAGGATGAAGTTTAATAAAGACAAATGCAAAATACCCCACTTAGGAAGGAACAATCAGTTTTATACATACAGAATGGGAAGAAACTGTCTAGGAAGGAGTACTGCAGAAAGGGATCTAGGAGTCATAGTGGACCACAAGCTAAATATGAGTCAACAGTGTGATGCTGTTGCAAAAAAAGCAAGCATGATTGTGGGATGCAAGAAGAGGAGTGTTGTGAGCAAGACAGGAGAAGTCATTCTTCCGCTTTACTCTGCACTGATTAGGCCTCAACTGGAGTATTGGGTCCAGTTCTGGGCACCACATTTCAGGAATGATGTGGAGAAATTGGAGAAGGTCCGGAGAAGAGCAACGAGAATGATTAAAGGTCTAGAGAACATGAGCTATGAGGGAAGACTGAAAGAACTGGGTTTGTTTAGTTTAGAAAATAGAAGACTGAGAGGAGACATGATAGTGGTTTTCAAGTACCTAAAAGAGCGTTGCAAGGAGGAGGGAGAAAAATTGTTTCCGCGGCCTCTGAGGATAGGACAAGAAGGAATGGGCTTAAACTGCAGCAAGGGAGGTTTAGGTTGGACATTAGGGGTGTGTCTAGACTACAGGGTTTTGTCAACAAAAGTGGATTTTTGTTGACAAAACTATACCTGCGTCTACACTACTGCCGAGTTCTGTTGACATAACGTCGACAGAACTCAGCAATTTTGTCGACGGCGGTAAACCTCATTCTGCGAGGAATAATGCCTTTTGTCGACAGAGTTCTGTTGACAGGTGTTATTGCATCTACACTGTCCTTTGCGTCTACACTCTCATGTTGACAAAGTGGCTTGCTTTGTCAACAGAACTGGATGTAGTCTAGATGCTCTTTGTCGACAGAGGCTTTGTCGACAGTATCTGTCGACAAAAGCCTGTAGTCTAGACGTACCCTTGGAAAAACTTCCCAACTGTCAGGGTAGCGAAACACTGGAATAAATTGCCTAGGGAGGCTGTAGAATTTCCATCACTGGAGCTATTTAAGAGCAGGTTAGATAGACATCTATCAGGGATGGTCTTGACCAGTGTTTCTCAACCAGTGGTATGAATACCTTTGGGGTACTTGAGAGAAGTCTAGGGAGTATGTCAATGCAACTGAAATGTGGAGAAAACTGAATTTTTGTCTTAGGTTTTACAGCTTTTTATTATTTTTGTATTTTTTACACCCAAAAATGTCATCACCCGCCCAGCTACGATTAAGTTGTTTAAACAAATGTGTTGCAATGGTAGAAAAATATTTTGCATGTTTGATACTGGGGGTACTTTATATAGATAGATAGATATAGACAGATATATATTTTTTGAAAAAGGGGTACTTTATAAAAAAAAGATTGAGAAACGCTGGTCTAGACTGTGCTTGGTCCTGCCGTGAGAGCAGGGGACTGGACTTGATGATCTCTCAAGGTCCCTTCCAGTTGTAGTGTTCTATGATTGTGATTTCAACACAGGATGGGCATGAGTACAAAGATTAAGGCAAGACTACACAACACAGCCCCCATTTAAGTCAGTTGTGCTGATATTAATAAAATGCAATACTTACCCGATTCCCACCCACATGACAGAACTTTTACTGAGCAATGACAGTGCAGGAATTCATCTACTAAAATGCATATCAACAGAAGACCATTATATTGACTTGCTGATGTGACGCATGTGGCCAGTGGAGGCAATGTTCAAAGGATCCAACCTACGGGGAGCGTGTGGAGCCCTGTATAAACCAACACACAGACTGTGGGGCGGTTTGGAGTAGCCCTGGCCAAGAACAGGCCACCATTTTGTTTTCCCGGATTGGTGCCCGATGTAAACGCAGTGGGGGGAGTGGACCAGTGCTTTAAATTAAAGGGGCCACAACAAAATGTGCTCGGTGGGTGTGCGTGTGGGGGAGGGCATTTTTCCCCAATAAAAATTTTCCCCAACCCTAGGGTGTTGTGAATTAAAAAAGGCTGAACACCACAGGTCTACACCAGTGTTTCTCAACCTTTTTTAAAAATAAAGTACCCCTTAAAAAAAATTAGAAGGATCCCCAGTACCTAGTTTCCAGACACACCATTTTTTCCCCCCTACCATTGCAACACATTTGTTGAAACAATTTAATTGCAGCCAGGTAGGTGATGCCATTTTTTAGGTGTAAAAAGTACAAAAATAATGAAGCGCCGTAAATCTTCTGCCCCACACGTCTGTCACGTGCCCCTAAGGGTACCGGTACCACCGGCTGAAAAACACTGATCCAGACCATCCCTGACAGGGGTCTGTCCAAGCGGCTCTGAAATCACTCCAGTGATGGAGACTCCACGACCCCCCTCGGCAATTTATTCCGGTGTTTCCCCACCGGGACAGACGGGAAGTTTTTTTTTTTTCTCACTATCCCACCTAAACCTCCCTCGCTGCAGTTTCAGCCCATTGTCCCGCAAAGCACGAGACCAGGCCGCACATTGTTCAACCAGGCTGCCCCCCCCCCCCCAGGGGTGTGACAAAGAGCCTCCCCCCCCCCGCCAAGCCCAGGGCAAAAATCTCTCCCCCCCCCCCCCTTCCCCCCCCCCCCAGCGATTTATCTGCCCCGGCCTCAGCCCCTCCCCCCACAGACTCCCCTTAGCGCCCCGCCATCTTACCCGTCACCCCCCCTTCCCCGTCGAAACGCCCACCCCCCCTCACCTCAGCGCCTCCGACTGCTCGCGCCCTCGCCCGTCCAACCGGCGCTCCCCGCCAGCAGCCGCGCGCGCGCGCGCGCCGAGTAACGGCACCAACGGACTCCCTCCGAATCCGCGTCGCGCGGCGCATGCGCAGTTGCCGCGACGGCGAGCGCTGAGTCAGGGGGTAGTGCGACGCTGCCGAGTCGCAGCGGGGGCCCGGCGCGCGGGGCAGGGAGGGACTGGCGGGGAGGCGCCGAAAACCCGGCGGGGAGGGAAGATGCGGAAGGGGGACAGACTGCGCGTGCGCAGCGGGCCCGCGCCGTCCCGGTCGGGAGGGCCAGCGCCGGGGCTTAGCTCAGACCGGGAGCTGCCTGGCCCAGCGGGCTCTGCGCAAAGCAGGCTCCAGGCGACCCCCCCCTCCCCCGCGGGGAGTGAGGGGTCCCCGCCCCCAGGGCGCGGCGCGCGACAGCTTGTGCGCGGGGCGGAGGGAGGTGGCTGTAGCCCTCGGGGCTTGCAGGGGGCGGAGCAGCCACGTGGGGGGGGGGGGTTGTGGGAGCCAGAGGGCAGTGAGGGGGGGGCACATAGGGGTGGGGGGGAGCTGGGACAGGGGGACACTGCGGCTATGTCTACACTGGCACCCTTTTCCAGAAAGGCTGAAAACGGAAAACTTTTCCGTTAAAAGCATTTTCGGAAAAAGCGCGTCTAGATTGGCACAGATGCTTTTCCGGAAACGCACTTTTTGTGGAAAAGCGTCCGTGCCGATGTAGACGCGCTTTTCCGCAAAAAAAAAGCCCCGATCGTCATTTTCGCAATCGGGGTTTTTTGGCGGGAAAGAAATCTGGGCTGTCTACACTGGCCCTTTTCCGGAACAGTTTTCCGGAAAAGGACTTTTGCCTGAACGGGAGCAGCATAGTTTTTCCGGAAAAACACTGACGATTTTACATTAGATCGTCAGTGCTTTTCTGGCAATTCAAGGGGCCAGTGTAGACAGCTGGCAAGTTTTTTCGGAAAAGCGGCTGATTTTCCGGAATAAGTGGCCAGTGTAGACACAGCCTCTCGGTGTGTGTGTGTGGAGGGGGGGGGTAGGAAAAAAAGAGCAGCAGCTGTGAGGGAGCCTAGAAGCTTGACTTGATGGGTTGTTAACTTCTGGGGCCAGGGGACCCCCCCTTTTCCCTCCCACTCCACTCCTCTCCCATCTGCCTCCCTGTGCCTGGGGGGGGGCGTCTCCCCACTGCAGAGTAGGCTGTGCTGGGAACACTCTCCTGGGCCTTTTGGGTGGCTTGTTTTGTTTTGCGGTGAGACCAGAGCTGGTTTGCTTCTGTTTCCTCTCAGCCCTGAACTTCAAGCCTTGCTGAAACTTCCTCCTCCAGCAGATGGTCCCAGATCAGACCTTTTTTGCTTTGTAAAGTCTGGTTCCAGTTCAGTTAAAAACCCTAGTGCTCTGGTTCAGTGTTGGTGGGTCCAGCTGGGCGAATGGAATCCACCACTACTGAGCTGTCCCCAGGGCCTGCAGGGTGACCCCAGGGGGCTCGGGCATGTGGGGAGGGGTCCCTGGTTACTGCAAAAGCAGAGGTGACTGGTGTCTGGGGCTTTGCACCCATGGAGACGTGGTCTTGGCGCCATGGACTGGACTCCTGTGGGACCCTATCCCCTGCAAGGCTGGACACCCTGGGGTTACCTACCTGCCCACCCCTGCTTTGCTGTGCTGCACCCAGCCTTCCTCTCCCTCCATTTCCCTGAACTCCACCCCAGAAACCTGGACCCCATCCCTATTCCCAGGAGCACCCTGCCTCCCATCTCCATGAACCACAGCCATTCTTACCCCAGTTTTAGCCCCAGGCACTCCTTGCCCCGACCAGACACTCTACCTCCAGCCTGCTCCTGCATTCTGCCCCCTGACCAGACACCCTATTCCCAATCTGCTTCTGCACCCTACCTCCCACCAGACCTTGCACCCTCATCCCTTTCTGCATCCCACCTCCCATCCAGATCCTGCATCCCATCCCTATCCCACTCACTGGCAACCCTATCCTGCACACTGAACCCCTCATTTTTGTCCCCACCCCAGAGGCTAAGAGGGTCTGTAAAACCCATTAACTCTGGAACCCCAGAAAAGTAAATCTGGCCTATGGGAAGCCCTGAGCCTCAGGTCTCTCTGACCTTTTCCCTCGCCCCATGGGGCTGGAACGCTGGAGGAATGAGGTGTCTCAGTTGGGGGCCACATCAGTGAGAGTTGGGGGTTTTGGGAGGAGTTTTTTTTGCTTCTTGTGTGTGAACCCCGACACAAAAAAGGTTCCCCCCACCTTCCATAAATAAAGAAAACATTGAAACCTTGTGTGTTAGACATAAATTAATATTTTATTTTCTTTAAAATGAAGTTTGATAAGCTAACATGAGAATGTTAAAGCTCTTGATCTGTTTAATAATTTAAATTAAACTGTTCTCTCTAGATGCAGTGCTACCAAAATGGCTTGGACGTTATGTACTTAATGGAGCGTTTTCTTTAGCAACTGTTGGTCCACGGAAAGGTTAACATTGAGCCAGGGAATCCATGGGCCAAAAGGTTTGAGAACCACTGCTGTAGACCTCTAGGCTAAAAGAGGGATTTGAGGGGTGCACTGGGGCACTGTCACTAGGACATGGCCTCATAATCCTTTTCAGAGTTGCAGCTTATTGGGATACCGTTCTCCATTCCAGGGGTGTGGCTTTGGGCGAGGGCTAAGACCTAACACATGGCTCTGGGAAGCCTGCTTTGTTTGCATGTATCCAGCTTCCCAAAGGATCCAAATCATTCTGTGTCACTATCCTGCCCTCAGCCTTATTTACCTGTCTGCTCATATCTTGTCATCCATACACGTTGCCAGCTGGGATTTTATATTTGCTTCAGGTTCACTGAACAATTAGTTCCTAGACCTTCTTCAGAGCTCCTTATAGCCCAGTGGGAAAAGGCCTCCAGCCTCTGTTACACAGGCCATGTCTACACTGGCATGATTTTGCGCAAATACATTTAATGGAAAAGTTTTTCCATTAAGAGTATTTGAGCAAAAGAGCATCTACACTGGCACGGACACTTTTGTGCAAAAGATATCTTTTGCTCAAAAGCATTCGTGCCAGTATAGACGCTCTCTTGCGCAAGAAATTAACGTGGCTGTCTACACTGGCCCTCTTGCGCAAGAATACTTGCGCAAGAGGACTTATCCCTGAGTGGGAGCGTCGGAATATTTGCGCAAGGACCACTGATTTTGTACATTACAAAGTCAGTGTTCTTGCGCAAATTCTCGCAGCCAGTGTAGACAGGCAGCAAGATTTTGCATAAAAGCAACCGCTTTTGTGCAAAATCTTGCCAATGTAGATGCAGCCAGAGACTATAGTGCAGAACACACACTTTGGATCTGTGTTATCCAGAAGCATGTGGAGCGGGGGAGTGTCAGCAGCTTATAAATGCCTCACTGCTTGGTTCATGCTCATGATGAGGAACAGAAACAGTGTTACTGTCCTGGGTTCTGTGATGCTTTCATGTGCATGTTGCATATTAAATCCATAGGAATGAGTGGAGTGAGGTGTGTCTGCCCCTTGGTTCTTCTCCAGCATCCTCCCATTCCCTTGGGTTGGGCTCTTTCTGGCCTTTCCCTTCATGCTGGTCATGTCTTTACAGGCTCCATTCCCCCGGGGGCAGGGAGGGGCTACCTCACACAATGCCACCTCCTCCTCCTTACTCTCTGGCCTGGAATGTGCTATTCCCCAATGCTACCTCTTCCCCGCCTCTCCCAGGACAAGGCAGGGAGGACCAGCTGGGGGAAGGGGGATTCCCAGGGTGGTTAAATCTCTTTCCAGCCTCCTGGCAAAACCCTCCCAGCAGAATCAGTCTCTTTCCTCTGTCTCTCTACTCATCTGTTTCTGGAAGTCAAACAGAGGATGTAGTCAGGCATCCACTCCAGTATCTTCCTGGTATCCAGGATTTCCCAGCCAGAAAGGAGCTGCTGGAAAGTGTGAGAAATGGTCCCAGTTTGGCCCCTCACACTCTGATTCTCTCTTTCACCAGAGAATGTGACTGGTGACACGGCTCATCCTGTTCCTGCTTATCCATGGGAGAACTTTTATTGTCATGATCAGCTGTAAAAATTAGTTGTTTTTACGTGTGACATTTACTGCAGTTCACAAAAATAAACAAACAAAAGATCCCCAAGAAGAGTCCCTTCAAAATCCTTACTGCACTTAGGCAATTTGTGTTACACGGACGTTTTCCTCTGCTGCTACTGACACTTCTCTTTTAGCAGGAATGTGGCTGTTCCTTTAAGAGAAGTCTCATTTCCCCATATCAAAACGGTTGATATGACAACTTCACATTTCCTCTAGTACTTGCTGTTTCAAACTCAGCCATTCTTAGCCAAGGCGAAAAGCACATGTACCAGTGTGGAACAAAAAGGATTTATTTAAAACTGTAAGGAAAAGCTACAATAAAACACTGCAGCTATTTTACAGCTAGACTCAGCTGTGCAAATTGATACAATGAAATGGGCGTTGGAATATAAACTATCAGTTACCAGATGAAGGCCAGGGCACATCTTAAAGATCATAAAACTTCTCAAATCAGGTAAGTGAATCTTGACTGCTTGAAAGCCATGGAACTAAAGGACTTATAGCATCCTTAAGAGCCACTGATTTTTTATTTGCACAGCGTTAATAATACAAAGATTTGATAATCTCTTGAGACTTTATTTTACTTTTTATGCTACATGTACATACAAAATAAATTTCAGATCACTTTCCTATCTGTAACACCATTTTTACAGCTCTTTGACTTAGCCATGCATTTATACAGTTTTTTGTGCTTGGTTCAAGAGCATTGGGCCAGCTCCCACCCTCAGTGAAGGCAAAGGAAGATTTGTAATAAAATAATTTCCTGTATTTAACATACTGAAAGAAACATACAGCTGCTAAGCCAACTGCCATCACTATAGTTAGAGCCCTGCGCAGATAAAAAATGTATTCAGATCCTCGTTTGCATCTGCAAAATTGAGGCACAGACATCTACATCCATGGATGTAGATATCTGCAGCCATAAAGTGGTTATCCACAGATTTGCTGGGCTCTAATTATAGTTTCCTGCCTATTGCCACTATTTTTCTTGCTTTTCCTTGGGACGGGGGAGGGAGCACCAAATCTTCTTGCTCTGAAAGCCTTACGGGGGAAAAGTCCAGTTATATGCAGAATCAAATAGGCTACGTCTACACTGGCCCCTTTTCCGGAAGGGGCATGTAAATTTCACTAGTCGTCGTAGGGAAATCCGCGGGGGATTTAAATATCCCCCGCGGCATTTAAATAAAAATGTCCGCCGCTTTTTTCCGGCTTTTAAAAAAGCCGGAAAAGAGCGTCTAGACTGGCCCCGATCCTCCGGAAAAAGTGCCCTTTTCCAGAGGCTCTTACTTCAAAGTAAGAATAAGAGCCTCCGGAAAAGGGCACTTTTTCCGGAGGATCGGGGCCAGTCTAGACGCTCTTTTCCGGCTTTTTTAAAAGCCGGAAAAAAGCGGCGGACATTTTTATTTAAATGCCGCGGGGGATATTTAAATCCCCCGCGGATTTCCCTACGACGACTAGTGAAATTTACATGCCCCTTCCGGAAAAGGGGCCAGTGTAGACGTAGCCATAGAAAAGAGCCTTCTTTCTTCATTTTAAAATCCGTGGGAATCATGAATGTGCCTGCAGTGAAGCGACTGTTTTACTTAATCAGATGGACTTAATCGCTGAACTGGGGGTCAGAAACAAGGAGGACGTGTCTACACACTTAACTCAGTGTGGGGTTTGTGCATGTCTGTGTGCACTGATTGGCACCAGCTATTGAGTGATCGATTCATCAAACATGGATGAATGGTGCCCTAGGTGAATATCTATGTTGGTGCTTCCCCCCATTACCTCTGACCCTTAGGGACTCTCTGGGTTCCCCTCCCATCATCTCTGGTCCCAGCTGCCTCCCCTGAGAGTGTAATTTAAAAGAGGTACCAGAGCGCCGTCCTGGCATCAGAAATTAAGCTAATAGTGGATTGCATCTTGCCAGAGCTCAGAGCTCTCCCTCTGGCCACTCCTGACTACCAGGGGCATCATTTTGGATTTTATAGCGGAGGGGGGAATAGGGGTTCTTCACTGTGATTCCAAGGACTGCTTAGGCACCTGAAAACTCTAGGGTGGTTTTTTATTTATTTTTTTTTTTGCATGTTATAATTTAGCTGACAGGAGCACTGTATCTAGCTGTTATTGACAGAAATAAAAATGCTCCAAATTCACATAGAAAATTAAAAATTTAATGTAATTGGAATTTGTATCTATCAGGAGACAATACAGCAAGATGTTCCCAATTCCAAGCCTTGAGGTATCCATTCTGGAGCTTTAACCCAGGTATCAGAAACACAAGTTTGAGGCTTTGCAGACTCTCTTTAGAAGAGGTAAATACATTTAAATAGAATCTGCTTGCTTTCCCTAACAGACACACTCTGTGTTACTACTGTTATCAATTCCACTAGAACCATATTTACTTGATTTGAATATACATCAGGTTATTCCCTCTGTTATTAAGAAAGGAAATTTATTTTCTAATTATTTTGGTATTTATGTTTATGGACCACAATAATGTACGTGACTCATTAACATTACACTACATCATTATGATCATACTTGGAATTGCATTTATTTTCATAAGAATTTTAAGTTATTTTACAAATATAACTAAAAATCAAATTTGAAAGTTAGCAATTTTCATCTGCAGAGTGTCTAAACTAATGTGTTTAGCTTTTTTTTTAAAACTGGCTCCGGCTCCGGCCCCGGCCCGCCTCTCTTTCTCTTTTCACTGGCTTCCTCCCAGCTTTTATAGCTCTGAGTTAATGAGGCCTGGTGGGTATTAGGTTGTCAAAGGGTTATTGACACAGCCCCATCCATTCCTCTTGATTGGGACTGGAGTTATGGGAGCTGATTAATAACAAACAATTGGAGGAAACTGAGGCAGACAGATTAAGGGTGTATCCCAGAAGAACTAAGGGGACTAAACCAGTGTTTAGTTTCTCAACCTTTGTTTATAAAGTACTTAAAAAAAAAAGAATGATCAAGTACTCCCTTTTAAAAAAAAATAAGTACCCCCAGTACCAGTTTTCAGACACACACAATTTTTTTTCTACTATTGCAACACATTTGTTTAAGCAACTTAATCGTAGCCGAGCGGGCAATGAAATTTTTGGGTGTAAAAAGTACAAAAATAATAAAGCGCTGTAAAACTTAAAACAAAAATTCAGTTTTCTCCCAAGTTTCAGTTGTGCTGAAGTGCCCCCCTGGACTTCTCTCAAGTACCCCTAAGAGTACTCGTACCACTGGTTGAGAAACACTGGATTAAACAACTTGAATCCTAAAAGTTCTGAGATATGCGGCCTTTCTGGTGTCTCTAAGTCTTTCTGATGGCTTATGTGAACTTATAAGTGAGCTTCTCCTGGCACCATGAGGGCAGGTCACTGAGCTCCGTGCTGCTGCTTATCTTCTTGGTACATCTGGCCAGGAAAGGGGAAAACAAACCTCTAAGTCAAACCACAGTACAAACCAAGAAACTGGGACCGCTGCCAAGAAACAGCCATGGGAAATAAAGATTTCTGTGCTCTAAGACAGTCAGCTAAGTCAGAGACCAAGTCAGGCACAGCCTCTGCTTTCTAACTCTGATTCTTTCACTGTTGCCTCCAAAGGGTCTAAAATGTCTGGAATCTCTAGACATTCCTGTCTCACGCTCCTCAAAGAGCCTGTAGCCTGATTTAAAGATGGTAAATACGATTAGTTTGGGTTACAGACTCGCCAATTGAACTAATCAGAAGATAATAGGGTTCTTGTCCCAGAATCAGGCTGCACAGAATATCCCAGGGACTTTCAGGGGGCATTAAGGGGGGTTCACACGGAGACAAAATAATTTTAAAACTTTATTAAAATATATGGAATTGAAATGAAATAGTAATTTGAGTAGTAAAGTAAATCAGGGTTACAAATGCAGCGTTATTAGTCTAAGATACATATAGAATTATTTCTATAGGTGGTGATTAACATCCGATCTTGATAAGCTGGTGACAAGAGACTAAGGATGAGCCTTCCCTCTGGTACAACAGGTCAGGCCCAGGTTTCTCAGTTCTTGACTGAGAGGTGCAAAAGCTAATGCTAAAAGATTATTGAAGCTAACTTAGTTTACCTAACAGACTGACCTAAATCTAGATTAAACTAAGAGACTATTAGGAAAAAAAAAGTTTAGGGACAAAGTTGAGAGACTAATTTTTAGGGCCATGTCTACACTGTACGGCCATCAGAGCACCTGTGTTTTTTCCCAGGCTCCAGCTGGAGCATCCACATCTGCCTTTTTGCACAATAGCTGTAGCGCAAAAGGGAGTTATGCCTCGTAGAAGGAGGTTTCCCTGCATCGGCAAGTGCCCTCTCTTCTGCCATTTTACTGCAGATTTACTTGTGCAAAATTGGCCATTTTTGCACAAAAACCTTGCGGTGTAGACGCAGCCTAAGGGTACATCTACACAGTGCAGCTATTTCCTTCCCTCCCCCCTCCCACCACGTAGGCGGCTTCCTTGGCGCTTTGCTGGCGGGCATCTGGGATGGAGCATTCTCCGCTGCCGCCCGCCGAGCCCCTGCCACCCCGCCACCCACTGCGGCTGCCCCAACACTACACCTCATGCTCCCCTCCCCGCAGGACTGTCTCTGCTGTGCAGGGCCCCAAGTCCAGCTGTGCCACTGCCTCCTCCTCCACCTGCAGGCAGCCGCTTGTTCCTTGTTACAGTGGCTGCCACGGCCAGGGGGTGAGGTGGGGGGATGCTGGGCGGATGTGAGACAAAACCCAGGCAGAGCAGCAGCCACCTGAGTCCCAGGAGGGGCTGCGCGGAGCCTGGCTGGGGTGCTGCGGGGTGCCCTGGCCTGGGCGCACTCTGAGCACTGCCGCTCTCTCTCCCCCCACTGCATGTGGGGTGCTGTGCTTGGGGTGGTGTGTTTGTGGGGGAGGGATTCCTGTCACTATACCCAAGCATGCAGGGGGTGGAGGTATCTGGCCATGCTAAGGGGATCCCCAATGGGGGGGTTCCAAAGGCTACAGGGGGGCAGGGACCTGACCATGCTAAGAGAATCCACAACAGGGTCCCCATCACTGCACAGGGTGGTCTGTCCATGCTAAGGGGGTCCCTGAAGGGGGGTGTTGAGCTCAATCAGCCTACCCACCCTGTTGGGGGAATGGCAGCACGGTGTCTGGAAGCTTTCCCAGCTGCAAGGGGGTCTGAAGTCAGGTGAGCAACCCCCCATGATGCTGAGCAATTTAGTGGAGCTCAGGGGGTTATGTATGTATGTATGTATGTATGTATTTATTTTTAATTGGACTATAAAAGATCATGGAACAAAATCAGTCCCCACAATCTAAGATTGAAAGATGTTTTGAATCTGTTACTGGAGAACATTCCCCAGAGCGTTGTATTGAGAGAGATGCCACATTCTCTCTGTCTAGGATAATGAAAAGTTACCTGAGTGCCAGTAAATTAAGTGACCTACCTTTTATCTCTAATTTAAATGAAAAGTGTGGTAATGGGTTAACTGAACACATAGGAACGGACTTGCTGGGCCCCCGTGGACAGAAGGGACGGGACAGTCAGCCCTTAGCACTGCCCAGATCACACTATCTGGCACTCCAGTGGTGAATTGCAGAGCTTGGGGTTCTGGCTACTGCCACAGTAGTTAGCAGCAATTGCTGGGACCCCCGGCCCATTTGCCTCCTTTGCCCGTGACCCCTGTCGGCAGGTGAATTTGTACATTAATGGGAATATTTTGAAAAGCGCTCAAAATATTTAGAAAAATTAATTCTATGGCAAATCAATGTGGTTTATGCCACCACGTTTTTATGTGCTTTTAAAATTTCCTCCCTAAAATGTTCCATCCATGTGCGGACTCTGGAGCGAACCAGATGAGTTTCTGAGAGAGGTCAAATCAATGAACAATAAAAATGATAGCATGTCAGTGTCCGACTAAACAACTCATTTTACCATAGTAATACAGGAAACCCGTGACTTCCAACTGCCCGAGTTACGACCCCCTGCACTTACAACCATTTTTGTAAGTGCGGAAGGGGACAAACCCTCCCAACTTACGTTCTTGGCTGGCATTTATGACGGCACGCAGCGACTATTGTAAATGAGGGTTTGCGTTATGACACCCCCGACTTGCGATGCTTCTTCAGGGACCAATTGTGTTGCAAGTCAGGGGCCGACTTGTACCTTCCCATTGTTAATTGCCTTTCCTCTTATTTCTAATTTAATTTTATGGAGTTTTGAAGAAAAAGACCAATCAAGCCAGAGTCTGGTACAAATGTTCAAAATAAGTAACACAAATAATGACCAAGTAAAATGACAAGCCCATGATACAAAATAATGACACTCTGACTCAATATCAAACAGCAAGGAAGAAACTGAAAAGAAAAATCCTAAAGGAAAAGAATCCGGAGAAAGTTGCACTCCAACAGCTAATGCCACCGATACTTATGAGCTACCTGACCACGGAAATAGCCTTTAAAATGTTTTCATGACTCTGCAGATGATACTTTCAAATATTGCCAGGTCAACGAGCTGCATGTAACCCTTCAGGAGAGAAGACGCCATGGAAGATCACCACTTCAGCAGAATTATTAGAACCAAGGTGTCAAATTCTGCTCTTGCTTCAGCCAGAAAAATTTGGATTTCATTTATAGGGCGGACTTCAGAGTGGTTGAACCTGCGCAATTGCAAAGGGCCTGAATTAGACCTGGGATGAACACGTTAGTTGACCCTTCTGGGCACAAAAGAATTGCTTTCTAGAAGACCACCTCCCACCGACCCCACTCATATACACCCCCCGCCCTTCCTTCTATACATAAATATTCCATTTATAGTGAAATCTCCAGATTACATATTGGCTGTGTCTAGGCTGGCCAGGTTTTCCGGAAAATCAGCCGCTTTTCTGGAAAAACTTGCCAGCTGTCTACACTGGCCGCTTGAATTTCCGCAAGAACATTGACTTCCTACTGTCTGAAATCAATGCTTTTTGCGGAAATACTATGCTGCTCCCGTTCGGGCAAAAGTCCCTTTTGCGCAAAAGTTTTGCGCAAAAGGGCCAGTGTAGACAGCTAAGATTTGTTTTGCGCAAAAATGGTAATCAGGGCTTTTTTGCGCAAAAGCGCGTCTAGATTGGCCACGGATGCTTTTCTGCAAAAAGTGCTTTTGCGGAAAAAGCGTCCGTGCCAATCTAGACGCTCTGTTCCGAAAATGCTTTTAACGGAAAACTTTTCTGTTAAAAACGTTTCTGGAAAATCATGCCAGTCTAGACGTAGCCATCCAGTTCTACTGATGATTCCCTGACCTCTGGGAAAGGGTTAAAGTATTTGAATGAGTCCTAGTTCTGGGTGATTCTGTGTCTTTCTACAAATCCAAAGCATGGAAACATACTTACTACAGCCGGAGCAGCGCCTGCTGCTTGCTTGTGGTTCCTCTGGCCCTGGCTGCCGGAGCAACCACTTGCCACTCATCACATGGCCCCGGATCAGCCCTGTCTGCCGCCCCCGACCATGTGGCTCCGGCCACCAGAGCAGCTGCCAGCTGCCTGTAACATGGCTCCATTTCCCTGCCCCGGCTGGGACAGAGGCAGCAGCCGCTGCCAGTCATGTGGCTCACAGCTCCAGCACTGGGGAAGGGCTGAAGCTCTGGCCAGGGCCGTGTGCTACTTCTGGAACAGGGAAGCCGCCTGCAACTTGGCCCCGCCGCTGAGCAGCCATTGCGCGGCCCTGCTGAAGAGGTGGGCGGGCCTCAAATTCTTGGTTTTCCCCCTGCACAGGCGTGCACCTCGGAGGGAACACGGGGGACGAGGTCCGTGTTGTCAGTGCACAACTGAGGGCTTTCCCTGCATGGCACGGCCCTACAGTGTCTGTCGGCAGGGAGGCAGCCTGGGGGAACTGGGCTGTGAAATGGACCGAACCTCCTTTGGAAACCTCCCCAATCGTCCCTCTCGCCCTGACAGAGTGAAGACTCACGTCCGCGCTTTGCTCCGGAGCGTCCCATCTTGCAGGAGACAGGGCGGGGAAATGGCTGTGGTGGAGCCGGCTCAGGTAGGGGATTTTGTGGGGAGCTGCAGGGGGGTTATTGTAGAGGGGGAAGGGGCAGGAAATACACAGGGTGAGGCAGGGAGGGGGCCGAGTGGGATAAACCTGCTGGGACATGCTCAGCATAGGGCCTGACTGTCTCCCTGTTCTAAAACTCCCTAGGGACAGGGCGAGGAAAACTGAGCAGAGTCTCCATTGGTGCATCAGTGGCTATTCGCCAGGATGGGCGGGGAGGGTGTCCGGAGCCTCTGTTTGCCAGAAGCTGGGAATGGGCGACAGGGGATGGAGCACTCGGTGGTTCCCTGTTCTGTTCATTCCCTCTGGGGCACCTGCATTGGCCCCTGTGGGCAGACAGGACCCTGGGCCGGGGGGGCCTTTGGTCTGACCCAGCCGGGCCGTTCCTATTGTATTTTTCTCACGCTGGAGACAGAGCTCACTAGCCAGAGGCTGCCGTGAAATAGGTGGGTGCTGGGATTCCTGTCCCTGTCGCCTCTGCAGAGCTCTGCTCCCCCCTCAGCCTGTGGCTGGCAGGTGGGTGGATGAGAAGACCCAGCCCTGCTCCATCTGCTGGGAGGCACAAGGAGCTCTCTCCCCTCTCTCTTCCCTGGAGTCTTCTGGCCTCTCTGGGCAGGGCAGGGCGGGATTCTGCTCCTCTGACCTCCTCCTTTGTGACTAGTGGGGCTGTGGCTGGGGGGCTCCTGTTGTTGCAGATGAAGGTGACCTTCGAGGAGGTGGCTGTGTATTTCACCCCGGGGCAGGGGGCGCTGCTGGGCCCCGCTCAGAGAGCCCTCTACAGGGACGTCATGCAGGAGAACTACGAGGCGGTGACCTCGCTGGGTAAGGATTCCCGTCCCCTCAGCTAGCAAAGCGCTGGGGCCGGCATTTCTGTATCTGCTCAGTTAAATTAGAGGGGAGTGGGGCCCACAGCCCCCATGTGAGAGACATTTTCATCCCCCTGTCCCCTTCCGGGGAACAGAGGAGACAGACACCTAAGGGACGTGTAATTCACCCCATCTCTCCAGCTTTCAGTGGCCAGAACCAGGGAACTGTCCAGCCTTTATTATTTCTCCTACACACATGGTTCATCGGCCTTCTTGGGACTGGCTTCAGCTGTGGGGAGGGCTCCAGATTCCTCATGCTTGGAAATGGGCAGAAATTTACCCCCAGGCTACATCTACACTGCAGGGCTACGTCTACACTGGCCCCTTTTCCGGAAGGGGCATGTTAATTTCAGAGATCGTAATAGGGAAATCCGCGGGGGATTTAAATATCCCCCGCGGCATTTAAATAAAAATGTCCGCCGCTTTTTTCCGGCTTTTAGAAAAGCCAGAAAAGAGCGTCTACACTGGCCCCGATCCTCCGGAAAAAGTGCCCTTTTCCGGAGGATCTTATTCCTACTTTGAAAAGCCGGAAAAAAGCGGCGGACATTTTTATTTAAATGCCGCGGGGGATATTTAAATCCCCCGCGGATTTCCCTATTACGATCGCTGAAATTAACATGCCCCTTCCGGAAAAGGGGCCAGTGTAGACGTAGCCCAGGCTTCTTGCACAAGAACTGTTTTTCCCAAGTGCTTTTGCGTGAGAGAGTCCATGGCAGTGCGGATTCCCTCTTGCACAAGAAAGCTCTGATCGTCATTTTAGCCATAGGGGTTTCTTGCACAAGAAACCCCTGGTGCCCGTCCACACTGGCTTCTTGTGCAAGAGGGTTTATTCCTCGAAGGGAGAGGAATAACTCTTACGCAAGAAGCCTTCTTTTCCGGCACCGTACTGTAAATTTACTTGCGCAGTGTAGAAACTCTGCAAGTTTTTGCGCAAGAATGGCCATTCTTGCACAAGAAGCCTGCAGTGTAGACATAGCTCTCGAGATGTGTGTGTGTCAGCAAGTTCCCCAGAACCCATAGATCATTAAAACTCCTAGGCTGTGTCTAGACTGGCATGATTTTCCGGAAATGCTTTTAACGGAAAAGTTTTCCGTTAAAAGCATTTTCGGAACAGAGCATCTAGATTGGCACGGACACTTTTCCACAAAAGCACTTTTTGCCGAAAAGCGTCCGTGGCAAATCTAGACGCGTTTTCCGCAAAAAAGCCCCGATCATGAAAATGGTGATCGGGGCTTTTTTGCGGAAAACAAATCTGGGCTGTCTACACTGGCCTTTTTGCGCAAAAGCTTAGTTCGAATTAACTTTGATAGGGGCTACACATACAAACCGCTAGTTCGAATTTAAATCAAACTAGTGGAGCACTTAATTCGAACTAGGTAAACCTCATTCTACAAGGAGTAAAGCCTAGTTCGAATTAAGTAGTTCGAATTAAGGGCTGTGTAGCCACTTAATTCGAACTAGTTGGAGGCTAGCCCTCCCCAGGTTGCCCTGGTGGCCACTCTGGGCCAAACCTGGGAAACTTTTCTGCCCCTCTCCCGGCCCCAGAGCCCTTAAAGGGGCACGGTCTGGCTACGGTGCTTGTGCCAGTTGCAAGCCTGCCAGCACCCAGCCAGCAGACCCTGCACCTGGCACGGCATGAGCCAGGCACCTGCTGCCACCCAGCCCTCCGCCTCTTCCCAGGACCAGGCTAGCGGCTCCCAGGAGCCTGCCTGGGGCCGCAAGAGGCGGGCGCCCGCCTGGTCTAGTGCGGAGATTGTGGACCTCATCGAGGTTTGGGGGGAGGCCTCCAACGTCCACGATCTCCGCACTAGCCACAGGAATGCAGCCATCCACAGCTGCATGGCTGACAGCCTGGCCACCAGAGGCCATATGTGAACCCAGGAGCAGGTTTGCATGAAAATCAAGTTGGTCCAGTGAGACCCCCGACCCTGAGCCCTGAGCTTAGAACATAAGAATATAAGAACGGCCATACTGGGTCAGACCAAAGGTCCATTTAGCCCAGTAGCCTGTCTGCCGACAGCGGCCAACACCAGGTACCCCGGAGGGGATGGACCGAAGACAATGACCAAGCAATTTTTCCCGTGCCATCCATCTCCAGCCTTCCACAAACAGAGGCCAGGGACACCATTCCTACCCCCTGGCTAATAGCACTCCATGGACCCAACCTCCATGAATTTATCTAACTTCTCTTTAAACTCTGTTATAGTTCTAGCCTTCACAGCCTCCTGAGGCAAGGAGTTCCACAGGTTGACTATGTGCTGTGTGAAGAAGAACTTTTGCTTATTAGTTTTAAACCTGCTCCCCATTAATTTCATCTCGTGTCCTCTAGTCCTTATATTATGGGAACTAATGAATAACTTTTCTTTATCAGCCCTCTCCACACCACTCATGATTTTATAGACCTCTATCCTATCCCTCCTCAGTCTCCTCTTTTCTAAGCTGAAAAGTCCCAGTATCTTTAGCCTGTTCCAAACCCCTGATCCTTTTAGTTGCCCTTTTCTGAACCCTTTCCAAGGCCAAAATATCTTTTTTTTGAGTTTAGGAGACCACATCTGTACACAGTACTGAAGATATGGCGTACCATAGCTTTATACTTCCCCTCCCCCTTCTTCCCCTGGCTTCCCTCTTCCAGCTCCCTCCTCCCAGGTTTCCCCCTCCCCTCTCTCACCCCCTTTTCCCAGTCTCCCCAGAGGTTAATCCCCTTGCCCCCAGTTTTGTTAACTAAAGACAAAAGGGGGGAGGGATAGCTCAGTGGTTTGAGCATTAGCTTGCTAAACCCAGGGTTGTGAGTTTAATCCTTGTGTAGGCCACTTGGGGCAAAAATTTGTTAGGGGTGGTACTTGGTCCTGCTGTGAAGGCAGGGGACTGGACTTGATGACCTTTCAAGGTCCCTTCCAGTTCTAGGAGATAGGCAATCTCCATTAATTTATTTATAAGAGAATTTCTATTTTTGAACACGTGTCCTTTATTTTTTACATCAGGAAGGGGGGCTAGGGAGGTGTAAGTGGAAGGAGGTAAGGGAGGAATGGGGTACGAGCCCCCGATGGGGAGGACTGGGGTGGCTCTGTGGGCTCCTCGGGGTGGAAGCTCCCCTGCAAGGCCTCCTAGATCCTGACAGCACCCCAATTGATGCCCCCGGATGGCAGCCTGGGGCAAATGCAGCCGTGCTGATGGCCGAGTGCTGTGATGTGCCGAGTGCGGGCACTCAGGGCACTCCAAGACAGGACTGCTTTGCTGTACCTCATCGAGGTAGACAAGCAAGCAGGGAACCCTGAGAACTGTCTGTCCGGGGTGGGGGTGGGGTCCCTTTAAGCACAGCCCTTGGTTAGCCTGAGGCAGCAGCTCCACACTCTAAGTCCTAACCTGATGTCCTGCCCGCACTGGTTCCGGCCATCCTTAACCTCGGTTCAGGGTCCACTCAATGTGGACATGCTATTTCGAGTTAGCAAAATGCTAATTCGAATTAATTTTTAGTTCTAGATGCACTAATTGGAATTAGCTTAGTTTGAATTAACTAATTCGAACTAAGTTAGTTCGAATTAGCGCTGTAGTGTAGACATACCCTGAGCTACTATAGTCCCATGTAGGATCAGATTGTGCTCAGGGAATGTTCCATGTGACACATACTCTGCCCAGACTCCATGTGCCTTCACTTTGCCTGATTTCACCCCGTGCAGGATTCCCCATTCCTAAAGCTGACCTGATCGCCCGGCTGGAACAAGGGGAAGAGCCGTGGGTCCCAGATCCCCAGCCCTCCAAAGCTATGGGGATCTTGAAAGCCACCTGCACAGGTGAGGAGTCAGGGGAGCTGACACAGAAATCTTCCAGTGTGTGCAGGAAAAACCTGGGAGTCCCAAAAATGAGCCGAGAGCGAGAGCCCTCACTTCTGCCCCATGTCCCCCAGGTAGGGCTGCAGGTATCATGCTGACAAATACCTGTCACAACTTCCCAGCCATCCTGTTAGCTGTCAGGAGTTTCCTCCCTACGTTTCCTTCCCTGGGAGTGCTTGGGTGGGGTGTGGAGGCAGAATCCAATGTCTCAGTTTCCTGAACTATTATTGTGTTGTGCTCTCTGCCTTTGCCATTCCCCTCTTGGTCCTTTCTCCCCAGCACAGACGGTGACTCCTGCCTGGATTCTCTCTCCCCCAACAGGTGATAGGGCAGTGAGGGAGAACAATGAGGAGAATCGACCACGGGAAGGTCCCGGAACTGTAGAATCACAAGGAACATTTTTGGAAGGAGCTGAAGGGGATTTTTCCCAGTGTGTAGAACAGGGGGAAGCCTGGGGAAATCGACACAGGGCAGAGAGGCAACTGGAGAACAATCCAAGCAGGAAAGCAGAGGAATCCATTAAATGTTTGGGAGGATCCAACGATCCTAAGGAAACTTCAGCCCAGCAGACACCTCTCAATGGAAAAAAATCCTATGAATGCTCAGACTGTGGGAAAAGATTCCGTGAGAAGTCAGGCCTTATTCTGCCCCAGAGAGGGCACACAGGAAAGAGGCTCTGCAAATGCCTGGAGTGTGGAAAAAGTGTGACTGAACGGTCATCCCATACTGAACATGAGAGTATCCACATGGGAGAGAAATCCCATACATGCCTTGAGGGTGGGAAAAGCTTCGCTTTGAGTTCGCACCTTAGCAGACATCAGAAAATCCACACAGAAGAGCGGCACTATAGCTGCTTGGAATGTGGGAAAAACTTCAGTCAGAGGTCAAACCTCATTAGACACGAGAAAATCCACACAGGAGTGAGGCCATATAAATGCCATGAGTGTGGGAAAGGTTTCATTGAGCGATCAACCCTTATTGTCCATGGGAGAACCCACACAGGAGAGAAGCCATATAAGTGCTTGGATTGTGGGGAAAGCTTCAGTCAGACTTCACACCTTATTATCCATCAAAGACTGCACACAGGAGAGAGACCATATAAATGCCATGAGTGTGGGAAAGATTTCAATCAGCGATCAGCCCTTACTCTCCATGAGCGAACCCATACGGGCGAGAGACCATATAAATGCCACGAGTGTGGGAAAGGTTTCATTGACCGATCAACCCTTACTGTCCATGAAAGAACCCACACGGGAGAGAGACCATATAAATGCCATGAGTGTGGGAAAGGTTTCACTCAGCAGTCAGACCTTACTGACCATGAGAGAACCCACACAGGAGAAAGACCATATAAATGCCATGAATGTGGGAAAAGTTTCACCATGCGATCAGCACTTACTATCCACAAGAGAACCCACACGGGAGAGAAACCATATAAGTGCTTGGATTGTGGGAAAAGCTTCAGTCAGAGTTCATACCTTATTATCCATCAGAGGGTGCACACAGGAGAGAGACCATATAAATGCCATGAGTGTGGGAAGGGTTTCACTCAAGGATCAGCCCTTACTGTCCATGAGAGAACCCACACGGGAGAGAGACCATATACATGCCCTGATTGTGGGAAAGGTTTCGCTGAGCGATCAGCTCTCATTGGTCATGAGAGAATCCACACAGGAGAGAGACCGTATAAATGCCTTGATTGTGGGAAAAGCTTCAGGTACACTTCAAACCTTACTAGACATCAGAAAATCCACACGAGTCCTGCATCAGCAAATACCCCAGGGAAGAAACTTTGCAGATTTCATTAGCTGGTGTGTAAAACACTTCTATTAGCGCTTGGGCACCAGAGACTCCTCCACACCCAAGAGAAATTCTCTTAGTGCCCTTCCTAATTCCCACACACAGATGAGTGGCATTTGACTCCCAGGGATCCAGCTGTCCAGCGCTAGGGTGAGGGCACAGCAGGACCCAACAATTAACTGGTCAGTGACCCACTGGTTCTGCCTGGTCTGAGCAAACCTCAGGCAGGCAGGGGGGCAATTGCCCCTTCTGCCAGCTGCAGCCAGAGCTGCTGGGCCGGAGGGGGGAGAATGAAGAGACACAAACTCCTCCAGATGCTCCCTGTGCCTGCCTCAAGTTCCCCCTCTCCCGTCCCATCCCATTTTTGAAAGAGATCATCTAGACAGCCATGTGACTTTCGAAAAAGCGATCCACTTTTTCTAAAGAGTGCACACAGGAAATCTGGACGCTCTCCTTTGAAAAAGCCCTGTTTGCGTTCAAAAGTGTCTTTTTTCAAAAGAGCTCTTTTGAAAAAAAGGCGTTCTTTGTCGTAAAAGGAGGTTCACCACTATCAAAAAAACCACCATGTTCTTTCGATTTAATTTCAAAAGAATGCGATGACAGTCTAGACTCAGGTGAAGTTTTTTTAAAAAAAACCCTGTAGTCTAGACGTACCCTCAGAGGGGCCTCGAAGTCTGCTTCTCAATTCAGGAAAAGGGTCTAAGATAATAGCTAGATGGTTACTCCCCACAGATACCAACACAGGGTCAGGAAAATGTCGAGATTGATACATGAGTGATGGAGATGGTCTAATCAGATCATGAGGCACAAGGTGATTTGTGGTAGCATGGCAACATCAGAGGGCAACACATCAGCAGTGATGTATTTGTAACTGTATATAAGGTGGTGTCTTGGGGTACAGTCTTTGAATGGCCTAGGGAGGCAATGAAAGTGTTTCCTTGTTTTGAGCCATTTCATTGTTACGGGGTACAAATACATAGTGGCTCAGTAGAGTCTATTAACAACTATTAATGTACAGTACTTCGCTTCACAATAAACTTAGCCTGGCACCTTCAATCCTTATCTGATTTGTGGTCTGTGGGGGCTCTCCTGGAGCCTGCTGTGAAGACTAAGTGCATTAATATACACCGCACACATCACGGAGGACCCACGCAAGCAGCCTTCTGGTTATCAACATCAATTCGATGTCGTGAGGACACCGCGACAGTGAATCCTGGCCCCTGCTAAACAGCTGCATGAGCAATGACAGCCCCTTCCCGGGGAAGGGGGAGGGTCCATACCACAGTTCCTCACAGCAGCCATAGATGGCACGCTCAGAGCCCTGTGCAGATATAAAATGTGTATCCACGTCTGTCCTGGTAACTGCACGAAGGGCAGCGGGTACAGAGCGGCTCCTTGTGGCTTGGCAGGCCCTGCCTGGGGAGGGAATGGCTGGGGAGCAGGGGGATCTGGGTGCCAGGGAATATGGGATAAAAAAGCAGAGAGAACATGAGGGGGGGATGCCTCCTCTGCCTTCTCCCTGCCCCCTGTAGTCAGACAGCACCAAGGAGGGGGGGTGATTTCCACACAGACTTTTGTGGGAGGTCCAGAGACCATACCTCTGCCTCTGCAGCATGCACCTCAGAGGGCGTCTCTGTGGCAGGAAACGTGGTGGGGATTGGCCATCGCGTCCCTGGAACCCTCCACCAGATTTCAGTGACCTGCTCCTTCCTTGTTAGCAGAGTGATTGCTAGTCCCCCGATTGGCTCCTTCCCAAACATTCTCACATGACTCCAGGCCACTTTTATTGTTTGTCCATTTCCTTCCTGATGGAAGGAACTCACTAGCTGCTAAAACAGTGGGACAGTGAAACGTGGTTTTCCCATCCAGTGCCATTGGATGAGGATGGGTGAGTCTGCGGCTTCCCGCCTTCCTCCATGACCCTCACCCTCCACCCTCGGCACAGGAACCTCTGGCTCCGCATGGAGAGTTTTATCCTCTCCCCATTCTACTGCTGCACTTCCCCAAGGTTTACTGAGCACAACGGCTTGGGATCTCTGTGCTCAGGAATCCCAGAGTGATTTCTGTGATCTACAGGAAGGAGGTGGGCAGCTCTTGGTGGAGAAAGAACAGGTTAAAAAACAATTTAGAAAACTATTTAGAAAAGCTAGACATACCCAAATGCATAGGTCTGGATTTAATGCATCTGAGGGTACGGAGGGAGTTGGAAGATGTCATTGCAGAGCCTTTGGCCATTATCTTTAAAAACTCGTGGAGCTGGGGAGAGGTCCCGGATGATTGGAAAAAGACAAATGCAGTGCCCATGTGGCGGGTTTTAAGGGTGCGAGCTCCACACCCCGTGGCTCCCGCCCGTGCCCCGGGCCGGGGCCGGCGGAGTGGGGTGGGGCTCCGCGAACTCACCGCCTTAGAGAGTTCAGTTATCCCGTCCTCCGTGGTCCATGAGTGAGTCTTCTCCCGGGTGCGATCACCCCTCGCCCTGTCTGGGGGACGAGGGGGCTCAGCGGACCCGGTCTGGTACCTTCCCGGGTGGCCCCTAGCCAAGGCCTGGCCGGGGCTCTGGAGCCGTCCCTCTAGTCCTGGTCCCTTCCTCTCGTTCCCTCTCGACGGCGGGGGGGGTTGGGTAGTGTTCGGCTATTGCCACCTTGAGGACCTACGCTGAGGTCGGGGGGTGGGGAGTGGGGGACCCGGGCCCGCCCTCAACACCGGGTCCCAGCCCGAGGCCCTAAGTGGGGTGGGTGCTTTAGAACGATCCCCCCCACGACAGGCGGGGCAGCCGCCCGAAACTCGCCTGTCCACGGGCGCCAAAACGGTCCCGCCTCGGGCTCCTTCCACTCCCCCACCGCCGGCCCCCCGGGCCGGCGCGAGGGTAAATCACTTACCCTGTCGCAGCCACCGTGCCCGTCCCAGGGCGAGTCGCCAGCTGCCGGCGTCGTCTCCTCTCGTAGCCCGGAAGGCCGGGTGCTTGGGGTGCCGGGAAGCCAGGGTGGCTGCCCTCTCGCTCCCCCCGCTCGGAGCGTCTCCCAGCCCCTGTTATGGGCGCGGGCGGGTGACATCAGGGGCGCAAGCCCCGCCCCCTCCGGGGCTCTCCGGGCCGGCTCCCGCCGGAGCACGCCCATGGCTCCACCCCGGGACGCAAACCGGGGCGCCCTAACCGGGCGTTTCGTGGCCGCCCGGGGCTTCCCCCGCTTCCCCCGGCGTGTGCCCGCCCCCGCTTTCTGCTGCGGCGGGGCTGGCAGCGCCGCGCCGAGCGGCTTTCGGCCATCCGCAGCTGCCGCTTCCCGCTCGGGAGGGGGGGCCTCCCCCGCTCCCAGTGCGGACCCTGCTGGGTCCGTCACAGCCCATATTTTAAAAAAGGGAAGTAGGACAATCCAGGGAACAATAGACCAGTGAACCTCACCTCAGTCCCCGGAAAAATCATGGAGAGAATCCTCAAGGAATCCATTTTTAAACACTTGGAAGGGGGGAAAGTGATCAGGAATAGTCAACATGGATTCACCAAAAGCAAGTCGTGCCTGACCAATCTGATTTGCTTCTATGATGAGGCTCTGTGGACATGGGGAAGTCGGTGGATGTGATATACCTTGACTTTAGCAAAGCTTTTGATACAGTTTCCCACAATATTCTTGCCAGCAAGTGAAGGAAGTATGGATTGGATAAATGGACTGTAAGGTGGATAGAAAGCTGGCTAGATTGTTGGGCCCAACAGGTTGTGATTAACGTCTTAGTGGTCAGTTTCAAGCAGAGTGCCCCAAGGATGGGTTCTAGGGCTAGTTTTGTTCAATGCCTTTATTAATGACCTGGATGAGGGCATGGATTGCACCCTCAGCAAGTTTGCAGATGACACTAAGCTAGGGGCTGAGGTAGATATGCTAAAGGGTAGGGATAGGGTCTAGAGTGAGACAGACAAATTGGAGGACTAGGCCAAAAGAAATCTGATGAGCTACAACAAAGACAAGTGCAGAGTCCTGCACTTGGGACAGAAGAATCCCAAGCATAGTTACAGACTGGCTAAGAAGCAGTTGGACAGAAAAGGATCTGGGGATTACTGTGGATGAGATGCTGAATATGAGTCAACAGTGTTCCCTTGTAGCCAAGAAGGCTAATGGCATATTGGGTTGCATTAGGAGGAGCATTGCCAGCAGATCTAGAGAAGTGATTATTCCCTTCTATTCAGCACTGGTGAGGCCAGTTCTGGGCCCCCCCCCCCCACTCTAGAAAGGATGTGGATACATTGGAGAGGGTCCAGCGGAGGGCAACCAAAATGATTAGGGGGCTGGAGCATATGACTTATGAGGAGAGGCTGAGGGATTTGGGTTTGTTTAGTCTGCAGAAGAGAAGAGTGAGGGGGGATTTGATAGCAGCCTTCAGCTTCCTGAAGGGAGGTTCCAAAGAGGATGGAGAGAGGCTGTTCTCAGTAGTGATGGATGGCAGAACAAGGAGCAATGGTCTCAAGATACAGTGGGGGAGGTCTAGGTTGGATATTAGGGAAAACTATTTCCCTAGGAGGGTGGTGAAGCACTGGAATGGGTTACCTAGGGAGGGGGTGGAATCTCCATCCCTAGAGGTTTTTAAGTCCTGGCTTGACAAAGCCCTGGCTGGGATGATTGAGTGGGGTTGGTGCTGCTTTGGGCAGGGGGTGGAACTGGATGACTTCCTGAGGTCTCTTCTAGCCCTAGGATTCTATGATCGTAAGTCATACTCCTGAGGGCTGCAGGAGAAAGTGTCACAGGTCTGGGCGTGGGCAGGGCAATCCCAATGAACCTCCCAGCACAGTGTGATCGGTCCAATCTCACAACCCCGGTTTCATCTCTGGGTGCAATTGCTGCTGGGCTTTTCTGGGCTATTCCAGATCATTTGTTCATGGGAACCCGGGGGATGTTTTTTCTTTTAGTATAATGATGTAACTTTTGTAACAGAGGGTGCATCTACACTCCACTGTTTTTCCGGAATAACGGCTGTTATTCCGGAAAAAAACAACACTAGCATCCACACAGCAATAGCGTTATTTTGAAAGAAAAGCAAAATAATGGAGGGCTTTTTCTGATGTTGGTAAACCTCATTCCATGAGGAATAAGGAAGGCCTTTTCTGAAAAATCTTTTTCAGAAAAATCTTTTTCAGAAGAGGGTGCGTGTGGATGCTTCACTACTGCTATGTCAAAATAGCTCCCCACCAGGGCCATATTCTAAAGTTATTCCTCCCCAGTGCCTCCTGGGGCTCTAAATTCACATCCACATTAGGGGAGCCTGCCTTGGACTAATTTTGAGGCTTCCCTGTAGTGTGGATGCTCTATTTTGAAATAAGCTATTCCAGAAGATAGCTTCTGGAATAGCTTATTTCTAAACAAGGTTGCAGTGTAGACATACCCCGACACAGTCAAGTAATGAGGTGAGAAGTAAAGCAGGTTTAACCACTTCAGAAGAAAATGGGTAATTTTATTTCTCTGCTTTTGAGCCTTAACAGATTCCCTAATGTATCACTCTATATAGATGTGAAAGTGTTTTACAGCCCATCCTGTATTGTGGGTTTTCTCTCTCTGTGAAAGTTGTTGGGTCGCACAGATTGATAGCAATTTAGTTAGACGTGCAGACATCACAACACAAATGCTCACTTGCCAGAATTTTCATTGTATTTTAACCATGTTCTAGCCTTTTCTATAAGTGTAACCCTTCTGCCAGGCCCAGTAAATAGCAGCAAGGGCTGGGTTCTGTATCTAGGGGTCTCCTCCCAACAAGGTAATACAACACCGGCTCGAGCCCCCACCCAGTGACCTGGGAAATCTTACATACACCTCTGGGTGCCTCAAAAGAGGCAATTCTTCCCCTCTGGCAAGCACAGAGCCTCAGTATAGTAGCAAACCTTTAATAACATGAGGTAACCAACGTCAGCATTAAATTGGGGAAACACCAGAACTCAGCATTAAATTGGGAAAACACCAGAATTGGGATTTACAGACCAAACATGAGCGAAGGCCCTCCCCCAGCCACAAATCCCCCCAAAGTCCCAAAAGTCCAACACCCCAAAAGTCTCTGTCCTGTCAGTGCCGCCCGGCAGGGTTTCGATACACCTTACGTGGTCCGGTGCCCGATCTGCCACACTCCACCTGTCAGCCGCCTCCACTGTCCTGGCTCCCTCCACTGTCCTGGCTCCCTCTACTGTCCTGGCTCCGCCAGCCATGGTCCAAGCCCCTGCCCAGGTCCTGTCCTGGCTCCCTCTACTGTCCTGGCTCCGCCAGCCATGGTCCAAGCTCCTGCCCAGGTCCTCCCCCTGCTGTCAGCCACTCTGTCCACCCCGCCAGCTGCATCTGCTGTCCACCCGCCCCCGCAGGTCACCTGCAGGTCACCCCCACCAGCTGCATCTGTCCAACTGCACCAGGCAAACCACTCCGCTGTCCACATGCACTGCGCTGCTCCACAGCAAAGTTAATTCCACAATTCATAACTAGACTCCTAACAGAATCTAAATTAACTCTGATATTCCACAGTGGAAAGAAGAGGAGGTACAACCAATGTTGTATATGCCTTCAAACAGAACCACCCCCCAGGAACAAAAACCTGTCTCCAACCTCATTCAATTTGACTGGGTTTGGAACCCATGCCCCTTGTCTAGCGAGTGCTACTTAGGTTATGGCGAATCCCTCGGTCATAAACAGTTCCACCATTCCATTGACCTTGATTCGCCTAATCAGGGTAACAACACTTTTATCCCCCCTGCCTCAATAACAGAGAGACTGGGGATCCCACAGTGGCCAAAGTGACCATTTGGGCTGCTGTGAGCACATACTAGACAGGGTGGGTATGTCTATGCAAATTGGGCTCAGCCCCTGAAGTCTCTTTGTACCACTTGCCACAGTTCACCACCAGATGTCAGGATAGAGTTTACCCTGACCCTGCTTACATCAGCAATGACAATGGTCAGTATCTCTCAGCTGTGGGGGCAGGAGGGGGCAGAGCAGGGGAATATGAAGGGCATCAGGATTACTATGACACTGTGCCCCCCCTAGGGATGGGCCTGGCTGCAGGTTTCTAATCTCCCAACCCAAGCCCTGGAGGCCAGATATAGTTGAGCTGGGCCAGCTGCAGCCTGGCCCCAGGGCTGTTATCTAAGGGCAGACAAAACCAGACCGTTTCCTTTTGTGTTGGAGCCTCAGGGATTCTCTTCACTTTTTACCCCACCCATGTCTAAATGCTGCTTACTGACAAGTTCCCCGGGGGATGTTTGGGCTGGGGGTGCAGAATGTCAGGCTGAGTGGGGTGGGGGTGGGGACAGGGGCCTGTCTTTGTTTCTCCTTTGCAAAAATAAAGCAGATTTTTAGTTTCTCCCACTTCTGGGCTATGTCTACACTACGGCTGTGTCTACATTGGCAAGGCACAATGCAGTCGCTTTTGTGCAAAATCTTGCCACCTGTCTACACTGGCCGCGAGTATTTGCGCAAGAACACTGATGTTGTAATGTACAAAATCAGGGCTTCTTCCACAAATACTCTGATGCTCCCGCTCAGGGATAAGCCCTCTTGCGCAAGTATTCTTGCGCAAGAGGCCAGTGTAGACAGACAATGTTAATTTCTTGCGCAAGAAAGCTCGATGACTAAAATGGCCATCGGAGCTTTCTTGTGCAAGAGAGCATCTACACTGGCACGGATGCTTTTGTGCAAAAGCACATGCCAGTGTAGACGCTCTCTTGCGCAAATACTTTTAACGGAAAAACTTTTCCGTTAAAAGTATTTACGCAAAATCATGCCAGTCTAGACGCAGCCTACATACTTTGTCGGAAGAGGCAATGCAGAAGAAGCACTGATTAGCATTTCCTTGCACTTCATTTGCATCATCTATTCCGATCCGTTTTTGTGCAAGAGGTTTTTGCACAAAAACAAGCAGTGCGGACGTGGCCTAAGGATCTTATGCAAGAAGGGTTTTTTTGTGTGCAAAATGGACGTGTCCACACTGCTTGTTTTTGCACAAAATCCTCTTGTGCAAAAATGGATCGGACTAGATGATGAAAATCATGCACAAGAAAATGCTAATCAGCGCTTAATTTGCATTGCCTCTTCCAACAAAACATGTAGGCTGCGTCTAGACTGGCAAGTTTTTCCACAAAAGCGGCTGCTTTTGCACATAAACTTGCCAGCTGTCTATACTGGCCACTTGAATTTGCACAAGAACACTGACGATCTCATGTAAGATTGTCAGTGTTCTTCTGCAAATACAATGCTGCTCCCATTTGGGAAAAAGCCCTCTTGCGCAAATGTATTTGCGCAAGAGGGCCAGTGTAGACAGCTAAAAACTGTTTTGCTCAAAAAAGCCCCGATGGCGAAAATGGGGATAGTTTCTTTCTTGCGCAAAACCGCGTCTAGATCGGCACAGACGCTTTTCCGCAAAAAGTGCTTTTGCGCAAAAGCGTCCATGCCAAACTAGACGCTCTTTTCCGCAAATGCTTTTAACGGAAAAACTTTTCCGTTAAAAGCATTTGCGGAAAATCATGCCAGTCTAGACATAGCTGTAGTGTAAACATAGCCCTGGTGTCCTTTATTTTGCATTAACTGGCTCCCTTCATCACGTGGCTGCTGCTGGGGATCCCCAGCTGGGGACCCCTCTCCTGGAGGCCGGGGCTTGAGTTGTTCCATGCAGGAAACCCCCTCCGAGGAGGAAGCAGGAGTGTTGCTGTGGTGTCCCTGAGAACATTCAGCCCACTTATCTGCTCGACCAGGGGGCCAGGGTCTCGTTTCCCCTTCTCACAGGTGGGGACACGGCTCTGAGGAAGGGTCTCTCGTCTCTTAGGGGAGCTTTGACCAGTGAGCTGGGCCAAGGCTTGGCAGAAATCTCTCCCAGAGACTTGCAGGCTGGAGAGATGTTTGCTGGGCAGCATTTTGTGAATGTCGATGGATTTAAACGATTTCCTCAAGTGGTGGGTTTGAAGCTTTGGTTTAAAATTTGTCTCTATTCAGATGTTCACAGTTTTAAGGAATTAGTGTGTGTGTCGGGGGGAGGGGCGGGATGAGAGAGAGGCTGTCAGCCAAGGAGGAGCAACAAATAATGATTTACCGGCAGTCGATACTGTCACTCACAAAGCTTTATAGCACTAGGTGGATGTAACTATAGAGAGCAAAGGGGCTGCAGGGCCGGGCTGGCTGCCCTTTCCCACAGCTCCCATTGGCTAGGAACAGGGAACCACAGCCAATGGGAGCTGCGGGGGCGGTGCCCGCGGTTGGACAACACCAGCACAAGGCCTGGCAGCTGCACTCACATTGCCCTGATGGACCGCGTTTGCCTGCGGGTTGCAGGCTGCTCACCACTGTTCTTATGGGGGAACTTTTATGCCCCTGGGTTCTGCTTGGGCAGTGGTTCCCAAACTTTTCGGCATCACACCCCCTTTTTTGATTTTTGAGAAACCTTCACTCCCCTCCCCCCCAATAGCAAAACTTGTTGAGCAAAACCCTCCTCCCCCCAAACCTGGGCTCTTTCTTGGGGCTGGGGCTCGTTGCCTCATGCCTCCCCAGGGATTTCTTCACCTCCCCCCCACTCCCAGTTTGGGAACCTATGTGCTTGGGGAAGGAGGCACCAGTCATGCGACAGCCTCCCAGTGTGAGGAGCAACCCTCCAGCTCCCCTCCCCTGGCTGCCTTGCCATGATGGGAGAAGCTGGGCAGGGAGGAGTGGGGGTAATTTCCCATCACTCTTCAGCGGACACAGGCTGCTGGCCCTCCCCCACAAGGTAACTCCCCGGCATGCCCAGGCCTGGCCTTTCAATGGCACCTTTCAATGACCACGGGCTAAATAAGTCTCCCATCAAACAGTTTGGCTGTGTCTACACTGGGCCACTTATTCCGGAAAATCAGCCGCTTTTCTGCAATAAGCTGCGAGCTGTCTACACTGGCCCTTGAATTTCCGGAAAAGCAACGACGCTCTACTGTACAAAATCAGCCGCTATTCCGGAAAAACTATTCTGCTCCCGCTCGGGCATAAGTCCTTATTCCGGAACACCGTTCCGGAAAAGGGCCAGTGTAGACAGCCCAGTAGTCTTTTCCGGAAAAAAGCCCCGATCGCGAAAATGGTGATCAGGGCTCTTTTCCGGAAAAGTGCGCCTGCCAATGTAGACGCTCCTTTTCCGGAAAAACTGAAAATGGAATAGTATTCCGTTTTAAGCAGTTCCGGAAATTCATGCCAGTGTAGACACAGCCTTTCTGTGGGGCTGGGACATGTGCTACCTGCTGCAGAGGGCAAAAATGGTGGGGACAGGCCTGGTGGGGGGGGCAGAGTTGCTCAGGTGGGGAAGTGCCTGCTACACCTTTGGGTACGGCTAGACCATAGGGGGAGTTTCGGGACCCAAAAAACTCTGTCGCGTCCAGGGAACATGTTTGCTCTTGTGCTTTTTTTTTTTTTTTGCGGAGGAGCAAACACGCTCTTTCGGAAGCCCCTGTATTCCTTGTAATATGAGGCAGAAGGGGGCTTTCAAAAGAGGGCTTTCTGCCCGAATGTCGGAAAAGCCTCTTCCAACAAAAGAATCGGAAAAAGGTGCGCAAAATGCGGCGTACCTTTTTCCGACAAAAACTTGTAATCTAGCCGTACCCTTTAAGAGGCAGTGGCTCACTCCACACGATCTCCAGCCGGCTCCTTTGGGGTGAGGTATTGGCATGGTGATCATATTTTCCAAACCAAAAAATGGGGACATATGGTATAAGGGCCTTACTATCAATCAAATGACAATCACACATCCTGATCCCATTAGCCATGCCCCCTGGCCCTCTTAGGCCATGCCTACCCCTGCCACAATTCGTCCCCCCTGGCAGTACTTCTGGGGTCAAGATGGACACATGACCGGATGTAAAGGACACTATGGGCAGGATATGTGTGGTAGTGTTGTGCACAGGGACAGGATGTGTAATTAGGCTCTAGTGGCACAACTGGGCGTAACGGAGCCTGGCTGTGGCACTGTGTGCAGGGGCAATAGGTGTGTGGTGGCACCGGTAGTGCTGTGTGTAGGGGCAGGGGGCGTGTGGGTACAAGGGCCATCGTGGGGAGCTGGTGCTGTCTCCTGGCTGCAGGGGACTGTGCCTACAAGCTCTCCCACTTGGCCTGGCGGCAACTCCTGACACCCGCTGCAGGTGGGAGCTGAGAAATGCAGAGCCAGGACAGGGGGCTGAGCGCCTGATGCTCCGGAGTGCTCGAGGCCAGGTGGGACGTGCACCTACCTGCATTGCCTCGTGGCGGGCTTGTCTCCTCCTTTTTGTCACTGCGGATGCGCTGCTGCCCATTAATCATTCACCAGCCAGAATTAGCACCGCTTGGCTCTGCCGTGGCAGCCTCCTCCCGCCTTTGCCAGCCTCACGCAGGAGAACTTGGCATGGCTCCACCAGGAAGCTGAGCCAGGTGGACAGCCAGTGCCTGCTGCTCTGAGCCCGCAGGAGGGGAGGGAAGGGCCGGGCAGAGGATGCTCCCACTAATAGCCATAGCGGAACTTTCCTTCATGAATGTATCTAGTTCTTTTTTGAACTATGTTACAGTCTTGGCCCTTCACGACATCCCTCGGCAAAGAGTTGGGGGCCCCCCCCCCCAGGGGAGACTCCCCTAGCAAGACAGGACTGGCCCGGGATGGGAACCGTTCAGCAGGGTTGGGGAGCTGGGGAAAACCTGTGGGGAAAGGTAGCTGCGTCTCCCTGATCTTCTGCCGCCAGGAGCCGCCCGGCTATTGGAAGCACTCCCGGAATCCAGCCACTGGCCCGAGAGTTTCGGCAGGGGATAGGACGGGCTCATGCACACTCAGCTTCTGGTCCTCAGCTTCTCTTCAGGGGTGTAGCCTGCCATGCTGAGCCCCATCTCCTGCTTCACCCCATGCCCCAGGGAGCATCACGCCACTCACCGCACTCAACAGTCGTACCATCACTGCCGCCGGGCCCACCCTGCCTGGCCACCACGGGGGAAGGTCTGGGCTGGGGCAGACGCTCCCCAGCCATGCCAGGGACTTTGGTTGGGGGCCCGCAGTCTGTGGCAAAGGGCCACCAGGCTCTGTTGAGCTGGGGCATGGGCTGAAACGTGAGGTTGCCAAGGATAGGAAACTGCAACGGGTGCTTTCCGGTGGCATCTCCACCATGCAGATTCCCTGCTGCTCACGGAGTGGTGCGCAGCACTAACGCTGCAAGTGGTCTCTCGGTACTTCCTGTTTCTTGTGGGAGGGGGAACAGCCGCGCACAGCTGGTTCCAGCAGCGTTTCAAGACTCCGGGGTTTGTGAGACATTTCAGTGCTTGATGGGGACACCGGGACAGACTTAAAATCAGGATTGTCCTGGGAAATCCAGGACTCGTGGTCCATGTAAGTACAGTAATTCTTCATTTAACATGGCAGATACGTTTCAGAAAATGATCGTGCTAAGTGAAAACCTGTTACGCGGGGTCAATTTTCCCATTGAAAAGAATGGAAAAGGTGGGGGTTGCGTTTCAAGCACATGCGCGCTCGCAGCTCCAGTCTGCACTTGTTAGCAGCTGGGATTGGGACATAAGGTTGGGGGAGAAAGGGGACTGGGTTATAGCAGGGAGGGGAGGTGTTTGGCTCTGGAGAAGGGAAGGGAAGGACAGGGGAGGGGGCTAGCAGCCGTTGGCTGGGTTTCCCCAGCTTGCCAGTCACCGGCAGCTGCGCGGGGCTTCCTCTGTCTCCTTACAAAGCTGTAGAGGTTTGCCGCTCGCCGTGCAGTTCCCCGGTGACCCCCTCTGGCCAAATACCTTGCGTCTTGCAGGAGGGGGTCACCGGGGAATGGCGCTGCGAGCAGCAAACCTCTGCCATTTTTCAGGGAGGCAGGGGAAGCCTCACGCAGCTGCCAGCCACTGGCCGGCCCTAGGGGAAATCGTGTTATTGCAGGGACGGGGTCGTGTTGTTTGAAAAGTGTTCTCTAAAAAAAAAAAAAAAAAAATCGTGCCATCGCGAAAATGCATTAAGTGGGCACATGTTAAGTGAGGAATTACTGTATTGATCCTACTGTCTCACGCACACTAAGCAAGTGCTCCCAAACCTGAGCTAATTCCACCACACAGGAACAAGCCTCCTGACCCACCCACCATGTTCCAGAGGCCACAAAGTCTGTGCAGCTGCCAGAGGCTCCTTTCTGAAAGGGCCATGTGTGAACATGCTCTCGTGCTGTGGCTTGATTAGCCGCTAGTGCTAATAATGCCATGGTCATAGGTTCAAGCCCTATACTGGACAGTTGGGATGGGGGCCTGTCTTCCTTCAGCTGGCTGCTGTGGCCAGGGCAGAAGAAACAGGCTGCTTTGCAAAAAGCAGGCCAGAGATCTGGTAGGAGAAGGCTCCAACATGTAGAGAGAATATTCAAGGGAGGTGCCTTATGTACATGACCCTGAATTCTCTGGCAGATCTCAAGAAGGAGACTCCCTGTAGCAAAGCCATGAGGAATCTCTGAGATTAACCCGTCCCACCTGGCTGCCATCTTGGACTTCCTGTGAGGTCACCATCTCCTTTAGCCAATAAGCTGAGTTGCTGCAAAAGGCCTTGTGATGTCACAGACACATCCACAGCCACCCCTGCTCTCCAGGCTAATGTCCTGCCCTTGGCAGTCCCTTTGCATGTTTTGGCTGCTTTCAGGGGTGAAAGTAACCCCCCACCTTTTTTTTACAAGTACTCTCATATTGGATACTCCCCTTGGGTGGGAGGAGGCTCAAGTCAAGAAGTTGTGGGGTAGTTGTGATGTGACAGTATCTGTAAGAAATTAAAGTGTGGAGAGGAATGTGGGAAGTTCAGGGCAGGGAGTTGGGTAGTTTGTGTGGGGGGCTCAGGGTGGGGGTGAGGATGTGAGAGGGTACAGAAGTCAGGGCAGGGAATTGGATGGCATTGGGGCTGGAGTTGTGCCTGTGTTAGGGTCTAGGATCCCAGCTCCCTCTACTCTGGGCTCCCTGAGGCCTTTTAACAAACCAAGAGCTTTCTCTGCAGCGCGCTGAGGAGAGAAACCCCTGAGCCAGTGACACGGACTGACCTGGGTGCGGGCGAACGAGGCGTGCTTTAATAAAGCTACATGTAAATAGATCCATTTAGCAACAACTGCACCAGCCACATGTACAGGGGAGGGGGCTTTAGTCAAGGAAGCAGTGACTCAGAGAAAGGTTTGAGAGTGACTGTGGCTAATCAGATGCACAAGTTTCCAGTGCTGGGCTGTGACCAAAACAGGTGATGTGAACTACCATGTCACGGGGAAAAGAAAGGGCCCTGCTGCACCAAAGCCTGGGATTGAACCAGGGCCTTTAGGCGAACACTCTCCCAGCTGAGCTACTTCAGCTTTTGCCCTAGAATTCTCTGTCCAGGGTGTTTGGCAGCTATGCCACACAAGAAGGATGTTGCCATGTACTGCCCAGGAAAGGAAGACTAGCATTTCCCTACCACTCACTGGTTGGTTGTGTAGCTGTTGCCTTAGGTATAGGAACTGTTTGGGAGAGCAAGCAACACGAGTTAGAGGCTAGGTCAGTGGTCCCTAACCTTTCGGGGATGCTGGACGCACGGGGGCGGGGCCACTCACGTGCTGGGCACCCGGGGGCGGGGCCGCACAGGCGCTGGGCACCTGGGGGCGGGGCCGCCCATACGTTGTGTGCCCAGTGCCGGTGACACCCATGCGCTGCACTCCCGGGCTGGCGTCGCTCCTGTGCCGCACACCCAGGAGCCGGCATCACCCATGTGCTGCGCGCCTGAGGCCAGCACCGCTTCTGCGCCGCATGCCCAGGACGGGGCCGCCGCCGTGTACCCGGGGACAGCGCCACGCCTGTGCCACGCACCCGGGGGCAGCGCCACGCCTGTGCCGCACACCCAAGGGCCGGCACTGCCCATACGCCGTGTGCCCGGTGCCGGCACAGCCCTTGCGCTGTGCACCTGGGGGCAGGGCTGCCCATACACTGCGCATCCAGGGGCCGGCACCGCCCATGCACCACGTGCCGGGGGGTGAGGCTGGCCCCGATCACTCAGCGGGCGAACAGAAATGGCCCGACAGGTGCCATGATGCCCACGGGCACTGCGTTGGGGACCACTGGGCTAGATCTTTTGTGGTCTTGCTCCCCTTGCATCCATAAAGATTCTGCAACAACAGTCATGTAAAAAGAACCCAATATTCTTTCTTCCTTTCTAGGAAGAGGCAGAAGCCACTGGACGTGCTTAGCCCTAGGGCTGCTCTGCCTGTGAAAAGAAGAACCAAGAACACTCCTGCCACTGGAGAACATGGGCATCGATCCCACTGCCTTTTGCATGCTAAGCAAGTGCTCTGTCACTTGAGCTAATTTCCCTATGGAGAAGTAGCTATTCTGACCCACCCATCTTGTTCCAGAGCTCACAACGTCCCTCTAGCTGCCCATGGCTTCCTTCCAAAAGGCAATTTGTGAACCTCTTTGCTGTGGGGTAAATAACTCAGTTTGCCTTAGACCTCAGGGACTTAGCATGAGGCGTCATCCCAGGCAGCTCTCTGAAAGGAGCAGAAGGCGATGGGGAGTGCGTGGAGAATATCTCAGGGGGAGCATCTACACTGCACCCTTAACTCGAAATAAGCTACACGATTTGAGCTATGCGACTTGTGTAGCTTATTTCAATTGTCTTTCAAAACAGCTTATTTCATAATTTGGAGCAGTCTACACAGTGCCAAATTTAAAAATAAAACGCTAATCCAAAATGTCCCTTAATCCGCGTGGAACGAGGTTTACAGGGACATCAGAATAGCAAGTCCAAAATAACGGGCTTTCTGTGAAGACACGGGATAGCTATTCCAGGATACTCCAGTATCCCAAAGTAGCACTGCAGCATAGATGTACCCAGGGGTTGCGTAGCTGTGTTGCCCTTGTTAGGGGATGTGGTCAAAACACAGGTCATGCTGTGAGCAAGATTTCAACATGCACAGGGAAACCCTATTGGATTTCTAGTCCCACACCTTAATCACTCGGGCATGAGCTCAGCACTGCCCCAAGGCCAGGGAAAGCTGTCAATAATCCAGTGCCCAGGCCTGAAGTCACCTGGCACGCAGAATTCTAACAGCAAACCTGGCTCCCAGAGCACATGGGGAGTTTGGGGTCTGACTGCTGAACTGTGGGGGTAAGCATCAAACCAGCTCCCTGCTGTGGGGCCTGTAATTGTTGCCGTCCCTGCTGTACAGAGAGGGACATGGAGACAGTGAGAAGTTAGCTGAGCAGGCTAAGATCACCCAGTGAGTTAGAGCCCAGCTCTGGCCCCCATCTCCCTGCTAACCCATCAACGTAATGATTTCTTTGCTGTCATGGGACTGTTTGAATTGGCCTCTCTTCTTTATAACCAGGGCTAAGCCAGGACAGAGTGTCAGGCAGGAGAACGTGACCTGGACCCTGCATTTCTCATCACTTCAGAGACACTTGTTAGTAGAAAAATAAATCATATTCAAATGACTATGGGATTTGGTCCTGCCTAGAGCAGGGAGCTGGACTTGACCTTCTGAGGTCTCTTCCAGCTCTATGACTATAGATTATGAAACTTCTGTTGTGGTTACTCTGGAAACTTCCCCCAGACCTTCCCTCTGAGCCTGGAATTATAATGAATTGGATCACTCTGATTTGTTTCAGTTTGATGTTAATATCTATTGCAAGTAAACAGTCAGAGCCCGTCACGTCTGAAAGGCACAGACTTGTGCCTCAATTTCCCTACCCGGTTCCCTTCTCTGTATCTTTCCTGCACTGAAGGAGACTCGGAAGAAAATGATTTTGTTAGCACCAGTAACCAAGTCTGATATGCAGATCAGGAAACATGTCCTCCCTTTTTCACATCGGAAAATAATTAGTTTTTCCCCATTCATCATTATTTATTTTATTGTTGCATTTTCCTCTGAATTTCTTGCCTGTGACAATGCTGAATGGAAAAGCCTTGCTGGGCTGCCACCCACTTGTGTGGCACTTGCCCTGATACTTACAGGCAAGCTAACCTGGATGAAGCAGCAGTCTGTAGCAGGCCTTTGATAGCTCAGCTGTAGCAGGTGCTCTGCAAGGGATCCTTACGGGTCTGGCTAGAAGGAGAGCCTCTTTTTTTCCTCCTCTGGGCTGAGGCAGGGCAACCAAAGAGAGGAAAGGCTTGCTGGCCCGTAGGTGGAGCAGTAGGACAGACGACATCCTTCCAGGAAGGGTTGGAGTAAGAGTTTTATATTTGCATTTTAGGTTTAATAATGTAATGTAACACATTTAACAGGTTACCAATTAAGCCCTTTAGTTAAATATATATTACTTTGTTTTAAGGTTTAGAAGTGAGACACAGGATTTTGGTATTGTGTCTATGTTAATGAGATTAGAAATATTGAAGGCCCGGACCTTTAGTGTGAATTGTTTTGATTATAAGATTTAGTAGGGCAATTTACAATGCTGTTTGCTTTGCTCAATATAAAACTCTGCTGTTTGTATCTCTGTGTGAATGAGATAAGGTGTGAAAATCGTTAGAGACAGATGGTCAAGAGAGAAGGGGAAGAATGTGGGGTGAAGACAGACTGTGAAAGAGAGACTTGTCAGCGTCAGAAAAATCAGAAGAGTGCATCATGATTAAGGAAGGGGCAAGACTGACGGCTCTAAAGATGAAGGCATCCCTAAAAATAACTGATTAACAATCCAAGACAGGATGGCCTCTCGGAGATGTCTGGAATATCAACATCAAAAGATAACAGTAACCGGTCACAGACTGACACAGCAAAATCCATAGAGGAAAGGATTATAAAAGCAGCGAGCTTTGCGATGGGACTTCGGGCTTGTCTTGCCACCAACTCCAGGAGAGCATTGGATTGCAAACGACAAAGTGATCGATCTGGCGGGTCACTAGATTGATCCAGACTCTGGACTGGTAACTATAACATCGTCTGGTGGGACTGTGTGTATGGTGTTTGTGTGTGTGAGTGACTGAAAAGCATATGCTACTGTTGTATTCTCAAATGCGGTGTACTGCCTTTTCCCCTATAAAAGGATCTCATGTGCTTTGTTTAAGCATAACAGAAGCACAGCTGAGCTCTCCAGAGAAGGGCCAAACAGGCTCAGGGAGAAAGGCTTCTGTCAAAGCTTAGGATAGGGTTAGAGCCTTTAGAGCTTCAGTCTATTGCTTTCCCAACTGAGCTACTTCAGCAGCTGCTCCCTAGGCTTTGGGACCACCAGTTCTCAATGGGGGATGTTTTTTCTCAGCAGCAGCGCACAAGAGAGAAGCTATTGCAAGTGGCCCTCCAAGGCAAGAGGAGTTTTCCCTGCTTCCCTCATTTCTTTGCCGCTTCCCTACTTCAATGCTGGTTGAAAATGACTGCGGCTCCCGGGGGGGGGGGGCGGGGGGGGAGGGAAGAAAGGAGGAGGAGGAGGGAGAATGGGCAACAAGACCCAGCTGGCAAACTTCCCCCTTCCCCTCCAGTTTTAAAACAGAAACAGAGCCCTGCAGCCACATTTCTGCACAATGCATGGGGCTGCAGGACAAATTGGGGAGCCTGCCTGGGGTTCCCTGCTGCTTCTAGGGGCCAGATCTGGTGGCTTGGTGGGCCGGATTTGGGCTGAAGGCCATATTTAGCCCAGGCCTGTTATAGGGTTTCTCTCCTGTGTGGATTCTCTTATGTTTAACAAGTTCTGAGCTCTGAATGAAACTTGCTGCAGTCCAAGAAGTGAATGCAACCCTATAACAGGAATGTTGTGAGCAAGACACGAGAAGTTATTCTTCCACTCTACTCTGTGCTGGTTAAGCCTCAGTTGGAGTATTGTGTCCAGTTTGGGCACCACATCTTGAGAAAGATGTGGAGAAATTGGAGAAGGTCCAGAGAAGAGTAACAAAAAACTAGAAGACCTGACCTGTGAGGGGAGACTGAAAGAATTGGGTTTGTCTAATTTGGAAAAGAGAAGACTGAGAGGGGACATGATAGCAGGTTTCAAGTCACTAAAAGGGTCTTACAAAGAGGAGAGACAAAAATTGTTCTCCCTGGCCTCTGATGATATGAGAAGAAGCAGTGGACTTAAACTGCAGCAAGGGAGATTTAAGCTGCACAACAGGAAAAACTTCTAAATGTTTAGAGTGGTTAAACACTTGCATAGGGAGATTGTGGAATCTCCATTAGAGGTATTTAAGAGCAGGTTAGATAGACATCTATCATAGATGATCTTGATGGTACGTGGTCCTGCTATGAGGGCAGGAGAGTGACCTTGATTATCTCTTGAGGTCTTTTTCAGTTCTTGTGTTCTATGAGTCTATAGTTCTCCTGTGTGGATTGTAAGGATGTTAAATTTAGATTAATAAACTAATCAAATAGTTGATGCAATTTGCATCGACTATTAGTTTAGTTTCTAAGGCAGAGGTTCCCTTATCAACGTAGCAAGAGCTCTACCAGCTCTTGCTACATTTCAAAGGCGGAAGTGCTGCAGGGAGCACAGTGACAGCAGGGGACTGCTTGAATCCCCCGTTTGCTCCTGCTCCCCCGGCATTTCTGCTTTTGAAATGTACCAGGAGCCCTGTTCTTGCTACATTTCAAAGAGGGAAGCACCACCAGTTCCCCACTGCACCCCTGCCTCTCCTCCATGGAGACGGTGCTGGGGGGGGGAGGGGAACAGGCTTCTAAGCTGGCTTTTAAGTCTGATAGAGGCAGAAAGGGGGAGAGTGACTAGTTGAATTGACTATCCAATAAACATTTGCTTATTGGATAGCTGACTAGTCACCCACATTCCTAATCTGAACACAGATACAAGTCCCCCCCCCACCCCAGTCCGCATTCAAAGGATTTCTTTTGTGAGATTTTCCTATGTCTAACAAGATGTGAGGTCCTACTGCAGCCTTTCCCATAATAAGAGCAATCAAAGGATTTCTCTCCTGTGTGGATTCTACGATATTCAGTTAGGGCTGAGCTCTGACTTAAGCATTAGCCTGAGTCAGAGCAGATGAAGGGCTTCCAACTCAGTCTGGTTTCTCTCCTGACTTATAAAACTTGAGCGCCTACTGAAGTTTCCCCCACAGTTAGAGCAGCTGAAAGGTTTTTTTTCTGTGTGGATTCTCCTATGTTTAACCAAGTCTGACTTGTCCCTGAAGCTCTTCCCACAGTCACCACAGCTGAAGGGTTTCTCCCCTGTGTGGATTCTCCTATGCCTAACAAGGCTTGACCTCTGACTGAAGCTTTTCCCACAGTCAGAGCAGTTGAAAGGTCTCTCTCCTGTGTGGATTTTTCTATGTTTAATAAGATATGAGGAACTACTGAAGCTTTTCCCACAGTCAGAGCAGCTAAAGAATTTCTCCCTGGTTTGGACTCTCCAATGCCTAACAAGGTCTGACCTCTGACTGAAGCTTTTCCCACAGTCTGAGCAGGAGAAGGGTTTCTCTCCTGTGTGGATTCTCTGATGCCTAACAAGATGTGCGTTGCTATTGAAGCTTTTCCCACAGTGAGAGCAGTTGAAAGGCTTCTCTCCAGTGTGAATTCTCTGATGTTTAATCAGGGTTGAGTTCTGACTGAAGCTTCTCCCACAGTCAGAGCACCTGAAGGGTTTCACTCCCCTGTGGATTCTCCTGTGTGAGACAAGGTATGACCTCTTACTGAAGCTTTTCCCACAGTCAGAGCAGCTGTAGGGTTTCTCTCCTATGTGGATTCTATGATGTTCAATTAGGTCTGAGCTCTGACCTAAGCATTTTGCAGCATCAGAACAGCTGAAGGGTTTGTCTCCTATGCGGATTCTCCTATGTCTAACAAGTTCTGAATGCTCACTGAAGCTTTTCCTGCAGTCAGAGCAATTGAAAGATTTTTCTCTTGTGTGGCCTCTCTTATGTCTAATGAGATTTGAGTGCTGACTGAAGCTTTTCCCGCACTCAGAGCAGCTGAAATGTTTCTCATCTGTGTGAGTTCTCTGATGTCTGTAAAGATGTGAGTTCCATCTGAAGCTTTTCCCACAGTCCGAGCAGTTGAAGGGTGGCTCTTCAGTGTGGATTCTCTGATGTTTAATCAGGGTTGAGTTTTGACTAAAGCTTTTCCCACAGTCAGAGCAGCTGAAGGGTTTCACTCCTCTTTGGATTCCCCTGTGTGTACCAAGGTCTGAACTGTCACTCAAGCTTTTCCCAAGGTCAGAGCAGTTAAAATGTTTATCGTAGGTGTGAGTTCTCTGATGTCTCAAAAGATGTGAGTTCCAACTGAAGCTTTTCCCACAGTCAGAGCAGTAAAAAGGTTTATCCCGTGTGTGGATTCTGCTGTGTCTTTCAAGTTCCGACCTCTCCCTGAACCTTTTCCCACAGTCAGAGCAGTTGAAGGGTTTCTCTCTGTGGATTCTATGATGCTCAATAAGAGTTGCACAGTCACTGCAAGTATAGGGGGCTTGTTGATGAGGGATTTTCTGTTGAATGGTTTCTGTGTTTCTTTCCAGCCTTCTGCTCCTGTGACTGGATTTACCCTGTCCCTTCTCTGGATGGTTTCCCTGCTCCCTTTCTGGCTTATGACTCTCCCAGGTCTCTCCGTGCTCAGGACTCTGAGAAACATGCCCTTCAGATCTTCCCAGTAACATCCCATGTGGAGCCACTTGCTCCGGTCCTTCCTGCTGAAGATGCTCCCCATTGTTCTCACTCGGCGTCCCATCACCTGCTGGGACACAGCGAGAAATCAGATATAAATCAGTCCTGAACTTAAAGGAAAACTCTGAAAGGGGAATAGAAAAGGGGGAACACACCCAAATAATGGCAGGAAAGTTTGAATATTCATGAGCCGAGTTCATCTTCTTTCCCCATAACTGTTTCTCGAAGGGGAGAACCCAGCCGCTCCCCTCCCCCACCCTCTGACTGGAGCTGAAGACAGGCTGAAGGGGCAGTTAGACTTGATGAAAATGCACAAGTGACACCTGTTATGAAGACACAAAAATTGGTTTCTGAGTCAGTTTAGCGGATTGCTCACCTATGTGAGTGTCACTGACGATTTCCCTTTCCACACAACCTTGGAGATCTGGGATCTGCAGCTCGTCTGCTTGCTCCACCCAGGAGATCACATGAGCTTTGGAAACTGGAAATCCTGCTCAGGGAGTAATAAACCAAATGTTGACCTTGTTCATTAAGGTCTCTGCCATTACTATTTCCAGACCAAGGATCTGAGTCGCCCACCCAGAGAGGCACCTTCCCCACCTTGCAGAGACTGGGCTCTGGCTGGTGCAAGGTCCCAGGACACACTCACCTGCAGTAAAGGTGCATCTCTCCTGCCTTGGGAATGGCCCAACTCTGCTGCACTCTCTAGCGTTCAACTAAGTCTCCCTCATGGTGCATTCCAACCCCCCACCATCCCAGGGCAGGACAGGAACACACTGCTCAGGAGGTGAGCTCTAGCGAGGGCTGCAAAGTTTGACACTGGGGCTCACAGGCAGGGCTCGGGCTGCAGTTGCCATATGGCAGGTCACTAGAACTTGGGAGAAAAAGAACTCAGCAAGGCTCTAGTTCCGCAAGGGCTCTGTCCACAAACCTTCTAGCCAGAGGGCTCAGCTCACCCTGCTCTTTGGCTCAGATCATAATCATAGAACCAAAGAGATGGAAGAGACCTTAGAAGGCCATCAAGTCCAGCCCCCTGCCCAAGGGAGGACCAATCCCAATGAAATCAACACAGCCAGGTCTTTGTCAAGCCGAGATTTACACATCTCTAGGGATGGAGACTCCACTACTTCCCTAGGGAACCCATTCCAGTGCTTCCCCACCCTCCCATTGAAATAGTTTTTCCTAATATCCAACCTAGACCTCTCCCACTGCAACTTGAGACCATTGCTCCTTGTTCTGCCATCTGTCACTACTGGAAACAGCCTCTCTCCATCCTCTTTGGAACCTCCCTTCAGGAAGCTAAAGGCTGCTATAAAATCCCCCCTCATTCTTCACTTCTGCAGACTAAATAGACCCAGCTCCCTCAGCCTCTTCTCATAGGTCAGATACTCCAGCCCCCTAATCATTTTGGTTGCCCTCCGCCGGACCCTCTCCAATACATCCACAAGCTTCCTGTAGTTGGGGGCCCAGAACTGTACACAGTACTCCAGATGTGGCCTCACCAGAGCCAAGTAATGCTCTACTAAAGCCAGAAGGAGGCAGAGGAAGTTGTCTGAGAAGGAAAGTGAATCCTTGGTTCACACTCCTGCCTATGCTCCACACTCCCGACCCTGACTGCCTGTCCCTGCCAGCTGACCACAAGAGCTGCTGCTTGTGAGCTACTGCCCACAAGATCTGGCCATTGTGGCATATGGCTGTGCAGCTTTTCTGGTGTGTGTGGCTGTTGCTGCAGCCGACCTTCCCCTCTGCTGCTTCAGTTCTCCTCCACAGCCTCTTTGTGTGGATTCCCCACCTTCCTCTTGCAGCCAGCCTGGCCTGCCATTTGTTGCCCTCATTGGTTACACAGAATCTACCATTCATACTCTCCCATCTGGTGGGCGCATTCCTCACATCTTCAGCCAGACCCCATCTTGGACCATCATCTAGTGTTGGGCCATGGAAATCTCATCCTCACCCAACGGACTTTCCCAGGGACTTTTCAGCCAGACGGTGGCTAACGCCTGCCATGGCTCATTAGAGCAGGCCAGGGCATGCGACCAGTGCATGTGACACTAGACTCCATCTGGGCCCTGTGCTTTCAGCTCGCAGTGCTGGGGATTCTGCTTGGAGAAATGAGCTCCCCTCCACCTGTGCGGCCATGTGGGAGAGATTCACATGTTGCCCAGAGCATCCGCAGAGCACACACAGCTGGCAGCATGTACTTAGGTGCCCCTCCCGCACCTTGCGCCATCCTGCCACTGCTCCTGGGAGGGATCCTCCTACTAGCTGTGTAGAGTGAATGAGGGGGAATGCTGAAGTCTAGGTGTCCCCCTCTCCCTGTTCCTCAACTCTACAGAGCAAGGCAGAGGGGCCACAGCCTGGCTCAGGAGTTCTGAACGGTGAGGGACGGCCTTTCTGACACTGGCAGTGCTCTGCCTGTGAGATTTCCCTAGCAGACAGCTCACAAGGCCTGTCTCCCTCTCACCGCAACACGCTGTGGCTATGTCTACACTGCAGGCTTCTTGTGCAATAACTGTTGTGCACAAGAGTTCTTGCGCAAAAGGTCTTGAGCAAGAACATATCCACACCGCCATGTGCTTTTACGCATGAGCATCCATGGCAGTGTGGACACGCTCTTCCACAAGAAAGCTCTGATGGCCATTTTAGCCACAGGGGTTTCTTGTGCAAGAAACCCCTGTTGCCTGTCTACACAGCCTTCTTGTGTAAGAGCTCTTGTGCAAGAGGGCTTATTCCTCATGGAGAGAGAAATAACTCTTGCGCAAGAAGCCCTCTGTTCCAACACCTTCCTGTAAATTTACTTGCGCAAGATCGCACGTGCAGTGTAGACACTGCAGGTTTTTGCACAAGAACGGCCGTTCTTGCGCAAGAAGCCTGCAGTGTAGACATAGCTTGTGTGTCACATGCATTGTCCCCTTTTCTCTGCTCATGTACCCCATCTGTGCTGGGAGGCAAGGTAACAAGGCTCAGGGACAGAGCAAGGCAACTTTAAGGTGCCTATAAGGAGCTCAGTATCTCCCCTAATTAATATATTTATCCTTCCCCAGCCCTGTGACACAGAAACATACTGTAACAGCTATTGCAGAGATAGAGGACAGGACACAGACAGTCTAAGTGACTTGACCAAGGTCACACAGGAAGTCTGTGCACATTGAGACATTGGGTGTGGGACGAGCAACACCCGTTATGTACCTCAAGCTGCGTTCCTTGGGAGGGGGTGTTGAGGGGACAATCTCTCAGCAGTGTTCCCTCTACGATTTTCCAACCATGGGCAGAGGGAGTTTTGGCTTGTGCACCAATATTGAGGTCACATGCGCTGATCTGGAGGTGTGCCACTAGGGCACCCCCTTTATTAACATGCAGAAGCTCCCCACTCCCTTCATGCATCAGGCCCTGTTCCCGGCCACCAGAGCAAACACAACCCAATCCATCCATTCCCAGCCCCAGTCTCCAGAACAGGTCCCGGCCCCATGGCAGCCCTGGCTACCTTAGCAGAGCCCTCATCATACCGTCTCAATGAGCCCTACCCATCAGCGCAGCTGCCTGCTACAAGAGGGCTCTCCAGAGGAGGTGGGGGTGAGGGGAAAAGGTTTGTGTGCGGCTGTGCAGGTGCACGCCTTAGCAGGAACCATGCCTCTCACACAGGAGCCAGGATTACTGGGGTGGATTCTCCTGACATAGGAGGGCATGGAGGAACCCTGAACCAAATCCAACCCAGCAGCTCCAGAGTTCACCCACCTCTGATACCCAAGAGAACAGGAATCCTTACCCAGCCAGCTCACAGCCTCATAATTCTCTTGCATCACATCCCAGTAGAGGGCTCTCTGGCCCGGGTCTAGCAGAGCCCATTCCTCCTCAGAGAAATACACAGCCACCTCCTCAAAGCTCACCGGCTCTGCCACAGCCACTTCCTTACCCTGGCTCTGCTGGCCATGGGCTGAGCAGGGACAAGACATGGGTGTTCTGCAGCCTGTTGGGGGGAGAAGAACAATTGGAGACATGTCAGAAGGGGCTTTAATCCTTTCCACCACCCATTCTCTCCAGACTCTCTCCCTGGTGATACACATGCTGGACTTTGCCATTTTGGGCAAATGCTTGAGTCTCAATATTCCATAAACAGCGCACACAAGTTAGAGCCTAAATGTATATTCATTTCTCTCAGTACCTGACCTGAGTTTCAATATTACCTCTGCTTGCAACTGCATCAGTGTCCAGTGTTTCTGATGAACAAGCCCTTTGTTCTGCTGCCCAAATATGGATGGAGTGTCTTAAAATTTTGGCTCCTGTGGTTAAAGCCCCTAGTCTTCCTCCATTTATTATACAGCACAGTCCTAGTCCCTCTCATCAGGACTAAATTGACAAAGTTTAAAAAACCTCCCCACAACAGATACTTAGTGAAGTTAATACCATTGTTCAGATGCTGATTATTAAACATGAGTGGTGAACGTTTGCAGGATGAGATCCGAAAGTAACTGAAGGGATCATTAGTCACGTAGTCTGACCTCCTCTGTGGCAGAAGCCACTCCCTATAACCCAGCTACCTAGGCACAAAGCTCTATTTCCCAAAAGCATATTTTCTAGAAGTTCACCCAGTGTTGATTTGAAGACATCAAGCGATGGAGAATCCACCACTTCTTTTGTGCCTGCTTTTTTGTGCCGGCTTTCTAGACTGAAATTGTCTGGCTTCAGCTTTGGTTCTCACTGAGTTGTATCAACTAGACTCAAGAGCCCTCGGGGATCCAGCAGTTTTTTTTCCATGAACAGACTGTTACATAGGGTGAAAGGCAGAGAGGTGACTGGCTGCCAATTTCGTGTTTTAATCCAGTGTCTCTCAACCTTTTTTTTTTAAAATAAAGAACCCCTTTAAAAAAAAATTATAAGTACCCCCAGTACCTACAGTTTTCAGATACACACATTTGTTTAAACAACTTAATCATAGCTGTCCGGGCGATGAAACTTTTGGGTTTAGAAGCACAAAAAAAATCAAAGCACTGTAAAACTTAAAACAAAAATTCAGTTCTCTCCAAATTTCAGTTGTGTTGACATATCCGTGACTTCTCTTGAGTATCCCTAAAGGTACCCGTACCACTGGTTGCAAAACACTGTTTTAAACCAACCCATACTGAAACTGACTGGCGGAGCAGTGAAATCTGAGATTGAAGGCGCTGTAGGTCAGGTGCTTTAATTTCACACCTTTAGCATCATAACCCCGGAGACAACCCCTTAATGCTGCTTGTCCATAACATCCACATAAGCAGGGAAGTGCCAACATTCAGATGCAAAGACCTGTCACAGGAAAACAACAGCTTTAGCCCCACAATCCGCATCAGAGTTCTTAAGATGGTAATAATAATATTTCACTGTGCATCTCAGTCAGTGTTAGTCTGCAAACTCATTGCTCAGCGAATGGGTGTTTTACAGACATGGATGAACATGTATTAGCTGTTCCCCTGCAGAAACACAGGAGCAGATCCACCTCTGGTGAGGTCAGCACCATGCTCCAGACTAGGGTGGGAAATAATTTTCACAAGGGGGCCACGTAATGAATATTAGTATGTGGTCATGGGGTGGTTCCCTTCTGCCCAGATTCTTCCAGGGGCTCAGCACACTGACACAAGTGGTATCCTGCAGGCACTAACAGCAGTTAGACCCAGAACTCTGGTACCTGCTGTTCCTGCCTCAGCCCCTTCCACTGACACCTCCAGCTAAGGGACAAACATGGGTGAAATGGTGGGGAAGTACATTGAGACCTTAGGTGTGGGAAGAGCAGCACCATTGTTATGTCCCTCCACCTGCTTCCTGTGGGAGGGGGCTTGGAGGGGACAGTCTCTCACCAGTGTTCCCTCTAAGATTTTTCCAAACATGAGCAGAGTGAGTTTTGGCTTGTGCACCAATATTGAGGTCATATGTGCTGGATTGGATGTGTGCCACCATGGCACCCAATTTATTAACACACACATGTTCCCAGCTGCTGGAGCAGAAATTCTCCTTCTCCCATCATGCAGCATGCCCCATTCCTAGCTCCAGTCTTCAGAACAGGCCCCAGCCCACCTACCACGTGGCAGCCCTGGCCACCATAGCAGGACTCGCTCCCACTGTAACACAGCCGAGCCAGGTCCCGGTTCCCTGCCCCAGCAGCACCCTCACCACCCCCGTCTCAGCAGACCCTACCCACTGGAGCAGCCACCTGCTTAGCAAGTGCTGCTGTGCAGCTCTGCAAAGGAGGTGAGCAGAAGAAGAAGTTTTTGTATGCAGCTGCACCTTAGCGGGAACTACGCATCTCACACACAGGCCAGGATTATTGGAGCTGATACTCCTGACATTGGAGGGCAGGGGGCAAGGAGGGACACTGAACTGAACCCAACCCAGATGCTCTGGAGCCCACCTACCCTCTGATATCCATGGGAACAGGAATCCTTACCCAGCCAGCTTACAGCCTCATAATTCTCCTGCATCACGTCCCAGTAGAGGGCTCTCTGACCCGGGTCCAGCAGAGCCCATTCCTCCTCAGAGAAATACACAACCACTTCCTTTAAGTTCACCGGCTCTGCCACAGCCATTTCCTTTCCCTGGCTTTGCAGGCCGTGGGCTGAGCTGGAGCAAGACATGGGTGTTCTGCAGCCTGTTGAGGGGGAAAAAAAAAAAAAAACAATTGGAGACATGTCAGAAGGGGCTTTAATCCTTTCCACACACCCCATTCTCCCCAGATTCTCTCCCTGATGACACACATGCTAGACTCGGCCATTTTGGGCAAATGCTTGAGTCTCGATATTCCATAAACAGCGCACACAAGTTAGAGCCTAAATCTATATTCATTTCTCTCTATACCTGGCCTGAGTTTCAATATTACTGTGCCTGCAACTGCATCAGAGTGTCCAGTATTTCTGATAAACAAGCCACTTGTTCTGCTGCCCAAATATGGATGGAGTGTCTTAAATTCAGTCTCCTGTGGTTAAAGCCTCTAGTCTTCCTTCATTTATTTTATAGCACAGTCCTAGACTAAATTGGACTAAATTGACAGAGAATTTATAAAACTTCTTCACAACAGACACTAGGGCTATGTCTACATTGTGCTCTCTTGTGCAAGAACATATGTAAATGAGGCGAAGCGGTGAATATCGCTGTGCCTCATTTGCATACTTAATGAGTTGCCATTTTTGCATAAGGGGCTTTTGCACAAGAAGGAGCAGTTTAGACTGATCCTTCTTATGCAAAAATAGCAACTCATTAAGTATGCAAATGAGGCACAGCAATAGTCATCACCACGCCTCATTTGCATACGTTCTTGCACAAGAGACCGCAATGTAGATGTAGCTTAAGTGAATTTAGTATCACTGTTCAGATGCTGATTATTAAACGTGTGGTGAATGTTTGCAGGATGAGATCCGAAAATTCACAGATTGACAGTATCTGAAGGGATCATTAGTCATGTAGTCTGATCTCCTCTGTGGCAGAAGCCACTCCCTATAACCTAGTTACCCAGGCACAAAGCTCTATTTCCCCAAAGCATAGGTCGCCTAGTGTTGATTTGAAGACATCAACAGATGGGCTGTGTCTAGACTGGCCAGTTTTTCCAGAAAAATCAGCCACTTTCCTGGAAAAACTTGCCAGCTGTCTACACTGGCCGCTTGAATTTCTGCAAAAGCACTGATGATCTCATGTAAGATTGTCAGTGTTTTTGCGGAAATACTATGCTGCTCCCATTTGGGCAAAAGTCCCTTTGCGCAAATGTTTTGCGCAAAAGGGCCAGTGTAGACAGCCCAGATTTGTTTTCCAAAAAAAAGCCCGATTGCCATTTTCACAATCGGGGCTTTTTTGCGGAAAAGAGCGTCTAGATTGGCACGGACGCTTTTCCGCAAAAAGTGCTTTTGCAGAAAAGCGTCCGTGCCAATCTAGACGCTCTGTTCTGAAAATGCTTTTAACGGAAAACTTTTCTGTTAAAAGCATTTCCAGAAAATCATGCCAGTCTAATCGTAGCCATGGAAAATCCACCAATTCCTTTGGCCATTTGTTTCAGTGGCTGATCATCTTCCCTATCAAATGTTTGTGACTTCTGTCTAGCCTGAAATTGTCTGGCTTCAGCTTTCACTTCTTGGTTCTCACTGAGTCATGTCCACTAGCCCAAACATCCCTTGGAGATCCAGCAATTTCTTTCCATGAACAGATTGACACAGCGGAAGCCAGTCTGCTCCCAGTCTTTCAGCCTAATTATGGTTTTAAACCAACACCATACTGAACCTGAACTAACTAAAACAGTGAAATCTCTGAGATTGAAGGTACTGTACATTATGTGCTTTAACTTCACATCTTCAGCATCATAACCTGGAGACAATTCCTCAATGCTGCTTCTCAGTAAAATCCACACAAGCAGGGAGCTGCCAACATTCAGATGCAAATATCTGTCTTGGGATACCAACAGCTTTAGTGCCACAATCCGCATCAGAGCTCTTAAAATAGTAATAATGTTTCATTGTGCATCTCAGCATTATAGTCTGTGAACTCATTGCTCAGTGAATATGTGTTGTATAGACATGGATGAACATGCAGTAGCTGTTCCGCTGCAGAAACATGGGGGGGGGGGAGACACCTCTGGTGAGGTCAGCACCATGCCCCAGACAAGGGGTGGGCAATAATTTTCACCGGGGGGGGGGGGGGAAGGGGCACAATTAATTTTGGTACATGGTCATGGGCGGTTCCACGCCTGGAAGGGAAGGGACCTTGGGCAGAAGGCTTGGGTCTGTGAACTAGCTTCTCCCCAGAGTCGTATGGGCCACAGGCTTTGAATTAAAAACACAGCAAAGGGTTCACAGCTCCTGAATCTGCTGCTACTATGTCACCTGGCCACCACCAGGGACTGCTGTGGCTATTAAAATGGCTCCAGCCTCTGCCAAGGTAGTGCCATGACTGAGCCATTTAAACAGCATTCTGCTTCCCGAGGCACCCCTTGGAAATTCAGTGGCAGGGGGCAGCAGGATATAAACAGGAAGCAGCCAGATGCAGTCCATAAGCTGGATTAAAGTACTAGGTGGGCTGGTTCCGGGCCTGGAGTCACATCTTGCCCAGCCCTGTCCCAGACCAGACCCTTGCAAAAAAATAAATCATTTTAAAAACCCTGGATTTTGGCACTACAGAACAGTAGGATTGTCAGAGTGAAGAGCTCCATTAGAATGTATTGTAACAACAGATGTAGCACACAGAGAAACTGTGACACTGAAACGTGTACTCAGAAGTACAAGTAAAACACCCAATATTTATATATGCAATAAAGTAATAGAAAAATCAAGTATGTACCTCAGTTTTTTCAGGATGGGGAATTACCTACAGAAATAAGGATTTTGTGATAAGTTTGCAAGTACCAAATTATTTTCAACAGTATCTTGGTGCGGTCACATTTAATAATCTGCCCGATAGGGACTATTCAGGAAGCAAAACGTAGCCAAGTGGCTGGCGACGTGAAAAAGCACTAGTGCTTAGGGCGACTGTAGTTCCCTTTGCTGAACACCGGACACCTGGGCTATGTCTACACTGACGGGTTCTTCTGCAAGAACATCTTGTGCAAGGGTTCTTGTGCAAGAATACATCCACACTACCATGTGCTTTTGCGCAAGAGCATCCATGGCAGTGTGGACGCTCTCTTGCGCAAGAAAGCTCTGCTGGCCATTTTAGCCTGAGGGCTTTCTTTCGCAAGAAACCCCTGCTACGTGTCCACACTGCCGTCTTGTGCAAGAGGGCTTACACTTAGGCTGTGTCTACACCGGTGCCATCTTGCACATAAGCAACTGCTCTTGCGCAAAAACTTGCTGCCGGTCTACACTGGCCGCGTGTTCTTGTGTGAGTAAACTGACGTAGTAATGTATGAAATCAGGGCTTCTTGTGCTAGGACTGATGCTCCCGCTCAGGAAGAAGCCCTTTTGCGCAACTGTTCTTGCGCAAGAGGCCAGTGTGGACAGGCAACATGAATTTCTTGCGCAAGAAAGCCCGATGGTTAAAATGGCCATCAGCTCTCTTGCGCAAGAGAGCGTCTACCCTGGCAAGGATGCTCTTGCGCAAAAGCACATGCCAGTGTAGACGCTCGCTTGCGCAACTACTTTTAACACAAGAACTCTTGCGCTAAAGAGTTTTTGCGCAAGATCATGCCAGTGTAGACGTAGCCTTGTGTGACGGCACGTTGGGGGTTCCCCGTCTCCTGCACCCCGAAATGGCACAAACAGACTGTACCAGCCAGTGGAATTGAGGGTGGTTTATTGCTCCTCCAGCACAGCGCAGCACAGATGTAATCTGGTTACAGGAACTGGGCTAGGATGCCTCAGGCCCCCTTGAGATGGGGGAGACTGGGCCCCTAAAACTCCAGCTCCTCTCCCTAGGCTGTCTCATCCATCCTCACAGACAGCCACCAACCCACTAACCCACTTCCAGCCCTGCCCCCCAGCCAGGGCCGCATTCACCTTCCTTTGTTCCTCTCCATGGGGGGTGTCTGGCCACTGGTTCAACCAGTTTGGCCTTACCTCTGCCTAGCGAGGTTTTCCCTGCTGGGTCTTGCTCCAGACAGCAGAGGTCACCACATCCCAGCAAGTACCCCCACTACGTCACACCTTGTTAGAAAGGAGCGTAGCTCTTGCGCAAGAAGCCCTGTCTTCCGACGCCGTGCTGTAAAACTTCTAGCGCAAGAGCAGGCGGGCCATATGGATGCTCTGCGGGTTCTTGCGCAAGAACCCACCAGTGTAAACCGTATCTCTGGTGAAATGATCCATAGTCAAGGAGCATCCATAAGCCCTGAGCAGCACAAAGGTCCACATTAGCATCAAATCCCTGGGAAACGTAAGCACGGTGCAGCTGGCGCCGTCGGCTGTGTCTACACTGGCCACTTATTCCGGAAAATCAGCCGCTTTTCCGGAATAACTTGCCAGCTGTCTACACTGGCCCCTTGAATTTCCAGAAAAGCACTGACAATCTCATGTAAAATCATCAGTGCTTTTCTGGAAAAACTATGCTACTCCCGTTCGGGCAAAAGTCCTTTTCTGGAAAACTGTTCCGGAAAAGGGCCAGTGTAGACAGCAGAGATTTCTTTTCCGGAAAAAAGCCCCGATCGCGAAAATGACGATCAGGGCTTTTTGGCGGAAAAGCGCGTCTACATTGGCCACGGACGCTTTTCCAGAAAAAAGGGCTTTTCCGGAAAAGCGTCCGTGCCAACCTAGACGCGCTTTTTTCGAAAATGCTTTTAACGGAAAACTTTTCCGTTATAAGCATTTCCGGAAAATCATGCCAGTGCAGACGTAGCCTTCCTGTGTCCAAGGCGGGGGGGGGGGGGGGGAGCCTCCCCAACAGGGCGGAGGGGGGGGGGGGAGAGGAGGATGCAAAGGGCCGGGGGGGGGGGGGGTGCAGAGGGAACAAGGCAGCGCGGTCAGTGCCGGGAGGAGGATAGGGGGGGGGGGGGGTGCGGGGCCAGCGCGGGGGGGGGAACAGCCACTGGACCCCCCCCCCAACACTCACTCACGCTCCCTCCGGGCGGGGCTGGCGCGCGCGGAGGGGGAAGGGGGGAAGGGAGCAACAAACGGAACAATTTGGCCGTTTGTGAGAAGGGGGCGGGGCCTTGCAGCCGGGCTCCAACCCAGCCCCGCCCCCTTCCCCCGAGGCGCTGCTCGGCCCGCCTGGGCCGCCTCACCTGCAACCTGGGGCCCGGCTCCGGGGAGCTGCTGGTCCGAGCGAAGCCCCGGCGCTAGGATCAGGAGCGGAGTCCATGAGCCGCTGCGCACGCGCGTTCTAGCTCTTCCCCCCCCTGGCCTCCCCCCCGAGGGTTTTTCAGCGCGTCCTCCTCGTCACGCCCCCTCGCTCAGGCCCCGCCCACCCCGCCGCGCGTGACCCCCCCGGTTGGAGCCCGCAGCAACGTCTGACTCGGTGCGGACCGCCCGCCACGCCGCGGTCCCTGCGCATGCGCCACGTGTCCTGGGGCGCGCGTTCCGAGGGAGCCGTTGTGGCCGTTTCTCGTCGTGCGGCTGCTTCCGTGGAGTGGGGGGAGGGGTAGGAGGAATCAGAGGAGGTGAGGCGGATGCGAGGGGGGGGGCGACTCGTTGCAGAGGGGGGGGTAGATGACGTTTCAGGTGGGGGGGGCGGGAAGAGGGGTGGAGGCTGGAGCAGATATTTCACTGCGGGGGGGGGGGAGGGGGTTGGAGGTTTTGCCCTGGAACCCAAATCACTGGCTGCGTGGGGTGGGGGGGCAGCTCCTTGTCCCCCACGCGGGGCGGGGCGCACATATTCACCCTCCACCTGCTCAGCCCTTTGGGCTGCACAGACAGAGCACAGAACCCAGGGCTTCTTGCACCAGAAAGATGCAAATGAGGCGAAGTGGAATATTCCCCAGCCTCATTTGCATACCTAACGAGCTGTCATTTTTGCCGAAGAGGCTCTTGTGCCAGAAGGCGCGTCTACGCTGCCCCTTCTGGCGCAAGAACAACCCTCTTGTGCAATGCCGGTCTTCCCGAAAAGTAATCGGCGTAGCGGCATGGCGCAAGAAGGGGCAGTGTAGACAGCTCCTTCTGGCACAAGAGCCTCTTCTGCAAAAATGATGGCTCATTAGGTATGCAAATGAGGCGTGGCGATATTCCATGCTTGGCCTTATTTGCATATTTCTGGCGCAAGAAGCCACGAGTGTAGACATAGCCCAATAGTCTCCCCTCATCCCAGGTTTCTAGGGGCTAAGGCTTTAACAAACCTGTCAATTATTAAAAAACGACGAGGAGTCCTGTGGCACCTTATAGACTAACTGAAGTGTAGGAGCATAAGCTTTCGTGGGCAAAGACCCACTTCGTCAGATGCATGTGACGAAGTGGGTCTTTGCCCACGAAAGCTTATGCTCCTACACTTCAGTTAGTCTATAAGGTGCCACAGGACTCCTCGTCGCTTTTGCAGATTCAGACTAACACGGCTACCCCTCTGATACTGTCAATTATTGTTAAGACTCATTACACCAGGGCTACTCAGCCTTGGGGGGGGGGGGGTTGCACAATGATGCTCACAACATGCCAAGGGCCGCAACTTGCATGGTTGCATAGACATGCAAATATACATGCAAATAGTTTTTCACACTGACAGGCATGCACACAAAGTACTTCCCACAGTGTCCCGGTGCTCCTGGCACCTCCTCCTTGGGGGCAGGAAACACCAACACCCATCTGTTCCAGCCAGCCTGCCCTCCTGCTTGCCTCTTTCCATGCTCACACCGCCTGGGAGACACTTCCCCACTGTGGAATGTGTTCCCAGTGGAGGCCATGTTCAAAGGATCCTACCTGCAGGCTGCGTGTTGAGCACTGTGTAAACCCAAACTGCACCGTGGGCTGCAAACAAACAGGCCACACCTTGAGTAGTCCTACACAGCCTTAGTGTCTGTGACAATCCAGCCTTTGAAATATTGACACCAGCTTAACCAAGGCTTTGGCCTGTGAATTTCACATCCTTAGGTTTGGAAGGATTAGACTTTATCTGCAAATGCCACTAAATGTCAATGTCACTCTCCACACATCAACCATGAAAAAATACTCCCATTGATAGTAATTAAAATGTACCAAGGGGCACAGTAAGAACAATGCTACATGAGAATTTACTACACTTTGATTTACAAATATTCACTTTGCTTATCTTGACATTTGGGGTATGTCTAGACATACAAGGAGGTTTACAGGATCTGTTGAAAAAGGCTTTCTTTCTTGACAGATCCCCTGCTAGATTGCCACTTTTTGTCGACAAAGTGCTGAGTCAGCAAAACGCAGTGGTCATTTTAATGCAAATTAGGCACAGGATATTTAAATCCCTGCCTCATTTGCAATGTTGACCTGCCTAATCTGCATCTCTCTGCCGACAGAAGGATGCAGTCTAGACATACCCTTGCTGTGGACAATCTGTAGGTGAAGGATTATAAAGCTTTGACTTTTTGAATCTGACCTTACTCTCCTTCAGTAATTATTGTCTGATCAAAACAGTGTGGCTACGTCTACACTGTAGGCTTCTTGCACAAGAGTTCTTGTGCAAAAGGTCTTGTGCAAGAGTGCGTCCGCACTGCCACGTGCTTTTGCGCAAGAGCGTCAATGGCAGTGTGGACCCTCTCTTGCGCAAGAAAGCTCTGATGGCCATTTAAGTCATAGGAGTTTCTTGCGCAAGAAACCCCTGTTGCCCATCACACTGCCTTCTTGCACAAGAGCTCATGCTCAAGAGGGCTTATTCCTTGTGGGGAGAAGAATAACTCTTGCACAAGAAGCCCTCTGTTCCGATGCTGTACTGTAAATTTACTTGTGCAAGAATGCACGTGCAGTGTAGAGGCTCTGCAAGTTTTTGCGGAAGAATGGTTGTTCTTGTGCAAGAAACCTGCAGTGTAGACATAGCCTGTCTGATTCCCCCCCCCCCATGATTTCTCACCAATTAGAAAATGCAAACGGATGAAATGTGTATTAAATGCTAAAAACTCATTTTTTTGTGCAACTGTGAACATTTAAATGAAGAATAAGTATAAAAATTACTTAAAATAATCACCTGGAAATATTATGTATTTATAAAAAACAGCATTCTGCCAGCCTGAATGTCACTGCTTACCCAGCCCCTGCAGGCTCATGTGAGGGGGTGGGGGCTGCAGGGACACTCCCCACCAGTACAGGGGCTGATGGCAGGGACAGTGCCCTCGTGGGATATTTCTCACTAAAGCCTCCAGGGCTGCAGCCTTGCAAACAGCCTGAGTCAGCCCCAGGAAAGGAAACAGACAGTTGTTGCTGGGCACAGGGCAGGAAATTGAAACTGACCATGTGAGTTCCCCAGTCCAAAGGGAGCCATGGCTACAGGGAGCCCCGTGGAAAGTCTCAGGGAGGAAGCGACATGTACCCTGTGCCTGGAGTATTTTAAGGACCCAGTGATCACAGACTGTGGGCATAATTTCTGCCGGGCCTGCATCAGACGGTACTGGGAGGGAGCCAGCCTGGCCGCTTTCTGCCCGCAGTGCGGAGACTCTGTGCAGCAGGGACTCCTACGGCCCAACAGGCCGCTGGCCAATGTGGTGGCAATAGCCCAGCAGCTCAGCCTGCAAGCAGCGCAGGGTGCAGTAGGGGCTGGGATGTGTGAGGAGCACCAGGAGGCGCTGAAGCTGTTCTGCGAGGAGGATCAAGCCCCCATCTGTCTGATCTGCAGAGAGGCCCGGGCTCACCGCGCTCACATGGTGCTCCCCATAGAAGAGGCTGCCTGGGAGTACAAGGTAGGGAAGTGCTGTCCAATCGAATTGGGCTAATTTTGGATTTTAGTTAAAGGCTAATGTCACTTTTTGCTGGCCCAATGTGACTCATCAGTCACCTCTGTGAAGCCCTCCTGGTAGGGGAGATGCTGTAACAAAAGAAATGCTCTGGTCAGGTGGCAACAGAGGTAAAATATCAAGTCTTTAAAGGTACCAGATGCAGGAAACTGAGATGCTGAACCCTTTTCAAACCCAGCTCCCACTGGTGAAAGGAGGGAGCTTTTTATACAAGGGAAGGTGCTAACCATCAGTGAGGTGTAAATCACAAGGGCTGTCTACACTGGCCGCTTGAATTTCTGCAAGAACACTGACGATCTCATGTAAGAAATCAGTTTTTCTTACGGAAATACTATGCTGCGTCTGTTCAGGCAAAAGTCCCTTTTGCGCAAAGCTTTTGCGCAAAAGGGCCAGTGTAGACAGCTCAGATTTGTTTTGCGCAAAAAAGCCCCGATGGCAAAAATGGATCATGGCTTTTTTGCACAAAAGCGCATCTAGATTGGCACGGAAAGTGCTTTTGCGGAAAAACGTCCATGCCAATCTAGACGCTCTTTTCCACAAATGCTTTTAACGGAAAACTTTTCCGTTAAAAGCATTTCTGGAAAATCATGCCAGTCTAGACGTAGCCAAGGATTTCCAGACAATCTCTGTGACTGCAGATGGATAAGTTAAAATCTCTAGTTTTTAATAGAATAATGTTTAACAGAATTCATCATTTTTATTTCCATCACAGTAGCCCTTCCAGGCCCCAAATGCGATCTGGACTCTACAGTGTCCAGTGAGGGACAATTCCTGCCCTGAGCTAGACTAAAGGTGTGAAGGGAAACGAAGGCATAAAGCAGTGAAGGAAGTTGCCTAGGATCACATTAGAGCTGAGGTCTTCCTGAACCCAGTCCAGGTCCCTAACCAATAGACCAGTGATTGCCAGCCTTGTTAAGCAAAAGATCACTTTTTGAATTTAAGAGCAATCCAGGATCAACCTCAGACCTAAATATCCTTGCCCCACCTCCTTTGTGCCCCTTCTGGGAGGCCCTACCTCTGCTCACTCCATCCTTCCTTCCTCCCTCCCTCCCCCATTCTCCCTCCCTTTCACCTGGCAGGGACAGAGGGTTGGGACACAGGGTCTGGTCTTGGGCTAAGGGATTTCGAGTGTGAGAGGGGCTCTGAGCTGAGTCTAGGGCAGGCAGTTGAAGTGTAGGAGGGGGCTAAGGGTACAAGCTCTCTAAGGGAGTTTGGGACCAAAGGGCTCAGGGCTAGGACAGGGTCTTGGGGTGTTGGAGGAGGTTCATGACTGGGACAGGGGCTCGGGATTCTGGCTCCAGCTGGATACAGCTTACCTCAGGTGGCTTCTGGGTGGTGGTGCAGTGGGGATAAGACAGGCTCACCCCTGTCCTGGCCTTGCACCACTCTCAAAAGCAGCCAGCACACTCCTTCCATCCCAAGCCCTGTGCCCCCCATCAGTTCTGTGAAGATAGAATACAGGGTGAGAGAGGGCACCCTGACATCAGCGCTCCCTCTTCTCCCTTCTCTGCTCTGCACAGCATGCAGGAGGCTCCTGGGAAGCGGGGGAGAGGACAGCTTTAAGGCAAAGGGCAGGAAATGCGCAGCAGTGGGGAAAGGGGCAGCTGAAGTGTGCTTGATAGCCTCTTGGCCAACCAGTCATGATCACCTGTCAGAGGCGCCAAGATTTACTAGTAGATCTTGATCTACTGGTTGATGATCACTGCAATAGGCTATGGTGCTACCTCAGCATCAGCCAAACAGTGATGAATCATGGCCATTAGGAGGGAAAGAAGTGTTGATAAAGCCCTCAGGCCCAGCAGGGAGAGGAGGTTTCCCATTGGGATGTTGATCTCTTCCCATTGGGATGTTGATCTCCTGGGCTGCTGCATGCCGGGTTAAACTCAGATGCTGCGGCCTGTGGTGCTAGTGAGTATGTGGGCAAGGACGAGCCAATGTGGTTCTGTTGGTCCCACCAGGCAGCCTTTGGGAATTTCCCAGCATCAGCCGTACCAGGGACTGGGACAATGGATACCTGCCCAGAAGGCATTGCCAGTGTAAGTGTTTAGAACAGCACTTGGCAAGACCCAACCATACTTAACAGAAATCAGCTTGTTTAATTGCGAGGGGAGGGTTTGTTACTGAGGCATTCCCAGAATACAAGACAGCCCCACGTCTGCCTGCCTGGGCCCACCAGCATCCTTATTGGTTAGCCTTTGTCATTGCACCCCCACCAACATCAATCTGCAGTGAATAGCCACCTCCACTTCCCCACCCTCACAGGTGTCCTTCTGCATCTTCAGTCTCCTCCTGTCTCTTTTTCACCAGATAAAGCCATGTCCAGTGCTGAGTCCTTACTGAAAGGGGACAGAACTCCGCAAATTGGGACTCTGCTGCTTAAAACCACACACATTGCCTCCCTGCATTTCATGTGGATTTCCTTGGTGCCTAGACGAGCTCTGTCCAACCACTGCAATTTAAACTCTCTCAAATATGGGTATATTGGTTACTCCATGGGACTCCAGTGCCCTGTTGCACACTGTACCAATAAACAATCCATAAATACCAATAAAGCTTGGTGATAATGGAGATCTGTTTGCAGTTACTAAAATAACTGAACCTGAATGGGTAACAAGTCAGTCTATGGCACACTCCCAGTGACCATTAATAAGATTTCATCTTCTTGGGGACCCTGATGTCACAAAGTGATTGGGAGGAACAGTATCATGGGTTTTTGTAGAACTGGATGTTTTTCCACTCCCCTCATACTCACAGTGAAACTTCCCGACTCATGTCTGTTTCTTCAGAAAAAAATTGAGGCTCATTTGGTCATTGTGAGAGAAGAAAGAGAAAAGCTGCTAGGATGGAAAGCGGCTGGAGAGAGGAGAAGCCAAGAGTATCTGGTAGGTGCCTGTGGGTATGAACTGGCAGAGACTGGCAGTGGGAGTCCTCCCTCCTGCTGCTCTGGGTATGAATTCCCAGCACCCATGAATAACAGAACACGCTGCCCATGACAGGCGGGGGACCATCCCTTTCAGAGGGACACGGGGCCAAAGGGGAAACTGGGAGAGACTCCTTTGCCTTGTACCCACAGGTCAGAAATCTGAGGGTTTCCAAGTTCTCCCTGTTGCTCACTTAGCTCTCCATGAAAGGGCCCCGGGCTACATCCATGCCCCTACCAGCCCTTTCCCTGTTTTCATACAGAAACAGACACAAGCCAAGAGGCAGAGGATTATGGCTGAGTTTCAGCAGCTGCGGCAGTTCCTGGAGGTTCAAGAGCGACTGCTGCTGGCCCAACTGGAGAAGCTGGACGAGGAGGTTGGGAGGCGTCAGACTGACACTGTCAGTAAACTCTCCGCACAGATTTCCTATCTCTGTGAGCTGATCAGTGAGCTGGAGGGGAAGTGTCAGAAGCCAGCAAGTGAATTCCTGCAGGTGAGACTGAGGGAGAAACATCCCAGCTCATAAGAACATAAGAATGGCCATACTGTGTCAGACCAAAGATCCATCTAGCCCAGTAACCAGTCTGCCGACAGTGGCCAATACCAGATGCTCCAGAGGGAGGGTTCACGACAGTTAATCCTCACATGATCCCTCTCCTGTCACCCATTTCCAGACAGAGGCTAGGGACACCATTCCTACCCATCCTGGCTAATAGCCATTGATGGACCTAACCTCCACGAATCTATCTAGCTCTTTTTTGAACCCTGTTAAAGTCCTAATCTTCACAACATTCTCTAGCAAGGAGTTCCACAGGTTGACTATGCGCTGAGTAAAGAAAAATTTCCTTTTGTTTGTTTTAAACCTACTGCCTATTCATTTCATTTGGTGACCCCTAGTTCTTATATTGTGGGAATAAGTAAATCACTTTTCCTTATTCATTTTTTCCACACCAGTCATGATTTTATAGACCTCTGTCATGTCCCCTCTTTCTCTCCTCATTTCTAAGATGAAAAGTCCATTCCAAAACATTAATCATTTTTGTTGCCCTTTTCTGAACCTTTTCCAATGCCAATATATCATTTTTGAGATGAGGTGACCACATCTGTATGCAGTATTCAAGATGTAGGCGTGACATGGTTTTATATAGAGGCAATAAGATAGTCTCTGTGTTATTCTCTATCCCTTTTTTAATGATTCCTATCATTTTATTTGCTTTTTTGACTGCTTCTGCACGGAGTGGATGTTTTCAGAGAACTATCCACAATGACTCCAGGATTTTTTTCTTCAGTAGTTGTAGCCAAATAAGTCTCCATCATATTGCATGTATAGTTGGGATCATTACATTTATCAACATTACATTTCATTTGCCATTTTGTTGCCCAATCACTTAGTTTGGTGAGATCTTTTTGAAGCCCTTCACACTCTGCTTTGGTCTTAACTGTCTTGAACACTTTGGTATCATCTGCAAATTTTGCCACCTGACTGTTTACCCTTTTCTCTAGATCATTTATAAATAAGTTGAATAGAATTGGTCCCAGAACATACTCTTGGGCTACATCTACACTGCAGGCTTCTTGCTCAAGAACTTTTGCACAAGAACTCTTGTGGAAAAAGTTCTTGCGCAAGAGTGCGTCCGCGCTGCTATGTGCTTTTGCGGAAGAGATGTGCTTTAGAGCAAGAGTGTCCATGGCAGTATGGATGCTCTCTTGCACAAGAAACCCCTGTTGCCTGTCCACACATGCCTTTTTGCACAAGAGCTCTTGCGCAAAAAGGCTTATTCCTCATAGAAAGAGGAATAACTCTTGCGCAAAAAGCTCTGTGTTCTTACGATTAACTGTACTTTTTCTTGCACAAGACTGGGGGGAGGGATAGCTCAGTGGTTTGACCCTTGGCCTGCTAAACCCAAGGTTGTGAGTTTAATCCTTGCAGAGGCCATTTGGGGCAAAAATTTGTCAGGGGTGGTACTTGGTCCTGCTATGAAGGCAGGGGATGGGACTTGATGACCTTTCAAGGTCCATTCTAGGAGATAGGCAATCTCCATTAATTTTTTTTTTAATGCACTTGTAGTGTGGCTGCTCGACTGACCTTGTAGTGTAGTTTCCCTTTCTGAAATTCAGTGCCACAGTGTTGGGCTGCTGAGGTGTTTTTCCCACCTCAGGGATGTTAAATTTTATTATATTATGATCACTATTTCCAAGTGCTCCAGTTATATTTACCTCTTGGACCAGATCCTGTGCTCCACTTACGACTAAATCAAGAATTACCTCTTCCCTTGTGGGTTCCCCGCACAGGGAAAGGAGGCTCCTGCACTATAAGCGCTGGAGTACAGCTGTCAGATCTCCGTGTAACTTTGGTGTGTGCATTGCTGACATGTGAGGACTGTTGTGCTTTGCAGAGTTACAGACACAGAGATAGTAGAGATGGGCAAAGCCCCATTAACTGAGGGCCTCTCTTCCCCATGGTTGCAAAATTCCTTCTCTGGGATCCCATGTGTGTGTCTGATGGTGCTGAGGTTCTTTTCTCTCTCCCTCCTCTAGGATGTCAGAAGCTACTTGAGCAGGTGCGTGGCTCCCTCACTCCCCTCACACTGCGCTATGTTGGGAAAGAGCTTGGAGTTGACGTTAGCACCACATCTCCCCAGGGCTTTACAGGCAGATGTGAGGGGACGGTCACAGGCTGGGCACAAATCTCTCTGACCAACTTCAACCTGAGGGTCTCATCCTTGCATAGAAGACTCTGGAATTTTCCATTGAGGGGCATAGTCTGATCTCAAATATTTCCTAGAGCTGTCACTTCCCTAGGGACTAGCTGCCTCTGGACTGTGGGGGTGGAACATGGGCCTGTCCCTGCTGGGCACTGGGCACCATTCAGCCTAGGACAGCAGGGGTCAAGAGTCTTTCCCACTCATGAGGTCTATGGAGACCTGTGTGGCATGAGCTGGGGACGGGGGAGCTGGTGTCTCAGTCTTGTTCCAGGTGGGCAGATTCCCACAGCACTTCACCTGGGAACCTGCTGTCCCTCAGAGCCTGGAGACCAAAGAGTGAATTGGCCATGGACACTCAATTCCACCTCTGTCCCTAGAGCTAGTCTCTCCAGGCTGGATTTCAGGAATATTAATGGGTCCTTTCAGGGAAAGGTTGCATGCCCATGGGCTGTTCTGCACATGCTCTCGGGCTGGGAGAAGCAGAAAAATTTGAACTCTAGGCCCATTAGAGCAGCGATTCACTAGCCAGAACTTATGAACTGTGTCACTTGATGCAGCGTCAGCCTGTGACATTGTTTCTCTCCAGGTGTGAGACGGGGCAGTTCCAGCCACCAGAGGAGATTTTTCCTGACCTGGACGAGCAAATCAGTGGTTTCTGCCAGAAAAGTCTTGCGCTGTCGGAGACGCTGAGAGAGTTCAAAGGTACCTAGAAGGGATGGAGGAGGGGAAAATGAGCGAAGCATCTGAGACCACGGAAAGAGAATGATGCTGGTCATTTGGTTCACAGTTAGATTAAGCTTCTATTTAAGTGTGAGGTGAGAATGGCTCATCCTTGGGATCTAAGACACTTGGGTTGATTAATGGAACCCATATTGGTTCCAAAAGCAGGCTTTGTAATTACAGTGCCTGTTAGTAAGGAATGACAGACACACAGAAAGAAACACCACCTGCTCCTGGGGCATAGGTGGGTCAAGATGCATTTCTCCTATGATGCTTTGACTACCTTTTACCGAGTCTGACACATTATGCGCAGCCAAATTATGCACTGGTTCGTTCTGGAGGAGGGACAGAGGCGTGTCCCTGAGAGAGCTGGGGCTAGGAAGGGCAAGGGATGAGGCAGGAGAAGGAGGGACAGAGGGACATGGGCTGAATAAAGCTAGGCCTCTGGCTCTCTGCTCCCTGGCCTAGGCACACCAGGTCACTGTAACCGGGATGTGACTCCAGCTGGCGTTAGAACTGCTTGAGCCTGTGCCAAGCTCTGCCCTGGCCCTCGCAGCCACTGACCTGCGGGGTAACAAATGGCCTCCTTGCCCTGGTTGGACCGGCACAGGGTGAATCTGGACCAGGTAGCCAACCTGCCCCTGCCTCAGTTTCCTCTGGATAAAATGATTTTTATCCTTATTCCTGTTGCTGCCTGTGGAGGGCGAGGCCCCATCCTGCTGCTCCCTGTAGTGACACTGAGTTACTTTGGTGCCAAAGTCTGTGCAGGCCTGGATCTAGGTCACGACAAAGGCAGTAAGTGAACGAGACAAACCCACTGGCGTCTGAAGGGTGGGAGGGGATGAGGAGGGAAAAATTAATTCTCACTGTCTGCTTGTCTGTGCTGGGGTGAGTGTGAGGCTGCAGGGATGTTGGTTCCATTTCTGGTGCCTGAGTGGGAGGGAAACAGAAGGTTTCAGACCTTTTCATATTAAACACCTGAGTGTGGCTCTGTCTGGTCTCTGTTACAATTAAATCCCAGCTCTGTGTGATCACAATGCAAACCTGAAATCTCCCCTCTCCTCTCCTCCCCCCTCCAGACACACTACCATCTGCACTGGAGGTCCAAAGAGGGGAACCTCGAGGAGCGTACAAACCAGGTGAGTTGCCTCAGAGCCTCATATTATTCCGCCCCGCCTTGCTGAGCCAGGCTTGCTGGCCACTTCGAGGTGCAGCCCATTGCCCCAGTTCAGGGAGGCACCAGACAGCTGGCCTTAGCACTGCTGACCAGAAGCCAGCCATGTAAGTGAGATCCACAAACTCCCCCCACCCCGAGCCTCCTCCAGCCCAGGGGCCACCTCCTGCACCCCAAACTTCTCAATCTGGGCCCCAGCCCAAAGCCTAGAGCCCCAGTCCAGAGCCCATCCCCCCATCGTAGGGCACTTTGCCAAAACTGGAGCCCCCTCTTGCATCCCAACCCCTCATCTCCAGGGCTACCCCAGAGCCCTCACCCCCTCCAGCATCCCAATCCTCTGCCCCAGCTTTCAGTCTCCTTTGGTAGTCTAATACCCTCAGCCAAGGTGAGTAACTTCCTCCTCCCTCTAAGCTGCACGACTCACGGATGGGAGCCAAAACAAAAAAGTAGTCAATATAATGGTCTTCAGTTGATATGAGCTTTTAGTAGTTACATTCCTGGACTGTCATTGCTCATGAAAAGTGCTGTCATATGGGTGGCAATCAGGTAAATATTGCATTTTATTAATATCAGCAGGACCGACTAAATGGGGCCTGTGTGTTGTGTAGTCTTGTCTTAATCTTCGTATTCATGCCCATCAGTGTGAAAGAAGCTATTTGCATATATTTGCGTATATTTGCATATACATGCAACCACACTTAAGTTGCAGCCCTCAGCATGTGCTGTGAGTATCATTATGGCTCCTGGGGCTTCCAAAGTTGAGTAGCCCTGCTCTGCCCTAAGACGCAATATTTACACTCAGACTCAGTGCTTCTGAATGGGGAACAAAAGAAAACTTTGATTAAAAGGGAAAGGAACTGAGCACTGATTTAGGGAAACACCACATCCCCATTCCAAACTGTGTGGCCAGAAGCAACCCCCAACCCATAGTTCACCAGCAGTGTCCCCATCACTACCCTGACAGCCGCTCAGTGTGCCTCTCCCTCGCCCCCCTGCTGCATGCTCATCATGCTGCCGCTTTGCTGGCCACCTGGTACATCTGCTGGCTTGTGGTGGATTTGGCTCTAGGCTAAACTTAGCGATCTCAGCTCTTGGCCCAGCCACAAGAAATTCCAGCATCCACCTGAGTAAATTTTTAAAAATAAAGAGACTTCTTATGGAGTTTGTTCTAGTTTTATCATTAGAACAGGGAGGAGAAACAGGTTGAACCAGTCTTACAGTTCACACCTGGAGGGCATGTAGCCTGCTGATTGAGTCCTGCCCTCTCCCAGTTCACAGAGTTTTGGCAGGGGAACCCTGGGTCATGGAGGTTCTTTACACTGCCAGTCTCTGTCCTTAGAATTGAATTAAACACGGTCTGACTATTCTGCATCCTCACAATAACTGCAAGGATTGCTGATCATATCTCACAGTTCCTGCATTTAATGTTAACACAGTTTGTGACCCCACAACAGCCAAACTGGTTAACATAGGCAAAACACCACTGTAACAGTTTAATATCTAGCAGGCCTAAGCAAACTGAGTGAACTGTATTTACATGTGCATGTCCAGAATCTCATTCTTTAACTTGAGAGTGTTTCCTGCCACAGCTTGAGCTCAGCCCCCCACCTCCTCTGCTGCTGCTTGAGCCTCGCAGTTGGTGAGTAGCTGCAAGGCTGCAGCGCCAGCTCCCGCTTCTGAGTTGTAGGTCACTGGTCAGGAATGCAGAAAGCAAACCCATACCCCCTCCTCCCCTTCATGGGCTGCAAAGCTACAGGTGGACAAGTGCCGTTCCTCCCTCCCCCTTCCATCGCTGGGTTTCTGCCTCACCTGGGTCCCTCTGAACTCCTGGTAACAGTGGCACTTCCCTCAGTTACTCCCACAGGGCAGGCAGCAGGTTGGGTTGCTCAGGGTCTGGCTGGCTGGGTTGGGCTCTTGTGGTGTGTGAGTGGCTGGTGCCCTCCCCCTTCCCTGGCCGCAGGATAGGCTGTGCCTTGCCCAGCGGCTGTGGGAGGAAGTAGCACTGGAGCTGAGGAGCCTACATGTGCAGGATGTACACATGTCTAGAACGAAGGCTAGAACGAAGGCACAAATGTTTGATGGGGAAGAGGATTAGCCACTGGAACAAATGGCCAAAGGAGGTGGTGGATTCTCCATCTCTTGATGTCTTCAGATCAACACTGAGCGACTTTCTAGAAAACATGCTTTGGGGAAATAGAGCTTTGTGCCTGGGTAACTGGGCTAAGTGTAATTGCTTGTGCCATAGAAGAGGTCAGACTACATGACGAATGTTTCCTTTGCACACTGTGAGTCTATGCATTTTAGGATCTCATCCTGCAAACACTCACCAGACATGTTTAATAATCTGAATTTTCCCCTGGGCTTCACTAAATCTCTGTTGTGGAGAGGGATTATAAAGAATAAATGCGTAAAGACTAGGAGTGTTAAATAAAGCAGCTGAAATTTAGACACCTACATCCATATTTGGGCAGCAGTATAAATGGCTGGTTTATCAGAAGCACTGGGTGCTCAGAACTGAATCCCATTGTTGCAGGTGCGGGAATGTTGAAACTCAAGCCCGGTATTGAGAGACATGAATGTGGATTTGGGATCTAACTTGTGTGCCCTGTTTATGGAGTATCTAGACTCAAGGATTTGCCCAAAATGGCAGAGTCTAGTACAGGATCAGCAAGCTCTGGCTCGCGAGCCAAATATGGCTCTCTTGGTCATTTTTGTTTGCCCGATGGGCCAGAGCTTGAGTTGGGCTTCAGTGCAGACAGCCCTACTGGGACACCTGCATTGTTATCCCAGTTCACATTCTAGCATGGTGGCTGCCCAGCTGCTCCAGGGTGGGCCGTGTGGCAAGTAGCTTGCTCCGTATGCTGGGGCTAGGGCTGGGGCTGCGATGCAGCTGCTCTTGTGACAGCCTGGTCAACAAGTCCCTATTGGGGGCTCCCATCTAGCCACAGAAATGGCTTCTAGCAGCCTCCCCGCTCCTGGTGTGGCACAGGTAGGAAGGGAGACCATGATCTGGCTGTGGCGATTCTGACCTGGGCCCAGCAGCCCAGCCGGGTAAGATAATGTGGCCCCAGGGCCCCCCCCACATAATCTATTTCCAACCCCCAGAGTCCTGCCTTGCCTCCTGTACCCCCACATACTCCAAACCCTGTGCCTCAAGCCCATGATACACCTGAACCCACAGACCTGAGCCCCTCATACTCTCCAACCATGACTCCTACGCCCCCACATCCCCAGCCCCCTACCATAAGACTGAAAGAAGACAGCCTGAATGCCTGCATGAAGCTGGATTTGACCAGTTATGATGTAAACTTCAAAGAAATGTGCAAAAACACAGAGCAGCAGAAGTCCCATTAACTAGAGTTTGTGAAAACAATGTTTCATTTATGCTATTCTTAATCATCATGTCAATGATCAATAATATTGTTGTATATTTTGAGTCATGCAAATGAGCATGCTTATATGGCTCTTTGTTGACCACTTGTTCTGCATTTTGATGTTGTTTGACTCTTTGGTTAGAAAAAGTTGTCGACCCCTGTTCTAATATGCGTGTCAAGAGGAACAGAGTCTGGGGAGAATGGGGGTATGGAAAAGATTAAAGCCCCTTCTGACATGTTTCAAATCGTCCTCCTACCCCTGCTGACAGGCTGCAGAGCATCCATGTCTTGCTCAGTTCAACCTATGGCCTGCAAAGGCAGGATAAGGAAATGGCTTTGGCGGAGGTGGTGAGTTTTGAGGAAGTGGCTGTATATTTCTCAGAGGAGGAATGGGCTCTGGTGGAGCTGGGCCAGAGAGCCCTCTACTGGGATGTGATGCAGGAGAATTATGAGGCTGTGAGCTGGCTGGGTAAGGATTCCTGTCCCCTCGGGTATCAGAAGCTGGGTGGGCTCTGGAGCAGCTGGGTTGGGTTTGGTTCAGAGTCCCTCCTTGTCCCTTGTCCCAAAATGTCAGGACAAGGCATAATCCTGGCTCCTATGTGAGAGACCTCCCCTCTCCCCTGGGGAAGCAGGTTGAGAGACATAACAATGGTGCTGCTCTTAGAATCCTAGGGCTGGAAGAGACCTCAGGAGGTCATCAAGTCCAGTCCCCTGCCCAAGGCAGGACCAACCCCAACTAAATCATCCCAGCCAGGGTTTTGTCAAGCCAGGACTTAAAAACCTCTAAGGGTGGTGATTCTAGTGCTCCCCCACCCTCCTAGTGAAATAGTTTTTCTTAATATCCAACCTAGACCTCCTCCACTGCAACTTGAGACCATTGCTCCTTGTTCTGCCATCCGTCACTACTAAGGACAGCCTCTTTTGGAACTTCCTTTCTGGAACTTGAAGGCTGCTATTTAATACCCCCTCAGACTTCTCTTCTCACAGTTAGGGTTTCAGTGTGCTCCCCTATCATCTTGCCCATGTTGACTTTGGCTGGAAGTGTCAGTGGAAGGCACCAGACAGGAACGGCAGGTATCAGAGTTGTGGGTCTGGGTCTGGCTGCTATTGGTGCCTGCAGGGTACCCTTGTGCCAGTGTGCTGGGCCCCTGGAAGGAGGGCGCGGTTTCCAGAGTCCTTTCCTGCCTGTGGCTGATCTCTGTGCCATCCTGGTTCCTGCCAGTGAGAGGGGCTGGGTGCTGAGGGAGGGTGGATGAGGCAGTTCGTGCTCTGCGAGCGTTCTGTTGGGGTAGCTTTGTGGTAGATAAATGTGAGGAGAGCTCTTCTTGGGTTTCAGGCACTGCACTTGGTGTCGGTAGACTTGTGTTCAATTCCAGCCCTCACGCAGACTTTTTGTGAAATCTTGGTCAAGTCACTTAGACTGCCTGTGCCCTGGTTTCTTGTCTTTTCAATAGCTGTTATAGTATGTCCCTGGTTCACAGGCTGGCGGGAGGTTAAATACATTGAATAGGGGAGATGCTCTACTCCACATAAGCACCTTGATAGCGCAGTGGGGTCCTGATTGATACCAGAGATCCCAGGTGTTGCTGTGGCTGATAATCTTTGCTCCCCATAGTGGCTGCTGTGCCATTTGAATGGCGGCTAGTGCCACAGAACATCGTTACAGCTGCTCAGGGCGGCTGTTTCTGGAGCCCTGATGCCTGCTGCACTGGCAGAGTGTGCAGCTTGCTCATGCAGCACAGCTCAAGGTCATTGCTAAAGAGACACAGGCTCCATTTGTGGGCTAAGGCGCTCATCCAGGTCTATTGGCGAAGAACCCCGGTACTAGTGTTCCAGCTCTCTGGGCACATGTACAGTGAGACATATCCCAGCCCAACAATGGTACTGGCTCAGCCAGAAACCAGAGTGCTGCCCCTCAGCCAGCATGAACATGCCCCTCCTGTGACTTCCTGTCAGGGCTGTTCCCCACTCTGACACTCTAAGTGCAGAAGGTGGGGGTCTGCAAAAGACCTTAAATACCTTGCCTCTATAGGCTCTGCTTACAAAAACTCCTCAAAGTCACTGATGCACTGGCTCTGGAAGAGAGACTGCCACCATCAAGGCTATGTCTAGACTGCAGGCTTCTTTCGAAAGAGGCTCTTTCGAAAGCATCTTTCGAAAGAGCCTCTTTCAAAAGATCGCGTCTAGACTGCAGGCGGATCTTTCGAAAGAGAAATCCGCTTTTTCGAAAGAGAGCACCCAGCGAGTCTGGATGCTCTCTTTCGAAGACGGCCTCTTTACATTGAAGAACGCCTTCTTTCGAAAGAGGAACTTTCGAAAGAAGGCGTTCTTCCTCGTAAATTGAGGTTTACCGCCATCGAAAGAAAAGCCGCGTTCTTTCGAAATAATTTCGAAAGAACGCGGCTTGAGTCTGGACGCAGGGGAAGTTTTTTCGGGAAAAGGCTACTTTTCCCGAAAAAACCCCTGAGTCTGGACACGGCCCAAGTGATTTTATCCTTGAAAACCAGGAAGAAACAGTTGAATTTCTTCCCAACGGGTACCCCAAGTTCTTTTTCCAAAAGAGAGCTTGAAAAAAGAAAACACAGGAAACAAACGCCAATTCAGATAGCTGGCCTGTCAGTCTAGGCAGGTACCCACACAGGCCTTCTGTTTCTTTCCAGGACACAAGAATCAAATCATCTCCTTAAAAAGGGTGATTTTTATTAACAAAACAAAAGATATACTTGATAAAGCATATGTGGTTGCTAGGTGTGTGGGCTTTAGCTTAAGTATGGTGATGGGGTGGGGAGAGGAAAGATGTGGATTTCACACAGAGTTTTAACCAAACACAAAACAAAGAAAAATACCTGGATTGCAACTAAATATACATTTTTTTCCTTAGGGTACGTCTAGACTACCGCGTTTTGTCGACAAAGCAAGCCGCTTTGTCGACAGAACTCCGTAGTCTGGACGCAGTGTTACAGGCAATAACACCTTCTGTCGACAGAGTTCTGTCGACAGAAAGTGTTATGCCTCGTAAAATGAGGTATACCAGCGTCGACAAAACCGCGGAGTTCTTTCGACGTTATGTCGACAGAACTCCGCGGTAGTGTAGACGCTGGTATTGTTTTGTCGACAAAAGTCCACTTTTGTCGACAAAACTAGGTAGTCTAGACACACCCTTAGTTACTCACTATCTCTTCACATGTCCATTTCCATGCCCCAAATTCCTTGGAGGCATGGTAGTCCCACCTGGATTTGAAAAATCATATCCCCTCAGCTTCTGGTTCAAAAATCACACAAAGAGAAAGGGCAGATGGGATTTAAATTTCAGCACTGTATCCCATTGGTTCTTTTGGCCCTTTGCCAACACCCTTAGCTGCTTGAGTTTAACTCTTTAGGCACTGAGGCTACGTCTAGACTGCAAGCTTCTTTCGAAAGAAGTTTTTTTGGAAGAGATCTTCTGAAACAACTTCTTTCAAAAGAGAGTGTCTGCACTGCAAAAGCGTATCGAAAAAATGACCTGCTTTTTCGAAAGATAGCGTTCACATTGATTGGATGCTATCTCGCATTTAAGTAGTGATTACTGTGGATGGACTGGCCCCTAGGGCACCTGTGCTTTTTCCTGGAGACTTCTTTAAACAAACAAACAAACCCTCTTCTCTGTCCATACATACATTTTTCCGAAAGAGCTCTTTCAGAAAAAGGCTTCTTCCTTGTAGAAAGAAGTTCGCCAATGTTGGAAAAACCCCTCTGTTCTTTCAGCTTTATGTTGAAAGAATGCAATATCAGTGTGGATGTAAGTGAAGGTTTTTTTTTTTTTTTTTTTGAAAAACAGCTGTTTTTCCAAAAAGACTCTGCAGTGTAGATACAACCTAAGTCAGGGCTACTCAACTTTGGAAGCCCCAGGGGCCATAATGATACTCACGGCACATGCTGAGAGCTGCAACTTAAATGTGCATTGCAAATATATATGCAAATAGCTTTTTTCACACTGACAGGCATGAATACAAAGCTTAAGGCAAGACTGCACAACACGCAGACCCCATTTAAGTCAGTTCTGCTGAAATTAATAAAATGCAATATTTACCTGATTTCCACCCATAGACAGCTCTTTTAATGAGCAATGACAGTCCAGGAATTTAACTACTAAAACTCATATCAACAGAAGACCATTATATGAACTCCCTTTTTGTTTTGGCCCCCACCCGTGAGAGCCACATAAACCCAAAGGCTACGTCTACACGGGCCCCTTTTCCGGAAGGGGCATGTAAATTTCACCAGTCGTCGTAGGGAAATCCGCGGGGGATTTAAATATCCCCCGCGGCATTTAAATAAAAATGTCCGCCGCTTTTTTCCGGCTTTTAAAAAAGCCGGAAAAGAGCGTCTACACTGGCCCCGATCCTCCGGAAAAAGCGCCCTTACTTTGAAGTAGGAATAAGAGCCTCCGGAAAAGGGAGCTTTTTCCGGAGGATTGGGGCCAGTGTAGACGCTCTTTTCCGGCTTTTTTAAAAGCCGGAAAAAAGCGGCGGACATTTTTATTTAAATGCCGCGGGGGATATTTAAATCCCCCGCGGATTTCCCTACGACGACTGGTGAAATTTACATGCCCCTTCCGGAAGAGGGGCCAGTGTAGACGTAGCCAAACTGCACTGCGGGCTGCAAACAAACAGGCCATGGGCTACAATACGGGCCGTGTGTTAAGTAGTCCTACCCTAAGTCCTGGCCAGCATTACTCCTATCCATCACACTTGAACATTGCGCTTCGTGTGTTGTTATTCCTTATCCTTATCCTGGTACCTTCCCATTGAAATAAAACATCTGTATCCATTATCCCCTCATCTCCTGCTTTGCACAAGGATCAGTGTGTTCCTCTGCCATCTCTTAGGAGTGCGTTTGCAGGTATTGCAGAGATCAGTGTGTTTTGTATCCTCTTTCCCAGTCGAATGTGCTGACTTGGTTAGCTGGTACCTAGTGATCTACCCTACTGCCAAGGCCCGTCTTGTTGTGGTTCCCAAGCATTGGTTAATACTGTGATTCTGAGGGCTCCAGCAAGGCCTCCCTTCCACTCTTTGTGATTTTTCGGGCAGTGTTTACTCGTCATCCCAGAAAAGCATGAACTGAAAATATACACAGGGCTAAACACTGCATCCTGGCCATTTTGCTTAATCTCTCCAGACATTCATGCCCCATGTGTCCAGTTGTCTTCACATTGTCTCATACAAGCCTTAGACAGTTCCGCCCCCCCCCCCCATCAAGTTGTTTTCAATTATCCAGTGTTGCTTTGTCAAATTGAGTGTTGATGACTGGACACTGAACAGGATGGTTTGGAATAACATGGGCCTCAAGATGCAATTGTACTGACCCAAGTCACAGAACACACCCCTGCCATGCTCTTGTCCTGCAGTGATAGGACTGTCTTTACCAGAGTGAGACGGATGCCGACAAGGAGGCCTGAAGACTTGTGGGACCATATGTGGGCAGAGAGTCAATACAAATGAGAAGGCAAAAGAGCAGGAAGAGTCTCAGCAAGGGGCTCTGGAGGAGACAGAGAAGGGGCTATAACCCTGAGCACACTCCAAATACTGACAGGTTTGGGCCCTGGGTCTCCCTCTTGCTCAGAACAAACAAGCGCCAGGGAAGGCTGAAAACAGAGTCAACAACATGCCTGTGCTCCATGACAGAGCCCAGCCAACTCTAATTCCTGGTGGGCCGTGGAATGAAGGCGGAACACAGGCTGGCCCTCCAGAGTTCTTCATCCTGAAGAGGAGGCAGCGTGTCCAGCCAGCGTGTGTCTGGTCAGGACACGAGCCCAAGGAAATGATTAGAGGCAATGTGAATGTGCAGAGCTTCTCTGGGGATGGGATGGAGATTCTCAGTATGAGTCAGCTAAAATGGGTGGTTCAGAGCGATGGGTGGGAGTTGATGCAGCAGGGGGCTGACATCAAACTCCGGTGAGCCAGGTGATATGGGCCGGTGGGGAACACCTTGCCTGAGAAGAGCCACAGAGGTAGGGGATAGGGCAGCCTTTACCTCCTGCAGCACACCATGGAGGACATGTCTTGAAGTTGTTGGCAGCTTTATATGCTAGGTAAGCATAGTGGGGTCCACCCAGTCCTGCCAACCATCATCCAGAAGGTACTGACTGGGAGTATATTTACTCTGGTGCTTCACAGCACTGTGACTTGCTGCGCCCATAGAGTCCATGCTGAGTAGCGAAACTGAGCACCAATTCCTCAGCACATGGAAGTCCCACTTCTCCAGCAGGAGAGTGTGCACAGCCACCCCCATGGCAGGAGGAGCCAGACGCTGCCCAGGGGCTCTGCCCAGATCATGGCAAGGCCTGGGGCAAGTACATCCCAGAACATGTGGTAGAGCTGCATGATCCGTTGTCAGTGTGGGCAGATTGGTTAGTGGGCGTCACACACAGCCCTTCTGAGAGCTTGACCAGAGTAGGAGGAAGCTCTAGCTGCTCTCAGGCACCCATGCCGATGACCAAGCCTACATCCCACAGGGCTGCTCAGAGATTGGTCAGTGTGGAGAGAAAATGCTGCTGCGGAAAACTCTCGTCCTTTATCTCATTTTCTCTAGAACCATGAGAGCAGCGCTGTCCTCTGCTAGGAGACAGGTGATTTTTTCTTCTCTTCCTCTTCTCCAAAGCACACAAGAAGAAGGAGCCACAATGCATCCCCTCAAATGGTTCGATCTATCAGACGAAAGCAACATGGGCTCAGTGTTTGTCCAGGACCTAGAGTTCTTCCCATTTCTCCCAGCACTCACTGTGGAGGCAGACACAATCAGGATTTGGAGCTACGTATCTTTCACCCCCACATGACTTGATTAGGTAATGAGGCAACCCTCAGCTACTATTGCTACTGGGCTTCAAAACAGGCCTTCTAGCTTCCTCAGCCAGGCAGTCAGGGCAGGTCAACAGGCAGCCTGGCTCACTCGTTAGAAGGCAGGTGCAGCTTCAGGGCCCTATTGCTGATCCTGGCCCCTGGGATAGTTGCAGCAACACAGCGTGACACATGCCTTCTCTACTCCTCCACATCTCTGAGCCGAGGGAAAGATGTGTCTCTATCCTCGCTAGGCCAGCCCACCTCCCAGAAGGACTCCACAAACCCAACATCCTCCTGCAGGGTTGTATTACAGGAAGGATGCTGCTCAGCTAGGAGGGATGTCACTGTGGGTCACAACCGTGAATACCAAATTCAGGACAGATTGCCAAGAAATAGATTAGGCATACCCCAATACTGGTGGTGGTTCTCCCATGTGATATACTCCATTAACAACAAAAGTACATGTCCATCTCATCACCCAGAGAAGTCAGAAATGCAGCCTTCTTAATATTCCAGTTCTTGTTTCAACACCCAGACACAAGACTTAATGAGGAGTGGTGAGTTAAAACCAGTTTCATGAACCAAAGGATTCTGCTGATTCCAAAGGACCAGCCACGTACCCAAGTCAATAAAATAACTCAGATCTTACCTCAAAATCACACGGTTACCAATTCTATTTGCTGGCTAAAAGTTTATTTGTAAGTGAAGAGAAAGAGGTGAGAATTACAACTGAGATAAGCAATCAAATACAGACACACATTGGAACGTTCTTGCATCAGTTTTAAACCAGTGATGGACTAAACCGCTGGTTTGTTACGTTTCTGGTTGTTTTCAGAAGATTGGACAGTTTTCTGTCCTGTGGTTAGAATGCTCCCATTAGCGTTTGTCCATAGTCCGGAGATCAGAGCAGAGGAGAGGTCAAATGGAGTTGTTTCACCAGCCTTTTATAGCTTTCTGGCATGTGGACAGCAGGGTTCCCTCTATTTTTTTCCATCCATGCGTGGGAATATGTGTTGTGCACTGACTTGCTCTTGTGCACCATCAGTAGAATAAAAAAAATAGATTTAATACATATTTTGAAAAGTCACCTTTGTGTGTGTGAAACAGACTCTGTGTGTGTGTGTGTGTGTGTGTGTGTGTGTGTGAGAGAGAGAGAGAGAGATTCAGGGTATGTTCATAGGTGACTCAGGCTGTGTGTGTGAGAGAGGGAAAGAGACTGTGTGCGTGCTGGCTGCTGCTGAGAAAGTTACTGGGAACCCCACACTCTGTGGCTTTGTCTACACTGCAGGGTTTTTGTGCAAGAAGCTTTTTGCGGAGGAGATCTTCCGCAAAAACTTCTTGAACAAAAGCGTGTCCATACCTCAAAAGCACATCTCAAAAGCAATGTGCTTTTGCGCAAGAGAGCGTCCACACCGCATGGATGTTCTTGTGCAAGAAAGTTCTGATGGCCATTCACAGAATGGCCATCAGAGCACCTGTGCTTTTTTTGCAAGAAACTCCTGCGGAGTGTCCACACCTGCCTTTTTGTGCAAGAGCTGTAGCGCAAAAAGGAGTTATTCCTCGTGGAGAGAGGAATAAATATACCAGCAAAAGCCCTCTGTCCTGTCAATTTACTGGGGGTTTTTTGTTTTGTTTTTTGAGCAAAAACGTGCTTAAGGTATAGACATTCCCCCAGTTTTTGTGCAAAAACCTTGTAATGTAGACATAGCCTATCTCTTTAAGACACTGCAAGCTGTCCTGCTCTGTCCCTGAGGCCTGTAGTCTCCCCCTTCCCTGCTCTGTGCAGATGGGGTACATGAGCAAGGGAGGGGGAGTGTGTGTGTGACATTGGGGGTGTGTGTGTCACTATGTGTCTGTGCGTGTCACAGAGTGGTGTGTGTGTGTGTGAGAGAAAGAGAGAGAGAGTGTGTGAGCTGGCTGCTGGGGATATCATCTTAAAACCCTAGCACTGCTTGTGTAAGAAAGGCAGGCTGTCACCGTTCAGACACAGCGGCAACCATATTTGAAATATAGGTGTATGGTCCATATTCATAACTTGAAGTACAAAAATGATGCACATTTACAAATAGGATAATCATAGTCACCACATCAGAATGTTTCCATTGACTCCATACTCGACAAGTGTTGCACAAGATTTGTTGCAACTGTGTAACAGTGGTAGCACAATAACCTACATGGTCATATTGTAATCCTATAACATCACAGAGGGATCTTCCCAGCACTAAGTGGCAGTCGGAGAAGGGGTCTGGCTAAAAACATGAGGAATGCAAAGATGCAAAAATGTGAATGGCAGATTATGTGCAGCCGAAGGGAGGGAGCAAACGGCAGGCTGGGCTGGCCACCAGAGGAAAGTTGGGGAACCACACAAAGATGCTGTTGCTGCTGGCAGCATAGAACTGAGGCAGCCAACGGGAAGCTCAGCTGCAGCAACAACCACACACCCCAGAGAAGCAGCACAGCCAAATGTCACCATGGCCAGCTGTGGGAGCAGCAGCTGTTCTGCACAGCTGGCAGGGCCCACCCCGGCACAGGCAGTTGGGGTCAGGAGTGTGGAGCTTAGGGATGGTCTGAAGCAGCAAGTCAAGGATTTACCTCACTGCTCAGACAACTTCCTCTACTGCCTTCTGGGTCAAATAGAGCATCGGAGCCAAAGAGCAGGGCAAGCCAAGTTCCCCATCCAGGAGCTTTCTGGGCAGAGCCCTTGAGGAGCTAGAGTTCTGCTGGGTCCTTTCTTTCTAAGTCCTAGTGACCTGCCATATGGCTACTGCAATCTCAGCCCTGCCTGTGGGCTTCCGTGTCAGACCTGCAAGCCCCCACTGGAGCTCCCCTTCTGAGCAATGTGTTTCTGTCCTGCCCTAGGATGGCACGGGGGATTGGTAGGTGGGTGGAACAGGTCATGAGAGAGACTGAGGCTACATCTAGACTGTGGGGCTTTTTTGAAAAAAATATGCAAATTGCAAACCACAAATTGCGTATCTTTTCCCTCTTTTTTCAGAAGAGGCTTGTCCAAAATTTTGCCCATCTACATGGGACTAAATTTTGGAAAAACCTCCTCTTTTGGAATATCCCTTATTTTCTCAGCAAGAGGAATATAGGGATGTTGAAAGAATACTCCCACTTTTTAGGAAACTGTTCCAAAAAAGTGGACACATTCGCTGGACACGGCAGAGTTTTTCCAGTATACTTCTGGTATCCCGGAAAAACTCTACAGTCTAGACTCTACAGACTGAGTTGTACACTAGAGCAGTGGTTCTCATCCATGGGCCATATGGCTCCCCAGGGGCCACACCCTACCTCTAGGGGGTCACATGGAAAAAACAGAACATTAGGTAAATTATGTACCTTTTTTTCCAACTAACAGCGGCTATGGGGGGGGGGGACCACAGAGGTAAATGAGGCTCAGAAGGGGGCGATGAGTAAAAAAAGGTTGAGAACCAGTGGTACGAGTACCCTGAGGGGTATTCCAGAGAAGTCTGGGGGGTACGTCAACACAACTGAAATGTGGAGAAAACTGAATTTTAGATTTAAGTTTTACAGTGTTTTATAATTTTTGTACTTTTTACACCCAAAAATTTCATCACCCGCCCGGTTACGATTAAGTTGTTTAAATGAATTTGTTGCAATGGTAGAAAAAAAATTTATGTGTCTGAAAACTGTAGGTACTGGGGGTAAAAAATGTTTGTTTTGAAAAATGGGTATTTTATTTAAAAAAAAAAAAGGTGGAGAAACACTGCTCAAGAGCATGCAGCAGGGTGCTCAGCTCCCCCCAAGGAATAAACTGGGCCATTCCCGAAGCAGGGGGGATGTACCTTTACTGCAGGTGAGTGTGTCATGGGATCTGATATCATCCAGAGCCTCGTCTCTGCAAGGTGGGCAAGGAGCTACTCTGGGTGGGTGACTCAGATTCTTGCTCTGGAAGTAGTAATGGCACAGACCTTAATGAACAAGATCTGCACTTTGTTAATTGCTCTTCATGCAGGATTTCTAGTTTCTAAAGCTCATGCGATCTCCTGGGTGGAGCAAAGGGAGGAGCTGTGGATCCCAGCTTTCCAGGGCTATGAGGAAGGGGAGATCATCAGCAATACCCACACAGGTGAGCAATCAGCTAAACTGACTCAGAAACCAATTTCTGTGTCCTCATAGCAAATGTCTCTTGTGCATTTTCATCATGTCAAACTGACCATTCGGCCTGTCTTCAATGTCATTTGGGAGGGCGTGGGGCGTGAAGGCTGGGTTCTCTCCTTTAGAAAAGGGTTGTGAGGAAGAAGGATGAACTCAGCTCATGATTATTCATCCTTTCCAGCTATTATTTGGATATGTTCCCCTTTCAGAGTTTTCCTTTCAGCTCAGCACAGAGAATGATTCCTGGATTCTCTTTCCAGCAGGTGATGGGACACTGAGTGAGAACAATGGGGAGTGTTTTCAGCAGGAAGGACCAGAGCGAGTGGCTCCACATGGGATGTTACTGGGAAGATCTGAAGGGCATATTTCTCAGAGTCCTGAGCACGGAGAGACCTGGGAGAGTCAGCATAACCTAGAAAGGGAGCAGGGAAACCATCCAGAGGAAGGACAGGGTAAATCCAGTCATTGGAGCAGAAGTGTGGAAAGAAACACACAAAACGTTCAACAGAAAATGGCCCATCAGCAAGCACCCTCCACTTGCAGTGACTGTGCAACTCTTATTGAGCATCAAAGAACCCACACAGGAGAAAAACCCTTCAGCTGCTTTGATTGTGGGAAAAGCTTCAGTCAGAAGTCAGACCTTGTTAGACATAAGAGAATCCACACAGGAGAGAAACCTTACAGCTGCTCTGTGTGTGGGAAAAGCTTTTGTGGGAGCTCAGGCCTTATTAGACATAGGAGAATCCACACAGGAGAGAAACCCTTCCACTGCTCTGACTGTGGTAAAAGCTTCAGTTGCAGCTCACACCTTATTACGCATTGGAGATGCCACACAGGGGAGAAACCCTTTCATTGCTTTGACTGTGGGAAAAGCTTCAGTCAGAGCTCAGACCTTGTTTCCCATCGGAGAATTCACACGGGAGAAACCCTTCAGCTGCACTGACTGTGGGAAAAGCTTCAGTCAGAGTGCACATCTTGTTAGACATAAGAGAACCCACACAGGTGAGAAACCCTTCAGCTGCTCTGACTGTGAGAAAAGCTACAGGCAGAAGACAGACCTTATTAAACATAGGAGAATCCACACAGTGGAAAAACCGTGTAACCTGAGTTCCCTTTAAACCAGTGGTTCCCAAACCTTTCGGCATCATGTCCCCTTTTTTATTTTTGAGAAACCCTCACGCCTCTCCACCTCTTCTTTACCATCATCAAACCCCCCTTTTAACAAAAAATTAAATTCATAATTTAAAATAAAAAATAAACACAAAAACGGATGTGGCCCCAACTGACACATCTCCCTCCCCTGACATCCCAGCCTCATGGGGGGAAGGTAGGTAGGACTGAGGTTCAATGCTTCAGGCCAGATTAACTCTTCTTGAGTTCCAGGGTTAGTGGAATTTGTGGGCCCCTCTACACTCTGAGGTGGGGCCAAAAATGAGGGATTCAGTGTGCGGGACAGGGGATCCAGTATGGCAGTGAGTGGGATAGGACTGGGATGCAGAATCTGGGTGGAAAATAGGGTACAGGAACAAGTTGGGGGTAGGTGACTGGCCAGGAGGGAGGGGCAGGTGGTGTCTGGGCAGGGTGCTGGATGGGGTCTGACCAGGGGGCAGGAGCTGGGTGCAGGTGGGGCCCTGAGCAGGGGCCAGTATGCTGGTGGGGCCCCAGGATGGGGCAGGTGGGAGTCTGGCTAGGGGGTAGGGTGCTGGTGGGGCCCTGGCCAGAGTACTTGTGGGGGTCTGGGTGGTGGAGGGCAGGCTACTCGCAAGGATCTGGGCAGGGGGCAAGCTACTCATTGGGGTCTGGGCAGGCGGGAGGGGACAGGAACAGCTTGGCTGGTACCTGAGGGTTCCACAGCTGTGCGCCAAGTCCAGGTCTCAGGAAGTGCGTGTGTTGCTTTCCCCCTCCCCAAACAGCCAGCGCATTTTCTGAAAAGCTGGGTCTGTTTTCCTTCCCCCTGCTGCTTGCCTGTGCGGGAAGGATGGGGGGAGTAGGAGTCCCAGGACTGCGCCAGCTCCAATTTCTCAGGCAGCATGCGCCCTGCTCCTCCGCTCCCCATGGCAGCTGCATGCTGCCTCAGCAGTTGGAGCTGGCATGGTCCCGGTACTCCCTCCCCCCTACTCCTTTTCCCCGTGCAGGCAGGAAGTAGGGGAAAGAAGTCCCCGGCGGCATGACAGACCTGGCATTTCAGGAAGCGTGTCAGCTGTTTGGGGGAAGGGAAGCAGCACACGTGCTTACTGAGATGCCGGCCCTGGCGTGCAGTTGTGGGACTTGCCCCCCATGCCACAAGAAGCTGGTGCTACCTCCATTTTTGCAGGAGGTAGCGCCAGTGCAGGCTCTTTTTTGGGGTGGGGGAGAATGATGGGGGGGGGCTGGGTCACCTCACATCCCACTTGGAATTTCTTCATGTGTCCCCTCCCTCTCCCCCCCAGTTTGGAAACTATTGCTTTAAGCTGTGTGGACACATGTCTGTGCTGCAGCCTATTCAATGCAGTATAAGCACTTAGAGCCATGGTAGGGAGAAATGCCTCTACCCATTGGTCTCAACCCCAGCTCACAACTGCCATGGGCAAAGGGCAGTTGACTATCCCACAGCCCCAGGCCTGCAGCTGCCATTGCAGGGAAAGGTGTCCCTCCCCTTTCCCCCCATCGCAGCAGCATCAGAGCTGGGGAAGAGGGAGCTGGTTGGGAGTCGTCTGTCCCGAATGTAGCCTTTCAGTGGCCTACACTTCACATCCCTCCATTCTTGAGCTCAGCCCCCAGCTGGAGCCCTCAAACCCTCAGACCTCTATCTCAGCACTGAGACCCTTATCCCCAGCCTCACCCCACAGTTAGCCTTCACTCCCCGGCTCTTTGCCCCAGCCCTGAGCCTCCTTTCGACATCCAAACCCCTGAGTCCCATTCCTACTTAGTTCTGTGTACCAATATGGAGATGGTGTGTCACACATTCTTTCCATATTGGTGCCCCTAACAAAATTCATTTTGTACATGTGTGGGAAAAATTGAATAGAACACTGTGTATAACTGCCCTGAGTGTGAAAAAAGCTTCAGTGAGAGGTCAGACCTTGTTAGACATAGGAGAATCCATACTGGAGAGAAACCCTTCAGTTTCTCCTGTGCCACAACCAATACTACCGCACCGTACACAGATGAAGGTTATGAAAACCAATCTCACCAAATCTAAACAGGTTCTCATGATCCCAAATAATCTGCCACATTTCCAGGACAATGTATACCTTAGATGCTACCTAAAAGAGCACGCTGTGCCAATTCTTTAGAATCTAAAATCAAAAGATTTATTAATAATGAAGAAAAAATTTTGAGAGTAAAATTGTTAAAGGAAACAAATTAAATACACTAAGGCTACGTCTAGACTACACCCCTCTGCTGGCAGAGGAATGTAAAGTACACGTTTTGAAAGTGCAAATGAAGCAGGGATTTAAATATCCTGTACTTCATTTGCATAATTGCATCATGGTGCTTTTTTGAACAAGCACCATTTCAAAAGTAAAACTGGTTTAGATGCGGTTCTTTTGAAAACGGGGTGCTTTTTTGAAAGATCCTGTACTCATTTTTTGAGGAATACAGGATCTTTTGAAAATGCATCCTGTTTTTGAAAGAACCACATCTAAACCACGGTTTTACTTTTGAAATGGCACTTGTTCGAAACAGCGCCACGATGCCGTTATGCAAATGAAGCATGGGATATTTAAATCTCCGCTTCAGTTGCACTTTTGAAACATCTAATTTACATCCCTCTGCCGACAGAGGGGTGTAATCTAGATGTAGCCTAATTGCAATGTTCCTGGTGCAGGCTTGTAGCAGAGATGGAGTAAACTGCTATCTTAAATATTTTTAGAGCACGTCATTTGTTAGGGTGGGTCATCAGACCTTTTGGCTCAATTCATAGCAAAGATGCCCCTAAAGTAACGAGGTGGAATGAAGACAGAAATGGAAACAAAGATGGAGGAACTCGCAGGCCCCTCTTTATACCCTTGCCCATACGGAGGGTGTGACGGGGTACAGTCACAGATGACCTCTTGAGGGTGCCTCCCAGAGTGCTGATACAGCCACTTCCACTTGCCTTCCTGCTCTCGGGCTCCTCACTGCCCAGTCCTACTGGGCCAGCTCCACTGCTCTCCCCCAGCCAAGGCCCTGAGCTGAGGTCTCTGCCCCCCGAGAAGCAGTGTAGACACTAAACCTCTTCAGGTCCAAGGCAATTAGGCTGTGTCTATATTGGCACCCTTTTCCGGAAAAGGGATGCTAATGAGACACTTCGGAATTGCAAATGCCGTGGGGATTTAAATTTTCCTACTTGAAATTAGGAATAAGGGATCTTCCGGAAAAGGGTTTATTTATCCCATCTAGACTGGCGCTTTTCTCCGGCAAAACCCCGAGCCGGAAAAAAGCGGCAGCCATGTTCATACAAATGCCGCCGGGGATATTTAAATCCCCGCGGAATTTGCAATTCCGAAGTGTCTCATTAGCATCCCTTTTCCGGAAAAGAGTGCCAATGTAGACAGCCTTACAGTTTAGGGTACAGCTTCCAGGGATGACCCCAAATGGGATCAAACCCTGAAGAATTAGGTAAGCCACCTTTTACAATGTAAGGGGGAATGTATGCACTGATTGCTCCCCTAGGTAACAATTGTTTACACTGGGTTTGATAGAAAATAAAAGTGATTTTATTAAGTATGAGCAGTAGGGTTTAAGTGGTAATAAGTGAGAACAGGCAGAGCAAAGTAGGTTACAAAACGAAACAAAACGCTTGGTTAATTCTACACTGGCACCTCAGTACAAACACTTCAAACTCACCCTAAAACCTCTTTTCCAGCTGCTCCTCCAAAACAGGCTGTCCCTCCACCCTGGTGTCTTCAGCTTCTTCCTTCAGGTGCTGCCCAGCCAAAAGACCAAGGCCCCAGCTTTCCTATTCTTTTTTAAAGATTTGAGGCCACTCCCTACCAACCACTGCTTAGACTTAAGGACAAAAGAGATTGTTTAACAGTTGCTCATCAAGACTTTGAGAGTGACACCTTCCATGCCCCTTCTTCACACATTTGAAACCCACAAAGCATTCCCCACTCTGTCTAATTTTATACACAAAAAGGATACATACATCTTGGGTGTGTCTAGACTGGCAAGACTGTCTAGACTGGCAAGATTTTGCACATAAACTTGCTAGCTGTCTACACTTGCCGCTTGAATTTGTGCAAGAACACTGATGTTCTAATGTAAGAATTCAGTGCTTCTTGCACAAATACTTTGATGCTCCCGCTCAGGGATAAGCCCTCTTGCGCAAGAATACTTATGCAAGAGGGCCAATGTAGACAGGCACCTTAATTTTTTGCACAATAAAGCCCAATGGCTAAAATGGCCAGAGCTTTTTTGTGCAAAAGTGCATCTATACTGGGCACAGATGCTTTTGCGCAAAAACATCCATGCCAATCTAGACACTCTTTTGCGGAAATACTTTTTAACAGAAAAACTTTTCCTTTAAAAGTATTTCCGCAAAATCATGCCAGTCTAGATGCAGTCCATAAGACTGGACATACTGGGTCAGACCAAAGGTCCATCTAGCCCAGCATCTTGTTAGCCGACTTTGGTCAATCCCAGATGCCCCACAGGCAGAGGTCACAACAGGTAATCCTCACTGTCACCCACCTCCAGAGAAACAGAGGCTAGGGACACCATTCCTAACCATCCTGGTCCTAACCTCCATGAATCTAGCTAGCTCTTTTTTGAACTTTGTTAAAGTTCTAGCCTTTGCTATATCCTCTGGCAAGGAGTCCCATAGGTTGACTGCGATGAGTGAAGAAAAACTTCCTTTTGTTTGTTTTAAACAAAATCCAGGGAAGGTGGTGGGCTGGGTCCTCAGGTGGCATGCTAGATAAGGTTTATATCTCCAGAGTCAGGGGTGGTGGGTTCAAGTCATGCCAGCCCCAGAACTGCCAGACACTCTTCTCTACCCTCCCAGGCCTGGAGCAGGTGCCCAGCTGAAGGGGGGCAAGATAAGGCCCCTGGTGTTAGTAGTGGGGAGGGGGCAGGTCCTCCAGCAGCCTCGTGGATAAGGCCAGGGCTGGCTTTAGGCCAATTCCCTGGAATGGGGCCCTGGGCACCTGGCATATGTGCATTGCCATCCTGAACAACTGGCACATGCCCCCCAATTATGCAGCATTGTCCTGAGCTCCCTGCTGCCTCCCAGGAACCCAGCACATCCCAGTTAATGATTGGGTGTGATTGGGTGTGGGTGAAAAATTCCCTTGGATTTCGCCCTCTTCTCTCTGATAATCCAATATCAGCAAAACTCCACTGATTTCCCCATTTCCAATTGAATGACCAAAGTCAAAGTAAAATCCCCTTCAGCTCATGATCCAGGGGACAAGCAAGGGCCTGTTGCTGGCTGCAGGAGTCAACCTCGCTGGCAGTGGCAGGGGAGGCAGAGTGACCTCTGATGTCCCAGGCAGAGGGGGGATGATCAGGGATAAGGTGGGAAGTGTCTCCCAGCCTTCACTCTGGAGTCACAACCCAGCTCCATAACTACCCCCCTGGCCTTTACCCTGGGATCCAGCACCCAGTTTTGCCTGCAGGGTGTGGAAGGCCCCTTGGCTCTTGCCTCTCCCTGTGGTGTCCCTACACAGGGATGGGCCCGAGGGTCTGGTGTTATCACTCCTCTCCCCTGGAGGTGTAGCTCCTTCCCCATGGGCTTAGTCATCTCCCAAGCCTGGGGCACTGGCAGGGAGCCAATCTCTGCCCCAGGGTGGGAGCTGGAGTCACCAATACGAGAGCAACACTGGTAACCTGCAACTCCTCAGGTTTGCCTGAGACCTGGAACCAGCAGCAGAGAGAGAGGTGAGAATTCCCACCACAGAGCCCCCAGAGCAGGGATCAGGAATGTACCTTGCCCCTCCCCACAGTCCTGGCTCTGCCCCAGCTTTTCCACAGAGCAGTGTCCTTCCGACTTCCCTCGGCTGCTCTGTCCCACGTGCCCCAGCTGGGCTCTCCCTGGTGCAGATCCCGTCATACCCACCCAGCCCAGGGGCTGCTCCGGGCTGGGAAACAGGCTCCCAGCAACTGCTGTGCCCAGCCCTAGGGCAGCACCCTGGGATCCTCACCTCTCTCTGCAGCCAGCGCCTCTGGAAGGGAAGAGAAAAACCCATCACTGGTGGGGGCAGTGCCCAGGGCTAATGTCCCAGCTCTGCCCTGCGCTGCCAGAGGGACCCTGGGGAGTAAGGCCAAGGAGCCAGCTTGTCACAGGCATTTCCACACCCAGCCATGCAGCGAGGCCCCTGGGATTCCACACACACCAGAACAGGGGAGGTGCCCAACTCCTATGGGCACCAATGGGAGTTAGGGGCCAAGCCTGGTCTGGGGCTTCTGAAACTCCCAGCAGGTGCCTGTGCGACTCACTGGGCACTTACCTAGCTCTGAGCATCTGGCCCAAGGGGCGCAGACGTGCAGCTGGTGTCAGTCAGGGAGGCTCCATGGACGTCCAGGAAGCTGAGACTCCAGCCCTGAGTCTGTGACAATGTGTCCCACAGCAACCAGTTCCCAAGGAATCTCCCCCTACCCCTTGGCCTGTGCAGGCTGGGCTGCAGGGAGACACCTTGTGCAGCAAGAGGGGAAATCTACAGGGGCAAGGACAGTGGGGGTGGCACCTTCACTCCATGCGCCTGTTCTCAGCCACTCACATCTCTATGGGAACCTGCCTTTCTGCTCAGAGCAGCTTCCCTGGGCTCAGAACCTTGCCAGCCCCTCCTCAGGAACAGTCACTGGGTGTCTCAGGAAATCCAGCTGGGCCTTTCCAGGCCCTGTGGACTGCGTTTCCGTGCAGGCAGGTGTGACTGAATTTAACTGAGCAGCACAAATACCCCTGGCAAGTGAACCCCCAGCTCCCTTGCTGGGCGCCTCCCCCCAGCACAGAGATGGTCACAGCCCAGCCCCTCAGTCACCCCCTAACTCCCAGTGCAAAATCCCAGGCTCCGGTTCCAGACCTGGACATCAAGCTGCAAGTCAGAGAGTGAGCAAAACAGAGGACAAAAAGACACAGGAAGTAATTTTTCCACTCTACTCAGCACTGATGGGCTGTGCCTACACTGGGCCACTTATTCCGGAAAAGCAGCTGCTTTTCCGGAATAACTTGCCAGCTGTCTACACTGGCCCCTTGAATTTCCAGAAAAGCACTGACGATCTACTGTAAGAAATCAGCTGCTTTTCCGGAAATACTATGCTGCTCCCGTTCGGGCAAAAGTCCTTTTTCCGGAAAACTGTTCCGGAAAAGGGCCAGTGTAGACAGCCCAGTAGTGTTTTCCGCAAAAAAGCCCCAATCGCAAAAATGACGATCGGGGCTTTTTTTGCGGAAAGTGCTTTTTCGGAAAAGCATCCTGCCAATGTAGACGCTCTTTTTCCGGAAATACTTATAACGGAAAACTGTGCCGTTCTAAGCATTTCCGGAAAATCATGCCAGTGTAGACGTAGCCATGGAGTACTGTGTCCAGTTCTGGGCAGCAACACTTCAGAAAAGATGTGGACAAATTAGAAAGTCCAGCAGAGAGCAATTAAAATGATGACAGGTCTAGAAAACATCACTTACGCAGAAAGATTGAAAATAAATTGGGTTTGTTTAGTGTGGAGAAGAGTGAGGGGAACACGAGAACAGTTTTCAGGGATGTAAAAGTTTGTTATAAAGAAGAGAGTGATAAGTTGCTTTCCTTAACCATGGAGGACAGAACAAGGAATAATGTGCTTAAGTTCCAGCAAGGGAGACTTGGTTTAGACATTAGCAAAAACTGTCAGGGGAGTTTGGAGGTGAAAGTAAGCAGTAAGCAGGTCACCCTGGTACGCAGTGCTGACAAGAACTGGCTGAGCTGTAGCAAAAGCCTGCAGGGAGCTATTTGAAGAGCTGGCAGAGATTAGGTTGCAATAGGTCTGTACTTGTAAGAAATGTTAACCCATTTTCACTGCTGGGGTAGGTTAACAGTAGAAGAAGTTACCTAGGGAGGTTGTGGAATCTCCCATAGGTTAGACCAGGGGTGGCCAACCCATTCTGGGCAAAGAGGCAAGATAGCAGTGGATCCAGCTCAAAGAGCCGGGACAAAGTTGTTGAGGGGGGAAAAAAAAGTTCCACCCCTTTAAGAAAATGCATTTTGAGGCTTTTTGGCCACAACAGGCTCCCACCGCCATCTTTAATTCTACATCTTTCATGACTGTGCCAGACAGCTCCCCTGCCCAGGTCAGCACAGGGAGCCGGGAGGAGAGAGCCATTTTTCGGGTTGCGGGGGCAACTTACGAGTCACAGGGTGGGGGAGAGAGCTGCATGCAGCTCGTGAGCCTCAGGTTGGCCACAGCTGGGTTCGACAAACACCCTTCAAGGACAGGTTAGATAATACTAATCCTACCTTGGTTCAGGGGACGGAACTGGATGTCCTATTGAGGTCCTCCAATCAGGGAGGAGCTTATTAAAAGAATCAGTAAGGAAAAGGTTTATTGGAACAGCCCATATAAAAAGGGCTGCTCAGCAGAACAGAGGGCAGTCTCTCCCTGGGATGCAAGGGAGAAGGACTGGCTGTACTGCTGGCAGGGGAGCAATAGGATGCTCTAATCTGAGGACGGAGTAGGTCTAGACTACGGTTTTGTTGAGAAAAAGCTATGGATTTTTCGAAAGATCCCTTATGCCTCATTTTAAGAGGGATAAGGGATCTTTCAGAAAAGGCTTTATTTTCCGAAAGATCCGCGTTTAGACTGACGCTTTTTTCCGGCAAAGCTCCAAGCCAGAAAAAAGCGGCAGCCATTTTTTTGCTAATGAAGTAGGGGGAGATTTAAATCCCCACTTCATTTGCAATTGCGATATGTCTAATTTGCATCCCTTTTACGAAAAAGGGATGCAGTCTAGACACAGCCTTAATGAGTGAGCTCGGAGACAGGGCTGGCTTTAGGCTGATTTGCCCAATTCCCCCGAATCGGGTCCCGTGCCTAAAAGGGCCCCATGCCCTAAAGCCAGAGGGCTCCGTGCCCTAAACCCAGAAGTGTGCAAGGTGCACTGGCGTGCCGGGCGTGCTGCAGGAGGGGGCGTCGGCCCTGGAGGAGGAGCGTGGCTGCTTCTGTGCGCTGCAGGAGGTGGAGTCGGCCTGTGAGTTTGGCTGGAAAGTGGGACTCTGTCCTGTTGCTGGGGATTTAAAGGGGCTGTGAGTTGTTTCTTTGTGTGTTGGGTTGTTTTGGGTTTTTTTTTTTTTTTTGCTCAACCTGCACTTCCTAAATCTGGCCCTGCTTGGAGTGCCCCCAGCCTTGCTCTGAGGCAGTGAGTGTAAGTGATGTGAAGGTTAAAGAGGCTCAAAGGCTTGTGTCAGACTTCTGGGAAGAGGCATGCAGACCTCCCACATCCGAAAGGAGAATAGATTAAAGGCCTGAGCCCTAGAATTCCCAGGGCTGTATACAGTGACTAGACTCTGCCCAGTGCCAGCTGGCTCAGAAGCACATGGGACCCAGCAATTCAGTTGGCTCACAACAGACTAGTGACTGTACAAGGGCTCGCTAGGGCGCCATATAGCATTTAGGGCTCCCAGGCTGTGTCTAGACTACATGGCTCCATCGATGGAGTCATGTAGATTAGACAGATAGGCAAAGGCAAATGAAGCTGCGATTTAAATGATCGCGGCTTCATTTAAATGTACATGGCTGTCGCGCAGAGCCGACAAACAGCTGATGAGCTGTTTGTCCGCTCAGCGCGCTAGTCTGGACACTTCCCTGCCGACATCAAAGCCCTTTGTCGGCAGCCCCGTTATTCCTCGTGGGATGAGGTTTACCGGGGCTGCCGACAAAGGGCTTTGATATTGGCAGGGGAGCGTCCAGACTAGCGCGCTGAGCAGACAAACAGCTCATCAGCTGTTTGTCGGCTCAGTGCGGCAGCCATGTAAATGTAAATGAAGCCGCGATCATTTAAATTGCGGCTTCATTTGCCTTTGCCAAAAAAACAAATCTACATGGCTCCGTCGACGGAGCCATGTAGTTTAGACGTACCCCCATTGACTGAAATCCTAGGGAGCGTCTACACAGCAGCGTTATTTCGGAATAACAAAGAGCGTGTCTATACAGCAAGCCGTTATTTCAAAATATTGTCAAGCTGGAGGTCGTCTTATTCCAACTCCTGTGACCCTCATTTCACGAGGAGTAAGAGAAGTTGGAGGAAGAGTGCTCTTAAAAGCCAAATTAAGCTATTTCTACTTCAGCTATGCAATTGACGTAGCAGAAGTTGTGTATCTCAATTGGATGTTCACCCTGCTGTGTAGATGTGCCCCTAGAGACCACTTCTGCGCAGCTTGCATTGGTGTATCTGGGAAAGGGCAGCTAAGTAGCTTCACCCGTGTCTCAACAGAAATGAAAATATCAGCAGTTCAATGGTGAGCAATGCACCTGGAATTGATAAGTGACTTTATGGCAAAGTGTCTCTGCTTTATTTCCTGAAAGTCTAATGTTCACAGCCTGTCCCCTTCCCAGCTGCCAGCTGATTTCAGCTACAGCAGTGGCAAACTCAGCTTGCAGAACCGTTTTTTTTTTTCATGTGACCTCAGTTAGGCTGTAAGAAAATTAGCTCAGGAATATGAAACAATGAAAGGAAACTAATAAAACAGAACATACACTTTATGCAGGGATGCGACAGAGATTCCTCTCCATCTCCAGCTCTCTCAAATGATCTGAAATCACCCTGGACTCCCCCAGTGTCCTTTCCAAAGGCTGGAGTCCCCTTGGGCTCATTAAGGGACGACAATGGCAGTGAATCCATGGCTGTCCTGGGACGGAGCGCAGAAATGACTGAGCACTGTGTCCTCCCATCAGGGCCAGCCAGCTCTGCTGGCCCACATTTGCTGTGGCCCCAAATCCTCCCTACTGCATGGGGGTTACAACTGGTGCGCTCCCCTGAGCAGCACCAAAGCGCGTGCGGCCCCCGAAAAGTGCCAGGTGGTGGGAAAGGCTCTGCTGCCTCCTTCGACCTTTCACCCCTGTGCAGAGGTTGGTCACCCTCTGGCCCAAGGCACTGCAGATTCAGGGGCAGATTCCATCTCACCTGCAGCTTGTATTGCAGGGGGGGGAGGGGACGGGCTTTTAGCTCTTTCTCCCACTTCTGAAAGAGAAAGTTCTGCATGGGTTAGTTAGCTGGGGCAGGGGCCAGGCTGGCTGAAGGCAGGGAGGGCAAAGTGGATACTGAAGTTAGGGCAGCGTGATGGGTCCTCCAGTAGCCTGGTGTGTAAAGCATCAACCTGGGGTGGTGGGTTTCGAGCTCCCTCTCCCCCAGGCTGGCTGAAGGCAGGGAGGAGGGTAAGGTGCCTGCTGAAAGGGTTAGAATCCGACTTTTGCCAGCCCCAAGGGCGAGTGCAGCCCCTGCTAGGGACCCTAGCAGGTTGGAGAGAGTGGAGTCAGAGACCGTCCACCCTCCTGCTTGCGCAGGGTCTATCGAGGAACGTAAAGGGCCCCCATCACTTTGCAGGCATGGAAACATTTGTCTGTATGAACCAGTGGTGGATGGAGCCTCCCCAATCAATGGTGATGCCTCTTCCTTTGCCCACGGAGGGCAGATTCAACCTACATCCCCTCCCCGCCAACCCTTTGCACCAGGCTGGGTTTTGGGTCATGGTATGGAGGTGGGAGGGCGCAGCTGTGAGTGGTTCGACTCCTCAAGTCACCAGGAGCCAGACCAAGCCCTATGGGACAGAAAACACCCTTATGGTGTTTCTGTGAGGGTCATTGTACCCATGAACCCCTGCTAAAGCCATCCCTGGTGCAAGCTTCTCCTCCTGTGCCTCTCTCATGCCTCGTTCTTTATAAACCACCAGATGGGGGCTCTGCTGTGAGCCAGACACCAGCAACCACTTGCTGTTTGAAGGGCTGAACAACAGGCAGCTGAAGAGATGTTCACGTTGCGAGGCCTGGCAGAGAATGTAAATTCCTCCAGCCCATCTAATGAGCTTTGGAATGATCGTGGCCTCAGGGGCAGGTCATAGAGCTCCAAGTGGGGAACATCCCCAAGCCGTTTCCTTCCCATGCCCCCATGCCCCCCTGCCCCTGAGCTGTGCCGCTCCCATCAGACCAGATGACTGCAGAGCTGCTGAGGTCCATGGCCACAGATTAAGCCAGGAGCATCAGCAGTAAAAGATACAAACTTAATCCAACTACAGCCTGACAAGTGTTGTATCCCTGGCTCTGCCATCAAAACAGACATGCACAGACTGCCCCATCAAAATGGGATTAACTTTCTATTGTCTTAGGATGCCAAAAGGTCTGGAAATCAAAGGCTGATGGGAAAACAATTCAACAAAACTCCAAGACAGAGCTGTAGTCCGCCTACTAGGAGAGTAATGCCTCGGAGATTGATCATCTGGGGTACGATTTAACAAGTCTAGTAAGGACCCACTAAATCAACTGCTGATTGTGCCCCCATTGATTGCAGTTCTCCACCAGGTCACGAGGAGTAAGGGAAATCAATGAGAAAGTTTCTTCTGCCAACCTCTCAGGATGGGAACACTGAAGATTCAACCTAAGGTAAGTCGACGACAGCTATGCTATTTCACAGTGTTTGTATGTGTGACTGAAATACCTACACTTTTGTAATGTCGTTCTCTGTATGGAATTGAATATCAGGTGTGCCATCACGCAATGAAAGTCTGTACTGCACTCCATGGCTACAAAGCGCCTTCACTGCTTGCAAGTCAGAGTTCAGGGAATAAATGTTCTCCAGTTTACACTGTCCAAAGGACAGGGGAATTTGGCCCAAAGACAGGCCCAAAAGTAGGAATGAGATCCTCCGGAAAAGGGCTTTTTTTCCGGAGGATCGGGGCCAGTGTAGACGCTCTTTTCCGGCTTTTGTAAAAGCCGGAAAAAAGCGGCGGACATTTTTATTTAAATGCCGCGGGGGATATTTAAATCCCCCGCGGATTTCCCTATTACGACCTGGAAAATTAGCATGCCCCTTTCGGAAAAGGGGCCAATGTAGACGCAGCCTTAGGGTTACTCAAGAGAAGTCTGAGAGGATATCAACACAACTGAAATTTGGAGAAAATTCAATTTTTGTTTTAAATTTTACAGCACTTTATTATTTTTGTACTTTTTACACCTCAAAATTTCATCACCTACCTGGCTACGATTGAGCTGTTTAAACAAATGAGTTGCAATGGTAGAAAAAAATGTTGTGTCTGAAAGCTGTAGGTACTGGGGGTACTTATTTATTTTAAAGGGAGTACTTATAATTTTTTTTAAAGGGGTACTTTATATATAAAGGTTGAGAAACACGGTTCTATAGCATTTATATTTACCGCAATTTCCAAAGCATCTGTAACCCTGACTTTCTGTGTGAGTTTACTTTAGAGTAACCTCTGGGGAGGGTGCGTTACAAACACCCCCCTTTGATGGCTGACCCACAGGGTTTATGAGGTTTTAAGTTGTGAACTTTACAGACTGATTCCAGATCCATCCGCCGAGACTTATGCTGTGTTGTAGGATCCCCCATTCAATTCCCAGTGAATGTTGGTGGATTAGCCAGGTACTCCCTGTGGAGTAGGGGGTATGCTCTCCCCTCCGGGCTTACAGCAATCAGTACATCAGATTTGTTTATACTCTTCCCCCTGTCTCCAGTGCACCTGTTCTCCCATCCCTCCTCTATCCCTTCGGGTTCTATTTCCTTTTCCCTCTCCATCCCCCTCTTACTCTCATTCAGTTTCACTTTCCTATTTGCTTCCCTCTCCCCTGCCCCCTCATCTCCTGCTTTTTCTTCTCCGTCTATGGCTGGGAATAACTCAGGCCCCTCCCACAGTCAGCACAAGGCTGTGCCTGGCAGAGCAAAGGGCAGGGGGAAGAGACACAGACACGCACCCAGCTACCATGGCCTCCGCAGCGACAGCAGGGGACATACACGATGATGCCATGTGCTCTATGTGCCTGGGGTACCTGACCGAGCCGGTGACTCTAGCGTGTGGGCACAACTTCTGCCGAGCCTGCCTCACCCAGCACCGTGAGCAACGGGGAACAGGGACACCCCCGACCTGTCCCCAGTGCAGGGCTCCATTCTGGCATGGGGAGTTCAAACTCAACACCCAGCTGAACAACATTGTACAAAAGCTCCAGCAGCTGGGGCCCAAGCCAGAGAAAGGGCAAACAGAGGGTCTGTGTGAGAGACACCAGGAACGCCTCAAATTCTTCTGTGAGGACGATGGAGAAGCCATTTGTTTGGTGTGTGAGAAATCCCAGGACCACAAGTCTCACGCGGTGGTGCCTATCAAGGAGGCTGTCCAGGAGTACAAGGTAGGAAACTTTTTTGACTTTGCCTAATTAAATCCCTTAAGGACACCAGGTTCACTCCCCTCGCAATACAATGACAAATATTCATGCCTGTCAGCTTAGAGTGAGGCAGCTAGAGGAAAGGGACTGGTTTTCAGACAGGTGAGTTCTGGGGGTTGTGGGCAATGGGAAAAGATCCAGACTTTTTTTTTTTGGCCCAGTGCTGCACGTTCAGTACATAAGATCGGCCACATTGGGTCAGACCAAATGTCCATCTAGCCCGGTGTCCTGTCTGCCGACGGTGCCCAATACCAGGTGCTCCAGAGGGAGGGAGCGTAATAGGGAATCCTCATGTGATCCCTCCCTTGTCACCCATTTCCAGACAAACAGAGGCCAGGGGTACCATCCTTACCCATCCTGGCTAATAGCCATTGATGGACCTAACTTCCATGAATCTATCTAGCACTTTTTTGAATCCTGTTAAAGTCCTGGCCTTCACCACATCAAATACCTAATAGAGAGAACAGGGCTGGCTGCTCTTTGTACACCTGTAACATGTCTGCCAGGAGGAGTGGGCCATAAAAAAGGCCACGTTTGATATTTTGTGGTTTCCTTTTCAGCAGTACAACACAGATCCACTTTGTGTCTCCCTTGTGTAACCTGCGTAAATTCCCCCCCTCCCCCACGCACACCCCCCCCCTGGGTACCCCTGCTCTGCCCCAGACCCCATCCTAGTCCACGTCTTTCCCCAAGGCCATCACTTCCTTCCCCATTTTTGCCTTCGCTCCTGAACTTGCCCCACCTTCATTCTGCCCTCTCCTCTCCCCTCCCACCACACACAGTGCCTGCTGCATGCCACTGAACAGCTGATCTGCGGCAGGCAGGAGGTGCTGGCAGGAAGGGGGAGGAGTTGATCAGGGAGCTGCTGGTGGGAGCTGAGCACCTTCTATTTTTCCAGGGTTGCTCCAGCCCTGGAGCACCCACCGAGTTGGTGCCTCTGGTAGAAAAGGAACTTTCAGCGAAAGGAGGGAAATCACCCGGCATTAATTAAGGAAAATGCTGCAAGTAGCATTCATAGAGATAAAACTGTGAGCAAAACAGTTAGGTCTCAGGGAAATTAATTTTAGCAGACAGAAGACAGTAAATACATAGAGGCTACATCTAGATTGCATCCCTTTTTTGGAAAAGAGATGCAAATTAGACGTATCGCAATTGCTAATGAGGCGGGGATTTAAATCTCCGTTTCATTAGCATAAAAATGGCTGCCGCTTTTTTTCGGCACGGAGCTTTGCTGGAAAAAACGCCAGTCTAGATGCAGATCTTTAGGAAACGATCTCTTAAAATAAGGGATAAAGGATCTTTCAGAAAAGGCTTTATTTTCCGAAAGATCTGCGTCTAGACTGGCGCTTTTTTCTGGCAAAGCTCCGTGCCGAAAAAAAGCGGCAGCCATTTTATGCTAATGAAGTGGGGGGATTTAAATCTCCACTTCATTAGCAATTGCGATACATCTAATTTGCATCCCTTTTCCGAAAAAGGGATGCAGTCTAGACGTAGCCAGACAGTGTAAGCTGTAAACAGTTTTACACAAGCAATTTATTACGGTTCCCATCAGGGATGATTGCGAAGCTTGCTTAAGGTGATGGAGTCAGAGGGTGTCCCTGCCTTCCCCATCTTAATCTTCATGGGGGTGTGGCACCCAAACCCCTGCTTAGCGAGGGCAGTTCAGCTGAAGGTGACCCCTGTTGTGACGTGGCGGGGATTGTGTTCACTCTGTTTGGCTGTATGTGATTCCTGCTGTCCTGTGTTGCTCGGTTGTAACCCCGTGAGTGTGCCTCAGTTTCTCTGAGCACTGCACTGGAACTTGGCTAGGGATGAGAATGTTGGGTATGTCTCTCAGTGAGGGGGAGGCTGCCCCATCTTCACACGTACACAACAATGGCTCAGGCTCTCTTGTAGCCTGAACTTAGGTGGGGGGGAGCAACCAGATGACACCTTGCCCTGGGAATCAGAACAAAGGAGGGGGCGGGGCTGCCTGCAGGGCTGGGACCCGTTGCTGGGTGTGTGAATTACTCTGGGCTGGAGGAGGATGCAGGGAGAGGGCCCAGGGCCCTGTCTCTGGGCCCCCCTCTCCCCAAGTGGGATGGTGATGGTGGCTCCTGGTTCCTGTGCTAACACGTCTGTGGTCCGCTGTGTCCCTGTGAACAAACAACCCTGCTGCCTGAGGGGCACGTCTGGCTGTGGATGGGGGTGCAGGGCTCAGTGCCCCCCCCATACTCCGTGACACCCATCAGTCAGGGCAGACTAAGTGCTGCTCTGGTGCCTTTTGCTTTCATTATCCCTGCATTCAATACTGAAGGGATTTGCAATCCAGCACCCAGGGTCAGCCTTAGGGAAAATGATGCCCTGGGTGAACTTATATTTTGACACTCCCCCCCCCCCCCCCCCCCGATTCCTCTTAGCATTGTGGCCTCCATTTCCCTTAGCCCCCACGGGTTCCCCAATCTCTGCACCCGCCTCCTGTGCCGCTTTTGCCATTAACTCCCACCTCTCCTGCCCCCTGACTCCCACACTGTGCCCCCACATCTCTCACCCCTGCATTTTGACACGTTTATCCCAACCTCTGCACAGTGCCACCTTCACCCCCAACCCCTGCAGTCCTGATCCCAGTCCTGCATTGCTAGTGTGCCTGCCACACTGCCTCCCTGCCCAGTGCCCGGCAACTCCATGCCCAGTGGCCCCTCATGCCCCAGAGGTCCCCACCGTAGATTGGTGTGCCCAGCCGTCTCCCATGCACAGATCTCCCCGTAGCCCAGCGCCCCAGTCCTGGACCCCCCACAACTGCCCCGCATGCTATATTCCTGAGGGCATTCAGCACCAAAAGAAAGTTACAAATTCTGTGCGCAATATTTTAAAATTCTGTCGAATTCCGCAAATTATTTGTCCACACGTGAATGTGGAGGCTCCAGCATGGCAGGGGCAAGCAGAGGCCACTGGCTGCATGGGTGGGAAATGACACTGCAGCCTTCCCCTTCCCCACTAGGATAGGGACTTAGCAGTGAGATACGTCTGGGTGTCGGCAAGGGGCCACAGGGGAGCGATTTACAGGCTGGCTCAGAAGGATGATCCCAAATCCACTTGAATGACACAAAAGAAATAGCGGATGCCAATGGCTAAGTCCAGTCCTCACTCAGTCCTGGCCTGGCACCCCTCTGTCACCTCCCACATGGCCTTTGTATTTCTTTCTAAGCTTGAAAAGCAAAGAGGTGCGTGGGGGATGTACAGCTTGATAGACAAAGGAATTCTACTGAGGCCCCAGGCTTTTTTTTCCCCTGCCCTTATTTACACACCTGCTTTCTACAGATGGCTTAATGGGATTGTACTGGCCAGCACACGGTTTCAACAGTGGGGCAGGAGCCAGACACCAGCCACATGCCTCATTCGAACTGTGGCTTTCGTTTTGAGACCTTTGAGGTCGTTTTTAAAGGTCTTTCCTGGGGCAAGGAAGAACGGGCTGCATTCTCGCTCTCACTCAATCCCACTCAACTCAGCATGGTTTAGGACTCACCCTCATTCAAAATGCCACCAGCTGGAGACACAGCCCTGGATGCACAAGGGGAAAAAAAGTCTCTTTTCCCCAATCAAAGTTTTCAGCTACTCCCGCCTTGTCAAGAGCACGTTCATCTTCCTCCCCAGCTAAGACATCACAGCCTCCCTTGCATTCTGCAGCCCTGATTGCTGCTTTTTCTGCTCCAGAGCCATTTGCCACCCACCCCACTTTTGTTCTAGTGTCAGTTTCCTTAAAACAAAACAAAACAAAACAAAACAAAACAAAACAAAACAAAACAAAACAACAACAACAAAAACCCCACGAGCAATCTCCTTACAGACTAACAAAAATACATATACAGGCAGTCCCCGGGTTACATGGATCCGACTTACATCGGATCCCTACTTACAAACGGGGTGAGGCAACCCCGCACTAGCTGCTTCCCCCCAGCAGAACAGGGAGAGGCGAAGCTAGCGCTCCCCTCCAGCAGACCAGGGAGACGCGGAGCGGCTTTTCTCAGCAGACACCTCAGCTTGAGAATAAAGGACTGAGGGAAGTGAGGTGTGGGAGAATAAAACTGAGCTCTGGAGAAATGTTTGGCTGGAGTTTCCCCTACAATATGTACCAGTTCCGACTTATATACAAATTCAACTTAAGAACAAACCTACAGTCCCTATCTTGTACGTAACCCGGGGACTGCCTGTATAGCATCCTGGGCTTTCGTGGACAAAACCCACTTCCTTGACACAGGCATACTGATAATCATGGGCAGGCGTAAACACCATCTTCTCTTATTTTCCTTTTGCTTTCACCCCTCCCCAGCCAGGCCGCATGTGTACCTCCCTCCCCCAGCCCTCCTCTGCTGCTGATCTCTGCTGGGGAAGGGAAAAGAGGACAAAGTCCAAAGGGGATCTTTGGCTTTAATTTCAGAGCAGAGAGAGGCAGAGTGAAAACAAGACTTGAGAGATTGCAGGGAGTTGCCGGCAGGCAGGGCAGATGGGCAGAAGAGGGGTGAGGGGCAGGTGCAGTGTGGGGCAGCTCGGCAAAGCTGCTCTCCCCTGGGGGTACCAGCCTGCTCCCCAGGAAGCTCTAGCACAATTGTTTGCAGCTGACTCACTGACACTGAGCCACACAATGAATGCCCCCCCCTACACACCTGGTCTTTTCCCTTCCCAGCTTGCCTCCCCCAGAATCATCCCTAGTCCTGTTTCTCCTCTGCTCCACTCCCTGATGTCCTGTCCCCCAGATCTAACCCTGCCAGAGCTCAGCTCCCCCCATCTTTCCAGCCTCCAGGGCTACATCTAGATTGCATCCCTTTTTCGTAAAAGGGATGCAAATTAGACGTATCGCAATTGCTAATGAAGCGGGGATTTAAATCCCCCCCTTCATTAGCATAAAAATGGCTGCCGCTTTTTTTCGGCACAGAGCTTTGCCGGAAAAAACCGCCAGTCTAGATGCGGATCTTTCAGAAAATAAACCCTTTCCCAAAAGATCCCTTATCCCTCTTAAAATAAGGGATGAGGGATCTTTCGGAAAAGGCTTTATTTTCCGAAAGGTCCAAGTCTAGACTGGCGCTTTTTTCCAGCAAAGCTCCGCACCGAAAAAAAGCAGCAGCCATTTTTATGCTAATGAAGCGGGGGAGATTTAAATCCCCGCTTCATTAGCAATTGCGATACGTCTAATTTGCATCCCTTGTACGAAAAAGGGATGCAATCTAGACGTAGCCCAGGTGTCCCTACTGCTCTGTTCCCAGATTTGCCTGGCTCCCCCTGCTCACCCACATGCAATGCTCCTGGCCCCAGATGGCCCCACCCAGAGATGGAGCAACACAGGCAGGGAAAGGGGGGGGTGGCTGGGTGGAGCTGGGGGCCTCAGCCAGCCAGCTTAGGCATAAGTGAGCAGAGGGGACTGGGTGGAGGGACGCTTCCTGGCCCAGCTCACAGCAGGGGCTGGAGAGGAGTCTGTGTGGCAGCCCGCACAGGGAAGCCTAAGACCCCTTGTGGCACCCTGTCCATGCACCTGTTAGCCCAGTCCTAAGGCTGGCGGGGCCAGCACCCATCAACGCTGATCACTAGGCACCCAGGCAGAGTGGGTTTGGTCATGTACATACACTGTGGTCTGAATCCTACCCTCATCCCAGCTGGCTGCTAGGGGAGAGCTCATTCAGACTAAATTAACACGTCAGTGGCCATAAACCCAGTGCAGGTTCCTACATCCCCCCTTCTCCTCTTTCTCTTGCCAAATCCTGATCTGTGCTCCTCCTTCAGCTTCAGATCTTTCTGGGCAGCAGCCCTGCTTCGCCCGTACAGCTCCTGCAGCCCTTAGCCCAGACAAAGTTAGTAGGAAGTGGTGTGGACTTTCCGCTAAGATACACCGCAGCTACGTCTGCACTACGAGTTTTCTCAGCAAAAAATATGCAAACGAGGGACTCATTTGCATGAGTCATGATCCTATTTGCATATTTTCTGCTGATCCGTTTTTGCACTGTGGTTTGGGAGCAAAAACAAGCAGCATGTACATTTTCTTTTTGTGCAAAAATGCCTTTTTCCGCAAGATCCTTATGTGCCCCAAAAAGGAGGTATGCCGATCTTGCGGAAAAAGGGGGGTTGGCGCAAAAAGAAAACATGCACACTGCTTGTTTTTGCCCCAAAACTCCAGTGCAAAAACGGATCGGCAGAAAATATGCAAATGAGATCACAACTCATGCAAACGAGACCCTCCTTTGCGTATTTTTTGCTGAGAAAACTCGCAGTGTAGGCGTAGCCCAGGTGTTTTACACCAGTTTTCTGGCAAAGCGGCAGCTAGCTGTGTGCTACTATGGCTGGGTTTTGGCAGCCTGGATGGGACAACATTATTCTGGAAACACATTAAAGAAATATGACAGTGCTGTGGCACTTTTCCGGAAAAACTTGCCAGCGTCCGTGCCAATCTAGAAATATCTGAGGCTGTGTCTGGGCTAGAGAGTGGGGATCTGGGGACGAGACACTGCCGAGGTTCCCTGTTACTCTGTGGATGTTACTCCAGGGGCTGACATTTGAAATACAGATGCACCGCCAATGTGGATATTTTCAAGTAGAAATATGATACATGCACACAAGTCATATAAACAGACTCAGCAAATCATAAGCTTTCTATAGACACCTCACTTGACCCACTTTGTACAAAATTTGGTGCAAGCATAGAACAGTGGTTGCAACAATGATCTGTCCATTCATATTACAATCCAATTACATCACCATAGTACTCTCCGCCTGTCGGACAGCCAGATTAATGGCTGCTTATTGCCCATGATGCTCTGCAGGTGAAACTCCAGGAGGCCCTGGGGCCTCTGAGGAAGGAGCTGGAGGAGGCCTGGATGCTGATGTCTAAAGAGGAGGAGAAAATTATGGACTGGAAGGTGGGTGTCTGGGTTTATTCCTCCCTGAGCCCTTCCCCCTGTAGTGCATCTGGGAATGAAGGGGCTGTAAAGCTCCAGGATGAGGTTATATACCTACTTGGGTTGTTTGCTCCATTGCAGAGGCTTGGTGCCAGCCATGGGCATGGCATGGCTCCGGAATTTGGGGAGACTAGATGTGAGTGCCAAAACCTCCCCAGCACCTGGATTATCACCGTGCCCACTGCTCCACCCCATCCATGGGCAGGCATTGCCTCCATCACCACTACCCCGGCTTTCCTCACCCCCGATTTCTCTGGAACTCTGTTGCCTCTTGGGCACTAGTGCCTGTACCATCATCAGATAGTGCTCGGTACCATCATCCTTTGTGTGTGCTGGGTCCATTTCTGGACAATTGGTGATTGCCTGTGGGGCTCCTCTGAGAGGCAGTAGTGCCTGACTCACAAGCACAGAGTCTGAGTGTGGAAAAAGAAACTTTTAATACAAGGTGAGGGAAGTAACGTGGCATTAATTTGGGAAAACACCACAGACAGTTCACAACCAGACCCATGAGTGAACATCCCAGCCCGAGTGGGTTGAGCGGTGTTCTTTTCCCCTTAGCTTCTTATGTCCGGCAATGAAAGGGTACGTCTAGACGACAGGCTTTTGTCAACAGAGGCTTTGTCAACAGATACTGTCGACAAAGCTTCTGTCGACAAAGAGCGACTAGACTACATCCAGTTCTGTTGACAAAGCAAGGCGTTTTGTCAACATGAGAGTGTAGACTCAAAGGACAGTGTAGATGCAATAACGCCTTCTGTCGACAGAAGTCTGTCGACAAAAGGCATTATTCCTCGTAGAATGAGGTTTACCAGCGTCGACAAAACTGCTGAGTTTTGTTGACGTTATGTCGATAGAACTCAGCGATAGTGTAGATGCAGGTATAGTTTTGTCGACAAAAGTCCACTTATGTCGACAAAATCCTGTAGTCTAGACACACCCTAAATGTCCCCAACCCGTCTCTGCACCCCGCTCCCAGTCGCTGCCCTTGGGTTCAGAGGTGCAACCACAGCATTCACTTCTCACCTGGGTGTGGCGGGGTGAGAGAGACATTTTATTTGCCCTATTGGCAGCTCAGCCTACTGCTGCCCCGCTGGCTGTCAGTCACCATCCACCTCTTGGTTGTGACCTATTCACATGCATTCCTTAGTAGTTCTCAGCTTTTTTGCCACAGCTGGACAGAAACTGCCTCATCTCAAGTGATTTTGCCTCCCAGTGATTTTAGCTCTTAGGAGACAGGGCAGAAACACAGCTCTACTACAACTAAAATAACAAAGAGGCTCTCAGTGAAGCCTATGTAGCTCTATTCTTTGAATAGTGGGAACAATATGTTAAATAAATGTAGGAGTACCCCTGGGAAGGCTACCTGCCACCTTTCTTACACTCACAACCGAGTCCCTGCTTAGCAAGCTCCTTTCTGCTAAGCATGAGCCTTTTCCTTTGGAATGGGTTAAGCACACTGCTGCTTTTCTGTATTCCCACAATAATTACACATTGGCAACCATATTCCACTACTCCTGCATTCAATGCTAACGTAATTTGTAATCCAACAGCAGCTAAGTTGATTACAATGAGAAAAAAATGACTCCAGCTGCTGAATATCTAGCAAATCTAACCAAAGCAGGAACAAACTGTGTTTACAGAGACACACCCAGGCTGTGTCTACACTGGGCCACTTATTCCGGAAAATCAGCCGCTTTTCCGGAATAAGCTGCGAGCTGTCTACACGGGCCCTTGAATTTCTGGAAAAGCAACGATGCTCTACTGTACAAAATCAGCCGCTATTCCAGAAAAACTATTCTGCTCCCGCTCGGGCATAAGTCCTTATTCCGGAACACTGTTCTGGAAAAGGGCCAGTGTAGACAGCCCAGTAGTCTTTTCCGGAAAAGCGCGTCTACATTGGCCACAGACGCTTTTCCAGAAAAAGGGCTTTTCCGGAAAAGCAGCCTGCCAATGTAGACACTCCTTTTCCGGAAAAACTGAAAACGGAATAGTATTCCATTTTAAGCAGTTCCAGAAATTCATGCCAGTGTAGACACAGCCCCAGGATCTCTCCCCTCTTCCAGCTCGCTGTCAGGGAAGCATTCCTTCAGATCTTGCTTATATCACATTTCCCAAAGAAGTAAATATCCTTACAAACCTGTTACTCATTTCACATTCCCTGCTTCATAGACAGAGGCCCAGTCTGTAACTCAACATTTGGCTTGCGTTTTCCCTGCCTTTTTCCTATTTTTCTTTCTTCAGAGGAAAGTGAAACAGAAGCAAGAGACAATTACCCGTGAATTCAACAAACTGCACATGCTGCTGAGAGAGGAGGAGCAGCTGCTTCTGCAGAGGCTGGAGGAGGAAGAGAGGGAAACTTTGCAGAGGCTACAGGAAAATGTCTCCAAACTCTCCCAGCAAAGCTCCTCTCTGCAGCAGCTGATCGCAGAGATCGAGGGGAAGTGTCAGCAGCCGGTTACGGAGCTGCTAAAGGTGGGACAGCATCAAAACTCGGCATCCAGCCAGAATTATAGTGCAGATCCATGTTCGGTGGGCTACTGACAGATAAAACATCAGGCTAAAGGTGCCATCAGTTCCAAAATATTGCAGTTCATGTCAGAGGGGAATTCTGGCCATGGAGATCCAGAAAGGCCCTGGGAGAGTAAATGGATGATACAGAAATGATAAAGAGCTAACTCCATCTCTGCTGTGACTTGAACTCAACACAGTCACTAAACCCAGATACTGATGGTCCCTAGATGGTAGAAGCATTCAGCCAAATCCCCATCTCACTTGCATATAATGAAACTAGTGTTAATGCAAAATGGTGTAGGAGGGTTGATGAAACTGATTAATTCAAAATTGTGTAGGAGGGTTGATGCCCAGAGTGGGAAATGCTCCATTTTAGGCACATGGTGGTAATACAGAACATCAATTCTCTTTCTTCTTTCAGGATGTGAAAAACACATTGAGCAGGTGCGTGTCCCATTTTCATCGCGCTTGTATTCTTGGGGATGGCTCTGCGGTGAGGCATGCACAGAGCTGTGGAGTTATGATGGGATTTTTTTTCTTCATAGGAGTGAGAATGTGAAACTCCAGGAACCAGAAACTGTTTCTACTGACCTGAAGAAGGAGTATGACATTTTCCTTGACATGAAGGAACTGCTGAAGAGGTTCAGAGGTGAGCTCTGGTTGAGGTTTTGTGTTGCTCTTTCAGATCTCTGGGGTGGGGGAGCACATTAATAAGCCCCATGCTGGAGTTCAGAGCTACTGAGCACGGAGCTGCTTGGTGGACGGGGGCGGGGGGCCACCCCTCCCCCAGCTGCAGCCACTCCCTGCCAGGTTCAGAGAAATGTGTCTTTTCCAGCCAGTGCCTGCACCTTCAAAAGGCAGGACTCTTTCTGAGCCCCTGACTGGACTGGGGCCAGGCCAGGGGAGCAGACTGAACAGGGGTGTTAAGGCAAAAGAGGGGCTGGGTGGGTGCAAGCATTGGGGTGGTAAGGTGTGGGTGGGGAGTTTGTTTGGAGTGTCCTGACTCCCATCTGGGCTGCAGCGAGAGTCAGACACTCTCACTGGTGCAAGGGAGAGACACAGGTTCCTCTCCTGGGCCGTGTCCACACTCAGGGGTTCTTTCGAAAAAAGTACCCTTTTTTCGAAAGAACTTCCCCTGCATCCAGACTCAAGCCGCGTTCTTTCGAAATTATTTAGAAAGAACGCGGCTTTTCTTTCGATGGCGGTAAACCTCGTTTCACGAGGAAGAACGCCTTCTTTCGAAAGTTCCTCTTTCGAAAGAAGGCGTTCTACAATGTAAAGAGGCCGTCTTCGAAAGAGAGCATCCAGACTCGCTGGGTGCTCTCTTTCGAAAAAGCGGATTTCCTCTATCGAAAGATCCGCCTGCAGTCTAGACGCGATCTTTCAAAAGAGGCTCTTTCGAAAGATGCTTTCGAAAGAGCCTCTTTCGAAAGAAGCCTGCAGTCTAGACACAGCCCTGGGCTGAAGATGGAGGGAGAGGGAAGTAGGCTCCACGGTGGGTGCCCAACATTTCTTGCGGGTTATGCTGGAAAGCTGGAGCATGTGGTTCCATGGGAGATGGGGTGCTGGGGAAACTCCATGGTCTCATTAATGCATCAGAGGGAGCTCCATCGAAGTACATCTTCCCTTTTCTTGTTGAGACTGGAGTGAGGAGGGTTTGGTATTAATTACAAACTGATCAGTGACATAATTACAAGACCTGAAATATGCCAGAAAAAAGAGGGAAGGAATAATGTCCTGCTATTTTCCACTGTTAGAATTGTAGTGCAAACAGAAAACAGGAGAGGGATCATGTATGGATTCCCTGTTCTGTTCATTCCCTCTGGGGCATCTAGCATTGGCCATTGTCGGCAGACCGGATACTGGGCTAGATGGACCTTTGGTCCAATCCCGTAGGGCAGTTCTTATGTTCTTCTTATGTTTCTATATTCTAAAACAGTGCATCTTTGCAGTTCTAGACCAAAATATTTTTCCTCTAGTATCAGGAAGGAAAAATAAAGAGCTTGCTTTTGGCCATGTTGAGTTTGTTAACAGGTGGCCAACTTCCCAGAGATGTTAGAAAGCCTGGGCTAAAACTGAGTTTGTTTGGAGGGAGACAGATCCAGAGCAGAGAAGTAAAGAGGGCCGAAAGATTCTGCATTAGCAGATCTTCATGCAGGATATAACTTCACTTGTATTGGAATTTTTTTCTTTTGTAAAACAGTTAGGCTATAGATAAGGATTTAGGCTTTAATGATTTAATACTGGAACAAAAGCATGTGGGTAGCCTAGCTCATGATATTTGCATGATTATATTTAAAACAATGTTTACATAGGTGTTAATGGCTCAAGGTAAGAAATAAAAGGATTATTTTAACAAAATTCTTTTGGAGTGTTGTGGATATCCAAAAACTCTGATCTTAATCATTTTTTAAAATCTTGCGTTACTAATTAATAGATGGTCAATTGCTAAAACTGGAAGAATTTTACTATAGATCCTCATAAAATGAGGTTTACAGGATCTTTTGAAAAAGGGTTTTATTTTTGAAAGATCCCCATCTAAACTGCCATTTTTCTATCGAAAAGCCCCGTTTTGAAAAAAAAACCATGGCCTCCATTATGCAAATGAAGCATGGGAAATTTAAATCCCGGCTTCATTTGCAATTTCGAAGAGTCCAATTTACATCCCTTTTTTGAAAAAAGGGATGTAGTCTAGACGCTTCAGTGTGGGAGGGGCCGCCACCGACCTACCCTTAGCAACAAACCAAGCACACATGGCCTCAAAGTAGCAGAGATTCCCTGGGGCCTGTCCCCTTCCCGCCCCCCCCCCCCGGCTCTTGCCCCTGCCTCTGTCCTCATCCTCACCCCTCCCCTTCTTCTAACCCCATTTTTGTTCCTCTGGACCCCAGCCTTTCTGCCCCTTACTTTACCTCATTGGCTCAGGACCCTGCTGTCCACTCACCTCTGCTGCTCACCCCCCTCTCACCTGCCCCAGTCCTCCAAACATCCCCTGCATCTGGAGCCCACCCACCATTTCACACCCTTTACCTCTGGCTTCCAGTACTAGCTTTTACCTCTCTCTTTCCCTGGCACCTGCCTTTTCCTTCATCCTTGTGGTCACCTATCCTCTTGCCCCACTCTGAACCACAGGATTAATTCCCTCTGATCCCAGGGACCCGCCCCTGCCCCCTGGCACTGACTCTGTGACTCTCTCCCCAGCGGATGTGACTCTGGATCCAGACACAGCTCATCCCAAACTCGTCCTGTCTGAAGATCGGAAACGTGTGATGCTTGGAGACACGCGCCAGACTCTGCCTGACACGCCTGAGAGATTTGATCTTTGTGTCTTTGTCCTGGGCGCCGAGGGGTTCACAGGCAGGAGGCGTTACTGGGAGGTGGAGGTGGGAAACAAGACAAGATGGGCTTTGGGGGTCTGTAGGGAATCCGTGAGCAGGAAGGGTCCGGTCACACTCACACCTGAGGATGGATACTGGTCTATGTGTCTGACGGACGGTGAATACAAGGCCTGCACCTCCTCCACTCTGACCCCTCTCTCCCTGAGCACCAAGCCTGGCTGGGTGGGGATTTTCCTTGACTACGAGGTGGGGGAGGTCTCATTTTACAATGCGACTGACGGGTCCCATCTCTGCAGTGTCAGTGGCACCTTCTCCGGGATGCTCCGCCCTTTCTTCAGTCCTGGTCGCAATGCTGGGGGTACAAACACAGCTCCCCTGACCATCTGCCCGGCCCCAGCCCAGGTTGGAGGGAATCTCAGCCCATGACAGTGACCCCCATGGTACAGACCAACCCTTCCCATTGCTGTGGCTCTTCCCACCTCCCAGTGGTGGGGCTTGTTACCATGGAGATGGTATAAAGGCGATCACCTGCCTGCTCCCATCTCTTTCCCTCTCAGTTCCTAGCCTCAGGCCTGTGAGTTTGTGGAGGGAAGAGGCAAAGAGAAAGGAGGGGGGGTTGGGAGGGGGAAATCAGCTGCTGGACTTTGTGGGGACCGATGTTGAGGTGGGGAGGGAGTTTCAGCAGCAGGAGGGGAAGAGGCCTGCTCACAAGAGGAAGACTGGGGAGGGGTATAATGAGCATGAGAGGAGAGAGGCCTCAAACAGGAAGAGCTCTGGCAGAAATGACAGAGGAGGAGAGCATCTCGACATTTCCTGTCAGAAAGATCCCATTGAAATGATGTGTATTTACTGTGGTTTCTTAACTACACACTGGCTGTGTCTACATTGGCGCGATCTTGCGCAAAACTTGCTGCCTGTCTACACTGGCGGGGAGTTCTTGCGCAAGAACACTGACGTTCTAATGACATCAGGGCTTCTTGTGCAAGAACTAGGATGCTCCCACTCAGGAATAAGCCCCTTTGCGCAACTGTTCTTGTGCAAGAGGCCTGTGTAGACAGGTGGTTCCTCACTACCCTGCTCTTGCAAGCACCACCACCCCGCCAATCCTATGAGCTGCAATTCTCAGCCAATGGGAGCAGCGGAGGAAAAGCCTGCAGGTGAACACTTCCTTGTGCTGCCATTCCCCCAACTGGGGGTGAGGGAGAACAGCAGTCCACAAAATCGCTTCCTCCCCCTGCCAGGTAGCAAGGGCCATACAGCAGCCTTAGCATCAGCTTCCCGCTGCATGGTCCCTGAGCCTCACAAGTCAGATCAAGGGAAGCCAGGGATCTTGGGCCCTAGGTTCCCCACCCCTGCATTACACCCTGGCTGTGTCTAGACTGGCCAGTTTTTCCGGAAAATCAGCCGCTTTTCTGGAAAAACTTGCCAGCTGTCTACACTGGCCGCTTGAATTTCCGCAAAAGCACTGACTTCCTACTGTAAGAAATCAGCGCTTCTTGCGGAAATACTATGCTGCTCCCGTTCGGGCAAAAGTCCCTTTTGCGCGAAACTTTTGCGCAAAAGGGCCAGTGTAGACAGCTCAGATTTGTTTTGCACAAAAAAGCCCCGATCGCGAAAATGGCGATTGGGGCTTTTTTGCGCAAAAGTGCGTCTAGATTGGCCACGGATGCTTTTCCGCAAAAGGTGTTTTTGCGGAAAAGCATCCGTGCCAATCTAGATGCTCTTTTTTGAAAATGCTTTTAATGGAAAACTTTTCCGTTAAAAGCATTTCTGGAAAATCATGCCAGTCTAGACGTAGCCCCTAGGTGGTGTGGTCACCACACACCCAGACTCCAGCCCTAGTGCTTGGGCAGCCAGACAGGACAGTTGCTACCTGTGATGGGGTGGACTAGTCCCTGACCCCTCCCTACTGGAGGCCTTGTGGTTGCTCCAGAAAAAAGGGCAGTAGAGAGGTCCTCCAAACAGGCTAGAGTGGCTGCAGGGGAAGCAGCCATTCAGGGGCCAGGAGGGCCATATAAAAGGATCTGCAGAACAGAGCAGAAGTTAGTTGCCAGGAGTGAAGCCTGGGTGATGGGAAAAGTAGTAGTTCTACAGACAGCTTAGGGTGGAGAGCTCACAGCAACCAGAACAGAGCCCTGAGGTGAGGGTACAGCTGGTGCAGGGCTGCGGGGAAGTGGGCCAGGGAATTAGAGCAGCTGTGGAACAGTCATAGCATACAGCTGCTATCTACAAGGTCCCTGTGCTGGAGCTCAGAGCAGAGAGTGGGACTGGGGACCTTAACCCCTATCAGCCATTGGGGGAAGTGGTCTGAACACTGAGACATCCTGGGGGGAAGTGGGGAATTGGACTAGAGTGGCCCATATAAAGGCAAAGATTTAAAGACATAGTCTCCAATGAAGAGCCCTGGGGCACCACTCTTATCTGGAACAGGGACACACTGATTTTCTTGTAAAGTTTTATTTCAAGGTGAATGCTTTCTCTGTGTACATGTTCTTTGGGTGGCGTGTGTAATGAAAAGGAATATAATTAAAATTTAGTGCAGGATCAGTCTCCTCGTTTATTACCTAAAGTTAATTGGAGTTTTAGCATTAGCTTCAATGGGCCACAGTTACATTCACTGGGTTTTTTCTTTTTTTCATATAAAATTTCTGTTTTCATAGTCACTGTGAAATGCATTGTTCTCTTATATGACACATTTCAGTAAGTTTACACTATTAGAACTATAGGCAATAAGTCACTTTTGTTTTTGACAAATGTTATCCAGGTTATTTTCAAAGAGCAATAACAATCTACACATTTTGAGCAATGACTTCTGTGTTTAATAATTGTTAACATCTAATTGTCCCAGAATAAATATTGGCTTGATAAAAGCCATTAAGGCTTTTGCAGATGTCTTATGCAGACATGTTTTATTTACAGTAGATGTATGCCTTGTAAATCACTCTAGTTAAGAAACTAATTTTATGTCATATCTCCACCTGCTCCGATTAGCAGAGGGGAAATGTTTCCACTTTTGGGAATGATTAGAATGATCATTCTTAGAATGATTCCCTTGCAGTGTCCCACCAGTTCCATCAAAGTCCTCAGAAAGACATCAAGAAACTGTCAAAGCAAGACTGGCACTGATTGATGTGGCACCATTTCAATTTTTATGAAAATATATTTTTGAATATGAATATGCATAACTCAGTTATGCTTTATGCAAACTGGGGCATATGACATGGCACTCAAGCGCTTGTAACCCCCCTGAATGCAGTCAAAACATTCTTGTCAAAGTATGACCCAAATTGAGGCTATTTAAGCAGAATAAACCACACTTAACAATGCACAGGTCTTGTCAAAGGTAAGATAGGACATTTTGAGCTATGTGCCTAACTTTCATGAAAGCTTTTGAAAGCCTGTCCACACACAATCAATAGAGATCAAGTTTCATGTACATTAATCAGATCACGTATAAAAATTTAATTGCATAAATGGGAACAATAAATGTAACAGGACAAATAATGTTAAATAAAAAAAAAATCCAAGGGGTGTCAAGCATGAGAAGTTAAGTTTTTGGAATATTATGAATTTAAAACAGACTATCTGCAACCCCCTTTACCAGCTGTATTGGTGTTTACAAGGCTGACATTTTCCTTAAAACATGTAGATGGTATCATGAGCTTCTGTGGGCACAACCTACTTCTTCAGATGAATGGAATTATTAAAGGTCCAGTTTCTAAATAAAAAATGATAAAAACTGGATAAAAAACTGAATAAAAATTTTATTTCTAAATAAAAATGGGAAACTGGACCTTTAATAACTCCATTCATCTGAAGAAGTAGGCTGTGCCCACAAAAGTTTAGATACCATCTATGTGTTTTTTTAGTCTCTAAGGGTATGTCTAGACTACATGGCTCCGTCGACGGAGACATGTAGATGAGTTTACTAGACATAGGAAAATGAAGCGGCGATTTAAATAATCACCACTTCATTTACATTAAAATGGCCACCGTGTTGTGCCGATCAGCTGTTTGGTAGCACAGCGGGGAAGTCTGGATGCGCTGCGGTCGACAAGGGAAGCCTTTGTCAACAGTATTCCTCGTGAAATCACCACTTCATTTTCCTCCATCGATGGAGCCACGTAGTCTAGACATACCCTAAGGTGCTGCAAGACTATTTGTTGTTTAAGTTTTTCCAGTTACAGACTAACTTGGCTACCCCTCTAAAGCTTTTGAATATTTGCCTTAGTGCTCCTTGGCTACTTCTAGACTGGCATGATTTTCTGGAAATGCTTTTAACGGAAAAGTTTTCCGTTAAAAGCATTTTTGGAAAAGAGCATCTAGATTGGCACGGACGCTTTTCCACAAAAGCACTTTTTGCGGGAAAGCATCTGTGCTAATCTAGACGCGCTTTTGCCCCGATCGCTTTTGCGCAAAACAGCACTGTGCTGTCTACACTGGCCCTCTTGCGCAAATGATTTGCGCAAGAGGGCTTTTGCCTGAATGGGAGCAGCATAGTATTTCCGCAAGAACACTGACAATCTTACATGAGATCGTCAGTGTTCTTGCGGAAATTCAAGCGGCCAGTGTAGACAGCTGGCAAGTTTTTCTGCAAAAGCAGCTGATTTTGCGGAAAAACTGGCCAGTCTAGACACAGCCCTTGTGAGTAACACACTTGGCTGTAATTCAGAAGAAGCTGCAAGAAATACTAAAGCCATGGGGACAGACACATTTCTTTAGCATGCTGATCACTGGCAGGGGATCTATTTGAAACAAAATGACCGTAGAGGTTGCTTTAGTTTCCTTAGCCCCTCTCAACATGTAGGCTAGTCTGCACTAATGGACTGATGTGGCTGACAAACAAAAGGCATGAGATGGAGACAAATCGACATTTCCTTAGGGAGGAGAGGCAGTGAAGAATGATCTGCATCACAGTATCCCAATGGGCCTCACCTTCTTCATTCTATAAGAAAGAAGGAATCTTCTGAAAGAGGGGGATTTTCCAAAATTTGGCTCAGTGTAGACGGGCCAAATTTTGGAAAAGCCTCTTCTGAAAAAAAAAAATTGGAAAAAGCTTTGCGTAGTTTTCTCTGACTGCCCCCCCCGCCCCCAACCTGCCAAAAAAAAAAAAAAAAAGCTGTAGTGTAGACCTCGCCTAATAGTCTCAGCTATACCTTAACCAATCATTCTAGTGAAATTTAACTAGCCAATCGTCACATATTATAGCATGATTATCTAATCAGGTATATCCCATTACCATTTATACCCAGAAACATTAATTATACATCAGACAGAAACAATCAAAGAATCAGACAAAGGCAATACAGAGAAACAATAGAGAGGTGGGGAGCATGACAACAAAATTAAAAAAGAAATGAGAATTTCATAATCCCAAATACTGATAAGTTATCCTAAACTCATGAACATAAGAACAGCCACACTGGGTCAAACCAATGGTCCATCTAGCCCAGAATCCTGTCGGCTGACAGTGGCCAATACCAGATGCCCCAGAGGGAGTGAACGCAACCGGTAATCCTCAGATTATCCCTCTCCTGTTACCCATTTCCAGACAAGAATCAAGTTGGTCCTTGCCAGACGGAAAGTATCAGCCTCATTTTTCTTTAAATCTTCTAGGCTCTTCCCTACATCTGGAGGTGATTGACTAGATGGCCTTTCTCATAGCCCCAAATTGCCATATTTCATTGGGAGAGGTCTGGAATGTGTCAGGACGTGACCGCATGTTTCCCAGCTTATGGCTGTCTCTGCTGTTTAGGCAAAGGCCTCAGACTGTCTCATACAGGCAGACTGTGGTTTGTTCCTTTGTTTTAATGCCCTGTAATTAGCAAAATGGTAAGAATCTAAAGAACAGGCCTTCCAAGCCCTAACATCTCATGAGGGATGAGGAGCACTAAGGCTTTCCCACATGCAGAATACTCTTCCCCAGAGCTTCTCTGAGGTTTATTAAGGGCTGAGCTCTCACGGAAATGTCCCAAATTCAGGGCGTTTAAAGAGTTCTTCCCTGTATGGAATCTCTGGAGGACAAGGACTGATCCCCCACAGAGGCTTTCCATGCCCTTAGCAATTCATAGGTGTGACGTTATCGGATGTTATGAACATATATAACATTGTTGCAACCCTTGTTATATGCTTGCACCAAATCTTCTGCAAAGTGGGCCTAGTGAGATGACTTCAGAAACCTTATGATTTGTTGATTCTGTTTGTGACGGGGAGGTCAGAGGAGACCCCTTGGGGGTGCCTCCCAGAGGGCTGAGAAGGCCACTGACGCTCACCTTCCTGCTCTTTGGAACGTCTCACCACTCGGTCCTGCTGGGCCCACAGCCAAGGCACCGAGCTGAGATCACTGCCCCCTTAGGAGCAAGTACAGACACTAAGGGTACGTCTAGACTGTTTCCTCTTCAGAAAGAGGAAATGCAAATGAAGCACTGATTAGCATATTCTCTCACTTCATTTGCATATTCTCTTCCGACCCTTTTTGCAGAAGGGATTTTTCACCAAAAAAAAGCAGTCTAGAGGTGGCTTTTTCATGAAAAAACCCCCTTTTTTTGAAAGAACTCATAAACCTCATTTTTTGAGGAATACGGGTTCTTTCAATAAAGGGTTGTTGGTTTTTTTTTGCAAAAAAGCCGCATCTAGACTGCATTTTTTGGAGAAAAACCTCTTCTGCAAAAAGGGTCGGAAGAGGATATGCAAATGAAGTGTCACATATGCTAATCAGAGCTTCATTTGCATTTCCTCTTTCGAAAGAGGAAAGCGGTCTAGATGTACCCTGCATCCCTTCAGGTCCAAGTAAAATGAATTTTAGGGCCCAGCTTTCCGGGATACCACTCCCCAGATCAGAACCCCAAATGAATAATTTAGGTAAGCCCTCTTTAACAATGTAAGAGGGAATGTACACACTGATTGCTCCCCTAGGTAATAATTATTTACACTGGGTTTGATAGAAAATAAAAGTGATTTTATCAAGTACAAGCAGTAGGATTTAAGTGGTTATAAATGAAAACAGGCAAAGTAGATTACAAACTCAAAATAACAGAAAACGCTTAGCTAATTCTACACTGAAACCTCAGTACAAACTTGTTACAGTTTCATTACAAACTCACCCTTAACTGTTTCTTTTCCAGCTCAGCCTTCAAACCAGGGAAGCCTCCTTTTCCCTGAGGCCTTTGGTTCATTCCCCTGGGTGTGCCAAACAAAGACCCCCAACTCCTAATTTCCTATTGTTTTTAGTGATTCCCTTTTTGCGAGTGAAGTCACCTGGCCAGTTGGGGTTGACATGTGATATCCCCAGACCAACCAGTGCTAAGACTTACAGGATAAAAGACATTTTTTAACAGCTGGTCATCAAGGCATTGAAGGTAACACCTGTGATGGCTTTCGTTCATACATTTAAAAACCATAAAGCATTCCACACTCCATATGTCTAATTTTACACACAAGAGTGATACATACACCAAAATAAGACAAACAGATCGAGTGGATTGAGACATGAAGATTGATAGGTTACATGAAACCATTTCTCCAAAGCATCTTTGAGTTATGCATATTTGTGTGAAACTCCATTTCATAAAGCATGAGGGGGGAGATCCAACACACTGTTCACACTTCTCATAAACGTGTATCATTTTTGTATTTGAAGTTATGAGTATGAGGTTTGCCAGGTGTCCGATAGTGAACCAGACAGTCCAGTGTTTGGACTTTGTGTCCGGTAAGCAAATAGAGAAAATGACGGACATATAAATGTCTGATATTTTCTAATTAAGGAAGTTTTTCTGCTTTTCCCAGGCCTGACTCAGTGCCCGACAAAAGCCTGCTAGGAACACATGGCAATTAAAGGGGCCGTGACTGCATTTCAGCCCAACCTCCCACATCCCCACTCTCCAGCGCTTTTTTTTTAAATCTGGTTTTTTTTTTTAAACCATCTGGCAACCCTAATGGCTATGTACTTGTATTTCACATGTTTGCTTGGAGCTTATGAACAAGGTTCACTCAGCTATCATGAAAGTGTCACTAGTCAAATGAATAGCAGTACTTGTCTGACAATCCACCTCAATCTACAGCTGGAGACTTTGCTGTATACCTTAACACTAGCATGTAAGCCATGGCTGTTGGCCTAAAAAGGATTGAGTTATGCATGGACAGTTGATTTGCTCATGTGATAAACTCCATTTTGGGAAGTACTTTCACATAAGGGCTGTGTCTACACTGGGCCACTTATGCTGGAAAAGCAGCCGCTTTTCCAGAATAACTTGCCAGCTGTCTACACTGGCCCCTTGAATTTCCGGAAAAGCACTGACGATCTACTGTAAAATTATCAGTGTTTTTCCAGAAAAACTATGTTGTTCCTGTTGGGCCAAAGTCCTTTTCTGGAAAAACTGTTCCGGAAAAGGGCCAGTGTAGACAGCACAGTAGTCTTTTCTGCAAAAAAAATCCCCGATCGCGAAAATGACGATTGGGGCTTTTTTGCGGAAAAGCGCGTCTACATTGGCCACGGACGCTTTTCCGGAAAAAGTGCTTTTCCGGAAAAGCATCCTGCCAATGTAGACGCGCTTTTTCCGGAAATACTTATAACGGAAAACTGTTCCATTTTAAGCATTTCCGGAAAAGGGTGCCAGTGTAGACATAGCCAAGGAGAACAATGGATTTCCCTCCACCTGGGCAAGGGTACAAAGAGAGCCCTAGAGGCTCCTATGATTTTATCTTCATTCCATTTCATCACTTCAGGAGCATCTTTGCTATGAATTGAGTCCAAAAGGACTTATGACCCAGCCTAACAAAGGACGTATCCCAGAAATGTTTAAGATAGTTTATTCTACTTCTGCTACAAGCCTGCACCTTTGTAATTGGATCTTTGTAATTGGATCTTTGTAATTGGTTTATGTAATTTGTTTCTATTCATAACCTCTCATCTGTGCATGGTGTGATGCTGGTTGTGGCACAGGAGAAGCTAACATGTCTAAGGGGATTGCTTGTGTGTATTCTTGCAGCAAACAGCACTCTTTATGATTGGTTTGGTGTGCAGTATAGTGGAGGATCCTCCCCGTCTTGGGCTGTCAATAGCTCTGTCTTGACCCTCTCAGCAGTGCCCCCAGAAAAGCTGTTATATTACAATAGGGTGTCTCTCATCTTTAGGTTGTTCAATATAATAGAAAGCATGAGCAATGACAAACTTCTGCTTGAATAATATGTCACATTTCTCACCTGACATATTCAATGAAGTATCAGCTTCAATGTAATGTTTGGGTAGCCAGAGCAGGTGTAGGGTTTCTCTCCTGTGTGTGTTCTTTAGTGAATGATATTTGAGGTACAACTGAAGCTTTACCCCCATTCAAAACAGTCAAAAACAGGGGTGGAGAACCTTTTTGGAGTTAGGGGCCACTAACCCACCAAGATATTAGTCAGGGGATGAACAAAAGTGAGAAGCACACACACAAAAACCTGCTTGCCCAGCTGTGGCCACCCCTTCCTCCCTAAAGGAATCCCTTCAGGGAAGGGGTTTCCCTTCCCGCAAGGGACTCCCCTCTCCTCCTTCCCTCCTGGGCCCTGCATGCCTCCATAATAGCTCCAGCCCTCTGCAGCTGCCGCGTGTGTGTGTGGGGGGGGAGGGTAGTAAGCACAGAAACAATGGAGCTCTTGTTTATTCAGGAGCTTCGTCACAGAGCTTTCCCACCTCAAGCCCGCTCTCCTGAGCATCTCTTCCATGTGCAGGAGAGGAACTGGAAGTGTCCGGCCCATGCTCCAGGAGAGGCTGGGGGAAAATTTTAAAATGGCCACAGGGACCCCCTGCTGCATTTCATGGCTGCTGGACTCTCCCCCATCCCTTCAAGAGCCAGATTAAATTGTTTGACAGGCTGGACAGTCCCCACCCACGATCAAAGGGTTTCCCTCCTCCCGCTATGGATTCTCTGATGTGTAATTAGGTTTGCGTTCTGACTGAAGCTTTTCCCACACTCAGGGCAGCTGTAGGGTTTCTCCCCAGTGTGGGTTCTGAGATGATTAACAAGATGCGAGCGCTGACTGAAGCTTTTCCCACAGTCAGAGCAGTCAAAGGGTTTCTCCCCTGTGTGGATTCTCTTATGTCTAACAAGTTGTGAGCTCCCGCGGAAGGTTTTCCCACACGCAGAGCAGTTGAAGGGCTTCTCGCCTGTGTGGATTCTCTGATGACTAATAAGACTTGACTGCCGCGGGAAGCTTTTCCCACAGTCAGAGCAGGCAAACGCGGTCTTCTCTATGTGGATCCTCTGATGTTTAATCAGCTGTGGGCTCCCACAAAAGCTTTTCCCACACTCAGAGCAGTTAAAGGGCTTCTCTTCAGTGTGGATTCTCCTATGTCTAACAAGGTGTGAGCTCCTAGTGAAACTTTTCCCACAGTCCAAACAATCAAAAGCGTTCTCCCTTGCGTGGATTCTCCTGTGTCTAAGAAGTTGTGTGCTCCCACAGAAGCTTTTCCCACAATCAGCGCAGTTAAAGGTCTTCTCTCCTACGCAAATTCTCTGATGACTAATTAGACCGGAGTGCCTACTGAAGCTTTTCCCACAGTCAGAGCAGTCAAACGGTTTCTCCCCTGTGTGGACTCTCTGGTGTGTCACCAGGTGGGCGTTCTGACTGAAGCTTTTCCCACAGTTAGAGCAGCTAAAGGGCTTCTCTCCTTTGTGGATTCTTCTGTGTCTAACAAGGTGTGATCTCTGACGGAAGCTTTTCCCACAATCAGAGCAGTTATGTGGTTTCTCCCGTGTATGTATTATTTGATGGCTAGTAAGGCCTGAGCGCCAACTAAAGCATTTCCCACAGTTGGAGCATTTGAAAGGCTTCTCTCCTGTGTGGGCTCTTTGATGTTCTATAAGAGTTGCAAGCTGAGAGAAGCTTTTCCTGCTGTCAGAGCAGTTGAAACTTTCCTCTCCTGAGTGAATTTTCTGGTGTAAAAAAAGGATCATTTTCAATCTGAAGCCTTTTCCACATTTATCGCAAGTGTAGGGTCCCTCTGGATGGGGAATTTTCTGTTGAATAGCTTTTGTATTTCTTTTCACCCCTCTGCTCCTGTGAGTGGATTTACCCTGTCCCTCCACTGCACAATTTCCCTGCTGCTGTCGTAGGCTATGCTGACTCTCACGGGTCTTGTCAGGACTCTGAGAAACATGCTCTTCAGATCTTCCCAGAAACATGCCATGTGGAGTCATTCGCTCCAGTCCTTCCTGCTGAAGACTCTCCCCCTTGTTCTCACTCGCCATCCCATCACCTGCTGGGATGGAGAAAGTACAGAGAATGACTCCTGTCTGAATTCTGAGCTGAAAGGAAAACTCTGAAAGGGGAAGAGAAAAGGGGGAACATACCCAAATAATGACTGGAAAGGTGAATAATCATGAGCTGAGTTCATCCTTTTCCTCCACAGCCCTTCCCCAGAGGAGAGACCCCATCCCTTCCCCCTCCTGCCCTCTGACTGGAGCTGAAGACAGGCTGAAGTGCATTTTCATCAAGGCTCACTGACACAAGCAACACCTCGTATGAGGACACAGAAATTGCTTTCTGAGTCAGTTTAGTGGATTGCTCACCGTTGTGGATGTGTCTGATGATTTCTCCTTCCTCAAAGCCCTGGAGCCCTGGGATCCACAGCTCCTCCCCTTGCTCAACCCAGGAAATCACATCAGCTTTGGAGATTGGAAATCCTGCTCGGGGAGCAATTAATCAAGTTCTGATCTTGTTCATTAAGATCTGTGCCATTACTACTTCCAGACCCAGCATCTCAATCACTCACCTGGAGAGGCTCCTTCCCCCTCTTGCAGAGACTGAGCTCCGGCTGGTACAAGATTCCAGGACACACACATCTGCAGCAAAGATGCATCCCCTCCACATACACCCCAACCTTGGGAATGGCCCCGTTTATTCCCCAGGGGAGCCGAGCGCTCTGCTACACTATCTAGGGCAGTGTTTTCCATTTTTATTTGGCCACAGAACCCTTTAAAACTCGAAAGAATTTTGCAGAACTCCTAATAACAGTCTAATATATGGAGCTGAAAAAACAGACCACAAATAAGTAAGTATAATAATAAACAAATGCTAAATAAGGTCATGAGATCAATATTTAGATTTAAAAACAAAAATCGCAAACAGTAGAGTCTCGATTATCCAACCTAAATGGGACCAGAGGATGGTCGGATAAAGGAAATGTCAGATAATACGGAAAATTCTTTTAATACAGTAATTAATTTTATAAATTTGAACTTTGTAATACCTTGAGAGGTCCAGTTCTAAACCTCCTGAATCTGCTGCCTTGATCAGCCCTTGTATTTCTCCCCAATCGGGAGTAAGATCCAGGGCTCTGCCTTGCGGCGGGAGCACAGCCTTTGCCATGCACCACTCCATGTCCCCTAGCGATGACGTGACGCAGGCAAGGTGCTTGCTGCTTTCCTCAGAAACAGGAAAAACAGGGGGAAAAAGCTACTTTGCTGATGGTGAATTCTTCAGCCACAAGAGGGAGCTGCAGACCTGCCAACCAGATCTCCCGCCCAGCCCTGGAACAGGGAAAAGGGAAAACAAGGCCATTGTCCAGTCTCCCTGGAGCCCCTTGCCATGATGTGATGGGCGGTACGTTGGATAACACGGCATGTCGGATAAACGAAGGTCAGATAATTGAGACTTTACTGTAATATTAATTTTTTAAAAATCATAACATGTTATTGTAATGGAATTTTCTCCTGGAACCCTTATTTTCACTTTGCTGAACCCAGGGTTCTGTGGAACACCATTTGGGAAACAGTGCTCTAGGGTACAACTCAGTCGCCCCTGTGGCCTGTTCCATCCCCCCTTCCTAGGGTAGGACAGGAACACACTGCTCAGGATATGAGCTCTAGTGAGGTCTTGCAGGTCTGACACCAAGACCCACAAGCAGGGCTCAGACTGCTGCTGCCACATAGCAGGTCACGAGGACTTGGAGAGAAAGCCTGTGTTGGCTGTTCAGCTGCTCTCGTGGGGCAGGGGGGGCTTGTAGTCCCCAGGTGAATGCCCTATCCCCTAGGTCACTCAGTAACCCACCCCATCTCTTTATCTTCTGGGCATCCCTTATCCTGCCGAGCCAGCTCTTGCTCTAGGACAGCTCTAGCTCCCCAAGGGCTCTGTGCGCAAAGCTCCTGGCTGGGGGGCTCGGCTCGCCCGGTTCTTTGGCTCAGATTCCCTTCTTGGACCAGGAGGCGGTAGAGGAAGTTGTCTGAACGGTGAGATGAATCCTTGGCTGGACATGTCAGACCCTACCTATGCTGTAGACCAGTGTTTCCCAATTTTATTTTGGCCACGGAACCCCTAGTTGCCTAAAATTAAAATAAATAAATAAATAAATAAATAAGGCCTCTCGGCCATGGCTCTGTCTCTAACAGAACCCTTCGCGGATCCCCAGGGTTCCCCAGACCACCAATTGGAAAACACTGCTCTAGACTCCTGACCCTGACTGTATGTGTGGGCCCTGCCAGCTGCTCACAATAGCTGCCGCTCCCGTGGCTGGCCATGGCAGCATTGGGCTGTGCTGCTTCTCCAGGGTGTGTGGCTGTTACTGCAGCTGAGTTCCCCCTCTGCTGCCTCGGTTCTACTCTGCCAGCAGCAGCAGCAGCCTTGTTGTGTGGTTCCCCAACCTTACTCTCATGGCCAGCCTGGCCTGCCATTTGTTGCCCCTTCCCTGATGTTTGTCCTTTGCACTTGTGGGTTGGGTTGGTCGATTTGGTGACTGGTCCTCATCCGCAATCCCATTTCCTTAGAGAGGAAATGCTTTAGTTAATTATGCTAATTAAATCAGTTATTGGGAACCAATCTTACCACAGTTCTGCAATCTTCTCTCGATAGAGGATATTGAAATACACAGAAAAGTGCATATACACTTTTATCTAGCTCTGTAATATAGTCACAAATTGTATCTAGGCCATAGTTGTAGTTTTGCTAGAACACAGGTGAGCTACATGACTGCAGGCCTGACAACACTGGATAAAAGGAAACTATATCATAGGCAGCGTTCTCTAAGATTTTCCATCCTCGGGCAGATTGAATTTTCTTTTGGGTGGATTAAAATTTCTTATGGGCAACACTAATATTGAAGTAGCATGTGAATGTGCACCCATCAGTACAAACAAAAAACACAAAAATATAGTTTGAATAGTCCATAGATGTGAAAGAAAATCTATTACAACAAGGGATAATTAACAAGCAGCAATGCTTATGATTATTTAATATGAATTAAAATAAAAAGAAAATGAACACTACCCTTGGCTGAAGAAGTGGGTTGTGCCCATGAAAGTTCATGATACTATTTATATATTTGTTAGTCTAAGGTGCTACAAGACCATTGTTGTTTTTTAGTTACAGACTAACACAGCTAGCCCACTGAGATCCTGGGGTATATGCATCATCATCCTTTCTAACAGACATGTGCAGGTTTCAAAGATCTTGCAAATAAAGGTTTCATCCTACAAAACAGCTAGCATCACACCTAGTACTTGCTACTTCTGATGTATAAGAGCCAGAACTCTACCAGATAGCAAAGAACTGGCCTTAATGCAATACAGTTTACAATGTATTAATTAGTAACACAGGATTTTTAAAAAAATAAATAAGATCAGAATTTTAGGTATCTGCAATGCTCAAAGAAATTAAGTTAAAAGAATCTTTTTCTTTCTTACCATAAGCCATTAACACAGAAGTGAGCAATAATTTTTTATTTTTTGGGGGGGGGGGGGGGGAACGCCAAGAATTTGGGAAGTGATCAAGGGCTGTACTCTTCCATTATATTAATGGAGGGTGTGGGGGCCTGGGATCGAGGTTGGGTGCAGAAAAGGAGCTTGGGGTAAGGGATTGGGATGTGGGGTCTGTGAGGGAGTTTGGGTGAAGTAGGGGATCATGACCTGGGCCAGGAATGCAGGAAGGGGTGCAGGAATTTGGGCTGTGACCAAGGATAGTAGATGGGGGTGCAACGTCCGAGAGGAGGGATGTAGGAGGGGATGCAATATCTGGGAAGGTGCTATTAACAGGTAGGTCAAAACCAGCCAATAGGAGCTACTGGGGGCAGGGGCAGCATGAGAAGCCTGTGTCTCCTCTCTCCAGGCTCTCAGCATTCAGAAACACACACACGGGGTCCTGCACCCAGCTTTCCTGAGTTCTGAGCAGGTGCAGGGCAGGCAGGGAGCCAGCAGAGGCTCTTGTGGCCAGATCCGGCTCACAGATCATCTTTTGCCCAGCCCTGGAGTAGAGGCTGGAGCAAGCTTCTCCACTTATAGGAGGCGGCAGCAGCAGTAGCCGCAGGCCGTGTTTTGGGCCCCGTGTAAACCCAAACCGCACTGACGGCCGCAAACAAATGGGCCAAGTATTGAGTAGCCTTGCCTTAGAGGGAAAAATGGATTGGAAGATACACATCATGGCTGTGCTACATGGGCAAGCCGCATGCTCTGCCAGTGCCGCTGGCATCAGAGCCCCGGAAAGAGCTGCCCTGAGCAGCCTTAATGACGCTCTGTGGCACTAGCAGCGATTCAAACAGCACTGCAGCTGCTACAGCAAGCGAAGATTATCAGTTACAGCACCACCTGGGATCTCCAGTGTCAATCAAGACTCCATGGTGCTCTTGGGGTGCTTATATGGAGTTGAGCACCTCCCCTATGTAATATATGTACCCTTCACCAGCCCTGTGAAAGAAGGACACACTGTAATAGCTATTACAGAGACAGGGGACTGAGCCATAGGAAGTCTAAGTGACTTGCCAAGGGTCTCACTGGAAGTCTGTGTCAGGGCAGGGAATTAAAAGCAAGTCTCCAGACACCACGTGCAATGCCTGAAACGCAAGAGAAGCTCTGCTCACGTTAATCTACTACAGAGCTGCCCCCCATAGAATGCCAGCAGTGCATGAAGTGCCACATCCACCCTCTCAGCCCCCACACCCAGCCCCTCTCACTGGCAGGGGGGATGTCACACAGATCAGCCAGTCAGGAAAGGACTCAGGGAACCGCATCCTTCTTCCAGCAGCTGAGCCCACTGGCACAAGGGGGATCCTGCAGGCACTAACAGCAGCTGAACCCAACCTCAGAACTCTGGTACCTGCTGTTCCTGCCTGGGCCCTTCCACTGACACCTCCGGCTGAGGCACAACATGGGCAAGATGCTGGGGAAGCACATTGAGACCTTGGCTGTGCACCATTTTTATGTCCCTGAACCTACTTCCCCAGGAAGGGGCATGGAGGGGACAGTCTCTCACACAGGAGCCAGGATTATTGGGGCTGATACTCCTGACATTGGGGGCAGAGGGTAATGAGGGACCCTGAACCAAACCCAACCCAGCTGCTTCAGAACCCACCCAGCTCCTGATACCCGAGGGGACAGGAATCCTTACCCAGCCAGCTCACAGCCTCATAATTCTCCTGCATCACATCCCAGTAGAGGGCTCTCTGGCCCGGGTCCAGCAGAGCCCATTCCTCCTCAGAGAAATACACAGCCACCTCCTCGAAGCTCACCGGCTCCTCCACAGCCATTTCCTGTCCCTGGCTCTGCAGGCAGGAGGCTGAGCTGGAGCAAGACATGGGTGTTCCTGTCAGAGGAGAAGGACAATTGGAGACATTTCAGAAGGGGCTTTAATCTTTTCCACCCCTCATTCTTCCCAGAATCCATCCCTGGTGACACACATGCTAGACTCTGCCATTCTGGGCAAATGCTTGAGTCTAGATAGTCTATACACGGCACTCATAAGTTAGATCCCAAATCCACATTCATTTCTCTCAATACCTGCCTTGAGTTTCAACATTCCTGGGCCTGCAACAGTAGAATTCAGTTCTCAGAGCCCAGTGTTTTCATTAAACAAGACACTTATTCTGCTGCCTGAACATGGATGTGGGTGTCTAAACATAGGCCCCTAGTCTTCCTCCATTTGTTTGTAGCACAAACTTTGGTTCTTTCTTCAGGACTAAAAGTGACAGATTTTATAAACTCTCTTCAAAACACAGTTTAAAATACATTAATACAACTATTCAGATGCTTATTGTTAAACACATGTGGGCTACGTCTACACTGGCCCCTTTTCTGAAAGGGGCATGCTAATTTTAAAACTTCAGAATAGGGAAATCCGCGGGGGATTTAAATATCCCCTGCGGGATTTAAATAAAGATGTCCGCCGCTTTTTTCCGGCTTGTAGATTAGACGCTTTTTTCCGGCTTATCTACAAGCCGGAAAAAAGCGGCGGACATCTTTATTTAAATCCCGCGGGGGATATTTAAATCCCCCGCGGATTTCCCTATTCTGAAGTTTAAAATTAGCATGCTCCTTTCGGAAAAGGGGCCAGTGTAGACGTAGCCGGTGGACTGTTTGCAGGAGGAGGTCCTAAAATTCATTGCTGAAACAAAAGACAGGACTATGCAGCACTTAGTCTTTAAAGTGCTGCATAGTCCTGTCTTTTGTTTCAGCAAGACCAGACTAACACGGCTACATCTCTATTACTATTCTAAAATTCATGGATGACAGTGTCTAAAGGGATCATTAGTCATGTACTCTGACCTCTTCTGTGGCACAGGCCAGTTCACTTAGCCCAGCTACCCAGGCACAAGGCTCTATTTCTCCAAAGTATGTTTTCTAGAAAGTCGTCCAGTGTTGGTTTTAAGACATCAAGAGATTAAGAATCCACCTCTTCCTTTGGCCATTTGTTTCAGTGGCTAATCATTTTCCCCATCAAACATTTGTGCCTCCTTTCTAGTCTGAAATTGTCTGGCTCCAGCTTTCAATTATTGGTTCTCGCTGAGCTGTATCCACTAGACTGCAGTTCCCCCCTCCCCCATATACAGACGGATACAGTGGGAGCCAGTCAGCTCTCTGCCTACTTATTGTTTGAAAACAACCCCATATTTAAGCTGAACTGACTGAGATTGAAGGTGCTGTACTTTGTGTGCTTCTATTTCACACCTTTAGCATTGTACCCCATAGACAGACCCTTAATGCTGCTTCTCCATAACATGCACACAGACAGGGAGCTGCCGACATTCAGATGTAAATAAATACCTGTCATGGCAAAGCAGCAAGGTTAGCCTCACAATCTGCATCAAAGCAGTAACAATAAGTAACAATAATGTTTCATTGTGCATCTGAGTCAGCATTATAGTCTGTGACCTCATTGCTCAGCAAATCTGTTTTCAGACATGAATAAACATGCATTAGTTGTTACCCTGCAGAAACATAAGAAACATAAGAGGGAGCCACTTTTGGTGGTCAGAACTAGCCCCCCCAGACCATTGCCAAAAAAAAAAATGCATTTTTTAAAACCCCTTGAGTTTGGCAACACAGAGTAGTAGGACTGTCCAAGTGAAGAACACCATTGGAATGTATTGTAACAGTAGGACTGTGTCTAGACTGGCAATTTTTTCCGCAAAATCTGATTTTGCAGAAAAACTTGCCAGCTGTCTACACTGGCCCCTTGAATTTCCGGAAAAGCACTGACGATCTCATGTAAAATCATCAGTGCTTTTCCGGAAATACTATGCTGCTCCTGTTCGGGCAAAAGTCTTTTTCCAAAAGACTTTTGCGCAAAAGGGCCAGTGTAGACAGCACAGTACTGTTTTCCGCAAAAAAGCCCCGATTGCGAAAATGGCGATCGGGGCTTTTTTGCGGAAAACCGCATCTAGATTGGCTTTTGCAGAAAAGCATCCTGCCAACCTAGATGCGATTTTTCCGAAAATGCTTTTAACGGAAAACTTTTCCATTAAAAGCATTTTTGGAAAATCATGCCAGTCTAGACTTAGCCTAAATGTAGCACACATAGAAACGATAACGCTGAAATATGATATTAGCAGTACAAATATTTCAGTAAAATTCTGAATATTTATATATGCAATGAAGTAATAAGACTGAAGTGTTCGCAGAACAGGGGATTACTTACAGAAATGCAGATTTTTCTAATAAGTTTGCAAGTACCAAATTATTTTCACAAGTCTCTCCGTGTGGACACATTTAATTATCTGCCCTGCAGTGAATATTCACAGGGAGCAAAATCTACCCCCACTGGCCGGCGATGTGAAAAAGCACTAGGGCTTAGGGGGACCGTATTTCCCGCTGCTGAACACTGGATACCTGCGCTACATCTACATTAGAACGTCAGTGTTCTTGCGCAAGAACTGCTCGCCAGTGTAGACAGGCAGCATGTTTTTGCGCAAAATCATGCCAATATAGACACAGCCCTGGGCTACGTCTACATTGTCATGATTTTGCGCAAAAACATGCTGCCTGTCTACACTGGTGAGGACTTATTGCGCAAGAACACTGACGTTCTAATGTGTGAAATCAGGGCTTCTTGCGCAAGAACTATGATGCTCCCATTCAAGAATAAGCCCTCTTGCACAACTGTCCTCGCACATGAGGCCAGTGTAGACAGGCAACATGAGTTTCTTGTGCAAGAAAGCCCTATGGCTAAAATGTCCATCAGAGCTTTCTTGCGCAAGAGAGCGTCTACACTGGGATGTAGAATAGTGATAGAAATGTAGCCATGTTAGTCTGGTGTAGCTGAATCAAAAACCAGGACTATGTAGGACTTTATGCCTGAGTTTGAATAAAGAATCTAATTACCTTACCCATTACAAAGATAGCTTCCCCAATTATCACCTCTAATATCATTAGCTCACAGACATTTACCTTCCCCCCTCCATCCCCCTTCTGTTCTGAAATTTGATTTGTCCTTTTCCTATGTGTTCTTTTTTTTTTTTTAATTGTATCCTTTGGTATCTATGGTTGTGACAATTTTCTTCCACTATTTGTTCTGAGGAAGTGGGTCTGGCCCACAAAAGCTCATCACCTAATAAACCATCTTGTTAGTCTTCTAAAGTGCTACATAGTCCTGTTTTTTGATTCAGCTATACTGGGAGGGATGCTCTTGCGCAAAGGCGCCTCTCTTGGGCAAAGGCACATGCCAGTGTAGACACTCTCTTGCGCAAATACTCTAAGGCAAAGGGGGAGGGGATAGTTCAGTGGTTTGAGCATTGGCCTGCTAAACCCAGGGTTGTGAGTTCAATCCTTGCGGACACAATTTGGGGCAAAAAAATTTGTCAGGGATGGTACTTGGTCCTGCTGTGAAGGCAGGAGACCTTGCAAGGTCCCTTCCAGTTCTAAGAGACAGGCAATCTCCATTAATTTTAAAATTTAATTTAAACTCTTGCATTCAAGAGTATTCACCGCACAAGCTCAGGCCAGTGTAGACGTAGCCCTGGTGAAATGACCTCGATTCCCGCTGAGCTCATGAGGCTCCATCAGCCCCGCGCTGCGCAAAGGTCCCAATTAGCATCCAATCCCCGTGGGACATAGTGACGGTGCAGCCGGCGCCCTCGGGTCTCGCAGGCTTCAGGGTTCACACGGTGAAGGGGACCCCCCCACCCACCCACACGTGGGATGCCCCAGCTGGGGCTTTGCTCGTTCCCCGCGCCCGGCACCTGGGATCAGTCTCCCCGGGGCAGCGCGCGCGCCGGGCACGAGATGCGGTCAGGGCTGAGTCGCGGGCTGAGTCGCGGGACGAGCTAGAGGAGCAGCCACTGCCGCTCCCCCCTCACTGCAGGCGGGTGGTTTAGTCCCTGCACAGCTCTCCCCCCCCCCGCTCCGCGCGGTGTTTGCCTTTGCCCGGGGCGCGCGCGCCTCACCTGCCAGCCGCGGCCCGGCTCCCCGAGAGCTCCCGGGCTGCGCTAACGTCCTGGCGCTGGAATCCGAACGGGAGTCACCGACCTGCTGCGCAGGCGCGGCTTTACCTCCACCTGCTCCTCCCATTCCGTAGCATCCCGACCGCCTTTTCAGCGCGTCCTCCCGCCAGTCACCCACCCCCGCGCTGCGATTGGCCCCTGGGCGGAGCCCGTCTGAGTCCGCGCGCCCAGCCTAGGGAGGCGGGAGCCCCCTCTCCCACCCCGTCGCGGTCATTGCGCAGGCGCCGCGCGTCCTGTGGCGCGAATGCTGAGGGAGCCGTTGTTGCCGTTACTCGACGCGCGGCTGTTGGCGGAGGAGCAGAGAGGAGGCCGGGCGGTGCCTGAGGGCTGGGAGCAAGGGGAGAGGGCAGTCGGTGGGGAGAAGCGAGTGCGAGGGGGGCAGGTATGGGGGCGTGGCAGGCGACCTCTCAGATGGAGGGGAGGCGGGGCAGATAATCTCTGAGGGGGGGTGTGGGCGACAGCGGGGGAGGGGGAGTTTTGCCTTGGGACCCAAATCACGTGTGTGTGTGTGTGTGTGTGTGTGTGTGTGTGTGTGTGTGTGTGTGTGTTGGGGGAGGGGCGGCTCCTTGTCACACACATGCGGGGGCGGGGGGCATATTAAAAACCAGCCTGGTTGCACAATGTGCGCGTGGCCCGTTCTTGTGCTTTGGGGGACCGGGGCTGAAACTGCGGCCGGGGAGGTTTCGGTTGGACAATAGAGAAAACATCCTGCCTGTCCAGGTTGTTAAACACTGGAATAAATTGCCCAGGGAGATTGTGGAATCGCTATCTCTGGAGATATTTAAGGGCGGGTTGGACAGACACCCTGTCGGGGATGGTCTAGACCAGTGTTTCTCAACTTTTTTTTTTAAATAAAGTACTCCCTTTTTAAAAAAAAATTATACGTACCCCTAGTATCTACAGTTTTCAGACACACACAACTTTTTTCTATCATTAACACATTTGTTTAAACAACTTAATCATAGCCGGACAGGCGATGAAATTTTTGGGCGTTGAAAGTACAAAAATAATAAAGCACTGTAAAACTGAAAACAAACATTCAGTTTCCTTCAAATTTCAGTTGTGTTGATGTACCCCTCAGACTTCTCTTGAGTACCCCTGGCCTTAGGCCGATTCAACCTATTCCCCCGAATCGGGCCCCACGCCCTACAGCCGCGATCCCCAACCGGTCGATCGATCACAAGGCCTCGACCAGTGGATTGCAAGGTGTTCAGGGCCCCCCATCCCCTATTCTCCCCCTACCCCTGAGAAGTCCCACTACCTATCCCCAGTGTAGTGCCGGCTTCCCCGGGGTGAACGGAAGTCTTTTCTGCAGCTTTGTGCCACTTCCAGGGATTCCAGAAGTACACTGGCTACACCCCTCCCACAGCTCTGTAGCGTGCCGGGCATGCAGCAGGGGGTGTCGGCCCCAGTGGAGGTGCGTGGTGCCGGCGACTTCCCTGCAGTACTGTGATGGCAGGACTCAAGAGGGGTGAGACAAGTGCAGGGATTTTGTCTGTGCTGTGGGAGGGGGTTTGGCCCCAAGGCAGACGCGGGAGGGGGGTTTGGCCCTGGGGCAGGCACAAGTGGGGGTTTGGCCCCAGGGCATGCGGGAGGGAGATTTGGCCCTGGGGCAGGTGCAGGACTGTGAGAGGGGTTTGGGATGTGCCGCGGGGGGGGGGGGGGGGTTGGACGGCTTCCCTCTGAGGGAATGGCGGAGGGTGGAAAGAATCCTGGGATGAGGCTGTGCAGGGCACTCTCTGCCCCCATTCCCCTCCTTTTCCCTCTCCCCAGCTGCAGAAACCTGTTCCCACTGGCCCCCTGTTCCCTCTCCCCAGTCTCAAAAACCTCTCCCCAGTACTATGTCCCCTGCTCCCACCAACACAGTTGGGGCCACACAAGTGATGCTTTGCGGAGGGGGGGGGATGGAGGAGGGGTTTTTTTGCATCTCACTTGTGTGGTCCCAACTGACTTTTCTTTGGGTCAGTGTCCCCTGACTCAAAACAGGTTATCTGCCCTTCTCAGAAATAAAGACAATGCAGAAATGTTTTGTTTGACATAGTATTTTATTTAAAATGAAGCCTGGGCAACAAACCCCCAATTGGGGCCAAGCCCCCATCAGTCCACAGCATCATTGCACTCCCCTTTCCCCCAGCCCCTACATCTGAAAATCAGTTGTACAACTATCAAAACAAATTATTTTCTTAATATGAAAGTGAAAATCTATAATTAATATTCTTTTAGAATGTGGTGACTTCTATCAATATGGGAAAGAGATCAAGAGACAGTGGTAGAAAGTACCCAAGTGGGAGTAAGAAAAAAGCCATATACAAGGCAAAGGCAGTTGAAACACAGAAGCAAAAGGGTGCTTTAAACAAGTATCTTAGCAGACCTGTTTCTACTGTTAAGCCAGAAGAGCTCAGTGAAGATGCAGATATGGTTGAAAATTCTCCAGTAGAACATACGACACAGACAGAGAACAATGGCAGTGATGAAGATCTGAAAAAAACTGTCAAGACAGTCAAGGTGAAGAGAAGACTACAAAAAGGGTTGTAACTGAAGATACTGAGGGTCAAGAATGCGTTTCTGATAATAAAGATGCGAGTGGTTTAGATCCAGAGAAGAAAGGCAACTTCAACTCTGCTGACCAAATAGAAATACCTGATGATCCTGCAACTTGGCCATAATACATTAGCCAGCATATCAGGGAGTATTTAGTAAAACAAGGGCCGCCTAAAATTATTGTAGAAGATTTCCCTAAAAATAAGATTGGGAAACACGTTTCAAAGTTTCACTGCAAAAGGAAACTTTCAAATGATGAAATTGTAGCTCATCCATGGGTGATATACTCGGTGTCAGCCGACAAGATCTTTTGTTATTACTGTAAGATTTTTTTGCTCTAATGTGAAAGTTCATTAGCATCTAATGGTTTTAATGACTGGTCTAATATTCATACAAGATTGGCCGAGCACGAAAACTCAAAAGGACATTTACAAGCTATGCTTAGTTGCTGCAACCTTCAGCAATGTTTATCTGCTGAAAAAACCATTGACTCAATACAACAAAAACTTATTGACCAAGAAGCAAAACGCTGGTATCAAGTTTTTGAGAGACTAGTCACTGTTGTTCAGTTGCTAGCAGAACGAAACTTATCATTTCATGGGTCTGATGAATGGCTGGGAATGGACGTTTTCTTGGAGTTATTGAATTACTGGGAAAGTTTGACCCAGTGATGCATGAACATTTACGAAGAATCAAGAAGACAGAAATACATGACCATTATTTAGGAAAAAACATTCAAAACGAACTTATTAGTATTGTAGGGAATGCTGTTAAACATGAATAATAGCTCAAATTAAGGCTGCTAAGTATTTTGCTATTATACTGGACTGCACTTCTGACTTTAATCATTAAGAACAAATGTCACTGACAATTAGGTATGTGGCTGATGGTGTATCACCAAATATTCCGGCAGGAGTATATGAACATTTCATTAAGTTTGTAGTAGTAGAATGCAGCACAGATGAATATTTGTACAATATCCTTTTAAGGGAACTCAAACACCAGGGATTGGTCATTGCAAATATCTGTGGGCAGGGCTATGACAACAGTGCAGATGTGAAGGGGAACATATCAGGTGTAAAAAGCACAACTTTTGAAAACAAACCCAAGAGCTTTTTTTACACCATGTGCGTGTCACAACTATAATCTCATTTTGGGCCAAAACATGTCCAGATGCAATGAGTTTCTTTGGAGTCTTGCAGCGTATTTATATCCTTTTTTTCTGCATCTACTAAAAGATGGACTATTTTTAGAAAACATGTTACTGGCCTTTCTGTAAAGCCTTTTTGCGAAACACGATGGGAATGTAGAATGCAAAATGTCAAAGCTCTGCGGTACCAAGCAGGGGAGTTTTATGATGCACTCGTAGAGGTAGCAGAAACAATTGATGATGGTGAAGCAAAAAGTGAAGCTGAGTCGCTGGCTATTCAAATGAAGGATTATAAGTTTTTGGTTTCACTAGTTTTCTGGCATGATTTACTTTTTCAAGTGAATTTTGTGAGCAAAGAGCTACAGAGTGATACAATGGATATTTCTGCAGGAATTTCTTCATTCGAAAAGCTTTGTAACTGGTTAAAAACATACAGAGAGAAGGGTTTTCAAGAAGTGTTAATTGGTGCCAAAGATCTAGATGTGACTCCAGTATTCCAGACTAAACACTTGTGCAAATGAAAAAAACAATTTGAGTACGAGTCTGCAGACAAGCCTTTTTCTGATCTAAAAGAAGTTTACAGAGTGCAATGCTTCAATCAAGTGTTAGACAAAGCTTTACAGTCACTTGAACCAACGTTTGAACAGTTACAGAAGCATGTGAGTTTATTTGGATTTTTATGCAAATTCAAAAATCTTCCCAAGGACACCATGTGAAAATCTGCTGCAGATCTGGAACTTGCATTGACAGATGTGAAACTAGTGCAGGAAAACGAACAAGTTTCAACTGTAAAATCAGTTGACATAAATGGCTACATGCTTTGTGAAGAGCTGGAAGTGTTAAAGCCAATTCTTCCTTCTGATTTTAACCCCCCCTAAAAATACTTCAATTTCTTGCATATAATAATCGATCAACAGCATTTCCAAATTTATTTATAGCAATTCGAATCTTACTGACTATTCCGGTAACTGTAGCCTCAGGAGAGAGGAGCTTCTCGAAGCTAAATCTTATTAAAACATATCTGCGATCAACAATGCAGGAAGACCGATTAAACAGTTTGGCAGTCATGTCAATTGAATGCGAAGTAATGAAGAGCTTAGAGTTAGGCAATATACTGAAAGATTTTGCTAAACAGCAAGCAAGGAAGATAAAGTTTTAAAAACATATAGGTGAGGTGTACAATAAAGTCCCTCTTATTCAACTTGATATTTATAATATATGACGCAATGTACCGAAACTTTTGTGTGGTATGTGGGGGGGTTTTTTTTTTTTTTTTTTTTGCTCAACAAAATATCCTGGGGGTCGGGGCCCCGTCAAAACTGTTCGAATTGGGCCCTGCACTTCTTAAAGCCGGCCCTGGCCAGCAGCTCTGGTTCCCTGGGCAGATCACTCTGGTTCTCAATGCACCCTGCGTCAGTTTGTCTTTTGTGCTCCGTTCCAGGCAGCACTTTTACAAACAGCCCAGTTACATAAACCTACATAGGAGGTGACTATGAGTAAGCTCTTCTCAGCCACAGGCACAGCCAGGATCTCTCCCCTCCAGGGACAATCTAGACAACCTGCTCGATCCAAGCCCCAGCTGTTAACAGTAACACACTCTAGCTGCAACACAACAGCTCCTGGCCAGGAAAAGGCTCCACACCAGCAGCCTGGCTCCTCTCTCCAAAATGGAGCCTAGCCTAACTCCCCTTTAAACCTGGGACGCTGCTCGCCCTGACTAGTGTTCTGGGCAGGAGGCAAAACTTGGCAGCTTACAAAAGCAGCCCCCAGCCACCGAATCTAACTCCCTTTGGAGAGGCAGGGCAGGAAAGCGGTGCCTGCTCCAGGCACTGCCCCACCCAGCCCTGGCAAGTGGGCACTGCCCTCCCACCCCCCCAGCTTGGTGCTGAGGAAACCCTCTGCCCCTCCCTCCTTTGTTGTTTCATGTGCTGCAAAGCTCCTCCCCTCCCCCCATCCCACTGGGTTCAGTTTTATCCCGGAGGGGCTGGATCTGCAGCACGGCTCTGGGAGGCAGCAGCAGCCACGCCTGGCCCCGGAAGCCCAACCCTCATGAGCTGGGGCTTGGCCAAGCAGCTCCCGGTCCGAGCTAAGCCCTGATGCTGGCCCGTGACCGGAGTCACTGACCTTCGCATGCACAGTCGTCATCCCCCCCTCCAATTCTGCACCATCCTGGCCAGGTTTTCAATACATCCCATAACCCCTGTCAGCTGGGCACAGTCCCAGGGCAGCCCCTTCCTGGCTTTGGCTGCTGCTTTGTGTGCCTGTGGGACTCATGGTGCTGTGATCTGGTGTAAATGAAGTTTCACTCCACATCACGGGTTGTGGCTTTGCTGACCCCTATTGCTTGTAACGCTGGGGTCACAGTGTGCAGTAGCGGGGGGCAATTTCTGCTTCATGTTCTTATCCATAAATCCTCCTGGATGTGATCAGCAAGAGTCATTAGCAATTAATGCTCATTAACATCCCATGGGATCCAAGTGCCCCCCCCATGCTCACACATGCTGGGCGCTCGTTGGAAGGTTGTAGGGGACGATCCTGTGTCTGCTGCTGGGGGGGGGGGGGCTGTGCCCTGCTTTTTGCTGTGGGGTTGGTCCCTGCAGGCCTGGCTGAAGGTGGCTGCCACCAGATTCTTCCCCAGGCCTTTGCTCCACCCGTGGGGCCCGTACCTGGCAAATGCCACCAGGTGGCAGCAGGGCAGAGAGAAATGCTGTGGGCTCTGGCAGAAGGAGTCAAGGCATTAGGACAGCTGGACCTTTCATAGCCCAGCTGGGAAGCTGCCCTCTGCCCTGCCCAGCGCCCTGGGCGGGGAAATAAAAATCCCTCTGCCCCCCACCTGCCTTTGCACACTCAGCAGGGGGCTCATCCACTGGGACAACTGTTACCCCCTCTGCCCCTACCTGTGTGGGGCAAACTTCCTCACAAGCACTGGCAGCCTCTCCCTCCTGAGCCAAATCCCAGCTCCTACCTCCTTCCTGATTTTCCCCTCCACCCACAGTTCTGCCTCACCCTGCAGTCACTTGCTCTCCCCAGCCTAGTAATTTTCTGCCCCCTGCTCAGACCCTGCCTGTCCAGTACTTGATTTGCCACCGGAACCCCTTATTAATACTTGTCAAGAGCCCAAAACAGCATCCGGACCCACCTAAGGGCAGAATGAGGGAAACAGCAACAGCAGCTGGAAGGAGAGGTCAGGGTGAAGGTGGGGGTGAGGATGCTGGCTCTCAGAGGGGGGGTCATGTCTGGGATGGATGCAGGCTCAGGGAGGGGGCTTAGTGCAGAGAGAGGAGTTCAGGCTGCTGGGGTGTGTGTGTGCATTGCAGCCCTGTATATGGTGGCTTGTCAGCAGAGGTGCACAAGGGGGGGGGGTCTTTCTGCCACAGGGATTGCCAGCTGTCTAGTGGCAGAAACTAGTGTACCGTGGAGGGTACGTGAAGAGAATAGCTGAGAAATCCTCAGGGCACAGGGCAGGAGCGGTGTTATTGCTCCAGGCTGGTGTGGTTTGTGTGTAGCAGACTTCAGTGTCTGAGCGGTGCCTCCTGTTACTGGGCTGGACTCAGTCTGCTGCTGTCCCACAGTGCCCATGTGCTCTGACCCCCCTGTTTCTGTAGCTCTGCTAAAAGAAAGACACTCTGTGTGTTACTGGCTGCTGGGACCCGGCCTGACAGGCCGCAGGGGTGACGCTGTCAGACACACACAGGGAGCTGGGGATGGCATCACAGGCTGGGAGGCGATGGATGCTGGCCTCCCAACCGTGGAATTGCAATGGCAGGTGGGGCGAGGACAGGACAGGACTAGTCCTGAAGTGTAGACAGCGATGGGTGCTGGATGCAGCAGAGAAGGGGGAGGGGCTAGGAAATTGCTCTTTGCAGCAACAGCCTCAGCAGACAAGAGCAACACAAGGTCACATTTCTCAAGGCAGCAAAACCAGTGACCCAGGCATTGGGGGGAAGAGACCCTGGAGTTTAGCTGTGAGTGGTGACGGGAGGGGTGGTACGTTAGTGACACCGTCCAGAAAGAACCAGCCAGATTGAGCCAGAGCTGAAGTGTGAGGACCAGAGAAAGGTCTCGGTGGAAGGTGGTGACCAGTGGAAGGGTCTGAGGGAGACGCAGGACATAGAAACGTTCCCACCTGCACATCTGCTGCCCTAGAGCTAGATTCCGACCCTGGTTCCTTTGGCGTCAGCTGCCAGCCAGTGTCTGGGCCTTGCTTGGTTCTGCCATTGGCAGGAGAGACTGATTGTAGGAGTTGGATGTTTCTTTGGTGCAAATTTTATTATTTACAAACAACATCCACACATTCCTGTGCCCTGAACAGGGTAGAAAAACAGCAGCTGGCAGGTCCCTTACTCAGAGCTTCATGTCTGTTTGCAGGGAACCCTGGGCCTGAAGCCAGCTCTGTCCGTCTGTGTCCTGCCAGGCTCCCGCTCACAGCTGTTTCTCCTGGTCTCTGCCTCACGCACACCCCAAGCTGCAAGCCAGTCCCCCGCCTGCACCAGGGAAACCCTCTGAGGCCTGCTTCACACTTACACTTAGATCAGCGGAGCAATGTCACTCAGGGCTGTGAAATATTTTGTGCTGTGATTTCCCCAGCTACATGGACCTAACTTCAGTGCAGTCAGTGGAATTCTGCCAGTGACTTGACTACAGCCTGTCAGAAAGGTGGGTTAACTAGAGTGACAGACAATCCATTTCTGTCTATTCAGGCAGCATATATACCAGGGGTGGGCATTCATTTTTTCCCTGAGGCCACTTCAAAAATTTTTTTGAAGTCGCCCCGGGCCACCACAGAAGGGGCAGGGCCTAAACAGGAAGGGGGACTTAAACGGGAAGGGGCAGGGCTGATTGGTCTGGGGTGGGGGAGCCTCTTTACCCCCCCCCTCCACCTATGCCCTGGAAGAGACTTGGTATGCTCCCCCACCCCCAAGCCAATCAGGGTCTGGGGGCGGGGGAGCATGGGAAGCCTCCTCCCGCCCTGCGAGGAGCACATGGCACTTAGAAGGGCATTGTTCCAGGTCATAGGATGGACAGGGGCTACAGAAGCCCATTTTTTTTCATTCCTACTGGGCTTCCCCAACCTGTCTCAGTGACACTGTTTGACCCAGGATCCCAAGTCCTCCTGCATCATAGAAGACAGCAGCAAACAGGCGACCTGGGATGAGATCGACATCTCTGCCTTGCTCCCTCAATGCTCTGTAGGGTTGGATATAAACCTGAAGTCACCTCGGGGGTCATAGAAGCTGCATGACAAAGTCCACAGGAATCGATCACAGAGCCTGGGCTATCTGAGGCTAGAGTGTCTGATCTCCGGGTCCCTAGTAGGATGTTCTTTTCCCTCACTCCTGCCCTCTTGCTATCTAAGGGCACAGGCTGAGACAGGCTCTTCGCCCCACCCAGAGCCAGGGTTGGATTCTCTCCCCAGGGAGGGAGCCGGGTGGGAAAGTGAAGATCGGGGCCTCGTCACCAGCATCGATAAATGTCACCTGCCCCTGGTCACAGTCCAGACAAACCCGGGCCCTGCTGGGGGCCCAGCTCAGGGTCAGGAGGGTCTCTTTAGGTGAGGTGAGAGCCCAAAACTGACTCAACACATACCCCACAGCCCAGACACCACCCTCAGGGCTGAGGCTGATTTCTCCCTTCCGACTCACAGACTCTCTGGCCACCCCCACTGCCCAGTATCCCCCACCCCCCACCTCCACCTCCCAGCTGTGTCTCCCTGAGGTGAATCCCTCACAGACCAGCACACAGAGCTTAGTATCAAATCTCTCAGGGGTGTCGGGCAGTGGCTGCCGTGTCTGTTCCCATCTCACACGTTTCCCATCCTCAGACAGGACGAGCTGGGGATGAGCCGTGTCTGGATCCAGAGTCAGAGTTGCTGGGGAGAGAGAATCAGAGCGTGAGGGGCAGAGCTAGCCCTGGCGGGTGGGGAGCAGCTGGGGCCATTTCTCACCCTCCCCAGCAGCCCTGTTGTGGCTGGGACAGGCCTGGGTCCTGGGCCCTGAGACTGAGTGGAGCTGTCACTGCAGTTCTTCAGCCTGGGCAATGGGACCCCACTTCATAAGTGTCCCATGTGTCTGCAGAGGCTTTGGCCTCCCCCCCACCCCCCAGCTCAGGCTGCTCCATTCCCAGTGTCAGACCCAGCGTGGAAGGTTTGCGTGAGGTCAGAGCAGAGGAGGCAGGTACCAGCTTCAGACCCCAGATGCAAATGCCCTCCCCTAATGCAGCCTCCACTTCCAGGCCAGGGTGCAGAGGGGGAGGTGCAGCGCGGGGGAAGAGCCGCCTAACCCTAGAGAGCAGGGGGTGGTATTGGATGGGGCAGCCCAGAGAGAAGGGAGGAGCTGCCAGTGTCACAGGGAGGGCGTCTCCCCAAGGCAGGGAGTAGCTCCAAGAAGAGAGCCCAGCCCTGCCATGGGGGAAGGCCAGCTGGGGGAGAAGAGCAATGGGCTGGAGGTTGGAGTGTACAACCCCTGTGTTTGGCGCTGGGGGTTTTGGAACACTGGAGGGGGCGGCCAGTGGAGGGAGGGGGTTGTGGTGCTGGAGGGGGTGAGGGCTCTGGGGGAGCCCTGGGGATGAGGGGGTTGGGATGCTAGAGGGGGCTCCAGGTTTGGGAGGCGCTCTGGGCTGGAGGTTGGAGTGTACAAAGGGGGATGGGTTCTGGATGGAGCTGTGGGGGCTTTGGGGTGGGGCCTGGGATGAAGGGATTGGGGTGCAGAAGGTAGCTCCAGGGTTCACAGGAGGGCTGGGAGGGGAGGGGGTGGTGCAGGTACATGGGGGCTCTGGTTTAGCTGGCTGGCTCCTGGTCAGCAGTGCTAAGGCCGGTTGCTTGGTGCCTGCCTGTTGTGAGGCATCATGCTGTGCTCTGGAAGTGGCCAGCAGGTCTGGCTCTGGTGGGGGGGAAAACAGGAAGGGAGCATGAGTCTAAGACACACTGCCCACAGCTCTTGCTCGCAGGCACCCTCCCCCCAAGCGCCCATTGGCCAATGGCAGCGTGGGGCCAACGCTCAAGGTAGGGGAGCGTCCAGAGCCCAGTGACCTCCCGCCGAGGAGCCAGAGCTGCTCCGGGCTACTTCCCTGCCAGCCCCGGCACAGAGCTGTCACTGGAGATGTTTCCACTGGAATTCTCTCACAATGTAACAGCCAACTCCTTCTGCCAACTCGCCCGGTCGGTGCGCTCCCAGGGGTTCCCCTCCGCGTGTCTCCAGTGCAGAGGGCAGAGTGGCTGGTGGGGGAAGGCGAAAAGGGGAGATTGCCTGCAAAGCCCCAGGCCTGCCCAAGGCCAGCAGCTTGTGGAGTCAACATGGCCTCTGCCCTCAAACTTTCCCCATATTAAGTAGTAAGGGGGCCCGGTCACCACATCTTTTGAAGTGGGCAGGCCAGGGCCCCAGGTTCCCCTGATCCAGGACCCTGGGTTGGGTTTAGGGCTGTACATGCCACAGCCGCCGTGGATTTGGTTGGTAACTTTGGCTACAATGTTAGGAAGATGCTTTCACTGGAATTTTCTCATCATTTAAAGACACTCTCCACCTGCAACCTCACCCTGTCTCAATGCTCCTAGGGATTTTCCTCTTGCTCCCTCCAGTGCAGACAGCAGAGAGTCTGGCGGGGGAAAGGATAAGAGAGGTTAGATTTCAGGCTCTCGTATTTATAGCAGCCCCCACTCCCCCGCCGCCGCCCCTGAACAGCTAGAACTGCATTTAAATTATGACAGAGCCAACTGAGACAAACTCACCTACTTAATATGAAAAGGTCTGAAACTTGCTATTTCTCATTCCGGTATCTCCCAATGGAACCAACATCTCTGCCGCCTCACACCCCTCCCAGGAGAGACAAGCCACGAGTGAGATTTAATTCTCTCTCCTCATCCCCTCCCACCCTTCGGACTTGGGTTTCTCTCATTCACTTAGTTTCTTTAGTCCTCACCTAGGCCCAGATCCTGAAAAGACTTCGGCATCAAAGTAAATTTTCCCCACTTTGGGCTTTTCCCCACTAACGGGATGCTCCGAGTTTGAAAAATCCCGGGTCTGGTTACGAGCTGCGAGGCTATTTAATCAGCATCTCGGCAGCGAGCCACGTGACGGGGGCCTCGTCTTCCACAGGCACAAATACGAACAGCAAGAATTCATTTTATTCCTGGGGAAACTGAGGCAGGGACAGGTTGGCGCCATGGGCCAGATTCACCCTGTACCGGCCCAGGCAGGGTGGGGAGGCCCATTGTGACCCCGCTGTTCAGCGGCTGCTAGGGCTGGTGCAGAGCGTGGCTCAGGCTCAGAGTCACATCCCGGTTACAATGGCCCCGTGTGCCAGGAAGCAGAGAGCCAGAGGTCCAGCTCTACACCAGCCATGTCCCTCTGTCCCTCCCCTCTCCCCCTCGCCCCAGCCCCATCCAATCCCCAGCCCTCTCAGGGACACGTCCCTCCCCCTCCCCCCCCCCCCATCTCCAACTCTTTCAGGGTCACAGCTTGGGCCTGGAGTTGCTGGGGAAAAGGCACAAGAGGTTCCTGTACTGGAGGGATCCCCCACCCTGGGGGAGGGGCTTTCTCCTTCCCTGCAGCCCATTGGCCCAGACTAGCTGCCAGAGGGGATCAGAGCTCAGTGAAGGGCCAGGCCCAGATTTAACAAGGGATTTCCATTTAGGGTCGAGTGGTAGGGTTGCCAGGTGTCCGGTTTTGAGCCGGACACACCAGTATTTGAGCTTCCTGTTCAGGAAACAAATTGAGAAAATAGAAATGTCCGGTATTTTCTAAATAAGAGATAATGTCGTTTGTGATGTCACGTCAAGTGTGTCCGGAATTTTTGTTGAAACCATCTGACCACCCTATCTCGCTGTGGGGTGTGAGCCTTTAGGCCCCTGGGCCTGGTTCTGAGGGGCTGGACCCTTGCAGCTCCCACTGACTCCACCTGCAGCTATGGAGGCTGCACAGCCCTGGAACACTCACCCTAACGCTCTCTGGTTGGGGGAAGAGACACGCAAGGGCTCCACATGAAGGGACTGGGTAAATTTGGCCCTGAATACTGTGCTCATTGGTAAGTCAGGAATTTATATGAACCATCCTGATGCTTGGGCCCTGCTCCATCTGCTCCACTTCTCTGTTTTGTCCTCGTTACCACCATACATATTGAGAATTGCTACAAAGGTCATTTTTTTCTTTATAAGTTTGGAGAAACTGAGAAAGGGTGGCCAGATGGTTTCAACAAAAATACCGGACACACTTGACGTGACATCACAATCTACATTACATCTTATTTAGAAAATACCGGACATTTGTATTTTCTCAATTTGTTTCCCGAACAGAAAGCTCAACTACTGGACTGTCCAGTTCAAAACCGGACACCTGGCAACCCTAAACTGAGATTGTGTTTTTGTATTGACTGGCTCGGATTTGGCCTGGTGAGCAGTGCGCTTGGCATAAGGGAATTGGTGCCTTAAGTGCCCTTGTTATTAAGTGCTGTGTTCCTAAGTTACTCGGTGGGATACAGATTTTTTTGATCACATAAGGTGCTTACAGACAACAGACCCCCAATGTGTACTTCCAAGGAGTAGTGAGCAAAGTCCAGAGACCCCCAGGTGGAGAAGTGAGCTATGCACATCCACCTGTGATAGGTGGAAATGAACAAATCAGAAAAGAGAATGACTTGAAAATTGTTTGGACAGCAAAAGCCCTGGCAATTTAAAAGTTCATGCGCATGCAGTGCATGAGTTATACACGATACTTGCTCAGTGAGGAGGGAGAAGCAGTAACAGGAAACTTGGAAATGGCGGAGATGCTCAATGACTTCTTTGTTTCGGTCTTCACCGAGAAGTCTGGAGGTGTGCCTAATGTAGTGAATACAAGCAGAGAGAGGGCAAATTTAGAAGATAGGATACACAAAGAACAAGTTAAAAAAATCACTTAGGAAAGTTAGATGTCAGCAAGTCACCAGGTCCTGATGAAATGCATCCCAGGATACTCAAGGAGCTGATAGAGGAGGTATCTGAGCCTTTAGCTATGATCTTTGAAAAATCATGGAAGACAGGGGAGATTCCAGAAGACTGGAAAAGGGCAAATATTGTGCCCATCTATAAAAAGGGGAATAAGAACAACCCAGGAAACTACAGACCGGTCAGTTTAACGTCTGTCCCAGGGAAGATAATGGAGCAGGTAATTAAGGAAATCATATGCAAACACTTGGAAGGTAATAAAGTGATAGGGAATAGCCAGCATGGGTTTGTGAAGAACAAGTCATGCCAAACTAATCCGATAGCTTTCTTTGATAGGATAACGAGCCTTGTGGATAAGGGAGAAGCGGTGGATGTCATATACCTAGACTTTAGTAAGGCATTTGATACGGTCTCGCATGATATTCTTATTGATAAACTAGGCAAATATAACTTAGATAGGGCCACGATAAGGTGGGTGCATAATTGGCTGGATAACCGTAGTCAGAGAGTTATTGTTAACGGTGCTAAATCCTGCTGGAAAGGGATAACAAGTGGAGTTCCGCAAGGGTCTGTTTTGGGACCCGTACTGTTCAATATCTTCATCAATGATGTAGATATTGGGATAGAGAGTACGCTTATTAAGTTTGCAGATGATACCAAACTGGGTGGGGTTGCAACTTCTTTGGAGGATAGGGACATAATTCAAAATGACCGTAGCAAGTTAGAGAAATGGTCAGAGGTAAACAGGATGAGGTTTAATAAAGAGAAATGCTAAGTGCTCCACTTAGGAAGGAACAATCAGTTCCATACATACAAGATGGGAAGCGACTGTCTAGGAAGGAGCATGGCGGAAAGGGATCTAGGGGTCATAGTGGACTACAAGTTGAATATAAGTCAGTGTGATGCTGTTGCAAAAAAAGCAAATATGATTCTAGGTTGTATCAACAGGTGTGTTGTAAGCAAAACTCGTGAAGTCATTCTGCCGCTCTACTCTGCACTAGTTAGGCCTCAGCTGGAGTACTGTGTCCAGTTCTGGACACCACATTTCAAGAAAGATGTGGAGAAATTGGAAAGGGTACAGAGAAGAGCGACAAGAATGATTAAAGGTCTAGAGAACATGACCTATGAAGCCAGGCTTCGTGAACTGGGCTTGTTTAGATTGGAAAAAGGAAGATTAAGGGGGGACATGATAGCGGTTTTCAAATATCTAAAAGGGTGTCACAAGGAGGAAGGAGAAAATTTGTTCCTCTTGGTTTCTGAGGACAGGACAAGGAGTAATGGGCTTAAAGTGCAGCAAGGGAGGTTTAGATTGGACATTAGGAAAAAATTCCTAACTGTCAGAGTGGTCAAATATTGGAATAAATTGCCAAGGGAGGTGGTGGAATCTCCCTCTCTGGAGATATTTAAGAACAGGTTAGATAGACATCTGTCAGGGATGGTGTAGACGGAGCTTGGTCCTGCCTTGAGGGCGGGGGGCTGGACTCGATGACCTCTCGAGGTCCCTTCCAGTCCTATGATTCTATGATTCATAACACGCAAAGGTGTTTGGAACAGAACTAATCAGTGTATAATCTGGCTGTACGTAACATGTCAGACATCGTAAGGGGTAGTTGGATCATCACTGGAGAAATGCAGTATGATCCACCTATGCCCCGGAAGAAGATAACTAGGCAGTGTTTGTGTTCATTTCTCACTCTAACAGGCACTGCAATGGTGAAAAATGATTTTTGGAACAAATAAGGGGTTAAATTAATCAAACTGAATGTCTTTGACCCTAAGTCTGTGCCGTTCTCACCACGCCTCAGTCCCTTCTAGGTACCTTTGAACTTCCTCAGTGTCCCCGACAGCGCAAAAGTTTTCTGGGAGAAACCACTGACTCGCTTGTCCAGCTCAGAAGAAATCTCCTCTGGCAGCTGGAACTGCCCCGTCTCACACCTGAAGAGAAACAATGTCACAGGATTACACTGCATTGAGTGACTCGGCTCTTAAATTCTTGCTAGTCAGTAGCTGCTCTAATGTGCCTAAGATTTAGAATTCCTCCAATTCTCCCAGCCGGAGAGCAGGAGCATCACTGCCCATAGCCATGCAACACTCCTCTCAAAAGTCCCATTAATAGTCTTGAAATCCAGCCCGGAGAGACCAGCTCTGGGGACAAAAGGGGAATTGAGTTTCCATGGGCAATTCACTCCTTGGCCTCCAGGCTCTGAGGGACAGGACGTTCGTAGGTGAAAGGCTGTAGGAATCTGCCCACTAGGGACTAGACTGAGACACCAGCTCCTCCTCCCCTGCTCATGCCACACAGGTCTCCAAACAGCCCTGGGATGGGAAAGTCTCTTGATTCCTGCTGCCCTGGGCTGAATGGTGCCCAGTGCCCAGTAGCGACAGGCCCATGTTCCACCCCCACAGTCCGGAGGCAGCCAGTCCCCAGGGAGGCGACAGCTCGAGGAAACACCTGAGGTCAGACTGTGCCCCTGAATAGAGAACTGCTGTGCCAGGGTGAGACCCTCAGGTTGAAGTTGATCAGGGAGATTTGTGGCCAGCCTGTGACCTTCCCCCTCACATCTGGCTGTAGAGCCCTGGGGGGATGTGGTGCGCACATCAGCTCCAAGCTCCTCCCCAGCATTGTGCAGTGCGATGGTGGTGAGAGAACCACGTACCTGCTCAAGGTGCTTCTCGCATCCTGCAGGAGAGAGAGAAGAAAATCTCAGCCTCATTGGACACACACAGGGGCTTGAGAAGGGATTTTGCAAACATGGGGAAGAGAGACCCTGCCCTGGCCCCTGAGCGAATGCAGCTTGGCCATCTCTAATACCTGTGTGCTTTTAACTCTGCAAAGCAACAACAGTCACTCATGTGTCAGCAATTCACACGCCGAGTTACACCCAGATCTGACAATGTGACCCTAGTGCTTGTGATTCAAGTACCTCCCTTTCCTCTGTGGGGATATGAGACGCTTCCAGGTCCTGGAGCACAGAGTCAGAGTTTCTCACTGTGTTTCTCCCTCAGTCTCACCTGCAGGAAAATCATGCCAGTGTAGACGTAGCCTCTAAGGCTGCTCTGGCTCAGGGTAAAGGAGCTGCCGTGTCACCCATGCTCATGATTTTAAAATGAGTCTTATGATAATTGGGGCTTTAACAAACCCACCAGCCTCTGGAAGCCTGTGATAAGGTGAGACCCTTGGGTTTTGTTTCTTAAGCAAAGAAAGTTTCCCCATTTTTTTATATTAAAAAAAATCCGTGTAAAAATTGTGATCTGAGTGCAGCCTAATGGTCTGAGAAGGCAGAGGGTGAATAGAAATAACCCAACATTTATTATTTTACTAGCTGGAGTTACCCAGCATTGCTCGGTCCTGCCCCCTCACCCAGATCTCCCCCAACCAGCTCTGCTTCCCACCAGCTGCCCTCCCTCAATCTCTCCTGGCCAGCCCCGCTGTCCACAACCCCTCCCCCGACCAGCTCTGCTTCCCGCTGGCTGCCGCTCCTCCCCGATCTCCCCCGGCCAGCCCTGCTCCCCCCGCCCCCGCCAGCTCTGCTTCCCACTGGCCGCTGCCCCTCCCCGATCTCCCCCGGCCAGCCCCGCTGCCCCCAGCCCTCCCCCCCGACCAGCTCTGCTTCCCGCCAGCAATCCTTCCCCTGATCTCCCCTGGCCAGCCCCGCTGCCCCCAGCCCTCCCCCCCGACCAGCTCTGCTTCCCACCAGCAACCCTTCCCCTGATCTCCCCCGGCCAGCCCCGCTGCCCCCAGCCCTCCCCCCCGACCAGCTCTGCTTCCCACCAGCAACCCTTCCCCTGATCTCCCCCGGCCAGCCCCGCTACCCCCAGCCCTCCCCCCCGACCAGCTCTGCTTCCCACCAGCAACCCTTCCCCTGATCTCCCCTGGCCAGCCCTGCTCCCCCCGCCCCCGCCAGCTCTGCTTCCCACTGGCCGCTGCCCCTCCCCAATCTCCCCCAGCCAGCCCTGCTGCCCCCAGGCCTCCCCCCCGACCAGCTCTGCTTCCCACCAGCAACCCTTCCCCTGATCTCCCCTGGCCAGCCCCGTTGCCCCCGCCCCCCCCCCTTCCTCCTGGCCAGCCCCGCTCCCCTCCCGGCCGATTCCTCCCCCAGCGCAGCGGGTTATTTTTTATTTTTACAGTTTGAGATTGGGCCCGATCAGGTCCAAAATACCTTAAAACCTTCTCCTGGAGGAAAGGTTATCCCATGGTAAGTTTGGTTGCGGTAGCTCTTCTAGTGTCCAAGTTATTAGAGCACAAACATACCAACATTCTCCTTTATATATTAGATTTGAAGTCTTGTGGTTTTCATTTCAGGGGTCCTGACTCAGGAGCTTTAGAAGTTCGGTGCTGCCCGGGTTGAGAGAATTCAGGCCTTAACTCTGTTTCTGCTGCCCATGGAAAGCCACCAGATCCAATGCCATCGGTTATAAAACCAGACCAGTTAAGAGAAAGGGAAAAAGAGAGGGCAGGGCATGGGGTGGGGAGGTGCATGGAGCTGGCTGTGGGGCCAACCAGCAAACAAGCACAACGCCCTGGATTGCGGTTGAACGAAAGAGAGAATTGAGAATCTTCGTTTTTTCTGTAGTAAGCCTTCAGCGCCTTTGCTGGAGCAGCCCGGCCTGAGAACATGGACTGATCAGCATGGCCTGCGTCACGTCATCCAAACCCAGGAGTTTGGCTGGAGGACACAAGAGCTATGTCTACACTCTTGTGCGAGTAATATGCAAATGAGGCTAAGCATGGAATATTGCCGAGCCTCATTTGCATACCTAATGAGCTGCCATTTTTTTCAGAAGAGGCTCTTGCACCAGAAGGAGCGTCTACACTGCCCCTTCTTGCGCAAGAAAACCCCTCTTGCGCAACGCCGTTCTTCCTGAAAAGTAATAGGTGTAACGGCGTTGCGCAAGAGGGTTTTTCTCGTGCAAGAAGGGGCAGTGTAGATGCTCTTTCTTGCGCAAGAGCCTCTTCTGAAAAAAATGGTGGCTTATTAGGTATGCAAATGAGGCTCGGCGATATTCCATGCTGAGCCTCATTTGCATATTACTCGCGCAAGAAGCCGCGAGTGTCGACCTAGCCAAGAGGTTTTTGCTTCTCAAACACGGACACGCTGGGCGTTTCCCGCATTACTTTCTGTGCATTCTGAGTTTGCTCTGCTCACGCCCCCAAACTGCTCTGCCCAGCCAGGAGAGCGAGAAAGTGGCCGTGGTTCAGGTAAGCGCTGAGATTGTCACGGAATCGCGGGAGCTGGGGCGTTAGGAGAAACACCAGCTAGGGACAGAGCCTGGGTGAAGCCAGCAAAGTCTGGGACAGCCCCAGGGGGATGTGTTGGGAATGAGATGGGGACAGGAACAGCGGCACTGCTGACTGCAGGTCCTTATCTGGCCCCCTGCCTGAGCCCCTCCCGCCTGCCAGTGAGCTCAGCCTCAGGCCGGGGTCCAATAAATCAGCTGTGTGAGTTCAGACAGAGCAGGCCACTGAGCCTGGCTCTGCTCAGGGTAACTTAGCGCCTTTGCCGGGCAGCCCTCTCCCTCTGTAGGGACCCAAACCTCCCCCTCCCCGGCTCCCTGCCTCGTGGGGAACTGAAGGAAAACCAGCGGGGTGGGCATAGGGGAGGGGCTGTGGGCAGATAACTCTCCTCCCTTGCCCAGCAGCTCCTGGGTTTGGATGACGTGACGCAGGCCATGCAGATCAGGCAATGACCTTCCTTTCTTCCAGGAGCACTTCCCTGTGGTTGTACAAATGAGAAAGTGCTCCTGCCCAAGGGGGGAGATTCAGAGACTGGGGGCGGCCAGTGTGAGCTGCTGTTTTGCTTCTGCCCAGCGCCCCAGTGAGGCCAAGGAGCACCCCGGGTGGAAGGGGCGGGGCTGGATTTAAACCCCGCTGTAGGGTCCTGCCCGGTTCTCAGAACAGGCAAATTGTCCCGTGTTTTCGGTCTCCCCGCAACAGCGCTGGCAGGTCCTGCTGCTGCCAGATTCCCGCTCGCCGGCCCACCAGCTGCGAGTGGGGGCTGGGGGGGGGGGACAGTGGCTGCTCCCCCAGCTGGTCTGTTAGTGCAGCCGGATGCTGCGTGTCAGCATCCGGCAGCAGCCCCCCCCATCCTGTTTCCATCTGGCACTGACTGCGCTGCAGCAGCAATGGCTGGTCCGTGCGAGCAGGTGCCAGGCGGCAGCCGGTGACTTGTTCCCTCTGTTGACCCCCCCCATTGTCCCTTTGCATCCTCCCTCCCCTTGCTGCCCCCGCCCTGCTCTGCCCCTTCATGCCCCGCAGCCCCCCTGCTCCTCCATTGCCCCCTGTGGGGCACAGCCCTGCCCACATGTTGCCTCAGGGAGATGCGATCCCAGGCACCAGGAGAGGGGAGTGTGTGCTGGGGCCCAGTCTGGCAAGCAGGGAGGAGCGCCCCAGCCAGCTCATTTGGTCACCTCCCCCGTGTGAGCGGTGCACCGGGGTGTGTGCGGGTCCCTCTGCCGTGTGAGCTGGGAGCCCCGCGCCTGGCTGCTCGGAGCCTGCGCCTGGCCCCGGGACGCTGGGAGGGCGGGGCAGGGCGCAGCATGGCACTAGGAAGACGGGTGGGCGCCTGGCCCCAGCGCAGGGCAGCCCCGGCTGGTGACGCTGAGCCTGGCGGGGCATGCCATGGCCATGGTGGCTGCTCCCGGCTGCTGACTCAGGGTATGTCTACACTACCCCGCTAGTTCGAACTAGGAGGGTAATGGAGGCATACCGCACTTGCAAATGAAGCCCGGGATTTGAATTTCCCGGGCTTCATTTGCATAAGCGGGGAGCCGCCATTTTTAAATCCCCGCTGGTTCGAACCCCGTGTAGCGCACAGCCCCACCCCCACGCAGAACATCCCGGCGCGGCGGGGCCCTTTGTGGTGCAGGAGCTGCGAGCCGGCAATTTGTGCAGTTGACGCCTTTTTTCTATTTTTTTGTCCATAGCGGCGCCCGGAGAAATTGTGCGGCCTTGGACCCCGCAAAACTCTTATCCGCCCCTGCCTGATGGGACTCCGTCTTCTCTTCTCCCCCCGCCTCCCGCCTGGATCCCCGTGTCTGGCTCTCGACACAGTCCTCCCTCCCGCTACTCTCTGGGCCCTGTAACCTCCCCACCACACACACACACACCTGCCCAGGAACCCAGCCCCCTTGTGCTGTGTCCTGACAACTTCACCCCTGCCTGGGACCCAGGGGATTCTCCCTCCCCCTTCGTCTGAGGAAGGGGAACTCTGGTGTTTGCAGTGCCCGTGTCCCCAAATCCCTCCCTGCACAAAAGAGGGGGGGGGGGATTTTTTTGCTTGGGGCGGCAAAAAACCTAGAGCCGGCCCTGTCTATACATACTCAGCAGGGCCAGTGGACAGGCTGCTTGGGCTGTGCTGAAGGTCCAGGAAGGGAGTGAAAAGATGCAGGTTTTTTTGAAGGGTGGGGGACTCCTCCCTCTTCCCCCCAATCTCCATCCCTGTTGGCAGATCACCTGGGCCTGTGTCAGGACCCAGCTTTGGGCTGCAGCCCACAGTTTGGAAACCCCGCCCTGGATACAGCTACCTTGTCCTTTTCCCTCTGGGATGTGCACCCTCCCCCAGCTGTTAACATTGCCAGAGGGCAGCATTGGGGCAGAGTTAGCCCTTTAGGGGCAGACGGAAGCAAAACGGGCATTGGGTGTCAGGCTGACAAGTCAGGACGTGGGAGCTGGCGTGTACCCTGTTCTGGGTGGAGTTAAAGCTCCCTTGACATAGCTGGGAGGAGGCATCTTCACTTAGCACAGCCGGAAGGAGGTTTCGCCTAGAACAAGCCGAGAGGGTCTGAGCTGAGGAATTAGTGCCAGGTAGGCACAGGACTAGGCTACTGCTCGGAGGAGGGGCATGTGAGCTGGGAGCAACGCAGCCCAGACATGGAGGCAGAGCAGGAAAACTGCGTGAGTCCATGAGCATGAGCGACAAGGAGTCCTGTGGCACCTTATAGACTAAGGCTGTGTCTACACTGGCGCGATCTCGCACAAAAGCGGCCGCTCTTGCGCAAAAGCTTGCTGCCTGTCTACACTGGTCACGTGTTCTTGTGCAGGTAAATTGACGTTCTACTGTATAAAATCAGGGCGTCTTGCGCGAGAACGCTGACGCTCCCACTCAGGAAGAAGCCCTCTTGCTCAAGAGCTCTTCTGGAAGATGGCAGTAAAGACAGGAAACATGAATTTCTTGCGCAAGAAAGCCCTACCGTTAAAATGGCCATCAGAGCTTTCTTGTGCAAGAGAGCATCCACACTGGCACGGATGGTCTTGTGCAAAAGCACATCTCTTGTGCTAAGGCACATGCCAGTGTGGACGCTCTCTTCTGGAAGGGTTCTTGCGCAAGAACTCTTCCGCAAAAGAGTTTTTGCATGAGAACGCGCCAGTGTAGACGTAGCCTATCAGATGTACAGGAGCATGAGCTTTCGTGGGCAAAGACCCGCTTCGTCAGATGCCCGTGAGCAGGGTGTGTCTCGGACGCACTGGAGGCTTGGAGCCGAGAGCGGGGAGGCGGTTCTGTTATTGGTTCCTGCTTGTGTCCAGTGAAGCAGACGCGTGTATGTTCCTTGTAAATAAACAAGATTGCCTCAGTGGGAATGGCAGACTCCTCTGGCCTCCATCTCCCCGAACACCCCCAGGGCCCAGGCAGCAGCAGCTTTATCGTGTAGCTTCATTGCATGTCTATCAAATGCACCTGGCTTGGAACCCAAACTCACTGGCATCAGGCGTGCAGGGCTCAGCTGGAAAGTCCTGGCTTCCTGTTCCCTCCCTGGAATCAGTTGCTCTAAATGCAGGTTCCTGATTCCCTGCTCACTAATGCCGAGGGGAAATGGCAGGGCTGGGAGGAGCAAGGTAAATGTGGGCCTAAGGGTTGAGTGACATGGGTACAGCGGGGGGGGGGGGCTCCCTTTACACACAGTAATCGCCCTCTGGACATCATTAAACACCCAGCCAGGGGCACCACTCAGAGTTTATTACAGGGATCTACCAGGCAGAAGCTTACAGGGAATGGGATGAAGAGAGCAGAGGCACTGCAGGGACTAGAGAGGGTCTGGAGCTCCGTGCCTGGGCTCATATTGTTGCCCTTCTCCGTGGCGCTGGCTCCCGGGGAGGAAGAGCTTGCCCCGCCAGCCTTAGCACACGTCTGTTGGCTTCACCAGGATGAAGGAGGCCTTGCACTCCCCACTGCTGCAGAACCCGGCCCAGTAGATGTAGCCTTTCGCATTCAGCAGCACGTTCTGGCACTTGTCGTACCACCAGCCTCCATAGCTACTTGCGCAGTTCCCGCTGGCTTGGTCCTGGTCACGATCGTGCGTGCTAAACTTCATGTTGTCGTGTATGCCCCCCTTGCCGGCGTGATAGGTGGTGAGATAGTCGTCGGCATCCCCCAGGTATCTGCCCAGCCGCAGCGGGTACCCGCTGGCCTCATCCTCCACGCGGAAGATGTCGTACTCCGCAAAGCGGGTGGTGTTGGATTTGTCCACCACGACAAAGCGGACCTTGTAGGTGTTCTGATGGGTGAGCAGGAACAGGTACTCGTTGCCCATCCAGTAATCGTTCTGCACATTCCCGAAGCCGTACTTGTAGGTGCTCCAGGACTCCAGCCAGGTGATCTCTGTATTATGAGAATTTCTCTGCACCACGGTCCAGCCTTTGCCTTCGGTGTCCATGTCGCACCACACCACCTGCGGGGGAGAGCCTGCTGGCTGGATGACATAGATCCCGCTAGGGCTGTCTAGGGGGATGCAACTGCAGTCCCTGGGGAACCCTGAAATGCCACAGACAGTGGGGTTAAGGGGCGGTTGAAAGAGAGAGCCAGGGGGTTCAGAGACAGACCCTAAGTATTTCCCAATTCTACAGGCTCTGCCCTGGCCACAGCATCCGGCTCCAGCTGGCAACCTTTGTTTTGTGTGAAATGAGTTTCTTTCCCTGCTGGTTCTGAAGAAATCCTCCCAAAGATTAGTCGGGGGTAAGCCCCGGCCCTGTCCCCTCCTGGAGTCTGTGCTGCGGGGGGAATCGCTCCAGCTGGGGCTGCTCCCCCCATCTCCATACAGACTGAATTGGGAAACCGACACGGGCCGGGGTAAATGGGGTTGGCAAAGAGCGGAAGGGAGACTGGCACCAGACGGCCCTTGGCATCCAGTCTGCTCAAAACACCCTGCTCTCTCCGGCGCCTTGGAAACTTCCAGCCAACGTCCTGTTGCGGGGCTTGGAGGGGTGCCCAGAACTGGCTGGGTCCAACGAGAACACCGTGGTAATAACGGCCCCGCCCCTCCCCACGGTCCTCCCTTGAGCCTGAGTCCCCAGCTCCCCTTCCCCCCCAGGTCAGCCTCCCTGTGTGCCCCCCCCACCCAGCCCCTTTATGTGCCTCTCACGTCTGGCCCCTCCCCGTAGCTGAGCTGAGGAGGAGAAGCTGCTGAGCACTACAGGGGGCTGCCAGTGGGGCCGGCTGAGACCCCTGCCTTCCTGGGCAAGCCCCTGGGCAGCCCCCCCCCCCAGAGCACTACTAGCCCCAGGTAGCTCCATGTGCAGCCTCCTCTCTGCTCAGGTTATCAGCTGGTCCGTGGTGGGGGGAGGTGGGGCCAAGGCAGGGTGAGGTTTGAGCAGCCCAGAGCCCAGGGGACGCTGATGCCTGTGCCCTCTGTCACAGAGGCGGCTCTGGAGAGCCAGGGGACTCCTCGGTCAGGCCGCTTTAGTGTAGGGGGGGTTTACACTTGGTCCTTGATGGTGAAACTGAAGCGTAGCAATCGGCCAGTCGGGGGATTGCACCCTGGTCCCTACAGCGGCTCTGCCCTGAGCTGGTTCTTCCGCCCCTCCAGGCTCACAAAGCGAAGCAACAAGCAGCAGCTCCCACACCCCAGCTGGCCCGTTCCCAGGGGCTGGAGGCCTCCAGAGGGGGTGGGCCTGCTGCACAGGGAGGACTCCGCTTCTCTTGGGGCCCTGCGCTGGCGGAGGGTGGCTAGACGGCACGTTCCATGGACACGTGAATGCAGGGATTGCACACGGGCCAGGCCGACATTAGAGGCTTTTTTCACTAAAGAAGAACGTGCTCCGCAGTTTGCGTAGCTTTTTCCGATTGCTTTTCCAGAAGAGGTTTTGCCGCCATTTGGCCCCGTTTAAAACAGGGCCAAATGGCAGAAAATCCTCCTCTTTCAGCGGAGCCCTTACGCCTCCTAGAACGAGGTACACAGGGCTCCCCGAAAGAGCCTTTGCTCTTTGGCAAAAAAAAGCAGAAGAGCAAATGTGTTCCCTGGATGCAGCGGAGTTTTTCCAGGATACCTCTGATATCCCAGGAAAACTCGCAGTTAAGATGTCCCCTGGGAGGGGGGAGAGGAGCATAATCAGGCCCACGGGACCCTGATCTTGAATGTGGCTGACGATAGATGCTCACCGCTTGGTCCTCTACTCACCTTTCTTGTCTTTTAGGGCCCCAGTGCCCTGCATGGGGGCTGTGCAAAGCAGTATCAGCACCGACAGCATCAAGAGACGCAGGAGTGAGTTGGGCTGGAACCCTGCAAGGAACAGAAACCACTGGACATGAGACAAGGGGAGAGTTTTCCGAGTGCCTAAATCCTACTAAACGTCAAGGGGACTTAGGCACATAAGTGACTCAGCCCATTTGAAAATGTTACTCAGAGATTTAAGGCAGCGCAGGAGGTGGCTGGATGGTAAAAGGACCCAGCATGGTGGCTCGGCAACCCAGAGAGGAGGCCGAGCTGCTCTTCACTTCACCCGCCCACAGCTCTGCCACTCTTGAGTCTCTGCAGCTCCCGGCACTGAGCCCGGTCTCCTGATGGAATGGAAAACTCTTGCTCAAGGCCTGCGTTGGCAAAGGGCCCCCTGCTTTCCCAGCTCCTTGGCTCCCCGCAAGGCCTCCCTTGCCCAGTGTGAAACCAAACGAATTCCCCAGCTCCCAGAGAACGGCTGCCCCCAGACAGCAGCAGAGATGTGCCAGACAGAGCCATGAGCATCACACTGGTCTTGTTCCCGCCAGTCCCTGAGCTCTCTGCTGCCAGTCTGCCCTGCTCCAGGGGGTGACGCACAGGAGCTGCTCTCGCCTGGTGTCCAGCTGCCATGGTAGGATGTGTCTGTCCTGCTTCTCAAATGGTAGACGGGGCAGTAACGCGGGTGGTTTGCTTATGGCTTGTGACTCCAGAACAGAGGTGAAGCAGAGACGCCCGAGGCAGGTTCTCCAGACCCCCCGTGGCCGGAGCAGTGTGTTGTCTGCTTCATTCGTGTTTGGATAAAGCTTCCTGTGGGGAGGAGGAGGGGGGGGGGGTACGTGTGCACCTGGACATAGGTGGCAAGTGACATGGGTTGGAGCTGCTCAGGCACCATGAACATTGAGGGCTCCACTCCAACAACTACAACCCAGCTTGAGAGTCACTGTGATGAATTCGGAAGCTGGAGCAGCCGGGCCTTGCTGTAGAGAGTTTGTTTATAAACAGAGGCGGAGGATTAAGGTACCAAAAGGCTTATCGTTAAAGTGAACTAAGGCTCATGAGCTGGTCCTTAAAGCATCGTCAGGTTCTCCAGTCAAAGGATAAGAACCTAAGGGTGGGGGAATAGAGGAGTTTTGTTGGGCAGTTTAGAGGAGAGTTTGAGAGGGGCTAGATACATTTAACACTTCACATTCTTTAAACGTCTTTAAAATAAAACCGAAACCACCTGATTTAAAAAATAAACATCAAGAAAGGACAAGCTCTAGGAGAACAAAGAGGATGTAGGCAGAAGCCCAGCATCAGGGGAAACTTTTGGGAAAGGGGGAGCCTATACAGGAAGGATGGGCTCCACATAAACCGAAATAGAACCAGATTGCTGGCACTTAAAATTTAAAAAGTTGTAGAGCAGTTTTTAAACAAAGGTCTTGGGGAAAGTCGACCGGTGCAGAGGGCACATGGATCAGACAGAGACATTCTGTAGAGGAGAGTCTATAAATGGAGACTGTCTATGTCCTAGTACAGAGGAGAAGATGGAAGAGAAGAAGATCTGGGTGAATCATGTGAGAAACAGTCAAATGAAAAGAGTCCCGTTCAATCCCATCATGTAATCACAGACAGAGAAATAGTGACAAGTTTTTAAAGTGCTTATACACAAACACGGTGGCTGTGTCTACACTGGCCACTTATTCCGGAAAATCAGCCGCTTTTCCGGAATAACTTGCGAGCTGTCTACACTGGCCCTTTGAATTTCCAGAAAAGCACTGACGATCTACTGTAAGCCGCTTTTCCGGAAATACTATGCTGCTCCCATTTGGGCAAAAGTCCTTTTTCCGGAAAACTGTTCCAGAAAAGGGCCAGGCCCAGCTGCGCGCGGCACTTTGATCCAGCTGGCTGGGGGCTGGGCCTGGCGGCCCCCGCAGCATGGGGCTCACGAATGACAAAGCTTGTGCATCCCTGGCGTACAAGGCACATGGGAAAATATGGTTACGGTAGAAACGCGTCTTCATAGACATATTTCATTAGAAACACCTTATTTGTGGTGACAAAACCTGAACTCTCAGGAAATGTCCCAGCCCAAATCAGTCTGAGAAGCTGCCATCAGTGTCAGGTTTCATTGCGAGAGAGGTGAGTAGCCCCAGGTGAAGGGCTGAGGTTTTTGGAGGAGAAAGATTTCAGTGAGTCTCACAAGCCAGAACTAAAATGTTTTGATTGAAGTGAAATAACAGTCTGGGGTCAACCAGCCTTCAAAATACGCTCCCCATTTCTTGACCCTGCGAAAATGACGATCGGGGCTTTTTTGCGGAAAAGCGCGTCTACATTGGCATGGACGCTTTTCCGGAAAAAGTGCTTTTTCCGGAAATACTTATAATGGAAAACTGTTCCATTTTAAGCATTTCCGGAAAATCATGCCAGTGTAGACGTAGCCGGTAAGTATAAATAATAAGATGAGTAAACTAGAGTGCCTCGTATTGAAATAACAGGTCTCACAGAAACTGGATGGAATGAGGATAATCAATGGGATGAATAACCAGGGTATGAAATATATTGGAAGGACAGAACAGGTTGTGCTGGTGGGGGAGTGACACTACATGTGAAAGAAAGCATCGTATCAAATGAAGTAAAAATCTTAACGGAACTAATGGTACCATCGGATCTTTATGGATACTAATTCCATGCTCTAACAATAAGACTATTGCAGTAGGGATATATTACTGACCCAACTGACCAGGACGGGGATAGTCACTGTAAAATGCTCAGGGAGATTAGAGAGAGACCATAAAAATAAAAATCCTCAATAATAGTGGGAGAGTTCAACTATCCCCTTATCAAGATCTTAAAAGACTGCTTCTTGGACAAGCTGGTTCTGGGACACACGAGAGGCGAGGCATTTCTTGACTTGATCCTAAGTGGAGCGCAGGACCTGGTCCAGGAGGTTACTGTAGCTGGACTGCTTGGAAATACTGACCCAATTATAATTAATATAATTATATTTCCCCCCCTGTGGTGGGAAAAACATCACAGAAGCCCAACACTGCGGCGTTTAATTTCAGAAAGGGGAAGTACACAGAAAGGAGGAGGTTAGTTAAACAAATTTAAAGGTACAGTGCCAGAAGTGAAATTCTTGCCAGCTGCATGGAAACTTTTGAAAGATGCTATAATAGCTGCTCAATTTAAATGTATGCCCCAAATTTAAAAAACAACAAAAACACAGTAAGGGGACCAAAAATGTGCCATTGGGGCTTACTAGCCAAGTAAAAGAAACAGCGAGAGGTAAAAAGGCATCATTTAAAAAGCAGAAGTTCAATCCTCGTGAGGAAAATAGAAAGGAGCATAAGCTCTGTCAAATAAAGTGTAAAAATGTAATTAGGAAGGTCAAAAACTATCTGAAGAGCAGCTAACCAAAAACTCAAAAAGTAATCTCTGTCTCTCCGGGGTAGGCACGGGGAGAGCTGGGGCTATGGCTCTGTGGCCTCAGCCTTCCCCAGCCACCAGGCTCAGATCTACCTCAAACCCAAATCCCCTTGCCTCTCTTCCTTCCCGCCCCTTCTTCGAGGCCCTGCCGCTGCTCCACCCCTTCTCGGAGGCCTCCCCCTGCTCACTCCATCCCCCTTTCTCCCCAAATCTCTTTTGCTTTCACCAAGCTGGGGTAGGAGGTGAGGGTGCAGGCTCTGGTCTTCAGCCAAGGAGTTTAGAGTGTGGGAGGCTCCGGGCTTAGCCCAGGGTGGGGGATGGGGTGCGAGCTCTGGGAGTTTGGCTGCAGGGGGACTCACGTCTGGGGCAGGAGGCTGGGAGGAGGTTCAGGGCTCAGACAGGGGTTCAGGAAGGAGGCCCTGGCTGGGCTCTGTTTGACTGAGATGGCTGCTGGGTGGTGGAGCAGTGGGGCTAAGGCAGCCTTACTCCTGGCCTGGCCCTGCACTGCTCCTGAAAACAGCTGGCACGTACAGCAATGGCTCCATAGTGCCATGTGCTGCCCTGCATCTACAGGTACTGAGCCCACAGCTGCTACTGACCACGGTTCCACGTTCTTGACCAAGGGGAGCTGCAGGAGCCCTGTCTGCAGGCAAGGACAGCGTGTGGAGACCCCCGGCTCTCCCTCTCTCAGGGGCTACAGGGAGATGCCAGCCACTTCCAGGAGCAGCAATTAGCACTGGGATAATTAATCCAGCTGCAACAGGTTTGGCATTTTAGAACTCACTCCTCCAAGAATTAAATCGAAGCATAAGAGCAAAATGAAAATGAGGAAATGCACCCACCAGTCAAAACCCCAAAATAAAACACTTTGCAAGCAGTAACAGTAGTAACAATGACCCCCAGATATGTGCTGGGTGGGGAGATGGGTGAGGGACAGTGTGTGTGTGTGGGAATGTCAGACGCACACGGTGTGAGAGTGACGGAGATTTGCACTGACAAGCTCCCTCCACCCCCTTCTCTCTGAGCGGAGACAGGGTGCAGGAGTGGGGGGAGCAGGGACACCCTGACAGCAGCGCCCCGTCTCTTCTCCTTCCCACACCCTGCACAGCAAGCAGGAGGCTCCCAGGAGACTGGGCTTAACTCAGGGGTCCTGACTTCTACCTGTGACCATGGGGAACTCATTACACTGCTCTGTGCCTTAGTTTCCCCTTTTGTAAAATAGTGCTTATGTTAGATCCTTTTTATTCTAAAGTACTTGGGCCACAATCCCCAAGCGGACTTGGGGCAGGGAGGGACGATTCCTGCCTAGGGTCCAGCAGCAAGCTGAGGAGGGGACCCCCACAAGGCTCTTGGTATACCATGGTCTGGGGGGGACACTCTGTACCAGCCTGGGGTCACTGCCAGACTTGTCGCTAGCCTGGCTTACCCTGCAGCATGCGCTTGCTGGGGGAAATGCTGCCCCATTTCAAAGAAGCAGCAGCGTGTACCTCACTGTGCCGGTCCCTTGGGCCTTGGCCTGTAGGCCAGTGGAAGCAGAGGGTGAACCAGGGCTCCCCTCCCCCCCATGCACCTGTCGGAACTGGGGAGCGGAGCTGAGAAGAGCGCAGGCTGCCCACTCCGTGCCAATAGCTGCCGCCTCTGGGCAGGTTCCCGAAGGCTCCTGGAGCCCCGGAGGAGAATGCCCTTGCCCACCCCACCTCCCCACGTGCCAACACCGCCTGCAGCTCTGGCCTCGTCCCCAGGTTCCGGCCCCCCGGGAAGTGCCGGGCATCTCAGTAAAACTCACCCATCCCGAGGCTGCAGCTGAGCGGAGTTAGCAATCGGCCGTGTCCTGTGTCCACCTCCGAAAGCGGAGCTGGGATGCCCTCCCTTTATGCAGAGAGCACCACCCCACACCCAGCTTCTCTTGCTGCTCCAACTGCTGGCGCCCAGCCTGGCCTGTGGGCCGGGGGAGCCCCCCTGGCACGCCTGCCCCTTCTGTATTTACTGCAGATACCAGCTCGCTTGGGCTCCCCCATTCCCAGGAATGCCAGGATTTCGGAAAACAGGCCGGGGTCAGCCAAGGATGAATGTCTCGGCAGGACTCAGCGGCGTACCGCTGCCTTTCGGACACAGAGAGCACGAGAGGGAGAAGATGAAGCCAGTGGAGATGGTGGGGATGGGGGCTGTGCAGTACGTGATTGGGAATGTGACACTTGTGCCAGGCGATTAGAAGCAGCAAGATTCAGGGTCTAAGGGCTCCTCTTAGCATTGCTCTCAAGTTGTGGTGGGAGAGGTCCAGGTTGGATATTAGGAAAAACTATTTCACTAAGAGGGTGGTGAAGCACTAGGGTGGGTTCCCTAGGGAAGTGGTGGAGTCTCCATCTCTAGAGATGTTTAAGTCTCAGCTTGACAAAGCCCTGGCAGGTTGATTTAGTTGGGATTGGTCCTGCCTAGAGCAGGGGGGCTGGACTTGATGACCTTCTGAGGTCTCTTCCAGCTCTATGGTTCTAGGATTCTCTGCACTGCCTCCGAAACCAGCAGAACAGTAGTTTCAGCTGCAGGGAACTGTGAGAAGAAATCGGGACTTTTGGCTGAGTCTTTAAGCACCGGGAAGGTCCAATGTTTCAACAAACCCTCACACGAGCCTGGTCCCTGCCACGCTGCAGCCTTGCCACTAGAGCCAGGAGGGTGCCACGGGTCACAGGGGAAGTGGCCCAGGAACAGAAGGCAGTGGAGGGAAGTAGAGGGGCAGGACAAGGCTGCTGCCCGAGAGACCCTGTGTCAGGGCCATAGTAGTGGGTGGGCCTGCCCCCACCCCTTTTCCCCCTTGTACTGTGTCTAGCCACCATTGCTGCGTGGCCTGGAAGGATCGTGGCTTGCCCCTGAGGTCAGGGGCTAGACTGAGGCTGCCGTTGGCCACGGTGGCAGCCTGCTGATGCCCCCTGGGAAGGAGCGAGAGACGATTGGGGTGGGCACTGCTGATGGGTTTGCTCCACTTGCAGTGTCCTGAAGGGGACATAGTGGTCTGGGAGAGATGCGGGTCTGGAACTGGAGCGAGGAGGGGAAACGGCAGCCAGAAGGCGGGGCCCTGCGGATGAAAGGATGAATTCCCCAGATCTGCCGGCAGGAGGTGCTGTGGTGCTGAGTCCCACCCCATGACAAGAGGATTAAACTAGATTTGTTTAGCAACTGCCAAAGTCTCTGCTCCATGTCATCGCCTTCTGCTGATTCAGCACCTTTGCCTGCCGCCCCGGGTGTGTGTCCCGCTGGCTTTTACATAAGGGCTGTGTCTAGACTGGCCAGTTTTTCCGGAAAATCAGCCGCTTTTCCGGAAAAACTTGCCAGCTGTCTACACTGGCCACTTGAATTTCCGCAAAAGCACTGACGATCTCATGTAAGATCGTCAATGTCCTTGCAGAAATACTATGCTGCTCCCGTTCGGGCAAAAGTCCTTTTGCGCAAAACTTTTGCGCAAAGGGGCCAGTGTAGACAGCTGAGATTTGTTTTCCGCAAAAAAGCCCCGATCGCGAAAATGTGGATCGGGGCTTTTTTTGCGGAAAAGGGCGTCTAGATTGGCAAGGACGCTTTTCCGCAAAAAGTGTTTTTGTGGGAAAGCGTCCTGCCAATCCAGATGCTCTGTTCCGAAATTGCTTTTAACGGAAAACTTTTCTGTTAAAAGTATTTCCGGAAAATCATGCCAGTGTAGACACAGCCAAAGTGCATAAGAGTGAGCACAAACCCGGGAGAGTGCTTGTGAGTTACGGCTGAGTTTTTGGAGGTGTTCCCAGGCAGGCAGGGTCCTGGCGGGGACCGAGAGCGCAGGAGCTAATCCACTAGCGGGAACACCCTGTCCGCACGCCTTGTGACCGTCCAGCCTGCCAGCATGTCACACGCCACTGAAATGTGCGACAAGGGGAGGCCTGGATTTCCTGGCATGTCAATCACGTTTGCCTGGCGTGATGTGCAATGAACATTTGATCATTTGGAGACCAAGTTTGGGGGGAGGGGGGCAGAGAACCCAGACCCACTCAAGCAGGCCCAGACCCACTCAAGCAGGCCCAGACCCACTCAAGCAGGGATTGAAGGGTGGAGGGAGAGATGCATTTTCCTATCTAGAAGTCAATGCCCATAAAGCATGGGAGGGGGGGAGGGGTGGCAGCTGCAGCACCTCACTGCCCTGCCTCCCACCTTTCCTCTGTACTGTAACGTGCAGCCCACAGTTGGCTCCACTGGCATCTCTGACTCCCAGCAGCACCCAGGCGAGCCGTGTCCGCCCTGCCCTGCCCTGCCGGTTCCCCCATAGGGAATGGTTCCAGGGAAGAGCCTTATCTGGGGGGAGGCTGTACCAGGCCCACCCGGCCAGGCAGGCTCCCAGGTGCTCTGCAGGGGCCGATAAGGCTGCTTAGCCCAGCTTCCCTCCAGACACCTGACAGCTCCACCGCAGGGCAGTATCCCCAGAGCGCTGCAGGGCGGGGGCTGGGGAGGAACAGCGCCTGCCCCCCCGGTGCAGCAGGTGCTATAAGTGCCAAACCCCCATTCTGCCTCTGCTAGACGCCTCTCTACCGATCCGGGGACAGACGTGCCGTGGGCAGGGATGGGTAAGGGCCGCCTCGGTGAGTCAGGGCCTGTGGGGCGGAGCTGGGCCCTGCTGCTCCGCTCTAGGGCCGGGGACGTGGGGGTGGGACGCTGGGATTAGAACCCACCAGCAGATGTGGGGCTGGAACCCAGCCTGGGGCGCTCCCCTCCCCCCGGGGCGGCGAGGAGCAGGGATGCCTGGCCTGAAAATTACGCACCCTCCAGCTGAGCATCTGGGGCAGACACAGCAACTCGCTCCGGGGCCCGGACAGTCTGCAGAGCTGCCTCCTCTGCGGCCCGTTCAGTCCCGACCCCCCCGTGGCGCGGCCCAGCAGTGGAACGCGGGCGCAGTGACTGGCAGGGGGACAGCGACCGGGGGGGCCTTGGGGGTGGAGGGAGCAGCAGTGACACGTGCGCCAAGCGCCCTAGAGAGGTGGTGCAGGACGCCGGGCGGCTGCCCTGCGGGTCACTGTCTGGCAGGACAGAGCTGGAGGGGCTCCCTGCACGGTGCCTGCTGCTGCAGCTTGGCCATGGGCCCCCAGAGCCACTAGCCCAGCTGGTGAGTGTCAGGGCTGGCGCCTGCCTGCTGCCAGCAGCCCCCGATTCCCTGAAATCCTGGCCGCCCTCCCCCCACCTTCCTGGGGCCCTGAGTGCCCCTGGCCAGCCCCCTCCCCCGACCTTCCTGGGGCCCTGAGTGCCCCTGGCCAGCCCCCTCCCCCGACCTTCCTGGGGCTCTGAGTGCCCCTGGCCAGTCCCCCCCCCCGACCTCCCTGGGGCCCTGAGTGCCCCTGGCCAGTCCCCTCCCCCGACCTTCCTGGGGCCCTGAGTGCCCCTGGCCAGTCCCCTCCCCCGACCTTCCTGGGGCCCTGAGTGCCCCTGGCCAGCCCCCTCCCCCGACCTTCCTGGGGCTCTGAGTGCCCCTGGCCAGTCCCCTCCCCCGACCTTCCTGGGGTCCTGAGTGCCCCTGGCCAGTCCCCTCCCCCAACCTTCCTGGGGCTCTGAGTGCCCCTGGCCAGTCCCCTCCCCCGACCTTCCTGGGGCCCTGAGTGCCCCTGGCCAGTCCCCTCCCCCGACCTTCCTGGGGTCCTGAGTGCCCCTGGCCAGCCCCCTCCCCTGACCTTCCTGGGGCTCTGAGTGCCCCTGGCCAGTCCCCTCCCCCGACCTTCCTGGGGCCCTGAGTGCCCCTGGCCAGTCCCCTCCCCCGACCTTCCTGGGGTCCTGAGTGCCCCTGGCCAGTCCCCTCCCCCGACCTTCCTGGGGCCCTGAGTGTCCCTGGCCAGCCCCCTCCCCCGACCTTCCTGGGGCTCTGAGTGCCCCTGGCCAGTCCCCCCCCCCCGACCTCCCTGGGGCCCTGAGTGCCCCTGGCCAGTCCCCTCCCCCGACCTCCCTGGGGCCCTGAGTGCCCACCCAGGACCCTGTTCCCTGAAGCTCTCAGTGCCCACACAACCCTCAGTCTGCCCCCCCCCTCCAATGTTTCCTCTAATTTTCTGCATCCATGTGTGGAATAATTTTGATGTGCACCCAGGCCTGTGCGGATGTGCACCAGGAGTAGAAACACATGCTGTGTGCGCTCTGCCCGTCGGCTGGGCAGCGTTGGAATCTCTCCTGGGTGGCTACCGAAGTGCTCAGCCTACAGCGAACACTGGCCTGGACCCTGCCCCCGGCCTGCCCCCCGGCTCTCGGTTCCCACCTCGCCTCTGCTCAGAGCCCTGCTCCCCAGGGCCTTAGTGCCCACCCAGCCATGGTCCCCATTTTCTCTTTTCCCCCCACTCTTCCCCTCTGCTCCAGTAGTGCCCCTGGCATAGGGGGTCTCTGTGGGGCAAGCGGCTGGGAACATTTCTCCAGGGTAAATCCCAAGCTCACGTGGGCCTCTTCCCCTTGTGGTGTCTGTCCCAATGGGGCCAATTCCTGGCGTCTCCTCTGTGCCCGGGGGGCAAGGGCAGCGGTGTCAGCTTGTGTGGGAGCCAGCTCTGGATCGCACCGGCCCGTGGCAGCGGGAATTGGGAGCCTGGCTCCTCGGGGGCAGGTTTGCGTTCCCAGCGTCTCCCCAGCTCTTCCCTTTTGCAGCTGCCTGGATCCCTCGTCTCCTGCTCCTCGCCAGCCTCTTGGCCCTGCCAGCCCCGGGGCTGGCCCTGGAAATACACAACGGGAACATCTTCAAGGGACCCACCCACAGACTCAGGAACCACCCAAGGGCCCTGATGGCAGGTGAGTTCTATCTGCGCCTCCGGCCCTCTCAGCCGCCACAGGGGTCCCTGCCGGGCCTGGGGGCCCAGCACAGCTCCGCTTGGCTGCCATTACGCGGGGCTGAAGCCACTGGAGGAAATGACACTCCGAGCCGCGGGCGTTCGAGGAGGGAGGCAGGTGGTGGCCCAGGGGGCTGGGTGGTGGCAGAGCAGGGAGAAGGCAGAGGGTGCTGGCTGCCTCGGGCCACAGAGGTGCATGGGGAAGGGGGGCAGGTGAACACAGCCCTAGGGAGAAGGTGGCAGACGGGAGGAGGCGGGAGTGCCCTGGCAGCACGGCGACGGGCGCTGTGGTAACACCCAGCTTGAGCTGGGCAGGGCCAGGCACGGCTGCGTGGGAAGGAGGCTGCTGCAGAGCCAGGGACAGGACTGGAAGCTGCAGGCTGGTGAGTGCAGAGCCAGGGGCATGGCTGGGGAGTTGGGAGGCTGCATTTGGCCCGTGCTGGAAGGGAGCAGAGCCAGGGAGGTGGGAGGGGGGAGGGTGCAGAAAGGGAAGCGGAGGCACCACTAACACGTTCCACCGCGGCCCCAGGGAGACTGGCAATGGGCGCTAAGGAGCCCTCCCATCACCCAGCTCTCCCCGTTCCTGCCCCTGCACACGAGGGCGAAGGAAACCCGCGGCAGCGCAGAGACAGTGACCTGCAGCTACCGGAAGGCTACGGTACGTGTCTCCCGGGCTGGCCCTCCACACGCCCTGCAGAAATGAGCCACTCGGGCAGCCTCTGTCTGAGGGGAGGGGCAAGGTGCCCACGCCTGGCCCCAGGGGAATCCCAGGCATCTCACAGGCCCCTAGGAGCAAAGAAGCGGGTGGCAGATTTTAGGTTGTGAGGGAGGTGGCTGGCAGTGGCTGGGTCGCCAGCACCCGCTGCCCCAGGGATGGAGCTGGTCCACAGGGGGGAGGAGAAGCTTTGGCTGTGAATTGTGTGTGTGGGATGGGCCCATGTCACAGGTTTGTACGGGCCTAAAGAAATGATGCTTGGGTGCTGGCTGGGAGCACACTGGGACGTCTCTCCCTCTGCTGCAGGTGTGGGGAGGTCATGGCGAAATGCTTGGCAAGATTATTTGAGAGTTATGCGGGGAGGGGAGGAGGGGGGGGGGCTTGTGTTGTCCAGTGCACAGGCCAATGTTAAAGAGCTCTTGGCCCAGCCGTGAGCTGAGGCTGGACTGGACCTGCTGCTGTAAGATACATTTGCCCAAAGCCATGCGGTGCTGTTGGCCTGCAGTGTCCAGCACATTGTAAACACCTCTAAGAAAGCCCCTGCAGGTCATGCAGCCGGGTCTGATTGTCTTCCAGGATACACACAAAGGGTATGTCTACACTAGGCCCCCAGTTCGCAGTAGGGAGGCTAATGTCGGCATTCAAAGTTGCAAATCAAGCCCGGGATTTAAATATCCTGCCCTTGATTTGCATCTTCCTGGCCGGTTGCCATTTTTGAAATTTACAAGTCCAGCCTAACTGCCTGCATCTACATGCGGCAGGGACCCGGTAGTTCGAAATAAAGCCCTTGTTCGAACTACGTGTTAAACCTCATTCCAGGAGGAATAACAGGGAGTTCGAACGAGGGCTTTAATTCAAAATACCGGGTCCCTGCCGCGTGTATACGTGGGCAGTTAGTCTGGACTTGTAAATTTCAAAAAATGGCGACCGTCCGGGAAGATGCAAATCAAATGCGGGATATTTAAATCCCGGGCTTGATTTGCAACTTCAAATGCCTACATTAGCCTCCCTAGTTTGAACTAGGAGGCTAGTGTAGACATTGTTGCAGCATTTTGAAAATGTGCTTGCAAAGGGCTGGCGTGTCAGAGCAGACACTAGGGTCGGAGATGCTCTGGAGGGGCCCGTTCTCACTGGCTCAGGATGGGAGGAGCAAAGCAGGGTGAGCTCCAGCAAACTCTTCCTTGTGCACAGCCTTTCCCAGGGACTGCAGTGAGATTACCTGGAACAGGGTCAGTGGTGTCTTCGTTATCCAGCCCGCCGGACTCCACCAGATCGTTGTTTCCTGTGACTTGAACAGCACCAGTGAAGGCTGGACAGTCCTCCAGAGAAACCGGCACAACACACAGCTCACCTGGTCCGAATCGTGGAGCACCTACAAATATGGCTTTGGCGACGTGCACAGTGACTACTGGCTGGGGATGGAGTACATCTATCAGATCACCAAGCAGAAAGTCTACCAGGTCAGGTTCATCATCCACGATTCCTCTGGCACCATGAAATACGCAGACTACAACCTCTTCAGTCTGGAAGATGAGTCCAAAGGCTACCAGCTGCGTCTGGGCTCCTACTCGGGGACTGCAGGGGACGCCATGACTTCAAACAGTGCTAGTTCTGTGCATGACAACATGAAGTTCACCACGAAGGACCTGGATCAGGACACTTACAGCGGGAACTGTGCGTCTAGCTATGGCGGGGGTTGGTGGTACTCGGGTTGTTATTCTGCTCGACTGAATGTCAAAGGGAGCATCACTTGGGGCAGTTTGTGTTCCGGGAACTGCCAAGCCTCTGCCATCCTCATCAAACCAGCTTCTTACTGCTAGTTGGCCCTTCCCCACCTTGCAGTCTGCAGCGAGGCCAGGCCTTGCTCCCCGAAAGGAGGGAAAGGGTTAGCCTGGGGCACAGCCAAACATCACCCCCATGGGTGCGGGGGGAGAAGTATCATGGTTCATATTTATCCAGAATGGGGCAACTTTCTCTTTTCTTTTCCTCTTCATACTTTGTAAGCTCTTCTCTGCTGGGCCTTGTGCTTTGCGTTGGCTGGATTTAGTTATAGTCACAATCAGAGCAATCCTTTGCAAAGCTGCCCCGGGGAGAGGAAACGCGCTTAGCCCCACGGGGCGCTGCAGTGTGTCCGAGCAGTGTGCCGTTCCGGAGCTCACTGGCCTGGAGGGATCCAGACGCACAGAAGGAGTTTGACAGACACACGCGCGCTGCTGCTCGGTCGGCATTAAAGCGTCAGAATAAAAAGGCATTTTGAAAAAGCGGGGGCCTGGTTCTCGTCCCACGTCCTCTCTGCTGTGCTCCCTGGGCAGCAGAGTGTGTAGAACCCAGCCCAGTGTTTGCAGCCTTCCTGCCTCGGGGGAGTTGGTCTCCCAGACCTGGCTGGGCTAGTCACCCCCAGACTTTGGCTCCCGCAGATTCCTCGAGGGGAATTTTCTGCAGTGACCTGGCAGGATTTTGGAGCCAGGCCTGCCCGTCTGGAGACATCTGGGTAGGTGTAACCCAGGTCTGAGGGGCCCTTTAATAAGGTGTCCAGAAGCCAGTAGGTCTTAGTACAAAGCTAAGTGGTAGCAGACAATTTTCCGTTGGCTTCAGTGGGCTTTGGATCAGGCCCCTACTGCACGGCTGCTGCCTTTCCCCGTCGCTCCGGGCTCCCGTCCACGTTGGGCCTTTCCAAGGGGCCGAGGTGCTGAGGCTCGTCTCTCGTCTGACTGCTTCCGCGCAAATTCCTTTGGGGGCCACTTCTCCTGGGCAACCCCTGGCTCCGAGCCCCTGGCCGGGAGCAGAGCAGAGTCCGACAAGAGGAGGGGAAGAGGCAGGAGCCTCGGGGGAGCCGCTGAGCCAGAGTCAGTTTTGGCTGGTGCTGGTGACAGGTCCCTGTGGTGCCGAGTGCCGGGCGGATGAAAAGCTCTTAGCATGAGTAGGGGTGACCCTAGGACGGGGGGAGGCAAGTCCCCAGCCCCACCCGTTCTGCCTGAGACCCTGCCCCTGCCACCTAGGGCCCCTCCATAGCTGGGCAGCCCTCCTCCCCGAACATGGGCTGACAGTGGCTTGCCCCCCAGAGCATGTGGGGCCTGTGGTTCTACCCCTCCGGAGCACCCCAACCCCCCTACCCCAGCCTGGAAACCCCTCCCACACCCGAACTCCCTCCTGGAGCCTGCACTCCACCTGCCCCCCAGTCTCCTGCTCTGATCCCCACCATACATGCCAAGCCCCTCGTCTCTGGCCCCACTCCAGAGCCTGGATTCCCAGGTGGAGCCCTCAACCCCTGCATCCCATGCCCTGACCCAGTCCAGAGCCCCGTCCTGCACCCCCAACGTCTAATCCCTGGCCCCACTCCAGAGCCCACACCCCACTCCACAGCTCTCCAACCATCTGCTCTGGGCCACGGACGCTTAGTGAGGGTGGAGGAGAGTGAGGGATGGTGTGGGGGGCAGGGCAAGGGGAGGAGCAGGGGTGATGAGTTTGGTGCCATTCGAAAGTTGGGGTCATTACTGAGAGCAGGGGACGAGGATGAAGGTGGGTCGTGTCTTGTGGTCCCTGCAGAGAAGCAACTTTCCAAGCAAGTTCCCAAACGCCCTCAAGAGAGCCCCGAGCATTAGACGTGGGGCCATAAGACGTATCCTGCAGCTTCTCTTCTCTGCAGCAGCGGCCCCGTGACTTCATGCAGGGCTGGACTAAGGGGTGGGCTAGCCGGGCAGCTGCCCAGGGCACCAACCTACGGGGGGCGCCCGGCTCCCGGCAGGCTGCAGCGGCCGCCCGGGGCGGGGGCTGTGTTAACCCCCGCAGCACCGGCCAGCAGCGCCCTTCCCCCCGTGGCCCGTGCACCCAGAGGCAGGGCCGTGCGCCCCGAGGGCGGCGCCGTGCGCCTGGGACCCAGGGTGCCAAAATGGCTCGGGCCGGCCCTGTCTTCATGGGCAAGGAGAATTCAATTTGCTCAGGCCAGACCCTCTCCTCACGCAGTCGAAGGCCATGTCTACACCCCACAGTGTTGTCCCCTCGCGGCAGCTTTCAGCAGCCTCGCCACAGGGTGCGCACGTTGCATTGCACCCCCTGTGGCTGGAGCGCCCCTGCTCCCCACCTAAAGCCCCTTGGCGAGAGGTGCGGCGCTTAGGGCAGCATCGGCCACATCTTCACTTCCCGGGAGATCAGTGCAGCCGCTGGGACTGGGAGCTCTGCCCATGGTCAGGGACGAGGCGGCCGGTCACTATGAATTCCCTCGCACGCCCAGCAGCTCCGGCTCGGTGGCTTTGTTTGCTGGAGGCTGTGGCCTGTGGGCGGATCCAGCTGCGCTGTGCTCTGCCCCCCAGCCAGGGGCTGCAGGGGGACTCCAGGGCTGCTCCGCGAGCCGAGGGGCTCTGACCTCCACCTTGCTGGGTGGCAGCTGGCCCTTCCGGCGGGCTCTGCCCGCATATAGCAGGGGCAGCGTTCGGCTCCGCTCTTCCGGACAAAAGGGACCCGTGGCCTCGGGCGCCCGTCAGAATCCCTCCCCTCAGCGCAGTCAGGGTGAGCCCTCCCCAGCCGGTGGCCGGGCTTTGCCCGGGGCATTCCCAAGGGGGCGCTCTCAAAAATAGGGGCCCCACGCACAGAACTGGGTCTCCTTGTACCCAGCATCCCAGCCCTCTCCCCTGCTCTCCAGGGGATGCAGCAGAGAACATGGTGCTATTTAAACCAGGCGCCGCCTTGCTCCTTTAGCTCCTCCCCTCTCCCGTCATGGGTGCCCTCGGAGCGCTCACGGTTCCCCCCCCTCGTCAGCTTCAGGGCTGGCACCTTCCACCTGCCTCCGAGTCCCTGGGCGGGTGGAGGCCAGAGTGGACTCAGCTGATCCTTGTGGTCCCAATGCAGCGGCTTTGCTTCCGGTGTCCAGACCGACTGTCTCGATCCGTTCACCGATTTGCGATGCCTCTGCCTGGGCCAGGTAGAACCGGGCAGGGGGTGTCCTCCCACTGGAGCCCCTCCTCAGCTCCGGGTTTGGGAGCCCTCCGGCTCACCTTGCTGGCCAGGCAGAGCTTTCCTAGAAACCAGACAGGCTTCCGCAAGGGCTGGGCTTGGGTAAAGAGAGACGTTTCCCCCTACGAATGCAGCTGGAACCTTCCACTCCCCTCCAGTCATCTGGTGCACAAATCCTGGACCATCTTCTGCGGCTAAAGCGGTGAGGACTTTCGCTTAGTGAGTGCGATGAGCGCGCCGACCTGAGATATTGGCTTTTCGTCCCCCTGGTCAGGGTGCCTGGGCTTTCCCCTATGCACCGGTCCAAGGAATCCCGACAGACTCATTGCACATCGCTGCCAGTCAGCTGCATGCCACCCTCCTGGCCCTTAAACTTAGTTTTCCCTTCTCTTTTGGGGCCCCCTCTGTAAGCTCTGGCACACTGGTCTGTGCATCATTTAGCAACCAGAAGAGTCACCTGGTGTTGCCTGGGTCCTCAGGGCAGGGGGCTGGTGGTGCAGGAGTCAGGGCAGGGACTTGGGGAGGACAGGGCAGGGTGGGGGGCATGAGGCTGAGGAGTCATGGTGAGAGACTGAGGGGGGAGGGACTCGGGGTAGGGGGTCCGGGGGCCCATCTGGCAGGGCTTTCTCTCTCCCCCAACCCTCTCTGCTAGCAGGGGCCTTCTCTCTGACACCTTCCATGGGGGAGGGGGGCTTCTGTCTCCTCCCAGCTCTCCCACTTCTCTCTCCCCAGCCCCCCTGGCTGGCAGGACTTTCTCTCCCCCCTGTCCGGCAGGGGCCTTCTCTCTCCCCTCTGGCCCCCAGCGCCTGTCCCCAGAGTAGGGCTGGGCCCCATGCCTGAGGGCAGCGGGTGGGGGTGGGGTCAGCGGGCACCAGGGGCTTGCACTGCCCCAAGGATGGGGAGATAAGCACAGAGCTCTAGGGGGGCCCAGAGAGCAGCTCCCCCGGGCTCAGCCTGGCGGCTGCTGCTGCTACATCTGTTCCCTGCCCGGTCTCCTGGCTCCCTGCAGACTGCGGGGGGGAAGCGGAGCTGGCGCTGGGGTAACCAGAGCCCCCCCCCCCCCAAGGCTCTCGGGCCTCTCTCCCAGCCTGGCTGCAGGGGGATCTGGGGACAGACGGGGGGGAGCAGCCCCCGGGCCCAGCTGTGCTGAGACGGGCGGCGGCCGCTTGCAGGGAGCTGGAATTCTTGACTCCCCGGGGGCGGGCGCCGCTGGGCTGGAGAAGGCAGCGCAGAAAACCCGGCCGGGGTGGTGCGGAATGGGGGGGCGGGGTCGGACCGCGCATGCGCAGCGGGTCAGGGACTCCGGTTGTAGTCCAGCGCCAGGGCTTAGCTCAGACCGGGAGCTCCCCAGGGCAGGGGATGCTGCGCCTCCCGGAGCCGGCCCACGGGCTGCAAGTGGGGGGCGCGCCCCGGGCAAAGGGGCGGAGCAGCCCCCCCGCACACCGAGGGGCGTGACCCCTGTGCTGCTCCCCCCCGCCAATCGCAGAGGGGGAGGGGTCTGTGCAGGGGCCGCGCCTACTGCGCGTGGGGAGGGGGGGGGGTCACACAGCTGGGGAGCAGGAGCAGGATCTAGGGCTGGTGGTTTGTAGAAAGCTGCTACCTATGAGATTGTGCTACTTAGGGGGCCCTCAGCATGCGCAGTAGCTCTGCTGAAGCCCCTGCCCTTCGCCCTGCCCGCTCCATGGGTAAGTTTTTGCTGACTTCTTCTTAAAAGGGGTGGGTTAAAAAAAAACAAAAAAGGAGGGAAAGGGTTACACGTGGGGGGCTGAAGCGGCTGCAGACAGGGTTAGGATCAGTCCTGGGGCAAATGTAGGGCTGATGGGGGAGAGGAACAGCTGGGAAAGGGAAAGCCCCCGCACAGGCAGGGCAGAAGGGGTGAAAACAGGCACCCCCGTGGGAATGAGGCAGCAATCACAGGGAGCAATCACAGGGGGGCTTTTTAATGTGCTTAAACCTGCTTTTTATGAATTCAAATCAGACTCACTGAGCATGCTCAGTAGGGCTGCTGACGCCTTTGCCCTTCTCTTTTCCCTTACCCTGTAGAAGTTTTTTGCTCAGGACATTTGAAAAGGGTTAATGATGGGAAAAGGGGGCTAACGAGAAGACATGACGTCTGCTCACACCTTTGTGTTGTCTGCTGCCCGTGGATCACCGAATTGCCGCTCATTTGCATTGCAGCGTTGCACCTTTGCAAATGTTATTTCTGTTACTTGAATTGCTCTGTGCCATGCCTGTCGCTGTCACGTGTGTTTCTGTTTTCATAGCTACTGTTCCACAACACTTCAGTCCATGGCAATTCTTTCTGTGACTCTCTCCTAGCACTTGCTGCCTTTTATTTTTACTGTGCTGCTCCCAGTAGCAGTTTCTTACAGGAGCAGTTCTTCGTTCCTGCAACTGCCACCAGTAGCACCTTCCTACAGGGAGCAGCTCTGTACCCGGACCTGTTTGGAACTGATCCCTGTAGGATTGTGCTACTGCTGGTAGCAGTTTCTTACAGGAGCACTTCCTTATGATCGTATAAATGAGAAAGTGCTACCGGCAGCACCTTGCCACAAGGGAGCAGCTCTCTACATACCTCTGGCCCCACCAGGATAAAACTGATCCTGGCGGTGTGTGTGTGCGTGCATTTGCAGCACATGTAACAACATGGGGAGCAGAGGTTTCCCCACTGCCAGGCTGGGGGGCAGCCCCATGTGCCGGGGGGGGGGGGGCGATGCCAGTGCCGGGAGCAGGCACCGCATCCCTGCCCAAGGGGGGAGATTCAGGGACTGGGGGCAGCCAGTGTCAGCTGCTGTTTTGCTTCTGCCCAGCGCCCCAGTGAGGCCAAGGAGCACCCCGGGTGGAAGGGGCGGGGCTGGATTTAAACCCTGCTGCAGGGTCCTGCCCGGTTCTCAAAACAGGCAAATTGTCCCGTGTTTTCTGTCTCTCCACAACAGCGCTGGCAGGTCCTGTTGCTGCCAGATTTCCGCTTGCTGGCCCACCAGCTGCGAGTGGGGGGAGGGGGGGGCGCCAGTGGCTGTTCCTCAGTTGATCCGTTAGTGCAGCCGCTGCTGCATGTCACTGTCAGCCAGCAGGTCCCTCTCCCCCCAATCCTGTTTCCATCTGGCACATGGACTTTCATGCAAATGGGTTTTCTTATACCGCTCTTTGTTGACCGCTTGTTCTGAATTTTGATGTAGTTTGGCTCTTGGGTTTGAAAAGGTTCTGGACCCCTGGTTTATAAAAGCTCTGTTGGTTTAGTCCCGGTGAGAGGGCTTAGGTCTATGCTGCAGAGAAAGGGAGGGGCTTTAAACACAGGAGCCGAAACATAACACACTGTCCTCCGTATTCAGACAGCAGAATAAGTGGCTGGTTTATCAGAAACACTGGGCGCACAGAACTGAATCTCATTGTTGCAGGTGCAGTAATGTTGAAACTCAAGCCAGGCACTGAGAGAAATGAATATGGATTTGGGATCTAACTTGTGTGTGTTGTTTATGGACTCTCTCGACTCAAGCATTTGCCCAGAATGGCCGAGTCTAGCATGTGTGTCACCAGGAACAGAGTCTGGGCAGAATGGGGGTGTGGAAAGGATTAAAGCTCCTTCTGAAATGTCTCCAATTACCCTTCTCCCCCAACAGGCTGCAGAACACCCATGTCTTGCTCCAGCTCAGCCCACGGCCTGCAGAGCCAGGGACAGGAAATGGCTGTGGCGGAGCCGGTGACCTTCGAGGAGGTGGCTGTGTATTTCTCTGAGGAGGAATGGGCTCTGCTGGACCCGGGTCAGAGAGCCCTCTACTGGGATGTGATGCAGGAGAACTATGAGGCTGTGAGCTGGCTGGGTAAGGATTCCTGTCCCCTTGGGTATTAGAAGCTGGGTGGGCTCTGGAGCAGGTGGGTTGGGTTTGGTTCAGGGTCCCTCATTTCCCTTCCCCTCCCCCTGTTGTCAGGAGTAACAGCCCCAATAATCCTGGCTTCTGAGTGAGAGACTGTTCCCTGGATGTCCCCCTCCTAGGGGAAGCAGGTTCAGGGACTAACAATGGTACTGCTCTTCCCACACCCCAGGTCTCAATGTGCTTCCCCACCATCTTGCCAATGTTGTGCCTTGGCCGGAGGTTTCAATGGAAGGGCCCAGAGAGGAATGACAAGTACCAGAGTTGGGGGGGGGGGCTGGCTGCAGTTAGTGCCTGTCGGATCCCCCTTGTGCCAGTGGGCTGAGCCCCTGGAAGGAGGGAGCGATTCCTGGAGTCCTTTCCTGACCGTGGCTGATCTGTGTGACATGCCATTTCCTTCCAGTGAGAGAGGCTGGGGATGAGGGAGGGTGGATGAATAACTAGTTATCTCTCTCCATTCTGAAAACTGACCATTTATTCCTACCCTTTAACTGGTTAAAAGACAGGAGGACAATGAAAGGACATTCCCTCTTTCCTCGTGATAACTTACTTACGGGCCTTGGGTGAGGGGCCTTGTAAAATGCTTTCTGGAAATCTAAGTATGCTATGTCCTCTGGATCCTCCTTGTCCACATGCATGTTGACCCTCTCAAAGAACTCTAGTAAATCAGTGAAGTGTGATTTCCCTATACAAAAACCATGTTGACATTTTCCCCCAACAAATTGTGTTTATCTATGTGTCTGAAAATCCTATTCTTTACTATAGTTTCAACTAATTTGCCCAGTATTGATGTTAGATATGCCCAGTGGTTGCTCCCCAGGTAACAATCATTTACACTTGGCTTGATAATAAAGAAAAGTGGTTTCATTAAGTATAAAAAGTAAGACTTAAGCGGTTGTAAGTGAAAACAGTCAGATCAAAGCAAACTGCTAATTTAAACAACATACACCAGCTAATTCTGATCCACTAAAACTTGTTACATGCACATTTTTACCTTGAACCATTCTATCTCAGATAAAATACTTCACGTTACAGAGTTGATCTTAATTCTGACCTGGGTCTACTCTACAGCTTTTCAGAGTTCTTCAGGATTCTGTGTTTTCACGTTTCTTCATGTTTATCCTCGTATGGTGGATGAGGCAGTTTCTAAGGCCAGCTGAAGACAAAGCCCTGATCACTTTCCTTTCCTTATATAGATTTCCCCCAGGTCACACTCCTCAACCCCATGGAAAAGTATGAGATTCAAGTTGGATTCCAGTACCAGGTGGCATGGTCATGTGACTTTGTAGGCTCAACCACAGTTTGAGCTTACAGGGAAAAAGGAGCCATCATTGGTGGTTGAGGGCTGTCACTAAGTTCCTAACATATCACTAATGGCCCTCGTTAGCACATTTAGAACTATAAACATGCTTACACTTCATATGTCTAACTTCACATACAAAAGTGATACATGCACAAAGATAGTACATACATGTTCAAGAGACTGTAACTTTAAAAATGGTATATTACATATCCTGTTATGCCTGTCTTGAAGATGCATTATGAAAATTCATATTCATAATCCGGTGTTCATGAAGCATGGGGAGGGGGGCTGTGACAGCAGTTGTTTGTGTGTTTTCTCCTCCTTTTCCTGTTGTCCTTTCAGCTCAGCACAGAGAATGACTTCGGTCTGGTTTCTGTCTTTCCCAGCAGGTGATGGGATGCTGAGTGAGAACAATGAGGGGAGCCTTCATCAGGAAGGACTGGAACAAGTTGCTCCATGTGAAATCTTATTGGGAAGATCTGAAGGGCATGTTTCTCAGAGTCCTGAGCAGGGAGAGACCTCTGAGTGTCAGCGGAGCCCAGAAAGGCAGCAGGGAAACCATACAGTGGAGGGACAGGGTAAATCTAGTCACAGGAGCAGAAGGATGAAAAGATACAAAGAAACTGTTCAACAGAAAACCCCCCATCAAGTGTTACCCTACGCTTGCAGTGACTGTGGGAAACGTTTCCAATGTGGAAAGGTCCTCATTTTACACCAGAGAATCCACTCTGATAAGAACCCCTTCAGCTTGTCTGACTGTAGGAATAACTTCAGTCAGAACTCAAATCTTATTACCCATCAAGGAAAGCATCCAACTGAGAAAATCTGTGACTGTCCTGCTTGTGGGAAAAGCTTACATTGGAAATCCTGTGTTACTGATCACCAGAGAAACCACAGAATAAAGCAATCCTTCATCTGCTCTGACTGTGGGAAGAGCTTCACTTGGCGCTCAGGCCTTGATAGACATAGGAGAATCCACACGGGAGAGAAACCCTTTCACTGCTCTGCCTGCAGGAAAAGCTTCAGTCAGCGCTCAGGTCTTGTTAGACACAGGAGAATCCACACTGGAGAGAAACCCTTTCACTGCTCTACCTGCAGGAAAAGCTTCAGTCAGCGCTCAGAACTTATTCAATATCAGGAACTACATACAAGCAATACGCCATGTAACAGCTCTGACAGTGGGAAAAGCTCCCATCAGCACTCAAGAATCCGCACAAGAGAGAAACCATTCAACTGCTCTGTGTGTGGGAAAAGCTTCAGACAGAACTCAAACCTGATTAAACATCAGAGAATCCACACAAGCGAGAAATCCTTCAACTGCTTTGTCTGTGGGAAAAGCTTCAGTAGTAGATCACGTCTCAGTAGACATCAGAGAATCCACACAGGAGAGAAGCACTTTAACTGCTCTGACTGTGGGAAAAGCTTCCATCAGCGTTCAAGTCTCCTTGATCATCAGAGGACCCACACAGGGGAGAAACCCTTCAGTTGCTCTAACTGTGGGAAAAGCTTCAGTCAGAACTCAAACCTGATTAAACATCAGAGAATCCACACCGGTTGGAAACCCTTCAGCTGCTCTGACTGTGGGAAAAGATTCACTAGAAATGCACATCTCATTAGACATCAGAGAATCCACACAGGAGAGAAACCCTTCAACTGCTGTGACTGTGGGAAAACTTTCAGGCAGATGTCACACCTTCTTAGACATAGGAGAATCCATACAGTAGAGAAAACTAGTAAGTGCCCTGTAGCTGACAGAGTTAATTTTCTTGCCTATCATGTTAATAATAATATTGTGTTGATTCAGATTAATTAATGAATATATTAATGGGTAGAGTTAGTACAGAGGTAATAGTTAAGAGCTGTAATGCAAGAAATCTGTAAAAGGTCATTATGTAACAGGAAAGGAAATCTGTAACAGGTCATTTGCAAGATAAGCGGAAGCTAATGTTTGCACATTTCTATGGTTGAGATACAGGTCTCACTCAGACACGAGTCATAGCTTATTCATAGCTTCCCTGGACTGAAGGGGGTGGGGGTTGGGACATATGTCTAGGACCTTTCACCCTTATAGCAAAGATGACTTACATATGTTTGGAAAGTGATAGGAAAAATATCCTCAGACTCAGCAGCTGCATCAGTACATGGAAAGTCCCAAAATAACTGGTTCAGGCCAAGTTGAGATCCACGATACATTGTCCTATAGGGAAAAGGACACTTCAACATTAGAAATATTCCCTACTGAATATGCATCAAACATATCAATGTCAGAGCAACATATTATAAAAGTGGCATTCCATCATAGGGGTAGGAGGAGAAAAAGATGTAGCCCTTGGAAGGTGCCAGAATCATGGCCCTTGGTGATCATGGGGAAGGTGATGGGTTAACACCTAAGATTGTTCTAGAAGGAATGATGTAAATATATGGTAAGGAAATATGGATGCTCACTCTCTATACACAGAAATTGGGGTGTTTGTGACTGTGCTAACTGTATTAATAAACTATATTTGTAAATATACAAGAGTTCCTATATTGTGAGTGTTGCAACTGTGCACATCAGGGTTCCCAAGCTTAGAATAATTGAATTCTGGGCCTGATCCTAGGACACAGGACTTGTCTGTCCTAAAGGTGGTAATTAAAAATTGACACACAATCTTAGATCAGGCAACAGCACTCACTGAGGAAAAAGGTTCAATCAGAGTTCTTCAACATCAGAGAACCCACATGGGAGAGAAGCCTTTTAATTGCTCTGTGGGAAAATGGGCTTCAATTGCAGCAAGGGCGGTTTAGGGTGGACATTAGGAAAAACTTCCTAATTGTCAGGGAGGTTAAACACTGCAATAAGTTGCCTACGGTGGTTGTGGAATCTCCATCACTGGAGATATTTAAGAACAGGTGAGACAAACATCTGTCATGGATGATCTAGATCAGGCATGTCCAAAGTCCAGCCCGCGGGCCAATTGCGGTCCGTGTTCCGGTTTAATACGGCCCCCCGGGTAATTTGGCAATATCTATCTTTTATGGCCCCCAACGAATCCATATGTATTGAGATGAATACATTGTAAAATCTCAGTTAATGTTAGTTGGTCTAAATCAGTTATAAATATATTTGGACACAACATGTATACTTGGTGTTATGTTCCTGTTCATATTTTTTGAACTTAAAAGTTGACAGACAACCTTTATTACCAATAATATGTAATGTACTTTACAATGTTCCTGACATATATTTCAGCTTCCTGGATTTTTTTTTTCATCTGGCCTTCAGATATGAAAGGCAGAGTGATTTAATACCTGTTTAGATTTGTCATCCATGTGACAAAATGAAAAGTATGCCGTTTGCAATAAAATTTGCATAAAATAGTTAATTTGCATTTAATTTTAATGGTTCAAGGAATGTCAGGCAAAATGGTCGGCCCTCACGCATGTTCACTTCATCAAATCTGGCCCTCTTTGAAAAAAGTTTGGACACCCCTGATCTAGATGGTGCTTGGCCCTTCCATGAGGGCAGGGGACTGGACTTAATGACCTCTCAATGTCTCTTCCAGTTCTAATGTTCTATGATGCTATGAAAAAAAATGGTTACTTATCTCATAACTGTTGCTCTTCAAGGTGTGTTGCTTATGTCCATTCCACTTATGAGTGCATGCACTGCATGCACTAGTTCTGGAAGCTTTTTACCCTTATCAATTCCCGTTGTTCCAGCAGGGGAGCCCCCTGGAGTGGTGGCGGTGTAACTGCACATATATTCCCCTGCTGGCCCCCCACTCCCTCAGTTCCTTCTTGCCAACATTCCGATGAAGGGGAGGTGGGCGGGGAAGATGTGAGCTCAACGAACTCCTGGGCTGCCAGAAAAGTATCTGGCATTGACAGCTGTGGGACCTCCTCCATGGACAGGTCCTGGGTCTCTGGGCACCTGCACCGATGGCATACCAGAGATGAAGCCTCAGCCCCCCCCCCCCCCCCCATGACATGTCCCTTGGTCCCATCACGAGGGCGATCTCCCTCTTTGCACACTCGGTGCCAGGGACTGGGATCGGTGCCTCGGCACCGGCCGGTGCTTCCAATGCCAAAGAGTGCTTTGACGTGGGTCCAGTGTCCTGGATCAGCCCTGGTACGCTCCTCGCTGATGGTGCCAACTCCGGTGCCAGGGGTTGGAGTGCCAACTCCATTAGGAGTAACTTGAGCCTAGAGTCCCATTCTCTCTCAGTCCTTAGCTTAAAGGACTGACAGATCTTACACGAGTCCATCAAATTGCTTTCCCCCAGGCACTTTAGGCTGTCCTTGTGTGGGTCACCACAGGACATAGGCTTCGAGCATCGCAGGCAGGGTTTAAACCCTGGGGTCCTGGCATGTTCCCCCCTCCCCCTCATGGAGGGGGAACAATGGGAATGAACTATCTACTAACTATTTTAGTTTGGGAAAGAGAAGACTGAGAGGGGACATGATAGCGGCTTTCAGGTATCTGAACGGGTGTCACAAGGAGGAGGGAGAAAAATTGTTCTTCCTGGTTTCTGAGGATAGAACAAGAAGCTTAAATTGCAGCAAGGGAGGTTTAGGTTGGACATTAGGAAAAAATTCCTAACTGTCTGGTAGTTAAACGCTGGAATAAATTGCCTAGGGAGGTTGTGGAATCTCCATCTCTGCAGATATTTAAGAGCAGGTTAGATAAATGTCTATCAGGGATGGTCTAGACAGTGCTGGGTCCTGTCACGAAGGCCGGGGACTGGACTCGATGACATCTCGAGGTCCCTTCCAGTCCTAGTATTCTATAATTGTATTCTAACAACAAAAACCTCAATAACTACACTAAGGAACTATTTACATGAGATAAGAGTGCTAAGGGCACACTTGCGATTCCAAGTTAAGCGTTCCAGCAACCGTCATGGTGGTCAGAAGGAACTGAGGGGTGGGGGGTCAGCAGGGGAATATATGGGCGGTCATACTGGCACCACTCCAGAGGGCTCCTCGGCTGGACCAATGGGTACTGCTAAGGGTACAAAGTTTCCAGAACCCGTGCACGCAGCACGCACACACCTAAGTGGAATGGGTGTAAGCAGGCACGCAAAGAAGAAAGATCTTTATTCCAAATGGTATGAAAGAAAAGTGCTAGAAATGGGAAAAGTAGCACAGCTTTCCAATCGCTGCATATTGGGGAAAATTCTTATTCGCGTAGCAGGCAGCTGCTTTGGTGGGTGGGGCTGGCTGAGTTGGTGTGGTGAGGGGGCTGCTGGGGTGGGGGGCTGGGACCTGCTGTGGCTGTGTGGCAGTGGGGAGACCTGCTCAGGTGGTCGGGGCTACCATATGGTTGGGTGGGGAGGGTCAGGGCCATTCTGGCGGTTGGGGCTCGGAACAGGACCTGCCACATGGTGGGGTGGGGGGGGTCAGGGCCTGTTCTGGCGGTTGGGGCTCAGAACAGGACCTGCCACATGTGGGGGTGGGGGGCTTGGCTGCTCCAGCAGTCAGGAACAGGACCTGCCACATGCCGGGGCCAAAGGGAGGGGTGGGGGGGGTCGCTCTGGCAACTGGGAATGTGTGTGATAATAAATTGGGTGCCATGGTGGCATACATACAAACCAGCGCACGTGACCTCACTATTGGTGCACAAGGCAAAACTCACTCTGCTCATGGTTAGAAAACCTTAGAGGGAACACTGGTGACAGGGTTTGGATGTGACTCCATTGTAACAAACACTGACTTGCTGATTTAAACAGCCTGCTTCCCCATCTTGGGTAAATGTTCTAGCCCCCGCACTCAAAGCTGGGAGGGAACTCTCTCCTTCCACCCTCTCCCAGGCTCTTTGGAGTAGCAGAAGTAGCCTCTGGTAAGACCTGACAGCCTGGGCCTCTACCGGCCTTCCCTGGGCTTGTAAATTGCACTGGGGCTTGAGGGACAACCAAGGCCTGGGTGCCTATAGGGAACTGCTGATTGTGGCCTGAAACCTGTCCTTTAACTTTCTGAAATAGCTGTCGGGAGCATGGCTAACATGATGCCAATTTTTAAAAAAAGGATCCAGTGGCAATCCCTGTTTTTCCCTGTGGGGCAGCCAACTTTCAGTACCAGGAAAGTGGGTGACCATAGTCAAGTACAGAATTACCCTCCAGAGATGCACATGATTTTTCAGAGAGGAATCAACAATACTTTCTGTAAAGAGAAACCATGCCGTACCAATCTATTAGAATTCTTTGAGGGGGTCAATAAATATGTGGATAAGAACAATCCAGTGGATATATAATACCTAGACTTTCAGAAAGCCTTTGACGAGGTCCTTTACTGAAGGCTTTTAAGCAGTGTAAGTTATCATGGTTGTGTGGGAGCATTAAACCTAACATTGCTGCAGTTAACTGCAGTGTCCCCTCTAACATTTTTTGTCCTTGGGCAGACTGAATTTTCTTTTTGGAGGGTTGAATTTTCTTATTTGCACCACCAATATTGAAGTAGTGTGTTGATGTATATCACCAATACAAACAAAATACAAGGGTGTGTGTGTGTATACACACACACACTGTATATATATATATAAACTATATTTTAAGCAGTCCATATATGTGGAATAAAATATATTAAAAAAAGATGCCTGTGACTAGTTGCTGTGAGGTACACTTAGGCTTTGTCTACATTGCAGGGTTTTTGCACAAGAAGCTTTTTGCAGAAGAGATCTTCCACAAAAACTTCTTGCATCAAAGTGCGTCCACACCTCAAAAGTGCATTGCAAAAGCGATGTGCTTTTACGCAAGAGAGCGTCCACACTGCATGGATGCTCTTGTGCAAGGGAGCTCTGATGGCCATTAGCAGAATGGCCATCAGAGCACCTGTGCTTTTTCTGATAGGCTCTTTTTGTGTAAGAAACCCCTGCGGAGCATCCTCATATGCCTTTTTGTGCAAGAGCTAAAGTTATGCTTTGTGGGGAGAGGAATAACTCTACCATCAAACACCCCCTGTCCTGTCGAGGTACTGTATTTTTTGTGTGTGCAAAAACATGCTTGAGGTGTGGCCACTCTGCCCGTTTTTTCACAAAAACCTCGTAGTGTAGACATAGCTTTAGTGACTACAAAAGTGCTGTACAAAGGTGGGAACTAGTCTTCTTCCACTGAAGGAAGGGTAGAAGCCACAGAACAAATTATTGCCTCCTCTGAGCTAAGAGAGTTGTTCCCAGAAATTTTCTCTGCATTTTAATTTGTTTTAGTTGCTCTGTAACACTTAGCAATCAAGTAAGCTTTATCAAGTATATCTTTTGTTTTGTTAATAAAATCATTTTTTTAAGGTGATGATTTGGTTCTTTTGTTCTGGAAAGTAACAGGGGGTCTCTGTGTGTCCACCTGCCCAGACTCATCCATCAGCTACCAGAGAAGGCAGCCTGTTTTCTCTGTTTTTTTCAAGCTCTTTTGGGGTAAAAGAGCGAGGGGTACCCCTCTGGGAGGAATTCAAGTGTCCCCCCTCCCTGTTTTTTTTTTTTAGGGTAAATCACTTGATGTTGGTAGGGTTTTTTTCCTCAGAGCCAGTGCATCTGTGACTCTGGGGAGTTTGGTAAGTAAAGCCTATAGTGCAGTCATTCTTTATCCCTTGAGGGGTAAGTTATCCCCAGGTTATTTGGCATATTTCAAGGGGTAGTGAGCTGGTCAGCTACACACATTTCTGATAGAGTAATAACAGCAAAGAAAATATGTCTTAATTATATTATTAAATAGAACTAATCCAAAGTAATGACATCAGAAAATCTGTTTAATTTACTTTATTTAACAATATTTTATTATTGTTCCTTCTGAGGTGATGTAGTGCAGTGGCCACACCTCAAGCATGTTTTTGCACACACAAAAAAAATACAGTAGAGGCAGTCCCCGGGTTACGTACAAGATAGGGACTGTAGGTTTGTTCTTAAGTTGAATTTGTATGTAAGTCGGAACTGGTACATATTGTAGGGGAAACTCTAGCCAAACATTTCTCCAGAGCTCAGTTTTATTCTCCCACACCTCACTTCCCTCAATCCTTTTTTCTCAAGCTGAGGTGTCTGCTGAGAAAAGCTGCTCCGCGTCTCCCTAGTCTGCTGGGGGGAAGCAGCTAGTGCGGGGTTGCCTCGCCCCGTTTGTAAGTAGGGATCCGATGTAAGTCGGATCCATGTAACCCGGGGACTGCCTGTACATCGACAGGACAGGGGACGTTTGATGGTAGAGTTATTCCTCTCCCCGCAAAGCATAGCTTTAGCTCTTGCACAAAAAGGCATATTGTTAAATAAAGTAAATTAAACAGATTTTCTGATGTCATTACTTTGGATTAGTTCTATTTAATAATATAATTAAGACATATTTTCTTTGCTGTTATTACTCTATCAGAAAAATTATAAGTACCCCCACTACCTAGAGTTTTCAGACATACAGATTTTTTTTTCAACCGTTACAACACATTTGTTTCCACAACTTAATTGTAGCCGGGTGGGCGATGGCATTTTTGGGTGTACAAAGTAAAACATAAAAATAAAGGGGTTTAAAACTTAAAACAACAATTTTCTCCAAATTTCAATTGTTGACCTGCCCCCCCCCCCCCCCGACTTTGCTCAAGTACCCCTAAGGGTACTGGTACCACTGGTTGAGGAACACTGCTGTAGTAGGAATCATGCAGGAAAAGAGCGAGGGGTACCCCTGGGGGAGGAATTCAAGTGTCCCCCCCTCCCTGTTTTTATTTAGGGTAAGTCACTTGACACCCTGGCAGAACCTGGCCATGGCCCCCCCCACCCCAGGGCTGGCAGGGGCATGTCTGACTCTCAGGCAGGGAAATCCCCCCTACGTCACCAGGCTGGTCATGTGACCTCTGAACCACCCCCTACATCACCAGGCTGGTCATGTGACCTCTGAACCACCACCCCTACGTCACCAGGCTGGTCATGTGACCTCTGAACACCCCCCCTACGTCATCAGGCTGGTCATGTGACCTCTGAACAACCCCCCCACGTCATCAGGCTGGTCATGTGACCTCTGACCCCCCCAACGTCACCAGGCTGGTCATGTGACCCCTGCCCCCCGGCCAGTGATTTGGGTCCCAGGGCAAAACCTCCCCCCCCCCCCCGCGATTGATCTGCCTCGGCCTCAGCATTCCCCCCCCATCTGCCACGTGACCTGCCCCGCTCCCACCCCCCCCCCACGTCAGCCGAGCTCTCCCGCCCCCGGCGCCTCCCCTGAGTCCTCCCGGCTCCCTACTGGACCGCCCCGGCCGCGGGGCGCATGCGCAGTGACCGAGGCGGGCCTCCCTCTGCGCACGCGCGGAGAGCGAGGCTGCGGCGGGCTCGGCCCGGGGGCCAATCGCAGCGGGGACTGAGCCGGGGCAGGGAGGGGGAAAGAAGCGCGCGGAAAACCCGGCCGGGGCGCTGCGGAATGGAAGGGGGAGCGGGGTTAGACCGACCGCGCGTGCGCAGCCGGCCAGGGACTGCGGAGGCGGCCCAGCGCCAGGGCTTAGCTCAGACCGGGAGATTCCCCAGGCCCGGAGCCGCCGCCGCCACCTCCCGGAGCCGGGCCGCAGGTGAGGCGGGGGGAGCGGAGCGCGCGCCGAGGGGGGAGGGGCCGGGTTGGAGCCCGGCTGCGGGGCCCCGCCCTCTTCTCACCAACCGGCAAATTGCACCGTTTTCTGCTTCCCCCTCCCCCCCCCACCCCAGCGCTGGCGGGTCCCCGCGCGCCCGCAGTGGCTGCTCCCCCCGCCCCAGCTAGTCCCGCGGGGAGAGTGAGTGGGGGGAGGGGCTGCTATTCCCCCCCCCCCCCGCAGCGCGCCCGCCCCGCGTGTCAGCGCCCGCCCCCTACTTGCCTTGATTTCCCCACCGGGCTGCAGCCTCATAACACTCCCGCCCCCCCATCCTGCCCCCCCTCATCCTCCTGCCCCCCACAGCTCCCTGCCCCCCTCATCCTCCTGCCCCCCCACAGCTCCCTGCCCCCCCACATCTCCCTGCCCCCCCTCATCCTCCTGCCCCCCACATCTCCCTGCCCCCCTCATCCTCCTGCCCCCCACAGCTCCCTGCCCCCCTCATCCTCCTGCCCCCCACAGCTCCCTGCCCCCCCTCATCCTCCTGCCCCCCACATCTCCCTGCCCCCCCTCATCCTCCTGCCCCCCCACATCTCCCTGCCCCCCCACATCTCCCTGCCTACCTATTCCCTCATCCTCCTGCCCCCACATCCTCCTGCCCCCCACATCTCCCTGCCTACCTGCCCCCCACAGCTCCCTGCCCCCTTCCCTGCCCCCCATCTCCCTGCCCCCCATCTCCCTGCCCCCCCACATCTCCCTGCCTACGTATTCCCTCATCTCCCTGCCCCCCCACATCTCTCTGCCTGCCTATTCCCTCATCCTCCTGCCCCCCCACATCTCCCTGCCTACCTATTCCCACATCCTCCTGCCCCCCCACATCTCCCTGCCTGCCTATTCCCTCATCCTCCTGCCCCCCACATTCTGCTGTCCACTCCTGCTTCCCCACATCCTTCTGCATCCCTGTTTCCCCACATCCTCCTGCCCCTCCACATCTCCCTGCCTACCTATTCCTACATTCTCCTGCCCCCCACATCCTCCTGTCCACCCCCGCTTCCCCACATCCTCCTGCCCCCAACATCCTCCTGTCCACCCCTGCTTCTCCACATCCTCCTGTCCACCCCCACTTCCCCACATCTGCCTAACCACCCCCACATCCTCCTGTCCCCCAATCCCTGTATTCTCCTGCATCCCCACATACTCCTGCACCCCCCTACCCGCTGCCGTAGTACGACTGACAGAAGAGTGCTGTAGTCCCCTTACTAAAGGGGCCTCTGACTTTTTCTGGGAGGGTCCTGTGTGCTGCAATCTAGCCCTAGAGAGTACAGCTCCCCTGAGCCCTTGAGGAAACTAGGAAGAGAGGGCTGGTCTGAGCTTGTCCAGGCATGTTGAGAGAAGGGCTCAGCGGTCTGGGATTCTCCATTTTGGGGAGACGGGAGCCAGGCAGCTGTGGAAGATCCATATATCCAGTCCGGGAGCTATTGTGTTGCAGCTTCAGCCTGTGACTAGGAGTCTGTGGGTGCCTGGATCTAACGGGGTGCTGATTGCCCTAGAGGGGAGAGACTCTGGCTGTGCCTGTAGCTGAGGGGGACTACACAAAAACCAGCACACAGGAGGAGGCTGTAAGTAAATGGGCTCTTTGGGAAATTGGTGCCTGGGCCAGACCTCAGAGATATAGACTAACTCTGGGTCCAAAGAGAGGCACAGTGAACCAGGGCTGCTGGCATTTGGTGGAGCCTGCTCCAGTGGCAGAGGGATTTTGCAGCTGGCTGGTCAATCCAGCTGCAGATCTTCAAGTGCACCTGTGCAAGTGTCTGGGACTCTGAGTCCAGAGTAGTGCACGCTCTGGGATGGGATAAATGGTGGCAGTGCAAATGCCAGATAGATACATTCCTATTATTTGTGTGTACTTTGTTAATTTTATTCACAGTTAATCTGTAAAAACCTTGTTTCTTTAAGTTGTTAAGTAAAGGTGTGTTAAGTCTAAAGTAATCAGTTAGATATATTATTTATAATTGTTGTCTTGGAGTTAGATCCAGATTATTGCTGGAATAATTTTATTCCTGGAGGCTTCTAAGGCACACCATTAAATGTGTAGAGGGCCAGCCAGGTGGAGGCACTGCCGTTGTATATTCTTTATGAGCCAGGGGGTGGACAGAGAATTCCCAGTTAGACAGCATCACCACTGCGATACCCAGGCCCACCTGTGTGTCTGAGACCTACTCCTGAGTAACCCAGGGAGGAAAAAGAGAGTTACACAGCCTTAAAAAATAACAAAGGCTGTGTCTACACTGGGCCACTTATTCCGGAAAATCAGCTGCTTTTCCGGAATAAGCTGCGAGCTGTCTACACTGGCCCTTGAATTTCCGGAAAAGCAATGATGCTCTACTGTACAAAATCAGCCGCTATTCCGGAAAAACTATTCTGCTCCCGCTCGGGCATAAGTCCTTATTCCGGAACACTGTTCCGGAAAAGGGCCAGTGTAGACAGCCCAGTAGTCTTTTCTGGAAAAAAGCCCCGATCGCGAAAATGGCGATCGGGGCTCTTTTCTGGAAAAGCGCATCTACATTGGCCACAGACGCTTTTCCGGAAAAAGGGCTTTTCCGGAAAAGCAGCCTGCCAATGTAGACGCTCCTTTTCCGGAAAAACTGAAAACGGAATAGTATTCCGTTTTAAGCAGTTCCGGAAATTCATGCCAGTGTAGACACAGCCAAATAGTTTAGTAGCGTCTTAAAGACTAGCAAAACATGTAGATGGTATCATGAGCTTTCGTGGGCACAACCCACTTGAATGCCTGCAGGAAGCTGGATGTGACTCATTAGGGTGTAAATTTCGAAGCAACGTGCGAAAAGGTTCAGCAGCAAAAGTCCCATTAAATAAAGTCTGCAAGAATAGTGTTTCATGACATTGTTATTAATCATCATGTCAGTGATCAGAAACGCTACCTTGTGTATTTTCAGTCATGCAAATGTGCGTTCTGATACAGCTTTCGGTTGACCACTTGTTCTGAATTTGGGTGTAATTTGGCTCTTTGGTTTGAAAAGGTTGCCGACCCCTTGGTTTGAAAGTGTTGGTTTAGTCCTGATGAGAAGGCCTGGGTCTATGCTGCAGAGAAAGGGAGGGGGTTTAAACACAGAAGCCTAAACATAACGCACTGTCATCCATATTCAGATAGCAGAATAAGTGGCTTGTTTATTGGACACACTGGGCGCACAGAACTGAATCCCATTGTGGCAAGTGCAGAAATGTTGAAACTCAAGCCAGGTACTGAGATAAGTGAATATGGATTTGGGATCTAACTTGTGTGTGTTGTTTATGGACTCTCTAGACTCAAGCATTTGCCCGAAATGGCTGAGTCTAGTATGTGTCACCAGGGACAGAGTCTGGGGAGAATGGGGGGTGTGGGAAGGACTAAAGCCCTTCTGAAATGTCTCCTATTACCCTTCTCCCCATGACAGGCTGCAGAACACCTACGTCTTGCTTCAGCTCAGCCCACGGCCAGCAGAGCCAGGGAAAGGAAATGGCTGTGGCGGAGCCGGTGACCTTCAAGGAGGTGGCTGTGTATTTCTCTGGGGAGGAATGGGCGCTGCTGGACCCAAGTCAGAGAGCCCTCTACTGGGATGTGATGCAGGAGAATTATGAGGCCGTGAGCTGTCTGGGTAAGGGTTCCTGTCCCCATGGGTATCAAGCTGGGTGGCATCTGGAGCAGCCGGGTTGGGTCTGGTTCAGGGTCCCTCATTGGCCCCTGCTCCCAATGTCAGGACCGAGGTGACCTATGTGTGTCAACTAGGACAGAGTCTGGGGAGAATAGTGGTGTGGAAAGGATTAAAACTCCTTCTGAAATGTCCTCATTTCCCCCTTTCCCCCGACAGGTGGCAGAACACCCATGTCTTTCTCCAGCACAGCCCATGGCTTGCAGAGCCAGGGAAAGAAAATGTCTGTGACGGAGCCAGTGACTTTCGAGGAGGTGGCTGTGTATTTCTCTGGGGAGGAATGGGCTCTGCTGGACCTGGGCCAGAGAGCCTTCTACTGGGATGTGATGCAGGAGAATTACGAGGCTGTGAGCTGGCTGGGTAAGGATTCCTGCCCCCTCAGGTATCTGAAATTGGGTGGGATCTGGAGCAGCCGATGTGGGTCTGGTTCAGGGTCCCTCATTGCCCCCTGCTCCCACTGTCAGGAGTATCAGCCCCAATAATCAAGGCTCCTGTGTGAGAGTCTGTCCCCTCGACGCCCCCTCTCAGAGGCAGCCCATTCAGGGACATAACAATGCTGCTCTTCCCATAGCTAAGGTCTCAATGTACTTCCCCACCATCTTTCCCCATGTTCTGTCAGTGGAAGGGCCAAGACAGGAATGGCAGGTTCCAGTGGTATGGGGCTCGGCCTGGCTGCTGTTAGCACAAGTGCTGTATCCCTTGTGCCAGTGGGCTGAGACCGTGGAAGGAGGGTGCTATTTCCGGAGTCCTTTCTGGCTGTGGCTTATCTGTGTGACATGCTGGTACCTGCCAGTGAGAGAGGCTGGGGCTGAGGGAGAGTGGATGAGAGAGAGTTCACATCCTGCGAGCTTTCTTTGGGGTTATCTGCATACTAAATAAAAGTGAGGAGAGCTCTTCTTGCATTTCAGGCATTGTATTTGGTGTTGGGATACTTACAGTTAATTCCCTGCCCTGACACAGACTTCCTGTGAGATCCTGGGCAAGTTACTTAAACTGTCTATGCCTCAGTCCCCTGGCTCTGCAGTAGCTATTATTCTTTGTCCCTGTTTCACAGTGTGATGCTTATCAGAAGCTCACGGGATCTTTTTCAGGGGAAAAGGTAATATGCTGTATTTACTGAGAATACAGTAGGAAAAAAGTTACCATATACTTTATAAAGACAAACACACACACAGTCTGCAGCTAGCAGAATTATAGTTGCTTAACATTCATTGTCACACTACTCATTACGCACATTACATAAAACATTATAAAAACCATTGTCCCCATTTTGACCCCCCAGAAACAATTCATGAGTGGTCACCATTTAAATTCTCTAATTGCTTCAAGACTATGTGCTGAGTCATGATTTGAGCTTATGTCTTCAATGTGAGATACAGGTTTTTTTTCATGCAACAGCACGTACAACACATTAGAACCAACATAACAATCAACACTGCCAATGAAACACTGATGGGATAGCTATATTTAGAACTGCGGATTCCTGAACAATACCATCCCATTGATGAATACTTATTTCTTTAGCTTCATTTGAAATGTTGCAGATTTCGCACCCTTGATGTAAAACCTGCCAAACCTGCATTAGTTAGTTGGCTAATTTGTTTGTTTGTTTTTATAAATCCCATTATATAGCACTGTTCAACTCCTAACAATAAACCAACATTAATAACATCAGCAGCCAATATACTGACATATTTATCCTTTTGTACTGGACAATATACAAGTTCAGTTCTGCTGAATGTGATCACATTACACATATATTGCTAAACGGGGGTTAAAGAAATACCCATTTTGTCATACAATGGATTTTAATTCAGCAATGCAGGCACAGCTTCTTTTATCATTGTGTACCTTAGTTATGCTACCTGATTGGCCAAACACCTATTTTTTAACAACTGAATTCCCACAGGTACTAATGGACAGATAGTAATACTTAGACTGGGGTGAACAATTACTTATGAAACCATTTGATCTTTATTTAGAGTTTACCCTTTTTTATTTTATTTTTTTAAACCATGCCATTAATTATTTTCCCCCTTCTGTAACTTTTTTTTCCCACAAAAACTTATATACTTTTTTCTTCTTGCAATTGCCAAACTGGCAATACTTCAGAAAATAATAGTTGTTTCATTCCTTATTTGACAATTGTACACTGATGGGCTTTCCCAATTCTTGCATTTTAGCTGTAACATGGCTTAACTTGTTTTTCAATATCTCTATCCAGCACTATCAACTCGTCTAGTTTTACCTAAAACAGTTTCCAATGTACTTCCTGGAACCCTTTCTTTTCACTTTTTCTGGCTGCTGCTCCTGGCTGCCAAACAAATTTAATAACCTTTAATTGAGTTATGCCTTCATGGGTCCTTTACTGTAGTATCCCTACCAGTAATTAAGGAAGGTGTTCTAATAGCCTTCCTCTTCTAACGTCCAATTTTATACACTATCCAGGTGCATTTAGCTGGGCTTGCAAGCTGGGAGTTGATTTTAAACAGTCCATTTAACACCAGTTCTTCTAAGTAACGAATGTTTCCACATGTTTATACTTTTCTTTACTCCTTTAACCTTGTGCTTCATGCATGTTTTGCCTTTACATGTGCCTTTATCACCCTTGCATGTCTTCCTATTATAAAGACTGGCATTTCTTGACCATTGCCCTTCTGAGACACTAATTCTTGTAAATACATTCCAAAATGCGTATTATTCCTTCTCTGCCTAATGCAGTGTTGTTTTTAACACAATACACAACAGTGCTAGCAATGAGACAAATACCTTAAAACAAACACAGTTTTTGTTGCAACATTAGATCCATGGTATTTTAGGTTGTTTTTCAACTGGTACCAGTTCTTTCTGATGATCTGATAGACAAAAAGAACATTTTCCTGTCCCTTTGGGGGGGGGGGGGGGGGGTGGCACATTATTGCTTAAAATACTCCTTTCTTTTATAAATATCCTTGTTGATTCCTCTGCTTTTCCTGGAATTATTCTCATACTTGTGTACCTATGTTTTTGTTCCATAGCCAGGCCAGGTTTTAATGGCTTCTTTAAAGGTTTAGGGTGAAATATTTTTTTCTTTCCTTAGCATTAGGTGTTTCTCAATTACCATTCTAGCATGCTTAAAAGATTTTTTTTTTCCCCAAAAGAGAATCATATACATTGATCCAGGATCACTTATTAACATTATATTTATTCCAGTGTTAAATAGTAAGATTAGCATCAAATCAAAAGTAGGTGTTTATAAATAGCTTGTTATATACCATACCTTTTATTTGGACAATTTACTTTTAAGGACAGTGTGTGTTAATATCCTTTCGAAATCTTTGCATAGGTTTAAATTTACTTACATTTTTGGAGTTGGGGTTAATTAAAAGATGGGGTATCATGCATACAAGCCAGACCCTCTTGTTTCTCTTTTCAGATTTCAGCACTGTGTATACGCAGTTTTTTTTGTTTTGCTTGGGGTCAAATTATTACTCTCAAGTTTGAATCTCTCTTTTACCTTTTTTTCTGGATTGGAGGAGCAAAATTTGAGCCTAGTTGGCTTGCTGACAAGGTATGTTCATTATGGGCAGTTTTTGCCTTCCCCTATTAGCTATTGGTCTCCCCCAGCCAAGGGCACCGCAGACACTGAATCAGTTCAGCTCCAGGAGGGCTCAGCTGTAAGACTTCAGTAGCCAGGAAACCAACTCCCAAAAGTGACCAACACCTCCAAATGAATCTCTTACCACGTAAAAATGTTACACAGAGAAAGCTCATAAGTTCACCTGCTTTTCCATAAAAGAGGTAAGAACGTAACATAAGAATATAAGAACAGACAGACAGGGTCAGAGCAAAGGGCCATCTAGCTCAGTGTCCTGTCTGCTGACAGTGGCCAATGCCAGATGCCCCAGAGGGAGTGAACAGAACAAGGAATCATGAAGTAATCCTTTTCCTGTCATCCAACTTCCAGCCTCTGACAAACAGAGGCTAGGGGACGCTGTTCCTACCCATCCTGGCTAATAAATATTGATAGACCTAACCTCTATGAATTTCTCTGATTCTTCTTTGAATCCTGTTATAGTCCTAGTCTTCACAACACTCTCTGGCAAGGAGTTCCATTGGTTGACTGTGCATTGTATGAATAAAATCTTCCTTTTGTTTGTTTTTTAAACCTGCTACCTATTAATTTCATTTGATGACCCTAGTTCTTTTGTTATGGGAACAATTAAATAACATTTTCTTCTTCACTTTCTCCATTTCCTGTCATGATTTTATAGACCTCTATCATATCTTCCCATAGTCTCCGCTTTTCTAAGATGAAAAGTCCCATTCTTTTTAATGTCTCTTCATATAGCACCCATTTCAAACCCCTAATCATTTTGCCCTTTTTGGAACCTTTTCCAATGCCAATATATATATATATATTTGGGATGAGGTGCCCGTGTCTGTATGAAGTATTCAAATGTGAGCTTACCATGGATTTATATAGAGGTAATAAGATATTCGTCTTTTTCTCTTTTCCTTTTGTAATGATTACTAAGATGGATTGTTTGCTTTTTTTGACTGTTGATCTACATTGAGTGGATGTTTTCAGAGAATTATCCACAGTGACTCTAAGATCTCTCTTGAGTGGTTATAGCTAAATTAGCCCGCATAATTTTGTATGTGTATTTGGGATTATTCTTTCCAATTATATTTGCATTTCTCAACATGAAAATTCATTTGCCTTTTTCTTGGCCAGTCACCTAGTTTAGTGACATCCTTTTGATTTTTTTCACAGTCTGCTTTGGTCTTAACTGTCTTGATCAGTTTAGTATAAGCTACAGATTTTGCTGCCTCACAGTTTACACCTTTCTCCAACATCTCTGAAAAGGATCTGAATAGGATTGGTCCCAGTGTGGACCCTAGGGGGACACCACTAGTTACCTCTCTCCTTTCTGAAAACCAATTGTTTATTCCTACCCTTTGTTAACTGGCTAAAAGACAGGAGGACAATAAGAGAACATTCCCTCTTACCTCATGATAACTAATTTTAAGAGCCTTTGGTGAGGGGCCTTGCCAGATGTTTTCTGGAAATCTAAGTATACTATGTCCTCTGGATCCTCCTTGTCCACATGCATGTTGACATGAGTAGTACGGCATGATTTTCCTTTACAGAAACCATGTTGACTTTCCCCCAACAAATTATGTTCATGTGTGTCTGACAATCCTATTCTTTAATACAGTTTCAACTAATTTGACCATTATATATACACAATGGTTGCTCCCCAGGTAATAATTACTTACACTTAGCTTGATAATAAACAAAAGTGGTTTCATTAAGTATAAAAAGTAAGACTTACGTGATTATACATAGAAACAGTCAGATCAAAGTAAATTACTAATTTAAACAACATACACCAGCTAGTTCTGATCCACTAAGAAATTTGCTACATGTGTTTTTTTTTTTTAACTTAAACAACTTTTATCTCAGGTAACATACTCCAAGTCTCAGAGTTGATGTTAATTCTGGCCTGGGTATGCAGCTTTTCAGAATTCTTCAGAATTATTTGTTTTCAGGTTTCTTTCTGTGCATCCTCTTATGGTGGGCAAGGCACTTTCTCAGGCCAGCTGAAGACAAGGACCTGATTGCTTTGCTTATATAGACTTCCCCCAGGTCATGCTCCTCAGCCCCATGGAAAAGTATGAGATTCAAGATGAATTCCAGTACTAAGTGGTATGGTCATGTGACTTTGTAGGCCCTTGTTAGCACATTTAGAACTATAAACATACTTATACTTAACATGTTTAATTTTACATACAAGAATGATACATGTACAAGGATAGGACATGCAAGTTCAACAGACTGTAACTTTTAAAATGGTATATTACATATCCTGTTAGGCCTGTCTGGAATATGCTTTATGAAAATTCATATTCATAAGCCAGTTTTTAAAGCATGGAGGGCCTGTGACAGCAGTTGTTTGTGTTTTCTCCTGCTTTTCCTGTTGCCCGTTCAGCTCAGCACAGAGAATGACTTCGGTCTGGTTTCTGTCTTTCCCAGCAGGTGATGGGATGCTGAGTGAGAACAATGAGGGGAGCCTTCATCAGGAAGGACCGGAACAAGTTGCTCCATGTGAAATCTTATTGGGAAGATCTGAAGGGCATGTTTCTCAGAGTCCTGAGCAGGGAGAGACCTTTGGGAGTCAGTGTAGCCCAGAGGGGCAGCAGGGAAACCAGGGACAGGATCATCAAGGAATGCATCCAACTGACAAAATCAGTGACTTTCCTGCTTGCGTGAAAACCTTACGTTACAAATCTGGAGTTATTGCACCCCAGCGGAGCCACCGAACAAAGCAGCCCTTCATCTGCCCTGAGTGTGGGAAGAGCTTCACTTGGCGCTCAGGCCTTGATAGACACAGGAGAGTCCACACAAGACAAAAACCTTTTCACTGCTCTTCCTGCAGGAAAAGCTTCAGTCAGCGCTCAGACCTTATTCAACATCAGGCAGTACATACAAGTGAGACGCCATATAACAGCTCTTACAGTGGGAAAAGCTCCCATCAGCACTCAAGCCTTAATGATCACCAGAGAATCCACACAGGAGAGAAACCATTCAGCTGCTCTCAGTGTGGGAAAAATTTCAGACGGAAGTCAGCCCTGATTAAACATCAGAAAATCCACATGGGGGAGAAACCTTTCAGCTGCTCTGACTGTGGGAAAAGCTTCAGTAGCAGATTCCATCTCATTAGACATCAGAGAATCCACACAGGAGAAAAGCCGTTTAGCTGCTCTGAGTGTGGGAAAAGCTTCAGACAGAAGTCAGCCCTGATTGAACATCAGAGAATCCACACAGGAGAGAAGCCATTTAGCTGCTCTGAGTGTGGGAAAAGCTTCAGATGGAAGTCAGCCCTGATTGAACATCAGAGAACCCACACAGGAGAGAGACCCTTCAGCTGTTCTGACTGTGGGAAAAGCTTCAGTAGCAGATTCCATCTCCTTAGACATCAGAGTATCCACACAGGTTGGAAACCCTTCAACAGCTCTGACTGCAGCTGCCTCGGTAAGTACTTCCTGGCCACAGCCTGCCTCTGGCACCACAGCCTCTCCCTCTACCCAACTCTGTGCCCCTGGTCACCACATCCTCCTGCCCCAGGTTATCACCCAAACCTTCTGGGTCCCTTCCCCTCAGTCACAACCAGGGTTCCCTCTGAGTTTTTCCATCTGAGCGCGGGGTGAGTTTGGTCTTGTGTGCCAATATTGAGGTTACGTTCATTTGTTTGGATGCGTGCCCCTGTGGGCACACAAATAGAGACATAAGATATATTTTTTTAAAATGTGATGCAAGAATACTAAACAAGGGCTAATTAACAAGGTGCATGACTTTCAATGTTCTTTTAATATGAAATCAAATAAGAAGAATATTAATACTTGCGAATTGTCAGTAGCTAATTGGTATCCTGGGAGCAGATGGGCAGCCATCACATGGCCCTGGCTGCAGTTCCAGCACTTCATTCTGTAATGGGGTACAATCAGATTTAAACTAAGATGAGTATATAGGGGCATTAACTTTCCAATTTCTTAGCTACTGTCAGAGTTTATCTTTTTGGGCATATTCCCACCATGCTACAGTATCTGAATTTCATTTTCTCACTAATGTCACTTTGCCATCCACCTAGCCAGGCCATTCCTTTGGTCGGACTGTAACAGCTTATCCTTTGAACATACTATCTGTGGCGATTCTCCGTTAGTTTTCTTGTAGATCATGGGGAAGAGAGGGGCAAACTAGTGTATTTGTTGAATCACATTTTCACTCTCTATTTGTCTACAGCTGTGACAGAAGTTGCATCGACAGACTTTTGCACATACCATCAATTAACCACAAGTGCTTACTGAGATTTGAAAATCCATTTTTGTCCAGGTCATGTAGGTCCTCATCTGAATTGTGCCCACAGATATCCCCAGTGATGGGGGCACTGATCTTTTATTAGATAAAACTGACAACCACTTTTGATTGAAAAGAACCCCAGAAGTCCATTAAACCTGATACTCTCTCTCTTTCTATTATTTAACTCTTCAGTTCATCTCCACAGTGCTCCAGTCTCTGTTATGCTTATAAAAAGCACACGGGGGCGGGGGGAGGCAATACAGCGTGTTTATTGAGAATACATTAGAGAAATACTTAGCATATGCTTTATTAAAATCAACACACTGACAAGTCCTACAGATGGTGCATAGTTACAAGTCAGTTGTGCCTCAAGTCAGTCTTAGTGGCCAGGCAAATCTGACTGAGTGAGGAGTCGGGGTCTTTTGAACATGATTCGAGGCTCCTTCGAGGCTTGGCTTGCCATGGCACTGTGGTCCTGCAAGAGTTTCCCTTCTATATGAAAATTCCCATTGGAGTCTATGGGTTTTGCAGTGTCATGCTGCAGCCATCCACCCTTAGGAGGTGTTAATCTGTGTTCCTTTGATGGTGATCGTCAGGTTTCCTATCGTTGTGTCTCACTCTTGGGGGAGGGGTGTCTTTGCCTGTCTCCAAGGTTCATCAATGCTGCTAATTCAATTCAGCCTCAAGACACTATGCATGCTTCGTTGTTATCTTCAAAGTTTCCACTTCTTGATCACTTGGGCATCTGTGATGGCTTTCACTCACACACACCCTGCGCTCACACCAAACAACTATATGCTGTGTCTACACTGGCCACTTATTCCGGAAAATCAGCCGCTTTTCCGGAATAACTTGCCAGCTGTCTACACTGGCCCCTTGAATTTCCGGAAAAGCACTGACGATCTACTGTAAAATCATCAGTGCTTTTCCTGAAAAACTATGCTGCTCCCATTCGGGCAAAAGTCCTTTTCCGGCAAACTGTTCCGGAAAAGGGCCAGTGTAGACAGCACAGTAGTGTTTTCCGCAAAAAAGCCCCGATCGCGAAAATGATGATTGGGGCTTTTTTGCGGAAAAGTGCATCTAGATTGATCACGGACTCTTTTCTGGAAAAAGTGCTTTTCCGGAAAAGCATCCTGCCAATGTAGACGTGCTTTTTCCGGAAATACTTATAACGGAAAGCTGTTCCGTTTTAAGCATTTCCGGAAAAGGGTGCCAGTGTAGACGTAGCCAACATGTTTAACTTTACATATAAGAGTGATACATGCACAAAGATAGGACATACAAGTTCAACAGACTGTAACTTTAAAAATGGTATATTGCATATCCTGTTAGGCCTGTCTGGAACATGCTTTATGAAAATTCATATTCATAAGCCGGTTTTCATAAAGCATGGGGGGCCTGTGACAGCAGTTGTTTGTGTTTTTTCTCCCGCTTTTCCTGTTCCCCGTTCAGCTCAGCACAGAGAATGACTTTGCTCTGGTTTCTGTCTCTGTCCCAGCAGGTGATGGGAAGCTGAGTGAGAACAATAAGGAGAGTCTTCATCAGGAAGGACCGGAACAAGTGACTCCACATGAAATGTTGGGAAGATCTGAACGGCATGTTTCTCAGAGTCCTGAGCAGGGAGAGACCTCTGAGAGTCAGCGTAGCCCAGAAAGAAAGCAGGGAAACCAGGGACAGGACCATCAAGGAATGCAGCCAGCTGAGGAAATCTGTGACTGTCCTGCTTGTGTGAAAACCTTACGTTACAAATCTGGTGTTATTGCACCCCAGCGAAGCCACCGAACAAAGCAGCCCTTCATCTGTCCTGAGTGTGGGAAGAGCTTCACTTGGCGCTCAGGCTTTGAAAGACACAAGAGAGTCCACACAGGAGAGAAACCCTTTCAGTGCTCTTCCTGCAGGAAAAGCTTCAGTCGGCACTCAGGTCTTGTTAGACACAGGAGACACCACACAAGAGAGAAATCCTTTCAGTGCTCGACCTGCAGGAAAAGCTGCACTCGGCACTCAGGCCTTATTCAGCATCAGGCAATACATACCAGTGAGATGCCATGTAACAGCTCTGACAGTGATAAAGGCCCCCATCAGCACTCAGGCCTTATTGATCATCAGCGAACCGATGCAAGAGAGAAACCATTTAGCTGCTCTGTGTGTGGGAAAAGTTTCAGGCATAACTCAGGCCTCATTGATCATCAAAGAATCCACACAGGTGAGAAACCCTTCTGCTGCTCTGACTGTGGGAAAAGCTTCATTAGAAGATCACAGCTCCTTAGCCATCAGAGACTCCACACAGGAAAGACACCATTTAGCTGCTCTGCATGTGGGAAAAGCTTTTATCGGCGCTCATGTCTTCTTACTCATCAGAGGACCCACACAGGGGAGAAACCCTTCAGCTGTTCTAGCTGTGGGAAAAGCTTCAGTCAGAGCTCACGCCTGGCTCAACATCAGAGAATCCACACAGGTTGGAAACCCTTCAACTGCTCTGACTGTGGGAAAAAATTCACTTCAAACGCACATCTCGTTAGGCATCAGAGAACCCACACAGGAGAGAGACCCTTCAGCTGCTCTGACTGTGGGAAAAGTTACAAGCAGAAGACCGACCTTATTAAACATAGGAGAATCCACACTGGAGAGAAACCTAATAAGTCCTCTGTACCTGACAAAGTTAAGTTTCTTGCCTATCTTTTTGATGATAGTATTGTGTTGATTGAGATTGATTAATAAATATATTAATGTGTAGTTAGTATAGAGGTAATAAAGAGCTGTAAGGCATGAAATCTGCAAAAGATCATTCTGTAACAGGTCATTTGCAAGATCAGCTGAAGCTAAGGTTAGCACATTTCCATGGTTGACACATGGGTCACTCAGACATGGGTCACAGCTTATTCATAGCTTCTCTGGGCTTAAGTGCGGAAGGGGACTTGTGTGGGACCTTTCAACCAGATAGCAAAGATGGCTTGCGTATGTTTGGAAAGTGATAGGAAAAATACCCTCAGACTCAGGAGATGCATGATTACATGGAAAGGTCTAAAGCAACTGGTTCAGCCCAGGTTGAGTTGGACACAGCATGTGTTAGATGACCATCAAAGGCCCATAGTAAGGAATGGATGTACGTGGTAATAAATTGAGCTTGAGCCATTGACCTGTAAGAAAAGGACACTTCAATATCAGAAACATTCCCTACTGACTATGCATCAAACCTATCAATGTCAGTGTAATATATACAAGTGGCATCCTAACCTAGAGGCATGAAGAGAAAAAGATTTGTTTTGCGCAAAAAAGCCCCGATCATGAAAATGGCGATCGGGGCTTTTTTGTGCAAAAGCGCGTCTAGATTTTGCAGAAAAGCATCCATGCCAAAGTGCTTTTGCGGAAAAGCGTCCATGCCAATCTAGGAGCTCTTTTCCGCAAATGCTTTTAATGGAAAACTTTTCTGTTAAAAGCATTTGTGGAAAATCATGCCAGTCTAGACGTAGCCCTGATGTTTAAAACTGAATCTCTGATGAAATTTCTGAGGCATTCAAATCACTGTCATATTTAAAACTTAAATCTACTGATGCTTTTTGTAGATTAGCAGTATCCATTTTAACAAAAGAATTGACTGAAAAAAAAATCCTGCTTCAATTCTTAAATTTAAATTCAATACGTGGCTCTCACTCCTGGTTAAAATAGTTATCTTGAAAATTGGAAACATGTTTAAGGGATCTCCACATTGACTTCATAAAGGAAACAGGTAGGTGCCTTTTCTGGGAGACCACTGGAGGACTGGACCCAGCCCCTGTTCCCCAACCTGGCACCTGCTGCTGGTGTTGCAGGGTAGAAGTGGGTGCCTGGTAGCTCCTGGGCCTGGGGGGATTTGCACTCTCTACCCCCAGCTTTGGGGGCAGGTGCTTTGTCTGTGAGGCCACTGTTCATCCCTGAATGCCTTATCCTGTAGCCCTTTAGACTGGTACCTCTGCAGTCAGGCAGCATGTGGGGCTGGCAGGATTTGAATTTACCGCCCCTTGTTCCAAGGGTAGGCCCCTTGTCTTCAAGGCTGTCAGCAGACCAGATCTACCATGCCACCTTGCTCAGCTGCCTTTTTTCTACCTACTATTGACCTGGCTCCTGGGGGTTCCCATGCATCTCACCCTGCTCCCCCAGATGCCATATCCTGCCCACTTTCAGCCTGGTACCCATTGGAGCCTAGGGAAGATGGAGGTGGGTGCCCAGCAGCTTCTGGACCTGGGGTCAGATTTGAACCCACCACTCCCAGCTCCAGGTGGCATGTTCATGAGGCCACCAGAGAATGCAGCCCACCACCCCAACTTCCCTGGATGCCCTTATTCTACCCACCTTCAGCCTGGCACCTGCTACACTCCTGACAGGGTGGAGGTTGGGGCCAGGCAGCTCCCAGGATTCAAGAACACCACCCCAGGCTTCTGAGGGAGGTGCCTTATCTGTGAGGCCATGGGAGGATCCAGCACACACACACACACCGACCCGCTGCCTTATGCTACCCACCTTTAACCTGCCCTCTGGCTCCAGCCCTTGGAATGTGAAGCAGGGTACCTGGAAGCTCTTGTGGGACCCAGCCCACTTCCTGGATGCCTTATTCTGCCCCCCCACCTTCAGCTTGGCACCCGCTGAAGCCCTTGGTGAGAGTGGGGACCCCAAAAGAAGGTCACTGCACTGGAGTGGGCTCCCTGAGAAAGGGCTGTCTTCACTGCCTCTGGACTTCCCAGGAGTGCACTGCTGCACGAGAGACGGGGGGTCCTGCTCTGGGACCAAGAGGGGAGCACAACCTGTGAGGTGTGACAGGAAGCTTTGTCTGTGAGGGCACCAGAGGACCCGCCCCTCCCTACCACACCTGCGGTGGCCTTATCCTCCCCACCTTCAGCCTGGCACCTCTTCCAGCAGCCCTGGGAAGGTGGTGACCAGCAGCTTGCTGGATTTGAGCTCACCCCCTCCAGCTCCAGAGATAGAAGCCTTATCCATTAGAGGACCCAGCCCTCCACCCCGCCTTTCCCAGATGCCTTATCCCACCCACCCTCAGCCTGGTGCGGCCTTGGCAGGGTGGTGATGGGTGCCCTGTGGCTGGGGTGATTTGAGCCCACCACTCCCACCACCAAAGAGTGAAGCCGTATCTGTCAGGCCACCGGAGGATCCAGCCCACTACCCCTCCTTTCTCTGATGCCTTTATCCTGCCCCCCAGCCTGGCACAGTGGAGGTTGGTGCCTAGCAGCTCAGGGGGGCTGGCAGGATTTGAAGCCACCACCCCTGGCAGAGGAGGCTGGCACCTTATCTATCAAACCACCCAAGGATCTAGCCCTTCTGTTCTGGATGTATCCTTGTGCCTGTGACCTCAGCCACCTGCCAGTGTCTGGGGCCTCACTCAGGTCTGCCAGTGGCAGGAGACACGGATTGTCGGAGTCAGGGGTTTCTTTGGTGCAAAGTTTATTATTTATAAACAACATCCGCAGATTCCTGTCTTCTGAATATGGGAGAAAGGCAACTCCTGGAAGTTTCTTCACACGGCGCTTCACCTCCGCTTTCCAGGAAACCCTGGGCCTGAAGCCAGCTGTGTCTCAGGCTCTTGCCAGATCACATGCACAACTATTTCCCTTGGCTCTCTGCCTCACACACACAAGCTGCCACCTGGTCTCTCTCTCCCTGTGTCCCCAGCCAGCTCCAGGGAAACCCTTCTGAGACCTACTCCACTCTTACACTTAGATCAACCTCGCAGCATCACTCAGGGCTGTGAAAAAACTTGTCGTAATTGTCACAGCTAGATCGACCTGACACCCCGCACAGACAGTGGAATTCTGGTGTTGACTTGGCTACAGCTGCACAGAGAGATGGGTTAATTAGAACAGTGGGGGGAAAAATCATTTCTGTCAGTGTAGGAGATGTAAATGCCTGCCACTCATTTCTAGTGGCTATTGGGATGGATGTGCACTCCCGTCTTCCCCGGGTCTCCCTCTCCCAGCCTTACGGCTGGGGCTGAGCCTTCAATGTCCTCCCAAATAAAAGGTTCTTCCAAACCCAAAGGACCAGCCACACACCCAGGTCACTATGGGTGTGTCTAGACGACAAGGTTTTGTCAACAAAAGTGGACTTTTGTTGACAAAACTATAGCTGCGTCTACACTACCACCGCGTTATGTCGACAGTAAGTCGACAGAACGCAGCAGTTTTGTCGACAGCGGTAAACCTTTTACGAGGAATAACGCCTTTGTTGACAGAGTTCTGCTGACAAAAGGTAAGTGTGGACGCAGGGACCCAGTTCTGTTGACAAAGAAGAAGCTGGAAAAGCATCCGTGCCAATGTAGACGCGCTTTTCCCGCAAAAAAGCCCCAATTGTCATTTTCACGATCAGGGCTTTTTTGCGGAAAAGAAATTTGTGCTGTCTACACTGGCCCTTTTCCAGAACAGTTTTCCAGAAGAAGGACTTTTGCCCGAACGGGAGCAGCATAGTTTTCTGGAAAAGCACTGATGATTTTACAGTAGATCGTCAGTGCTTTTCCGGAAATTCAAGGGGCCAGTGTAGACAGCTGGCAAGTTCTTCTGGAAAAGCGGCTGATTTTCCGGAATAAGTGGCCAGTGTAGACACAGCCATTAAGTTTGAAGATGATACAAGCTGGGAGGGGTTGCAAGTGCTTTGGAGGACAGGGTCATAATTCAAAAATATCTGGACAAATGAGAAATGGACTGAGGTAAATAGAATGAAGTTTAATAAGGACAAATGCAAAGTTCTCCACTTAGGAAGGAATGATCAGTTTCACACCTAGGCTGTGTCTACACTGGGCCACTTATTCCGGAAAATCAGCCGCTTTTCCGGAATAAGCTGCGAGCTGTCTACACTGGCCCTTGAATTTCCGGAAAAGCAACGATGCTCTACTGTACAAAATCAGCCACTATTCCGGAAAAACTATTCTGCTTCCGCTCGGGCATAAGTCCTTATTCTGGAACACTGTTCCGGAAAAGGGCCAGTATAGACAGCCCAGTAGTCTTTTCCAGAAAAAAGCCCGATCGCGAAAATGGCGATCGGGACTCTTTTCCGGAAAAGCGCGTCTACATTGGCCACAGACGCTTTTCTGGAAAAAGGGCTTTTCTGGAAAAGCATCCTGCCAATGTAGACGCTCCTTTTCTGGAAAAACTGAAAACAGAATAGTATTCCGTTTTAAGCATTTCTGGAAATTCATGCCAGTGTAGACACAGCCATACAGAATGGGAAGTGGCTGTCTAGGAAGGAGTACGGCAGAAAGGGATCTACGGGTCATAGGGGACCGCAAACTAAATATGCTTTAGCATTGTGGCACTGTTGCAAAAAAAGCAAATATATTCTAGGATGCCTTAACAGGAGTGTTGTGAGCAAGACCTGAGAAGCCATTCTTCCACTCTACTCTGCGCTGATTAGGCCTCAAAAAGCTGTGGAGAAACTGGAGACGGTCCAGAGAAGAGCAACCAAAATGATTAAAGGTCCAAAAAAATGGGCTATGTGGCAAGGCTGAAGGAATTGGGCTTGTATAGTTTTGAAAAGAAGACTGAGAGGGGCCATGATAGTGGTTTTCAGGTATCGAAAAGGGTATCACAGGGAGGCGGGATGGAAATTGTTCTCCTTGCCCTCTGAGGACAGGACAAGAAGCAGTGAGCTTGAACTGCTGCAAGGAAGGGATAGATTGGACATTAGGAAAAACCTCCTGCCCGTCAAAGTGGTTAAACATCGGAATAAATTCCCTGCGGAGGTTGTGGAATCTCCATCTCTGGAGACATTTAAGAGCAGGCTAGGGATGATCTAGAGTTTCTAGGCAGTGCTTGGTCTCGCCATGAGGGCAGGGGACTGGACTCGATGACCTCTCAAGGCCCCTTCTAAGGTCCAGTGTTCTACGATTCTCTGAGAGGCCACACGCTGGCTACGTCTAGACTGGCATGATTTTCCGGAAATGCTTTTAACGGAAAAGTTTTCCGTTAAAAGCATTTTTGGAAAAGAGCGTCTAGATTGGTACGGACGCTTTTCTACAAAAGCACTTTTTGCGGAAAAGGGTCCGTGCCAATCTAGATGCGCTTTTCTGCAAAAAAGCCCCGATCGCCATTTTTGCGATCGGGGCTTTTTTGCGGAAAACAAATCTCAGCTGTCTTAACACTGGCCCTTTTGAGCAGAAGTTTTGCACAAAAGGGACTTTTGCCCGAATGGGAGCAGCATAGTATTTCTGCAAAAAGCACTGATTTCAGACAGTAGGAAGTCAGTGCTTTTGCAGAAATTCAAGCAGCCAGTGTAGACAGCTGGCAAGTTTTTCCGGAAAAGCGGCTGATTTTGCGGAAAAACTGGCCAGTCTAGACACAGCCACAGAGTTGGCATGAAACCATAACCGGGGGGAGCTAACCCCACTGAGTGCCGTCCGTGACACTGGGTGAGCGGAGGAGCCTTGGTTTGGTTGCGCTTTCTGAACATCCAGCCACTGGCCTGAGGCCAGCAGAGTAACAGCGGTGGAGATCAGTGGGATCTGGTGTGTGCTACGCGACGAGGCATAAAACGTGAGAACCACGTTGTTAAGCTTGAGCTGACAGGTGATTTTACAGCCACTGTTATCAGCTTTATGGCTTTGCAGCGTAAGGATCACACAGCCCGACACATGTACAACAACAGCTGAGAGTTGGAAAGAAGAATATTAATTGTAAACATCATGAAGCTCCAGACACAGAAGGGAAAGTAACAATCTTACCCACCCTGTGGCTTCCTGCCATTTTGGGCCAATCCTGAGCCCATAATCACCATGTGGGCTCAGGGAAGTGGCAGGACTCGGGAGGGTGGGGGTGGAAGAATCCAGGCAGTAATCAATGAGGCCCCCTGACAATCCACCCCACTGCCCCCAGCTGCTTTATCCTGCCCACCTTCAGCCTGGCACCAGCTGTAGTGTTGGCAGGGTAGAGGTGGGCACCTAGCAGCTCTTAGGGATGGAAAGAGTTGAACCCACTCCCCCCACGCCTTACACTCTAGTGCTTTATTCACGAGGCCACTGGAGGACCCAGCCTACTACCTCCACCTTCCCTGGATGCCTTATCCTGCCCACCTTTTTAATCACAGGGAGTGAGGGTGCTGGAGTGAGAGTAGGGGCTGGGAGCTGTGTGTGTGGGGGGGTAAAGATGAGAGGTGCGGGGGGTTGAGTAGGTGGTGGGACTTAGTGCAGAGGGGGGTGTAGGAATCAGGGCAGGGGTGGTGGGGGGCTGGGAGGTCTGGGGGGCGCTTATCAGGGCTGCCTGCGGTGGCAAAGATGGTGTTGCTCTGGGTGGGGAGCGGGGGGACAGTTTCTGGAGCCTCCTGGCACCTCCTCTGCAGGAAGGGGGCCGATGGAGGTTTCCACCTGCTCTGTTGCGTGTCTCCTCTGGGAGGCAGTGGTGTCTGGCCCTCCTCCCGTGTGTCCTGGGGTGGGGGGATGCTGGTCTGCGGTTCCCACTCGACCCCTGCTATGTCTCCTGGAGTTGGAATGGGGCTCCTGCATCCCTCCAGCGTCTCTTGGAGGGGGGAGGAGGCTGCCAGGCTGAGGTTCACGGCCCCCCCCAGTTTGTCCTGAGGGTGATGGGGTGGCCAGGCTGTGAATTGCAGCCAGCCAGCATGTCCTGGGATAGGTGGGGGGCCACCAGGCTGTGGTTTGAACCCCCCGGCATGTCCAGGATTGTGAGGGGTCTCCCCTCTCATGTTCTGGGGAAGGGCTGGAGCGGGGGCTGGGGCCATGTGGTGGCTGCCTGGCAACCCCGGGGGTGGGCCCACATGCCCAGACCCCAGAAGCAGATGCACCAGGGTTCAGCTTCAGCTCCGCCCTGGGAGCAGCTGGGCAAGCATGACACAGCCCACTTCGCAAGTAACATTTTGGTGGGGACGCAGGGCAATGTCCCCTCGAATTTTTTCCATCCATGTGCGGAATAAATTTTATGTGCACTGAGGCATGTACGAATGTGCACCACCAACAGAAATAAAACCCTGGGTGTGAGCACTCAGGTGGGTGGCATTTGAATCTCTTTTTCATTTGAATCACTCAAGTGCACAGCTTACGGGCAATATCGGTGGAAGGAGAAAGGGTGCACCTCCTGAGTGCTACGGCAAGTCACCTGTGTTCACTTCGACATCAGCATCCCTCTGTGGGGATGAGCTTGCAGATGTAGGGGCCGTGTGTCTAAGGGGGGGGGGGGACAGCCAGTCTTGGTAGCACTCACAGCTGTAGTTTGAGAGAGAATATGGGGATTTCTTTTTAAGTATTTCTGTTTATTTATTAAATAAACTGTTCCCAGATGCACAGAAGAAAGGGTTTTCAGAATTTTTACTTTTTTCTCAATGTAAATTTTCACAGTTGTGGAAAATTAGCGGGGGGTCAGACAAGGGTTGTGTCAGGCCATTATTACTTCACGACTGGGGACCCTGACATTCAGAAAGTTTAAACTTTGCAACCATTCAAATCCAGATCGGGAACATCGCATGTCAAAACAAACACAGTAACTCTCCTTAAATCAAACGCCAATGAGTTTTCTTGTGTCTCCCTGCATTATGATGACCATAGAAGGAAATAATTGTTAGAAAAGAACAGGCGACCCAAAAGCAGAAGGAATAATGAGGCTTGTTTATTGCAGATACTTGTTCCGCCTCGGACCCCCAAAATCTTGATCCATGTGAACAACAAATTAAACACAGGTTCACCTTTTTATCTTAGCTATTATGTAAATACACTTACGAATTATATCACCTCTTAAACCCTAATTTAGTAATGTGCACACTCATATAATCCGTAATCATTACCATGAGATTAATAGAATTATACCCGTCCCTGTTTACTCTTTTACAGCTTTTGAGTGGCTGTCGGCCGTTCTCACATCATAAAACTCCTTAAATCAGCAATATACAAGGAGGAAAGACTCTGTGACCCTGAATGTGTGCGTCAGCGCACATAAGGAGTGGATAACGGGGGAAGAAAGATAGTGTTGCTAACACCCAGAGCATGCATTAAAAGGTACAGCTACGTGCATCCCCATCTTGAGCCGGCAGGGAAGGAGGGATCAAAACAAGTCTGTAAATCAGCAAAAGCAGAGCCTGTATGGGCTGCGCTCCGTTACCATGGTCACAGCTACCGAGGTCCCTTAGTTACCCTTACACCCCCCAACAATAACGTTTCACTGGTTTGCAGGTATGCAACAAAACCCACATTTCTCACCTGCTACTGATCAAATCCAGCCCTTGCCAGCCTAGTGCTCTTCAATTCACAGCATGGACGGTGGGTGAATGAGTCGTTGAAGTCGGCAAACCCCCAGCCACCCCTCTCCTGCCCACACCCTGCCTCAACGGCACCCAGAGCAACTCACCTCACAGCCATCTCCATCCTCCATGTGCCCCAAGCCCCACAGTACCACCAGCCTCAGTGTACAGGGCAGGAAGCATGGTAGAAGCTCCACCCCGACCCCGTGCCCAGCAGGCAGACAAAATATGGACCCCACCCACCCCCAACAGTGTCGCCATCATGAAGGAATGGGGGGGGGGAACTGGTCACAGGCAGGAGGCTGACTGGGGACAGAGTGGGGGTAGGGACACATCAGACGGTTTGAGAATGCTCAGCCTATACCGCCCCCCACCCACGCTTCACAGGCTAAACACTTTGTTAATCTGGAGTCATCATTTCACAGGCCTGATTCACGTCTGCTCTTCCTCAGTGTAAACGGGTCTTAGTGCCAGCAGCGTCGCCGCCTCTCTTGGTTTCCTCCCACGGCTCCTTCCCTTTGGTGTGTTAAGGCCCCAGGAAGCATGGGATGAGGCGAGACCCTCAACTTCGTTTTCCAAGCAGTACAAGTTTCTAGCCCTCTCGGCTGCCGAGAAAAATCTGGGACAACGTGCCCCAAGTGCCGCCTACCGGTCCGAGCAGCCACAAGGGAAAGAGAAACGATCTCACGCTTATGATCAGCGCCGTTCCCCCTCGCAAGCCTTTGTCACACCGTTTGATTGCTGGTGTCCCATCAGCACTGATGAATGTCACCTGGTCCCGGGCACAGTTCAGGCAAACCCAGATCCTGCTGGGGGCCTGGAGTTGCAGCGGGCGCCAGGCTAAAGGTGGGTAGAATAAGATGGGTAATAAATTTGGTGGAGAATGTGGGCAGCCTAAGGTCATATGAACCAGCCCCACTGCATGGCATGGAGTCCAGTCCCCATGGGGGCAGGGGACTAGACTCCATGACCTCTCGAGGTCCCTTCCAGTCCTAGTGTTCTGTGATTCTATGATTCTCTAAAGCTAGAAGAGCCGACTTCAGAGTGCCCAAGGAGCTATTCCCTACTAGGGATGTTAAATGTCGGTTAATGGAATAGTCGAGTAACCTCACGAATTCTTATCGGTTAGCCGTCTGTTCTATTGTCTTTGGAGGCGGGCCCAGCAGCCAGTGCACTCCAGCCTTACTCCTGAGGATCCCCCTTGCCACTCAGCAATGCTGCCTCTGTCTCAGAAGCAGCAGCACAGGGTAGCAGGCAGGAGCTGGTCCACGGGGGAGCCTGTTTAAAAACCAGCTCCCTTCACAGACCGGCTGCCTGACGCCCCTGCTGCGACCTCTGATAAAGAGGCAGCAGCCCCTGTCTGGGGTGGGACGTCTGAGCGCCCGGACTCAGTGTGAGCTGGAACTGAGCCAGGCTGCCTGCCTGCCTGCCCGCCCGGGTCCTAATACACTTTAAATGCAGAGCCGCAACGGGGGTAGGTCCCGGATCCAGTGTGAGCCAAGACTGAGCCAGGCTGCTGGCCAGCTTTCTAAAAAATTTACTGGTGGGGAGTGAGGGAGGGAAATGTGTGTTGTCTTTAGCATTAACCGATAAGTTTTTGCTTATCGGTTAATTGGTTAATCAACTACATTATTACATCCCTTTCCCCCACCTTGCTTGTCTCAAGGACACAGTCTGAGGAAGGATCCCAGCCACACCGAGAGCCAGGGTGGTTTCTGTAACGCTGTCTGAAACAGGATCCTCAGGGTCTCCCTGGACCATAGAGGACCAAAGGCTGCACGATCCCCTGGGCCATGAGATCCGATTCTCAGCCTCGCTCACTCAGTGCTCTCTGGGGTTGGACAGGCCAGAGGCTGCCCAGAGCTGAGGCCGGCAGCCGCCTGCAGGGTCCTAGAGAGGACGTGCTAGGCAGTGTACAGGAGGAGCTCATAAACATCTTCGTTGTGTGAGGCTACAGAGTCTGATTTCAGGGCCCATCATGGGATGATTTTCCCTGCTCCTTTGCCCCCGTCTCAGGGACAGAGGGTGAGCTGGGATCTCGGGCCCACCCGGAACCAGGGTCGGATTCTCTGCCCAGAGACAGAACCCGCTGGGAAAGTGAAAATCGGGGTCTTGTCAGCAGCACTGAAAAATGTCACCTGCCGCTGGTCACAGTCCAGACAAACCCAGATCCTGTGGAGGGCCTGGCTCAGTGGCAGAGTCGTGGCAGTGGAGGGCACAGAACTGATCCCCCCACAACTCCACAGCCCAGACCTTCCCCTCAGGCCTACAGCTGGTCCATCCCTTCCTATTTATAGACTCTCTGGCCACCCCCACAGCCCAGTGCCGCCCATCCTCCACCTCCACCTCCCAGCAATGTCTCCCCGAGGTGAATCCCTCATGGCCCAGCACGCAGAGCTCGGAGTCAAATCTCTCGTGGGTGGTGGGAAGTGGCTGCCGCATGTCTCCCCGCCTCACACTCTTCCCATCCTCCAACAGGACGAGGTCAGGATGGGCCGTGTCTGGATCCAGAGTCACGCTGGCTGGGGAGAGAGAATCAGAGCGTGAGGGGCAGAGCTCAGCCCAGGGGGAGGCTGGGGCCATTTCTCACCCTCCCCAGCAGCCCTGCTCTGCCTGGGACAAGTCTGGATCCCAAGGAGCTGCCTTTGTCCTGGGCCCTTGAGGCTGAGCTGAGTAGTCACGGCGGTTCCTCAGCCTGGGTAATAGTAACCCCACTTTAGTAATTTCTTATTTCCCCGCCCAGGGGAAATTCAGCTCCCAGCTCTCCCTGTTGGGGCTGCTCCTCTCCCGGTAGTGGAGACACCGTATGCACCGTTTAAGTGGGGTGAGAGTTCTCCTCAGGGATTTAAGTTGGGATTTGCCTAAGGCAGGAGGGATCAGGCCCTAAGGCTAGAGAAAGACCATAGAGAAGAATTCCAAGGAGGCTACGGTGGCTGCAGAGAAACCAGCCAATCACAGGCTATGGAGGTCTATAAGAAGACGTTGCAGGACCAGAGACAGCTCCATGTTCCTGGAGCCCTGAGCATCAGAGGGACTCCCCATACCCATAGAATCATAGAATCATAGAATACTAGGACTGGAAGGGACCTCGAGAGGTCATCGAGTCCAGTCCCCTGCCTCCATGGCAGGACCAAATACTGTCTAGACCATCCCTGATAGACATTTATCTAACTTACTCTTAAATATCTCCAGAGATGGGGATTCTACAACCTCCCTGGGCAATTTATTCCAGTGTTTAACTACTCTGACAGTTAGGAACTTTTTCCTAATGTCCAACCTAAACCTCCCATGCTGCAGTTTAAGTCCATAGCTTCTTGTTCTATCCTCAGAGGCCAAGATGAACAAGTTTTCTCCCTCTTCCTTATGACACCCTTTTAGATACCTGAAAACGGCTATCATGCCCCCCCTCAGTCCTCTCCTTTCTAAACTAAACAAACCCAATTCTTTCAGCCTTCCTTCATAGATTCTCTAGACCTTTCATCATTCTTGTTGCTCTTCTCTGGACCCTCTCCAATTTCTCCACATCTTTCTTGAAATGCGGTGCCCAGAACTGGACACAGTACTCCAGCCGAATGTCTCCCACAGCTCCACTCTCCACACTGTACCATGGGAGGTGTCCTCACACCTGCACCTTGTTACTCCTGCTCAGTTTCTCCCCTTTCCATCTTTCATTCAATCGATCTGGCCTCTAATTATGACCCAACCAGCCAGAGCCCTTCCCCTCCTACAGCCTCAGAGGCTCACCCCAATTTCCCCTCTCAGTTCCTTCGTCCTCCCTTGGAGTCTCCATTGGAGCGACGGTTTTCCGGCAAAACTAACGTGTCAGTCTCAAGCCCAGCTCTGGAGGAAGCTCCACTTGCTGCTGGATCGTCCCCGTCTCTCAGCTGGAGAGAAAGAATGTCACAATGTGAGACTGCATTGAGTGACCCTTGATGATTTGTGCTCAGTGCACGTTGCTGCTCCCATGGGATGGAGTTAGAATCCCTCTGCTTCTGCCAGCCTGAGAACAGGTGGACCACAAGCTCTGCCAGCCCAGCCTTCCCTCTGCAGCTCCAGCTGATATTGTGCAGCTCCCGTCTGCAGCTGGGGATGAAAAGCAAATTGGCTGTGTCTAGACTGGCCAGTTTTTCCAGAAAATCAGCCGCTTTTCTGGAAAAACTTGCCAGCTGTCTACACTGGCCGCTTGAATTTCCGCAAAAGCACTGACTTCCTACTGTCTGAAATCAGTGCTTCTTGTGGAAATACTATGCTGTTCCCGTTCGGGCAAAAGTCCCTTTTGTGCAAAACTTTTGCGCAAAAGGGCCAGTGTAGACAGCTGAGATTTGTTTTCCGCAAAAAAGTCCTGATGGCGAAAATGGCGATCGGGGCTTTTTTGTGCAAAAGTGCGTCTAGATTGGCACGGATGCTCTGTTCCCAAAATGCTTTTAACGGAAAACTTTTCTGTTAAAAGCATTTCCGGAAAATCATGCTAGTCTTGACGTAGCCATTGAGTCTCTGGGCTTGTTGGCCTCCAGGCTCCAAAGGACGGGAGGTTCCCAGGGGAAGGGCTGTAGGAATCTGCCCACCAGGGACTAGACTGAGACACCAGCTCCCCTCTCTCCTGCTCATTCCACGCAGGTCTCCGAACAGCCCTCGGGGTCGGCTGGGTCAGCACAAGCACCAGGGCTCCCTGTACTTGCTCAGCGGAGGCGCCCACCGGGGACAGATTTAGGTGGAACCAGAGATCAGGGAGAAAATCTGGGAAAGGAGGCAATTCCGGGACTCGGAGAGCCAGAGTCTGAACAAGGACGTACAGAATTAACCTGCATCCAGAGTGGGTCCTACCTTGTATGTCTGGGCAGCCTCATCCTGGGGGTGTTAAGGACTAGTGGATGAGTCGACTAGCCGATAAGCAAATGCTTATCAGATAGTCAGTCAACTAGAGTTGATCCCCCCGCCCTTGCTGCCTCTATCAGGTAGAGTACTTCAAAATGGCAGCAAGGTCGCTGCCGTGCGTGGAGCTTGGGGCCAGCTGGGGTCTCCTCAGCTGATCCCGGGTGCCTCTGAAAGGCTGCAGGGAGCCCGGGATCAGCTGGGGAGTCCCCCGCTGACCCCGGCTCCGCGTGGCATTTCAAATTGGCAGCACAGCACGGAGCCCCGGATCAGCGGCAGACTCTGAGTCCCCCGCTGGCCCCAGGCTCCATGCTGGTGCTGCTGCTTTGAAATGCACAGGAGCCCCTGCTGGGGACTCGTGTACATTTCAAAGCTGGCACCCGCATGCAATCCGGGGTCAGCGGGACTTCCCATTGGCCCCGGGCTGCACACCGAATTCTGCATTCCTCCTTTGAAATGTGCAACAGCCCCTGCGGGAACTCTTGTACATTTCAAAGCAGGAACGCGGAAGTGCCTATCGACTCGTCGAGTAGTCGATGGAAATTCCATCGACTACTCGACTAGTCAATTAACCTTTCCTTAACATCCTTACCTCGTCCGGGACCAGCGCCGGGTGAGATCTGAGCTCGGGAGTCTCCAGAAAACCACACCCACAGCTTCCCCGTCCTTCTCCCAGAACCGACCCAGAGTCTCTTTGCCTGGTTTGTGCTCCCGCAGTCTGAGTTCTGCCAGGATATTTCAGCCGGAGGAGCAGCGGAAGTTCTGCCCAGTGCTCTGCCAGGTACTTCAAGCCGAAAGGTGATTTTTATAGCCGCTGTTCTCAGCTTTACAGCTTTGCAGCCGAAAGATCACAGCCCAGCCCCTTCAAACAGCAGATAAGAGCTGGGGAAATGATGTTAGTTTCAAACATCGTAAAACTCCGTAGACAGAAGTGAAAGTAATAATGCTACCCATCCCCCACCTGCCATGTGACGGGGTTGCGGTCACAGAGGACCCCTTGGGGGTGTTTCCCAATGGACAAAGCCACTAACACTCACTTTCGTGCTCTCTAGGGCTTCTCACCTCCCTGTCTAGCTGGGCCAGATCTCATGGCCTTCCCTCAGCCAGGGCACGGAACTGAAATCACCGCCCACCCCGAAAAAGCAATACCGACATTGAATCCATTCAGGTCTAAGGAGAATATAATTTCAGGCATAGCATCCGGGAAACCCTCCCCCACCCCCAAAAAGGGATCAGAACCCCAAATGAATTATTTAGATAAGCCCCCTTTAACAATGAAAGGGGGAATGTACACTCTGACTCCTCCCCCAGGTAACAATTATTTACACTGGGCTTGACAGTAAATAAAAGTGATTTTATGAAGTGCAAGCGGTAGGATGTAAGTGGCAGAGCAAAGAAACTTGCAAATTTAAAATAAGATGCATGGCTAGTTCCAACACACTAAAGCTTATTGCAAACATACCTTAAAACCATTCTGTATTATAAGCAGTCCAAAGGAAATGAAAATGAAGGGAGGTACTTTGTTTTTGTAGTCTTAACATTTTTTTGCATAGACCACTTGAAAATTGCGGAGGGTCTTGGTGGACCATTTAATGATCTTTGCAAATATTGTTTGTACCATGAACTAACTAGTCTGAAGTGTCAGAGGGGTAGCCATGTTGGTCTGTAAGGGCATGTCTACACAGCAGGGCTAAAGCCGAAATAAGCGACACAACTTGAGCAATGTCAATTGCGTAGCTGAAGTCGAAAGAGCTTATTTCGGCTTTTGGTGCTGTCTATCCAGTAGGAAGTCCAAGAAAGAGCTCGCTTCCTCTGACATCCCTTACTCCTCGTAAAATGAGGGTCACAGGAGTTGAAGGAAGAAGTCCTCCAGCTCGATATTATGTCAAAACGACGGCTTGCGATGTAGATGCAGACTATGTTATTTCGAAATAACAGCCGTTATGTCAAAATAACGCTGCTGTGTAGACATAGCCTAGGTGATAAAACTTAAAAAACAATGAATGTTCCTGCAGCACCAGAGAGACTAACAAAAAATGTAGCTGGTATCATGAGCTTTCGTGGGAACAGCTCACTTCCTCAGATGAATGGAGTTTAAGGGGTCCAGAGTTACAAATAAATAGCAGAAAAGGAGAGGATGGGGAGGGAAAGAGAAGGGGGAAAAAACTCGTTAATTAGAGTGTCTGTGCTAAATGAGGCCAATAGAGTGGGCTGAAGTGCCCGATGATTAACTTTTGATGTCATTAGGGCATTGAACATAGCGACCCATCCAAGTGAAGTCTTTGTTCAGACCTTGATTAAAGGTGTCAAATTTGCATATGAAGGCAACATTCGAACCAAGGGACTGAGGGATCCTTCCGATGATTTGGAGGGAATAAGGAGAGATTTGACTTGAGCCAGCTGTTTATTCCATCACTGCTACAAGCCTGGACCAAGGACTTTGCAATTGTGGCATGCATTTGGTTTCTTTGACCAGTTCTAACTCCCACCTCTACTTCTTTCTTTTATGAATTAACCTTTAGATTTTAGATACTAAGGGATTGCCGCTACATGGTTTGGGGGCGGGTGTGTGTGTGTGTAAAATCTGAGTTATATAGTAGCCTGGGCATGTGGCTGGCCCTTTGGGTTTGGAAGAACCTTTTATTTGATGAGACTGGTTTTCATAACGACTGGTCCCTACAGGCAGTGTTCCTGGTGGTAATATAAATCAGTGTTTCTCAACCTTTTTTTACAAAGTACCCCTTTAAAAAAAGATTATAAGTACCTCCAGTACCTAGAGTTTTCAGACATTCACTTTTTTTTCTACCATTACAACACATTTGTTTAACCAACTTAATCGTAGCCGGGCGGGTGATGACATTTTTGGGTGTAAAAAGTACAAAACTAATAAAGTGCTGGAAAACTGAAAACAAAAATTCAGTTTCCTCCAAATTTCAGGTGTGTTGACGTACCGCCCCCCCCCCCCCCCGACAGACTTCTCTCAAGTATCCCTAAGGGTCCCCGTACCACTAGTTGAGAAACACTGATATAAAGGACCTGGAGTATCTGAGAGAACCACTTGTAAGACTCCTCGTTAGCCAGTGTGGCAAAATAGAAGTTCTCTGTGTGACTGCTTTGCTGTGTCCTGTAAGAGGAGGATCACCAGCCTCAGGCTGTGGCTGCCCAATTTCTCAGCAGTTGGTCCTGAGTTAAATATTCTCAGTCGTGTCCCACCACAGCGCACCTGTTTGTAAAAGGGATGGATATGGGATTAATGAATTGGGGTTCCGGGAGGAAGTTGGAGACTCTGCCCCAGCTGCAATGCTGGGAGAGGGAGAACCAGGAAAGAGGGTCCATCCATCCCAATAGCCACTAGAACGGAGTGGCCAGAATTTACAGCTCCTACACTGACCGAATTGATTTTTCTACCATTCTAATTAACTCACCTCTCTGCACAGCTGTAGCCAAGTCAACGTCAGAATTCCATTGTCTGCATCGGAGTCAGGTTGATTTAGCTGTGACAAACAGGGCACAAGTTTTTTCACAGCCCCGAGCGACACCGCGAGGTTAATCTAAGTGTAAGTGTGGAGCAGGCCTCAGAGGGGTTTCCCTGGAGCTGGCTGGGGACACAGGGACTGAGGGACTGGCTGGCGGCTTGGGTGTGCGAGGCAGAGAGCCAAGGGAAGTAGTTCTGCGTGTGATCCTGGCACGAGGCTGAGAGACAGCTGGCTTCAGGCCCAGGGTTTCCTGGAAAGCAGAGGTGAAGCGCCGCGTGAAAAGACTTCCAGGAGTTTCCTCTCTACCATATTCAGAAGACAGGAATTGTTGGATTTTTTTTTGCAAATAATAAAGTTTGCACCAAGGAAACTCCCCGACTCCTGCAATTAGTGTCTCCTGCCAGTGGCATAACCGAGCGAGGCCCCAGACACTGAGGCCAAAGGCTCCAGGGTACCACCTGCATTGGGATCCAGCCAATGGCAGCAAACATGCAGGTGGGAACGTTTGCAGGGAGCCCGGCGGCCCAGAGCCTGTGCAGAGACGCAGGTCGCTGCTCACTGGGGATTTCAGCATGTGCAGCTCTGTGTGCCGAGCCGCCCCCAGTGTCCCTGCTCGCCGAGCCGACGCACCTCCCCCAGAGTCAGACAAACCCCACTGGAGCCCTGACTCATATTCCCCCCAGCAGCACCAGCCCCACTGGGATGGGCTCAGGACTGGCCCAAGGAGACAAAATGGGAGGAAGAGACTGGGGCAGCTGGGATGGGGTACGTGGGAAGTGGGGGATGGGTAGGATTCACTTCTGTCTATGGAGTTTTCCAATGTTTAAAACTAGTCCTCTCTCCAGCTCTTAGCTGCTGTTTGAAGGGGCCGGGCTGGGCTCTTTAACCTGCAACGTCATAAAGCTGAGACTATTGGCCCTAAAATCCCCCTTCAGCTCCAAGTTCACGCCTCACTAAGACCTTGCTCCCAGCTGCCTCTGTCCTTCACCCCTAGGAGCCCCCGGAGCCCGTGGCTGGAAGTTCAGCAAGACACAGCCAAGGCAACACAACCAGTGTTACTGGCATCGCTCAGTGTGGTTAGCTCCCCCCTTCCCTCCCCCCCGCCCGTTGTGGTTTCACACCACGACTGGGTGTGGCTCTGGCCACTCACCTCACTGGGAGTTCAGAAGAATGACCTGTTGGATTGTAGGCGCATGGACACAGCCCCTGGGAGGAGGGGTTCCCAGCTTGGTACCAGTGTGCCCCCCCCCACCCCAGAAAACACCTGGCCAATAGCCGTGATGTTGTAGCAGCAAGGGGGCAGTTTGCGCAAGCTTCTGGGATACAAACTAGGGATGTCATAGTGCAGTCGATTAATCGATAAGTAAAAGCTTATCCGTTAATGCTATAGACTACACGCATTTCTTCCCCTCGCCCTGCCAGTACATTTTTCAGCAGGCTGGCCAGCAGCTGGGTCTGAGTCTAGGACCTGTTCCCCACTGCGGCTCTGCTTTTAAAGTGTATTAGGAGCCAGGCGGGCAGGTAACTCTGCACAGTTCCTGCTCTCGCTGGGTCCGGGAACTCAGACCCTACCCCTTGGACAGGGGCTGCTGCCATCCCATGCTGCTGCCTCTGGTTCAGAAGAATCAGTGTGGGACAGCAGGCAGCCTGTCTGCAAGGGGGGCTGGTTTTTAAGCTGGCTGCCTTCATGGACCAGCTCCCACCTGGCATCCCACGCTGCTGCCTCTGTATCAGAGGCAGCAGCGGTGAGTGCTAGGGGGCTCCTCCAGTTTGGGGCTGGATCACACTGGCTGCCAGCCCCACCCACACGGATTATAGAATAATCAAATAACTGATAAAAATTTGTGAGGTTAATCAACTTTTCAGTAAACTGATATTTAACATACCTAATACAATCTAGCCTGACCACTGCTGTATAGACAAACCCTGAGTTTAAGCTTTAATATTTGTGCTTATAATTGCTACCAGGGGATTTGAACCTGGGTCCTTTAGAACCTAATGTCAGTATCTCAACTGCTTGAACTACAAAGACAAATGACTCTTAGCACACGCTGTAGAGCTCCCTTGTTCTTAACTCTTGCTCTTCCCAGTCTAAGTGCCTCCTTTTTTGAGGAATAAGGATCTTGCGCAAAAAGCGGGTTGAGGGCAAAAAAGAAACATCCACGCTACTTGTTTTTGTGCAAAAACAGATTGGAAGAAATTACACAAATGAAGTGGGAGAAAATGCTAATCTGCTCTTCATTTGCATTGCCTCTTCTGGCAAAACCTGTGGGCTACGTCTAGACGGGCATGATTTTCCGGAAATGCTTTTAACGGAAAAGTTTTCCGTTAAAAGCATTTTCGGAAAAGAGCATCTAGATTGGCACGGGCGCTTTTTCGCAAAAGCACTTTTTGTGGAAAAGCGTCCGTGGCCAATCTAGACGCGGTTTTCCGCAAAAAAGCCCCGATGGCCATTTTCACCACTGGGGCTTTTTTTGCGGAAAACAAATCTGAGCTGTCTACACTGGCCCTTTTGCGCAAAAGTTTTGTGCAAAAGGGACTTTTGCCCGAATGGGAGCAGCATAGTATTTCCGCAAAAAGCACTGATTTCTTACAGTAGGAAGTCAGTGCTTTTGCGGAAATTCAAGCGGCCAGTCTAGACAGCTGGCAAGTTTTTCTGGAAAAGCGGCTGATTTTCCGGAAAAACTGGCCAGTCTAGACACAGCCGTAGTGTAGACATAGCCATGGTGTGTGGGTTACATTTGTTTGTTTCCTCCCCTTTCCCGCCCCACTTTTCCCTTCTCTCCCTCTCTGCTCCTTTACACTCTGCTGCTCCCCATCCCTCGCTTATGTAACTCCCGCTTCATCCTGTTACGTTTCTCCAGCGCCTCTTTCTGGACCCTCCTTTCCCTTCCGCACCTGGGCAGCTGATATGACACCCGTCCCCCCATCAGCAAAGCCATTTCTGAAACACAGAGAACAACAGTCCAGAGTTCAAAGCAGCGTTGACAGAAGCGGCTCCTGTATGGGGACTCCAAGGCTGTGTCCAGACTCCATGCCTCCGTCGACGGAGGCATGTAGATTAGCCAGCTCGGAAGAGGGAAATGAAGCCGCGATTAAAATAATCGCGGCTTCATTTAAATTTAAATGGCCGCCCCGATCTGCCGATCAGCTGTTTGTCGGCAGATCGGGAGAGTCTGGACGCGATGCCCCGACAAAGAAGCCTTTCTTCATCGACACAGGTAAGCCTCGTGAAACCAGGTTTACCTGTGTCGATGAAGAAAGGCTTCTTTGTCGGGGCATCGCGTCCAGACTCTCCCGATCTGCCGACAAACAGCTGATCGGCAGATCGGGGCGGCCATTTAAATTTAAATGAAGCCGCGATTATTTTAATCGCGGCTTCATTTCCCTCTTCCGAGCTGGCTAATCTACATGCCTCCGTCGACGGAGGCATGGAGTCTGGACACAGCCCAAGAGAAAACCAAATGCCCCCTGGTAGCGGACGGAACAAGCGGACACGGCTTCTGCCATTCCCTGTTGAACTATCCTGGCAAAACTCAGCCAGCGGGAGCGCCAACCAGGCAAAGAGACGCTGAGTCATTTTTGCGAGGGGGATGGGGAAGCCGTGTGCGCCCGTTGACCGTATTTCAACCCTTTCTACGTCTCCTCAGCCTGCCCCATGGCGCCGCCCAGTCGCCCTCTGTGGGCGGGAATTGTCTCCCAGTGCCACATGGTGGGGCTGTTCCCATGCACGGGGAGCTCAGAGCATCCTGCCGGGTGGGATAGGCTCTGAGCTTTGCCACTGGCCAGGGCACTGCCTTCAGGGAGCAGACACAACGTGGAGCGCTCTGCCTCCAGGCCTCCGGCAGCCTGGGGTTTGCTGTTCCCTGAGGAGAGGGGCTGGGCTTTGGGAGGCTGGGCGTCCCTTGACTCCTGCTGTGATATTCAGTGTAAGAGGCCCTCTGTCACAGAGGCAGGCTGACCTGGTGTCCAGGCAGCTTGGGGTAGCCGGGGAGGGACAGTCTATGAGACCAGGTAAAGGCTGTTGCGGCGTCGGAGGAGGTGACGTGTGATCACAGGTCACTGAGATCAAAGCACAGATCTCCCAGCCAGTGGGGGGTGCCCTGCCCCAACTAGTCCCCCTCCCCTCCCAGCTGGGACTTGGGCTCTGGGACCCCCGCAGGCCAGCCTGGCAGCGACGTGCACAGATCAGCCGATACAGGGGGACCTATGTCTGCTAGATGCTTCCACGTAGCCCAAGTCCCAGCCCCTGAGCTGCAGCTGGAAGAGCCGCCAGACAGACACCCGACGGGAGAGGGACCCCCGGCCGTGCCGTGCTGCGTGGTGCATTGTGACACAGCGTCACTGGGGGGATGGAAATGACTGAGCTCAGCTTCTTGCCCGGCTCCTGCCACACACTAGAGCAGAGCAGAGCAGCCCCCAGGGGTAGGGCTGAGCTGTGGGGTGCCAGGCAAGTGGCAGGGGCTGAGACCTCAGGGATCTCTCTGACAGGTGCAGAAGGGGATGGGGAGGGTGTGGAGAGTGTCTCAGGGGTTCTGTAGCCCTGTGGCCAAAAATGCAGACCTCGCTGTGAGCAGGACTTGAACCTGCGCAGGGACACCCTATTGGATTTCAAGTCCAACGCCTTAACCACTCGGCCATCACAGCTGTGAGTAGACTAGGGCCCCAGGATCAAGGAAACTGCCCCAGGTCACACAGCAAAATGAGGGCAGGGCCAGAGAGAAAAGCCAACAATTCTCAGGCTCGCTCTCACCAGCAGACAATAAACCCTCCAGAGGCAGGGACAGAACCCGGGGAATTGAGCGGGTGGGAACGTTTAAGTTGCAACAGTTTCTGTCAGGCACTCCCAAGAGTATTAAACAGGTTTGATTTTTGACACCCTGAATCTGCGTGGATGAAATTTCTTTGCAAAAATATTTTGTTTTCCACAGCCAGGTTGTTACCTGCCCTTAAATTGTCTCGTCGCACCCAGAGAGGAGACGCTTTCCCTCAGTCACTAGAAAAGACGCCACAGGCTGGGCTGAGGAATTGCTGCTCTTAGGGTAGGTCTAGACTGCATTGCTATTGCGGGATGCCGGAAGTATCCCGGAATCGTAACGCCACGTTTTTAAATGCGCCCGCTATTTCCCGAAATAACAGGCATGCTAGTCTGGTGTCCCTGTAACCCTCGTTCCACAAGGGTCAAGGGATTTGTCAGAATAGTGCCTTATATATGTCTACACAGCGCCACATTTCAAAATAAGCTCTTTGATTTAGACTCGGCATAAGCTACGCAATTTGTGCAGCGCAAATTGCGTAGCTTATTCCGACCGAAGGGTGCTGTCTAGAGGCGCCCTTAATGACTTAAACTGAATAAAATGCCAATACCAGGCATGTCCAAAGTCCGGCCTGCGGGCCAATTGCGGCCCGTGTTCCGGTTTAATATGGCCCCCCGGGTAATTTGGCAATATCTATCTTTTATGGCCCCCAACGAATCCATATGTATTGAGATGAATACATTGTAAAATCTCAGTTAATGTCAGTTGGTCTAAATCAGTTATAAATATATTTGGACACAACATGTATACTTGGTGTTATGTTCCTGTTCATATTTTTTGAACTTAAAAGTTGACAGACAACCTTTACTACCAATAATATGTAATGTACTTTACAATGTTCCTGACATATATTTCAGCTTCTTGGATTTTTTTTTTCATCTGGCCTTCAGATATGAAAGGCAGAGTGATTTAACACCTGTTTAGATTTGTCATCCATGTGACGAAATGAAAAGTATGCTGTTTGCAATAAACTTTGCATAAAATAGTTAATTTGCATTTAATTTTAATGGTTCAAAGAATGTCAGGCAAAATGGTCGGCCCTCACGCATGTTCACTTCATCAAATCTGGCCCTCTTTGAAAAAAGTTTGGACACCCCTGGACTAGACAGTGCCTCTGCTCCTACCAGGGTGTCTGTGGGTCCCTGCCTTTGGTTACTCAGCAAAAAGCTGGAGATTCAAGCCCACCACTAGGAGGCAGTGATGTTCAGTTTGTGCTTCTCAATGCCTCCTGGGCCCTGCTAGGAGCCTTACACAGATTATTAGGGGCCCTGACCTGAAGTTCAGTAAGGGCAAATGGAGATGGGGACACTTAGGATGTGTCTACACAACAAAGTTATTTCGGAATAATGGACGTTATTCCAAACTAACTCCGTGAGAGGCTTCACAGCCATAGCGTTATTTCGAAATAACAGCTTATTCTGACTTCTGTAAACCTCATTCTACGACGCATAACGCCTCTTCCGAAATAAGGCGTGTGTAGACACGCCACTTCTGCTCATTCAAAATAGCCCTTCACCAGGGCCATTCGAAGTTATTCCTCGTGGGGCTCAAAATTGAGATAGCCCATCTACAGAAAGGAAGCCTGCCTCGGACTAATTTTGAGGCTTTCCCTGCAATCTAGATCAGTGGTCCCCAACCTTTAGAGGCTCCCGGGCGCCCGGGGGTTGGGCCACTCACGCGCCGGGCGCCTGGGGGCGGGGCCGCGCGTCCGGGGGCACGCCAGGGGACTGGGATGCCCTTGCACCCGGCGCTGGCCCCGGGGCTGGGGCCGCCCATGCGCCGCGCACCCGGCACCGGTGCGTGTCGCGCGCCTGGGGCCCGCGCCTCCTGTGTGCCGCGGGCGGGGCTGGCCCAGGTTGTCAGCACACACAAATGCCCCGGCGGGTGCCATGGCGCCTGCGGGCACCGCGTTGGGGACCACTGGTCTAGATGTGCAATTTCAAAATAAGCTATTTCAGAATAAGTATTCCGGAAGCGCTTATTCTGAAATAACTGTGCAGTGCAGACCTAGCCTAAGGGCTAGCGTTATTTCAAAATAACTTAGTCCACGTCTACATAGCACATAGTTCTTTTGAAATAACGTCTAACTACGGTCACGCTGGAGAACTTCTTACTCCGATTCCTCTAGCCCTCATTGTACGAGGAGCAAGGGAAGTTGGAGGAAGAGCTCTCTGTTTCGAAATAAGTGCTGTGAAGATGCTCCCAATTTCTAAATGAGCTATAATTGATGTGGCTCAATTTGCATAGCTTATTTCGAGTTAAACCTTTCTGTGTAGACGCACTCTTAGGCTACGTCTACACTGGCCCCTTTTCCGTAAGGGGCATGTAAATTTCACCTATCGTCGTAGGGAAATCCGCGGGGGATTTAAATATCCCCCGCGGCATTTAAATAAAAATGGCCGCCGCTTTTTTCCGGCTTTTAAAAAAGCCGGAAAAGAGCGTCTAGACTGGCCCCGATCCTCCGGAAAAAGCGCCCTTTTCCGGAGGGTCTTATTCTTACTTCAAAGAAGAAGTAAGAATAAGACCCTCCGGAAAAGGGCGCTTTTTCCGGAGGATCGGGGCCAGTCTAGACGCTCTTTTCCGGCTTTTTTAAAAGCCGGAAAAAAGCGGCGGCCATTTTTATTTAAATGCCGCGGGGGATATTTAAATCCCCCGCGGATTTCCCTACGACGATAGGTGAAATTTACATGCCCCTTACGGAAAAGGGGCCAGTGTAGACGTAGCCTTAGAGTATGTCTATGCTGTGGAGCTATTTCAGCATACTGGAAGTATCCCAAACCAGCTATTTCACATCTTTTGAACACGCCTACTATTTTGAAATAACGGGTGTGCTATTCTGGTGTCCCTGTAATCCTCATTCCATGAGGGTTAAGGGACATTTCAGACTAGCGCTTTATTTCGAAATTTGGCACCCTCACTTTTCTGATCCAAAGTCAGACACCTTCTCCTTTAGGCCACACAGTCTGGGTAGGCAGGGCTCTCCAAGCGCGCGTCTTAGGCACCTGCGGAGGTGTGTTCAGAGCAATGTCACCCTCCCTCCTGCCAGCTGGAAACAGAAGCAACAGGGGCTGGTTGAGTTTTCAGCGAGGAAGAGAGCTGCAGAGATGGGGCAGGAGGGAGGGTCCTGAGAGGCAAAATAGCTGAAGGGAAACAAGGAGTGTAGGTTGGCAGCTGTCTGGCGAGAGTCACAGATGCCTAGGGGTGTGATGGCCCCACGGTGTCACGGGCCGAACTGAGAGCTTCGAATCCTGAAAGCTGAGTTCATAGCTCAGTGGGAGGCTCCAGGTGAGATGCTGATTGTTGGAAATACAAACGTTTGGATTCCTTATCCTGAAATGCCCCCAGAGGGAGTCGTCGTCGTCGTCCCCCCCCCCCCCCCCGCTGGGGGACTGATGCTGACTACAGTTAGGTGTTTGGCCTGGCTGGTTCGGGGGGGGGGGGCGCTGTATGTTGGGGCCCTAGAACTTAACAGCCTGGCTAGAGATTGAGGAGGGTCAAGATTGTGTCTCACATTTGGCAGGAGGGCAAAGTCTCACTCTGGGGCATTTAAAGACAAGGAAACCAAAACTGTTGCTTACTAAGGCCTGGCAGCAAACCAGCCAACATGTCACCAGCAGGTCCCACCGAGATCTGAACTCAGAGTGCAGGAGTCAAAGCCCTGAGTATGGCCCAGTACACCAGCAGTTCCCAACATACCCTTAGGGAGCAGTCAACCCAGGCAACACCAGGTGACTCTTCTGGTTGCTAAATGATGCACAGACCAGAGTGCCAGAGCTTACAGAGGGGGCCCCAAAAGAGAAGGGAAAACTAAGTTTAAGGGCCAGGAGGGTGGCATGCAGCTGACTGGCAGCGATGTGCAATGAGTCTGTAGGGATTCCTTGGACCGGTGCATAAGGGAAAGCCCAGGCACCCTGCCTAGGGGGACGAAAAGCCAATATCTCAGGTCGGCGCGCTCATCGCACTCACTAAGCGAAAGTCCTCACTGCTTTAGCCGCAGAAGATGGTCCAGGATTTGTGCACCAGATGACTGGAGGGGAGTGGAAGGTTCCAGCTGCATTCGTAGGGGGAAACGTCTCTCTTTAGCCAAGCCCAGCCCTTGCTGAAGCCTGTCTGGTTCCTAGGAAAGCTCTGCCTGGCCAGCGAGGTGAGCCGGAGGGCTCCCAAACCCGGAGCTGAGGAGGGGCTCCAGCGGGAGGACACCCCCTGCCCGGTTCTACCTGGCCCAGGCAGAGGCATCGCAAATCGGTGAGCGGATCGAGACAGTCGGTCTGGACACCAGATGTGAAGCTGCTGCACTGGGGCCACAAAGATCAGCTGAGTCCACTCTGGCCTCCCCCACCAAAACTCGGAGGCAGGTGGAAGGTGCCAGCCCTGAAGCTGACGAGGGGGGGGAACCGTGAGCGCTCCGAGGGCACCCATGACGGGAGAGGGGAGGAGCTAAAGGAGCAAGGCGGCGCCTGGTTTAAATAGCACCATGTTCTCTGCTGCATCCCCTGGAGAGCAGGGGGAGAGGGCTGGGACGCTGGGTACAAGGAGACCCAGTTCTGTGCGTGGGGCCCCTATTTTTGAGAGTGCCCCCTTGGGAATGCCCCGGGCAAAGCCTGGCCACCGGCTGGGGAGGGGTCACCCTGACTGCGCTGATGTTTGCGAGGGGGCAGGAGGAGGACGCGGCCTGGATAAAGCTAGTGGGCAAAGAGCAGGAGTTTGCATCATTCGTGGGTGGTGGCTAGAATCCCTCTGGGTGGGGAGAGGAGGGATTCTGACGGGCGCCCGAGGCCACGGGTCCCTTTTGTCCGGAAGAGCGGAGCCGAACGCTGCCCCTGCTGTATGCGGGCAGAGCCCGCCGGAGGGGCCAGCTGCCACCCAGCAAGGTGGAGGTCAGAGCCCCTCGGCTCGCGGAGCAGCCCTGGAGTCCCCCTGCAGCCCCTGGCTGGGGGGCAGAGCACAGCGCAGCTGGATCCGCCCACAGGCCGCAGCCTCCAGCAAACAAAGCCGCCGAGCCGGAGCTGCTGGGCGTGCGAGGGAATTCATAGTGACCGGCCGCCTCGTCCCTGACCATGGGCAGAGCTCCCAGTCCCAGCGGCTGCACTGATCTCCCGGGAAGTGAAGATGTGGCCAATGCTGCCCTAAGCGCCGCACCTCTCGCCAAGGGGCTTTAGGTGGGGAGCAGGGGCGCTCCAGCCACAGGGGGTGCAATGCAACGTGCGCTCCCTGTGGCGAGGCTGCTGAAAGCTGCCGTGAGGGGACAACACTGTGGGGTGTAGACACGGCCTTGGACTGCATGAGGAGAGGGTCTGGCCTGAGCAAATTGAATTCTCCTTGCCCATGAAGTCAGGGCCGGCCCGAGCCATTTTGGCCCCCTGGGTCCCAGGTGCACGGCACCGCCCTCAGGGCGCACGGCCCTGCCTCTGGGTGCACGGGCCACGGGGGGAAGGGCGCTGCTGGCAGGTGCTGCGGGGGTTAACAAGCTCCCGCCCCGGGTGGCCGCTGCAGCCTGCCGGGAGCCGGGCGCCCCCCGTAGGTTGGTGCCCTGGGCAGCTGCCCGGCTAGCCCACCCCTTAATCCGGCCCTGCATGAAGTCACGGGGCCGCTGCTGCAGAGAAGAGAAGCTGCAGGATACGTCTTATGGCCCCACGTCTAATGCTCGGGGCTCTCTTGAGGGCGTTTGGGAACTTGCTTGGCATGTTGCTTCTCTGCAGGGACCACAAGACACGACCCACCTTCATCCTCGTCCCCTGCTCTCAGAAATGACCCCAACTTTCGAATGGCACCAAACTGATCAGCCCTGCTCCACCCCTTGCCCTTCCTCCCACACCATCCCTCACTCTCCTCCACCCTCAGTAAGCGTCCGTGGCCCAGGGCAGACGGTTGGGATGCAGGAGGGAGGGAGAGCTGTGGAGTGGGGTGTGGGCTCTGGAGTGGGGCCAGGGATTAGACGTTGGGGGTGCAGGACGGGGCTCTGGACTGGGACCGGGCATGGGATGCAGGGGTTGAGGGCTCCACCTGGGAATCCAGGCTCTGGAGTGGGGCCAGAGACGAGGGGCTTGGCGTGTATGGTGGGGATCAGAGCAGGAGACTGGGGGGCAGGTGGAGTGCAGGCTCCAGGAGGGAGTTCGGGTGTGGGAGGGGTTTCCAGGATGGGGTAGGGGGGTTGGGGTGCTCCGGAGGGGTAGAACCACAGGCCACACGTGCTCTACCACTGTCAGCCCATGTTCGGGGAGGAGGGCTGCCCAGCTATGGAGGGGCCCTAGGTGGCAGGGGCAGGGTCTCAGGCAGAACGGCTGGGGCTGGGGACTTGCCTCCCCCCGTCCTAGGGTCACCCCGACTCATGCTAAGAGCTTTTCATCCGCCCGGCACTCGGCACCACAGGGACCTGTCACCAGCACCAGCCAAAACTGACTCGGGCTCAGCGGCTCCCCCGAGGCTCCTGCCTCTTCCCCTCCTCTGGTCGGACTCTGCTCAGCTCCCAGCCAGGGGCTCGGAGCCAGGGGTTGCCCAGGAGAAGTGGCCCCCAAAGGAATTTGCGCGGAAGCAGTCAGACGAGAGACGAGCCTCAGCACCTCGGCCCCTTGGAAAGGCCCAACGTGGACGGGAGCCCGGAGCGACGGGGAAAGGCAGCAGCCGTGCAGTAGGGGCCTGATCCAAAGCCCACTGAAGCCAACGGAAAATTGTCTGCTACCACTTAGCTTTGTACTAAGACCTACTGGCTTCTGGGCACCTTATTAAAGGGCCCCTCAGACCTGGGTTACACCTACCCAGATGTCTCCAGACGGGCAGGCCTGGCTCCAAAATCCTGCTAGGTCACTGCAGAAAATTCCCCTCGAGGAATCTGTGGGAGCCAAAGTCTGGGGGTGACTAGCCCAGCCAGGTCTGGGAGACCAACTCCCCCGAGGCAGGAAGGCTGCAAACACTGGGCTGGGTTCTACACACTCTGCTGCCCAGGGAGCACAGCAGAGAGGACGTGGCACGAGAACCAGGCCCCCACTTTTTCAAAATGCCTTTTTATTCTGACGCTTTAATTCCGACTCAGCAGCAGCGCGCGTGTGTCTGTCAAACTCCTTCTGTGCGTCTGGATCCCTCCAGGCCAGTGAGCTCCGGAACGGCACACTGCCCAGACAACACTGCAGCGCCCCGTGGGGCTAAGCGCGTTTCCTCTCCCCGGGGCAGCTTTGCAAAGGATTGCTCTGATTGTGACTATAACTAAATCCAGCCAACGCAAAGCACAAGGCCCAGTAGAGAAGAGCTTACAAAGTATGAAGAGGAAAAGAAAAGAGAAAGTTGCCCCATTCTGGATAAATATGAACCATGATACTTCTCCCCCCGCACCCATGGGGGTGATGTTTGGCTGTGCCCCAGGCTAACCCTTTCCCTCCTTTCGGGGAGCAAGGCCCGGCCTCGCTGCAGACTGCAGGGTGGGGAAGGGGCAACTAGCAGTAAGAAGCTGGTTTGATGAGGATGGCAGAGGCTTGGCAGTTCCCAGAACACAAACTGCCCCAAGTGATGCTCCCTTTGACATTCAGTCGAGCAGAATAACACGCCGAGTACCACCAACCCCCGCCATAGCTAGACGCACAGTTCCCGCTGTAAGTGTCCTGATCCAGGTCCTTCGTGGTGAACTTCATGTTGTCATGCACAGAACTAGCACTGTTTGAAGTCATGGCGTCCCCTGCAGTCCCCGAGTAGGAGCCCAGACGCAGCCGGTAGCCTTTGGACTCATCTTCCAGACCGAAGAGGTTGTAGTCTGCATATTTCATGGTGCCAGAGGAATCGTGGATGATGAACCTGACCTGGTAGACTTTCTGCTTGGTGATCTGATAGATGTACTCCATCCCCAGCCAGTAGTCACTGTGCACGTCGCCAAAGCCATATTTGTAGGTGCTCCACGATTCGGACCAGGTGAGCTGTGTGTTGTGCCGGTTTCTCTGGAGGACTGTCCAGCCTTCACTGGTGCTGTTCAAGTCACAGGAAACAACGATCTGGTGGAGTCCGGCGGGCTGGATAACGAAGACACCACTGACCCTGTTCCAGGTAATCTCGCTGCAGTCCCTGGGAAAGGCTGTGCACAAGGAAGAGTTTGCTGGAGCTCACCCTGCTTTGCTCATCCCATCCTGAGCCAGTGAGAACGGGCCCCTCCAGAGCATCTCCGACCCTAGTGTCTGCTCTGACACGCCAGCCCTTTGCAAGCACATTTTCAAAACGCTGCAACAATGTCTACACTAGCCCCCTAGTTCAAACTAGGGAGGCTAATGTAGGCATTTGAAGTTGCAAATCAAGCCCGGGATTTAAATATCCCGCATTTGATTTGCATCTTCCTGGCCAGTCGCCATTTTTTGAAATTTACAAGTCCAGACTAACTGCCCACATATACACGCGGCAGGGACCCGGTATTTTGAATTAAAGCCCTCGTTCGAACTCCCTGTTATTCCTCCTGGAATGAGGTTTAACACGTAGTTCGAACAAGGGCTTTATTTCGAACTACCGGGTCCCTGCCGCATGTAGACGCAGGCAGTTAGGCTGGACTTGTAAATTTTAAAAAATGGCGACCGGCCAGGAAGATGCAAATCAAGGGCAGGATATTTAAATCCCGGGCTTGATTTGCAACTTGGAATGCCGACATTAGCCTCCCTACTGCGAACTAGGGGCCTAGTGTAGACATACCCTTTGTGTGTATCCTGGAAGACAATCAGACCCGGCTGCATGACCTGCAGGGGCTTTCTTAGAGGTGTTTACAATGTGCTGGACACTGCAGGCCAACAGCACCGTATGGCTTGGGGCAAATGTATCTTACAGCAGCAGGTCCAGTCCAGCCTCAGCTCACGGCTGGGCCAAGTGCTCTTTAACATTGGCCTGTGCACTGGACAAGACAAGCCCCCCCCTCCTCCTTCCCCCCCCCCCCGCATAACTCTCAAATACTCTTGCAAGCATTTTGCCGTGACCTCCCCACACCTGCAGCAGTGGGAGAGACGGCCCAGTGTGCTCCCAGCCAGCACCCAAGCATCGTTTCTTTAGGCCCGTACAAACTTGTGACATGGGCCCATCCCACACACACAATTCGCAGCCAAAGCTTCTCCTCCCCCCTGTGGACCAGCTCCATCCCTGGGGCACCGGGTGCTGGCGACCCAGCCACTGCCAGCCACCTCCCTCACAACCTAAAATCTGCCACCCGCTTCTTTGCTCCTCGGGGCCTGTGTGATGCCTGGGATTCCCCTGGGGCCAGGCGTGAGCACACCGCCCCGGCACCTTGCCCCTCCCCTCAGACAGAGGCTGCCCGAGTGGCTCATTTCTGCAGGGCGTGTGGAGGGCCAGCCCGGGAGACACGTACCGTAGCCTTCCGGTAGCTGCAGGTCACTGTCTCTGCGCTGCCGCGGGTTTCCTTCGCCCTCGTGTGCAGGGGCAGGAACGGGGAGAGCTGGGTGATGGGAGGGTTCCTTAGCGCCCATTGCCAGTCTCCCTGGGGCCGCGGTGGAACGTGTTAGTGGTGCCTCCGCTTCCCTTTCTGCAGCTTCCCCCCTCCCACCTCCCTGGCTCTGCTCCCTTCCAGCACGGGCCAAATGCAGCCTCCCAACTCCCCAGCCATGCCCCTGGCTCTGCACTCACCAGCCTGCAGCTTCCAGTCCTGTCCCTGGCTCTGCAGCAGCCTCCTTCCCACGCAGCCGTGCCTGGCCCTGCCCAGCTCAAGCTGGGTGTTACCACAGCGCCCGTCGCCGTGCTGCCAGGGCACTCCCGCCTCCTCCCGTCTGCCACCTTCTCCCTAGGGCTGTGTTCACCTGCCCCCCTTCCCCATGCACCTCTGTGGCCCGAGGCAGCCAGCACCCTCTGCCTTCTCCCTGATCTGCCACCACCCAGCCCCCTGGGCCACCACCTGCCTCCCTCCTCGAACGCCCGCAGCTCGGAGTGTCATTTCCTCCAGTGGCTTCAGCCCCGCGTAATGCCAGCCAAGCGGAGCTGTGCTGGGCCCCCAGGCCCGGCAGGGACCCCTGTGGCGGCTGAGAGGGCCGGAGGAGCAGATAGAACTCACCTGCCATCAGGGCCCTTGGGTGGTTCCTGAGTCTGTGGGTGGGTCCCTTGAAGATGTTCCCATTGTGTATTTCCAGGGCCAGCCCCGGGCCTGGCAGGGCCAAGAGGCTGGCGAGGAGCAGGAGACGAGGGATCCAGGCAGCTGCAAAAGGGGAGAGCGGGGGAGACGCTGGGAACGCAAACCTGCCCCCGAGGAGCCAGGCTCCCAATTCCCGCTGCCACGGGCCGGTGCGATCCAGAGCTGGCTCCCACACAAGCTGACACCGCTGCCCTTGCCCCTCGGGCACAGAGGAGACGCCAGGAATTGGCCCCATTGGGACAGACACCACAAGGGGGAGAGGCCCAGGCGAGCTTGGGATTTACCCTGGAGAAATGCTCCAGCCGCTTGCCCCACAGAGACCCCCTATGCCAGGGGCACTACTGGAGCAGAGGGGAAGAGTGGGGGGAAAAGAGAAAATGGGGACCATGGCTGGGTGGGCACTAAGGCCCTGGGGAGCAGGGCTCTGAGCAGAGGCGAGGTGGGAACCGAGAGCCGGGGGGCAGGCCGGGGGCAGGGTCCAGGCCAGTGTTCGCTGTAGGCGGAGCACTTCGGTAGCCACCCAGGAGAGATTCCAACGCTGCCCAGCCGACGGGCAGAGCGCACACAGCATGTGTTTCTACTCCTGGTGCACATCCGCACAGGCCTGGGTGCACATCAAAATTATTCCACACATGGATGCAGAAAATTAGAGGAAACATTGGGGGTGGGCGACTGAGGGTTGTGTGGGCACTGAGAGCTTCAGGGAACAGGGTCCTGGGTGGGCACTCAGGGCCCCAGGGAGGTCGGGGGAGGGGACTGGCCAGGGGCACTCAGGGCCCCAGGAAGGTCGGGGGAGGGGACTGGCCAGGGGCACTTAGGGCCCCAGGAAGGTCGGGGGAGGGGACTGGCCAGGGGCACTCAGGGCCCCAGGAAGGTCGGGGGAGGGGACTGGCCAGGGGCACTCAGGGCCCCAGGAAGGTCGGGGGAGGGGACTGGCCAGGGGCACTCAGGGCCCCAGGAAGGTCGGGGGAGGGGGCTGGCCAGGGGCACTCAGGGCCCCAGGAAGGTCGGGGGAGGGGGCTGGCCAGGGGCACTCAGGGCCCCAGGAAGGTCGGGGGAGGGGACTGGCCAGGGGCACTCAGGGCCCCAGGAAGGTCGGGGGAGGGGACTGGCCAGGGGCACTCAGGGCCCCAGGGAGGTCGGGGGGGGGGGACTGGCCAGGGGCACTCAGAGCCCCAGGAAGGTCGGGGGAGGGGGCTGGCCAGGGGCACTCAGGGCCCCAGGAAGGTCGGGGGAGGGGGCTGGCCAGGGGCACTCAGGGCCCCAGGAAGGTGGGGGGAGGGCGGCCAGGATTTCAGGGAATCGGGGGCTGCTGGCAGCAGGCAGGCGCCAGCCCTGACACTCACCAGCTGGGCTAGTGGCTCTGGGGGCCCATGGCCAAGCTGCAGCAGCAGGCACCGTGCAGGGAGCCCCTCCAGCTCTGTCCTGCCAGACAGTGACCCGCAGGGCAGCCGCCCGGCGTCCTGCCCCACCTCTCTAGGGCGCTTGGTGCACGTGTCACTGCTGCTCCCTCCACCCCCAAGGCCCCCCCGGTCGCTGTCCCCCTGCCAGTCACTGCGCCCGCGTTCCGCTGCTGGGCCGCGCCACGGGGGGGTCGGGACTGAACGGGCCGCAGAGGAGGCAGCTCTGCAGACTGTCCGGGCCCCGGAGCGAGTTGCTGTGTCTGCCCCAGAGGCTCAGCCGGAGGGTGCGTAATTTTCAGGCCAGGCATCTCTGCTCCTCGCCGCCCCGGGGGGAGGGGAGCGCCCCACGCTGGGTTCCAGCCCCACATCTGCTGGTGGGTTCTAATCCCAGCGTCCCACCCCCACGTCCCCGGCCCTAGAGCGGAGCAGCAGGGCCCAGCTCCGCCCCACAGGCCCTGACTCACCGAGGCGGCCCTTACCCATCCCTGCCCACGGCACGTCTGTCCCCGGATCGGTAGAGAGGCGTCTAGCAGAGGCAGAATGGGGTTGGCACTTATAGCACCTGCTGTACCGGGGGGGGGCAGGCGCTGTTCCTCCCCAGCCCCCGCCCTGCAGCGCTCTGGGGATACTGCCCTGGGGTGGAGCTGTCAGGTGTCTGGAGGGAAGCTGGGCTAAGGAGCCTTATCAGCCCCTGCAGAGCACCTGGGAGCCTGCCTGGCCGGGTGGGCCTGGTACAGCCTCCCCCCAGATAAGGCTCTTCCCTGGAACCATTCCCTATGGGGGAACCGGCAGGGCAGGGCAGGGCGGACACGGCTCGCCTGGGTGCTGCTGGGAGTCAGAGATGCCAGTGGAGCCAACTGTGGGCTGCACGTTACAGTGCAGAGGAAAGGTGGGAGGCAGGGCAGTGAGGTGCTGCAGCTGCCACCCCTCCCCCCCTCCCCCCATGCTTTATGGGCATTGACTTCTAGATAGGAAAATGCATCTCTCCCTCCACCCTTCAATCCCTGCTTGAGTGGGTCTGGGCCTGCTTGAGTGGGTCTGGGCCTGCTTGAGTGGGTCTGGGTTCTCCCCCCCTCCCCGCCCCCCAAACTTGGTCTCCAAATGATCAAATGTTCATTGCACATCACGCCAGGCAAACGTGATTGACATGCAAGGAAATCCAGGCCTCCCCTTGTCGCACATTTGAGTGGCGTGTGACATGCTGGCTGGACGGTCACAAGGCGTGCGGACAGGGCGCAGCTGTTCCTGCTAGTGGACTAGCTCCTGCTCTCTCGGTCCCAGCCAGGACCCTGCCTGCCTGGGAACACCTCCAACAACTCAGCCGTAACTCACAAGCACTCTCCCGGGTTTGTGCTCGCTCTTATGCACCTTGGCTGTGTCTACACTGGCATGATTTTCCGGAAATGCTTTTAACAGAAAACTTTTCCGTTAAAAGCAATTTCGGAACAGAGCGTCTAGATTGGCAGGACGCTTTCCCACAAAAACACTTTTTGCAGAAAAGCGTCCTTGCCAATCTAGACGCGCTTTTCCGCAAAAAAAGCCCCGATCCACATTTTCGCGATCGGGGCTTTTTTGCGGAAAACAAATCTCAGCTGTCGACACTGGCCCTCTTGCGCAAAAGTTTTGCGCAAAAGGACTTTTGCCCGAACGGGAGCAGCATAGTATTTCTGCAAGGACATTGACGATCTTACATGAGATCGTCAGTGCTTTTGCGGAAATTCAAGCGGCCAGTGTAGACAGCTGGCAAGTTTGTCCGGAAAAGCGGCTGATTTTCCGGAAAAACTGGCCAGTCTAGACACAGCCCTTATGTAAAAGCCAGCGGGACACACACCCGGGGCGGCAGGCAAAGGTGCTGAATCAGCAGAAGGCGATGACATGGAGCAGAGACTTTGGCAGTTGCTAAACGAATCTAGTTTAATCCTCTTGTCATGGGGTGGGACTCAGCACCACAGCACCTCCTGCCGGCAGATCTGGGGAATTCATCCTTTCATCCGCAGGGCACTGCCTTCTGGCTGCTGTTTCCCCTCCTCGCTCCAGTTCCAGACCCGCATCTCTCCCAGACCACTGTGTCCCCTTCAGGACACTGCAGTGGAGCAAACCCATCAGCAGTGCCCACCCCAATCGTCTCTCGCTCCTTCCCAGGGGGCATCAGCAGGCTGCCACCGTGGCCAACGGCAGCCTCAGTCTAGCCCCTGACCTCAGGGGCAAGCCACGATCCTTCCAGGCCACGCAGCAATGGTGGCTAGACACAGTACAAGGGGGAAAAGGGGTGGGGGCAGGCCCACCCACTACTATGGCCCTGACACAGGGTCTCTCGGGCAGCAGCCTTGTCCTGCCCCTCTACTTCCCTCCACTGCCTTCTGTTCCCTGGGCCACTTCCCCTGTGACCCGTGGCACCCTCCTGGCTCTAGTGGCAAGGCTGCAGCGTGGCAGGGACCAGCTCAAGGCAGGACCAATCCCAATTAAATCAACCCAGCCAGGGCTTTGTCAAGCCGAGACTTAAACACCTCTAGGGATGGAGACTCCACCACTTCCCTAGGGAACCCATCCCAGGGCTTCACCACCCTCCTAGTAAAATAGTTTTTTCTAATATCCAACCTGGACCTTTCCCACCGCAACTTGAGACCACTGTTCCTTGTTCTGCCATCTGTCACTACTGGGAACAGCCTCTCTCCATCCTCTTTGGAACCTCCCTTCAGGAAGTTGAAGGCTGCTATCAAATCCCCCCTCACTCTTCACTTCTGCAGACTAAACAGACCCAACTCCCTCAGCCTCTCCTCATAAGTCATATGCTCCAGCCCCCTCATCATTTTGGTTGCCCTCCACTGGAGCCTCTCCAATGCGTCCACAACCTTTTTGTAGTGGATGGCCCAGAACTGGACACAATACTTCAGATGTGGCCTCACCAGAGCCGAATAAAGGGGAATAATGACATCTCTGGATCTGCTGGCAGTGCTCTTCTTAGTGCAATCTAATATGCCACTAGCCTTCTTGGCTACAAGAGCACACTGTTGACTCATATGCAGCTTCTCATCCACTGTAACCCCCAGGTCCTTTTCTGCAGAATTACTACTTAGCTGGTTGACCCCCAGCCTGTAACAATGCTTGGGATTCTTCCGTCCCAAGTGCAGGACTCTACACTTGTCCTTGTTGAACCTTGTCGGATTTCTTGTGGCCCAATCCTCCAATTTGTCTAAGTCACTCTGGACCCCATCTCTGCCCTCAAGTGTATCTACCTCTCCCCTTAGCTTAGTGTCATCTGCAAGCTTGCTGAGGGTGCAATCCATGCCCTCATCCAGGTCATTAATAAAGATATTAAACAAAACTGGTCCTAGAACTGAACCTTGGGGCATTCCACTAGAAACCGACCACCATCCTGACATCGAGCCGTTGATCACTACCCACTGGGCCCGGCCATCTCGCCAGCTTTCTATCCATCTTACCGTCCAATTTATCCAATCCACATTCCCTTAACTTGCTGGCAAGAATATTGTGGGAGACCGTATCAAAAGCCTTGCTAAAGTCAAGGTATATAACATCCACTGACTTTCCCACGTTCACCGAGCCAGTTACCTCATCATAGAAGCTAATCAGATTGGTCAGGCACAACTTGCCCTTTGTGAATCCATCCTGACTATTCCTGATCACTTTCCTCTCTTCCAAGTGCCTCAAAATGGATTCCTTAAGGATCCCTTCCATGATTTTTCCAGGAACCGAGGTAAGACTGACCGGCCTATAGTTCCCTGGATCGTCCTTCTTCCCGTTTTTGCAGATGGCCACTACGTTTGCCTTTTTCCAGTCATCCGGGATCTCTCCCGATCTCCACGACTTTTCAAAGGTCATGGCCAAAGGCTCTGCAATGACATTTGCCAGCTCTGAGCTGGTGGCATGGGGGCTGCAGTGGAGCAAACAGCACAAGGGGGTTTCCAGGGAGCTGGACTCACTCCAGGCCAGAGGCCCCACAGAGCGCGGCATAGCAGCTGAAGGCAGAGGTGGCAGCATGGGGCAGCAGCAAGGCTGAGCAGAGGCCCCCTGGCCTGCCCCTTCTCTCCTGGGGACAGAAGCTGAACCCGCCCAAATGCCCTCTACTCTTGGACACTCGGCTGAACTTGGCCAGTGAACCAGGTGTGGGGCGCGCTGAGGGAAAGGGGAGGGTGCACCAAAGGGATATTTGGTCTTTGGACTGTCTCACCTCGAGGTGGGAAACTGAGGCAGAAATCTGCTGCGCCGTACACTGCAGGGGGGGCTTTGCACTCACAGGACCCAGAACTTTCAGTCCAACGCAGGGTGTTTCCCCCCGACACTGCATTTCTCTCCTCCTCGCAGGCGAGGGCCTCTGAGGGGGGAGCCGCCTCTTAGGGGTGTGGGGGTTAGTTCCCCAGGTCTCCGGGAGAGAGGTTTCCAGCTGGTTCTGGTTCGCAATGCTAAGAGGAGCCCTTAGACCCTGAATCTTGCTGCTTCTAATCGCCTGGCACAAGTGTCACATTCCCAATCACGTACTGCACAGCCCCCATCCCCACCATCTCCACTGGCTTCATCTTCTCCCTCTCGTGCTCTCTGTGTCCGAAAGGCAGCGGTACGCCGCTGAGTCCTGCCGAGACATTCATCCTTGGCTGACCCCGGCCTGTTTTCCGAAATCCTGGCATTCCTGGGAATGGGGGAGCCCAAGCGAGCTGGTATCTGCAGTAAATACAGAAGGGGCAGGCGTGCCAGGGGGGCTCCCCCGGCCCACAGGCCAGGCTGGGCGCCAGCAGTTGGAGCAGCAAGAGAAGCTGGGTGTGGGGTGGTGCTCTCTGCATAAAGGGAGGGCATCCCAGCTCCGCTTTCGGAGGTGGACACAGGACACTGCCGATTGCTAACTCCGCTCAGCTGCAGCCTCGGGATGGGTGAGTTTTACTGAGATGCCCAGCACTTCCCGGGGGGCCGGAACCTGGGGATGAGGCCAGAGCTGCAGGCGGTGTTGGCACATGGGGAGGTGCGGTGGGCAAGTGCATTCTCCTCCGGGGCTCCAGGAGCCTTCGGGAACCTGCCCAGAGGCAGCAGCTATTGGCACGGAGTGGGCAGCCTGCGCTCTTCTCAGCTCCGCTCCCCAGTTCCGACAGGTGCATGGGAGGGAGGGGAACCCTGGTGCACCCTCTGCTTCCACAGGCCTACAGGCCAAGGCCCAAGGGACCGGCACAGTGAGGTACACGCTGCTGCTTCTTTGAAACGGGGCAGCATTTCCCCCAGCAAGCGCATGCTGCAGGGTAAGCCAGGCTAGCGACAAGTCTGGCAGTGACCCCTGGCTGGTACAGAGTGTCCCCCCCAGACCATGGTATACCAAGAGCCTTGTGGGGGTCCCCTCCTCAGCTTGCTGCTGGACCCTAGGCAGGAATCGTCCCTCCCTGCCCCAAGTCCCCTTGGGGATTGTGGCCCAAGTACTTTAGAATAAAAAGGATCTAACATAAGCACTATTTTACAAAAGGGGAAACTAAGGCACAGAGCATGGTCACAGGTAGAACTCAGGCCCTCTGAGTTAAGCCCAGTCTCCCTCCCACCAGACCGCAATGATTACTCGGTGCCAATGGCTGCTAGAGGGCAGAGTCAAGAAATGGGGAGCGTGTTTTGAAGGCGGGTTGACCCCAGACTGTTATTTCACTTCAGTCAAAACATTTTAGTCCTGGCTTGTGAGACTCACTGAAATCTTTCTCCTCCAAAAGCCTCAGCCCTTCGCCTGCCGGGGGCGACTCAGCTCTCTCGCAATGAAACCTGACACTGATGGCAGCTTCTCAGAACGATTTGGGCTGGGACATTTCCTGAGAGTTCTAATGAAATATGTCTATGAAGACGTGTTTCTACCGTAACCGTGTTTTTCCATGTGCCATGTACGCCAGGGATGCACAAGCTTTTTTCATTCATGAGCCGCACGCCGGGGGGCCCCCGGCCGGCTGGATCAAAATGCCACGACCCACAGGTTGCGCACCACTGATGTACCCTGCTCTCTCTCTCTCTCTCTCTTTCTCTTTTTAATTCATTTCCATCATGATTTCTGTCATGGTTACTGGCAGGCCTTAGCTGTTGACTTTCTCTCTTGGCAACACCGCACTGAAACAGGCTTGACAGCGAGCACTGAAAACATTCTCTGCAGCAGCGGTCACCAACCAGTCGATCGGGATCTACCGATAGATCTTGGAGCCTCTGACAGGGGATCCTGACTGGTCTGGCCAGGAAGCTACCGAGCGCTGGCACTTCAGTGGCCCCTCCACCCACTGTCATGAGGTTCCTGCCCCCTGCCTTGGAGCTGCCCCCCTGGGAGCCTCCTGCTTGCTGTGCAGGGTGTGGGAGGGAGAAGAGACGGGGCATTGCTGTCAGGGTGTCCCTGCCTCCCCCCACTCCTGCACCTTGTCTCCAGTCAGAGAGAAGGGGGTGGAGGGAGCTTGTCAGTGCAAATCTCTGTCACTCTCACACCGTGTGCGTCTCTGACATTCTCACACACACACACTGTCCCTCGCCCATCTCCCCACCCAGCACATATCTAGGGATCATTGTCACTACTTTTACTGCTTGCAAAGTGTTTTATTTGGGGGTTTTGACTGGTGGGTGCGTTTCCTCATTTTCATTTTGCTCTTATGCTTCGATTTAATTCTTGGAGGAGTGAGTTCTAAAATGCCAAACCTGTTGCAGCTGGATTAATTATCCCGGTGCTAATTGCTGCTCCTGGAAGTGGCTGGCATCTCCCTGCAGCCCCTGAGAGAGGCAGAGCCGGGGGTCTCCACACGCTGTCCTTGCCTGCAGACACGGCTCCTGCAGCTCCCCTTGGTCAAGAACGTGGAACCGTGGTCAGGAGCAGCTGTGGGCTCAGTACCTGTAGATGCAGGGCAGCACATGGCACTATGGAGCCATTGCTGTACGTGCCGGCTGTTTTCAGGAGCAGTGCAGGGCCAGGCCAGGAGTAAGGCTGCCTTAGCCCCACTGCTCCACCACCCAGCAGCCATCTCAATCAAACAGAGCCCAGCCAGGGCCTCCTTCCTGAACCCCTGTCCGAGCCCTGAACCTCCTCCCAACCTCCTGCCCCAGACGTGAGTCCCCCTGCAGCCAAACTCCCAGAGCTCGCACCCCATCCCCCACCCTGGGCTAATCCCGGAGCCCCTCCCACACTCTAAACTCCTTGGCTGAAGACCAGAGCCTGCACCCTCTCTCCCTCCCCCAGCTTGGTGAAAGCAAATGAGATTTGGGGAGAAAGGGGGATGGAGTGAGCAGGGGGAGGCCTCCGAGAAGGGGTGGAGCAGCGGCAGGGCCTCAAAGAAGGGGCGGGAAGGAAGTGGGGCAAGGGGATTTGGGTTTGAGGTAGATCTTACATTGCACTTAAATTGAAAAAGTGATCTGGTGCTTAAAAAGGTTGGAGATCCCTGCTGCACACACATTCGTTACCTCGTGGACCTAAATAAGAGACTGGGGCAAATCTCCTAACCTCTCCCACTATGCAAGTGAATGGCTGAGATTCTGCAGTTCATTCCCCTACTTTCCAGCTGGCTGGGTTGCTGAGAACAACAAGGAATGTCTCTCTAGAAACAACCCCGACCCATATATGGGCAGAGCCAGCAGGTTAGCAGGGCTGCGTCTAGCCTGGCATGATTTTCCGCAAATGCTTTTCACGGAAAAGTTTTCCGTGAAAAGCATTTGCGGATAAGAGCATCTAGATTGGCATCTAGATCTTTTTTGCGGAAAAGAGTCCGTGGCCAATCTAGACGCGCTTTTGTGCAAAAAAGCCCCGATCGCCATTTTCGCCATCGGGGCTTTTTTGCGCAAAACAAATCTGAGCTGTCGACACTGGCCCTTGTGTGCAAAAGCTTTTGTGCAAAGGACTTTTGCCCGAACGGGAGCAGCATAGTATTTCCGCAAAAAGCACTGATTATCTTACATGAGATCATCAGTGTTCTTGCGCAAATTCAAGCGGCCAGTGTAGACAGCTGGCAAGTTTTTCAGCAAACGCAGCTGCTTTTGCAGAAAAACTTGCCAGTCTAGACACAGTCCAGGGTTTTTGCGCGAGAAGCTTTTTGCAGAAGAGATCTCTCGCAAAAACTTCGTGCCAAAAGCGTGTCCACACCGCAAAAGCACATCGCAAAAGCAAGGTGCTTTTGCGCAAGAGAGCATCCACACTGCATGCACACTCTTGTGCAAGAAAGTTCTGATGCCCATTAACAGAATGGCCATTGGAGCACCTGTGCTTTTTCTGATAGGCTCTTTCTGCCCAAGAAACCCCTGTTAGGCGTCCACACACACCTTTTTGTGCAAGAACTCTTGTGCAAAAAGGCGTTATGCCTTGTAGAAAAAGCCCTACACTGCCAAAAGCCCTCTGTTCTGCCGTTTCACTATACATTTTCTTGCGCAAAAACACGCTTGAGGTGTGGATGCTCCGCGGGTTTTTGCACAAACACAGCTGGTTTTGCACAAAAGCCCTGTAGTGTAGACACAGCCCTAGGGCTTTATTATACCTACTAGGGGGCTGCGCCTCCTACTTGTTACATGTGTCAACCCCCTCTCTGGGGGTGGGGGAATCCTGGGAAGGGCCAGACTGCAGCATCCCTGGCCTTTCTCTCCTTCCCACCACCCCTGGCTGCCCTGGCCTTTTCTCTCTGCCCCTTCCCCTCCCCTCGCGGCCATGCCCGCATCTGCGCCAACCACAACCATTTCCCTCCCCCGCCCCCAGAGAGACAGAGATTACTTTTTGAGTTTTTGGTTAGCGGCTCTTCAGATAGTTTTTGACCTTCCTAATTACATTTTTACACTTTATTTGACAGAGCTTATGCTCCTTTCTATTTTCCTCACGAGGATTTAACGTCTGCTTTTTAAATGATGCCTTTTTACCTCTCGCTGTTTCTTTTACTTGGCTAGTAAGTGGCACTTTTTGGGTCCCCTTACTGTGTTTTTGTTGTTTTTTAAATTTGGGGCATACATTTAAATTGAGCAGCTATTATAGCATCTTTCAAACGTTTCCATGCAGCTTGCAGGGATTTCACTTCTGGCACTGTACCTTTAAATTTGTTTAACTAACCTCCTCCTTTCTGTGTAGTTCCCCTTTCTGAAATTAAACGCCGCAGTGTTGGGCTTCTGTGATGTTTTTCCCACCACAGGGAGGAAAAATATAATTATATTAACTATATTGTGGTCAGTTTTTCCAAGCAGTCCAGCTACAGTAACCTCCTGGACCAGATCCTGCGCTCCACTTAGGACCAAATCAAGAACTGCCTCGCCTCTCGTGTGTCCCAGAACCAGCTTGTCCAAGAAGCTGTCTTTTAAGATCTCTATAGCGGGATAGTTGAACTCCCCCACTATTATTGAGGATTTTTATTTTTATGGTCTCTCTCTAATCTCCCTGAGCATTTTATAGTCATTATCCCCGTCCTGGTCAGTTGGGTCAGTAATATATCCCTACTGCAATAGTCTTATTGTTAGAGCATGGAATTAGTATCCATAAAGATCTGATGGTACGATTAGTTCCGTTAAGGTTTTTACTTCATTTGATACGATGCTTTCTTTCACATGTAGTGTCACTCCCCCACCAGCACAACTTGTTCTGTCCTTCCAATATATTTCATACCCTGGTTATTACTTCATCCCGTTGATTATCCTCGTTCCACCAAGATTCTGTGAGACCTGTTATTTCAATATGAGTCACTCTAGTTTACTAATCTTATTATTTATACATGTAGGCTGCATCTAGACTGGCAAGTTTTTCCGCAAATGCAGCTGCTTTTGCGGAAAAACTTGCCAGCTGTCTACACTGGCCGCTTGAATTTGCGCAAGAACACTGATGATCTAATGTCCCCCCTTAATCTTCTTTTTTCCAAACTAAACAAGCCCAGTTCATGAAGCCTGGCTTCATAGGTCATGTTCTCTAAACCTTTAATCATTCTTGTCGCTCTTCTCTGTACCCTTTCCAATTTCTCCACATCTTTCTTGAAATGTGGTGCCCAGAACTGGACACAGTACTCCAGCTGAGGCCTAACTAGTGCAGAGTAGAGCGGCAGAATGACTTCACGAGTTTTGCTTACAACACACCTGTTGATACAACCTAGAATCATATTTGCTTTTTTTGCAACAGCATCACACTGTTGACTCATATTCAACTTGTGGTCCACTATGACCCCTAGATCCCTTTCCGCCATGCTCCTTCCTAGACAGTCGCTTCCCATCTTGTATGTATGGAACTGATTGTTCCTTCCTAAGTGGAGCACTTTGCATTTCTCTTTATTAAACCTCATCCTGTTTACCTCTGACCATTTCTCTAACTTGCTAAGGTCATTTTGAATTATGTCCCTATCCTCCAAAGAAGTCGCAACCCCACCCAGTTTGGTATCATCTGCAAACTTAATAAGCGTACTATCTATCCCAATATCTACATCATTGATGAAGGTATTGAACAGTATGGGTCCCAAAACAGACCCTTGCAGAACTCCACATGTTATCCCTTTCCAGCAGGATTTAGCACCGTTAACAACAACTCTCTGACTATGGTTATCCAGCCAATTATGCACCCACCTTATTGTGGCCCTATCTAAGTTATATTTGCCTAGTTTATCAATAAGAATATCATGCGAGACCGTATCAAATGCCTTACTAAAGTCTAGGTATATGACATCCACCGCTTCTCCCTTATCCACAAAGCTCGTTATCCTATCAAAGAAAGCTATCAGATTAGTTTGGCATGACTTGTTCTTCACAAACCCATGCTGGCTATTCCCTATCACTTTATTACCTTCCAAGTGTTTGCATATGATTTCCTTAATTACTTGCTCCATTATCTTCCCTGGGACAGACGTTAAACTGACCGGTCTGTAGTTTCCTGGGTTGTTCTTATTCCCCTTTTTATAGATGGGCACAATATTTGCCCTTTTCCAGTCTTCTGGAATCTCCCCTGTCTGCCATGATTTTTCAAAAATCATAGCTAAAGGCTCAGATACCTCCTCTATCAGCTCCTTGAGTATCCTGGGATGCATTTCATCAGGACCTGGTGACTTGCTGACATCTAACTTTCCTAAGTGATTTTTAACTTGTTCGTTGTGTTACTTACCCTCTCTCTGCTTGTATTCACTACTTTAGGCACACCTCCAGACTTCTCGGTGAAGACCGAAACAAAGAAGTCATTGAGCATCTCTGCCATTTCCAAGTTTCCTGTTACTGCTTCTCCCTCCTCACTAAGCAGTGGGCCTACCCTGTCCTTAGTCTTCCTCTTGGTTTTAATGTATTTATAAAAAGTCTTCTTGTTTCCCTTTATGCCTGTAGCTAGTTTGATCTCATTTTGTGCCTTTGCCTTTCTAATCTTGCCCCTGCATTCCCGTGTTGCTTGCCTATATTCATCCTTTGTTAGTTGTCCTAGTTTCCATTTTTTATAGGACTCCTTTTTTATTTTGAGATCATGCAAGATCTCCTTGTTAAGCCAAGCTGGTCTTTTGCCATATTTTCTATCTTTCCTAGGGTGTGTCTAGACTACAAGCCTCCTTCGACGGAGGCATGTAGATTAGCCAGATCGGAAGAGGGAAATGAAGCCGCGATTAAAATAATCGCGGCTTCATTTAAATTTAAATGGCTGCCCCGATCTGCCGATCAGCTGTTTGTCGGCAGATCGGGGGAGTCTGGACGCAATGCCCCGACAAAGAAGCCTTTCTTCATCGACACAGGTAAGCCTCGTGAAACCAGGTTTACCTGTGTCGATGAAGAAAGGCTTCTTTGTCGGGGCATCGCGTCCAGACTCTCCCGATCTGCCGACAAACAGCTGATCGGCAGATCGGGGCAGCCATTTAAATTTAAATGAAGCCGCGATTATTTTAATCGCGGCTTCATTTCCCTCTTCCGAGCTGGCTAATCTACATGCCTCCGTCGACGGAGGCATGGAGTCTGGACACAGCCCTACACAGCGGAATTGTTTGCTTTTGGGCCCTTAACAACGTCCCTTTGAAATACTTCCAACTCTCCTGAGTTGTTTTTCCCTTCAGTCTTGCTTCCCATGGGACCTTACCTACAAGTTCTCTGAGCTTATCAAAATCTGCCTTCCTGAAATCCATGACCTCAGTGGTCAATTACCTAACCCTTGTCTCATGTCCAGTGGTTTCTGTTCCTTGCAGGGTTCCAGCCCAACTCACTCCTGCGTTTCTTGATGCTGTCGGTGCTGACACTGCTTTGCACAGCCCCCATGCAGGGCACTGGGGCCCTAAAAGACAAGAAAGGTGAGTAGAGGACCAAGCGGCGAGCACCTAGCATCAGCCACATTCAAGATCAGGGTCTCGTGGGCCTGATTATGCTCCTCTCCCCCCTCCCAGGGGACATCTTAACTGCGAGTTTTCCCGGGATATCAGAGGTATCCTGGGAAAACTTCGCTGCATCCAGAGAACACGTTTGCTCTTCTGCTTTTTTTTGCCAAAGAGCAAAGGCTCTTTCGGGGAGCCCTGTGTACCTCGTTCTAGGAGGCGTAAGGGCTCCGCCGAAAGAGGAGGCTTTTCCTCCATTTGGCCCTGTTTTAAATGGGGCCAAATGGCAGCAAAGCCTCTTCTGGAAAAGCAATCGGAAAAAGCTACGCAAAGTGCGGAGCACGTTCTTCTTTTCTGAAAAAAGCCTCTAATGTCGGCCTGGCCCGTGTGCAATCCCTGCATTCACGTGTCCATGGAACGTGCCGTCTAGCCACCCTCCGCCAGCGCAGGGCCCCAAGAGAAGCGGAGTCCTCCCCGTGCAGCAGGCCCACCCCCTCTGGAGGCCTCCAGCCCCTGGGAACGGGCCAGCTGGGGTGTGGGAGCTGCTGCTTGTTGCTTCGCTTTGTGAGCCTGGAGGGGCAGAAGAACCAGCTCAGGGCAGAGCCGCTGTAGGGACCAGGGTGCAATCCCCCGACTGGCCGATTGCTACGCTTCAGTTTCACCATCAAGGACCAAGTGTAACCCCCCCCCTACACTAAAGCGGCCTGACCGAGGAGTCCCCTGGCTCTCCAGAGCCGCCTCTGTGACAGAGGGCACAGGCATCAGCGTCCCCTGGGCTCTGGGCTGCTCAAACCTCACCCTGCCTTGGCCCCACCTCCCCCCACCACGGACCAGCTGATAACCTGAGCAGAGAGGAGGCTGCACATGGAGCTACCTGGGGCTAGTAGTGCTCGGGGGGGGGGGCTGCCCAGGGGCTTGCCCAGGAAGGCAGGGGTCTCAGCCGGCCCCACTGGCAGCCCCCTGTAGTGCTCAGCAGCTCCTCCTCCTCAGCTCAGCTACGGGGAGGGGCCAGACGTGAGGGGCACATAAAGGGGCTGGGGGGGCACACAGGGAGGCTGACCTGGGGGGGAAGGGGAGCTGGGGACTCAGGCTCAAGGGAGGACCGTAGGGAGGGGCGGGGCCGTTATTACCACGGTGTTCTCGTTGTACCCAGCCAGTTCTGGGCACCCCTCCAAGCCCCGCAACAGGACGTTGGCTGGAAGTTTCCAAGGCACCGGCGAGAGCAGGGTGTTTAGAGCAGACTGGATGCCAAGGGCCGTCTGGTGCCCGTCTCCCTTCCGCTCTTTGCCAGCCCCATTTACCCCGGCCCGTGTCGGTTTCCCAATTCAGTCTGCACGGAGATGGGGGGAGCAGCCCCAGCTGGATCGATTCCCCCCGCAGCACAGACTCCAGGAGGGGACAGGGCCGGGGCTTACCCCGGACTCCTCTTTGGGAGGATTTCTTCAGAACCAGCAGGGGAAGAAACTAATTTCACACAAAACAAAGGTTGCCAGCTGGAGCCGGATGCTGTGGCCAGGGCAGAGCCTGTAGAATTGGGAAATACTTAGGGTCTGTCTCGGAACCCCCTGGCTCTCTCTTTCAACCGCCCCTTAACCCCACTGTCTGTGGCATTTCAGGGTTCCCCAGGGACTGCAGCTGCATCCCCCTAGACAGCCCCAGTGGGATCTATGTCATCCAGCCGGCAGGCTCTCCCCCGCAGGTGGTGTGGTGTGACATGGACACCGAAGGCAAAGGCTGGACCGTGGTGCAGAGAAATTCTCATAATACAGAGATCACCTGGCGGGAGTCCTGGAGCACCTACAAGTACGGCTTTGGGAATGTGCAGAACGATTACTGGATGGGCAACGAGTACCTGTTCCTGCTCACCCATCAGAACACCTACAAGGTCCGCTTTGTCGTGGTGGACAAATCCAACACCACCCGCTCTGCGGAGTACGACATCTTCCGCGTGGAGGATGAGGCCAGCGGGTACCCGCTGCGGCTGGGCAGATACCTGGGGGATGCCGAGGACTATCTCACCACCTATCACGCCGGCAAGGGGGGCATACACGACAACATGAAGTTTAGCACGCACGATCGCGACCAGGACCAAGCCAGCGGGAACTGCGCAAGTAGCTACGGAGGCTGGTGGTACGACAAGTGCCAGAACGTGCTGCTGAATGCGAAAGGCTACATCTACTGGGCCGGGTTCTGCAGCAGTGGGGAGTGCAAGGCCTCCTTCATCCTGGTGAAGCCAACAGACGTGTGCTAAGGCTGGCGGGGCAAGCTCTTCCTCCCCGGGAGCCAGCGCCACGGAGAAGGGCAACAATATGAGCCCAGGCACGGAGCTCCAGACCCTCTCTAGGCCCTGCAGTGCCTCTGCTCTCTTCATCCCATTCCCTGTAAGCTTCTGCCTGGTAGATCCCTGTAATAAACTCTGAGTGGTGCCCCTGGCTGGGTGTTTAATGATGTCCAGAGGGCGATTACTGTGTGTAAAGGGAGCCCCCCCCCCCCCCCCGCTGTACCCATGTCACTCAACCCTTAGGCCCACATTTACCTTGCTCCTCCCAGCCCTGCCATTTCCCCTCGGCATTAGTGAGCAGGGAATCAGGAACCTGCATTTAGAGCAACTGATTCCAGGGAAGGAACAGGAAGCCAGGACTTTCCAGCTGAGCCCTGCACGCCTGATGCCAGTGAGTTTGGGTTCCAAGCCAGGTGCATTTGGTAGACATGCAATGAAGCTACACGATAACGCTGCTGCTGCCTGGGCCCTGGGGGTGTTCGGGGAGATGAAGGCCAGAGGAGTCTGCCATTCCCACTGAGGCAATCTTGTTTATTTCCAAGGAACATACACGCGTCTGCTTCACTGGACACAAGGAGGAACCAATAACAGAACCGCCTCCCCGCTCTCAGCTCCAAGCCTCCAGTGCGTCCGAGACACACCCTGCTCACGGGCATCTGACGAAGCGGGTCTTTGCCCACGAAAGCTCATGCTCCTGTACATCTGATAGGCTACGTCTACACTGGCGCGTTCTCATGCAAAAACTCTTTTGCGGAAGAGTTCTTGCGCAAGAACCCTTCCAGAAGAGAGCGTCTACACTGGCATGTGCCTTAGCACAAGAGATGTGCTTTTGCGCAAGACCATCCGTGCCAGTGTGGATGCTCTCTCGCACAAGAAAGCTCCGATGGCCATTTTAACGGTAGGGCTTTCTTGCGCAAGAAATTCATGGTGCCTGTCTATACTGGCCTCTTCCGGAAGAGCTCTTGCACAAGAGGGCTTATTCGTGAGCGGGAGCGTCAGAGTCCTCGCACAAGATGCCCTAATTTCATACACTAGAACGTCAGTTTCCTTGCACAACAACACGCGGCCAGTGTAGACAGGCAGCAAGTTTTTGCGCAAGAGCAGCCGCTTTTGTGCGAGATCGCGCCAGTGTAGACACAGCCTTAGTCTATAAGGTGCCACAGGACTCCTTGTCCCTCATGCTCATGGACTCACGCAGTTTTCCTGCTCTGCCTCCATGTCTGGGCTGCGTTGCTCCCAGCTCACATGCCCCTCCTCAGAGCAGTAGCCTAGTCCTGTGCCTACCTGGCACTAGTTCCTCGGCTCAGACCCTCTCGGCTTGTTCTAGGTGAAACCTCCTTCCGGCTGTGCTAAGTGAAGATGCCTCCTCCCAGCTATGTCAAGGGAGCTTTAACTCCACCCAGAACAGGGTACACGCCTGCTCCCACGTCCTGACTTGTCAGCCTGACACCCAATGCTCGTTTTGCTTCCGTCTGCCCGTAAAGGGCTAACTCTGCCCCAATGCTGCCCACTGGCAATGTTAACAGCTGGGGGAGGGTGCACGTGCCAGAGGGGAAAGAACAAGGTAGCTGTACTCAGGCAGTTCTCCCCAGGGCGGGGTTTCCAAACTGTGGGCTGCAGCCCAAAGGTGGGTCCTGACACAGGCCCAGGTGATCTGCCAACAGGGATGGAGATTGGGGGGAGGAGGGAGGAGTCCCCCACCCCTCAAAAAAACCTGCATCTTTTCACTCCCTTCCTGGACCTTCAGCACAGCCCAAGCAGCCTGTCCACTGGCCCTGCTGAGTATGTATAGGGAGGCTCCATTGGGCCATTTGCATGGGGGAGGTAGAAGCCAGCAGCACCCACGCAGGGCAGGGCCTTGGGTGAAAGGGGTACATAAGAACATAAGAACAGCCGTACTGGGTCAGACCAAAGGTCCATCTAGCCCAGTAGCCTGTCTGCCGACAGCGGCCAGCACCAGGTGCCCCGGAGGAGGTGGACCAAAGACAATGATCAAGCAATTTGTCTCCTGCCATCCATCTCCAGCCTCTGATAAACAGAGGCCAGGGACACCAATTCTATCCCCTGGCTAATAGCCTTTTATGGACCTAACCTCCATGAATTTATCTAGCTTCTCTTTAAACTCTGTTATAGCCCTAGCCTTCACAGCCTCCTCTGGCAAGGAGTTCCACAGGTTGACTACATGCTATGTGAAGAAGAACTTTCGCGTATTAGTTTTAAACCTGCTACCCATTAATTTCATTTGGTGTCCTCTAGTCCTTATATTATGGGAACTAATGGATAACTTTTCTTTATTCACGCTCTCCACACCACTCATGATTTTATAGACCTCTATCATATCCCCCCTTAGTCTCCTCTTTTCTAAACTGAAAAGTCCCAGTCGCTTTAGCCTCTCTTCATATGGGACCCGTTCTAAACCCCTAATCGTTTCAGTTGCCCTTTTCTGAACCCTTTCCAAGGCCAAAATATCTTTTTGGAGGTGAGGAGACCACATCTGTACACAGTACTCAAGATGTGGGCGTACCATAGTTTTATACAGGGGCAGTAAGATATTCTGTGTTTTATTTTCTATCCCTTTCTTAATAATTCCTAGTATCCTATTTGCCTTTTTGACCACCGCTGCACACTGTGTGGATATTTTCAGAGAACTGTCCATGATAACTCCAAGATCCCTTTCCTGATTTGTCATAGCCAAATTAGCCTCCATCATATTATACGTATAGTTGGGGTTATTTTTTCCAACGTGCGTTACTTTACACGTATCCACATTAAACTTCATTTGCCATTTTGTTGCCCAATCACTCAGTTTGGTGAGATCTTTTTGAAGTTCTTCACAGTCTGCTTCTGTCTTGACTATCTTAATCAGTTTGGTATCATCTGCAAACTTTACTACCTCACTGCTTGCCCCTTTCTCCAGATCATTTATGAATAAATTGACTAGGATTGGTCCTAGGACGGACCCTTGGGGGACACTGGGTAGAGTTGGGGTAGCTCGCCTCCCCAAACCATGGGGTCACCCACTGCCCCGCTAGTGTAATCCCAACCAGATCTCAGCTAAGGCCATAGAGCAAACGCATACTCTCTGGCTACGTCTACACTGGCACCCTTTTCCGGAAATGCTTAAAACGGAAAACTTTTCTGTTATAAACATTTTCTGAAAAAGCGCCTCTACATTGGCAGGCTGCTTTTCCAGAAACGCACTTTTTGCGGAAAAGCGTCTGTGCCAATGTAGACGCGCTTTTCCGCAAAAAAGCCCTGATCGCCATTTTCGCAATCGGGGCTTTTTTGCAGAAAAGAAATCTGGGCTGTCTACACTGGCCCTTTTCTGGAACAGTTTTTCCGGAAAAGGACTTTTGCCCGAACGGGAGCAGCATAGTTTTTCCGGAAAAACACTGACGATTTTACATTAGCTCATCAGTGCTTTTCCGGAAATTCAAGGGGCCAGTGTAGACAGCTGGCAAGTTATTCCGGAAAAGCGGCTGATTTTCCGGAATAAGTGGCCAGTGTAGACACAGCCTCTCTGTAAGTGGTCTACATGCCGCTTCATGGGTCAGTGCCCCACACCCAGTAGGTGTGTGGTTCACTAACACTTCCAGCACCTGCCCTATGGGGGAGGCAGGTGCTACTCCCTTGCCCCCACCCTGAGGCACTCTGGGAATGCTGCCCTGCTATGGAGCTGTCAGGTGTCTGGAGCTGGAATTTGTCTGGAGGGAAGCTGTGCTAAGGAGCCTTATCAGCCCCAGCAGAGTACCTGGGAGCCTGCCTCTCCGGGCGGGCCTGATACAGCCTCCCCCCAGATAAGGCTCTTCTCCTGGAAGAGAACCTAGGGCAGCCAAGGCAGCACTTGCAGCTAGTAGCACCCAGGCCTGGGCAGGGAATATTGCTCAGCCACAGCCCCTGCCGTTGTGACACGAGCAGGTCAAATGAGAATCGTGATTGGCCCCTTCCAGGTGTGGGTATGGTGTGGCGGTGCTAGTACCCCTGGTACTAGCTCTCAGAGGCATTTTCCATCTGGAACACACACCTCTGCAAGACCGTGTGCACTGCCCCACGCAGCTTCCTCAGCCCCACGTTGCTCTCAGGGAGCCGCACACCCATGTGGGTTACCCGTGTCACAGCAAGCAGAAAATTCTCTGCGACCCGGAGAAACTCCCCGCAGATTAATCCCCTTCCTTGTCCAGGTATTCCAGAGCCACGTCCCCAGGACACCCTATTTCCCCTGTCACTGTACGTGGTGTCACAAAGTGTGGGGGAGTCACCGGGCCCTGCACTCCCATCCGTTGTCAGACGTGTCTCTCTAAACTAGTAGAACAGAAGGTTTATCGGTTCACAGGGACCCAGCGGAGCACAGACGTGTTGTTACAGGAGCCAGGAGCATTCAGTACAATCCATCTTGGGGAGAGGGAGCCCCAGAGCCAGGCTCCTCAAGCCAGCTAGACTCCCCTTTCCCTCAGCCAGCCTCAAAAACTAAACTCACACAACTCGCAACTGGTCCCAACCCTCTAGGCAACCCCACCCCCTCCTTAGTTCAGAGAGTTACTACAGAACAACGCAGGACAGTCGAATCACATACAAATCAACAAGGCAAACCCACAGAGTGAATACAGTGACCGGGACGGCCCATGGACGTAGGCAACCTCGGTAGTTGCCTAGGGCGCCACGTTTAACGCGGTGCACAAAGATGATGTCACGCCATTGAGGGCTATGGAGGCGGGGGTGCCGATCGCGCATTCCGCCTAGGGCGCCAGATGCCGGCAGCTCTCCTCGAGCCGCTCCTGACAGTGACGACAAGAGTGACTAGCATCCCCATTGTGTCACACCTGATCCCCATCATCTCAACTCAATACACTTCGGCTGTGTCTAGACTGGCCATTTTTTCCAGAAAATCAGCAGCTTTTCCGGAAAAACTTGCCAGCTGTCTACACTGGCCGCTTGAATTTCCACAAAAGCACTGACTTCCTACGGTAAGAAATCAGTGCTTTTTGTGGAAATACTATGCTGCTCCCGTTCGGGCAAAAGTCTTTTTCCGAAAGACTTTTGCGCAAAAGGGCCAGTGTAGACAGCTGAGATTTCTTTTCCGCAAAAAAGCCTCGAGCGCGAAAATGGCGATCGGGGCTTTTTTGCGGAAAAGCGCGTCTAGATTGGCCACGGACGCTTTTCCATAAAAAGTGCTTTTGCAGAAAAGCGTCCGTGACAATCTAGACGCTCTTGTCCGAAAATGTTTTTAACGGAAAACTTTTCCGTTAAAAGCATTTCCGGAAAATCATGCCAGTCTACACGTAGCCTTCCACTGCCAGCAGCTACCAGATCAGTCATCTGTTGGTTAATCCCCAAAGCGCAAGGGTTTCGGTTGTTGGAAGGGGGCACTAGGGAACAATAACGATCATTTTAAATCCTGCTCATTCTGTTCTTGAGTAAATCTTTGGCTGCTTGAAAACATCCCTGTCCAATTACAGCGAGCGCAGCCGCAACTGTAGTCGGCACAGAGCCCGCGACAGTGTGAAGCTGCTGGAGGGAGAGAGGCAGCAGGACAGCTCCTGAGCCCACCTGATGTCCCTCTGGATGAAGCACAGAATGGATTTACACGTGGGCTGTGTCTACACTGCACCCCTTTTCCGTAAAAGGGATGCCGATTAGACACAGCGCAATTGCAAATGAAGCGGGGATTTAAATCCCCCCTGTTTCATTTGCATAAACATGGCTGCCCTTTTTTCCGGCTTGGGGATTTGCCGGAAAAAAGCGCCAGTCTAGACGGGGATCTTTCAGAAAATAAAGTCTTTTCCGAAAGATCCCTTATTCCTTATTTTAAGAGGAATAAGGGATCTTTCGGAAAAGGCTTTATTTTCCGAAAGATGCCTGTCTACACCGGTGCTTTTTTCTGGCAAAGCCCCGAGCCGGAAAAAAGCGGCAGCCATGTTTATGCAAATGAAGCGGGGGGGATTTAAATCCCCGCTTCATTTGCAATTGCGATGCGTCTAATCTGTATCCCTTTTACGGAAAAGGGATGCAGTCTAGACACAGCCGTGGAAGGCGATATAAGGCTGCAGGTCTGGAGTCAGGGCAGAGATATGGGGGACTCTTGGTAAGGGGTAGGGGTTAAGATGTGTGGACATGGGGCTGGAAGGTTTGTGGGGGCAGCTCAGAGCAGAAGGTGATAGAGAGAGGGCAGTAGGGTGGATTCAGGGCACAGGGTCTGATGGGGGGGCTCAGGGTAGGGAGGTGGGGGAGCAGGAGTCAGGGCAGGAGGAGGAGGGTGCAGAACTGAGGAGGGAGCTGGAAGAGATGACGGGGCTTACAAGGGTGACAGTGCTGTGCTGACGACTCCTCCCGGGGGGACAGAGCTTTGCTTTCCCGGGGCTCCCCGCGCCCTCCCCCCTCCTCGCAGGACGGCATTGCAGAGGTAAGTTGCTGGGGTGTAACAGCCCCTGCTGCTCAGGCAGCTCACACGCCAGCTGTTTGGGGAGGGGGAGTGCAGTTGCACACTTCCCAGAGGTGCTGCAGGATTGCCAGGTACTGGTCCCAGCTGCCCCTGTCCCCTGCCCAGACCCCCCACAAGTACCCTGTCCCCTGCCCCCACCAACACTGTCACCAGCACCCAGCACCACCCTGACCCTGTCCCCAGCACCCTGCCACCCACTGCAGCACCCAGCACCACCCTGTCCCTGGCTCCAGCACCCTGCCACCCACTGCAGCACCCAGCACCACCCTGTCCCTGGCTCCAGCACCCTGCCACCCACTGCAGCACCCAGCACCACCCTGTCCCTGGCTCCAGCACCCTGCCACCCACTGCAGCACCCAGCACCACCCTGTCCCTGGCTCCAGCACCCTGCCACCCACTGCAGCACCCAGCACCACCCTGTCCCTGGCTCCAGCACCCTGCCACCCACCGTAGCACCCAGCACCACCCTGTCCCTGTCCCCAGCACCCTGCCACCCAGTGCAGCACCCAGCACCACCCTGTCCCTGGCTCCAGCACCCTGCCACCCACTGCAGCACCGAGCACCACCCTGACCCTGTCCCCAGCACCCTGCCACCCACTGCAGCACCCAGCACCACCCTGTCCCTGGCTCCAGCACTCTGCCACCCACCGTAGCACCCAGCACCACCCTGTCCCCAGACCCAGCACCCTGCCACCCACTGCAGCACCCAGCACCACCCTGTCCCTGTCCCCAGCACTCTGCCACCCACCGTAGCACCCAGCACCACCCTGTCCCCGGACCTAGCACCCTGCCATCCACTGCAGCACCCAGCACCACCCTGTCCCTGGCTCCAGCACCCTGCCAGCTGTACCAGCATCCTTGGGATTGCATTAGTGAGGCTTGGGGGGGGGGATGGTTTTTTTGGCATCTCACTTGTGTGGACCCAACTGACTTTTCTGTGGGTCAGTGACCTTTGACTCAAAACAGGTTCCCTGCCCCTCTCCTATATAAAGACAATGCTAAAACCTTTTGAGTGTGACATAATATTTTATTTAAAAATGAACCCTGGCCAACATCTCCCCAATTGGGGCCAAAGCCCCGTCTCACTGCAGCATCATAACACTCCTGCACCACCTGACCCCAAATCTGAGCCTCTCATACACTGGAACCCCCTAGGGTCTCCCTAGCTGAGGGGGGCAGGAGTTAAAAGGGGCAGGTGGGGAGGCAGTGAGGGGATGGAGGCAGGGCGAGGGACGGGAAAGGACGAGGGAGGAAGGTGTCCGGTTTGGGACTGGAAACACTTGGCCCAAAAGGGATCCTGGAGGCACCAGGCAGCACCGCTGGCCGGGCTGTTGAATGTCTGGTTTGCAGCTCCACAGGCTCCCTGCCAGCCCCTGCGCAGCCTGCCAGCATGTCTGACTCTTAGTATTGGGGAGGCTGGGGTGGGGGGGCCATGTGCTATCCCACCCCCTGCCCACATGTGTGGCTCCCATTGGTTGGGTCAGGGCAGGGGAAGAACCACTCCTGGGAAGCACAGGGAGCAGGGCTGGCCATTGACCGGGCTCCTCAGGTGTGGGGAGCAGATGGGGATTGGATAGGGGGTCCTGGAGGGCAGGGGACAGGAGCGAGGGATAGGGGATGGGCCAGGCCATGCCTGGCTTGTGGGGGGAATGTCACAGCCTCCTCCAGCTTTCCCTACCTGTCCCACAACACAGTTTCTGTTCCCAGTGTGGCCCTCAGACCAAAAAGTTTGCCAACCCCTGAACTAGCACCACTCCAGCGTTCAGAAGGCTCATCTCCATCCCACCCCCACCGCATCCCACCTCCTGCCCCATCCCCCTCACTGCGTCCCTGCCCATCCCACCTCTTGCCTCCATTCTCTTCACTGCATCCCTCTCCATCCCACCTCCTGCCCTACCCCCCTCACTGCGTCCCTGCCTGTCCCCGCACTTGGAGACAGGGATACCCAGAACTTGAACTCCTGGGTGCCAGCAACGGGGGCGACAGGTGCATGTGCCATGGCTTGTGTCCCATCACACAAGGAGCCCAAGAAGGGGACCAGATAGCAGCGGGGGAGGGGTGCCTCACACCATCCTCAGCAGCCACCTGCAGAGCTCTGAGTGGGGCTAGTTCAGGGGTGGGCAAACTCCCGGCTTGTGAACCACATCGGGTACAGAAACCGTATGGAGGGCTGGGTAGGGAAGGCTCAGGGAGGCTGGTCCCCTCCCCAAAGAGTCAGGCGTGGCCTGGCCCCCCACCCTCTAGCCAATCCCCCCTGCACCCGACCCTCTGACATCCCCAACTCTTAGTGAACCCCTCTACTCCAAGGTCCCTGACTGCCCCTTTGGGACCCCAGCCTGCTCTTCCACCTGCCATGCCCTGTGATCACCACCTCTGGCCTCTGCTTCCTAGCCAACCCTGCCATTCCCCTCTCCTTGACCACCACCCATGGGAATCCCACTTCCTGTCTACACCTCCACTCCCTGACCCTGAACCACCCCCCAGAATCCCCTCCCTCCTATTTTTGTGGACTGGGGACCTTGGTCTCAAACTTGACACCTGGTCACCCTAGTCAGTGCAGGGTGATCTCCCCACATCACGGTCACTATTGGCTGGATAAGGCCTTGCAGCTGTTCTCATGGCTGCCCGGCTGACGCCTGGACATGCCACGGATCCTGGGTTGCTGACCGCTGTTCCTGGGGAGCCACTGGCTGGAACATCCTACCGAGGTCCCAAGAATGTGGCGGTCTCAGTTGTGACTTAACCTGGTTATAGAGGTCTCCCAAAAAGCGAGTCCTGGCAGAACATCAAGCTGCTGGGCCCAAGCACTCCTTTGTCTTACAGATTTATGTTTAAAAATAATGTTTAATTTGCCTAACTTTGTGCTCAAGGAAAAATCAGGCTGACATGCTGTTTGCCATGGTTTGCCCAAAGCCAGTCACTTTCCAGCTCCTGCAGCAGAGCCTGCTTTGGAGTTTGGCTTTGGGTTTGTGCATCTCTTTGAACCACAAATCCAGGTTGATTGGAACCTTAAAAAGCCTGCCTGGCTGAGTAATCCACTCTGGATAGGACCTGCTGTGCGGGGTGCCACTGCAGCTGCATGGGAAAAGTGGACTGTATTAATGCCACAGTAAGATTAAAGAAAGAAAAAGGTGATTCTCGTGACCACACGGAGTCTCAGTACCAGAGCACCTGGGAAGTGAGAACAAGCCCTTTGCCTCATAGCAAAGAATCAGGCACGATCTTTATGAAACTCGTGGTATTCAGTGCTGAATTTTTAACAAGAAGCCCCTTTCTCCCTAGTGTTCATTTGGCATCAGTGTTTCATATGCAGCCTACTCTATGCTTTTGCACACAGCACACTACTTCAATCCAATACTGTGCAGCACCTGGAGAATTTGCTGGAGGCAAAGGGCTGTGTAGACCAGTGGTTTTCAAACTACAATAGTAGTGTGATGGGGTGTGGTCACAGAAGAGGGGTGCTTAGTGGAGTGCTGACAAAGCCACTGACACTCACCTCCTTGCTCTCTGGAGCATCTCACCACCCTGTCTTGCTGGACCGGCTCAGCTGGTCTCCCCCAGCCAAGGCACAGAACTGAGATCACTGCCCCCTTGCAGGGCACTACAGACACTGAAACTCTTCGGGTCCAGAGAAAATTCAATTTTGGGCTCTGCTTCCAGGAAAACCACTCCCCCAAAGGGATCAGAACATGAGCTTTCTGGGTAAGACCCACTTCATCAGATGAGAGCTGTATTTATAGCCTTACATTGTTGCTACTGCTTTTAAACTTGTTAATCAAGCACAATGCCCCCTCTGTTGTCTGAAATTCTGAATTACCATCTACTGTGTGCATTGGCTGCTCTTAATTATTGGTCCATCATTACTGTGCATCTTAATTACTCTTAATTATTGGTACAGTCGCTCATTACTGCACATATTAATTTTTTGTATGTATTTGGTTCCCAAGATGTACTGGTGTAAATGGTTTTAGACTATTTTTATTGCTAAATAGAGGATATTTCAGTATAAAACCAGGAACATTGGCAGTGTAGCAATTAGCATGGAGCCTGACAGATAGTTGATCAGGGTTCAGTTTCCAGTCAGTGCTGTAGCTCTTCAGTTCTTCTGATTTTCCAACTGGAAATAAGGGGCAGATCTGCAATAGTGAGGGTAGTTGACCATTGGAACAACTCACCAAGGCCTGTGGTGGATTCTCCTTCACAGACAATTTTAAAATCAAGATTGGATTTTTTCTAAAAGATCCCGTCTGCTTCAAACAGGAATTACTTCAGGGTGTCTAGTGGCCTGTGTTATGTGGAAGGTCGGACAATATGATAATGTGGTCCCTTCTGGGCTATGTCTACGCTCACGGCTTCTTGAGTCAGAAGTATGCAAATGAGGCTAAGCGTGGAATATCGCCGAGCCTCATTTGCATACCTTATGAGCCGTCATTTTTGCAGAAGAGGTTCTTGCACCAGAAGGAGCTGTCTACACTGCTCCTTCTTGCACAAGAAAACCCCTCTTGCACAATGCCATTATGCCAATTATTTTCAGGAATAACAGCATTGCAAAAGAGAAGTTTTCTTGCGCAAGAAGGGGCAGTGTAGACAGCTCCTTCTGGCGCAAGAGCCTCTTCTTCAAAAATGGCGGCTTATTAGGTATGCAAATGAGGCTCGGCGATATTCCACGCTTAGCCTCATTTGCATACTTCTGAGGCAAGAAGCTGCAAGTGTAGACATAGCCCTGGTCTTTTAATCTGTGAATAGAAGTATTGCCAGACTGAATCAAACCAGAGTTCCATCTAGCCCAGTGTCTTGTTTCTAACACTCATGAGTTCCAGATGTTTCAGAGGGACATGCAGAAAAAAAATCCTAGTCAACAATGATGTAATCACTTGTCCATGGGAGAAGTTGCTGTCCTAACCCTCATCTGTTAGAGAATGGCTCATGCCTCAGAGCAGGAGCTTTTATAGCCCTGCCAAACTTTTGTGTTTTCTTAATCCTTAACATTGCAAATTGGAATGTATGGCTATTCTTGTGTTATGTCTCATACAACCTCTGGAGACTTCTTTCCCCCAATCAAATTGTTTTCAGTCCTCCAATGTTGCTGTGTCAGGAGATTGAGTGCTGGTTACTGGACACTGAACAGGATGGTTTGGAATAACATGTGCTTCACGATGCAATTGTAGTGACCCAAGTCCCAGGACACACCGCCTGCCATGTCCTCGTCCTGCAGTGATATGCGGCCTTCTTTACCAGAGTGAGGAGGCCACAGATGAGGAGGCCTGAAGACTTGTGGGGCCATATGTGGGCAGTGAGTCAATACAAATGTGAAGGTAAAAGAGCAGGAAGTGTCTCAGCAAGGGGTTCTGGGGGAGTCCGAAAAGGGGCTGTAACCCTGGCACACTTTGGATACAGACAAGCCTGGATCCTAGGTTGCCCTCTTGCCCAGAACAAACAAGGGCCAGGGAAGGCTGAAAACTGAGTCAGCACCATGCCCGTGCTCCATGACAGAGCCCAGCCAACTCCAATTCCTGGCGGGCCATGGAATGAAGGCGGAACACAGGCAGGCCCCCCAGAGCTCCTCATCCTGAGGAGGCGGCAGCACATCCAGTCAGCGTGTGTCTGGTCAGGACACAAGTCGAAGGGAACGATTCGGGGCAATGTGAGTGTGCAGAGCTTCTCTGGGGATGGGACGGAGATTCTCAACAGGAGTCGACTGAAATGGGCGGTTCAGAGTGATGGGTAGGAGCTGATGCAACAGGGCCCTGACATCCCACTGTGGAGGATATGTCGGGTCAACAGTGCTATATACTGAGCAAGCAGACTAGGATCCATCCAGTCCTGCCACCCATGTTCCAGACTAAGGTCACTGACTTTGGTGACACCAGCCAAAACCAGCCTCTGGGGCACCCAAGGAACCTTCAACCCTGTGCCACAAGATGGGGGTTGTGCAAGAGGAGTTCAGGCAGGAGGTCTCCACTCTCAGGACATGGAGTAGATCTGGTTGCAGAGACCAGCTCTCAGGAGCTGAGGAGATCTCTGTAGTTCTCAGAGGATACGTCTACCCAACGAATTTTATCGGCAAAAAGTATGTTAATAAGGGACTCATTTGCATGAATCACAATCTCATTTGCATATTTTCTGTCAATCCATTTTTGCAATAGGGGATTTTGTGCAAAAACAAGCAGTGTGGACATTTTCTTTTTGTGTAAAAATCCCTTTTCCCACAAGATCGGTATGTCTCCTTTTTAGAGGCGTAAGGATCTTGTGCCAGAGATTTTGGAGGATGCATTGCTGAGGGAGGGCAGCAAGCTGCTCATTGTATCAGAAAACTGGGAGGCACTGGAGGCAGACATAAGACCACAAGACTATCAAAGTGGCTCTGGGGTATTCCACTACTTGCCTCTCTCCATTCTGCAACTGCTCATTTATTCCTCATTTTCCTTTCCCTTTCCATAGAAATCCCTCTGATCCACAGCAGAACGGTGAGTCTCCCACTGCTCTAGATAAAACACCTCCAGGAGGAGAGTAGTTCACAGTGCTGGGATTGCATTTACATTGGCACTTTACATCGCTGTGATTTGCTATGCCCATAGAGTCCACACTGAGTAGCAAGGCTAAGCACCAATTCCTCAGAGCACCGAGGTCCAACTTCGCCAGCAGCAGGGTGCGTAGAGACCACCTCCATGATAGGAAGGAGCCAAACGCTTTCCAACACATGGCACAGTCTAGGGCAAGGACATCCCAGAACATGCAGTGAAGCGGCATGCTCAGCCATCGGTGCCTGCAAATTGATTAGTTGGCATCACATAGAGCCCTTCTGAGAGCTTGGCCAGAGTGGGAGGAAGCTGTAGCCAGTCTCAGGCACCTATGCTGACCATTAGGTGAGCATCTCATAGGGTTGCTCAGAAACTGGTCAATTCAGAGAGAAAAAGCTGGTGTAGAAAAATCTTGCCTTTTACCTCATCTGCTCTAGAGCCATAAGAGCAGCACTGTCCTCTTCTACGAGACAGGTGACTTTCTTTAATCTTTCTCCCAGCTTGGTATCATCTGCAAACTTAATAAGTGTACTCTCTATGTTAATATCTAAATCATTGATGCAGATATTGAACAGAACTGGTTCCAAAATAGATCCCTGCGAAATCCCACTTGTTATGCCATTCCAACATGATGAATCACTAATAACTACTCTCTGAGAACGGTTATCAAGCCAGTTATGCACCCAACTTCTAGTAGTCCCATCTAAGTTGTATTTGCCTAGTTTACTGATAAGATCATAGAACACGAGAATTGGAAGGGACCGTGAGACGTCATCAAATCCAGTCCCCTGCTCTAATGGCAGGACCGAGGACCATCTAGACCATCCCTGATAAGATGTCTATCTAACTTGCTCTTAAATATCTCCTGACATGGAGATCCACAACCTCCCTAGGCAACTTATTCCAGTATTTAACCACTCTGACAGGAAGTTTTTCCTAATGTCCAACTTAAACCTCCCTTGCTGCAGTTTAAGCCCATTGCTTCTTGTCCTATCCTCAGAGGCTAAGGAGATCATGCGAGACCATATCAAATGCCTTACTAAAGTCCATCACTTCTCCCTTATCAAGACTTGTTATCCTATCAAAAAAAGCTATCAGATTGGTTTGACATGATTTGTTCTTTACAAATCCATACTGGCTGTTACCTATCACCTTATTTTCTTCCAGATATTTGCAGATCAATTCCTTAATTACTTGCTCTACAATCTTTCCTGGCACAGAAGTTAAACTGACTGGTCTGTAAATTCCTGGCTTGTTCTTATTTCCTTCTTTATAGATGGGTACTGTATCTGGAATCTCTCCTGACTTCCATGATTTTTCAAAGATGTAGCTAAAGGCTCAGATACCCCCTCTATCAGCTCCTTGAGTATTCTAGGATGCATTTCATCAGGCCCTGGTGTCTTGAAGACATCTAACTTTTCTAAGTGATCTTTAACATGTTCTTTTTTTATTTTATCTTGTAAACCTATCACATTCCCTCTAGCATTCACTATGTAAGGCATTCCTTCATCAGACTTCTTGGTGAAGACCGAATGGCACCTCTGCCATTTCTAAGTCTCCTGTTATTGTTTCTCCCTCCTCACTGTACAATGGGCATGCCCTGTCCTTGGTCTTCCTCTTGCTTCTAATATATTTATAGAATGTCATCTTGTTTCCCTTTATGCCTGTAGCTAGTTTGAGCTCATTTTGTGCCTTTGCTATTCTAATCTTGCCCCTGCATACCTGTATTGTTTGCTTATATTCATCCTTTGTAACCTGTCCTAGTTTCCACTTTTTATAGCATGCAAGATCTCCTGGTTAAGCCAAGGCAGTCTTTTGCCATACTTTCTATCCTCTCTCGCAGCAGAATAGCTTGTGTTGAGCCCTTAATGTCCCTTTGAAAAATTGCCAACTCTCTTCAGTTGCTTTTCCTCTTAGTCTTGCTTCCCATGGGACCTTACCTACCAGGTCTCTGGGTTTACCAAAATCTGCCTTCCTTAAATCCATTGACTCTATTTTGCTGTTCTCCCTTCTATCATTCCTTAGAATCATGAACTTTATGATTTCATGGGGGTGCAGGAATCAGGGCATTTAAAGGTTTTGTCCCTGTGTGGATTTTCTAGTGAACAACAAAGACTGACTTCTAACAGAGGCTTTCCCTACCCCGGGCAAATTCATAGGTGTGATGTTATCAGACACTATGGACATGCATAACATTGTTGCAACCACTATCAATCATATGCTTGCACCAAATCTTATGCAAAGTGGGTCAAGTGAGATGGCTACAGAAAGCTTATGATTCCCTGACTGTTTATACTGCTCACGTGTGTCTATCATTTTTGTACTCAAAGGTATGAGTATTGGCTCTGTACCTGTATTTCATGTTTGTTTCTTGGAAATTATCAACAAGTTTCACACACCTATAGTGAAAAGGTTGCTAGTCAAACAAATAGCAATACAATGCATCTAAAGTGGTGCTAATCCACAGCTGAAGACTTCATTGTGTACCTTCACGCCAGCATGTAAGCCATGGGTGCTTGCCTAAAAAGGACCAAGTCACAAATGGACAGGTGACTTGCTCATCTGCAAAATCCTTTTTGGGAGGTACTTTCACACAAGGAGAACAATGGAATTCCCTCCACATGGACAAGGGTATAAAGAGGGCCCTAGAGGTTCATCCATCTTTGTTTTCATTCCAGACTTCATTCCAGCTCATCACTTCAGGAGCATCTTTGCTATGAAAGGACTGATATATTCAAAGGATGCATTCCAAAGGTGTTTAAGATAGTTTATTCCATCTCTGTCACAAGCCTGTACCAGGAACATTATAAATGGTGTATTTAACTCGTGTCCTTTAACAATTTTACTCTCAACATTTTCTTTCTTAATAAGCCCTTTGATTTTAGATTCTAAAGGATTGGCACAGTGTGTTCTTTCAGGTACGATCTAAGGTATAAATTGACCTGGAAATGTGGCTGGCCCTTTGGGATAAGGAGAACCTGTTCAGATCTGGTGAGATTGGTTTTCATAACCTCGCCTCTGTGTATTGTGTGGTAGTGGTTCAGACACAGGAGAAGCTGTTGTGTCTAAGACAGGCATGACCAAAGTCCGGCCTGCGGGCCAATTGCGGCCCGTGTTCTGGTTTAATACGGCCCCCCAGGTAATTTGGCAATATCTATCTTTTATGGCCCCCAACGAATCCATATGTATTGAGATGAATACATTGTAAAATCTCAGTTAATGTCAGTTGGTCTAAATCAGTTATAAATATATTTGGACACAACATGTATACTTGGGGTTATGTTCCTGTTCATATTTTTTGAACTTAAAAGTTGACAACCTTTATTACCAATACTATGTAATGTACTTTACAATGTTCCTGACATATATTTCAGCTTCCTGGATTTTTTTTTCCATCTGGCCTTCAGATATGAAAGGCAGAGTGATTTAACACCTGTTTAGATTTGTCATCCATGTGACGAAATGAAAAGTATGCCATTTGCAATAAACTTTGCATAAAATAGTTAATTTGCATTTAATTTTAATGGTTCAAAGAATGTCAGGCAAAATGGTCGGCCCTCACGCATGTTCACTTCATCAAATCTGGCCCTCTTTGAAAAAAGTTTGGACACCCCTGGTCTAAGAGGATTGCGTGTGTGTCTTCTTGTTGGCCACTGTGGCAAACAGAAGTGCTCTCTGACTGAGTTGGTGTACTTTATCATGGAGAACCACCAGACTTGGGCTGTAAGTAGCCCTCTCTTTAAGCAATTTGACCTTCTGAGCAGTGGCCCCAGAAACCTTTTATATCACTATTAAGGTCTCTCATATCTTTAGATTCTTGGCTGTGATACAATGCGTGACAATGACTAAAGCTTTCTTTGCTTGAACTACAGCATTTACCTCTCTCTTCTGACATGTTAAAGGAGGTATGCACTCCGAATGAACCTTTGAGCATAGTCTGAGCAGTTATATGGGCTCTGTCTTGTGTGAACTTCTGATGTGCAATAAGGTGTAAGCATTTACTGAAGCTTTTCCCAGTCACAGCAGCTGAGGAGTTTCTCTCCTGTGTGGATTCTCCTATGCCTAACAAGGCCTGACCTCTCTCTGAAACTTTTCTCACAGTCGGAGCAATTGTACACAGTGTTCCACCTAATTTTTCCCTACATGTGTGCAGAATGAATTTTGTTACAGGCACCAATATGGAGGGGATATGCGACATCTTCATATTGGCATACAGAACAAAGTTCAGGTGGCAGGAGTGGGGCTCAAGGGCTTGGATTGTGCAAAGGTGGCTCAGGGCTGGGACAGAGTTTGGGAGCAAGGGTGGGAGGGCTGGCTCTGAGGTGGGACTGGTGATGAGGGGCTCAGGGGTGAGAGAAGCTTGAGCTGTGGAGGAGTGAGGGCTTCAGCTGCCGGTGTGATTTCTGGGACGGGCCAAGGATGGAAGGGTTATGGGGCAAGCCAAAGAAGGCTATACTGGGGAGAAAAGACTCCCACCAGTTTTCTCCACCCCATCTCAGGTGTTGCTGTGGAAGGGGAGGGAGGAAATACGTACTTCTCCCTGCAATGGCAGATGTGGGGCTGCGGGATAGGCCACTGGAGATCTGGCCCAGTACTGAGACCAGTGGGTAGAGGCATCTCTCCCCACCACAGCCCCAAATACTTGCATGGCACTTAATCGGCTGCTGCATGGCCAATTGGTCACCAAGCTTAAAGAGAACAAAGGCTATAGGGTTTCTCTCCTGTGTGGATTCTCCTATGTCCTATGTTTAACAAGGAGTGATGTCGTATTGAAGCTTTTCAGTCAGAGCAGTTGAAGGGTGTGAATTCTCCTATGTGTGAATTCTCACCAGTGTGAATTCTCCTATGTCTAACAAGGGTCGACTTCTCCCTGAAGCTTTTCTCACAGGCGGAGCAGTAGAAGGGTTTCTCCCCTGTGTGGATTCTGCTGTGTTTATCAAGGGTTGACCTCTCCCTGAAGCTTTTCCCACAGGCAGAGCAGTTGAAGGGTTTCTCCCCTGTGTGGATTCTGCTGTGTTTAACAAGGGCTGACGTCTCCCTGAAGCTTTTCCCACAGGCAGAGCAGTTGAAGGGTTTCTCTCCCGTGTGGATCCTCTCATGACTAGTAAGATGTGAACGCCTATGGAAGCTTTTTCCACAGTCAGAGCAGTAAAAGGGTTTCTCCCCTGTGTGGATTCTGCTGTGTTTAACAAGGTCTGACCTGTGTCTGAAGTTTTTCCCACAGTCAGAGCAGTTGAAGGGTTTCTCCCCTGTGTGAATTCTGCTGTGTTTAACAAGGGCTGATGTCTCCCTGAAGTTTTTCCCACAGTCAGAGCAGTTGAAGGGTTTCTCTCCTGTGTGGATTCTCTCATGACTAATAAGATGTGAGCTCCTCCTGAAGCTTTTCCCACAGTAACAGCAGAAAAAGGGCTTCGCCGCGTGGATTTTCCTATGTCCAGCAAGGAGTGAGCTTGCACTGAAGCTTTTCCCAAAGTCAAAGCCGGTGAAGGGATTCTCACTTGCATGGGTTCTTCGATGTTCAATAGGAGTTGCAGTGTCACTGTAAGTGTAGGGTGCTTGTTGATGGGGAATTTTCTGTTGCATAGCTTCTGTATTTCTTTTTAGCCTTTTGCTCCTGTGACTAGATTTATCCTGTCCCTTCCCTGGATGGTTTCCCTGTTGCCTTTCTGGGCTATACTGACCCTCACAGGTTTCTCTCTGCTCAGGTCTCTGAGATCCATGCCCTTTGGAGCTTGCCAATAACATTCCATGTTGAGTCACTTGCTCTGGTCCTTTGTGATGACTCTCCTCATTGATCTCACTCAGTGTCACATCACCTGCTGGGCTAGAGAGAGAATCCCGACAGGAGTCATTCTCTGCACTGAGCTGAAAGGAAAACTCTGAAAGGGGAAAAGAAATGGGGGAAAACACCCATTAACGGCTGGAAAGGTTGAATAATCATGAGCTGAGTTTATCCTCCTTCCTCACAACTCTTCCCCAGGAGGAGAGAGTCCAACTCCCACCCCACGCCCTCTGACTGGAGTTGAAGACAGGCCAATGGGTCAGTGAGACTTGATAAAAATGTACGAGACACCCTTTAGGATGACACAGAAATTGGTTTCTGACTCAGTTTAGTTGATTGCTCTCCTCTCTCTCAGAGCGCTTGATATCCGGGATCCACAGCTCCTTCTCTCGCTCCACCCAGGAGATCACATGAGCTTTGGAGACCGGAAATCCTGCTCGGGGAGCAATTAACCAAGTGTTGATCTTGTTCATTAAGGTCTCTGCCATTACTACTTCCACAGCCAGGATCGGAGTCGCCCATCCAGAGAGGTTCCTTCCCCACCTTGCAGGGACTAGGCTCTGGATGGTACAAGATCCCACAATACACCCACCTTCAGTAAAGGTGCATCCCCCCGCCTCAGGAATGACCCAGCTGATTCTCAGCGGGAGCTGAACTTTCTACTGCACTTTCCTAGGTACAACTAAGTCTCCCTCATAGCCCATTCCATCCCCCCATCCCAGGGCAGGACAGAAGATGAGCTCTAGTGAGGGCCGTGGGTCTGACACTGAGTCCCATATGCAAGGCTCAGACTGCAGCTGCCACATGGCAGGTCACTACAACTTGGAGAGAAAGGACCCCAAGGGATATGTCCACAAAGTTCCTGTCTGGGGGACTCAGCTCACCCTGCTCTTTGATTGGATGGTTGACTTGTCCAAGCTAGAAATGTCAATGAGTAGTTGACTTCATGATTAACGACAAGCCTAAGCATATCAGCTAATCTTGTTAAGTATTCACCAGCCCTGTCCCAGGGACCATCAAATAGTTGTGCAACTGCTAAGATTTCTTACATCCTTAACAGTGACCTGCCCCTTCTAGAACAGCAGCTCAGGCCGGTTTGCTGGCGATGTAAGAATACCCTGTAGGAGGATGTTGTCTTTGTGGAGTCCTTCCGGGAGGGTAGCTAGGCTAGCGACAGTAGAGGCACATCTTTTCCTCAGCTCAGAGATGGGGAGGAGCAGGGAAGGCATGTGTCATGCTGCCCTGCTGAGACTACCTCAGGGGCCCAAGGTCAGCAGTAGGGCCCTGCAGCTGAACCTGCCCAATACTCCTAAGTCACTCTAAGTAACCTGCCCTGGGCTTCCAAAGGAAGTCTGCTGCAGGGCAGGGAATTCAACACAAGTGTCCCGACACCAAGTACAGCGTCTGAAGTTCAAAAAGAGCTCATTTCACAATTAATAACAGAGGCACTAACCCTCAGTCCCTACACCCAGCCCCTTTCACTGACAGGAACCAACAGCCACAGCCAGAAAAGACTTCAGGAACTGCACCTTCCTTCCAGGGGCTCAGCCCACTGGCACAAGGGTACCCTGTAGGCACTAACAGCAGCCGGACCCAGACCACAACTCTGGTACCTGCCATTCCTGCCTGGGCCCTTCCACTCACACCTCCGGCCAATGCACAACATGGGCAAGATGGTGGGGAAGCACATTGAGACTTTTGGTATGGGAAAAACAGCACCATTGTTATGTCCCTGAACCTGTTTCCCCCAGAAGGGCCTTGAAAGGGACAGTCTCTCACACAAGAGTCAGGATTATTGGGGCTGATACTCCTGACAATGGAGGGCAGGGGGCAATGAGGGACCCTGAACAAAACCCAACTCAGATGCTCCAGAGCCCACCCAATTTCTGATATCCAAGGGAACAGGAATCCTTACCCAGCCAGCTCACAGCCTCATAATTGTCCTGCATCACATCCCAGTAGAGGACTCTCTCACCCGGGTCCAACAGAGCCCATTCCTCCTCAGAGAAATACACAGCCACCTCCTCGAAGGTCACCGGCTCCGTCACAACCATTTCTTTTCCCCAGCTCTGCAGGCCGTGGGCTGAGCTGGAGCAAGGCATGGCATTCTGCAATCTGTAAAGGGGAGAAGGGCAAATGGAGACATTTCAGAAGGGGCTTTAATCCTTTCCACACCCCCATTCTCCCCAGACTCCCTCCCTAGTGACACACATGCTAGCCTCTGCCATTCTGGGCAAACGCTGGGTCTAGATCCATAAACAGCATACACAAATTATATCCCAAATCTATATTAATTTCTCTCAGTACCTGGCTTGAGTTTCAACATTACTGAGCCTGAAAGAATAGGATTCAGTTCTGAGTGCTAGGGATGTAATAGTGTAGCCGATTAATTGATAAGCAAAAGCTTATAGGTTCATTCTATAGATTAAACATATTTCCCCACCCCCTACCTGCCAGTAAATTTCTTAGCAGGCTGGCCAGCAGCCCAGATCAGTCCTGTCTCACGCCAGGTGAGGGACCTAACCCCGCTGCGGCTCTGCATTTAAAGTGTATTAAGTGTATCAAGAGCTGGGCAGGCAGGCAGGGTCTGGGTGCTCAGACACCCCCTAAACAGGAGTTTCTGCCACCCCATGCTGGTGCCTCTATCTGGTTTTTAAACTGGCTGCCCTCGAGGACCAGCTCCTGCCTAGTACCCTGCGCTGCTGCCTCATGAAGTGGCAGGGGGCTCCTTGGAAGTGGGGCTGGAGAGCACTGGCTGCTGGCCCCAGCCCCAGGGACTACAGAATAGTTGAGTAACCAATAAGAATTCATGACATTACTTGACTATTCAGTTAACCAATATTTAACATCCCTATCCACAACACAGATTAAAAGAAGTTAATACAACTATTCAGATGCTTATCGTCAAACGTGTGGTGAGCGTTTGTAAGATGAGATTCTAAAATTCATGGATTCATGGGATCAGAAGAGATCCTTAGTCATGCAATCTGACCTTCTCTGTGGCACAAGCCATTACACTTAACCCAGTTACCTAGGCACAAAGCTCTATTTCCCCAAAGCATGTTTTCCAGAAAGTCGTCCAATGTTGATTTGAAAACATCAAGAGATGGAGAATCCACCACCTCCTTTGGCCTTTTGTTTCACCGGCTACTCCTCTTCCCTATCAAATAAACATCTGTGCCTCCTTTCTAGCCTGAAATTGTCTGGCTTCAGCTTTCAGTTATTGATTTTCACAGAGCCATTATCCACTAGACCAGGGGTGGGCAAGAGGCATCTGGCAGGCCGGATGCTGCCCACCAAACTGCCAGATCCAGCCCGGGGCTGTCTCGCCAGCACACTTATTACAGAGCAGCTGCAGCCACTTTAAACATCAGGCTGCTAATTGCTCTGCAAGCTGGGCAGGAAAGAGAAAAGTTTGTGCACTGTACCCGCCCCCTAGAAAAATCTCCAAGCTCCCATTGGCCAGTTTCCAGCCAATAGGCACTGAGACATTTTGCTGAAGGCGGGGCAGTGAATTACTCTTCCTCACCCACTCCCTCCCTGTGTTGGAGGAGAGCCACATGGAGTATCCCCCCTCCTCTTCCCCACACACACAGGCAGGGGAGCCTGTTTCAGGTTCATGCAGAGCTGCTGGCTGGGAGATGCCTAGGTAAGCACCTCCCAACCAGAGCCTGCTTTGACATGGACAGGGCTGTGCTCCGCAGGGGGATATGGAGGAGCAGAGGGCTACTGGACATGAAGGGGCAGAGCAGGGAGAGGACAGCAAGTGGCAGGTCCTGCTGCTGAGGATGCAAAGGGCCAACGGGCGGGCAGCAGAGGGAACAAGCCACCGGCTGCCACCTGGCACCTGCACACATTGACCAGCCGTTGCTGCTGGTAGCACAGTCAGTCCGGACAGAAATGGGACAGGGGAATGGAGGCTCTGCTGACTGACAGAGGACTCCCAGCAGCACCCAGCAGAGGCTACGCTGATGGACCAGCAAGGGGACCAGACACTGGACCCCACACTCTCTGCTGGAGGGCAGGCTGCTGGCAAGAACAGGTCTGACCAGCAGCAGGATCTGCCTGTACTGAGGGAGAGGAAGAGAGAAAATACAGGATAATTTGCCTGTTTTTAAGAAAGTCAGGACACCTGCAGCAGGGCTTAAATCCAGCACTGTCCCTTTAAATCTGGAACATGGCTTGCCCTAACTAGGATGCTAGGTAGGAAGCAAAACAGCAGCTCACATAGGCAATCCCCAGCCACTGAATCTAATCCCCTTTCGCAGAGTCCATCCTCTCAGGTAGGGCGGAGGCACTGGCCATAAACACAACCCTGGAAAGTGGGCACTTGGCTCCCCCATCCCCATCCTGTCCCTCTCTGCCATATTTTTACAAACACTGCAAATGCTCCCCCACTGAGATTTTTTAGTAGCAGTGCCCAGATTCTATTCTTAACCCCAGTGCCTGTCCTAATTTTGTCCTTTGGCCCCTCAGCCAGCTGTGTGATCCTTCCCATCCATGCGGTCGGTTTGTCCGCTGGAAAGATTTTGCCTCCCCTGCGATTTCACACGTCAACTTCCCATTTTTTCGGGTTGGGGGCCACCGATCCACAGAAAAATCAAGTAGTGGGCTGCACACAAGTGAGAGACCCCTCACAGATGTGGCCCCTAACTGAGAAGCAGAAAGACACTCCCCATATTTTCCACATACCAGAGCCTTGGGGGGCCCAGCCCAGTAGATTTTATGTTTTCCAACCCTATGGGGAGTTGCAGGGGGGGCTAGAAAGCCAGGAGGGGACCCTGAGCCTTGGGGGCCAGACCCAGGCAATCCAGGGGCCACATGCAGTTCCCAAGCCACAGGTTTCCCACCCTTGCTTCATAGCGTGAGCCAGTCAGCTTTAAGCAGACACAGAAACCAACCAGGGATTCTTTAGACCCTAAAACCAGGTCTGGCCATGACAGTGTTTGGAAGGGGCTGTATCTAAAACATTTCACTGCATCTATGCCCTTTAACAGGTGAATCCACCTGACCCAGCAGGGAAGAGCTGCCTTGGCCAGTCCCTGGGAGACACTGTGCCATTCAGATGACAGCCCTGGGAAACGGCCCTGAGATGCTCCCCCCTGGAAATGGGGAACATCCCACATCTGCCCCACTCACCATTTTTGCAAACAGTGAAGATGCCTCCTTCCCCCTGACACTTCCATCCCCTCTGCCCCTCCCTCTCCTGGGTTTCCCTCTGTAGGGGAGCCTCGACAATGCTGTCTTAACCAGAATAATAATGTCTCCATTGTCCAGCCCTGCCTTAACCGGACTAGTGATGGATGCCTTGACCAAAGTGCGGCTTCTAACAAAGCAAACTCAGGCCTGATTCAAGCCTAGTGCAAGTAGGCACGTAAGCCAGGCTTGGGGAGGAGGGGTGCATCAGGAGTGCCTTAAACAACAGTGTGTAGGGAGTATTGGTATAGTGAAACCATGCCAAGATTACTGGGAGAAACCTGGTACTGGTACATAACATTTCTAATATGTGAAAATCACTGATGCAGCCATAGAACTACCAATCAAGTATAGTATAGTTTGAATAGCAGGATGTATCCCAAATACGGGCATATACAATACATAATCAATTGGTAGATTTTACTAGAACAACCAGGTCTCGCTTTGCTAGAAAAGGAGGTGTAAAAAAGATAATCAGTGGAAGGGATTGGGTAAAGGGTCCCCACTACCTTGCTTGCTGCAACTAGAAGCTGTGCCTGTTCCTACCCACAGATGCACTGTGGACGCCTCTGCACGTAGGGAAACAATGAGGCCACGACCTCCCATCTGACAATTGTACGGTCTTAGCAGTGGAACGGTGTGTGATTTATAGAGCTAAGTATACGTATATCCCTATCCTGAAAATTAAGTATCTTGTGTATTGTCCAAGGTGTAGGTGTTATATTATTGTCTGTGATAACTATCCTGTGTATTGAAATAGATCTATGTAACTTTGCACTGCTTTCCTTTACTACTCTGTGCATAATAAAGTTAACAAGAGTCTAGCTGAGGTGTTTTTTACTGGCTCCTCTCGTATCCAAAAGCCAAACCACACAACACCCTCCACCCCTGTGTGACCTCTCCACACCAGCGCAGGCAGTTTGGTTCCTGAAGAGTCCCCCTACCCCATCCCACTCCAGCCCCTGTCCCACATACTGGGTTGTAGTGACATGAGCAGCTGGCCTCAGAGTTCACTCCTTAGGGTGTGCTGCACAGGCGCCCCCGAGCAAAGCATGCACAGAAGCTGCGGCTGAGGGTCCTGCCCTCATTCTGTGTGAGATAGGGATGGGGTGCAGGATGTGAGGTCTAGGTGGGAGGTAGGGTGCAGAAGCAGGCTGGGAATAAGGTGTCTGGCTGGGGCGGAGGGAGCAAGAGCAAGGGAGAATGCAGTGTGTGGCCGGGAGGGAGGGTGCAAGAGCAATGGTGGATGCTGGAGCAGGGTGGGGGTAGGTGTTTGGCCAGGGGTGGGGTGGCGGGGAGATACAGGAGCAAGGGAGAGTGCAGGAGCAAGAGCGGATGCAGTAGCAGGCATGGGGTAAGGTGTCTGGCCAGGAGGGAAGGTACAGAGCAGGGGTGGGCAATAACTTTTGATGGGGAGGCCACTCCAAGAATTTGGTAATTGATAGAGGATCATGCTTTTCCATTATTAATGGAGGAGGTGCAGGGGTTTGGGATGGAGGCTGGGTGCAGAAAAGGGCTTGGGGTGTGGGATCTGGAAGGATGTTTGAGTGAAGGAGAAGATTGTGCCCTGAGGCAATGGAGTGGAGTGAGGTCCAAGGGCTGGGAGGGGAGTGTGACCTGGGGTAGGGGCGCAGGGGTTTGGGCTGTGACCAGGAATTGTGGATTGGGGTGCAGTGTCTGGGAGGGGGTTGTAACCTGAGATAGGGCATAGGAGGAGATGCAGTGTCTGGGAAGGTGCATGGGGGCTGCAGCAGGGGTGCAAAACATTTGGGTCACATGGGGTAAGGGGCAGAGGGTTAGGGGAGGGAGGGTCTGGGGTGCCACTGACAGTCTCTGGCTGGGAGACTTTACCTGGCTCCCAGCCAGCAGCACAGCAGGTTCCTTAGCCAGGGTCCCTGCCTTCCAGCCCCAGTACCTGCTCAGGGGAGCTGCTGAAGCCATATATACTATTTGGAACCTAAAGCTGTAAGCCCCAGGAAGATGAGGAAGGAGATTCACTTTCCACGCTGCCTGTCCTGCAAACAGGCAGCGGCTACTGGCCAAAACCAGCCGATGGGAACTACTGGGTATGGGGGCAGCATGAGAAGCCTGTCTCCCCTCCTCCAGACTCTCAGCATTCAAAAACACACATGTGGCCTTGCAGCATCTTTCCTGAGTGCCAAGCAGGGGCAGGGCAGGCAGGGACCCGGCTGAGGCTCTCGCCAGACCTGGCTGCTTGGTGGACCAGATCTGGCCCGCAGATCATCTTTTGCCCAGCCCTGGTGTTGGAGCAAGCTGGGTGTGTGGGGGTATGGGCGGAGTAAGGGGGTTTGGAATGCAGGGTCTGGATATGAGGGGAGCTGCTTACTTCGCTCCACATCCTCGTGAGTCCCAAATAAAGTCTCCTGCTGATCCCATTGGCTGCAACTCCAGCCAATGAGAGCAGCAGAGAAAGCCTGACATTAGCAGGAGTTCCCTCCACAAGCTGGGCAGGACGGAGGCGAGAAACACAGCATGGAGCTGCGTGTTCTGGTCTTTCTTTACACTGCCCCCTCCTCCCCCGCGGGAAAGCCCTTGATTATGCTGCTGTTCTGGGCTGGGCTCTCTTTACACTCCCTCCCGCCACCCTGGGGGAAAGCCCTTGATTATGCTGCCCTTCCTCCAGCTGAGCTAGGCAGGTGGGAGGCAAGAAATGCAGCTTGGAGCCACTTGTTCTGGTCTCTTTCTCTTTTGAAGTGGTCTGGTGGTGTCGGGGCTTGGCGGACATGAGGCTAAAGAGCCAGCACGGGCTCTCCCCTGTGGGGGAGAAGGGTGGGGGGGGGGATTAGCTCTTTCTGTGAACCACCTGGGAGGTGGCTACGGACCACTAGTGGTCTGCAGACCACACTTTGAGAACCACTGTATTAAAGGATTGGTGATGGGTCATGATTTAGGCCCAGCCTTACAATTTCCAATGTGCAGATGAACCCCTGTGGCTACACAGAGCAACACTGACTGCAGTGGGGCTCTGTAAAAACACAGGGTACTACACCTTCATGTAAATTGCAGAATTGAGGCCTTGGGCCACAGTTCAGAGCTGCCCTTGGACACATGCTTTATTTCAGCCCTCCTTATTCAGCAAATCACTTCAGGCTTAAGTGTATGCTCAAGCACTTTGCTGAATGAAGCCTTATTTGCCATCTGTAGTAATGACCTAAAAGAGGAAGAAACGACCATGTTGATGAAATTTGCAAATAAAATTAGGAGGATTTGTGAACACCACTTAGGACAGAGAAATAATGCAAAGAGATGCAAAGAGGCTGGAAATATGAATGGAAAATAAAATAAGATTCACCTTGGAGGAGAGCAGCAACTGCATTTGTGGAATAATAATCTAAAAGTCAGATATTCAACCTGGGATAAAAACCCAAAGAGCGGTAATGCGGCATGAGATTTTTTTTAGAGAAGGTAGTGGAGAATAAACTAGATATGAGTTTGCCTTGAAAAAAAAAAGGGCAATTTGATCTTGGGCTGAAGATAACACATCACAGACCATGGAAGTAATAATCCTTCAGTAAATGGCTCTGGTACAATAGCAACTTTGGCATTTAATTATGTTACCACATTACCTAAAAAGATAGTGACAGTCTGAAAATGTTTTAGAGAAGACTCAATAAAAATAACTGAGTCTTGCAGGACCAATTAGTGAACAGAGGTATAAAAGAACGGCCATACCGGATAGACCAAAGGTTGATCTAGCCCAGTATCCTGTCTTCCAATAGTGGCCAATGCCAGGTGTAATTGACTAATCGAAGAGTCGACGCATTTTTCATCGACTATTCAATTAGTTAATAGGGCACTTCCTCCTTTGAAGTATAGCTACAGCCCTAGTGCTGTTGCTATACTTCACAGGCAAAAGCACCATGTGGAGCCCAGGGTCAGCTGGGGACTCCCCTGATAACGCTGGACTGCGTGCAACACTGCCACTTTGAAATGCTGCGTGCAGCCTGGGGACACCCCAGCTGGCCCTGGACTGCACGCACCTATTCAAAGCAGCAGTGCCACGTGGAGCCCGGGGTGTGGAGCCCGGGGTCTGGCCCCAAGCTTCGAAGTACCCCCTCTTACTTCCCCCCTTCCTGCCTGTCTGATAGAAGCAGCAAGGGGAGAAGGGGATGACTAGTTCTTCACATCCCTAGTCTGGCAACATCTGTGGTCCAGCATGATTTTTGTTAGCCCAATGTCCACTTATCACTTGTGACCAAGTTTCCCATGGTCCCATAAAGTTTGTTTACAGCCATCCTCCCTGGCTGTCAGGGTTCTGTGCTGTGATTTTCCTCTAGTTTGCCCCTAAATGTCTTCTCAGAGCCCAGCAAGCAATGGGAATGCTGGTGATGCTGCTAGACAACACTGACCTCCCAGCAGGTCCCAAGGGTGCCGACCTAGAGAGGTTGAACCTGTATTAAGACGACCTCGACCTGTCTCTACGGCACCGGAAACACTGTGTGAGGGCTTCTAAGGGGAGGCTTGTTTAGTACTCAGCTAGGAAACTGTGAAAGAAACAAACAAAGAAACAAAAATCCAGATCATCCCCTTTCTTCACCCCCCCCCCCCCAGACCCCCCAAACACAGGTGATTTTTTTTTTCCTGTCTGGGGATTTAAACAAAAGCCCCCACGTTTTGGGCTCAAGCACTTGCAAAGGAACAAAGCGACTATTAAAAAGCACTATTGGGGGGGGGGGTGTTGCAATTCAGGGAATCACAGCAAGAGATAAGTCTTGGGAAGGGAGGGATAGCTCAGTGGTTTGAGCATAAACCCAGGGTTGTGAGTTCAATCCTTGCGGAGGCCATTTAGGGTTTGGGGGCAAAAATTTGTCAGGGATGGTGCTTGGTCCTGCTGTGAAGGCAGGGGGGGACTGGACTCGATGACCTTTCAAGGTGCCTTCCAGGTCTAGGAGATAGGCAATCTCCATTAATTCCCCCCCTGCCCCCCCCCCCAGGTCTGACAAGGAGCCACCTTCCCCCCCCCCCAAGTAGCCACTGATTTGGGTCCCAGGGAAAAACCCTCCCTCCCCCTGCTGCCCCCCCCAAGATATTTATCTTCCCCAGCCTCAGTACCCCCCCCCCCAGCTTCCCACCCCACCTGACATGTCACCTGCCCCCGCCCACACTCCCCCGCCCAGCGATTTATCTGCCCCCGGCCTCAGCGTCCTCCCCCCCCCACACACACACCTGCCCCCACCCTCCCCGCCTCACCTCGGCCCCTCTGACGCCTCCTGCCCCCTCCCGCTCCACGGAAGCGGCCGCGCGCGGCGAGTAACGGCACCAACGGACTCTCCCTCAGCAACCGCCCCCCTCAGGGCGCGCGGCTCACGCGCGGGGGGCGGGGCAATGCTGGGGGGCGGAGTCAGACGCGGCTGCGGGCTCCGCCCAGGGGGCCAATCGCGGCGGGGCCTGAGCCGGGGCTGGGCGCGGCTGGCGGGGGACGCGCAGAAAACCCGGCCAGAGCGTTACGGAACGGGGAGGGGAGGGGGTCACAGCGCGCGTGCGCAGCGGGTCAGTGACTCCGTTCTCGAGCCAGCGCCGGGGCTTAGCTCAGACCCGGAGCTCCCCAGGCCAGGGGCTGCTGCTGCTGCTACTGCCGCCTCTCGGAGCCGGGCCGCGCCGCAGGCTGCAGGTGAGAGGGCGCGCCCTGCGCAAAGGGCGGGGCAGCGGCGGCAGCTGCTGGGGGGTGGGGCCTTCCCCCCCCCCTCGCAGGGGCGGGTCCAGCTGCTGCTGCCGCCAGATCCCGCGGGGGTCCCGTGGCTGCTCCCCCAGCTGGTCCCGCAGCGCCCGCCCACAGGTCCCCACCCCGCACGGACCACGCTGCAGCAGCAGTGGCTGGTCCGTGCCTGGCAGGTGCCAGGTGGCAGTCGGTGACTTGCTCCCTCTGCTGACCCCTCCCCCCGCCCTTTGCATCCCCCCCCTTGCTGCTCCCCGCCCTGCTCTGCTTCTTCATGGCCTGCAGCCCCCCCCCCTCCTGCATCTCCCACTGGGGTGGCCCTGCCCATGTGCTGCCCCAGGGAGATGTGATGCCAGGAGAGGGGAGTGTGAGAGAGGTGTAAGGGGTGGAGTGTCCCCCCCTCTCCCTTTTGAACCCTAAAGCCTTCAAGAGAAGAAGGGTCCAGCTGCACCGTCATTGGGTGCGTCTAGACTGGCAAGATTTATTTTGTGCAAAAGCTTGCCAGCTGTCTACACTTGGCCGCTTGAATTTGCGCAAGAGCACTGACTTGGTAATGTACCAAAATCAGTGCTTCTTGCGCAAATACTTTCCCGCTCCCGCTCGGGGAAAAAGCCCTCTTGCCCCGATGGCTAAAATGGCGATCGGAGCTTTCTTGCGCAAAATCGCGTCTAGACTGGCCACGGATGCTTTTACGCAAAAGCACTTTTTTGCGCAAAAGCATCCATGCCAATCTAGACGCGCTTTTGCGGAAATACTTTTAACGGAAAAACTTTTCCGTTAAAAGTATTTCTGCAAAATCATGCCAGTCTAGACGCAGTCTCCCCCGCTTCATTAGCATAAAAATGGCTGCCGCTTTTTTCCCGCACGGAGCTTTGTTGGAAAAAAGCGCCGGTCTAGATGCTGATCTTGCGGAAAATAAAGCCTTTTCTGAAAGATCCCTTATTTCATAGAGGGATAAGGGATCTTTCGGAAAAGGCTTTATTTTCCACAAGATCAGTGTCTAGACTGGCACTTTTTTCCAACAAAGCTCCTTACGGAAAAAAATCGGCAGCCATTTTTATGCTAATGAAGCGGGGGAGATTTAAATCCCCTCTTCATTAGCAATTGCGATACGTCTAATTTACATCCCTTTTATGAAAAAGGGATGTAGTCTAGATGTAACCATTATGTTTCACAGGCATTTGATGTTAATTTGAACCTTTGTCCTGCTCAGTTCTGCTTGATTGTGGCTGAGCTCACTTGAGTACCAGTAGTTTTGCCAGGTGTCTGGTATTCAGCATAGGGAAATATGGTCATTCTAACCCTAGGCTGTGTCCACATTGCATGCTTCTTGTGCAGGAACAGCTGTTCTTGTGCAAAAGCTTACTGGCTGTCTACACTGCATGAGCGTTCTTGCACAAGTAAATTTACAGTATTGTCGGAACACAGGGCTTCTTCCCGAAGAGTTATTCCTCTCCCTATGAGGAATAAGTCCTCTTGTGCAAGAGCTCTTCTGCAAGAGGGCAGTGTAGACAGGCAACATGAATTTCTTGCGCAAGAAGCCCCTATGGTTAAAATGGCCATCAGAGCCTTCTTTCGCAAGAGAGCGTCCACACTGCTATGGATGCTCTTGCACAAAACCACATGGCAGTGTGGACACGCTCTTGTGGAAGATTTTTTGCACAAGAACTCTTCCGCAAACCAGTTCTTGCACTTCCACAAACCAGTTTTTGCACAAGAAGCCTGCAGTGTAGATGTAGCACCTGTGTTTTTTCACATCACCGGCTACTTGGATAGATTTTGCTTCCTGAATATGCACTACAGGCCGGATTTTTAAATGTGAGAGCACTGAGATACTTTCGAAAATAATTTTGTACCTGAAAACTTATTACAAAATCCATATTTCTATAATAATTCTTCATTCTGCAAGCACTGAGGTACACATTTGAATTTTCTATTACTTTATTGCATATGTAAATATTAGGATTTTTTCTCATATTTGTACTTCTAATCTGCATCATCATTTCTGTGAGCGCTACATCTATTATTACAATACATTCCAATGGTGCTTTTCACTCTGATAGTCCTACTGTTCTGTGTTGCCAAAATCCAGAGATTTTAAAATGAATTCTCTCTTTTTTGCAAACGTCCAGAGCACAGTGCTGACCTCACCAGAGGTGACTCTTCACTGTGTCTCTGCAGGGGAACAGCTAATGCATGTTCATCAATGTCTGTAAACCCCACATTTGTTTAGCAGCGGCCTGGGTCATGCTGCTTCCCGCCACTCCTCTTGTCTGAGGAACTGTCCCAGATTGAGGTGTCATTAGAGATTTTGGAACAAATGGATTAACTTAACAGTAACAAGACACTGGGACCAGCTGGGATTCACCCAAGAGTTCTGAAAGAACTCATATGTAAAATGACAGAACTATTAACTGTGGTTTGTAACTTGTTCTTTAAATTAGCTTCTGTTCCTAATGACTAGAAGATAGCTAATGTGAGGCCAATATTTTAAAAGGCCTCTAGAGATGATCTTGGTAATTACAGACTGGTAAGTCTAACATCAGTATCGGGCAAATTATTTGAAACTGTAGTAAAGAACAAAGTTGTCAGACACATAGATGAACATAATTTGTTGGGGAAAAGTCAACAAAAGGAAGTTTTTCTTCACACAGCATACATTCAACCTGTGGAACTCCTTGCCAAAGGATGTTGTAAAGACAAGGGCTTTAACAGGGTTTAAAAAAAGGGTAGATAAATTCATGGCGGTTAGGTCCATCAATGGCTATTAACCAGGATGGGTAGGAATGGTATCCGTACCCTCTGTTTGTCTGGAAATGGATGACAGGAGAGGGATCGCATGATGATTACCTGTTGCGTTCATTCTCTCTGGGGCAGCTGGCAATGGCCAAAGTCGGTAGACAGGAACATGGGCAAAACTTATGTTCTGATCCCATGAATTTTAGGATCTCATCTTGCAAACACTCAGCACACATTTAATAATAAGCATCTGAATAGTCATATTAACTTCATTTAATCTCTGTTGTGGAAAGGGTTTATATAGTCTCTGTGAAATGAAAGAACCAAGGTCTGTGCTGCTAATAAATGGATGAAAATGAGAGTTTTTAAATAAAGCAGCCTAAATGCAGGCAGATGAATATGTGGCTGGCTTATCAGAAACACTGGGTGCTCAGAACCAAATCCCATTGTTACAGGTGCAGGAATGTTGAAACTCAAGCCAAGTACTGAGAGAAAGGAATATGGATTTGGGATCCAACTTGTGTCTGCTGTTTATGGAATATCTAGATTCAAGCATTTGCCCACAATGGCTGAGTTCACCATGTGTGTCACCAGAGACAGAGTCTGGGGAGAATGGGAGTGTGGAAAGGATTAAAGCCCCTTTTAAAATGTCTCCAATTGCCTTTCTCCCCCTGACAGGCTGCAGAACACCCACGCCTACAGCCTGTAGAGCCAGGGACAGGAAATGGCTGTGGCAGAGCCGGTGATCTTCGAGGAGGTGGCTGTGTATTTCTCTGAGGAGGAATGGGCCCTGCTGGACCCGGGTCAGAGAGCCCTCTACTGGGATGTGATGCAGGAGAATTATGAGACTGTGAGCTGGCTGGGTAAGGATTTCTGTCCTCTCGAGTACCAGAAGCTGGTGGGCTCTGGAGCAGCTGGGTAGGGTTTGGTTCAGAGTCCCTCATTGTTCCCTGCCCCCCAATGTCAGGAGTATGAACCCTAATAACCCTGGCTCCTGGGTGAGAGACTGTCCCCTCCATATCCCCTCCCAGGGGAAGCAGGTTGAGGGACAGAACAATGGTGCTGCTCTTCCCACACCCAAGATCTCAATGTGCTTCCCCACCACCTTGCCCCTGTTCTGCCTTGGCCGGAGGTGTCTGTGGAAGGGCCCAGACAAGAACAGCAGGTACCAGAGTTGTGGGTCTGGATCTGGCTGCTGTTAGTGCCTGCAGGGTACCCTTTGGGCTAAGGATGTAAAAATGCAGTTACTTTCCTAATTGAGTAGTCGATAGTTCTTTTTTGTATCAACTCGACTACTCAATTAGTCGATAAGGTTAGGCAGTTACAGTGGTCAGTCTGGCTCGCGCTGGGTCCCCGCATAACCTCCCCCACTGTCCCTCTGCATCGTGTTGGACAGGGGAGCCAGCGTGCGAAGAATCTTACAATGCAGAGCCGCAGTAGGGGGAAGTTATTCTGACAGGTGAGAGACCCGCAGGGCCAGGGACTGTCCTAATATTGCACAGCTGCAGCGGGGGTTGAGGGGAATGCAGCTTGTCGATAGGGCTAACCGATAAGTTCACATCCCTACCTTGTGCCAGTGGGCTGAACCTCTGGGAGAAGGGCGCAGCAGGCTCCGCGCGGCCCTCCTGTTGCTCAGTGAAACGCTCTTCCTCAGCCGGGAGGAGCCCCTGCCCAGTGCTAGTTGGGTGAGATGCAGGGCAGGTCACACCTCTGCCAACAGCTACGGCAGGAGGGGAGGCACTGGGAGGTGTTCTCTGGCCCCCAGACTTTCTCTCCTCTCACCTCATTACACCAGCAGCCTACAGGGACACGCTAAGTGCCTCCCTTCTGCATGCAAGCCCTTTGAGTCCCCCACAAGTCCCCCACTTTGTCACAAGTGTATGCCGGGGAGTGGGCCCTGCAGCGAGGCAGAGGCCTTGCACAAGGAGGGTATGTCTAAACTACATGGCTCCGTCGACGGAGCCATGTAGATTTGTTTGTTCGGCAAAGGGAAATGAAGCCGCGATTTAAATAATCGCGGCTTCATTTAAATTTACATGGCTGCCGCGCTGAGCCGACAAACAGCTGATTAGCTGTTTGTTGGCTCAGCACGCTAGTCTGGACGCTCCCCTGTCGAAATGAAAGCCTTTTATCGACATCCCTGGTAAACCTCATCCTACGAGGCATAACGGGGATGTCGATAAAGGGCTTTCAGGTCGGCACGGGAGCATCCAGACTAAGGCGCTGAACCGACAAACAGCTGATCAGCTGTTTGTCGGCTCAGCGTGGCAGCCATGTAAATTTAAATGAAGCCGCGATTATTTTAATCGCGGCTTCATTTCCCTTTGCCTACAGCCCTCATCTACATGGCTCCATTGATGCATCCGAGCCAAAGAGCAGGGCGAGCTGAGTCCCCCCCAGCCAGAAGCTTTGTGGACGGAGCCCTTGGGGAGCTAGAGCTCTGCCGGGTCCTTCCTCTCCAAGTCCTAGTGACCTGCCATGTGGCAGCTGCAGTCTGAGCCCTGCCTGTGGGTCTCAGCGTCAGACCTGCAAGTCCTCACTAGAGCTCCCTGGCTGAGCAGTGTGTTCCTGTCCTGCCCTGGGATGGTGGGGGAGATGGAACGGGCCATGAGGGAGACTGAATTGTACCCTAGAGAGTGCAGCAGAGAACTCAGCTCCCCCAGCGAATCAGCGGGGTCATTCCTGAGTCAGGGGGGGATGCACCTTTACTGCAGGTGGGTGTATGGTGGGATCTTGTACCATTCAGAGCCCCGTCTCTGCAAGGTGGGGAAGGAGCCTTTCTGGGTGGGCGACTTAGGTTTTAGCTCTGGCAGTAGTAATGGCACAGAAGTTAATGAACAAGATCAGCACTTGGTTAATTGCTCCCCTGAGCAGGATTTCCAGTCTCCAAAGCTCATGGGATCTCCTGGGTGGAGCGAGGGGAGGAGCTGCAGATCCCAGATCTCCATGGCTGTGAGGAAGGGCAGATCATCAGCGACACCCACACGGGTGAGTAATCAGTTAAACAGACTCAGAAACCAATGTCTGTGTCCTCATAGCAGGTGGCACATGGGCATTTTTGTCAAGTCTAACTGCCCTTTCAGCCTGTCTTCAAATCCAGTCAGAGTGGGGGCGGGGAAAGGCTGGGTCCTCGTTTTGGGAAAAGGATGTGAGGAAGGAGGATGAATTCAGCTCATGATTATTCAACCTTTCCAGCCATTATTTGGCTGTGTTCCCTATTTTCTCTTCCCCTTTCAGAGTTTTCCTTTCAGCCCAGCATAGAGAACGACACTTGTCTGGATTCTTTGTCTATCCCAGCAGGTGATGGGACAGTAAGTGAGAACAATGGGGAGAGTCCTCAGCAGGAAGGACCAGAACAAGTGGCTCCACGTGGGATGTTATTGGGAAGCTCTGAAGGGCATGTTTCTCAGAAACCTGAGCAAGGAGAAACCTGTGAGAGTCAATGTAGCCTAGAAAAGCAGCAGCAAAACCATGCAGGGGCAGGACAGAGTAAATCCAGTCACAGGAGCAGAGGAGTGAAAAGAAACAACGAAACTGTTCAACAGAAAATCCCCCATCAAGAGGCACCCTACACTTGCAGTGACTGTGGGAAAGTCTTCCAATGGAGACAGGCTCTGATTGTACACCAGAGAATCCACACAGGAGAGAAGCCGTTCATCTGCTCTGACTGTGGGAAAAGCTTCTGTCATAGTTCAAACCTGATTACACATAAGAGAATCCACACTGGAGAGAAACCTTTCAACTGCTCTGACTGTGGGAAAAACTTCAGTCAGAGGACAGACTTTGTTAGGCACAGGAGAATTCACACAGGAGAGAAGCCGTACAACTGCTCTGACTGTGGGAAACACTTCAGTCAGAACAGATACCTGATAGCACATCAGAGAATCCACACAGGAGAAAAACCCTTTGATTGCTCTGAGTGTGGAAAAAGCTTCAGACAGAGGTCAGATCTTGTTCGGCATAGGAGAACCCACACAGGAGAGAAACCCTTCACATGCTCTGACTGTGGGAAAAGCTTCAGTGGGAATGGATACCTGGTTATACATCAAAGAACCCACACAGGAGAGAAACCCTTTGACTGTTCTGATTGTGGGAAAAGCTTCACTCTGAATGCACACCTGGTTATACATCAGAGAACCCACACTGGGGAGAAACCCTTTTGCTGCTCTGACTGTGGGAAAAGCTTCACTGGGCGCTCAGATCTTGTTAGTCATCAGAGAACCCACACAGGGGAGAAACCGTACAACTGCTCTCACTGTGGGAAACGCTTCTGTCAGCGTGCAAACTTAATTAAACATCAAAGAATCCACACAGGGGAGAAACCTTTTAACTGCTCTGACTGTGGGAAAAGCTTCAGTCAGCACTCACATCTTATTAATCATCAGAGAACTCACACAGGGGAGAAACCCTACAACTGCTCTGACTGTGGCAAAAGTTTCAGTCAGAACGCACACCTGATTAAACATCAGCAGGTTCACACAGGGGAGAAACCCTTCAACTCGTCTGTCTGTGGCCAAGCCATCAGGCAGAACAAAACCCTCACTGAACATCGAAGAACCAACACAGGAGAAAACCCTATGACCTGAGTTCCTTTTTAAGTTGCATGGCCATGTGGCCAGGTAGCAGCCTATTAATTGTTACACCAGCACTTAGGGCTGTGACATGGAGAGATGCCTCTCTCCACTGGTCTCAACCCCAGCCCAGAGCTGCCATGGCCAGGGGACTGTCAGCTGTCCCATGCCCCCTGCTTCAGAGCTGCCATGGCAGAGAGAGATGCCCCTCTCCCATCTCCCATTCACAGCAGCACCTGGGCTGGGGAAGAGAGAGCTGCTGGGAGTCTTCTCTCCCTACTTTAGACTGTCAATGGTCTGCACCTCAACCCCCTTATGATTGGCCATTCAAGGTCCCACACTCCCAACTGGAGCCCTCACACCCATAGGCTATGTTTATACTCGCAGCTTCTTGTGGCAGAAATATGCAAATGAGGCTGTGTGGAATATCGCCGAGCCTCATTTGCATTCTTAATGAGCCACCATTTTTTTTCAGAAGAGGCTCTTGCGCAAGAAGGAGCGTCTACACTGCCCCTTCTTGCGCAAGAAAAACCCTCTTGCGCAATGCCATTACACCTATTACTTTTCAGGACTACATTGCAGGAAGTCAAAGGAAAAGCATTCTTCCTTCGATTTCCCTTACTCCTCATGAAATGAGGGTTATTGGCAGAGACAAGTGCCCGCTCAGTTCAAATTAATTGTCTTAGGGTGTGTCTACATTGCATTCCTCCTTTGAGAGAGGAATACAAATGCAGACAAGCGAAATTGCAAATGAAGTGCGGATTTGAATTTCCCATGCTTCATTTGTATAATCATGGACTGTCGCTTTTCCAAAATAGCCTATTTCAAGAAAGCAAACACGGTCCACAGGGGATTATTTTGAAAAGAAACTCTTCCTTCGAAATAACCCTTAAACCTCATTTTTTATGGAGAAAGGGTTATTTCGAAGGAAGGGTTTCTTTTCGAAATAACCCCGCATGCACTGCGTTTTTCTCGAAATACACTATTTTAGAAAAGCAGCCAGCTGCAATTATGCAAATGAAGCACAGGAAATTTAAATCTACGCTTCATTTGCAGTTTCACTTGTCTGCATTTGCATTCCTCTCCCGAAGGAGGGATGCAATGTAGTTAGTTAATGCCTATTACGCCCGCTGGCGTGTAGGGTTGCAATGAAGGTTCTCCATTTTTGTCTGTCTTTGGCCATTAATGCAATGTAGACATTCCCTTAATCTGTAATTCAAACCATAGAAGATTGACAGTGGCAGCTTCAATCTTCCTCTGTCGTGTAGATGTATCCACACAAAGCAGAAGTGTGCTGGTTAGGGATGGACCAAGAGAATACAATTCTCCCTACAAATCTCAGCGTCCGGTATGCCTGCATTGGCCATGTAGTGAGAACATGCACGATTATTAAAGTAGGGAATGAAACATCCGTCCAAAAATAGAGCCATGCAGAGCAACGGGCTGAGATAAGATTCTCACATTATGACGGGACTTGAATATGACTTGTTGGGAAATCTGAATGTTTTATGCTCAGTCACTTCATGTACATTTGATGTTACATACCTAAGCCCATCGTTTTCTTGTCTGCTGTGATTTCTCATTCACCTCTGCTATTTTTTTTGTGACACTGAGTACTGCAGATGCCCCTTTTTTTGTTTGTAGAATCTCTGAAAAGTGGCAGTGGGATCAGTAAAGACTGAATTATGTGACAATGTTCCTTATTAAATGCATGAGGAGGGATACGTGCCTTAGAATTGGATCTCTAAATCTCCGCACATTACATGGGGAGCCATTTAAATTAGCCAGTGTGGCATGACCCTTTTATGGAAATAGGTGCATAAGACTTCTTCCAACTCATGAATTGTAGAAGCGAAATGATTCTCTGACAACAGGGATGTTTTCAGAGGCTGCCTAACTCTGCAATGTGGGAATCTTCTTTAGAACATTTTGGCTGGTGGTCAGGATACTCAGCCAGGATGTATAAGACCATTTCAAGTCCTCCCTCCTGTAATTAAGCCCAAGGCTGTGTCTACACTGGTGCGATCTTGCGCTAAAGCGGCCGCTCTTGCACAAAAACTTGATGCCTGTCTACACTGGCTGTATGTTCCTGCGCAAGTAAACTGACATTCTAATGTATAAAATCAGGGCTTCTTGCACCAGAATGCTGACACTCCCACTTAGGAAGAAGCCCTCTTGTGCAAGAGCTCTTCCAGAAATGGCCAGTGTAGACAGGCAACATGAATTTCTTGCGCAAGAAAGCCCTATGGTTAAAATGGTCATCAGAGCTTTCTTGCACAAGAGAGTGACTACACTGGCATAGATGCTCTTGCACAAAAGCACATGCCACTGTAGATGCTCTCTTCTGGAAGAGCTTTTGCAGAAGAACTCTTCCGCAAAAGAGTTTTTGCGAGAGAACGCGCCAGTGTAAGACCTAGCCCAAGGGTTTAGAACAGAGATCTGCCACCCCTCAGGCAAGTACCCAAGCCTCACAGCTATCAGCTAATCTGATGTGGGTTCCTCAATCTGTGCCAGTGAAGTCGTTCCACTGTGTATAAATCTCAAGAGTCGTTAGGGGTGGACAGAGAGGGAAATGCCCATATTTGACTGGTGTTTAGGGCACTGTGATGGGCTGGACTAGGCCCCAACACTCCCTACAGGAGGCCAGCAGCCTTACTGCACCACAGCAAGGCTATGTCTATACTTACGGCTTCTTGCACAACTATGGCCATTCTTGCGCAAGAATCCACACAACGTCTACACTGCCCGCCCGCTCTTGCGCAAGGAAATTTACAGTACGGCATGGTAAGAGAGGGCTTCTTGCACAAGAGCTACACTCTTTTTTAACAGGTGTAAGTCCTCTTGCGCAGGAGCTCTTGCTCAAAAGTGCAGTGTGGATGCTCGGCAGAGATGGTCGTTGGAGCTTTCTTGTGCAAGAGAGCATTCACACGGCTATGGGAGCTCTTGCGCAAAAGCACAGTGTGCACATGGCAGTATAGACGTTTTCTTGCACAAGACTTCTTGCACAAGAACCCTTGCGCAAGATGTTCATGTGCAAGAAGCCGCGAGTGTAGACATAGCCTAAGAGGAGTGGAGAAGAGGTCCTCCAGGCACTATAGAGTGGCTATCTCTGCAGCAGCCAATCAGGACCCAGCAGAGGGGTATAAAAGGGGCTGCTTTCGAAAGAGCACTTTCGAAAAAAGGCGTTCTTCCTCGTGAAATGAGGAGTACCGCCATCGAAAGAAAAGCCGTGTTCTTTCGATTTAATTTCGAAAGAACGCGGCTGTAGTCTAGACGCAGGTGAAGTTTTTTCGAAGAAAGGCTACTTTTTTCGAAAAAAACCCTGCAGTCTAGACACAGCCACAGCACCTGCAAGAGGCTCAGTTACACGGAGCTTGGCAGCTGCATTGTGCACCACATGTGAGCAGGAAAATCACTTTGAACTAACGCCTGCAAGCAGGCCATGTGAATGCCCCTGCCCAGCGCAGCCAGACCCATGGAGAAATGCCCTTGGGCCCGGGGCAATACTTCCTTGCGCTCTTCCCATGGACACTTGCTCAATGCCCTCCCCACCTTGTGGGACCCAGAGCCAGTAGCTAGCCTGAGCCGAGACCCGCGCACGGTGATTTTACAGCCCACGGCCCAGCCTCAGGAGCCCACGGCACTGTCTGCACTGCCCGTGGCACACCCAGGCCCCTGGCTAACAGCCCAGCTCAGCTGGCTCCGGCTCGTGGGCTGGGGCGGCAGGGCTAGGAAATGGCCATGCAGCTCTACCGGCCTGAGCCCAGGCCCTGAGCCCTCCAGGGGGGAGGGGGACTCTGAGCCCAGGCTCCAGCCTGAGCCCAAATGTCTCCCTGCAGTTTGTAGCCCCAAAGGATGAGCCCAGGCCCCCAAGGCAAAGAGCCCAGGCCAGGCGGCCATAGGGCCGTTAGCTCAGCGCAGGCCTGGTTAGAGCAGAGATTAGGGCTGCCAGATGGTTTCAACAAAAATACCGGACACACTTGATAAAAATTTGTCAACCAAAAAATATATATACATGCTATGGGAAGTTTATTGCCCGAGGATTCAGACAGGGCAGAAGGCAGCGAGGGAGGATCACTGTCAGCCGACGGTCGTGTGTGTATGTGTGTGTGTGTGTGTGTGTGTGTGTGTGTGACCGAGAAAAGGTTTAACTTCTGTGACTTTACCACTAGGACCGGGGTCCCGTAGCGGAGGGCAGCCAACAGGCTGACACATGCCCCAGAGTTTATAGGAAGAGCTTATTACATCTCAGATTTCAGCTGCTAGGATACAGGATCCCTTCGCAGCAGACAGTCTAGGGAAGACTGAGAGATGCCCCAACGGATCTGCCACCTGGGAGTGGTACGATCCAAAACGCCCAAGCTCTTCCTATACCTGTCCCTTATGACCTGCTGAAGTTCTTTTAAATTGTGCTTGGTTCTGTTACAGCAACTGAAGGAGTCAGGTTAAAACTTAAACAGTTTCAGGTTTATTAAAGAAGCTTATAAATCATATGGTTACAATGGCTATTGCTCTATTTCTTAACTGCTAGCAAATACAGATCTTAAAAATGGTTACAAAGAAAATAAAGATAGAAAATAGAAATAATGGTACCAAGTGACAGCTTAATCTTTAAAGAGCTCTAAGTCTATGTGTACACTTAAGACAAAGGACCACATCCAGGTACAATTTTTACCCCCTTCTGTGCCTCTCGACTCCAGCGGGTCAAGCCAGGGCTGGTCCCTCAATTCCTAGGAAAGACGAATATGAGGTGGGTGTCCCCGTGGAACCTCAGGAGGTCAAACACCTAACCCGACCAGCAGATAGATGGTAGATTGACACTCAAAGTGAGTGTGCTGCTGGACCCATCTTTATACCCAATAGGGGCCCGTATCCTCTTTCTTATCTAAAATGCCAAATTGTACTGGTCCGTCTTTATGACGCCAGTTCTTACAAACAAGTTTCAACTTAATTTACACTTGCAAGAGAGAGAACTAAATTGTGAGTACTGGACATTTTTTTTACTGGGCGAGAGATTCCTCCCCCCCAGATGGCTGTGTGTTCGTATCAATATGGGTTTCAGTCAAGGGCACTCCTCGGCAGCCTCTTGGTCAGCAATTGGCATATCTCTGTTTACAGCCATTCACGGTCACAGCAGCAGCCTGCATATCCGGGCCTTCTGTTCAAGGCTTTTACTGCTCTGTGTGCCCTGTATGCTTCAGGCAAGCAAAAATGGGTGTGACGGGGGGTTCCTGTCTGGCTACAATCACTCAGGGGCAAATCATGCACCTGGTACCCAGCATGGCCAGGCTCGGTTCCCTGCTCTGGCCCCCCATTATAAGAGACACACTCGTGCGCTGTGTTTTACACTCGGCCTTAGGGAGCAACATCCGACGGTCCCTCCCCACGGGCTGTGCAGCGCCCGGGCGGTGGGATCCTGAGGATGCTCTCACCGACGGGAGGAGAGAGGTGACCTCACGTCCCTCGAGATCATCCTGTGGCTCTGTTTTGGGGGTTCACGCATAGAAATCCCCCGCCTCCCACCCTCTCATTTTTCAGAGGGCTTGGGGTCAGAGGGCTGGAGGCAGGAGTCTTTGGCAGGAGAACGGGGCAGGAAGAGGAAGCTAAAGCAGGAAGCTAAGTCACCTGCACCTCGGGCTCAGCATCACCCCGGCCTGCCCTTGGGTTCCGCTTCTCCCTTCAGCGGGACACGGTGGGGGCCTGGCTCACAGCCCCACTGAGCCCTGCACAGAACGAGGTGGACTGGCCTCACCAGCCACCAAGCCTCTACTGCCTGCAGGGTTTGTGTCTGAGCCCAGATTAGTTTCCTCTTGCTGTGTCTCTGGCACAGTAACACACACGGCGCTGTCCTCCACTCTCAGGCTGTCCGTGCACAGGTAGAAATTGGCGCTGTCCTTGGAAGCTGTGAATCGGCCCTGGAGGGTGGGAGAATAATACTCGCTCTGCCCTGGCTTACTTAATTAGAAAATACCGGACATTTATACAGCTGGTATTTTCTCAATTTGTTTCCCGGACAGAAAGCTCAAAAACCTGACGGTCCTGTTCAAAACAGGATACCTGGCAACCCTAGTAGTGATCCTCTGGCCTGTCTGGGAAGGTCGACACATGAAGTACTGGGGCGTTTTTATTGCTTCACTGGTGATGGAGGTAGAAACAAGCAATTGAAATCTCCGTCCATCTGACCATGGGCCTTTTCTCCTCATGACCGTCTGAAGCCTTGCTTTTGAGCCAGAGCCAGACAGGACATGGACAGTTATGTCCTCAGGTCCCAAACCAGCCCCACTGAAATAAGACAATTTGGGGTTGGGGGCAAGGCGATCCAAGCTATCATCTCCAGATGAAGGAGAGAGCCAAGAAGATTTCTGTCTGACAAGAACTCACCTATCAACACTTGTAGTTGTGAAATGCTCATTTCTTTACTGTTTTTTTTCTTTATGGTCCCCACTTCTCTGTTGTTTATCTGTATGGCCTATGGCTGGTTCTTTGATTGTTTTGGCTTCCTGGATAATTAATTTTGCGGGTTAAAACTAATTAAGGAGGTGGGCTATGTTTAGTTAGGTAATTGTGTTATGTTAGGACTGGTGAGTTAATTTCTGTGAAATGATCGGTTAAGGTGGAGCTGAGATTATTCCTTGGGGGCAAACAGGAACTAAGTTGGGACAAAAACTATGTCTAGACTGCAGAGTTCTATCAGAAAAACATACACAAATCGTGAACCTCAATTTGCGTCTCTTTTTCAGCTTTATTTCCGAAAGAGGCTTTTCCAAAATTTGGCCTGTCTACATAGGACCAAATTTCAGAAAAACCTCCTCTTATGGAACATCCCTTATTCCTCATACAATGAGGAATACAGGGATGCTGAAAGAACGTGTCTGCTTTTATGGAAACTGTTCCGAAAAAGCAGAAGCATTCCTTGGATGAAGCAGAGCTTTTCCAGGGTAGCCAAAAGGAAGAAGGAAGTTGGAATTGTACTTTCTGGAACCTCACCCAGTAAACATTAAATTATCTGCACCTGCAGACTTCTGCTAGTGTGGGTCTCTGTTTAGGTGAGAAGAACCAGGAGGCAAGAGGCACCAGCCCTCTAACAACGCACTGTAAGGGCACATCTACACAGAAGGGCTGTGTCTACATTGGCAAGTTATTCCGGAAAATCAGCCGCTTTTCTGGAAAAACTTGCCAGCTGTCTACACTGGCCGCTTGAATTTCCGCAAAAGCACTGACAATCTAATGTAAAATCATCAGTGCTTTTCCAGAAAAACTATGCTGCTCCCGTTCGGGCAAAAGTCTTTTTCCAGAAAACTGTTCCAGAAAAGGGCCAGTGTAGACAGCACAGTACTGTTTTCCGCAAAAAAGCCCCGATCGCGAAAATGACGATCAGGGCTTTTTTTGCGGAAAAGCGTGTCTAGATTGGCCACGGACACTTTTCCACAAAAAGTGCTTTTCCGTAAAAGCGTCCTGCCAATCTAGATGTGCTTTTCTGAAAATGCTTTTAACGGAAAACTTTTCCGTTAAAAGCATTTCCGGAAAATCATGCCAGTGTAGACGTAGCCCAGGGCTAAAGCCAAAATAAGCTATGCAACTTGAACTACGTCAATTGTGTAGCTTAAGTCGAAATAGCTTAACTTAGCTTTTGGCTCTGTCTGCACAGCAGGAAGTCTGAGAAAAAGCACTCTTCCTTCAACTTCCCTTACACCTTGTAAAATGAGGTTAATAGGAGTCAGAGTAAGAAGTCCTCCAGCTCACCGTTATTTCAACATTATGTGGGAATAACTGCTTGTAGCGTAAGTTCGAAATAACGGTGCTGTGTGGACATTGCCTAAGGACAAAGCCAAGCCAGGCCGAGTAGAACTGGAATGAGCCGCCCCAGGGGTGTTCACTGGAGGGTTGAGCATCTCCAATATGCAGGTTCAAAACTGTCCCATCTGCCTCCCAGTCTGGGGACCCCCATCCATACTGCTGTAGGTGCCAGTATTGCACCATATGGTGAAATCAGAACAGAGACAGATATTGTCAGTAAAGGCTCATCTCTGAAACCCTCTGGCTGCTGGGCCTTCCTCCCTTGCCCCACTGATGCTCCACAAGCATCTTCTCATTGCAGAGAACACTGCAAGACAGACTGTGACTAGCCTACCCATCTCTGGGCACCCAGGGGATGTTTGGAGTTTTGTTAACAACACTGAGCTTTGTACAAATAGCACAGGGAACATTTTGAAAAGCCAAAACCTTCTCACTCTGGGGCTATGTCTACACTGGCGAGTCTTGCACAAGAACATCTTGCACAAGGGTTCTTGTGCAAGAACTCTTGCTCAAGAACATGTCCACGCGGCCATGTGCTTTTGCACAAGAGCATCCATAGCAGTGTGGACGCTCTCTTGCGCAAGAAAGCTCTGATAGCCATTTTAGCCATAGAGCTTTCTTGCACAAGAAACCCCTGCCGTGCGTCCACACTGCCCTCTTGCGCAAGAGCTCTTGCACAAGAGAGCTTACACTTGTTAGAAAAGAGCGTTGCTCTTGTGCAAGAAGCCCTCTCTTCCCACGCTTTACTGTAAATATTCTTGCACAAGAGCGAGCGGGCAGTGTGGACGCTCTGCGGAAGAATGGCTGTTCTTGCACAAGAACCCGCCAGTGTAGACATAGCCTGGGTGTCTCTGGCCAGCCAGTGAGTGGCACAAAGTTTCCCAGCAGCACTGACTTTGAGTTGTTTAAAAAAAGACATTTAGGCTGTGTCTACACTGGCCAGTTACTCCGGAAAATCAGCCGCTTTTCCAGAATAACTTGCCAGCTGTCTACACTGGCCGCTTGAATTACTGGAAAAGCACTGATGATATAATGTAAAATCATCAGTGCTTTTCCGGAAAAACTATGCTGCTCCCATTCAGGCAAAAGTCTTTTTCCGGAAAACTGTTCCGGAAAAGGGCCAGTGTAGACAGCTGAGATTTCTTTTCCGCAAAAAAGCCCCAATTACAAAAATGACGATTGGGGCTTTTTTGCGGAAAAGCACGTCTAGATTGGCACGGACACTTTTCCGCAAAAAGTGCTTTTCCGGAAAAGCATCCTGCCAATCTAGATGCGCTTTTTCCGAAAATACTTCTAACAGAAAACTTTTCAGTTAAAAGCATTTCCAGGAAATCATGCCAGTGTAGACGTAGCCTTATAGTTCAAATGAAGTAGCCAACTGGTTAAAGTGTGGGATTGCTAATCCATTGTGTTCTGGATGCATGAGTTTGAATCCTACCCTCTTTGGTGTTTGCAGTCATTTCCCTTGCTTCTCACAGAGCTCTCTTCAGTTCAGTGACTGCCCCTTTCTGTAATGCTGCCTGCTGCCTGCCCATAAACCCCTTCACACTGTCCTTGAGAAAGGTGAAGAACTCCACAGAGACACCGGCAGATGTGACCCTCAATTCTTTCTGCCGGGGAAACATCAAAAAGCAGACTCCAGGCAACCAAGCTGTGGAGCTCTCTCTGAGATTGCCCCTGTCCCACCTGGATGTTGTCACAAACGCTCTGTGAGGTCACTGCCTCCCAAACCACCTTCAACCAATGAGCTGAGGTGCTGCAAAAGGCCTTTGTGATGTCATGTGGCCTTGCAAGGCTCATGGCCAGCCCCTTGGCATGCTTGAGCTGCTCCCCCTGTGTCACCCCCACTCAGGGCTGTAGTAAGTTGAGGTCAGTAACATGGAGTCAGCAGGCCTAAATAGAGGCCTATAACATGAAAACAGCAACAGGCCTGCAATCTAGTGAGCAAGACTTTGGTTCAGTAACAGGAGCCAAGAAAGAGGCCCTATTGATAACTGTGCGATTGTGTAAGTTAGGTCGAGCATGGAAGGACACAGGGAGGCACTGGGTACAGACTGTAAGCCAAAGGGGAGTAATGGAACATCTTAATAAGAAATGTCTTGGTACAAAAACTCCCTAAAAACTAATGCACAGACCGACCTAGGTTCAGGACCAGGTCGGAATTGACAGCATGAAGGATAGTAAGTAAGTCCCCCTTCCATAAGGTGAGGGGTGGTAACTAGGCAACAGAGGGTGGTAACCTGGTGCGTAAAGAAATGATGTAAGTTGTTTGTACCTGTCTATAAAAGGACACCACAGAGGGTGCTCTCCGGCCGACCTTGGGGGGGGGGGTGCACTAGGCACCTGAACGGCAGGTGTCATTGCCTAAACTTACAGAGTGCACAGTAGCTTAACTTTGACTAACTGCTGTTAATATCTGTTATATGGCAATAGGCCTGCCCGGTGTTGGTACCTTGTCAACGCGGGCCATAGTGCCCAGTGGTGTAACATTGTACTGATCTCTGTTACCAACTGGTAGAGCTTCGCATTTGACAATAAACCTGCTCGATTGATTTCAAACCTTGCCTGCATCTGTCGTTTCTGGGGCCTCTCAGAGATCTCCTGTGTTGACCCAAGTGCACGGGGTCTAACACTCTAGATAAAGGGAGTACCCATTGTTACGCACGCAGCCGAAAGTTTAACAACGGAGTAGAGGTCCTGTCAGGAGCGCGCCAGGACGACCCTGACCAGACGACGCTGACACTGACAGTCCAGACCACCGAAGGTTCTGGGGCTAGGGAACCTCACAGGCTGCTCAAGGTGCCACATGCAATCTGCAGACTTTAAGGCCAGAAGTGACAGTTAGATCCTCTAATCTGACCCCTCCCTGCATATCAGCAGCCTCCTGTGTGGCACAGCAGGTTTGCACCGAAGCACACCCCAGAAAGGCATCTGATCTGCATTGCCAGCCAGCCAGAGGAGAAGAAAGCACCACGCCCCTTGGTGTTGTCTGGGACCATAAACTAGAATAGTTTTACAGACCCTCTTTTGCAGCAGGCACTGTGGCTTATCTGGCTAATGCACCTGCCTAGTGAACAGGAGATCCTTGGTTCAACTCCCAGTAGTGCCTGGTTGTAGCCTTTGCTCACATTTTCCTGTGTTCATCTGGGACACAGAAGAGGCCTCCCCTGGCCACCTGTGTTACTGCTGGTTCAGGAAAAGGCTGATTGGAGAGGAGCAGTGGAAAGAAGGAAACCACATGCCTGGAGCGGGTGAAGAGGATGCTAGGACTGGCACTGGCAAGGCAGGGCTCTGACTGCAATTGCTGGGACAGGAGAGGCAGTGATACATGCCCTTGTGTGATCCCCTGGGGATGTCAGCACCCTGAGAGTGCTGCTCCTGCAGAAATGAAGTTTTTCACCTCCCTGGTGATGGGCAATGGGAGCAGCTGGGAGAAAAGTCCCAGAGAGCAGCCCCATGGCTAAGCTGGCCAAGGCACCAGCCAGGTAGGGTGGAGGTGAGGGATGCAGCACCCAGTGGTGCCTGACTAATGTGTCTGCTCTTCCCACCAGCCCTCGATATATAGCTGGAGTTGGCTTGTTTCTGTTGAGCTTGGCGGTGTCTTTATAGTGGGAGTACGTGGACAGCAAAGAGCAGGAGTACTGCACATGGGTGGGGGTGCCCTCTGGGTTCCATTTAGTGAGTCTCAGCTAGTCTCACTAAATCAAACTCCGGAAGATCAATCACAGCAGCGGTGATCTTCCCTGGAGTGAAGAGGTGGCCTAAGGGTGCAATGAGATGCAGACACTACCAGCCCTGCTGCTGGTATACTCACAGGCTACGTCTACACTGGCATGATTTTCCAAAAATGCTTTTAACAGAAAAGTTTTCTGTTAAAAGCATTTTCGGAAAAATCACGTCTAGATTGGCAGGATGCTTTTCCGCAAAAGCACTTTTTGCGGAAAAGCGTCCGTGGCCAATCTAGACACAGTTTTCCGCAAAAAAAGCCCCGATCACCATTTTTGCGAACGGGGCTTTTTTGCGGAAAACAGTACTGTGCTGTTTACACTGGCCCTCTTGCGCAAATGATTTGCACAAGAGGGCTTTTGCCCGAACGGGAGCAGCATAGTATTTCCGCAAGAACACTGACGATCTTACATGAAATCGTCAGTGTTCTTATGGAAATTCAAACGGCCAGTGTAGACAGCTGGCAAGTTTTTCCGCAAAAATCATCTGATTTTGCGGAAAAACTTGCCAATCTAGACACAGCCACAGAGACTCTGCTGCTGATTGTGAAATAGAAGCACATTTTATTTAAACAGCTGCCGTATGAAAGCACCTGACAGTCACACGGATTAATGAATGATCTGTGTTAAAGGCAGGTTGCCTTTAATTAGAGCCCCAATGTATGTTGTGAGCACAGAGGAATATGCCCCAGGCAGGCTGATAAAGGTGCCTGGTGTGTTTTTGTAACAGGCTCCTGCCCACTTCCAGTTGATTTTTTAGTCCCATATCATGGCAATTCCTCCCCACCCCAGGCAATACAAACTAGTTCATTCCTCCCCCGCTAGATGTAGTTCTTGTTCTTCTGCCACAGCACAGCCCATGGAGACCAAGGACCTGCCCGTGGGCTTTTAGATCACACCCTTGTTTAACGGATGGAAATAGAAACCAGACGCAGAGCAGGTTTGAACTGGTTTCGGCTGAGGGACAGGTTTGCCTGGTTTATGTGCATTCGTGGCACAGAGAAACATTAAGGGTTTGCAGCCATTTTCAGAATCCTCAAACAATGGAAATCTAGAATGTGACAAAACTGGAAAAGCAAATGTTTCCATTAAAGGTACTAATTTTTAAAAGGAGGAACTTGGATTTGAACCAAGGACTGTTAGATTTGCAAGCAAATACTCTACCACTGAGCTATACCCACAGAGCTGATATACTGCTGACTCACGGATCTTCAGGAAGCTCCATTTCTATTTCCAGACCAGAGGGGTTCAAAATGAGGTTTGTTTAAACTTTAAACGTGCAGGTAAATGCCCTGGCTTGGACACCCACCCGCAATGTTTCTCCCTCTCACAGACCTGCCGCCTCTCCAGGAGGTAGATGAACTGCAGGTCCAGTACAGGACAGCTCTCTGCCAGCATGGGCAGCAGCCAATGTACCAAATATCGCTGCGTCTGATCCAATCTTGGGGACTGGGCAGTAACAAAAGAGTTTTGTATAAGACACATCTCAAGTAGGATGGACCAGCACTGACCCCAGATTCTGATTGGTCCTAACACGGGATTTGTCCTGAAAGCAGCAGAGCTGGGGCAGGACAGAGAGACATGAAGCAGCTGGAGGGAAGCCAGGAGTGCGAAGGGCCAGCTTGAGAGCTGAGAATCACAGGTGCCCACCAAAGGCACCAGCTGTAGGTCCCATGGTGTAAGGGTCAGGGCTCAGAACTCTGGCTCCTGCAATCTGTGTTTAAATCTCCATAGGACGTGCTGGTTTGCTACAAAACCCTCACACCATGTACTTTGGCTTCCTTGTCCTGAGGTTCACCAAAGTGCATTTTATGCCACCTGCTGGGTGTCAGATGCCCAATGGAGCTCGGTCTCTTGTCTGGCTGGCTCAGGCATTGTCTACACTGCAGAGTTTTTGCTCCCAAACTGGCGGAGCGTCCACACCTCAAGCACGTTTTTGCGTAAGAAAATGTACAGTGAATCAACAGAACAGAGGGGCTACGTTTACACTGGCATGATTTTCCGAAAATGCTTTTATCGGAAAACTTTTCCATTAAAAGCATTTTCGGAAAAGCGCATCTAGATTGGCAGGACGCTTTTCTGCAAAAGCATATTTTGCAGAAAAGCGTCCGTGCCAATCTAGACCCGGTTTTCCACAAAAAAGCCCTGGTCGCCATTTTCGCGATCGGGGCTTTTTATGCGGAAAACAAATCTCATCTGTCTACACTGGCCCTTTTGTGCAAAAAGGAACTTTTGCCCGAATGGGAGCAGCATAGTATTTCCAGAAAAGCACTGACGATCTTACATGAGATCGTCAGTGCTTTTGCGGAAATTCAAGCGGCCAGTGTAGACAGCTGGCAAGTTTTTCCGGAAAAGCGGCTGATTTTGCGGAAAAACTTGCCAGTCTAGACACAGGGGGTTTTTCCGTATGGATATTCCTCTTTCGCTGAGGAATAACTCCTTTTTGCGCAGACGCTCTTGTGCAAAAAGGTGTGTGTGGACAGGAAACGGGGTGGGGATGGGTTTGCACAAAAACAGCCAATCAGAAGAAGCACAGGTGCCTGGTGGCCATTCTGTGAATGACAATCAGAGCTTTCTTGCGAGAACACGTCCATGCAGTCTGGACGCTCTCTTGCACAAAAGCACCTCGCTTTTTCAGTGCGCTTTTGTAGTGTGGAGACACTCTTGTGCAAGACGTTTTTGTGGAAGATCTCTTCAGCAAAAACTTCTGGCGCAAGAAGCCTGCAGTGTAGACGCAGCCTCAGTGGGGTAGCTGTGATAGGCTGGGGCTGTCACAGCTGCAGGACAGGTCACCCACATGGCCCCTGAGCTCAGCCCATGCTGGAGGCAGCCAGACAGTGTGAGCGGGTCAGAGGGGGGACACACGTATATTTGGGGAAGGGCCCTGAGTCCTGGCTCCCAGCCACACATCTTGGCACAAAGACCAAGGATCAGTGGAAGGAGAAGATGCTCCTAGCAGAGCTCTCGTCTTGCTTGCCAATGCTTCCATTGGGTTGACCTGATGGCCCAAACTCTTGTAGCCATAAGAGGGCAGGCTCTCCAGCCCACGCTGCTTCTGTCACAGTCAGGAGTGGATCAGCCCCCCTGGCAGGAGGCACCATCCCAGGTATCTGTCTGAAAGGAGCAGAAAGGGATGGGGAGTACGTGGAGAGGGTCTCGGGGGCTGAGTTGCTCTGGTTAGGGCTGTGGCCAAAACACCAGCCTCGCTGTGAGCAGGATTTGAACCTGCGCAGGGACACCCTATTGGATTTCAAGTCCAACGCCTTAACCACTCGGCCATCACAGCTGTGAGCTAAATAAGGCCCCCGGGACTAGGGAAACTGGTCAATAATCCACGTGTGTGGACGTCACCTGCCACACAGAATTCTAACAGCTCCCAGAGCACAGAGGGTGTTCGGGGGGTTCATTGCTGGGCTGTCGGGTGAAGCATCAAACCGGCTCCCTCCTGTGCGGCCTGTGAGTGTTGCAGAATCTGGTCACCTTGTGCCTGTGGCAACAGCCACACTGAGACCCTCTCCCCCCCTACCCCAATGAGCTGCCTGGACCTTGGCCGTGAAGCAGGAAGGGGCTGCAGCCGGCCAGGGAGCCCCCGGGCACCTGCGATTGCCGGCTTGGAAGTAAAAGGCAAGGCTGTGAGAGACGAGGCCCCCTGTCCCCTCCCCCCTCCTGAGGCAACAGGGCTTCCTCGTCCCCTTTGAGCTTGTGCGGAGGTGGGCGACACGGGCCCAGCTGCAGGTTTTGCACTGGGGCTTGCGCCCGAGCTGTGTGCCTCAGTGGGACTTGCTTCTTCCCCTCCATTCCTGCTTTACTCCCCCTCCTTTGGCAAGCAGTGCATAGGAGACAGCTGGACGAGCCGGCCTCCAAGGACAGAGGAGCCCAAGGCACAAGCTTCAAGCGGTGACAGGCCTGAGGCCCCTAGCTTGCCCAGGATCTCACCAAGGGGCTTTCTGTGGTGCTAGGAGGTGGCGGGAATGCCAGACCAAGGCCAGTGGGAGACGGAGCAGCGCCTGCCAGGGCAGAAAGGGGAGCTGCCAAGAACAAGACACAGTGTTTCTGCCCGGTTTGGATCGAGGGTCCTTTTGCATGTGAAGCCCACGTGTTAACCCACTGTGCGGGTGGGTTTTTCTGCCCCTCCCCTAGGATGCCACCCACACAGGTGGCATTTGCCCTGACACTTGCAGATGGGCCAACCTGCACAAAACTGCGCCCCTCGATGCCCTTCCGTGGCTCAGCCGGCAGAGTGGAGGCCTTGAATGGCTGTTTAACAAGAGAGCCTGCTATGGCTGATTTGATTCCTTCTTAAAGGAGAAATTCTTTTTTCCTCCCCTGGCAGAGCAAGAGAGGACTTACTGGGTCCCAGGTGCAGCAGCAAGGCAGACAAGGCCAATCTGGGACACCCTTCTGTGCTTTGGAGCCAAACAGGGGCTCAGCGTCAGGAAGAAAAACATCTGCCAAAGCCCGGGATTGAACCAGGGACCTTTAGATCTTCAGTCTAACGCTCTCCCAACTGAGCTACTTTGGCAGCTGTGGTTACAGCTACTTCCACTTCTCAGAGAAGTTTTTCGCAGCCGTAGCACAAAAGCGAGACGCTACTGCGAGTGGCCCACAAAGCAATACGAGATTTGCCTGCCTCCCTCATCTTGACTCTCTACTTTCCCCATTCCTGCCTCCTTTCCCACTGTCCCACTGGCTAAAAGGGACTGCGGCCGCCTGTGGCAGGGAAGTAGATGGGCAGCGAGACCCTGGTGGTAAGAGGACCCAGCCTTCTCTTTGCCACTTGGCCCTGGGTCCTACCTGCCAAACATTCACCCTGGTGAGGCGATTGGAAGTAAAAGGGGCATTTTCACACATACCAGCTTCTATAAGGAACCACACTTAAGTTGTGGGCCCTCGGCATGTGCTGTGAGTATCCTTGTGGCCCCTTGGGGCTTCCAAAGTTGAGTAGCTCTTGTTTAACAGGTAAAAACAACGAGAAGTCCTGTGGCATCTTATAGACTAACAGATTTATTGGAGCATAAGCTTTCGTGGGCAAAGACCCACTTCGTCAGATCTGTTAGTCTAGAAGGTGCCACAGGACTGCTCGCTGTTTTTGCAAATTCAGACTAACACGGCTACCCCTCTGATACTTGTGTAATGGATAATAACTTCGCATTTGATGGACAGATCTGACTGCATCATTCAGCCATGTGCAGCCTTCTTTGCAGGAAAGTCGCTACACAAATGAATGATACCCGAGCCTGGCCAGAAAAAGGCAGCAGAGGAAGTTTTTAAGCTTGTCTGATGTGGGAAAGTTTTCTCTGAGCCGCTGAATCCTTTTCAAACCCGGTTCCCAGCAGTGACCGGTGGCAACTGTCTGCAGACCGGGAGCTGTGAAATGATCGGCGAGGTTTGACTGACAAGGGCTGCAGGCCAGTCTGTGAGGCTATGTCTACACTGCAGCGCTATTTCGGGATACCGGAGTGTCCCAAAATAGCTTTCCCCCATCTCCACAGCAAGACCGTTATTTCAAAATAAAACAGGCTCGCTATTCCGACATCCCTGTAACCGTCCTTCATGAGGAGCAAGGGACATTTCCAATTAGCGGGTTATTTCTAAATTTGGTGCAGTGTAGACAGTGCCAAATTATGAAATAAACTATTTCAAAATAAATGACACAATTCATGTAGCTCACCACCCCAAGGTGCCTTATCCTGCTGATCTTCAGCCCACTGTAACACCTCCCTGGAGTTGGGGGGATTTGAACTCATGAGCCTTAGTGGTAGAATCCAGCATCTTACCTGTGATGCTACTGGAAGACTCAAAGTTCTAGCCTTACCTGTTTTGTCCTGCTTTCCTTAAGCCTGGCACTCGCTGCAGCCCTGGCAGGGTAGAGGTGGGAGCCAGGTAGCTCCCAGGGCTGGCAGGTAGTCTACATTGGTGCGATCTTGCGCAAAAGCACTTGCTTTTGCACAAAAACTTGCTGCCTGTCTATCCTGGCTGCGAGTTCTTGTGCAAGAGCACTGACGTTCTAATGTATGAAATCAGTGCTTCTTGCACAAGAACTGTGACGCTCCCGCTCAGGAATAAGCCCTTTTGCTCAACTGTTCTTGCGCAAGAGGCCAGTATAGATAGGCAACATGAATTTCTTGCGCAAGAAAGCCCGATGGTTAAAATGGCCATCGGAGCTTTCTTGCACAAGAGAGCGTCTACACTGGCATGGATTCATGGATGCTCTTGCACAAAAGCACATCTCTTGTGCAAAGGCACATGCCAGTGTAGACGCTCTCTTCTGGAAGAGTTTTTGCACAAGAACTCCTCTGCAAAAGAGTTCTTGTGCAAGATCATGCCAGTGTAGACGTAGCCTGAGAGAGCTGCCTGCAGGCTGGAGAAGGGGAAGCTGTTCTCAAGGGTGTCACAGTGTTTATTGTCGTTGTTGACATCCCAGCAGCCCCTACATGCCCCAGATGAGATCTGACCTCAGTTGTGGGGCCCCCTGCATAAAACCCAGTGAGGGACAATTCCTGCCCTGAGCCATTTACACTCTAACTGGACAAGAGAGACAAAGGGTGGGAGGAGAAACTGAGGCACAGTGAGGGGAAGTGACTTGTCCAAGCCCACTCAGCAGTCAGTGGCAGAGCTGGGTACACCTCCCCAATTTTCCAAGGCCAAAAGCCAGTGTCCTAACCACTAGGCCACGCTGCCCCATTAGCAGCACTGAGTAGTGATGGAGTGCAGCCCTTAGGCGGGAAAGACGCCGTGATAACAGCCCAGGCCCAGCAGGGAGAAGAGGTTTCCGACTGGGATGCTGAGCTCCTGGGCTGCTCCATGAGGCACTAAACTCAGATGCTGCGGCTGGCACTAGAGGAGGTTACTGCAGCCGGCACTAGAGGAGGTCGCTGGGCTGGATGCTGGGTGGGACCCCAACTGCCTTGAGTCTGCCAACAACAGGGCTCCAGGCAGTGCTGGGCCATGCCAGGTACCACTGGGATCCGACTGGGTTGGAGCAAAATTAACCCCAGGCCGGAACTGCCCAGTGCCAGTCTGATCTGCGCGGGTGGCCACGGACCAGCCAACGTGGTTTCGTTAGCCCCACCAGGCAGCCTTTGGGAATCTCCCAGAATGCACTGCTGCCAGGAGCTGTACCGGGGATGGAGCGGCGGTCCCGAGGGTGTTGTCCTAAACCTTTTTAGTGGCAGCGCTGGGGCAATCCCCAACTGTGCTTAACAGAACTGCTCAATTAGGGGAGTCACTGACCAGTCCCCAGAACACAGGACACGCCCAGGCCCACCCTCACCCGTATCGGTCGGCCTCAGAGCACCTGTCCCTGCCTTTGTGAGACCGTCCCCACCTGCATCTTTCTGCATGGAGGGGCCACTCCTCCCTCCTGACCCCCTCCCTCACCGGCGTCCTGCTGCATCCTCGGCCTCCTCCTGCCTTTTTGCACTGGACAAAACCGTGTCCAGGGCTGAGTCCCTGCCGGACAGGGACAGAGCCCCACCCAGCTGGCACTGTGCAGATTAAAGCCAGACAAACTGCATCTGCACGGCTGCAAACAGAGTATGGGAGAGGGGAAAGGTTCTGGGGGTCCCGGGACTCCAGCTGCCACCGTTACCACAGTGGTTCCGGACGGGGCTCTGGGCCCTTTACATCACCACAGGAAAGTGTTCAGGGGGGCAGTGAGGACTGGATGCCCCCAGCCCTGCCCCTTCCACCCGAGGCCCCGTCCGGTCAGGGATTGTGGAGCTCCCTTCCCACCTCCCAGCCCCCACCTGCCAGTGCCACTTTGCACAGGTGCCAGGCAACACTGTCCGCTTGGCTGAGCCTCCCTGTATCTCACGGCTCCCTGTATTTCACGGCTCCCTGTATCTCACGGCTCCCTGTATTTCACGGCTTCCTGTATCTCACAGCTCCCTGTCTCTCACAGCTCCCTGTATCTCACGGCTTCCTGTATCTCACGGCTTCCTGTATCTCACGGCTCCCTGTATCTCATGGCTCCCTGTATCTCATGGCTCCCTGTCTCTCATGGCTCCCTGTATCTCACAGCTCCCTGTATCTCACGGCTTCCTGTATCTCATGGCTCCCTGTATCTTACAGCTCCCTGTATCTCACAGCTCCCTGTATCTCACAGCTCCCTGTATCTCACAGCTCCCTGTATCTCACGGCTCCCTGTATCTCACGGCTTCCTGTCTCTCACGGCTCCCTGTATCTCACGGCTCCCTGTATCTCACAGCTCCCTGTCTCTCACAGCTTCCTGTATCTCACGGCTCCCTGTATTTCACGGCTCCCTGTATCTCATGGCTTCCTGTATCTCATGGCTTCCTGTATCTCATGGCTTCCTGTCTCTCACAGCTCCCTGTATCTCACAGCTCCCTGTATCTCACGGCTTCCTGTCTCTCACAGCTCCCTGTATCTCACGGCTCCCTGTATCTCCCGGCTCCCTGTATCTCCCGGCTCCCTGTATCTTGTGGAGTTTGCCTTGGTGCTTAGACCAGCTCTATCCAACCCGTGCAGCCCGCAGGGCCTCAGGGCCTGAATTCCCAACCCATGTTTAAACCTTGGTGGCTTCTGGGAAGTGTGTCGCGTAGGGATTTAAATCTTCTCAAACACCAAAATGTGCATCTAGACTACACTCCTCTTTCGACAGAGGAATGCAAAAGAGGGAAATCGAAAATGCAAAAGAAGCGCTGATTTACAAATCTCACGCTTCGTGTGCATAATCTCTTCTGATCACTTTTTTGGAAGAGATTTTTTTTGGAAAAAAAAAAGCAGTCTAAACGGGGTTCTTTCGGGGGAAAAAAAAAAAAACCCTTTTTCAAAAGACTCCTGTAAACCTCATTTTTTTTCAGGAATAAGGGTTCTTTCGAAAAAAGGGTTGGTTTTTTCCCAAAAGAACCCCATCTAGACGCCTTTTTTTTTTAAATCTGAAAAAGAGATCGGAAGAGATTATGGAAATGAAGCGCGAGATTTGTAAACCAGCACTTCATTTGCATTTTCGATTTCCCTCATTTGCATTCCTCTTTCAAAAGAGGAATGTAGTCTAGACAAGTGTTTCGCAACTTTTTTTATAAAGTACCCCTTTTTAAAAAAAAATGTTTGTTAAGTACCCCCGGTACCTACAGTTTTCAGACACACAAATTTTTTTTCTACCATTGCAGCACATTTGTTTAAACAACTTACCATATTTTAGTGCATATCACCTGCGGGTTATATGCGTTTTTACAAACCCCGCAACTCCCCCGTGGGGTATACTCAGGTGCGGGGTATACAAAATTTTTTAAACTCACCTGGTGAGTTCCTGCGCAGCCTCCGAGTGGGGGAGAGCTCACCCCCCTGGTTTCTACACAGCCACAGGAACCAGGGGGGTGAGCGCTCCCCGCCCAGAGGCTGGAGGCTGACGGCTGTGCAGGAACCGGGAGATGAGAACTCCCCTGTCCCTTCCTGCGGCTGCGCAGGAACCAGGGGGATAAGCACTCCTCCTCCCGGAGGCTGGAGGAACCGGGGCAGTGAGTGCCTGCAGGAACCAGGGGGAATTAGGCTGGCTAATTCCCCCCCCCCCACACACACACACCCCGGCACCGTAAATTAGTGAATATCCCCCCCGGCACAGAAAAGTCTTGTAAACCCTGCTGGTTATACTCGTGCATGGGGTATACAAGATTTTTTTTACTCCATTTGGAAAAATCGCGGGGTATATTCGGGTGCGGGGCATATTCAGGTGCGGGATATATTTGCTAAAATACGGTAATTGTAGCCGGGCAGGTGATGAAATTTTTGGGGTGTAAAAATTACAAAAATAATAAAGCACTGTAAAACTTAACACAAAAATTCAGTTTTCTCCACATTTCAGTTGTGCTGACGTACCCTCCTAGACTTCTCTCGCGTACCTCTAAGGGTACTCGTACCATGCTTAAAAAACAGTGATCTAGATGCACCCCAATTCACCCCCAGTATGATCCACAGCCTGTTGCATGCCGTGCCACTAATCAGTTCACTGATACCCATAAAGCTGGGTGATAATTGAGATCGCTCTCTAATTAGACCCGTCTAAAAAGACTCTGAATTGGTAACAGATCAGATGATGTCACACTCACGGGTGGCCTGTGAGCCTAGGCAAACTAGGCAGTTGCCTAGGGCGCCGCCGGCCCCGGCGCCCCATGATGATGTCACGGGGCGCCGGGGGTGCCCCCTGATTACGTCACAGCCATTGACGGCCGTGCAGGCAGGGGCGCCGGTTGCACCTTCTGCCTGGGGCACCAGCTGCCGCAGCTGGCCTCAGGCTGCTCCTGGTCACACCCCCTGTCTCCATTAATAAGGTTTCATCTCCTTGGTGGGCCCGGCTGTCACACAGCGACTGGGACCAACACTCACTTTGGCTTTGCATGGAAAAATGCCCCGTTCCTCACTCCTCCCCACGAAACCTCCCCACTCATGTCTGTTTCTTCAGGAGAAATTTCAGGCCCGTTTGAAGACTCTGAGGGAGGAGAGAGAAAAGCTACTGGGATGGAAAGCGACAGGAGAGAGGAGAAGCCAGGAGTATCTGGTAGGTGCCTGTGGTTATGAAGGGGCTGGGGCAGACAGGGGGAGGGCCGTTTGGAGGCAGACTCCTGTGTGGCCTTGGGAAAAGTGGGAGAGTGAGTTTCTCCAAGACCATGGATTGCTGGGTTAGATCCACGTGTGGACAGGCCCTCAGCTGAGTTAATGTGACTTTCCCAGAAATCCTCCCTCAGGCAGCTGAATGGTCCCGTGAAGGGCTGTCGGCTGGGTCTGGCCACTTGGTGCACTAACTTTTTTGTTTCTTTTTTGTCCCCTGGCATCTCTACCAGGCTGGGGCTGAGTCCTGACTCCTGCTGCTCTGGCTGTGAATTCCTACAACCCATGAATAACAAAACACGCTGCCCACGATGGGCAGGGAACCGTCCCTTTCAGAGGGACCCAGGGGCCGAAGGGGAAGCTCGAGAGATTCCTCTGCCTTGTTCCCACAGAGTAGAGTCAAATGTCAGAAATTTGAGGGTTTTCCAAGAAGTTGTCCCTGCTGCGCACTCAGCTCCCCATGAAAGGGCCCCGGGCTCCATTCATGCCCCTGACCAGCCCTTTCCTTGTTTTCATCCAGAATCAGACACAAACCGAGAGGCAGAGGATTGTGGCCGAGTTTCAGCAGCTGCGGCAGTTCCTGGAGGTTCAAGAGCGACTGCTGCTGGCCCAGCTGAAGAAGCTGGACGAGGAGATTGGGAGGCTCCAGGCTGACAATGTCCGGAAACTCTCCGCGCAGATTTCCTGTCTCAGCCAGCTGATCGGGGAGGGAGCTGGAGGGGAAGTGTCAGCAGCCAGCGTGTGAATTCCTGCAGGTGAGACTGAGGGAGAAACATCCCAGCTCCACGCACAGGGAAGGGAGGCTCCTGAATCACACGCACTAGGGTCACAGCCGTCAGATCTGGGTGTAACTCGGCGTGTGCACTGCTGACATGTGAGTGACTGTTGTGCTTTGCAGAGCTACAGGCACAGAGATATTAGAGATGGCAAAGCCCCATTCGCTCAGGGGAATCACAGATTTGTGAAATCCCTTCTCTAGCCCCTGTGTGTGTCCGATGGGGCTGAGATTCTTTTTTTTCTCTCTCTCCCCTCCAGGATGCCAGAAGTGCTTTGAGCAGGTATGTGGCTCCCTTACCCCCCTCACGCTGCCCAACTCTGGGAAGGAGCTTGGAGCTGATGTGAGCACCACATCCCCCCAGGGCTCTACAGCCAGATGTGAGGGGAAGGGCACAGGCTGGCCACAAATCTCCCTGATCAGCTTCAACCTGAGGGTCTCACCCTGGCACAGCAGACTCTGGAATTCTCCATTCAGAGGCACAGTCTGACCTCAGGAGTTTCCTAGAGCTGTTGCCTCCCTGGGGACTGGCTCCCTGGGGACTGTGGGGGTGGAACATGGGCCTGTCACTGCTGGGCACTGGGCACCGTTCAGCCTAGGGCAGTAAGGGTCAAGAGTCTTTCCCGCCCAAGGGCTGTTTGGAGACCTGTGTGGCATGAGCTGGGGAGGGGGGAGCTGGTGTCTCAGTCTTGTTCCGAGCGGGCAGATTCCCACAGCCCTTCCCCTGGGAACCTCCTGTTCCTCAGCGCCTGGAGGCCCACACGTGAGCTGGCCGTGGAGTCTCAATTCCCCTTTTGTCCCCAGAGCTGGTCTCCCCAGGCCAGATTTCAAGAATATTAAGGCTACGTCTAGATTGGCAAGATTTAGAGCAAATACTCTAAACGCAAGAGTTTTTGCGTTCGAGTATTTGAGTAAGAGAGTGTCTACACTGGCATGTGCCTTTGCGCGAAAGATTTGCTTTTGTGCAAAAGCATCCGTGCCCGTGTAGACGCTCTCTTGGGCAAGAAAGCTCTGACGGCCATTTTAACCATCAGGCTTTCTTGCGCAAGAAATTGATGTTACCTGTCTACACTGGCGTCTTGCGCAAGAACACTTGCACAAGAGGACTTATCCCTGAGCAGGAGCGTCAGAGTATTTGCACAAGAAGCACTGATTTCATACAGTAGAACGTCAGTGTTCTTGCACAAATACTCATGGCCAGTGTAGACAGGCGGCAAGATTTTGCGCAAAATCATGCCAATGTAGACACAGCGTAAGAAATCCGTTGAGGGGAAGATTGAATGGCCAGGGGAGAAGCAAAGAGATTCTAACTCCAAGCCCATGAGAGCAGTGACTCGGTAGCCAGAACTGAAGAAGTGAGTCACTCAGTGCAGTATCACCCTGTGACATTGTTTCTCTCCAGGTGTGAGACGGGGCAGTTCCAGCAGCCCGAGGAGATTTCTCTTGAGCTGGAAAAACGAATCGGTGGTTTCTCCCAGAAAGCAACTGCCCTGTCGGAGAGTCTGAGGGAGTTCAAAGGTACCTAGAAGGGATCAAGGAGGAGAAAGTGACCGTTTAGATTTTGAGGGCTGCCCTTTAGGCCCCAGGGCTTGGTTCTCAGAGCGGCTAGGCCCCCTGCCTGGAAGTAGCCCATACTCTGGCACAGTTCAGAGCTGCCTCTGGAACCAAGGCTGCCTCTGTTTTAAGCAGCCCTCAAGCATGACGTCAGGGGTTCCAACTTTAGGGTGGGCTACTGACTCCTCTGCTCTCCATACATGGATTGAATGACTTGAACGACAAGCCGTCAATGAAAGGCCATTTCTTAGACCTGCACCCAGCCTGTCACAGAGCCCCTTCTAAACAGTAAGAGCTAGGACCAGCCAGTTCGGAGCACAGCTTCCTCTTGCCACCCCTTAAAGCAAGGTCAGGGTTTGGTTGTGCCAGGACAATGGGATGTGCCCAGAATGGGATTGTTTCTCAGAAAACCAGAAAACAAAGCAAATCACCAGGCAGGTGTAGGGGGCTGTCTGAGGGCATGGCCCCCAGGACTGTTCCAAACCCAAGCCTCCTACCACCTAGGTACAATTTAGGGAAGACCAGGAGCTGCAGAAGCCATGGAGAGAGGCTTCTTGCCTGGCCCCAAGTGGCTGCAGTGAGAGATGGCTGGGGTTGTCTGGGGCATCCTGCCTGCTTAACCCCTCACCCCCAGCCTCAGCCCCCAAGCAATGATTTAAATGAACCATAAGAACATAAGAAGGGTCAGACCAAAGGTCCATCCAGCCCAGTATCCTGTCTGCCAATAGTGGCCAATGCCAGGTACCCCAGAGGAAGTGACCTGAACAGGTAATGATCAAGCGATCTCTCTCCTGCCCTCCATCTCCACCCTCTGGCAAACAGAGGCTAGGGACACCATTCCTTACCCATCCTGGCTAATAGCCATTACTGGACTTAACCTCCATGAATTTATCTAGCTCTTTTTTAAACCCTGTTATAGTCCTGGCCTTCACAGCCTCCTCAGGCAAGGAGTTCCACAGGTTGACTGTGCGCTGTGTGAAGAAGAACTTCCTTTTATTTGTTTTAAACCTGCTGCCCATTCATTTCATTTGGTAACCCCTAGTTTTTATATTTCAGGAATAAGTAAATAACTTTTCCTTGTTCACTTTCTCCACACCATGTACATTTTCATTTTATTTCAATAATAAACCCACAACAATGAATTGAGTTAAGGAGTTGAGTGGCGCTGGCTAAATCTTCTAGTCTAGACTATCGCACAAGAGACCCAGAAATCTTCTATTATTAAATACCGGTGTTTGTCTCAGTGGCTACGTCTAGACTGGCATGATTTTCTGGAAATGCTTTTAATGGAAAAGTTTTCCATTAAAAGCATTTTCGGAAAAGCGCGTCTAGATTGGCCATGGACACTTTTCTGCAAAAGCACTTTTTGTGGAAAAGCGTCCGTGGCCAATCTAGACGCGCTTTTCCGCAAGAAAGCCCCGATCGTCATTTTCGCAATCGGGGCTTTTTTGCGGAAAACAAATCTCAGCTGTCTACATTGGGACTTTTGCGCAAAAGTTTTGCGCAAGAGGGACTTTTGCCCGAACGGGAGCAGCATAGTATTTCCGCAAAAAGCACTGATTTCTTACAGTAGGAAGTCAGTGCTTTCGTGGAAATTCAAGTGGCCAGTGTAGACAGCTGGCAAGTTTTTCCGGAAAAGCGGCTGATTTTCTGGAAAAACTGGCCAGTCTAGACACAGCCAGCCTGTTCTGTCATAGTTTAAATGCAGTCTGTGTGGAGGGGGATGCTGTTATAAATATGAGAGCCTGAAATCTCACCTCCTTTTTATCCTTTTGCCCACCAGACACTCTGCCATTTGCCCTGGAGGGAGCAAGAGGAAAATCCCTAGGAGCATTCAGACAGGGTGAGATTTCAAGTGGAGATTAAATTAAATATTTAAATGTCTTTAAAAGAAGAGAAAATTCCAGTGAAAGCATTTTCCTGAGATTGTAGCTAAAGTTACCAACCAAACCCACAGCGACCGTGCCACGCTCAGCCCTGAAACTAACTCACTGACCAGTGAGGAGACCCAGAGGCACAGGGTCACATGTGACCAGGGGGCCTGTGGCCTGCCCATTTTAAGAAGTAGCCTTCCTACATCTTAACATGAGGATAGTTTGGGGGCTGTGACCCCACAAGCTGCAAGCCCTGGGCGGGGCTGGAGCTTTGCAGACAGGGGCTGCGCTTTGTGGTGGGGCATCTGATCAGCTCTCTCCCCCACCCCCTGCCCTCAATGAAATACAGCTCCTGCCTGGGGCAGAGGCAGCCTCTTCCCTGTGCTGGTCCCTCCCAGTGGTCTCACCTCTGCGCCTCTTCCTCCCAGGCCTTGGCCAGGCTGGAAGGCAGAGCTGGTCAGGTCCCCATTGAGCCTGGGCAGCTTTGAAGAGCCCTGGACCCTCCACCTGCCCTGGGCAGGCACTTCAGGGAGCAGGCACGTGGGCTGGGGGCTGCTCTCAAGGCCCCTGGATCTTGACCCAGGCCAGGTAGAGAGTCAGAGTCTCTCCACAGCAGCCAAGGCTCCCAGTCTGGCCAAGGGGTGGGGCCTCAGTCGCAAGAAAAGTGGGGCAGAGCCATGGAAGGTCACGGGCTCTGGAGCCTCGTATCCTCCCCCCCCGCAACACACACCCACCCACCACATATGACCAAGATTCCAGAACTCCCGGGGGGACCCCCAGCTGATGTGACCAAGATTCCAGAACTCCCGGGGGGGAATCCCCAGCTGATGTGACCAAGATTCCGGAACTCCCAGGGGGATCCCCAGCTGATGTGATACACACACATTCCTGACACCCACGTTGGGGCTGAGTTCCCGCCCAGGCGGCTGCACCGATACCCGCTCCCCAAGTAGCACCCTCCCCAAGCTCTGCACACAAGCGAGGAAACGGATGAAGTGGGTCCAACTCCACCAGGTGAGGCACTGCAGTGACAGCTCGGCTCAGCCTCAGGGGCCGAGGGCAGAGGCAGCTTCCGGGGACCCAGGCCTGTCCCAGCCACAACAGGGCTGCTGGGGTGGGTGAGAAATGGCCCCAGCATCCCCCTGGGCTGAGCTTGGCCCCTCACACTCTGATTCTCTCCCCGCAGTGACTGTGACTCTGGATCCAGACACGGCTCATCCTGACCTCGTCCTGTCCGGGGATCGGAAAGGTGTGAGGCAGGCGGACACACGGAAGCCACGGCCCAAGAACCCTGAGAGATTTGACTCTGAGCTCTGTGTGCTGGGCTGTGAGAAATTCACCTCGGGGAGACATTGCTGGGAGGTGGAGGTGGGGAATGGGGGATACTGGGCTGTGGGGGTGGCCAGAGAGTCTGTGAACAGGAAGGGACAGATCAGTCTTACCCCAGAGGGGGGGATCTGGGCCGTGCGGCTGTGTGGGGAGCATTTCCTGGCTCTCGCCTCCCCTGCAACCTCCCTACCCCTGAGCCGGGCCCCCAGCAGGATCCGGGTTTGCCTGGACTGTGACTGGGGGCAGGTGACATTTATAAATGCTGGTGACGAGGCCCCGATCTTCACTTTCCCACCCGGCTCCCTCCTGGGGGAGAGAATCCGCCCCTGGTTCCGGGTGGGGCTGGGATCCCGGCTCCAACTGTGTCCCTGAGACTCCCAGGGGACACTCTGGCCTCACACACCCCAGTCTCTGTCTCGTCTCCCTGTGCACTGGCTGTCTTGCTGTCTCGGTGACAACCCTGGAGGCAGCTGCAGGTCTCAGCTCTGGGCAGCCTCTGACCTTTCCCACCCCAGAAAGCACCGAGCCACAGGGGCAGATGTGGGGCCAGGCAGCTGTGGGGTGGCAGAGCCACGGCTAATTACAGTTCATCTTCAAGTTTGACACAATCAGCTCAGGATTAAACAAAGACTGTGAATGGCTCGCTAACTACAAAAGCAGCTTCTCCTCTCTTGGAATTCACACCTCCAGGTCAGCTACTAGAAGTGGGCCTCATCCTCCCTGATTGGATCCACCTCCTCTCCAGCCTGATCCTGGCCTGCATATTTATACCTGCCTCTGGAAATTTCCACTACATGCATTTGATGAAGTGGGTCTTTGCCCACGAAAGCTTATGCCCCAACACTACAGTTAGTCTATAAGGTGCCACAGGACTCCTCTCCACTTTAGCTAATGAATTGGGGTTTGGGGAGAAGCTGAAGGCTCTGCACCCGCAGGGCGCCTGGAAGAGGGAGACCCGGGGATCAGGGATTATGCATTCACTCCGATACCACAGTAGAAATGAGGGGCTAACGCAGACCCCATAGAAAGGGCTTTCCCATCTGCGCAGTAAATCTGCCTCTGGGAGAGGCTGTAGTTAAAGTTTTCACAGCTGGGAGGAATGTCGCCAGGCCAACCTAATTTTCATATGTCAACCGGGACACAGGAAGAATAAAGCCGTACGCCTACGCTCCAGTCGCTACTAGAGCACAGGGCTCCCTGCCCACACAAAGGTGGGGCTCTGGGAAAGGGAGCTGCCGGCTGCTTTTTGTTTCTACCCTGTTCAGGGCACAGGAATGTGCCAACGTTGTTTGTAAATAATAAAGTTTGCACCAAAGAAACCCCCCCGACGCCTACAATTAATGTCTCCTGCCAGTGGCAGAACCGAGCGAGGCCCCAGAGACTGGCTGGGGGTTGAGGCCAAAGGTGCCAGGGTACTTCCTGTGTCGGGATCTAGCCCCACGGCAGCAAACGTGTAGGTAGGAACATTTGCAGAGAGCCCGGCGGCTCAGAACCTGGGCCGAGAAGCAGGTCGCGGCTCACTGGGGATTTCAGCATGTGCAGCTCTGTGTGCCAAGCCGTCCCCAACGTCCCTGCTCTCCAAGCCGACGCGCCTCCCCCAGAGTCACACAAACCCCAACATGGAGCCCTGGCTCGTATTTCCCCCCAGCAGCACCAGCCCCACTGGGGTTATAGGCTCAGGACTGGCCCGAGGAGACAAAATGGCAGGAGGAGATGGGGGCAGCTGGAATGCGGGGGGGATGGGTCAGATTGTTATTCCCCCTTCTGCATATGGAGGGTTACAAATTTAAACCTAGAACCCTTTTAGCTCTTAGGGAGTGTTTTTCAAGGGGCTGGGCTGTGACCCTCAGCGTACGTCTAGACTGGCATGTTTTTCCGGGATACCTGCCAGTCTCACCTGCCATTGCTTGACATGCCCAGAGGAGGAAGGTGTGTCGGGCTCCAGTCTGTGACTCTGCCATGACTATTAAGTCTGGCTCTGCTGCTCCTTCCTTGAAACAGCCTGGGGGCAAGAGGAAGAGCCTGGCAGCAGCCGATACAGGAACCAAACGTGTGGGCATCAGGTGAAGCAGTGCAAGACACAAACTCATCCCCCCTCAATCTCTAGCCAGGCTGTTAAAGACGAGGACCCCAACATACAGCAGCCACCCCACAGAACCAGCTGGGCCAAACAGCTAACTCTATTGGGCATCAGTCACCCAAGAGAGGGGAAAAACCTCACTCTGGGGCAGTTAAGGAAGCCGAGCATTTTGGTTACCCAGGGTTTGCCACCAAACTTCTCCCCAGAAGATCCCACTCAGATCTGTACTCCGATAGCAGGATTCAATGCCCTGAGTACAGCCCCTTACACCATGGGACCCACAAGCATGTCATTCTCTGGGCCCCTGTGACTCTTGGCTGGTAGGTTTACCATGTACACTTCTTGCTGCCCTTCCTCTCAGGGCACTCCCTCCTGGCCCCATCTCTGCAGCTCTCCTGCCGACGAGCATGTGCCTGGCCTGGGGTGGGAATTGGACACAGCCAGCTTTTGCAGCCCTGCCTGAGTCGCCACAGTCTTGGGTAGCAGCTTGCAAGGGTGGCAGATGGGTAGGAATTTTGGTGGTGCCCTGAATGCCCATCTGCACTTGAAAGGGAATCCTCTGAACTGTCATTCATGTTAAAATTCGACACTTTCCAAAAAGGACTCAACAAACACTTGAACTATCTCACCCATTACCAAGATAGTTTCCCCAATTATCACCTCTAATACCATTAACTCACAAACATCCCACTCTCCCTACCTCTAATATCATCAATTCACAGACACTTACCTTCCTTCCTTCCCCCCCCCCCCGCATCCCCCTCCTGTTCTGCAATGTGATTTGTCCTTTTCATATGTGTTCATTTTTTTTTAATTGTATCCTTTGGTATATATGGTTGTGACTACTTTCTTCCACTATTTGATCTGAGGAAGTGGGTCTGGCCCACGAAAGCTCATCATCTAATAAACCATCTTGTTAGTCTTTAAAGTGCTACATTGTCCTGCATTTTGCTGAATGCCCAGAGCCTCTGTTGTACTTAAAAGAAGTACTCGGGATCTTTTTCAGAGGGATAAGGCAACATGCCACATTTATTGATCACACATAGAATAATCAATACTTATCATATGCATATGACACATCACACTCATGAACTTTCTCACACACACAAGCACACTCCATCTTCTTGTTACCAAAAGTTGCTCCCCCTAACTGCACTGGCCAGGTGAGTTAGATGGGGGAGAGGGTGGAGCCGGGCTTCTGCCGATCCGGATCGATGCTCCCATTTTGACAAGACGAAAAACCCAGGGTCCCTCTGCAAGATGCCTCCTATTTATCCCTCTCATGCAGCCAGTTAGTCATCAACTGGCCTTTCTTAATGCTGCTTCAAAGAGAGTTCTTCCAAGGGCAGACACTTGCTGCTTGACTCCCAAGGCATCTGTATGTCCAGTCTCCTTAATGAGCTCACTTTTCGGGTATTGTCTTGGGTCTGGCTCCCAGACCTTCTCCACCCTTGCAACTACTGCTGGAGGTGCTCCCCTTTCATTCTCCATTCACGCCTCATTCATTTCAACAGGGCAATCAAGGAAAGGGGAGAGCTCAAAAGACATTTTTTTTTTCTTACAAGATCTATATATCTTAATACAAAGTTCAAGGAGAAATGTTCCAGAGATTCTATAAGAACACTTAACAAAGATAGATCTAAAAGGACAAGATCTTAATACAAAATATAATATTACAGGGATTTATCCACACCTCCACCCCTCCCACCACTGGCCTAGTAATGGCAGCATTGATTGATGCGAGAAAATCCCTGTGAACAGGGTAGAATCTGCTGAACAGCTTTTGCAGCTTTCTTTTTACTTTGGTTAGAGAGCTGGGCAGAGAGATGAGCGGTTAATTTTTCACAGTTCGAATGCAGTATGATTGGATCAGTAGGATCCTAGAACCCTAGAACTGGAAGGGACCTTGGGTGGTCATCAAGTCCAGTCCCCTGCCCTCATGGCAGGGCCAAACACAGTCTAGACCAGGGCTACTCAACATGCGGCCTGTGGCTCGTTTCTTTGCAGCCTGCAGTGCAGTTTGGGTTTACAGTGCAGTTTGGGTTGATATGTGTTTAGTAGTTCAATTTCTGGACGGTTGTGAAGCCAAAACAAAAATGTAGTCAATAGAATGGTCTTCCATTGACATGCGGTTTAGTAGTTAAATTCCTGGACTGTCATTGCTCATGAAAAGTGATGTCATATGGGTGGAAATTGGGGAAATATTGCATGTTCTTAATATCAGCAGAACTGACTTAAATGGGGCCTGTGTTGTGTCGTCTTGCCTTAATCTTTGTATTCATGCTCATCAGTGTGAAAGAAGCTACTTGCATGTACACTTAAGTTGCAGCCCTCAGCATGTGCTGTATTATTGTGGCCCTGGGGCTTCCAAAGTTGAGTAGCCCTGATCTAGACCATCCCTAACAGGCATCTATCTAACCACCTCGTAAATAACTCCAGTAATGGAGATCCCACAACCTCCCTAGGCAATTTATTCCAGCGTTTCACCATCCTGACAGTTAGGAACTTTTTCCTAATGTCCAACCTAAACCTCCCTTGCTGCAATTTAAGCGCATTGCTTCTTGTCCTATCATCAGAGGCCAAGGAGAACAATTTTTCTCCATCCTCTTTGTGACACTCTTTTAGATACTCAAAAACTGCTATTATGTCCCCTCTCAGTCTTCTCCTTTCCAAACTAAACAAGCCCTATTCTTTCAGTCTTCCTTCACAGGACATGTTTTCTAGACCTTTAATAATTTTTGTTGCTCTTTTCTGAACCTCCAATTTTTCCATGTCTTTCTTGAAATGTGGTGCCAAGAACTGGACACAATACTCCAATTCAAGCCTAATCAGCACAGAATAAAGCGGAAGAATGACTTCTCGCATCTTGAGTAATTGCACATATAATTAGCACCCGTCTTTTCGCTGGCAGAACAGCAGAAACTATGGATGTTCCACCAGACCCTACATTTGGAATGTTTCTTTGTCCTGATGAGTTTGGTAAATATACTGTTTACAATCTCATTGGGTGAATAGGATTATTTTGGAATGATGGTGACAAGTTCTGTAATGCAGCAATCTTCTAAGTGCTTTTACACAGTTAGAAATACCTTGAGAATGGAAGATTAAAACACTTAACTTACGGTGCTTCTACACTACAGGGCTTAACTTGAAATAAGCTACACAAATTGAGCTACGTCAATTGTGTGCCTTATTTTGAAATAGCTTATTTCGAAATAGGGAGCATCTACACAGCACTTATTTCAAAATAGAGCACTCTTCCTCTGAGTTCCCTGAGTACAATAAGATTTACAGGAATCAGAGTTAAGAAGTCCTCAAGCTTGACAGTATTTTGATACTATTTTGAAATAATGGCCTGCTGTGTAGACGCGGACTAAATTTGGAATAGCACTAGTTATTTTGAAATAGTATGGCAGTGTATACGTACCCTTAATGACACTAACATCTTTTAGTCTGTAATTTAAGGTGGACACTACGTATATAAAAATCGTAGTCTCGGGAGGCAGGCACAGCTCAGGCTGAACAGCAAGGGAAGCAGAAAGGGAGTGTGTAAAGCAGAGGGTCTGGCTAAGTAAAATATTCAAATACGTTTCTTGACACAGACAAATACCCTGTGGGAAATGAAAATCCAGCCAGAGCGAAACCAGCAGAGAGGGGCAGGAAGCTGCAACAAGTTCAAAAACAGGAAATGAGGAGGAATTTGACAAACAAATAGTTCAGTGTGTGAATACAAACCTCAAGACATTCTTAAGGACTGTGTCTACACTGGCCAGTTATTCCGGAAAATCAGCCGCTTTTCCGGAATAACTTGCCAGCTGTCTACACTGGCTGCTTGAATTTCTGGAAAAGCACTGACGATCTAATGTAAAATCATCAGTGCTTTTCCGGAAAAACGATGCTGCTCCCGTTCAGGCAAAAGTCTTTTTCCGGAAAACTGTTCCGGAAAAGGGCCAGTGCAGACAGCAGAGATTTCTTTTCCACAAAAAAGCCCCGATCGCGAAAATAACGATCGGGGCTTTCTTGCAGAAAAGCGCGTCTAGATTGGCACGGACGCTTTTCCGCAAAAAGTGCTTTTCCGGAAAAGCATCCTGCCAATCTAGACGCGCTTTTTCCGAAAATGCTTTTAATGGAAAACTTTTCCATTAAAAGCATTTCCGGAAAATCATGCCAGTGTAGACGTAGCCTACATGTGCCAGGAGCAGGCAGCTGGCAATATAATTGGTGGCTCTTTGCCTCACTGGAGCAATTAAGACAAATCAGACCCCTTGCTGTAAAGGAATGAGTTTCTGTGCATCAGTCTCCAGCCCAGGAGATGGAGGGGAGAGGTCTCCCTGGGACCAGCTTGTTTTGTGGCAATCCCAAAGAGGTGTTATCAGTATGTGAGGGGTCAGAACAGGGACTGGAGGAGACTGACCTATGGCAAAGAAAAAAGGCCCAGAAAGACACAGCTCTGAGCTGGGGGGAAATACTGAATGAGGGTCTGAGCTGCCAGCAGAAATAAGAACTGGCATTAAAAGCAGCATTAGAGGGGACCTAGAGGGGAGCAAATGTCCCAGGTCTACTGGCCAGGGAGATACAGATTGCTGAGCACGGTACAGACCTGCCAGCCGCACTGCAGCGCCTGCAAACGGGCTGCGATTCTCACTCGCACAGCATGACAAGGTGCAAAGAGGATCGTGCGGTGCTGGGGGAAGGGAGGCAAAGAAGCGGGGCGCAAAGGAAAGTGCAGCTTCTGCAAAGGAAACTTGTATCCCTCCCCCTCCCATCTTCCCTCTGCTCCAGCCTCGCTCCCCTCAGCCCCACGATCCCCCCCAGCCTCATCCCCCTGCATCGCAGCCCACGCCCCGCACACACTGGGCTGCAGCAACACGAGCAGCTGGTCTCAGAGTTCGCGCCTCAGGGCTCGCTGCGCAAGCGGCCCCCACCCCCAGCAGCAGAGCATGCGCAGTAGCCACCGCTGAGGCGGCTGCCCTCACTCTGTGCGCAGGCGCAGTCGGGCGTAGCGTTGCACGCAAGCTGCTTCCGAATTCCCTAGGTAGGGTGGTCTGGGCATGCTCAGTAAGAGCTGCTGCCCTCACTCTGCCTTTAGGTGGATTCAAACGCTGCTCCTGGCTCTTTGCAAGCCTTAACAAGGGGCAAATCACAGCAGGGGGATAGGCAGGCTATGAGCAGGAATTTATCTGCCCTGGGGGGAGGTCAATTTACTTTATAGTGGGGCACAACGGAGGCCGAAAGGGAAAAATCAGGCAGGGGGGGGTGTTGTGTGATTGGAGCTGAGGGGAGACAGTGGCAGCCCCTATGCGGGGGTTTTGCCCCCACATAGGGAGGGGCAAAGAGGGTAGCAATTACCCAAAGGGGGTCAGTCCCCTGCCAAGTGTGCAAATCTGGGAGAGGGGGGCAGAGAGGGGTTTTTATTTCCCCTTTCAGGGAGGCGCGTGTCTGAGCACAGGGCAGCTTCCCGTTTGCTCTTAAAGGTACAGCTGCCCTAATGCCTTAAAACCATCTTGTTAGTCTTTAAAGTGCTACATAGTCCTGTATTTTGCTAATGCCTTGTGTCTCCCTGCTAGCCCCTCCCTCTCTTCACTGCTACAAAACATGGGTCAAAATGCTTGTAAGCAGCTGTGAGGGAGCATAATAGAAATAACATTTGTAAAGGAGTATTGAAATGGGCTAGAAGGATGGGAATGCATTTCAGGGAATCACTGCAAGACAAATATTGAACTGTGATGAGTCTTCATGTATTAACTGATTAGAGACTTTTAAATCCTCAGAGGCTTCGTCTAGATTGGCATGATTTTCCAGAAATGCTTTTAACGGAAAAGTTTTCCGTTAAAAGCATTTTTAGAAAAGAGCGTCTAGATTGGCATGGACGCTTTTCCACAAAAGCACTTTTTGCGGAAAAGTGCCCGTGCCAATCTAGACGCGCTTTTCCGCAAAAAAGCCTCGATCTTCATTTTCGCGATCGGGGCTTTTTTGCGGAAAACACTACTGTGCTGTCTACACTGGCCCTTTTCCGGAACAGTTTTCTGGAAAAAGACTTTTGCCCGAACAGGAGCAGCATAGTTTTTCCGGAAAAGCACTGATGATTTTTCATTAGATCGTCAGTGCTTTTCTGGAAATTCAAGCTGCCAGTGTAGACAGCTGGCAAGTTTTTTCCGGAAAAGCGGCTGATTTTCCGGAATAACTTGCCAGTGTAGACACAGCCCGGGTGCTTACAGCATTTTGCCCCATCTACTGTAGCAGTGCAGAAAAGCCGGGATGTGGGGGCCCATTTTTCTCTTCCAGCCCCAGCTCTGGCCCACCCTAAAGTTAATTGATCACCCTGCCCCAGGCTGGAAAATTCCTGCCCATGCGACTTGCCGCCCCTTGTTAATGCTTGTAAAGAGCAGGGAGCAGCGTGCGAATCCACGTAAGGGCAGACTGAGGGCAGCAGCATCCGTAGCTCCTACTGAGCATGCTCAGAACGCTCTAGGCATGGAATGCCGAGAGGCAGCTGAGGCTAGAACGTTGGGTGCAGCTGGCCCAGCACACGAGGCTCTGCGCGCTACCTGCCCCGGTCCGGACCCGCTGCGCTTGGGCGCCAAGGAGGCGGCGGCAGCGTGTGACCGGGAAGCCCCGCCCCGGGGTGAGGGAGGGAGAGACGGAGCCTCCAGCCCCGCCCCGCAGCAGCGCCTAGCGCGGGGAGTCACTGGCTCCTGCCCCAGCCCGTGCTCGCCCCGCTCTTCAGGGGTTGCTCCGTGCACCGCTCCCTGCGCTGCGCTCCGCGTCCCTGAGGCTGCCCCTGCCCGTCCTGGACCTGTGACTCCCGGGAGCTAAGGGGTTAACACACCCCACGCCACAGGCTCCGCCCCCTGCTCCGCAGATCGGGGCGGGGCTGCCCGGTCACACGCTGCGTTGGGCGCTGGGGCTCGGGCTGAGCTGCAGGTGAGGGGTGTGTGCCCTGAAGGGATGGGACGATGCAGGGGGAGAAGGCTGGGGACGCGGCGGGGGGGGATCATGGGGCTGAAGGGAGCGAGGCTGGAGCGGAGAGAAGATGTGAGGCGGGGGATTCATGTTTCCTTTACCGAAGCTGAATTTTCCTTTGCTCCCCGCTTCTTCGCCTCCCTTCCCCTCCGTCCCTGCACGATCCTTTTTGCACCGAATCATTCTGTATGAGAGAGAATCGCAGCCCGTTTGCAGGCGCTGCGGAAAGCTGACAGGTCTGTACCTTGCTCAATAATCTGTACCTCCTTGGCCAAGGCAACTCCTCCCTGCAGGATAAGGTGGATTCGCCTGCTAAAGGGCTGGATGCAGGAAAATGTTTTAGATACAGCCCCTTGCAGACACTGCCATGGCCAGGCCTGGTTGTTAGCGTCTAAAAGAATCGCTGATCCACTCTGAGTCTGCTTAAAGCTTCAGGGAGGTTTGCAAATGCGTCCTACCTGCTGTGCTCATTGCCCAAATTGCAGGGCCTTGCTCCTAAAACGTTTTGTTCCTTGAAGGCATTTACTTTTTAAACCGTTGTTGTTATTACTCTGAGCACTGGGTCAGATTAATGGTCCATCCAGCCCAGTATCTTTTCTGCTAACAATGGCCAATACCAGATGCCCCAGAGTGAGGGAACACGACAGGTAATCCTCATGTGACCCTTCCCCTGTCACCCATTTCAGGCTAGGAAAACCATTCCTACCCATCCTGGCTAATAGCCATTGATGGACCTAACCTCCATGAATCTATCTAGCTCTTTTTGAACCCTGTTAAAGTCCCAGTCTTCTTCATATCCTCTGGCAAGGAGTTCCATAGATTGTGCACTGAGTGAAGAAAAACTTGTTTGTTTGTTTTAAACCTGCTGCCTATTAATTTCATTTGGTGATCTCCCAGTTCTGGGAATAAGTAAATGTTGCATTTTACTCTTTTATTATTTTATGTATTTCATATATAAATGTTGGGTTTTCTACTCATTTGTTTATACATCTAATTTCATATTTTAAAGTCACACATTTTGATATAGGCTATTGCTGTAGGCTATTGTTATGACACACAACACTGGTCTTCTTCCTTCTGACCATCCTACTGTTCTGGGTTGCCAAAATCCAGGATTTTTTAAAATTGGTAACTCTTTGCTGGTGGGCAACTCTGGCACAGTGCTGACTTGGCAATATCTGGCTTTTCCCCTTGTATTTTTACAGGAGAATAGCCAGTGTTCATTAGTCACTGGTAGAACAGATATTTTCTTACCTCTGAGGACACAGACTATAATACTGACTCAGATGTGCAATTAAACATTATTCTTAACAGCATGACAGCTTTGATACCGATTGAGGAACTAATACTACTACTTTGCTGTCCCATGTATTTGCATCTGAATGTCTGGCCAAAGGAAGTGGTGGATTCTCCATCGCTTGGTGTTTTCAAATCAACACTGGACAGGCTTTGTACTAAATGTGCTTCGGGGAATACAGGTTTGTTCCTTAGTGACTGGATTAAATACAATGGCTTGTCACACAGATAAGGCCAGAATACATGATCTAACGATCCCTCCTGATCCTGTGAACCTTCGGATCTCCTCCTCTAAACATCCACTAGATCATGGGTTCCCAAAGTGGAGGGCATGAAGAAATTCCGGGGGGGGGGGGGCACAAGGCGACCCAGCCCCCCCTTTAAATCCCTCCCCTAAGTTTTGTTGCTATTTTTGTTTTTCTGCTCTGGTCTGTTCCTTTTTTTTTCTCTCTCAACAAGTTTTGCTGTTACTGGGGGGTGGGGCGTGAGGGTTTTTTTCAAAAATAAAAAGGGGGCGTGATACCAAAAAGTTTGGGAACCACTGCACTAGATGCACTTAATTTTAAGCATCTGAATGGTCCCCTTGACTTCACTTAATTTCAGCTAATTTAGTCCTGCTGTGAACGCCTAGGTCTATTCTGTAAATAAATAGAAGAAGACTAAGGGCTTTTAATATAGCAGCCTGCATTCAGACATCAATATCCATATTCAGGCAGCAGAATGTGTGGCTTGTTTCTTGGAAACACTCGGTGTTCAGAACTGAATCCCATTCTTGCAGGCACAGGAATGTTGAAACTCAAGCCAGCTACTGAGAGAAATGAATGTGGATTTGGGATCTCGCTTGTGTGTGATGCTTATGGAATATCGAGACTCAAGCATTTGCCTAAAATGGCTGAGTTCACCGTGTGTGTCATCAGGAACAGAGTCTGGGCAGAATGCAGGTGGGGCTGGAGGGGGGAGGATTAACGCTCCTTCTGACATGTCTCCAATTACCCTTCTCCCCCGACAGGCTGCAGAACACCCATGTCTTGCTCCAGCTCAGCCCACGGCCTGCAGAGCCAGGGACAGGAAATGGCTGTGACAGAGTCGGTGACCTTCGAGGAAGTGGCTGTGTATTTCTCTGAGGAGGAATGGGCGCTGCTGGACCCGGGTCAGAGAGCCCTCTACTGGGATGTGATGCAGGAGAATTATGAGGCCGTGAGCTGGCTGGGTAAGGATTCCTGTCCCTTCGGGTATCAGAGCCTGGGTGGGCTCTGGAGCTGCTGGGTTGAGTTTGGTTCAGGGTCCCTCATTGTCCCCTGCCCCCGATGTCAGGAGTATGAGCCCCAATGATCCTGAGTCCTGTGTGAGAGACTGTCCCCTCCATGCCCTCTCCCAGGGGACACAGGTTGAGGGACATAGCAAGGGTGCTGCTCTTCCCACACCCAAGGTCTCAATGTGCTTCCCCACCATCTTGCCCGTGTTGTGCCTTGGCCGGAGGTGTCAGTGGAAGGGCCCAGGCAGGAACGGCAGGTACCAGAGATCTGGGACTGGGTGCAGCTGCTGTTAGTGCCTTCAGAGTCCCCTCGTGCCGGTGGGCTGAGCCCCTGGAAGGAGGATGCGGTTCCCTGCGTCCTTTCCCGGCCTGTGGCTGATTTGTGACTTGCTGGTTCCTGCCAGAAAGAGGGGCTGGATGCTGGGGCTGAAGGAGAGTGGATGAGGCTGTTCACGTTCTGGGAGCGTTATGTTGGGGTAGTACATGTGAGAAGAGTTTTTCTTGCATTTCAGGCACTGCACTTGGCATCAGGAGACTTATGTTCGATTCCCTGCTCTGCCATAGACTTCCTGTGTGACCTTGGTCAAGTCCCTTAGCCTGTCTGTGCCCTGGTCCCATGTCTTTTCAATAGCTATTATAGTATGTCCGTGGTTCACAGGGCAGGGGAAGGATACGTACATTGAACAGGGGAGATGTTCTGTTCCATATAAGTGTTGTACCAAATAAAAGCAAGCAGGATCTTATGAGGGGGATAAGGCAAAAAGCCACATTTATTGTAAAGATAATAATAAAAAATAAAGAAAAGATAGAAGCAAACAACGTTGTTTAACTACTTATTCCTATCACTACTTAACCCTTATACACTTGTGTGTATATATATATATATATATATATATATATATATAACCATTCATTCATACATCCATTCATTCAAGTTCTGTGTATAGTTACCAGCCTGGAAGTTGCTTGTGACAGAATACTGGCCAGGTACTCTGTACACAAGTGATGGTAGTGGGGAGCGAAGTCCTGATCAGATGCGCATCTGAAGCTCCTGGTAGGCTGGCAGCAGAACCTTGGACTCTGATTCCATAGATTTTTAGTCCAGTTCTTATAGGAATTTCTTCTATGGAAATTTTCTATGGAAATTGCTGTATCATGCTGATGTCTCCAGGGTGGCTGCCAGGTGCTCATCAGTGATCTCATCGGGTGGACCTCCAGTTTCTCCACTTGACACCTTTTGGTTGCACTGGCACCTGACGCCTTCTTCAGCCCTTTGTTGCTGTATTCTCAGGCTGGCACCTCTCAGAACCATTCACTCATCATCCAAGCACTCTCTCATACATTCATACAGTATTTTGTATAATAATAAAAGTTGTAGTTACAGAAAGTTTCTGGGTGGTATTGCTTAAAACATTCTCTGACTGCTAAGTAAAGTTAACAATGCCCTTAGACAATTACAGGGCTTGGCTCCCATAGCAGAGTTAGTGGCTTGACAATGCATTGTTACAATGTATCTCTGCAATGTCAATTTCAAGCAGCCCCTTGCACAAGCTTGAGCATGCCCTGGAGCACAGAGGGGGGGGGGGGGGGCTGTTTCTGGTTACATAGGATTATATTCTTAACAGTTAGGATTATATTTTTAACAGTTCTAAGTTACATGACCTAATATATTATATTCTAAAGGGGCAATAATAATCATAAATCTAAACATTTAACAATCTTAACAAATAATAATAATAAGAAGAAGAATTAATAATAAATCTAAACACTTTAAGTTGTGGGGAACAAATTATGGGGGGTCACTTCCATTTGGGGAATCATTTTCAATACATTAATATGTTATCCCTACATACTCCCCCTTTTGACACTACGATATCTGGTATACTCGTAGTGTCACTTTGTATTTAATCTGTTTAAGAGAAGGTATCGTGAGGCAACATGTGTTTGTGATTGTAATGTAACAAATATTCTCTTTATCCAGGTTAGGTGACTTTGCCCAGAGCGAGAGAAAAAATAGTGATTTTATCCGGGGCAGCTTGGGCAACAGTCTGAAACCCAATTAACAGTGCATGAATGTATGTGCTCTTATCCCACATAGTGTAGGCATCTTTGCATTTAGCCCTGAAAACAAAATTGGTGGTGTGCGTCAGTTTCCCTTTTCACATCACACACCAATTTTGGAATTCCCCTTTCTCAGGTGAGAAGCTTCAACACTAATTACAAGTACTAACAGTAAAATACCAGTGTTACAAGGCTTTTGAACATACAATGTGCTCTTGGGTACAATTTTTTTTTAAACCATTTCCAGGGTTTTGGTACAAAATCCTTCACATTGGAACATTGTTACATTCTTAGTAACTGCAGTACAGTGGTTATGAAAGTTAGCATAAGTAGCAGGAACAAATCCATCCCAAGTGTATGCTGACAATTTTGGGTTTTTAGGTTGAAAAATCTGCAGCCTTCCTTGGCCACATAGGTCTTGCCTCATTGCCCTGTTGTTTTAAATGCAAAGCTCCCTCTTTCAAAGACAAAAGGCCTGGCTGGGTGTGCCTCTCCTGGGAATACTCCTGTCCCAAACACACTGACTGCCCAGCAAGCTGGTCATACCCAGTTACTTGGTTGCCAGACTGCTCCAAATCCCTGGCTGATTCTGCCTCTTCTGAAACAACCCTCAGTTCCTTTGAGATCTCTCCACAGCCATCCACACTGGGTTTCTCTAAATGCAGTTAAAATGTTTAATGCTTATTGAACCTTTCCTGCCTAGTGCAGATTATCTTTAACACAGTATACTAGCTAGTCAGACAGACAGACATGAGACAAACACAAAACATAAAACAATCTTTGTTGCAACAATACATCCATGGTGTTGTAGGGTATTTAGCTGGTACCATCTTGTCTTGATTTTCTGAAAGACAAAACAAGAACATGCTTCTACCCCTTTGGGGGTGGCATTATTATTTACATACTTTCTCTTTTTATTTTACAAATATGCTTTCATGTCTCTTTGCTTACAATTACTCCTATAGGTAAATATTTTTGTTTTGTAGGCAAAACAGGTTTTAATGGTTTGTACCCCTTCTTGTGGGTGAATTACCCCACTGTGTAATTATTAAATTTAGGAGGTGTTCTTTAGTTTTTCTTTTATACAGCAGACTAAGTTAGTAAGTTTCTGCTGTGTTAGGTTTATGAATAGAGAGTAGCCAGGAAGCATTATTACTATAATGCTGGGAGGGTTTTAAGTGTGAGATGTGTTTTCAATGATTATTTTAACATTTTAAAGGTTTTTCTTTTCTTTTCTTTTTTTTTTTTTAAGAGAAAATCATGTACATATTACAGGGTTACTTATGAACAGTAGCATCAAATAACAAGTAGCCCTGTGGATCTTACCAATAGATGTTTAAGTATCCTGTGATAGCATGCCTTTTATTTAGACAACTTAGCTTTGAGACCAGTGTGTTTAAAACCATTTTGAAATTTTTTTCATATGCAGACCCCTTTTTGTTCTGGTCTCAGGTAGTTTGCTAATCAAACTATTTATTTACCTGCAAACATTTTTTTTTGTTTGTGCTGCCAGCTAGGGCATTTGCACCACAGACACTTTCTGGCTTGCTTTTAGATTAAAAGCTGTTTGTAGCTTTGTCTTAAAAAGGGACACAATAACTTTTGCCAGAGATTTACAGTTTTGAGCTTTTACTTTAAGTTCTGCTTTCTCACACAGCAACCTGAAAAGGAAATTACAACCTGTTGTGGCTCCTGGAGCCTTCACAGGATTTTGATTTGTTTGCAATTTTTACCTCCTTCTACAATATACATTGCATGTCACAGGAAAATGTGCATTCTTTGTTTATAATGTTATTTAGCCATATTAATTTTTGCATCGGGTGTAACTATTTCTTTTATGCTCACTGAGTTTTCCTATACTTTTATTAAACAACTTGGTATGAAATGGCTTTACTGAAAACAAACCAAACCAATTTGTTTTAAGAATACACAACAGTTTACTAACCTACAAAACAGGAGTTCTGGATCTTAAAAACCTTACTTACTATTTACACTATATTTACACACAGATACATTCTCTGAATATTTCTAACACTATTTTTACATACCTGTACAAAGATTACATTCACTTTTATTCATTTGGGGGTACTTAAGTTCCCAATAGAACCCCCTTGAAGTTTTTTAGTTAAATTTGCCTGGATTATTTACAGACACTCTTTTGGAAAAGGACCCCTTTTTCCTTAAGAAAGGCTGCAAAGAAACCAAGAATTCTTTTCCTATAACATTTTAGCATTTTCACAACTGCTTAATTTCCTCCAGACTCTGTAGAGTTAACTTTTCTATGTTTTTTTTTTCTTTCTTTCTTAAAACACTTTCTTATTTATTAAAATGAAAACTGGCCTTGCTTCAGATATTACTTCTTGTAAGTATTGTTTTAAGAATTTAGATTTACAGTACCTGTACTTACTGCTTTTTCTTAGTTCTACCACAAAGCCTTCAATCTATCTTTTGCCTGCCTGCTTGTTTGGGCCTGATCCTGTTTTTCTTGCTGAATGGCCCTTTTCCATGGACACAGGCTTTGTCCCATTACCAGGTTAGCAAGGAGGGTGGCCTTGTTCACTAAACCCCACACCTCCTGGTTCTTTTCCTTAAGCATATCCCTGAAAACTTTGAGAGTGCTACTTTAACTCTCAGTACCCATCCTTAAGGGACTCTAACTGTGTCTGGGTACTGAGGGACAGACATTTCCAACTTTTTGCTTTTGCAGCAGAGGCTTTTACATTTTGCAGTTTCCTATTTGAATTTTTATAATTAGTTAATTTGAGGAACACCTTATTACAGGTTTCATAGGAGCCAAATTGAAGTTGTGGGGGTTTTTTTTTCCCTTTTTCTTTTGGGTTTAGCTTTTTCTGCAGAGAGAGATTTTTTTTTTCTTTGCAGGTAGCTAAGTGGAGGTAACTGTTATTACATGCCTCCCATAATAGCCAAATTGCTGCTGCATATCCTTTGGCAGCATTAGAAGGTCTGTACATGAGGATATACTGTGCCAATCTATCCTCTAGGTCCAAAATATTACAAACATCTTCAAGGGCTTGTCCCAGGACTGTGCCCATATCTCTGAAGGATTTGTTTAAAGGGTGTTATTTCTTTATAAAAGGTGAGGTTTGAGCTCCAAACTCTATTCCTCCCTCTGAGACTGCTTTCCCTGGACTTTTCTTAAACATCTTTAATACTTGTGTAGTTTCCTTTATCACCCCTGAACCCTTGCAGCGAGTGACACAGCCTAGACTATTAATTAATAATCGTAGCTTCTTTTTACAGCCTAAATTATTTTAATAATTGTAGCTTCTAGTTACACAGCCTAGATTATTCCATTGAATAATCGTAGCTTCTTACACAGCCTAGATTATTCCAATAATAGTCGTAGCTTCTATTTACAGCCTAAATTATTTTAATAATTGTAGCTTCTAGTTACACAGCCTAGATTATTCCAATGAATAATCGTAGCTTCTTACACGGCCTAGATTATTTCAATGAATAACCATAGCTTCTATTTACAGCCTAAATTATTTCAATAATTGTAGCTTCTTTTTACTATGAGCTCTTTTGTGAAGCCTCTACCCTCTGGAGGTCAGCAGGCTTTGGTTAACCAAAAAAAAAAAAGAGAGAAAAAGAAAAAAAAAATAGAACTGCTCTCTGTAGAGTCAGCTGTGTGCACACCAATGTTCACAATACCTGGGGCTCTTTACCAATATTCCCCCTTTCGCATTCTCCACCAAAATGTTGTACCAAATAAAAGCAAGCAGGATCTTATGAGGGGGATAAGGCAAAAAGCCACATTTATTGTAAAGATAATAATAAAAAATAAAGAAAAGATAGAAGCAAACAACGTTGTTTAACTACTTATTCCTATCACTACTTAACCCTTATACACTTGTGTGTATATATATATATATATATATATATATATATAACCATTCATTCATACATCCATTCATTCAAGTTCTGTGTATAGTTACCAGCCTGGAAGTTGCTTGTGACAGAATACTGGCCAGGTACTCTGTACACAAGTGATGGTAGTGGGGAGCGAAGTCCTGATCAGATGCGCATCTGAAGCTCCTGGTAGGCTGGCAGCAGAACCTTGGACTCTGATTCCATAGATTTTTAGTCCAGTTCTTATAGGAATTTCTTCCTATGCCAGTCTATGGAAATTGCTGTATCATGCTGATGTCTCCAGGGTGGCTGCCAGGTGCTCATCAGTGATCTCATCGGGTGGACCTCCAGTTTCTCCACTTGACACCTTTTGGTTGCACTGGCACCTGACGCCTTCTTCAGCCCTTTGTTGCTGTATTCTCAGGCTGGCACCTCTCAGAACCATTCACTCATCATCCAAGCACTCTCTCATACATTCATACAGTATTTTGTATAATAATAAAAGTTGTAGTTACAGAAAGTTTCTGGGTGGTATTGCTTAAAACATTCTCTGACTGCTAAGTAAAGTTAACAATGCCCTTAGACAATTACAGGGCTTGGCTCCCATAGCAGAGTTAGTGGCTTGACAATGCATTGTTACAATGTATCTCTGCAATGTCAATTTCAAGCAGCCCCTTGCACAAGCTTGAGCATGCCCTGGAGCACAGAGGGGGGGGGGGGCTGTTTCTGGTTACATAGGATTATATTCTTAACAGTTAGGATTATATTTTTAACAGTTCTAAGTTACATGACCTAATATATTATATTCTAAAGGGGCAATAATAATCATAAATCTAAACATTTAACAATCTTAACAAATAATAATAATAATAAGAAGAATTAATAATAAATCTAAACACTTTAAGTTGTGGGGAACAAATTATGGGGGGTCACTTCCATTTGGGGAATCATTTTCAATACATTAATATGTTATCCCTACATAAGCACCCCAATAGCACAGTGGGGTACCGATTTACTCTGGAGATCCCAGGTGCTGCTGTGACTGATCATCTTTGCTCCCCATAGCTGCTGCAGTGCCGTGTGAATTGCTGCTAGCGCCACAGAGCATCGTTACGGCGGCTCTTTCTGGGGCTCTGATGCCAGCGGCACTGGCAGAGCGTGCGGCTTGCCCATGCAGCACAGCTCAGGGTGGTTGCTAAAGACAGACTCAGGCTCCGTTTGGGGGCTATGGTGCTCGGCCAGGTTTATTGTCGAAGGAGCCGGGTCCTAAGTGTCCCAGTTCTCAGGCACAGGTACAGTGAGACACATCCCGTCCCAGCTCAGTGGTGAGCTCACAGCAAGCAGCTAGTGAGAAAAACCCTGTTGAAGACACTACCAGCTATCCTGCTCTGTCTGTGATCCCTATTGTCTCCCCTCCCCCATTCTGCTTAGATGGGGCACATGGGCAGGGGTAGGGGGAGAGTGGGAGAGTGAGGGACAGGCCATGTGAGCTGGCTGCTGGGGACATCTGACACGCAGAGCACTGCCCGTGTGAGAGAGTCGGGCCATCGCTGTTCAGACTGCAGCAGCCTGGAGTTCTCCTGAGCCAGGCCATGTCCCCTCTGCCCTGGTCTGTGGAGTTGAGGTACAGGGCTAGATGGACACCCTGACATCAGCACTGCCCTCCCCCCCCGGCCCTCCCCCGCTCTGCACAGGTGGCAGGAGAGTCCTCCCCGGAGTAGCTGCAGGATGGTGCAGATTAGGGGGAAGGGCCCCTGAGCACATGCTGACGTCTCTGCTGATCTGCTGGGCGGCGCGTGAATCTCTCCTGCATGGCCACACGTTTGCGCAGCTTACTGGGGGCACCGGTGTTCCAAGCAAACCCCCACCACTGTAAGCCGAAAAGCACAGGGGCCAGGTGGAGTTTAGCATCACATGAGCTGGCCACGTGCCCTTGCCTGCTCTGACGAGTCATGGCATTGCCCACGTCTGGCTGAAAAGTCCATGGGAAAGTCCGTCCATTGGATGAGATTTCCATGCTGTGACGGCATGTCGGGGAGCCCCCGACTCTGCACCTCCCTTCGCAGCCAGATGTGACTCTCCGCCAGCAGTAGAGTAAAAAGGATTTATTGCTTCTCCGAGATACAGCACAGGCTCGATGTAGGAGCTAGGGCAGACAGCCTTAGTCCTCTTGGGGGAAGGGGTTTACAGGCCCCTGAACCCTCCAGTACTGGACTTAGTCTGCTTTCTCCATGCTTCCCCCAGACAAGAATGCTCCTTCTCCCAGCCACCGGACCCTCACTCCCCCCAGGCAGCCACCCCCTTCCTTTGTTCAAACTCTTTCCCCTGGCCGGTGTGAAGCAGCTGGACCATTGCCCATGTGTCACAGACACGCACAGTCTGCCAGCCAGCATAGGGCAGTAGGGATCACACACAGCAACCAGTCAATGCAAAACCAGAGTGAATTCAGGGTCACAAGAGTGGATAGCACCTTCCCCCCCCCACACACACACCACCACTACATCACACCTGGCTCATGAGTTTTGTTGAAGGACCCTCAATCTGAATATTCCACTGACAATGTGCTGGCTGGATTGGATAGAAACTACTTTGTGGATGTTTCCGCAACAGCAGCCATATTTGAAATACAGCGGCATGGACCGTGCTCATAACGTGAGGTACAAAAACGATGCCCACGTACAGACAGGATAAGCAGAGTCACCACATCACACCGTTGACACTGCACTTGACACACTTTGCACAAGCTTTGTTGCGATTGTGTAACAGTGGTATCAACAGCAGCCTGCATGGTCATTTTTGAATCCTATTAACATCATGGGGGGGGGGGGTTCTTCCCAGCGCTACCGGAAAGTCCGAGAAGGGGTCAGGCTGAAGGCATGAGGAACATGCTCACGAGATGCAAAAAATGGTAGATTTTGTGCAGCCAAAGGGAGGGAACAAGTGGCAGGCTGGGCTGGTCACAAGAGGAAGGTTGGGGAACCACATAATGACGCTGCTGCTGCTGGCAGAGTAGAACCAAAGCAGCAGAAGGGGAACTCAGCTGCAGCCATGGCCAGCTGTGGGAGCAGCAGCTGTTGTGGGCAGCTGGCAGGGTCCAGCCAGCCTCTGGCAGCCAGGGATCAGGAAGAGGAATGTAGGCGGGGTCTGAAGCAGCCACCCAAGGGTTCACCTCACTGCTCAGACAACTTCTTCTGCCTCCTCCTGGCTCAAGTAGAGCATGTGAGCCAAAGAGTCAGGCAAGCTGAGCCCCCCCAGCCGGGGGATTTGTGTACAGAGCGGTTGGGGAGTTAGAGCCCTGCTGGGTCCTTTCGCTCCAAGTCCTAGTGACCTGCCGTGTGGCAGCTGCAGTCTGAGCCCTGCCTGTGGGCCTCAGTGTCAGACCTGCCAGCCCTCACTAGAGCTCCCCTGCTGAGCAGTGTGTTCCTGTCCTGCCCTGGGATGGGGGGATGGAACAGGCCATGAGGGAGACTGTTGTACCCTAGAGAGTGCAGCAGAGTTTTCAGCTTCCCCCTGGCGAATAAGTTCGGCCCATTCCTGAGGCACGGGGGGATGCACCTTTACTGCAGGTGAGTGTGTCCTGGGATCAACCAGAGCCCAGTTTCTGGGAGGTGGGAAAGGAGCCTTTCTGGGCGGATGACTCCGATCTTGGCTCTGGAAGCAGTAATGGCAGGGACCTTAATGGACAAGGTCAGCACTTGGTTAATTGCTCCCTGAGCAGGATTTCCAGTCTCCAAAGCTCATGGGATCTCTTGGGTGGAGCGAGGGGAGGAGCTGGGGACCCAGATCTGCAGGGCTCTGAGGAAGGGGAGAGCATCAGCGACACCCACACAGGTGAGCCATCAGCTAAACTGACTTAGAAACCAATGTCTGTGTCCTCATGGCAGGTGTCACTTGTGCATTTTCATCAAGTCTCACTGACCTTTCAGTCGGAGGATGGGATGGAAGACTGGGTACTCTCCTTTTGGGAGGGGTTATGAGGAAGGAGGATGAACTCAGCTCATGATTATTCAACTTTCCCAGCCGTTATCTGGGTGTGATCCCTGTTTTTTATTCCCCTTTCAGAGTTTTCCTTTCAGCCCAGCATAGAGAATGACTCCAGTCTGGATTCTCTCTCTATCCCAGCAGGTGATGGGATGGTGAGTGAGAACAACAAGGAGAGACTTCAGCAGGAAGGACCGGAGCAAGTGGCTCTACATGGGATGGTACTGGGAAGATCTGAAGGGCATGTTTCCCAGAGTCCTGAACAGGGAGACACCTGTGAGGAGAGTCAGCGTATCCCAGAAAGGCAGCAGGGAAACCATGCAGTGGAGAGACAGGGTAAATCCAGTCACAGGAGTAGAGGAGTGAAAAGAACCAAAAAAGCCATTCGACAGAAAATACCCAATCAAGAGAGACCCTACACTTGCAGTAAATGTGGGAAAAGCTTCAAACTGAAAGCAGTCCTTTTTTTGCACCAGAAAATCCACTCAGGAGAGAAACATTTCAACTGCTCTTACTGTGGGAAAAGCTTTGGTCAACTTGCTACTGTTATCGAACATCAAAGAACCCACACAGGAGAAAAGCCCCTAAAATGCTCTGACTGTGGGAAATGCTTTAGTCGACGCTCGTGCCTTACTGACCATCAGAAAATACATACAGGAGAGACACCCCATAACTGCTCTGACTGTGGGAAAAGCTTCAGTCAGAGGTCACACCTTATTAGGCATAGGAGAAGCCACACAGGGGAGAAACCTTTCAATTGCTCTGACTGTGGGAAAAGTTTCAGGCAGAAATCACACCTGGTTGTACATCAAAGAATCCACACAGGAGAGAAGCCCTTCAGATGCCCCAACTGTTGGAAATGCTTTAGTCGACGCTCATGCCTTACTGAGCACCAGAAAATGCATACAGGAGAGACACCCCATAACTGCTCTGACTGTGGGAAAAGCTTCAGTCAGAAGTCACACCTTGTTAGACATAGGAGAATCCACACAGGAGAGAAGCTCTTCAACTGCTCTGACTGTGGGAAAAGCTTCAGTCAGAGCTCACACCTGGTTTTACATCAGAGAGTCCACACAGGGGAGAAGCCTTTCAGATGCACTGACTGTGGGAAAAGCTTCAGTGGGCACTCGAGTCTTATTAGTCATCAGCGAACCCACACAGGAGAGAAACCTTTCAACTGCTCTGACTGTGAGAAAAGTTTCAGGAGGAGCTCGCTCCTTATTAGACACAGGCGAATTCACACAGGAGAGAAGCCCTTTGACTGCTCTGATTGTGGGAAAAGCTTCAGTGGGCGCTCAAGTCTTCTTATTCATCAGCGAATCCACACTGGAGAGAAACCCTACAGCTGCTCTGAATGTGGGAAAAGCTTCAGTAGACGTTCAAGTCTTAATATTCATCACAGAACCCACACAGGAGAGAAGCCCTTCAACTGTTCTGACTGCAGGAAAAACTTCAGTCAAAGGTCAGAGCTTGTTAGACATTGGAAAATCCACACAGGAGAGAAGCCCTTCAACTGCTCTGACTGTGGGAAAAGCTTCCGTGGGAGTTCACACCTTGTTACACACAGGAGAATCCACACAGGGGAGAAGCCCTTTGACTGCTCTGACTGTGGGAAAAGCTTCAGTCAGCACTCACATCTTATTAATCATCAGAGAACCCACACAGGGGAGAAACCCTTCAGCTGCTCTGACTGTGGGAAGAGCTTCAGTCAGAACACACACCTAATTAAACATCAGAGAATCCACACAGGGGAGCAACCCTTCAGCTGCTCTGACTGTGGGAAAAGCTTCAGTGGTCCCTCAAGTCTCATTATTCATCAGAGAATCCACACAGGAGAGAAACCTTATAATTGCGCTGAATGCGGGAAAAGCTTCAGTCAGAACTCATATCTTGTTAGACATCGGAGAATCCACACAGGGGAGAAACCCTTCAGTTGCCCTGACTGTGGGAAAAGCTTCAGTGAGAGCCCAAACCTTGTTAGACACAGGAGAATCCACACAGCAGAGAAACCTTATAACTGCTCTGACTGTGGGAAAAGTTTCAGTTGTCGATCAAATCTTTACAATCATTGTACAGTCCACAAGAGCAGAAACCCTGTAACTGCTCTGAGTGTGGGGAAAGTATCATTCAGAGCTCAGACCTTGTTAGACATAGGAGAATCCACACAGGAAAGAGACCCTTCAGCTGCTCTGACTGTGGGAAAACCTTCAGTCGGAACACAAACCTCATTGACTATCAAAGAATCAACATAGGACAGAAACCCTGTAACCTAAGTTCCCTTTTAGCTACGTGGCCATATGAATGTGCAGCAGCCTATTAAGTGACATGCAAGCACTTAGGGCTGTAGTGGGGAGAGATTCCTCTACCCGCTGGTCTCAACCCTGGTCCGGTCCTGCCACAGCTAGGGTACAGTCAGCTATCCTGCAGCCCCAGTAGTACCCCTTCCCCCAGAATAGCAGCTGTCCTGGGAGTGACATAGCTGGTGGCAGTCTTCTCTCCCTGATGTAGCCTTCCGTGGTCTGCACCTCAAATCCCTCATCCTCGGCCTATCCCACAGCCCACACTCCCAAATGGAGACTTGTCCCCACCTCACATCTCAGCCCCCTCTCTCAGCCCTGAGTCCCTCATCCCCAGCCCTACCCTACATCCTCCTGTTCCCCAGTCCTGAGCCCCTTTCCCAAAATCCAACCCCTGAGAATGCCCACCACATTATTTTTGTTCTGTACATCAGTGTGGAGATGATGTGCCCATAAAAAAATTAATTCCACAGGTGTGTCGGGAAAATTGTATGAAACACTGTGTTTAACTGCTGTGCCTGTGGGAAAAGTTTGTCAGAGCTGATACGCCCTTGAACATCTCGAGAGAGAAACATGACAGATGTTTAAGTAGAAAATACTTTACTCAGTGCCCCTATGTTCTAGCACATTGGATAACCCAACGGTGAGAGGAACTCTGTGAATTGCCACGGACAGGAAAAGCCTCTGTGGGAGGTCAGTCCTTGTTGGCCACCGGAGAATCCACACAGGGAAGAACTCTTTAAATGCCCTGAATTTGGGAACTGTTCAGTGAAAGCTCAGCCCTTACTAAACCTCCGAGAACCCTTGGGAAAGGGTGCCATGAGTGTGGGAAAGCCTTCTAGCACAGCTCATCTTTGCTGAGATGTAAGGGCATTCACCCAGGAGTGTGCTGGGTAGGGATGGGCCGAGAGATTACAATTCTTCCTTCCCACAAATCCCAGAGGCGGCATTGGCTGCGCAGTGAGGACAACAGACATGCCCACAGTGGAGTGGTAGTTAGGGCATTTGCTCTAAAGACAAAGCCCTAAACCCTGTCACAAGGAAGATTCCAGCTGTGAAAAAGTTCACAGCGGTTTAGAAAACGAGCTGTTATTGCTGAAATTCCTTAGAGGAATTCTCTATGCTGCAGGAAAGTTGGACCTATCACCACGAGGCTCCTCAGATCAGTCAGAGCCGCCCTTGTGCATGACTAGATCTGTGAGGAAAGGCTGTGAAGGAAGCTGCCTTTGTTACAACATGCCCCGTCCACCCCCCCAGGAATACTCTTTCCCTGAAGGCCTCACACTCACACTGAGCTCTGTCCAACTAGGTGTCCTTACCCACAGGAATGTTTGGGGCACTCACTCCAGAGGCTGGTGTGCTGGGACATGTGGGCGACATGGACACACATAACGGCTTTAGCTCATTCTTACAGCTGTCATTTCTGCCCTGACCAGTCACGTCTTTCCCTTCAACCCCATACAACCCATAGGGCTGGTCTGCTTGCTGGCCTGTCAGTCTCTCGCTGTGGGTTTCCATAGCTAAGCAGGGTTACAAGGAAAGAGGGGAAGGTAGAGTTCCCTGTAATTTATCTCCCGGGCTGTCGGAGGCACCGTGTCCAGCTGGTTCCTTAGGGACATGCAGTTACCCAGTTGGGGGTGCCCCTTTTCCCATTAAATCACAGCTGTGACATTCCCCATGCTGGTCCTTTCAGTGCCTTTGGGATGCTGAGAGTTTCCAGAATCGGGACTCTTTGGGTCCATTGGCTCCAAGTCTGCACAGAGCTCAGTACTACAAGGCCCTTGCCAGGGCCAGGGCTCCCCTACCTGGTTTGAACCCAGCCACTGCTAGTTTTCCCACACCTACTGCATCCCCCATCCCCACCCAGGGCTGGACTTGGCATGGCTGGGGCACACCTCTCCGGCCTGAACCCAGCCTGGGATTGGACCTGGAGGTGGCCTGACACTGCCCCTAGACACGGACCCAGCCATTGTGACTGCAACTGGGAGAAGAGTCCAAAGGTGAAACTAACCCTCCAAACCCTGATTAATTAATTCTGTGTCCTGCCACCCCCACCTCTGCCTGTCCCCAGCCTGTCTGTTAGTTCATTCCCCACCTCTGCCCCTCAGGGTCACTCTGTTCCTTCTGCAGTCCCAGGTGTTATTCCCCCCTCCCTGTCCCATGCCTGGGGCTGCAGGAAGGGAGGAATTTGCCATATCATAGAAATGAGGGGTAGGGTCTGGGTACAGGGGAGTCCTTCAAGATCATTGGGGGGGGGGGAATGAGACTGGTTTCAGGGACACAGGCTGAGCTGGGATTCTGGCCCCCTCCAGAGCCAGGGTCAGATTCTCTCCCCAGGGAGGGAGCCCAGCGGGAAAGGGAATATTGGGGCCTTGTCATCAGCATCAATAAATGTCACCTGCCCCTGGTCACAGTCCAGACAAACCTAGATCCTGCTGGGGGCTAGGCTCAGGGGTAGGAGGGTGGCCAGGGAGGTTAGAGCCCAGAACTGACACACACACACACAAAACCACTGCACAGCCCAAATCCCCCCTTATGGCTATGGCTGATCCTTCCCTTTCTGCTCCCAGACTCTCTGGCCACCCCCACATCCCAGGGTACCTCATCCTCTACTTCCCAGCAGCGTCTCCTCAAGATGAATTTCTCCCGGCCCAGCACACAGGGCACAGAGTAAAATCTCTCAGGGATGCCAGAGAATTTCTGCTCTGTCTCTCCCCATCTCACACTTTTCCAATGCTCCGACAGGACAAGCTGGGGATGAGCCGTGTCTAGATCCAGAGTCACATTCGCTGAGGGGAGAGAATCAGTGTGAGGGGCAGAGCTCAGCCCCGGAGGGGGGTTTGCGGGAGTGAGGAATGGAAAGTGGGGGGCTTGGCCAGTGTTCCCTCTAATTTTTATGTCCATGCCTTTTGTTCTGTGCACCAGTATGGAGGTGCGGTATCACAGAACAGACGTCATGCCATCCATGGAAAGCATGTGGCGGGGGTGGGTGTAAAGGGTTGGGTAAGGGCTCTAAATGGGGGTTTGGCTGTAAATGGGCACTCCAGGCTGGAGCAGGTAGGTGGGGTGCAGGAGGGTGTGAGGGCGCTGGCTGTGGGCATTGGCTTTGGGGTGGCGCTGGGGGGGGTGAGGTGTTTCGGATGCAGCAGAGGGCTCCAGCTTGTGGGGGTGAAGCTGAGAGCTTTGGCATATGGGGGGGGCTGCAAGCTGAGGCAGGGAGTTGGGGTGTTGTAGGGGGTGAAGGGCTTGGGGTAGTCAGCCCTGGGGATGAGGGGTTTGGGATGCAAGAGGGGGCTCCAGTTTTGGGGAAGGGCTCCAGACTGGGGCTGTGGGCTTAGGGGTGGGGTGTGGGATGAAGAATCGGGTGCAGGAGGTGGTCCCTGACCTGGAGGAGACGCAGAGTGTGTGTGTGTGTGGGGGGGGGGTTAATGGATCTCCTTGACATGGCTGGCTCCTAGTCAGCAGTGCTCAGGCCAGCTGCCTGATGCCGCCCTGTCCTGCGGCACGGCGCCGTGTTCTGCCTGGGGCCATAAGGTCCAGCCCCAAGGGGGACACGAGGCATCCTCACGCAGTCGGTGCGCTCCTAGGGATTCCCCTCTTCGTGCCTCCAGTGCAGATGGCAGAGTGCCTGGAGGGGGGAGCTTAAGAATGGTGAGATCTCAGGTTTACATTGTGAAATCCTCCCCCCTCTACACACACAAACACACCCCCCCCTCCCCAACCCCACCCCATTCCCAGCCCTCTCAAGGGACACGCCTGGGGCCTGCAGCTGCTGGGGAAGAGACACACGAGACTCCTGTGCTGGAGGGAGCCCTCGCTGTGGGGAAGGGGTTTTCACCTTCCCTGAAACCCACAGGACCAGAGCACCGGGTTGGGCTGGGCCCAGTGCTAACAAATGACCTTTAATTCAAGGTTTCGATTTTGGGTGCCAACCTTCAGGCCCCAGAGCCTGGCTCTCGGTAGGGCTGTGAAAGGTTAACTGCTAAGCATCACCCTAACTAGGTGGTACGTGCTGGTTCTGGTTAACCAGTAACCGGTGGGGGCTGGAGCAGCTCCCCCTCCCTACCGTGGGCAAGGGACTGTTCCTGGGCCCAGTGTGGACAGGGACTGCTCTAATGGGGGCTGGGAGCCAGCAGCCCCTCAAATTGGGGGACTGCTCCAGCTGGGATGGAGCAGTCGCCAGCCCAGATCCCACTTAAGTCAGTTAACTGGTTAAATGTCAGGTTAACTTAACGGTTAACCAGTTAGCTGATGCTGTGGGATTTTGCATCCCTCGTTCTCAGCGGGGCTGGGCCCTGCAGCTGCCACTAACTCCACCAGTGGCTATGGACGCTGCACAGCTCTGGAGCACCCACCCCGCAGCGCTCTGGTTGGGGGAGAGACACACCGGGGGGTCCCACATGAAGGAATTTTGCTAAAGTTGGGTCTGAATCTTGTGACCATTGGTAAGTCATCAATTTGAGTGAGCCATCCCGACAGCTGTTCTGCTCTTCTCGGCTTTGCAGTAGTTATTAAAAGTATTGAGAAGGGGTACAAGTGTCATTTTTTTTATTCATACATTTGGGGAAACCAAGATTGTGCGTTTGTGTTGACTGACTCGGCTTTGGCCTGGTGAGCAGGTTGCTTGATATAAGAGAAATGGTTCCTTCATCTCACCTTGTTATGAAGTGCCCTGTTCCTAAGTTGCTCTGTGGGACAAAGGGATTCTTTGACCACAGAAGGGCTTACACACAACAGACACCCAGGCTGTGTCTACACTGGGCCACTTATTCCGGAAAATCAGCCGCTTTTCCGGAATAAGCTGCGAGCTGTCTACACTGGCCCTTGAATTTCTGGAAAAGCAACAACGCTCTACTGTACAAAATCAGCCGCTATTCCGGAAAAACTATTCTGCTCCCGCTCGGGCATAAGTCCTTATTCCGGAACACTGTTCCGGAAAAGGGCCAGTGTAGACAGCCCAGTAGTCTTTTCCGGAAAAAAGCCCCGATCACGAAAATGGCGATCGGGGCTCTTTTCCGGAAAAGCGCGTCTACATTGGCCACAGATGCTTTTCCGGAAAAAGGGCTTTTCCGGAAAAGCAGCCTGCCAATGTAGACGCTCCTTTTCCGGAAAAACTGAAAACGGAATAGTATTCCATTTTAAGCATTTCCGGAAATTCATGCCAGTGTAGACACAGCCCCAGAGTGTCCTCCCAAGGAGCAGTGAGCAAAGTCTAGAGGCCACCCCATGCAGAGAAGTGCCCTGTGTACATCCTGCGTACATCCACCTGTGCTGGGTGGTACTGAACCATCTCATTTGCATATTTTATCCGCAAGATCCTTATGCCCCAAAAAAGGAGGTATACCGATCTTGCGGCTAAAGGGGGTTTTACGCAAAAACCCCTAGCCAAAAACAGATTGGCAGGAAATATGCAAATGAGGTCACAGCTCATGCAAATGAGTCTTTAATTAGCATATTTTTTGCCGAGAAAACTTGTAGTGTAGACGTTGCCTAATGGAAGAGAGAGAGAGAAGCTGCTGAGGTTAAAGGTAACCCGTGAGGCAAGAAGCCAGGAGTATCTAGTACAGTGTTTCTTAAACTGTGCTGGTCTGCCATGGAGAACAGAATTCAAAATGGCCACCCTTAAAGGGGCAGGTGACTTTTTTTTTTTCTCCTCAGTAACTTTCCCCCTGACATTTTGTTTTTTTTTTTTTTTTTTTTTTGGCTCAACAAAATATCCTTTGTGTTCCTCATAAAAAAACTTTTCCTGAACTAGGATTATTTCCCAGGAGACACGGACACATCCAGTCAAGGAATATTGGGAGCCAAGTTGTAAAGAAAAAGGCCTCCTTGGGGTCAAAATGTAGAGTCAAGTAGCAGGCTGTGAAAGCTTGCAGGTTTTGAACCCCAGTCGGGGATACCAACACCTTTGCCAGGTCCCTTAGCACTGCCCAGACGGGCGCTCCAGCGGCGATGTAAAGGTCCAGGTGCCACTTCTGCCACACTTTGTCTCTCCAGTCAGTAGGTCTGACCCCAGTGCACAGATCTCAAGCCATCAGCTCTGCAGAATATGCAGGGGAGGGCTAGTGGAACTCTGGCTCAGCTTCTGATTGGACCACGCATTTGGATGCATGGTATTTGGGTACACTTTTAAGGGGTCCTGGGAGGTAGTACAAACCACTGAACAAGCTTCTGGTCTCCTCATGGATCGGGCCCTGATTGTGGCTTGGTCCTGGTGTTATTAGGTTCGACCTGTAGCATGGCTATCTGACTCCAACTCCAGCTTGACTCTGACTCTAGTTCTGCCTCCACGCACGGATTCTGGTTCAGCCTTTGTCATGACTCCTCATCTAGATTTTGGCCATACCCCTTAGACCTGGACTACACTAGGACCTTAGTCAGAAATTAGCCCCCCCAAGGTTGATTTTGTAAGCGACGCACCCATGCTACCAAGCCCGTTATTCCGGAATAAGGGGCCACCAAATTCAAATTTTGTAGTCACGGCTGCTCCTTCAGGCCTCTGCTGCTGTTCCCTGCCAGCCTCCCTCCTTCCCACAGCCCAAGCATGGAGTCCGGCGCTGGTGGCAGCCATGAACTCCACCCCCATCCTGTGCTGCTGCACCACCTGGGCAGAGCTGCCTGGACCTGCAGGTACCAGAGCCCAGGGCCAGCCTGCACAGAGCCGGCTCGGGGATGTGGCCCATGCCGGAAGCCTGGAGACAGTGGAAATTAAGCACCAGGTAAATGCCAAGAACCTTTAATTGAACCAACTTCTGTTAATGGCTCGGACAAACTTTCAAGCCGTCACAGAGCTCTTCTTTGGGTGTGGGAAAGGTGACCGTCACAACTAAATACAAGGAGGGACTGATTGTTAAGTATAAGGAGTTCACACATGGGCTACGTCTACACTGGCATGATTTTCCGGAAATGCTTTTAACGGAAAAGTTTTCCGTTAAAAGCATTTTCGGAAAATCGCGTCTAGATTGGCAGGACGCTTTTCTGCAAAAGCACTTTTTGCAGACAAGTGTCCATGGCCAATCTAGACAAGCTTGTCTGCAAAAAAGCCCCGATCGCCATTTTCGCCATCGGGGCTTTTTTGCAGAAAACAAATCTCAGCTGTCTACACTGGCCCTTTTGCGCAAAAGTTTTGTGCAAAAGGGACTTTTGCCCGAATGGGAGCAGCATAGTATTTCCGCAAAAAGCACTGAATTCTTACAGTAGGAAGTCAGTGCTTTTGCGGAAATTCAAGTGGCCAGTGTAGACAGCTGGCAAGTTTTTCCGGAAAAGCAGCTGATTTTCTGGCAAAACTGGCCAGTCTAGACACAGCCATGGTGTAGGATAGTGGCTCAAATTATTATCTCTCTTTCTGGAGTTCTCGCAGTGAATATGGAGCTGAATGTGCGGGGTCTCAGCTTGGAGGGGTGAGGATGGAGCACCAGCGTGGGATCCCAGCATGGCCCCAACCATCCTGCCAGGACCCTGCATGCCCAGACCCCTCACTCACCATCCTGCCAAGACCTCACCCCCCCCAAGACTTTGCGCCCCCAGCCTTCTCATTCATCCCTTCCACCGAGACCCCGCACCTCCAGCCAGCTCCTGCAACTTCCCCCCGGCTAGACACCTACCCCCAGAAAGAGGGGGCTTGGCAAGTCGAGCAAGCGGTGACCATGAGAGCCCCTGCTCTGCCCCCATGCCCAGACCATCTCATCTTCCTGCCTGCAGGCTGCCGTGGGAAAGGAAAGTTGCACTCTTCCAGCAAGGGGGGGGGGGGGCCGAACACACAGTGAGCATGAAAATCTCTGCCTTGTCTCCATGCCACTCTGGACCCCTTTTGCAAGTACACATCCTTGCCTGGCTGCAGCCGCTGTGTCTCACGTGTTTACCAAGCAGAAGCAATAGCACGAGGCCCCGACGTGTTCCTCACCATGCCCGCCACTAAATTGAGTCCAGCTGCTGCCCTGAGATCTCTGTGCTGTATTTGCTGCATATCGAGCTCTTCAAGGATATTTTTTGCCTATTGCATTGGACAAACATTCTCTTATGGTAAGAGATTCGATTCTGCATTCTGCAGCGTATCTTCGCTAAAGTCTGCCCTTCGCTTTTCTTTTTTTTGGTCACAGCAGATGCAACAGCGAGCCTGTTGCCTGCTCCCCTGGCAAGATCTGACAGCAAAAATGTAATCGGGTGACAGTCTCGAAGCTTCAGAGGTGGAGCCAAGTTAGTCTGTACCAGGAAAAACTTAAATAACAATTAGTCTAGTAGCCTCTTAGGCGACAAGATTCTTTCAAAAGAAAGAAAAAGCTTCCTTTGAAAGATCGTCCAGACAGCAACCAGTATTTTTGAAAAAGGGAGCCGCTTTTTCGAAAGAGCACTCAGGCAGTCTGGATGCTCTCTTTCGAAAAAGCCCTGTGTGTGTTCAATAACACCTTTTTTCGAAAGAGCACTTTTGAAAAAAGGTGTTATTCCTCTGTGACGTAGTGGGGGTACCTTGCTGGTTTCTATGCTTGGGCTGTGGTAACCCCCACTGGCTGCTGTCTGTACCACGGCCCAGCAGGACAGGGGATGAGTCATTATGCAAAGAGGGTCTCTCAACCTGTCTGACCAGCTACCCCCCAGGGAGAGAAACAAAGGAAGGTGAAATGCTGCCTCTGGCTGGGGGGCAGGGCTGGAAGAGAGTGAGTTAGTTTCTGTCTGGAAAGCAGGGGAGGAGGAGCTGGGGAGGGCGCTGGGATTGTAGGCCCAGCCACCCCCCATCTCAAGGGGGGGCACCGAGGCCTCTTAGCCCCAGTTCCTGTAACCAGATGACATCTGTGCTGTGCTGTATCCTGGAGAAGCAATAAACTCCCCCTATCCTACTGGCTGGTGGAGTCTGTTCGTGCCATTTCGGGGGTGCAGGAGACGGGAAAACCCCAACGCGCCGTCACATCCTCATAAAATGTTTTCCACGGTCGAAAAAACTGCCGCGTTCTTTTGATTTAATTTCGAAAGATTGTAATACGTCACTTGTCCGTGCTCTCCCTCCCCCAAGACCCCTCCAAGACATACCATAGCATGAGGTGCAAAGTATTTGCAATTATTACTACCGCACTTTGCAGCTGAAGAGGGTCCATGCTTGCCTTGCTACAGCATCTGCTCAGATAACCAGGGGGGAAAGGGTGTGACAAAAGGGTGTGAAAACAGTCATTGCTTTCAGGTGGGGTGGGGGGGCAGGGAGGAGAAGGGAAGAAATGAGAGCATTATGGGATGCTGACAACCAGGGCTGGTCCTAACCAATTGACGGCCTCGGGCAATTGTAAGGTTGCCAGATGGTTGCCATAAAAATGTGTATAGCAAAAACGACCGGCTAAAAAGGCTAACGGCAAATTTTGGTACATTAGTAGGAGCATTGCCAGCAGATGTAGGGAAGGGATGCCGCATCTGGAGGTGGTGAATCAGAGAATCAAACAACACTAGAAATAGAATGGTCCTCAAGAGGTCATCAAGGCCAGTCCCCTGTCCTCAGGGCAGGAGCAAGCTCCATTTAGATCGTCCCTGATGTCTATCCAATCTGCTCTTAAAATATCTCCAGTGATGGAGATTCCACAGCCTCCCTAGGCAATTTCTTCCAGTGTTTAACCTCCCTGGCAGTTAGGAAGTTTTTCCTAATGTCCAGCTTAAACCTCCCTTGCTGCAATTTATGCCCATTGTTTTCTGTCCTATCATCAGAGGCCAAGGTGAAGCATGGGAATGGTTTACCTAGGGAGATGGTGGAGGTTTTTAAGTTCTGGCTTGACAAAGCCCTGGCTGGGATGATTTAGTTGGGATGGGTCCTGGATTTAGCAGGGGATTGGACTTGATAACTCCTGAGGTCTCTTCCAACCCTATGATTACGATTCTATGATTCACACATATGACACAGTTGCTATTGTGTGCAGGGCTGGATTAAGGGGGGGGGTTAGGCGGGCAGCTGCCCGGGGCGCCAACCTATGGGGGATGCCTGATGGCAGCTGTAAGGGGTGCCGCGTGCCCAAGGCTGGGGGCCGCGTGGCGCCCCTTAGAGCTGCCATCAGGCACCACATGCCCGGGGGCTGCACGGTGCCCTTTAGAGCTGCAATCAGGCGCCACGTGCCCAAGTGCAGCTGTAAGGTGCGCAGCGCACCGGGCAGCAGGGCCACACATACTCTGTGCATCCGGGAGCGGAGCCATGCATGTGTTGCGCACCCGCTGCCCAGGGCGCAGGAGTGGCTCAAGCCAGCCCTGATTGTGTGGGGCAACTTGTGATGCCATTAACCTGTGTGACTGATAGCTATGCTGGCCAGCACTCGGTGACTAAAGGGTTAAGCTGAGGTAGCAATGGGTGTTGGCAAGGTGTGTAAAAGCCTAGATCTTGATGCTCTTGGAAGAACAGTCTCTGCTGGCCAGCACCAGCAGGACTTCTTTGGGAACCACAACATGAAACACAAAGAAAAGGCCATCGACAACGCACTAAGCTGCATGGAGAAAGCTAAGCAGCTTTCACTAAAAATAGCCAAACTGCAAGATTGTTCTCCCCAGGTTCCAATCATCGAATGACGGACTTTGGAAACACAAAGCCCAACACCGACAAGAACATCGCTCTTTGGCACTCACTGCTAGAATTGGAAAGAAATATCCCCCCACGTGCTCAGTCTTCATGAAGAGCTGCCAGACATCGCTCAAGCAGCCAAAGCAACCATGGATGAGTTAGACAAAGAAACAAACATCTTGAGGAGTGGACTGAGGCTGTGTAACAAAAAATAATGGACATTTTAAAATTACACATTCCTGATAAAGAGATTGCACTGCAGTACTTACATGATGTGGAATGAAAAATACTGTTTCTTTTCTTTATCCCATTCACAGTGCAAATATTAGTAATAAAGAAATATAAAATGAGCCGTATATGCTTTCTGTTCTTTGCTGTAATAAAATTAATGTATTTGAACGTGTAAAAAAAATAATATTTGAGAAATTTCACTTCATATTCTCTTGGTTCACAACACAATTCATTGGGATTAAATTTTCTAACTATGATCAATTTTTGAGATAATCGTGTGAGTTTTCTGCAATAAATCAACAGCATTACTATCCTCCGTCAAACTTCTGTCAATTTTTTAGCGCGTTTACATATCAAAATCATAAGCCTGTCTTCTGTGGAAAGCCTTCAAATACCATCTAAACTCTTGCCTAACAAGTTTCTAAAGGCTGAATCTGAGTTAATTACCCTCCACGCGTCTCACTCTTTTTGACTATGTCAGAAAAGCTTAGATCCTGTGTCAATTCTCCCATGTTTAATGAAGTGTGATCTCCATGTGCCCCTTTTCCACAGTCCAAACATTTATGGGATCTCTTTTCCAAGCAGACTACATGATGTGTTACAATATATGATCTCTGTGTGAAAATTTTTACAAAGTCGAGGCACTTAGGGAGTTTCGCACTTGTTTGAATTCTCTGACATAGAAGAAAGATCGGATCAGTTTGTAAAATTTTTACCACAACCTAAGCACTTACAGACTCTCTCTCCAGTGTAAACAGCCTGATGTTGAGAAGGGCTGAACTGTTTCAGACACCGTTCCCGCAGGCCAAGCACTCACGGAATCTCCTGTGTGGAGTGACTGATATTTCATAATATATGACGAAGGCATGAGACTTTTCCCACAGTCCAAACACATATGGGGTTTCTGGTCTGCATGGATTGCCTGATGCTTAAGACAGCTTGACGTCCCTATGAAATTTTTCTCACAGCCCAGTCACAGCGTCTCTCTCCTGTGTGGATTGCTTGATGTTTAACGAGGTTTGACCTCTTTATGAAACTTTTCCCACAGTCTAAGCACTGATGGGGTCTCTCTCCTGTGTGGATTCTCTGATGTGAAGTGAGCGCTGACTTCCGTAAGAATCTTTTCCCACATTCTAAGCAGTTATGGGGTCTCTCTGCTGTGTGGATTTTCTGATGCGAAACGAGGGCTGACCTCCATATGAAACATTTTCCACAGTCCAAGCACTGATGGGGTCGGTCTCCTCTATGGATTGCCTGATGTTTACTCAGGTCTGCTCTATGTATGAAGTTTTTCCCACAGTCTAAGCACTTATGGGGTCTCTTTCCTGTGTGGATTGCCTGATGTTTCACAAGCTCAGACTTGCGTTTGAAACTTTTCCCACATTCTAAGCATACATGGGGTCTCTCTCCAGTGTGGACTGCCTGATGTGAAACTAGGAATGATCTCCATAGAAAACTTTTTCCACAGTCCAAGCACTTATGGGATCTCTCTGCGGTGTGGATTTTTTTATGTGAAACAAAGGCTGACCTCCATTTGAAACTTTTTCCACAATCTAAACACTCATGGGGTCTGTCTTCCCGGTGGGTTGCTTGATGATTCATGAGGTCTGATCTTTGTATGAAACTTTTCCCACAGTCTAAGCACTTATGGGGTCTCTCTCCTGTGTGGATTTTCTGATGTAAAACAAGGGAGGACCTCCATATGAAACCTTTCCCACAATCTAAACATTTATGGGGCCTGTCTCCTGTGTGCATTGCCTGGTGTTTAATCAGGGCTGACATCTCTAAGAAACTTTTACCACAGTCTAAGCACTTATGATGTCTCTCTGTGTGACTTCTCTGATGCACAATCAGGGCAGGCTTCCAATTCAAATCGTTTCCTCCCTCAGGGCACTGAGAGCCTCTCTCTTCACTTTGGCTTCTCCCATCAGTATTAAGATCTGAGCTGTTATTGACGCTTTCCTCGCGGTCCAAACAATCAAGGGGTTTCTTTCCAGTATCTACTTTCTGAATTGTAATAAGCTCTGGGCTCACAATAAATCCCTTCCCATAACTGAACCATTCCTGGTGTTTCTCTTCCTTGGGGTTTGTCTGCTGGGCTGTTGGATGCTTGTGTCCTTCCCCACATTGAATAGATTTGTCCATTTGTTCACATGGGAGGTTTCCCAGCAGCCTCTCCGGCCTGGGCCAGTTTCCCCAGGCCTCTCCCTGTTCCAAGCACTGGGAAACATTCCCTTCAGCTCTTCCCACAAAGGTCGCCTGCGGTTCCATCTCCTCAGGAATTTCCTGCTTTTGATTCCCCTCTTGATTCTCACTCGCTGTCTCATCACCTGCTGGGAGAGAGAGAAAATCCAGGCAGGAGTCATTGAGCTGGGGAGAAAGAGGAACAGCACCAAGGGAAAACACTGAAATTACACAGACTGAAACATGGGAAGGAAACTCCTGCAGCTAACAGGACTGCTGGAAAACCGTGAGCAATGTCAGCTGACCACACCCTGCCCTGCATGGGAGGATGCCAGATGATACGTCAGTCCTCACCTGTGTGGGTGCCTCTCGGGATCTCTCTTTCCTCCGCGGCCTGGAGGTCGGGCACCCAGGGCTCTTCCCCTCGTTCCAGCCGGGCAATCAGCTCAGGTTTGGGAAGGGGAAACCCTGCACAGGGGGTGAAATCAGAGCAGATCAGGGCGCAGGGAGGGTGGGGAGAGCGTCTGTCCCAAGGGACATTCCGTGAGTGGAACCTGTCCCCGGGCTCTGCTGGGGAATGTGCAACCCAAGAGGACGGGAACATGGTCACTGAGCCCCCTGAGGAGAGGCAGACGTGTGGGGAGGTGAGAGGAATTGTGACGCCCTCCCTAGATGTTCCCAAAATCTGAGAAGTCTGGGGCCCTTGCTGACACTCACAGCTCTGCAGTTACACCCCTGCTTGTTTCTAAACCTCGCAAATTCAGAGCCCTCCCCACAGCTGGAGCGCATCTCAAGGAAGGAAGGGAACAGGGATTCTGGGTGCGAGTGAGAAATAACACAGACAGGAGAATACATGCTCCCACCCTCCGCCTTGAAATCTAGAGGGGCCGGGTGGGGATGATTTAGCACGTCCATTAGGGTTTGACACCCTGGTCTCACTGCACAGGGTGCGGAGATGCAAGTCGCTCTCCCCCGGCAGCTGTGCCCATGGAACCCATTCCTGTCCAGGCCACCTGAGCAGGGAAGAACCTGACCCGTGTCGGACACGCAGACCCCACGGCTCCTAATCCCCGAGGGGCCAGGACGCCCTTACCCAGCGAGGTCACCGCCTCGTAGTTCTCCTGCATGACGTCCCTGTAGAGGGCTCTCTGAGCGGGGCCCAGCAGCGCCCCCTGCCCCTGGGTGAAATACACAGCCACCTCCTCGAAGGTCACCCGCATCTGCAACAACAAGAAACCCTCACCCACTGCCTGCAGCCCCAGCCACCATCCCAGTCGTCACAGGGAAAAAACACTGAAGCTCTGGGAAGACTGGAGAGGTAGAATCCCATCCCCAGCCTGTTTATAGCAGCCCAGAGGCTTCAGGCCAGGGCTGGCAATCTATGGGTCACGAGCCAGATATGGCTCTTATGAAGCTTGAGCCCTGCTCCTCCTTACTTCCCCCCACAGCAGGGAGCCAGCGCTGCTGCTACAGCCGTACGGCCCTCTGCAAACTTGGAACGTCGGCACTGGTCCTGCGGGGGCGAGAGAAGGGGAGAAGGCCCAGAGCCTTCCCACCGGATCTGGCGTGCGGGGAACAAATGGAGCAAAAAAAGTCTCGCTGCGCTGCTTTTTTCCTTCCCTCGCCATGCAGGAAACAAGCACCAAAAACGGCTCCAGGTGCACTGGCCTTTTTCGTCCCTCAGGAACCACTTTGCTGGAGTCTTCCCCTGCGAATCCTTCCTGGAGGCTTCCGGGGAATGGGAGCAGCAGGAAGCGTGTTACTGGTTTTCATGCTGCATGGCAGATACGGTGTAAGTGCCTCTCCCACCCCCTCATCGCCAGACCCCCTAAGCCCCTCACTCAACCCCTCCCCCACACCAGATGCCCCCTCCCCAGGAATCCCCCCCGATGGATTTTTCTGTGGGCCCTCGACTCACAAAAGGTTCCTCCCTCCTGCCATAACTCAAGACAATGTTGAAACCTTTTGTGATGGACATAATATTTTCCTGTATGAAAAAATGAAGCCTGGTCAAAAAAACTGCAATTGGGGCCCAGACCCCATCTGGCCCACTCCCCCCTCCCCAACCCTGATCCCAGCATACACCTGAACCCCTCATACTGCCACATCCCCAGACTTCTGCCATAACAGTCCTACATGCTCCCACACCCCAACCATGTGCCCTGAATCCATCATACACCCCAATCTCCTGGCCTGAGCCCCTCGTACACTCCAACCCAGACTCCTGCACCCCCACATCACCAGCTCCCTGCCATAAGATTGACAGAAGATACCCTGAATGCCTGCATGATGCTGGATTTGACCCGTTACAATAAAAACTTCAAAGAAATGTGTGGAAAAAATGAAGCAGCAGAAATTCCATTAAATAAAGTCTGTGAGTGCAATGTTTCCTTTCTGGTATTATTAATCATCAGGTCAATTATCAATCATATTAAATCATATTTTCGGATATTCTTCTCCCGCTCTATATTGACCACTTGCTCTAAATGTTGATGTTGTTTGGCTCTTTGGTTTGTAAAGGTTGCAGACCCCTGATTCAGAGGAAGGGCAGAGAGATCCCCCTCCCCCTCAGCAGACAGAGGGCAGGGCCTTCTCCCTGGCCACACACCTGCTAGCCAGAGGCTGAGGCAGAAGCCGAGCTCTGAGCCACGGGCAGGGACAGGAATCCCGGCAGCTTCCCTTTGTGTTTCCCAGCAACCCCTGACTGGGGGCTCAGGTCTCAGCGTTGGGAGTCTGGGCCATTTTCACAGCCCTGCCTGGGGGGGCTGGGGCCTGGATTAGAAATGGGGGTGCGGTCACACCCTGCCCATGGACCTGCTCAGCAGCTTTATCCCACCCTGTTTCCTCCCTCCCCCCGCCCAGCAGCTCCCTGAACCCCCTACCTGAGCGGGCTCCATCCCGGCCATTGCCCGGCCCCGGCCCCTGGCAGACGGGCGCTCTGGAGCGAACTCTCGACGTGTCTCCTGGGCCTGTCGGGCGAGAGGGGCGATGGGGGAGGTGTCAGAAGGGGCCTGAGTCCCTGTCGCCCCTCGAGTCCCCCCAGGCCCTGCCCCTGCAGACAGGCGCTGGGACTCTCTGGCTCTGCCCTGTGGGAAGAAACCCAGTGAGTCTGTTCCCCCCCCGGCCCGGCCCCTCCCGCTAGAAGAAAACCCACCGAGCCCCTTTGAACTCCCCGCAGCAGCATCTCTGAGCCCCGCGCTGGGGAAAGAGCCGCCTCCTGCCCCAGGCGGGCGCTGCTCGGGCCCGGGGGGAGGCTGTGAGTGGGGCCGGGAAGCAAGGAGGGGTAACGTGACCCCAGCTTCCTCCCAGGTGTGACCCTCGAGCACCGCCCAGGTTGGGGGCGGGCGGCAGCGGGAACTCGCAGCCAGCTCCGCCGGGAGCAGCCCGGGGCCAACCCCTCCCCCTGCAGCCCGGGGGCACCGGGGCGCCGCTCCCGGGGGGGTCTCTCTTACCTGCCCCCCAAGCGCTGCCCGCCCTGGGGCAGGGGCTGGGCCTGGCCGGGCTGGGGGCGCTGCCCGGGGAGAGGCTCCTGGGGAGGGAGCAGCGGGACTGGCCCGGCCGGAGATTCCCCCTCCCGGCTGCAGCCCGGGCTCCGGGGCCCCGCAGCAGCCCCCGCCGGGGCTCGGGGATCCGGCCCGGAGCCTGGCCCCAGAGTCCCCGCGAGCAGCGGCGGCGAGTCGCTTCCTGCGGCCGGGCCGGAGCCAGCGATCGCTCCCCCCGCGCCTGCTGCTGCTGCTGGGTCCTAGCGAGACACCCGCCATCCGCGCTGCGCTGCGCCCCTGGGCCTGGCTCTGCCCCGCTCACAGACCCCTCGGGAGCAGCCAGACTGGGGGGATGTTTGGTGGCCGCAGAGTGGGGCAGCCCCGCCCGCTGGGGGCCGCTCGGGCAGGAGTTTCTCAAATTATGAGTCACCTTTAGGAGACGCCAGGGGGGAAGTAACTTCCCTTTCTTACCGGTTCTGCCCCATCGCAACCCCCCTCGGGAGGGCCTGAGAGCAGGGGGGGCAATAAAACCGAACCTGTAAGAACTTGTGGGGTGGAGCCCGGGGGACTCAGGGCAGAGGGTTGGGGTGTGTGAGGGCAGGGGGTTAAGTTGGGGGTACAGGAGGCAGGCCAGGGGAATGGGAGTGTGTGGGGGGGTGCAGGAGGAAGGGCAGGGGAATGGGAGTGTGTGGGGGGTGCAGGAGGCAGGGGGATGGGAGTGTGTGGGGGGGTGCAGGAGGCAGGGCAGGGGAATGGGAGTGTGTGGGGGGGTGCAGGAGGCAGGGCAGGGGGATGGGAGTGTGGGGGAGGTGCAAGAGGCAGGACAGGGGATGGGAGTGTGGGGGGTGCAGGAGGCAGGGCAGGGGAATGGGAGTGTGGGGGAGGTGCAAGAGGCAGGACAGGGGATGGGAGTGTGGGGGGTGCAGGAGGCAGGGCAGGGGAATGGGAGTGTGTGGGGGGTGCAGGAGGCAGGGCAGGGGAATGGGAGTGTGGGGGTGCAGGAGGCAGGGCAGGGGGATGGGAGTGTGGGGGGTGCAGAAGGCAGGGCAGGGGAATGGGAGTGTGTGGGGGGTGCAGGAGGCAGGGCAGGGGAATGGGAGTGTGGGGGGTGCCGGAGGCAGGGGAGGGGAATGGGAGTGTGTGGGGGGTGCAGGAGGCAGGGCAGGGGAATGGGAGTGTGGGGGGTGCTGGAGGCAGGGGAGGGGAATGGGAATGTGTGGGGGGGTGCAGGAGGCAGGGCAGGGGAATGGGAATGTGTGGGGGGGTGCAGGAGGCAGGGCAGGGGGATGGGAGTGTGGGGGGGTGCAGGAGGCAGGGCAGGGGAATGGGAATGTGTGTGGGGGGTGCAGGAGGCAGGGCAGGGGAATGGGAGTGTGTGGGGGGGTGCAGGAGGCAGGGCAGGGGAATGGGAGTGTGTGGGGCAGGTTGCAGGAGGCAGGGCAGGGACCTGGGGGTAGGGAGGAGAGTGAGGGGGCTCTGGGGCCATGTACACTTGCCGGGACTGGGCTGCTGGGCAGCCGTGGCTGGACAGGGGCCACACCAGGACGGCCATGGTTGATTCTGCCTCCCCTCCAACGTCTGCTGCAGCAGAAGAGGGGCCAGGGCCGGGATGCCCCACCCAGATGGGGCTGCTGCCAGCCCGTCCTGCAGCAGATGGGGGCCAGCTTGCAGGGCCCACACCGGGATGGGGGCCAGGCCACCACAGCCGGACAGAGGTTGATTCTGCCTCCCCCAACCATGGCAGGAGCAAGGCCGGGCTGCTGCCAGCTCCCCTCACTGCCAGACCACGGGGCTGCCCCGGGACTGGGCTTTCGTGGGCGGGTCAGGTGCCACGCCTGCCCCTTCCTTTAAACGGCCTGCTCTGGGTCAAACACCCCTTGCCGGAGCCACCCACCAGGGCACACCCCCTTACTGTCCCCGCTGGGAGAAACCAATCCATAGGCCCAGAGCTAAGCTGGGAAGTGGACCCAAGTCCTCACGCCCCCTCCCTTCACCCAGAGCCTGCCTCTCCTCCAGGACTCGCCTTCCCCTCTCCCTTGCGGCAAAGTCCTTGTCACCCCCCCACAGCTGGGGCCAGGAGTCCTGAGAGGCTCCCCCCCCCCCACCTTGCTGTGATCACTCAGGACAGGGGCTAGAGCAAGGCTCAGCCCCCTATGGCTCACGGCTCACTTAGGAGCCAACTCGAGGTCAGCCCCCCACACTCCTGCCCCCCTCCCCCCCCGCAATGGGGGACCCACGGTGGCACAAGATTGGAGCCAGCACCGGCTTCCTGCAGAGGGTGGGGGAAGCCCGGAGCTTGGCCAGGTTTTAAAATAATATTTTAATGTAGGACATCTAGGCAGCGTCTCTCCTCGGCGGACAGGAAGGCCGAGATCGCCGGGGGGTACCGCGTCCGGCTGCCCCCGTGTGGTGGTCAAGGGGAGGCACATGGAGCGCGCTGGGGCTGGGTGGAGAGGGCACAGGAGCAGGTCAGGGTGGCTACCAATGTGGGTCCAGGTGACGGAGGGCACAGGGGTGCCACTGCTCTTCACCACCGCCAGGACCTCCAACTGGCAGGTGAAGAGCAGCTGGAGGGAGGGGCACACACTCAGCGGGGCACTGCAGGTCAGGTCCTCTGCAAGGCAGAAGAGGGCTGAGCAGGGTGTGTGTGTGTGTGGGGGGGGAGCCTGCAGTACCCACTCCAGGAGGGACTCAGGACTCCCCTCATCTCTGGGGCCTGAGAGTAGGAGCAGGTAGGTGGGTTCAGCCCACGGCTTCCACTGCGCAGGAGGTCAATGTCTGGGGGGGGAGGTTAATGGCTGAAGTGCGGGGGGGGGGAGTTAGCAGCCATGAGGCTTAATGGCTGAGGTGTGGGGCGTTAGCAGCCAAGGGGGTTGATGGCTGAGGTGGGGGAGGATAGCGGCCATGGGGCTTAATGGCTGGAGGGGGGGGGGGTTAGTGGCCATGGGACTTAATGGCTGAGGTGAGGGGGGTAGCGGCTGAGGGGGTTAATGGCTGGGGGGGGGTTAGCGGCCATGGGGCTTAATGGCTGAGGTGAGGGGAGGGGTAGCGGCTGAGGGGGTTAATGGCTGGGGGGGGGGTTAGCGGCCATGGGGCTTAATGGCTGAGGTGAGGGGGGTAGCGGCTGAGGGGGTTAATGGCTGGGGGGGGTTAGCGGCCATGGGGCTTAATGGCTGAGGTGAGGGGGGTAGCGGCTGAGGGGGTTAATGGCTGGGGGGGGGGTTAGCGGCCATGGGGCTTAATGGCTGAGGTGAGAGGGGGTAGCGGCTGAGGGGGTTAATGGCTGGGGGGGGGTTAGCGGCCATGGGGCTTAATGGCTGAGGTGAGGGGAGGGGTAGCGGCTGAGGGGGTTAATGGCTGAGGTGAGGGGAGGGGTAGCGGCTGAGGGGGTTAATGGCTGAGGTGAGGGGAGGGGTAGCGGCTGAGGGGGTTAATGGCTGAGGTGAGGGGAGGGGTAGCGGCTGAGGGGGTTGATGGCTGAGGTGGAGGGGTTAGTGGCCGAGAGCAGTGGTCTCCAACCTTTTTAAGCATGAGATCACTTTTAAATTCAATCCAGGATCCACCTGAAACCCAAACACCCTGGCCCCACCACCTTCCTGCCCCTTCTCCAAGGCCCTGCCCCTGCTCACTCCATCCTCCCCCATCCTCACTCACTTTTATCAGGCTGGGGGGCAGAGGTCTGAAGTGCAGGGGAGGGGGAGGGGGACTCTGATCTTGCGCTAAAGGATTTGGAGTGTGGGAGGGCTTCTGAGGTGAGCCCGGGGCAGAGAGTTGGGGTGCAGGGGGCAGGCTCTGGGAGGGAGTTGGGGTGCAGGGGGCAGGCTCTGGGAGGGAGTTTGGGTGCAGGGAGATTCAGGGCTAGGGCAGGGGGTTGGGGTGCAGGAGGGGTTCAGGGCTGGAGTTTGGAATGCTGGCTCCAGCTGGGCACTGCTCGGCACAGATGTTTTCTGGGTGGTGGGGCAGGGGACTAAGGCAGGCTCACCCCTTCCCTGGCCCTGCACCACTCCCAAAAGCAGCCAGCAAACTCCCTCCATCCCTGTCCCTGCTCTGCTCTGTGAAGATGGGGTACAGGGTGGAGGGAGGGGCACCCTGATCTCAACACTCCCTCTCTTCTTCTTGTGCCCTGCACAGCAAGCAAGAGGCTCCCGGGGGTGGGGGGCAGCTCCAAGGCAGAGGGCAGGAGCAGTGCTGAGAGGGGCAGCTGAAGTACCGGCACTTGACAGCCTCCCAGCCAAACCAGTCAGGATCCCCTGTCAGAGGCTCCAAGGTCTACCAGTAGATCCCGGTTGACTGGTTGGTGGCCACTGGCCTAGGGGGTTAATGGCTGAGGTGGAGGGGTGGGAGGTTTGAACGGCTGAGGGGGCAGGGGTCAGTGGCCAACAGAGTTAATTGCTGAGGTGGGGAGGGGGGCTTAGTGGCCAAGGGGGATAATGGCTATGGTGGGGGGTTAGCAGCTGAGGCAGGGCTAAGACGGTGGTGGAGGATCCAGTTTTGGGGAGAAGGAGCAGCTGGATTTCCTGAAGGAGCATCACATGTGGTTCTTCCAGCACTGCCTGCAGATCCTGCCACTGATCAGACACCCACCCGAACTCTGCTCCTGCCCTCTCCCCCCTGGCCAGATACCCACCCGAATCCTGCCCACCAGCACCCTGCTCCTGCCCCCTTCCCTTTGGCCAAACATACACTAGCATCCTGCTCCTGCCTCCTCCCCTCTGACCAGACACCCACCAGCACCCTGCTCCTGACCCCTCCCCCTGGCCACACACACACCCGAACCCTGCTCCTTCTCCCTTCCCGCTGGCCGGACACCCACCCTGCTCCTGCTCCCTTTCCCGGGCCAGACACCCACCTGAACCCTGCTTCTCCTCCCTCCCCACTGGCCAGACACCCACCCAAACCCTGCTCCTCCTCCCTTCCCGCTGGCCAGACACCCACCAGCACCCTGCTCCTGACCCCTCCCCCTGGCCACACACCCACCCAAACCCTGCTCCTCCTCCCTCCCCCCTGGCCAGACACCCACCCAAACCCTGCTCTTCCTCCCTCCCCGTTGGCCAGACACCCACCCAAACCCTGCACTCTCCCCCCGAGCCAGACAAGCCCATGATTGGGTCCCAGATCCCATCTGGCCGCAGCATCCTAACACTCCTGCACCCCCCACACATCCCAACCCTAACTCCATCATACACCTGAGCTTTCTGTCCTGAGCCCCTCCTGCAAATTCCCAGACTTGCTCTGTCAAATTCCCAGACTTTAAGACCAGAAGGGACCATCATGAGCATTGGGCCCAGGGATTCTCGGGAGCAAATTTTTGGTGGCTTCGGAGTCTGGCCAGCACCTCCCGCTGGGGGGGCCATTAAAACACTTAATTACCTAAAGGAGAACCCAATAAAAATATGCACATGGGGAAAGGGTCCCAGTATCACAGGGAACGTTCCTGCTTTACACACGACCCCAGAGGAATACAATAGCAGAAGAATCCGGGTCCTCACGTCCATGGAATTTCCCTTGGAACCTGCCCTCCATATGAATCTCTCCTCACACCCCGATCACTCATGGAGTCTCCCTCCTATGGGGAGTCTCTGAGGAGTTACAAGATTTCATCTTAATGTAAAACTTTTCCCACAGTCCATAAACTTAGGGTTCTCCCTCCTCTATGGAGTCCTTGATCTTTATGAAGCTCCAACTTCCATATGAAACTCGTTGCCCAGATGAAGCGCTGATGAGGTCTCTCTCCTGTGTGGATGGCCTGATGACCAAGAAGGGTTGAGCGCTACATGAAGCTTTTCCAGTTGCAGCTCTTAAGGGATCTTTCTCCTGTGTGGATTTTCTGATGTGAAACCAGTGCTGAGCTTTGTATGAATTTTTTTTCCCCCACTGTCAAAGCACTTATGAGGTGGTTCTCCTGTGTGCATTGCCTGTTGTTTAAGAACGTCGGACCTCCATGTGAAAGGTTTTCCATGGCTTAACACTTATCTTTTCTGTCTCCCATGTGGGTTAACCGATGGTGAATGAGGTCTGACCTCCTTATGAAACATTTCCCACAGTCTAAGCACTGATGGGGTCTTTCTCCACTATGGATTTTCTGATGTAACACAAGGTCTGGCTTCCTTATGAAACTTTTCCCACATTCCAGGCATTTATGAGGTCTTTCTCCCGTGTGGATTTTCTGATGTGTTAAAAGGGCTGACTTCACTGTGAAACTCTTCCCACACTCTAAGCACTTATGAGGTCTTTCTCCTGTGTGGATTACCAGATGCTGAATAAGCTCGGACTTTCTTTTGAAACTTTTCCCACACTCTAAGCACTTATGGGGTCTTTCTCCTGAGTGGATTACCAGATGTTGAATAACTGCTGACTTCCTTATGAAACTTTTTCCACAATATAAGCACTTATGGGGTTTCTCTCCCATGTGCAATTTCATATGTATAAGAAGTCCTGATCTCTGTCGGAAACTTTTCCCACAGTCTAAGCACTTGTGGGGTCTTTCTCCTGTGTGGACTGTCAGATGTCGATTGAGGTATGACTTATGGATGAATGTTTTTCCACAGACTAAACATTGATGGGGTCTCTCTCCTGTATGACTTGCCTGATGTTTAACAAGGTCAAATCTCCATTTGAAAGCTTTTCCACACTCCAAGCACTTATGGGGTCTCTCGCCTGTGTGGACGGCCTGATGTTTAACAAGGTTTCTCTTCCTTTTGAAACTTCTTCCACACTCCAAGCACTTATGAGGTCTCTCTCCTGTGTGCACTGCCTGGTGGTTAACAAGTTTACGTTTTGAAATGAAAGCTTTTCCACACTCCAAACACTTATGGGATTTCTCTCCTGTGTGGACTGTCTGATGAGAAAGAAGAGATGACCTCTCTGTGAAACTTTTTCCGCACTCCAAGCATTTATGGGATCTCTCTCCTGTGTGGACAGCCTGATGTTTAATGAGATCTGACCTCTGTATGAAACTTTTCCCACAGTCTACGCACTTATGGGGTCTGTCCCCTGTATGGATTTTCAGATGTAAAACAAGGGAATAACTCCGTGTGAAACTTTTCCCACAGTCTAAGCACTGATGGGGTCTGTCTCCTTTGTGGATTTTCTCATGTGAAACAAGGGTGTATTTCCATTTGAAACTTTTCCCACAGTCTAAGCACTTATAGGGTCTCTTTCCAGTGCGCACTGCTTGAGGTTTAAGGAGGACCGGGCTCTGCTGGAAACTGTTCCCACAATCTGATCTCTTATGGGGACAGCTCTTTCCTCTATGGACAGCTTGGTGTTTAAACAGGGCTGACCTTCTTTTGAAACACTTCCCACACTCTATACACTTACTGGGTCTTTCTCCTGTGTGGTTTGTCTCAGGTGTAATCAGCGCTGACTTCCAGTTCAAATGATTCCCTCCTTCAAGGAACTGATATCCTTGCCTTCCCATTTGGCTTTTCCTGTCAATATTAAGATCCAAGCTGTTATTCACACCTTCCCCATGGTCTGAGCATTGCAGGGGTTTCTCTCCAGCACCTACTGTCTGCATTGTAATAAGCTCTGGGCTCACAATAAATCCCTTCCCATAAATGAGCCATTCCTGGTGTTTCTCTTCCTTGAGGTTTGCCTGCTGGTCTGTGGGATGCTTACGTCCTTCTCCGCATTTAACAGATTCATCCATATGCTCACTTGGGTGGTGTCTCAGGAGCCTCTCTGGCCTGGGCCAGTTTCCCCAGGCTTCTCGCTGTTCCAAGCACTGGGAAACATTCCCTTCAGCTCTTCCCACAAAGGTCGCCTGCGGTTCCATTTGCCCAGAAACTTCCTGCTGTTGATTCTCTTCCTCCTTTACATTTATTGTCACATCACCTGCTGGGAGAGAGAGACAATCCAAGGAGGAGTCATTGAGCTGGGGAGAAAGAGGAACAGCACCATGGGAAAACCCAACACGCTGAAATAGAACAGAACAAGCAATTGCATTATCCCACTTCTTCACACACAACCACTCACAAGGATGAAAATTAACAGTACGTCTGCGTCTAGACTGCATCCCTTTTCCGTAAAGGGATGCAGATTAGACACAGCGCAATTGCAAATGAAGTGGGGATTTAAATCTCCCCCGCTTCATTTGCATGCACATGACTGCCACTTTTTTCCGGCTCGGGGCTTTGCCGGCAAAAAGCGCCAGTCTAGATGGGGATCTTTCGGAAACTAAAGCCTTTTCCGAAAGATCCTTTCTTCCTCTTAAAATCAGGAATAAGGGATCTTTCGGAAAAGGCTTCAGTTTCCGAAAGATCCCCGTCTAGACTGGTGCTGTTTGCCGGCAAATCCCCGAGCCGGAAAAAAGCGGCAGCCATGTTCATGCAAATGAAGCGGGGGAGATTTAAATCCCCACTTCATTTGCAATTGCGCTGTGTCTAATCTGCATCCCTTTTACGGAAAAGGGATGCAGTCTAGACACAGCCTTCTGGTGGGAAACTGAGCAATGTCAACTGAGTACACCCTGCTCTGTGTGAGAACAGGAAGTACCTAGGGCAATTAGTGATACCTCATTTTTGGGTTGTCAGCTTTCTTCTTCATTCACCAGCTGGTTTCTATGTCATTTCTCACCTGTGTGGTAGCCTCTTGGGATCTCTCTTTCCTCGTCAGCCTGGAGGTCGGGCATCCAGGGCTCTTCCCCTCGTTCCAGCCGGGTGATCAGCTCAGGTTTGGGAACAGAAAACCCTGCGCAGGGGGTGAAATCAGAGCAGATCAGGGCTCATGGAGGGTGGGGAGAGAGTGGAATCTGTCCCTGGGCTCTGCTGGGGAATGTGCAATCCAAGAGGACGGGAACATGGTCACTGAGCCCCCTGGGGAGAGGCAAACGTGTGGGGAGGTGAGAGGAATTGTGGCGCCCTCACTAGGATTTCCCAGGATCTGGGCAGTCTGGGGCCCTTGCTGACACTCACAGCTCTGTAGTTACACCCCTGCCTATTTCTAAACCTGCAGAGCCCAGAGCTTTCCCCACGGCTGGAGCTCGTCCCAAGGAGGGAAGGGAACAGGGATTCTGGGTGCGAGTGAGAAACAACACAGACAGGAGGATACATGGCCCCTCCGCCTTGAAATCTAGAGGGGCCGGGTGGGGATGATTTAGCACGTCCATTAGGGTTTGACACCCTGGTCTCACTGCACAGGGAGCGGAGATGCAAGTCACTCTCCCCCGGCAGCTGTGCCCATGGAACCCATTCCTGTCCAGGCCACCTGAGCAGGGAAGAACCTGACCCGTGTCGGACACGCAGACCCCACGGCTCCTAATCCCCGAGGGGCCAGGACGCCCTTACCCAGCGAGGTCACCGCCTCGTAGTTCTCCTGCATGACGTCCCTGTAGAGGGCTCTCTGAGCGGGGCCCAGCAGCGCCCCCTGCCCCGGGGTGAAATACACAGCCACCTCCTCGAAGGTCACCCGCATCTGCAACAACAAGAGTCCCTCACCCACTGCCTGCAGCCCCAGCCACCATCCCAGTCGTCACGGGGGGAAAACACTGAAGCTCTGGGAAGGCTGGAGAAGTAGAATCCCATCCCCAGCCTGTTTCCAGCAGCCAAGAGGCTTTGGGGGATGGGCAGAGAAATCCTCGTCCTCGTCCCCCTCAGAAGACGGAGAAGGGCAGGGCCTTCTGATGGCCACACACCTACTAGACCAAGGGTCGGCAACCTTTTCAAACCAAAGAGCCAAACTACATCAAAATTCGGACCATGTGGTCCACACACAATCCATATAAGAATGCAGGAGTCAGTGCGGGTTTGGGTGTGGGGGGGGGAGGCTCATGGCAGAGTGTGGGGGCTGCCGGAGTTGGGTCAGGGAGCTCAGGGCAAGGGGTTGAATATATGGGCAGGCTCGGGGCAGGAGGTACAGATGGCAGGTGTCAGGACAACAATGGGGGGGAGGGCAAAGGCAGGAGGCGGGGGTGCATGCCCAGGACAGCTGGCTTCTGGTCTAGAAATGGAATTTATCCCACCCTGTTTCCTCCCTGTCCCTCCCTCCCTCCGCCCAGCAGCTTCCTGAAACCCCCTACCTGAGCGGGCTCCATCCCGGCCATTGCCCGGCCCTGGCCCCTAGCAGACGGGTGCTCTGGAGCGAACTCTCGACGTGTCTCCTCGGCCTGTCGGGGTGATAGGGGAGGTGTCAGAAGGGGCTGGGTCCATTTTGCATCCCAATTCCCCCCCCCCCAACACACACACGACTCTTTAGAGCCTCCCAGGAAGAGAATCTCTGAGCCAAAGGGTAGAAAAAGAGCAGAATCCCAGAAGCCACTTCCCCATCCTGCCAAGTGCGCTGTGTCCAGCAGGGCCTTTCCTCTCAGCGCCTGCAGGGATGGATCAGGGCAAGGTGGGAGCTTCCCTCCCTCCCTTGTTGCTCCTGCTGCCCCTTCCAGTCCCTCCCCTCCCCTTTTTCACCACCCTCCCTCTCCAAGGGAGCCATGGTGGTCTCAAGTTACAGTGGGGGAGGTCTAGGTTGCATATTAGGAAAATGTATTTCCCTAGGAGGGTGGGGAAGCACTGGGATGGGTTCCCTAGGGAGGGGGTGGAATCTCCATCCCTAGAGGTTTTTAAGTCTCATCTTGACAAAGCCCTGGCTGGGTTGATTTAGTTGGGATTGGTCCTGCCTTGGGCAGGGGGCTGGACTTGATGACCTCCTGAGGTCTCTTCCAGCTCTCTGATTCTATGGGCCTTGGCTCTCACTGGGTGTATCAACCACTGGCACGGCTTTGAGCTGGACTGGGTCCCTGCCTCGGGCAGTAGCTTAAAAGCTGGTTCCCCCCTCTCCCAGCACCATCTCTGCCGGGGAAGGGGGCAGTGGAGTAGCGGGAACCAGGCATAACTCTGGAATCAGCTCGGGCCCAGGAGGAGGCTGCGGGTGGGGCCAGGAGCACAAATCAGCAGTGGGGGCGGGGAGGGGCAGCAGGTGGTAACGTGACCCCGGCTCCCCGCCCCAGATGTGGCCCCCTCCTCCCGCCCAGGCTGGGGGCGGGCGGCAGCTGCCCCGGGCCCGGGCGGGGACTCGCAGCCAGCTCCGCCGGGAGCAGCCCGGGGCCAACCCCTCCCCCTGCAGCCCGGGGGCACCGGGGCGCCGCTCCCGGGGGGTCTCTCTTACCTGCCCCCCAAGCGCTGCCCGCCCTGGGGCAGGGGCTGGGCCGGGCAGGGCCTGGCCGGGCTGGGGGCGCTGCCCGGGGAGAGGCTCCTGGGGAGGGAGCAGCGGGACTGGCCCGGCCGGAGATTCCCCCTCCCGGCTGCAGCCCGGGCTCCGGGGCCCCGCAGCAGCCCCCGCCGGGGCTCGGGGATCCGGCCCGGAGCCTGGCCCCAGAGTCCCCGCGAGCAGCGGCGGCGAGTCGCTTCCTGCGGCCGGGCCGGAGCCAGCGATCGCTCCCCCCGCGCCTGCTGCTGCTGCTGCTGGGTCCTAGCGAGACACCCGCCATCCGCGCTGCGCCCCACTGAGCTTTGCCTTGCTGGACCTGGCTCTGTTGTGGGGGCCTCGGAGGGGACGAGGCGGGGCCCAGGATTCCAGGGGGCTCGAACTCCAGGCTTGCTGGGGTCACTTGCACATGGGCTAACGTGTCCCCACCCCCACCGACTCCTGCACCAGCCCCTTCCCTGCCCCCAGCTCACATTCAATGCTGTGTATTAAACTAAGAGGGGGGGGGGAACAATAAGGAAAATGGGAACTGTTGTAGGGGTTGGGAAGCTAAGTCGCAGGGGCTGGATGCAGTCTCTGACTCCCCTGTTTCCCCCCTCCACACACACACACACACAGCCCCCCCCCCCCCCCATGAGGCTGGAGCACACAATATCCACTGGCCTGAGCCTATCAGGCTATGCTGTGTGAGCGGTGATGGGGCCCATACACAGTAATTTCGGGGGGTGGGTGCTTTTTTTGTAAATGTGGACCACTAAGCTGCGAGTGCACTCTCCCCCTGCCCCTCACATGGTTCCCCAAATAACCCTGCTCTGGCCTGCTGGAGAAGGTTGGGGCTGATTTCCCTACACACACCAAGAACAGGATCCAGCCCTGACCTCACTCCTAGGGGGAAGGGGGAATCCACTCCAGCCTTCCCCTGGCCAGCCACAGCACACTTACCTGGGGGATCATAGCAGGGGGGTTTGTTTCCACACTTACCCTGCATACAGGCCTTATATATCAAGCATACATCTCTGGGTTCCTTTGTCTTTTACATAGAAACATTCATCCCTTTCTTGTCAATTTTGATCCTCACACACACAAATATCCCACATTTTCATGGGCCACACATGGAAACACGTCAGTGGTTTTCCATTGTTGGTGTTCTTTATATCCCCAGGAATGATGATCAGTGGCATATGTCATTCATTTTTTTGTTAGCTGGATTCCCATTGGTACCACTGGATAGATATCAAGGATTACGCTAGGGCAGGGGTGGGGAACCTCAGGCCCAGGGGCTGGATGCAGCCCCCCCAGCTTGCCTGGATCTGGCCCCCAATGCCTCAGCCTGGCCCCCTCCCCCGCAGCATTTGGGAACCCACCCACCTGACCCTCTGCCACAGCACAGAGCGTCTAGATTGGCACGGATGCTTTTCCGCAAAAAGTGTTAAAAGCATTTGCGGAAAATCATGCCAGTCTAGATGTAGCCCCACAGTCCTGCCTGTGTACCTGTCCTGACACATGGAACTGGAAGCATTTCAGAGAACGCTACCATGGAGGTCATGGACTACAATCTATTACCTCGCCTGCCAAATTTGGTCTTCAGGACCTCTCTCCTATCCTTCCCTATGTCACTGCTACCCACCTGTACTGTGACCAACGGCTCCTCCCCAGCGCTACCCAAAAGTCTATCTAGATGTCTCGAAAGATACGCAACCTTCATGCCAGAGTAGTCATCATGTAGTTCACCAGGACATCGCAAACCCAGCTGTCTATGTTTCTAATGAGTGAATCCCCCATTACTAACACCTGCCTTTTTGTAAAAACTGGAGTTCCATCCCCCAGAGAGAGGAGGATATCACAACATCATCTGGAAGGAGGGGATCAACTATGGGATCGTTTCCCTCTGCTCCACTTGCATCTTCCCCTTCCTCAAGACTTTCACCCTCCTCAAAGGCTGTCTGGCCGGAGATTGGACCATTCTATTGTTTCCCAGAACGTCTCAGCTATGTCCTTCTCTTCCTCCCTTGGCTCTATCTGGTGGAATCCTCCCTCTTCTCTCTTCCCAACTCCCCCACCTGATGGCTTTCCCTCTCTCCGTGTTCCCCATCCCCTTGAGGAGAGAGCCCCACCTCCTTGAACATGGCTGAGCTCCGCCCTCAAAAAGAAAAACATCCCAAAGCCAACAAACACCCTCATTCTTCAAGCAGTCTGAGCTGCCCGAAAACAAGCTGACAGGCACTGTGTGGACTGACACTGATGATGCAAAAGTGCGTAAAAGCCTAGATCTCAATGGCCTTGAAAGGACATTCTCAGCTTACCAGAGACAGCAGGACATCTTTGGGAACCACAACACCAAGCAGAAAGAAGATGCCATCGAGGACACACTGAGCTCCAGAGAAAAAGTCAAGCAGCTTTCGCTAACAAATGGCAAGAGGGCTCAGAACTGCAATCTTTTTCTCCCCAGGCTGCAGTGATCCAACGGTGACATCCAACGTGCCGAGTTCACAAGGGGGCCTGCCGTAAGTTGTGCAAGATCAGCTCCTGAAAGTTGTTCCTGTCAGCAAAGGCCGCAAATCCCCTTCCTTCACGAAGAAGTTTGTGGAGCAAGTCACAGAATTTAAGCCCAAAACTGAATCAATCCCAGCTGGTTCAACAGAGGTGATTCTGAGTTGTGAAGCGGTTGTTGGAGGTGGCTCTGGCCTTTAGAACTGACATCAACAAATGGCAGCGCCGTTTGGTTTAAAATCATTAGCCTACACAAGATGGCTACGTCTAGACTGGCATGATTTTCCGCAAATGCTTTTAACGGAAAAGTTTTCCGTTAAAAGCATTTTCAGAAAAGCACGTCTAGATTGGCACGGACGCTTTTCCACATAAGCACGTTTTGCGGAAAAGCGTCCGTGGCCAATCTAGATGCACTTTTGCACAAAAAAGCCCCGATCGCCATTTTCGCAAAACATTTGCGGAAAACAAATCTCAGCTGTCTACACTGGACCCTTTTGCGCAAAAGGGACTTTTGCCCGAACGGGAGCAGCATCGTATTTCCGCAAAAAGCACTGATTTCTTACAGTAGGAAGTCAGTGCTTTTGCAGAAATTCAAGCAGCCAGTGTAGACAGCTGGCAAGTTTTTCCGCCAGTCTAGACACAGCCGATTAGAAATACAAAGTCCAGCATTGACAAGAATATGGGCATCGGGTGTGTAAGGCAGGGGAAGGCGCTGCCTTTCTAAACAGCCAGACATGGCCCTGCCCATACTCCGCCGACTGTAGGCATTCTGGAGGCAGTGTTGCTGCCCCCGGTGCCCGCCTTCCCAGTGCGCTGGGGCTGGGAAGGCCAGGCCTGGCCATGTGGCAAGTCCTCCTCCCTCCCACGGTGTTCTGGGGCTGGAGAGGCTGGGCTGGGCCAGGCCATGTGGTGCAGCACGCCCTGCCTCCTCCCTCCTCCGGTGCATGAGTGGCTTGGCTGGGCTGCGCAGTGCACCTTATACCAGACTTGAGGAGGCTGCGGCAAGCGCACGCGGCTCCCCTCCTCGTGGTTGGAAGGGGGGAGCATGTGTGTAGCACGCTGCCCCACCTCTCATGGGCGGGGAAGAGGCGAGGCATAGCAGAAGGGGCAGAGCTGAACATGGGGCTGAGGTCTAGACTTCCCCAACCCTGCCTTCACTGACCGCCCATGGTCAAGAACAGCACTCTTCGGAACTTTCTCACTACTAGAATTGAAAAGAAATAATGCCAAGTCCTCAGTCTTCATGAGCAGCTGGGAAGCATCCTTCAACCAGCCAACATAATCATGACAGAGTCAGACAAAGAAACAAACATCTTGAGTGCACGGAGGCTGTATAACAAAATAATCGACATTTCAAAATTACACATTAAGATAAAGACATTGCACTGCAGCACTTACATGAGGTGAAATGAAAAATATTATTTCTTTTATCCATCCTGTTTACAGGGCAAGTATTAATAAACAAATAAAGTGATCCCTGTACACTTTCTGTTCTTTGCTGTAATACAAATCAATGTATATGAACACATAGAAAAACAACCAAACTATTTGAGAAACTTCAATTAATATTCTATTGTTTAACAATGTGCTTCATTGAGGTTAAATTCTCTATGATCAATTTTTGAGCTGATCATGCGAGTTATCTGCAAATAACAGCATTACTATCTTCTGCCAATTTTTTTACAAGTTTACATGTCAAAATGTTGCGTCTATGTTATGTGGAATGTCTCCAAATACCATTTGAACTCTTAACAAGTTTCTAAAGGTTGAATCTGAGTCAATGACCCTCCAAGCTTCTTAACCCTTTTAGACCATGTGTCCGAAAAGTTTAGATTTAGTGTCAATTCTCCCATGTGTAATGAAGTGTGATCTCTGGGTGCCCCTTTTCTAAGGTCCAAGCACTTACGGGGTCTCTTCCAAGTATGGATTCTGTGATGTAAAACACAGGCTGATCTGATTTTGTATCTTTTCCCACACTCCAAGCACTTAGGTCGCTTTCCTGTGCAGATTACCTGATGTGTTACAATATATGATCTTTGTGTTACGATTTTTCAGCAGTCGAAGCAGCAGTTAGGGAACCTCACACCTGTGTGAATTCTCTGATGTAGAACAAAGGTCAAATCAGATTCTGAAATGTATCCCACAGTCTCAGCACTTACAGGCTCTCTCTCCAGTGTGGACAGCCTGATGTTGAGACGGGCTGACCTATTTCTGAAACTGTTCCCACAGCCCAAGCACTCAGAGTCAAACTCCTGCGTGGAGTGACTGATATTTCACAAGATATGAGCTAGGCATGAAACTTTTCCCGCAGTCGAAGCACACATGCAGTTTCCCTTGTGTATGGATTGCCTGATGCTTATGACAGCTTCACCTCCCTATGAAACTTTCCTCATAGCCCAGTCACTCACGGGTTGTCTCTCCCATGTGCAAACATAAATACTTGATATTTCTGTGAAACTTATGGTGTCCCCTCATCTGTGGAGTGCCTGATGTCTACAAAGCTCTGATCTCCATATGAAAATCTTTTCACAGTTAGAGCACTTACAGGATCTCAGTCCTATATAGATTGCATGATGAGACCACGGTCTGACCTCCATAAAAAGTTTATTCCACAGTTCAAGCACTTAAATGGTCTCTTTCCTCTGTGCATTTTCTTATATGAAAAAAGGGCTGACCTCTGTATGAAATTTTTTCCTACAGTCTGAGTATGGGGTGTCTCTCTCTTCTGGATTAACTGTTGTTCATCAATGTTGGACCCAATATGAATTTTTTCCACTGTGGATTGCCTGATGTTTAATCAAGTCTTATATATTGTATGAAACGTTCCCCAGTCTGAGCACTCATGGGATCTTTCTCCTGCACCCATTTTCAGATGTGAAACAACTGACCTTCATATAAAACATTTTCCACAGTTTAAACACTTACGTAGTCTCTTTCCTGTGTGGATACGCTGGTGCTTAAAAAGATCGTACCTCCGTATGAAACTTTTCCCACAGTCCATGCACTTATGGGGTCGCTCTCCTGTGTGGATTGCTTGATGTTTAACAAGGTCATATCTGACTATGAAACTTTTCCCACATTCTAAACACTTATGGGGTCGCTCTCCTGTGTGGATTGCTTGATGTTTAATGAGGTTTGACCTCTTTGTGAAACTTTTCCCACAATCTAAGCACTTATGGGGTCTCTCTCCTGTGTGGATTTTTTGATGTGAAACAAGGGCTGACTTCCGTATAAATCTTTTACCACATTCTAAGCATTTATGGGGTCTCTCTGCTCTGTGGATTTTCTGATGAGAAACAAGGGCTGATCTCCATATAAAACATTTTCCACAGACCAAACACTTATGGGGTCTCTCTCCTGTGTGGATTGCCTGATGTTTACTGAGGTCTGATCTATGTATGAAACTTTTCCCACATTCTAAGCACTTATGGGGTCTCTCTCCTGTGTGGACTGCCTGATGTTTAACAAGCTCGGATCTACGTTTGAAACTTTTCCCACACTCTAAGCACTTATAGGGTCTCTCTCCAGTGTGAACAGCCTGATGTGAAACAAGGAATGATCTCCACAGGAAACTTTTACCACATTCTAAACACTTATGGGGTCTGTCTCCTGTGTGACTCTCCTGATGTTTACTGAGATCTGATCTCTGTATGAAACTTTCTCCACAGTCTAAGCACTTATGGGGTCTCTCTCCTGTGTGGACTGCCTGATGAAAAACAAGGTTCAATCTCCGTTTGAAAGTTTTCCCACAGTCTAAACACTTATGGGGTCTGTGTCCTGAGTGCCTTGTCTGATGTTTAATGAGGTCTGACCTCTGTATGAAACTTTTTCCACAGTCTAAACACTTATAGGGTTTGTCGCCTGTGTGAATTGCCTGATGTTTAATGAGGTTTGACCTCTTTGTGAAACTGTTCCCACAATCTAAGCACTTATGGGGTCTCTCCCCAGTGTGGATTTTCTGATGTGAAACAAGGGTTGACAGCCTTATGAAGCTTTTACCACATTCTGAGCACTTGTGGGGTCTCTCTCCTGTGTGTATTTTTTTATGTGAAAGAAGGGCTGACCTCCATTTGAAACTTTTTCCACAATCTAAACATTCATGGGGTCTGTCTTCCCTGTGGGTTGCCTGATGATTCATGAGGTCTGATCTCTGTATGAAACTTTTCCCACAGTCTAAGCATTTATGGGGTCTCTCTCCTGTGTGGATTTTCTGATGTAAAACAAGGGAGGACCTCCATATGAAACTTTTCCCACAATCTAAACACTTATGGGGCTTGTCTCCTGTGTGCATCGCCTGGTGTTTAATCAAAGCTGACTTCTCTCTGAAACTTTTACCACATTGTAGGCACTTATGGGGTCTCACTGAGTGATTTGTCTCCTGCCCAATCAGAGCAGACTTCCAATTCGAAGAGATCGCACCCTCGAGGCACCGAGAACCTCTCTCTCTCATTTGGCTTCTCCTAAGAGTATTAAGATCAGAGCTGTTAATGACACTTTCCCCATCATCCAAGCATTCAAGGGGTTTCTCTCCAGTACCAACTGTTGTAATTGAAATAAGCTCTGGGCTCACAATATATCCCTTCCCATAACTGAGCCATTCATCATATTTTTCTTCTTTGGGTTTTGTTTGGTGGGAGGTGGGATACGCGTGTCCTTCCCCACATGTAACAGATTCATCTCTTTGCTCACTTGAGTGATGTCCAAGCAGCCTCTTGGGCCTGTGCCAATTTCCCCAGGCTTCTCCCTGTTCCAAGCACTGGGAAACATTCCCTTCAGCTCTTCCCACTAAGGTCGCCTGCAGTTCCATTTTTCCAGGATCTTCCTGCTGTTGATTCCCTTCTTCATTCTCATTCCCTGTCTCACCACCTGCTGGAAGAGAGACAATCCAGGCAGGAGTCACTAAGGTGGGGAGAAAGAGGAACAGCACCAAGGGAAAACCCAACACATTGAATTTGCACAGAACAAGCAACTGGATTCTATCTTCAGCTAACAGGACTGGGGGAAAACCAGGAGCAATATCAGCTGACTGCACCCAGCCCTGTGTGAGGAGGCAGAACTCAGGGCAATTGCTGAGTTCTTGGGATTATTCCCAATATTTCCTGCATTCACCAGCTGATTTCTGTGTGAGTCACCAGCTGATGGGAGGATGCCAGATGATGCGTCAGTCCTCACCTGTGTGGGTGCCTCTCAGGATCTCTCTTTCCTCCCCGTCCAGGAGGTCAGGCACCCAGGGCTCTTCCCCTTGTTCCAGCCGGGCGATCAGCTCAGGTTTGGGAACAGGAAACCCTGCGCAGGGTGAAATCAGAGCAGATCAGGGCACATGGAGGGTGGGGAGAGTGTCTGTCCAAGGGTCGTTCTATGAGTGGGACCACAGCACGCTTGATAGGCTTAGGCGAGTGGCTCTCCTGGGGAACGTGTAATCCAAGAGACTGGGAACATGGTCACTGAGCCCGAGGAGAGGCAGACGTGTGGGGAGGTGCGAGGAATTGTGACGCCCTCCCTAGGGCTACGTCTACACTGGCCCCTTTTCCGGAAGGGGCATGTAAATTTCACTAGTCGTCGTAGGGAAATCCGCGAGGGATTTAAATATCCCCCGCGGCATTTAAATAAAAATGTCCGCCGCTTTTTTCCGGCTTTTAAAAAAGCCGGAAAAGAGCGTCTAGACTGGCCCCGATCCTCCGGAAAAAGTGCCCTTTTCCGGAGGCTCTTATTCCTACTTCAAAGTAAGAATAAGAGCCTCCGGAAAAGGGCACTTTTTCCGGAGGATCGGGGCCAGTGTAGACGCTCTTTTCCGGCTTTTTTAAAAGCCGGAAAAAAGCGGCGGACATTTTTATTTAAATGCCGCGGGGGATATTTAAATCCCCCGCGGATTTCCCTACGATGACTCGTGAAATTTACATGCCCCTTCCGGAAAAGGGGCCAGTGTAGACGTAGCCTCTGTGTTCCCAAAATCTGAGAAGTCTGGGGCCCTTGCTGACCAGCGGCGGATATAGGGCAGGGTGAGCGGGGCGGCTGCCCTGGGCCATGCAAAACTCTCATCCGCCCCTATTTCTGACACACACAGCTCTGCAGGCCTATTTCTAAACCTGCAGAGCCCAGAGCCCTCCCCATGGCTGGAGCTCGTCCCAAGGAGGGAGGGGAACAGGGATTCTGGGTGGGAGTGAGAAACAACACAGACAGGAAGATACATGGCCCCTCCACCTTGAAATCTAGAGGGGCCGGGTGGGGATGATTTAGCACGTCCATTAGGGTTTGACACCCTGGTCTCACTGCACAGGGAGCGGAGATGCAAGTCACTCTCCCCCGGCAGCTGTGCCCATGGAACCCATTCCTGTCCAGGCCACCTGAGCAGGGAAGAACCTGACCCGTGTCGGACACGCAGACCCCACGGCTCCTAATCCCCGAGGGGCCAGGACGCCCTTACCCAGCGAGGTCACCGCCTCGTAGTTCTCCTGCATGACGTCCCTGTAGAGGGCTCTCTGAGCGGGGCCCAGCAGCGCCCCCTGCCCCGGGGTGAAATACACAGCCACCTCCTCGAAGGTCACCCGCATCTGCAACAACAAGAGTCCCTCACCCACTGCCCGCGGCACCAGCCACAATCCCAGTTGTTATGGGGAAAAAGAACACTGACGCTCTGGGTGGTTGATGTAAAATCCCATCCCCAGCTTGTTTCCAGCAGGCAAGAGGCTTCAGGGGATGTGCAGAGAGATCCCCCTCCCCCTCAGCAGACAGAGGGCAGGGCCTTCTCCCTGGCCACACACCTGCTAGCCAGAGGCTGAGGCGGAAGCCGAGCTCTGAGCCACGGGCAGGGACAGGAATCCCGACAGCTTCCCTTTGTGTTTCCCAGCAACCTCTGGCTGGGGGCTCAGGTCTCAGCATTGGGAGCCTGGGACATTTTCACAGAAATGGGGGCGTGGTCACACCCTGCCCATGGGCCTGCTCAGAAACTCAGCAGCTTCATCCCACCCTGTCTCCTCCCTCCCCCCGCCCAGCAGCTCCCTGAACCCCCTACCTGAGCGGGCTCCATCCCGGCCATTGCCCAGCGAGAGGGGAGATGGGGGAGGTGCCAGAAGGGGCTTGAGTCCCTGTCGCACCCCGAGTCCCCCCAGGCCCTGCCCCTGCAGACACGCGCTGGGACTCTCGGGTTCTGCCCTGTGGGAAGAAACCCAGTGAGTCTGTTACCCCCCCGGTCCGGGCCCCTTTAACCCCCCTTTCCCCGTCTCCCGGAGCAGCATCTCTGAGGTCCGGGCAGGGAAAGAGGCACCTTCTCTGCTCCCCCAACCCGCCCAGTCGCGGGCGGGGCCGGGATCACAAAGCAGCACCTGGGGGGCAATGGGGCGTAATGTGACCCGGCTCCACCCCCAGGGGTGTCCCTCCCTCGCATCCAGCCGGGGGGCGGGCGGCAGCTGCCCCGGGCCCGGGCGGGGACTCGCAGCCAGCTCCGCCGGGAGCAGCCCGGGGCCAACCCCTCCCCCTGCAGCCCGGGGGCACCGGGGCGCCGCTCCCGGGGGGTCTCTCTTACCTGCCCCCCAAGCGCTGCCCGCCCTGGGGCAGGGGCTGGGCCGGGCCGGGCTGGGGGCGCTGCCCGGGGAGAGGCTCCTGGGGAGGGAGCAGCGGGACTGGCCCGGCCGGAGATTCCCCCTCCCGGCTGCAGCCCGGGCTCCGGGGCCCCGCAGCAGCCCCCGCCGGGGCTCGGGGATCCGGCCCGGAGCCTGGCCCCAGAGTCCCCGCGAGCAGCGGCGGCGAGTCGCTTCCTGCGGCCGGGCCGGAGCCAGCGATCGCTCCCCCCGCGCCTGCTGCTGCTGCTGCTGGGTCCTAGCGAGACACCCGCCATCCGCGCTGCGCTGCGCCCCTGGGCCTGGCTCTGCCCCACTCACAGACCCCTCGGGAGCAGCCAGCCCGGGGGCGTCCGTGCCAAATTACTTGCGGCCAGCACCTCCCGCCGGGGGCCGCTCTGACATTTCTTTAAATATTTAATTCGATTTAGGACAAACTAACATGCCCAGAGGCAAGTGGGAGAATCATCCCGCTATTACCAGGAACTTTCCTGGCTCATGCACTAGCCCGGTGGAACTGGCTTGCAGAGGGATCTGACTCCTCCCTCTCCCTCTCCTCACCCAGTGTGTGCCCCTCCTCCAGCCTCGCCTTCCTCTCTCCTGTGTGGCAGAGTCCTAGTCACATCAACAAGGCTGGGCCTAGGAATCTTGAAGGGCTGCTCCCATCTCAGAACAGGAGCTAGATCATCTCCCCTCTGGGGTACTTTCTCCCTGACCTTTGCAGAGCTTTTTCCTTTGTGGTGTTGAAAAACAGTTTTTGCTTTGTCCATAACACATGCGGATAGTGTTGGGCAGACGGTGAGAGATTAGGTTCTGCCTTCTACAATGTATCTTCTGTAACGTCTGCCCTTCACTTTTTTTTTTAACAGTAGGTGCAAGGGTGAATCTATTGCCTGTTCTCACTGATCCTCCAGCTGCCCGGCTGGCACGGAGTGGAAGGTGACAAAAAATGCAATCAGCATGACGTGGCCAGGGCACCATGAGGATGAGCAGTGCAGCCGGAGATGTGAGCGGAGCCTGAGGAGAGGAATTTGTGCATGGAAAAAGAAGCCAAGACCGAGGAGGAGATATGGGGGTTTGTGGGGTGGGAAACAGAGATACTGATACACCTGGTAGATGCACAGAAGTATATGGAGCCCAGAGCCTCCCTCCGACCTGTGCTGAACAACCTGCCCTCCTCACCAGCATCCTTAGATTCCCCTGCACAGGTGCCCTAGAATATGGGGAGTCAAGAGCAGCCTTCCCCTCAACTCCCAGGAATGTCTCCCAGAACAGAAGGCTGTGCTTCCCACATCTATGATTGCTGAACTGAGGGACTGTAATAGACCACTTGCCCTTACTCCCCCCCCCACACTCCACCCCACAAACCTTCCGCCCTGAACTTTTCTCCTGTCTCTGCTTCCTTGTGTTCCCTAAATAAAACATGCATGTCTGAAAATGTCCACTCAGTGGGCAGCAGCAGTCAAAAAAGCAAATAGAATGTTAAAAAAGGATAGAAAATAAAACCAAGAATATCTTATTGCCTCTGTATACAACCATGGTAGGCCCACATCTTGAATGCTGTGTACAGATGTGGTCGCCTCATCTCAAAAAAGGTATCTTGGCATTGGAAAAGGTTCAGAGAAGGGCAACAAAAATGTTAAGGGATTTGGAACAGGACCCATTTGAAGAGAGATTAAAAAGACTTGGACTTTTCAGCTTAGAAAAGAGGAGACTAAGGGAGGATATGATAAAAGGTCTATAAAATCATGACTAGTGTGGAAAAAGTGAATAAGGAAAAGTGATTTACTTATTCCTATAATATAAGAACTAGGGGTCACCACATGAAATGAATAGGCAGCAAGTTTAAAACAAACAAAAGGAAGTTTTTCTTCACTCAGTGCACAGTTAAACTGTGGAACTCCTTGCCAGAGGATGTTGTGAAGACTAGGGCTTTAACAGGGTTCAAAAAAGAGCTAGATAGATTCATGGAGGTTAGGTCCATCAATGGCTATTAGCCAGGAATGGGTAGGAATGGTGTCCCTAGCCTCTGTTTCTCTGGAGGTGGGTGATGGGAGGGATCATGTGAGGATTCCCTGTTGTGTTCCCTCCCTCTGGGGCATCTGGCATTGGCCACTATTGGCAGACAGGAAACTGAGCTGGATGGACCATTGGTCTGACCCAGTATGGCCGCTCTTACGATTTCTCAACAACAGTATCTTTATTTCTTGTGTTTATGGGCAGAGCACTCTCAATGCAGGGAACACCTCAATGCAGTGAACACCTGCTAAGAGCAACAAACCTGCCTGTCATATCACCGCCTGGCCACCCACCAAACTGTTGATCCAAGTTTCTCTGATTTGTAGGGCTCTCCTTACCGCCCTGGAGTCTGGCTGCTCTTAATTAGCAGCAAGACAATCTGCCTCGACACCCCTCCAGCATAAATTCCTCCCCCCTTCCTTTCACAGATATTAAGGAGCACACACAAGGCTGCCACAACTATGGGGATGTTGCTTCTGGTGAGGTCTAACCTAGTCATTAAACGGCAGAACCTTCCCTTTAAACACCCAAAAGCAGCTTCTACCACCATTCTGCTCATTACAACCGTCCAGGCTACCTGTGTACAGTTTCGTGAGCCATGGTAGCAAGGGTTCGGCTGGATCATTATTGGCATTTCAACAACTCTGATTGTAATTTTCTGGCCTGGGAAGGAAGGTTCAATTTGCAGCTTGCAGAAGAAGCAGTAGTTTTTAAAGGTTCGTGTGTCATGCCTCTCTGTCTGTCCACTAATATTGGTGAAATGGCTCTTGTGATCCACCAGCACCTGCAACACCATCAAATAGTACATACTCCTTTTGGTTTATGTCCTCTTTGGCAAGGTGGTTAGATGCCAAGCGTTCCATCTATTAATCTTCCAGAGTTAGGGAACCCTATGGCAGCAAAGCCTCCACTATGTCCCATGGAGTTTCCCAGAGTTGCTATCCTTTGAAGCAAGAGGATATTGAATTGCCTTGGCTATTTGGATCACAGCAGCTCCCGCTATAGATTCACCCGCTAGGTATTGATAGCCAGCTGACCAGTAGCTGTCTGCACTTGCTAGCTTCCATAGAGCTATTGCGCCTCGCTTCTCAAAGATCTTTCGAAAGAGGATATGCAAAATCCATATTAATTTGCATATAGGCTGCCCCTGACTTGCGATGCGATTGGCTCTGGGGATCACATTGCAAATCAGGGACATCGTAACTCAAGCCCACATTTATGACAGGCATCATACACCGTCGTAAATTCGGGGCCGAGGATGTTAGTTGGGGGAATTCGGCCCCTTCCGCACTTACGGAAAAGGTCGTAAGTGCGGGGGGTCGTAAATTGGGCCATCGTAAAGTGGGGGCCTCCTGTATCTTCTTCCAATCACTTTTTCAAAAGAGGATCTTTCAAAAATGAAAGTAGTCTAGATGCGTTTTTTTCAGAAAAAAACCCTTTTCCGAAAAAAACGCTCTTCCTAAAAAAAGGAGATTTACACAGTTCATTCAAAATAGGGTGTTTTTTTTTTAAAAAAAACCATGTCTAGACTACTTTCATTTTCCAAGATCCTCTTTTGAAAAAGTGATCAGAAGAAGATATGCAAATTAGTGCCAAATTTGCATATCTCCTTTCAAAAGAAAAATGTTGTCTCAATGTATCCTCAGAGCAGGTCTTCTGGTATTGCTGCACTTCTGAGTAGGGGAAACCAGTTCACAAAGTTCTGTGACAGTGGCGTTGCACGTGTGAAAATTCTGCAGTCACAGCTGATTGGCCGCTAGCTGCATTGCTACGTGGCACCACCACTCTGTGCTTGTCTCACAGGACCAGAATCGGTGTTCCATCGGGTCAACAAGATCGACTCCCACGGCAGCTGCAAGTGGCTCCACTCAAGTGTTACATATATGTCTGTGTTCGTGGCCTCCTCGTGTCCTTCCTCACGCCTGCAGCTCCAGGTAGGCTCAAGATATACCCCAGCAAAAGGATGAGGTGTTTGCACTTTGGGGTCCATGCTTGCCCTGCTATGGCATCTGCACAGATAAGCAGGGGAAAAGCAGTACAAACAGATTATTTGCTTGTCCTTTCAAGTGGCAGGGAGGGAGACAAGTGCATTATGGGACGCTGTTGACATGTACCCAGAATCATAGAATCATAGAGCTGGAAGAGACCTCAGGAGGTCATCAAGTCCAGTCCCCTGCCCAAGGCAGGACCAACCCCAACTACATCAACCCAGCCAGGACTTCGTCAAGCTGAGACTTAAAAAGAGATTCCACCACCTCCCTAGGTAATCCATTCCAGTGTTTCACCACCCTCCTCGTGAAACAGTTTTTCCTAATCTCCAACCTAGACCTCCCCCACTATAACTTGAGACCATTGCTCCTTGTTCTGCCATCCATCACTACTGAGAACAGCCTTTCTCCAGCCTTTTTGGAACCTCCCTTCAGGAAGTTGAAGGCTGCTATCAAATTCCCCCTCACTCTTCTCTTCTGCAGACTAAACAAACCCAACTCCCTCAGCCTCTCCTCATAGGTCATGCACTCCTGCCCCCTAATCATTTCGGTCACCCTCCGCTGGACCCTCTCCAATGAGTCCACATCCTTTCTATAATGGGGGGCCCAGAACTGGACACAATACTCCAGATGTGGCCTCACCAGAGCCAAATAAAGGGGAATAAACACTTCTCTGGATCTGCTGGCAATGCTCCTCTTAATGCAACCTAATATGCCTTTAGCCTTCTTGGCTACCAGGGCACACTGTTGACTCATATCCAGCTTCTCATCCACTGTAACCCTCAGGTCCTTTTCTGCAGAACTACCACTTAACTGGTTGGTCCCCAGCCTGTAACTATGCTTGGGATTCTTCCGTCCCAAGTGCAGGACTCTACACTTGTCCTTGTTGAACCTCATCAGATTTCTTTTGGCCCAGTCCTCTGATCTGTCCAGGTCACTCTGGACCCTATCCCTGCCCTCCAGCGTATCTACCTCTCCCCCTACCTTAGTGTCATCTGCAAGCTTGCTGAGGGTGCAATCCATCCCCTCATCCAGGTCATTAATAAAGATGCTGAACAAAACTGATCCAAGAACAGATCCTTGGGGCACTCCGCTAGAAGCCAACTGCCAACCTGACATGGAGCTGTTGATCACTACCCGTTGGGCCCGATAGTCTAGCCAACTTTCTATCCATCTTACAGTCCATTTATCCAATTCATATTCTCTTAACTTGCTGGCAAGAATATTGTGAGAGACCATATCAAAAGCTTTGCTAAAGTCAAGTTATATCACATCCACTGACTTTCCCATATCTACAGAGCCAGGTACCTCATCATAGAAGCTAATCAGATTGGTCAGGCACAACTTGCCCTTTGTGAATCCATGTTGACTATTCCTGATCACTTCCCCACTTCCAAATACTTCAGAATGGATTCCTTGAGGATCCTCTCCATGATTTTTTAAGGGACTGAGGTAAGGCTGACAGGTCTGGAGTTCTCTGGATTGTTCTTCTTCCCTTTTTTACACATGGCACTACATTTGCCTTTTTCCAATCTTCCGGGATCTCTCCCAATCGCCACGAGTTTTCAAAGATAATGGCCAAAGGCTCCGCAATTACACTAGCCATCTCCCTCAGTACCCTCGGATGCATTAAATCCCGGCCCATGGATTTGTGTATGTTTAGCTTTTCTAAATAGTTCCTAACTTGTTCTTTCCCCACCAAGGGCTGTCCACCTCCTTCCCATACTGTGTTGCCTAATGCATTTGTCTCGGAGCTGACCACTGCGTTAGTTTTGTCCCATTGGGCACTAGGAGCCGTACCCAGAATGCAAAGGGGTGGCAGAAACTGTAGGATAGCTACTCACAGTGAATCTCTCTCAAAATCAACGGCAACCCCCTGTAGGAGGATGCGCAACGTGGAATTCTTGTACACAGTGGGGACATACACACCCTTGACTTTACAAAACCGGTTGCTAAAAAAAAATCGACCTTAATAAATTTGACCTAGTGCCTTTGAGTCTGGCTTCTGTCAGGCTACATCTAGACTGCAGGCTTCTTTCGGAAGCAGCTTTTTTCAGAAGAGATCTTCCAGAAAAACTTCTTCCAAAAGAGAGCATCCACACTGCCAAAGTGCATCAAAAAAGCAATCTGCTTTTTCAAAAGAGACTGAATGGACGTTCTCTTGCATGTAAGCTATGGATGGAATTGCCACCAGGGCACCTGTGCTTTTTCCTCTTTCCTCTTCTTCCGAAAGAACTCCCTCTTCCCTGTCCACACGCGCCTTTTTGTGAACGAGCTCTTTCACAAAAAGGCTTCCCCCTCGTAAAATGAGGATTACCAACACCGGAAAAATCTCTCTGTTCTTTCGATTTTCTTGAGGAAGAACCCAACTGTAGTGTGGACGTTCCTCAAGTTTTGTTGGAAAAACAGCTGTTTTTCCGACAAAACTTTGTAGTATAGAGATACCCTTAGACTCACAGACTTTAAAGTCAGAAGGGACCATTGTGAGTACTGAGCCTTCATGGCCAAATTATTGGTGACTTCAGTGTGGCCAGCACCTCTCATTGTGGGCCAGTCTGACGCTTCAATTCATGAAACAGGAACTAATAACAATTTAAGGGGGGAAAGGGGGAAAGGTTAAAGGAGACACCAGCCTTTCTCCCTCCTGACTGTATCTCACTGATCGCTGCAAGGACCAGGCTGTAACGTCCTTCCCCATTCCCGTGTCTGCCTCTGGGAGCATAAATCTAGCCCTCACATCAGCGTTTGTGCTGATGGAGACGGATCACGGTCATTGTTCAAAGAAAAAAATCAGTCACACGGGGGAGAGAAAGGTTCAAATGAAATTGAAAAAGACTGTTCTGGCAAATGAACATTTTGTCACATTAATCTCATATCCAAGTACGGGACCAAATAACTTTTGGGGACAGAGAAAAACCCCAAATTCAGGACAGGCCATAAAACAATTTCACATTCATAAAATGACATCCCAGAGAATCGGAAGACTCTAAATCCAGGGCTGGATCTGACTCGTGATTTGGACGTGAGAAAGGTTTTAGCATCATCCTAAAATAACCAAAACAAACCAGCCAGCGTCACTTCTACACAGGATTTGGTCTAGCCTAGAAAAAAACTGGAAACAGTTCTGCCAAGAAGTGGGAAAAGGGCTTTAATTCGGACAGATCAAAAGGGGCCCTCTGGTTCATTAGGATACCCTTCAAGGTCTGGGACACTTTTCTCTCCCGACCTCTGGAGTCACAGACATCCCAACTGTGATAGTTAATCCAGGAGAACCAGGGACATGTAGTGACTCTTTGGGAGGGGAAGGGGTAGACCGGGAACATGCTAAAATTCTGCAGAGGTGGTACAGAGGCCTCAGTCTTACCCCATTGCCATGAAATAGCACAGACACTAAAACCCCACCTTTTACTGTCCCTGCTCTGCCCCTTTTAGGATCTGTGCAATCCTGGCCCATAAGAGAGGAAAGGTACAAACCCTAATGACTTTTCAGCAGTATTGTGAGAATATCTGGGAATGAGACAATCCGACCCCAAAGGGGGAAATCAGTTTCACTCACAGTCAGCCCATTGATTGCCCCTGATGTAAAGCCACCCAGCTTTGGCCTCCCTCCCAGACAGCCCACTTAAACAAGATGGAGTTACTGAAAATTTGGTTCATCATATTAGGAATTCTACCAATGCCAAAAGATCAGATATATTAACCACCAACATGGGCGTTGGGTGAAAGCTCCTTCTGCCTGAGGCCCCGGGTTCTTAACAAGGGGCTCAGAGCTGGGGGTTGCAGGGTGCAGGAATCAGGGCTGGGGAGTGAAGAGGAGCTCGGGGCAGGGGGTCCGATCTGATGGGGCTTTATCTCCGCCACCCCGAATGGCGGGACCATCTGTCTCCCCTGAGCCTCTCCAGCTGCCAAGGGCCTTCTATCTCCCGTCAGCACTCCTAGACACAGTGTGGGAGAAAAATCAAATAACTCCAATTGTGTCAAAGGGGGGACTGTGCAGGAAATCAAAACTCTCTAAAGAAAACTGCTGTAAGGGTTAAAAGTTTTCCAGACCTCTCTCCCTGTAACAGAGAGAAATCAAATTAGCTCTAATCAAGACCCTTACAATGCCTCCCATCTCAAGTTCATGGATATTCCTAGTCTGTCACAATTTGTCATGTAAACCCTTATCTTTGTCACAGTTTGCCTTGTAGACTTCTCCACTCCACATTCTCATATGGCTTTGTTCTGTAAAACTTACTTCTAGCACTCCTGGGGTGAACAGAAGTCTCAGAGTGCTTCTGCTGAGACTTTGATATGTTAAAGAAAAACAATCCACAACTGAGCTGTCTGAACTTACTGTATAAAGATTCCCTGAATCTGTCTGTCAGGGCTGCTGCTTCACTCTTGGAAGTGACAGCCTGCATGCATGCATCATAAAGTTTTCCCTTCTAGGTTTCTCTCCTGCCTCACTGATTTGACCTCCGGCCTCGGACCCTTCTGGGGGCTCTGTACCCCAGGGGAGCGAGATTTCCCCCTCAACAGCACCCCCAGCTCCCTGGCCACTAGGGATCTTCTGTCCCCTCCCTCCCCCGCCTAGGCCTCCCAGCTACTAGGGGGCTTATCTCCCCCCAAGGCACTGAGGTAGGGGGTTACTTACTTGGTCTGTTGGCAGGCAAGATGGCAGAGCCCCACTCCCACTAGCTCAATGTTTCCCAATTGGTGCTCCGCGGAACCCTGGGGTTCTGTGAAGCGAAAACAAGGGTTCCGCGAACAGCTGGCACTCCCCCGCCCCCTCTTAAAGAGACAGCTGGTGGTAGGGCTTTTTTCTTTTTTTTGCTTGAGGAAACGCAGCGGGTGCCTTTTTTTTTTTTTTCGGGCAGCCCTAGGGGTTCTGTGGCCAAATAAAATTGGGAAACACTGCACTAGCCATTCGCTTGCTGCTTCAGCTCCCCCCACTGGCCACACTGCAGTATAGCTCTGCCCTGCACGCGCTGCCCCCAGTGGCCAGTCGGAGTATTGTGTCCCTCCTTCCTTTCCACGTTATGGAAAACAGTTCCATTCCTGGCACATCCCAAATTCTTGGCACAACCAACCCCTGACCTTGCTTATACTTTCATGATAAAGAGATTGCAGTACAGCACTTAGATGAGGGGAGCTGCAGAACACTAATTTTCTCTCTCACACTTACAGTGCAAAAACAAAAGACAGGACTATGCAGCACAGTGCAAATATTTGTAATAAACATAAACTCAGACCTGTGCACTTTCTATTCCTTCCTGTAATACAATCACTATATTTGAAAACATAGAAAGGCATCCAAAAACATTTAACACATTTCAATTGGTATCCTATCGTTTAACAATGAGATTCATTGAGCTCAAGTTTTTTAATCCCCATTGATTCTTTGAGGTAATCGCGTGAGTTAACTGTGATTAACCAACTGTGCTATCTTTTTCCTTTTTTTTTTTTTTTAACAATACGGCTGTGTCTACAATGGCCACTTATTCCGGAAAATCAGCTGCTTTTCTGGAATAACTTGCCAGCTGTCTACACTGGCCCCTTGAATTTCCGGAAAAGCACTGACGGTCTAATGTAAAATCGTCAGTGTTTTTCCGGAAAAACTATGCTGCTCCCGTTTGGGCAAAAGTCCTTTTCCAGAAAACTATTCCGGAAAAGGGCCAGTGTAGACAGCCCAGATTTCTTTTCCGCAAAAAAGCCCCGATTGCAAAAATGGCGATCGGGGCTTTTTTGCGGAAAAGTGCATCTACATTGGCACGGACGCTTTTCCACAAAAAGTGCTTTTCCAGAAAAGCATCCTGCCAATCTAGACGCACTTTTTTCGAAAATGCTTATAACGGAAAAGTTTTCCGTTTTAAGCATTTCTGGAAAAGGTTGCCAGTGTAGATGTAGCCTACACTGCCATGGATGCTCTTGCGCAAAAGCACATGGCAGTGTGGATGTGTTCTTGCACAAGAACCCTTACACCAATGTAGACATAGCCACAGGGTCCCGGTCTTGTGTGGACTGACTGAATTTACATCTCAAAGCTCAAGTCAATCAATCTCTTAGAGGAGGAGCCATATTGCTCTCAGTCTGCAAAAACAATGAGGAGTCCTGTGGCAGCTTAGATCTCTTCAGGTGCGTCTACACTGCAGGGCTTAACTCGAAATAAGCTATGCAAATTGAGCTACGTCAATTGTGTAGCTTATTTCGAAACAGGGAGTGTCAACACAGCACTTTTTTCGAAACTGAGCACTTTTCCTCTGACCTCCCTTACTCCTTGTACAATGAGGGTTACAGGAGTCAGAGTAAGAAGTCCTCCACCCTGACAGTATTTTGACACTATTTCGAAACAACGGCCTGCTGTGTAGACATGGACTAAGTTATTTCAGAATAGCACTAATTATTTCAAACTACTGTTGCAGTGTAGACTTCAGTCTTTAAGATGCCACAGGACTCCTCTTTCATACTGTGGACTGGTTTAACGATGTGTGATCTGTTTGAAACTTTAGCTTCAGACCAAGCACTTAGCGGATCTCTCTTAAAGGTGGACTGTCTGATGTAAAACAAGGGCTCATCTGTTTTTCAAATGTTTACCAAACCCCAAGCACTCACAGGCTATGTCTACAGTAGTGGGTTCTTGCGCAAGAACAGCTGTTTTTCCGCAGAGCGTCCACACTGCCTACCCACTCTTACGCAAGATTTACAGTAAAGCGTGGGAAGAGAGGGATACTTGTGCAAGAGCTACGCTCTTTTCTAACAAATGTAAGCCCTCTTTCTTGCGCAAGAGGGCAGTGTGGACGTGCAGCAAGGGTTCCTTGTGCAAAAAAGCCCTATGGCTAAAATGGCCATCAGAGCTTTCTTGTGCAAGAGAGAGTCCACACTGCCATGGATGCTCTTGTGCAAAAGCACATGGCAGTGTGGATGTGTTCTTGCACAAGAACCCTTACACCAATGTAGACATAGCCACAGGGTCCCGGTCTTGTGTGGACTGACTGAGATTTAAGAAGCCTTGTTCTCCGTATGAAACTTTTCTCAAAATGTAATCATTCATGGGGGAATTCTCCTGTGTGGATTGCTTGATGCCTAAGAAGGACGGACCTCCATTTGAAACTTTTTCCACACTCTAAGCACTGATGGGGTCTGTCTCCTGAGTGGACTGCCTGATGGTTAACAAGTTTAGACCTCCACAAGAAACTCTTTCCACACTCTAAGCACTGATGGGGTCTCTCTCCTGTATGGATTTTCTCATGTGAAACGAGCGCTGACCTCCACTTGAAACTTTTCCCGCAGCTTAAGCACTTATGTGGTCTCTCTCCTGTGTGGACTGCCTGATGGCTAACAAGGTCGGGTCTCCGAAGAAAACATTTTCCACACTCTAAGCACTGATGGGGTCTCTCTCCTGTATGGATTCTCTGATGTGAAACAAGGGCTGACCTCCATGTGTAAGTTTTCCCGCACTCTAAACACCTATGAGCTCTCTCTCCTGTGTGGACAGCCTGATGTTTAACAAGAACGGACCGCTGCAGGAAACTTTTTCCACAATCTAAACACTTATGGGGTTTGACTTCCCTGTGGGTTGCTTGATGATTCATGAGGTCTGATCTCCGTATGAAACTTTTCCCACAGTCTAAGCATTTATGGGGTCTCTCTCCTGTGTGGATTTTCAGATGTACAACAAGAGAGGACCTCCATATGAAACTTTTTCCACAAACTAAACATTTATGGGGCCTGTCCCCTGTGTGTACCGCCTGGTGTGTAATCAGAGCTGACTTCTCTCTGAAACTTTTACCACAGTGTAAGCACTTATGAGGGCTCACTGTGTGACTTCTCTCATGCACCGTCAGGGAAGACTTCCAATTCAAACAGTTCCCACCCTCAAGGCACGGAGAGCCTCTCTCTCTCATTGGGCTTCTCCTAAGAGTATTAAGATCAGAGCTGTTAATGACTCTTTCCCCATCATCCAAGCATTCAAGGGGTTTCTCTCCAGTACCAACTGTTGTAATTGAAATAAGCTCTGGGCTCACAATAAATCCCTTCCCATAACCGAGCCATTCATCATATTTTTCTTCTTTGGAGTTTGTTTGGTGGGCGGTGGGATACTTGTGTCCTTCCCCACATTTCACAGATTCATCCTTTGCGTGATTTCCCAGCAGCCTCTTGAGCCTGTACCAGTTTCCCCAGGCTTCTCCCTGTTCCAAGCACTGGGAAACATTCCCTTCAGCTCTTCCCACAAAGGTCGCCTGTGGTTCCATTTTCCCAGGATCTTCCTGCTGTTGATTCCCCTCTTCATTCTCACGCCCTGTCTCACCACCTGCTGGAAGAGAGACAATCCAGGCAGGAGTCACTGAGATGGGGAGAAAGAAGAACAGCATAAAGGGAAAACCCAATATGCTCAAGTTGCACAGAACAAGCAACTGGATTCTGTCTTCAGCTAAGAACGCTGGTGGTAAACTGTGAGCACTATCAGCTGACTACACCCTACCCTGCATCAGAAGAGGCAGAACTTTTAGGAAACTCAACATTTTCCTTTATTCACCAGCTGGTTTCTGAGCCAACCCTCACCTGTGCAGGTGCCTCTCGGGGTCTCTCTTTCTTCCCCATCCTGGAGGTCGGGTACCCAGGGCTCTTCCCCTCGTTCCAGCCAGGTGATCAGCTCAGGTTTGGGAACGAGAAACCCTGCACAGGGGGTGAAATCAGAGCAGATCAGGGTACAGGGAGGGTGGGGAGAGCGTCTGTCCCAAGGGACATTCCATGAGTGGAACCTGTCCCCGGGCTCTGCTGGGGAACGTGCAACCCAAGAGGACAGGAACATGGTCACTGAGCCCCCTGGAGAGAGGCAGATGTGTGGGGAGGTGAGAGGAATTGTGACGCCCTCCCTAGGAGTTCCCAGGATCTGGGCAGTCTGGGGCCCTTGCTGACACTCACAGCTCTGCAGTTACACTCTTGCCTATTTCTAAACCTGCCTTCCCCACGGCTGGAGCTCTTCCCAAGGAGGGAGGGGAACAGGGATTCTGCATGTGAGTGAGAAACAACACAGACAAGAGGATACATGGCCCCTCAGCCTTGAAATCTACAGGGGTCAGGTGGGGATGATTTAGCACGTCTATTAGAGTTTGACACCCTGGTCTCACTGCACAGGATGCGGAGATGCAAGTCGCTCTCCCGCATCAGCTGTGCCCATGGAACCCATTCCTGTCCAGGCCACCTGAGCAGGGAAGAACCTGACCCGTGTCGGACACGCAGACCCCACGGCTCCTAATCCCTGAGGGGCCAGGACGCCCTTACCCAGCGAGGTCACCGCCTCGTAGTTCTCCTGCATGACGTCCCTGTAGAGGGCTCTCTGAGCGGGGCCCAGCAGCGCCCCCTGCCCCGGGGTGAAATACACAGCCACCTCCTCGAAGGTCACCTGCATCTGCAACAACAAGAGTCCCTCACCCACTGCTTGCAGCCCCAGCCACAACACCCATCCTCAGCCTGTTTAAAGCAGCCAGGAGGCTTCCGGAGATGGGCCCAGAGATCTTTGTCCCCCTCCCCCTCAGCAGACAGAGGGCAGGGCCTTCTCCCTGGCCACACACCTGCTAGCCAGAGGCTGAGGCGGAAGCCGAGCTCTGAGCCACGGGCAGGGACAGGAATCCCGGCAGCTTCCCTTTGTGTTTCCCAGCAACCTCTGGCTGGGGGCTCAGGTCCCAGCGTTGGGAGTCTGGGACATTTTCACAGCCCTGTCACGGGAGGTCTGGGGCCTGCGTCAGAAATGGGGGCGCGGTCACACCCTGCCCATGGGCCTGCTCAGAAACTCAGCAGCTTCATCCCACCCTGTCTCCTCCCTGCCCCCGCCCAGCAGCTCCCTGAACCCCCTACCTGAGCGGGCTCCATCCCGGCCATTGCCCGGCCCCGGCCCCTGGCAGACGGGCGCTCTGGAGCGAACTCTCGACGTGTCTCCTCGGCCTGTGCTGCGATGGGGCAGGTGTCAGAAGGGGCCTGAGTCCCCCCAGGCCCTGCCCCCGCAGACACGCGCTGGGACTCTCTGGCTCTGCCCTGTGGGAAGAAACCCAACTAGTTTGTTACCCCCCCCCCCGGCCCGGCCCCTCCTCCTAGAACAAAACCCACCGAGCCCCTTTGAACCCCCCGCAGCAGCATCTCTGAGCCGCTTCCAGCCACGGGCGGGTGCTGCTCGGGTCCGGAGGGAGGCTGCGGTTGGCCCGCGGCAGGGAGCGCAAAGCAGTAGCTGGAGGAGTAACTAGGGGGTAACGTGACACCCCCTCCCCGGGTGTCCCTCCCTTACGTCCAGGCTGGGGGCGGGCGGCAGCGGGGACTCGCAGCCAGCTCCGCCGGGAGCAGCCCGGGGCCAACCCCTCCCCCTGCAGCCCGGGGGCACCGGGGCGCCGCTCCCGGGGGGTCTCTCTTACCTGCCCCCCAAGCGCTGCCCGCCCTGGGGCAGGGGCTGGGCCGGGTAGGGCCTGGCCGGGCTGGGGGCGCTGCCCGGGGAGAGGCTCCTGGGGAGGGAGCAGCGGGACTGGCCCGGCCGGAGATTCCCCCTCCCGGCTGCAGCCCGGGCTCCGGGGCCCCGCAGCAGCCCCCGCCGGGGCTCGGGGATCCGGCCCGGAGCCTGGCCCCAGAGTCCCCGCGAGCAGCGGCGGCGAGTCGCTTCCTGCGGCCGGGCCGGAGCCAGCGATCGCTCCCCCCGCGCCTGCTGCTGCTGCTGCTGGGTCCTAGCGAGACACCCGCCATCCGCGCTGCGCTGCGCCCCTGGGCCTGGCTCTGCCCCGCTCACAGACCCCGCCGGAGCAGCCAGCCCGGGGGGATGTTTGGTGGCCGCAGAGTGGGGCAGCTCCGCCCCCTAGGGGCCGCTTTGACAGGAGTTTCTGAAACCTTTAGGATAATCCAGTAACTATGCCCAGAGCTCAGCGGGGAAATCGTCTCTCTCTTGTGTAGCTTTCCTGGCTTTTACACTGTTCATGGATTTGCCCATCACTCTGGGGTATGCTCTTTTATTAGGGCTACTCTTATGACGCTGGCGGAGGTGAAACATTCTAGCCCTGGGCTGCTTGGGCTCTCATATGGAGCTGAATTCTCCCTGCTTCCAATTCCTTCCTGATCCTAACGAAGCTCTCCTGTGGGAACTGTTCCTCAAGATGGGGTTCTTCCCACCTTAGAAACACAAGGACGCTTACCCCCACTAACAGAGCCCATCTGAGAGGACTGGGTACTCAGCACTCACAAGCTGACCCTTCATATGTCTCTGGACTCACCAGGCTGGGTTTAACAGCAACACTACGCTGAACCCCCACATGCCTTTGGACTCAGTGGGCAGGATTTAACAGCCCTTTCAGCTGCCTTCCTCATATACCCCCCAGGTTCAGCACCTCCCTATCCCCACTTTCACACCACCGTCATTCTGCTGGTAAACCACGTGATGAGCAAACCCCGCGGGATTTTTGGGCACTACACGGATCTTTAGCTTGGGCACAAGAAGCGATGTGGCAGAGCGTATAGGGAAGCCAAAACAACACCCCCCAAGAGAGCGAGAGAGAAAGGAAAAGAGAGAGAAGCAACCAGCTTAACAATGAAAGTGATTTATTTCTGGGTAGAGAATATATATATATGGGGAGCCAAACACTCAAAACAGTTACAATATTAAATCTAAATTGAAACTGATTACAAATGTTAGGGCTAGCAAACTATATAACAGTTTACATAGGGCAGGGTCAGGAAGCTATACCTAGAGGCTTTGTCTAGACTGGCAAGTTTTTCCGCAAAATCCCCTGATTTTGCGGAAAAACTTGCCAGCTGTCTACACTGGCTGCTTGAATTTCCGGAAAAGCACTGACGATCTCGTGTAATATTGTCAGTGCTTTTGCAGAAATACTATGCTGCTCCCGTTCAGGCAAAAGTCTTTTTCCGAAAGACTTTTGCGCAAGAGGGCCAGTGTAGACAGCATAGTACAGTTTTCCGCAAAAAAGCCCCAATTGCGAAAATGACGATCGGGACTTTTTTGCAGAAAACCGCGTCTAGAGTGGCCACGGATGCTTTTCCGCAAAAAGTGCTTTTGCGGAAAAGCATCCTGCCAATCTAGACGCGATTTTTCTGAAAATGCTTTTAACGGAAAACTTTTCCGTTAAAAGCATTTTTGGAAAATCATGCCAGTGTAGACGTAGCCAGAGAGAGATAGTGGGGGTGGACGGGGAGACAGACAAATCCCAACACTCCATGGAGCTTGCACTGATCGGGGTTCCCAGATGATGATGGTAGCCGGGGGGTCCAGAGGGCAGGAGACAAGCAGAGCAGAGCCCCCAGCATGATCAGGCAGGAGATGAAGAAGTCTCAATGGAACTGATGCAGTTTAAATCCAGGTATCAGAACAGTTTTTCTAGGGCAAGGGTAGGAGTTTTTGTAGGGACAGGACAATAGTTTGAGGGGAACACTGGATTTGTTTATAGGTAAACAGAGGTGAGACAATAGAGACTGGTCACCTGGCTATGGGTGATGTTCCTTGAATGAGCTCACAATAGGCAGTTTCAGGATTTTGGATATCAATAGGATCCATTACTAGAATTGGTCTGATAATGACTAATTTGAGGGTGAGCAGGCCTAGGTCCATTAGCATCTGGAGCAGAGATTTCCCATCAGGCAGCGCTTCTCTGCTTTTGATATCCCATAGTTCAGTGTGGTTTCTGCTTTGGAAGAGCTGTTCTCTATTCTGTCTGCTAATGGAGATGTCTCTCTGTTCTATCTTCAATGCCGATGAGGCTGAGACGTTTCCCTAATCCTATGACCCTTGTCTGGAGTTTAGCTGTGTCTTCCCCCGCCTTTTCCTTGCTTTGTCTGTGATTCAAGCAAAGGCCTGGGGGAGAGGGGATTGTTTTCCATGAGTATCACTCCCTGGCTCTCCAAGACCATAGGGCTGACACGTGGCCATGCTTTGGTTCCCCAAGATCACAGGGCTGGTAGGTAAATCATGCTCTCATTTGCATATCTTCAAAAAATGAGGGTTATAGGACCTTGCGAAAAAGTTTTTTTCTGACTAATGGCCCTGTCTACACGGGGCTTTTGATCGGCAAAACCTCTTCTGCAAAAAGGATCAGCAGAAGATATGCAAATGAGAGCACAAATTGCATATCTTCCGCAGAAAAAAAACGGCAGAGTAGACATAACCTTTAAGTACAACCCCTGGGAAGCCCCAGTGAGGTAGGACAGAAACAGGGCCCCGGTGGCTGCAGGCAAGAGCTAAGCCCAAGCCCTGTAGCATCAGGGCTGGAGAAGAGCCAGTTGGAGGGAGGGGAAGTGTCCTCTGAGACTGGTTGCAGGGGATCTCCTCATATCCGGCAAATCCCCTCATTCGGGACGGATTGGCTCCTGAGAATGCTGGACCAAGAAGATGCAACCTGTAGTGTCTTGCTCACAGCACTCCTGCTAATGCATCCCAGATTGATGTTTGCTTTTTTTTTTCCTTCAATAGTGTCACACTGTTGGCTCATATCTACCTTGTGGTCCACTATGACCCTGATATCCCTTTCTGCAGGACTCCTTCCTCGACAATCACTTCCCCTTCTGTATGTGTGAAATGGATTGCTCCTCCCTAAGTGGAGTAGTTTGCATTTGTCCTCATGAAACTTCATCCTATTTACCTCAGACCATTGCTCCAGTTTGTCTAGATCAGTGGTTCCCAAACTTTTCGGCATCACGCCCCCTTTTTGCTTTTTGAGAAACCCCCTGTACCTCCCCCCCAATAGCATCAAAACTTATTGAACCCAAAAAAAAAAACCCAAAGGAACTAACCAGGACCGAAAAACAAAAATAGCAGCAAAACTTAGGAAGGGGAATTGAAAGGGGCGGGGGGTTGGGTCACCTCCCCTCCCCCCCCCCGAAATTTCTTCACGCCCCCCAGTTTGGGAACCCATGGTCTAGATCATTGTGAATTATGACCCACTCCACCAGAGCACTCGCCACCCCTCCCAGCTTGGTTTCATCCACAAACTTTATTACGATTGAGCTAAACAAAGAAACAAACTGTTTGATGAGGGGACTGAGCCTGGGTAACAAATAATCGACGCTTTTAAATGATACTTTCATGATAAAGATTGCAATACAGTACTTCTATGAGGTGGACTCCAAAACACTAATTTTCTTTCTCATGTTTATGCAGAGGGATCCTCCGAAGGGACCTGCTGAAGGTAGGGCAGTGGAATAGGATCTCAAGGGAACTCAGAGCTAGGACATCAGCCTCTAGAACATAGGGTGGTGGGCTCGATTTGCCCCCCCCCCCCACACACACACCCAGGCAGTGACTGGGCCTCCAACACCAGCTGTCCCAGGGATGAAGTTTTTTTTCAGCAGGCGATATGCAAATTGTGCTCTCATTTGCATATCTTCAAAAAATGAGGGTTATGGGATCTTGCAAAAAAGGTTTTTCTGACTAATGGCCCAGTCTACACTGGGCTTTTTATGGGCAAAACATCTTCTGCAAAAAGGATCCACAGAAGATATGCAAATGAGAGCGCAATTTGCATATCTTCTGCCAAAAAATACCGGCAGTGTAGACATAGCCTTATCCTGCTTTCCAGTATTAGGAAAGCAGGATAAGGGACCCCCTGAAGATAGGGAGATAAATATTTCTAATAAACAAAGTATAAACTGAGTATTGTGCACCTTCTATTCCTTGCTGTAAGACCATCAATATATTTGAAAACACAGAAAAACATCCGAAAACATTTAACATATTTCAATTGGTATTCCATCGTTTAACAACGTGCTTCATTGAGATCGAGGTTTTTTTAATCCCAATTGATTCTTTGAGTTATTTGCGTGAGTTAACTGCGATTGACCAATAGTGCTGCTATCTTCTGCCATTTTTTTAACAATACAAGTTGACATCTCAAAGCTCAAGTCAATCTAATGGGGACTCTCTTGGAGAGAGAGTCATGTTGGTCTCGATATGCAAAACTAACAAGGAGTCCTGTGGCAGCTTAGATCTCTTAGTCTTTAAAATGCCACAGGACTCCTCATTAAGGAGGAATGATTTAACGATGTGTGATCTGTGTGAAACTTTAGCCACAGACCAAGCACTTAGTGGGTCTCACCCAAAGATAGACTATCTGATATAACACAAGGGCTGATCTGTTTTTTAAACGTTTACCAAAGCCCAAACACGCACAGGGCCCCAGTCCTGTGTGGGCTGATGGATGTATAAGAAGCCTTGTTCTCTGTATGAAACTCTTCTCAAAGTCTAATCATTCCTGGGGGCATTCTCCTGTATGGACTGCTTGATGCCTAAGAAGTACGGACCTCCATTTGAAACTTTTTCCACACTCTAAGCACTGATGGGGTCTGTCTCCTGAGTGGACTGCCTGATGGTTAACAAGTTTAGATCTCCACAAGAAACTCTTTCCACACTCTAAGCACTGATGGGGTCTCTCTCCTGTATGGATTTTCTCATGTGAAACAAGGGCTGACCTCCACTTGAAACTTTTCCCGCAGCTTAAGCATTTATGCGGTCTCTCTTCTGTGTGGACTGCCTGATGGCTAACAAGGTCGGGCCTCCGAAGAAAACATTTTCCACAGTCTGAGCACTTATGGCATCTCTCTCCTGTGTGGATTCTCTGATGTGAAACAAGGGCTGACCTCCATGTGAAACTTTTCCCACAGTCAAAACACTTATGGGCTCTCTCTCCAGTGTGGATGGCCTGATGTTTAATAAGTACAGACTGCCGCAGGAAACTTTTCCCACAATCTAAACACTTATGGGGTTTGTCTCCTGTGTGGATGGCCTGATGTTTAACAAGCTCTGACCTCTGTATGAAACTTTTTCCACAGTCCAAGCACTTATGCGGTCTCTCTCCTGTGTGGACTGCCTGATGGCTAACAAGGTCAGATTTCCATCTGAAACTTTTTCCACAGTCTAAGCACTTATAGGGTCTCTCCCCAGTATGGATTATCTGATGTTTAACAAGCTCTGACTTCTGTATGAAAGTTTTCCCACAGATTAAGCATTTGTGGGGTCTGTCCCCAGTATGGATTATCTGATGTTTAACAAGCTCCGACCTCTGTATGAAACTTTTTCCACAGTCTGAGCACTTATGGGGTCTGTCTCCTATGTGGATTCTCTGGTGTGCAACAAGAACTGACCTCCATGTGAAACTTTTTCCACAGTCTAAGCATTTATGAGGTCTTTCTCCTGTGTGGATTCTTTGGTGTGCGACAAGTACTGACCTCCATATGAAACTTTTTCCACAGTCTAAACATTTATGGGGTTTGTCTCCCGTGTGAACTGTCTGATGTGAAACAAGGGCTGACTTCCGTATAAAACTTTTGCCACACTCTGAGCACATATGGGGTCTCTCTCCCGAGTGGATTGCCTGATGTGAAACAAGGTGTGACTTCTGTATGAAACTTTTCCCACATTCTGAGCACTGATGGGGTCTCTCTCCTCTGTGGCTTCTCTCATATTCCCCAGGATGTTCCAGCGGTTGATTCTCACTCACGGTCTCCTCACCTGCTAGGAGAGAGAGAGACAATCCAGGCAGGAGTCACTGAGCTGGGGAGAAGGCACCAACAGAAAACCCAACACACTGAAATTGCAAATTAAGAGCAATTGGCTTGTGCCTCCGCTTCTCCCACAAACAATGACGGGAAAGGAAACATGGGAAGAAAACTAACACGAGGAGTGGAAAGCAGTGTTCCAGAAGTGGGGAACTTCTTTTTGGATCTGGGGCCATTAACTCAAATTAAAATCAGTCAGGGACTGCACACAAATTAGAAGCACAAAAACCCCAAATCAAAACAAAAATAACCCCCCCCCCCCCCAATAACCCACACAAAAGCCCTCATTGAGATGGCTCCCAATTGAGGAGAAAGAAACCCCCCACATTTCCCTCCCACACCAGAGGCTTGGGGGGGCTCAGATTAGTAGATTGTGTGTTCCAGCCCTGAAGAGAGACAGTGGAGGGACTGGAGTGCATCTGTCGGCTCCCCAATGCTCGATGGGGGGGGGCACTGAACCTCAGGGGCCAGATCCAGGCAAGCTGGGGGCATTCCATTGTTAGTTGGGCAGCATATGAATTTTTCTTGAGTGGCCCCATAAGCACACAGCTTACAAGGAAAATTGATGGACAGGCATGAGCAGTTTCTGCTGACTACACCATGCCCTGCGTGAGAAGAGTCAAAACTCACACCCCATTATTGGGGTTCTCAGCTTTTTCCTTCATTCCCCAATTGGTTTCTGTTTGAGTCCTCACCTGTGCGGGTGCCTCTCAGGATCTGTCTTTCCTCCCCGGCATGGAGGTCGGGTACCCAGGGCTCTTCCCCTCGTTCCAGCCGGGCGATCAACTCAGGTTTGGGAACAGGAAACCCTGCGCAGGGGGTGAAATCAGAGCAGATCAGGGCGCATGGAGGGTGGGGAGAGCATCTGTCCAAAGAGACATTCTGTGCGTGGAACTTGTCCCCAGACCCTTCTGGGGAATGTGCCACCCAAGAGGACGGGAACATGGTCACTGAGCCCCTGGGGAGAGGCAGGCGTGTGGGGAGGTGAGAGGAATTGTGACGCCCTCACTAGGAGTTCCCAGGATCTGGGCAGTCTGGGGCCCTTGCTGACACTCACAGCTCTGCAGTTACACCCCTGCCTGTTTCTAAACCTGCAGAGCCCAGAGCCCTCCCCACGGCTGGAGCTCGTCCCAAGGAGGGAGGTGAACAGAGATTCTGGGTGCGAGTGAGGAACAACCCAGACAGGAGGATACATGGCCCCTCGCCTTGAAATCTAGAGGGGCCGGGTGGGGATGATTTAGCACGTCCATTAGGGTTTGACACCCGGGTCTCACTGCACAGGTGCGGAGATGCAAGTCGCTCTCCCCCGGCAGCTGTGCCCATGGAACCCATTCCTGTCCAGGACACCTGAGCAGGGAAGAACCTGACCCGTGTCGGACACGCAGACCCCACGGCTCCTAATCCCCGAGGGGCCAGGACGCCCTTACCCAGCGAGGTCACCGCCTCGTAGTTCTCCTGCATGACGTCCCTGTAGAGGGCTCTCTGAGCGGGGCCCAGCAGCGCCCCCTGCCCCTGGGTGAAATACACAGCCACCTCCTCGAAGGTCACCCGCATCTGCAACAACAAGAGTCCCTCACCGACCAGCCATAATCCCTGTAAAATCCTATCCCCAGCCTGTTTAGAGCAGCCAGGAGGCTTCAGGGGATGTGCAGAGAGATCCTCCCCTGCCTCCCCCTCAGCAGACAGAGGGCAGGGCCTTCTCCCTGGCCACACACCTGCTAGCCAGAGGCTGAGGCGGAAGCCGAGCTCTGAGCCACAGGCAGGGACAGGAATCCCGGCAGCTTCCCTTTGTGTTTCCCAGCAACCTCTGGCTGGGGGCTCAGGTCACAGTATTGGGAGTCTGGGACATTTTCCCACCCTGTCTCCTCCCTTCCCCGCCCAGCAGCTCCCTGAACCCCCTACCTGAGCGGGCTCCATCCCGGCCATTGCCCGGCCCCGGCCCCTGGCAGACGGGCGCTCTGGAGCGAACTCTCGACGTGTCTCCTCGGCGGGTCGGGCGAGAGGGGCGATGGGGGAGGTGTCAGAAGGGGCCTAAGTCCCTGTCGCCCCCCCGAGTCTCCCCAGGCCCTGCCCCTGCAGACACGCGCTGGGACTCTCTGGCTCTGCCCTGTGGGAAGAAACCCAGTGAGTTTGTCACACACACCCCCGGCCCGGCCCGCCAGGACAACGCCCCCGACAGCAGCATCACTGAGCCTCACGACGGGAAAAAAGCCACCTCCTGCCTCCGCCCCCAGACGGGCGCAGCTAGGGCCCGGAGGGAGGCTGTGGGCGGAGCAGCAGGAGCCTCCACCCGCTTCCCCCGCGCGGCCCCGGAGCACAAAGCAGCAGCTGCGGGGCGGGTAAATGTGACCCCGGCTGCACCCCCCACCCTGCCCCGCCCCGGCGGGCGGCAGCTGCCCCGGGCCCGGGCGGAGACTCGCAGCCAGCTCCGCCGGGAGCAGCCCGGGGCCAACCCCTCCCCCTGCAGCCCGGGGGCACCGGGGCGCCGCTCCCGGGGGGTCTCTCTTACCTGCCCCCCAAGCGCTGCCCGCCCTGGGGCAGGGGCTGGGCCGGGCAGGGCCTGGCCGGGCTGGGGGCGCTGCCCGGGGAGAGGCTCCTGGGGAGGGAGCAGCGGGACTGGCCCGGCCGGAGATTCCCCCTCCCGGCTGCAGCCCGGGCTCCGGGGCCCCGCAGCAGCCCCCGCCGGGGCTCGGGGATCCGGCCCGGAGCCTGGCCCCAGAGTCCCCGCGAGCAGCGGCGGCGAGTCGCTTCCTGCGCCCGGGCCGGAGCCAGCGATCGCTCCCCCCGCGCCTGCTGCTGCTGCTGCTGCTGGGTCCTAGCGAGACACCCGCCGTCCGCGCTGCGCTGCGCCCCTGGGCCTGGCTCTGCCCCGCTCACTGACCCCTCGGGAGCGGGAGGCGCAGCTTCGGGGCCTAAGGCGGGGCCGAGGGTTCCAGGGGGCTCGAAGTCCAGACTGGTTGTGATCACGTAGACAGGGGCTAAGGTCCCCACCCGCACCAGCTCCCTCTGTGCCAGCCCCTTCCCTGCCCAGAGCTTAGACTCAGTGCCATTTACTAAACTTATGGGAAAAAAAAACGTACGGAAAATGGGAAGGGCTGCAGGGGCGGGGAACCTAGTCCCAGGGGCTGGATCCTTTGACTGGGCCCACAAAGGTGTGATGTGCCAGAGGGTCATTCGTGGACACCTCAGTTACAGGGTTTTTTTTTGCTTTTGTTTGGGTTTTTGGGGGGGAGGGTTGTTTTTTCTTTCTTTTTGCTTCTCACTTGTGTGCAGCCCCCAACTGATTTTTCTGTGGGTCGGTGGTCCATGACCCAAAAAAGCTTCCCCACTCTCCTGGTTAAAGGAAATACTTAGCCCCACTGTTTACTCCCTCTGGATCGTCTGGTGTTGACCAAGGTTGGCAGACAGGACACTGGGCTAGATAGACCTTTGGCCTGACCCAATACGGCCTGCACTCTGTGGGCACCCGGGAAGCACAAACAGCATCTCCGGGATGTAAAGGGTTAGAGCTGGCTTTACGCACAAGCTAAGCAAGCTACCGCTGCAGGGTGGGGAATCTCATTTCTAGTGGCCAGATGTGGCCCCTGGTTTTCCTGGACCCGGCCACCAAATTCAGGGCTACCCCCAGCATTGGGGAGCCAGCCTCTCTCCCCCCACCACAGGCAGGAGCACACAAAATCTACTAGGCTGGGCCACCCCAGGCTCTGATGTGCGAGGGGAATGTGGGGAGCATCTTTCTCCTCAGTTGGGTTGGGATTTGGTTTCTTGCTTCTCACGTGTGGGTAGCCCCTGACCCAAAACAGGTTCCCCACTCCTGCCTTAGGGCCTCGGATTTCGAGGGGCCTCTAAACTCAAAATAAATAAATATATAAATACATTAAAAAAAATACATTTTACTTCTGGGCACTGCCATGGGGCCACTTCAACTTGAAGGAGTTTAGGGCCTCAGCAGGTTTTAATCCTGCCCTGTAAAGGCAGTTCTCACTGGCTACGTCTACACTGGCCCCTTTTCCGGAAGGGGCATGTAAATTTCACCAGTCGTCGTAGGGAAATCCGCGGGGGATTTAAATATCCCCCGCGGCATTTAAATAAAAATGTCCGCCGCTTTTTTCCAGCTTTTAAAAAAGCCGGAAAAGAGCGTCTACACTGGCCCCGATCCTCCGGAAAAAGCACCCTTTTCCGGAGGCTCTTATTCCTACTTCAAAGTAGGAATAAGACCCTCCGGAAAAGGGCATTTTTCCGGAGGATCGGGGCCAGTGTAGACGCTCTTTTCCGGCTTTTTTAAAAGCCGGAAAAAAGCGGCGGACATTTTTATTTAAATGCCGCGGGGGATATTTAAATCCCCCGCAGATTTCCCTACGACGACTGGTGAAATTTACATGCCCCTTCCGGAAAAGGGGCCAGTGTAGACGTAGCCACTCTGTTTCGCATGTGTCCCAGGAGTTGTGTCTGGCCCTGGGGCTGCTGAAGGGACACTGCAGGTCAGATATGTGGGCTACGTCTAGACTGGCATGATTTTCCGGAAATGTTTTTAACGGAAAAGTTTTCCGTTAAAAGCATTTTTGAAAAAGAGCCTCTAGATTGGCACGGGTGCTTTTCCACAAAAGCATCTTTTGCGGAAAAGCGTCCATGGCCAATCTAGACGCGCTTTTCCACAAAAAAGCCCCCATCACCATTTTCGCGATCGGGGCTTTTTTGCGGAAAACAAATCTCAGCTGTCTACACTGGCCCTTTTGCGCAAAAGGGATTTTTGCCTGAACAGGAGCAGCACAGTATTTCCGCAAGAAGCACTGATTTCTTACAGTAGGAAGTCAGTGCTTTTGCGGAAATTCAAGCGGCCAGTGTAGACAGCTGGCAAGTTTTTCCGGAAAAGCGGCTGATTTTCCGGAAAAACTGGCCAGTCTAGACACAGCTGTGGTGTTTTAACACGGTCCCAGAGAACAACTAAGGGGATGTGCTGCCTGTTGAATGTAGAGATGAAGATTTTATTGGCTCTGTGGTGATTTCATGAATATTGGTCTGTCTCATAGGAAGAAATTAGCATAGACTAGCCAATGCTGTTGTGTTAAATGTTAATTTTTATATTGCTTGTTGTTGGTATTTGTAGTTAATCGGGAGCCTCAATGTAGTAGCTCCCTTAGAAATCTAACAGTTGTACCCTTCTTTGCATTTTGTCAGATCTGCAAGAACAACAACTTAGTAGAGTTCTAGGTACTAAAGTTTACACTGCTTTAATTTTGAGTGTACCTATGTAGGAACATGAGAATGGCCACGCTGAGTCAGAACAAAGGTCCACCTAGCCCAGTGTCCTGTCTCCCAAAAGTGTCCAATACCAGATGCCCCAGAGGGATTGAACAGAAGTGATCTGTTACCTGTCACCCATTCCCAGCTCTGATAAACAGAGGCTAGCAGACACCATCCCTGCCCATCTTGGCTAATAGCAATCGATGGACTTTGAATGTATCTAGCTCTTTTTTGAACTCTGTTAAAGTCCTGGCTTTCACAACATCCTCTGGCAAGGAGTTCCACAGGCCGACTCTGCATTGGCCTCAGTACAGATCCCTGTGGGACACCAATTACCTCTCTCCATTGTGAAAACTGACCATTAATTCCTGTTCTTTGTTCCTTATCTTTTAGCCAGTTACCTGGCCAGGAGAGGACCTTCCCTCTTATCCCATGACAGTCACTGTGCTTGCAAGCCTTTGCTGAGAGACCTTATCAAAGGCTTTCTAGAAATCTAGGTATACTACATACACTGGATCCTCCTGGTCCACATGCTTGCTGACCCTTTCAAAGAACTCTAGTAGATTGGTGAGGCACGATTTCCCTTTACAAACATCATATTGACTCTCCCCCCCCAACACATTAAGTTAGTGTGTGTGTGTGTGTGTGTGTGTGTGTGTGTGTGTGTTTTGCCCAGCACCATGTAGGAAATGGCCCAAGCTATCCTGAGCTAGGTGGAGGATTCAGTCAGCTGACACTCTGCCTAGGAAGCAGGGTAAACCAATGTAGGTGGGGCTGCCTAGAAGCTGTAAGCAGTTGCCGGGTGTGTGTGTTAGTTTTCTGCTGGCTGAGGGCGAGGTGCATCTAGCTGCCCTGGCCCTCCCTCTTCCCAAGATGAATTTTAATTCCCATATGAAGAGAGATTAAAAAGACTTGGGCTTTTCAGCTTAGAAAAGAGAAGACTAAGGGAGGATAGGATAGAGGTCTATAAAATCATGACTGGTGTAGAAAAAGTGAATAAGGAAAAGTGATTTACTTATTCCCACAATATAAAAACTAGGGCAGTGGTCTCCAACCTTTTTATGCTCAAACTCACTTTTTAATTGTCAGAACAAGCCAAGATCTACCGCCCCGTCCTTCCCCCAAGACCACACTCCTTTCCTGAAGCCTCTCTGTTCTCCTCCTCTCCATCACTTACTATCCCCTGCCCTTATTCTCTCTCAGGGTACGGCTACACTGTCTCTTTTTTTTATTCTTCTGTAGGAAGAGGTTTTTCCAACTTTTGGCCTGTGCGGACCGGGCCAAATGTCAGAAAAACCCCTTCTTTCGGAAGCCCCCTTATTCCTTGCGGAACAAGGAATACAGGGGTTACCGAAAGTGCATGTTTGCTCTTCCACTAAAAAAAGCGGAAGAACAAATGCGTCTCTGGACGCGGAAGTGTTTTTCTGGGACACCTCTGGAATCCTGGAAAAACTCCTGTGCTGTGTCAGCCGCTTTTCCGGAATAATTTGCCAGCTGTCTACACTGGCCCCTTGAATTTCCGGAAAAGCAATGACGATCTAATGTAAAATTGTCAGTGTTTTTCCGGAATAACTATGCTGCTCCCGTTCGGGCAAAAGTCCTTTTCCAGAAAACTGTTCCGGAAAAGGGCCAGTGTAGACAGCACAGTAGTGTTTTCCACAAAAAAAGCCCCGATCGCGAAAATGACGATCGGGGCTTTTTTGCAGAAAAGCGCGTCTAGATTGGCACGGACGCTTTTCCGGAAAAAGTGCTTTTCCGGAAAAGCATCCTGCCAATGTAGACGCACTTTTTCCGGAAATACTTATAGCGGAAAACTGTTCCGTTTTAAGCATTTCCGGAAAAGGGTGCCAGTGTAGACATAGCCCTGCAGTCTAGCCGTACCCTCACTGGGTTGAGACAGGATGTGTTGGCTCTGGGGTGGGAATGAGGGATTTGGGTGTGGAAAGGGGTGCGAGGTGCAAGCTCTGGGAAGGAGTGTGGATGCAGGAGGAGGTGGAGAAGGGGATGCTGGCTCAGGGAGGGGGCTCCAGGCTGGGGAGTGTTGGGGTCAGGTGGAGGGTTGGGATACTGAGCAAGCCACAGACTTGTGGATGTGAGGGTGCAGGAGTTTGGGTTGAGGTATGTGAGGGGCTCAGTGCAGGGAGTATGATGGGCTCAGGACACAGATTTGCGGTGTGTGGATGGTGTAGGAGTGTTGTGGCAGAAGTCTGAGGATGTGGGGGTGTAGGAGTTTGGGGATGTGAGAGGCTCAGGGCAGGGGGTTCCAGTGTATGACAGGCTCAGATCTAGGGCCTGTGTGTGCGTGTGTGTGTGTGCAGGAGTGTTATGATGCTGCAGCCAGATGGGGGTTTGTTGGCCAGGCTTCATTTTTAAATAAAGTGTGAAACACAAAAAGATTCAGCATTGTTTTTATTTATGAGAAGGGCTGGGAACCTGTTTCGAGTCAGGGGTCACTGACCCATAGAAAAGTCAGTTGGGGCCACACAAGTGAGAGGCAAAAAAAAAAAAAATCCTCCAACCCCCGCCCCCCAAGTCTCACTAATGTGGCCCCAACTGTGCTGGTGGGAGCAGGGGACATGGTACTGGGGAAGGGTGCTGGTGGATGCTGGGGTGGGGGCAGGGTGCTAGTGGGGGCAGATTGCCAGTGGGGCCAGCGGCCAGGGTGCTGGGGCAGGGTGCTAGTGGGTGCTGGGGCAGGGGACACGGTTCTGCGGCAAGGGACAGGGTTCCAGTGGGGGTGGGGGCAGGGGACAGGGTTCTGCCACAGGGGACAGAGTGCCAGTGGGGGCAGAGTGCCAGTGGGAACAGAGGGCAGGGAATCCTCGGCATGTGCCTTCCCCCTCCCACCCCCCCCAACTCCCCAAAGGAGGGAAGCTCTGGCAAGTGCCTTCTCTGGGGACTCCTAACCCCTCTCCCCCTTCTCCCCAGGAGGGAAGCCCCAGCACATGCCTCCCACTGGGACTCCTTCCCCCTCCTCCGCAGAGGGGGGAAGCCCCAACGCACGTCTTCCCCTGGGACTCCTACCTCCTCCTCCCCCGTGCAGCAAGTCCCCAGCACGCCACAGACTGGAGGAGGGGAGTAGGGAGTGCACTTCCAGAAAGCCTGGAAGTGGCATGCAGCTGCTGGACTTCCGTCCACCCTGCGGGAAGCCGGCACAACCTCCTTCCTGGGGGTGGGGAGAATTGGGGGGGCCCTGAATGCCTCGCGATTGACTGGTCGAGCCCTCCCAATCGACCAGTGAATCGCGATCGACGGGTTGGTGACCACGGAACTAGGGGTTACCAAATGAAATGAATAGGCAGCAGCTTTAAAGCAAACAAAAGGGAGTTTTTCTTTATTCAGTGCACAGTCAACCTGTGGAACTCCTTGCCAGAGGATGCAGTGAAAGCTAGAACTTTAACAGGGTTCAAAAAAGAGCTAGATAGATTCATGAAGGTTAGGTCCATCAATGGCTATTAGCCAGGATGGGTAGGAATGGTGTCCCTAGCCTCTGTGGCTGTGTCTACACTGGCCACTTATTCCGGAAAATCAGCCGCTTTTCCGGAATAACTTGCCAGCTGTCTACACTGTCCGCTTGAATTTCAGGAAAAGCACTGACAATCTACTGTATGAAATCAGCTGCTTTTCCAGAAAAACTATGCTGCTCCCGTTTGGGCAAAAGTCCTTTTCTGGAAAACTGTTCCAGAAAAGGGCCAGTGTAGACAGCAAAGATTTCTTTTCCGCAAAAAAGCCCCGATCGCGAAAATGACGATCGGGGCTTTTTTGCGGAAAAGCGCATCTAGATTGGCACAGACACTTTTCCACAAAAAGTGCTTTTCCGGAAAAGCATCCTGCCAATGTAGACGCGCTTTTTCCGAAAATGCTTATAACGATAAAATTTACCGTTATAAGCATTTCCGGAAAATCATGCCAGTGTAGACGTAGCCTGTTTGTTTGTAAATGGGTGACAGGAGAGGGATCACGTGAGGATTACCTGTTGGGCATCAGGCATTGGCCACTGTCAGCAGACAGGATACTGGCCTAGATGGACCTGTAATCTGACCCAGTCTGTCTGTTCTTATGTTCTTAAGCTTTCTGAACAGAAGGCCAGAGGGCTCAGAACTGCAATATTCCACTCTCCGGGCTGCAGTGATCAAATGATGAAATCCAACATGCAGTGTTAACCAGAGATGTAAAAGAGGACCTGCTATAAGATATTCTAGAGCAGCTCCTGAAATTCGTTCCTGAGAATAGGAACACTGGGCGTCTTGAGGAGCATAAACATGAATTGGATCACATGGCCAAGGCTGGCAAGTTCCTCTTCAAAATCGGCAGGAGAAATCGCTGTCAAAGGCTGCAATCCCCTTCCTTCACAAAGAAGTTTGCTGAGTGAGTTGAAGCTGGCTCTGGCCTTTGGAATCCACAAGAACAAAAGCCAGAGAGGCAGTGCCTTTTGGTTTAAAATCCCCAGCCTACACAAGGTTACAGACACAGAGTCCAGTATTGACAAAAACATCACTCCTTGGCACTAATATCCCCACATCCCCGGTCTTCATGAAGAGCTGGGAGACATCCCTTGAGCAGCCAAAGGAACCATGGAGATGGACCAAGAAACAAGCATCCTGAAGGAGTGCCCTGAGGCTGTGTAACAAAAATAATGGATATTTTAAAATGACATATTCATGACAAAAAGATTGCACTGCTGTACTTATATGAGGTGAATTTAAAAGACACGATTTCTTTTGCTTATCCTGTTTACAGTGTAAATATTAGTAATAAATACAAATGTGAGCCCTGCACCCTTTCTGTTCTTTGCTGTAATAGAAATCAATGTATTTGAACACATAAAGAAAACGAACCAAAATATCTGAATTCCAATTCGTATTCTATTGCGTAACAATGCAATTCATTGGGATTTAAATTCTCTAACTATGATCAATTTTTGAGCTAATCATGTGAATGATCTTGCAATTAATCAACAGCATTGCAATCTTCTGCCAATTTTTTAACAAGTTTTAATGTCAACATTTTGCATCTGTCTACCGTGGAATGTCTTCAAATACCATTTGAACTCCTGTTTAACAAGTTTCTAAAGGTTGAGTCTGAGTCAATTATCCTCCAAGCTTCTTACCCCTTTTTGACCATGTCAGAAAAGTTTAGATTTAGTGTTGTTTCTTCCTGGTTTAATGAAGTGTGATCTCTGGGTGCCTCTTTTCCAGTCCAAGCACTTATGGGCTGCATCTAGATTGGCATGATTTTGCGCAAAAGCGGCTGCTTCTGTGCAAAATCTTGCCACATGTCTACACTGGCCGCGAGTATTTGCACAAGAACACTGACTTTGTAATGTACAAAATCAGTGGTTCTTGCGCAAATACTTCAACGCTCCCGCTCAGGGATAAACCCTCTTGTGCAAGTATTCTTGCGCAAGAGGGCCAGTGTAGACAGCTACATTAATTTCTTGCGCAAGAAAGCCCGATGGCTAAAATGGACATTGGAGCTTTCTTGCGCAAGAGAATGTCTACACTGGTATGGATGCTTTTGCAAATCTTTTGCGCAAAGGCACATGCCAGTATAGATGCTCTCTTGCGCAAATATTTTTAACGGAAAAACATTTCCGTTAAAACTATTTGCACAAAATCTTACCAGTCTAGACGCAGCCATGGAGTCTCTCCCACGTATGGATTCATTGATAAAAAACACGGGCCGATCTGATTTTGTAACTTTTCCCACACTCCAAGCACTGAGGAAGTCTCCTTCCTGTGCAGATTACCTGCTGTGTTACAATATATGATCTTTGTGTGACATTTTTTCAAAAGTCGAAGCAGTTAGGGAGTCTCACACTAGTGTGAATTTTCTGCTGTAAAACAAAGGTCAGATCAGTTTTTGAAATGTCTCCCACAGTCTAAGCACTTACAGGTTCGCTCTCCAGTGTGGACAGCCTGATGTTGAGAAGGGCTGACCCGTTTCTGAAACTGTTCCCACAGTCCAAGCGTTCTCAGGCAATGTCTACATTTGTGGCTTCTTGCGCAAGTAATATGCAAATAAGGCTAAGCATGGAATATCGCCGAGCCTCATTTGCATACCTAATGAGCCACTTTTTTTTTTTCCAGAAGAGGCTCTTGCCTAAGAAGGAGCGTCTACACTGCCCCTTCTTGCACAAGAAAAACCCTCTTGCACAATGCCGTTACACCTATTACTTTTCAGGAAGAACGGCATTGCGCAAGAGGGTTTTTCTTGTGCAAGAAGGGGCAGTGTAGATGCTCTTTCTTGCGCAAGAGCCTCTTCTGAAAAAAATGGTGGCTCATTAGGTATGCAAATGAGGCTCGGCAATATTCCACGCTTAGCCTCATTTGTATATTACTCACGCAAGAAGCTGCGAGTGTAGACATAGCCTCAGAGTCAAACTCTTGCGTAGAGTGACTGATATTTCACAAGACCTGACCTAGGCATGAAGCTTTACTCACAGTCCAAGCCCATTTGGGTTTTCCCATGTGTGGATTGCCTGACGCTTACGACAGCGTGACGTCCCTATGAAAGTTTCCCCACAGCCCAGTCACTAACAGGTTCTCTGCCCCATGTGGAAACTTTGTTTGGTATTTGTGTGAAACTTATGTGGAGTGCCTGGTGTTTATACAGCTCTGATCTTCATGTGAACGTTTTTCCATACTCGGAACGCTTATGGTATCTCAATCCTTTTTGGCTCACTTGATGAGAAACACAGTCTGACCTCCATATAAAGCTTTATTCCACTGTCCAAACACTTAAAGGGTCTCGATCCACTGCACATTTTCTCATGTAAAAAAAGGGCTGGGCTCAGTATGATTTTTTCTGAGTATTTATGTGGTGTCTCTTCTTTATCGATTAGCTGTTTTTTTTATCAAGGTCAGGCCTCCATATGAATTTTTTTCAGTTTAACACTTATGGTTTCTCATCTGTGGATTTCCTGATGCTTAATCAAGTTTTATATATTGTATACAACTTTCACTACAGTCTTAGCACTTATAGGATCTTTCTCCTGTATCCATTGTCTGATATGAAATGACGACTGACCTTCATATGGAACATTTTCCACAGTTTAAAGTCTTATGTAGTCTCTTTCCTGTGTGGATACCCTGGTGCTTAAAAAGATTGTACCTCCGTATGAAACTTTTCCCACAGTCTATGCACTTGTGCGGTCGCTCTCCTGTGTGGATTGCTTGATGCTTAACAAGGTTATACCTGACAATGAAACTTTTTCCACATTCTAAACACTTATAGGGTCTGTCTCCTGTGTGAATTGCCTGATGTTTAATAAGGTTTGACCTCTGTATGAAACTTTTCCCACAGTCTACACACTTATGGGGGCTTTCTCCTGTGTGGATTTTTTGATGTGAAACAAGGGCTGACTTCCGTATAAATCTTTTACCACATTCTAAGCATTTATGGGGTCTCTCTGCCCTGTGGATTTTCTGATGAGAAACAAGGGCTGATCTCCATATAAAACATTTTCCACACACAAAACACTTATGGGGTCTCTCTCCTGTGTGGACTGCCTGATGTTTACTGAGGTCTGATTTATGTATGAAGCTTTTCCCACAGTCTAAGCACTTATGGGGTCTCTCTCCTGTGTGGACTGCCTGATGTTTAACAAGCTCAGATCTGCGTTTGAAACTTTTCCCACACTCTAAGCACTTATGCGGTCTCTCTCCTGTGTGAACAGCCTGATGTGAAACAAGGAATGATCTCCACAGGAAACTTTTACCACACTCTAAACACTTATGGGGTCTGTCTCCTGAGTGTCTCTCCTGATGTTTATTGAGGTCTGACCTTTGTATAAAACTTTCTCCACAGTCTAAACATTTATGGGGTCTCTCTCCTGTGTGGACTGCCTGATGAAAAACAAGGTTCAATCTCCGTTCAAAAGCTTTCCCACAGTATAAGCACTTATGAGGGCTGTATCCTAAGTGTCTTCTCTGATGTTTAATGAGGTCTGACCTCTGTATGAAACTTTTTCCACAGTCTAAGCATTTATGGGGTCTGTCTCCTGTATGAATCGCCTGATGTTTAATGAGGTTTGACCTCTTTGTAAAACTGTTCCCACAATCTAAGCACTTATGGGGTCTCTCCCCAGTGTGGATTTTCTGATGAGAAACAAGGGTTGACAGCCTTATGAAGCTTTTACCACATTCTGAGCACTTGTGGGGTCTCTCTCCGGTGTGTATTTTTTTGTGTGAAAAAAGGGCTGACCTCCATTTGAAACTTTTTCCACAGTCTAAACACGCGTGGGGTCTGTCTTGCCTGTGGGTTGCTTGATGATTCATGAGGTCTGATCTCTGTATGAAGCTTTTACCACATTCTGAGCACTTGTGGGGTCTCTCCCCAGTGTGGATTTTCTGATGTAAAACAAGGGAGGACCTCCATATGAAACTTTTCCCACAATCTAAACACTTATGGGGCCTGTCTCCTGTGTGCATCGCCTGGTGTTTAATCAGAGCTGACTTCTCTCCGAAACTTTTACCACATTCTAAGCACTTATGGGGTCTCCCTGTATGACTTGTCTCCTGCCCAATCAGGGTAGATTTCTGATTCAAAGAGTTCCCACCCTCAAGGCACCGAGAGCCTCTCTCCCCACTTTGGCTTTTCTCATTAGCATTAAGATCTGATTTGTTATTGATGCTTTCCCCATGGTCCAAGCATTTAAGGGATTTCGCTCCAGTACCTACAGTACGAATGGTAATAAGATTTGGGCTCAGAATAAGTCCATTCCCATAACTGAGCCATTCATCATATTTCTCTTCCTTGGGGTTTCTCTGCTGGGCTGCGGGATGCTTGTGTCCTTCCCCACTTTTAATAGATTCATCCCTTTGTTCACATGGGAGGTTTCCCAGCAGCCTCTTCAGCCTGGGCCAATTTTGCCAGGCTTTTCCCTGTTCCAAGCACTGGGAAACATTCCTTTCAGTTTTTCCCACAAAGGTCGCCTGCGGTTCCATTTCCCCAGGAACTTCCTGCTGTTGATTCCCCTCTTCATTTTCAGTCGCTGTCTCATCACCTGCTGGGAGAGAGAGACAATTCAGGCAGAAATCACTGAGCTGGAGAGAAAGAGGAACAGCACCAAGGGAAAACCCAACACACTGAAATTGCACAGACCAGATATTTGGATTGTCCCTCCGCTTTCCACACAAACATTCACAGGGAAGGGAACATGGGAAGGACACTCCTGCAAGTAACAGGACCGGTAGAAAACCTTGAGTAAAATCATCTGACTACATTCTGCCCTGCATGGAAGGAGGAAGTACGGAGGACAATTACTGATACTTCGTTTTTGGGATTCTTAACTTTTTCCTTCATTCAGCAGCTGTTTTCTGTCAGTCCTTACCTCTGCAGGTGTGTCTCAGCATCTCTCTCTCCCCCCCGGCCTGCATGTCAAGCATCCAGGGCTCATCCCCTTGTTCCAGCCGGGCGATCAGCTCAGGTTTGGGAATGGGAAACCCTGCACGGGGGGTGAAATCAGAGTAGATCAGGGTGCATGGAGGGCGTCCGTCCCAAGGGACATTCCGTGAGTGGAACCTGTCCCCGGGCTCTGCTGGGGAATGTGCAACCCAAGAGGACGGGAACATGGTCACTGAGCCCTCTGAGGAAAGGCCAACATTTAGGAAGATGAGAAGAATTGTGACGCCCTCCCTAGGAGTTCCCAGGATCTGGGCAGTCTGGGGCCCTTGCTGACACTCACAGCTCTGCAGTTACCGTACATCCCTGCCTATTTCTAAACCTGCAGAGCCCAGAGCCCTCCCCACGGCTGGAGCTTGTCCCAAGGAGGGAGGGGAGCAGGGATTCTGGATGTGAGTGAGAAACAACACAGACAGGAGAATTCATGGTCCCTCCGCCTTGAAATCTAGAGAGGCCGGGTGGGGATGATTTAGCACGTCCATTAGTGCTTTGCACCCTGGTCTCACTGCACAGGGTGCGGAGATGCAAGTCGCTCTCCCCCAGCAGCTGTGCCCATGGAACCCATTCCTGTCCAGGCCACCTGAGCAGGGAAGAACCTGCCCCGTGTCGGACACGCAGACCCCACGGCTCCTAATCCCCGAGGGGCCAGGACGCCCTTACCCAGCGAGGTCACCGCCTCGTAGTTCTCCTGCATGACGTCCCTGTAGAGGGCTCTCTGAGCGGGGCCCAGCAGCGCCCCCTGCCCCTGGGTGAAATACACAGCCACCTCCTCGAAGGTCACCCGCATCTGCAACAACAAGAGTCCCTCACCCACTGCCTGTGGCCCCAGCCACCATCCCGCTGAAACTTGGGGAGGGCGGAAGAAGTAGAATCCCATCCCCAGCCTGTTTAGAGCAGCCAGGAGGCTTCAGGGGATGGGCAGAAAGACCCTCATCAGACGGAGAAGGGCAGGACCTTCACACTGACCACTCCCCTACTAGACCCGGAATAGGTCAGATTCTTCTGGCAGGCCACATCCAGATCTGACCCATGGGACTCTCTGGCATGCAGCCCGCACTGGACTGCTCCCTGTGCCCCTCTACTCTGGAGGAGGGCGGGGCTTGCAGTGTTGGCCCTGCCCCCAGCCCAATCCTCAGCTGCTATTGGCTGAAAGCAAGCAGCCAATAGGAAGTGACTCCAGCTCCTATTGGCCAGAAACAACGAGCCAATAGGACCAAAGGTTGGGGGGGAGGAGGGAGGCAGTATAAGCTTCACTCTGGGCCATGTGGAAGGAACAGCTGGGTTACGTCTAGACTGGCATGATTTTCCGCAAATGCTTTTAACGGAAAAGTTTTCCGTTAAAAGCTATTGCGGAAAAGAGCGTCTAGAGTGGGACGGATGCTTTTCCGCAAAAGCACTTTTTGCGGAAAAGCGTCCGTGGCCAATCTAGACGCGCTTTTCCGCAAAAAAGCCCCGATCGCCCTTTTCGCCATCGGGGCTTTTTTGTGCAAAACAAATCTCAGCTGTTTACATTGGCCCTTTTGCGCAAAAGTTTTGCACAAAAGGAACTTTTGCCCGAATGGGAGCAGCATAGTATTTCCGCAAGGAGCACTGAAGTCAGTGTTCTTGCGGAAATTCAAGTGGCCAGTGTAGACAGCTGGCAAGTTTTTCCGCAAAAGCCGCTGATTTTGTGGAAAAACTTGCCAGTCTAGATGCAGCCCTGCAGTTTTAAGTAGACTGGGGCTGGAGCAGGCAGAGACTCTGCCTTGGGGGGTGTTGCAGGGCTGCTACCAGGAGACACTTAGATAAGTGTCTCCAAGCCAGAGCCTGCCTCTCGTGTCCCCCAGCTTCTTACAGGACACCACCAAATGCTCTGCACCCTCTTTCCCCAGGTTACAACTCCCTCCCAGACTCTGTACCCCCTTCTACACTCCTCCGCCAGGCCAGAATCCTTCCCTGCATCCACACTCCCACCCTGACCCTACACCCCAACCCCTTTCTTTCAGCCGAACTCCCTTTCAGACCTCACACTGTCTCCTGCATCCCAGTACCGTACCCCATGTGCCCTTCTGTGCCCAACCTCCATCCTAGACCCTCCACAGACAAGTGCAGCCCTTGGGCATTTTCCAAAATCTTGGAGTGTCCCTCCCCACCAAAAACTATTGTTCACCCCTGTACTAGCCAGAGGCTGAGGCGGAAGCCGAGCTCTGAGCCACAGGCAGGGACGGGAATCCCGGCAGCTTCCCTTTGTGTTTCCCAGCAACCTCTGGCTGGGGGCTCAGGTCACAGCATTGGGAGTCTGGGACATTTTCACAGCCCTGCCCAAGGGGGGCTGGGGGCCTGGGTTAGAAATGGGGGCGCGGTCACACCCTGCCCATGGGCCTGCTCAGAAACTCAGCAGCTTTATCCCACCCTGTCTCCTCCCTCCCCCCGCCCAGCAGCTCCCTGAACCCCCTACCTGAGCAGGCTCCATCCCGGCCATTGCCCGGCCCCGGCCCCTGGCAGACGGGCGCTCTGGAGCGAACTCTCGACGTGTCTCCTCGGCCTGTTGGGGCGAGAGGGGCGATGGGGGAGGTGCCAGAAGGGGCCTGAGTCCCTGTCGCCCCCCGAGTCCCCCCAGGCCCTGCCCCCACAGACACGCGCTGGGACTCTCTGGGTTGGCCCTGTGGGAAGAAACCCAGTGAGTCTGTTACCCCCCCGGCCCGGCCCCTCCCCCTAGAACAAAACCCAGCGAGCCCCTTTGAATCCCCCGCAGCAGCATCTCTGAGCCCCGCACTGGGGAAAGAGCCGAGCCAAGGAGCCATTCTGGACTGTGGGCCCCGCAGTATCGTCACCCCCACTAGTGTCCCCTCCCCCACTCCAGCAGGGCGGTGCTTCCGCAGAGGCAGCAAGTGGCTTTTCCTCTCTCAGCTCCTCCCGGGGTCCCCGCAGAGTCAGGCTGCAGGGATGGAGCCGGGCAGGGCTAGTGGCAGCTGCCCCGGGCGGGGACTCGCAGCCAGCTCCGCCGGGAGCAGCCCGGGGCCAACCCCTCCCCCTGCAGCCCGGGGGCACCGGGGCGCCGCTCCCGGGGGGTCTCTCTTACCTGCCCCCCAAGCGCTGCCCGCCCTGGGGCAGGGGCAGGGCCTGGCCGGGCTGGGGGCGCTGCCCGGGGAGAGGCTCCTGGGGAGGGAGCAGCGGGACTGGCCCGGCCGGAGATTCCCCCTCCCGGCTGCAGCCCGGGCTCCGGGGCCCCGCAGCAGCCCCCGCCGGGGCTCGGGGATCCGGCCCGGAGCCTGGCCCCAGAGTCCCCGCGAGCAGCGGCGGCGAGTCGCTTCCTGCGGCCGGGCCGGAGCCAGCGATCGCTCCCCCCGCGCCTGCTGCTGCTGCTGCTGGGTCCTAGCGAGACACCCTTCAAGTTTTTCTTTGGTGCGGAATATTGTGGGGGTGGCCGTGTGTTAGCAGGGCAACCTTAGGGGACTTATCGGCCAGTTCCTGAAACTCGGGGAGGGAGGGGAACTGGCTGCCGCCCAGTACCACACTAAAGAGAAAGGTCAGTGAGAAACCAGACCCTGAGACTCAGTGTCCAGGGGGTAATAGGCACAGGGCAGGGCTGTAGGTCAGCCAGCTAGACAGGGAGGGCAGGCTAATGAGGGGATTCCGAGGTCAGAGGTCCCATCCTCCATGTGAGCTGGATTTGTCTGGCTCAGATAGAGTGGGGCAGAGTTAAGGAGAAATTAGGGGTCCAAGCTGCGCTGGGCAGCAAAGCCAGTCCAGCCTTGGAGACCCAGAGAGCAGATCCAAGCTGGGAGCAGGGCTGCCCTCACAGAGCCAGACTGACCTCCAGGCATCTGGCCTTTCCACTTCTGCACCTTGCCTAAGAGCACCACCTGCTGGACACCGTCAGCCACATTCACCAGCCAGCCACAGGCGGTGGCTGCAGCTGCACCAACAGAGGAAGGGAAAATACAGGACAATTCCCTCCCCCCCCCTTTTTTTTGAAAATGGGACACCTGGAAAAAAGTTTAAATAAGGGACTATCCTGTTAAAAATGGAATAGATGGTCAAGCAAGCTTTTCCTTTTTGTTTTAACCTCCTACCTATTCATTTAATTGGCTAAGCCCTAATTTTTGTGTTATGGGAAGGAGTAAGATGTGGTACACCAGCTCCCGAAATGTGTTCAGGAGAAAAGTGATACAGGCCTCTGGGAGGAGAATAAACACGAATGAGATTGCATGAGTGTGACTGGCAGGTCCCTCTTTGAAATGAGCAGGAGAAATCGCTGGCAGCAAAGGCTGCAACCCCCTTCCGTCAAAAAAACTCCGGTGATCTGAAGAAGAAAGCTCACGATACATGTTTTGTTAGTCCTATAAAGTGCTACCAGATCAGTTTTTGTTTTGTAAGTTTATCTTCAAAAACAAGTTTGTGGAGCGAGTCACAGACATTAAACCCAAGACTGAATCAATCGGAGCCGGCTTAAAAGAGGCATTGCAGACTAACTGCCTGAAGAAGTTGTTGGAGGTGGCTGTGGCCTTTGGAAAGCACAGGAACTAAGGCCAGAGAGGCAGCACCTTTTGTTTTAAAATCCCCATCCTACACAAAGTTGGAAACACAAAGGCCAACACTGAGCAGAACATCTCTCTTTGGTGCTAAACCCGCTACTAGTTGAGAAGAAATATCCCCAAGTCCTCAGTCTTCATGAGGAGCTGTGAGACATCCCTCAACAGTCAAAGTAACCAATACTCAGCTAGGCAAATGGTTGAAGAGCAGACGGAGCGTGTGTAGCAAAAATAATGTCAGTTTTTAAGGTCGACTTCCGTGATAAAGCAATTACACTACAGTATTTCTATGAGCTGAATTGAAGAATACCATTTTTATCACGTTTCCAGTGCAAATATTTGCAATAAAAGTAACATAAAATGAGCACTCCTTAGTTTGTTCTTTGCCGCTATAGAAATGAATATATTTGAAAACACGGAAAAACATCTCATTGGTATTCGACTGTTTAACAGTGTGATTCATTGAGTTCAATTTTTGTTTATATAATAATACATTTTTCAGAGTTCCTTTGCGCGAATTAACTGTGAGTAATCAATAGCGCAATCTTCTTCCAATTTTTGTAACAGTAAGACTTACATGTCAAACTTCTAGTCTATTGATCATGGAATGGAATGGGTTGAAATACCATTTACACACTTTTCTAACATGTCTTTAAATGCTGAATCATCTACAAGGTTCTTAACCATTTTGACCGTGTGTCACAAAATTTTAGGTCCTGTGAGAATTTCCCTATGTTTAGTGCCGTGTGATCTCTGTAAGCAATCGCATTTAGCCTTAGTGCAGGCACTCACAAGCTCCCCTTCCTACCTGGGCTGTCTGATGCTGAAGATTTATGAACGTTTTCTCACAGTCCAATCACATGTGGGGTAACTCCCCTGTGTGGACGGCTTCATGTTTCAGAAACTCTGAGCTCCATAAAAAAACATTTCCACCGTCTAAGCATTGACGGGGCCTGTCTCCTGTGTGGACTGCCTTATGTTTAAAAAGGCCTGACTTCCATTTGAAACATTTCCCACAGTCTGAACACTTATGGGGTCTCTCTCCGGTGTGAACTGCCTGATGGTTAACAAGATCGGGCCTCCGTATAAAACATTTCCCACAGTCCAAACACTGATGGGGTCTCTCTCCTGTGTGGATTTTCTGATGTGAAACAAGCCCGGACCTCCATTTAAAACTTTTCCCACAATCTAAACACTTATGGGGTCTCTCTCCGGTGTGCACTCCCTGATGGCTAACAAGGTCAGGCCTCCGTATAAAACTTTTCCCACAGTCTAAGCACTTATGGGGTCTCTCTCCTGTGTGGATTCTCTGATGGGAAACGAGGGCTGACTTCCATTTGAAACTTTTATCACAGTCTAAGCACTGATGGGGCCTCTCTACAGTGTGGATTTTCTGGTGTGAAACAAGGGCTGACCTCCATATAAAACTTTTCCCACAGTCTAAACACTTATGGGGTCTACCTCCTGTGTGAAGTGCCTGATGCGAAGCAAGAGTTGATCTCCATTTGAAAGTTTTCCCGCAGTATGAACACTTATGAGGTCTCTCTCCTGTTTGGACAGCCTGATGGCTAACAAGGTCAGACTTCCGTATGAAACTCCTTCCACAGTCTAAGCACTTATGGGGTCTCTCCCCAGTGTGTACAGCCTCATGTAAAACAAGGGCTGACCGCTTTATGAAACTTTTTGAACAGATTGAGCACTTATATGGTCTGTCTCCTGTGTGCACTGCCTGATGTAAAACAAGGTCTGACCTCCATATGAAACTTTTTCCACAGTCTAAACACTTATGGGGCCTCTCTCCAGTGTGTATTGCCTGATGTAAAACAAGGGCTGACTTCCATATGAAACTTTTCCCACATTCTAAACATTTATGGGGTCTGTCTCCCGTATAGATTCTCTGATGTGAAACAAGAGCTGACTTCCATTTGAAAGTTTTCCCACAGTCTAAACACTTATGGGGCCTATCTCCTGTGTGTATTGCCTGATGTCTAACAAGGTCGGACCGCCATATAAAACTTTTCCCACAGTCTAAACACTTATGGTCTGTCTCTCCTGTGTGTACTGCCTGATGAAACACAAGGGTGGATCTTCGTTTGAAACTTTTTCCACAATCTAAGCACTTATGGGGTCTCTCTCCAGTGTGGATTTTCTGATGGGAAACAAGGCCTGACTTCCATTTGAAACCTTTCCCACAGTCTAAGCACATATGGGTTCTCTCTCCTGTGTGGATTTTCTGATGTGAAACTAGGGCTGACCTCTGCATGAAACTTTTCCCACAGGCTAAGCATTTATGGGGTCTCTTTCCTGCGTGGCTTGTCTCATGCACATTCAGGGCTGATTTCCAATTCAAATGGTTCCCTCCCTCAAGGTTTTGAGAGCCTCTCTCTCCTATTTGGCTTCTCCCATGAGCATGAAGATCTGAGCTGTTATTGACTCTTTCCTCATGGTCCAAATATTGAAGTGGTTTTTCTCCGGTATCTACTGTCTCAATTGTAATTAGCTCTGGGCTCAGAATAAATCCCTTCATATAACCAAGCCATTCATGGTGTTGCATTTCTTTGGGATTTGTCTGCTGGGCTGTGACATCTCTGTGCTCTTCCCCACATCTAATAGATTCATTCGTTTGCTCACTTGGGTGGTTTCTCAGCAGCCTCTCCGGCCTGGGCCAATTTCCCCAGGCTTCTCCCTGTTCCAAGCACTGGGAAACATTCCCTTCAGCTCTTCCCACAAAGGTTGCCTGCGGTTCCATTTCCCCAGGAACTTCCTGCTGTTGATTCACCTCTTCAGTCTCACTCGTGGTCTCATCACCTGCTGGGAGAGAGACAATCCAGGCAGGAGTCACTGACCTGGGGAGAAAGAGGAACAGCACCAAGGGAAAACCCAACAAACTGAAGTTGCTCAGACCCAGCATTTGGATTGTCTTTCCTCATCCCACAAAAACACTCCTAGGGGAGGAAAAATGGGAAGGAAACTCCTGCAGCTAAGAGGCCTGGTGGAAAACTGTGAGCAATATCAGCTGACCACACCCTGCCCTGCGTCAGAGGAGGCAAAATTCAGGGAAATTACTGATACCACATTTTTAGTGTCCTCAACGTTTTCTTTCATTCGCCAGCTTCCTTCTGTGTTACTAACCGGTGCAGGTGCCTCTTGTTATCTCGCTCTCCGCCCTGGCCTGGACGTCGGGCACCCAGGGCTCTTCCCCTCGTTCCAACTGCGCGATCAGCTCAGGTTTGGGAACGGAAAACCCTGCGCAGGGGGTGAAATCAAAGCAGATCAGGACGCATGGATGTTAGGGAGATCGTCTGTCTCAAGGGACATTCCGTGAGTGGAACCTGTCCCCGGGCTCTGCTGGGGAATGTGCAATCCAAGAGGACGGGAACATGGTCACTGAGCCTCCTGGGGAGAGGCAGACTCTGAGGCCCTTGCTGACATTCACAGCTCCGCAATGAAACCCCTGCCTATTTCTAAGCCTGTGGCACCAAAATCCTTCCCCACGGCTGGAGCTCGTCCCTAGGAGGGAGGGAAACAGAGATTCTGGGTGGGAGTGAGAAACAACACAGACAGGAGGATACATGGCCCCTCCGCCTTGAAATCTAGAGGGGCCGGGTGGGGATGATTTAGCACGTCCATTAGGGTTTGACACCCTGGTCTCACTGCACAGGATGGGGAGATGCAAGTCGCTCTCCCCCGGCAGCTGTGCCCATGGAACCCATTCCTGTCCAGGCCACCTGAGCAGGGAAGAACCTGACCCGTGTCGGACACGCAGACCCCACGGCTCCTAATCCCCGAGGGGCCAGGACGCCCTTACCCAGCGAGGTCACCGCCTCGTAGTTCTCCTGCATGACGTCCCTGTAGAGGGCTCTCTGAGCGGGGCCCAGCAGCGCCCCCTGCCCCTGGGTGAAATACACAGCCACCTCCTCGAAGGTCACCCGCATCTGCAACAACAAGAGTCCCTCACTGACCAGCCATAATCCCTGTAAAATCCCATCCCCAGACTGTTTAGAGCAGCCAGGAGGCTTCAGGGGATGGGCAGAGAGATCCTCCTCCCCCTCCCCCCCAGCAGACAGAGGGCAGGGCCTTCTCCCTGGCCACACACCTGCTAGCCAGAGGCTGAGGCGGAAGCCGAGCTCTGAGCCACAGGCAGGGACAGGAATCCCGGCAGCTTCCCTTTGTGTTTCCCAGCAACCTCTGGCTGGGGGCTCAGGTCACAGCATTGGGAGACTGGGATATTTTTCCAGCCCCACCCAGGGGGTCTGGGTTAGAAATGGGGGCACGGTCACCCCCCCCCCCGTCTATTGCCCTCCCTGTCTCCTCCTTGCCCCTTCCTCCCCCTGCCCAGGAGCTCCCTGAGCCCCCTACCTGAGCGGGCTCCATCCCGGCCATTGCCCGGCCCCTGGCAGATGGACGCTCTGGAGCAAACTCTCGACGTGTCTCCTCAATTTGTGGGGTGAGGGGGGAGGTGTCAGAAGTCTCTGTGACCCCCCTCAATTCCCCTCAGACTCTGCCCCTGCAGACACGCGCTGGGACTCTCTGGCTCTGCCCTGTGGGAAGAAACCCAGTGAGTTTGTTACCCCCCGGCCCGGCCCGGCCCCTCCCGCTAGAACAAAACCCACCGAGCCCCTTTGAGCCCCGTGCTGGGAAAAGAGCAGAATTGAAGCCTATTTGGGCTGTGGTCCCCAGTGTCCTGTCACCCCCCCGCTAGCCTAACCCCTTCCCCACCCAAGCAGGGGGTGTTTTCCCAGCCAGCCCAGAGTCTCCACTGGTGCCGAGGTGGGAACATGGCCCCTGGGAGGAGCGTGTGAGGCTTCCCCAAGAGTCTTGACCATGTAGACTCCCTGCCGTGGGGAGAGGGAGCCCCAACGGGAGACACGCCCTACACCCAAGTTTTGCCTGGCTCCAGGGCACCGCAACTGGGACTCTGTGACCCAGGGCTGTAGGACACCCCCGTGCCCTGGCCAAGCGCCGGTTGCTTCCCCTAGCAGGTGAGTGAAGAGGTGGGGAGGAGGAGCCAGGTGATTTGCGTCTCATGAAAACATCCCTGTCAGCTTTGGATACAAACACAGAGACTATCCCGTAGCTGCTTCCCCACCTTTCTGGATGCTTTGGAACAAGCTGGAGACACCACAGGCCAGTGTGTGCCAAGCCCCGGGCACACGTGTGTGTTGCACAGACCGGGCCTGGCACCTTTGTGAGCATCCCAGGCACAGACTCGCTGCCCTGCCCGTCGGCTCGTGGGGCAGCCGCGACAGCCCCTGCGGCCTTTGTGGGTCGCACTGTCCTGCCAGCGCCTCTGCTGCTCCCCCGCCTGATTGGGCCCTAGAGACCCCCCCTCTCCCAGGCCCCCTTCCCCGCCTGATTGTGTCTCAGGGATGCCCCCGCTGGGCCGGCCAGTTTGGCTCCTGCTCCCGCCCCCAGGCCCACGGGGAAGCGGGGGGGCGGGGCAGCAGATCGCGCTGAGCAGCAGCCTCCGCCCCCCGCGCGGCCCGGGAGGACAAAGCGGGGGGCGGGCAGCGCGTGGTAACGTGACCCTGGCTCCCCCCCCCCCCCCAGGTGTGGGTCCTCCACCCCGCCCAGGCGGGCGGCAGCTGCCCTGGATCCGGGCCGGGAGCAGCCCGGGGCCAACCCCTCCCCCTGCAGCCCGGGGGCACCGGGGCGCCGCTCCCGGGGGGTCTCTCTTACCTGCCCCCCAAGCGCTGCCCGCCCTGGGGCAGGGGCAGGGCCTGGCCGGGCTGGGGGCGCTGCCCGGGGAGAGGCTCCTGGGGAGGGAGCAGCGGGACTGGCCCGGCCGGAGATTCCCCCTCCCGGCTGCAGCCCGGGCTCCGGGGCCCCGCAGCAGCCCCCGCCGGGGCTCGGGGATCCGGCCCGGAGCCTGGCCCCAGAGTCCCCGCGAGCAGCGGCGGCGAGTCGCTTCCTGCGGCCGGGCCGGAGCCAGCGATCGCTCCCCCCGCGCCTGCTGCTGCTGCTGCTGGGTCCTAGCGGGAAACCCACCTCCCTGAGATTCTGTCAGGGAACATCAACCCTGCAACGCTCTTAGGAGTACGATGAACTAGCTATCCTGCCTTTTTCCAGCAAGCCCATTATTTCGGGCTTGCTATTCCGACATCCCTGTACATCTCATTCCAGGAGGAGTGGGGGACGTGTGGAATAGCTCATTATTGCAAAATCTGATGCGGTGTAGACTGCCTCAAATTTCAAAAATAAGCTATTTTGAAATAGCTTTGAAAGAAGATACACAACGGCTAAGTCTACACGGGCATGATTTTCCGGAAATGCTTTTAATGGAAAAGTTTTCCGTGAATAGCATTTTAGGAAAAGCGCGTCTAGATTGGCAGGACGCTTTTCCGGAAAAGCACTTTCCAATCTAGACGCGCTTTTCCGCAAAAAGCCCCAATCGCCATTTTCGCGATTGGGGCTTTTTTGCGGAAAACAGTCCTGTGCTGTCTACTCTGGCCCTTTTGCGCAAAAGTCTTTCGGAAAAAGACTTTTGCCCGAACGGGAGCAGCATAGTATTTCCGGAAAAGCACTGATGATTTTACAGTAGATCGTCAGTGCTTTTCCGGAAATTCAAGCGGCCAGTGTAGACAGCTGGCAAGTTTTTCCGGAAAAGTGGCTGATTTTCCGGAAAAACTTGCCAGTCTAGACGCAGCCAGCTAGTGTAGCTTGCATTGCGTTTCTTATTCTGAGTTACGGCCCACTGTAGACGCAACCTCATGCCCAGCAGTGGGGAGCCAGGGCTGGGTGCAGAGAGCAGCTGGGAAGAGCAAACAGGGACTCAGGGAAAAGGGCCCAACAAAAGCAGTCCCCGTGCCCCTCCCCCAGCCAAGAGGTGTTGCAGGCCAGCCTGGGATCCAGGGAACCTAATCCCCGTCGGGGGAGAGGAGCATGCTGGGAAGAAAGGCCCAGCCACCCAGGGCCTGAGGGTGTGTGGCCCCCACCCCAGCACACGTCTGATCTTGCAGCCCCGCCAGGCCCGGAAGCCAGTGCTGAATTTATGCACAAGCCAAGTCAATGGCAGCTCAGGGCCTCAGATTATGAGGGGCCGCTCAATAAGAAAAAAGACTCCGTTTCATTTTGGGGTACTTCTAAGGGGCCTCTTCACCTTGACACAGCGTAGGGCCTCAGCATGTCTGAATCTGGCCCTGCTGGATGCTGTTTGTGGTTTTCCCAGGGCTCAAGGGATCCCAATAAGAGTGAGGTTCGGGTCCCCTAGGAATCCTGGGCCTAGCTTTGCTGACTTAAGGGGACTGTGCCGCACAGGAGGCGGGAGCAGTCCTCAGGGTCAGACAGATCTCTGGGGAAAGAGGATGGGAGCAAGGACTCAGATCTTTTCCAGAGCCATTTCCACCAGAGTGGGGTACAGGGTGGGAAAGTTCCCCACAGCGGAGCACCATCCCCCTCCTTACCTCTGTGCATACGTATTGCTTTCTCCAGAGGGGAATTTCATTATTTTAGGGAAAAGTGTCCCAGTAGCACTCGGGCAGGAGGGACGGGGGGGTTCTGGCATTTCTACAGGAGGGTCTGAGTTCTGACAGTTCCCAAGTACAATGAAGGTTACAGGAGTCAGAGTAAGAAGTCCTCCAACTTGGCAGTTTTTTGACATTATTTCGAAATAACTGCCTGCTGTGTTGACCCAGACTAAGTTATTTTGAAATAAAGTTGCTGTGTAGATGCACCCTCCCAGTACTAAAAGAAAAGGGAAAGGGCCCGTGTGAAACCCAGAGCCTGAGACTAATAAAGAGGCGGGAACAGTGCTCCAAGGTGCCTTATTGACAGAGCAGTGAGCCTATCAGGGAAGCAGGAGGCCAAGGTGCTGTTGTCCTCTGTGTGAGCTGGAGGGGGCCGGGTCGGCATAGGGCAGGAGGCACTGAGGCCAGGGCAGAGCTGGGAGCAGAGCAGCCCCAGCCAGAAGCAGAGAAGCGCAGCCCAGGGAGCTGGGGCTGGAGCAGTCCCGAGCCGGTTGCATTGAGTAACTGAGAGGGACAGGGGGACTCTGGACAATGGGCTTAAAGTAGGGAGACACCTCTAGCCATCCAGCCAACAGCCCTTGCATGCTGGAGAGGGAGGGGATCATAAACCACACAGGAGCCACTAACACCCTGGGAAGAAAGGTCCTGTCACTTGGAGCCTGAGGGACTGTGACCACCACCAGACCAGGTGTCTGACCCGCAACACAAGCCAGGGCCTGGCCCAGACAGCTGACTAGGGGAGGAACAGCCGGTGACCTGCCCTTCCATGCTAGAGGCGGCTGTGATACCCCCTCCCTTGTGTGAGGCGATGGGTTTTCCTTTGCCCTTTCCCATTGGTTTCTGGTATGTTTGTAGCAGTGGCTTTTTGATAAATAACAAAGAGTCTAGTACAGGGCTACTCAACACGCAGCCCATGGGCCGTATGCGGCCCGCGGCCTGTTTGTTTGCAGCCTGCGGTGCGGTTCAGATTTATGCAGAGCTCAACATGCAGCCTGCAGGTGGGAGCCAAAACGAAAAAGTAGTTAATATCACGATCTTCTGATGCTATGTGTTTTAGTAGTTACAGTAAACTTCCGATAATCCGGCACCTTTAGGACCTAGGGGGTGCCGGATTATCAGATATGCCGGACTATCAGAAGGGGGGGCTATGAGGGGTCTGGAGTGGGGTGGGAGGGGATGCCACCCCAGACCCCTCATAGCCCCCCCTTACGATAGTCCGGCTCTGCCCCAGGCATCCCTGATTCAGCTGCTGCTGGTGAGTTTCAGCAGCAGCTGAATCGGGGATGCCTGCAATAGAGCAGCTGGGGTGCTGCCGGGTTGGTCCCGCAGCACCGAGGGGCGGCGCTAGGGCACCAACCCAGCAGCACTCCAGCTGCTCTTGGGGACGCCTGGGACAGAACAGCTGGGGTACTGCCCGGTTGGTCCCGTAGCGCTGCCCCTCAGGGCTGCGGGACCAACCCAGCAGCACCCCAGCTGCTCTGCCCCAAGCGTCCGGATTCAGCCTGCTGGTGAAACTGACGCTGCTGGTCAGTTTCAGCAAAGGCTGAATCCCCCCCCCTGGGGCAAAGCAGCTGGGGTGCTGCGGGGTTGGTCCCGTAGCGCTGCCACTCGGCACTGTGGGACCAACCCGGCAGCACCCCAGCTGCTCTGCCCTAGGGGTCCCCAAGTCAGCCGCTGCTGAAACAGATCAGCGGCTGATTCCAGGAAGCCCCGGGCAGAGCAGCTCTGCCCGGGGCTTCCTGGAATCAGCCGCTGATCTGTTTCAGCAGCGGCTGAATCGGGGACCCCTGGGGCAGAGCAGGTAGGGTCCTGCCGGGTTGGTCCCACAGCGCCATTCTTTGGCGCTGCGGGACCAACCCGGCAGCACTCCAGCTGCTCTGCCCCAGGCGTCCCCAAGAGCAGCTGGGGTGCTGCCGGGTTGGTCCCGCAGCCCCGAGGGGCAGCGCTACGAGACCAACCCGGCAGCACCCCAGCTGCTCTGCTCCCAGCTTCCCTGATTCAGCTGCTGATCAGTTTCAGCAGCAGCTGAATGGGGGAAGCCTGTCCAGCTGCCCCAGCACTTCCGGGTTCCTGATGGTGCCGGACCATCAGAAGTCCCGGAGCACTGGATGCCGGACTAATGGAGTTTTACTGTACATTCCCAGACTGTCATTGCTCATTAAAAGTGCTGTCCTAGAGGTGGAAATGGGGTAACGATTGCATTTTATTAATAGCAGCAGAACTGACTTAAATGGGGCCTGCATGTGGTGTAGTCTTGCCTTAATCTTTATATTCATGCCCGTCAGTGTGAAAGAAACTATTTGCATATATATTTGCATGTCTATGCAACCACACTTAAGTTGTGGCCCTCCGGACGTGCTGTGAGTGTCATTGTAGCCCCCCGGGCTTCCAAAGTTGAGAGGCCCTGGTCTAGTGGTACCTTAAAGTCTAATAAAGCATTATACTCCAGTCATCTGAAGAAGTGGGTTTTGCCCACGAAAGCTCATGATACCATCTACATGGTTTGTTAGTTGTTAAGGGGCTACTGTTTGTTGTTTTGGACTAACTCTGCTACCCCTCTGAAGCTGTTTAATACACGGCATTTATTCTGAACTGAAGACCATGGGAAGGGGTGGGGGCAGGGAGAAAGTACCCCAGAGGGGAGATGCTCTAGCCCCTGTTCTGAGATGCGGGCAGCCCCTCAAAACCCCTGAGCCCAGCCGTGTTGGCGTGACAAGGACTTTGTCAGGAAGGGAAGTCCTGGAGGAGAGGCAGGCTCTGGATGAAGGAAGTGGGAGGGAGGACTCGGATCCTTCTGTAACCCACCTCTGGGCGTATTGACTGGCTTCACCTCCCGGCCCCCCTTCCATCCTAGCTCCGGGCTGGCTGCGTCTGTGAGTGGGGCAGAGCCAGGCCCAGGGGCGCAGCGCAGCGCGGATGGCGGGTGTCTCGCTAGGACCCAGCAGCAGCAGCAGCAGCAGGCGCGGGGGGAGCGATCGCTGGCTCCGGCCCGGCCGCAGGAAGCGACTCGCCGCCGCTGCTCGCGGGGACTCTGGGGCCAGGCTCCGGGCCGGATCCCCGAGCCCCGGCGGGGGCTGCTGCGGGGCCCCGGAGCCCGGGCTGCAGCCGGGAGGGGGAATCTCCGGCCGGGCCAGTCCCGCTGCTCCCTCCCCAGGAGCCTCTCCCCGGGCAGCGCCCCCAGCCCGGCCCGGCCCAGCCCCTGCCCCAGGGCGGGCAGCGCTTGGGGGGCAGGTAAGAGAGACCCCCCGGGAGCGGCGCCCCGGTGCCCCCGGGCTGCAGGGGGAGGGGTTGGCCCCGGGCTGCTCCCGGCGGAGCTGGCTGCGAGTCCCCGCCCGGGCCCGGGCTCCAGCCTGGGCGGGGCGAGGGAGCCACACCTGGGGCTGGGGGGCAGAGGGGCTTTTTCTCATGCCTGTGGCAGGCTCTAGCTCCCATGTCCCAGGGCCATGTGCTTAAATGCGCGGGGCCTGGACAGGGCCACTCTGCAGTGTTCCCTCTGGTTGTGCCCATGTGGGGAATGAATTTTGTTTTGCGCACCAAGGTGCAGGCAAGGAGGGACCCCCCCCCCATCCATACTGGTGCAAAGGACGAAACTCATTCCACATACGAAGGGTGTGTGGTGGGGATGGGACCAAGGTGTGGAAGAGGACTCAAAGCTTGCACAGAGGTGAGTGCTCCGTTTTTGGGGTGCAGGCTGTGGGATGGGGCTGGGGATCAAAGAAATCATAGCACACTCGAACTAGAAGGGACCTCGAGAGGTCATCAAGTCCAGTCCCCTGCCCTCATGGCAGGACCAAGCACTATCTAGACCAGTGTTTCTCAACCAGTGGTATGAGTACCCTTTGGGGTACTTGAGAGAAGTCCGGGGAGTGCATCAACACAACTGAAATTTGGAGAAAACGGAACTTTTGTTTGAAGTTTTACAGCGCTTTCTTATTTTTGTACTTTTTACACCCAAAAATTTCATCACTTGCCCAGCTGTGATTAAGCTGTTTAAACGAATGTGTTGCAATGGTAGAAAAAAATTGTGTGTCTGAAAACTGTAGCTAGTGGGGGTACTTATAATTTTTTTAAAGGGGTACTTTATAACAAAAGATTGAGGAACACTGAGTTAGACCATTCCTGGTAGATGTCTGTTCAACCTGCTCTTAAATATCTCCAGGGATGGAGATTCCACAACCCCCCTAGGCAATTTATTCCTGTGTTTGACCACCCTAACAGTCAGGAAGTTTTTCCGATTGTCCAACCTAAACCTCCCTTGCTGCTGTTTAAGCCCATTGCTTCTTGTCCTATCCTCAGAGGCCAAGGAAAACAATTCTCCCCCCCCCCATGACACCCTTTCAGGGATGAGAGTTTTGGGGTACCATGCTGCCCTAGGGAGAGGGCACTTCCTCCATTGCACTTTCACTGCAGCAGTTTGGGGCCAGGTAGGAGCCACACTTACCGAAACCTTGGAGTGGCCTCCCGCATCAGAAATGATTGTCCATCCCCCCTTAGTGTGTTGTTATTTTGTGTCTCTATTTGGCACCCTTGTACTCTTTCTCATGCCCATTTATGCCCAGAACTTGGTTCCCAAATACTCACTCATGGCCTGAAGTTTCAAGGTTGGAAGCACCTGGGTATGTCCCTATGCCCTAAATGCCTTGTCGTGTCCGGCATAACATGATTTTCAAAAGGATGTTTCAATGATCTGTTTCTATTGAATAGCGATATGCCACCCCTAGGTACCTTGGCAGCCGCAAGGATTTCAGTCCCAGAAGCTGTGCCCCCAAATAGGTAGGTACGCAGGAACAAAGTCAGTTAGTTTATTTTATTACCTTTCTGTGTCTGAGCCTTCTTGCTTTTACTGCCACCCTGCCCGACGGAGCCATCCATCTAGAATAGTTGTACGATCCTGGAACATTTGCTGCCGTTGGGCACTTCTAAGAACATGTGGTCCCCCTCCATCACTTGCAATTCAAAATTCATTTGAAAATCTTGATTCTGTAAGTAAATCCCTATTCTGCATGCACTGAAGTGCCCACTTGGCTTTTCTATGGCTTCATTATGGCACGCCTTGCTGTTGGTATTTCTACCGCAGTCTTTACACCGCTAATTGCCTATCTTAAGTAGGGGTGTACAATTTCGATTAACTGGCTAATCGAATAGTCGATGCACTTTGCGTTAGGTATTCGATTAGTCGACAAGGACGCCTCTGCCTTTAAAGAAGAGCAGCAGCCCCGGGGTTGTTGCTACACTTAAGGCAAAAGCGCTGCAGGGAGCAAAGGGTGCTGCATTTCAAAGCGGCAGTGCCACAAGGAGCTTGGGGTCTGGCCCTAGGCTCCATGTGGCACTGCCGCTTTGAAGCACCCATACCGCTTCCCCCCACGCCTTGCTGCCTCTGTCTGATAGAGGCAGCAAAGCGGGGGAGCAACTAGTCATTCACCTCCCTAATCTTAAATTCACGGCCTTTTCTTTGCCTCCGTTGATTGTGGCAACACATTTCAAGGATGTTCTCGATTTCAGCAAATGTTCTGATCCGTGTTGCCAGCACGCCCAGGGGGTGGAGTTTGGGGTGGCTTTTCTGGCTCCCATCCCCCGTGTGGGGGCTGAGGCATAGGCTGGAGTTGGCTCTGCTGGCTTCCCTTCCTACTCCCCTTATGTAGTTAACTGGGTTCCTTCCTAGCAGGGCAGAGCCAGAGAGTCCCAGCGCGTGTCTGCAGGAGCAGAGCCTTCGGGGGGGGGGACAGGGACTTAAGCCCCTTCTGACACCTCCCCCATCGCCCCTCTCTCTCCCAACAAGCCGAGGAGACACGTCGAGAGTTCGCTGCAGAGCACCCGACTGCCAGGGGCCGGGGCCGGGCGATGGCCGGGATGGAGCCCGCTCAGGTAGGGGATTTCAGGGAGCTGCTGGGTGGGGGAGGGAGGAGACAGGGTGGGATAAAGCTGCTGAGTTTCTGAGCAGGCCCGTGGGCAGGGTGCGACCGCTCCCCCATTTCTAACCAGACCACCCTGGGCAGGGCTGTGAAAATGGCCCAGACTCCCAATGCTGGGACCTGAGCCCCCAGCCAGAGGTTGCTGGGAAACACAAAGGGAAGCTGCCGGGATTCCTGTCCCTGCCTGTGGCTCAGAGCTCGGCTTCCGCCTCAGCCTCTGGCTAGCAGGTGTGTGGCCAGGGAGAAGGCCCTGCCCTCTGTCTGCTGGGGGAGAAAGGGGATCTCTCTGCCCTTCCTCTGAAGCCTCGTGGCTGCTCTAAACAGGCTGGGGATGGGATTCTACTTTAACCACCCAGAGCGTCAGTGGTTTTTTCCCATAACAACTGGGATGGTGGCTGGGGCTGCAGGCAGTGGGTGAGGGACTCTTGTTGTTGCAGATGCGGGTGACCTTCGAGGAGGTGGCTGTGTATTTCACCCAGGGGCAGGGGGCGCTGCTGGGCCCCGCTCAGAGAGCCCTCTACAGGGACGTCATGCAGGAGAACTACGAGGCGGTGACCTCGCTGGGTAAGGGCGTCCTGGCCCCTCGGGGATTAGGAGCCGTGGGGTCTGCGTGTCTGACACGGGTCAGGTTCTTCCCTGCTCAGGTGGCCTGGACAGGAATGGGTTCCATGGGCACAGCTGCCGGGGGAGAGCAACTTGCATCTCCGCACCCTGTGCAGTGAGACCAGGGTGTCAAACCCTAATGGACGTGCTAAATCATCCCCACCCGGCCCCTCTAGATTTCAAGGCGGAGGGGCCATGTATCCTCCTGTCTGGGTTGTTCCTCACTCGCACCCAGAATCCCTGTTCCCCTCCCTCCTTGGGACGAGCTCCAGCCATGGGGAGGGCTCTGGGCTCTGCAGGTTTAGAAACAGGCAGGGGTGTAACTGCAGAGCTGTGAGTGTCAGCAAGGGCCCCAGACTGCCCAGATCCTGGGAACTCCTGAGGGCGTCACAATTCCTCTCACGTCCCCACACGTCTGCCTCTCCCCAGGGGTCTCAGTGACCATGTTCCCGTCCTCTTGGGTTGCACATTCCCCAGCAGAGCCCGGGGACAGGTTCCACTCACGGAATGTCCCTTGGGACAGACGCTCTCCCCACCCTCCCTGCGCCCTGATCTGCTCTGATTTCACCCCCTGTGCAGGGTTTCCCGTTCCCAAACCTGAGCTGATCGCCCGGCTGGAACGAGGGGAAGAGCCCTGGGTGCCCGACCTCCAGGCCGGGGAGGAAAGAGAGATCCTGAGAGGCACCTACAGAGGTGAGGACTGACACACAAAATATTGGGTGAATGAAGGAAAAATTTGAGAACCTCAAAAATGAGGTGTTGGTAATTGACCTTGCTCCTTCCTCTTCTCATAGTTTCCCACCAGGCCTGTTACCTGCAGTAGTTTCCTTCCCATGTTTCCTTCCCCATGAGTGTTTGTGTGTTACATGGAGGAACAATCCAAATATTTGGTCTGTGCAACTTCAGTGTGTTGGGTTCACCATTGGTGCTGTTCCTCTTTCTCCCCAGCTCAATGACTCCTGCCTGAATTGTCTCTCTTTCACAGCAGGTGTTCAGACAGTGCATTTAAAGGAGGAAGAGTCTCAAGATGAGGAAGATCCAGGAGAGATGGAACTGCAGGCGACCTTTGTGGGAAGAGCTGAAGGGAATGTTTCCCAGTGCCTGGAACAGGGAGAAGCCTGGGGAAACTGGCCCAGACCGGAGAGGCTTCTGGGACATTACTCAACTGAGCAAATGGATGAATCTGTTAAATGCGGAGAAGGACACAAGGATCCCACAGCCCAGCAGACAAACCTCAAGGAAGAGAAACACCAGGAATGGCTCGGTTATGGGAAGGGATTTTTTGTGAGCCCAGAGCTTATTACAATGCAGACAGTGGATACCGGTGAGTAACCCCGTCAACGCTTGGACTGTGGGGAAAGCATCAATAACAGCTCCGATGTTAATACTCACGGAAGAGAGGGGCTGTCAATGCCTTGAGGGCGGGAACTGTTTGACTTGGAAGTCAGTCCTCATTGTGCATGAGACATGTCACAGAGAGAGACCTCATAAGTGCTTAGACTGTGGTGAAACTTTCAGAGAGATGTCAGCCCCGGTTAAACACCAGGCCATGCACACAGGAGAGAAACCCTATCCGTGTTTAGATTGTGATGAAAGTTTCATGTGGTGGTCGCCCCTTGTTGTACATCTGAAATCCACACAGGAAAGAGACCCCATAAGTGCTCAGATCATGCACAATTCGAGTGTTGGTATAGAAGGGTATAGCTGGCTCAGGACGCATAGGGTATAAATGGGCGTAAACTGCAGCAAGAGACGGTTAACATGGACGTGAGGGAAAGCTTCCTACCTGTCAGGGTGGTTAAACACTGGAATAAATTGCCTAGGGAGGTTGTGGAATCTCCATCCCTGGAGATATTTAAGAGCAGGTTAGACAGACATCTCTCAGGGATGATCTAGACAGTGCTTGGTCCTGCCGTGCGGGCAGGGGGCTAGACTCGATGACCTCTCGAGGTTCCTTCCAGTTCTAGCGTTCTCTGACTCTATATAGAATCTCCTCCCCCACCAGTGGTGTGTCAGCAGTCGTGTGTGTGAGAGAGACAGAGACCATCCTGGCCTGGAGAGGGAGAGGGGGAGGGAGGAGAGGGGGGGGGAGGGAGAGGGGGGGGGAGGAAGAGAGAGAGAGAGAGAGAGAGAGAGAGAGAGATCACCCTGTTGTGTGTGTATATGTGTGAATAACAAAATCATTTTACCAATCACTGTTTCCACTCAAATTTTGCCTTAATCTCTCATATCCACACTCATTGCATGTTTTGAACTTCTTCATATTTAAGAAAATTGCAGCCCGCAAAGAAAACCCGGAATTCCCATGTAAGGGCCTGTCTTGAGTAAAAATATCTTGCAAGTCTATTACGAGTCCACTGTCAAGGACATGATCAGAAAACAACTCGTCCACACCTAATAAACTCTCTGTGGGCAAAATGTTCAAGGCAACCTCAAAATCTGAAGAAAGCTCAGGTGCTACATAGATTCAAAATCCCAGTTCCTTTCCCGTCTAACCTTGGAGGTGCCCCGAGTCCAAACTTTGGCAGATAAAGTTCTCAAGTACCTACATTTGTGCAACTGCACCTCCAGCACGCCAGCCCTTTGCCCTGAACCCCCGCCCCCTCTCTACAAGGACGTCATGTGGGAGAACTATGAGGCGGTGACCTCGCTGGGTAAGGGCGTCCCGACCCCTTGGGGATTAGGAGCCGTGGGGTCTGCGTGTCCGACACGGGTCAGGATCTTCCCTGCTCAGGTGGCCTGGACAGGAATGGGTTCCACGGGCACAGCTGCCGGGGGAGAGCGACTTGCATCTCCGCACCCTGTGCAGTGAGACCAGGGTGTCAAACCCTGATGGACGTGCTAAATCATCCCCACCCGGCCCCTCTAGATTTCAAGGCAGAGGGGCCAAGTATCCTCCTGTCTGTGTTGTTTCTCACTCCCACCCAGAATCCCTGTTCCCCTCCCTCCTTGGGCCAAGCTCCAGCCATGGGGAGGGCTCCGGGCTCTGCAGGTTTAGAAACAGGCAGGGGTGTAACTGCAGAGCTGTAAGTGTCAGCAAGGGCCCCAGACTGCCCAGATCCTGGGAACTCCTAGGGAGGGCGTCTCAATTCCTCTCACCTCCCCGCACACCTGCCTCTCCCCAGGGGCTCAGTGACCATGTTCCCGTCCTCTTGGGTTGCACATTCCCCAGCAGAGCCCGGGGACAGGTTCCACTCACGGAATATCCCTTGGGACAGACGCTTTCCCCACTCTCCCTGCACCCTGACCTGCTCTGATTTCATCCTCTGCAGGGTTTCCCGTTCCCAAACCTGAGCTGATCGCCCGGCTGGAACGAGGGGAAGAGCCCTGGGTGCCCGACCTCCAGGCCAGGGAGGAAAGACAGATCCCAACAGGCACTTGCACAGGTGAGGACTGACGCACAAATCATCAGATGAATGAAAGAAAAATTTGAGAACCTCAAAAAGGAGGTGTTAGTAATTGCCCTCAGTCCTTCCTGTTCTCTCGCAGGGCTGGGTGTGGTCAGCAGACAGTGCTCACAGTTTCCCGCCAGGCCTGTTACCTGCAGTAGTTCCCGTCCCATGTTTCCTTCCCCAAGAGTGTTTGTGTGGGAAACGGAGGAACAATCCAGATATTTGGTCTGTGCAACTTCAGTGTGTTGGGTTCACCTTTGGGTGCTGTTCCTCTTTCTCCCCAGCTCAATGACTCCAGCCTGAATTGTCTCTCTTTCCCTGCAGGTGTTGAGATTGTGTATATAAAGGAGGAGGAAGAGACTCAATATGAGGAAGATCCTGGGGAAATGGAACCGCAGGCGACCTTTGTGGGAAGAGCTGAAGGGAATGTGTCCCAGTGCTTGGGACAGGGAGAAGCCTGGGGAAACTGGCCCAGGCCGGAGATGCTGCTGGAAAACCACCCAAGTGAGCAAATGGACGAATGTCTTAAATGTGGGGAAGGACACAAACATCCCACAGCCCAGCAGACAAACCCCAAGGAAGAGGAGCGCCATGAAGGGCTCGGTTATGGGAAGGGAGCTTATTACAATTCAGACAGCCCATTATGGCTTGCGAGTGAGAGATCTGAATATGGCTCTTCTGGGGTTCACTTGAGGGTACAGGCTGACGTGGCGCATACAAAGAATTGTTCTTCCTCCCACCTCCTCGACCGCACTGACCTTCCTTGCACCTGGGAGGGAAGCAGTCGCTGGTGCTGGGCATTGACAGGGGACTAGGGCCGTGTGGCGGGCGGCTGGTGGAGCTCAGCTGCTTTGCGGCAATTTCCCTTCGCACCGCAGTGCTGGTTAAAGACCTGTTGTGGGGATGAGGCTCCCTGGGCACAGCGCTGCCAGAAGTGACCAGCTGCCTGTGTCCCCCTGTGATGACGTGTTGGGGTTCCCCCAACACTGCCTCCCCCCCCCCACCCATAGCAGCAAGAACAGACTCCGCCAGCCAGTAGAATAGAGAGGGTTTATTGCTTCTCCAGGATCCAGCACAGCAGAGACGTGATGTGTCTACAGGAGTTTGGGCCAGGATGTCTCAGACCCCGTGAGATGGGGTCCCTGGGCCCCTAGATTCCAACCCTCTCCTTAGACTGGTTCCTTCATGATTCCAGCCCAAGACTGCCCCTTCCCCCGAACACTCACTTCCCCAGTTCCCTCGCTGCCCCAACTCCTCTGACCGGTTGGGTCTTTGTCTAGGTGACTTAGGCAGCTCACCTGCTGAGCAGTGCTCACAGGCCAGTAGGGTTCATCCACAGCCCACAACCCGAGCACAGCAACCAGCAAGGTGCTGACACTACATCACAACATGTGGGTGAGTCAGTGGGACACTCACCTCGCAACGCAGGGGGAAACCAGCTTTCAGAGCTGACAGCACCCCCACTACGCCACCCCCACCCCAAGACAGTCCCATCTCCTTCTTCTGCAGTTGTGTGTGTGTGTGTGTGTGTGTGAGAGAGAGAGATAGCGAGAGAGAGATGGTTGGGGAGGGGGGAGAGAGGTAGAGAGAGAGAGATGGTTGGGGACGGGGCAGAGAGGTAGAGAGAGAGATGGTTGGGGAGGGGGGAGAGAGGTAGAGAGAGAGAGATGGTTCGGGGGGGAGGGGGGGAGAGAGAGAGAGAGAGAGATGGTTCGGGGGGGAGGGAGAGAGTGTGTGTGTGAGAGAGAGAGAGATAGCGAGAGAGAGATGGTTGGGGAGGGGGGAGAGAGGTAGAGAGAGAGATGGTTCGGGGGGGAGGGGGAGAGAGAGAGAGAGAGAGATGGTTCGGGGGGGAGGGAGAGAGAGAGTGTGTGAGAGAGAGAGAGATAGCGAGAGAGAGATGGTTGGGGAGGGGGCAGAGAGGTAGAGAGAGAGAGATGGTTGGGGACGGGGCAGAGAGGTAGAGAGAGAGAGATGGTTCGGGGGGGAGGGGGGAGAGAGAGAGAGAGAGAGAGATAACGAGAGAGAGATGGTTGGGGACGGGGCAGAGAGGTAGAGAGAGAGAGATGGTTGGGGACGGGGCAGAGAGGTAGAGAGAGAGAGATGGTTGGGGACGGGGCAGAGAGGTAGAGAGAGAGAGAGATGGTTGGGGACGGGGCAGAGAGAGAGAGATGGTTCGCGGGGGAGGGAGAGAGAGAGAGAGAGAGAGTGTGTGTGTGTGAGAGAGAGAGAGAGAGATAACGAGAGAGATGGTTGGGGAGGGGGGAGAGAGGTAGAGAGAGAGAGATGGTTCGGGGGGGAGGGAGAGAGAGAGAGAGAGTGTGTGTGTGTGTGTGTGTGTGTGTGTGAGTGAGATCACACTGGCTTGCCATGCGTGTATGTACACGTGTGAATAACAAAACCATTTTACCAATCACTGTTTCCACTCTAATTTTTCATAAACCTCTCTTATGCACACTCGTTGCCTGACTGTGTTGAGCTCCTTCATATTTAAAAAAAATTGCGGCTCACATTTACAAAGCAAATAGGCCCCTCCCCTCAAAATTCCCGCCTACGGGTCTGTCTTGAGCAAAAATATGACTTGCACGGTCTATGATGAGTCCACCGTTAAGGACATCATCAGAAAACAACTCGTCCACATCTAATAAACGCTCTGTGGGCAAAATGTACAAGACAACTTCAAAATCTAAAGGAAGCTTAAGTGCTACATCCCTTCAAAATCCCAATTTGTTGCCTGTCTAACCTTGAAGGTGCCAGGAGTCCAAACTTTAGCAGATAAAGTCCTCAAGTACCTAAATTAGTAGACCTGCACCTCCCGCACTCCAAAACTTTGCTTTGAACCCCTCATACTCCAGCCCCACACTTGAATTTCATATAGGTATTATTATATCATATATTCCTCTCCCTCCCTCCCCATAAGGCTGCAAGGTGGCAGGTTGTGATAGGACAGTACCTTAAAACATTTAAGTTACTTTCACCCCTGCCTTTAAAATTGTTCATTTTACCAACCATCCATCCTCCCCACTCATTGAGGGTTGTGCATATTCAATGTTTATTTGCTTGGTTGAGAAATCTTTCGTGATGCTGTACTATTCTCTGACCCCCTAACAGTGAGAATGGCGAAGAGGAAGAGAGATGACGAGTACCGAAATTTTCAAAAGGAGTGGACAGACTTGTATGCATTTGTGGATATGTCTGGCTCTCCCCAGTGTCTCATTTGCAGTAAGCGACTGTGCGCAAACAAAAAATGGAATTTAGAGCGACATTTCATGACAAAACATGCAGCATTTGCTACTAATTACCCCGAGGGTGACGCGCGAAAACAAGCCTGTGAGGAGCTGCAGCGGAAAATGAACATTGGACCCAACAATCTGCTGGCATTGTCAAAAAAAGGTGGAAGTTTAAATGCCGCAAGTTTTGCCGGCTCATACAGCATTATTCGAGAGGGGAAGCCTTTCACTTATGGGGATTATGTGAAGAGATGCATGCTAAAAATTGGCCACGAACTGTTTGATGAGTTTCACAACAAGGACAAAATATTACAGAAAATTCAAGATCTGCCATTATCGGCAAAAACGGTCCACGACAGAGCTTTGAAAATGGCCCATCAAATTGAGAAGGAACAAATGCAAAAGCTGAGGACAGCTGCTTATTTTTCGTTTGCTTTGGACGAGACAACCGACATATGTGACGTTAATCAGTTGTGTATTCTGGGGCGATATATTTGTGGAGATACTGTGCACGAAGAAATGATTGCAATACTACCAGTGAAAAACCAAAGGAGGGGGGAAGACATCCTCAAGACGGTGATGGACTTTGTAAACGAGAGAGAAATACCGTTGGATAATCTTGTGTCTGTGTGTACGGATGGTGCACCTAGCATGGATGGCAAGTACGGGCAATTCCTTCCTCTTTTGTCACAACAGCTGAACCGCCCGCTTTTGAACTTTCATTGCATTGTGCACCAGGAGGCACTTTGTGCGCAATCTTGTGGAACTGATCTCAGAAATGTAATGAGGCTGGTTGTTCGTATTGTCAACTGGATTCTTGCCCGCACCCTTAATCACCATCAGTTTCAGTCACTGCTTGAGGAAGTGAATTCCGAGTACCCTGATCTACTCATGCACAGCAACGTTCGCTGGTTATCTCGTGGCAAAGTTTTGTCTCGTTTTGCCTCCTGCATTAACGAGATTAAGTCCTTTTTGGATATGAAGGGTGTCAAGCACCCCGAGCTTTCAGACTGCGACTGGTTGCTCAAGTTTTACTATCTGGTCGACATTACCCGTCATTTGAATGACTTGAACCATAAGCTCCGAGGGCGAGGAAATACAGTCCTGACTCTGCAGCAGGCAGTCTTTGGATTTGAGTCAAAATTGACTGTCTTCCTCAAAGATATTGAGACAGGCAGACTCGCCCATTTCGAAAGATTACGAATGTTCCGTGACTCGTATCAGAGAGAGAATCCAAACAACAGCCTTGATTTGCAGCAGATTGCCGGGTTTGTTTCTGAGCTCCTGACGGCATTTAAGTCTCGTTTTGTTGACTTACGCAAACACACTGCTCTGTTTAAGTTTATGATTCGTCCACATAAAGCGTCCGTTGAAGAACTGGATTTGACCGTCATTCCAGGCATCTCAGTCAGCGATTTGGAAATGGAAATGGCCGATTTCAAGGAGTCGGATGTCTGGGTGGAAAAATTTGTCCAGCTGAACTCTAATTTGGAACATCTTGCTCGACAACGTGCAGAATTGGCAAAACTGCACAAATGGGCTGACCTGAAGAAATTGGAACAAGATGATAATCTGATTCTGCAAACTTGGAAAGAACTTCCTGTCACATTCCACAACATGCAGAATGTCAGCATGGCCTTACTTTCACTGTTTGGCTCTACCTACATGTGTGAGCAGGCTTTCTCTTATTTCAATCACATCAAAGGTACTTTGCGCTCAAGACTGACAGAGGACAGCCTGAATGCCTGCATGAAGCTGAAATTGACCAGTTACGATGTCAACTTCAAAGCAATGTGTGAAAAGATGCAGCAGCAGAAGTCCCATTAAATAAAATGTGCGAGAACAATGTTTCTCTGATGCTGCTATTAATCATCATGAGGGAGGTTGTGGAATCTCTATCTCTGGAGATATTTAAGAGCAGGTTAGATAGACATCTGTCAGGGATGGTCTAGATCAGTGGTCCCCAACCTTTCGAGGTTGTCGGGCGCCAGGGGGCGTGGCCGTTCGCCCGCCGGGCGCCAGGGGGCGGGGACACTTGCGCCCCGGGGGCGGCCCCCCCCATAGCCGCATGCCTGGGGGTGGCCCCCCCCCATAGCTGCATGCCTGGGGCCGGCGCTCCCCCCGCCCAGCGCCGCGCGCCCGAGGCCGGCGCTCCCCCCGCCAAGCGCCGCGCGCCCGGGGCCGGCGCTCCCCCCGCCAAGCGCCACGCGCCCGGGGTGGGTGCTCCCCCCGCCAAGCGCTGCGCGCCCGGGGCCGGCGCTCCCCCCCGCCAGCGCCGTGCGCCCGGGGCCGGCGCTCCCCCCGCCATGCGCCCGGTGCCAGGCCAGCCCCGAGCACCTGGCGGGCGCATGGAAATGCCCCCGCGGGCGCCATGGCGCCCGTGGGCACCGTGTTGGGGACCACGGGTCTAGATGGTACTGGGTCCTGCGATGAGGGCAGGGGACTGGACTTGATGACCTCTCGAGGTCCCTTCCAGTTCTAGTGTGCTATGATCGTATCATTCCAATTATCTATATTACATTGTATATTTTGAGTCCTGCAAATGGGCTTTCTTATACAGCGCTTTGTTGACTACTTGTTCTAAATGTTGAGGTAGTTTGGCTCTTGGGTTTGAAAAGGTCGCCAACCCCTGGCTTAGACTGTGGGAAAGGTTTCATACAGAAATTAGACCTCATGAATCAAGCGACCCACAGGGAAGACAGACCTTGTAAGTGTTCCGATTGTGGAAGTTTCAAATGGAGGTCAGCCCTTGTTTCATACTGGAACATTGTGACGGGGCAGAAACGTCCTGCACTCTGACCCCGCCGATAGCCACTTGTCTGGCGGCGCCGGGGGCGGAATACCACCGGTGCTGCAGCTGCTCGCTTGCCACCGCACTGGCACACCCCTGCGCGCACCCTGGGAGCCGGAGCATCGCAGGGGCGGGGCGACATCGGATTGTAGCATACGCCATCAACCCAGAAGGGGGCGGGCCCCTAGAGCAGGACGCCGGCCGGACGATTTAAGCTCGCACCAGTGCGAGGGTAAAGGGGGGGAAAAGGAGGTGAGAGACTCCCCGAATGGGACCCATAGCAGATGGGACCCAAGGCAAGGAGGTGAGGAGAGAGGAGTCACCCCTTGAGGGAGGGGGTGCTGGCGGTGACACCGGCCGCGGAGAGAGGAAGTAGCCCAGGGCGGGCAAAGAGCCCGTGGGCTGGTGCGTTACGGCGGGACGCCTCGCCAGCTGGACCGGACTGCAGCAGAATCTGTGTTCTTAGGTTCCTGAGCTGGGGTCCGTGAGAGGGGGCGGGCCCGGACCCCCCTCTCTCCGTGGTGCATCCAGGGCGAACGCTAGGCGGAGCAGACAGCGCTGTTACAAAGCGGGTGCCCGAAGGCCAAAGACTAGATCGAACTTGGATGCGAGAGGACGCCAGGTGTGGTAGGGGGAACATGAGGACGTGCGCCAGGAAGGACGACGGGGGGGGGGGGAGTACACGTTTGTGCACGTTTACGATCATCCACACAGGAGAGAACGCATATGTGCTTAGACTGTAGGAAACCTTTCACACAGAAATTGCACATTTTTTTTCACCAGGCATTCCATACTGGAGAGAGACTCCATGGGTCTTAGAGTGTCGAAAAAGTTTCAAACGCAGATCCGAGCTTGTTAAACATCAGGCAATCCACACAGGAGACAGACCCCATACATGTTTAGACTGTGGAAAAATTTTCATATGTAGGTCAGCCCTTGTTTCACATTAGAAAATCCACGCAGCAGAGAGACCCTATCAATGCTTAGAATATTGTAAAAGATTTATACGGAATTGAGCCCTTGTTTAACATCATAAAATGCACACAGGAGAGAGACTCAATTAGGGCTTAGACTGTGGGAAAAGCTTCATATTGAGGTCCGACTTTGTTAAATATCAAGCAATCAACACACGAGAGAGATGCCATAAGTGCTCAGACTGTGGAAAATGTTTCATACGGAGATACAGTCTTTTTAAACATCAGGCTATCCACATGGAAGAGAGACGACCTAAGTGTTTAAACTGTGGAAAAGATTCATATGGAGGTCAGTGATTGTTTTACATCAGAAAGGGTGCATCTACACTACAGGGCTTAACTCGAAATAAGCTATGCAAATTGAGCTATGTAAATTGTGTCGCTTATTTTGAAATAGGGAGCATCTAAATAGCGCTTATTTTGAAATAAAGCACTCCTCCTCCAACTTCCCTTATTCCTCATGCATTGAGGATTACAGGAGTCAGGATTTTGACACTATTTCAGAATAACTGCCTGCTGGATAGACGTGGACTAAGTTATTTCGGAATAGCGCTAGTTATTTTGGAATAGTGTTGCAGTGTAGACGTACCCAAAGTGCACACGGGAGAAAGATCCCGTAAGTGCTAAAACTGTGGTGAAAGTTTCATACCATGTGAGACTTCATTAAACATCAGGCAATCTACAGAGGGGAGAGAAACCATAACATTAAGCTGTGGAAAGAATTTCACATGAAGATCTGAGATTGTTAAACAACAGGCCATCTGTACAAGAGAGATACTTCATAAATGCTCAGACTGTAGGAAAAAAATTCATACAGAGGTCAGCCCTTTTTTCTTATGATAATATATACAGAGGACAAAGACACTATAAATGCTTAGAGCGCGGAATAAGATTTATACGGAAGTCAGACTGTGTTTCACATCAGGTGATCCAGATAGGACTGAGATCCCATAAGTGCTCTGACGTTTAAAAAAAAAGTTTCATATGGAGATCGAAGCTGTATAAACATTAAGCACTCCACAGATGAGTGAGACCCCATAAGTTATAAGTTTCTCGCAAATATCAAATCTTACATTAAAGTTTCCATATTGGAGAGACAACCCATAAGTGACTGGGTTATGAGGAAAATCAAGCCGTCATAAGCATCAGGCAATCCAAACTCAAGGGAAACTGCATATGTGCTTGGACTGTGGGAAAAGTGTCATGCCTAGCTCAGATCTTGTGAAATATCAGTCACTCAACACAAGAGTTTGATCCCGTGAGTGCTTGGGCTATGGGGAAGGTTTCAGAAACTGTTCAGTGCTTTTCAACATCACTCTGGAGAGAGCCTGTAAATGCTTAGACTGTGGGATACATTTTAGAAACTGATCCAACCTTTGTTCTGCATCAGAGAATTCACGCAAATGTGAGACTCCGTAACTGCCTTGACTTTGTAATAATTTTCACACAGAGATCATATATTATAACACATCAGGTAATCCGCATGGAAGAGAGACCCCATAAGTGCTTGGAGTGTGGCAAAAGCTACAAAATTAGATCATCCCGTGTTTTACATCACAGAATCCATACTTGGGAGAGACTCCATAAATGCTTAGACTGGAAAAGGGGCACGAAGAGATCACTCCTCATTAAACTTGGGAGAACGGACACTGGAGCTACACCTTTTTGACCATGTGTCAGAAAAGTTTAAGAGGATAATTGACTTAGATTCAACCTTTAGAAACTTGGTAAACAAGATTTCAAATGGTATTTGAAGACAATTCCATGGTAGATAGAAGCAAAAATTTGACATGAAAACGTGTTAAAAAATTGGCAGAAGATAGCAATGCTGTTGATTAATTGCAGATCATTCGCATGATTAGCTCAAAAATTGATCATAGAGAATTTAATCCCAATAAATCGCATTGTTACACAATAGAATATGAATTGGAAATCAAATATTCTGGTTGTTTTTCTGAATGTTCAAATACAAATGTTCAAATACATTCATTTGCATTACAGCAAAGAACAGAAGGGGTACAGGGCTCACATTTGTATTTCTTTATAAACATCAAGTACTCCTCAGAGGACAGACCCACCATAATTTTTTGGACTGTGGGAAAATGTTCACAGAAAGATGAAATCTTGTAACACATCAGAGTTTCCACATGGGGGAAGAGACTCCAGGAGTGATTAGATTGCGAGGAAAGTTACACAGAGGTTAAGTTTGAGGCAAACTTAGTTATTTTTTTAATCTCTTGATAGCCCTAGAAAATAGTCATTGTAGTAATCTGTGTTTACCTATTTCTTGTTCTTATGCAGGAAAGTATTTTGTTACTTCAGAAATGAAAAGAAAATATTAACCATTAGGATAATCTTGGGTGTAATGACATCATCTTACTCAGTGCTCTTTTTATGATGATACTTCACCTCCTGTCAGAGCTTACCTGGAAAGAACAGATCATACCAGCACTTCCGTATGCAAATATCTGACTTGGCTGCATGACTTAAAGGGGCCGCATCTCTTAAAAGGGCAATGCCGGCGTCCCCCTGACTTTTTTTTTTTCTCAACAACTTTTCCCCTGGAGTACCGGCACATTTTTTTTTTTTTACAAAAAAAGCACAGATCTTACCATATATTTTAGAAATGTGTGTCTGTCTGTCCATCCATCTGTAAGCCTGAGTGTTTGAGAACTCGGAAACAGTGTGTACTAGGATCACCAAATTTGGTATGCTGCTTCCTCTTATCACTTAAAGCAAGGTCAGGGGTCGGCTGTGTCAGGACAATGGGATGTGCCTGGAATTTGATTGTTTCTCATACCATGGAAAGGAAGGGGTGTAGTGGGGGGAAGTTATTCTCCAGAATGACCACCAGGGGGCACAAAGTGACCAAAGATGGGGACCAGGAAAGGAAAACCCCATTGGGCCAGCAGAGGGCAGAAATGCAGAACGGGGCAGTTATCTCCTCGATATTTCTGAGTGTGTTTGTGTGTCTGTCTGTCCCCATGTTGGGGGACATGCAACCCTCCTCTGGCTGTCCCCTGTGAAGCTGCAGCGGCCATTAACAGGTGCTTCTCACCTGACCCCAAAAGCAGGCACTTGCTGCTGACTCCCAAGCCGTCCATAGGTCCAGCGCTCTTTCAATGAGGCCACCTCACAGGTCCGGTTGTTCTTCTCTGTTCTTGGATCTGGCTCCCACCCTTCTCCAACTATTGCAAGTGCAAGGAGGTGCTTGTCTTTCCTGCCTTATCCATTCACACCTCGTTCACTCAAGAGGACAATCGATTAAGCAAAAGGGGGTACAAAGTTTGCAAGATATAAGGTTTCTATGTAAAAAGACTTAATACAAAGTGTGTTCTATATGAAAGTATATGAAGTTTCTATATAAAAGGACTTAAAACAACAAACTACAGACTTAGTACAATACTAAAAGGACCTGATACAAAGTTAAAATAAAAAAAATTCAATGAGAAAATGATTAATACAAAGATTAATTAGACGTATTTATAGTTGCATTGGGATGGGGAGGCTGGCGTGCCTGGCTCTGGGGGAGGGGAGGGTGCATTGGAGGTACTTATAATTTTTTAAAAAATGGTACTTTATTACAAAAGGAAAAACTTTAAAAAAATAGTAGCACTTTAAAGACTAACAAAACATGTATTGTAGATGGTATCATGAGCTTTCGTGGGCAAAACCCACTTCCGCCTCTTATGTAGTTTATCGCTGTGCGATGGTATGAAAAACAATTAGGTAAACTAGGTAAGTAACTAGGCAGTTAGGAAGCATTACAGATTGCTTACAATAAATTTGATACACTCAAAATCTTCTTTACCTTTTATTTATTAAAGCAATGAGTTACTCATTTGCTATAACGGTGGTTTTAAATGCTTGATTGAAATATAGTGATTAAATTCATAGTTAGTTTGTATAACATTTATTTCTCTCCTGTTTTATAAAACTTACATATTTTAAGAATTTGACATTTTTTATGTAAAAGACATGAACCAAATGAGAATGGGATATGAACAAATTAAAGAGAAAAAATTATTTAACAGAATGTAAACCACAAAACTTTATAATTTATATGTCTGTAGTTAGTAAAAGGTGAAAGATGTATGCGATCTGAAGAGAAACCAAAGTAAAATAAGTAATTCATTAAACAATAAATATCCTAAGAGGTGGATTATTTACAGTGGTGTAGCGAGGGGGGGAGAGTTGCCCCCAGGTGCCACACTACAAGGGCACCAGTATAGTCCCCCTCCACTCCCCGTCATCCCTCTGCTCACCTGCTCCTCCTCTGCCTGCCCCCACTGGCTGGAGCTGCCTCCTCCCCCCCTGTCTGCCCCCAGTCCAACCCCCCTCTACCTCTGCCAAAGCGGGTTAGTGTGTGTAAGGCCCAGCCCTAAACTGGAGAGGGTTGGGTAAGACGCAGTACAAGCTCCCCCATTCCTCCCAGGGTCGGGCTCAGCCATGCGCCGGGTTTGGGGCTCTGCCATGCGGTGGCGGTGGGGTGTGTGTGCAAATTTTGCCTTCGCCCTGGGGCGCATAACACCCTCGCTACGCCTCTGTGCCAGAGCCTGGGTGGTAACGCTGCTGGGGCAGCCTTGCCGCCAGCTGACGGGGAGAGGGGCTGCTGTTGTGTCCTGAGTGGGGAGTACAGCCCCATCCTGGGCTGTCATGCAGGCTCCACAGGCTGCAGCCCTCTCTCTGCTCCCACCTCAGCAAGGTTCCTGCAAGTCCCAAGCATTCTGGGTGTGTGTGTGTGGGGGGTCACCTCGGAAACACCCACGGGCTCCTGAGACCCAAGTCCCCCTGCCCCGGCCACCTCCCAGCGTTCACCCGGTGCCTGGTCCACATCCCCTTGGGCTTCCTGTTCCTCCTCCGGCCGGTCTGGTTCCCCTCTGCCCGAACAGCCACAGAGCAGCAGGAGCCACCCGAGCATCCCCTGCCCTCGGCTGTCTCTTGCCCTGAGCTGACCACTGCTGGGTCTCGCACCCCCAGCCCATGTGCGGGTGTCCCTGGTGGCTTTGCTGCTGCTGGAGCTGGCTGGGCACCAAGAAACTCTCCTAAGTTTTGCCAAGGAGCTCGCAGTCCCATAGTTACATCAGAATCCTCATTTATTTCTCCCTAGGGCTGTGTTTAGACTGCAGGGTTTTTTCGAAAAAAGTAGCCTTTTTTCGAAAAACCTTCACCTGCGTCTAGACTACAGCTGTGTTCTTTCGAAATTAAATCGAAAGAACGCGGCTTTTCTTTCGACGGCGGTACTCCTCATTTCACAAGGAAGAACGCCTTTTTTCGAAAGTGCTCTTTCGAAAAAAGGCGTTCTTGAATGCAAACAGGGCTTTTTCGAAAGAGAGCATCCAGACTGCCTGGGTGCTCTCTTTCGAAAAAGAGGCTTGCTTTTTCGAAAGTACTGCTTGCAGTCTAGACGCTCTTTTTCGAAAGAGGCTTTTTCGAAAGTATCTTTTGAAAAAGCCTCTTTCGAAAGAGGCTTGCAGTCTAGACGTAGCCTAGGTAATAAGTCCACTGGAGCGACATGTGACGTGTATGTTTGGTTGAATTTTTTGCAGCCTCTCTGCTGGCGACTTGGGTGGCTAGCTTGGGAACTGTCAGAGCCCACACCCTCCTGTAGAAATGCCAGAACCCCCCGTCCCTCCTCCCCCAGAGTCGCCGGGACACTTTTTCCTAAAATACTGAAATTGCCTTACACGTGCACAGAGGTGCTCTGGCGGGGGAACTTTCCTGCCCTGTACCCCACTCTGGTGGAAATGGCTGAGGACAAGATCTGAGTCCTGGCTCCGTCTTTCTTTCCCCAGAGATCTGTCTGACCCCGTGGGGCAGAGTCCCCTTAAATCAGCAAAGCTGGGTCCAGGATTCCTAGGGGGACCCAAACTTCAGTCTTGTTGGGATCCCTTGGGCCCTGGGGAAAACACAAACTGGGATTCAGACATGCTGAGGCCCCAAGCTGTGTCAAGGTGAAGAGGCCCCTTAGAAGTACCCCAAAATGAAACCCAGTCTTTTTTTTTATTTTTTTATTGAGCAGCCCCTTATCATCTTCAGCCCCTGAGCTGCCCTTGTCTTGGCTTATGCGTGCGGGGCTGGGGGGCCACACGCCCTCTGGTCCTGGGGGGCAGGGCCCTTCTTCCCAGCATGCCTAGGGGATGATGTTCCCTGAATCCCAGTCTGGCCTGCAATGCCTCCCGGCTGGGGGGGGAGCTGCTTGTGTCGGGCCCTTTGCCTTGAGTCCCCGCACCCGAGCTGCTCTCTGCTCCCACCCCCGGCTCCTCCAGCTCCCCACGCTGCGTGGGACAGCCCCAGCCCGGCACATCGCAGCGCGGCGGGTGTCTCGCTAGGACCCAGCAGCAGGAGCTGGGGGGAAGCGATCGCTGGCTCCGGCCCGGCCGCAGGAAGGAAGCGAGGCGGGCAGCGCTTGGGGGGCAGGTAAGAGAGACCCCCCGGGAGCGGCGCCCCGGTGCCCCCGGGCTGCAGGGGGAGGGGTTGGCCCCGGACTGCTCCCAGCCTGGGCCCGGGGGCACAATCAGGCGGGGGGGCGCAGAGGCGCTAGGACGGACCCAGCCCCAGCTGCAAGCCGGCTCCATCCTGCCCAGGGCTGGCGGTTCGAGACAGCGCCCCGCGCGGTACAAATCGCCCCCCAGCCCGGGGCCCGGGCGGCAGGGAGGGGGGAGAAAAGTGGCCCCGGCTGGGCCGAGCCCCGCTTGTCCCGGAGGCGTGTGGGGGGGGAGGGAGGGAGTCCCCGGGCCCTGCACCCCCCGTGCGCTGCACCCCCGTGCGCAGCCCCGGGGACTCGCAGGCAGAACAGAAGGGTTGTTGGTTCATAGGGACAGAGCACAGCACAGACCTGTTTGCACAGGAGGGTCAGTACCACCCATGCTGGGGAGAAGGGGGCCCAGAGAAAGCCCCCCCATCCTAAGCCAGCTGAGACCCCCCCCCCCATACACACACAAAACAGGACTGTGCAGCACTTTAAAGACTAACAAGATGGTTTATTAGGTGATGAGCTTTCGTGGGCCAGACCCACTTCCTCAGATCAAATAGTGGAAGAAAATTGTCACCACCATAGATACCAAAGGATACAATTTAAAAAAATGAACACATATGAAAAGGACAAATCAATTAGGTTTAAACGAAGACATTAATGATCTTACCCATTACAAAGATAGCTTCCCCAATTATCACCTCTAATATCATTAGCTCACAGACATTTACCTCCCCCCCTCCCCCCGCATCCCCCTTCTGTTCTGTAATGTGATTTGTCCTTTTCATGTGTGTTCATTTTTTTAAATTGTATCCTTTGGTATCTATGGTGGTGACAATTTTCTTCCACTATTTGATCTGAGGAAGTGGGTCTGGCCCACGAAAGCTCATCACCTAATAAACCATCTTGTTAGTCTTTAAAGTGCTATATAGTCCTGTTTTTTGTCCCAGCTACACCACACACACACACATGGCCCAGCCCTGCAGGCGGTCCTCCCTCTTCCTTTGTCCAGTTTCACACACACACACACACACACACACACGGCCCAGCCCTGGAGGCAGTCCTCCCTCACACACACACACACACACACACACACACACACACACACACACACACACACGGCCCAGCCCTGGAGGCAGTCCTCCCTCACACACACACACACACACACACACACACCCATGGCCCAGCCCTGCAGGCGGTCCTCACACACACACACACACACACACACACGGCCCAGCCCTGCAGGCGGTCCTCCCTCCCTCACACACACACACACACACACACACACACACATGGCCCAGCCCTGCAGGCAGTCCTCCCTCTTCCTTTGTCCAGCTTCCCAGGGCAAAAAGGTGGCACCTGGTTGCACCCCTTCCCCCCATCCAAGGTTACAAGAGAGCCTGGGTCATTGGGTACGGGGGAGGCTGCCCCAGCCTAGCACACCCAAAATTCTCATCCCCCCTGCGGGCACGGGTGCAGTGCCCAGGGAAACTGAGGCACATGCGGAGTGACTGCAGGACAGAAGAAATCAGAGGCGAGCGAACAGAGCAAATCCAGGCCCTGCTTCGTCATACAGATGCCAAAATAAAGTGTGGGGTGGGAAGAGGGATAGAGGGACTTTCCCCCGAACCTTTGTCAACCCCTTCACTCCCATTTCCCAGAGCTGTGGCCATAAAGGGCTGCCAACTCTGCTTCCGGGGAGGAGGCTGCTCTCACAGCCAAGCTGCCTCCCGGGGAGCAGGGCAGAGTTTAACTGATCCCAGTCACCGATTAGCATCAGCTTATTGGTTAACCGGTTAAACTCGAACATCCCTAGTGCATGCTGCCCTATGGAGAGGGGACGTCCTCCCGTTCTCGCTCACCGCAGCCGTTGGGGGCCAGGTGGGAGGCGACTCTCCAGGGATGCCACAGCCTAGCACGGATGCACGTAGGAAAATGCAGCCCCTGACTCCTTACCAAAATCTTGGAATGGCCCCCTTCAGTCCAACGTTATTGCCCACTCCTGCCTTCGCGGATGGTTGTTTTGTCTTTCTATCCCACGCCAGTGTGCTTTTTCTCATGCCCCATCTGTGAATAGCACTGAGTTCCCAAATATTCACTCATGGCCAGAAGTTTCACGGTTGGAGGCACCTGGATACTTTTTAAGACGCCGCTGGCAACCTAAATACTCTGACACACCTGTTGCTAAATGCCTTTTAGGCTACGTCTACACTACATAGGGTGTGTCTAGACTACAGAGTTTTGTCAACAAAAGTGGACTTTTGTCGACAAAACTGTACCAGCGTCTACACTACCGCTGAGTTCTGTCGACATAACGTCGACAGAACTCAGCAGTTTTGTCGACGCTGGTAAACCTCATTTTACGAGGCATAACGCCTTCTGTTGACAGAGTTTCTGTCGACAGAAGGTGTTATTGAATGTAAACTGTCCTTTGCGTCTACACTACCATGTCGACAAAGCAGCTTGCTTTGTCGACAGAACTCAATGTAGTCTAGACGCTCTTTGTCGACAGAAGTTTTGTCGACAGTATCTGTCGACAAAACTTCTGTCGACAGAAGCCTGTAGTCTAGACGTACCCATAGATATTTCGGAACAAGCTATTCCGGAATAGTTATTCCAAAATAGCTTATGTTGAAATAGCATGTCTACTCTGCAGGGAAGCCTCAAAATTAGTCTGAGGCAGGCTTCCCTAATATAGACGTGCTATCTCCATTTAGAGCCTCAGGAGGAATAAGTTAGAATGGCCCTCGTGAGGGGCTATTTTGAAATAGCAGAATTGGAGTGTCTACACACGCCTTATTTCAGAATAGCTATTTTGGAAGAGGCGTTATTCTTCCTAGAATAAGGTTTACAGGAATTGGAATAAGCCGTCCGTTATTTCAAAATGACTTTGAAATAATGGAATTGCTGTGTAGACACTCGCATAGTTATTTCGGGATAATGGCCGTTATTCCGAAATAACTTGGCTGTGTAGATGCACCCACAGGATGTGTCTAGACTACCTAGTTTTGTCGACAAAAGTGGACTTTTGTCGACAAAACTATAGCAGCGTCTACACTACCGCTGAGTTCTGTCGACATAACGTCGCCAGAACTCAGCAGTTTTGTTGACGCTGGTATACCTCATTTTACGAGGCATAACACCTTCTGTCGACAGAGTTCTGTCGACAGAAGGTGTTATTGCCTGTAACATTGCGTCCAGACTACGGAGTTCTGTCGACAAGGCAGCTTGCTTTGTCGACAGAACTCAATGTGTCCGGACGCTCTTTGTCGACGGAAGTTTTGTCGACAGTATCTGTCGACAAAACTTCCGTCGACAAAACGCGGTAGTCTAGACGTACCCATAGTGTCCTGCGTAAAATGCTTCTCCAAAGGACATTTCAATAGTGTTTTTTTAACTAAGAATTGATAGCGACCCCAAGATAGATTGGCAACCCCACGAATTTAAATCCCAGAAGTTACGCACCCAAATGTGGAGGTAGGTTGGTAGGAAGTTAGTTAGTTAGTTTTTTTTGTTTTCTTTTATTGCCTTTTTGTGGATGAGCCTTTGAGCAGTGAGTTCTAAAATGTGGAACCTGTCATGTCTGGAGTCATTATCCCTGTGGTAATTGTGCTCCTGAAGTTGGCTGACATGTCCCTGTAGCCCCTGAGAGTGTCAGAGCAGGGGTCTCCACGTGCTGTCCTTGCCTGCAAACACCACTCCTGCAGCTCCCATTGGTCAGTAATGGAGACCTGTGGCCAGTAGGAGCAGTGGTGTCAGTGCCGGTAGATGAGGGGTAGCACATGGAGCCACGGCTGTACATGTAGCTTCATAGTTTTATGGCTGCCCCCTTCCAAAGGAAAATGCAGGGCAATGTAGCACTCTAAAGACTAACAAGATGGTTTATTAGATGATGAGCTTTCGTGGGCCAGACCCACTTCCTCAGATCAAATAGTGGAAGAAAGTAGTCACAACCATATATACCAAAGGATACAATTAAAAAAATGAACACATATGAAAAGGACAAATCACATTGCAGAACAGGAGGGGGATGCAGGTGGGGGGGAAGGAAGGAAGGAAGGTAAGTGTCTGTGCATTGATGATATTAGAGGTAGGGAGAGTGGGATGTTTGTGAGTTAATGGTATTAGAGGTGATAATTGGGGAAACTATCTTGGTAATGGGTGAGATAGTTCAAGTGTTTGTTGAGTCCTTTTTGGAAAGTGTCGAATTTTAACATGAATGACAGTTCAGAGGATTCCCTTTCAAGTGCAGATGTAAAAGGTCTTTGTAGCAGAATGTAGGTGGTTAAGTCATCGAGAGAGTGTCCTTTCTGGTTAAAATGGCAAGACACTGTTTTTTCTTTGTGATCTTGTCTGATATCTGTTTCGTGGGCATTAATCCTTTGGCGAAGTGTCTGAGATGTTTGTCCAATGTACATAGCAGACGGACACATAGGACTTCCAAAGGATCCACATAACTACAGTGGTTGTACAATCCCGTAACATGCGATGCCGTGTGGCACTTCCGAGACCATGTGATTCCCCATCACCACTTGCAATACAAACTGGATGTTAAAACCTTACGGCTGTCTGCAAATCCCCAATTCTGCGCACGCTGAAGTGCCCGCTTGGCTTTTCTGTCACTGCTTTTAGTGCACGCCTGGATGGTCACAGCCTTCCCTTCAGGCTGCATTGTTGCTTGCGATGCATTTCGGGGATGTTCTTGATTCTCGCAAGCGGACCGACGTGTATGGCCAGAGTCTAATACGTTCGAAAAGGAATCGCTCCGTTTCCCCTTCGCATTCGTGAGGCCGGGGGAACACAGGGCTGACCTCACCCTTTTCCTTTATGTTTTTGCAGTGGGATACCTAATGCATGATGTTTACCCCCTGGTAACTGACCTGTGAGTTTGTCCCAGCTGGAGAGGGTTTCGAGGGTGTCTGTGAGTCCCAGAGCTGCTCCCCCGGGCAGGGACCCAGCCCGGTTCAAAGCCATGTCAGAGGCTGATACACCCAGGGAGAGCCAAGGCCTATGTCCATGGGACACTCGCCCTGGCTCCCTAGGAAGAGGGAGGATGCTGAAAACGGGCAGGGGAGGGACTGGAAGGGGCAGCAGGAGCAACAGGCGAGGAGGGAGCCAGGCCAGGCCGGGGGGTAACAAACTCACTGGGTTTCTTCCCACAGGGCAGAGCCCAAGAGTCCCAGCGCGTGTCTGCGGGGGCAGAGCCTGGGGAGACTCGGGGGGCGACAGGGACTCAAGCCCCTTCTGACACCTCCCCCATCGCCCCTCTCGCCCGACAGGCCCAGGAGACACGTCGAGAGTTCGCTCCAGAGCGCCCGTCTGCCAGGGGCTGGGCAATGGCCAGGATGGAGCCCGCTCAGGTAGGGGGTTTCTAGGCAGAGGGAGGGAGGAGACAGGGTGGGATGAAGCTGCTGAGTTTCTGAGCAGGCCCATGGGCAGGGTGTGACCGCGCCCCCATTTCTAACCCAGGCCCCAGCCCCCCTGGGCAGGGCTGTGAAAATGGCCCAGACTCCCAATGCTTAGACCTGAGCCCCCAGCCAGAGGTTGCTGGGAAACACAAAGGGAAGCTGCCGGGATTCCTGTCCCTGCCTGTGGCTCAGAGCTCGGCTTCCGCCTCAGCCTCTGGCTAGCAGGTGTGTGGCCAGGGAGAAGGCCCTGCCCTCTGTCTGCTGGGGGGGAGGGTGATGAGGATCTCTCTGCCCATCCCCTGAAGCCTCCTGGCTGCTCTAAACAGGATGGGGATGGGATTCTACATCAACCACCCAGAGCATCAGTGGTTTTTCCCCGTAACGACTGGGATTGTGGCTGGGGCCGCAGGCAGTGGGTGAGGGACTCTTGTTGTTGCAGATGCGGGTGACCTTCGAGGAGGTGGCTGTGTATTTCACCCAGGGGCAGGGGACGCTGCTGGGCCCCGCTCAGAGAGCCCTCTACAGGGACGTCATGCAGGAGAACTACGAGGCGGTGACCTCGCTGGGTAAGGGTGTCCCGGCCCCTCGGGGATTAGGAGCCGTGGGGTCTGCGTGTCCGACACAGGTCAGGTTCTTCCCTGCTCAGGTGGCCTGGACAGGAATGGGTTCCATGGGCACAGCTGCCGGGGGAGAGCGACTTGCATCTCCGCACCCTGTGCAGTGAGACCAGGGTGTCAAACCCTAATGGACGTGCTAAATCATCCCCACCCGGCCCCTCTAGATTTCAAGGCGGAGGGGCCATGTATCCTCCTGTCTGGGTTGTTCCTCACTCGCACCCAGAATCCCTGTTCCCCTCCCTCCTTGGGATGAGCTGCAGCCGTGGGGAGGGCTCTGGGCTCTGCAGATTTAGAAACAGGCAGGGGTGTAACTGCAGAGCTGTGAGTGTCAGCAAGGGCCCCAGACTGCCCAGATCCTGGGAACTCCTAGGGAGGGCGTCACAGTTCCTCTCACCTCCCCACACACCTGCCTCTCCCCAGGGGGCTCAGTGACCATGTTCCCGTCCTCTTGGGTTGCACATTCCCCAGCAGAGCCCGGGGACAGGTTCCACTCATGGAATGTCCCTTGGGACAGACGCTCTCCCCACCCTCCCTGCACCCTGATCTGCTCTGATTTCACCCCCTGCGCAGGGTTTCCCAGTCCCAAACCTGAGCTGATCGCCCGGCTGGAACGAGGGGAAGAGCCCTGGGTGCCCGACCTCCAGGCCAGGGAGGAAAGAGAGATCCTGAGAGGCACCCGCACAGGTGAGGACTGACACAGCATCCGGCATCTTCCCATGCAAGGCAGGGTGTGGTCAGCAGATATTGCTCACGGTTTTTCAGCAGTCCTGGTAGCTGCAGGAGTTTCCTTCCCTGTGAGTGGTTGTGGGGATCACGGAGGCACAAGCCAAATGCTCAGTCTGTGCAACCCCAGTGTGTTGGGTTTTCCCTTGGTGCTGTTCCTCTTTCTCCCCAGCTCAATGATTCCTGCCTGGATTTTCTGTCTCTCCCTGCAGGTGATGGGATAGTGAGTGAGAATGAAGAGGGGAATCAGCAGCAGGAAATTCCTGGGGAAACGGAACCGCAGGCGACCTTTGTGGGAAGAGCTGAAGGGAATGTTTCCCAGTGCTTGGAACAGGGAGAAGCCTGGGGAAACTGGAGCAGGCTGGGGAAGCTGCTGGGAAACGACCCAAGTGAGCAAATGGATGATTCTGTTAAATGTGGGGAAGGACACAAGCATCCCACAGCCCCGCAGACGAACCCCAAGGAAGAGAAACACCAGGAATGGCTCAGTTATAGGAAGGGATTTGTTGTGAGCCCAGAGCTTATTACAATGCAGACAGTAGGTACTGGAGAGAAATCACTTCTGTGCTTGGACCATGGGGAAAGCATCAATAACAGCTCAGATCTTAATACTGACAGGGGAAGCCAAATGGGAGAGAGAGGCTCTCAGTGCCCTGACAGAGGGACGTCCTTGAATTGGAACCCAGCCCTGAGTATACATGAGACAAGCCATTCAGAAGAGAGACCTTATAAGTGTTTAAACTGTGGAAAAAGTTTCATATACAGGTCATATCTTGTTATCCATCAAAGAATCCACACAGGAGACAGACCTCATAAATGCTTAGACTGTGGGAAAAGTTTCATACAAAGGTCAGACCTCACTAAACATCAGGCAGTGCACACAGGAGAGAGACCCCATAAGTGCTTAGACTGTGGGAGAAGTTACATACAGAGGTCAATTCTTGTTCAACATCAGAAAATCCACACTGGAGACAGACCCCATAAGTGCTTAGATTGTGGGAAATCTTTTATACGGAAGTCATATCTTGTTACTCATCAGAAAATCCATACAGGAGAGAAATCCAATAAGTGTTTAGACTGCGGCAAAAGTTTCCTACAGCGGTCAAGCCTTGTTCTACATCAGAAAATCCACACCGGAGACAGACCCCATAAGTGCTTAGATTGCGGAAAAAGTTTCATACAAAGGTCACAGCTTACTAATCATCAGGCAATCCACACAGGAGAGAAATCCAATAATTGCTTAGACTGTGGCAAAAGATTCCGACAGAAGTCAAGCCTTATTCGACATCAGAAAATCCACACTGGGGACAGACCCCATAATTGTTTAGACTGTGGGAAAAGTTTCATAGAGAGGTCACAGCTTGTAGCACATGAGAAAGTCCACAGCGGGAACAGACCACATAAGTGCTTAGATTGTGGGAAAAGTTTTATACAGAGGTCACACCTTACTAAACATGAGGCCATCCACACAGGAGAGAAACCTCATAAGTGCTTAGACTGTGGCAAACGTTTCAGGGAGAGGTCATTTCTCATGAAACATCAAGCAATCCACACAGGAGAGAAATCTTATAATTGCTTAGATTGTGGAAAATGTTTCATACAGAGGTCAAGCCTTATTGGACATCGGAAAATACACACAGGAAACAGACCCCATGAGTGCTCAGACTGTGGGAAAAGTTTCATATGGCGGTCACATCTTGTTGCACATCAGAAAATCCACAGAGGGGACAGATCCTATCAGTGCTTAGACTGTGGAAAAAGTTTCATACAGAGTTCACACCTTACGAAACATCAGGCAATTCACACAGGAGAGAGGCCCCATAAGTGCTTGGACTGTGGGAAAAGTTACATACATAAGTCAGGCCTTGTTCAACATCAGAAAATCCACACAGGCGGGAGACCCCATCAGTGCTCTGACTGTGGAAAAAGTTTTATATACAGGTCAGTCCTTCTTCGTCATCAGGCAATTCACAGAGGCGAGCGCTCCCAGAAGTGCTTGGACTGTGGAGAAAATTTCATACAGAGGTCAGACCTCATTAAACATCAGGATATCCACATAGGACACAAAAACTATAAGTGTTAAACTTAAAAAAAATCATGGTGAACTCAGATGTTGTTAAACAACAGGAAAACCTGTTTAAGGAGAGACACCCCATGAGTGTCTAGACTGCTGGAAATGTTTCAGATGGAGGTCAGAGGTTTGGAAACAGCAAGCACTCCACAGAGGACAGAGACTGCATAATTTTTTGGACCGTGGGACAATGTTCACCAGAAGATCAAGTCTGGTAATACATCAGGGGTTCTGCATAGGAGAGAAGACCCCATGAGTGATTGGACCATGAAGAATGTTTTACACAGAGGTCAAGTGTGAACCTGTGAGCGCTCGCTTGGGCTGAGGGAAAGGTTTCAGAAACAGATCAGCCCTTCTCCACATTAGGCTGTCCACACTGAAGAGAGAATCTGTAAGTGCTTAAACTGTGGGATAAATTTGAGAATCTCTGTTTTACATGAGAGAATTCACACAACTGTGAGACCCCTTTAGTGCCTAGAGTGTGAGAAATGTTCCTCACAGAGATCATCTACTGTAACACATCAGGTAATCCACATGGGAAAGAGACTTTATAAACCCCTGGGCTATGGGAAAAGATACAAATCAACTCAGCTCTTGTTTTACATCAAAGAATCCATACTTGAGAAAGACCTTATGAATGCTTAGACTTTGGCAAATATTGCACCAATAGCTCTCACTTTATTAAAAAATGGAAATTCACATGCAATCTAAACTTTTGTGACCCATGGTCCAAAAGGGTTGAGAACCTGGGAGGCTAATTGACCTGGATTCAAACTTTAGAGACATGTCCATCAAGTGTGTATTTGAAGCCATTGCGTGGGAGATGGACTAGAACTTTTAAATATAAACTTGTCTTTTTAAAAAATTGGGAAAAGATATTAGCGCTGTTGATTACTTGCTGCTAAGTCACATGATTAACTCAAAAATTGATCATAGTTAGAAAACAATCTCAGTGAATCATATTGTTGTATACAGTCGAATACAAGTTGAAATTTCTCCAATATTTTTGGGTGTTTTTCTGTGTCTTTAAATAAATTTAATTCTATTGCACCATAGAAAACAAAGTGTACAATACTCACTTTATATTATTATTGCAAATATTTGCACTGTAAACATGTTAAAAATAGTATTTCTGAGTTCACCTCACACACGTCCTGTCGTGCAAACTCCTTGTCATGAAAGTTTAATTTAGAAATGTTGATTATTTTCGTTAGACAGCCTCCATCCACTCTTGAAACTGTTTATTCTTTCTCTAGCTGAGTCACGGTTGCTTTGGCTGCTTGAGGACTGTCTCTCAGCTCTTCATGAAGACTGAGGACTTGGGGATATTTCTTCTCCACTGTAGTAGTGAGAGAGCATCAAAGGTCACTGCTAGACTCTGGCTACGTCTAGACAGGCAGGATTTGCCGGAAATGCTTTTAACGGAAAAGTTTTCCGTTAAAAGCATTTTCGGAAAAGAGCATCTAGATTGGCACGGACGCTTTTCTGCAAAAGCACTTTTGCGCAAAAGCATCTGTGGCCAATCTAGATGCGCTTTTGCGCAAAAAAGCCCTGATCATTTTCGCGATCAAGGCTTTTTTGCGCAAAACAAATCTGAGCTGTCTACACTGGCCCTTTTGCACAAAAGCTTTGCGCAAAAGGACTTTTGCCCGAACAGGGGCAGCATAGTTTTTCCACAAGAAGCACTGATTTCAGACAGTAGGAAGTCAATGTTCTTGCGGAAATTCAAGCGGCCAGTGTAGACAGCTGGCAAGTTTTTCCACAAAAGCAGCTGCTTTTGCGGAAAAACTTCCCAGTCTAGACACAGCCTCTGTATCCGCAACCTTGTTTAGGCTGGGGATTTTAAACCAAAAGGCACTGCCTCTCTGGCCTTTGTTCATGTCCTTTCCAAAGGCCAGAGCCAGCTCCGACAACTGCTTCAGGCAGATACGCCAAAGCCCCTCCTTTGGGCCAGCTCAGGTTGATCCCATCTTGCATTTAACGTCTGTAACTCGTTCCGCAAACTTCTTTGTGAAGGAAGGGGATTACGGCCTTTTGCTGACAGCAATTTCTCCTGCTCGTTTCAAAGAGGAACCTGCCAGCCTTGGCTATACAATCTCAGTCGTGTTTATTTTCCTGCAAGAGACCAGTATCGCTCTTCTCAAGAACGAACTTCGGGAGCTGGTCTAGCACGTCTTTGGGCAGGTCCTCTTGTTCGTCCCTTGCTCAAATTGCACATTGGATTCCATCGTTTGATCATTGCAGCCCAGAGAGGAGACTAGTGCTGTTGTGAGCCCTCTGGCCATCAGTTAGCGACAGCTCCTTGGCTTTGTTTGGAATATGGTGGCCTCTTCCTGCTGTTTGGCATTATTGTTCCCAAAGATGTCCTGCTGTCTCTGGTAAGCAGAGAATGTTCTTTCAAGGTCATCAAGATGTGGGATTTCACACACTTTGCATCATCAGTGTCAGTCCACATCGCTGAGAATTTCTGCTGGACAGTAGAATGGTCCCACACCCCGGTGAGACAGCCGTGGTGCTGTTGAGGAAAGTGACAGTCTCAGGGAAGGAGGCTGTCCAGGTGGTGCAGAAGGATACATTCCTATAGTTGAAACCCTCTTTTCAGACTACTTTTATGGTCTCGTGCACTGACAATACCTCTGCAGGGGAAGGAACGTTTATTATTAGAAAGAGACAGGTAATGGGGGATGCATAAGTACGTAAGAACTGCCATACTGGGTCAGTTTAGCCCTTTATCCTGTCTGCTGACTGTGGCCAATACTAGATGCTCCAGAGGGAGGGAACACAACAGGTAATCCTCATGTGATCCCTCTCCTGTCATCCATTTCCAGATACTCTCTTTAGAAACGTAGATAGATGAGTTTGCAATGATCAGAAGAACTGCCTGGTCACTTACCTGTCTGGTGTGAGGGTTGCAGATCTCTCAAGACATCTAGATAGATACAGCTGGTCTCTGACTTATGACCACCTCCACTTATGATCATCTGCACTTAACGACCAAAGCAGTCGTAAATGCAGTCCCCGAGTTACGAAAGCGATCAGCGCTTAAGAACAGTGCAGTTGCCATGTAACTCAATGGGATCCGCGTTAAGAACACTTCGAGTTACAGCCAAGTGTTTGGTCCATAACTCGTTTGTAACTCAGGGACCGGCTGTATATATGTAGTGCTGGGGAGGAGCCCCAGCTGGGGTATGTGTAAAGGTACCAATGATATAAGGAGGGATAGAAGAGACCAAAGTTAGTCTGCTACGTAAGAGCTTGTAGTCCAGGACCTCTATGGTAATGTTCTCTGAAATGCTTCTAGTTCCCCACTGTTAGTCGTTAATTTGGAATAAATATATAATTGTGTTGCATGTTTATGACTCTACGTTAACAATTTCAATGTTAAAATCGTGATTTTGTGTAAAACAAAATGGAGTTAGTCCCTTTTGATGCCTGGGCTCCATCTTGGGCGTTGCCCTCTCCCTCTGGAACATTCTAGGACCGTTGGGGATCTGGTTGGAACATTCTAGGACCGTTGGGGATCTGGTTCGAACCAGATTTTCCCGCCTTGGTGACAATTCCGCTCCCCTCAGCTTTCCCGCCAAGAGGGCTATATAAGACTGTGAGTGACGCTAGTCACTACTGTCCAGCCCAGAGGCAGCAAGAGTGTGGGTCTTCTCTGAGACTCATCCCGCACATCAGCGCCTGTGAGGAGAAAAAGGAAGAGACGTCCCACCCTTTATCCACCATCAAACACCATCCACTCACCCTCATCCCTGAATCACCTGGGCTATGTCTAGACTGGCATGATTTTCCAGAAATGCTTTTAACAGAAAAGTTTTCTGTTAAAAGCATTTTCAGAACAGAGTGTCTAGATTGGCAGAGACACTTTTCCGCAAAAGCAATTTTTGCAGAAAAGTGTCCGTGGCCAACCTAGACGCGCTTTTCCGCAAAAAAAGCCCCAATCGCCATTTTCGCGATCGGGGCTTTTTTGGCGGAAAACAAATCTCAACAGTCTACACTGGCCCTTTTACGCAAAAATTTTGCACAAAAGGGACTTTGCCCGAACAGGAGCAGCATACTATTTCTGCAAAAAGCTCTGATTTCTTACAGTAGGAAGTCAGTGCTTTTGCGGAAATTCAAGCGGCCAGTGTAGACAGCTGGCAAGTTTTTCTGGAAAAGCGGCTGATTTTCCGGAAAAACTGGCCAGTCTAGACACAGCCCTGCCATTCTGTGCTCTCCCTGAATAACATGGCGGGACTCCTCACTGTCCTTCCCACAAGGGTCCTGTGCATCTTTCAAGTGGCAGTCACCATTGGTCATTTTGTATAGTGATCTCTTTGCCTTGACTTCTCTGACAGAGATAGAGTTTACCAAGCTGGGTCTGGGCTTCAAGCCCACTAAATAGGTTACTGTATCACGTGGATCACTATTTTCTTTGTTGCTTTCCTTGCCTGCATGTTACCTCTCTGCTCCAAGTTCCCTGATTTTCTATTGTTCCCTACTACATTTTATCTTGGTTTACTTTATGCACAGCCTCCTCTTTATTTAGGGAATGGAAGTGGGTTATAAAACACTGGGTAACCCACAGGTGAGAGACCCTGGATCCGAGGAACGGGGCTGTAACTTTCTGCACAGAAAAATCAGTCAGACGTCTCACATCCACACACCTTATTAATCTTTAAAAACATTTCTCGGTGCTAACAACGCGCATGGGAGGTAGTTAGGCAGAACTAGAGGGTTTCAATGTGCGGATTAGATGATGGTGTAGGGAAGGGGGGGATTAGGTTTATTAGGAACTTGGGAAACTTGTAGGGAATCATAGAATCATAGAACTGGAAGGGACCTCAAGAGGTCATCGAGTCCCGCCCCCCGCCCTCAAGGCAGGACCACGCTCCGTCTACACCATCCCTGACAGATGTCTATCTAACCTGTTCTTAAATATCTCCAGAGAGGGAGATTCCACCACCTCCCTTGGCAATTTATTCCAATATTTGACCACCCTGACAGTTAGGAATTTTTTCCTAATGTCCAATCTAAACCTCCCCTGCTGCACTTTAAGCCCATTACTCCTTGTCCTGTCCTCAGAAACCAAGAGGAACAAATTTTCTCCTTCCTCCTTGTGACACCCTTTTAGATATTTGAAAACCGCTATCATGTCCCCCCTTAATCTTCTTTTTCCAAACTAAACAAGCCCAGTTCATGAAGCCTGGCTTCATAGGTCATGTTCTCTAAACCTTTAATCATTCTTGTCGCTCTTCTCTGTACCCTTTCCAATTTCTCCACATCTTTCTTGAAATGTGGCGCCCAGAACTGGACACAGTACTCCAGCTGAGGCCTAACTAGTGCAGAGTAAAGCGGCAGAATGACTTCACGAGTTTTGCTTACAACACACCTGTTAATACAACCTAAAATCATATTTGCTTTTTTTGCAACAGCATCACACTGTTGACTCATATTCAACTTGTGGTCCACTATGACCCCTAGATCCCTTTCCGCCATGCTCCTTCCTAGACAGTCGCTTCCCATCTTGTATGTATGGAACTGATTGTTCCTTCCTAAGTGGAGCACTTTGCATTTCTCTTTATTAAACCTCATCCTGTTTACCTCTGACCATTTCTCTAACTTGCTAAGGTCATTTTGAATTATGTCCCTATCCTCCAAAGAAGTTGCAACCCCACCCAGTTTGGTATCATCTGCAAACTTAATAAGCGTACTCTCTATCCCAATATCTACATCATTGATGAAGATATTGAACAGTACGGGTCCCAAAACAGACCCTTGAGGAACTCCACTTGTTATCCCTTTCCAGCAGGATTTAGAACCGTTAACAACAACTCTCTGACTACGGTTATCCAGCCAATTATGCACCCACCTTATTGTGGCCCTATCTAAGTTATATTTGCCTAGTTTATCAATAAGAATATCATGCGAGACCGTATCAAATGCCTTACTAAAGTCTAGGTATATGACATCCACCGCTTCTCCCTTATCCACAAGGCTCGTTATCCTATCAAAGAAAGCTATCAGATTAGTTTGGCATGACTTGTTCTTCATAAACCCATGCTGGCTATTCCCTATCACTTTATTACCTTCCAAGTGTTTGCATATGATTTCCTTAATTACCTGCTCCATTATCTTCCCTGGGACAGACGTTAAACTGACCGGTCTGTAGTTTCCTGGGTTGTTCTTATTCCCCTTTTTATAGATGGGTACAATATTTGCCCTTTTCCAGTCTTCTGGAATCTCCCCTGTCTGCCATGATTTTTCAAAGATCATAGCTAAAGGCTCAGATACCTCCTCTATCAGCTCCTTGAGTATCCTGGGATGCATTTCATCAGGACCTGGTGACTTGCTGACATCTAACTTTCCTAAGTGATTTTTAACTTGTTCTTTGTGTAGCCTATCTTCTAAACTTACCCTCTCTCTGCTTGTATTCACTACGTTAGGCACACCTCCAGACTTCTCGGTGAAGACCGAAACAAAGAAGGCAAGGAAGGGGGAGGAGGGCTCCCAAATCAAAACGGAACCAGACTCCTGGAACTTAAAACGTCAACGGTCATAGAGCAGTTTTCAAACTAAGGGTTGCGGGAATGCCAGCGTGGCTTGGACAGTTTCATGTCTTAGGGATTAATAGAGATTCTCTATGTGCTAGTAAGGACGCGAGGATAATAGGTGATAAAATATGGATGAGCTCTGGTGTGACACAGGCAGATGAAAAAGAGTCCCCTTCAGTCCTATCTTGGCACACAGCTAAAAGGTGACAAGTTTAAAAAGTGCTTAGTCTAAGTAATAAGATGGGTGTTTCTCAACCTTTTTTCATAAAGTACCCTTTTTTTAAAAAAAAATTATAAGCACCTATAGAAGTATATCCCAGTACCTACAGTTTTTAGACACACACCATTTTTTTTTACCATTGCAACACATTTGTTTAAACAACTTAACGGTAGCCGTGCAGGCGATGAAATTTTTGGTTGCAAAAAGTACAAAAATAATAAAGTGCTGTAAAACCTAAACAACCAAATTTCACAGCCAAATTTCAGTTGTGTTGACATACTTTCCAGACTTCTCTTGAGTACACCTAAGGGTACTGGTACCACTGGTTGAGAAACACTGCACTAAAGCATGTATTATGGAATGAGGATATTGATCTAATAGGCATTACAGAGACTTGGTGGCATGAGGATACTCAGAGGGACTCAGTAATACCAGGGTACAAATTGGAAGTATTCAAATACATATTGGAAGGACAAAACAGGCCATGCTGGTGGGGGCGAGGCAGGATATGTGAAAGAAAACCTAGGATCAAATGAAAGTCTGAGAGAAAAGAATCAGGTGCCAAGAGTTTTTATAGACATTTCTGCAGCCTCTCCACACCAGGCAGCCTTTGGGAGAACAAGAGGTGTTCGAATCTCCTTGTTAGTCCGTAACTAAAAAAACTTACAAAACAACAATGGTTCTGTAGCACTTTTGAGCCTAACAAAATATATACTGTAAATAGTATCGTGAACTTTCAGAAGTGGGTTTTGCTCATGAAAGCTCATGATACTGTTTATATAGTAATAGAAATGTAGCCGTGTTAGTCTGGTGTAGCTGAAACAAAATACAGGACTATGTAGCACTTTAAAGACTAACAAGATGGTTTATTAGATGATGAGCTTTCGTGGGCCAGACCCACTTCCTCAGATCAAATATTTGATCTGAGGAAGTGGGTCTGGCCCACGAAAGCTCATCATCTAATAAACCATCTTGTTAGTCTTTAAAGTGCTACATAGTCCTGTATTTTGTTTCAGATACTGTTTATATATTTTGTTAGTTTCTAAGGTGCTACAGGACCAATAGGCTTTCAAATTAACCTTCTATTTCCTAAACATCACAGGGAATTCAACTACATGGAGTCACATAATTATCCATAATGCAGTTCTCAGTTTACCACAAACATAAAGAGACATATGCACACACAAAACTTGCAGATTTACCCAGTGTTGTTTGGTCGTTAACACAAATACTTTTTTTCCCCATTCTAATCATTGTTCTTGGATGGGGTGAGAATGGGGGGGGGGGGGTTCAGTGTGCAGGCTGCCCAGGAGAGAAAGGACTACGCCAGCCCTCTCCCGCTGCAACAGTTGGGGCCAGATGAGAAACGCCTGTCCATGGCTGCCACAGCTGAAGCAGGCAAGTCAGGGGAGGGGTGCATGTCCCTCAGCGGGGGGGGGGGGGGGGGGGGGGGCAGACAGACACACAGACAAATTCTCTGAAATACAGTGTGGATAACTGTCCCTTTCTGTGCCCCTGCCCTCTGTGGTCCAATGGGGTTATAGCTGTCCCAGTACCCATTTCTGGACTAATGCTGCCCTCCTGTGGTCATTCTGCAGTATAGTTCCCTCCTACCCCACCCCTCCCTTTCCATTTTAAGAAACAATTGAATTCCAAGCATATCCCATCATCCTGACACAACCCAACCCCCGATTTCACTTTAAGTTACGATAAGAGGAAGCGGCACACCAACTATGGTGATCCTAGCTCTTACCATTTAGGAGGCGTTTGTTGAAGCAACAAAAAAATGCTCCTCTCTGTTTAGGCAGCTAACAAACAGCTTTATTAATTAATAAAGCACAGCATGAGCCAAACGTGGTCCCAGCAAAGCCGGGCCCAGTAAGGCTGCCTAATACAATCAATCCTAGTATCTTTATACCCTTGACCAAACAGCCTGACGTCAGGGTATCCAATTACAGAAGTCATCAATTAAGCTAGGAAAAATAAAGCCTTGTCAACAAGATGGCGGATAGGTACGAGGGAGTACCTCTCCTGTCCAAACCAGCCCAATTAACACATTCCAATAGCACATCTGTCTTGGCCTGGCACATGGGGTGATAGAAAGTTCACTCTGGTCTACGTGCTTGAAAGAAAAGCTGAAATGGTTTCTGTTATACAAGATGGCTTCTAGCTAAATATGAAAATGGTTTCTACAGCTTCTACACGTTCTTGAACAGACTCACACACAGATGGACAGACAGACACTTCTAAAATATATAATCAGCTGATATCCTTACACCCCAGATTAGTCTAATAGTTAATATGTTCTTTTCATTTCTGAATTAACAAAAGGTATTCCTGCCTAGGAACAAGATACAGGTAAACACAGGTAAAACTGCAAAGACTATTTTCAAGGCCAATCAAGGGATTAAAAAAATCAATTGTGATTAATCTTAAATTTTAGAAATATGTGTTGGTTATATGTTACTCCCTGCTAATTTTCCTTTACCTCCATTTTTTAAAATCGAGGGAGTGAGTTTTAGAATCATAGAATCACAGAATCATAGGACTGGAAGGGACCTCGAGAGGTCATCGAGTCCAGCCCCCCGCCCTCAAGGCAGGACCAAGCTCCGTCTACACCATCCCTGACAGATGTCTATCTAACCTGTTCTTAAATATCTCCAGAGAGGGAGATTCCACCACCTCCCTTGGCAATTTATTCCAATATTTGACCACCCTGACAGTTAGGAATTTTTTCCTAATGTCCAATCTAAACCTCCCCTGCTGCACTTTAAGCCCATTACTCCTTGTCCTGTCCTCAGAAACCAAGAGGAACAAATTTTCTCCTTCCTCCTTGTGACACCCTTTTAGATATTTGAAAACCGCTATCATGTCCCCCCTTAATCTTCTTTTTTCCAAACTAAACAAGCCCAGTTCATGAAGCCTGGCTTCATAGGTCATGTTCTCTAAACCTTTAATCATTCTTGTCGCTCTTCTCTGTACCCTTTCCAATTTCTCCACATCTTTCTTGAAATGTGGTGCCCAGAACTGGACACAGTACTCCAGCTGAGGCCTAACTAGTGCAGAGTAGAGCGGCAGAATGACTTCATGAGTTTTGCTTACAACACACCTGTTGATACAACCTAGAATCATATTTGCTTTTTTTGCAACAGCATCACACTGTTGACTCATATTCGACTTGTGGTCCACTATGACCCCTAGATCCCTTTCCGCCATGCTCCTTCCTAGACAGTCGCTTCCCATCTTGTATGTATGGAACTGATTGTTCCTTCCTAAGTGGAGCACTTTGCATTTCTCTTTATTAAACCTCATCCTGTTTACCTCTGACCATTTCTCTAACTTGCTAAGGTCATTTTGAATTATGTCCCTATCCTCCAAAGAAGTCGCAACCCCACCCAGTTTGGTATCATCTGCAAACTTAATAAGCATGGAATGCGCAGCATGGAATGGGATATGGGTCCTATTGAGGACGAAGGAACATCCGAGAAGAAAGGAAGCAGCAGCACATCATAGAAAAGATGTAGGAAACAATCATCATATTATAACAGGTTTGCCACGTAGTCATCATACACTGCAGCCCTACTTCCAACTCCGGCAGCCATCAACTCTCTAGCCCAGTGGTTCCCAGACTTTTCGGCATCACGCCCCCTTTTTGATTTTTGAAAAGCCCTCACACTCCGCACACCCTGAAAAAAAACCAATAGCAGCAAAACTGGTTGAGCAAAAAAAAAGGAACTGATGGAGGCAGCAAAACCTGATGGGGGGAAAAGAGGCTGAGTCGCCTCATGCCCCCCCCTGGAATTTCTTCACGCCGTCCCCTCCTCCCCACAGTTTGGGAATCCATGATTGCAAAGTAGTATCATTTGTGGCAGGGCAGATTCTGCCAACCTTGAGAACAGCCACAGTTTCTCTTTGCCAAGAAACCCATTCCGGCCACCATTTATTACTGGTGTTGGGTAGCAGCACAAGTCTTTAAGAAAAACAGCTTGTTATTCAAACATTGCAGGTATAGGTATGTGTGTGGGGGGGGGAGGGGGATGATGTCTTTTTACCTTATCTGTAACTGATGGCATGTTACACTACATTGGCACTTAGGGTCAGCCATAAATATAAGGCTGCTTAGGTGGAAGTTCTGATTTAATGGCTCCTTTTATTCTTTGGGACTGGCAAGGGGCTGTTTTAATATTCTTTCTTCCATAACATTTAATATCTATCTATCGATATGATACTGGTGGGTGCCACAGTGGACATGCACACAGGACCTCAATCATGGTGCATGAAACAAAACTCACCCTGCTCATGGATGGAAAAATCTTAGAGGGAACACTGAGTCTCACCCCATTGGAATGAAATAGCACAGACGCTAAAACCCCACCTTTTACTGTCCCTGCTCTGCCCATTTTAGGATCTGTGGCATTGTGGCCCAGAAGGGAGAAAATATACAAACCCTAATGGCTTTTCAGCAGGGCCAGCTGAGTAGTGTGAGAATATCTGGGGATGAGACAATCCAGCCCCAAGGGGGGAAATCAGATTCACCCACAGTCTGCCCATTGATTGCCCCTGCTACAAAGTCACCCAGCCTTGGTCTCCCTCACAGACAGCCCAATTAAACATGATGGAGTTACTGAATATCTTGTTCATCATCTAAAACAAGATGATTTACCAGTCCCGAAGGATCAGACACATCCACCCACCAAGTTAAAGAATAATTCAGCTCTTACCCAAATACACTCTTACAGCACATTCTTATTAACTCAACTAAGGTTTATTGAAGAGAGAAAAGAGTATTGGCTACAAGATCATTGTACACAGAGACAGGAACAGAGTCCGTAGGGTCAGCTGCACTGTGCAGATGTTGCTGTCGAATTACCAGGAGCTCTTTTCAGAATCGTCTCCTCAGGTGACTGTTCAGTGTCCAATATCCGGGACAATATCCAATAAAGAAAACACAGTGTCTTGCCATTTCAACCAGAAAGGACATTGTCTCAATGACTTAACGACCTGCATCCTGCTTCAAAGACCTTTTAAATCTGCACTTGAAAGGGAATCCTCTGAACTGGCATTCATGCTAAAATTCGACACTTTATGCGTGGGTCTCAACAAACACTCTAGTTATCTTACCCATTACAAAGATAGCTTCCCCAATTATCACCTCTAATATCATTAGCTCACAGACATTTACCTCCCCCCCCCCACATCCCCCTTCTGTTCCGAAATTTGATTTGTCCTTTTCATATGTGTTCATTTTTTAAAATTGTATCCTTTGGTATATATGGTTGTGACTATTTTCTTCCACTATTTGATCTGAGGAAGTGGGTCTGGCCCACGAAAGCTCATCATCTAATAAACCATCTTGTGAGTCTTTAAAGTGCTACATAGTCCTGTATTTTGCAATATCCGGGTGTGATGCAGTGAGCTGTTTGGGCTGGGGGTGACCCCTACTGGCCGGTATCTGTAGCACTGGCCAGCAGGACGGCTGCCTAAGGTCACGTAGGCAAAGACCCAACCTGTCCGACTGGTTGAGGGAGGGGCGGTACAAAGGAAGGTTTCCGGGGAAGGGGCAGCTGCTGACCGAGAAACATGAAGAAAACAGCCTAAACTGAGGGATAAGAGTCAGGGGGAGGGGGAAATGGACCCCCTAACCCAAGGGGTCTGAGGCATCCTGCCTGACTCCTGAAACCACATCACGTCTATGCTGTGCTCTATCCCGGAGAAGCAATAAACCCTTGGGCTGTGTCTAGACTGGCCAGTTTTTCCGGAAAAGCAGCTGCTTTTCCAGAAAAACTTGCCAGCTGTCTACACTGGCCGCTTGAATTTCCGCAAAAGCACTGACAATCTCATGTAAGATTGTCAATGCTTTTGCGGAAATACTATGCTGCTCCCTTTCGGGCAAAAGTCTTTTTCCAAAAAGCTTTTGTGCAAAAGGGCCAGTGTAGACAGCAGAAATTAGTTTTCCGCAAAAAAGCCCTGATCGCGAAAATGGCGATCGGGGCTTTTTTGCGGAAAAGCGCATCTAGATTGGCCACGGACGCTGTGCTTTTGCGGAAAAGCGTCCTGCCAATCTAGACGTGCTTTTCCGAAAATGCTTTTAACGGAAAACTTTTCCGTTAAAACCATTTCCGGAAAATCATGCCAGTGTAGACGTAGCCTTGGAGTCTGTTCTTGCTGCTATGGGGCTGCAGGATGAGGGGGAACCCCGACTCGCCATCACACCGGGCAGTCCAGACGAGAGGGGAGAGTTTAGTCTTACAGCCCCGATTCCCCCCAAATAAAGCTAGAGAAGGTCTGAGATAAAAGGATCAGGTACCGAGAGTTTGTATAGACTTTTTTGCAGCCTCTCAACACCACACAAGCCTCAGGTGAACAACAGGTGTTGGAAGTAACCTTCTATTCCCATCACAGGGAATTCGACTACATGGATTCCCATCATGATCCCTAAAGCAGGTCATAGGCAGGTTACCACCAACTTTAAAAAGAGATATGTACATACAGTGACATCATCACACCTAAGTATAATCTAAACATTAATATTTCCTTTTGATTTGTAAATTAACAAAATACATTCCGAGACAGCAACAAAATATAGGTAAAGAGGGATTACTACAACTGCTATCTTCTAGGGCTGGCAAGTGATTAAAAAATGAACTATGAATTATATATTTGTTAAAAAATAATCAAATACCATCTATTTAAATATTCTTGGATGTCTATGCATTTTCAAATGTACTGCTTTCAGTTGCAACACAGCATACCAAGTACAATGATCACTTTATAGTGACGTTTTGCTAGGTATGGCAAAACGCTGGGTGTGCTGAAGGGATGTTACAAGGTGGGTAATTCGCTCATCGTGTAGTTGATAGAATTTTTATCAACCACCCGATCAGTCGGTAAGGGAGGAAGCGCTCAGTCCCAGCTCACGCTGGGCCCAGGAGCTACTGCCGCTGCGGCTCTGCAGTTTAAATGCAGTAAGAGCAGGGTGGGCAGGCAAGCTGCCCTGCACCCCCACCCCCACGCTGATGCTTCTGATGCCTCTCCCCAGCACCGGCTCCTGCTCCCCCCCTTGCTGACTCTGATGCAGCATCAGCAAGGAGGGGGGCAATGCAAGTAGTCGAGCAGTCGACTAGATTAACGAGATTAATTTTTAGTTGACTACTCACTTACATCCATAGTGTACAAGAGTCAAAGTTGGGGGGGGGGGGTGAGGAGCAGCCCTCCCACTTGTGTGAATTCCCTGATGTAAAACAAAAGACTGATCCGTTTCAGAAATATATCCCACAGTCTAAGCACTTCCAGGGTCTTTCTCGAGTGTGGACGGCGTAACGTTGAGAAAGGCTGAGCTCTTTCTGAAACCTTTCCCACAGCCCAAGCACTCCTAAGGTCAAACTCTGGCGTGGAATGACTGACATTTAACAAAATCTGCCCTCCCAATGAAACTTTCCCACAGTCCAAACACTCATGGGGTCTCTCTCCTCTCTGAAGTGCTCGTTTTCAAACCTCTGAGCTCCGGATCAAACGTCTCAAACAGATGAACTCTCTCTCCTATGTGGACGCCCTGATGGACTAAGAAGGGCTGAGCGCTACATAAAACTTTTTCCAGTCGAAGCACTTTTGTGATCTTCCTCCTGTGTGGACTACATCATGTTTGACAAGGGTTGCTGATATTTTTATGAAACTTTTTCCAGTCTAAGCACTGATGGGGTCTCTCTCCCCTGTGGATTTTCTCATGTGAAACAAAGGCTCACTTCCATATGAAACTGTTTTGCATAGTCAAAGCAATTATGAGCTGTCTCTCCCGTGTGCATTGCCTGTTGTTTAAGAATGTCAGTTCTCCATATGAAAGATTTTCCACAACTTAACACTTATCGTTTCCCTCTCCTCTGTGGATTAATTGATGTTTATTGAGATCTGACCTCCTTATGAAACCTCTTCCACAGTCTAAGCACTGATGGGGTCTCTCCCCCGTGTGGATTTTCTGATGTGAAACAAAGGCTCACTTCCATATGAAACTGTTTTGCATAGTCAAAGCAATTATGAGCTGTCTCTCCCGTGTGCATTGCCTGTTGTTTAAGAATGTCAGTTCTCCATATGAAAGATTTTCCACAACTTAACACTTATCGTTTCCCTCTCCTCTGTGGATTAATTGATGTTTATTGAGATCTGACCTCCTTATGAAACCTCTTCCACAGTCTAAGCACTGATGGGGTCTCTCCCCCGTGTGGATTTTCTGATGTGAAACAAGGCCAGACTTCCATTTGAAACTTTTCCCACAGTCCAAGCATTTATGAGGTCTTTCTCCTGTGTGGATTGGCTGATGTGTAAAAAGGGCTGCCCTTTGCGTGAAACTTTTTCCACAGTCTAAGCACTTGTGAGGTCTTTCTCCTGTGTGGATACCCTGATGTTGAATAAGTTCTGGCTTCCTTTTGAAACTTTTTCCACAATCTAAGCACTTATGGGGTCTATCTCCTGTGTGGACTTTCTGATGTAAAACAAGGGCTGACCTCTGTGTGAAACTTTTCCCACAGATTAAGCACTGATGGGGTCTCTCTCCTGTGTGGGTTGCCAAATGTTGAGTTAGGTTTGACCTATGTGTAAAACTTTTTCCACAATGGAAGCACCGGTGGGGTCTTTCTCCTGTATGAATTGGCTGATGGTTAACAAGGTCAGATCTACGTATGAAACTTTTTCCACAGTCTGAGCACTTATACGGTCTATCTTCTGTGTGGATTGCCTGATGCTTAACAAAGTCGAATCGCCGTTTGAAAGTTTTTCCACATTCCAAGCACTTGTGCGGTCTCTCGGCTGTGTGGATTTTCTGATGTGACACAAGGGCAGAGAGTGACCTGAAACATTTCCCACACTCTACGCACTTGTGAGATCCCTCTCCTGTGTGGATTCCTTGATGGTAAACAAGGTCTATCTTCCGTATGAAACTTTTCCCACACTCTAAGCACTTATGGGGTCTCTCTCCTGTGTGGGTAGCCTGATGGTAAACAAGATCGAGTCTCCTTATGAAATTTCTTCCACAGTCTAAGCATTTATGGGGTCTCTTTCCTGTGTGGATTGCCTGATGTGCAACAAGAGAGGTCTTCCATATGAAATCTTTGCCACAATATAAGCACTTATGGGGTCTCTCTCCAGTGTGGATTGCCTGATGTGAAAGAAGGTTTGACCTGCCTGTGAAACTTTTCCCACATTCCAAGCATTTATGGGATCTCTCTCCTGTGTGCATGGCCCGATGTTTAACGAGGTCTGATCTCTGTATGTAACTTTTCCCACAGTCTAAGCACTTATGGGGTCTCTCTCCTGTGTGGATTTTCAGATGTACAACAAGGGACGACCTCTGTGTGAAATTTTTTCCACAGATTAAGCACTGATGGGGTTTCTCTCCTGTGTGGATTGCCTGATGTGCAACAAGAGTTGATTTGCATTTGAAACTTTTCCCACAATCTAAACACTTATGGGGTCTGTTTCCACCGTGGGCTGCCTGATGTTTAACAAAGAGTGACCTCTTCAGGAAACTTTTTCCACAGTCTAAGCAGTTGTGGGGTCTCTTCCCTGTGTGGACTACCAGATGATTAACAAGGGCTGACTTTCTTTTGAACGTTTTCCCACAATCTACGCACTTATGGGGTCTTTCTTCTGTGTGGCTTGTTTCTCGTGTCATCAGGGCCGACGTCCAAATCAAACTGTTGCCTCCCTCAGGACACTGAGAGCCTCTCTCTACTATTTGGCTTCCACCATCAGTAGTAAGATCTGAGCTGTTATTGATGTCTTCCCCACTGTCCAAGCACTGAGGGTTTTTTTCTCCATTATCTACTGTCTGCACTGTAATAAGCTCTGGGCTCACAATAAATCCCTTCCCAAAATTGCGCCATTCCTGGTGTTTCTCTTCCTTGGGGTTTGTCTGCGGGGCTGTGGGATGCTTGTGTCCTTCCCCACATTTAACAGATTCATCCATTTCCTCACTTGTGTGGTTCCCCAGCAGCCTCTCCGACCTGTGCCAGTTTCCCCTGACCTCTCCCTGTTCCAAGCACTGGGAAACATTCCCTTCTGCTCTTCCCACAAAGGTCGCCTGCGGTTCCATTTCCCCAGAAGCTTCCTTTGGTTGGTTCCTCTCTTCATTCTCACTCCCTGTCCCATCACCTGCTGGGAGAGAGACAATCCAGGCAAAAGTCATTTAGCTGGGTAGACAGAGGAACAGCACCAAGGGAAAACCCAACACACTGATGTTGCTCAGACCCAGCATTTGGCTTGTCCCTCCGCTTCCCCACAAGCACTCACAGGGAAACTCCTGCACCTAACAAGATTGGTGGAAAACCGTGAGCAATATCAGCTGACCACACCCTGCCCTACATGTAAGGATGCCAGATGCTGTGTGAGTCCTCACCTGTGCGGGTGCCTCTCAGGATCTCTCTTTCATCCCTGGCCTGGAGGTCGGGCTCCCAGGGCTCTTCCCCTCGTTCCAGCCGGGCGATCAGCTCAGGTTTGGGAACGGGAAACCCTGCGCAGGGGGTGAAATCAGAGCAGGTCAGGGCGCATGGAGGGTGGGGAGAGCGTCTGTCCCAAGGGACATTCCGTGAGTGGAACCTGTCCCCGGGCTCTGCTGGGGAATGTGCAACCCAAGAGGACGGGGACATGGTCACTGAGCCCCCTGGGGAGAGGCAGACGTGCGGGGAGGTGAGAGGAATTGTGACGCCCTCCCTAGGAGTTCCCAGGATCTGGGCAGTCTGGGGCCCTTGCTGACACTCACAGCTCTGCAGTTACACCCCTGCCTGTTTCTAAACCTGCAGAGCCCAGAGCTGGACGGAGGGGAACAGGGATTCTGGGTGCGAGTGAAAAACAACACAGACAGGAGAATATATGCCCCCCCCCCCTGCGCCTTGAAATCTAGAGGGGCCGGGTGGGGATGATTTAGCACGTCCATTAGGGTTTGACACCCTGGTCTCACTGCACAGGATGAGGAGATGCAAGTCGCTCTCCCCCGGCAGCTGTGCCCATGGAACCCATTCCTGTCCAGGCCACCTGAGCAGGGAAGAACCTGACCCGTGTCGGACACGCAGACCCCACGGCTCCTAATCCCCGAGGGGCCGGGACGCCCTTACCCAGCGAGGTCACCGCCTCGTAGTTCTCCTGCATGACGTCCCTGTAGAGGGCTCTCTGAGCGGGGCCCAGCAGCGCCCCTTGCCCCGGGGTGAAATACACAGCCACCTCCTCGAAGGTCACCCGCATCTGCAACAACAAGAGTCCCTCACCCACTGCCTGCGGCCCCAGCCACAATCCCAGTCGTTATGGGGAAAAATAACTCTGAGAGGGCGGGAGAAGTAGAATCCCATCTCCAGCCTGTTTCCAGCAGCCAGGAGGCTTCAGGGGATGGGCACAGAGATCCTCGTCCTCCTCCCCCTTGGCAGACAGAGGGCAGGGCCTTTTCCCTACTAGCTAGCCAGAGGCAGAGGCAGAGGCAGAAGCCGAGCTCTGAGCCACGGGCAGGGACAGGAATCCCGGCAGCTTCCCTTTGTGTTTCCCAGCAACCTCTGGCTGGATGCTCAGGTCACAGTATTGGGGCTGGGGCCTGGGTTAGAAATGGGGGCGCGGTCACACCCTGCCCATGGGCCTGCTCAGAAACTCAGCAGCTTCATCCCACCCTGTCTCCTCCCTCCCCCGCCCAGCAGCTCCCTGAACCCCCTACCTGAGCGGGCTCCATCCCGGCCATTGCCCGGCCCCTGGCAGACGGGCGCTCGGGAGCGAACTCTCGACGTGTCTCCTCGGCCTGTCGGGCGAGAGGGGCGATGGGGGAGGTGTCAGAAGGGGCCTGAGTCCCTGTCGCCCCCTGAGTCCCCCCAGGCCCTGCCCCTGCAGACACGCGCTGGGACTCTCTGGCTCTGCCTGCTGGGAGGAAACCCAGTGAGTCTGTTCCCCTTCTGTCCCGGCCCCTCCCACTAGCACAAAACCTACCAAGCCCCTTTGAACCCCCCACAGCAGCATCTCTGAGCCCTGCGCTGGGGAAAGAGCCAAATCAAAGGAGCCATTTTGGGTTGTGCCCCCCCCCCCCGCAGTGTTGTGTCTCTGCATGTAGTGCCCCCTCCCACACTCAGGCAGGGTGATGCTTCTGCAGAGGCAGCAAGTGGCTTTTCCTCTCTCAGCTCCTCCCGGGGTCCCCGCAGAGTCAGGCTGCCCAGGGGCTGCAGGGATGGAGCTGGGCAGGGCTGGGAGCCGGGAGCTTCCCTCCTGGGTTGTTGCTCCTGCTGCCCCTTCCAGCCCCTCCCCTGCCCCTTTTCATCATCCTCCCTCTCCAGGGGAGCCATGGTGAGTGTCCCATGGACATGAGCCTTGGCTCTCACTGGGCACATCAGCCGGTGGTCAGCAGGGATGGTCCGCCAGTCCCTGAAAGGCCCCTTTGCGCAGTGTCACTCTCCTGCCCGGCCCCAGCTCTTTCCCCAGGTCTCTCCATCAGCTGTAGGCTCCGGCGCTGATGCCGGCAGATCCCGGGGCTGGTTCCAGCCCCTGCGCAAAGCGCCCCCGGGGCCGGTCTCAGAGGTGTGTGGCAAAGCGGGAATGTTCTAAATGTTTTTTTTGAGCACGGTGTGTGCCTCAGTTTCCCCAGGGGTTAGTCACATGCCACGGGGGCTGGGATCCGGGTGTGAGATTATGGTGGGCACCCCGTAGAGGGCAGGTGGGACTCCAGAGCAGCGGACTTGACCCATAGAAGGGCGATGCGCTGCAGCCCGGCTAGCGGTGCCCGGAGTCCGTCTTCTGCAAAGGAGCCGGCCCAAGGGTTTGGGGAACAAAGCTAGAGAGGAGGCCTCAGGCCAGGTGACCTGTTTGCCCCGGAAGAAGACAAAGCACAGGGGGAGGGGCAGTGACTGAGTCTGGGAGCGGGTGAGGCTCCTGTTTTTTTGGGATACAGCAGGGAGAGCCCAGGGCTGGGGAGGCCCCAAGCGGGACGGGCCTGACTTCGGTGCTGACAAGATCTGTTCTGTGCCCTGTCCACGGTCACCCTCCCGCCTTCTGTTTTCCCAGCCAGCCCAGAGTCACCCCGGAGCTGCCAAGGTGGGAGCCTGGCCCCTGGGAGGGGGTGTGCGAGGCTTCCCCGGGGGTCCCGACCACATTGACTCCCTGCCGTGGGGAGAAGGAGCCCCAAGGGGACACCCCCCCCCCCCCACTCACGTTTTGCCTGGCTCCATTCAGAGCAGGCCCAGGGTACCGCAACTGGGACTCTGTGGCCCAGGGCTGTCACACACCCCCATGTCCTGCCCAAGCGCCGGTTGCCTCCGCTAGCAGGAGGAGGGGCCATGTCAGGTTTCACGGAGGTGTGGGGCAGTCACACCCCCATCCGCAGCCAGACATGCCCTGTAGGACAGAAGGTTTGTTGGTTCACAGGGACGCAGCGGAGCACAGACATGTTAGCACAGGAACCAGGAGCGGCGGTACCATCCACGTCGGGTAGAAGGAGGCCCAGAGCCTGAAACCGCCCCGTACCCTAAGCCGGCCGAGACCCCGTCACACAGTCAGCAATGGGGCCCAGCCCTGCAGGCAGATCCGCCTCTTCCTTTGTTCAGTTTCCCCGGCAAAAGGTGTCACCTGGTTGCCCCTCCCCATCTAAGCTCTGTAGGGAAGCCTGTACGGCCCTGCTGGAACACTAATAATAAAACAATGTCTGCCTTGACCATAGTGTGGATCTCTAACCAGCAAAACCCAGGCCTGTCTCAAGTCTGGTGCTCATAAGCACGCAGGCCAGGTAGGGGGTTGGGAGAGGGGAGACGCTACCGCCGGGTACGGTGAGACCTCGCCAAGGAGACCGGGAGGAACCTTGAGCTGGTACTTCTATTTCTGATAAGCAAAAATTCCAGATACAGCCATCAAACTAAAAAAAACAACAAATTGTCTGGTAAGCATTTTATAGACCAGCGTTTCTCAACCGATTTTTATAAGTACCCCTTTAAAAAAACAACAACAGATAAGTACCACCTTATTAAATATAAATTATATATATATATATATATACATATATATATATATATATATAAAAAAGCAGGGCTCATCAAATCAGTGAATCTACTCGCCCACGTTGAGTAGATTTCAGCCGGTCGCCCCATTCACTGGCGGCGCGCACATGTGCAATGCGGGTCTTGTGCATGCACAGTGCAGGGCTGGCGAGTAGGTTTCGCTGCTCTTTGTCAAGCCCTGTATATAAATATCTCCAGTACCTCATTTTCAGACACACAACATTTTTTTCTACCATTGCAACACATTTATTTAAACAACTTAATCGTAGACGGACAGGCGATGGAACTTTTTGGGTGTAGAAAGCACAAAAATAAGAAAGCGCTGTAAAACTTAAAACAAAAATTCCGTTTTCTCCAAATTTCAGTTGTGTTGAATTATCCCCCAGACGTCTCTCGAGTACCCCTAAGGGTACTTGTACCACTGGTCGAGAAACACTGTTATAGACTAACAAAAACATGTGGATGGTATCATGAGCTTCTGTAGGCACAGCCCACTTCTGCAGATGACCGGAGTTTTGAGTTTAGGATGTCCAGACCGAAAATAAATAGGGGAGAAGGGGGAAGGAAAAAAATGGAAGGAGGCGAGAAACAAGAAGCAGAGGGTATGTAAATCTCAAAGGGAAAATCAAACAGGCAAAACTGGTAATCTATAAGCACCTAAAGATTGGATCATTAAAAGAAGCAGATAACGATCATAGGATAGCAACTAGAGAGGAAGAGCACTCGCACAAAAATCTACACAGACAAACCCTTGTTGTGCCAATAGCTCTTTGTGTAGATTTTTGTGCGAGTGCTCTTCTTCTCTAACTGCTATCCTATGATCCTTATCTGCTTCTTTTAACGACCGTATTTTCCGGCGTATAGGGCGACTGGGCGTATAAGACGACCCCCTCATTTTTTAATTCAAAGATAGGGTTTCATCTTATACCCCAGCGCTCCTCCGCCTCCTTTGCTCCCGGTGTCCCTGGTCTGCTGGAGACGGTCCCCAGCAGACCAGAGGCACCGGGAGCAAAGCCGCAGCAGCTTTGCAAAGCCTCGGGGGAAGCCGGCGGGGGGGCAGCCCAGGCGCGCCTGGGATGTATACCCGGCGTACAAGACGACCCCCGATTTTTGGGGGATGATTTTTAACATCAAAAGTCGTCTTGTACGCCGGAACATACAGTATCACATTTTTAGGTGCTTATAGATTACCAGTTTTGCCTGTCTGATTTTCCCTTTGAGATTTACATACCCTCTGCTTCTTGTTTCCCGCCACCTTTCATTTTTTTCCCCTTTCCCCCTATTTATTTTGGGTCTGGCCATTATAAACTCAAAACTCCAGTCATTTGAAGAAGTGAGCTGTGCTCATGATACCATCTGCATGTTTTGTTAGTCTATAAAGTGCTACCAGACTATCTGTTGTTTTTTAAGTTAGTCTCTACAGGATAAACTCGGCTACCCCCTGAAGCCATAAAACTGTTAACCACACACATAGTTTTGCAACATCCTGAGTAACAGGATGTACCCCAAATAAGGGCATTGGGCATTTTAGGTACCTTACACAATACATAATCAATTGGTAAATATTATTAGAACAACCAAGACTCGCTTTGCTATGAAATGGGATTAGAAAGAAGAATCGATGGGAGGTAGTGAGCAAGATTGACCCTCAGGTCCTACTCATAACTAGAAGCAAACAGACCCTTCACATTGGCTAAGAACCGCCATACTGGGTCAGACCAAAGGTCCATCTAGCCCAGCATCCTGTCTGCCAACAGCGGCCAATGCCAGGTGCCCCAGAGGGAGAGAACACAACAGGTAATCCTCACGTGATCCTTCTCCTGTCACCCATTTCCAGACAAACAGAGGCTAGGGACACCATTCCTACCCATCCTGGCTAATAGCCATTGATTGAGCTAACCTCCATGAATCTATCTAGCTCTTTTTTGAACCCTGTTAAAGTCCTACATCCTTTAGCAAGGAGTTCCACAGGTTGACTGTGCGCTGAGTGTAGAAAAACTTCCTTTTGTTTGTTTTAAACCTGCTGCTTATTCATTTCATTTGGTGACCCCTAGTTCTAATATTGTGGGAATAAGTAATTAACTTTTCCTTATCCACTTTTTCCTCCCCACTCATGATTTTATAGATCTCTATCATATCCCCCCTTAGTCTCCGATTTTCTAAGCTGAAAAGTCCAAGTCTTTTTAATCTCTCTTTATACGGGGCCTGTTTCAAACTCCTAATCATTTTTGTTGCCCTTTTCTTGATCCTTTTCCAATGCCAATATTATCTTTTTTGAGATGAGGCAACCACATCTGCACGCAGTATTCAAGATGTGGGCGTACCATGGTTTTACATAGAGGCAATAAGATATTTTCTGTCTTATTCTCTATCCCTTTTTTAATTATTCCTAACACCCTGTATGCTTTTTTGACTGCCACTGCACATCTAGCGGATGTTTTCAAAGAACTATCCACAATGAGTCCAAGATCTCTCTCTTGAGTAGTTTAATCTCAAATGACTCATGGAATTCCAACGTGTGGGAGTCAAAGGAATCCCAAACCTCCTACCTGGTACTGTTGGTGGCATACGGGTGAAGTGTAAGTGACCTAGGCTTAATTAATATAATAAATCTTCTATTAATTGCTACTGTATTGTTTTGTGCTGTACTAATTGTTTTAGAATGTATAGTATTTAAGGTTTAAATTGTCTAGTCATTGTTTTTAAGGCTTGTAAAATTTAAACAACTATATTAACCGCTTAAAGCATGCAATAAATAAGAAAGTGGTTAAGTTTCTCTGGAGTGTCCTGGTTTCCCTCAGAACTAAAATAAATCCAACCACACGATGGCCTCAGGTTATAAGAGAGCCTGAGCCATGGTTTAGTTGCATCTCTGGGGCCTGGAGCAGCCTCCTCTCAGTGAGAGTCACACCCATCACTCCCATCCCATCCGGGCATGGGTGCAGTGCCCAGGGAAACTGAGGCATGCACACAGCCTGAGAGCAGCGCAGAACAGTAGAAATCACATGCAACAGAACAAAGCAAACAGAGACAGGGCAATCCCCAGGCGGTCACATCAGAAGACTTGCCTCCAACGGAAACATCCCAGGCAGGTTGGGGAACACAGAACATGTCTAGTAACAGCCCCGCCCCCTCCCTCTTTCTGGTTGCAGATGCGGCGCGCCCATCTCTGTCCCCCTCCCTTTTCGCTTCCGGTCCTTTCGGGTATCTGAGGAAGTGACTTGCGCCCCAGAAGCGCTTATGCCTGAATAAACTCGCGAGTCTTTCAAGCGCCACTGAGAAGAGGGCAGAGGGGCTAAGTTCCCTCTCAACTGCAGGGCTGCCCAGAGACCTCTTCAGCCCCACACTGGGGCTTTGGGCTGTGGCAAGAAGAGTTTTCTGCCCCTAAGTCCTGGAGGTGAGAGGTGCCTCTGCCCCACCCCAGATCTTCACCACCCCCTTCTCGGCCCTAGCCCTGAGCCTGCCCTCTTCAAAGCATCAGGGATAACTCAGTGGTTTCAGCATTAGCCTGCTAACCCCAGGGTTGCAAGTTCAATCCTTGAGGGGAACCATTTGGGGCAACTCTGTCAGGGATGGTACCTGGGCCTGCTGTGAGGGCAGCGGACTGGACTCAATGACCTCCCAAGGTCCCTTCCAGCTCTGTGAACTAGGTATCGCTCCATAAATTATTATTAAAAGTTACCCACTGCCAGCCCCACACTGCTGCCTCGGTATCAGAGGGAGGGGGGGGGGGAACAGAGGGTTCAGGCAGGAGCCCCCCCCCCCCTCTTCCCAGTAATTGTTGGATCCGCTGAAAATCTCACTGGGTTCATGGTAGCTCAAAACAGCCTATTTTAATATCCCTGGTGCCCCCCACACCAGGCGGGCGCTGCTGGGGGGGGGGAGGCTGCGGGCGGGGAGGGGCAGACCGCGCTGATCAGCAGCCTCCGCCCCCCCCAGCACAAAGCAGCGGGGGGGGGGGAAGTAACACAACCCCGGCTCCCGGCTCCCTCCCAGGTGTGGGCGCCCCTCCCCCCCCCGCCCAGGCTGCAGGGACTCGCAGCCAGCTCCGCTGGGAGCAGCCCGGGGCCAACCCCTCCCCCTGCAGCGCGGGGGCACCGGGGCGCCGCTCCCGGGGGGTCTCTCTTACCTGCCCCCCAAGCGCTGCCCGCCCTGGGGCAGGGGCTGGGCCGGGCAGGGCCTGGCCGGGCTGGGGGCGCTGCCCGGGGAGAGGCTCCTGGGGAGGGAGCAGCGGGACTGGCCCGGCCGGGGGAGTCTCTCTCGCCTGCTCTCCAAGCGCTGCCCGCAGCCTCTTCCTTCCTGCTGCCGGGCCTGACCCGCGATCGCTTCCCCCAGCTCCTCCTCCTCCTGCTGCTGCTGGGTCCTAGAGAAACACCCCCCCCCCCTTTGCGCTTCCCCTCCCTGCCTGTGTCGGGCTCACAGACTCCTCCCGGCCCAGGGCTCCTCACCACTAAATGTCTGGTGGCCTCAGAGGGCGGCCAGCACCTCCCGCTGGGGCCCGCTTGGACCCTTCTCCTCAATTCCCTGGAGGGGAAAGGACTCAACATGCCCAGAACTGGTCCCTCTATTGCGGGTAAATTCCCTGGCTTCCCACTCCCCTGGGTGCCCCATAATCCCTGGAGACAGACTGGGCTGAGGCCTTAACACGTGTGAGAGCCTTCAAGCTTCCACATGGAGGGGGGCTTTTACTGACCCCGACCACCAGGGCCACCTCTCTGATAGCCTCTCTGGAATGAACAGGTCACTCACATCCTGGTCCGGGTGTGTCCCAGGCCTTGAGAGACTAGCTGGGAATGAGGCAATCCGGCCCCAAGGGTACGCTGACCCGCCGTCCTGAATTTCCCGGGAGAGTCCCGATTTTTAATGTCCTGTCCCGCTGTCCCGTGTAGCACTGAAATGTCCCGGAAAGACCCCAGACTCCAAACGCAGTTAGAAGCTTAGTTGGGATCGAGGACGGAGGGGGCGGAAAAGCAGCGCACGGCTTAGCTGGGCTGGCAGAGGAGGGGGCTTGGAAAAGCAGCATGCGTGTAGCCAAGTGTGCCCTTGTAGCCAAGAAGACATATTAAGGTGCATTAGGAGGAGCACTGCCAGCAGATCTAGAGACGTGATGATTCCCCTTTATTCGGCTCTGGTGAGGCCACATCTGGAGTATTGTGTCCAGTTCTGGGCCCCCCACTACAGAAGGGATGTGGATGCACAGGAAAGGGTCCAGCAGAGGCCGACCAAAATGATGAGGGGGCTGGAGCACATGACCTATGAGGAGAGGCTGAGGGATTTGGGTTTGTTTAGTCTGCAGAAGAGAAGAGTGAGGGGGGATTTGAGAGCAGCCTTCAACTTCCTGAAGGGAGGTTCCACAGAGGATGGAGAGAGGCTGTTCTCAGTGGTGATAGATGGCAGAACAAGGAGCAATGGTCTCAAGTTACAGCGGGGGAGGTCTAGGTAGGACATTAGGAAAAACTATTTCCCTAGGAGGGTGGGGAAGCACTGGAATGGGTTCCCTAGGGAGGTGATGGAATCTCCATCCCTAGAGGTTTTTAAGCCTTGGCTGAGTTGATTTAGTTGGGATTGGTCCTGCTTTAGACAGGGGGCTGGACTTGATGACCTCCTGAGGTCTCTTCCAGCTCTATGATTCTATGCAGAATGGGTTGGCGGGAGGGGTGGGATAAGGAACTGACATAGCGCTCAGCTGGGCTTTGGAGGAAAGGGGGAGCCAGGAAGCCCAATATGGGGCGCAGCAGCAGGGGGCCTGAAAAGACCTCCCCTGATCAGGAAAAATCCCTCATCTGGGACCAGTCAGGTCCAGAGGGTGCTGGACCAGGGAGGTCGAACCCCGGCCCTAAGTCTGCTCTTGCACTCTCCCTCTTGGCCAGACACCCTACCCCCCAGTCCACATCTGCACCCTCCCCCTTGGCCAGACACCCTCCCACCTGGCCAGGCATCCTACCCCCGTCCACTCCTTAGCCACCATTGCTCCTGCACCCTCCCTTGCTCTTGCTCCCAACTGCTCCTTCCCCCTGGCCAGACATCCTACTCCCAGCCTGTTTCTGCACCCTACCTCCCATTCAGATCTCACAACCTCTCCATCTTCTGCCCTCCACCTCCTTCCCAGATCCTGCATCACATCCCTATCCCACTCATTTGGCAGCCCTGTCACACACACGGAACCCCTCACTGTTGTCCTTACCCCAGAACCTAACAAAAATAAAATCCACCAGAAAAATAAATTGGACCTATGGAAAGACCTGAACCTCAGTCTTCCCTGTTCCTTCCCCTCGCACCTTGGGGCTGGAATGCCAGAGGAGTGAGGTATCTCAATTGGGAGCTATCTCAGTCAGGACTGGGTATTTTGGGAGCAGTTCTTTTCCTTCTCACTTGTGAGATCTCCAACTTATTTTTCTGTGGATCAATGGCCCCTGACCCAAAAATATCATTGAAACATTGAAAGTTTTTGTGTTGGACATAAATTCAAATTTTATTTTCTTTAAAATGAAGTTTGATAAACTAATATGAGAAAGTTAAAATGCTTTATCTTTTAAATAATTTAAATTAAGCCATTCTCCCTAGCTGCAGCACGAGAAAAATGGCTCAGGTGTAATTATGTAATTAACAGTGAGTTTCCATGAGCAACTGGGGGTCCATGGAAAGGTTTACATTGAGTCAGGTGGCCCAGAGGCCAAAAAGGTTGAGAATCACTGAAATAGAGGTACCCCTGGCTTCTCCCCCCGAGAGACCTCCCTAGACTCCCTGCTGCTCCAGAAGAGATGACAGAGAGATCGCCTCTGTTACCACTGGCGTTGAAATCACCGTGTCACTCCAGTGTAGTTGATGGACAGACTTTTTGTGAGTCTTCCTCATCCAAGCACTGGATGATTTAAACAATGTGTTTAGATACCACGTGAAAAAACTTGGCGCATTTACAGCGAGGCAGGAGATATGAAACAAAAGACAGGACTATGCAGCACTTTAAAGACTAACAAGATGGTTTATTAGGTAATGAGCTTTCCTGGGCCAGACCCACTTCCTCAGATCAATTTGTGGAAGAAAATTGGCACGACCATATACACCAAAGTGATACAATCAAAAAAAAATGAACACATATAAAATTGACAAATCAGATTTTAGAACAGAGGGGGAGGGGAAGGGGGAAGGTTAGTGTCTGTGAGGTAATGACATTAGGGTGATAATTGGGGAAGCTATCTTTGTAATGGGTGAGATAATTAGCATCTTTGTTAAGACCCATACGTAAAGTGTCAAATTTAAGCATTAATTTCTGAGTTACTCTGACATACAAAGTGAATCTTGCACTAAAGACCCCACGCCCAGTGAGAGAAAGTGAAGATGTCAGTTCAAGTCAGTTCAAAGTCTCTCCAATTTTCTTCAAAGATCACCTATACCAGGCAGTGGGGCTTTGATTAGTCCCTTAGAGTATGTCTACACTAGCCCCTTAGTTCGAACTAGGGTGGCTAATGTAGGCATTCGAACTTGCAAATGAAGCCCGGGATTTAAATATCCCAGGCTTCATTTGCATGTTCCCGGGTGGGCGCCATTTTTAAATCCCCTTAGTTCGAACTGACTGCCCGCGGCTACACGCGGCAGTCAGAAATTAATCCGAACTAAGGAGTTAGTTCGGATTAACTTCTGACAGCCACGTGTAGCCACGAGCAGTCAGTTCAAACTAAGGGGATTTAAAAATGGCGCCCACCCAGGAACATACAAATGAAGCCTGGGATATTTAAATCCCGGGCGTCATTTGCAAGTTCGAATGCCTACATTAGCCACCCTAGTTCGAACTAAGGGGCTAGTGTAGACATACCCTTATATTTTTGAAGGGTGACTAAATATTAACTGGATCTTCTTGGGCAGTGGTCACCAACCAGTAGATCGGGATCTACTGCTTAGATCTTGGAACCTTTGACAGGTGATCCTGAGAGGTTTGGCCGGAAGGCTATCAAGTGCTAGCCCTTCATCTGCTCCTCTCAGCACTTCCATGCTGCTCCTGCCCTCTGCCTTGGAGGTACCCCTCACCCCTGGGTGCCCCCTGCTTGCTGTGCAGGGCATGGGAAGAAGAGGGGGGGGTGCTGATGTCAGGGTGCCCACCCTCCATCCTGTACCCTATCTCCACAGAGCAGAAGGGGCAGGTATGGAGAGAGTTTGCTGGCTGTTTTGGGGAGTATTGCAGGGCCAGTGTAGGTAGACGCAAGCCTGCCTTAGCCCCCTGCTCCACCACCCAGAAGCCATCTGTGGTAAGCGATGCCCAGCTGGATCCTGCATTCCAAACCCCGGCCCCAGTCCTGAACCCCTCCTGCACCCCAAACCTCTGCCCCCAGCCTGATAAAAGTGAGTGAGGAGGGGGAGTGAGGATGGAGTAAGCAGGGGGAAGGCCTCAGAGAAGGGGTGGGAAGGAGATGGGGCATGGGTGTTTGGGTTTGAGGTAGATCCTGGATTGCACTTAAATTCAAAAAGTGACCTTATGCTTAAAAAGGTTGGAGACCACTGCTCTTGGGTAATATCAACAGATTGCTTTGAGCCCAATCCTAGCTCAAAATTTAAATTGGATCAGGCACTTTGTAAGCAGGTTGGGAAATGGTCTCATTTGGCAATTATTATTCGGTATTATTTACATAATATAGGTATTGCCATTTTGGTATTGACATATACATTTCTCAGTAGCTTTACATATAAAATAGCCCAGCCCCATTGATCTCCATGGGCAATGTACCTTACAAGCAGTGGTGGGAAGGGTTAGTAACATGGTCTTCATCCTGTAATTGTCATGGTTAGTTCAATATTGTCATTCTGGGCTGTAGAAACGGGGCACTTGATGGTTTTGCAGTAACTTCAAAAAATGCAGTTGTAGTGCATCTCAGGGTAAGTCTAGACTACGTTTTATTTTCGAAAGATATGCAAATTCGGCGTTCTTTTGCATATCTTCTTCCGCTCGCTTTTTCAAAAGCAGGTTTTTTCGAAAGTGAAAGTCATCTGGACGCGGTTTTTTCAGGAAAAAACCCTTTTTCGAAAAACCACGTAAACCTCCTTTTTTTTTAGCAAGAGTGTTTCTTTCAAAAAAAGGGTTTTTTTAAATAATAATGAAAAAAAAGCACCCAGGCTACTTTCAATTTTGAAAAACCCGCTTTCAAAAAAGGGATCGGAAGACAATATGCAAATTAGCATCACATTTGCATATCTCCTTTCAAACATAAAACATCGTCTAGATCCATGGTCACCAACCAGTAGATCGCGATCTACCGGTAGATCTCAGAGGCTCTAAGAGTAGCTCTTGAGCCCTCTTTGAACTGTGCGCCTGCACAGTACCTTTACATTAGATTTCCTCATTTGAGGAGCAGCTACTCACCGAGCAACAGCACAGGTGAGTAGCTGCGAGGAATGGCGGGAATTTTTTTTTTAAAGTAGCAGTATAAGGATTGGGGATAGCAAGAGATGGAGAGGAGCAGGAGAGGGCGGGACTTCAAGGAAGGGGCGGGGCGGTAGATCTTGGCTTGGTCTGTCATTTAAAAAGTGATCTTGGGTGCAAAAAGGTTGGAGACCACTGGTCTAGATGTACCCTCATTACGCATGTAAATTCTCATTCATCAGTTAACCGGTTAATGTTAGGTCACACTGGGGCTGCTACCAGCTCCCATCCACCTCCGAACCATCCCCTCTCCCGACAGACTCCCCACGGTCTGGACACTGGTGCAGTCCCTGCTTGCAGGATCCCCCGGTTCTCCACAGACAGGGGCAGCTCTGGACAAGACCAAACTTTGACTGCAATGGGGCTGGAGCAGCTCCTGCCCACAGCAGATGGGGAGCTGCTCCGGCCCCCCTCTGATTACCAGTTAATAGGAACCAGTAAGCATCATCCTTTAAGAGGACTAAGGAAGTTGTCCCATGAAATTGTCGGATAGTTCTGGATGATTCCCAGGCCCTGAGTCAAATGGGACAGCATCAACACTGCTAAATAATAGGTCTCGGATCCCGAATGTCATCTTGAATCAAAGTTGGACCCCCTAGTGTGACAGTATCATGGGACCCTAGCTCTGGGGCCTGGGTTAATGCAATTGCAGTTTAGTTTCATGGGGAGGCTCCTATAGTGCCCAAACCCATCCCTATTGGTAGAGGACGGTCATTAGAGTTCTTAGAGGGGGTTAAAAGACACGCTTTTGGTCATGTGTCCATCTTGACCCCAGAAGTACTACCCCACGGGTGGGACTTCCTGTGGCAGGTGGATGGGACCCAAGGGGTCAGGAACACGGGGACCCAAGGTGTCAGGGAGCGGAGCTAATGTGTCCCTATTTTTGGTTCAGAAAATATGGTCACCCTATCCAAGGGGGGAAAATCCCACTTGCCCACAGTCTGCCTATTAATTGCTCCTGCTGTAAAGCCACCCAGCCTTGTTCTCCCTCCCAGGCAGCCCAGTTGCAGGCGATGGAGTTCTAAAGATTTTTATCAAACCCAAAGGATCAGACACATCCACCCACCACGTTATGAATTCTTACAGCCAATTATAATCAACTCCACCCAGATTTATTTCAAAGAGAAAAGAGAGTATTGGTTACAGGATCCTTGTACGTACAGACAGGAACCGAGTCGGTCGGTCACTTGCACGGTGAAGATCTTGCTTTAGAGTTGCCAGCAACCCTCCGTTTTCAGAACCATCTCCTTAGGTGACAATTCAGTGACCAAATATCTGCACAGTCCAGATGAGACTGAAGAGCTCAGTCTTACAGCTCCAACTCCTCCTCCCCCTTCCCAAAATAAAACTGGAGAAGGTCTGGTATAACTCTTGATCCTTTTTTTTGTAGACATTTCTGCAGCCTTTCAACACCAGGCATCCTTTGGGTGACCAAAGGCGTTCGAATTAACCTTCTATTTCCTACATATCACAGGGAATTCAACTACATGGATTCACATCATGATCCCTAAAGCAGTTCATAGGCAGGTCACCACAAACGGGAAAGAGAGAAATGTATATACAATGACATCACTACACCCAAGTATAATCTAAATCTTAATATTTCCTTTTGATTTGTGAATTAACCAAAAATATTGTTAGACAGCAACAAGGTATAAGTAAATAAAGGATGACTACAATTCCTATCTTTTATGGCTGGCAAATGATTATAAACTAACTATGAATTATTTGTCTGCTAAAAAATAATAGAATACCATCCATTTTACATATTTATGGATGTTTCTATACATTTTCAAATGTATTGATTTCAATTGCAACACAGAAGTACAATGATCTCTTTATATTTATCATTTCCCACATTCCTAACACTCATGGGGTCTCTCTCCTCTTTGAACTGCTAGTTTACAAAGCTCTGAGCTCCAGTTCAAATATTTCCCGCAGATGAAGTATTGATGAGTTCTCTCTCCAATGTGGATGACCTGATGACGAAGAAGAGCGCTAAATGAAACTTTATCCAGTCGAAGCACGTTTGTGGGCTCCCTCCTCTGTGGACTACATGATGTTTGACAAGGCTTGCTGATCTTTTTATGAAACTTTTCCCAGTCTGAGCACTGATGGGGTCTCTCTCTTGTGTGGACTTTCTAATGTGAAACAAGAGCTGACTTCCATGTGAATTTTTTGTCATGCATCTCTCATGTATTCATTGCCTGTTGTTTAAAAATGTCAGTTCTCCACATGAAAGATTTTCCACATCTTAACATTAATCCTTTCTGTCTCTTGTGTGGATTAATTCGTGTTTATTGAGGTCTGACCTCCTTACAAACCCCACTCCACAGTTTAAGCACTTGTGGGGTCTTTCTCCAGTCTGGATTCTCTGATGTTGAATAAGTTCTGGCTTCCTTTTGAAACTTTTTCCACAGTCTAAGCCAGGCATGTCCAAAGTCCGGCCCGGGGGCCAATTGCGGCCCGTGTTCCGGTTTAATATGGCCCCCCAGGTAATTTGGCAATATCTATCTTTTATGGCCCCCAACGAATCCATATGTATTGAGATGAATACATTGTAAAATCTCAGTTAATGTCAGTTGGTCTAAATCAGTTATAAATATATTTGGACACAACATGTATACTTGGTGTTATGTTCCTGTTCATATTTTTTGAACTTAAAAGTTGACAGACAACCTTTATTACCAATAATATGTAATGTACTTTACAATGTTCCTGACATATATTTCAGCTTCCTGGATTTTTTTTTCATCTGGCCTTCAGATATGAAAGGCAGAGTGATTTAACACCTGTTTAGATTTGTCATCCATGTGACAAAATGAAAAGTATGCCATTTGCAATAAACTTTGCATAAAATAGTTAATTTGCATTTAATTTTAATGGTTCAAAGAATGTCAGGCAAAATGGTCGGCCCTCATGCATGTTCACTTCATCAAATCTGGCCCTCTTTGAAAAAAGTTTGGACACCCCTGGTCTAAGCACTTATAGGGTCTCTCCCCTGTGTGGACTTTCTGATGTAAAACAAGGGCTGACCTCTGTGTGAAACTTTTCCCACAGATTAAGCACAGATGGGGTCTCTCTCCTGTATGGATTGCCAGAGGTTGAGTTAGGCTTGACCTATGTGTAAAACTTTTTCCACAATCAAAGCAATTATGGGGTCTCTCTCCTGTCTGAATTGACTGATAAGAAAGAAGGTTTGACCTCCCTGAGAAACATTTCCCACATTCTAAGCATTTATGGGGTCTCTCTCCTGTGTGGATTGCCTCATGATTAAGAAACTCAAATCTCCGTTTGAAACTTTTTCAACATTCCAAGCACTGATGCGGTCTCTCGGCTGTGTGGATTTTCTGATGTGACACAAGGGCAGATAGTGGCTTGAAACATTTCCCACACTCTACGCATTTGTGAGATCCCTCTCCTGTGTGGATTCCTTGATGGTAAACAAGGTCAATCCTCCGTATAAAACTTTTCCCACAATCTAAGCACTTATGGGGTCTCTCTCCTGTGTGGGTTGCCTGATGGTAAACAAGGTCGAGTCTCCTTATGAAATTTCTTCCACAGTCTAAACATTTATGGGGTCTCTTTCCCGTATGGATTGCCTGATGTGCAACAAGAGAGGTCTTCCATAAGAAAGCTTTCCCACAATATAAGCACTTATGGGGTTTCTCTCCAGTGTGGATTGTCTGATGAGAAAGAAGGTTTGACCTGACTTTAAAACTTTTCCCACATTCTAAGCATTTATGGGGTCTCTCTCCTGTGTGGACGGCCCAATGTTTAACGAGGTCTGATCTCTGTATGTAACTTTTCCCACAATCTAAGCACTTATGGGGTCTCTCTCCTGTGTGGATTTTCAGATGCACAACAAGAACTGATTTGCATTTGAAACTTTTCCCACAATCTAAGCACTTATGGGGTCTGTCTCCACGGTGAGTTGCCTGATGTCTAAGAAGGAGTGACCTCTTCAGGAAACTTTTTCCACATTCCAAGCAGTTATGGGGTCTCTTACCTGTGTGGACTACTAGATGATTAACAAGAGATGACTTTCTCTTGAAACATTTCCCACAATCTAAGCACTTATGGGGTCTTTCTTCTGTGTGGCTTGTTTCTTGTGTCATCAGGGCTGACGTCCAGTTCAAGCTGTTCCTTCCCCCAAGGCACTGAGAACCATTCTCTCCAATTTGGCTTCTCCCGCTAGTATTAAGACCAGAGCGGTTATTGATGCTTTCCCCAAGGTCCACGCACTGAAGTGATTTCTCTCGACTACCTACTGTCTGCACTTTAATAAGCTCTGGGCTCACAATAAATCCCTTCCCATAACTGAGCCATTTATGGTGTTTCTCTTCTTTGGGGTTTGGCTGCTGGGCTGTGGGATCCTTCTGTCCTTCCCCACATTTAATAGATGCATCTATTGGCTCACTTCGGTGGTCTCCCAGCAGCCTCTCCAGCCTGCGCCAAATTCCCCAGGCTTCTCCCTGTTCCAAGCACTGGGAAACATTCCCTTCAGCTCGTCCCACAAAAGTCGCCTGCGGTTCCATCTCCCCAGGAACCTCCTGCTCTTGATTCCCCTCTTCATTCTCACTCGCTGTCCTGTCACCTGCTGGGAGAGAGACAATCCAGGCAGGAGTCACTGAGTTGGGGAGAAAGAGGAACAGCATCAAGGCTATGTCTAGACTACATGGTTTACCAGAGCGGTCAACAAAGGCTTCCCTTGTCAACCGTGGCGTGTCTAGACTGCCCCGCTGTGCCGGATCAGCTGATCGTTGGCACAGCGTGGCGGCCATGTTTATTTTAATGAAGCGGGAATTATTTAAATCCCTGCTTCTTTGCCTATGCCGAATAAACTATTTTACATGGCTCTGTCGACGGAGCAATGTAGTCTAGACATAGCCCAAGGGAAAACCCAACACACTGAAGTTGCAGAGAAAAAGCAATTGGGTTCTCCCTCCGCTTCTCACGCAACCACTCACAGGGAAGGAAACATGGGAAGGAAACTCCAGCAGCTAACAGGACTGGTGGAAAACCGTGAGCAATGTCTGCTGACCACACCCTGCCCTGCATGGGAGGATGCCAAATGCTCTGTCAATCCTCACCTGTACAGGTGCCTCTCAGGGTCTCTCTTTCCTTCCCGGCCTGGCGGTCGGGCACCCAGGGCTCTTCCCCTCTTTCCAGCCGGGTGATCAGCTCAGGTTTGGGAACAGGAAACCCTGCGCAGGGGGTGAAATCAGAGCAGATCAGGGTGCAGGGAGAGTGGGGAGAGCGTCTGTCCCAAGGGACATTCCGTGAGTGGAACCTGTCCCCGGGCTCTGCTGGGGAATGTGCAACCCAAGAGGACGGGAACATGGTCACTGAGCCCCATGGGGAGAGGCAGACGTGTGGGGAGGTGAGAGGAATTGTGACGCCCTCCCTAGGAGTTCCCAGGATCTGGGCAGTCTGGGGCCCTTGCTGACACTCACAGCTCTGCAGTTACACTCCTGCCTGTTTCTAAACCTGCAGAACTCAAAAGCCGGAGGGAGGGGAACAGGGATTCTGGGTGCGAGTGAGGAACAACACAGACAGGAGGATACATGGCCCCTCCGCCTTGAAATCTAGAGGGGCCGGGATGGGGATGAGCTAGCATGTCCATTAGGGTTTGACACCCTGGTCTCACTGCACAGGATGGGGAGATGCAAGTTGCTCTCCCCCGGCAGCTGTGCCCATGGAACCCATTCCTGTCCAGGCCACCTGAGCAGGGAAGAACCTGACCCGTGTCGGACACGCAGACCCCACGGCTCCTAATCCCCGAGGGGCCAGGACGCCCTTACCCAGCGAGGTCACCGCCTCGTAGTTCTCCTGCATGACGTCCCTGTAGAGGGCTCTCTGAGCGGGGCCCAGCAGCGCCCCCTGCCCCGGGGTGAAATACACAGCCACCTCCTTGAAGGTCACCCGCATCTGCAACAACAAGAGTCCCTCACCCACTGCCTGCAGCCCCAGCCACAATCCCAGTCATCATGGGGAAAAATAACTCTGGGAGGGCGGGAGAAGTAGAATCCCATCCCCAGCTTGTTTCCAGCAGCCAGGAGGCTTCAGGGGATGGGCAGAGAGATCCTCCCCCTCCTCTCCCTCAGCAGACAGAGGGCAGGGCCTTCTCCCTACTATCTAGCCAGAGACTGAGGCGGAAGCCGAGCTCCGTGCTCAGGTCACAGCATTGGGAGTCTGGGACATTTTCCCAGAGCTGCCCGGGGGGGGCTGAGGCCTGAGTCAGAAATGGGGCGCAGTCACATGCTGCTCATGGGTCTGCTCAGCTCAGCTCAGAAACTCAGCAGCTTCATCCCACCCTGTCTCCTCCCTCCCCCTGCCCAGCAGCTCCCTGAACCCCCTACCTGAGCGGGCTCCATCCCGGCCATTGCCCGGCCCCGGCCCCTAACAGACAGGCGCTCTGGAGAAAATTCTTGACGTGTCCTCTTGGCCTGTCGGGGCGATGGGGAAAGTGTCAGAAAGGGCCTGAGTTCCTGTCACCTCTTGACTCTCCCAAGCCCCAGCCCCTGCATTCACGCGCTGGGACTCTCTGGCTATTTCTACACTGCAGGAATTTGTGGGCGGAGGCAATGCAAATGAAGCGTTCATTTGCATTTCTCACCCTCTCATTTGCATACTTTCTTCCGATGCGTTTTGCAGAAGAGTTTTTTGCGCAGAAACCCGAAGTGTAGACGGGGCCATGTGGCGCCAAAAAATCCTTTTTCCGCAAGAACCCTTATTCCTAAAAAAAAAAGCAGGCATACAGGATCTTACGCAAAAGGGGGTTTTGCCCCATCTACACGGTGGTTTTTTCCTGCAAAAACCTCGTCCACAGGATGGATCGGTAGAGACTATGCAAATGATGGGAAATGCTAATGAGTGCTTCATTTGCATTGCCTCTGCCGACAAATTCCTGCACTGTAGACGTAGCCTCTGGCTGTGCCCTGCTGGGGAGAAACCCAGTTAGGTTGTTACCCCCCGGCCCGGCCCCTCCCGCTAGAACAAATCCTGCTTAGACCCTTTGAACCCCCCTCTCGCCCCGGCAGCAGCTTCTCTGAGCCCCACGTGGGGGAAAGAGCTGAATCCAAGGAGCCATTTTGGGCTGTTGCCTCCAGTCTTCCACTATTGCAGCTTGTGCTGCATTTCACACAGCAGTTTCTACCGCCCAGTCCCGGTAGGAACCCAACCACCAGCTCGTTTGCAAGACCCTCCTCGGATCTCTGCGGGCGCACCTCATGCAGCTGGATCCCGCCCGCCCTCCCCTGGACCCGGTGCCCTGCCGCCTCTGGACACCAGTGCCGACTGGTGGGACCGGATCTTCATGGAGCGGTGGGGAGACCAGCAATTTCTCCAGAACTTCAGGATGTGGAAGGACACCTCTCTGGAGCTCTGTGAGCGGCTTGCCCCTGCCCTCAGGCGACAGGACACTCATAGGAGACCCGCCACCCGCTGGCCTCAGCAGACTCCTCCACCTCCTCATCTCTCTGCCCGGTGAGGACAACGACGGGCATCTCGAGCTCAGAGTCCAGAACTGGCGGGGGTGGGGAGGAGACTGCCCGGCCCCCTCAGGATTCGGTCCAGCTCTTGTAAATAAGGGCAGGTGTCAGGTTCTGCCCCGGAGCGAGAGCTGCCCTCCCTGGCCCGGGCATATGCCTGGCGGAGCTCTTTGACCTTCAGCCGCACCTGCGCCCGCGTGCGGATGTACCCCTTGTTGGCCAGGCTCTCGGCCATCCGCCCATAGACATCCGCATTCCTCCATCTGGTGCGGAGATCCCGGAGATGGGTCTCATCACCCCCAACCTCAAAAAGGGCCAGGATCTCCGCACCAGACCAGGAAGGTGCCTGTCTTTTTTGGCCCTCGGTAGGCTTCTGGGAGCTGTCTGACTGCCCCCTGGCAGCACTGGAGCGCTGGGAGGGAGCAGCAGACAGGCTCATTTTGGGGGGAAAAGCGAGGCAGGGGCAGCTGCAGGGTTGGATCAGAGCTGCCAGGACCTCCTGCGTGGCACAAACAAATTCAACTGAGGCTGCAGCTTTAAGGGCTCCGGGAGGGGGGAAGAGGGGCAGGAATAGAGTTTGGCTGAGTGTGGATAGAGCGGCCAGCAAGGCACCCTGGGAAGGGCGGGAGGCCCCTTATTTTGAAAGAACAGCTGTTGCCCTGTTGACACAGCCCCTATTCCGAAACAGCGTTGTTCTTTCTAGATTGAGGTTTACAGAATGTGCAAGGATTTCGGAGTAACGGAATTGCTGTGTAGGTGCACGCGTAGTTATTTCGGGATAACGTTGCTGTGGAGACGCACCTCAAGGGAGCCACGGGCCTTCACTGACTACGGCAGCAGCTCTGGGACTCACAGACACCCTGGGAAACCCTCCCCAGCTGGGACCAACTTGTCCGCCGGTCCCCGAAAGGGACCTTTGAGCAGTGTTACTCTCCTGCCTGGCCCCGGCCCTTTCCCCAGGTCTCTCCATCACCTGTAGGCTCTGGCGCTGATGCCGGCAGAGCCTGGGGCTGGTTCCTGCCACTGCACAAACTGCCCCCGGGGCCGGTCTTAGTGGGGTATGATGAAGCGGGCACATTCTCTTAGCACGGTGTGTGCCTCAGTTTCCCCAGGGGCGACTCACGTGCCATGGGGCTGGGATCCGGATGTGAGATTGTTGTGGGCAGCTCCCAGAGGACGGGTGTGACCACAAAGCGGTTGCCTGGGCACAGAAAATGGGCAACACGCTGCCCCCGGCTAGGGTTGCCCAGAGCCCATCCTCTGCAACGAGCCGGCCCAAGGGGTTGGGGAACAAAGGCAGAGGGGAGGCCTCAGGCCAGGTGATCGGTTTGCTCAGGAAGCAGACAAAGCACGTTAACAGGGGCAATGACAGGCAGGGAGCGGGTGAGTCTTCTGGTTTTTTGGGACTCAGCAGGGGGAGCCCAGGACTGGGAAGGCCCCAAGCAGGACGGGGCGGAATGGGCCTGATTTCAGTGCTGAGAAGATCTGTTCTGCGCCGTCTTCCCCAGCCACCTCCTCTGCCTTCTGTTTTCCCAGCCGGCCCAGAGTCACCCCAGCGCTGCCAAGGTGGGAGCCTGGCCCCTGGGAGGGGCATGGGAGGCTTCCCCGGGGGTCCCAACCACGTTAACTCCCTGCCATGGGGAGAAGGAGCCCCAAGGGGACACCCCCCACACTCACGTTTTGCCGGGCTCCATTCAGAGCGGGCCCAGGGCACCGCACCTGGGACTCTGTGGCCCAGGCCTGTCGGACACCCCCGTGTCCTGTCCAAGCGCCGGTTGCCTCCGCTAGCAGGTGAATGGAAAAGGAGGGACCATGTCAGGTGTCACGGAGGTGTGGGGGAGTCACTGACCCCTGCACCCCCATCCTCAGCCAGACGTGCCCCTCAGGCAGCAGGGCTATTGGTTTGCAGGGACACAGCAGAGCACAGACGTGTTAGCACAGGAAGCAGGAGCCGTCAGCACCATCCATGTTGGGGAGAAGTGGGCTCAGAGCCAGGGCCTGCCCCGTATCCTAAGCCAGCTGAGGCCCCCCCCCCACACACACACACACACTCAGCAACCAGGCCCAGTCCTGCAGGCAGCCCCGCCTCCTCCTTTGTCCAGCTTCCGGGCCTAAAAAGTGTCACCTGGTTGCCGCCCCCCCCACCTAGGCTCAGGTTACAAGAGAGCCTGAGCCAATGTGTAGGTGCCTCCTTGCCACCTGGGGCAGCCTCCCGGCAGTGAGAGTCACACCCAACACTCCCATCCCCAGCCGAGCACCGGGGCAGTGCCCAGGGAAACTGAGGCACGTGCGCAGAATGCGAGCAGCACAGGACAGAAAAAAATCACACGCAAGAGAACAAAGCAAACAGAGGGAGGGCAAACCCCCCGGCGGTCACAGCAGAGGACACATCCCAGGAAGGGTGGGACCCCCAGAAACAGGCCCCACTGCCTCTTTCTGATTGCGGGTGCTGCGCTCCCCATATCTGTCCCCTCCCTTTTCACTTCTGGGCCCTTCGGGCATCTGAGGAAGTGACTTGTACCCCAGGAGCGCTTATGCCCGAATAAACTCCTGAGTTTTTCAAGCGCCACTGAGAAGAGGGGAGGGGGGAGGCGAGGTGCCCTCTAACCTGCAGGGCTGTGCAGAGGCCTCTTCAGCCCCACACAGGGGCTCGGGGCGGTGGCAAGGAGAGTTCCCTGCCCCTAAGCCCCAGACCCACCATGGGGGGGAGAGGCGCCTCTGCCCCAGCCCCGAGTCCCCCAGGGATGAATCAGTGCAACCCTGGAAATGTGACACCCCCTCCCCCGCACGCTGCTGCCTCTGTATCAGAAGCAGCAGTGCAGGATGGGGGGGGGTGCAGGCAGGAGCCCCCCCCCCCCGTGTCATTGTTGGACCCGCTGAACATTTCACTGGCTTCATGGTAACCCAAATCAGCCCATTTTAATCTCCCTAGTCCCCCGGCCCCTCCCCCGTCCCAAGAGGGCGCTGCTGGGGGGGGAGCAGATCGCGCTGATCAGCAGCCTCCCCCCCCCGGGCGGCTCGGAGCCGGGAGCACAAAGCAGTAGCTGGGGGGGGGGGGCATAATGTGACCCCAGCTCCTCCCCCCCCCGCAGGTGTGGGCCCCCCCGCCCAGGCTGGGGGCGGGCGGCAGCTGCCCCGGGACGGGCGGGGACTTGCAGCCAGCTCCGCCGGGAGCAGCCCGGGGCCAATCCCTCCCCCTGCAGCCCGGGGGCACCGGGGCGCCGCTCCCGGGGGTCTCTCTTACCTGCCCCCCAAGCGCTGCCCGCCCTGGGGCAGGGGCTGGGCCGGGCCGGGCTGGGGGCGCTGCCCGGGGAGAGGCTCCTGGGGAGGGAGCAGCGGGACTGGCCCGGCCGGAGATCCCCCCTCCCGAGGCCGGGGGAGTCTCTCTCGCCTGCTCCCCAAGCGCTGCCCGCAGCCTCTTCCTTCCTGCTGCCGGGCCTGACCCGCGATCGCTTCCCCCAGCTCCTCCTCCTCCTGCTGCTGCTGGGTCCTAGAGAAACACCCCCCCCCCCTTTGCGCTTCCCCTCCCTGCCTGTGTCGGGCTCACAGACGCCTCCCGGCCCAGGGCTCCTCACCACTCAATGTCTGGTGGCCCCAGCACCTCCCGCTGGGGCCCGCTTGGACCCTTCTCCTCAATTCCCTGGAGGGGAAAGGACTCAACATGCCCAGAGCTGAGCCCAGAACTGGTCCCTCTATTGCTGGTAAATTCCCTGGCTTCCCCCTCCCCTGAGTGCCCATAATCCCTGGAGACAAACCGGGCTGCAGCCCAGGTGAGGTTTTAACAGCGGCCACCCAACCAGTCAATCCGGATCTACTGGTGGATCTTGGAGCCTCCCACAGGTGATCCTGACTGGTTTGCCCAAGAGGTTTTCAAGCCCAGCTCTTCAGCTGCCCCTCCCCAGACTGCTGGGCATCTCCTGCCCTTTGCCTGGGAGCTGTCCCCGCTGGAGCATCGGCTTTCTGGGCAGGGGGGGGAGAAGAGGGGTGCCCCCCTCTCCCAACCTGTATCCTATCTCCGCAGAGCAGACAGGGGGCACAGCAGGACTTGAGGGTGGAGTTTGCTGGCTGCTTTTGGGAGTGGTGCAGGGCCAGGACAAGGGGTGAGCCTGCCTAGCCCCACGCCACCACCACCCAGAAGCCACTGGAGATAAGCAGGGCCCAGCTGATGCCCACATACCAAAACGCTACCCCAGCCATGGACCCCCTCCTGCATCCAAAGCCCCTGCCCTGTCCCTGAGCACCCTGCATCCAAATGCCCCTCCCCCCCAGAGCCGGCACCTACAACCCCCTCCAAAAAGCCTGTCCCAAGCTCAGCTGCCTGCCTCTCTCACACTCCAAATTCCTTAATCCAAGACCAGAGCCGGCACCCCAACCCCCTGCCTGGTGAAAGTGAGGGAGGAAGGGAGGATGGAATGAGTAGAGGCGGGGCCTCGGAGAAGGGACAGGAAGGAGGCAGAGTCAGGGTATTTGGGTTTCAGGTAGATCTTGGATTGCACTTCAATTCAAAAAGTGATCTCGTGCTTTAAAAGACTGGAGACCTCTGCCTGAACACATCTGAGAGTCCTCAAGTTCCCCAGGGCTCCTCGTGCTTTTACTGACACAGACTGCCAAGACCACCTCCTGGTGTGTCCCACGCCTTGGAAGACTATCTGGGAATGAGAGACTTCGGCCCCGAAGAGGGAAAGCCCACTGCTTACAATCAGCCCATTGACTGCCCCTGCTGTAAAGCCACCCAGCCTTGGCCTCCATCCCAGATAAACACGATGGCTGTGTCTACACTGGCCAGTTATTCCTGAAAATCAGCCGCTTTTCCGGAATAACTTGCCAGCTGTCTACACTGGCCCCTTGAATTTCCGGAAAAGCACTGACGATCTAATGTAAAATCATCAGTGCTTTTCCGGAAAAACTATGTTGCTCCCATTCGGGCAAAAGTCTTTTTCCGGAAAACTGTTCCAGAAAAGGGCCAGTGTAGACAGCACAGTAGTGTTTTCCGCAAAAAAGCCCCAATCGTGAAAATGACGATCGGGGCTTTTTTACGGAAAAGCGCGTCTAGATTGACCACGGACGCTTTTCCGGAAAAAGTTCTTTTCCGGAAAAGCATCCTGCCAATGTAGACGCGCTTTTTCTGGAAATACTTTTAATGGAAAACTGTTCCGTTTTAAGCATTTCTGGAAAAGGGTGCCAGTGTAGACGTAGCCTGAGACACTGCTTTTCTGCCCAACTACCTCTCCTTATGCATCGAACTGGAATCATTTCAGAAAACTCTACCATGGATGCTCTGTGACTCATGAGGGAAGACTGAAAGAATTGGGCTTGTTTAGTTTAGGAAAGAGAAGATTGAGAGGGGACATGCTAGCAGTTTTCAAATATCTAAAAGGGTGTTACATGAAGGAGGGAGAAAAATTGTTCTCCTTGGCCTCTGAGGATAGGACAAGAAGCAATGGGCTTAAACTGCAGCGAGGGAGGTATTGGTTGGACATTAGGAAAAAGTTCCTTTCTGTCCGGTGGTGAAACACTGGAATAAATTGCCTAGGGGGGTTGTGGAATCTCCATCCCTGGAGATATTTAAGAGCAAGTTAGACAGACACCTGTCAGGGATGATCTAGATGGTGCTTGGTCCTGCTGTGAGGGCTGGCGACTGGACTCGATGACCTCTCGAGGTCCCTTCCAGTTCTAACATTCTATGATTCTACATTATCTTAAACCAGCTGCCTAATTTTCGTCTCCAGGGTCTGTCTCCTATCATTCCCCATGTCATTGGTACCTACATACAACATGACCACCAAACTCCTTCCCTGCACTACACATAAGTCTGTCTAGATGTCTTCTGAGATCTGCAAGCTCTGCAACAGGCCGAGAAGTCACCATGTGGTTCTACCTCAGCTATGTTCCTAATGATCGAATTCTCAATGACAAATACTTGTCTCTTCCAAAAACTGGAGTTCCCTTACCCCGAGAGATATCCTCCATGCGAAAGGAGACCACCATGTCATCTGGAAGGAGAGTTTTCACTCTGGAATCATTTCCCTCTCCTCCAGTTGGAAGTTCTCCTTCCTTGAGGAGAATGAATTTTTTAAAATCACAATTAATTTTTTTAAGTTAATTGCGCAAGTTAATGGTGATTAATCAACAGCACTAGTATCTTCTTCCAATTTTTTAACAATATGGCTACGTCTACACTGGCATGATTTTCCGGAAATGCTTTTAACAGAAAAGTTTTCAGTTAAAAGTATTATCGGAAAAAGCACGTCTAGATTGGCAGGATGCTTTTCCGGAAAGGCACTTTTTGTGGAAAAGCGTCCGTGGCCAATCTAGACGCGCTTTTCCGCAAAAAAGCCCCGATCGTCATTTTCACGATCGGGGCTTTTTTGCGGAAAAGAAATCTCTGCTGTCTACACTGGCCCTTTTCCGGAACAGTTTTCCGGAAAAAGACTTTTACCCAAACGGGAGCAGCATAGTTTTTCCGGAAAAGCACTGATGAATTTACATTAGATCATCAGTGCTTTTCCGGAAATTCAAGGGGCCAGTGTAGAGAGCTGGCAAATTATTCCGGAAAAGTGGCTGATTTTCCGGAATAAGTGGCCAGTGTAGACACAGCCCATGACTTCACATTTCAAAGTTCTAGACTATATAAATGTGGAACACCAGAAACACCCCTACCTACTCTGCTTTTAAAGGTTAAATCTGGATCAGTTAAACTGGAAGTAACACTTCTCAATCATGTGTCACAGAAGTCTAGATCCTATGTGAATTCTCTCACATTTAATGAAGTGTGATCTCTGTGTGCAACTTTAGCCACAATACAAGCACATTCACGGAGTCCCACTCGAGTGTGGACTGACTGATGCTGAAAACAGCATGATCAACGAATGAAACTTTTCTCACAGTCCGGTCACACATGGGGTAACTCTCCTGTGTGAATTACTTGATGTTTAACAAGGGCTGACCTCCATAGGAAATTTTTCCCACAGTCTAAGCGCTTACGGGGTCTCTCTCCTGTATGGATTGCCTGATGGCCAGTAAGGTCATGTCTCCATTTAAAGCTTTTTCCGCACTCTATGCACTGATGAGGTCTCTCTCCTGTGTGGATTCTCTGATGTGAAACAAGGCCTGATTTCCATTTGAAGCTTTTCCCACAATCTAAGCAATTATGGGTTTTTGCTCCTGTGTGGACTGCCTGGTGATTAACAAGGTCGGGCCTCCGTATAAAACTTTCTCCACAGTCTACACACTGATGGGGTCTTTCTCCTGTGTGAATTCTCTGATGTGAAACAAGGGCTGACCTCCATTTGAAACTTTTATCACAATCTAAGCACTTATGGGGTGAACCTCCTGTGTGGATTGCCTGATGTGAAACTAGGGTTGACCTCCATATGAAACTTTTTCCACAGTCTAAGCAATTTTGGGGTTTCTCTTCAACTTGATCTGCCTGATGGTTAACAAGTTGAGACTGCTGTATAAAATTCTTTTCGCAGTCCAAGCATTTATGAGGTCTCTCTCCGGTGTGTATTGCCTGATGCAAATCAAGGGCTGACCTCTTTATGAAACTTTTCCCACAGATTAAGCACTTATGGGGTTTCTCTCCTGTGTGGATTGCCTGATGTTTAACAAGCTCTGACCTCTGTATGAAACTTTTTCCACAGTCTAAACACTTATGTGGTCTCTCTCCTGTGTGGATTCTCTGATGTCTAAAAAGGGCTGACTTCCATTTGAAACTTTTCTCACAGTCTAAACACTTGTGAGGTCTCTCTCCTTTGTGGATAGGCTGATGTTTAACAAGGTCAGACTTCCATATAAAACTCTTTCCACAGTCTAAGCACTTGTGTGGTGTGTTTCCTGTGTGGATTGCCTGATGAAAAACAAGGTGGGATCTCCCTTTGAAACTTTTTCCACAATCTAAGCACTTATGGGATCTCTCTCCTGTGTGGATTTTCTGATGTGCGACAAGCCCGGACTTCCATTTAAAACTTTTTCCACAGTCTAGGCACTTATGGGGTCTCTCTCCTCTGTGGACGGCCTGATGACTAACAAGGTCGTGCCTCCGTATAAAACATTTTCCACAGTCTGAGCACTTATGGGGTCTCTCTCCCGTGTGGATTCTCTGATGTGAAACAAGGGATGACTTCCATTTGAAACTTTTATCACAGACGAAGCACAGATGGGGTCTGTCTCCCATGTGGACTTTCTGATGGGAAACAAGGGCAGACCTCCATAGGAAACATTTTCCACAGTCTAAGCATTTATAAGGTCTCTCTCCTATATGGGTTGTCTCAGGTATACTCCGGGGTATCTTGCAATTCAAGCAGTTCCCTTCCTCAAGGCATGCATATCCTTTCTCACCCATTTGGCTTCTCTCATGAGTATTAAGATCTGAGCTGTTATTCACACTTTCCCCACAATCCAAACATTGACGGGGTTTCTCTCCAGCACCTACTGTCTGCACTGTTATAAGCTCGGGGCTCACAATAAATCCCTTCCCATAACTGAGCCATTCCTGGTGTTTCTCTTCCTTGGGGTTTGTCTGCTGGGCTGAGGGATCCTTGTGTCCTTCCCCACATTTAACAGATTTGTCCATTTGCTCACTTTGATGGTGCCCCAGCAGCCTCGGCCTGGGCCAGTTTCCCCAGGTTTCTCCCAGTTCCAAGCACTGGGAAACATTCCCTTCAGCTCTTCCCACAAAGGTCGCCTGCGGTTCCATCTCCCCAGGAATTTCCTGCTGTTGATTCCCCTCTTCATTCTCAGTGGCTTTCCCATCGCCTGCTGGGAGAGAGACAATCCCGGGAGGAGTCATTGAGCTGGGGAGAAAAAGCGGCAGCACCGAGAGAAAACCCAACACACTGAAGTTGCACAGAACGAGCAATTGGATTGTCCCTCCGCTTCCCACACAACCATTCACACGGAAAGAAACATGGGAAGGAAATTCCTGTCTGCTGCTACACCCTGCCCTGCATGAGAGAAGGAAGAAGCGAAGGCTACGACCGATACCTAACTGGGGGGTGGTTCTCAAGTTTTTCCTTAATTTGCCAAATGCTGTGTCAGTCCTCACCTGTGCGGGTGCCTCTCGGGATGTCTCTTTCCTTCCTGGCCTGGAGGTCGGGCACCCAGGGCTCTTCCCCTCGTTCCAGCCGCGCGATCAGCTCAGGTTTGGGAACGGGAAACCCTGCACAGGGGGTGAAATCAGAGCAGATCAGGGTGCAGGGAGGGTGGGGAGAGCGTCTGTCCCAAGGGACATTCCGTGAGTGGAACCTGTCCCCGGGCTCTGCTGGGGAATGTGCCACCCAAGAGGACGGGAACATGGTCACTGAGCCACCTGGGGAGAGGCAGACGTGTGGGGAGGTGAGAGGAATTGTGTGGAGGATCTGGGCAGTCTGGGGCCCTTGCTGACACTCACAGCTCTGCAGTCAAACCCCTGCCTATTTCTAAACCTGCAGAGCCCAGAGCCCTCCACGGCTGGAGCTCGTCCCAAGGAGGGAGGGGAACAGGGATTCTGGATGAGAGTGAGAAACAACACAGACAGGAGGATACATGGTCCCAGCTCCTTGAAATCTAGAGGGGCTGGGTGGGGATGATTTAGCACGTCCATTAGGGTTTGACACCCTGGTCTCACTGCACAGGGTACGGAGATGCAAGTTGCTCTCCCCCGGCAGCTGTGCCCATGGAACCCATTCCTGTCCAGGCCACCTGAGCAGGGAAGAACCTGCCCCGTGTCGGACACGCAGACCCCACGGCTCCTAATCCCCGAGGGGCCGGGACGCCCTTACCCAGCGAGGTCACCGCCTCGTAGTTCTCCTGCATGACGTCCCTGTAGAGGGCTCTCTGAGCGGGGCCCAGCAGCGCCCCCTGCCCCTGGGTGAAATACACAGCCACCTCCTCGAAGGTCACCCGCATCTGCAACAACAAGAATCCCTCACCCACTGCCTGCGGCCCCAGCCACCATCCCAGTCGTTATGGGGAAAAACCACTGACGCTCTGGGTGGTTGATGTAGAATCCCACCCCCAGCCTGTTTAGAGCAGCCAGGAGGCTTCAGGGAATGTGCAGAGAGATCCTCGTCCCCCTCCCCCTCAGCAGACAGAGGGCAGGGCCTTCTCCCTGGCCACACACCTGCTAGCCAGAGGCTGAGGCGGAAGCCGAGCTCTGAGCCACAGGCAGGGACAGGAAACACGGCAGCTTCCCATAGGCTGTGTCTACATTGGCAAGATTTTGCGCAAAATCTTGCCGCCTGTCTGCACTGGCCGCGACTTCTTGCGCAAGATCACTGACGTTCTAATGTACGAAATCAGGGCTTCTTGCGCAAATGTTCTGACGCTCCCGTTCAGGGATAAGCCCTGTTGCGGAAGTATTCTTGCGCAAGAGGCCAGTGCAGACAGGCAACGTTAATTTCTTGCGCAAGAAAGCCCGATGGCTAAAATGGCCATCGGAGCTTCCTTGCGCAAGAGAGCGTCTACACGGGCACGGATGCTTTTGCGCAAATACTTGTGCAAATACTTTTAACAGAAAAACTCTTCCCTTAAAAGTATTTGCGCAAAATCATGCCAGTGTAGATGTAGCCTTTGTGTTTCCCAGCAACCTCTGGCTGGGGGCTCAGGTCCCAGCATTGGGAGTCTGGGCCATTTTCAGAGCCCTGCCCAGAGGGGTCTGGGTTAGAAATGGGGGCGTGGTCACACCCTGCCCATGGGCCTGCTCAGAAACTCAGCAGCTTCATCCCACCCTGTCTCATCCCTCCCCTGCCCAGCAGCTCCCTGAACCCCCTACCTGAGCGGGCTCCATCCCGGCCATTGCCCGGCCCCTGGCAGACAGGTGCTCTGCCTGTCGGGCAAGAGGGGCGATGGGGGAGGTGTCAGAAGGGGCTTGAGTCCGTGTCGCCCCCCGAGTCTCCCCAGGCCCTGCCCCTGCAGACACGCGCTGGGACTCTCTGGCTCTGCCCTGTGGGAAGAAACCCAGTGAGTCTGTTACCCCCCCGGCCCGGCCCCTCCCGCCAGAACAAAACCCACCGAGCCCCTTTGAACTCCCCCGCAGCAGCATCTCTGAGCTCTGCGCTGGGGAAAGAGCAGACTTGAAGGAGCCATTTTGGGCTGTGGCTCCCCAGTGTCGTGTCACCCGCGCTAGTGCCCTCTCCCCCAGCCCAGTAGCTTGGTGCTTGGTGGCTTTTCCTCTCTCAGCTCCTCCCTGGGTCCCCGCAGAGTCAGGCTGCCCAGGGGCTGCAGGGACGGAGCCGGGCAGGGCTGGGAGCTTCCCACCCTCATTTGTTGCTCCTGCTGCCCTTTGTAGCCTCGTGGGCTAATTTGCCCTGGTATTTAGTGTGACAGCAGCCCAGCTTCATTATAGTCACTGCTACATTTTATTTTACTGTCTTGGATTCAGCAGCCATGCAAGTCACCTATGGTCTGTGTATGCGGAAATAGAGATGCACATTACCTGCCACACAAAGTTGGGGTATTTGGGACTATGCTAAAGTATAAATGAACCTTTTTACTATGCATTTTAGCCAGGTGTGTCTGTCTGTCGGCAAGTCCGTTTGTTCAAGAAGTCCTCCTACATCGTAAGAGCGAGGACCGCCAAATTTGCTAGGCCACTTCCTCTTCTTCTAATGCATGGTCAGGGTTGGGTTGTGCCAGGACAACAGGATGCGGGAGCAATTTGATTGTTTCACAAGAAGGCGCAGGGATGGAGAGGGCCGCTCTGCAGTGTTCCCTCTGGTTGCACCCATGTGAGGAATGAATTTTGTTCTGCGCACCAAGGTGCAAGGGAGGAAGGACCCACACAGCCATGCTGGTGCACAGAACAAAATGTGTTCCACATACGCAGGGTGTGTAGCAGGGATGGGACCAAAGTGTGGGACAGGACTCCACGTTGGGGCAGAGATGAGAGTTCTATTTGGGGGGGGGTGCAAGCTCTGGCGTGGGGCTCGGGAAAAGGGGTTCTGGGTGCAGGCTGCTCCATAGGAGAGAGAACAGACAACCCCCACCCGCTCTCACCACATCAGCTTGGGGCCAGGTGAGAAGCACCTGTTGGGGGGCGCGGCAGCAGGCACAGCCAGGGAAAGGGGGCTGGAGGGGGGAAGACAGAGTACATAGCTATCCCTTTCTCCATTCCTGCCCCCTGGAGTTAGAGCTGTCCTGGCCCCTTTGCTGCCCCCCGGTGGTTATTCTGTAGTACAACAGTCCCTCTTACCAGAGCCCTCCTTTCATGGGGTACGCTCCAAAGGCTCAGACACAAAAAGGTAAGAAAAGAAAAACTTTCCAACCCCTCCCCAACCCTGGGCCCATGGACTTGCTCTGGAGCAGCTCCTCTAACCTGGCCCCAAGCTGCTGCAGGTGGGAGAGGGCTGCCTGTCTCTCTCCCTAGGGCAGCCTGTATACCAAACCCCTCCTCCCCAGCCCCACCCCGAGGCCTGGACCCCCAACTAGAGCTCTCACCTCTGCCCCAATATGCTGCACCCTGCGAATGTGGAATGAATTTTGTTCTGGGCACCAGCCTGGATGTGGGGGACCCTCCTCACCTGCACCTTGGTGCGCAGAACAAAATTCATTCCTCACATGGGCACAACCCGGGCGGAGACTCGCAGCCAGCTCCGCCGGGAACAGCCCGGGGCCAACCCCTCCCCCTGCAGCCCGGGGGCCCCGGGGCGCCGCTCCCGGGGGGTCTCTCTTACCTGCCCCCCAAGCGCTGCCCGCCCTGGGGCAGGGGCTGGGCCGGGCAGGGCCGGGCCGGGCTGGGGGCGCTGCCCGGGGAGAGGCTCCTGGGGAGGGAGCAGCGGGACTGGCCCGGCCGGAGATTCCCCCTCCCGGCTGCAGCCCGGGCTCCGGGGCCCCGCAGCAGCCCCCGCCGGGGCTCGGGGATCCGGCCCGGAGCCTGGCCCCAGAGTCCCCGCGAGCAGCGGCGGCGAGTCGCTTCCTGCGGCCGGGCCGGAGCCAGCGATCGCTCCCCCCCGCGCCTGCTGCTGCTGCTGGGTCCTAGCGAGACACCCGCCATCCGCGCTGCGCTGCGCCCCTGGGCCTGGCTCTGCCCCGCTCACAGACCCCGCGGGAGCAGCCCTCCCTCCTTTCCCTAGAGACCTGCCTGACTTGGAGGACTGCCCCTCCCCCTCCTCTGTGGGGCAGAAGCCTCCTCAGGCAGCAAAGATTCCTAGGGGCCTCGCACCCCAATCTTGCCACCACTTGTCATGGGGCTAAGGTGTCCCCACTCCCTGAGCTCTCCCCTGCTGGTTGCACACAGTTCACGATCCAGCCCATGTAGTAAAGAGCAACTAATGAAAAAATAGGGAAAAAATAGGAAGGCACAGGCCAAGGTAGGTGAAGGACTTACGATCACAAGTCCAGTGGGACTGTGCTGCGGCCGGATGACTGTGTACCAGTTCGTAACCAGATGCCGGGGTGTAATAAAATACAGGACAAGTGACAGTTGAGTCCTACAGTCTAGTTGCTCACAACAATCCCAAACTGCCTGTTTACACCAACCTCACCCGGGAGGGTTGTAGAGAGCAGGGCCTAGAGACCAGCTAAATTGCACTCAGAGCAGTCAGGGACCCTGGGAGGCACAGATCATCCTCCTCCGAGGAGACTAAAGGAATTGGGGAATGGTTCTAGTCCCTTAAACTGACTACAGAGGGAAACAGAGTGCAGCAAACCCAAACCGAAAAGGGTGCTTCTGCACAGCACCCGAAACTCAAAATAAGATACACACTTTGTGCTACGCAAACTGCATATCTTATTTTGAATGTGCTTATTTTGAAATGTGGCGCATCTACTCAGCACCAAATTTCGAAATAATGCAGTATTTCATCCCATAATCCTTGTGCTACGAGTGTTACAGGGATGGTGAAATAGTGCGCCCGCTATTTAAAAAAATATTTTGCAATAACAGGCGGCCTGTGTAGATGTCGGGTAGCTATTCCAGGATACCTCTGGTATCCTGAAATAGCTGTGCAATGTAGATGTGCCCAAAGAAAATAACAAAATCCTTCCAACTCACCCAGAATTATCCATGGACAGGGAAAGAGAAAATGTGGGTAAACTAAACTGCTCAGGATAGTTAAAAACAAAGCAGACTGTGAAGAGCTTCAAAAAGATCTCACCAAACTAAGTGATTGGTCAACAAAATGGCAAAGTAATGCACATTGGAAAAAATAATCCCACCTATACAATATGATGCGGACTAATTTAGCTATAACTACTCAAGAGAGATGTTGGAGTCATTATGGATAGTTGTCTCAAAACATCCACTCAGTGCCACACAATAGCAGTCAAAAAAGCAAACAGAATTTTAGGAGTCAGTAAAAAAGGGATAGAGAATAAGACAGAATATCTTATTGCCTCCATATAAAACCATGGTACACACACATCTTGAATACTGCATACAGACCTGGTCGCCTCATCTCAAAAAAGATATATCAGCACTGGAAAAAGTTCAGAGAAGGGCAACAAAAAATGATTAGGAGTTTGGAATGGGTCCCATAGGAAGAGAGATTAAAAAGACTTGGACTTTTCAGGTTAGAAAATAGGAGACTAAGGGGGGATATGGTGGAGGTCTATAAAATCATGGCTGGTGTGGAAAAAGTGACTAAGGAAAAGTTATTTATGTGTTCCCATAATATAAGAACTAGGGGCCACCAAATGAAATTAATAGGTAGCAGGTTTAAAACAAACAAAAGGAAGTTTTTCTTCATGCAGCGCACAGTCAACCTGTGGAACTCCTTGCCAGAGGATGTGGTGAAGACTAGGACTTTAACAGGGTTCAAAAAAGAGCTAGATACATTCATGGAGGTTAGATCCATCAATGGCTATTAGCCAGGATGAGTAGAAATGGATGACAAGAGAGGGATCACGTGATGATTCTCTCCCTCTGGGACATCTGGCATTGGCCACTGTTGGCAGACAGGATACTGGGCTGGATGGACCATTGGTTATCTTATGATAATGAACCACTAGTCTCAAGAAGGTCCCAGAGAATTATTGAGGGCACACTGCCTGTGACATTTAGCGATGCCACTGCTATCGGTTGTATGTAACACTTTAATGACGGCTAGCATGCCTAATAGGAAGAAGCAGACACAGAATGTTAGATGCTCTTTTGTTAATTGTTATTGTGTTTTTTATGGCGTGATGATAAGATATGTTGTTAATATGGCACCTGGATGTACTGATGTAAATATTGTGGCTGTGGCAGTATTTTAGCAATGTGAATGGAAGATGATTATTGGCCCCTTACTGAAACTCCATAGTTAGGGGTGGGGGGGGGGGATGGCTGACTAGCACCCAGTACCTAAAGGAAAGGGAAAAGTTGATGACAAATCAGGATTTTGAGCCTGGCAGTCCCCAGGGGCAAGGATGAAGGCCCATTGGTCCAGGTCAGCTGGATTGACAGGGCGGTCTGGCTAATGAGGGGAGTAGGATTCTGTCTTCCATATACGCTGGATTTGCCTGGTTCAGACAGCGAGGGGCAGAGTTAAGGGGAAATTAGGCATCGAAGCTGAACTGGGCAGCAGAGCCAGGCCAGCCAGAGAGAGTCAGGGACACAGCCCAGAGAGCAGATCCTGGGTTGGGAGCAGGGCTGCAGTCCCAGAGGGGTGGAGAAGCAGCCCAAGGAGTTGGTGGCAGAGAGGGGAGTTGGAGCAGTGGAACAAGGATTGGGAAAGGCGGGGAAGGGGACCTCAGCAGAGGGCTCAGCACAGGGGGAGACCCCCCCCCAGCCAAGGCCAGACCGAGAAGGGGGAGGATCATCATCCCAATGGGGGCAGGCGTGTGGCCCCCACCACAGCATATGTCTGACCTGCAGCAGCACTGCCAGGGCCAGGCACCAGGGCTGGGATGGGTGAGGGACAGGCTGGGAACAGGCCAGAGATGTTGTTTCTGCTTCCCCGGATTCCGCCGCCTCACGAGGGGCTGAGCATTTTCCTTCTCCGGTTTCCCCTTATGTCTCCACGAGCTGCTGTGTTCAGACCTGGCGCTGATTGTGAATCCGAGCTCTGGGCAGTGGGCAGGGACAGTCAATGCCTGGGATCGTGGCACTAGGACCCAGCAGCGCGGGGGGAAGCGATCGCAGGGGTCGCTCAATCCCCGGCCGCAGGAAGCGACTCGCCGCCGCTGCTCGCGGGGACTCTGGGGCCAGGCTCCGGGCCGGATCCCCGAGCCCCGGCGGGGGCTGCTGCGGGGCCCCGGAGCCCGGGCTGCAGCCGGGAGGGGGAATCTCCGGCCGGGCCAGTCCCGCTGCTCCCTCCCCAGGAGCCTCTCCCCGGGCAGCGCCCCCAGCCCGGCCCGGCCCAGCCCCTGCCCCAGGGCGGGCAGCGCTTGGGGGGCAGGTAAGAGAGACCCCCCCCCAGTCCGTGCGGCTGGGACGGAGGCTGCTGCTCAGAGCGATCTACTGCCCCGCCCCGCCCGCAGCCTCCCCTTCCTCCCCCCATGGGCACAAGAACAGCCCTGGGCAGGGCTCCAGGCATCGCTAGCTGGGGTGCAGCGCTTCGGGGAGTCTGGGTGCGTAGGCAGCCGCTCTGCTGTCTCATCTGCCCTCGGAGGGGGCGGGGGCCCACAATCATCTCACCGCCAGATCCCAGACCCCTCGGCCCGTGAGTAACCCCCTGGGGAAACTGAGGCACGGGCCGTGTCAGAGAAACACGAAGAACGTTCCGCTTCATCACACGCCTCTGAGAGCAGCCCCTGGGGGGGGGGGAGGGCACTTTGTGCAGTGGCTGGGAACCAGCCCCCGGCTCTGCCAGCATCAGAGCCTACTGGTGATGGAGAGACCTGGGGGGAAAACTAGAAAAGTGGCTCTGCCCAAAGGGCCCTTTCAGGGACCGGCGGACGAATTGGTCCCAGGTGGGGAGGGTTTCCCAGTGTGTCTGTGAGTCCCAGAGCTGCTGCCCCGGGCAGGGACCCGGCCTGGTTCGAAGCCGCGCCAGGGTCTGATGTGCCCAATGAGAGCCAAGGCCCATGTCCATGGGACACTCACCATGACTACCCTGGAAAGAGAGGATGATGAAAAGGGGCAGGAGAGGGACTGGAAGGGGCAGCAGGCGCAAAGAGTGAGGACGGAGGCTCCCAGCTCCCATGACCGGCTCCATCCCTGCAGCCCCTGGGCAGCCTGCGGGAACCCCGGGAGGAGGTGAGAGAGGAAAAGCCACCAAGCACTACCCTACTGGGCTGGGGGAGAGGGCACTAGCGTGGGTGACACAACACTGGGGGGCCAGAGCCCAAAATGGCTCTTTCAATTCGGCTCTTTCCCCAGCGCGGGGCTCAGAGATGCTGCTGCGGGGGGTTCACAAGGGCTCGGTGTCGCTCACTGTGTTTCTTCCCAGCACGGCCAAGCCAGAGAGACCCAGCGCGTGTCTGCAGGGGCAGGGCCTGGGGAGACTTGGGGGGCGACAGGGACTCAGGCCCCTTCTGGCACCTCCCCCATCGCCCCTCTCGCCCGACCGGCCGAGAGGACACGTCGAGAGTTCGCTCCAGAGCGCCCGTCTGCCAGGGGCCGGGGCCGGGCAATGGCCGGGATGGAGCCCGCTCAGGTAGGGGGTTCAGGGAGCTGCTGGGCGGGGGAGGGAGGAGACAGGGTGGGAAAATGGCCCAGACTCCCACTGCTGTGACCTGAGCCCCCAGCCAGAGGTTGCTGGGAAACACAAAGGGAAGCTGCCGGGATTCCTGTCCCTGCCTGTGGCTCAGAGCTCGGCTTCCGCCTCAGCCTCTGGCTAGCAGGTGTGTGGCCAGGGAGAAGGCCCTGCCCTCTGTCTGCTGAGGGGGAGGGGGATCTCTCTGCCCATCCCCTGAAGCCTCTTGCCTGCTGGAAACAGGCTGGGGATGGGATTCTACTTCTCCCGCCCTCTCAGAGTTATTTTTCCCCGTAACGACTGGGATTGTGGCTGGGGCCGCAGGCAGTGGGTGAGGGACTCTTGTTGTTGCAGATGCGGGTGACCTTCGAGGAGGTGGCTGTGTATTTCACCCAGGGGCAGGGGGCGCTGCTGGGCCCCGCTCAGAGAGCCCTCTACAGGGACGTCATGCAGGAGAACTACGAGGCGGTGACCTCGCTGGGTAAGGGCGTCCTGGCCCCTCGGGGATTAGGAGCCGTGGGGTCTGCGTGTCCGACACGGGTCAGGTTCTTCCGCGGTGGGTTAGGTTGGAGGGGAATGGGTTCCATGGGCACAGCTGCCCTGTGAGAGACGTGTGTGTCTTGGCACTCTCTCCGATGGGTCGGGTGTCAAACATTAAAGGACATTCTAAGCCCTTCTCCCTGCCTCCAGCTTTCAAAGGAACAGAAGTCTTTCATTTCCGTGTCTCTATTGACAGCCATTCACACTCCCAAGCCATGAGGAGGGTTCTTGGGTTTGCAGGTTTAGAAATAGGCAGGGGTGTAACTGCAGAGCTGTGAGTGTCAGCAAGGGCCCCAGACTGCCCCGATCCTGGGAACCCTGAGAAAGCAGGTAAAAATTCTCCTTCATTCCCTACATGTCTGCCTCTCTCAAGGGGGCTCATTGACCATGGATGGCACATTCCCCAGCAGAGCCCGGGGACAGGTTCCACGCACGGAATGTCCCTTGGGGCAGACGCTCTCCCCACCCTCCCTGTGCCCTGATCTGCTCTGATTTCACCCTCTGCGCAGGGTTTCCCGTTCCCAAACCTGAGCTGATCGCCCGGCTGGAACGAGGGGAAGAGCCCTGGGTGCCCGACCTCCAGGCCGGGGAGGAAAGAGAGATCCAGAGAGGCTCCCGCACAGGTGAGGACTGACACAGAAACCGTCTGACAAATGAATGAAAACGTTCAGAATTCCAAACATGAGGGATCAGTAATTGCCCTTGGTTCTTCCTTCTCTCACGTAGGGCAGGGTATAGTCAGCTGATATTGCTCAAAGTTTTCCACCAGGCCCGTTACTTGCTGGAGGTTCCTTCCCATGTTTCCTTTCCTGTGAGTGGGTGTGTGGGAAGTGGAGGGAAAATCCAATCATTCAATCTGTGCAACTCCAGTGCGGTGGGTTTTCCCTGGATGCTGTTCCTCTTTCTCCCCAGCTCAGTAACTCCTGCCCAGATTGTGTCTCTCCCAGCAGGTGATGAGAGTGCGAATGAGAAACAGGAGGAGAATCAACAGGAAGATCATGGGGTATATGAACCTGTGGGAGTCTTTGTGGGAAGAGCTGAAGAGAATGTTTCCCAGTGCTTGGAACAGGGAGAAGCCTGGGGGAATTGGCTCAGGTCGGAGAGGCTGCTGGGAAACCACCCAAGTGAGCCTATGGCTGAGTCTATTAAATGTGGGGAAGGACACAAGCATCCCGCAGCCCAGCAGACAAACCCCAAAGAAGAGAAGCATCATGAATGTCTCGGTTATGGGAAAAGATTCATTCTGAGACCACAGTTGGTTATTAATCAGACAATGAGTACTGGAGAGAAACCATTTCAGTGCTTGGACTGTGGGGAAAGCTTCGGTGACCGCTCAGATCTTAGTAACAATGGAAGAAGTTACATGGTACAGAAACCGTATCAATGCCTGGAGGGCAGGAACTGTTTGGACTGGAAGTCAGCACATGAGAGAAGCCACTCACGCGAGAGACCCCACAAGTGCTTAGACTGTGGGAAATGTTTCATACAGAGGTCACACCTGGTTTCACATCAGGCCATCCACACAGGAGAGAGACCCCATAAATGCTTAGACTGTGGAAAAAGTTTTATACGGAAGTCTGACCTTGTTAACCATCAGGCCGTCCACACAGGAGAGAGACCCCATAAATGCCTTCACTGTGGGAAAACTTTCAAATGGAGGTCAGCCTTTGTTTCACATCAGGCAATTCACACAGGAGATAGACCCCATCAGTGTTTAGCGTGTGGAAAAAAGTTCTTATGGAGGTCAGCCCTTCTTTCGCATCAGAAAATCCACACAGGCGAGAGACCCCACAAGTGCTTAGACTGTGGTAAAAATTTCAAAGGGAAGTCAGACCTTTTTTCACATCAGAGAATCCACAAAGGAGAGAGACCCCATCAGTGCTCAGACTGTGGAAAAAATTTTATATACAGGTCTGAGCTTGTTAAACACCAGGCAATCCACACAGGAGACAGACCCCATAAGTGTTCAGTCTGTGGGAAAAGGTTCATACGGAGGTCAGCCCTTGTTTTACATCAGGCAGTTCACACTGGGGAGAAACCCCATAAGTGTTTAAAATGCGGAAAAAGTTTCATACGGAAGTCAGACCTTGTTAACCATCAGGCAGTTCACACAGGGGAGAGACCCCATAAGTGCTCAGTCTGTGGGAAAAGGTTCATAGGCAGGCCACACCTTGCTTCACATCAGGTAGTCCACACAGGGGATAGAATCCATAAATGTTTAGATTGTGGAAAAAGCTTTATAAGAAGCTCTGATCTCATTAAACATCAGGCTGTCCACACAGGAGAGAGACCTCATAAGTGCTTAGAGTGTGGGAAAAGTTTCAAATGGAGATCAGCCCTTTTTTCACATCAGGTCATACACACAGGGGAGAGACCTCATCAGTGCTCTGACTGTGGAAAAAGTTTTATACGGAGGTCTGATCTTGTTAGCCATAAGGCCGTCCACACAGGAGAGAGACCCCATACGTGCTTAGTTTGTGGGAAAAGTTTCAAATGGAGGTCAGGCCTTTTTTCCCATGAGAAAATCCACACAGGAGAGAGGCCCCATCAGTGCGTAGATTGTGGGAAAAGTTTCATATGGAGGTCTAAACTTGTTAAACATCAGGCAATCCACACAGGAGAGAGACCCCATAAGTGTTTTGACAGTGGAAAGAGTTTCATATGGAGCTCGAGTTTCTTAAACATCAAGGAGAGCACACAGTAGAGATTCCCCATGTGTGACTGGACTTTGAGTAATATTTCATGGAGAGGTCAGGCCTTCTTCAGCACCAGTCAATTTTCACTTCAGCGGGACCCCGTCAGTGTTTCTGTTGCCAACGTGACACACAGAGATCATGTTATCAAACATGGAAGAATTCAAACAAGGATCTTAACTTCTGTGACACATGGTCAAAGCGCGTTATGAAACTTCCAAGCTAATTAACCCCGATTATCCTTTAGAAACATGTTAGAGCAGTGTGTATTGGAAGCCACTGAATGTTTGCTAGATTAGAACTTTGAAATGTAAATTTGTATTGCTAAAAAATTGGAGGAAGATAGTAGTGCTGTTGATTAATGACATTTAAGTCACATGATCCACTTGAAAAATTAATCACCATTATAGAAATTGAACTCAGTGAATCACATTGTTCCATAATAGAACAGCAATTGAAATGTATTAAATGTTTTTGGGTGTTTTCCTTTATTTTCAAATACATGGATTGCTGTTATTGCAAAGAATCGAAAATGTACAGTGCTCACGTCATAATATTTTATTGCACTGGAAACATAAGCAAAAGAAATAGTACTTTTCTATTTACCTCACACATACGGTAGTGTAATCTCTGTCTCACAGCAGTATAACTGTAAGATGTAGATTATTTTTGTTATATACCCTCAGGCTGCTCCTCCAGGTGTTTGTGTCCTTCATGTCATGATTACTTTGGCTACTTGAGGGATATCTCAAAATTCTTTATGAAGACTGAATACTTGGGGATATTTCTTCTCAACTCTAGTAGTGAGATAGTGCCTAAGGCTATGTCTACACTGTGGGATTTTTCCTGGACCAAATGGCGGAAAAGCCTCTTCCGGAAAAGCAATGGGAAAAAGCTATGCAAATTGCAGAGCACCATTTGTATTCCTTTTTCCAATAAAAACCTGTAGGCTGCGTCTAGACTGGCAAACTTGCCAGCTGTCTACACTGGCCGCTTGAATTTGCGCAAGAACACTGACGATCTAATGTAAGATTGTCAGTGTTCTTGCGCAATACTATGATGCTCCCACTCGGGAAAAAGCCCTCTTGCGCAAATGCTTTTGCGCAAGAGGGCCAGTGTAGACAAGTAAAAACTGTTTTGCGCAAAAAAGCCCCGATGGTGGAAATGGTGATCGGGGCTTTCTTGCGCAAAACCGCGTCCTAGATTGGCACGGACGCTTTTCCACAAAAAGTGCTTTTGCGCAAAAGCGTCTGTGCCAATCTAGATGCTCTTTTCCGCAAATGCTTTTAACGGAAAAACTTTTCCGTTAAAAGCATTTGCGGAAAATCATGGCAGTCTAGACGCAGCCGTAGTGTAAACCTGTAAGAGTGATGTTCTCAGTGTTGGGCTTTGTGCCTGCAACCTTGTGTAAGCTGGGAATTTCAAACCAAAAGGCGCTGCCTCTCTGGCCTTAGTTTATGTCTTTTCCAAAGGGCAGAGCTACCTCCAACAGCTTCATAGACTCACAGACTTTAAGGTCAGAAGGGACCATTATGATCATCCAGTCTGACCCCCTGCACAGTGCAGGCCACAGAATCTCACCCACTCCTCTTAGAATAATCCTCTCACCTATAGCTCAGATATTGAAGCCTTCAAATACTTTGAAAGCCCCAAGATGCAGAGAATCCTCCAGCTGTGATCTGCGCCCCATGCTACAGAGGAAGGCGAAAAACCTCCAGGGCCTCAGCCAATCTACCCTGGAGGAAAATTCCTTCCTGACCCCAAATATGGCGATCAGCTAAACCCTGAGCATGTGGGCAAGACTCACCAGCCAGATACCCAGAATGTTCTCTATAGTAACTCCTATCATCCCTGCATTGACCTATTTCCCACTGATAATGAATGGTCAATTAGTTACCAAGATCATGTTATCTCATCAAACCATCCCCTTATCATAGAATCATAGAACTGGAAGAGACCCCAGAAGGTCATCAAGTCCAGCCCCCTGCTCTAGGCAGGACCCATCCCAACTAAATCAACCCAGCCAGGGCTTTGTCAAGCTGAGACTTAAACACCTCTAGGGATGGAGACTCCACTGTTTGGAGAAGCTGCATCAATGCTGAAGTTTTGAAAAGTAGAAGGAAATGTTACTGGACACCAAATGGACTCGAGCCCTTATTTGTAAAAACATAGCAAATTATAGGAATTTATAGGGAGGAAGAAAATAATTCACTCAATCTTCCTATTTAAAAAAAAATTTACTAAAAAAAAATTAAACAGAAAATTGTAAGAATCCTTTTCCTAAGAAATCCAAAATAAAAATAAATCTGCACCTCCTAGACTGTCTGACTGCTCTGGGCTCAGTGTTTTAGCTGGTCCCTAAGCACTGCTCTCTCCTGACCTTCTTGGGCTGCGTCTAGACTGGCAAGTTTTTCCGCAAAAGCAGCTGCTTTTGCGGAAAAACTTGCCAGCTGTCTACACTGTCCGCTTGAATTTCTGCAAGAACACTGACGATCTCATGTAAGATTGTCAGTGTTCTTGCGGAAATGCTATGCTGCTCCCGTTCGGGCAAAAGCCCTCTGGCGCAAATGCTTTTGAGCAAGAGGGCCAGTGTAGACAACACGGTATTGTTTTGCGCAAAAAAGCCCTGATCGCGAAAATGGCAATCGGGGCTTTCTTGTGCAAAACCGCGTCTAGATTGGCACGGACGCTTTTCCACGAGAAGAGCTTTTGCGGAAAAGCGTCCATGCCAATCTAGACTCTCTTTTCCACAAATGCGTTTAATGGAAAAACTTTTCCGTTAAAAGCATTTGCAGAAAATCATGCCAGTCTAGACGTAGCCTTGGTGTCTGAGAGTCAGCCGGGGGTGTGGCTGCAGCCTGCCCTGGCTCTGAAGGTCTGGAGAGCCAACCAGCAGCCAGGATGCAGAGAGGCTGCGGCACCCCTGACCAGCAAGGCCCTGCCTGCAGCTGAGCCACTAACCCAGCAGAGGACTTGCCTGCCCAATGGTTGGGTATCCCAGGCTGGGAGACTCTAGGGGAGCATGGGTGGGGCCAAATGAAGCAATTTGGGAAAGCAAGGCCTCCCCCTGCCTAGGATACTCCCCACCCATGCATTAGCTGTGACCCCTCCCCCTCAGTGAGGTGATAGGTTTTCCTAGAACTTTATTGGTTTCTGATATTTTAGCAGCTGCTGTTTAATTAATGTCAAGTATTAGAGGAGGTAGCCATGTTAGTCTGAATCTGCAGAAGCGACGAGGATCTTATAGACTAACAGATTTATTGGAGCACCTCCACATCAGAAGTAGGCCTCATCCTCCCTGGCTGAATTGACCTCGTTATCTCAAGCCTTACTTTTGATTGCTACGCTTTTCTTATGCCTGTATATTTATACCTGCCTCTGGAATGTCCACGACATGCCTCTGACAAAGTGGGGCTTTGCCCACAAAAGCGAATGCGCCAATAAATCTGTTAGGCCGTGTCTACACTGGCACGATCGTGCGCAAAAGCGGCCGCTCTTGTGCAAAAACTTGCTGCCTGTCTACACTGGCCGCGTGTTCGTGTGCAAGTAAACTGACGTTCTAATGTCTGAAATCTGGGCTTCTTGTGCCAGGACTCTGACGCTCCCGCTCAGGAATAAGCCCTTTTGCGCAACTGTTCTTGCACAAGAGGCCAGTGTAGACAGGCAACATGAATTTCTTGTGCAAGAAAGCCCTATGGTTAAAATGGGGGGGCGGGGGGGGGGGAGGAAGGAAGGTAAGTGTCTGTGAATTGATGATATTAGAGGTGGGGAGAGTGGGATGTCTGTGAGCTAATGGTATTAGAGGTGATAATTGGGGAAGCTATCTTGGTAATGGGTAAGATAGTTTGAGTGTTTGTTGAGTCCTTTTTGGAAAGTGTCGAATTTTAACATGAATGACAGTTCAGAGGATTCCCTTTCAAGGATCCCCACCCCCGCATCCCCCTCCTGTTGTGAAATGTGATTTGTCCTTTTCATATGTGTTCATTTTTTTAATTGTATCCTTTGGTATATATGGTTGTGACTATTTTCTTCCACTATTTGATCTGAGGAAGTGGGTCTGGCCCAGGAAAGCTCATCACCTAATAAACCATCTTGTTAGTCTTTAAAGTGCTACATTGTCCTGCATTTTGCTTCAGCTACCCCAGACTAACACGGCTACATTTCTATCACTCTTCTGTAAAAGCACCTGCCAATGTAGACGCTCTCTTCTGGAAGAGTTCTTGCACAAGAAGCTGCCAGTGTAGACGTAGCCTTAGTCTACAAGATGCCACAGGACTCCTCGTCGCTTTTGTTTAATTAATGGCACTTGTTCCGAACTGGAGATTATGCAGGGGGCAGAGAAAAAGTTCCCCAGAGTGGAGATACTCTAGCCCCTGTTTTGATTTAGGGGATCCCCTCAGGACCCAGCCCTGTGGGGGTGACAAGGACTTTGCCACATAGGAGAGAGCTGGAGGAGAGGCAGGCCCTGGGTGAGGGGAGGGAGAGGGAGGAGTCAGATCCCTCTGCAAGCCAGTTCCACCGGGCTAGTGCATGAGCCAGGAAAGTTCCCCACAAAAGCGGGATGATTCTCCCACTTGCCCGGGGACATGTTGGTTTGTCCTAAAGGGAATTAAAAATTTAAGGAAGAAATGTCAGAGCGGCCCCCGGCGGGAGGTGCTGGCCGCAAATAGTTTGAAACTGACGCCCCCCCGAGCTGGCTGCTCCCGCGGGGTCTGTGAGCGGGGCAGAGCCAGGCCCAGGGGCGCAGCGCAGCGCGGATGGCGGGTGTCTCGCTAGGACCCAGCAGCAGCAGCAGGCGCGGGGGGAGCGATCGCTGGCTCCGGCCCGGCCGCAGGAAGCGACTCGCCGCCGCTGCTCGCGGGGACTCTGGGGCCAGGCTCCGGGCCGGATCCCCGAGCCCCGGCGGGGGCTGCTGCGGGGCCCCGGAGCCCGGGCTGCAGCCGGGAGGGGGAATCTCCGGCCGGGCCAGTCCCGCTGCTCCCTCCCCAGGAGCCTCTCCCCGGGCAGCGCCCCCAGCCCGGCCAGGCCCTGCCCGGCCCAGCCCCTGCCCCAGGGCGGGCAGCGCTTGGGGGGCAGGTAAGAGAGACCCCCGGGAGCGGCGCCCCGGTGCCCCCGGGCTGCAGGGGGAGGGGTTGGCCCCGGGCTGGGCGGGGCAGCTGCAGTGGTTGTAAAAATAGGGTTGTAGAGGGGTTTTCCCTGCCCCCTTTCCCAGGCTCTTAGCTCCCATTTCCCTCCAGGCCCGGTGCATGGCAGGGCCGCGCGCCCCGCCTGTGTCAGATGTTCCTGAGCCATAGAATTCCCCCCCCCCCCCCGTTAGTGTTTGAAACAATCCGGATCTCCGCTCATGTGTCTGCATAACCCCCCCCCCCATCTCCTGCGCGCTTCACCCACGTGCCTGAACCCCTGGCCCTGGTCCCTTTGCCTCCCGTCCTCATCCCCTGTGTGGAATTTCACACCTTTCCCAGGAGTTACCTGTCAAAATGTGATTCTTGTGACTCTCTGCTTCAACTTCATTGAGGTTTGAGGGAGGATCCTTGTGACATGGAATTAATATGCCAATGGCAAATAATCATGGAAAATATGAATAGTTGCTACTAGCTTCCAACCACATCTCGCAGGGGGCCTAGGGTAGCTTTCCTGTTTCTAGTGTCATGGCCTCACCAGGGCTACGTCTAGACTGGCAGGATTTTCCCGAAATGCTTTTAACAGAAAAGTTTTCCGTTAAAAGCATTTTCGGAAAAGAGCGTCTAGATTGGCACGGACGCTTTTCCGCAAAAGCGCTTTTCCGGAAAAGCGTCTGTGGCCAATCTAGACGCATTTTTGTGCAAAAAAGCCCCGATTGCCATTTTCACGATCGGAGCTTTTTTGCGCAAAACAAATCTTAGCTGTCTACTCTGGCCCTTTTGCGCAAAACTTTTGCACAAAAGGGACTTTTGCCCGAACGGGAGCAGCATAGTATTTCCGCAAAAAGCACTGATTTCTTACCGTAGGAAGTCAGTGCTTTTGCGGAAATTCAAGCGGCCAGTGTAGACAGCTGGCCAGTTTTTCCGGAAAAGCGGCTGATTTTCCGGAAAAACTAGCCAGTCTAGACACAGCCCAGGGGTATGGATCCATTGCTGCAAATGCTCACGGAGTAACAGAAACAATTGTTTTTTGAAATATGAGTCGGGACTAATTGCAAGGTTCAATAATCGAACGCCAACTGAAATGTGTTACGTATTTTTGGAGAGATTTTTCTGCCTTTTCAAATCTGTTGATTTTTATTTCAAGACGTATGTAAAGGAATGGCGTTCTGTTATTGTCTAACCGCACAATTGCATGATGAATTGAGAATGAATCGCAGTGCAGTTTTTTTTCCAGCCCTGGTTGTAATTTGAGTTCCGTGCTGACTGAGTTCATGGGCTTGTCTCAAAAAGCCTTTGTTTTCCTTTGACCCACCAAAAGGGACTGTCGTCTTAGGGGATCCAGGATCCATAACTACAACACTTGCAAGTTACAGAATTGTGCAGTGCCATTGGGCACTTCTGGGAACATGCAATTCCCCACTGCCGCTTGCAACTGAAAGCTGATAATTTATTTCTGTACGTAAAACTCCGCCCTGCACACACTGAAGTGCCCACCTTACGTTTCTGTATTGCATGCATCCGTGTTGATCTTTCTACCACATTGTTTATATCACTCATTGCCTACCGTAAGTTCCCAGCATTTTGTGCGTGTTGTGATGCATTTTGTGGATGGTTTTCGGCCCTCAGCACTGCCCAGACCGTGGCAGGCACCTCCCCTCAGCCCTCAAAGCCGAGCGGAGCGGGCGACCCAACACTTCGGCAGCCACTCAAAGGGGCTCTGGGGAATAGAAATGGTCAGGAACCCTGGGTCCTTTTGAAGTGCCAGATCCAAGGGTAACTGCTCCCTTTGCCTCCCCTGTCGGGATGTCTTTTCCTGCCACTTTCCAAGCGCCTGGGAATCATGGCTTCCACTGGTAGCTGCCCCTTTCCCAAAGCAAGCTGGCTGGGGCTTGAGGACCAGCATCCAGCAACATAGAAGCAAGCTGTTTGCGGGTCAGTTTGTTTGTGTGAAGCAGCAGCACCAGGTCGGGGTGGAGTGGAATAGGATTTGCACCTCACTTCTCTTCCTTAGATGAGGAAGCCTGCGAAACAACTGGTTGGACTGCTGGACAATTGAGATGCCAAAGGAGCACTCAAACGTGATAAGCTCGTAGCGGAGAAACTAAAAACTTTCTTTGCTTTGGTCTTCAAGGCTGAGGATGTGAGGGAGAGTCCCATCCCTGCGCCATTCCTTTTAGGTGATAAATCTGAGGAATTGCCCCCAGATTGAGGCGTCTGTAGAGGAGATTTTGGAACAAATTGCTAAACGAAACAGCAACGAGTCATCGGGACCAGCTGGCATTCACCCAGGAGTTCTGAAGGAACTCAAATGTGAAATTGTGGAGCTACTAACTGTGGTTTGTAGCCTGTCCTTTAAATCAGCTTCCGTACCTACTGATGGCTCTAGAGGTGATCCTGGCAATGACAGACCAGTAAGTCTAATGTCAGTACCAGACAAATTAGTTGAAACCGTAGTAAAGAATAAAATTGCCAGATACATAGTTACTATGGAGTTACTATAGAGAACTTTCTGGGTGTCTGGCTGGTGAGTCTTGCCCACATGCTCAGGGTTTAGCTGATCTCCATATTTGGGGTCGGGAAGGAATTTTCCTCCAGGGTAGATTGGCAGAGGCCTTGGAGGTTTTTTGCCTTCCTCTGTAGCATGGGGCGCAGATCACAGCTGGAGGACTCTCTGCATCTTGGGGCCTTCTAAGTATTTGAAGGCTTCAATATCTGAGATATAGGTGAGAGGATTATTCTAAGAGGGGGGGTGGGTGAGATTCTGTGGCCTGCACTGTGCAGGGGGTCAGACTAGATGATCATAATGGTCCCTTCTGACCTTAAAGTCTGTGAGTCTGTGTGTGATAGCTGAACATAATTTGTTGGGGGAAAGTCAACATTGATTCTGTAAAGGGAAATCATGCCTTACTAATCTACTAGAGCTCTTTGAGGGGGTTAGCAAGCATGTGGAAAGGGGGATCCGGTGGTTATAATGTACTTAGATTTCCAAAAAGCCTTTGACAGGGTCCCTCACCAAACACTCCTAAGTAAAGTTAGTTGTCCTGAGATAAGAGGGAAGGTCCTTTCACGGACTGATAACTGGTTAAAAGACAGAAAACAAAGGGTAGGAATAAATGGTCAGTTTTCAGAGTGGAGAGAGGTAACTAGTTTCCTCCAGGGGTCCGCACTGTGACCAATCCTGGTCAACTTATTTATAAATGATTTGGAGAAAGGAGTAAACAGTGAGGGGGCAAAATTTGCAGATGATACTAAACTGCTCAAGATAGTTAAGACCAAAGCAGACTGGGAAGAGCTTCAAAAGCATCTCACACAACTACGTGATGGGGCAACATTTGACAAATGAACTTTGGCAAATGAACTTTAATGTTGATAAATGCAAAGGGATGCACATTGGAAAAAATAATCCCAACTATTCGTATAGAATGATGGGGACTAAATTAGCCGAATGAGATCAAAGGCCCATTGCAAAGGGGCAGTCATTGGTTCTCCCAGGGAAAGGGAGGAGGATGAAAAGGAGCAAGGCAGAGACTGGAAAGGGTCAGCTCCCAGCCCTCCCCGGCTCCGTCCCTGCAGCCCCTGGGCAGCCTGACTCTGCGGGAACCCTGGGAGGAGCTGAGAGAGGAAAAGCCACTTGCTGCCTCTGCGAAAGCACCGCCCTGCTTTGAGGAAGGGAGAAAACCAAAGGAGGTGGATCTACACTGGAAACACTCCAAAGTGGCTCCTTTGATTCTGCTTTTTCTAGCATTCAGCTCTGAGAGGCTGTTACTGGGAGCATGTAAAAGTTCCCCCTCGTGCGTTCTGTTCTGCTGGGAGATGCTTAGGTGGTACAAAGCTAACTGCGTTTTTTTCCCCCATCCTGGCTGAATCCAACGTGTCTGCAGGGGACCTGGGGGGACTCGGGGTGCTACAGGGACTCAAGCCCCTTCTGACACCTCCCCGTCCCCCCTCTTGTCCGACAGGCCAAGGAGACACGTCGAGAGTTCGCTCCTGAGCACCCATCTGCCAGGAGCCGGGGCCAGGCAATGGCCGGGATGGAGCCCACTCAGGTAGGGGGTTTCAGGGAGCTGCTGGGCGGGGGAAGGTAGAGGCCGGGAGAAGAGTGTGTGATAAACCTAATGATTATCTGAGCAGGCCTATTAGTGGAGAGTGGGGAAGGGACAGGAGAGAGGCGTTCCCCTATTTCCCAAAAAGGACATAAACCCCCTGGGTGGGACTGGAAATATTTTTCAGGCTCCCTGTGCCAGAGCCTGATCCCGCTGGGCAGAGGCTACTGTGAAATACAAAGGGAAGATGTCGGGATTCTTGTCCCCGGCTCAGAGCTCTGCTTCCCGTAGCAGCCAGTGGCTGGCAGTTGTGTGGGGAATGAGGCATCCCTGCCCAGCTACTCTCGTCCTCCTGGAGCTTCTGAGATGTTTGTTTCTTTCTTCCTTTTCTGTCTGATGTGTGGGATGGTGGCTGGGGTCGCAGGCAGTGGGTGAGGGACTCTTGTTGTTGCAGATGCGGGTGACCTTCGAGGAGGTGGCTGTGTATTTCACCCCGGGGCAGGGGGCGCTGCTGGGCCCCGCTCAGAGAGCCCTCTACAGGGACGTCATGCAGGAGAACTACGAGGCGGTGACCTCGCTGGGTAAGGGCGTCCTGGCCCCTCGGGGATTAGGAGCCGTGGGGTCTGCGCGTCCGACACGGGTCAGGTTCTTCCCTGCTCAGGTGGCCTGGACAGGAATGGGTTCCGTGCGCACAGCTGCCGGGGGAGAGCGACTTGCATCTCCGCACCCTGTGCAGTGAGACCAGGGTGTCAAAGCCTAATGGACGTGCTAGCTCATCCCCATCCCTGCAGCTTTCAAGGGGGAGGAGACACATATTCTCCTGTCTGTGTTGTTTCTCATTTGCAACCAGAATCTCTATTCATCACTCTCCTTGGGACTAGCTCCAGTCGTGGGGAAGTCTGCACAGGGAGCAGGGTTTTAACTCTTAAGCTGTACATGCATCAACAAAGCCACGAGAGTGCATGGATCCTGGGAACTCCTAGTGAGGATGTAACAGTTCTTCTCACCTCCCTACACGTCTGCCTCTCCCCAGGGGGCTCAGTGACCATGTTCCCGTCCTCTTGGGTTGCACATTCCCCAGCAGAGCCCGGGGACAGGTTCCACTCACGGAATGTCCCTTGGGACAGACGCTCTCCCCACCCTCCCTGCACCCTGATCTGTTCTGATTTCACCCGCTGTGCAGGGTTTCCTGTTCCCAAACCTGAGCTGATCGCCCGGCTGGAACGAGGGGAAGAGCCCTGGGTGCCCGACCTCCAGGCCGGGGAGGAAAGAGAGATCCTGAGAGGCACCCGCACAGGTGAGGACTCACACAGAAACCAGCTGTTAGATGAAGGAAAAAGTTGAGAATCCCAAAAATGTGGTGTGGGTAAGTGTCTTGGGTTCTGCCTCCTCTCCTGCGGGGCAAGACTGCAGTCAGCAGATATTGCTCTCCGTTTTCCACTCATCCCCTTAGCAGCATGAGTTTTCTTCCCCGCTTTCCTTCCCTGTGAGTGTTTGCATGGGAAGTGGAGGCAGAATCGAGTCGCTTAGTCTGTGCAACTTCAGTGTGTTGAGTTTTCCCTCTTTCTCTTGCACACTGTGACAGCTCTTGGAATTCTCTCTCTCTTTCTCCTGGCAGGTGATGAGAGAATGCGTGCGGAACTGGGGGAAAATATTCCTAAGGAAGATCCTGGGCAAGTGGAATCACAGGACACCTTTGTGGGAAGAACTGAATGGCATTTTTCCCAGTGCATGGAACAGGGAGAAGCCTGGGGAGATTGGCACAGGTCGGAGAGGCTGCTGGGAAAACACCCACGAAAGAAAGAGGATGAATCTGTTCCACGTGCGGAAGAAGATGAGGTTCCCACAGCCCAGAACATAAATCCAAAAAAAGAGAAACACTACTACTGCCTCCACTGTGGGAAAGGCTTCATTCTGAGATCCCGCCTTGTGAAACACCAGAGAATCCATGCTGGAGAGAAACCCCTTCAATGCTTGGCCGCTGGGGGAAGCATCAATATTTGTTCAGAATCGACTAACCCTGCGAGAAGCTACTCGAGAAAGAAACCCTATCAATGCCTTGAATGCGGGAAATGTTTGAATTGGAAGTCAGCCCTAATGGCACATCAGAAAAACCACAAAGGAGAAAGGCCCCATAAGTGCTTAGACTGTGGAAAAAGTTTCCTATGGCAGTCACGCCTTGTTCTACACCAGGCAGTCCACACAGTTGAGAGACCCTATAATTGCTTGGAGTGCGGAAAAAGTTTCAAAACCAGATCGGCTCATATTTTACATCAGAGGATCCACACAGCGCCGAGACCCCATAAATGCTTAGATTGTGGGAAAAAATTTATGCAGAGGTCAGATCTTTTTAAACATCAGGCCATCCACACAGGAGAGAGACTCTGTAAGTGCTTTCACTGTGGGAAAAGTTTCGCACGGAGGTCGGACCTTGTTAAACATCAGAGAATCCATACAGAAGAAAGGCCCCATAGTTGCTTGGGCTGTGGGAAAAGTTTCAAACGGAGAGCAGATCTTGTTAATCATCAAACAGTCCACACAGGAGAAAGACCCCATACGTGCTCCCACTGTGGAAAAAATTTCACACGCAGATCAGTCCTCATTAAACATCAGGCAATTCACACAGGCGATACACCCCACACGTGCTTGGACTGTGGAAAAAGGTTTTTTTGGAAGTCAGAGCTTGTTAAACATCTGAGAAGCCACACAGGAGAGAGACCCCATAAGTGCTTGGACTGTGGAAAAACATTCACAGAGAAATCGAACCTCATTAAGCATCAGCGAATCCACACAGGAGAGAGACCCCATAGATGTTTAGACTGTGGGAAAAGTTTCATACAAAGGTCAGACCTTGTTAGACATCAAACGATCCACACAGGAGAAAGACCCCATAAGTGCTTACACTGTGGAAAAGATTTCACATGCAGACCATACCTTATTAAACATCAGGCAACTCACACAGGAGACACACCCCATATGTGCTTGGACTGTGGAAAAAGTTTTTTTTGGAAGTCAGACCTCATTAAACACTTGAGACTCCACACAGGAGAAAGACCCCACACTTGTTTGGTCTGCGGGAAAAGTTTCAAGTGGAAGTCAGCCCTTGTTTCACATGAGAGAATCCACACAGGGGAGAGACCCCATCAGTGCTTAGACTGTGGAAAAAATTTCACACGTAGATCATACCTTATTAAACATCAGGCAACTCACACAGGAGATGCACCCCACAAATGCTTGGACTGTGGAAAAAGGTTTTTTTGGCAGTCAGACCTCATTAGACATCGGAGAGTCCACACAGGAGAGAGATCTCACAAGTGTTTAGACTGTGGGAAATGTTTTAAATGGAGATCAGCCCTTGTTCGACATCAGACAATCCACAGTAGAGAGATACCCCATAAATGCTTACAGTGTGGAAAAAAATTCACATGCAAGTCAAATTTCATAAAACATTGGGCAATCCACACAAGAGGGAGTCCCCATAAGTGCTTGGTCTGTGGAAAAAGTTTTAAAAATAGATCAGCCCTTGTTTTACATCAGAGGAGCCACACAGGACAGAGACCCTATAAGTGCTTAGACTGTGGGAAAAGTTTCATTCAGAGGTTGGATCTGCTTAAGCATCAGGCCATCCACACAGGAGAGAGATCTCACAGATGCTTGGACTGCGGGAAAAGTTTCAGACAGAGGTCAGATCTTGTTACTCATCAGACTATCCACACAGGAGATAAACCCCATAAGTGCTTACACTGTGGAAAAAAATTCACACGCCTGTCAAACCTCATTAAACATCAGGCAGTTCACACAGGAGTTATGCCCCATAATTGCTTGGACTGTGGAAGAAGGTTTGTTTGGAAGTCGGACCTCATTAAACATCTGAGACTCCACATAGGAGAGAAACCCCATAAGTGTGTGTTCTGTGGCAAAACATTCACAGAGAAATCAAACCTCATTAAACATTGGCGAATCCACACAGGAGAGAGATCCTATAGTTGCACGGATTGTGGGAAAAGTTTCATACGGAGATCAGACCTTCTTAGACATCAGACAATCCACACAGGAGAGAAACCCTACAAATGCATATACTGCGGGAAAAATTTCACACGCAGGTCAAACTTCATTAAACATCAGGCAATCCACACAGGAGATAGACCCCATAAGTGCTTAGACTGTGGAAATACTTTTATATGGAAGTCAGACCTCGTTAAACATCTGAGAATCCACACAGGAGAGAGACCCCATGAGCACTTGGGCAGTGGGAAAACTTTCACAGAGAAATCAAACCTTATTAAGCATCAAAGAATCCACACAAGCGAGAGGCCCCATAAATGCTTAGACTGTGGGAAAAGTTTCATACGGCAGTCAGATGTTGTTAGACATCAGAGAATCCATACTGGAGAGAGACCCCATAAGTGCTTGGCCTGTGGGAAAAGTTTCACATGCAAATCTCACCTCTATAAACATGGGAGAATCCACACAGGAGAGAGACCTCATAAATGCTTGGACTGTGAAAAAAGTTTTATATGGAAGTCAGCCCTTACTTTGCATCAGAGAATCCATACAAGAGAGAGATCCCAAATGTGACTGCACTGTGGGAAAAGTTTCATACAGAGATCACACCTCCTTAAACATGGGAGTAGTCACACATCTAAACTTCTGTGACTCAGAGACAAGAAAGTGGTAAGCAACTTGCAGGCAAATTAGCTCAGATTCTACAGTTAGAGACATGTTGGATAAAGTTGTAAATGGCAGTTGGGGCATTGCTAGGTCAGATAATCTTGAGCTGAGAAATATAAACTTGTATTGTTAAAGAATTTGAAGAAGATGGTATCTCTAGTTGTCGGTGTTTTCCTATTATAGAATGAGAGGACTGGAACGGACCTTGAGACATCATCTAGTTCAGTCCCTTGCACTTGTGACAAGACCAAGCACTATCTTGTATACCAGGGCTACTCAACTTTGGAAGCCCCAGGGGCCACAGTGATACTCACAGCACATACTGAGGGCCACAACTTAAAAGTGGTTGCATATACATGCAAATATATATGCAAATAGCTTCTTTCATAAAATGCTCTGCTACTCCCAGCACCTCCTCCTGGGGGGGGCAGGGTGGGGAGGGCTAGAAACACCTACACCCTGCACCTGTTTGTTCCAGCCGGCCTGTCTGCTTGCATCTTTCAATGTTCACCTCACCTGGGAGATGCCTCGCCATTCTGAAGCATGTTCCCAGTGGAGACCGTGTTCAAAGGAAACAGCACTACGGGATACAAACAAGCGGGCTGCGTGTTGAGTAGCCTGTTGTAGACCATCCCTGACAGATGTTTTTCTAACCTGCCCTACAAAAACTCCAATGACGGAGATTCCACAACCTCCCTAGGCAATTTATGCCTATGCTTCATCACCCTGATAGGTACTTTTTGCTAATGTCCAACCTAAACTTCCCTTGCTGCAATTTAAGCCCATGGCTTCTTATCCTGTCCTCAGAGGTTAAGAAGAACATTTATTTTCCCCCCTCCTCCTTATAACAACCTTTTATGTACTTGAAAACTGCTATTATGCCTGTCTCAGTCTTCTCTTTTCCAGACTATAAAAACCCAATTATTTCAGCCTTTCTTCATAGGTGATTTTTTTTTAGACCTTTAATCAATTTTGTTACACTTCTCTGGATTTTCTCCAGTTTGTCCACATCGCTCCTGAAACATAGCACCCAAAACTGCACACAGTACTCCAGCTGAAGCCTAATCTATGCCAGTTCTTTCTTGAAGCACTTCTGCTAGTACAACCCAGAATGATGTTGGGTTTTTTTCTGATACCAGTCTCTCACTGTTGATTCATATTCTGCTTGTGGTCCACTATGATCCCAGATCCTTTTCCACAATATTGCTTCCTAGCCAGTCACTTCCCATTTGGCATATGCGAAATTGATCGTTCCTCCCTAAGTGGAGCACTTTGCATTTGTCCTTATTAAACTTCATCCTCGTTACCTCAGACCATTTCTGCAGATTGACCAGACCATTCTAAATGATAATCCAAAGTACTCGCCATCCCGCTCAGCTTGGTATCATCCGCGAACTTTATAAATATACTGTCCATACCATCGTCTAAATTAGTGGTTCTCAGTCGTGGACCATAGGGCTCTCCAGGGCCACGCCCTACCTCTAGGGGGCCACATGGAAAAAACGGAACATTAAGTAAATTATGTACCTTTTTTTCCAACTCACAGCGGCTATGAGGGGGGCCACAGAGGTAAACGAGGCTCAGAAGGAGGTGATGATCAAAAAAAGGTTGAGAAACACTGGTCTAAATCATTGATGAAAATAGTAAACAGAGCAGGCCCCAAAACTGACCCCTGCAGAACCCTACTTGTTATGCCTTTCCAGCATGACTGTAAGTCATTGATAACTACTCTCTGGGCATAGTTATCCAGCCAGTTATGCTCCCACCTTATAGTAGCCCCATCTAGGTTGTATTTCCCTAGTTTGTTAATGAGAGGATCATACAACACTTTATCAAATGGTTTACTAAATTCTAGGTATACCACACCTACAGATTCTCCCTTATGCTTGAGGCATGTTATCCTATCAGAAAAAGCCATCAGATAGGTTTGACATTCGTTCTTTACAAATCCATGCTGGCTGTCACCTATCACATCTTCCAGATGTTTATAGATGAATGCCTTAATTATTTTCTACATTATCTTTCTTAGTATAGACGTTAAGCTGTGACTGGTCTGTAGTTTCCTGGGTTTTCCTTATTTCTCTTTTTATAGAAAGGCACTATATTTGCCTTTTTCCAGCTTTCTGGAATCTCTCCTGACTTCCATGACTTTTTCAAAGATAATAGCTAATGGCTCAGATAGCTCCTCAGTTAGCTCCCTGGGTATTCTAAGATACATTTCATGAAGCCCTGGGGACTTGAAAATATTTAACTTGTCTAAATAATTTTTAACTTGTTCTTTTCTATTTTTACTTCTGAACCTACATCCTTTTTGTTGAAGCAAAAGCCTCACTCAGTTTACGTGGCTAAACAGTTTTATTGGCCAATAAAAGCAAAGTGAGCCAAACATGGTCCCAGCAGAGCCGGGCCCAGTGAGGCTGGCTAATACAACCAATCCTAGTGTCTTTATACCCTTGACCAAACAGCCTGACGTCAGGGCATCCAATTACAGAAGTAATCAATTAAGCTAGGAAAAATAAAGCCTTGTCAACAAGATGGTGGACAGGTACAAGGGAGTACCTCTCCTGTCTAAACCAGCCCAAGAAACACATTCCAATAGCACATCTGTCTTGGCCTGGCACATGGGGTGATAGAAAGTTCATTCTAGTCTACGTGCAAAGGCAAAAAAGCTGAAATGGTTTCTGTTATACAAGATGGCTTCTAGCTAAACATAAAATGGTTTCTACATTTTCTTCAGCATTCACTACTATAGGCATCCCATCACCACCCACCTTCTTGGTGAAAACCGACATGAAGAAGTCATTAAGACTCTTGAATTTCCACATGTTCTGATTTGGGTTTTTCCTCTCCATTGAGTAATGGTCTTAACTTGTCCTTTGTCCTCCTCTTGCTTCTGATGTATTTTTAGAATGTTTTCTTATTACTCTTCATGTCTGTAGCTAGTTTGAGCTCGTTTTTGGTTTTGCCCCGAGATAGTTTTGTTATTTGTAGTCATCCTTTGTAATTTGACCACCTTGCTACTTTTTGTAGGACTCCTTTTTTATTTTTAGATTACTCAAGTTCTCCTGGATAAGGCAGGGTGGCCTCTTTCCATACTTTTTATGTTTCCTATACAGGGGAATAGTTTCCTCTTGTTCCCTTAATAATGTCTGTTTGAAAAACTACTGACCGTCTTCAGTTGTTTTTCCTCTTAGCCTTGCGTCCCCTGGAGTCTTTACCTACCAGCTCCCTGAGTTTGCTAAAGTCTGCCTTCTTGAAATCTATTATCTATATTTCGCTGTTCTCCCTCTTACCATTCTTTAGAATCATTAACTCTGTTCCTTTCATGATCACTTTCACCCATGCTGCCTTCCACTTTCAAATTCTCATCCAGCTCCTCTCTGTTTGTTAAATCGAATCTAGAGCAGCCTCCCCTCAGTAGCGTACTCCACCTTCTGGAATAAAGAATTGTCTCCAACACATTCCAAGAACGTGTTGGAGAATCTGTGCCCTGCTGTGTTAGTTTCCCAACAGATGTCTGGATGAAGTCCCCCATCATCCATAAGTCCTGTACTTTGGATGATTTTTGTTAGTTATTCAAAAAAAGCCACATCTGCCTCTTCTTGGTTAGGTGGCCTGTAGTAGACCCCTACCGTGACATCCCCCCAAGAGTGGCCTGAGGCCAGCTGCGGCAGCTGGCGCCGCAGGCGGAAGGTGAGATTGGCTCCCCTGCCTGCATGGCCGTCAATGGCCATGATGTCATCATTGGGTGCCCAGGCCGGCGGCACCCTAGGCAACTGCCTAGGCTCACAGGCCGCCCCTGCACCCCCCTTGAATTTTATACCCCTTTTATCCTTACCCAGGTTTCGTTTTCACTGCGAGTTCTTCTGGCAGAAAATATGCTAACGAGGGACTCATTAGCATAAGTCACAATCTCATTAGCATATTTGCTGCTGTTTAGCAGAAAATATGCTAATGAGATCGTGACTTATGCTAATGAGTCCCTCGTTAGCATATTTTCTGCCGGAAGAACTCTCAGTGAAGATGAAGCCCCAGAGACTTTCAACAAGTCCTGTCTCCTATTTCCATCTTAACCTTAGACCAAATGTATACATTTTTAATACATAAGACAGAATCTACTCTGATTTTTAAGTTGATGAAACACAAGGCTTATCTCCACTAAACCGCAGATCCATGCTGCAGCTATCTATTTAGTGTGTCTGCTTAGACATGATAGATCAATCTCAGAGCGCCATCAATGCTGGTATTCCTTACAGCCTGCAAGACACCATAGTAAAGACGCTGACTTCAGCTATGGTATTTGAGTAGCTGAAGTGACGTAGATTAGTTCAATGGTGGGGATTAGTGTAGACTAGGTGACCGTGTGAAACCAGGAACACTGCCTTTTTTTACAGAGCTGTGTTACATTTGCTCAGCGAGTGAATCCTAAACACTCATTTAAAATACACACAACCCAATCACTTTGTTATACTTCCCTTTGTCTTTTCAGTGCTGTCATTTGTTCTGCAGTTCTGCTTGCTCTGTGTTGCTTTATTTTTTATTTTTTTACTGTTTTCTATGTGTGAAGTATTACATTGAGTTGATGTCCCTTAGAAATTGCACAAGCCTGTGCGAATGCCTTTTAATCTCCTTCCAGCGTCAGAAAATATTGTACAGACGACCCTCGCACTTCCAACCTATGACAGTTCTCCAGGAACCAATTAAGTCAAGTTGTCATAAGTCAAACCCTTATTTCCCATAGGCGCAATGATATAAATGGGGGTTCTGTTCCTAGCCCGCTTTGCCTCCTGGGAGTTGTAGTCCCCAGTACACCGGGTCCAAAGCCAGTGGCGTGGCACAAGCTGCGCCCAGAGCTGGCTGGGACTACAGGCGACTGGCTGACCCTGTGGCTCGCTGTGTAGGTGGGCTTCAGAGGGTGGGCTGGAGTAGAGCGTTCCTAAATGTGGGGGGGTTGTACGTTGGGGGTCTCCTGTATTAACGTTCATGATGAGAGCGTGACTATTTCTAGTTGACTCGTGGATTTGTTTAGCATCTTAAAATTGAGCTCTGTGTGCAGATGATATGCATGCAACAGAGAGAGATTTGTGAAGTGCAAATCTTCACAGCATTCTAGTGTTTTTGCAAATGCTTCATTTTTTGAGGGAAACTTTCCCTTAAGATGTAATAGTCTGTGTATGGTAGGAGGCGCAGTTTATTAAATTGGACCTTGGGTGCATATTTTTATGCTTTTACTTAAAGACCATTTCTTTCTTCCTATAGCTGATTTGAGTATATAACACTTTGGCATGTTTTATAGCTTGAGGTCTTAGAAAAGCTGATAAAATTTACTCCAAAGACTGTTTATTTTATTTGATTTCATATTAAATATCTTAAACAGAGTACCTTGTTAATTACGCCTTGTTTTAATATTCCTTTTCCATGTCTAAGCACTATTAAAAATATGTCTTGAGGTTTTTTGTTTCTACTGGTGGCACATATCCACACATTATCTAAATAGTGGTGTACATACCAAAATTCAGTCCGCACAAGGATGGAAAAAATTACAGGGAACGCTGGTCATTGTGTTTATTTACTAGTATTTTGAATTCTTCCTGCTTCTTTCCCATACATCTCACATTAGTAGAGACAGACCTCTAAGATACTGATTTGATTTTGCCGCCAAGATTTGTATTGTCTCTCCTTGATACCTGCTATTTCAGCCCATGCTCCCTCCCCCTCAATTTCTGACCAGTCTCCTTGGTCTGGGGTGGGCCTTTGGATGATGGGGTTGGGGCACAGGAAGATGCTCCAGATATGGGACCAAGGGGTTTGGCGTGTGGGAGGGGGCTTGTGGTAGGAGATTGGGGTTTGGTCTCAACAGGACCTAGGGGGAGGGAAGGAGTTCAGGGCAGGGGGTTGGGGTGTGGAACAGTTACCTGGAGCAGCGCCTGTTGGAGGCAGGGGGACAGGTAACTGCATAGCCCGTGCGGCCCTGCTGAAGGAACCATGTGCTGCAGCTCCCATTGGCTGCAATTCCTGGCCAATGGGAGCTGCAAGGGTGAAGCTGTAACAATATGGCTTTTCTGTAGCTATGTTGGAAGGCCCGTGCTAGTCCTGAACCAAAGCCGCCTTCTGTAGCCAGACTGAAGAGTAGCAGCCATTACTGTAAGGCCTGGAGTCACACACTCACAGTTCCATCTAAATTGTATTACAAAGTGTCACACCAGGCTGTGAGGAGGGACTTTGCTCTGATAGCTCCCCCACTGTCATCAGATAAAGAAACAGATCTCAAGCTGGGTAAAACTATCTGGCAAGAAACCGCTTATCAATAGAGGATGTGGAATCCTCATTCTATGAGCATTGTCACTACATGTTCCTATTGTTTGACTATGTGATCTCTGTTTGGTGTCTAACTTTTTCTGTCTGCTGTATAATTAATTTTGCTAGGTGTAAATTAATTATGGTGGTGGGATATGATTGGTTAGGTAATTTTGTTATGATTGGTTAGTAAAATTATACTAAAATAATTGGTTCAGGTAGAGCTAAGCAAGACTCAGGTTTCATTATATAAACTGGGGTTCAAGAAGGAAAAGAGGAAGATCATCAGGAGTAATAGAAGGAAGAAAAGGCTGGAAGAGGACCTGGAGGAGGGGGAAGACCTGGAAAAGAAGAACTCCCCTCTGAGAGACAGCCTAAGACCAGAGACACTGATATTGCCTGGCCAACAGAGGAAGTCTGCCTGCCTGTATCAGGGTTGGTGAGCATGACACTGTGAGCTTAGCACTTGCATTCTGCTTGTTTGAGAATTGTCAATAAATAGAGGATAAGGACATTACTGTGTGAGGCTCTTTCAAGTGGCTAAAGATCCTGCCAATCCGCGGGTTGTTAAGCCTGAGCCCTAGGAATTGGGTAAGGGTGGGTGTGTAAATTCACAGGGCTGCACTTTGAGCCCTAGGAACTGGGTAAAGGTATGTGTCCCTACAGTGTCACCTGCCAAGATAAGGAAGCCCCACCCAGAAACCCCCTCCTACACCTACCCTCTTGCCTGAACCCATAACCCCTTTCCTGGAACTGGAACCCTTCCTTTTGGGGCCCACCCTGCAGCCCCACAAAATCTAATAGCCCTGAACCTTGAGAAGAGGCCATCCGGCCCTGTTTGAGACTCACAACGGAGAAAGAGGACAGGAGCCCAATGTCCAGGCCTCAGTGTGAGCTGGAGTGGGCAGGAGATGCTAAGGAGAGAGCAAGCTAGAGAGCGATGCATTGAGCAGCTGGGGAGAGCAAAGGGGACCCTGAGCAGAGGGCCCCATGGAGGGAGACAACCCCAGCCAAATGGGCTTGCAGGCTGGACTGGAGGCAGATCATCACCCCTATGGGGCAGTGGGGGAGGAGTTCAATGCTGGTTACAAAGGTCCTGGTGCTTAGTGCAGGAGGGTGTGTGGACAGGCATCAGCAGAGCAAAGGCCGTACCCACTGCATCGCTGCAGGACCAGGGCACAAGGCCTGGGGTGTGCGAGGAGCAGACTGTGAATTGTTCTTCCATTCTAGAGATGCAGATTTGATGTCCCCGTGCCACGGAGCGGTGGGATGTTTTTGTCTTTTTTTTTTTTTACATAGTTATGAGTTGCTGTTTAATAAATGGCATGTGTTCTGAGCACCATGCAATGAGCAGGGAAGTGTCCAAAGCGAAGCGAGCACCCCACCGTAATCACAAGATTGGGGGGAGGGTCGAGCTCACTGGGAATGATCAGACATCCCTTGTCGGGCAAAACTTTTGTCACCCCTGCTTGGATTCCGATGTTCAAACATATTTTGCAGTGTCTCAGGGTCACCTTTCGGCCAGGTGGAGCCAGCAGCAGCCAGGGCTGGGTTCAATAGCTAGGACTTCCTTTCCATTGATGCCCCACAGAACTGGCTTGAGCCTTGACTCAGTAACTGGGGAAATTCACATACCACTACTGGGATCCACCTGCCACCTTCTGGCCACGTGCCACACCCCTTCACCAGCCATGTGCCACGCCCCTCCACCTGCCACCTACTGGCCACGTGCCAAGCCCCTCCTCCAGCCATCTACTGGCCATGTGCCACTCACCTCCACCAACCACTTACTGGTCACATGCCCCATGCTTCCTCCAGATACCTACTGACCACATCCCATGCCCTTCCATCAGCCACTTACTGGTCATGTGTGCCCTACCCTCCACCAGCCTCCTATTGGCCACGTGCCATGCCCCTCCAGCAGCCACCTATTGGCGATTTGCCATGCCCCTCCACCAGCATCCTACTGGCCACATGCCACATCCCTCCACCAGCCACCTACTAGCCATGTGCCACGCTCCTCCACAAGCCACCGACTGGCCCCGTGCCATGTCTAGTACGCGACTGATGGAAGGACATGGCATGGGGCCAGTAGGTGGCTTGTGGAGGAGCGTGGCACATGGCTAGTAGGTGGCTGATGGAGAGGCATGGCACATGGCCAGTAGGTGGCTGATGGAGGGGCATGACATGTGGCTAGTAAGTGGCTGGAGGCGGAGTGGGGTATGTGGCCGGTAGATGGCTGGTGGGAGGGCATTGTATATGTCTAGTAAGTGACTGATGGAGGGACATGTACAGTGCCCTCCCATCAGCCACCTACTGGCTATGTGCCATGCCTCTCCACCAGCCACCTACAGGCCACATGCCACACCCCTCCACAAGCCACCTACTGGCCACGTGCCGTGCCCTTCCACCAGCCACCTACTGGCTATGGGTGATGCCCCTCCACTACATGCCTCCTGGCCATGTGCCATGCCCCTCCTCCAGCTGCCCTACTGGCTCTTTGTCCCTCTCCTCCACCAACCACCTACTGGCCAGTTGCTGAAATGTTTTCAGGTGCCCCATTTAATATTGATGATTTCAGCTGGGGAGCCACAGTGCTAGAGCACACTGGGCAGCCTCTTGCATCCAAGCCACTGTCCCAAGTAGATCGAATACTTACACCTCGGAACCAGCAAGTCCAGCTGTGCAGGGTGGGACCAGGCTCACAAGGGAGTTTAAATGAACTCTTCCACTGCACAGCGGGGAGGTCCCGGCGCTTCTTCTGCGGAACCCGTCACACTTTGAGCGTTGCCAAGTCTGTGGGACCCTCCTTGGCATCTGCCCCAACCACTGGCTTCTCTGGGCACAACAGATGCCCCCCGCCCCGCCCCTAGCCCTGGAGGGGTCCAGTGTAGACCAGGCACTGACAACCTAGGAGTGAGCCTGGGGCTCTGTTCACTGCGGTGTGTGTGTGGGGGGGACGACTGACCCACAACAGTGGTAAGAAGGAGCTGTGTTGGCTGCCCCACCGCCCACTCAGGTCTGGCTTAGGTTGGCCCCCATATCAGGCAGGGCGGGAGGCACGCGGCCGGCATGGAGTGAGAGGTGCTGAGAGCTGGCCCGTGCCTGGGCTGAGGGTGAGTGGATGAGGCCGTAAGCTCATGCCTCACATCACAGAGGCGTCCACTCGGTTTTGCCCCCCAGTGGCCTCCTTTCTGATGGGCAGGGGGGCGTCACTTGGGGCCCAAACTGAGTGGACAGAGGCAGGTGAGTGGCAGGGAGCTGCAGCGGGCGCCCCGTGGGGGATCCAGGCAGCAGAGGGGATCTCTGGGTGTGGAGGGAACAGACACGAGGGGCCGATCTGGACCCACAAGGGAGGGGCAGAGCGCCGGGGCCAAGCTCCGGCAGCGCCATGGGGCGAGGGGGCAGAGCCGGTAGCTGGGCCCAGACCTGGCAGCCAGTGAGTAGGGCTTGTCCCGGCTCCCAGCGCCCCCTGGTGGTCTCGGGGTCTCCCTGGGACAAGCCCCATAGAAACCCCCCTTCTGCCCCTCCCCGATATCTGGGCGTTTCCTTTCCCTCTCCAGCCGCCCGCCCCTGACCCTCTGTCTTCGCTGCAGGCTGCGCCCAGAGCGCCGCGTCCAGGGGAGAAGCAGCCGCCAGGGGGCAGGGTGTGGGGCAGGAGGGGGGCGCAAGGAAAGTGGCGTCTCGCTAGGACCCAGCAGCAGCAGCAGCAGGCGCGGGGGGAGCGATCGCTGGCTCCGGCCCGGCCGCAGGAAGCGACTCGCCGCCGCTGCTCGCGGGGACTCTGGGGCCAGGCTCCGGGCCGGATCCCCGAGCCCCGGCGGGGGCTGCTGCGGGGCCCCGGAGCCCGGGCTGCAGCCGGGAGGGGGAATCTCCGGCCGGGCCAGTCCCGCTGCTCCCTCCCCAGGAGCCTCTCCCCGGGCAGCGCCCCCAGCCCCCGGCCCGGCCCAGCCCCTGCCCCAGGGCGGGCAGCGCTTGGGGGGCAGGTAAGAGAGACCCCCCGGGAGCGGCGCCCCGGTGCCCCCGGGCTGCAGGGGGAGGGGTTGGCCCCGGGCTGCTCCGCTGGCTGCGAGTCCCCGCCCGGGCCCGGGGCAGCTGCCGCCCGCCTAGAGGGTCCGGGGCAGCGACACGTGGAGGGAGGAAGGGGGCAGGGATTGCGCCGAAGGGAGGATGGGGCGATGCAGGAGCAGGGCGGGATTATGGGGCTGGGGGGAGGAGGCTGGAGTGGAGGGACTCTGGGAGGAAAAGGGTGTGTGTGTGGGGGGGGAGATTGGGAGAGGGGGGAGCTGGGTGGCCGCGAGGACGAGGTGGGTTTGTGGGGTAACAGCATCACTCCTGGCCCCACTTCGCTCTGCTTCACCAGCGCCTGGCACGGGGGAGGGGAGAAGTAGAAGTTTGGGGGGAAGGGGTAGATCAGGGGCGGGGGCAGAACAGGGCTGGAGGGGGTGGGTGGAGCCTGGGGCAGAAGTGGGGGGGTTGTCCCTGGCCCAGCCCCCCACTAGGGTGCCCCCCACCTGGAGGCAGGCAGAGGCGTGGGGATGGATATATTGGCAGTGGGGTGCCAGGATAAGGGTGGGGGCAGGGCAGTGGCACCCAGTAACCATGGGGGGGGGTTGGCTTTAGAAATGGTCACACCCACAGTGGGGGATGGGCAGGGGGACGGTCCCTCCCGAATTTGGCCCGGACGGTAGAGTTCCACCACCGGCGAATGGCTCCGAAGCTGTATTTGTTATGCATTCCCTGGGCAGGGCTGAGATGAGCAGTGAGGCTCCGCCCCTTTCCCCAGGCCCCGCCTCCGGTCCAGGCCAGAAGGTAAATCTGGGTCATCATAAGCCGGAGGGGGGAGCCCTGACTGCTTTGAGGAGCCTCAGCCCCCTCTCTCCTCTTGCTCGGGGCAGGCCCATAGGCCAGGGGATGCTCTGGGACATCACAGCCCGACTCGTGGCGGGGCTCCTGCCCGTGTGCCGCTTGTGCCTTTTGAGATGATGGTCGCTCTAGGGATACGGGAGACTTCCTCTGAAGGGCTGAGAATTTACAAAACAAATATCCACCCAGAACCCCCCCCCCCCCGCTCCCACTTTCCTATTTGCATTTAAAGACAATCTCTGATGCCTGGGTTCAGTGTCCAGCCAGAGCAGGGGTGGGCAGAATACAGCCCTCCAGCTAGATTTGGCCTCCCACGTATTTTCCTCTGTCCTGCCATGACCCTCTGCGCTGGGGTCTGGAGGAAAATATCCCATGATGCAGCAGGGCGCTCAGGCAGCCTGCCGTGGCCCCAGCCACACTGCACCAGGAAATGCCACGGCTGGAGGCTGCTCTCCAGGGTGTCTCATGCATGCTCCTTGGTTGGTGGGGGCCGCAGTTCTCCTCACCCTCAGCCCTTTTGTCACAGTTCCCTTTGGCTGGAAAGCAGCCCATGGGAGCTGCAGGGGTGGTGCTAGTGGGCGGGGTGCAGTGCTGCCCCTCTTCCCCCAGGGGGCGCACAGACAGGCTCACCCCAGCAGCTGGCAGTGTGAGGCCAGCATGGCACCTAAGCTACTGGCCTGAGTGGCCCACTATGCCGCTGGTAACCCTGCAACCCAAGCCCTGCCCCAGGTCACAACCAGCTTCTTCACCCAAACGCCGTCAAGGCCCCATTCCTCATTAATATAACAGAAAAGTGCGGCCTGTGACCAATATTCTTGGAGTAGCCCCCTCCTTGCAAAAATTGCCCACCCCGACTCAGAGTCACTGCAAGCCACAAAGAGGGGATATTGGGGTTTGGTTTGGTTCAGTGGCGGTCAGTGTGTTCGGTTCGGGTTCTAGACACCCCAAAATGGTTCTGTTAGCAGGCAGTGCCCCAGAAGTGGGTTGGGAGGGAGCCCAGTGGCTTGCTTCAGCGAAGAATTGAATTTGGGGCATGGGGGACTGCTTCAGGTGGGACAACAGAAGGCTGGAGCTGCGGGGATGAGAGAGAGGAGGCCCGTCTAAGGGGAACAAGAATTGAGCAGCCTTTTTCCTTGAGCTGGAAGAGTTATTGTTAATTTCTGGGACCAGAGAACCCCCTCTCCCCAGCTCCCTCCCTCATCCTGCGGGCTACCCCTTCTCTTCTTCTGCTGGGGCAATCACATGTCTGGCAGGGATGTGAAAATCTAACCATGTAAACAGTTAACATTCACAGCTACACGCAGGTTCCCGGTATGCATGAGGAGCTGGTTTAAAAGCCGGCTCCCCGCACACTGGCTCCCAGGGAGCCATCAGCTGTCCCATGCTACTTCCTTTCATACAGAGGCAACAGCAGGTAGGCAGGGGAGTGAGGAAAGCAGGAGCCAGTATGCAGGGGGAGCTGGCTTAAAAGCCGGCTCCCTGTTCACACCGGCTTCCAGGGAGCCATCTGCTGCCTCATGCTGCTGCCTTTGATACAGAGGCAGTTGGGGGGGGGAGGGGGAAGAAGGGGAGGGCAAGCAGGAGCCGGTATGTAGGGAGAGCTGGTTTAAAAGTGTGTAACTGCTGAAATGTTCAGCGGCTACATGGTTTCTTAAGTACACACATTTTAACATTCCTGCTGCCTAGTAGGGATGTAACCCGGTAACCGGTCAGCCTCACCCTTCCTGGGAGATGCTAAGTGGTTAACTGGTGCCTGGCCCGGCTGGAGCAATGGGGTGGGCGGGTTAGCTGGTTAAACCCATGATTTAACCGGTTCCCGTTTTAAATGGGGTTTTACATCCCTACTGCCCTGGTGTTATTTTGTTGTCTTGTTTTACAATGGAGGGAAGAGCAGAGCAGGTGTTTAATTTGATTGTATCAATTAGGGAGCGGAAAATGTGCTCCCTAATTGAGCATTTCCCCTCCCCCGAGTTGGGTACCACCTCAGGCTGACTCAGATCAAAATGAGGCTTCCAGTCTGGTTTGCAGCTGCAGTAAAAAAATTCCGGGTCAGTCTGGTTCTCTGGTTTTGCTCTGGTGCGAGGCCGGGGGAGCAAATGAAACTCCCAGCTGCTGAACCGTCCCTGGGATCTTGCCAGGACAGCCCAGACAGGCTCAGTCCTGAGGGGGGGGGGGGATGCTTCAGGAGGATGCAGGGGCCAGGGCGGCCAGTGGGTTTTAACGGGGGTCCTCGTGCGAGCCGCAGGGAGCGCCCCATCCCCAGCACTCCCGGCATTCCTCAAGGGAAGGGGCAGAAGCCAAAAAGAGGCAGGGTGGGAGCTTGGGGGGAAGGATGGGCTGGGATCGGATCACACGCTGCTGCCGGAGCCGGGCCTCCCTCTAATCCCCAGGCCACCTGGACCCCGTGTCCCCATGAAGCCTGTGCTGCGCCCCAGAAGCAGCCGGCAACAGGCCCGGCTCCTAGGTGATGGGACCGTGGAGACCCTGCTGCAGGCTGCTTCTGGGACCCAGCAGGGTCTGCGGTGCCAGGAGAGGCAGGAAGCTGCCTTAGCCCCCCGCTTCCCGGGAGCCGTTCGAGGTAAGCCCCTCTATCTAGCGTGTAGTCGACCTGTGGAACTCCTTGCCAGAGGAGGCTGTGAAGGCTAGGACTATAACAGAGTTTAAAGAGAAGCTAGATAATTTCATGGAGGTTAGGTCCACAAAAAGCTGTTAGCCAGGGGATAAAATGGTGTCCTTGGCCTGTTTGTCAGAGGCTGGAGAGAGATGGTAGGAGACAAATCGCTTGATCATTGTCTTTGGTCCACCCTCTCTGGGGCACCTGGTGCTGGCCACTGTCGGCAGACAGGATACTGGGCTAGATGGACCTTTGGTTTGACCCAGTACGGCTGTTCTTATGTTCTCCTGCCCCAGCCCCGACCCCCGCTCCAAAGCTGGAGGCCACCCCAAAACTCCCCTCCTCAGTCCCACCCTGATCCCAACTCTAGTTCCATTATGTTGGGGGAAAGGAAGGGGCCTTTATACTGGGTCGCGGCATCAATGATTTTCTTCAACTGGGTGATGAGAAAAAAAAGTTTGAAAACTGCTGGTCTGGTCAGTCCTGGGGGGGGAGCTCTGAAAACAGAAACCTAACCATTGGCGGAAGGGGACCCAGGTTCTTGAATCCCGGTGGTGCAGGGAGCACCAGGGGCCCTATAACTTGCCACGTATGGATGTTAGCGCCATAGATCTCCTTGGGACAGGTCCCCTTCCCACCCCCCGCCGGCTCTGCATAGGGAGAGACTTTTACTAAGGTCCTTTCTGTGCCCCGCTCCTAAGCCGGAGCCTGCAGGGGAGGGGAGAGCCCTGGAGGAAGGGGCTGGTGCCGGGCGGGGAAGTGACTCTTCCCAAAGGGGGCCCCTTTCAGGGATTTGCAGGTGAGTTTGCACCGGAGGAGGAGGCTCCCCATGTGTCTCCGGGGGTCCCAGAGCTGCTGCCCTCGGGGACAGAGTCAGGATCCCGCCGGAGAGCCAGTGCCCGTGGGAACGGATCAGTCACCCATTCTGTGAGGCAGAGGGAAGGAGACAGGAAGGGGAAGGGTGAAAGTGAAAGGGCGGCAGGAGCAAAAGGTGCTGAGGGAGGTTCCCAGCTCCCAGCCCTGCCTGGAAACATCCCTGCATCCCCTTGGAGAACCTGACTCTGCTGGGAACAATGGGAGGAGCTGCGGGAGGGAACGCCGGATCCTGGCCCGGCTGAGTCCCCGCGCTGCTGGGGGGAAGGGCTGCCCAATGTCAGGGGAACCCCCCAAAGTGGCTCCTTAGCTTCTGCTCTTTTCTACCCTTTGTTGTAGAAACTCCATCCCTGGGGGCGTTTCAAAGTGCCTGAGGACTGGCTGGCTGACAGGACTGGCCAGGTCCGTGTTGCGATATGAGGGTTTTCCCAGCCGGACAAGAGCCCAGACCATGTGTGCAGGGGCAGGGACTTGGCGGGGGAGCGACAGGGACTCAAGCCCCTTCTGACACCTCCCCCATCTCCCCTCTTACCCGACAGGCCGAGGAGACACATCGAGAGTTCGCTCTAGAGCGCCCGTCTGCCAGGGGCCAGGGCCGGGCAATGGCCGGGATGGAGCCAGCTCAGGTAGGGGGTTCAGGGAGCTGCGGGGGGGCAACTCCTGTAAAGGGGGAGAGGCAGGAAACGCACAGGTTGAGGCATGTAGGGGACAGGGTCTGAGAAACCTGCTGGGACACATTGAACCTGGGAATGATTTTCTCAAAAACAGCCCGTGGGTGGGGGAAGGGATAATTTCCCCCATTTCTGAACCAGGAAATATCCCCTAAAAACTGCCCAGACTCCCACTGTGGAAGTCTGACCCCACGGGGCTGCTGGGAAACACAGAGGGAAGCTGCCGGGATTCCTGCCCCCATCCCCGGCTCAGAGCTCGTCTTCCCACCTCAGCCCGTGGCTGGCAGGCGTGTGGGGAACGAGAAGACCCTGCCCTGCCTGCTGGGGGCACAAGGAGCTCTCCCCTTCTCCCAAACCTGCAGCCTCCTGGCTGCTCTGAGCAGGGTGTGGGGGGGATTCTACTTTTCTGGACCATGACTAGCAGGATGGTGGCTGGGGCCGCAGGCAGTGGGTGAGGGACTCTTGTTGTTGCAGGTGCGGGTGACCTTCGAGGAGGTGGCTGTGTATTTCACCCAGGGGCAGGGGGCGCTGCTGGGCCCCGCTCAGAGAGCCCTCTACAGGGACGTCATGCAGGAGAACTACGAGGCGGTGACCTCGCTGGGTAAGGGCGTCCCGTCCTCTTGGTTATTGGAAGTAGTGGGACTTGCGTGTCTGAATCCGGTCAGTCGGATTGGGAGCAGGGGTCCCGGGGTAGGTCTACACTGCAGGCTTTTTGTGCAAGAACAGCTGTTCTTGTGCAAAAACTTGCCAGGTGTCTACACTGCATGCGTGTTCTTGCACACGTAAATTGATAATATAGCGTTGGAAAAAAAGGGCTTCTTCCGGAAGAGTTATTCCTCTCCCCACAAGGAATAAGCCCTCTTGCGCAAGAGCTCTTCCACAAGAGGGCAGAGTAGACAGGCAACATTAATTTCTTGCACAAGAAGCCCCTATGGTTAAAATGGCCATCAGAGCTTTCGTGAGCAAGAGATGCTCTTGTGCAAAAGCACATGGCAGTGTGGACGTGCTCTTGTGGATGATTTTTTGCACAAGAACTCTTCAGCAAAACTGTTCTTGCGCAAAAAGCCTGCACTGTAGACAAAGCCTCAGGGTCCACAACTCTTGCATGGGAGAAACTTGCCTCTTCCTGCTCCGTTTGAGGGATCGAGGAGTCAGAAATTGGCAGGGGTTTAATCCCTGAGCTCTGTGTGTGTCAGCAAGTCCCCCAGAGCACACTCTGCCCTGAGACCTTGTAGTGTGGGTGTAACAACCCTCTCTTCTCCCAACCCCAGATGTCTGTTGCTCCCCAGGGATCCGAGTTACCATAATCCCGTTTACGGTCAGGTTAAAGTCAGGGAATGTTCCTAGTGACAGATACTCTCCCAAAACTCCGTGTGCCCTGACCATGCTTGATTTCAACCCCCCTGTGCAGGATTCCCCATTCCCAAGCCTGAACTGATCACCCAGCTAGAACATGGGGAAGAGCCGTGGGTCCCGGACCTCCAGGCCGACAAGGAAATGGAGAGCCTGAAAGGTACCCACACAGGTGAGAAGTCAGTGAAACAGAGACAGAAATATCTGGTTAGTGAAGGGAGAAGCCGGGATTCCCTAAATGGGCTGTGAGCGAGAGCCCCCAGTTCTGCCCCACTTCACCACATCCTCTGGCAAGGAGTTCCGCCAGTTGATAGTGCCCTGCAAGTCAGGGCTCCAGTCAGCAGGCATTGTAGCATCAAGGCAAAGATCAGTCACAGCTTCCCATCCATCCTGTGAGCTGGCAGGAATTTCCAAGAATTTCAGTCAAAAAAGCAAACAGAACAGTAGGAATCATTTAAAAAGGGATAGAGAATAAGAGACGATCTTATTGCTTCTCTATAAAACCATGGTACGCCCACACCTTGAACACTGCGTACAGATGATGTCACCTCAGCTGAAAAAAGCTACATTGGCATTGGAAAAGGTTCGGAAAAGGGCAACAAAAACGATTAGGGGGTTAGAACGGTTCCCATATGACGAGAGATTAAAAAGACTTGGATTTTTCAGCTTAGAAAAGAGGAGACTAAGGGGGGGGGGGATAGGATAGAGGTCTATAAAATCATGACTGGTGTGGAAAAAGTGAATAAGGAAAAGTGATTTACTTATTCCCACAATATAAGGACTAGGGATCATCAAATGAAATGAATAGGCAGCAGGTTTAAAACAAACAAAAGGAAGTTTTTCTTCATGCAGGGCACTATCAACTGGCGGAACTCCTTGCCAGAGGATGCGGTGAAGACTTGCACTTTTAACAGGGTTCAAAAAAGTGCTAGATCAGTTCATGGAGGTTAGATCCATCAATGGCTATTAGCCAAGATAGGTAGGAATGGTGTCCCTAGCCTCTATTTGTCTGGAAATGGATGACAGGAGAGGGATCATGTGATAATTACTTGTTGTGTTCCCTCCCTCTGGGGCATCTGGCATTGGCCACTGTCAGCAGACAGGATCCTGGGCTAGATGGACCTTTGGTCTGACCCAGGATGGTCGTTCTTATGTTCCTCATTGACTTTCCTTCCCTGGGAGTGTTTGGGTGGGATGTGGAGGCAAAATCCAATTTCTCATCCTCCCCAACAGTTATTGTGTAGTACGTTACCCCTGTGTTATTCTGCTTTCTGTCTTCCCTTCTCCCCCCGGCACAGGCAGTGACTCCTGTCTGGGTTTTCTCTCTCCCAGGAGGTGATGGGATAGAGAGTGAGAACACGGAGGAAAGTCAGCAGCAGGAAGGTCCTGGGAAAGTTGAACTGAAGGAAAAGTATTTGGGAAGAGCGGAAGGGAATTTTCCCCAGAACTGGGAAGAGGGGAATGCCTGGGGAGATCGACACAGGTCAAAGATGCAGCTGAGAAACTATCCCAGGAAGAAACTGGATGAATCCATTCAATGTGCTGGAGGATGTGTGGATGCCAATGAAACCACAGTCAAGCAGAAAAGTCCCAATGAAGAGAAACCCTACAAATGCCTTAACAATGGGAACAGATTGTGTTTCAGTGCAAAACGTACTACAAGTAGGAAACCCCGCACAGGACAGACATGCTATAAATGCTTAGACTGTGGGAGAAGCTTCAGCAAGAAGTCTTCTCTCGTTCTACACCAAAGAGTGCACAAAGGAGTGAAAACCTGTAAATGCCTTCAGTGTGGGAAAAGTTTTAGTCAGAGATCACACCTTATTGCACATCAGAAACTGCACAAAGGAGGGAGACCCCACAGATGCCTTGAATCTGGAAAACGTTTTAGCAAAAATGTATCCCTCATTAATCATGGGGAAATCCATACGGGAGAAAAATCTTATAAATGCCTTGAGTGCGGGAAAAGTTTCAGTCTGAAATCAACCCTTAATAGACATAAGAAAACCCATTCAGGAGAGAAACCCTATGCATGTTTGGACTGTGGGAAAATTTTCAGTCAGCGCTCAAACCTTAGTCAACATAGGAGAATCCACACAGGAGAAAGACCGTATAAATGCCTTGAGTGTGGGAAAACATTTGGTCAGAGCTCGTATCTTATTAAACATAGGAGAATCCACACAGGAGAGCGACCCCATAAGTGCCTTGAGTGTGGGAAAACTTTCATTCGTGACTCACATCTTACTAAGCATAGGAAAATCCACACAGGTGACAAACCCTATGAATGTATCATCTGTGGGAAAAGTTTCATTGAGAGAACAAAACTTACTAGACATCAGGCAGTCCACACAGGAGAGAGACCTCATAAGTGCTTGGACTGTGGGAAAAGCTTCACTCTGAAGTCCCATCTTACTATACACCAGAGGCTGCACACAGGCGAGAGACCCTTTAAATGCCTTGAGTGTGGGAAAAGCTTTAATCAGAGCTCCAATCTTATCACACATCAGCGAACCCACACAGGAGAGAGACCTAACAAATGCCTTGAGTGTGGAAAGACTTTTAAGCACAGTTCATCCCTTATTAATCATAGGAGAGTCCACACAGGAGAGAGACCTTATAAATGCCTTGCGTGTGGAAAAAGTTTTATGGAGAGTTCATCCTTTACTAAACATGGGAGAATCCACACAGGAGAAAGACCTTATAAATGCCTAGAATGTGGGAAAAGTTTTGTGGAAAGTTCATCTCTTACTAAGCATGGGAGAATCCACACAGGAAAAAGACCCTATAAATGCCTGGAGTGTGGGAAAAGTTTCTGTTTGAAATCAACCCTTAATTCACATCAGAGATCCCACACAGAAGAGAAACCCCATAAATGCGTGGAGTGTGGGAAAACTTTCAGTTGGCGCTCGACACTCCTTAAACATCAGAGAATTCATAAGGATAAGAAGCCACAGAAATAGCTTGACTGCAGGAAAAGATTCAGTTTGCCTTTACCCATCAGTGACAAACTTAACGGACAGACCATGAATGTAGGGAAAATTTGTTCGGTGCTCCCAGAGTATCAGACACCCACAAATCCATGCAGGGAAGTGATCTCGGAGAGAATTCTCAGTGTGGAAAATGCTCCAAGTGGAGCTCACACCATATGGGACATCAGAGACTTCCCCTGCAATGCAGGGAAATTCTCTCAGGGACCTGACTAGGGCTGGCCATGGTGATAGACCCATCCCCTCGTTCCCACGCACATCAGGGGCATGGGGCTCCTGCGGATCCAGCAGCAGCTGGACAATGACTGTGGCTCTGCCTGCTCTCAGCAAATCCCCATCAGCCCCTCCTCCCTGCTGCAGCCCTAGTTGCTGAGCTGCTGAGGTGGGGGAAGTGAGAGAAATTCCTCCAGATGTTCCCTCTGCCTGGCTGAAGTCCGCCCCCTCCACCTCCCTCTCCCTTCCCTGCCAGGATGCCCCTGCCATGGAGATGAGGAGAAGGACACTGGGGCCAGGGCTCAGCTTCACTCTGGACACTTGTCCCCATCCCCTGTTTTCCACCATCCACTGTGTTCGACTTTCCCACTGACCTGGGGCTGTTCCCTGCAGGGGGAGTGTCCCTAGGTCTAGTAACTCCTCTCCTACCTGAATCTCTTAGGATGCTGGGATCTGGGGGAGTCAAATATTATGGGACCAGGGTGATAGGTTCTGGGGAGGAAACGGGAGTGAATGATGGGGGCTAGGAGAGCTGGCAGCTGGGGCTATTGAGTATTTGGGGATCAAGGAATAAGAGGCAAGGGAGAGCACAGGGGGAGCAAAATGCTGCTTCTTCTCCCTCTGCCCCCTAGGCATTCTGAGAGCACCACTGAGAGGGGCTGATTCCCACGAGGCCTTTGGTGGGAGGCTTGGAGATCCCACCGCTGCCTCCACCAGCATCAGTCTCCGAGCGGGTGTCGGGTAGGAAATGCAGCACTCTGATCCCTATGCCAGATGTTCTTGGGTAAACATCGTGAGAATTTCGCATACAAAACTAACATTTTTGTCATGGATAGTTTTAGTGAAACTCACGGACAGGTCATGGGCCATGAAGAAAAATGCATGGAACGCCAAGACCCATCTGTGATTTTTACTAATAAAATACAGGACAAAATGGGTAGGGGGTAGGCTCCACAGCTCATCTTTGCTGTCCTGTGACAGCTGAGCAGCTGGATGGGCCCGGCAGTGAACTCTCGGGACATCTTCGATATGGGGGGGTTCCTCAGAGCCCCCCCACCATCTCTGCCATCTGGGAACTGTGGTGTACCCCTGCAGTAACTCAGAGCTCTGGGGCGCATCTGTCAGCTGCAGTGTGTGGCGCAGGTACTCGAAGTTGCCAATAGCTGAAGTTTCCGAGGTCTTTGGAAGTTACAGCTTCCGTGCCTTCGGCGAGGGGGGTAGGAAAGTTGTAGCCTTCCTGATGTGGTCTGACTGTCTCTGATTAGCAGAGTGATCGTTAATCCTTGAGTTCCCCCTTTGGGGTCAAGGAACCCCCACAGATAGTCTCACATTTCTCCAGGTCTGCTGAAAAGCGTTGAGTGTTTGTAGCTTTTCTCCCTTATGGGCAAGAATTCTTAGAATCGTAGAACACCAGAACTGGAAGAGACCTTGAGAGGTCATTGAGTCCAGTCTCCTGCTCTCAGAGCCGGACCAAGCATCATCTAGACCATCCCTGAGTGGTGTCTGTCCAGCCTGCTCTTAAATATCTCCAGTGATGGAGATTCCACAACCCCCCTAGGCAATTTATTGTAGTGCAGTGTTTCTTAAACTTTTTAAGACTGAGGAACACCAAACAATTTTTTTATGCGAAAAACCAAGGATTTTTGGTTGAGAGAGAAAAACAAAAGGATGTCGGGGCGGGGGGGAGAGGGTGTGTGTGTGGGAGGGGAGTTATTGAGGGGAAAAAAGGGTTGGGGGAAAGTTACTGAGCAAAAAAAAAAAAGTTGCCTGCCCCTTTAAGGGTGGCCACTTTGAGTTGTGGTGTTCTCCTCGGCACATCTCCGACTGCCTTGAGGCACACCCTCATGCTGCGGAACACAGTTTAAGAAACACAGTTCTAGTGTTTCACCATCCTGACAATTAGGAAGTTTTTCCTAATGTCCAACCCAAACCTCTCTTGCTGCAGTTTAAGCCCATTGCTTCTTGTCCTGTCCTCAGAGGCCAAGGAGAACAATTTGTCTCCCTCCTCTTTGTGGCACCTTTTTAGATACTTGAAAACCGCTATCATGTCCCCTCTCAGTCTTCTCTTTTCCAAACTAAACAAGCCCAGTTCTTTCAGTCTTCCCTCATAGCTCATGTTCTCTTCTAGACCTTTCACTGTTCTTGTTGCTCTTCTCTGGACCTGCTCCAATTTCTCCACATCTTTCTTGAAATGCGGTGCCCACCTGGACTGAATTAACTAAATACTAAACTGAATTAACTAGATACTAAATAAATGGGGGGCAGGGAAAATAACGTGCTGTTTTAGCTTCGGTGTTATTTCAGGGCAATGCATTGAGTCCGAGGGACACCCTCCTTCCCCTATCACCATCACTCTTTGCTCTGTACCATCTGTCCAAGTGATCGAGAGTTTCATCCCGTCCTCATTCTACTCCTCCGCCTCCCAAGGTGAATGAAATCCCCCGCTCTCCATGCTTAGGAATCAAATTTTTCACCTCCGTGATCCCAAGTCCAGACTCCTAAGGGCTGGAGAAGGAAGTGTCACAGACCTGGGACATGAATCTCACAGCACATTTTGACTTTTCAGATGTTATAGCCTCTGTTTCTGTCCACTGGTAAAATTGCTTCCTGACTTTTTCTAGGCCTAATCCAGATCATTTGTAAATAGGAAGATTCGTCTTTCTTTCTCTTTCTTTTATTATAATGATGCTAAAACTTTTGCAACTGATAGAATCAAATAACAAGGCGAGAAGTGAAGCCAATTTCGTCACTTCAGAAGAAAACGGGTACATTTATTTTCCTGATATTTGAGCCTTAAAGGAGTCTCTGAGATTTCACTTTATGAATGGGACAGCATGTGATAGCCCACCTTGGACTGTGGGTTTTTCTCTCTTTGTGATGGCTGTTAATTAGGCCACATCCTTTGATATTAATTTAGTTTGACAGGCGGTAGCTTGGATTTATTGAGGACTTCCGGAGACCAATGATCATTTGCCAGAATAGTCCTGTTTTAGATTTTATTTCACTTTCATTTGTATCTAACCTTTTGTCATGAGATTTTTGTACCATGACCCTGATCGGTGTGTCTCAGCACACACACAGATGGTGAGTGCAAGATTCAAACGGTGAGAGAGAGAGTTTGACACAGGGAATAAAGTTACCCCTTGCACCCTGCAGTGATGTGAGATACTGGGCCGGGAAGGGGGGCGAATGGGGATAACAGAGCTGGGGACCTGCTGGGTTTGCTACTCAGAGCCAGGCAGTTGTGGCTGAGAACTATGAACTTGCTGCACTAGTGCCAAAGAGCGACTAGACTTGACTTAAAAAACAATGAATAATTTGTTGGTTTTTAAGTTTTTCCAGTTACAGACTAACTTGGCTACTCCTCTGAAGCTTTTAGACTTAGCTTGCGAGTGTCATGAGAAGCTGCCCCTGCAATCTAAAGCACCAGGAATAACACCCCAAGACATGATGTGGCGGGGGAGGGGGGGCAGTATTTCCCTATGGCTAAGGTGCTGGGGTTGGACGTAGGCAAGGAAGAAGCCCAGGATGTTACGAGACTGGGGCAGCTTTGAAGCCAGGCTGAACCCCATCACTGGCCAAAGGGATATGAGGAACCAGATGGGGCAACCGGTCCCCCTCCCTCCCCCCCCCCCCCCCAGCTACTGCAGTATTCTGTGTTGCGGTGACAGAAACTCTCTTTGCTGCACTCACCCCACACTGATCCCTCTGGTGACGAATCCCCACGCGCCCCATGTTCACCAGTTGTGTATGATTGTGAAATATTGTGCACAAGGCATGCCTGGTGAGAAACCATTGGAAAACGCATGATCTGCTGCATACTATGCCAACAAAATGTCAAAGGGTGAGATTTGATTGTATGTTGCTGAGCACCTATCCTCCACAGGCCCTGATGATGCTAAAGGAAGGGAGGGATGGAAGCTGTCAAGCGGGGGGGGGGGTGTTGCATTGTGGGTGTGGTGGGGGTAAAAATGAGTTGAGGGCTTTGTTAGTTGCTGTCAGCCAGCACCTAGTGGTGGGACCCCTTCCCACGGCTGGGTGGATGGGTTCTGACAGCAATCCATCAACTGTGAATGCCAAGGAATGGACCAATCAGAGGTGTTTCTGAGCTGTAGCACCTCTGTAACCCCCTCCCCCCCCCCCCCCCCCCCAAGATTTGCTGTGGTGGGAAAACCTCACTGACAGGCTTAAAAAAAATTAATTAAAAAGAAGCTCTGTCCAGGGAAACCCGGACACGTGGTGGTAAAGTTTGTTGCTGAAATATGTTGTAATTCTGGGGAACACCTGAAAACTAAGTGTTCAGAAACGATGAAGGACTGACCATTGGTGTTCAATAACTACAGTCTGAGTGTCCCTCTTCAACAGGAAGGAAGCCGTTACATATGAACAGCCACATTGGGTCAGACCAAAGGTCCATCTAGCCCAGTATCCTGTCTGCCGACAGTGGCCAGCACCAGATGCCCCAGAGGGAGGGAACACAACAGGGAGTCCTCACACGTGATCCCTCCCCGGTCACCCAAAGAAATTTACAATTCATCAAAAGAACAGGGTGGACCTCACTGATGAAGTTGCCTGACCTCATGAATCAGTGAAGACTTTTCGGCTACGTCTACACTGGCATGATTTTCCGAAAATGCTTTTAACGGAAAAGTTTTCCGTTAAAAGCATTTTCGGAAAAGCATGTCTAGATTGGCAGGATGCTTTTCCGCAAAAGCACTTTTTGCGGAAAAGCGTCCGTGGCCAATCTAGACGCGGTTTTCCGGAAAAAAGCCCCGATCGCCATTTTCGCCATCGGGGCTTTTTTGCGGAAAACAGTACTATGCTGTTTACACTGGCCCTCTTGCGCAAATGATTTGCGCAAGAGGGCTTTTGCCCGAACGGGAGCAGCACAGTATTTCCGCAAGAACACGGACGCTCTTACATGAGATCGTCAGTGTTCTTGCGGAAATTCAAGCGGCCAGTGTAGACAGCTGGCAAGTTTTTCTGCAAAGTCAGATGATTTTGCGGAAAAACTTGCCAGTCTAGACACAGCCTTCTGGTATAAAGAGGACGAGGGGGAGGCGGGGGAGTTCTCTGGCTATCTCTATCCCCCCTCTATCTCGTCTCAGCACAGCAAAATCACTTGAAAGACAATAGATCGCTGAGTTGGGGGGAGTGGTCCTATCTGGAAGGCTTTCCAAAGAGTTTGGGTCACAAAAATTGCGTGAGAGAAGCCCTTTTGCTTGTGAGGGTACATCTGTGTGCCAAATCTAAGTGGACCTATATGAGGTTGATTTACAGCTGCTACAGTAATTCCGGTGGTCAAAGTACTGCAGGGGGTACCTCTTGATGGTGCTGCAGGCACTGGTGGATTCACCAATGTCCGTGTGGAATGGTTGGGAAGGGTGCATGATGTGCATAGCTTTAGACACTCCCGCCTCTGCAGAAAGATGTGCACTGGAACTTTTACCAGACTGGAAAATCGGAATCGGATCCTCAGCAACCCAGCCTATCCCCTTGCTCTCATGGCAGCCTGGACTGCAGTACGGGAGCAATTCAGCTGCAGGCTGACCAAGAGTAGGATGGTGCTTGAGTGTGCTTGGAGGTGTTTAAAAGGAAGGTTTAGGATCTGCTGGTTAGGTTGGACCTCAGAAAAGGCAATATTCCCTTTATGGTGTCAGCCTGTTGTGTGCTCCATAATCTTTGAGAGCACAAGAGGAAAAGTTATCTGGCAGGGGGTGTGTCTGCGGAGGGGGTGGGGTGCTGCAGCACAGCACCTAAGCAGAGATTTTGAGCAGCCAGGCACCAGGGCGATAAGGGGGGCAGTGCAAATCAGAGAGGCTTTGGAAGAAAGTTTTATAAATGGTCCATTTTGAGAGTGATTCACTTTGCTCTCAACAAGGTGCCCCGTATTCAGTGGGTTTGCCTGCAATCCCCCACCTCCTCCTGCCATTTGAGCAACAAAGAAGCTGTTGCTCGGAGACTGTGCATTTTTATTTAGGGAAGACAGCAAGGACAGAAAAGAAGTCCATGGAGGGACCTGAAAGGGGAGGATCAGAAACACGAGGACAGACTTTTGCCTCCCAAGGCCCTGGAGGTTGAGGCTGTGTCTAGACTGGCAAGTTTTTCCGCAAAATCAGATGATTTTGCGGAAAAACTTGCCAGCTGTCTACACTGGCCACTTGAATTTCCGGAAAAGCACTGACAATCTCATGTAAAATCATCAGTGCTTTTCCGGAAATACTATGCTGCTCCCGTTCAGGCAAAAGTCTTTTTCTGAAAGACTTTTGCGCAAAAGGGCCAGTGTAGACAGCATAGTACTGTTTTCCGCAAAAAAGCCCCAATTGCAAAAATGGCGCTCGGGGCTTTTTTGCGGAAAACCGTGTCTAGATTGGCCACGGATGCTTTTCTGCAAAAAGTGCTTTTGCGGAAAAGCATCCTGCCAATCTAGACGCGCTTTTCCGGAAAGGCTTTTAACAGAAAACTTTTCCGTTAAAAGCATTTCCGGAAAATCACGCCAGTGTAGACGTAGCCTGAGGGTTTGACCTCACCCCTGGGGGTGAATACTGTGGAACTGGGTGAGGAAGGAAAATTATTGTGCACAGAGTGGAGGATTTTCCTCTCCAGGCTTTCGGCCAGGTGCTCCAGAACAAGGGTCCGGGACAAAAAGACATCCTGTTGCTTCAAGATATTCTCCTGATTCTTCACACTTTCCTGTCCTGCTGCTGCGCCTGCATCTCCTCCAGGAGCATATTCCTCCACTCCATTTGCTCCTTGAACATGCCTTGTCCATTTTTGCCCAGAGAGTATGCACAGGGCCGGCTTGAGCCATTCCTGCGTCCCGGGCAGGGGACGCACAATACATGCGTGGCTCCGCCCCCGGGTGCACGGCATATGCACAGCCCCGCCCACGGTGTGCTGCGCACCTTACAGCTGCAATTGGGTTCCCGACACCTGATGGGAGTTCTAAGGGGTGCTGTGTGGCTGGGCACACGGCGTCCCTTACAGCTGCCATCAGGCGCCCCCCTCTTAATCCAGCCCTGAGTATGCAGCAAGCTGCCTGCTGTTCCTGTGGTAACAAAAAGTTTCAAGGGCACACATCACAGGAGGTACGTTGTGTTAAACCTAAACTGAATCTGTGAACATACAACAGGGCTACTCATCACGTGGCCCGTAGCCTGCATGTTTGCGGCCTGCAGTGCAGTTTGGGTTCAACACGAGGCCCGCAGGTGGGACGCTTTGAACATGGCCTCCATTGGGAACATGCTCCACAACAGTGAGGCATCTCCCAGGTGGGGTGAGCATTGAAAGACACAAGCAGATGGACTGGCTAGAACGGGGCGCTGGTGTTTCTGGACCCCAGGGAGGAGGTACCGGGAGCAGCAGTGCATTGTGGGAAGTGCTTTGTATTCATGCCCCTCAGTGTGAAAAACAATTTGCATATATATTTGCATGTGTATGCAACCACACTTAAGTTGCGACCCTCGGCATGTGCTGTATTATTGTGGCCCCTGGAGCTTTCGAAGTTGAGTAGCCCTGACATACAATGAAGGTCTCTCTAAAGACAATGGAGAGGTGTTCTGTGCAAGGCCAAAGTGGTGCTTTAAAGCAGCCACTGTACAGCAGGAACATAGCAGAGTTCTCAAGGGAAGCTTTGGACTCGGGGGATTTGGAAACATGCATGGTTAGGGGCCTGCCCGGCCACTATCTTGCAGGCAGGAGGATGGTCCCAGGGTCCCAGCCAGTGGATCAGGGAGGCTCACGCAGCTTCACTCCTCTGTGTCCGCTGCCCTCACAGCACCTCTGTCTAGACCATCCCTGATAGACATCTCTCTAACCTGCTCTTAAATATCTCCAGAGATGGAGATTCCACAACCTCCCTGGGCAACTTATTCCAGTGTTTAACCACCCTGACAGAAACTTTTTCCTAATGTCCAACCTAAACCTCCCTCGCTGTAGTTTAAGCCCATTGCTTCTTGTTCTATTCTCAGAGGCCAAGATGAACAAGTTTTCTCCCTCCTCCTTGTGACACCCTTTTAGATACCTGAAAACCACTATCATGTCCCCTCTCAGTCTTCTCTTTTCCAAACTAAAAAAGCCCAGTTCTTTCAGTCTTCCTTCATAGCTCATGTTCTCCAGACCTTTAATCATTCTTGTTGCTCTTCTCTGGACCTTATGTTGCAATGCTTTTTGAGTCAATGCTGCCAGACCATTTACTGCCGTCTTGGTGTGGGAAGGTGTCCTACCTTGGCGTACGGAATAAGGCAGCCACTCCAGAAATCTGTGTAAGCACAGAGCAAGCCACGCAATCACACCCAATTGCCCTAACCTGCCTGGAGCAAGAAAAAAATGGTGTACTCATGGGAAGTGCCCTTCCCTGGGATTGGTGCTTGACCGTGAGATGTTCCGGGAGGAGGGGACTGGCTCCAAAGTTCTTTCCCTCTTGCAGGCTCTAGTGGGACGATGAAAAGTTCTTGGCTCTCACTGCTTGTCGGCTGGCCATTCTCCTCCTCCCCTTCTGCCACCACGTGGTCCTCTATGCTGCTGCCCAGAGTGTCTTCATCAGACTCCATGGTCTAGCTTGGGAAGCTGGTCGGGTCCCCCCTCTGCCCCATAGAATCTTATGCAGCTGGTTGTGGAAACAGCATGTTTGTGGCAATGCATCAGATCATCTGTTTGCCTCCATTGTCTTGTGGTAGGACTGCCTCAGCTGCTTTCTTTCAACTTGGCACTGCTGGGCATCCCTGGAGTATCCTTTGGCCACCGGGCAGTTTGTGGTCTTCATGTAAAGATTGGCATTTCTTTTGCTGTTTTGGAGCACAGAGAGAATACAATCCTCTCCCCACACCTCTATGAGGTCCAAGATCTCCTGCACACTCCATGCTGGTGCTCTTTGGTGCCCCTGGGAACTGGGACTTGAAGTCGTGGAACTCTTGGAACTCCTTGCCAGAGGATGTGGTGAAGATTAGGACTTTAAGAGGGCTCAAAAAAGAGCTAGATAGAGTCATGCAGATTAGGTCCATCAATGGCTATTAGCCAGGATGGGCAGGAATGGTGTTCCTAGCCTCTGTTTGTCTGGAAATGGGTGACAGGGGAGGGATCATGTGAGGATTACCTGTTGTGTTCCCTCCCTTTAGAGGGCACCTGGCATTGGCCATTGTCAGCAGACAGGATACTGGGCTAGATGGACCTTAGGTCTGACCCAGTGTGGCCGTTCTTATGTTCTTACGGCCATGTGTGCTGCTTAGTTACTATAGAGAACTTTCTGGGTGTCTGGCTGGTGAGTCTTGCCCACATGCTCAGGGTTTAGCTGATCGCCATATTTGGGGTCAGGAAGGAATTTTCCTCCAGGGTAGATTGGCAGAGACCCTGGAGGTTTTTCGCCTTCCTCTGTAGCATGGGGCAAAGATCACAGCTGGAGGATTCTCTGCATCTTGGGGCCTTCAAAGTATTTGAGTGCTCAGAGAGGGGCACTGTGGGATGCCTCCCGGAGGCCAAAAACCTCTCCTATAGACAACCACCTAACCTCAAGATGATTCTTACCAACCACCACAGGACATACCACACTAATACCAACCTTGGTACCTTCCCTTGCAACAAACCCCGTTGCCAGCTTTGTCCACATATTCATTCTGCTGATACCATTATTGGACCTAACCAAGTGAGTTATAAGATCAAGAACACATATTCCTGCGCATCCAGAAATATAATCTATGCTATCATGTGCCGAAAGTGTCCGTCTGCTATGTACATTGGACAAACATCTCAGACACTTCGCCAAAGGATTAATGCCCACAAAACAGATATCAGACAAGATCACAAAGAGAAAACAGTTTCTTGCCATTTTAACCAGAAAGGACACTCTCTCAATGACTTAACCACCTGCATTCTGCTACAAAGACCTTTTACATCTGCACTTGAAAGGGAATCCTCTGAACTGTCATTCATGTTAAAATTCGACACTTTCCAACAAGGACTTAACAAACATTTGAACTATCTCACCCATTACCAAGATAGTTTCCCCAATTATCACCTCTAATACCATTAACTCACAAACATCCCACTCTCCCTACCTCTAATATCATCAATTCACAGACACTTACCTTCCTTCCTCCCCCCCCCCCCTGCATCCCCCTCCTGTTCTGCAATGTGATTTGTCCTTTTCATATTTGTTCATTTTTTTTAATTGTATCCTTTGGTATATATGGTTGTGACTACTTTCTTCCACTATTTGATCTGAGGAAGTGGGTCTGGCCCACGAAAGCTCATCATCTAATAAACCATCTTGTTAGTCTTTAAAGTGCTACATTGTCCTGCATTTTGCTTCAACTACCCCAGACTAACACGGCTACATTTCTATCACTATTCAACATCCAAGTACACTGATGCAAATTCGATGAAGCTGTCACAAGAGGGCGCTGCTGCTGCTCGGGTAATTAAGCCATGCAAGCAGAGCTTCTGACGGTGTATTATAACTGGCTCAAAGAACAAGAGACCCACAGCAGACAATCTACCTTTAACAAGTTTATTGCAAGCAAGCAGTTCAGGAGCAAATTTTAAAAGCACTATATATATATATATGTATATTTAGTACTTAAACAATTAAAACAACTGTGAAAGACATTAAAAGGCATTACAAGCATAAAAAGGCATTACAAGCAATAATTGAATGGAATATTTAACAATCTAAATCTAATTCTTAACCCAATTTAGCAGCCTAATTCTTAATCCAATTTAACACACACACACTCACCTTCTGGGGCTGGCCAGACCCCAGGTAATGTTGGTTAATTTGGTTGAGGCAGAAGTCTGACATGCATGTCTCCCCAATATGTTCCCAATGGACTCCAACTCATGGGGCAAAATGGTGTGGTTTATATCCCCTCCACAGGGGCCAGTCCGGTGGGATGTCATCTACTGATTGCACACAGCCCAGGTGGGGTGATGTCCATTAGTCACACCCGCTTCTTTAACTGGTGTGTCCATGACCGATCCAAAAACACCCGGTTTTGCATCACCCAATTTTGCTTGTCTCACCACGAGTGAGAACCAATGGTCTGTCCTTGGTTAGATTCTTCCCTTGTTACTTTTTCTTATCTGGCAAGGCTGGAAACGCTGCCTTAGCACATATACACAGGTCTTTTATTTCACACAGTCCTTTTTCTGAAAGTTGTAAACAAGTCCCATAATCCTCCGGGGCTATTGCCTGCCCCTCAGCATGGCCTCTCTTCAGTTCACTTATTGTTGATTCACTCATGCTACCCAGTCACACGACCCACGATTTGTGACAAAGCGAGATTAAAAAACTGCATCCCTCACCGTGAAAGGCAGACGTTCTGCCACTGAGTTTACGCTACCCTCCAGGTTGGTGGAACAGGCTTGGTGATATGTTCATTGTTTAGAAAATTGCTTTTATAAGGCTAAATTCAGTCTCAACTCCTGGTGCAGACCAGGCCTTGCAGAGGGGTGACCTGGAGGGGAACATAAGAACATAAGAACGGCCGTACTGGGTCAGACCAAAGGTCCATCTAGCCCAGTATTCTGTCTACCGACAGTGGCCAGCACCAGGTGCCCCAGAGAGGATGGACCGAAGACAGTGATCAAGCGATTTGTCTCCTGCCATCCCTCTCCAGCCTCTGACAAACAGAGGCCAAGGACACCATTTTATCCCCTGGCTAATAGCCTTTTATGGACCTAACCTCCATGAATTTATCCAGCTTCAATTTAAACTCTATTATAGTCCGAGCCTTCACAGCCTCCTCTGGCAAGGAGTTCCACAGGTTGACTACACGCTGTGTGAAGAAGAACTTTCTAGTCGCTAGTTGAGAGGCTGTGAAAAATGTGCACATGCAAATACCACTTTTCACAGCAGCAGCCTAATTCACAGCTAGCAGTCACCCAATTCTGATGTGGAGGTGTCTGTGGGCCTCTCACTGATACTTAGTGGGAGAGGGGCAGCTTGCTTGGCCCTCTCCCAGTACCAAAAGAAAGGGGAAGGGCCCTGAGAAATCAAGATCTTGAAACTGACTAAGGGGCGGGGCCAAAGCTCCAGATCAGCCTGATTGACAGGGCGGGGGAGGGGGGCAGAGGATGAGGGAGTCAGGAGCCTGGAGTTACACCCTGGGGAGGACTGGTCCAGTGCAGGGTGGGAGGTGCTGAGGACAGGGCAGAGCACCCGGGCATGGTGACCCCCCCCCGGCTGCAATGGGCTCCCCCACTCCTAGACCTTCCTCCTGTGCCCCCTTTGCCATTAACCCCTTCCTCTCCTGCCCCCTAACTCCGACACTGTGCCCCTAACCCGGGGTGGGCAATAATTTTTGGTGGGAGGGCTACTCCAAGATTTTGGAAAGTAGTTGAGGGCCACACGCGTCCATGATGTTAGTGGAGATACAAGGTCTGGGATGGAGGTTGGGTGCAGAGGGCAGCTTGGGGTGAGGGACTGGGATGTAGGAGGGGGACTGGAGTCTGGGAGGGAGTTGGGATGAAGGAGGCAGTTGTGACCAAGGGCAGGGAACTGGGGTGCAGGGATTTGGGATGTGACCTACCGTTAGGAGGGTATTTTGATCTGGGGCAGGAGACTGGGGTGCAGTGGGGGGCACCTGATGGCAGCTGTCAGGGGTGCGCGGCATCCCTTATAGCTGCCATCAGGCGCTGCATGCCCGGCTCCCGGCGGGCTGCAGTGGCAGCCCGGGGCGGGGGCTGCGTTAACTCCTGCAGTGCCCTTCTCCCTGTGGCCATAGGGCCCTGCACAGCTAGATGCAGCCTGTCCAGACAGCCCTGAGCTGCACGCCAATGGCAGTGGCTGGGCAGCGCATGTGCCGCTCGTCCGCCTGCCTGCGCCCCCCCAGGGGCAGGCCAGCACATGCGCCATGCACCCGGGGCTGTGCCACCCGCCCGAGGCGTCAAAATGGCTCAGGCCGGCCCTGAGAGGGGGTATGGGTGTAAGAAGGGGACAGGAGGTTTGGGTACGTTTAGTGGGCAGGGCGGTGGCAGAGGGTTGGGGCAGGAAAGGGCTGCAGTGTCCGAAGCAGGCTGCGGCCAAGAGACTTATTTGTCAGCTGTCAAACTAGCCTGCCTGCTTACAGAGCTTAAAATGTTTCCCTACCTGCCTGGCCATGTGCTTCATGAATATGTGCGGAGGGGGGTGGTTCTTCTTAACTGCCTGTTATTCCAACAAGCAACTCGCATTGGCTGGTTTCTGGCAGAAACCGGCCAATGGGAATGTGCAAGGGGGTGGAGCGGATTCTAAAACTCCCCCCCCCCCCCGCCCCTTCAGTTTTAAAACCGAAAGGGAGCCCTACAGCCACATTTTTACCAGGCGCGCTGGGTTGTGGGGCAAGCCAGGGACCTGCCTGAGGCTCTCTGCTGCCTCTGTGGACCGGATCCAGTGGCTTGGTGGGCCGGATGCAGCCCACAGGCTGTATTTTGCCCAGGCCTGTCCTAACCCCAACACTGTGTCACCTTCACCCCAACCCCTGCACTTCCCTCCCACCGGCACCCCCATCTCCAGCCCTGTGTTGCTGGTGTACTTACCGCATTGTGTCCCTGCTCAGGATCACCCGACACCCTATACCAGTGGTTCTCAAACTTTTTGGCCTGAGGGCCACCTGGCTCAATGCAAACCTTTCCGCGGACCACCCGTTGCTAATGGAAACTCGCAGTTAATGACATAATTTCACCCAAGCCATTTTGCTAGAGCTGCAGCTAGGGAGAATGATTTAATTTAACCAGTAAGAAAAGAAATATTCATTTAGATTATTAAAGGGCTTTCACTTTCTCATGTTAGTTTATCAAACTTCATTTTAAATAAAGTACATAAGATCGGCCACATTGGGTCAGACCAAAGATCCATCCAGCCCAGTATCCTGTCTGCCGACAGTGGCCAAGGCCAGGTGCCCCAGAGGGAGTGAACCAAACAGGAAATGATCAAGCGATCTCTCTCCCGCCCTCCATCTCCACCCTCTGACAAACAGAGGCTAGGGACACCATTCCTTACCCATCCTGGCTAATAGACATTAATGGACCTAACCTCCATGAATGTATCTAGCTCTCTTTTAAACCCTGCTATAGTTCTAGCCTTCACAACTTCCTCAAGCAAGGAGTTCCACAGGTTGACTGTATGCTATGTGAAGACCTTTCTTTTATTTGTTTTAAACCTGCTGCCCATTAATTTCATTTGGTGACCCTAGTTCTTATATTATGAGAACAAGTAAATAATTTTTCCTTATTTACTTTCTCCACACCACTCATGATTTTATAAACCTCTATCATACCCCCCTTAGTCTCCTCTTTTCCAAGCTGAAAAGTCCTAGTCTCTTTAATCTCTCCTCATATGGGACCCGTTCCAAACCCCTAATAATTTTGGTTGCCTTTTTCTGAACCCTTTCCAAGGCCAAAATATCTTTTTTGAGGTGAGGAGACCACATCTATACTCAGTATTCAAGATGTGGGCGTACCATGGATTTATATAAGGGCAATATGATATCCTTTGTAGAGTATTATTTTACATCCAACACAAAAAGTTTCAATGTTTTCTTTATTTATGGCAGGGGTGGGGAACCTTTTTTGGGTCGGGGAAGCCACTGAGCCACACAAAAAATCAGTTGGGGACCACACAAGTGAGAAGCAGAAAAGCCTCCTCCAAAAACCCCTAACCCTACTGATGGGGCCCCCAACTGAGACACCTCACTGCTCTGAGGTTCCAGACCCACTGAGGGAGGGGAAGGGGGAGGGACAGGGAGGACTGAGGTTCAGGGTTTCTCATAGGCCAGATTTATTCTTGTGGGGATCCAGGGTGAGTGGATTTTCTGTAGCCCCCCTAAACTCTGGGGATGGGACAAAAATGGAGGGGTTCAGTGTGCAGTACAGGGCTGCCAGCGAGAGGAACGAGGGTGCAGGATCTGGGCAGGAGGTGCATTGCATGAGGGGGTAAGGTCTGGATGGGAGGAAGGGTGCAGGAGCAAGGGAAGGTGCAGTGTGTAGTCAGGAGGAAGGGTGCAGAAGCAGGCTGGGGGGAGGGTGTCTGGCCAGGGGGAGGATGCAGAAGCAGGCTGGGGGGGAGGGTGTCTGGCCAGGGGGGAGGATGCAGGAGCAGGCTGGGGGTAGGGTGTCTGGCCAGGGGGGAGGATGCAGGAGTAGGCTGGGGGTAGGGTGTCTGGCCAGGGGGGAGGATGCAGGAGTAGGCTGGGGGTAGGGTGTCTGGCCAGGGGGGAGGATGCAGGAGCAGGCTGGGGGTAGGGTGTCTGGCCAGGGGGGAGGATGCAGGAGCAGGCTGGGGGTAGGGTGTCTGGCCAGGGGGGAGGATGCAGGAGTAGGCTGGGGGTAGGGTGTCTGGCCAGGGGGGAGGATGCAGGAGCAGGCTGGGGGTAGGGTGTCTGGCCAGGGGGGAGGATGCAGGAGCAGGCTGGGGGTAGGGTGTCTGGCTAGGGGGGAGGATGCAGGAGCAGGCTGGGGGTAGGGTGTCTGGCCAGGGGGGAGGATGCAGGAGTAGGCTGGGGGTAGGGTGTCTGGCTAGGGGGGAGGATGTAGGAGTAGGCTGGGGATAGGGTGTCTGGCCAGGGGGGAGGATGCAGGAGCAGGCTGGGGGTAGGGTGTCTGGCTAGGCGGGAGGATGTAGGAGTAGGCTGGGGATAGGGTGTCTGGCCAGGGGGGAGGATGCAGGAGCAGGCTGGGGGTAGGGTGTCTGACCGGGGTGGGAGGGTGCAGGAGCAGGTTGGGGTGCGGGGTCCCGGCAGAGTCGTGGTGCATGAGTGGGCTGGAGGTGCAGGGGTCTGGTCATGAGGGGGTGGGGGGACACTTACTTGCCTTTGTACCAGTGCCGGTCCCAGTCACTGCATCCTGCTGCTCCCCTTGGCCAGCTTCCTGCTGGGGGGGGAGGAGAGAAAGCCACAAGCCCTGCTGTGTGATCTCACTCTTGGGGAAGAAGCACCGCCCCTCACCCTCTCCTGGCTGCGGGAACAGCAGCACGGCTCAGGGCTTTCTCTCCCCCACCCCGCCAGTGGGAAGCCAGTGCTGGAGCTCCAACCCTGCAAGGGAGGCGGGAGGGTGAGGCCCCAGCACCCTGGGCCTAGGCAGGAAGCAGGAAAAGCTGTCCAGCAGGAAAAAGGAGCCAAAGGAGAGGGCCGGGGTCAGAACCCTTTGCGGTGCCCCCCTGGCTGCCGCACCCTAGGCCTAGGCCCCGATTTTGATGCAGGGGCTGTTGCTGGGAAGAAGGATCCTGCCACCACGGCCTCCCTGCACCACAGCCAGGGCTGGCCAGGAAGCTGGGGACAGTCTGTGACTTGCCCTTCCATTGCAGAGATGCGGTTTGTGGTTCCTGCCTGCCTGCAGAGCAAGGCAAGGTGTTTCCTTTCACCTGCCCCATGTTTGCCTTCATTTTCTTGTATTAGTTGCCGTTGAATATATGGTACGTGTTCTGATCCAGGAAGCATCCAGGGCAGAGACGGTAGCTGGAGTAGGGACACATTAGAACCACGAGTCTCCAACCTTTTCGAGCATGAGATCGCTTTTTGAATTGAAGTGCAATTCAAGTTCTACCTCAAAAAAGGTTGCCAGGTGGTTTAACCAAAAATACCAAACGCCCCCCCCCCCCCCCCCCCCGCGTTCAAACAAAACAAAACAAAAAACAAACCACTGGGGAAAAAAATCCTGTTGAGAAAAAATAAAAAGGAGGAGACAAAAGAAAAGTCGTTGAGCAAAAAAAAAAAAAGGAAAAAAAAAAAGATAAAAAACAGCATGGCCCCTTTAAGAAAGGCCTTTTTGGCTTTTTGACAGCGGCCATCTTCTTTTTCTGCTCAGAGCCAGAAGAAAGCTCCCCTGCGGAACCAGGTAAGTGGGGGGTAGGGAGGTCTGGGGGAGGGGAGCCCCAGGGGGCTAGGCCCAGTTGCTGAATGTATGTAGGGTTGCCAGATGTCCAGTATTTTTGCCTCCTGGCAGAGAAAAAAAATCAGAAAATACCAGACATTTTAGGTTTCTGGTATTTTCTGAATGTTTTTACCAGACAGGAGGTGAAAATACTGGACTGTCCAGGTCAATACCAGACACCTGGCAACCCTAACCTCAAACCCAAAACACCCTGACCCCAACTCTTTCCCACCCCTTCTCGGAGGCCACGCCCCTGCTCTCTCTATCCTTCCTCCCCCACTTTTATCAGGCTGGGGGGAGGGGAATATGGACTCTGATCTTGGGCTAAAGCAGTGGTTTCCAACCTTTTTACACCCAAGATCACTTTTTAAATCTCAGAACAGGCGAAGATCTACCGCCCCGCCCCTTCCTTAAAGCCCTGCCCCTTTCTTGGAGCCCCGCCCTTTCTATTCTCCTCCTGTCCATCACTTGCTCTCCCCAGCCCTTACTTACACACTCTGATAAACAGTTTATTTTTAAATGATGCGATACATACAATTAAAATCAGGCGTTTATAGTTATGAAATAAATGGTCTGTTTTTTATTCATGTTATTTGAATCTAAAATGAAGCATTGATAATTATACATTTTGTGGGGACAGAGTTCTGCGGCTGGGGGCAGGGGAGAGGGAACAGGGTGCTGGGAGGGCAGAGGACAGGGTTCTGCAGCAGGGGACAGAGTGCCAGTGGGGACAGGGTTCGGGGAGTGGGGACAGGAATGGGGACAGAGTTCTGTGGCTGGAGAGTGGGGGTCGGGGAGTGGGGGGCCACTGGAGGCAGAGAGTCCCCTGCATCTCCCTCCTCCCAGCATTCTCCCCCCACCCCAGGGAAACCACCGGGTGCCTGCCCAGGGGGCCGACCCCCGGCGCAGGGCCCGCCCGCCTAGGCAGGCTCTGGGAAAAGGGGAGCCAAGACTCAGATTCTTCTGCTGTTGGGTACCACTGAGGCAGCGTCTACACAAGGAAAGGGGCCTACAGCAGCCAGCCCTTTGCATCCCTCTGTGCAGATTTACTGGTTTGTCCCGCCGTTTTAGGAGAAAAAAGTGTCCCAGTGCGCGGGGAGGCTGCCCCACTCTGAGGCCACCAAACATCCCCCCCCCCCAAGTCTGGCTGCTCCCGAGGGGTCTGTGAGCGGGGCAGAGCCAGGCGCAGGGGGCGCAGCGCAGCGCGGATGGCGGGTGTCTCGCTAGGACCCAGCAGCAGCAGCAGCAGCAGGCGCGGGGGGAGCGATCGCTGGCTCCGGCCCGGCCGCAGGAAGCGACTCGCCGCCGCTGCTCGCGGGGACTCTGGGGCCAGGCTCCGGGCCGGATCCCCGAGCCCCGGCGGGGGCTGCTGCGGGGCCCCGGAGCCCGGGCTGCAGCCGGGAGGGGGAATCTCCGGCCGGGCCAGTCCCGCTGCTCCCTCCCCAGGAGCCTCTCCCCGGGCAGCGCCCCCAGCCCGGCCAGGCCCAGCCCCTGCCCCAGGGCGGGCAGCGCTTGGGGGGCAGGTAAGAGAGACCCCCCGGGAGCGGCGCCCCGGTGCCCCCGGGCTGCAGGGGGAGGGGTTGGCCCCGGGCTGCTCCCGGCGGAGCTGGCTGCGAGTCCCCGCCCGGGCCCGGGGCAGCTGCCGCCCGCCCCATGGATTTGGGGGCGGGGAGGAGCAGCCCGGCCGCGCTGGGGGCTCAGACTCTTCTGGTCCAGCAGGGGAACCGGCGGGAATTTCCCACGTGGCCGGGAGCAGCCCGAGGCTCTGCCCGCCCCAGCCCCGCAGCCGGAGTTGGGGGGAGGCGGAGGAAGGCGCCTGGGGCCGGGCAGGAAAGCGGCTCTGCCCCCAGGGCTCTTTCAGGGACCGGCGGACGAGTTGGTCCCAGCTGGGGGCCCTCCCCTGGAGAGGGGGGAGGATGAAAAGGGGGCAGGGGAGGGACTGGAAGGGGCAGCAGGAGCAGCAAGTGAAGAGGGAGGCTCCTAGCTCCGCCCAGACCCATCCCTGAGCTGCCTGACTCTCTGGGGGACCCCAGGAGGAGGTGAGGGAGGATTATAGGGCTGCCAGCTGGTTTAACCAAAAATACCAAACACCCCCCCCCCCAAAAAAAAAAAAACACTGGGGAAAAAAAATCTGACGATTAAAAAAAGGAGATCACAGCTGTTGGGTGAAAAAAATAGGATTCCCCTGAGAGTTATTAAGCAAATAAGAATAATAATTAAAAAAAAATTAAAAAACCGTGGCTCCTTTAAGAGGCTGCCATCAGCTGGCAGCCATGTTGTGTCTGCCTGTTCTGGGCCAGACAGCTCCCCTGCATCCCCTACAGAACCAGATAAGGCTGGACCCAGTTGCTGAGTGTGTCCAGGATTTCCGGAATGTTTTTACCGGACAGGAGGCGAAAATACCGAACTGCCCAGGTCAATACCGGATACCTGGCAACTAGGGTTGCCAGATGGTTGGAACAAAAATGCTGACACCCCCCTACTCCACCCCCGAAAAAAAAAACCCACTGGGGAAAAAATTCTGTTGAAGAGAGGGGGAAAAAAGGGGGGACCACAGTTGTTGAGAAAAAACTCCTCCAAGGACTTACTAGTCCCCCCCACCCCAAAAAATAAAAAAAAATAAAACAGCATGTCCCCTTTAAGAGTGAGTGCAGGGATAGGAATAGGGGAGTAACTGAGTACTAAGACCCAGGGGAAGCCTTGCTTCTCCTAGTACTTTTGGCCAGCAGCCATTTTGTGCTGGCAGCCTTGGGGAACCAGGTAAACATGGGGCTGGGGGTGTTGGGGGAAAGGGAAGGACTCCAGGGGGAGGCCGGATGCTGAGTGTGTGCAGGGTTGCCAGGCGCCCGGCATTTTCACCTCCTGGCCGGGGAAAAATTCAGAAAATACCGGACATCTCAGGTGTCCGGTATTCTCTGAATTTTTTTTACCAGACAGGAGCCGAAAATACCAGGCTGTCTGGGTGAATACCGGACACCTGGCAACCCTACTGACAACCCTAGAGAGGAAAAGCCACTTGCTGCCGCTGCTGACACACCCTGATACTTATGGGGAAGAGGGAGCTTGAGGGGGTTACCCCCTTTATTTGGCTCTGGTGAGGCCACATCTGGAGTATTATGTCCAGTTCTGGGCCCTCCACTATAGAAAGGATGTGGATGCGTTGGAGAGGGTCCAGTGGAGAGTGACCAAAATGATTAGGGGACTGGAGTATCTGACCTCTGAAGAGAGGCTGAGGGAGCTGGGTCTATTTAGTCTGCAGAAGTGAAGAGTGAGGGGGGATTTGATAGCAGCCTTCAACTTCCTGAAGGGAGATTCCAAAGAGGATGGAGAGAGGCTGTTCTCAGTAGTGACGGATGGCAGAACAAGGAGCAATAGTCTCAAGTTGTAGTGGGGGAGGACTAGGTTGGATATTAGGAACAACTATTTCACGAGAAGGGTGGTGAAGCACTGGAATGGGTTCCCTAGGGAGGAGGTAGGATCTCCATCCCTAGAGGTTTTTAAGTCTCGACTTGACAAAGCCCTGGCTGGGTTGATTTAGTTGGGATTGGTCCTGCCTTGGGCAGGCGGCTGGACTTGATGACCTCCTGAGGTCTCTTCCAGCTCTCTGATTCCCCACCCCCTCCTCCTCCTACCCATACTGGCTGCTTCGAATCTGTTTCTTTTTTGGCTTGCCAGAAGAGTTTTAAAACCTCCCCACTGGGTTTACTCCTGCTGAGAGCATCCCTGCCAGGGTGGTAATCAGCTAATCTTTTTTCTCACCACAGTGCACTCCTGAGCTCTGTCTGCAGGGAGAGATGCTGGGAGGAATCAGGGTGTGAAATGGTTTCACACTCTGCCTGACAACCACTTGGCACTGACAGGCTGAGGAACCTGGTCCACGTTTTGCTTGTCTTCAGATCATCCTGTCTTCTCAGGGCCGGGCAATGGCCGGGATGGAGCCAGCTCAGGTAGGGAGTTTCCAGGAGCTGTTGGGCAGGAGGAGGAAGGAGACAGGGTGGGACAAACCCGCAGATTTTATGAGCAGGCACATTGAGGGGCCAAGGTAGGAGTGGGGCACATGACCCCTCATTTTTCACACAGGACACAACCCCTTGGGCAAGGCTGGGAAAACAGAGCAGGGTCCCATATCCGGCATCTGACCCCACTGGCCAGAGGCTGCTGAGATGCTGTCTGGGTTCCCGTCCTCCACCCATTTCAGAAGTCTGCTCTCTGTATCAGCCTGTGGCAGGCAGGCATGTGACCCTGCCTTCCTCTGGGCTGGGAGGGACAATTTGCTCTCATCTCCTCCCATCCCCTATAGACTCCTGGCTGCATTCAGGTAGGACTTGGCGACCCTGCCACCCTCAGAGAGCTTGAAATAATATTTTTTCTATCCCGTGAGAAGCAGGAATGTGGCTGGGGCCGCAGGCAGTGGGTGAGGGACTCTTGTTGTTGCAGATGCGGGTGACCTTCGAGGAGGTGGCTGTGTATTTCACCCAGGGGCAGGGGGCGCTGCTGGACCCCGCTCAGAGAGCCCTCTACAGGGACGTCATGCAGGAGAACTACGAGGCGGTGACCTCGCTGGGTAAGGGCGTCCTGGCCCCTCGGGGATTAGGAGCCGTGGGGTCTGCGTGTCCGACACGGGTCAGGTTCTTCCCTGCTCAGGTGGCCTGGACAGGAATGGGTTCCACGGGCACAGCTGCTGGGGGAGAGCGACTTGTGTCTTTGTACCCTTTCCAATGGGTCAAAAATAATGGTCATGCTAAACTCTCTCCTCCCCTCCATTTCAGTTCTGTCTGTATTGATTGCCATTCACACACACAATACTGATTTACCTTTTTTTGGAACTAGCTCCAGCTATGGGGCAGGCTCTGAGCTCTGCAGGTTTAGATATAGGCAGGGGTTTACCTGCGGAGCTGAGTGTCAGCAAGGGCCCCAGACTGCCCATATCCTGGGAACTCCTACTGAGGGCGTCTCAGTTCCTCTCACCTCCCTACACGTCTGCCTCTCCCCAGAAGATTCAGTGACCATGTTCCCGTTGTCTTGGATTGCACATTCCCCAGCAGAGCCCGGGGACAGGTTCCACTCACGGAATGTCCCTTGGGACAGACGCTCTCCCCACCCTCCATGCGCCCTGACCTGCTCTGATTTCACCCCCTGCACAGGCTTTCCCGTTCCCAAACCTGAGCTGATTGCCCAGCTGGAACGAGGGGAAGAGCCCTGGGTGCCTGACCTCCAGGCCGGGGAGGAAAGACAGATCCTGAGAGGCACCCGCACAGGTGAGCACTGTCACAGAAACCAGCGGGTGGACGAAGGAAAAAGTTGAGAATCCCAATAATGTAGTGTGAGTAAGTGTTTTGCCTCCTTTCACACAGGGCAGGGTGATAATCGCTTATGGTTTTCCAGCAGTCAGTAGATAATCGCTTACGATTTCCCACCACTCTTGTCAGCTGCAGGAGTTTCCTTCCCAACTTTTCTTTCCTTGTGAGTGTTTGTGTGGGAATTGGAGGCAGAATCCAGTAGCTCAGTCTATGCAAATTCACTGCCTTCGGACTTTCCTTGGTGCTGCTCCTCTGTCTCCTCTGCACAATAACTCCTGTCTAGATTAGGGACATGAAAGGTTTTCCAGTTAACCATTGAGAGCTAGAACAACCCCTGTCCATAGCATTCCCATGTGTGCTGTAGGCAGGGCCTGCTTCGGCCACACTGGAGTGTCCCTGTCTCCGCCTGCTTCCCCTTCAGTCAGGAACCAGATAAACAACACAATTAATTGGGTAGCCATGGAATTTTAAATCCCTAATCTAGATTGTCTGTTTCTCTCTCCCAGCAGGTGATGAGACAGTGAGTGAGAATGAAGAGGGGCATCAACAGCAGGGAGAACCACAGAGCACATTTGTGGGAAAAGCTGAAGGGAATGTCACTCAGTGCTTGGAAGAGGGAGAAGCCTGGGGAAACTGGCCCAGGTCGGAGAGGCTGCTGGGAAATGACCCACAGAAGAAAGAGGATGAATCGATTCCATGGGGAGCAGAAGATGCGGTTCCCCCAAATCAGGAAAAAAGTCCAACAGGACAAAAATGCTACTACTGCCTTCATTGTGGGAAGGGCTTCAGTGAGAGATCCCACCTTGTCACACACCAGACCATCCACTCTGGAGAGAAACCCTTTCAGTGCTTGGCCCCTGGGAAAATCTTCAGTAATCACTCAGATCTTAATAACGCAGGAGGAAGCCACGCAGGAGAGAAACCCGACAGGTGCCTCCAGTGCTGGAACTGTTTCATTTGGAAGTCAGGCCTAATTTCACATCCGGCAGTCGACAGAGAAGAGCGACTGCATAAGTGCTTGGAATGTGGGAAAAGTTTCATAGACAAGTCACACCTTATTAAACATCAGGCCATGCACACATTAGAGAGACTCTTTAAATGCTTGAAGTGCGGGAAAAGTTTCATAGATAAGTCACACCTTGTTAAACATCAGGCCACCCACACATTAGAGAGACTCTTTAAATGTTTGAAGTGCGGGAAAAGTTTCATAGACAAGTCATACCTTATTAAACATCAGGCCACCCACACATTAGAGAGACTCTTTAAATGTGTGGATTGCGGGAAAAGTTTCATTGACAAGTCAGACCTTGTTAAACATCAGTCCACCCACATATTAGAGAAACTCTTTAAATGCTTGGATTGCGGGAAATATTTCAGAGACAGACCAGCCTTTCTTACCCATCAGGCAATCCATGCAGAGGAGAGACACCACAAGTGCTTAGACTGTGAGAAAAGCTTCATACGGAGATCAGATCTTGTTGATCATCAGGTAATTCACAGAGGAGGAAAATCCCAGAAATGCGTGGAGGGTGAGGAAAGTTTTGTTCAGAGGTCAAACATTGTTATACATCAAATAATTAACACGAGAGTGCCACCCTATAAGTGCTCTTACTGTTTGAAAGGTTTCATAGAAAAGTTGGATTTTATTAAACATCAGGCCATCCACACAGGAGAGAAACCCTACAAATGTTCAGACTGTGGGAAAAGTTTCAGATGGAGGTCACACCTTCTTAATCATCAACCAGTTCACACAGGAGAGCGACCTTATAAGTGCTCTTACTGTGGGAAAGGTTTCATGCAGAAGTCGGTCCTTAGTGACCATCAGAGAGTCCACACAGGAGAGCGACCCCACAAATGTTTGGACTGTGGAAAAAGCTTCATATGGAGGTCAGGCTTTGTTAGACATCAAGCAGTTCACACAAGAAAGCAACCTTATAAGTGCTTACAATGTGGGAAAGGTTTCATCCAGAGGTCAGACCTTATTAAACATCAAGTCATTCATACAGGAGAGAGACCCTACAAGTGTTCGGACTGTGGGAAAAGTTTCAGATGGAGGTCATACCTTCTTGAACATAAGGTAGTTCACACAGGAGAGCTACCCCATAAGTGCTCTTACTGTGGGAAAGGTTACACACGGAAGGCGTCCCTTAATGACCATCAGAGAGTCCACATGGGAGAGCGACGACGCCACAAATGTTTGGACTGTGGGAAAAGTTTCAGATGGAGTTCAGGCCTCGTTAAACATCGAGCAGCTCACGCAGGAGAGCGACCTTCTAAGTGCTTACACTGTGGGAAAGGTTTCGTACGCACGTCAGATCAGGCCATCCACACGGGAGAGGGACCCCATAAATGCTTGGAAAGTGGGAAAAGATTGAGAAACAGATTTGCTCTTCTGTCCCATCAGGTGACCCATTCTGGAAAGAGAACCCACGAGTGCTTACACTGTGGAAAAAGTTTCACTCGCAGGTCAGACCTTGTTAGACATCAGGGCATCCACACTGGGGACAGACCTCATCCATGCTCAGACTGTGGGAAAAGTTTCATCGATAGGTCAGACCTTGTTAAACATGAGGCCATCCACAGAAGAGCCAGACCCCATACGTGCTTAGACTGCCAGAAATGTTTCATCGATAGGTCAGACCTTATTGAACATCGGGCAGTACACACTGGAGAGAGACTCCATGAGTGCTTAGATCATGGCACTGTTTAGGAGACCCACGGCGGCTGCTCTGGATCTCCCTGTATCTTGTCCCCCGAACTCACATGGCTTTTAACTACAACACAACCTGAGCGTGTGGTATGTGATGAATTCAGAAGCTGGGAGCGGCACAGCCTTTGTGGCAGGAAGTGTATTGATGAAGAGAGGCGGGGTGATTAAACTTACAGAAGAATTGTCGTTAAGATTAACTAAGGATCGTTAGATGCTCAAGAAAACGAAGATGATCATGAGCCAGTGTGGCTAGGCTGCTGTTATGTAGAACGGAGACGTATCCACCTTCCGCTGTAACCCACTGGACACCTGTCTCCTCTCAGAGCTGAGAGAAGCCAGGAGTCCAGACCGGGAGGGTCTCTGCAGAGTTAGTAGGAAACTAAGAACACACATTTAATTTTTAAAAACTCACCCAGTGACCTTTAAGTGACTTGCCACATGATATCAGCACTTGTTTGTGTTAAGAGTGGAGTGGATCTCATGTTTGTTTAATGTTTTTTCTTGTATATAGGAATTAGATTTATCTTCCAAATATCTAGTGTTTGTATGTGACTTACTAGCCCTTGGAAAGAGATGATGGTGTGGGGGGTATTTGTGAGACAAGTTTGTTCCCCCATTCCATCCCCCGCCCCTCCAGATTTACTGCTTAGCTTCTACTGAGCATGCTCAGTAACACTGCAGGGCTGTGTCTACACTGGCCACTTATTCCAGAAAAGCAGTCGTTTTTCCGGAATAACTTGCCAGCTGTCTACACTGGCCGTATGCTTTTCCGGAAAAGAAATGACGATCTAATGTAAAATCATCATTGTTTTTCCGGAAAAACTATGCTGCTCCCATTCGGGCAAAAGTCCTTTTCCGGAAAAACTGTTCTGGAAAAGGGCCAGTGTAGACAGCACAGTAGTCTTTTCCGCAAAAAGCCCCGATCGCGAAAATGACGATCGGGGCTTTTTTGTGGAAAAGCGTGTCTACATTGGCCATGGACACTTTTCCGGAAAAAGTGCTTTTCCGGAAAAGCATCCTGCCAATGTAGATGCGCTTTTTCCGGAAATACTTATAACGGAAAACTGTTCCGTTTTAAGCATTTCCAGAAAAGGGTGCCAGTGTAGACGTATCCCAGAAGTTGTTGCCCTCACTCTGCCCTTCCCTACTATCACCGCACCCACCACTTGCCCTCCCCCTACCAAAATCTGAAATGGCCCCTTGCCCCCATGGACCGGAGGTGGGTTATTAAACTGAAACAGAGCGACCTGAAAAAAACGACTTCTTCCCAGTCCTAAGGCTTTGGTGCTCACTTGGGTTTCCCCCAGAACAGGAGGCTTGGGGATGGTCAATTCTTTTCCAGGTGCCTCTCTGCAGGGATCTAAAGAGAACTATGAGAGATGTCAGCCGAGCAGGGGGTAAAGAGGAGATGTGAGCTACAGCCTGGTAGATAAGCCTGGGAATCTCCTGTCTACAACGCAAAGAACATAAGAACGGCCATAGTGAGTCAGACCAAAGGTCCATCTAGCCCAGTGTCCTGTCTACCGACAGTGGTCAATACCAAGTGCCCCAGAGGGAGTGAACAGAACGGAATCAAGTGATCCCTCTCCTGTCATCCATTTCCAGTGTCTCAAATAAAGGCTGAGGTCACCATTCTTACCCATCCTGGCTAATAGCCATTGATAGACTTAACCTCTATGATTTTTTCTAGTTCCCTTTTGAACCCTAGTGAAGTCCTGATCTTCGCAACATCCTCTGGCAAGGAGTTCTACAGGTTGACTAGTGCTGCATGAAGAAAATCTTCCTTCTGTTTGTTTTAAACCTATTACCTGTTCATTTCATTGGGTGACTCCTAGGCTACGGCTACACTGGCCCCTTTTCCGAAAGGGGCATGCTAATTTTCAACTTCAGAATAGGGAAATCCACGGGGGATTTAAATATCCCCCGCCGGATTTAAATAAAGATGTCTGCCGCTTTTTTCTGGCTTGGGGAAAAGCCGGAAAAAAGCGTCTAGACTGGCCCGATCCTCCGGAATAAAGCCCTATTCCGGAGGATCTCTTATTCCTACTTCAAAGTAGGAATAAGAGATCCTCCGGAATAGGGCTTTATTCCAGAGGATTGGGCCAGTCTAGACGCTTTTTTCCGGCTTGGGGAAAAGCCGGAAAAAAGCGGCGGACATCTTTATTTAAATCCGGCGGGGGATATTTAAATCCCCCGTGGATTTCCCTATTCTGAAGTTGAAAATTAGCATGCCCCTTTCGGAAAAGGGGCCAGTGTAGACGTAGCCCTAGTTCTTATGTGATGGGAACAAGTAAATAACTTTTCCATATTCACTTTCTCCACACCTGTCATGCGTTTATAAACCTCTATCATATCCCCCCCCTTCCACCTTCGTTTCCCCTTTTCTGAGTTGAAAAGTCCCAGTCTTTTTAATCTCTCTGTTCCAAACCCCTAATCATTTTTGTTGCCCTTTTCTGGACCTTTTCCAATGCCACTATATCTTTTTTGAGATGAGGCAACAATATCTGTATGCAGTATTCAAGATATGGGAGTACCATGGTTTTATATAGAGGCAATAAGATATTTTCTGTTTTATTCTCTATCCCTTTTTTAACGATTCCTACCAGTCTGTTAAACTCGGCCTTAACCAGTTTGTTTGTGCCTTCAGATCAAGGTGTTGTCCCATAACCACTGCTTGGTCTTCCTAAGGCTACTCTGTAGATGACTAACCAAATGATTTTGCATCTAATCTCACAAGGGCCCTGATTGGCCCCAGCTTTGGAATGTGTTTGTCTTTACAGCAGTGCCGGCATCTTCCCTAGGGGATTTTCTCAGCTGGAACCTTTTTTGAGTTGGGGAACCACTGAGCCAGAGAAAAATCAGGGGCCACGCTCAGAGGAGAAGCAAAAATAAAAGCAATCCTCCCTGACTTGGCCTCCAAGTGAGGAGAGGGGAAAAAAACCCCACACAGATGTGGTCCCCAATGAAGAAGCAGGAAATAAACCCATTCACCTCACTTCCCTGAAGCTGCACCCTCAGACCTTAGGAGGATGGGAGGTAGTCGATTTTGTAGGGTCTCCTGGGCTCTGGAGTGAGGACAAAAATGAGGGGTTAGTGGATGGGGGGGAGCTGCCAGGGAGCATGCTGGCGTGGGGATGTGGAGTCTGGGCGGGGGGGGGGGGCAGGAGTGAGATTGGGGTCCAGATGGGAGGCAGGGTGCTGGAGTGGGTAGTGCTGGGGGGGTGCCTTCACTGATGTGGCCCCCAACTGAGAAGCAGAAAGACCCCGTATTGCCCACTCATACATGAGAGCCTAGGGGAGGGAAGCAAAAATAGATTTTGTGTGATCCATCCCTGGGAGTGGTTGGGGGAGGGGGAGCTGAAGCACTATTGCGGGCTCCCCAGTGCTGCTGAGGGGAGCCCAGAGGCCAGATCCAGGCAAGCCAGGGGCCGCATCCGGCCCCTGCCCTGAGGTTCCCCACCTCTGGTTTACATGGACTATGAAGAGCAAGTGGCATTTTATGAATACGAAGACCCTGAGCCTGACGTTCAATGGTTCTTTGGCTGAGAAAATCTCTTTTCTCTCTGACCTTTTTGATGCCCGAGATCACTTTTTAAATTTCAGGGTAATCCAGGATCTACCCCCGCCCCTTTCTGGAGGTCCTGCCCCTTCTCTGAGGCTCCGCCTACCCCAGCCCTCCCACCCCATCATTTCCTCTCCCCCACCCTCAATCCTTTTCACTGAGCTGTGGCATGGAGCATGGGTTCTGCGGTGGGCTGAGGGGTTTGGGAGGAGGAAGAGGTGAGGGGTGCATGCTCTAGGAGGGAATTGGGGTGCAGGAGGGGCTTCCAGGCTGCAGCAGTATTGGGGTGCAGCACTGTGACATCCCCTTACACTGCAGAGACAGCTGTTTGTGAGTCCCCCTTGTCCTCTCCCTCCTTTCACCTTCCCCATTTTTTTCTTTATTTTGTTTTCATTATTTGCTATTTCATATATTGTACTTGTTCTGCAATGGGCAGGAAAGAGGCTGGAACGGGGACAGGACCACGGAGTGGGGACACCCTCGCCTCTGTCCTGACTGATGCCAAGTCTGGGGGGTTGAGCCCCACAAAAATCACGGGCCCAGCCTTTCTGGGATTACTGTGGAAGTGGCGTCCTCAAAGTCAGGCAGGCACTGGATGAAGGGACAAGGGGAGAGGACTCAGATCTCTCTGCAAACCAATTCCTCCCGGTTAGAGCATGAGGCAAGACAGTTCCCCACAACAGAGAGACCCTGCCCCCCACTTTCCTCTGGGCGTATTTATGGGTCTGTTCTAAAGTTACTCACATAATTAAGGAAAAGTCTCCGAGCGGCCCCAGCGGGCGGGGCTGCCCCACTCTGCGGCCACCAAACATCCCCCCCAGTCTGGCTGCTCCCGAGGGGTCTGTGAGCGGGGCAGAGCCAGGCCCAGGGGCGCAGCGCAGCGCGGATGGCGGGTGTCTCGCTAGGACCCAGCAGCAGCAGCAGCAGCAGGCGCGGGGGGAGCGATCGCTGGCTCCGGCCCGGCCGCAGGAAGCGACTCGCCGCCGCTGCTCGCGGGGACTCTGGGGCCAGGCTCCGGGCCGGATCCCCGAGCCCCGGCGGGGGCTGCTGCGGGGCCCCGGAGCCCGGGCTGCAGCCGGGAGGGGGAATCTCCGGCCGGGCCAGTCCCGCTGCTCCCTCCCCAGGAGCCTCTCCCCGGGCAGCGCCCCCAGCCCGGCCAGGCCCTGCCCGGCCCAGCCCCTGCCCCAGGGCGGGCAGCGCTTGGGGGGCAGGTAAGAGAGACCCCCCGGGAGCGGCGCCCCGGTGCCCCCGGGCTGCAGGGGGAGGGGTTGGCCCCGGGCTGCTCCCGGCGGAGCTGGCTGCGAGTCCCCGCCCGGGCCCGGGGCAGCTGCCGCCCGTCCCATGGATTTGGGGGCGGGGAGGAGCAGCCCGGCCGCGCTGGGGGCTCAGACTCTTCTGGTCCAGCAGGGGAACCGGCGGGAATTTCTCACGTGGCCGGGAGCAGCCGCTGGGGCAGCCCGAGGCTCTGCCCGCCCCAGCCCCGCAGCCGGAGCCTGCCGGTGTTGGGGGGAGCCGGAGGAAGGCGCCTGGGGCCGGGCAGGAAAGCGGCTCTGCCCCCAGGGCTCTTTCAGGGACCGGCGGACGAGTTGGTCCCAGCTGGGGGCCCTCCCCTGGAGAGGGGGGAGGATGAAAAGGGGGCAGGGGAGGGACTGGAAGGGGCAGCAGGAGCAAGAAGTGAGGAGGGAGGCTCCTAGCTCCGCCCAGACCCATCCCCATCCCTGGGCCGCCTGACTCTCTGGGGATCCTGGGAAGTGGTGAGAAAGGAAAAGCCACTTGCTGCTCCTGCTGACACAGCCCTACTTAGGGGGAAGAGGGAAGTTAGAGGGGGGTTACACTAGAGAGTGGGGCAAGACCCCCCCCCCTCCCACCACCAGCTCCGGCTTCAATTCTGCACCTTTTTTGGCTTGCCAGGAGAGTTTTAAAATATCCCCGGTAGGTTTAGTTCTGCTGGGTGGTAATAAACTAATTTTTTTTTCTCACCACAACCCAGTCCTGAGCTCTGTCTGTAAGGAGACAGCTTGGGAGGAATCGGGGTGTGAAATGGACTCACACCCTGCCTGACACCCGCCTGGCCCTGACAGGCTGAGGAATGGTGTCCACGTTTCACTGGTCTTACATAACCTAAGAACATAAGAACGGCCGTACTAGGTCACACCAAAGTCCAACTAGCCCAGTAGCCTGTCTGCCAGCAGTGGCCTGCTCCAGATGCCCCAGGGGGGGTGGACCGAGGACGGTGATCAAGCGATTTGTCTTGTGCAATCCATCCCCAGCCTCTGACAGAGGCCAGGGACACCATTTCTATCCCCTGGCTAATAGACTGGTTTATGGACCTAACCTCCATGAAATTATCTAGCTTCTCTTTAAACTCTGTTATAGTCCTAGCCCTCACCTCCTCCTCTGGCAAGGAGTTCCACAGGGTGACTACACACTGGGTGAAGAAGAACTTTCTTTTATTAGTTTTAAACCTGCTACCCATTAATTTCATTTGGTGTCCTCTAGTTCTTCTATTATGGGAACTAATACATAACTATTTTTTTATTCATCCTCTCCACACCACTCATGATTTTATATACCTCTATCATATCCCCCCTTAGTCTCCTCTTTTCTAAACTGAAAAGTCCGAGTCGCTTTAGTCTCTTCATATGGGACCTGTTCCAATCCCCTAATCTTTTTAGTTGCCCTTTTCTGAACCCTTTCCAAGGCCAAAATATATTTTTGAGGTGTGGAGACCACATCTGTACACAGTATTCAGGATGTGGGCATACCATAGTTTTATACAGGGGCAGTAAGATATTCTGAGTCTTATTTTCTATCCCTTTCTTAATAATTCCTACCATCCTATTTGCCTTGTCTTCAGATGATCCCGTCTTCTCAGGGCCGGGCAATGGCCGGGATGGAGCCAGTTCAGGTAGGGGGTTTCCAGGAGTTGCTGGGCAGGAGGAGGGAGGAGACAGGGTGGGATAAAGCTGCTGAGTTTCTGAGCAGCCCCATCGGGGCAAAGGTAGGGGTGGGGCACATCCCTCCTTATTTTTCACACAGGATACAACCCCCCTGGGCAAGGCTGGGAAAACGGAGCAGGGTCCCATGTCCGGCATCTGACCCCACTGGGTGCTGAGAAATAGCCTGGGATGCTGCCTGGGTTCCTGTCCTTCTACCGTTTCAGAAGTCTGCTCTCTGTATCAGCCTGTGGCGGGCAGGCATGTGACCCTGCCTTCCTCTGTCGGTGGGAAGGGACAATTTGCTCTCATCTCCTCCCACCCCCTGAAGACTCCTGGCTGCTCTGTCAGCATTGGGGTGGGATTTGGCTACTCTGCCACCCTCAGAGAGCTTGAAGTAATTTTTTTTCCGTCACATGATTAGCAGGATTGTGGCTGGGGCTGAGCGGGGGGACTCTTGTTGTTGCAGATGCGGGTGACTTTCGAGGAGGTGGCTGTGTATTTCACCCCGGGGCAGGGGGCGCTGCTGGGCCCCACTCAGAGAGCCCTCTACAGGGACGTCATGCAGGAGAACTACGAGGCGGTGACCTCGCTGGGTAAGGGCGTCCTGGCCCCTGGGGATTAGGAGCCGTGGGGTCTGCGTGTCCGACACGGGTCAGGTTCTTCCCTGCTCAGGTGGCCTGGACAGGAATGGGTTCCATGGGCACAGCTGCCGGGGGAGAGCGACTTGTGTCTTTGTACCCTTTCCAATGGGTCAAAAATAATGGACATGCTAAACTTTCCCCTCCTCTCTCCTCCCTTCCAAGTTTCTGTCTGTCTGTATCGATTGCCATTCACACGCACAATCCTGATTTACCTTCCTTCTTGGAACCAGCTCCAGCTATAGGGCAGGCTCTGAGCTCTTCAGGTTTAGAAACAGGCAGGGGTTTGACTGCAGAGCTGTTTGTGTCAGCAAGGGCCCCAGACTGCCCAGATCCTGAGAACTCCTAGGGAGGGCGTCACAATTCCTCTCCCCTCCCCACACGTCTGCCTCTCCCCAGGGGGCTCAGTGACCATGTTTCCGTCCTCTTGGATTGCACATTCCCCAGCAGAGCCCGGGGACAGGTTCCACACACGGAATGTCCCTCGGGACAGACGCTCTCCCCACCCTCCCTGCGCCCTGATCTGCTCTGATTTCACCCCCTGCGCAGGGTTTCCCGTTCCCAAACCTGAGCTGATCGCCCGGCTGGAACGAGGGGAAGAGCCCTGGGTGCCCGACTTCCAGGCTGGCGAAGAAAGAGAGATCCTGAGAGGTACCTGCACAGGTGAGAACTGACATAGTGACCATCTGATGGAGAAAGGAAAAAGTTGAGATTACCAATAATGTACTGTGAGTAAGTGTTCTGCCTCCTTTTACACAGGGCAGGGTGATAATCGCTTACGTTTCCCACCAGTCCTGATAGCTGCAGGAGTTTTCTTCCCAACTCTTCTTTCTCTGTGAGTGTTTGTGTGGGAATTGGAGGCAGAATCCAATAGCTCAGTCTATTCCAGTGTTTCTTAAACTGTGTTCCTCAGCTGGAGGTGTGCTGCAGAGAACAGAATTCAAAATGGCTGCCCTTAAAGGGGCAGGCGACCTTTTTTTTTTTTGTCGATAATTTCCCCCAACCTTTTTTACTTTTTTTTTTTTTTTTTTGCTGAACCAAAAATCCTTGGTGTTCCTCATACAAAAAAATTATTATCTGGTGATCCTCAGTTTAAAAAAGATTAAGAAACACTGGTTGGTTCCAAATCACTGTGTTGGGTTTTCCCCTCCGTGCTGTTCCTCTCTCTCTCACCCCCAGCACAATAACTCCTGTCTAGATTAGGGACATGAAAGGTTTTCCAGTTAACCAATGAGGGCTAGAGCAACCCCTGTCCACAGCATTCCCGTGCATGCTACAGGCACGGGCTGCTCCGGCCAGACTGAAGCGTTCCCTTCCTCGCCCGCTTCCCCTTCAGTCAGGAGCTGGTTAAATAACACATTTCACTGGATAACCAGTTAACTGGCATTTTAAATCCCTAATCTAGATTTTCTGTCTTTCTCTCTCCCAGCAGGTGGTGAGAGAGTGCGTGTAAAGGAGGAAGAGGATCCCCATCACGAAGTTGAGATCGTGCATGTAAAGGTGGAAGAGACTCAATATGAGGACATTCCTGGAGAGATAGAACCGCAGGCGACCTTTGTGAGAAGAGCTGAAGGGAATGTTTCCCAGTGCTTGGAACAGGGAGAAGCCTGGGGAAACTGGCCCAGACCAGAGGGGCTACTGGGAAACCTCCCAGTGAAGAAAGAAGATGAATCTATTCCATGTGGGGCAGGAGATGAGGTTCTCCCATCCCAGGACACAAATCCAAAGGAAGAGAAACATTATTACTGCCTCCACTGTGGGAAAGGCTTCAGTGAGAGATCCCACCTTATCACACACCAGACAATCCACTCTGGAGAGAAACCCCTTCGATGCTTGGCCCCTGCGAAAATCTTCAGTAATCCTTCAGATTTTAATAACCCAGGAGGAAGTCACGCAGGAGAGAAACCCAACAGGTGCCTCGGGTGCTGGACCTGTTTCATTTGGAAGTCAGGCCTAATTTCACATCAGGCAGTCGACATAGAAGAGCAACTGCATAAGTGCTTGGATTGCGGGAAAAGCTTCATAGACAACTCAGACCTTGTAAAACATCAGGCCATCCACATATCAGAGAGACTCTTTAAATGTTTGGAGTGCGGGAAAAGTTTCATTGAGAAGTCAGACCTTGTTAAACATCAGGCCATCCACATATTAGAGAGACTCTTTAAATGCTTGGACTGCGGGAAATGTTTCAGAGACAGACCAGCCTTTCTTACCCATCAGGCAATCCATGCAGAGGAGAGACACCACAAGTGCTTAGACGGTGAGAAAAGCTTCATACGGAGGTCAGAGCTTGTGGATCATCAGGCAGTTCACAGAGGGAGATCCCAGAAGTGCATGGACTCTGAGACAACTTTTCCACGGAGGTCAAACCTTGTTAGGCATCAACCAGTTCACGCAGGAGAGCTACCCCATAAGTGCTTTTACTGTGGGAAAGGTTTCACACGGAAGTCGTTCCTTAATGACCATCAGAGAGTCCACACAGGAGAGCGACCCCACAAATGTTTGGACTGTGGGAAAAGTTTCAGATGGAGTTCAGGCCTAGTTAAACATCGAGCAGCTCACACAGGAGAGCGACCCTGTAAGTGCTTACACTGTGGGAAAGGTTTCGTATACAGGTCGGATCTTATTAAACATCAAGCCATCCACACGGGAGAGGGACCCCATAAATGCTTGGAAAGTGGGAAAAGATTCAGAAACAGATTTGCCCTTCTGTCCCAGCAGGTGACCCATGCTGGAAAGAAAACCCACGAGTGCTTACACTGTGGAAAAAGTTTCACTCGCAGGTCAGACCTTGTTAGACATCAGGGCAGCCACACTGGGGACAGACCTCATCAATGCTCAGACTGTGGGAAAAGTTTCATCCATAGGTCAGACCTTGTTAGACATCAGGCCATCCACAGAAGAGCCAGACCCCATACATGTTTGGACTGCCCAAAAAGTTTCATAAATAGATCAGACCTTCTTGAACATCGGGCAACACACACTGGAGAGAGACCCCATGAGTGCTTAGATCATGGCATTGTTTAGGAGACTCTTGACAGGTGCTCTGGATTTCCCTGAATGTTTTCCCTCAAACTGAGACAAGGCTTTTAACTACAACACAACCTGAGCATGTGGGATGTGATGAATTCAGAAGCTGGGAGCAGCACAGCCTTTGTGGCAGGGAGTGTATTGATGAAGAGAGGCGGGGTGATTAAACTTACAGAAGAATTGTCCTTAAGATTAACTAAGGATCATTAGATGCTCAAGAAAACGAAGATGATCATGAGCCAGTGTGGCTAGTCTGCTGTTACGTAGAACGGAGACGTATCCACCTTCTGCTGTAACCCACTAGACACCTGTCTCCTCCCAGAGCTGAGAGAAGCCAGGAGTCCGGACCGGGAGGGTCTCTCTGCAGAGTTAGTAGGAAACTAAGAACATACATTTAATTTTTGAAACCTCACCCAGTGTCCTTTAAGTGACTTGCCACATAATGTCAGCACATATTTGTGTTAGAACGGAGTGGATCTCATGGTTATTTAATGTTTTTTCTTGTATATACGGATTAGATACATCTGCCAAAAATCCAGTGTTTGTATGTGCCTTACTAGCCCTTGGAAAGAGATGATGGCGTGGGGGGTATTTGTGAGACAAGTTTGCTCCTACCCTCCAGATTTGCTGCTTGGCTGCTACTGAGCATGCTCAGTAACACTGCAGAAGCTGCTATCCGTCCCCCCTCCCTCCCTGCGCCCACTCTGCCCTTCCCTACTATCACCGCACCCACCACTTGCCCACTCTCTACTAAAATCTGAAATGGCGCCTTGCCCCCATGGACAGGAGGTGGGTTATTAAACTGAAGCAGAGCGACCTGAAAAAAGGATCTTGACTTCTTCCCAGCCCTAAGGCTTTGGTGCTCGCTTGGGTTCCCCCCCCAAAACAAGGGGTTTAGAGATGGTGGATTCTTTCTCGGGTGCCTCTCTGCAGGGATCTAAAGAGAACTACGAGAGATGTCAGCTGATCAGAGGAAAGGAGGGGATGTGGGCTGGTGCCAGGTAGATGAGACTAGAAATCTCCTGTCTACAACGCAAAGAACATAAGAACGGCCATAGTGAGTCAGACCAAAGGGCCATCTAGCCCAGTGTCCTGTCTGCTGACAGTGGCCAAGGCCAGGTGCCCCAGAGGGAGTGAACAGAACAGGGAATCCTCACATGATCCGTCCCCTATCATCCATTTCCAGCCTCTGACAATCAGAGGCAAGGGACACCATTCCTACCCATGCTGGCTAATAAGTACAGATGGACCTAACCTCCATGAATGTATCTAGTAAAAGTCCTGGTCTTCACAACATCCTCTGGCAAGGAGTTCCACAGGTTGACTGAGTGCTGCATGAAGAAAAACTTCCTTCTGTTTGTTACCTGTTCATTTCATTGGTTGACTCCTAGTTCTTATGTGATGGGAACAAGTAAATAATTTTTCCATATTCACTTTCTCCACACCTGTCATGCTTGTATAAACCTCTATCATATCTCCCCCCCCTCCACCTTAGTCTCCCCTTTTCTCTCCCAGTCTTTTTAATCTCTCTGTTCCAAACCCCTAATCATTTTTGTTGCTCTTTTCTGGACCTTTTCCAATGCCACTATATCTTTTTTGAGACAAGGTGCCCATATTTATACGCAGTATTCAAGATGTGGGCATAACATGGTTTTACATAGAGGAAATAAGACATTTTCTGTCTTATTCTCTCTCCGTTTTTTAATGATTCCTAACATTCTGTTCAGCTTGGCCTTAACCAGTTTGCTTGTGCTTACAGACTAAGGTCTTGCTGCCCCATAACCACTGCTTGGTCTTCCTAAGGCTGTTCTGTAGATGGCTAACCAGTTGACTTTGCATCTTCCATCACAGGGACCCTGATGGTGTCCTTGTTCTAGCTTTGCCACCGGCTTTGTAATGAGTTTATCTCTACAGCAGTGCCGGTATCCTCCCAGGGGATGTTCTGAGCTGCAGCTGACACTAAAGCAGGGATGTGGAACCTTTTTTGAGTTGGGAGCCACTGACCCATGGAAAAATCAGGGGTCACACGCAGAGAAGCAAAAATAAATAAAAGGAAACCTCACTGACTTGGCCCCCAATGGGGGGGGGGGAGCCCTCACAAATGTGGCCCCCATTGGAGAAGCAGACCAAAAAAAAAAGATGTTAACCTCACTCCCTTGAAGTTGCACCCCCAGATCTTAGGAGGATGGGAGGGAGCATGCTGGCATTGGGATGTGGAGTCTGGGCAGGAGGGAGGGTGCAGGATGGAGGATGGGTTTTGCCTGCATCTTGGCAGGAGGGTGCATGTGGCTCTGTCAGCTGTTGGGGACCGCCCCCTGTCCCCCCACTGGCCATGATTCAGCCAATGGGAGCAATGAGGGGGAGGTGCCTACATGGACCCCTTCCCTTCAGTGTGCAACCGCTTCCTCCCCACTGCCAGGGTTATAGTTGGGTGAGGCTCACCAGACTTGAGACCTGCTCCCCCCCCCCCATCATTTGCTCTCCCCCATGCTCAGTCCATTTCACTGAGTTGGGGTAGGGGGGCACGGGCTCTGGGGTGGGCTGAGGGGTTTGGGAGGAGGAAGGGGTAAGGGGCACGGGCTCTGGGAATGGCTTCCAGGCTGGGGCAGTGTTGGGGTGGACGTGCAGGGGGCTCCAGGCTTGGGCAGCGTCGGGATACAGCAAGGAGTAGGACTATAACCGAGTTTAAAGAGAAGCTAGATGATTTCATGGAGGTTAGGTCCATAAAAGGCGATTAGCCAGGGGGTAGGAATGGTGTCCCTGGCCTCTGTTTGTCAGAGGCTGGAGAGGGATGGCAGGAGACAAATCGCTTGATCATTGTCTTCTGGCCACCCTCTCTGGGGCACCTGGTGCTGGCCACTGTCGGCAGACAGGCTACTGGGCTAGTTGGACCTTTGGTCTGACCCAGTACGGCCGTTCTTCCGTCTGACATCCCCTTACACTGCAGAGACAGCTGTGTGGGGGTCCCCCTGTGCACTCCACTCCCTCCTTTTAGCTTCCCCATTTTTTTTCTTTATTTTGTTTTCATTACTTGCTGTTTAATACATTGTATTTGCTCTGCAATGGGCAAGGAAGAGGTTGGAACGGGGACAGGACCACGGAGTGGGGACACCTTTGCCTCTGCCCTGGCGGATGCCACGCTTGGGGGTCGATCCCCACAAAGCCCAGGCCCAGCCTTTCCAGGGTACCGGGGATTATTGTGGAAGCGGTGTCCTCAAAGTCAGGCAGGCACTGGATGAAGGGACAAGGGGAGAGGACTCAGATCCCTCTGCAAACCAATTCCACCGGGTTAGAGCATGAGGCAAGACAGTTCCCCACAACAGAGGGACCCTGCCCCCCACTTTCCTCTGGGCGTATTTATGGGTCTGTTCTAAAGTTACTCACATGATTAAGGAAAAGTCTCCGAGCGGCCCCAGCGGTCGGGGCTGCCCCACTCTGCGGCCACCAAACATCCCCCCGAGCTGGCTGCTCCCGAGGGGTCTGTGAGCGGGGCAGAGCCAGGCCCAGGGGCGCAGCGCAGCGCGGATGGCGGGTGTCTCGCTAGGACCCAGCAGCAGCAGCAGCAGCAGGCGCGGGGGGAGCGATCGCTGGCTCCGGCCCGGCCGCAGGAAGCGACTCGCCGCCGCTGCTCGCGGGGACTCTGGGGCCAGGCTCCGGGCCGGATCCCCGAGCCCCGGCGGGGGCTGCTGCGGGGCCCCGGAGCCCGGGCTGCAGCCGGGAGGGGGAATCTCCGGCCGGGCCAGTCCCGCTGCTCCCTCCCCAGGAGCCTCTCCCCGGGCAGCGCCCCCAGCCCGGCCCGGCCCAGCCCCTGCCCCAGGGCGGGCAGCGCTTGGGGGGCAGGTAAGAGAGACCCCCCGGGAGCGGCGCCCCGGTGCCCCCGGGCTGCAGGGGGAGGGGTTGGCCCCGGGCTGCTCCCGGCGGAGCTGGCTGCGAGTCCCCGCCCGGGCCCGGGGCAGCTGCCGCCCGCCCCATGGATTGGCGGCGGCTGGGTGGGGGGAGCACATGTGGGTGGGGGATCTGGGGTCACGTTACCACGTGTTACACCCCCCCCCCCCCCCAGCTGCTGCTTTGTGCTCCTGGCGCAGCGGGCGGAAGCTGCTGCTCAGAGCGATCTGCTGCCCCCCCCATCAGCTTCACCCACCCCCCGGAGTTGCTGGGAGTTGGGGGGGGCGCTCCATGTGGGGTGCGGGCTGGGGAGAGGGTGGGGCTCAGGGGGCACTAGGGAGATTAAAATGGGTTGATTTAGGTTTAAATGACCCCAGTGAGATTTTCAGCGGGTCCAACAATGACGGGGGGGGGGGGTTGTGCCTACCCCTCCCTCCCCACCCTGCTGCCTCTGAGGCAGCAGTATGGGGGTGAAGGGGCTTGGTGTGACCTTTACAGGGTTGCACTGCCAGATCGCTGGCAGAGACTCAGGGCTGGGGCAGAGGTGAGGGGTGGAGTGGGGTGGGGGTGCAGGCTGTCTTGGGGGGACAGGACCCCCCCCACTCATTTTCACTGCAGGGGCTGGGGCCAGTGCCAGGCAAGGAGCGCTGGTCCCCCCCTCCCCATTACAGCAGGTACAAGTCACTTCCTCAGATACCTGAAGGCACCAGAACTGAATAAGGGAGGGAACGGAGATGGGGAGTGTGTGTGTGGGGGGGAGGAGGGGGGGTGTTGCTGTTACTAGACATGTTCTGTATGTGTTTCCCAACCTGCCTGGGATGTTTCCACTGGAGACAAGTCCCCTGCTGTGACCACGGGGGTTGCCCTCACTCTGTTTGCTTTGTTCTGTCTCATGTGATTTCTTCTGTCCTGTGTTGGTCTCGTGCTGTGTGTGTGCCTCAGTTTCCCTGGGCGCTGCACCTGTGCCCAGCTGGGGATGGGAGTGTTGGGTGAGACTCTTACAGAGGGGAGGCTGCCCAGCCCAGCACCTGCCCAGTGTCACAGACTCTGTTGTCACCTGAGCCTAGGTGGGGGGTGCAACCAGGTGACACCTTTTGCCCAGGATGGATGGTTCTGTCTGTGCTACGCTGTGTCCCTGTGAACCAATAAACCTTCTGTTCTACCTGCTGCCTGAGGGGCACGTCTGGCTGCGGATGGGGGTGCAAGGCCTGGTGTCTCCCCTCCCCCCCCCCGTGACATCTGACATGGTCCCTCCTCTTGCTAGCGGAGGCAACCACCACATGGTGATGTCCGACAGCCCTGGGCCACAGAGTCCCAGGCACAGTGCCCTGGGTCCGCTCTGAATGGAGCCAGGCAAAACGTGAGTGTGGGGGGTGTCCTGTCGTGGCTCCCTCTCCCCACGGCAGGGAATCAATGGGATCGGGACCCCTGAAGGAGCCTCACATTCCCCTCCCAGGGGCCAGGCTCCCACCTCGGCAGCCCTTGGGTGACTCTGGGCCAGCTGGGAAAACAGAAGGTGGGGAGGAGAGTGGCCGGGAACACAGCACAGAACAGATCTTGTCAGCACCGAAATCAGGCCCATTCCGCCCCATCCTGCTTGGGGTCTCCCCCCCCAGCGCTGGGCTCCCCCTGTTGAGTCCCAAAACAGGAGCCTCACCCACTCCCAGCCTCAGTCACTGCCCCTCCCTCATGCTTTGTTTTCTTCCTGGGCAAACCGATCACTTGGCCTGAGGCCTCCCCAATAACTTTGTTCCCCAACCCCTTGGGCGGGCTCCTTGCAGACGGTGGGCTCAGGGCTTCACTTGCCGGGGTGCCGCCTGTTGGCCATTCTGTTGCCCCGGCAGCGGATCTATGGTCCCACCCACGCTCTGGGGAGTTCCCACAGTAATCTCACTCCCGGAGCCCAGCCCCTCGGTATGTGAGTCACCCCCTAGGGAAACTGAGGCACACACCGTGTTCAGAGAAAGATATATCTCTGAGACCAGACCCGGGAGCACTTTGTGCAGTGGCTCTAACCAGCCCCAGGCTCTGCCAGCATCTGCTTGCGTGAGGGAGGGGGCATTGCAGGGGTGAAATGACATTGGGGGGCAACACTCCTATGCTTTTTTCCCAGTGCGGGGCTCAGAGATGCTGCTGGGAGGGGGCGTTCAAAGGGGCTCGTGGGTTTTGTTCTGGTGGGAGGGGCCGAGCTGGGGGGGGGGGTAACAAACTAGTTGGGTTTCTTCCCAAAGGGCAGAGCCAGAGAGTCCCAGGGCGTGTCTGCAGGGGCAGGGCCTGGGGGGACTCGGGGGGCGACAGGGACTCAGGCCCCTTCTGGCACCTCCCCCATCGCCCCTCTCGCCCGACAGGCCGAGGAGACACGTTGAGAGTTCGCTCCAGAGCGCCCGTCTGCCAGGGGCCGGGCAATGGCCGGGATGGAGCTAACTCAGGTAGGGGGCTTCAGGGAGCTGCTGGGCGGGGGGAGGGAGGAGACAGGGTGGGATGAAGCTGCTGAGTTTCTGAGCAGGCCCATGGGCAGGGTGTGACCGCGCCCCCATTTCTAACCCAGGCCCCCCCCCCCCCGGGCAGGGCTGTGAAAATGGCCCAGACTCCCAATGCTGAGACCTGAGCCCCCAGCCAGAGGTTGCTGGGAAACACAAAGGGAAGCTGCCGGGATTCCTGTCCCTGCCTGTGGCTCAGAGCTCGGCTTCCGCCTCAGCCTCTGGCTAGCAGGTGTGTGGCCAGGGAGAAGGCCCTGCCCTCTGTCTGCTGAGGGGGGAGGGTGACGAGGATCTCTCTGCACATCCCCTGAAGCCTCCTGGCTGCTTTAAACAGGCTGAGGATGGGTGTTGTGGCTGGGGCCGCAGGCAGTGGGTGAGAGACTCTTGTTGTTGCAGATGCGGGTGACCTTCGAGGAGGTGGCTGTGTATTTCACCCAGGGGCAGGGGGCGCTGCTGGACCCCGCTCAGAGAGCCCTCTACAGGGACGTCATGCAGGAGAACTACGAGGCGGTGACCTCGCTGGGTAAGGGCGTCCTGGCCCCTCGGGGATTAGGAGCCGTGGGGTCTGCGTGTCCGACACGGGTCAGGTTCTTCCCTGCTCAGGTGGCCTGGACAGGAATGGGTTCCGAGGGCACAGCTGCCGGGGGAGAGCAACTTGCATCTCCGCACCCTGTGCAGTGAGACCAGGGTGTCAAACCCTAATGGACGTGCTAAATCATCCCCACCCGGCCCCTCTAGATTTCAAGGCGGAGGGGCCATGTATCCTCCCGTCTGGGTTGTTTCTCACTCACACCTAGAATCCCTGTTCCCCTCCCTCCTTGGGACGTGGGACGAGCTCCAGCCATGGGGAGGGCTCTGGGCTCTGCAGGTTTAGAAACAGGCAGGGGTGTAACTGCAGAGCTGTGAGTGTCAGCAAGGGCCCCAGACTGCCCAGATCCTGGGAACTCCTAGGGAGGGCGTCACAATTCCTCTCACCTCCCCGCACATCTGCCTCTCCCCAGGGGGCTCAGTGACCATGTTCCCATCCTCTTGGGTTGCACATTCCCCAGCAGAGCCCGGGGACAGGTTCCACTCACGGAATGTCCCTTGGGACAGACGCTCTCCCCACCCTCCCTGTGCCCTGATCTGCTCTGATTTCACCCCTTGCCCAGGGTTTCCCGTTCCAAAACCTGAGCTGATCGCCCGGCTGGAACGAGGGGAAGAGCCCTGGGTGCCCGACCGCCAGGCCGGGGAGGAAAGAGAGATCCGGAGAGGCACCCGCGCAGGTGAGGACTGACAGAAACCAGTTGGAAAATGAAGGAAAAATTTGAGAATCCCAAAAATGAGGTATCGGTAATTACCCTCGGGTCTTCCTCCTTTCATATAATTCAGGGTGTAGTCAGCAGATATTGCTCACAGTCTTTCAGCAGTCCTGTTACTGGCCGGAGTTTCCTTCCCTGTGAGTGTTTGTGTCGCACACGGAGGCACAATCCCAAAGATTCAGTCTGTGCAACTTCAGTGTGTTGCGGTTATCCTTAGTGCTGCTCCTCTTTCTCCCCAGCTCAATGACTCCTGCCTCTTTGTCTCTCTCCCAGCAGGTGATCCTATAAAAGAGGAAGAGACTCAATATGAGGAAGATCCAGGAGAGATGGAACCGCGGGCGACCTTTGTGGGAAGAGCTGAAGGGAATGTTTCCCAGTGCTTGGAACAGGGAGAAGCCTGGGGAAACTGGCCCAGGCCGGAGAGGCTGCTGGGAAACCACACAAGTGAGCAAATGGATGAATCTCTTAAATGCGGAGAAGGACGCAAGAATCCCACAGCCCAGCAGAGAAACCCCAAGGAAGAGAAACACCAGGAATGGCTCAGATATGGGAAGGGATTTCTTGTGAGCCCAGAGCTTATTACAGTGCAGACAGTAGGTGCTGGGGAGAAACCCCTTCAATGCTTGGACCATGGGGAAAGCATCAGTAGCAGCTCAGATCTTAATACTGATGGGAGAAGCCAAATGGGAGAGAGAGGCTCTCAGTGCCGTAAGAGAGGGAACTCTCTGAATTGGAAGTCAGCCCTGAGGACCCCTGAGAAAACCCACACAGGAGAAAGCCCCAATAAATGTGTGGAGTGTGGGAAATGTTTCAAACGGAGATCAGCCCTGATTAAACATCAAGCCGTCCACCTAGGAGAGAGTCCCCATAAGAGATCCGATAGTGGAAAAACTTTCCGGCAGAGATCAGTCCTTGTTAAACCTCAAGCAGTGCGCACTGGAAAGAGACCCTATAAATGCTCAGACTGTGGGAAAATTTTCAAACGGAAATCTGCCCTTGTTTCACATCAGAAAATGCACACAGGAGAGAGCCCCCATCAGTGCTTAATCTGTGGGAAAAGTTTAAAATGGAGGTCATCCCTTGTTTTACATATGAAAATCCATACAGGGGACAGACCCTATAAGTGCTTAGACTGTGAGAAAAGTTACATACAGAGGTCAGATCTCATTAAACATCAGGCCATCCACACAGGAGAGAGACCCCATAAATGCTTGGAGTGTGGGAAAAGTTTCATACAGAGGTCAGATCTCATTAAACATCAGGCCATCCACACAGGAGAGAGACCCCATAAATGCTTGGAATGTGGGAAAAGTTTCACAGAGAAGTCATCCCTTTTCTCTCATCAGAAAATCCACACTGGAGACAGACCCTATAAGTGCTTAGACTGTGGAAAAGGTTTCATTTGGAAGACATCTCTTGTTTCACATCAGGTAATCCACACAGGAGAGAGACCACATAAGTGCTTGGAGTGTGGGAGAAGTTTCATACATAGGAGACACCTTCTTAAACATCAGGCAGTCCACACAGAAGACAGACCCCATAAGTGCTTGGAGTGTGAAAAAGCTTTCAAATGGAGATCGGATCTTGTTAACCATCAAGCAATCCACACAGGAGAGAGACCACATAAGTGCTTGGAATGTGGGAAAAGTTTCATACGGAGGATTGGCCTTGTTAAACATCAGGCACGTCATACAGGAGAGAGACCCCATCAGTGCTTAGATTGTGGAAAAACATTCATACAGAGGTCTCACCTCAATCAACATCTGGCAGTCCACACAGGAGAAAGACCCCACAAGTGCTTAGACTGTGGGAAAAGTTTCCTACAGAAGTCATCCCTTGTTTTACACCAGAAAAGCCACACAGGAGAGAGACCCCATCAGTGCTTGTACTGTGAAAAAAGTTTCATAAGGAAGACAGCACTTATTCAACATCAGGGAATCCACACAGGAGAGGGATCCCACAAGTGCTTAGACTGCGGAAAAAGATTCATGTATAAGTCAAGCCTCAATCAACATCTGGCAATGCACTCAGGAGAAAGACCCCATAAATGCTTAGAGTGTGGGAAAAATTTCAAAAGGAAGTCTGCGCTTATTCAACATCAGGGAATGCACACAGGAGAGGGAACACTCAAGTGCTTAGACTGTGGAAAGGTATTCATATATAGGTCAAACTTCAAGCAGCATCTAGCAATGCACTCTGGAGAAAGACCCCACAAGTGCTTAGAGTGTGGGAAAAGTTTCATAGTGAAATCTGCCCTTTTTACACATCAAAAAATCCACACAGGAGAAAGACCTCATAAATGTTTAGACTGTGGGAAAAGTTTCATGAGGAAGTCAGACCTTGTTGTACATCAGAAAATCCACACTGGTGAGAGACCCCATAAATGCTTAGACTGTGGGAAAAGTTTCATACGGCGGTCAGACCTCATTAACCATCAGGTAATCCACACAGGAGACAGAAACAGTAAGTGTTAAGCTGTAGAGAATGTTTTGCATGGGTGTCTAACATTCTTAAAGAACAGGCAATGCGCACAGGAGAATCACCTCATGATTGCTTTGACAATGGGAAAAACATTTTACATGAAGGTCAGCCCTGGTTTTACATCAGAAAATCCATACTGTAGAAAGATCCTATAAGTTCTCCAACTGGAAAAGCTTCACGTAGAACTCAACCCTTCTTGGTCATCCAAACAGGAGAACCCTCATCAACGCTTAATCTGTGCACTAAGTTTCATGTGGAAGTCAGAGCTTTGTAAACATCAAGTACTCCACAAAGGAAGGAGACCCCATTGGTTTTTGGAATGTGGGAAGCGTTTCACAGGAAGATGAAATGTTATAACTCTTCAGAGGATCCACAGAAGAGAGAGACCCCATGAGTGATCGGAGTGTTAGGAAAGTTTGATATGGAGGTCAAGTTATCGTAAGGATCAGGAATCCATCCAGAAGGGAAATCCCATATGTGCTTGGACTGTGGGAAAATTTTCATATGGACTGCTTGGGCTGTGGGAAAGTTTTCAGAAACAGATAAGCCTTTCTCAACATCAGACTGTCCACATGGGCGAGAAACCCAGTAAGTGCTTAGGATAATTTCAGAAACTGATCACTCTTCATTTTACAAACGGGAGAACAGGAAAGTAAAGACAGTGGGTTTCAGGAAGGCAGACTTTAGTAAACTCAGAGAGCTGGTAGGTAAGGTCCCATGAGAATTAAAACTAAGAGGAAAAACAGTTGAAGACATTTCTGTTTTTCAGAAGGGCATTACAACTATTCCACTGTGTAGGAGAGATAGGAAGTAAGGCAGGAGACCACTTTGGCTTACCTAGGAGATCTTACGTGGTCTAAATATCAAAAAGGAGTTGTATAAAAAGTGGAAAGGAGGTCAAAATACAAAGGATGAATATAAGCAAACAACACAGGTGTGTAGGGTCAACATTAGAAAGGGGAAGCACAAAGTGAGCTCAATCTAGCTAGAGATATAAAGGGGAACAAGAAAACATTCTACAAAGGAGGTACCTGAGCCATTAGTGATCATCTTTGAAAAGTGGGGAGAGATTCCAGAAGGCTGGAAAATGGCAAATCTAGTGCCCATCTATAAGAACAACCCAGGAAATTACATTCCAGTCGGTTTACCTTCTGTGCCAGGGAAGATAACGGAGGAAGTAATTAAGGAATTCATCTGCAAACGTCTGGAAGAGAATAAGGTTAAGAGAATGGGCTTAAAGTGCAGCAGGGGAGGTTTAGATTGGAAATTAGGAAAAAATTCCTAACTGTCAGGGTGGTCAAATATTGGAATAAATTGCCAAGGGAGGTGGTGGAATCTCCCTCTCTGGAGATATTTAAGAACAGGTTAGATAGACATCTGTCAGGGATGGTGTAGACGGAGCTTGGTCCTGCCTTGAGGGCGGGGGGCTGGACTCGATGACCTCTTGAGGTCCCTTCCAGTCCTATTATTCTATGATTCTAAGGTGACCGGTAACACCTTATTGATTTGTATAGAACAAATAGATATTTGTATAGAATAGATTTGTAAAGAACAAATCACGTCAAAGCAATCGGACAGCTTGCTTTGATAGGATAAGTCTTGTGGATAAGGGTGAAGAGGTGGACGTGCTATACCTATTTTGACCATACGTCCCTGATTTTCCAGGACAGTCCCGAATTTAAATACTCTGTCCCAATGTGCCCATCAGTTAGTGAAATGTCCCGGAAAACCCTACCGGACATTTCACTATTTGATGGGCAGTGGAAGAAGCGACCAAGAAATGGCTCCCCCGGCCCGGCTGCAACTCCTCCTCCTCCATGTCGCTTGATAGTACAGTGGCAGCCACTGCCGCTGCCACCACTGCTACTGGAGTGGAGGGAAAGTCCAAGGCAGAACCTGGCAGAGCCGCTCCCAGATTACTGCGCATTGGAGCTGAGAACCACTGAAATAGAGGCACTTCCGGCCTCTCCCCCTGAGTTAATGCAATGCAAGTTGTGTTAATGCAATTGCAGCATACTTGTATAGGGGGTTCTTATGGGGCCCAAACCCCTCCCTATTGGTAGAGGACAGTGGGAGGACTTTTTAGAGGGGTCACACAACTCGCTTTACTGTCGGTCATGTGTCCTCCTTGACCCCGGGAGTACTACCTCCAGGGATGGGACTTCTTGTGGCAGATGGGCGTGGTTGACAGGGTCAGGGCACGTGGCTGACTTGTCACTGATTTGGGTTTAGAAAATTTTGTCACCATAGGAATTTAAATTTACTAACGCATTTGATGCGGACTCACATGACCTTATCAATAAACTAGGGAAATACAATCTAGATGGGGCTGGTATAAGGTGGGTGCATAATTGTTTGAATAACCGAAAGCTCATCATCTAATAAACCATCTTGTTAGTCTTTAAAGTGCTACATTGTCCTGCATTTTGCTTCAGCTACCCCAGACTAACACGGCTACATTTCTATCACCATTCTCAGAGAGTAGTTAATAATGGTTCCCAATCCTGCTGGAAGGGCATAACAAGTGGGGTTCTACAGAGATCAGTTTTGGGACTGGTTCTGTTCAATATCTCCATTGATGATTTAGAGAATGGCAAAAAGAGGACGGTTATGAAGTGTGCAGATGATACCAAAGCTGGGAGGGGTTGCACATGCTTTGGAGGATAGGGTCATAATCTGGACAAACTAGAGAAATGGTCTAAGGTAAATAGGATGAAGTATAAAAATGACAAATGCAAAGTGTTCCACTTAGGGAGGAGCAATCCGTGTCACACCTACAGAATGGGAAGTGACTATCTAGAAAGGAGTCCTGCAGAAATGGATCTAGGGGTCATAGTGGATCACAAGCTAAATATGAGTCAGCAGTGTGACGCTGTTGCAAAAAAAGCAAGCATGATTCTGGGCTGCATTAACAGGAGTGTTGTGAGAAAGACACGAGAAACCATTCTTCTGCTCTATTCTACGTTGATTCGGCCATAATTGGAATATCGTGTCCAGTTCCGAGCACCACACTTCAAGAAAAAGTTGGAGAAGGTCCGGAGAAGAGCAACAAATAATATTAAAAGTCTAGGAAACATGACCTAGGAGGGAAGGCTGAAAGAATTGGGAGTTTTTAGTTTGGAAAAGAAAATACTGAGAGGGGATGTGAATACAGTTTTCAAGTACTGTACCTAAAAACATTTTACAAGGAGGAGGGAGAAAAATTGTTCTTCTTGACCTCTGAGGATAGGACAAGAAGCAAGAGGCTTAAATTGCAGCAAGGGGGGTTTAGACTGGACATTAGGAAAAACGTCCTACCTGCCAAGGGGGTGAAACACTGGAATAAATTACCTAGGGAGGTTCAGGAATCTCTATCATGAGATCTTTAAGAGCAGGTTAGATGAACATCTCATCTGGATGGTGCATGGTACTGCCATGAGGGCAGAAGACGCCAGTTCTAGTATTGTAAGATTCTATCTGAGAAGTCAGACAAGTGTGAGAGCCCCTCCTCATCCCCCCAGCGCTGACTCCTGCATCCCCAAGGCCCTGCCCTGAGCCCCTCCTTCAGAACCTGAACAATGCCAGTGAAATAGGCTAGTGAAAGAGAAATATAAAGCAGTCATTGTACTTTGAATTCTGCATTGCCGCTCTACTCTGCACTAGTTAGGCCTCAGCTGGAGTACTGTGTCCAGTTCTGGGCGCCACATTTCAAGAAAGATGTGGAGAAATTGGAAAGGGTACAGAGAAGAGCGACAAGAATGATTAAAGGTTTAGAGAACATGACCTATGAAGCCAGGCTTCATGAACTGGGCTTGTTTAGTTTGGAATAAAGAAGATTAAGGGGGGACATGAGAGCGGTTTTCAAATATCTAAAAGGGTGTCACAAGGAGGAAGGAGAAAATTTGTTCCTCTTGGTTTCTGAGGACAGGACAAGGAGTAATGGGCTTAAAGTGCAGCAGGGGAGGTTTAGATTGGACATTAGGAAAAAATTCCTAACTGTCAAGGTGGTCAAATATTGGAATAAATTGCCAAGGGAGGTGGTGGAATCTCCCTCTCTGGAGATATTTAAGAACAGGTTAGATAGACATCTGTCAGGGATGGTGTAGACGGAGCGTGGTCCTGCCTTGAGGGCGGGGGGCTGGACTCGATGACCTCTCGAGGTCCCTTCCAGTCCTATTATTCTATGATTCTATGATTGCAGCTGAAATCAGTATTTTTCAAAATGCAGAAAACATCCCAAAATATTTAAAGAAATGGTATTCGATTATTGTTTAATCGCCCCATACATCACCATTCATTTTTTAATTGTTCATTTTTTAACTAGAAGTTAGTAGTTGTAGTAGTCCCTTTTTACCTATCTCTTGTTGCTGTCTAGGAATGTATTTTGTTAATTCACAAGTCAAAAGGAAATATTAACACTTGGGCTACGTCTAGACTGCCATGATTTTCCAGAAATGCTTTTAATGGAAAAGTTTTCCGTTAAAAGCATTTTCGGAAAAGAGCATCTAGATTGGCACGGACGCTTTTCCGCAAAAGCACTTTTTGCAGAAAAGCATCCCTGGCCAATCTAGATGCGCTTTTGTGCAAAAAAGCCCCGATTGCCATTTTCGCGATCGGGGCTTTATTGCACAAAACAAATCTGAGCTGTCTACACTAGCCCTTTTGCGCGAACGGGAGCAGCATAGTATTTCCGCAAAAAGCACTGATTTCTTACAGTAGGAAGTCAGTGCTTTTGCGGAAATTCAAGTGCCCAGTGTAGACAGCTGGCAAGTTTTTCCAGAAAAGCGGCTGATTTTCCGGAAAAACTGGCCAGTCTAGACACAGCCTTGGGTTATACTTGGGTGTGATGATGTCACTGTATGTACATCTCTCTCTTGAAAGTTTATGGTAACCTGCCTATCAACGGCTTTATGGATCATTGTGTGAATCCATGTAGCCGAATTCCCTGTGATGGGTAAGAAATAGGATACTTCCAACACGTGTTGGTCCCCTAAAGGATGCCTGGTGTTGAGAGGCTGCAAAAAACATCTATAAAAGCTCTTAGCACCTGATCCTTTTATCTCAGACCTTCTTCAGCTTCATTGGGGGGCATTGGGGCTGTAAGACTGAGCTCTCCCCTCCCATCTGGACTGCCCAGTTATTTGGACACTGAACTACCCCTAGAATGGATGATTCTGAAAAGGGCTTCGGGAAATTCTAAAGCAACATCTCCACAGTGCACCTGACCTACGGATTCTGTTCCTGTCTCTGTGTGCAATGATCCCGTGACCAATATTCTGTCTTTCAATAAATCTGGGTTGAGTTGATAAGAATGGGCTGTGAGCGCGTCTTTGGGTAAGAACTGAATTGTTCATTGCCCCGTTAACTTGGCGGGTGATGCGTCTGATCCTTTGGCACTGGCAAAATTCTTTGTGATGAACAAGGTTTCCAGTAACCATCTGATGTTAAACTGAGCTGTCTGGGAGGAAGGCCAAGGCCCGGAAGCTTTACAGCAGAGCCAATTAATAGGCAGACTGGGGGCAAACCTGATTTCCTCCCTTGGGGCCAGATTGTCTCATTCTCTGATACTCTCACATAACTCTGGGCGGGGCCTCCTGAAAAGCCATTTGGATTTTTACATTTTCTCCCTTATGGGCCAGAACTACTCAGATACTGAAGGCAGGGCCGGACGGAGGCATGGGCGAGCCGGGCAGCTGCCCAGGGCGCCAACCGACGGGGGGCGCCTGATGGCAGCTGTAAGGGGCATGCGGCGTCCCTTACAGCTGCCATCAGGAGCCGCGCGCCCGGCCAATGTTGTTGAATTTCCATTAATGCTGCATCTACACTAGGGTCACTTTGACCATGCAGAGTCTGAAATAGCGTCACCCCTGCTGAAAAGCAGGAATACAGGATCAACGTCAGTGCCCCAACAGGATGGGTAGAGCAAATGCATCACTTAGTTAATCAACTGTGCATGGCTAAATTCAGTGCAACGTCCTAGTATAGATTAGGCCTGTAATTGTAGGTCAGACTTCAGAGGGCGGGAGAAGAAAGTGGCCCAGCCCTGGAAGGGAATCCAAATGAACCAGATGGCATGTTTTAATCTGATTTAAAGCCCTGTTTCCACCTCTTGGTAGAACTGCTTCCAGTTTTTGTCTAGATGACTCCAGATCATTTGTAGCTGTGACTCTGCTTGGTTCGTTTGGGTTATTTTATGATGATGGTAAAACTTTTCTTACTACCATGATGACCAAACACTGAGGCAAGTTTAGCTCCTTTAGGAAAAAAACGGCTCTCCTCATTTTCTGGAGTTTGAGACTTGAGATTGTCTGGGATGTCACTTCATGAATGTGACATTGGTTTACAGCCATCCTGGATTGCAGGTTTTCCTCTGTTCCCAAAGGTTATTTGGGCACGTACTTGGATATGAGATTAGTGACAGGACGTAGTTCATATGTTGGGAGGGTTTCATGAGACAAAATGTGCTTTTGCTAGAACAGCCCGTTTTCAATTTCATCTGAACCTTTTTCTACCCCCTTGTCGAATGATTTTTTTTTTTAAATCTCAACAATGACAACTGTCATTCTTTGTGAGCACAGACACTGAGGGGCAGGGCTAAATTAACACTTTCAGAGGTCAGGCAGGCATCGACGTAAAGGGAGGGGGAGCGAGGACCCGGATTCTTCTGCTGTTTAATTCCGCAGGGGTAGTGTCTAAACCAGGAAAGTTCCTTGTAACAATGGGACCCTTTCCCCTTTCTCCTTCCACTTACCCAGGTGCATATTTATTGGGTTCTCCTAAAGGTAACTAGGACTGTGTCTACATTGGCAAGATTTTGCGCAAAAGTGCCTGCTTTTGCGCAAAATCTTGCCACCTGTCTACACTGGCCACGAGTACTTGCACAAGAACACTGACGTTCTAATGTATAAAATCAGTGCTTCTTGTGCAAATACTCTGACGCTCCCACTCAGCCCTCTTGCGCAACTGTTCTTGCGCAAGAGGCCAGTGTAGACAGGCAACGTTAATTTCTTGCTCAAGAGAGCATCTACACTGGCACAGATGCTTTTGTGCAAAAGCACATCTCTTGCGCAAAGTGTAGACGCTCTCTTGCACAAATACTTTAACGCAAAAAATCTTGCGTTAAAAGTATTTGCGCAAAATCTTGCCAATAGAGACGTAGCCTAAGGCGACGTCTAGACTGGCATGATTTTCCACAAATGCTTTTAATGGAAAAGTTTTCTGTTAAAAGCATTTGCGGAAAAGAGCGTCTAGAGGGGCACGGACGCTTTTCTGCAAAAGCACTTTTTGTGGAAAAGCGTCCGTGGCCAATCTAGACGCACTTTTGCACAAAACAAATCTGAGCTGTCTACACTGGCCCTTTTGCGCAAAAGCTTTGCTGCTCCACCCTGTGCCCACCAAACATCCCCCCCCCCCTGGGCTGGCTGCTCCCGAGGGGTCTGTGAGCGGGGCAGATCCAGGCCCAGGGGCGCAGCGCAGCGCGGATGGCGGGTGTCTCGCTAGGACCCAGCAGCAGCAGCAGCAGCAGCAGGCGCGGGGGGAGCGATCGCTGGCTCCGGCCCGGCCGCAGGAAGCGACTCGCCGCCGCTGCTCGCGGGGACTCTGGGGCCAGGCTCCGGGCCGGATCCCCGAGCCCCGGCGGGGGCTGCTGCGGGGCCCCGGAGCCCGGGCTGCAGCCGGGAGGGGGAATCTCCGGCCGGGCCAGTCCCGCTGCTCCCTCCCCAGGAGCCTCTCCCCGGGCAGCGCCCCCAGCCCGGCCAGGCCCTGCCCGGCCCAGCCCCTGCCCCAGGGCGGGCAGCGCTTGGGGGGCAGGTAAGAGAGACCCCCCGGGAGCGGCGCCCCGGTGCCCCCGGGCTGCAGGGGGAGGGGTTGGCCCCGGGCTGCTCCCGGCGGAGCTGGCTGCGAGTCCCCGCCCGGGCCCGGGGCAGCTGCCGCCAGCCTCGGCAGGGCGCGGTGGGGGGGTCAAGCGTGGGGAGGGCTGGGGAGGGGGCGGGCGCAGGGGGCACCAGGGATATTAAAATGTGCTGATTTGCTTACCACGAACCCAGTGAAATGTTCAATCATGACACCCGGCGGGGGTGGGGGGGCTCCTCTCCGCACCCCCTCCCCGTGTTGCTGCTTCTGGTACTGAGGCAGCAGCGTGTGTGTGGGAGGGGAGGCGGGGGGGACTGGGTGTAACATTTGCAGGGTTGCACTGGCACATCGCTTGATGGCGGGTACTTGAGGCTAAGGGCAGAGGTGAGGGGATGGGGAGGGGTAGGCTTGGGCTGTGGGGGGCGTGCAGGGGAGAGGATTGGGATGTGGGGTGCAGAGAGAGTCCTCCCTACACACACTCACTTTCACTGCACCACCTAGGGCCAAGGGAGAGGCATCTCTCCAGGGCCGCAGCTCCAGTGGGCCATGCTGGGAGAGGGGTGCCGGTCCCCCCCATTACGTGTCATTTCCTCAGATGCCTGAAGGGACCATAACTGAAAAGAGAGGGGACAGACATAGGGAGCATGGCACTTGCATTCAGAAGGCGGCAGGGCGCGGGGGGAGGAGGGGATGGCTGTTACTAGACATGTTGTGTATTTGTTTCCCAGCGAGTCTGGGATGTTTCCATTGGGGGCAAGTCTCCTGCTGTGACCACGTTCAAAGGGGCTCCATGGGTTTTGTTCTGGCGGGAGGGGCAGGGCAGGGCCAGTTGGCGGGGGGGTGACAAACTCACTGGGTTTCTTCCCAGCAGGGCAGAGCCAGAGAGTCCCAGCACGTGTCTGCAGGGGCAGAGCCTTTCGGGGGGGGCAACAGGGACTCAGGCCCCTTCTGACACCTCCCCCATCGCCCCTCTTGCCCAACAGGCCAAGGAGACACGTCGAGAGTTCGCTCCAGAGCGCCCGTCTGCCAGGGGCCAGGGCCGGGCAATGGCCGGGATGGAGCCGGCTCAGGTAGGGGGTTTAGGGCGCTGCTTGGCGGGGGGATGGAGGGAGGGACAGGGAGGAGACAGTGGAATAAAGCTGCTGAGTTTCTGAGCAGGCCCATGGGCAGGGTGTGGCCGCGCCCCCATTTCTAACCCAGCCCCCCCTTGGGCAGTGCTGGGTAAATGGCCTAGACTCCCAATGCTGGGACCTGAGCCCCCAGCCAGAGGTTGCTGGGAAACACAAAGGGAAGCTGCCGGGATTCCTGTCCCTGCCTGTGGCTCAGAGCTCGGCTTCCACCTCAGCCTCTGGCTAGCAGGTGTGTGGCCAGGGAGAAGTAGGGATGTGAAGGACTAGTTGACTACCCGATAAGCACCAGGATAGTTGTGTAATCATAAAACCATAGAGCTGGAAGAGACCTCAGAAGGTCATCAAGTCCAGCCCCCTGCTCCAGGCAGGACCAATCCCAACGAAATCAACCCAGCCAGGGCTTTGTCAAGCCGAGACTTAAACACCTCTAGGGATGGAGACTCCACTACTTCCCTAGGGAACCCGTTCCAGTGCTTCACCACCCTCCTACTGAAGTAGTTTTTCCTAATATCCAACCTGGACCTCTCCCACCACAACTTGAGACCATTGTTCCTTGTTCTGCCATCTGTCACTACTGGGAACAGCCTCTCTCCATCCTCTTTGGAACCTCCCTTCAGGAAGTTGAAGGCTGCTATCAAATCCCCCCTCACTCTTCTCTTCTGCAGACTAAAACCCAAATCCCTCAGTCTCTCCTCATAGGTCATGTGCTCCAGCCCCCCAATTGCTCCCATGGCCCTTGTTGCCTGTATCAGATAGAGGCAGCAGGGGCAGAGGAGAAAAGGAGGGGGGGGAGACTTCAAAGTGGCAGCATCTCACAGAGCCCCAGGATCAGCTCCCCAGGCTCTGCACAGTGCTGCCGGTTTGAAATGCCGCACGGAGCCCCCAGCTGACCCCGGGCTTCGGTGCTTTCGCCTTTGAAATGTAGCAGCAGCCATACGAATATTGCTACACTCCAAAAGAGGAGGTGCCCTATCGAATATTGGATTAGTCAATTACCCAGTACTTAGCATCCTTAACGAGAAGGCCCTTATCCTCTGCTGAGGGGGATGAGAATGTCTCTGCCCATCCCCAGAAGCCTCCTGGCTGCTCTAAATAGGCTTGGGATGGGATTTTACAAGTATTGTGGCTGGGGCTGCAGGCAGTGGGTGAGGGACTCTTGTTGTTGCAGATGCGGGTGACCTTCGAGGAGGTGGCTGTGTATTTCACCCAGGGGCAGGGGGCGCTGCTGGGCCCCGCTCAGAGAGTCCTCTACAGGGACGTCATGCAGGAGAACTACGAGGCGGTGACCTCGCTGGGTAAGGGCGTCCTGGCCCCTCGGGGATTAGGAGCCGTGGGGACTGCGTGTCCGACACGGGTCAGGTTCTTCCCTGCTCAGGTGGCCTGGACAGGAATGGGTTCCATGGGCACAGCTGCCGGGCGAGAGCGACTTGCATCTCCGTGCCCTGTGCAGTGAGACCAGGGTGTCAAACCCTAATGGACGTGCTAAATCATCCCCACCCGGCCCCTCTAGATTTCAAGGCGGAGGGGCCATGTATACTCCTGTCTGTGTTGTTTCTCACTCACGACCAATTTAACTGAAGAGCTGTAAGTATCAGCAAGGCCCCAGACTGCCCAGATCCTGGGAAATCCTAGTGAGGGCGTCACAATTCCTCTTCCCTCCCCACACGTCTGCCTCTCCCCAGGGGGCTCAGTGACCATGTTCCCATCCTCTTGGGTTGCACATTCCCCAGCAGAGCCCAGGGGCAGGTTCCACTCACGGAATGTCCCTTGGGACAGACGCTTTCCCCACCCTCTACGCGCCCTGATCTGCTCTGATTTCACCCCCTGTGCAGGGTTTCCCGTTCCCAAACCTGAGCTGATCGCCCGGCTGGAACGAGGGGAAGAGCCCTGGGTGCCCGATCGCCAGGCCAGGGAGGAAAGAGAGATCCTGAGAGGCTCCCGCACAGGTGAGGACTGACACAGAAACCAGCTAGTGAATGAAGGAAAAAGTTAAGAGTCCCAAAAATGAAGTATCAGTAATTGCCCTCAGGACTTCCTCCTTTTATGCAGGCAGGGTCTTGTCAGCAGATATTGTTCATGGTTTCTCACCAGTCCTATTACCTGCAGGACCTTCCTTCCCTTTGAGTGTTTGTGTGGGAAGAGGTGGGAAGATTCAGTTGCTCATTCTGTACAACTTCAGTGTGTTGGGTTCACCTTGGTGCTGTTCCTCTTTCTCCCCAGCTCAATGACTCCTGCCTCTTTTTCTCTCTCCCAGCAGGTGTTCAGACAGTGCATATAAAGGAGGAAGAGTCTCAATATGAGGAAGATCCAGGGGAAATGGAACCGCAGGCGACCTTTGTGGGAAGAGCTGAAGAGAATGTTTCCCAGTGCCTGGAACAGGGAGAAGCCTGGGGAAATTGGCCCAGGCCGGACAGGCTGCTGGAAAATAACCCAAGTGAGCAAATGGATGAACCTGTTAAATGCGGAGAAGGACACAAGGATCCCACAACCCAGCAGACAAAGCCCAAGGAAGAGAAACACCAGGAATGGCTCGGTTATGGGAAGGGATTTATTGTGAGCCCAGAGCTAATTTCAGTGCAGACAGTAGGTGCTGGGGAGAAACCCCTTCAATGCTTGGACCATGGGAAAAGCATCAATAGCAGCTCAGATCTTAATAGTGGCAGTAGAAGCCAAATGGGAAAGAGAGGCTCTCGGTGTCCCAAGGGAGGGAACGGTTTGAATTGGAAGTCAGCACAGGTGACACATGAGAGAAGCCGTACAGAAAAAAACCCCAGTAAATGTGTCGCGTGTGGGAAATGTTTCAAAGGGAGATCAGCTCTGATTAAACATCAAGCCGTCCACCCAGTAGACAGTCCCCATAAGACTTCAGGTTGCGGAAAAAGTTTTCTTCAGAGCTCGGTCCTCCTTAAACCTCAAGCGGTGTGCTCTGGAGAGAGACCCTATAAATGCTCAGACTGTGGGAAAAGTTTCAAATGGAAATCTGCCCTTGTTTCACATCAAAAAACTCACACAGGAGAGAGACCCCATCAGTGCTTAATCTGTGGAAAAAGTTTTACACGGAAGTCATCCCTTGTTTTACATCTGAAAATCCATACAGGGGACAGACCCTATAAGTGCTTAGACTGTGAGAAAAGTTTCATACAAAGGTCCGACCTCGTTAAACATCAGGCCATCCACACGGGAGAGAGATCCCATAAATGCTTGGAATGTGAGAAAAGTTTCACAGAGAGGTCATCTCTTCTCTCTCATCAGGCAATCCACACTGGAGAGAAACCCTATAAGTGCTTGGAGTGTGGGAAAGGTTTCATATGGAAGGCATCTCTTGTTTCACACCAGGCAGTCCACACAGGAGAGAAACCCCATAAGTGCTTAGACTGTGGGAAGAGTTTCATATTGAGGTGTGAACTTATTAAACATCAGGCAGTCCACACGGGAGAGAGACCCTATAAATGCTTGGAGTGTGGAAAATCTTTCAATTGGAAATTCAAACTTGTTAATCATCAGGCAGTCCACACAGGAGAGAGACCACATAAGTGCCTGGAGTGTGGAAGAAGTTTCATACGGAGGAGAAACCTTCTTAAACATCAGGCCGTCCACACAGCAGAGAGGCCTCATAAGTGCTTGGAGTGTGGAAAAGCTTTCAGATGGAGATTTGATCTTGTTAACCATCAGGCAATTCACACAGGAGAGAGACCACATAAGTGCTTGGAGTGTGGGAAAAGTTTCATACGGAGGATCGACCTTGTTAAACATCAGGCAAGTCATACAGGAGAGAGACCCCATCGGTGCTTAGACTGTGGAAAAACATTCATTCATAAATCAAACCTAAATCAACATATGGCAGTCCACACAGGAGAAAAACCCCACAAGTGTGTCGATTGTGGGAAAAGTTTCCTACAGAGGTCATCCCTTGTTTTACATCAGAAAATCCACACAGGAGATAGACCCCATAAGTGCTTGTACTGTGGAAAAGGTTTCATAAGGAAGTCAGCGCTTACTCAACATCAGGCCATCCACACAGGAGAGGGATCCCACAAATGTTTAGACTGCGGAAAAAGATTCATATATAGGTCAAACCTCAATCAACATCTGGCAATGCACTCAGGAGAAAGACCCCACAAGTGCTTAGAGTGTGGGAAAAGTTTCAAAAGGAAGACAGAGCTTATTCAACATCAGGGAATCCACACAGGAGAGAGACCCCACAAGTGCTTGGAGTGTGGGAAAAGTTTCACACTGAGGGCAGCCCTTTTTACGCATCAGAAAATCCACACAGGAGAAAGACCTCATAAATGCTTAGACTGTGGGAAATGTTTCATACAGAGGTCAGACCTTGTTTTGCATCAGAAAATCCACACAGGAGAGAGACCCCATCAGTGCTTAGACTGTGGGAAAAGCTTCATAAGGAGGTCCGACCTCAGTAACCATCAGTTAATTCACACAGGTGCCAGAAACAATAAGTGTTAAGCCGTGAAAAGTCTTTCACATAGAGGTCTGACATTCTTCAACAACAGGCAATGCACATAGGAGAGAGAGCTCATAAGTGCTTAAGGCAGTAGAAAAAAATTTCATATGGAGGTCAGCCCTGGTTTCACACAGGAAAATCCACACAAGAGAAAGATCGCATAAGAGTTCCAACTGGAAAAGGTTCATGTGGCTCTCAACTATTCTTGGTCATTAGGCCATCCGCACAGGAGAGAGACCTCACCTGTGTTTAAACTGTGCAAAAAGTTTTATATAGAGTCAGAGCTTTGTAAACATCAAGTACTCCACAGAGAAGGGAGACCCCATAGGCTCTGGGAATATGGGAAATTGTTTCACTCTAAGGGTGTGTCTGGCCTACAGAGTTTTTTTCGAAAAAAGTGGCCTTTTTTCGTAAAAACTTCACCTGCGTCCAGACTGCTGCTGCGTTCTTTCGAAATTAAATTGAAAGAATGCCGCGGGTTTTTTGACAGCAGTAAACCTCCTTTTACGAGGAATAACACCTTTTTCAAAAAAGTTATTTTGAAGAAAGGCGTGTGTGGACGCGGGGAAACTGTTTTTTCCGAACAAAAAGCCTCCAGGAAAAAGCCCTGGTGGATACACTAGCTATATTCCTCGCACCTCTATTGTTCCTGTCAGCAGCCATGTTTTAAAGGCACAGGCATCCGGGCAGCTGTTTGTGTCAGGAAGCCAGCCACACCGCACGGCTCTTCCTGTCACAGTGTGACCCAGCCATGTCACAGCCCCAAGACCCCCCCTGGCCCTTCCAGGGAGACGGTCGAGGACCCACTCGGGCACCAGCATGGTCAGGGCCATAGATCAAGATTCTGCTTGAGCTCTGATCGGAGGAGGAATCCTTGCAGGCCCTCCAGTTGTGCTGCAGGAATGTGGACATTTATGGGTGCTTGGCCCAGGGACTGGCCAGGAGAGGGCAGCACCCCCGCACCTCAGACCAAATGCAGGCCAAGCTGAAAGAACTGAGGCAGGGGGTGCGCCAAGGCCTGAGATCAGAACTCCTACGATCTGGATCACATTCTGGGCGTTGGGGAAGCCCAGGCTCCATTACCGGAGCATAGAGTTGAGCAACCCCAGCAGCAGCAGTTAGGAGAGACAGGAGAGTGTCAGCTGGAGCTGGAGGAAGAGGACAACGACACAGTGACCCTGATCCCGAAGCCGGTCCCCCAGGCTCCAGAGGCCGCCTAGGCATCTTCGGACACCGGGGAGGGAACATCAGGCGAGTGCTGTGAGGTTGCGCCACACGCAGGGCAGGGGAGGCGGGTACCCAGTGGCCGATGCGCGAGCGACACGTGTAATGCTCAGCTTGGATAGCGTGCAGCTAGCCGTGCACGTGCAAACACGTACAGAGCAGTGTGCGGCACATGCGTGTGCGAGACGTGGTGCCGGGAGCCTTTCCCGGAACACACAGGGACGGGTTGGCAGTGTGCGGGGGAGGGGGACATATGGTCCCATTGGCACTTTGGGGGCCCTATGATGCTACGGCTGCTGCCCAGCTCACACGTAGTGTTACTTACAGACTCTCTGGGTCCCCTGTCTGAAGGAGAGTTCCTTAAAGCAAAGGCATGCCCTCGGGGACAGCGGGTGCATGCATGAATGATTGTCTCTTCCTGTTTTCCTCCACAGCCGGACCACCCACGCTAGAGGGTCGCAACATGCCAGCCCCACCACCATCCCGGACACATGGCACCCGCAGGCACTGGCGTCTCTACACAGACACTATAAAACAACGTGGAGTGGCCCTGCAGGAACTTAACAAGACTCTGCAAAAGAGGGCACAGGCAGAGGCCGTGTGGCACAAACAGCTGCTGGACGAGCTTGTCCAGCAGCGGACTTGCATCTGTCCCTGGTACCCGCTTCTCCTGCACGCCATGACTTTGCTCCTCCAAACCCCCGCTTCCCCCTTTGTACCCCCTCTCCCTCGGCGCTCCCAGACCCCATTCCTATCCAGCACACTACTATCTCTCGCCCCACCCGATCCCAAGACCATGGAGGTCCCCGGACGCAAGGCGGCAGGAGACTGTGGTCAGGAAGCACCGTGTGATTAGAACCCCCTCCTGTCTCTGTTTTACAGCCCCCCCGTCCAGGTTTTCAGCCCCCTCCCCCGCCCAGTTACAGAAAGTTGTGTTCATGTCACAAAACATTTATTTTTTAATAAAAACTTTGCTTTAGCAGAAAACTGTACAATGACAATAACGAGGTATATTTTAGCAACATTTAGCAATTTTTAGTTATTGATATTGATTAAAATATAACACGAATTTTTGTTTACAAACAAAACCTGGTGTTTCTCTCTTATTTCTGGAAAGAGGGTCAGGATGAGGGTTGTGGAGGGAAAGGTATTGGTGGGCCAGGCCCGAGCCTGCATAGGGGAAGCTATGGGGAGAGTCATTGGGCTCCTGAGAATCTCTCCTTCAGGGCCTCTCGGATGCAAAAGCCAGACTGGTGAGCCTGGCGGATGGTAGCTGTCCGGGGCTGCTCGAATTGTGTCCCCTCGCCATCAGGAACATTATTAAGGACCCAAAAGTAAACTATTCCACTGCATAGGAATGATCAGAAGTATGGCAAGAGACCACCTTGGTTTAACCAGGAGATCTTACATGATCAAACAATCAAAAAGGAGGTGTATAAAAAATGGAAACATGGTCAAAGTACAAAGGCTGAATATAAGCAAATAACACAGGTTTATAGGGTCAACATTAGAAAGGCGAAAACCCAAAGGGCGCATCTACAGTACAGCATTATTTCGAATGACGCACGTTATTGCAAAATAAGGGGAACATCCACACAGGAAGGCTGCTATTTCAAAATTATGTTGATATAGTGGGCGTCTTATTCCAAAACCGTCACCCCATATTTCACGAGGATTAACGCCTCTTTCGAAATTGTTCTTTCAAAATAGGGTGGACGCCAGCGCTGTGCTTATTTCGGAATAATTGGCCTCCAAGGCTTCTTACAGCTGCCCTAGTGGCCACTCTGTCCACTCACATCAAAACTCTATGGTTTCCCTTCCCCTGCAGCCTTTAAAGGTGCAGGCAGAAGGGAAGGTGTTTGTGGCACCACACCGACCCTACCAGTCCCATGCTACACAGCAAGAACTTTCCCTGCTGCCATGAGCGACTCCAGCACTCCCACTGAGCCCCTCCCCACCATGGCTGCAAGCACTCCGGCAGCCAGCTCCAAAGCCCCAGGCCAGGGGCAGAAGAAGAAGGCTCCTTCCTGGTCCGATGTGGAGATCCTGGATCTCATTTAGGTCTGGGGAGAGAAGGCTATTCTCCAGGATCTCCGCACCAGGTGCAAGAATATCAACATCTTCAGAAGGGCCACATGCACATCCAGGAGTAGGTGCGCTTGAAAATAAAAGAACTCAGGCAGGTCCTACACCAAGGCCAGGGCACAAAGTTCCCAATCAAGATTGGCATCCCAGACCTGCCGCTACTTTGAGCAGCTGTATCATATCCTGCGGGGGAAGGGGGGGGAGTTAATCCCTTCCCCTCTTCCCCCCCCCCCCCCATTGTTGGCTGTGGCCTGGAGATGCCCATCGTCAGCCTTCAGGAGGGCAGGGCTGTGGAGGAGAAGGAGGAGGAGGAACCAGACAGGACACGATGCCATACATCTAGGAGATCATCATCCCAGGATGTCTCCCAGAGTTTGGACGATCCCAGGAAAGGCCCATCAGATGAGTTCCATTACTTTCTCTAGAAAGGCAGTCGGAGGTGTGCTGCGGCAAACAACAGAATTCAAAATGGCCACTCTTAAAGGAGCAGGCGATCTTTTTTTTTTCTCAGTAACTTTTCCCTCCACCCTTTTTTTTTTTTTTTTTTTACACTCAACAAAAAATTCTTAGTGTTCCCCATAAAAGAAAAAAATTGTTTGGTGTTCCTTGGTCTTAAAAAGTTTAAGAAACACTACTCTAGATACATGTGGGGTTCTTCTGAGCCTGGGGCTCATGCGACAGCCTGTTATTTTGAAAGAAACCCCTTTGTTCAAAATAACCTTACTCCTCAAAAAACGAGGCTTAATTTAATTTGAAAGAAAAAGGGGTTTCTTTCAAAATAATCGTATCTACATGGAGTTCTTTATTTCAAAATCGGGTATTTCGAAACAATGGCGGTCCACAATTATGCAAATGAAGTGCAGGAAATTCAAATCCATGCTTCGTTTGCAATTTCGCTCATCTGCATTTGCATTCCTCTCTCGGAAGAGGAATGCAATGTAGACATACCTTGGGTTTTTCTCTGTTCCAAAAGGTGATTTGGTGCCATAGTTGGATATGAGAGGAGTGTGACAGGATGTAGTGCAGATGTACAGAGGGCATCATGAGACAAAATGTTCATTTGCCAGAATGGCCCTTTTCAATTTCACCTTTTCTACCCCGTCTCAGCTGCTTTGGTTTGGTTTTTTTTAAATGTTGACAATGGCAGTGATCAATCTCCATCAGTCCAGACTCTGAGGAAGCATCATTAGCAGTTGCAATTTGCCCTAAAGAGCTTTTACCATTACACACTCTGTCTATGTCTACACTAGAGGGTTTTGCGGGCAGAGTATGCTAATGAAGTGCTCATTAGCATTTGTTGCGCTGTCATTAGCATATTCTCTGCCCGAGGCTTTTTGCGCAAGAGGTTTTTGCACAAAAACAAGCAGCATAGACAGATCTGTTTTGCGCAAAAACTTTCTTTTGCGCACGATCCTTATGCCTCAAAACCTTCTAGTGTAGACGTAACCGCTGCATTTTCCAGTCCCGCCCCCATACTTAGCATTGGCACCCTTGACAGGGTCATCATCCTCTGAGCTCCCAGTAACAGCATTCACACCAAAGGGGGTAGCATCGGGGTATGTTTAGCTAGACTCAGACAACTGCCCAGAGTCACACACACACCCCTTCACAAATCTCCCTGTTAGTTCCAGGTAACACAAAAGAGTCACATTCATACTGGTTTGGGGGCTGATTGATGACATCAACCTAATATCTGCCTCATTACAATCAAAGCACTTTCCAACACTGTTATATATTGGTCTTCCAGAAGGATACAGCCTCTCCTCTTCTTCCCTTTCTGTTTTGATTTTAAGCTTACATCTGGCAACTTTCTCCGCAGCTATCCTGCCTCTTGTTCCATTTGCCTTTCCTGGGCTTTTGTAACAGGGCAGGCCAAGTCCTGTAGCTAGACAGGGTCATAGAGAAGTCCTCCAGACTGGCTAGAGGAGCTTGGAAGAAAGCAGCCAATCAGGGGCCAGAAAGGACTACATAAGAAGATGCAGTGCTGACCTGAAGGAGAGAGGACGAGGGATAACTGGCCTGACGGAGCGTCCCTGTGGGGAAAGCTGCTTAGAGACTATGAACTGGATGAGAGAGTCCTGCGCTAAGGGCAAAGGGAGCTGTCTCCAGCAAGGGGAGCCCTGGGAGCACCACTCTTGATGGAAGAAGGGCAACAACCTAAGAGACGTGTCTGGATTCAGAGACGGTCCACAGAGGGCACCCTTGTTAGAGGTGAACCCTGGCAGGGGTTGTGATTTCACACAGGAGCGAGCCACAAGGCTTTTAAAGAGACAGAGCAAACACACTCAACCAGACAGGGGTGCTCGCCGGGGCAGAGGGGGGAGAGGAAGGGAAGCAGGGGTGCCAACCCTGTTCCAGCTTTTCTTTCAGTGCTTTTGCGGAAACGCGTCTGTGCCAATCTCGATGCTCTTTTCCGAAAATGCTTTTAACGGAAAACTTTTCCGTTAAAAGCATTTCCGGAAAATCATGCCGGTCTAGACGTAGCCTCGTTGTTTTTTAAGTTTATCCTGTACAAACAAACTTGGCTGCTTGTGAATCATTTTGTGATCTGTGACAGTAAAATTTTTCTTAGCACTAACATGACAGTGGACTGGACGACTTGATTTTAGTTTTGTTTGAAATATTTTATGAACTCTAATAATAAAAGTCTTGACTCCCCCATGAACAAAGAGAAATAATTATTTAAACCTTTTAGCCAGCATGTTGTGGTGTAGAAAGTGGTGCAGTCAGCGAATTGAAGTGACCGGGTGGTTTATGCAAAACGTGGTATCTGTTGGTAATCGGCAGGTATGACTTGAATTTGCATAAATCCGAAAACTCTGCAAAATAGGGCGGAGATTGGAGAAAATAGAGTCCGCGCGGACCCACTCTGAGGCCACCAACATCCCCCCCAGTCTGGCTGCTCCCGAGGGGTCTGTGAGCGGGGCAGAGCCAGGCGCAGGGGCGCAGCGCAGCGCGGATGGCGGGTGTCTCGCTAGGACCCAGCAGCAGCAGCAGCAGCAGCAGGCGCGGGGGGAGCGATCGCTGGCTCCGGCCCGGCCGCAGGAAGCGACTCGCCGCCGCTGCTCGCGGGGACTCTGGGGCCAGGCTCCGGGCCGGATCCCCGAGCCCCGGCGGAGGCTGCTGCGGGGCCCCGGAGCCTCTCTCCCCGGGCAGCGCCCCCAGCCCGGCCCGGCCCAGCCCCTGCCCCAGGGCGGGCAGCGCTTGGGGGGCAGGTAAGAGAGACCCCCCGGGAGCGGCGCCCCGGTGCCCCCGGGCTGCAGGAGGCGGCTCTTTCCCCAGCGCGGGGCTCAGAGATGCTGCTGCGGGGGATTCAAAGGGGCTCGGTGGGTTTTCTTCTAGCGGGAGGACCGGGGAAGGGAGGCAGGAGCCGGGCAGGGGCAAAACTGACTGGGATAGGAGAGGGAGGGGCCCAGGGGCAGAGAAGGGCTCTGGGCACTGCTAGCTGGGGGGCTGTTGTGGGTGCCAGGCAGCCTCTTTGTGGTCCCAGCTGCCCTCTGGGTGGTGCCCACGGTAGTCTCACACCCAGATGCCAGCCCCTCGGCATGTGAGTCTCCCCCTGGGGAAACTGAGGCACACACAGTGCTCAGAGAAACGTTTAGAATGTTCCCGCTTCGTCACACTCCACTGAGACCGGCCCCGGGGGCAGTTTGCGCAGGGGCTGGAAGCAGCCCCGGGCTCTGCCAGCATCGGCGCGGAGGCTGCTGCTGATGGAGAGACCTGGGGAAGGGTCCAGAGCCAGGCAGGAGAGTGAGGCTGGGCCCTTTCAGGGACCGGCGGAGGAGTGGGTCCCAGGTGGGGAGGGGCTCCCAATGTGTCTGAGAGTCCCAGGGCTGCTGCCCTTGGCAGGGACCCAGCCCGGTTCAAAGCTGTGCCAGTGGCTGATTGGCCTAAAACAGGGGTGGGCTCCATGCAGCCCATGTGTGGAATCCGGCCCATGTAATACTTTGGCTGCTTTCTATAAACATCCTGCTCCCCTTGCTGCCGAATGTCCCGGCAGTAGGATCCTATTTACATGGCTCCCAGAATTGGTGCTACCCCAGGCAGGAGCTAGAGCTACGAGCCCTTTAAATACCCGCAGCAACCTCCGGGCAGCTGCCCAGCCATGTGATAGCAAATGGGGCCGGGAGCTGTGAGCCCTTCGCTGTGCTTTTCCTTCAAAAACTCCAGCTCCAGACAACGCTAGGGGGAAGCCTAGTCCCCAGCCCCGCCCCTTGCACCCCAGACCCCGCCTCTTCTGGCGGGTGCAGCCAGCCCATGACCATGTGCCAAAATTCATTAAGGGCCCCCCGGCTGAGAAAATCATTGCCCAGTCCGGCCGAATGAGAGCCAAGGCCCATGTCCATGGGACACTCACCATGGCTCCCTTGGAGCGGGAGGATGAAGGAAAGGGGCAGGGGAGAGACTGGAAAGGGCAGCAGGAGCAACAAGTCAGGAGAAAGGCATCCAACCCTGCCTGGATCCATCCCTGCAGCCCCTGGGCAGCCTGCCTCTCCGGGAAACCAGGAGGCGCTGAGAGAGGAAAAGAACATAAGAGCAGCCATACTGGGTCAGACCAAAGGTCCATCCAGTCCAGTATCCTGTCTTCTGACAGTGGCCAATGCCAGGTGCCCCAGAGGGAGGAAACAGAACAGGGCATCGTCAAGTGCTCCCTCTCCTGTCACCCATTCCCAGCCTCTGACAAACAGGCCAGGGACACCATTCCTACCCATCATGATTACTAGCCATTGATGGACCTCACCTCCATGAATGTATCTAGTTCTTTTTTGAACCCTGTTAAAATCCTGGTCTTCACAACATCCTCTGGCAAGGAGTTCCACAGGTAAACTTTGCATTGTGTGGAAATAATCTTCCTTTTGTTTGTTTTAAACCTGCTGCCTATTACTTATATTTGGTGACCCCTAGTTATTATGGGAACTAGTAAATAACTTTTCCTTATTCACTTCTACCAGACCTGGCTTGATAACATAGGCCTCTATCATAACCTTCCCCCCCCCCCCCCAAGTCTCCCCTTTTCTAAAATGAAAAGTTCAAGTCTTTTTAATCTCTCTTCATATGGGACCTTTTCCAAAACACTAATAATTTTTGTTGCCCTTTTCCAAACCTTTTCCAATGCTAATATATCTTTTTTGAGATGAGGTTACAACATCTGTACACACTAGTCAAGATGTGGGCGTCCCATGGTTTTCAATAGAGGCAATAAGATAGTTTCTGTCTTATTCTCTATCCCTTTTTAATGATTCCTAACATTCTGTTTGCTTTTTTGGCTGCCGCTGCACATGGAGTGGATGTTTTCAGGGATGACTCCAATCTCTCTTAAGTCGTTGTAGTTAAATTAGCCCCCAGTTAACCTCTATTTGGGTGGGGGAGGGAACACTAGCTGGGGAGACACAACACTGGGGGGAGGGAGCACAGCCCAAAATGGCTCCTTAGATTCTGCTGTTTCCCCAGCTCGGAGCTCAGAGATGCTGCTACAGGTGGATTCAAAGGGGCTCGGTGGGTTTTGTCCTGATGGGAGGGGCCGGGCTGGGGGGAACAAACTAACTGGGTTTCTTCTCATAGGACCAAACCAGAGAGTCCCAGCGTGTGTCTGCAGGGGCAGGGCCTGGGGGGACTTGGGGTGCAACAGGGACTCAGGCCCCTTCTGACACCTCCCCCATCGCCCCTCTCGCCCGACAGGCTGAGGAGACACGTCGAGAGTTCGCTCCAGAGCGCCCGTCTGCCAGGGGCCGGGCAATGGCCGGGATGGAGCCCACTCAGGTAGGGGGTTCAGGGAGCTGCTGGGCGGGGGAGGGAGGAGACAGGGTGGGATGAAGCTGCTGAGTTTCTGAGCAGGCCCATGGGCAGGGTGTGACCGCGCCCCCATTTCTAACCCAGGCCCCAGCCCCAATGCTGTGACCTGAGCTCCCAGCCAGAGGTTGCTGGGAAACACAAAGGGAAGCTGCCGGGATTCCCGTCCCTGCCTGTGGCTCAGAGCTCGGCTTCCGCCTCAGCCTCTGGCTAGTAGGTGTGTGGCCAGGGAGAAGGCCCTGCCCTCTGTCTGCTGAGGGGGACGAGGACGAGGATTTCTCTGCCCATCCCCTGAAGCCTCTTGCCTGCTGGAAACAGGCTGGGGATGGGATTCTACTTCTCCCGCCCTCTCAGAGTTATTTTTCCCCATAACGACTGGAATTGTGGCTGGGGCTGCAGGCAGTGGGTGAGGGACTCTTGTTGTTGCAGATGCGGGTGACCTTCGAGGAGGTGGCTGTGTATTTCACCCCGGGGCAGGGGGCGCTGCTGGGCCCCGCTCAGAGAGCCCTCTACAGGGACGTCATGCAGGAGAACTACGAGGCGGTGACCTCGCTGGGTAAGGGCGTCCTGGCCCCTCGGGGATTAGGAGCCGTGGGGTCTGCGTGTCCGACACGGGGCAGGTTCTTCCCTGCTCAGGTGGCCTGGACAGGAATGGGTTCCATGGGCACAGCTGCCGGGGGAGAGCGACTTGCATCTCCGCATCCTGTGCAGTGAGACCAGGGTGTCAAACCCTAATGGACGTGCTAAATCATCCCCACCCGGCCCCTCTAGATTTCAAGGCGGAGGGGCCATGTATCCTCCTGTCTGTGTTGCTTCTCCAGCCGTGGGGAGGGCTCTGGGCTCTGCAGGTTTAGAAACAGGCAGGGGTTTAACTGCAGAGCTGTGAGTGTCAGCAAGGGCCCCAGACTGCCCAGATCCTGGGAACTCCTAGTGAGGATGTAATAGTTCCTCTCACCTCCCTACACGTCTGCCTCTCCCCAGGGGGCTCAGTGACCATGTTCCCGTCCTCTTGGATTGCACATTCCCCAGCAGAGCCCGGGGACAGGTTCCACTCACGGAATGTCCCTTGGGACAGACGCTCTCCCCACCCTCCACGCGCCCTGATCTGCTCTGATTTCACCCCCTGCGCAGGGTTTCCCGTTCCCAAACCTGAGCTGATCGCCCGGCTGGAACGAGGGGAAGAGCCCTGGGTGCCCGACCTCCAGGCCGGGGAAGAAAGAGAGATCCCGAAAGGCACCTGCACAGGTGAGGACTGGCACAGAAACTAGCTGCTGAATGAAGGAAATGTTAAGAGTCCCAAAAATGAGGTGTCGGTAATTGCTTTCGGTACTGCCTCATCTCATGAAGGGCTGGTGTAGTCCAGCTGATATTCCTCATGGTTTTCCACCAGGCCTGTTACCTTCAGGAGTTTCCTTCCCTGTGAGTGTGTGTGTGTGGGAAGCAGAAAAACAATCCAATTGCTTTTTCTGTGCAATTTTAGTGTGTTGGGTTTTCCCTTGGTGCTGTTCTTCTTTCTCCCCACCTCAGTGACTCCTTCCTTGATTCTCTCTCTCAGGAGGTGACAGGACAGCGAATGAGAATAAAGAGGGTAATCAAAAGCAGGAAGTTTCTGTGGAAATAGAACCGCAGGCAACATTTGTGGGAAGAGCTGAAAGGAATTTTTCCCAGTGCTTGGAACAGAGAGAAGCCTGGGGAAATTGGCACAGGCCCGAGAGGCTGCTGGGAAACCACATAAGTGAGCAAATGGATGAATCTGTTAAATGTGGGGAAGGACTCAAGGAAAAGAAACTGATGATACATGAGACAAGCCACATAGGAGAGAGACCCTATAAGTGCTTAGACTGTGGGAAGAGTTTCGTAAAGAGGTCATGTCTCACTAAACATCAGGCCGTCCACACAGGAAAGAGACCACATAAGTGTTTAGACTGTGGGAAAAGTTTTAAAAGAAGATCTGCCCTTGTTTTACATCAGAAAATCCACACAGGAGAAAGACCCCAGAAGTGCTTGGACTGTGGAAAAAGTTTCTTACAGAAGTCAGCCCTTTTTATGCATCAGAAAATCCACACAGGAGAACGACCCCATACATGCTTAGACTGTGGAAAATGTTTCATCCAGAGATCAGACCTCAATAAACATAAGGCAATCCACTCAGGAGACAGGCCCCATAAGTGCTTAGACTGTGGGAAAAGTTTCAGATGGAAGTCAGCCCTTGTTTCACATCAGAAAATCCACACAAGAGAAGGGAAACCCAGTCAGTGCTTAGACTGTGGAAAAATATTCATTCAGAGGTCAGACCTTATTATTCATCAGGCAGTCCACCTAGAAGAGAGACCCCATAAATGCTTGGACTGCGGAAAGAGCTTTATGTGTAGGTCAAACCTCGTTCAACATCAGAAAATCCACAGAGGAGAGAGACCTCACAAGTGCTCAGACTGTGGAAAAAGTTTCATACGACGGTCTTCTCTTGTTAAACACCAAGCAATCCACACAGGAGAGAAACCCCATAAGTGCCTGGACTGTGGGAAAAGTTTCATACATAGGTCAGATGTTGTTAAACATCAGGCTATCCACACAGGGGAGAGACCCCACACGTGCTCCTACTGTGGAAGAAGCTTCAAGTGGAACTCGTCCCTTCTTAGTCATCAGGCAAGCCACAAAGGAGAGAGACCTCATCACTGCTTAGAGTGTGGAAAAAGTTTCATACATAGGTCTGCTCTTGTTAAACACCAGGCAATCCACACAGGAAAGAGACCCTATAAGTGCCTGGACTGTGGGAAAAGTTTCATACATAGGTCAGATGTTGTTAAACATCAGGCCATCCACACAGGAGAGAGACCTCACAAGTGCTCCGACTGTGGAAAAAGTTTCGTACAGAGGTCAGCCTTTGTTATGCATCAGAAAATCCACACAGGAGAGAAACCCCATCAGTGCTTAGACTGTGGAAAATGTTTCCTACGGAGGGCAGATCTCAATAAACATCAGGCAGTCCACTCAGGAGACAGACCCCATAAGTGTTTAGTCTGTAGAAAAGGGTTTACGATTAGGTCACAGCTTGTTCAACATCAGGCAGTCCACACAGGAGAGAGATCCAATACATGCTTGCAATGTGGGGAAAGTTTCACACATAGGTCAACCCTTCTTATTCATCAAACAATCCACAATGGAAAGAGACCTCATAACTGCTTAGACTGTGGAAAAAGTTTCCTGTGGAAGTCCGCTCTTGTTTCACATCAGGCAATCCACACCGGAGAGAGACCGCACAATTGTTTAGACTGTGGAAAACGTTTCATACAGAGGTCGGACCTCAAAAAACATCAGGCAGTCCACACAGGGGTCCGACCCCATAAGTGCTTGGACTGTGAAAAAAGTTTTATACGGAAGTCCAACCTTGTTAAACATCAGGCTATCCACACAGAGGAGAGAGATCCTATAAATCCTTAGACTGTGGAAAATCTTTCATATGGAGATCATAGGGTCATAAACATTGAGCAGTTCACAGAGGAGGGAGACCCCATAAAGTTTTGGACTGTGGGAAAAGTTTCACACAAAGATTAAATGTTAACACATCAGAGGTTCTCCTTAGGAGAGAGACCCAATGGGTGATTGAAGTTTGAGGAAAGTTTCATACAGAGGTCAGACCTCGTTAAATATCTGTCAGTCCATACAGGATTTTAACTCTGAGACAGTTTGGGCTGTGGGAAAGGTTTCAGAAAGTGATCAGCCCTTCTCAACGTCAGGCTATCCACAATAAGAAACTCTGTAAGTGATCAGACTGGGATAAATTTCAGAAACGAATCAGTGTGAGACTCCCTAAATGCCTGGACTGAGAAAAAGTTTCACTCAGCAAATATTGTAACACGTGAGGTAATCCACTCAGAAGTACTTGGACTGCAAGAAAAGTTACAAAATTAGATCAGCCCTTGTTTTACATCCATGCTTGGGAGAGACCCCATAGATGCTTGGACTATTGCAAAAGTTGCACACAGAGGTCACACTTCATTAAACATGGGGGAATTCACACAGGAGCTCAACTTTTGTGACTCATGGTCAAAAAGGGTTGAGAACCTTGGAGGCTAATTGACCTAGATTAAACCTTTAGGGTACGTCTACACTGTGAGGCTTAACTCGAAATAAGCGACGCAAAGTGAGCTATGTCAATTGCGTAGCTTATTTAGAAATTGGGAGCGTCTACACAGCACTTATTTTGAAACAGAGCACTCTTCCTCTGATTTCCCTTTCTCGTACAATGAGGCTGCGTCTAGACTGGCATGATTTTGTGCAAATACTTTTAACGGAAAAGTTTTTCCATTAAAAGTATTTGCGCAAGAGAGCATCTACACTGGCATGTGCTTTTGCGCAAAATAAGTGCTTTTGTGCAAAAGCATCCGTGCCAGTGTAGACGCTCTCTTGCGCAAGAAAGCTCCGATGGCCATTTTAGCCATTGGGCTTTCTTGCGCAAGAAATTAACGTTGCTGTCTACACTGGCCTCTTGCGCAAGAATACTTGCGCAAGAATACTTGCGCAAGAGGGCTTATACCTGAGCGGGAGCATCAGAGTATTTGCGCAAGAAGCACTGATTTTGTACATTACAACGTCAGAGTTCTTGCGCAAATACTCGCGGCCAGTGTAGACAAGCGGCAAGATTTTGCGCAAAAGCAGCCACTTTTGCACAAAATCATGCCAGTCTAGACACAGCCTGAGAGTTATAGAAGTTGGAATAAGAAGTCCTCCAGCTTCACCGTATTTTGACACTATTTCAAAATAACTGCCTGCTGTGTAGACATGGACTAAGTTATTTCAGAATAGCACTAGTTATTTTGAAATAGTTCACAGGGTAGATGTAGCCTTAGAGACATGTTAGACAAGCATATATTAGAAGCTACTGCATGTTTGCTAATTAGAACTTTGAAATAGGAACTCGTAAAGAAAAAAGGAAGAACATAGTACTTACGATTAATCACCGTTAAGTTGCATGATTAACTCCAACACTGGATGTAGTTAGAAAACTGAATCTCTGTGAGTCACATTGTTAAACATTAGAATACCAGTTGAAATTTCTCAATAAATGTACATTTTTCTGCGTGTTCAAATATATTGAATCCTAACACAGCAAAGAATAGGAAGTGTACAGGACTCGCTTTATATTTTTTTCATTACAAATATTTCCACTGTAAGCATGATAAAGAAAAGAAATGGTATTTGTGACTTCACCTCCCACATGTACTATAGGGCGATTTCCTTTTCATGAAAGTATCATTTACAAAATGTTGATAATTTTTGTTACACCGCTTCAGTCCACGCCCTAAGCTGTTTATTTCTTTGTCTAGCTGGGTCATGATTATTTGGGTGGCTTGAGGGATTTCTTGCAGCTGGACATGAAGACGGAGGAGTGAGGGTGAGACAGTGAGGGGGCGGGGGAGCCTACTCGGAATGAAAAAATGCGCTTCTCTATATGGATCGATCCAATCCTCTATGATCCCAAGGATTCCCATCCACCCAGCATTCTAGCTCAGCTCTATGCCCTGGAGGACTGGGGGGGTCTATCCAGATAGTTACACCAGAAATGACGTTGTCCCGACTCTCTATTATCTTGTAACGTGGTGGGGGGAGGGAGGAGAGGGTTGTCTAATACTTCTCTGCCTTTAGAGTTGGGGGTGAGGTGCTTTGTGCGTGGTATGAAGTGTAAAGTGCTTGGGAATATACACAACAAAAAAGAGAGGTGATGTCTGGACTCAAGACTTCGAATTCCTGTTTTGCTGCACTTTGCCACTGGTAATGGAATTTTCTATTTGCTTTTTGAACAGTCCATCACAGGGCTAAACTGAGGGGCAGGTGATCCAGGTACCCCTCCAGTGCCAGGTTTGGGGCTGCAGGATGCAGGGGTCTGTTCATGTTGTTAGAGCAGTGTTTCCCAAATGGTGTTCGGTGGAACCCCGGGATTCCACAAAGTGAAAATAGGGGTTCTGCGAGAAAATTCCATTAGTCACATTTCATGATTTTAAAAACAATAATTAATATTTAACCATTTATGAAAACAATTTTCATTTGTGTTGATCTCATGACCTTGTTTAGCATTTGTTTATTATTATCCTTACTTATTTGTGGTCTGTTTTTTCAGCTCCATATATAAGACTGTTATTAGGGGTTCTGCAAAATTATTTCAAGTTTAAAAGGGTTCGGTGGCCAAATACAATTGGGAAACGTGTTAGAGTAATAAAAGTTTAACAAATGAATTTGGAGGCCCCTGGAACGCTCCTTGCCTAGGGTGCTTATGTGGTTTAGGTCTAGGCCTGGCCTCTCACACATGTCTCTGGAAAGCTGCCTGCTTTTGAAGCATGACAAAAAAAACCCCAAACAAACAAACAAACAAAACAAAAAACCCCCACTGAAATCAAAGCAAATAAACTTGCCACTAATCTGGTAACTTGGGAGTTCCAGTGCTTATATAGAACATAACAACATAAGAACGGCTGTACTGGGTCAGACCAAAGGTCCATCTAGCCCAGTATCCTGTCTACCGACAGTGGCCAGCACCAGGTGCCCCAGAGAGGGTGGACCGAAGACAATGATCAAGCGATTTGACTCCTGCCATCCTTCTCCAGCCTCTGACAAACAGAGGCCAAGGACACCATTTTATCCCCTGGCTAATAGCCTTTTATGGACCTAACCTCCATGAATTTATCCAGCTTCTCTTTAAACTCTATTATAGTCCTATAGTCCTATGCTATATGGTGCTGGTCTTCCTTCTTTCCAGTTGGGAAGTCTACTGTATATTGGAGAGAGTTTGTCATCTTTGTTTGTTCAAGAACTGCTCCTAAACGGTAAGAACTAAGACGGCTTCCTCGTATCCTAACTTAAAGCAAAGTAAGGGTTCGATTGCACCAGGACAGTAGGTTGTGCCTGGAATGGGAGTGTTTTTCATACAGCCATACAGAAAAAAAGACAGGATCACCTGTATGGCACCCTCCCATATGCATCTGGGACAGACCCAGATCCTAGCCTCCCACCCCCCCTCAGCCTCCAGGTGCCCCACCCCCAAATTTGTATGGGGACATTGTGAGCTGTTCCCGTTTGTCGAGGAGTGGAAAGGAAAGCGCACGCTTTGCTGGAGCTGCTGCAGCCATGGAGAGATGCTTCTCACCTGTCCCCAAGCTGCTGCGGTACTCTGTCCCTGGGGCAATCTGCACACCGAACCCCATCCAGAGCGATGATTTACATGAAGCAGGGACATTTTGATTATATATTCCAAGCAACAAAAATTAACTCAGCTAAGGACCTGAGCAATGTCAGGTAAATCTTCTAGGGCTGAATACAAACCTTTCCAGTAGATTCAATTGCAGGCCAGACTTGGGTTAAATCATAAACCCTTTGGGGGAGGTGAAGCTGGGAAGAAGGGCCCTGCCACCCAGGCCCTGAGGGTCTGGGGCCCCCACGGCAACATGTGTCCTGCAGCATCACCAGGGCTAGGACATGTGGACTGTGAACACATGAGCTGTGAACCACCTTACATGCCAGAGATGCGGTTTGTGCTTCCCTGTAGCCCACAGCCTGGGGCTGAGTGTTTTCCTTGAACCTTCCCTGTTTTTCCTTATTTCTCCATGCGCTGCTGTTTCATACATTGCATTGAATCTGAGCTCTGGGCAGGGAAGGGGCTGGCACAGAAGGAGCCGGTGGGGGTGGGGTCCTCTTAGTCCCTGTCCTAGTGACCCCAGCAAGCCAGGGCTTGGAGCCCCCTGGAATGCTGGGCCCCGCCTTGCCCCTATGAGCCCCCCCTTCGGGCTGGCTGCTCCCGCGGGGTCTGTGAGCGGGGCAGAGCCAGGCCCAGGGGCGCAGCGCAGCGCGGATGGCGGGTGTCTCGCTAGGACCCAGCAGCAGGAGCAGCAGGCGCGGGGGGAGCGATCGCTGGCTCCGGCCCGGCCGCAGGAAGCGACTCGCCGCCGCTGCTCGCGGGGACTCTGGGGCCAGGCTCCGGGCCGGATCCCCGAGCCCCGGCGGGGGCTGCTGCGGGGCCCCGGAGCCCGGGCTGCAGCCGGGAGGGGGAATCTCCGGCCGGGCCAGTCCCGCTGCTCCCTCCCCAGGAGCCTCTCCCCGGGCAGCGCCCCCAGCCCGGCCCGGCCCAGCCCCTGCCCCAGGGCGGGCAGCGCTTGGGGGGCAGGTAAGAGAGACCCCCCGGGAGCGGCGCCCCGGTGCCCCCGGGCTGCAGGGGGAGGGGTTGGCCCCGGGCTGCTCCCGGCGGAGCTGGCTGCGAGTCCCCGCCCGGGGCAGCAGATGCGCTGGGCTAAGAACGGGGCCCGGGCACGGCGGGGGGCGGGACACAGGAATTGGGGGCGGGGCAGAAAAGTTGCCCCGGCTGGGTTGAGCCAGCTGTGGTGGTTGCAGACACGGGGGAGGGGGCAGAGGGGGGTTTCCTCCCCACCCTGGCAGGCTCTTAACTCCCTTTTCCCGGGGCCGAGGCCTTCCAGGTGCAGGGCAGCTCTGCAGTGTCCCCTCTGGTGGCGCCTGACCCTGTGAGGAATGAATTTTGTTCTGTGCACCAGCGTGGAGGAGAGGGGTGGGGCTCATCACGTCCCTATTGGTGCACAGAACAGACTTGAGACCACACACTTAGGGGTTGGGGCCAGGGGCTTCAGCGTGTGGGAGGGGGTCAGGGCTTGGGTTGAGGATGCAGGCTGTGGCGTGGGGCTGGGGATGAGGCGTTTGGGGTGCGGAGGAGGCTCAAGGCTGGAGCAGACAGTGCTGGCAGGATAGTGTGACCCACAAAGGCCTCAGGGGCTGTCACCGCTGCCCCACATGCCAACGGGCGGGGCAGGGAGTCTGTGCCAGGCCCAGTCTGTGCAATACAAACGTGTGCCAAGGGCATCCCACACTGGCCTGGTGTGTCTGGGCTGCCTGTGGGGCCCAGCTTGTTCCAAAGCATCCAGAAAGAGAGGGGGGGCAGCTACTAGATATTCTCTGTATTTGTTTCCAAAGCGGCCGGGGATGTTTTCATTAGAGGCAAGTCACCTGGCTCCTCCTCCCCACCCCTCCACTCACCTGCTAGGAGAGGCAACCAGCGCTTGGCCGGGACATGGGGGTGTCCGACATCCCTGGGTCACAGAGTCCCAGGCCCGGTGCCCTGGGCCCGCTCTGAATGGAGCCAGGCCAAACTTGGGTGTGATATGTGTCCCATTAGGGCTCTCTTTCCCCAGGGCCAGACGTCCCCTGGGTCTGAGTTCGGAGCGTCCAGTGCCCTTTTCGCACCGTGAGCTCCCTGCCAAACAGGTCACCTGGCCTCCCCCTGCCTCTTTGTTCCCCAACCCCGTGGGCAGGCTCTTTGCAGAGGCCTGCTGCGGCCGGTTGCTCCAACCAGCCCTGTCGTCCTGGGAAAGGGGTCTGCTCTGTCCAGGCTGGAGCGCCCCAGCCCGAGATGGGTCCTGTGGTCTGGCCTGGGGCAGGAAAGCGGGCTGCCCCTGCCCCCTCTGATTAACTGTTAAGCAGTTAACCGATTAACCACTCAGATCCCTAATTAATAGTGTTAGTCATTTCTATGAAATGGGTGTAACTTTGGGTGTGTCTACACTGCACCCTGAGCTGGAAATAAGCTACGCAATTTGTGTAGCTTATTTCGAGTGTATTTTGAAAGAGCTTTTTTCATCATTTGACGCTGCCGAGACAGCACCACATTTCAAAGGAAACTGCTCCTCTGAAATGTCCCTTAATCCTCATGGAACGAGGTTTACCAGGATGTCGGAATAGTGCGTGGCTGCTGTTTTTAAAGATGTTTCGAATAATAACGGGCGCACCGTCAAGATGTGGAACAGCTATTTCGGGATACCGGAAATATCCTGAAGGAGCGCTGCAGTGTAGACATAGCCTTTATGAGCTAACGATGTCTAAAACTTTAATTATAATCTTAGGGAAATAGGGGAAATTACTTGGTTCCCCATCAAAATGGCCTACTTGGCAGTAAGAAAGACATTTGGATTTGTGACAGGATATTCCAAGGGAGCTTTTCATGGCTCACCATGCAAAACTGGCCATTTTCAGACAAGGTTCCCCTCTCTGTCGGAGTCTTCAACTTGGCCAGTGTCACCACACATGACGAAGATGATTGATTCCAGAACTTCGCTCCCTGCAGGACCTCAGAGAGGGAAAAGCCTGCAGAGCCCGAGAGTCCCAGCACGTGACTGTAGGGGCAGGGTCCGGGGGGACTCAGAGGGCGACAGAGACTCAAGCCCCTTCTGACACCTCCCCCATCGCCCCTCTCGCCCGAACAGGCTGAGGAGACACGTCGAGAGTTCGTTCCAGAGCGCCCGTCTGCCAGGGGCCGGGGCTGGACAATGGCCGGGATGGAGCCTGCTCAGGTAGGGGGTTCAGGGAGCTGCTGAGCGGGGGGAGGGAGGAGACAGGGTGGGATAAAGCTGCTGGGTTTCTGAGCAGGCGCATAGGCAGGGTGTGACCGTGCCCCTATTTCTAACCCGGCTCCCCTGGGCAGGGCTGGGAGAATGTCCCAGACTCCCAATGCTGTGATCTGAGCCCCCAGCCAGAGGTTGCTCGGAAACACAAAGGGAAGCTGCCGGGATTCCTGTCCCTGCCTGTGGCTCAGAGCTCGGCTTCCGCCTCAGCCTCTGGCTAGCAGGTGTGTGGCCAGAGAGAAGGCCCTGCCCTCTGTCTGCTGAGGGGGAGGAGGATCTCTCTGCCCATCCCCTGAAGCCTCCTGGCTGCTCTAAACAGGCTGGGGGTGGGATTCTACTCCTGCCTCCCAGAGTTTTTAACCAGTGACAACTGGGATCAGAGCTGAAAGTAAGTCCTGTGCCCTGGTGTGTTGTTCTGGCAAGAAACTGGCCAGCTGGGGCACTTAGCTGCGGTGGGAGAAGCGAGGGGTTTCTAGGGCTTCCTGCAGGCTGCCGCACTAGAAGGAGACAGCCTGGTAGGTTATAAGGGCTGGCTGGGAGGGCGGGGAGTCTAGAATCAACCCATGCAAGAGCTGTATTGTATGGGGCAGGGGTATCCCTGAGTTGTTGTGATAGGACAGTACCTATAAAAAAATATAAATTACTTCCACCTCTGGGATTGTGGCTGGGGCCGCAGGCAGTGGGTGAGGGACTCTTGTTGTTGCAGATGCGGGTGACCTTCGAGGAGGTGGCTGTGTATTTCACCCCGGGGCAGGGGGCGCTGCTGGGCCCCGCTCAGAGAGCCCTCTACAGGGACGTCATGCAGGAGAACTACGAGGCGGTGACCTCGCTGGGTAAGGGCGTCCTGGCCCCTCGGGGATTAGGAGCCGTGGGGTCTGCGTGTCCGACACGGGTCAGGTTCTTCCCTGCTCAGGTGGCCTGGACAGGAATGGGTTCCATGGGCACCGCTGCCGGGCGAGAGCGACTTGTGTCTTTGTACCCTTTCCAATCGGTTAAAAAATAATGGACATGCTAAAGTCTCTCTTCCCCTCCAGGTTTCAATCCTGTGTGCATTGATTGCCATTCACACACACAATCCTGATTTATCTTCCTTCTCGGAACTGGCTCCAGCCGTGGGGAAGGCTCTGCAGATTTAGAAATAGGCAGGGGTGTAACTGCAGAGCTGTGAGTGTCAGCAAGGGCCCCAGACTGCCCAGATCCTGGGAACTCCTAGGGAGGGCGTCACAATTCCTCTCACCTCCCCACATGTCTGCCTCTCCCCAGGGGGCTCAGTGACCATGTTCCCGTCCTCTTGGGTTGCACATTCCCCAGCAGAGCCCGGGGACAGGTTCCACTCACGGAATGTCCCTTGGGACAGACGCTCTCCCCACCCTCCCTGTATCCTGATCTGCTCTGATTTCACCCCCTGCGCAGGGTTTCCCGTTCCCAAACCTGAACTGATCGCCCGGTTAGAACGAGGGGAAGAGCCCTGGGTACCCGACCGCCATGCCGGGGAGGAAAGAGAGATCCTGAGAGGCACCCACACAGGTGAGGACTGTCACAGCATCCAGCAAATGAAGGAAAAAGTTCAGAATTCCAACCATGAGGTATCAGTAATTGCCCTTTGTTCTTCCTCCTGTCACGCAGGGCAGGGTGTAGTCCAGCTGATATTGCTCACAGTTTCCCACCAGTGCTGTTAGCTGCAGGAGTTTCCTTTCCTGTGGGTGTTTTTGTGGGAAGTGGAGAGACAATCCAGTTGCTTGGTCTGTGCAATTTCAGTGTGTTGGGTTTTCCCTTGGTGCTGCTCCTCTTTCTCTCCAACTCAGTGATTCCTGCCTGGATTGTCTGTCTCCCAGCAGGTGGCAAGACAGGGAGTGAGAATGAAGAGGGGAATCAACAGCAGGAGGTTCCTAGGGAAATGGAACCGCAAACGACCTTTGTGGGAAGAGCTGAAAGGAATATTTCCCAGGGTTTGGAACAGGGAGAAGGATGGAGAAATTGGCACAGGCCGGAGAGGCTGCTGGGAAGCCACCCAAGTGAGCAAATGGACGAATCTGTTAAATATGGGGAAGGACACAAGGATCCCACCACCCAGCAGACAAACCCCAAGGAAGAGAAACACCATGAATGGCTCAGTTATGGGAAGGGATTTATCATGATCCCAGAGCTTATTACAGTGCAGACAGTAGATACTGAAGAGAAATCACTTCAGTGCTTGGACCATGGGGAAAGCATCAATAACAGCTCAGATCTTCATAGTCCCAGGAGAAGCCAAGTGGGGGAGAAAGCCTATCAATGCCTTAATGGAGGGAACTGTTCAAACTGGAAGTCAGCAGTGATTATGCATGCGACAAGCCACACAGGAGAGAGACCTTATAAGTGCTTAGATTGTGGGAAAAGCTTCATACAAAAGTCAGCCCTTGTTTCACACCAGAAGGGCCACACGGGAGAGAGACCTCATAAATGTTTAGACTGTGGAAAAAGTTTCATACAGAGGTCAGGCCTCACTAAACATCAGGTAATTCACACAGGGGACAGACCCCATATGTGCTTAGACTGTGGGAAATGTTTCAAATGGAAGTCAGGCCTTGTTTCACATCAGAAAATCCACAAAGGAGACAGACCCCATAAGTGTTTCGACTGTGGAAAAAGTTTCATACGGAGGTCAACCCTTGTTTCACATCAGAAAATCCACACAGGAGAAAGACCCTATAAATGCTTAGACTGTGGTAAAGGATTCATACAGAGGTCAGCCCTTGCTTCACATCAGAAAATCCACACAGGAGAGAGACCCCATAAGTGCTTAGACTGTGAAAAATGTTTCAGAGAAAGGTCAGGGCTCTTTAAACATCAGGCAATCCACAGAGAAGAGAGACCACATAAGTGCTTAGACTGTGGAAAAAAATTCATACAGAAGTCAGCCCTTGTTTCACATCAGAAAATCCACACAGGAGAGAAACCCCACAAGTGCTTAGACTGTGGAAAAAGTTTCAGAGAAAGATCAGGGCTCTTTAAACATCAGGCAAATCACGCAGGGGACAGACCCCATAAGTGTTTAGAATGTGAGAAAAGTTTTCTATGGAGATCAGCACTTATTTCGCATCAGAAAATCCACACAGGGGAGAGATCCCATAAATGCTTGGAGTGTGGTAAATGTTTCATACAGATGTCAGGTCTCTTTAAACATCAGGCAATCCACACAGGAGACAGACCCCACAAGTGTTTAAACTGTGGACAACGATTCATATGGAGGTCAGCCCTTATATCACACCAGAAAATCCACACAGGGGAGAGATCCCATAAGTGCTTGGAATGTGAAAAAACTTTTATACATAGGTCAGCCCTTGTTACACATCAAAAAATCCACACAGGGGAGAGACCCCATAAATGCTTAGACTGTGGGAAAAGTTTCATACAGAGGTCAGGCCTCATTAAACATCAGGCAATCCATTCAGGAGACAGGCCCCATAAGTGCTTAGACTGTGGGAAAAGTTTCAAATGGAGGTCAGGTCTTGTTTCACATCAGAAAATTCACACAGGAGAGAGACCCCATAAGTGCTCAGACTGTGGAAAAGCTTTTATTCGGAGGCCAGACCTTCTTAACCATCAGGCAATCCACCGTGGGGAGAGAGACCATCAGTGTTTACACTGTGAAAAAACTTTCATACGGAGGTCAGCCCTAATTTCACATCAGACAACCCATACAGGAGAGAGACCCTATAAGTGCTCAGCCTGTGGAAAAAGTTTCAAACGGAAATATGACCTTATTTTTCATCAGGCAGTCCATGCAGGTGAGACAACCCATAAGTGCTTAGACTGTGGAAAAAAGTTCCTATATAAGTCAGACCTCATGAAACATCGGGCAATCCACACAGGACACAGAAACCATAAGGCTGTGTATAGACTGGCCAGTTTTTCCGGAAAATCAGCCGCTTTTCCGGAAAAACTTGCCAGCAGTCTACACTGTCCGCTTGAATTTCCGCAAAAGCACTGACTTCCTACTGTCAGAAATCAGTGCTTTTTGCGGAAATACTATGCTGCTCCCGTTCAGGCAAAAGTCCCTTTTGCGCAAGACTTCATGGAGTGGTGAGACCTTCATGGAGACTTTCATGGAGTGGTGAGACCTTATTAAACCTTAGGCAATCGACACAAAACACAGAAACCATAAGCTTTAATATTAAAATTATACGGAGGTCCGACGTTAAATAGCATGCAATCCACTCAGGAGACAGAACCCACAAGTGCTTAGATTATGGAAAAAGTTTCATACGGAGGTCAGAGCTTCGCAAAGATCAAGCACTCCACAAAGGAGGGAGACCCCCTAAATGTTTGGACTGCGGGAAAAGTTTCACACAAAGATAAAATCTTAGCACATGAGAGGCTCTACATACGAGAGACCCCCATGAGTAACTGGACTGAGGCTGTGTCTAGACTGGCCAGTTTTTCCAGAAAAGCAGCCGCTTTTCCGGAAAAACTTGCCAGCTGTCTACAGTGGCCGCTTGAATTTCCGCAAAAGCACTGACGATCTCATGTAAGATTGTCAGTGCTTTTGTGGAAATACTACGCTGCTCCCGTTCGGGCAAAAGTCTTTTTCCGAAAACTTTTGCGCAAAAAGACCAGTGTAGACAGCAGAGATTTGTTTTCCGCAAAAAAGCCCCGATCGCGAAAATGGCGATCGGGGCTTTTTTGCGGAAAAGCGCGTCTAGATTGGCCACGGACGCTTTTTCGCAAAAAGTGCTTTTGTGGAAAAGCACCCTGCCAATCTAGACACGCTTTTCCGAAAATGCTTTTAACGGAAAACTGTTCCGTTAAAAGCATTTCCGGAAAATCATGCCAGTGTAGACGTAGCCAGAGTGAAGTTTCATCCCGAGATCAGATCTGTTTGAATATCAGTGAGCCCACGCTGGAGTTTGATCCCGTGGGTTCTTGGGCAGTGGAAAATGTTTTAGAAACTGATCAGCCCTTCTCACCATCAGGGTATGTTTGAGTTCACCTCTTACACGTACTATAGTGCTATCTTTTTATCATGAAAGTGGAAATAAAAAATGTTGATGATTTTTCTTAGACAGCCTCCATCTATTCCTCAAGGTGTTTCTTTCTCTAGCTCAGTCATGCTTGCTTTGGCTGCTTGAGGGCTGTCTCTCAGCTCTCCATAAAGACCGAAGATTTGGGGATATTTCTTCTCAACTCTAGTAGAGCGTTAGTGCCAAAGGTCACTGGTGAACTCTGTGTCTGCAACCTTATGTAGACTGGGGTTTTTAAACCAAAAGGCGCTTAACCTGTTCTTTCTCCACCGAGGGCTGCCCACCTCCTTTCCATACGGTGTTGCCTAATGCAGTAATCGGAGCTGACCTTGTCTGTGAAGACGGGCAAAAAAAGCGTTGAGTATTTTAGTTTTTCCCAGGTCATCTGTCACTAGGTTACCTCCCTCATCCAGTAAGGGCCCCACACCCTCTCTGATCACCCTCTTATGCAGGGGGCGGAGAGATAGCTCAGTGGTTTGAGCATTGGCCTGCCAAACCCAGAGCTGTGAGTTCAATCTTTATGGAGGCCATGTAGGGATTTGGGGCAAAAATTCATCAGGGATGGTACTTGGTCCTGCTGTGAAGGCAGGGGACTGGACTCAATGACCCTTCAAGGTCCCTTCCAGTTCTAGGAGATAGGCAATCTCCATTATAAAATAGTGATAGAAATGTAGCCATGTTAGTCTGGTGTAGCTGAAACAAAATACAGGACTATGTAGCACTTTAAAGACTAACAAGATGGTTTATTAGATGATGAGCTTTCGTGGGCCAGACCCACTTCCTCAGTTTTTGATCTGAGGAAGTGGGTCTGGCCCACGAAAGCTCATCATCTAATAAACCATCTTGTTAGTCTTTAAAGTGCTACATAGTCCTGTATTTTGTTCCATTATAAAAAAAAGAAATTGCTAACATGCCTGTAGAAACCTTTCTTGTTACCCTTCACATCCCTTGCTAGCTGCAATTCCAATTGCGCTTTTGCCTTCCTGATTACTCTTCTGCATTCTCGAGCAATATATTTATACTCCTCCCTAGTCATCTGTCCAAGTTTCCTCTTCTTATAAGCTTCCGTTTTGTGTTTAAGCTCACCAAGGATTTTCCCGGTAAGCCAGTCTGGTCACCTACCATATTTGCTTTTCTTACTGTGCATTGGGATGGTTTCTTCCTATGCCTTTAATAAGGCTTCTTTGAAATACTGCTAGTTCTCCTGGTCTCCTTTCCCCTTCATGTAAGCATCCCAGCGGATCCTGCCCATCAGTTCTCTGAGGGAGTCAAAGTCTGCTTTTCTGAAGGCCAGTGTGTGTATTTTGCTACTCTCCTTTCTTCCTTTGGGCAGGATCCTGAAATCAGCCATCTCATGATCACTGCTTCCCAGATTGCCACTCACATCTACTTCCTCTACTAGTTCAAGCAAAATGCAGGACAATGTAGCACTTTAAAGACTAACAAGATGGTTTATTAGATGATGAGCTTTCGTGGGCCAGACCCACTTCCTCAGATTCCTCCTTGTTTGTGAGCAGCAGGTTAAGCTGCGCATGGCCCCTGGTCGGTTCCCTCAGCACGTGTACCAGGAAGTTATCCCCAACATTCTCCAAAAACTTCCCGGATTGTCTGTGTACTGCTGTATTGGTCTCCCAACAGATGTCAGGGCGATTAAAGTTCCCCATGAGAACCAGGGCCTGTGATCTGGAAGCTTCTCTTAGTTGTCTGAAGAAAGCCTCATCTACCTCATCCACCTGATTTGGTGGTCTATAGCAGACACCAAGCACAACATCACCCCTGTTGCTTCCGCCTCTAAACCTAACCCATAGACCAGGGGTGTCCAAACTTTTTTCAAAGAGGGCCAGATTTGATGAAGTGAACATGCGTGAGGGCCGACCATTTTGCCTGACATTCTTTGAACCATTAAAATTAAATGCAAATTAACTATTTTATGCAAAGTTTATTGCAAACGGCATACTTTTCATTTCGTCACATGGATGACAAATCTAAACAGGTGTTAAATCACTCTGCCTTTCATATCTGAAGGCCAGATGGAAAAAAAAATCCAGGAAGCTGAAATATATGTCAGGAACATTGTAAAGTACATTACATATTATTGGTAATAAAGGTTGTCTGTCAACTTTTAAGTTCAAAAAATATGAACAGGAACATAACACCAAGTATATATGTTGTGTCCAAATATATTTATAACTGATTTAGACCAACTGACATTAACTGAGATTTTACAATGTATTCATCTCAATACATATGGATTCGGTGGGGGCCATAAAAGATAGATATTGCCAAATTACCTGTGGGGCCGTATTAAACCGGAACACGGGCCGCAATTGGCCCGCGGGCCGGACTTTGGATATGCCTGCCATAGACTCTCAACAAGCTTTTCTCCCTCTGTATACTGGCGCTCTGAGCAATCATAGTGCTCTCTTAGGCTGTGTCCAGACTCAGGGGTTTTTTCGGGAAAAGTAGCCTTTTCCCGAAAAAACTTCCCCTGCGTCCAGACTCAAGCCGCGTTCTTTCGAAATTAATTCGAAAGAACGCGGCTTTTCTTTCGATGGCGGTAAACCTCAATTCACGAGGAAGAACGCCTTCTTTCGAAAGTTCCTCTTTCGAAAGAAGGCGTTCTTCAATGTAAATAGGGCTTCTTCAAAAGAGAGCATCCAGACTCACTGGATGCTTTCTTTCGAAAAAGCAAGCCGCTTTTTCGAAATTTCTCTGTGCAGTCTAGATGCTCTCTTTCGAAAGAGGCTCTTTCGAAAGATGCTTTCAAAAGAGCCTCTTTCAAAAGAGGCTTGCAGTCTAGACATAGCCTTACAGTGCAACTCCTCCTTTTCTCCCCCGCCTGTTCTTCCTGAAGAGTTTATACCTTCCATGACAGTGCTCCGGTCATGTGAGTCATCCCACCAACTCAAATCATATTCTTTCACTGGGCCAGGGCTTCTAATTCTTCCTGTTTGTTTCCCAGGCTTCTTGCATTTGTGTACAATCACCTTAGATAGCCAGTTGATTGCCTTACCTTCTTCATTTGAATCAGGGGTCCTCCTTTGTTGCTCCTTCCTCCTTGTGTTTCTTCCCAGTATCCCACTTCTGGGCTTAGGTCACTGTCCCCTAATGAACCTAGTTCAAAGCCCTCCTCACTAGGTTTCCTCTCCTTCCTCATTAGCATTTCTCGTGCTCTCATTTGCATAGTCGCTTCCGATCTGTTTTGTGGAAGAGGTTTTTGAGCAAAAAAAACGCAGCGTAGACAGGGCAAAAAACCCTTTTGCTCAAGATAAATTATAAATAAATTAATGGAAATTGCCTATTTCCTAGAACTGGAAGGGACTAGTTGAAAGGTCATTGAGTCCAGACCCCTGCCTTCACAGCAGGACCAAATACCATCCCTGACAAATTTTTGCCCCAAATCCCTAAATGGCCGCCACAAGGATTGAACTCACAACCGTGGGTTTAGCAGGCCAATGCGCAATCCCTCTCCCCTGTCTCCCTGCTTTTTTGAGGACTAAGGGTTCTTGCGCAAAAGGTTTTTTTCTGCCAACTGGCCCCATCTACATTGCATTGTTTTGCACAAAAACCTCTTCTGCGAAACGGCTTGGAAGAGACTATGCAAATGAGAGCACGAGAAATGCTAATGAGCGCTTCATTTGCATTGCCTCTGCCGACACATTTCTGCAGTGTAGACATAGCCTTGGTTAGGTGGATCCCATCTCTTCCTAGCAGTCCTTGGGCCCCGAACAGAGTCCCATGCTCAAAGTAACCAAAACCCTCTCTCCAACACCACCTGCACAACCACTCATTTACTTCCTCGATTTGACGATCCCAACCTGGACCTTTTCCTTCAACAGGGCAGCTGGACGACAACACCACTTGCGCTTCAAATTCCTTGATCCTTCTTCCCAGCGCTACATCATCTGCAGTGACCTGCTCAAGGTCATTCTTGGCCGTATCGTTAGTTCCCACATGGAGAAGCAGGAAGGGGTCGCGATAGAAGAGGATAAACTACGGATGAGCTCTGATGCGGCACAGATGTAAAAGAGTCCCTCCTCTTTCCCCCCGCAGTCTGATTTTTGCAATGGCAGGCGGCTAAAGAGTGACCAGTTTTGAACATGCTGATGTTCGATTGCCAGGTCAGGGTCACAAGAGTGGATTGTATTTGTGGTGGCACGTCGGGTACCCCCCTCCCCGATCCTGCACCCCGTCTGCAGCAAGATGAGACTCCGCCAACCAGTAGTATAGAAAGGGTTTATTGCTCCTCCAGGATACAGCACAGCATAGACGTGATGTGGTTTCAGGAGTCAGGGCCAGGATGCCTCAGACCTCTTGGATTAGGGCGTCCATTGTCATCGGTAGACCCTCAGCCTTCAGCTAAGGCTGCTTCCTTCATGTTTCCCAGCCAACAACTGCCCCTTCCCCCGAAATCTGGTGTTGGTCTCCGCCTCTCTCCTCCTGGGAATCCCCTGTTATCTCCTCAGGCTGAGCCTAGGTGTCTGGGTTAATACACATTTGGGTGAGTCAGTGGGAATCGCACATCACAGAGCAGGGGGATCCCGGGTTACAGAGCAGACAGCACCCCCACTACACCACAGTATTCAATGAGGCTGGCCACAGAATGGGCATCGCACAGACTTGGTGGAATGAGGATAATCCATGGGACTCAGTAATACCAGAATACGAGATCCACTGGAAGGAGAAAACAAGCCATTTTGTCAGGCTAGACAGGCCAGGAGGGAGCACCCAACAAGTGCACAGCGGGGATTAGTCCTCTCCCGGGAGGAGTCACCTGGGGAAACGCAGCCCTAGCCCCTCTGAGCCACTGGCCGGGGAGCTCTGCCACGGTCCTCTTCTGCCCCCCCACCTCCTTCCCCCGCCGTTAGCTCTGCACACCTTCCAGCCCTTAGCAGCCCAGACCCTCACCCTCACTCCAGCTTTCCATTTTTTCTTCGTTTTTAACAAATGCAATTATTGAGATAAAGCAGTGGTCCCCAACGCGGTGCCCGCAGGTGCCATGATCTGGGCCGACCCCACCCCCGGCACACGGTGCCGGCCCCGGGCGCGTGGGCGGCCCTGCCCACGGGCGCGTGGCACACGCGTGGTGCCGGCCCTGGGCGCACGGCTCATGGGCGGCCCCTGCCCTGGGCGCACGGCAGATGCGCGGTGCTGGCCCCGGGCGCATGAACGGCCCCGCCCCTGGGCACGTAGCACGTGAGCGGCCCCGCCCCCAGACGCCCGGCATGTGAGCAGCCCTGCCTCCGGGCGCCCGGCAGCCCCGAAAGGCTGGGGACCACTGAGATAAAGCATGGACATTTTTCACTTATTCCCTTCCCCTCCCCCCAAAAACACCAATTTCAGTTAAAGACCCGAGCAATGCTAGGTACACTGGCTAGTTCAGTGTTTCTCAACGTTTTTTTATACATTACCCCCTCTTTCAAAAAAAAAAAATTATAAGTACCCCCAGTACATACAGTTTCCAGACACACAATTTTTTTTTCTACCATTGCAACACGTTTGTTTAAACAATCGTAGCCGGGTGGATGATGAAATTTGTGGGTGTGAAAAGTACAAAAATAATAAAACACTGTAAAACTTAAATCCAAAATTCAGTTTTCTCCAAATTTCAGTTGTGTTGATGTATCCCCCAGACTTCTCTTGAGTACCCCTAAGGGTACTTGTACCACTGAGTGGGAAACACGGGGCTAGTTTATAGGAGAACCGGAAGCCCTGGGAAAGGGGTGGGTTTTCCATAACACGCAAGGGGAGGAGGTGCTGTTTGGAGGGAAGCAATACAAGAGCAGCCACTGGGGGCAGCTGTACCACCAAGGGACAGGCCAGCAAGACTGAGGCTCTGCCACCTTGCCCCAAACTCTTTGCCCCCTCCCAACACTTGGCCCATGGTTGGGCTGCAGGACAGAGTGGCCACTGGAGCCTCCCCCTCCCCTACAGCCTGCAGACTGTAAGGGGGGGGGGGGCGGATAGTGCTGCAGACCTGGTCCAGGTCCCAGACCCTTTACACACACCCAGTGCAGACAGCCTGCAGGCTGGGAGGAGGCACAGGAGGCCAGGGCCAGCCCTCGGAGCCTTGACACCCCCCCCAACCAAGTGCAGGAAACGGGGGGCAGGAAGGATTAGAAGCTGGGACTGGCCCCCAACCTCCTGCCTCCCTAGACAGGCTGCAGGCCATGGGGTGGGCATTAGAAACTGCTCCCCCCCCCATCAAGCTGGAAGATCTGCATGCCGCAGCTCACTGCCATGGACCCCTGGGATGAACTGCTGGCACAGCGGCACCATGCTCGCTGCCCCCCATGGGCCTACTATCTGCCCCCTGCCCTGTGTCCCGCACTCCGCCCTCACTCCGGCACCCCAACTCCACACCTAATCCAAACCCTTCCCCCTCCCCTCCTCTGCTTTGAGCCCCCTTAACCCATCCCTTTGCCAAACAACAATGTAAACAAAGCGGCTATGTCTACACTGGCATGATTTTCCAAAAATGCTTTAAACGGAAAAGTTTTTCGTTAAAAGCATTTTCAGAAAAATCGCGTCTAGATTGGCAGGATGCTTTTCCGTAAAAGCACTTTTTGCGGAAAAGCGTCCGTGGCCAATCTAGACGCGGTTTTCCGCAAAAAAGCCCCCATCGCCATTTTCGCGATCGAGGCTTTTTGGCGGAAAACAGTACTGTGCTGTCTACACTGGCCCTTTTGCGCAAAAGTCTTTCGGAAAAAGACTTTTGCCCGAACGGGAGCAGCATAGTATTTCCGGAAAAGCACTGATGATTTTACATGAGATCGTCAGTGCTTTTCCGGCAATTCAAGCGGCCAGTGTAGACAGCTGGCAAGTTTTCCCGCAAAATCATGATTTTGCGGAAAAACTTGCCAGTCTAGATACAGCCAGCATGTCCATTTTCCTTTCCATTTACAACAACAAACCTCAAACATGACCACCTTTAGGGACCTGAGCAATGCCCAGGGACTTCTGCTAGTCTGCTGTACATTTCAGCGACTTTTCTCTGTCCCTCTATCCCCTCAAGAACACCTCTTTAAACGGTAAAAGCCAGGACCACCACATTGGATACCTGGCTCCCCCTTAGGACGTAAGGTTTGGAGGTGCCAGGAAAACGGGCTGAGCCGGAACTGGGATTGGGTCTCATGAAACCCCACGGGAAAAAGAGAAGCACAGGGCAGAATAAAGGGCTGGTGGGAGACAGGGGGACCCCCACCACAGCACAGGTCTGACCGGCAGCACCACCAGGGCCAGGCCCAAGGGCTGGGTGTGAGGAAATGGCTCTTATATCCCAGAGATGCTGTTTGTACTTCGGTTTCCCCCCATTTCTCCATTAGCTGTTTCATACTTTGGACTGAATCTGAGCTGGGGGATGGCACAGAAGGAGCCGGTGGGGACATCTTAGCCCCTGTCCCAGTGACCTCCGCAAGCCTGTGGGTGAATCCTGGGCCCAGTCTTCTCCCCTCTGAGGCCCCCACAACAGACTCAGGCCCAGCAAGGCAAAGCTCAAGGAGGCGGGTGTCTCGCTAGGACCCAGCAGCAGCAGCAGCAGCAGCAGGCGCGGGGGGAGCGATCGCTGGCTCCGGCCCGGCCGCAGGAAGCGACTCGCCGCCGCTGCTCGCGGGGACTCTGGGGCCAGGCTCCGGGCCGGATCCCCGAGCCCCGGCGGGGGCTGCTGCGGGGCCCCGGAGCCCGGGCTGCAGCCGGGAGGGGGAATCTCCGGCCGGGCCAGTCCCGCTGCTCCCTCCCCAGGAGCCTCTCCCCGGGCAGCGCCCCCAGCCCGGCCCGGCCCAGCCCCTGCCCCAGGGCGGGCAGCGCTTGGGGGGCAGGTAAGAGAGACCCCCCGGGAGCGGCGCCCCGGTGCCCCCGGGCTGCAGGGGGAGGGGTTGGCCCCGGGCTGCTCCCGGCGGAGCTGGCTGCGAGTCCCCGCCCGGGCCCGGGGCAGTTGCCGCCCGCCCCCAACTTGGGCCGAGAGGGGGAGGAAAGGGCAGGGCAGTAACTGGGTGCGGAGCCAGCTTGTGATGACAATTCATGGTGTTGTTTTTAAAGGAGGCATTGAGGGTTCAATGGGTGGGTTTTTTAAAGTGAAAACGGATTTAAATGTGAAAAGTCCGATTTTTCATGTTTTTTTTCTTACAAAAATCACCCTTTTTAATCCAGCCTGGTTCTGATGGGTGGGGCCGGGCCGGGGGGGTAACAAGCTCACTGGGTTTCTTCCCACAGGGCAGAGCCAGAGAGTCCCAGCGCGTGTCTGCGGGGACAGGGCCTGGGGAGACTCTGGGGGCGACAGGGACTCGGGCCCCTTCTGGCACCTCCCCCATCGACCCTCTCGCCCGACCCGCCGAGGAGACACGTCGAGAGTTCGCTCCAGAGCGCCCGTCTGCCAGGGGCCGGGGCCGGGCAATGGCCGGGATGGAGCCTGCTCAGGTAGGGGGTTAAGGGGGCTGCTGGGCGGGGGAGGGAGGAGACAGGGTGGGATGAAGCTGCTGAGTTTCTGAGCAGGCCGATGGGCAGGGTGTGACCGCGCCCCCATTTCTAACCCAGGCCCCAGCCCCCCTGGGCAGGGCTGTGAAAATGGCCCAGACTCCCAACGCTGGGACCTGAGCCCCCAGCCAGAGGTTGCTGGGAAACACAAAGGGAAGCTGCCGGGATTCCTGTCCCTGCCTGTGGCTCAGAGCTCGGCTTCCGCGTCAGCCTCTGGCTAGTACAGGACTGGGGAAGATGCAGCTGGATCCAGCCCGCCTAACTGTTCCTATCTTGCTGTCCGTGCCACCGAATGTCCTGGCAGCAGAATCCTTTTTAAATGGGTCACGGCTCCCAGTTGCGCTGCGACCCTGGCAGGGGCCGGAGTTGTGAGTCCTTTAAACAGCTACAGCAACCCCGGGTATCTGCCAGGCAGTGTGGGACCAGCACAGCCTGGAGCCGGGAGCTCTTTGCTCTGTTTTTTATTGAAAGCTTCCCACCTCAGTCTGGTGGGAGGCTAGTCTCCAGACCTGCCCCCTGCATTCCAGCCTCCGGCCGTTCCAAGGGAGAAGTGGAGCCAGCCTATGACCATATGCCAAAATTTATTATGTGGACCTCCCCTGCGAAAATTATTACCCACCCCTAGTCTAGTAGGTGTGTGGTCAGTGCAAAGGCCCTGCCCTTCTTCGTCAGCTGAGGGGGAGGAGGATCTCTCTGCCCATCCCCTGAAGTCTCCTGGCTGCTCTAAACAGGCTGGGGATGGGATTCTATTTCTCCCGCCCTCTCAAAGTTATTTTTCCCCGTAACGACTGGGATGGTGGCTGGGGCCGCAGGCAGTGGGTGAGGGTCTCTTGTTGTTGCAGATGCGGGTGACCTTCGAGGAGGTGGCTGTGTATTTCACCCAGGGGCAGGGGGCGCTGCTGGGACCCGCTCAGAGAGCCCTCTACAGGGACGTCATGCAGGAGAACTACGAGGCGGTGACCTCGCTGGGTAAGGGCGTCCTGGCCCCTCGGGGATTAGGAGCCGTGGGATCTGCGTGTCCGACACGGGTCAGGTTCTTCCCTGCTCAGGTGGCCTGGACAGGGCACAGCCGCCAGGGGAGAGCGATTTGCATCTCCCCATCCTGTGTAGTGAGACCAGGATGTCAAACCCTAATGCACGTGCTAAATCATCCCCACCCGGCCCCTCTAGATTTCAAGGCGGAGGGGCCATGTATCCCCCTGTCTGTGTTGTTCCTCACTCGCACCCAGAATCCCTGTTCCCCTCCCTCCTTGGGACGAGCTCCAGCCATGGAGAGGGCTCTGGGCTCTGCAGGTTTAGAAATAGGCAGGAGTGTAACTGCAGAGCTGTGAGTGTCAGCAAGGGCCCCAGACTGCCCAGATCCTGGGAACTCCTAGTGAGGGCGTCACAATTCCTCTCACCTCCCCACACGTCTGCCTCTTCCCAGGGGGCTCAGTGACCATGTTCCCGTCCTCTGGGATTGCACATTCCCCAGCAGAGCCCGGGGACAGGTTCCACTCACGGAATGTCCCTTGGGACAGACGCTCTCCCCACCCTCCCTGCACCCTGATCTGCTCTGATTTCACCCCCTGCGCAGGGTTTCCTGTTCCCAAACCTGAGCTGATCGCCCGGCTGGAACGAGGGGAAGAGCTCTGGGAGCCCGACCTCCAGGCCGGGGAGGAAAGAGAGATCCTCAGAGGCACCCGCACAGGTGAGGATTGACAGAAACCAGTTGGGGAATGAAGGGGAAAAAAATGAGAATTCCAAAAACAAGAGATCAGGGATTGCCCTTGGATCTTCCTCCTCCCATGCAGGGGAGGGTGTAGTCAGTCGATATTACTCACGGTTTTCCACCAGTCCTATTACCTGCAGGAGTTTCCTTCCCTGTGAGTGTCTGTGTGGGAAGCAGAGGGACAATCCAAATATTCGGTCCATGCAATTTCAGTTTATTGAGATTTTCCTTGGTGCTGCTCCTCTTTCTCCCAACTCAGTGACTCCTGCCTGGATTTTCTCCCTCTCCCAGCAGGTGATGAGACGAGTGAGAATGAAGAAGGGAATCGACAGCAGGAAGTTCCGGGGGAAATGGAACCGCAGGCGACCTTTGTGGGAAGAGCTGAAGGGAATGTTTCCCAGTGCTTGGAACAGGGAGAAGCCTGGGGAAATTGGCCCAGGCCGGAGAGGCTGCTGGGAAATAACCCAAGTGAGCAAATGGATGAATCTGTTAAATGTGAGGAAGGACACAAGCATCCCACATTCCAGCAGACAAACTCAATGGAAAAGAAACACCATAAATGGCTCGTTTATGGGAACAGATTGATTCTGAGCCCAGAGCTTATGACCATTCAGACAGTAGCTACTGGAGAGAAACCCCTTGAATGCTTGGACCGCGGGGAAAGCATCAGTAACTGCTCCGATCTTAATGCTCACGGGAGAAGCCAAATGGGAGAGAGAGGCTCTCAGTGCCTTGAGGGAGGGAACTGTATGAATTGGAAGTCAGCACTGATGACACATGAGACAAGCCACACAGGAGAGAGACCCTATAAAGGCTTAGACTTTGCAACAAGTTTCATTTGTAGATCAGATCTTATTAGTAATCAGCCAGTCCACACAGGAGAGAGATCCCATAAATGCTTAGACTGTGGAAAAAGTTTCATACAGAGGTCAGGCCTCATTAGACATCAGGCCATCCACACAGGAGTCAGACCCTATAAATGTTTAGAGTGTGGGAAAAGTTTCATATGGAGGTCAGCTCTTGTTGCACATGAGAAAATCCACTCAGGAGACAGACCTCATAAATGTTTGGACTGTGGGAAAACTTTTACAAGGAAGTCTTCCCTTGTATCGCATCAAGCAGTTCACACAGGAGAGAGACCCCATAAGTGCTTAGACTGTGAGAAAAGTTTCATACAGAGGTCTGACCTCATGAAACATCAGACAGTCCACACAGGAGTCAGACCCCATAAGTGTTTAGAGTGTGGAAAAAGTTTCACAAGGAAGTCAGCCCTTGTTCAACATGAGAAAATCCACACAGGAGACAGACCCCACAAGTGCTTAGACTGTGGAAAAAGTTTCAAAAGAAAGTCAGTCCTTGTTCAACATCAGAAAATCCACACTGGAGAGAGATCCCATAAGTGCTTAGACTGTGGGAAAAGTTTCATACGGAGATCAGATCTTATTAAACATCAGGCAGTCCACTCAGGGGAGAGATCCCATAAATGCTTAGACTGTGAGAAAAGTTTCATACGGAGTTCAGATCTTATGAAACATCAGGCAGTCCACTCAGGAGACAGACCCCATACGTGCTTAGACTGTGGAAAAAGTTTCAAGAGGAGGTCAGCTCTTGTTTCACATCAGGCAGTCCACACAGGGGAGGAGAAACCCCATAAGTGCTTAGACTGTGGAAAAAGTTTCATATGGAGGTCAGCCCTTGTGTCACATCATAAAATGCACACAGAAGAGAAACCCCATAAGTGCTTAGACTGTGGAAAAAGTTTCAAAAGGAGGTCAGCCCTGGTTTCGCATCAGGCCGTCCACACCGGAGAGAGACCCCATAAGTGCTTGGTCTGTGGAAAAAGTTTCGCACGTAGATTCAACCTTGTTTTTCATCAAGTAGTGCACACAGGAGAGAGACAGCATAAATGCTTAGTTTGTGCAAAACGTTTCACATGGAGATCGGTCCTTGTTAAACATCAGGCGGTGCACACAGCAGAGAGACCCCACAAGTGCTCAGACTGTGGAAAACGTTTTATGTTGCGCTCAGCCCTCCTTCATCATCAGGCAGTCCACACAGGAGAGAGACCCCATCAGTGCTTAGTCTGTGGGAAAAGATTCATATGGAGGTCATCCCTTGTTAAACATCAGGCCGTCCACACAGGAGAGAGACCCCATAAATGTCTGGAATGTGGAGAAAGTTTCACACAGAGGTCAATCCTTATTACTCACCAGGGAGTCCACACTGGAAAAAGACCACCATAAGTGCTTGGACGGTGGAAAGGTTTTCATATGGATGACAGAGCTACATAAACATCAAGCACTCCACACATAACGGATACTGCATAAGTTTTGGATTTAGGGAAAAGTTTTACACAAAGATTAAATCTGATCACACATCAGGGGTTCCACATAGAAGAGAGACCCCATGAGCAATTGGACTGTGAGGAAAATGTCATATGGAGGTCAAGTGCCCATCATAAGCATCAGGGAATCCATACACAAGAGAAACCCCATTCGTGCTTGGACTGTGGGAAAAGTCTTATCTCGTTAAATATCAGTCAGTCCACATTGGCGTTTCACCCTATGGGTGCTTGGGCTGTGGGAAAGGTTTCAGAAACAGGTCAGCACTTCTCAGCTGTCCACACTGGAGAAAGACCCTGTCCATACTGGAGAAGGACCCTGTAAGTGATGAAAATGTGGGAAATTTTAGAAAGCGATCAGTGTTTTGTGTTTATATCAGAGAAGTCACACAAGTTTGAGACTCCCTAAGTGCCTGGACTGTGAGAAAAGTTCACGGAGAGATCATGTATTCTGTAACACATCAGGAAATCCGCACGTCATAAGTATTTGGAGTGTAAGAAAAGTTACAAAACCAGATCAGCCCTTGTTTTACCTCAGAGAATCCATACTTGGGAGAGACCCCATAAATGCTTGGACCGTGGCAAAAGTTGCTTACAGAGATCACATGTCATTAAAAATGGGGGAATTCGCACAGGATCTCAGCTTTTGTGACTTGGGGTCAAAAACGGTTGAGAAACTTGGAGGTTAATTGACTCAGATTCAACCTTTAGAGACATGTTAGAGAAGTGTGTGTTTGGAGCCATTGCATGCAAGGTAGATTAGAACTTTGAAGTTATAAACTCAGATTGTTAAAAAATTGGAAGAAGATAGTAGTGCTGTTGATTAATTGCAGTTTAATGGCGGGATTAACTCCAAAAACTGATCGTAGTTAGAAAACTCAATGAATCGCATTGTTATACAATAAAAAAAAAATTCTCAAAAATATCTGGCAGTTTTCCTACGTGTTCAAATAAATTGATTTCTATGGCAGGAAAGAACAGAAACTGTACAGGGCTCACTTTATATTTTATTGCAAATATTTCCACTCTAAACGTGATAAATACTATTTTTGAGCTCATACACGTACTGTAGTGAAATCTCCTTAGCGTGAAAGTTTAACTTAAAATTTTTGATTCTTTTTGTTACATGGCTTCAGTCCACTTCTCAAGGGCTGTGTCTAGACTGGCAAGTTTTTCCGCAAAATCATCTGATTTTATGGAAAATCTTGCCAGCTGTCTACACTGGCCGCTTGAATTTCCGGAAAAGCACTGACGATCTCCTGTAAAATCATCAGTGCTTTTCCGGAAATACTGTGCTGCTCCCGTTCGGGCAAAAGTCTTTTTCCGAAAGACTTTTGTGCAAAAGGGCCAGTGTAGACAGCACGTAGTGTTTTCCGCAAAAAAGCCCCGATCGCGAAAATGGCGATGGGGGCTTTTTTGCGGAAAACCACGTCTAGATTGGCCACGGACGCTTTTCCGTAAAAAGTGCTTTTGCGGAAAAGCATCCTGCCAATCTAGACGTGCTTTTCCAAAAATGCTTTTAATGGAAAACTTTTCTGTTAAAAGCATTTTCGGAAAATCATGCCAGTGTAGACGTAGCCAAGCTGTTTATTTTTTTCTTTAGTTGAGTCATGGTTATTTTGGCTACTTGAGGGATGTCTCGCAGGTCCTCATGAAGACTTGGGGATATTTCTTCTCGTCTATAGTATTTGAGATAGTGCCGAAGGTCACTGAGGACTCTGTGTCTGCAACCTTGTGTAGGCCAGGGATTTTAAACCAAAAGGCACTGCCTCTCTGGCCTTTGTTTGTGTCTTTTCCAAAGGCCAGAGCCAGCTCCAACAGCCTTTGGGCCAGCTCAGGTTGGTTCCATCTTGGGCTTAACTGCTGTAACTCGTTCTGCAAACTTCTTGAAGGAAGAGGATTGCAGCCTTTGCTGACAGCGATTTATCCTGCTCGTTTCGAAGAGATGCCTGGCAGCCTTGGCCACGTGATCTAAATCTTATTCTCCTCCTGGCAGCCAGTATGGCTTTTCTCAGGAACGAATTTCGGGAGCTGGTCTAGCATGTGTTTTGGCCGGTCCTCTTGTTTGTCCCGTGTTCCAGCTGCACATTGGATTCCATCGTTTGATCACTGCAGCCTGGAGAGGAGAATATTCCCATTCTGAGCCCTCTGGCCATCTGTTAGCGATAGCTCCTTGGCTTTCTGTTGGAATACAATGGGCTTTTCTTTCCGTGTGGCGTTATTGTTCCCAACGATGGCCGTGCTGTCTCTGGTAAGCAGAGGATCTTCTTCCAAGGTCCTGGATTCCTAGAGAGAGCCGGTCCATCTGCCTGGACAGAGGTGAAAGTAAGGCGCTACAGGCTGCTCCAGAAAGAGCCAGTGGTGTTCTGGCAAGGGGCGCGCGCTTGTTCAAAAGCTGGCTGGCATAGGCAATGTGTGGGGGAGGGGCAGAGGATCAAGTGCTCTCCTTGCCCTTGTGAGGGGGAGAAAGAGAAAGGGGAAGAAGGGCAAGGGGCCAGCAGGCAAAAGCCACTCTGGCTGCCTTTGCTGGCGTGGTCTGAGAAAGACACAGGAGATGCTGTGTCTCAGGCAAGCCCCCCCACTGCTGTCAGGTAATTGGATGGGGAGGGGATGGGAGAGCTGGACCCTATGGGGGGGGGGCGCCAAGGGGCACAGCTGCTTGGGGGAAGGGGAGAAAGGGGGCATCTGCTTGGGTGAAGGAGGGCTATGGGGAGAAGGGCCCTATGGAGGGTGGAAAAGGGGCAGCTGCTGGGGGGGGTAAGAGGAGCTTTTGGGGGAGCTTTTCTTAGCAAGGCAGCCCGTGCAGGGGAGGTGAAGGGGCAAGGGGTCAGCAGCCCGAGACCACCCTGCCTGCTGCTTGCACCCGCTGTCCAAGAAAGACACAGGAGACGCTGCGTCCCAGACAGGTCCCCCTCCCCCACGGCCATCCGATGGCGTGGGATGGGGGGGAGGGGGCTAGATGAGAGAAATAGAGGACAGGCGGGGTGGGGGGGTTGGGCTGCCCCAGGTTTACACTGGAGGCGTTAATGGCTCAAAAAGGAAAGGATTTGCTTAACGACATAACTGGCGTTTTGTAGCTATTTGAAAACGGATCCTTTTTTTCTTTAAAGTGGTGTTACTTTACTAATTCATGCATGGTACATTTCAGACTGGAAGGACAGGCCAGCCAGGGGTGCTGTGGGACTCTGGATCCTTTGGCGGCGGGGTGCGGGTGGGGGGGGGAGGAGAAATAGACCGCCCCTGCACTCCCCTGTGAGAGCAGAGTGACACAGTGGCTGGGGGTACAAAGCAGCGGGGGCCCCTTATTCCGCTTCCCCCAGCCTCTGCTGGCAAGTGCAGGGGTGTGTGGGGCAGTGGGTCCCTGCTGCTGGCCCAAGCCTCCGACTTTGGTATTTTCCCCAGGCCGCCTTGGTTAAGGGAAGAGGTGAGGTAGGGGGAGGAGGCAGGGGGAGGGTGGGGCCTGCAGTGGAGGGGGCTTGTCCCAGCCCTTCTCAGGGCTGGGGGGCTCACATGTCTGGTGGCCCCCTGGGTCCCCACTTGTGTTCCCTCTAAGATTTTCCAACCATGAGCGGAGTGAGTTTTGGCTTGTGCACCAATATGGAGGCCATGTGCGCTGGTCTGGATGTGTGCCACCGCAGCACCCAGTTTATTAACACCCACGCTAGTTCCCGGCTGCCGGAGCAGAAACCACCCCTCTTCCCCCGCCAGGCAGCATGTCCCGTTTCCAGCCACGGGAGCAGCCTCCCCCACCTTCCGCCAACCATGTAGCAGGTCCCGTTTCCGGCCCCAGCCACCAGAACAGGCCCCAGACCCCCGGCCATGGGCAAGTCCCGACCTCCCCACTCCAGCAGCTCCCTCACTGTGCCGCCTTAGTCAGCCCCACCCACCGGAGCAGCCGCCTGCCGCATGGCTCCCCAGAGGAAGTGGGTGGGGAAAGAATTCTTTTGTGCTCGGCCGTGCAGGCGCGCACCTTAGCAGGAACTACGGTTCCCCCCCACTGGTTGCCTCTAATTGGGGGATAGAGTTGTGGATGCTGGAGGAAGTGCTTTGTGGGGTACTCATGGGGTGAGAGCAGCGTTGGCCACTGTCACAGGGGACGGGTGCCGGTACAGCCTGAGGATGCAGTGACCACCCTGCGTCAGTGCCTACCTGCGGGACCAGGCCTTGGGTGGGTGGGATCGGGCAGCAATCATAGAATCATAGAATAATAGGACTGGAAGGGACCTCGAGAGGTCATCGAGTCCAGCCCCCCGCCCTCAAGGCAGGACCAAGCTCCGTCTACACCATCCCTGACAGATGTCTATCTAACCTGTTCTTAAATATCTCCAGAGAGGGAGATTCCACCACCTCCCTTGGCAATTTATTCCAATATTTGACCACCCTGACAGTTAGGAATTTTTTCCTAATGTCCAATCTAAACCTCCCCTGCTGCACTTTAAGCCCATTACTCCTTGTCCTGTCCTCAGAAACCAAGAGGAACACATTTTCGCCTTCCTCCTTGTGACACCCTTTTAGATATTTGAAAACCACTATCATGTCCCCCCTTAATCTTCTTTTTTCCAAACTAAGCTTCCAAACTTCTTTTTATCCATCAGCTGCCAAGGCAGGGGCATGGTTCTATCTGCTGTGGATGCTCACTTTGGAGCTCACTTACCCCACGGGGTTGCCTGTTCCCCTGACCCAGCAAAGACTTTTTCAGTATGAAGTATAAGGGGGCGGGGGGGGGAGTACCTCTGCCCATCTCCCCTTCCCCATCTCTACTCATTGCAGCAAGATCGCTTGAAAGACAATAGGAGCATGGCTGAATGGGAGGGGAGGGATTCTAGCTGGAAGTGTGCGCCACGGAGAAACACGATGCGGCGGGTCAGGAGGGCAGAGCAGGCTGCTGGGCTGCTCTGGCTCCTAGTGCCTGTGTGGTGTGTGTGTGGGAGGGCATCTGCTGTACCATGCCCCCGTCATCCTGCATTGTTCAGGGGAGAGGGGAAGAGAGAGAGGTAGGGGTGGGGCAGATCCATGGCAGGATAGTTTCCCAGGGCCCTACACCTGGGGGTGGGAGACACAGTACACCAAACCATGGTACGCCCACATCTTGAATCCTGTGTACAGATGTGGTTGCCTCATCTCAAAAAAGATATATTGGCACTGGAAAAGGTTCAGAAAAGGGTAACAAAAATGATTAGGGGTTTGGTACAAGTCCCGTATGAAGAGAGGTTCAAAAGACTGGGATTTAGAAAAGAGGAGATTAAGGGGGCATAGGATATAGAGGTCTATAAAATCATCACTGGTGTGGAAAAAGTGAATAAGGAAAAGTGATTTACTTATTCCCACAATATAAGAACTAGGGGTGACCAAATGAAATGAATAGGCAGCAGGTTTAAATCAAACAAAAGGAAGTTTTTCTTCACTCAGTACCCAGTCAACCTGTGGAACTCCTTGCCAGAGGATGTGGGGAAGACTAGGACTTTAACAGGGTTCAAAAAAGAGCTAGATAGATTCATGGAGGTTAGGTCCATCAATGGCTATTAGCCAGGAATGGGTAGGAATGGTGTCCCTAGCCTCTGTTTCTCTGGAGGTGGGTGACAGGAGAGGGATCACATGAGGATTCCCTGTTGAGATCCCTTCCTCTGGGGCAACTGGCATTGGCCACTATCAGCAGACAGGACACTGGGCTAGATGGGCCTTTGGTCTGACTGTGGCTGTTCTTATGGTTGCCCAGGCCTGTTCCACCCTTGGGATGGCCCGGCATAGAAACAGCACTTTCCCCAGCAGCCAGGTATTAGCTAGCAATCAATGCATTCCAATTGCCACGTGTATATGTGAACGGGGATTGCTGGCCCCTTCCTGAATCTTAATGGGGGCTGGGTTGGTTGGCCTTCTCCCAGTACCAAAACAAAGGGGGGAAGAGTCAATGAGAAATCAGGATCCTCAGGCTGATCATGGGGCGGGGCCAATGTTTTAGGTCAGCCTGACTGACAGGCAGGCCGGCCCATGAGGGAGATGGGGAGTGGGAGGGTTGGTCCTCTGCTAGCTGTGGCTGGTTGGGCTGGGGACACTAAGGAGAGAGCAGTGCTGGAGGAGCCCAGAGATGGGGGAAGCTAGGGGACCCTGGGGAGATACCCCCCAGCCAAGAGGCCTTGCAGGCCAGATTGGCAGGGAGGACACGATCCCAACAGGAAGGGGGCTGGTGCTGGGAACAAGGGTCCTACCACCGTAGAGACTGAGGATGTGGGGCCACCACCGGAGCACGGCTCAGACCTGCAGCTCAGCCAGGGTCTGGCCAGGAGACGCAGGGTATATGAGGGACAGACTGTGATCCGGGTGATGTGTTTTCCTGTCCCCTTTCCCATGTTTTTCCTTTCTTCTTTTTTTTTTTTTTTTTTAAATTACTTGCTGCTTAATACATTATTCTGAACTCTGGGCGGGGAAGCAGCCAGGGGAGAGATTGTCCCACCGTGGGGGCATCCTTGCCCCTATCCTGAGATGTCACTCAGGAATCTGGGGACGAGCCTGGAGGTTGGAGGGAGGGGGGGACACCAGAGTGGAAGGGGAGTCCTTGAGGTCAGGGAGGTCTCTGGTTAAAGGGAGTGGGAACCTTCTGCCATTCAGTTCCCCTAGGAGGGGGGGTAGGTAAGTTAGGAAAGTTCCCCACAACCCTGGGATAGGTTCCCCCTCTTCCCTGTGCACATAGGTAGGGGTTTGTCCTACAGTTAATAAAGTATTTTAGGGAAAAGGGCCCCACTCTGCGGCCACCAAACATCCCCCCAGTCTGGCTGCTCCCGAGGGGTCTGTGAGCGGGGCAGAGCCAGGCCCAGGGGCGCAGCGCAGCGCGGATGGCGGGTGTCTCGCTAGGACCCAGCAGCAGCAGCAGCAGGCGCGGGGGGAGCGATCGCTGGCTCCGGCCCGGCCGCAGGAAGCGACTCGCCGCCGCTGCTCGCGGGGACTCTGGGGCCAGGCTCCGGGCCGGATCCCCGAGCCCCGGCGGGGGCTGCTGCGGGGCCCCGGAGCCCGGGCTGCAGCCGGGAGGGGGAATCTCCGGCCGGGCCAGTCCCGCTGCTCCCTCCCCAGGAGCCTCTCCCCGGGCAGCGCCCCCAGCCCGGCCCGGCCCAGCCCCTGCCCCAGGGCGGGCAGCGCTTGGGGGGCAGGTAAGAGAGACCCCCCGGGAGCGGCGCCCCGGTGCCCCCGGGCTGCAGGGGGAGGGGTTGGCCCCGGGCTGCTCCCGGCGGAGCTGGCTGCGAGTCCCCGCCCGGGCCCGGGGCAGCTGCCGCCCGCCTGGGCGGGGGGGCAGGGTGAGATGGGGCCGGGGCGATGCAGGGCATCAGGAGAGACAATAGGGGCGGATGGGAACGGGGCTGCAATAGAGGGAGGTTATGGGGGGGGGGGGGAGGCTGTGGGAGCCGGGAAGGGGGAGAAACAGGGAGGGGTCTCGGAGGAGAGACAGTGGCACAAGTGCAGCTCCCCCACCCTGTGGGGCAGGAGAGGGGGAGGGGCTGCCGTCAGCGGGCAAGTCTTTTACCCCCCCAAGAGCCAGTGAAGCTTTGGGGGCTGGCGGAGGCATCTGCCCAAAGCCGCCGTTCCCAGCCTCATTGGCCTCCCAGCTGTTGGCTAAAAGAAGTTCAAGATTTGCCCCTCTGGCCTGGCCAGGGGTGGGCTCTGCTGCTGCCTACAGGGGGCTGGAGGGGGCAGGGGATGGGAGTGTGGCGCTGTGGGTATCTTTGGGGCAGTGGCTCTGGACCTTCATCATATGCTGAGGGCGGGGGATGCTGGGAGCTGGGGTGGGGGGGTGGATGCTGCCCAGCCCCACCAGGCAGTGGGTCCAAGTTCCTGCCTGGTCTCATTAAAAGAGGCTACAGCTCCAGGTGCCAGCTCCTGTCTGGCGCTCAGGGTCCATTTCAGTGTGAGGAAACAGCTCTCTCTAGTGTGGAGGCAGGAAAAGGGAATAAGGGACGCAGAGTGAGGACAATGTTTTCTTCCACGCTAGGAATATGCTAGTTCAGTGTTTCTCAACCTTTTTTTAATTAAGTACCCCCTTTAAAAAAAAGTTATAAGTACCCCCACTACCTACAGTTTTCAGACACGCAATTTTTTTTTCTACCATGGTAACACATTTGTTTAAACAACTTAATGGTAGCTGGGCGGGCGATGGCATGTTTGGGTGTTAAAAGTACAAAAATAAGAAAGCGCTGTAAAACTTACAACACAATTTCAGTTGTGTTGACGTACCCTCCCCCAGACTTCTCTCAAGTACCCCTAAGGGTACTCGTACCACTGATTGAGGAACACTGTGCGAGTTGTAGCAATTACTAGGTGATGGATTGTAGAAAACTGGTATTGTAAAGAGCTACCATGTTAAATAGCAATGTCCCACACCTTGGTTCAGGGATGGGGAAGGCCAGATGCGGCCTCCAGCTTGCCTGGATCTGACTCTCCCGAGTCTGAGAAACCCCCCCCCCCCCCCAGCATTGGGGAGCCCATGCTGGTGCACCAACCCTCCCCCCATTTCCCCATGAAGCTGGAGCACACAAAATCTACTCGCTTGGGCCTTCCCAAACTCTAGTGCACAAGGGGAATTCTCCTTCTCAGACAGGGGCCACGTCAGTGAGGGGGTTTTGATTTTTTTGTTTCTCACTTGTGAGCATCTCCCCGACTGCTTTTTCTGTGGGTCAGTGGCCCCCGACCCTAAACCAGTTCCCCCATCCCCACTCTAGCCTGTGTCAAATTGCTTTCTGTAGGGACTGGTGAGAGCACACTGAGCATGCTCACGCCAAGGGCGCACGCTCAGCCACACCTCTTGAAGCCTCTGCCCTTAGGTGGTGTAAGATTCTGCAGGCTTCTGTTTACAGGGTTTAAAAAGGGACAAAGTGTTTGTGTGTGCGGGAGGGGAGGGAGCAAACTGGAGGAGAGGGATGGGCAGGAGTGTGGCTTGTGAAAACGTAAATTGACCAGCGTAGCCGCATGCATCTGCTAGGGTTGCCAGATACTTAAAAAAAATACCGGCGGTGAAAAAATTGGTGGAGCAAAACCAAAAAAAACTGGGGGAACAAAGTTGTTGAGGGAAAAAAACCCACCGCAGCGAGTCCCATGAGAAGTCTCCAGAAGGAAGCGACATGTTCCCTCTGCTTGCATTATTTCAAGGCCCCAGTGATCACAGCCTGCGAGCATAATATCTGCCACCTGCCTCAGCCGGTACTGGGAGGGACCTGACCCAGCCATCCCCTGCCCGCAGCGCAGAGCAGAGCAGCAGACACACCTCCGGCCCAACAGTCAGCTGGCAAACATGGTGTCAATAGCCCAGTGGCTGAGTCTGCAGGCAGTGCAGGGAGCAGGTGGGGGCAGGGTGTGCGGGGTGCACCAGGAAGTGCTGAAGCTGTTCTGTGAGGAGGATCAGCACAAAAGAAAGAGGCACTGTGCCTTTAAATCCCCATACTCACCATTCCCCCCACCACCGCCAGATGCGGTTTGCGGTGGGAGGGAGTTCCAAGCATCCTTGAGTTCAAGAAAAACAGATATTTTACATGTCTGGTATTAGGTTTTTTTTACTGTACAGAGGCCGCAAATACCGGATTGTCCGGGCCAATACCGGATGCCTGGCCACCCTAGCATGTGCACAGTAATAACGATGACCTACGGCAAGTCCCAGCCGCAGAGAAGACAGATTGGTGAATGGCTGTGAGATGTGATGCAGTTAGGGGTGTAAGAGTGTAGTCGATTAAGCAGTAAGCAAAAGCTAATTGCTTAATGCTATAGACTACACACATTCCCTCACATCCCCACCAGTAAACTCTTTAGCAGGCTGGCCAGCAGCCTGGCTCAGTCTTGGCTCATGCCAAGTCCAGGACCTACCCCTGCTGCAGCCAGCTCTGCATTTAAAGTGTATGAGGAGGCAGGCAGCCCGGCTCTCAGTTCTGGCTCGCACTGAATCCAGGAGCTCAGACCTCCCCACCCCCCCATGGGGCTTCCGTCACCCTGCCTTTGTGTCAGTACAGGGTGACAGATAGCCGATCTGCAAGGGGAGCTGTTTTTTAAACTGCCTCCCCTTGAGGACCAGCTCTCTCCTGGCACCCTGTGCTGCTGCCTCTGATACAGTGCGGAGTGGCAGGGAACTCCTTGGGGGTGGGCCCGGAGCGCGCTGGCTGCAGGCCCCGCCCCTGGGGACTCTAGAATAGTCGAGTAACTGATAAGAATTCATGAAGTTAATCGACTATTCAATTAACCAATATTTAACCTCCCAGGGAGCTGGGAGTCCATGTTTCTGAGAGGAGAGGTATAAAGTATGTCGCCGAATTAATCTCATCCGTAGGTGACAGCAGCAAAGAAGAGCTGCAGTGAGTAGTAGGGGTGTTAGCGTGTCCTTGTGTGCATGATTAACTGATAAGCTGGGCCTCATTGCTTAACTAGCACAGTTACACAAACGTCCCCCCTCCCACAACACCCCTGCTGCCTCTCCTCATATGGGACCCGTTCCAAACCCTTAATCATTTTAGTTGAAATAATGCTGTTGCGTAGAGCAGGTGTGAGAAACCTGCTGGCATATATCCAACCTGGGCCTAATCTTCTGAACAGGACTCCTCTTTTTTTTTTTTTCTTTTAAATTACAGACTAACATGGCTTCCTCTCGGAGACTGTTTCACATCCCTAGTGAGTAGGCATCGGGAGGCGTATTCCTTTAAGATTCCAGCCCTGGAAAGCCCTTGCTGAGATGTGTGGCCTATGAGAGGGGAAATAGCAAAGCCCCTCTGAGCAAATAGAAAAGCCCCCCTCCTCTCACCCCGTTTTTGGAAACACTAGTGTCTCGGTTCACTGGTAGAAGCTGTTACCTCCTCTGCCCCTGCCAGTTTCAAGGTGTTACCCTTCAGCCCCTATCCTAATCCTGCTTGTAGCTCCCTCCCCAGCCAGTCAATTTCTGCCCCCTTTGCTCATACCCTGGCCACCCCCTCCTCTTTTTAGCCCCTGTAAAAAGAAGCAGTTCTCAGAATCTTATTGCCAAGTGAGGGCAGGGGGAAGGGCAGCATGCTCAGTGTGTGTGCGCCTACCCTGTGCCCCCGAGCTAACCAATTCCTAGAGAAAGCCGTTTCTCATGCTGCACCTGGAGGAAGCAGGAGGTGTAGAGAAGACGGGGGAACAGGGATGTAGGAGGCAGATGCAGGGGACGGTGGGATGGGGAAGGGACGTACTAAAAGAATGGGGCAGTGTATGGGAATCGTGGAGGTTTATGGGGTCTTTGGGACCAGGGGTGCAAGCGTGTTTGCAGGGGCAGGGCCTGGGGGGTTATCGTGGGGGGGTGACATGCACTCACGCCTCTTATAAAATCTCCCCCGTCGCCCCTCTTGCCCTGACAGGCTGAGGAATCACGTCCACGTTTCGCTCCAGAGCGTCCCGTCGGCCAGGGGCCAGGTCCGGGCCATGGCTGGGATGGAGCCAGCTCAGGTAGGGGAATTTCAGGGAGCCGCTGGGGAGAGAGGGTTGTTGTGCAGGGGAGGGACAGATAAGACACAAGGGGTGAGGCAGGGAGGGGACGGGGGGTGAGAAACCTGCTGGCACACATCCAACCTGGGCCTAATCTTCTGAACAGGCTATTCCCGCATTTCTGAACCAGGAAACACCCCCTGGGCAGAGCTGGGGAAACTGCCCCGAGTCCCCAGGCCGGAGCCTGAGCCCGCCGGCCAGAACCTGCTGGGACATAACAAGAGAAGCTGTCGGGATTCCTATCCCCGTTCCCGGCTCAAATCTCTGCTTCCCGTTTCAGTTACCCCCTGATCTTTAGCTTGTGTATCAATAACATAGATTACTGAAGAATCCCCAGTGTGACAGGTCCCAGTCCCAAGATCAGGCCCAATATTATTCCCATTATTATGCAGTTGGGGTCGCCGATGCGCACAGTTGCAACAACTCACAATGTGGGAACAATTACCTGTTGCCAGTGTAGTGTATTGATACATTTAGCACAGCCAGAATCACACCCTGCCCCCCCAGAGTAGAGACCCACCGGCCCTACCTTGGACTCGCCCTGTCCCGCCACCATCTTCCTCATCGGCATGCCCTTCCCCAGCCTTGGTGTCTTTCTAGCACCTCTCCAGGACTCCATCTTCATCCTCTACTGACCCTAGGCTACGAGGCTGCTTTTATAAAATGTTACTCGCAATGTGCTCTGTAAGCTGAGAGCTTGGGCAGCCCCCCATCCCTCCAGGAGGGAATCCAAATGCCACTTGGCTGATTAGCAGAGCGCCCACAGCCAGCCGCATGTATTTCTACTGGTAGTGCACATTCAGGCATGCCGTGGTGCACATAACAAAACTTATTCTGCACACAGATGAAGACAATAGAGGGAACATTGTTTACACTGGCGCCATCGTGTTTGATGCATATTCAGGAGGAGATCTTTTCCCCTGTTCCTTATTTGTATTTCCTTAGTTTAGTAATGTGTCTGTCTTTTTCCTGTACTACATCAATGATTTCAACTTACTATCAGAGAGGTCCATTGGTTACCATGACCCTATTGTGGTGAGGTATCATGTTGCTTATTTACATAAGAACATAAGAGCGGCCATACCGGGTCAGACCAAAGGTCCATCCAGTCCAGTATCCTGTCTGCCGACAGCGGCCAATGCCAGATGCCCCAGAGGGAGGGAACACAACAGGTAATCCTCACGTGATCCCTCCCCTGTCACCCACCTCCAGAGAAACAGAGGCTAGGGACACCATTCCTACCCATTCTGGCTAATAACCATTGATGGACCTAACCTCTATCTAGCTCATTTTTGAACCCTGTTAACGTCCTAGCCTTCATCACATCCTCTGGCAAGGAGTTCCACAGGTTGACTGTGCACTGAGTGAAGAAAAACTTCCTTTTGTTTGTTTTAAACCTGCTGCCTATTCATTTCATTTGGTGACCCCTAGTTCTTATATTGTGGGAATAAGTCAATAACTTTTCCTTATTCACTTTTCCCACACCAGTCATGATTTTATAGACTTCTATCCTATCCCCCCGTAGTCTCCTCTTTTCTAAACCGAAAAGTCCAAGTCTTTTTAATCTCTCTTCATATGGGACCCGTTCCAAATCCCTCATCATTTTTGTTTCCCTTTTCTGAACCTTTTCCAATGCCAATATATCTTTTTTGAGATGAGGCAACCACATCTGTATGCAGTATTCAAGATGTGGGCATACCATGGTTTTATATAGAGGCAATAAGATATTTTCTGTCTTATTCTCTATCCCTTTTTTAATGATTCCTAACATTCTGTTTGCTTTTTTGACTGCCGCTGCACACGGGAGTGGATGTTTTCAGAGAACTATCCACAATGACTCCAAGATCTCTCTCTTGAGTAGTTGTAGCCAAATTAGTCCCCATCATATTGTATATATAGTTAGGATTATGTTTTCTGATGTGCATTACTTTACATTTATCACATATTTCTGTCCTGACCAGTTATTTTGATTCTTTCCAAGTTGCAAGGTATGTTCTACCTGTAAAGTTTTAAAGGGCAGGATCTTAAGAAAGCCCTGATGCCAACCTGCTTGACCACATCTTCGGTGTTAAAGGTCTTAGTCGTACATGGGCTGTATGCTTTTTAGCTCATCACCAGCTGTGTAGCTGAAAGTTCCTAAAGATACACATGCTAAGTGCCTTAGCTCAACATACAAAATGTGTCCTTCCGTTGTCTCGTGTTACAGCCAAAACAGATGCTAATAGAAACCTGTCAACCTATTCATAAAATAAATAAGCAAACCTGTAAGAAAATAAGAGACCATAAGAAAAGATATATAGTCAGGTGTTCCCACTTCGAGTGCAGAAGTTGGGAGCCCACAAGGCTTCTGTGTAAAAACTCCCCAAGGTCACAAATTCCCTGACCCTAGATTAGTGTCACTGCTACCACCCAAATGCAAAAATTTCTCTGAGAACCCAGGAAAACACATTTGGGAATTTCTTTCTGTGGGATACCCTCAAGCTCTTTAACCCTCCCTCTGGAGAGAGCTTAAAAAAACAACTATAATTTCTTAATAGCTGACCTTGCCATCTTAGGCACGTGCACATCATACCTCCTGCCTTCTAGGACACTGGCATCAGATCAAGGTGATTTTTATTAACAAAACAAAGAAAACATACTTGGTAAACATTACTTGGCTGCTATGAGTTAACAGTGCAACTAAAAAAGAAACATTTAAAACACAGTGAATTGCTTCCCTGGGATTCAGTTTAAATGTTACAGTGAACGGAGGGTGAGGATGAGTATTATGTGGACTCAGCACAGAGAAGTCTAACAAACCCCAAAATAAAGGAAATAACCTGATCGTGCCTAACTAAACATTCCCTTTTCTACTTACATATCTGTGGTTCCAAGGCTTAGTTCTTCCCTAGGCATAGATGTTGCTGACTTCTCCATGCCTGTTTTCCTGCTTAACTCATGTCTGTCTAACTCTGCTCTGGTCACAGAAAGCCTGCTTCGAATTCAAAACCCCACACTCTATTTTTATTGGCTCTCCTGTTTCCCTAGCATTCATGGGGGCTCTCCAGGACCCACTGTCTGTGGTTTGAATCCTTACTGGTAATTTAGTTAACTGAATGGCTGGGATGTCCACTAAATTTGTGGCTGGCAGGTGTGGGGGTAATGACAAGACTCTGCCTTTTTCTGTCTTTTGTGGGGGGGGAACAAGGAATGCTCACTTTCTGCTCACCCCCTGAGGCCACCTGTCTGCGGTGATTTGGATGGGGGTGGGGAGTTATGCTTTTCTGGGATCCCTCCCCCATGAACAGCAGGGGGGGGAAGCAGATGCTGAGTGACGGACTTTTGTTGTTGCAGATGCGGGTGACCTTCGAGGAGGTGGCTGTGTATTTCACTCAGGGGCAGGGAGCGCTGCTGGGCCCCGCTCAGAGAGCCCTCTACAGGGACGTCATGCAGGAGATCTATGAGATGGTGACTTCGCTTGGTAAGGGAGTTCTGGCCCCTTGGTTATCAGAAGTCCTGGGGTCTGTGTGTCTGAATCGGGTGAGACTCTTCCCTGGCTGGTTAGATTGGAGGGGGCGGGTGTCATCAGGGGAGTCAGAAACCTAACAGACATGTCAATTCATCTCTGTTGCTCCACTTCCAAGGGGCCAGAAGCTGGGCATTGCTTTGCCTAAATTATTTCTCCTTCACACACTGTTCACCTGCCATTTTGGGACTCGTTCCAGCCAGTGGGGAGGGCTCTAGGACCCGCTGGCTTGGAAATAGGAAGGAGCTCTCATCACATCTGTGTGTGTGACGACAAGTTCCCTGGAATGCAACTCTCCTAAGACCTCCTAGTGACATCATAACAACCGCACCCTCTCGACCCCCGGTTGTCTCTTGCTCCTGAGGATCTGAATTACCACAGTCCCATGTAGGGTCAGGTAACGCTCAGGGAATGTTCCTCGTGATAAATACTCCACCCAAGCACTAGGCATCCTAACCGTATCTGATTTCACCCCATGCACAGGATTCCCCGTTCCCAAACCTGAGCTGGTCGCCCGGCTGGAACGAGGGGAAGAGCCATGGGTCTCGGATCTCCAGGCCATCGGGGAAAGCGAGAGCCTGCGAGGCACCCGCACAGGTGAGGAAAGAGGGAAACAGGGAGAGAACTATCTGGCGAATGAAGGAAAAAGCTAGGACTCCCAAAATGGGCTGTGAGTGACAGCCCTGTCTCGCCCAGGTCAGGGTTGCAGTCAGCAGGTGTCATAGCATGTTGGGAAAGATCAGCTCTGGCTTCCCACCCATCCTGTGAGCTGTCAGGAATGTCCTCCCTGATTTGCCTTCCCCGGGCGTGTTTGGGTGGCATGTGGAGGCAGAATCCAAAGTCTCCATCTCCCCCAACAGTAACTGTGTGGTGTCTTTCTTCTTTGCTAGTCCCCTTTCTGTCCTTTCTCCCCATCACAGGCAGTGACTCCTGTCTGAATTCTCTCTCTCAGCAGGTGATAGGACAGGGAGAGAGATCAAGGAGAATCAGCAGCAGGAAGGCCCTTGGAAAGTGGAACCGCAGGAGATGTTTTTGAACTTGGAACAGAGAAATCCCTGGGAAGATGGACACAGGTCAGAGCTAGGAAATTATCCCAGAAAGAAACGGGATGAAGCCATTCCATGTGGCGAAGGATGCAAGAATCCCAAAGAAACCACAGTCCAGCAGCCAAGTCACAATGAAGAGAAACTATACAAATGCCTTGACTGTGGGCAAAACTTTCCGGAGAAGTCACACTTTATTACTCATCAGAGGCTGCACACAGAAGGGAGACCCTATCAATGCCTGGAGTGTGCAAAAGAATTTATCAAGAGGTCACAGCTGATGGCACATCAGAGAACTCACACTAGAGAGAAGCCCTACAAATGCTTAGAGTGCGGGAAAAGCTTCAGCAAGAATTCATATCTTCTTATACACCAGAGAGTGCATACAGGAGAGAGGCCCTATAAATGCCTTGAGTGTGGGAAAAGTTTTATACAGAGCTCACACCTTATTGAACACCAGCGGACCCACACAGGAGAAAGACTGCATAAATGCCTTGTGTGTGGGAAAACTTTCAGTCAGCGCTCCTGCCTCACGAAACATGGGATAATTCACACTGGAGAAAGACCCTTTAAATGCCCTGTGTGTGGGAAAAGTTTCAATTTGAAATCAGCCCTTAATACACATCAGAAGACCCACACAGGAGAGAAACCCTATAAATGCTTAGACTGTGGGAAAACTTTCAGGCAGCGCTCAAATCTTACTAAACATGGGAGAATCCACACAGGGGAGAGACCATATAAATGCACAGAGTGTGGGAAAAGTTTTAATGAAAAGTCACAATTGATGGCGCATCAGAGAACCCACACAGGAGAGAAGCCCTATAAATGCTTAGACTGTGGGAAAAATTTTAGTCGCATCTCAAACCTTATTTCTCATCGAAGACTACACACAGGAGTGAAATGCTATAAATGTCGTGAATGTGGGAAAAGTTTTATACAAAGTTCAAACCTCATTGCACATGAGAGAACCCACAGAGAAGAGAGACCCTATAAATGTCTTCAGTGCGGGAAAAGTTTCAGGAAAAATTCGTCCCTTTTTCAACATGGGCGAATCCACACAGGAGAAAGACCCTATCAGTGCCTTGACTGTGGGAAAGGTTTTATCCAACGTTCATCCCTTACTAAACATGGGAGAATCCACACAGGAGAAAAACCTTATAAATGCCCCGAGTGTGAGAAAAGTTTTAGCCAGAGCTCAAATCTTATTGCACATCGGCGAACCCACACAGGAGAAAGACCCTATAAATGCCTGGAGTGTGGAAAAACTTTTAATCAGCGCTCTTGCCTTACTGAACATGAGAGAATCCACACAGGAGAAAGACCCTATAAATGCCTGGAGTGTGGGAAAACTTTTAATCAGCGGTCTTGCCTTATTCAACATGGGAGAATTCACACAGGAGAGAGACCCTTTAAGTGCCCGGAGTGTGGGAAATGTTTCAATATGAAGTCAGCCCTTAACATACATCAGAAAACCCACACAGGAGACAAACCCCATAAATGCTTGGTCTGTGGGAAAACTTTCAATCAGCGCTCCTATCTTACTAAACATGGGAAAATTCACAGAGGAGAATGAGACTTTTATAAATGCCTTGAGTGTGGGGAAGGCTTCAGTGAGCGCTCAGAACTTACCAAACATCACAGAATCCACAAAAGTAAGCCCACCCCTTAGGAATAGCCCGACTGAAGGAAAAGATGAAATCTGACTTCACAAATCAGTGACATCCACAATAGAAGAACCTTGTATGTGGGAAGCTTCATTTGGTGCTTCCAGAGGCTCAGGCAACCGCAAATCTGCACATAGAAGAAACCTCAGAGATTTTTCTCAGTGGAAAATGTTCCAAGTGGAACTCACACCATGCTGAACATCAGAAAAATCTTCCATACAGCAAGAAAATTCTCTCAGGGCCCTGACTAGGGCTGGCCTCAGGAACAAACAGTTTTCCTCATTCCCATACACATCAGGGGCATTTTGCTCACAAGAACGTACTAGATCAGGCCAAAGGTCCATTTAGCTCAGTATCCTGTCTTCTGACAGTGGCCAATGCCAGATATCCCAGAGGGATACACAACAGGGACTCATCAAGTGATCCCTGCCCTGTCACCCATTTCCAGCCTCTGACAAATAGAGGCTAGGGACACCGTTTCTACCTATCCTGGTTAATAAGTATTGATGGACCTATCCTCCATGAATTTATCTAGCTCTTTTTTGAACCCTGTTAAAGTCCTGATCTTCACAACATCCTCTGGCAAGGAGTTCCACAGGTTGACGGTTTGCTCCCAAAGACCCAACTGCCCGTGTGCTGGGGTGAGGATCCAGCAGCAGCCGGTCAGTGACCCTCTGGCTCTGCCTGGTCTCAGCAAATCTCAGGCAGAGGAGGGGAAGCCCCCATCAGCCCCATCTCTCTGCTGCTGCCCTAGCTGCTGGGCTACAGGTTGGGGAAGGGAGAAAGAGAAACTCCTCTAGATGCTCCCTCTGCCTGGCTGAAGTTCCCTTCTCTTCCCCACCAGGATTCCCCCTGCCATGGAGATGAAGAGAAGGACATTTGGGCCAGGCTCCACCTTCACTCTAGTCACCTGTCCCCCCTCCCCATCTTCCACCAGCACCTAGGCTGGGCTCCCCCACTGACCTAGAGCTGTTCCCTGCAGGGGGCTGTCCCTGGAGCTAGTAACTCCTCCTCTCTCTGAATTCCCCAGGGTGCTGTGCTCTGGGGGGAAGAGGGGGGGAAGGGTCAGACATTAAGGGACCAGGCCAACAAGTTAGGGGGAGGACACTGGGGATTGAATAGTGGGGGCTGATGGAGCTGGAAGCTGAGGCTATCGAGTGTTTGGGAATCGGGATAAGGAGTGGAGGAGAGCAGAGGCGTAGAAAGGTGCCTCCTCTCGTCACTCTCCCCCTCTGCCCCTTCTCCCTGCCCCCTCGGCATTCCCACAGCCCCACCTCGAAGGGCTGATCCCCACAGGGCCTTTTCTTGGAAGCTGAGACTTCCCACCTCTCTTCCAACAGCATCTGCCGATGAGAGGGAAGCAGCGTTACCTAGTGGATAGAGCACCGGCCTGGGAGGCAGGAAACCTAAGCTCTGTATTCTCAGCTCTGCCAACAGCTTGTGGGGTGACCTTAGACAAATCTGCCTTTCAGAGAAGGCATCAATTGGGAGGGATAATAGCCTTTGAGCATCTATCTAGGGCAGGAAAAGGGGTTAGGATTAATTAGTCTCTCTCCTCTGTTCCTCCTCCCTTTTCTCTAGTTTTGTTGACCTTTAGCACTTTTTACAACCTCCCCCCCTTAGCAAAGTGATTGTTCCAGTCACTAATCTCTCTGGAGTGAGATTATCTCGTTCCCAGATGTGCTTCCATTACTCCATATGGGTATGTCTACACTACAAAGTTAGTTCGAACTAACGGACGTTAGTTCGAACTAACTTTAATAGGTGGTACACTAGCGCTCCGCTAGTTCGAATTTGAATCGAACTAGCGGAGCGCTTAGTTCGAACTAGGTAAACCTCATTTTACGAGGACTAACGCCTAGTTCGAACTAGCTAGTTCGAACTAAGGGCTGTGTAGCCCTTTAGTTCGAACTAGTGGGAGGCTAGCCCTCCCCAGGTTTCCCTGGTGGCCACTCTGGCCAACACCAGGGAAACTCTATGCCCCCCTCCCGGCCCCGGACCCCTTAAAGGGGCACGGGCTGGCTACGGTGCCCGTGCCAGGTGCAAGCCTGCCAGCACCCAGCTAGCAGACCCTGCACCTGGCACGGCACAGAGCCACCCACCCGATGCCCTCCAGCCCACCCCCTCTTGCCGGGACCAGGCTGGCGGCTCCCGGGAGCTTGCCCTGGACCGCAAGAGGCGGGCACCTTCCTGGGCTAGTGCAGACAACGTGGACCTCGTCCACGATCTCCGCACTAGGCACAGGAAAGTGGCCGTCTAGGGCAGGAGAGCTGCCAGCCTGGCCACCCAGGACCAGGTGTGCATGAAAATCAAGGGGGTCCACTGAGACCCCCGACACTGAGCCCTGAGCTTACAATGGCCGTACTGGGTCAGACCAAAGGTCCATCTAGCCCAGTAGCCTGTCTGCCAACAGCGGCCAACCCTAGGGACCCTGGAGGGGATGGACTGAAGACAATGACCAAGCCATTTGTCTCGTGCCATCCCTCTCCAGCCTTCCACAAACTTTGGGCAGGGACACCACTCCTACCCTCTGGCTAATAGGACTCCATGGACCCAACCTCCATGACTTGATCTCACTTCCCTTTAAACTCTGTTCTAGTTGTAGCCTTCACAGCCTCCTGCAGCAAGGAGTTCCACAGGTTAACTATTTGCTTTGTGAAGAACAACAACTTTCTCTTACTAGTTTCAAGCCTGCTACCCATTCCTTTCCTTTGGTGTCCTCTAGTCCTTCTTTATGGGAACTCAGGAAGAACTTTTCTGAATGCACCCTCTCCACCCAACCCCTGCTTTTAGAGACCTCTATCCTGTCCCCCCTCCGTCTCCTCTTTTCTAAGCTGAACAGTCCCAGTCTCTGTAGCCTTTCTTCATCTGGGACCTGTTCCCAACCCCTGATCATGTTAGTTGCCCTCCCCTCTCCCAGCCTTTCTCTTCCCCTCTCCCACCTCCTTTTCCCAGTCTCCCCCAGTTTTTTTTCAATAAAGACAGAGTCAATGTTGGAAGAAACGTTATCTTTATTTTGTACATCAATAAGAAGGGGGGCTAAGGAAGGGTAAGTGGAAGGAGGTGAGGGAGGAATGGGGTACGAGCCCCCGATGGGGAGGACTGGGCTGGCTCTGCGGGCTTCTGGGGGTGGAAGCTCTCCTGCAGCCCCCCAATTACTCCCTCTCCCCAGATGGCAGCCTGCGGCAAGTGCAGCCGGGCTGATGGCCGAGTGGTGTGATGTGCCCAGTATGGGCACTCAGGGCACTCCAAGCCAGAACTTCTTTGCAAGCGGGGCACCCCTTAGAACTGTGTGTCCGGGGTGGGGGTCGGGACCCTTTAAGCGCAGCCCTCGGCTAGCCTGAGACAGCATCTCCATGCTCTAAGTCCTCCTTTTATGCCCTGCCGGCACTGCTTCCGGCCATCCTTAAGCCCTGTTCAGAGTCCACTCAATGTGGACTTGCTAGTTCGAACTAGCAAAACGCTAGTTCGAACTAGTTTTTAGTTCTAGACGCGTTAGTTCGAACTAGCTTAGTTCGAATTAACTAATTCGAACTAAGTTAGTTCGAACTAGCGCTGTAGTGTAGACGTACCCTTTGATTCTGCAAAGCATTTCATTTTAGTTTCTTCCTTATACACAAGGATTCCATAACCTCTGCAAAAGCTGGAGCAGAGAATATTTTCTTATGTTTAAAATGTATTTATTTTTGGTGCTTTGTTATTTGAGGGGGATGGGATGAATCTGGGGAATCCTTGCCTCCCTCTTGCAATCTCACACATCTTTGATGAACAGCCTCTGTGTAAACCATAGAGAATTTATCCTCCCCCCCCCCAGTTATGCCCCTCCACTTTCATGTGTGTCATTTCCCACAGTGGCTTTTGCTCACCCTCCTTAGAAATCGGGCTTTGATTTCTTTCATTCTGTCAGGTCCCCGAGGGTTGGAGAAGAAAATGTCATGTTCCCGACGGGAGAATTCAAAGGAATCCCAAAGCATAATTTGAGGTCAAATCCCAACCTCTGTCTATTGGCAAAGTGGCATCTGCAGTTTTCCCATCCAGCCATAAACGAAACAAGCCCAATTCTTTCAGTCTTCCTTCATAGGTCAAAACATCTACATGTTTTGTTAGTCTCTAAGGTGCTGCAAGACTAATTGTAGATAGGAAGGTTTTGGTTAACTTCTGTTTTTATTCCTTAGTTTCAGAGGGGTAGCCAAGTTAGTCTATAACTGGAAAAATTTAAAAAACAACAATTAGTCTTGCAGCACCTTAGAGACTAACAAAACATGTAGATGTTTTGACCTATGAAGGAAGACTGAAAGAATTGGGCTTGTTTAGTTTGGAAAGGAGAAAACGGAGTTTTCAGGTATCTAAAAGGGTGTCCACAAGGAGGAGGGAGAAAAATTGTTCTCCTTAGCCTCTGAGGATAGAACAAGGAGCAATGGGTTTAAATTGTAGCAATGGAGGTTTAGGTTGGACATTAGGAAAAACTTCCTACCTGTCAGGGTGGTTAAACACTGGAATAAGTTGCCTAGGGAGGTTGTGGAATCTCTATCACTGGAGATATTTAAGAGCAGGTTAGATAAACATCTATCAGGGATCGTCCAGATAGTACTGGGTCCTGTGATGAGGGCAGGGGACAGGACTCGATGACCTCTCAAGGTCCCTTCCAGTTCTAGTGTTCTGTGATTCTGTGTTATCATGAGCTTTCGTGGGCACAAAGCCACTTTTCATCTGAAGAAGTGGGCTGTGCCCACAACGGCTCATGATACCATCTACATGTTTTGTTACTATTTAAGGTGCTGCCAGACTGTTTGTTGGGTATTTTTGTTTTTATGATGATGTTGCTTAGACTTTTGTCAGTAACACAGCCAAAAGCAGCTTTAGCCTGTTCTGAAGAAAATGGGTAAATTTGTTCTCCAGATTTTGAGTCTTTAGGGTCTCTGAGATATCTCTGATGCATGGGAAAGAGGTTTGAAGCCCACCCTTCACTGTGGGTTTTTCTCTCTTTCCCCTGTTCTGTCCCATATTTTTGATATGAGTTTAGTTTGATAGGACGTAGCGCAGATTTCATGTGGGGGTTTCAAAACCCCCATCATTTGCCAGATAGTCCTTTCAGATTGGCTTTTGCCTAAGCCCCCGTCATGAGATTTTCTCGTCCGTTGGGCATTGAAGATGAGCATTATCTGTCACCAGGAACACTTGAGGACGAGTGCTAGATATGCACTCTGTGTAGCAGAGACTGAAATGAGCAAGGAAGTTACTGCCTGACCCCTGTAAGATACAGTCAAGAACGGGAGAGAGTGGGTACGTCTAGACTACCGCGTTTTATCGACAGAAGTTTTGTCGACAGTATCTGTCGACAAAACTTCTGTCGACAAAGAGCGTCCAGACACATTGTTCTGTCGACAAAGCAAGCTGCTTTGTCGACAGAACCCTGTAGTCTAGACGCAACCCTACAGGCAATAACACCTTCTGTCGACAGAATTCTGTCGACAGAAGGTGTTATGCCTCGTAAAATGAGGTTTACCAGCGTCGACAAAACTGCTGAGTTCTGTCGACGTTATGTCGACAGAACTCAGCGGTAGTGTAGATGCTGGTATAGTTTTGTCAACAAAAGTCCACTTTTGTCGACAAAACTCAGTAGTCTAGACGTACCCAGTGGGTGGGCAGATAGGAAAAGGGCACTGTTTCTGTGATGGCATTGTCGAAGCAAAGACTTCAATCAGTTTACGCGGCTAAACAGACAGTTTTATTGGCCAATAAAAGCAAAGTGAGCCAAACATGGTCCCAGCAAAGCTGGGCCCAGTGAGGCTGGCTAATACAATCAATCCTAGTATTTTATACCCTTAACCAAACAGTCTGACATCAGGGCATCCAATTACAGAAATCATCAATTAAGCTAGGAAAATAAAGCCTTATCAACAAGATGGCGGACAGGTACAAGGGAGTACCTCTCCTGCCTAAACTAGCCCAATTAACACATTCCAATAGCACATCTGTCTTGGCCTGGCACATGGGGTGATAGAAAGTTCACTCTGGTCTACGTGCAAAGGCAAAAAGCTGAAATGGTTTCTGTTATACAAGATGGCTTCTAGCTAAACATAAAGTGGTTTCTGCGGCTTCTACAGCATGAATCACAGAAGTCCCCCATAAGTCTGTCCCCTGGCCCCGGTCTTCACTAGAGCTTTATTTTGAAATAGCCCCCTCAAGGTTGAATTTATAAGTGTAGCATCCACACTACCAAGCCTGTTACTTCAAAATAATAGGCCGTGGAACTCGAAATCTGTACTCCTGCTTTTCATAGCGGCTGCGTCTAGACTGGCATGATTTTCCGCAAATGCTTTTAACGGAAAAGTTTTTCCGTTAAAAGCATTTGCGGAAAAGAGCGTCTAGATTAGCACAGACGCTTTTCCGCAAAAGCATCTTTTGCGGAAGAGCGTCCGTGCCAGTCTAGATGCAGTTTTGCGCAAGAAAGCCCTTTTTCCCATTTTCGCCATTGGGGCTTTTTTGTGCTAAACAGTTTTTAGCTGTCTACGCTGGCCCTCTTGCGCAAAAACATTTCCGGAAAAGGACTTTTGCCTGAACGGGAATGTCAAAGCATTTGCGCAAGAAGCACTGATTTCGGACAGTAGAACGTCAGTGCTTTTGCGCAAAATCAAGCGGCCAGTGTAGACAGCCGGCTGCTTTTGCGGAAAAACTTGCCAGTCTAGACGCAGCCCAGGAGTAACAGTAATGCCGAAATAGTTATTTCGAAATAGCTGTGGTGTGGATGCTCCAGTGCCACTCTTTTGAAACAATTACTCCCCAGAGTAATTTGAACTAGTTACTCCCCAATGTTTCCTAGGGTTGCCAGATAGCTTCACAAAAAATACCGAACATGACAGGAAAAAAATAGGTTGAGCAAAAAAACTAGGGACCAAAGTTGTTGAGCATTACAGAAAGGATGTGGACACATGGGAGAAAGTCCAGCAGAGGGCAACAAAAACAATTAGGGTGCTGGAGCACATGACTTACGAGAATTGGCAGCGGGATTTGGGCTTATTTAGTTTGCACAAGAAAAGACAAGTGCGCTGGGGGGGGGGATTGGGTAGCAGCCTTGAACTATCTGAAGGGAGGGTCCAAAGAGGACGGAGAGAGGCTGTTCTCAGTAGTGACGGATGGTAGAACGGGGAGCAATGGTCTCAAGTTACAGCGGGGGAGGTCTAGGTTTGCTATTAAGAAAAACGATTTCCCTAGGAGGGTGGTGAAGCACTGGGATGGGTTCCCTAGGGAGGGGGTGGAATCTCCATCCCTAGAGGTTTTTAAGTCCCAGCATGACAAAGCCCTGGCTGGGATAATTTAGTTGGGAGTTGGTCCTGCTTTGGTCAGGAGGTTGGATTCGAGTGCTCCTGAGGTCTCTTCCAGCCCTAGGATTCTATGATCCAGAAGTTTTTGGTTTTGAGTTTTGAGTCATTAAATATCTGACGTATCACTAGTGTCCTCCAGTAACACATTTAGCACTATAACCAGCGTCACGCCTCATCTGTCTAACTTCACATGCAGGAATGATACATGTTCAATGTGAGACTATGCAGATTTAGGGGATTGTAAGTGTAAAACTGATAGGTTACATGATCTGTCTTTGCATAAAGCATCTTTGAGTCGTGCATATTCATCACCCAGTTCTCATAACGCAAGGGTGAGTTGTCGCCGTTTGCTGCGGAGAACCAGAGAGCTGAGAACTCGTTGCGTGTGTCCCAGAGAGCCAGGCAGTGTCCTACCAACGCTGGGTGAAGTCATACTATAAAGTGCTACCCATGAAGCGTCAAGAGGAATGCGGTGGAGAGGGGTCGGCATCTCCCCATGGCTGAGTGGGAGACATCAGGCAAATACCTCTCTCGTGGATTGTGAGCAATTGTTTCACTTGCGTGTTCCTTTTTCCCGGGTGCGTGTATGTAGCTGGAGCAGCAAAGTGCTGGGCGGTGGCTGAAATGCACCATCTTGGGCGTTGGGTGGGAGGGGAAGGGGCATTTAGCTTTCATGTCTTGCTTTGAATAAAGTAGAATTCAAGTTTCTTGAACTTCCAATGTCCCTTGTCTTGGGTAATAAGGGGTCAGGGAGAGATGATCTATAATGGACACAGCCACTGCTTGGAAGCCCTGTAAAGGTGTTGTTTTGCTGCGCCTGAGCTCCATACGCTGTAGACTCTAGGGTTGTGTCTAGACTGGCAAGTTTTTCCGGAAAATCAGCCGCTTTTCCGGAAAAACTTGCCAGCTGTTTACACTGGCCGTTTGAATTTCCGGAAAAGCACTGATGATCTCATGTAAGATCGTCAGTGATTTTCCAGAAATACTATGCTGCTCCCATTTGGGCAGAAGTCTTTTTCCGAAAGACTTTTGCGCAAAAGGGCCAGTGTAGACAGCACAGTAGTGTTTTCTGCAAAAAAGCCCCGATCGCGAAAATGGCGATCGAGGCTTTTTTGCGGAAAACCGCGTCTAGATTGGCCACGGATGCTTTTCCGCAAAAAGTGTTTTTGCGGAAAAGCATCCTGCCAATCTAGACGTGCTTTTCCGAAAATGCTTTTAACGGAAAACTTTTCCATTAAAAGCATTTTCGGAAAATCATGCCAGTGTAGACGTAGCCTAGCTGTGATTTTTTCTCAGGGGGCCCAAGACTGTGACTCTCCTTGTTACCCCCCGGGCTCAGCACACAGCACGGCTACTCAACTTTGGAAGCCCTGAGAGGCCACAATGATACTCTCAGTGCATGTCGAGGGACGCAACTTAAATGCAATTGCATTATACATGCAAATATATGCAAATAGCTTCGTTCACACTGACGGGCATGAATACAAAGCACTTCCCGCAATGTCCTGCGGCTCCTGGCACCTCGTCCTTGGGGGCTAGAAATGTTGACACCCTGTACCCGTCTGTTCCAGCCAGTCCACCCGCTTGTGACTTTCGATGCTCACCCCGCCTGGGAAACGCCTCGCTCTTGGGGAGCATGTTCCCAGTGGAGGCCATGTTCAAAGGATCCCACCCGCAGGCCATGTGTTGAGCCCCATGTAACCCGAAACCGCACCGTGAGCAGCAAACAAACTCAGAAATGCCCAGGTAAGCCGGCCCTAAAGGGACAAGGCCAGCTCATGGGAGGATCCGCACCAATGTTACATCACAGCATTGATTAGTGAAGACCAACAGGAGAAAGTTAACTAAGGGTCTGTCTACACTGCACCCTTATTTCGAAATAAGCTGATGCAGAAGAAATATTCCAAAATGGCTTATTTTTAAATAGCGCGTCTATGCTACAGGGAAGCCTCAAAATTAGTCTGAGGCAGGCTCCCTTAATGTGGCACCCCTACCCAGGAAGCACTGGGGAGTAATTAGTTTGAATGGCCCTGGGAAGGAGCTATTTCGAAATAGAAGCAGTGGAGCGTCCACACGACTGCTATTCCGAAATAGCTGTTTTGGAAGAGGCCTTATTCCTCGTGGCATGAGGTTTACAGAAGTCGGAATAAGCTGGAAATTCGAAACAACGGAATTGCTGTGTAGATGCTTACATTGTTATTCCAGAAATAATGCTGCTGTGTAGAAGCTCCCTAAGATTTCAGGTACCTATCTATAGAGTTATGAGCTTTCGTGGGGAAAACCCATTTCCTCAGGTGAGCGGAGTGGAGAGAAAAGGGGGACTCTCACAATTTAGAAAAAGAAGGGAGGGTGGGGGGTCCCTCCTTGCTCATCCCCCGGGCTCACATGGCCCCTGTAGATGCTGTGAGCTGTACAGGGGCATGGAAGGCAGGAACCCTGGTTAAGGAACCTGCTGGGCTGCTGGCTAGGAGCCAGCCCTCCCTCCCCCAACCCTCTGTCCCCCTCCTTCACCCCTACCCCATGTAACCCAAACCTTCTGCACCCCTATTCCAGCCTCCATATCTCTTCCCTGACACTGCATCCCCTCCTGTGCCCTTCCTCAGGTCACAACCCCCTCCCAGACCCTGCTCCCCAATCCATTATCCCTGGTCACAATCCAAATCCCTGCACCCCCTTCTATCCCTCCACCCCACAACCCCCTCCCAGACTCTGCTCCCCAATCTGCTATCCCTGGTCACAATCCAAATCCCTGCACTCCCTCTTGCACTCCTACCCTAGATTATGACTCCCTCCCAGACCCTGTACTCCGGAGGGCCAGACAGCCTCCATGGGCCGGATTCAGCCCACCAAGACCTTTAATCCGGCCTGTAGCTGCTCTGCTGCTCCCCTGCCCTAAGGCCAATCGAGACCTGGGGACGGGGGAGCCCGCAAAGTCTCCTCCATGCTGCCAGGGGCGCATGGCACCCGAGGGAACAGCCAGCTGTTCAAAACAGCTGGCGGTTCTTTCTAGGCATTGTGCGCCCATGGCAGGGCGGCAAAGACTTCACGCACTCGCTCCCCCTCTCCCAGGCCAATTGGGGTCCGTGGGCAGGGGAGCATGTGAAGTCTCCTTAGCCCACATCCGCTTCTAAAATTCATGGAGTGGCCCCCCCTCGAAAAGGATTGCCCATCCCTGCGCTATGCCCACACCCCCAACCCACTATGCCAAGCCCCCCACAACCCTTCTGTGATGGGCCGGCGATCGCCGCGGGGAGGGCTACGCTGGGGGCAGCCAGCCCGGAAGGGCAGCCCTGCGAGTCCCCGGGGCACGGGGACTGGGCGGTGGGGGCTGACGCAGGGGGGCCGGGCGAATGCGCCGCTGGCCTGAGCCGCGGGGGCGGGGCCTCCACCCGGAAGTCCCACCGGCAGGACGCCGGGTGTGGGGGGCGGGTCCGAGGATGCAGCCTCCGGCGGGAGGCTCAAAAGCAGTTTCCAAGGGAGCCAGAGGAGGGGGAAGCAGTCGAGGCGGTTCCTCCCTCCGCGGTGGCAACGGCCGACCCCCTCGCCAGGGGAGAGACCGGGAGAACACCAGCGGAACACCCAGGTAAGGGACGGCGCACCGGAGGAGGAGGCAGCAAACGGGAGGGTGGCTAGGAAGCAGCCCGGGGAGGCCGTGGGCTGACGTGTTACGGGGTGGGACCCCGTCAGCCGGGTGAGGGTGTTTGCCCGAACCCTTAGGGCCCCGGGCTGGGACCCAGTGGAGAGGGCGGGCCCGGGTCCTAGCCTGGGAAGGCCTCTGGCAAGCCAGGCAGGAGAAGTAAAGGAGAAGTGAAGGAGAAGTAAGGGAGACATGAACAACAAGCTGACAGAGTCGGCGAAGGTAAACTGAGGCTCGCGGAACTAGCAGCCGGGAATTGAGGGGCTTGCTGAGCACGTCCGCACTAAGGTCAGGTCTGGACGGTTGCTCGCGCCCAGTCTTAGGGTCCGTACAGCCGAGACAGGGGGCTCGCTGGGCCGGGGTCCTGCTCGCTGGAGAGGCCCCGGGCTCACGCCTGGACAAAACCTGTCACACCTTCCGAAACAAATACACGGTGCCATGCTCCAAACCCCACCTGCATCCTAGTCACCCAGCGCACCACACAGAACCACCCCTTCCTAGCGTCCCTACAGAGGCATCGCGAGGGTGTTATGCGCCCAGGGGCAAAAGCAAAATTTGCGGCCTCCCCCCACCGCCATTGCTGAGCCCGACCCTGGGAGGGTGGGGGGAGTTTGTACTGCATCTTCCCCCACCCCCTCCAGTTTGGGGCCGGGCCCCTACACTCACTAACCCGCCAGCAGAGATGGAGGAGGGTGGGGCTGGGGGCGGAGAGGAGACCCCAGCCGGTGACGGTGGGTGGCGGAGGAGCAGGCAAGTCGAGGGATGATGGAGGGAGTGGAGCGGGACTAAATTGGCGCCCCACTGGCGTGACACCTGGTAGCAACTGCCTCCCCTGCCCCACTCTGGCTTCACCCCTGTATCCCTATACATACAGATTTCCCCTCACTTACCAGTGCCTCTTCCCACAGCCTGGATGAAAAAGAGAGATGGAGCCAGCCTCCTCTGTCGGCGCAGGGCCCTCTGGGCACAACAACAGACTCCCCAGCCGCCCCTAGCCCTGGAGGGGTCCAGACACAGACAACCCAGGCACAGACAACCTAGGAGGGAGGCTGGGGCTCTGTTCACTGTGAGGGAGTAGGGGCTGACCCACAACAGCGGTAAGAAGGAGCTGTGTTGGCTGCCCCACTGCCCACTCAGGTCTGGCTTAGGTTGGTCCCCATTTCAGGCAGGGCGGGAGGCACGCGGCCGGCATGGAGCGAGAGGTGCTGCGAGCTGGCCCGTGCCTGGGCTGACGTTCCGTGAATGAGGCCGTAAGTTCGTGCCCAAGGCAGGGCTGTCGCTAGGGGGGTGTTGGGCTTGGAGAACTCCTCCCTCCACTGCAGGCCCTGCCCCACCACTTCCCCCAAACCTTGTCCCGCTCTGCCCCCTTGCCCAAAGCCCCCTCCCCTGAGCGACACAAATCTGTGGGGCCAAGAGGGGCCTGGCGTGGGGCAGCAGTAGGGGGTGTCCCCCCCACATGCACCCGCCCTGCCATCCTTTCCCAGACCTCTGGGCTCTACTGGAATAGACATGCCCTGGGGTTGGGGTGCTTTCCACTGTCCCTGTGAAGCCTGCTCCCACCTCTGGAAAAATAACCCCAACTATCCGTACAGTATGATGGGGGCTAATTTGGCTACGACAACTCAGGAAAGAGATCTTGGAGTTAGCGTGGACAGTTCTCTGAAAACTTCCACGCAGTGTGCAGCGGCGCTCAAAAAGGCAAATAGGATGTTAGGAATTATTAAAAAGGGATAGAAAATAAGACCCAGAATATCTTACTGCCCCTGTATAAAACTATGGTACGCCCACATCTGGAATACTGTGTACAGATGTGGTCTCCTCACCTCCAAAAAGATATTTTGGCCTTGGAAAGGGTTCAGAAAAGGGCAACTAAAATGATTAGGGGTTTGGAACGGGTCCCATATGAGGAGAGGTTAAAGCGACTGGGACTTTTCAGTTTAGAAAAGAGGAGACTGAGGGGGGATATGATAGAGGTCTATAAAATCATGAGTGGTGTGGAGAGGGCCGATAAAGAAAAGTTATTTATTAGTTCCCTAAATAGAAGAACTAGAGGACACCAAATGAAATTAATGGGTAGCGGGTTTAAAACTAATAAAAGAAAGTTCTTCGTCACCCAGCGTGTAGTCAACCTGTGGAACTCCTTGCCAGAGGAGGCTGTGAAGGCTAGGACTATAACAGAGTTTAAAGAGAAGCTAGATAATTTCCTGGGGGTTAGGTCCATAAAAGGCTATTAGCTAGGGGATAAAATGGTGTCCCTGGCCTCTGTTTGTCAGAGGCTGGAGAAGGATGGGAGGAGACAAATCGCTTGATCATTGTCTTCGGTCCACCCTCTCTGGGGCACCTGGTGTTGGCCACTGTCGGCAGACAAGCTACTGGGCTAGATGGACCTTTGGTCTCACCCAGTACGGCCGTTCTTATGTTCTTATGTTCAGTGAGTGGGGGGGGGGGGGGGGGGCAACAGGCCCCCCCAGAAAATCCTCCCAGCAGCTTCTGGGCCCCGGGGGTCATGCCCCCCACCCCAAGAGGCGGGGCCTGAGGCTGCCACTGCCAACTATCCTAGGATGCTCTGGCCTCAGGTCACACGGCTGCTCACTCTGTTTTGGCCCCCAGCACTCCCCCCCTTTATAATGGGGGGGGGAGGACCGGAGTGGGCAGAGGGAGCTTTACTGCTCACAGGCAGGTGAGGGGCAAGGAGCTGCAGGCAGGGATCCAGGCAGCAGAGGGCATCTCTGGGTGGGGAGGGGGGCTGATCTGGACCCACAAGAGAAGGGGACCCACAAGGGAGGGGCAGAGCGCAGGGGCCAAACTCCGGCAGCGCCATGGGGCGAGGGGGGCAGAGCAGGTAGCTCGGCCCAGACCTGGCAGCCGGGTAGGGGTGGGGGGCAGTCAGGACCCGCTCTGGCCAGCTGCTCCCTGCGCCCAGCTGTCCCCAGAGTGTCCCGGCTCCCAGCGCCCCCGTGTCCCTGGTGGTCTCGGGGTCTCCCTGGGACAATCCCCGGTCCCCATAGAAGCCCCCCTTTCTGCTCCCCGAGCGCCGCGCCCAGGGGAGGAGCAGCCGCCAGGGGGCAGGGTGTGGGGCAGGAGGGGGGCTCAGGGAAGTTAGTGTCTCGCTAGGACCCAGCAGCAGCAGCAGCAGCAGGCGCGGGGGAGCGATCGCTGGCTCCGGCCCGGCCGCAGGAAGCGACTCGCCCCGCTGCTCGCGGGGACTCTGGGGCCAGGCTCCGGGCCGGATCCCCGAGCCCCGGCGGGGGCTGCCGCCGGGATTGGAGGCTGCAGAGGTGCGGGGGGCAGGACTGGGGACAGGCAGGGAGGATGGGGCGGTGCAGGGGGAATCAGGCTGCAGAGGAATTAAAGGGAAGGTGGGGGGCAGCACTGGGGGGGGGGAGAAATGGGCTGGGGGGCTGGGGCAGATGCTCAAAGCAAGAAGAGACTGGCTGGAGGAGGGGGAACCAGGTTGCAGGGAGGAAGCAGAGGGGTGGGGGAGACACAAGGCACCCCCCTCCCGTGGGGCAGGAGAGGTGAGGGGCTGCCCTGCCCAGTAGCCTGGGGGGGGGGGAACTTTTCCCCCTGGGAAAGGTCAGACAGGCAGCGGGGTGAGCTGGCGGATGAACAACCCCCTCCCCCAGGGCTGGGAAGCTACACAGCAAATCTCCGCGGGCAGCCCCCTCCCCTTCTTACTGGATTAAAAAAATAAAAAGTAAAAAAATAGAAATTTGGGGTCTGCCCCTGGAGTGTTCGGGGGCTGCCCAGGGCCTTGCTGCGATTGCTGGGCAGGGTTCAGATCTTAGCCGCACCAGTGTCAAACCGGAGTCACTGCTGGTTCAGGCAGGGGTGTGTGTAGATGGGCCAATAGGATCAGCCTCTGGCTGCCTGTTCCGGGGGCTGTGTGAGGCCCTGCTCCGATTGCTGGGTGGGATTCAGATCTCAGCCACACCAGTGTCAAACTGGAGTCACTGCTGGTTCAGGCAGGGGTGTGTGTAGATGGGCCAGTAGGATCAGCCTCTGGCTGCCTGTTCCGGGGGCTGTGTGAGGCTCTGCTCCGATTGCTGGGTGGGATTCAGATCTCATCCGCACCAGTGTCAAACCGGAGTCACTGCTGGTTCAGGCAGGGTGTGTGTATGTAGATGCTCCAGCCTCTGCTTGCCTGTCCCTGGGGGCTGCAGGGCAGGGCAGGGAGGCTCAGACAGGAGCTGCTGCCAGCAGAGGGCTCCGGGCATGTGTCTCTCCCTGCTCCTGTTATCACAGCCCTGAGGGGCAACGCCCTGGATCCATTTTGACCTGGGGTCCCAGATTGAGATGCTACTTCTTAGCCAGCAGGGGAGAAACCTTGTCCCAGCCCCTCTGGGCCCAGCCCAGCAGGGGACTTTCCACAGTGGCTGGAACCAGCCCCCTAGTGCAGCCCCAGGCTCATGAGCTGATGCCTGGAGGAACTGGGAGGGGCAGTAAGTGGGGCAGCTCCCAGCCCTGTCTGGATCCATCCCCGCACAGGTAACCCTGCTGGGAACAAGGAGGAGGGGGCGCTGAGAGAGGAAAGGCCAGGCCCTGTCTCTCTTGAATCACCGGGCTGCTCTGAGCATGGGGGGACGGGACCCGCTGCCTTTGGGGGCAGTGCCGGGAGGAATCCCCCCTCTTTTACCAGCATTCGCCTCTAAGGCTCTGGGACGGGGAGGGTTTAAAAGTGTTCCCCCCAGGGCTTCAGTTCTGGGAGGGGCCTGACCTAGGCTTGCCGGATGCTTTCACCCAAAATCCCAAACATGACAGGAAAAAAAAAAAAAAGGAGACCAAACTTGTTGACTGAAAAAAACCCCCCCAAAAACCCCAAAACAAAAACTGGGAGAACAAAATTGTACATGTCCGGTATTTATTTATTTTTAAACCCAGAGAGGGGCCAGAAATAACAGACTGTCCGGGTGAAAACCAGACACCTGGCAACCCTAGTCCAACCTAAGTGGTAGTAGAGAGCCTTGGGGTTCAGAGCATCTGTCTGCAAGGAAGAGGGGATAGGGGTGTGACAGCCTTTTCTGAGACTGTCCCTCTCCCCCCGACAGACTGAGGAGTCAAGTCCACGTTTTGCTCCAGAGCACCTGTCTGCCAGGGGACAGGGCTGTGCAATGGCCAGGATAGAGCCCACTCAGGTAAGGGATTTTCCAGAGCTACAGGGTGGGTTGTTATCAAGGCTGGGGGGAAACACACGGGGTGAGGCAGGGAGGGGACAGGGTGTGAGGAGCCCTCTAGCACATGTCCAGTGGTGGTGCAATATCATTGAGGGGTTTGGAGGTGGGGGTACCGATTGCAGGGTTCGCCTAGGGCGCCAGTTGCTGGCAGCTAGTCTAGGGCCGCCCCTGTCCCTGGGCAGAGCTGAGAAAACCACCCCGACTACCAGGGCCGGAGTCTGACCCAAAGGCTGCGGTGAAATACCAAGGAAGGCCGTCGGGATTCCTGTCCCCAGCTCAGAGCTCGGCTTCCCATCTCAGTCTGTGGCTGGCGGGCACGTGGGGAATAAGAAAGACCTGCCCTGCCCTGCCCTGCTCTGCCCTGCCCTGCGCTGCCCTGCCTGCTGGGGGCACAAGGAGCTCTCCTACCCCTCAGACATCCTGGCTGCTCTGAGCAGGGTGTATGTGTGTGAAGGGGGATTCTGCTGTTCTGGGTCTCCTCCCCCATGAGTAGCAGGATTGTGGCTGGGGCTGCAGGCAGTGGGTGAGGGACTCTTGTTGTTGCAGATGCGGGTGACCTTCGAGGAGGTGGCTGTGTATTTCACCCAGGGGCAGGGGGCGCTGCTGGGCCCCGCTCAGAGAGCCCTCTACAGGGACGTCATGCAGGAGAACTACGAGGCGGTGACCTCGCTGGGTAAGGGCGTCCTGGCCCCTCGGGGATTAGCACGTGTAGGGCCTGCATTTCTGAATCCAGTCACTTCTGAGTCAGCTAGACCAGTGTATCTCAACCAGAGGTACGACCCTTAGGGGTACTCGAGAGAAGTCTGGGGGATACGTCAACACAACTGAAATTTGGAGAAAACTGAATTTGTGTTTTAAGTTTGACAGCGCTTGATTATTTTTGTACTTTACACCCCAAAATTTCATTGCCCGGCTGGCTACAATTAAGTTGGTTAAACAAATGTGTTGCAATGGTGGGGAAAAAAATGGTGTGTCTGAAAATTGTAAGTGCTGGGGGTACTTGTAATTCTTTTTTGTTGAAAAAGGGATGATTTATAAAAAAAGGGTAGAGAAACACCGAGCTAGACCAGAGGAGAATGGGTTTTATAATCCACAGCTACTGTGTGAGGGAGACTTGCATTTCCGTACCCTCTACAAGGGGACCCGGGTGTGAAAAACCTAATGGAGATGCTACAGCATCCTCACTCCTCCAGCTTTCAAGGGGGTGAAAGACATGTATTGTCCGGTCTGTGTTGTTTCTCTGCTCCACACAACATTGCTATTTACGTCCCTCCTTGGGTACGTTTACACTTCATGCTTATTTCGGAATAAGCTATTCTGGAAGAAATACTCTGAACTAGCTTATTTCAAAATAGAGCATCTATACTACTAGGAAGCCTCAAAATTAGTTCAAGGCAGGCTTCCCTAATGTGGATGTGCTATCTCAATTTAGAGCCCCAGGAAGCAGTGGGGAGAAATTACCTAGAATGGCCTTGGGGAGGAGATATTTCGAAATAGCAGCAGTGAAGCGTCCACCCTGCAGCTATTTCGGAAGAGGAGTTATTCCTCAGGGAATGAGGTTTACAAAAGTCAGAATGAGCCGTCTGTTATTTCGATTTTATTTCAAAATAGCGGAATGGCTGTGTAAACGCTCGCATCGTTATTTCAGAATAACGCTCGTTATTCCGGAATAGCGGTGTGGTGTAGACGCACCCCTTGCGATGAGCTCCAGCCGTGGGGAAGGCTTTGCAAGTTTGGAAATAGGCAGGGATTTAACTTGAGCTGTGTGTGCATTAGCAGGATGCCTAGAATACATAGACTAGTAAAGTTCTAGTGAGGGCGTCATAATTCTCCCCACCTTCCCAGAGGTCTGCTTCTCCCGAGGGGGGCTCCGTGACCACGCTCCTGTCCTCTTGCATTTCATGATCCCCCCCACCCCTCCCCAAGCACAGGCACGAATTCCACACACAGAATGTCCTTTGGGACAACTACTCCACCAGCCCTCCCTGCGCCCTGATCTGCTCTGATTTCACCCCCTCTGCAGGGTTTCCCGTTCCCAAACCTGAGCTGATCGCCCGGCTGGAACGAGGGGAAGAGCCCTGGGTGCCCGACCTCCAGGCCGGGGAGGAAAGAGAGATCCCGAAAGGCACCTGCACAGGTAAGGAGTCAGCAAAACCGACACCCAAACTTTCTGGCAAGTGAAGGAAAAAGTTGAGAACCCCAAAAATGTGGTGGGAGTGAGCGCCCTTTCCTTCTGCCTCATTTCACTCAGGATACATCTAGACTGCGAGGATCTATCGGAAAAAGATACGCAACATGGGGAGCGCATTTTGCGTATCTTTTTCCGATACTTTTGTCGGAAGAGGCTTTTCTGAAATTTGGCCCATCTAGACTGGGCCAAATTTCTGGAAAACCCCCTCTTTCAAAAGCCCCCTTCTTCCTCGTGGAACGAGAAATACAGGGGCTTCCGAAAGAGTGCGTTTGCTCTTCTGCAAAGAAAAGCTGGACACGGAGGAGTTTTATTGGGATACCTCCGCAGTCTTGCCGTGCCCTCTGTGTCAGCTGTAGTTAGCAGATATCACTCACATCTTTCCTCCACAGGAGTTGTTTGACTTCTATATTGGGAGGTGGGGGGGGAATTCCATGTCTTTTCAAAATGGGGGGGGGGAAGTAACTTTGACTGTGATTCCAAGGCAGTTTAGGCAACTGGAAATTGCTGGTTTTGCAAATAGTACAGGTGGCCCCTGAGTTGCGACGTGATCAGTTGCTGGGGAAGCGTTACAAGTTGGGGGTGTCGTAACTCGAACCTGCATTTACAAGAGGCACCATGCACTGTCGTAAATGTGGGCCGAGGACGTAGGTTGTGGATTTTCAGCCCCTTCTGCACTTACAAAAATGGTTGTAAGGGCGGGAGGGGAGGGGGTCGCAAATCGGACCATGGTAAGGCAGGGGTTTCCTGTAACTTAGAAATATCTGACAGCTAATTAATGGTAAACCAAGGCTAGTGCGTGGGCTGCATGAGTGACCCTCCTTCATCTTGGGGGGCCGCAAGATGGCCGTAACCAAGACGGCCTCCCAACACAGGATCGTTTTGCTACCTGCGCGAGCGTGCCCAGATTTTTTTTGGTGTGCCAACGGAACCGTAGCAGCGCTTTGATGGGATGTGGAGGGAGTGCACGGCTCTTGCAGTCCACGCCGCGTGCAATCGGCACACCCCTCACGTCACGTGCTCTTGTTTTTACGTGCATGTCACTGTACGACACCAGTAGGGGAAAAAAACGACACGGCGGGAAACCAGCGGAATCTGGCCCCTTTATATTGCTTCTGGAATGCTGCTCTGCGGGCTGGAGGGAGCACACTGCGGAAAGGGGAGTGCTAAGGGCTCACTGCCCTCAGCCCCGCCTCTTCTGCCTGAGGCCCCGCCCCTTCTGAGAGCATGGAGTCCTGTTCCGTCCCCCCATAGCCTACCTTGGCCTGGGATCTGCAGTGGGGCTCTGCCCTGCTGTATAAATACTGGTGGAGTTTAAAATGGTAATCGTCATTCTTTTTCTGACACTCTTACTAAAGTCAGAAGGGAACCTCCTAATCACCTTCCTCGTCTGACCTGCCTTGCCTACCCACTGCTGTAATAGACCCCTAAACTCTGGTTAGGATTGCCATGTGTCCGGTGTTTGCCTGGACAGTTCGTAAATTGCGCCTTCTGTCCAGTAAAAAAAAACCCAGAAAATACCAGACATGTAAAATCTCTGATATTTTCTGTTTTCCTCACTTGGAAGGCTGGCGGGGAGATTTTCCCCCTGCTGCATCTGGCGAGGGTGGCGGGGAGCAAGGAAAGTGGAAATTTAAAGGTGTAGTGACTTTTTTTTTTTTTGCTTAACAAGTTTGGTCTCCCGTTGTTTTTTATTTTGTTTTGCTCCAGCAATTTTTTTCCCCTGCCATGTTCAGGATTTTTTGTGAAGGTATCTGGCAACCCTAACTCTGGCTGAGTTGCTGCCATCCTTAAATCATGGTTTAAAGCAGAGGTGGGCAATAAAAGGGCTGTGGTTCACCAGGGTTAACACTTGGTGGACCACTGCTGCTCTATTTTATCTGCACCTCCGCAGATATGGGGGATCGCCGTTCCCATGAGCCGGGAACAGTGATCTGCAGCCAGCAAAGCTGCAATTCCCCTGTACTTGTGGAGGCGCAGGTAAGTACAGTAGTGCAGAGGTCCACAGGGGCTAACCTTGGCGGACGGAATCCGGCCCACGGGCCAGTATTGGCCCACCTCTGGTTTAAAGACTTCAGGTTGCAGAGAATTCAACACTGACTTAGAGGATAAGTGACCTCCTCCCCCACGTGTTCTCTGCCAATCTGCCCTGGGGAAAAAAACCTTCCTGATCCCAAATAAGAAGACTACTTAATCCCTGAGGATGCGGGGAAGACCCACCAGGCCGATACGGGGAGAGAATTCTGTGTAGTGACTCAGAGCCCTCCCCATCTAGCGTCCCGTCTCTAGCCATTGGGGATTTTTGCTACCGGCTGTCTCCCGTAGATGCCTTTGTAAGCAAACCTATTGTAACCATCTCCATAAACTCATCGGGTTCCTCCCCACACACTTTTTCTCTTGGGAGATTACTCCAGAATTTTCTCCCTTTGGTTAGAAACCCTCACCTCATTTACAACTCCTCTCCCTCCAAGGTGTTTATGCCTCTGATGTATTCAGGGCCGACTCGAGCCATTCCTGTGCACCGGGCAGCGGGCGCGCAATGACAGTCCAGGGATTTAACTACTCAAACACATCTCAACAGAAGACCGTTATATTGACTACTTTTTTGTTTTGGCTCCCAGTCACAGGCCATGTGTTGAGCCGCTCATAAACCCAAACCGCACTGTGGGCTTCAAACAAACAAGCTATGGACCATGTGTTAAGTAGCCCTAGGTTACACTAAACAAGCCAGCCTCTTTGAATCTCTCCTCATAAGATAGGTTTCCCATTCCTCAGATCATCTTAGTAGCTTCTCGGCACCTGTTCCAGTTTAGATTCATCTTTCTTCACCATTGGGGTGCATCTCCACTGCATCATAGCTCGAAGTACGGTACCCAGTTTGAGCTATGCAAATTGCGTATCTTATTTCGATGCTATTTCGAAGTAGCTTATTTTGTCATTTAATTTGGAAATAAAGCTCTATTCTGAAACGTCCCTTACTCCTCGTAGAATGAGGTTTACAGGGATGTCGGAATAGCCAGCCCAAAATAATGGGCTTGATGTGAAGATGTGGGATAGCTATTTTGGGATACTCCTGCATCCCGAAATAGTGTAGCAGTGTAGACGTACCCCGGGAGACCAGATCTGCACATGCTACTCTAGATGACATCTCACCAGGACTGTGTACAATGGCACTAACACTTCCCTGTCTCAACTGGAAAAACCTTGCCCGATGTTCAAGATTGTATTAGCCATTTCATGACTGCATCACATGGATGGCTAATAGTCATTCCATGATCAATCAATACACCCAAGTCTTTCTCCTCCTCCTCTCACTTCCAATTGTTAAGTTCCCATTTTAGGGCTAAAATTATAGCCAATTTCTCCTCCCTTTAACATCCGCATTTCCACATCAAATGCTATGAATGGAATACATCCAGCCCACTTAATTATCCTCATCCACATAGGTTCTACAGCAGACAGGTATTTCTTCTTCTGTTATATATATATCTTTTGGTTTCTGTTATTTCCACTCCAACTCATCTGAGGAAATGGATTTTACCCATGGAAGCTCAAGATTCTATATATTTTAGTCAGTCTCTAAGGTGCCTCAGGGCCACTCATTTTTAAAATTACAGACAAACACGGCTACCCCTCTAAAATTCTTGATTTCAGTCCCTAAATGCATAGCCTTGCACTATTAACTGTCATCCCCTTCCTATTACTCCTGTTTGGGTGTGTCTAGACTACAGAGTTTTGTCGACAAAAGTGGACTTTTGTCGACAAAACTATACCTGCGTCTACACTACCGCTGAGTTCTGTCAACATAACGTCGACAGAACTCAGCAGTTTTGTCGACGCTGGTAAACCTCATTTTACGAGGCATAACGCCTTTTGTCGACAGAGTTCTGTCGACAGAAGGTGTTATTGCATCTAGAGGTACGTCTAGACTACAGGCTTTTGTCGACAAAGCAGCTTGCTTTGTCGACAGAACTGAATGTAGTCTAGACGCTCTTTGTCGACAGAAGCTTTGTCGACAGTATCTGTCGACAAAGCTTCTGTCGACAAAAGCCTGTAGTCTAGACGTACCCTTTATGAGGTCATCCAGATTAGGGATGTTAAATGACGTTTAACATCAGTGGCGGCCCGTCAATACAGGCGAACTAGGCGGTTGCCTAAGGTGCCAAGATAAACAGCCATTGAAGGCTTTGGAGGCGGGGGCGCCGATTGCACATTTCGCCTAGGGCACCAGTTGCCGGCAGTTTGTCTAGGGCCGCTCCTGGGTAACAGCGTAACTGCAGTGAAGCCACCTCCCGAGGAGTGGGGCACAGTTTAACCAATGAGCATCATCTTCTCAGTTAAACTCTTAACATCCCTAATCCAGATCTTCTTGTAGGATACTTCAGTTCCCCTTGGTTTGGGCAGTTTAATTTCTCATTTCTCATGTGAATCTGTATCTGATGCCTTCCTGACTAGGGATGTAAAAGTGTAACTGGTTAAATGGTTAATGGATAAGCTTCGGGTTATTGGTTACTGTTCACAGTTACACAGAGGCTCCAGCCCCACCTCTGGGGAGCTGGCTGCTGCCCCGTGCTGCTGCTTCTGTATCAGAGGCAGCAGCGCAGGGCGGAAGCTGGATTCCTTAGAGCGGGATAGCACGCAGGAGCTGGTGCACGCCAGCTCCCAGGGAGCCGGCTGCTGCCCTGCAGATGCGAGTAACTATGTAACCGCTGAGATTTTCAGCCGTCCCATGGTTACTCATTTACCTACTTTTGAACATCCCTTTTCCTGACATCCAGGTAGATTATTAGCTCTACCGCATTTCCTTTGTTGAAAAAGAGCAGTTGTCGTCTCAAAAAAAGATATCAGCAACTTTGTTACCCTCCCCTTGTAGAAAATCCTTCAATTGCTTTCTATTATTTAGGCTTCTTCTTTTTTGCAGTTCACCACGCTTGGAAGAGATCATTTAACTTCCGGATACATTCAAGCAGCCATGCCTTATCTTAATCACAACTGCTCTCCTCAGAGGCACAAATTCTACCTTCTCTCCGGAACTGAGCACATTTCATGCTCAGGCTGCCTGCCACTGAGGCTTGCAGTTTTGGGGGACAACATCCTCACTCTCCCCCCCCCCCCCACACATGCCACCTATGCTTTCCAGCCTTCCGGTTAGCTGAAGCAGGAGTTTCCTTCCAAACGTCACTGCCAAATGACTCTTAGGGTGGGAGGGGGATGGCAGAAACCAATGGCTCAAGTCTGCAAAACTCTATTGCAGGGCTGGGCGCCCACCAAGCCCCTGGATCTGACCTGTGGGTGCAGCATGGAGCCTCAGGCAGGCTTCCTGCCTACCCCACCCCCCGTATGCCGCTCAGAAAAGCGGCTGCGGTGCTGTTAGTCTTTGAACAGCTGTGAGCCCAGGGGAGTGGGGAGAGGCTTTGCGTGCAGCCCCTGCCCCCAGCACAGTCCCATTGGCCTCCCTTCACTCTCGCGACTACTCACAGACCCACATGGCCCCTGCAGCTGGTGTGGGAGTGAGGCAGAGAGAGCTTACCTGAGAAATCTGCAGGGCTGCTGGCCAGGGGTCACCCAGGAAGTCTCCCGGCCAGAGCCTGCCTCTGACACTCCAGCTGCTCCCTCCCCCCAACTCTCTCCCCTCTCTTCCTGCATCCCTACTTCACATAACCCAAATCCTCTGCCCCCCCGCACCCATATCCCCTCCCAAACCCTGCACCCCAAGTCACAACCCCCTCCTTCACCCAAACTCCCTCCCAGATCCTGTATCTCAATCCCTTACCCCAAGCTCTCTTCTGCACCCAACCTCCATGCCAAACCCTTAATATCATGGAGGAGTGCGACCCTTGACCACTTACCAAATTCTTGGAGTTGCCTCCCCCGTCAAAAATTATTGCCCACTCCTGATCTATTGTGTTTGGTTTTCCCTCTCTTTCCCCCAGCAACTGATGAGATAGTGAGTGAGAACCAGGAGAGGAATCAACATCAGGAAGTTTCTGGGAAAGTGGAAGGACAGAGGAGAGGAGCTGACGGGAATATTTCCCAGTGCGTGGAAAAGGGAGACGCCTGGACAAATCGACACAGGTCAGACATGCTTCTGGGAAATGACCCAAGGAAGAAAATGGATAAACTTACCAAGTGTTGGAAAGGATGGAAGCATCTCAAACAAACCTCAGAACAGCGGACAAACCCCAAAGAAGAGGAAGCCTTCCAGTGTCTGCAGTGCAGGGAACAATTCGTTCTGAGATCACACCTTATTGCACATCAGATAATCCATTCTGGAACAAAACCCCATAAATGCCTGGACTGTGGGAAAAGTTTTAGCCGTAGCTCACACCTCATTGGACATTGGAGGATCCACACCGGGGAAAGACCTTATAACTGTGTTGACTGTGGGAAAAGTTTCATCGAGAGCTCCCATCTTATTAGACACCAGAGAATTCATACAGGTGAGAAACCTCATCAGTGCCTGCACTGTGGGAAAAGTTTCATTCAGAAAACGGACCTTATCTCTCATGAAACAATCCACACAGGAGAGAAGCCCTACAAATGCGCAGACTGTGGGAAAAGCTTCAATAACCGCTCAAACCTTACTAAACATCAGCAAATCCACACAAGAGAGAGACCCAATAAATGCCGGGACTGTGGAGAAATTTTCAGCCACAAGTCAGACCTTACTGAGCACTGGAGAATCCAGAGGGGAGAGAGACCCTATACATGCCCTGATTGTGGGAAAAGCTTCACACAGAAATCAGGCCTTGTCACACATCATAGAATCCACACAGGTGAGAAACCCCACAAGTGCTTGGACTGTGGGAAAAGTTTCACACACCGATCAGCCCGCAATAGACATCAGACAATCCACACAGGAGAGAGACCCCATAAGTGCTTGGAGTGTGGGAAAACATTCACAAGGAGGTCAGCCCTTATGACACATCAGGCAACCCACACAGGAGAGAGACCCCATAAGTGCTTGGATTGTGGGAAAAGTTTCCCACACAGATCATCCCTTACTAGACACCAGGCAAGCCACACAGGAGAAAGACCCTATAAATGCCTTGACTGTGGGAAAAGTTTCATGCACAGATCAAACCTCATTTTACATCAGAGAATCCACACGGGTGATAAACCTCATCAATGCCTTGTCTGCGCGAAAAGATTTAGTAAGAGCTCCAACCTTTCTAAACATCGGAGAACCCACAGAGGGGAAAGCAATCCTACAGATAACTTGACTGCAGGAAAAGATTCATTCTAAGCTCACACTTCAGTGATCAACACACCGGAGAGACCTCAAATGTGGTTCATTATGAGCTTCCATAATATCAGACATCAACAAATCTACATAGGGAAGACACTCCTCCCCCTCCCAGCTCTTTTCAGGGTGGAAAATGCTCCAAGTGGAGCTCACACCTTGATAGACATCAGAGACTCCCTCCACAACAAGGCCAATCTTTGGGGCCACAGTGACAGACCCATCCCCTTGTTCCCACACACATCAAGGACATGGGGATCCAGGGTCCCAGCTGCCTGGGGCTGAGGTGAGGACCCAGTAGCAGCTGGTCAGTGACCCTCTGGCTCTGTCTGGTCTCAGCAAACCCCGGGCAGAAGAGACGAAGCCCCATCAGTCCCTCCTCCCTGGCTGCTGAGCTGATGGGCCACAGATGAGGGAAGGGAAAGAAACTCCTCCAGATGCTCCCTCTGATCAGCTGAAATTCCCCCCTCTCCCTTTCCTTCCCTGCCGGGATCCCCCTGCCTTGGATATGAGGAAAAGGAAAGTTGGCCCAGGCCCCACCTTTATTCTAGACAACTGTCCCCATCCCCCATTTTCCTCCAGCCCCTGGGCTGGGTTCCCCCACTGACCAGGTGATGTTCCCTTCAGAGGGAGATTCCCCCCACAGCCTGAGGTTCTGGGGGATTGTCATGAACATGAGGGTTAGCCAGCAGCCTGGGGACTAAGGGGTTAACTTTACTGAACTCAGGTAGAGTTAGCCAATAGGAATGTAGGTAGGAATCTCAAACTAGGACAAAGGAATTTTGGGGTTTTTTTTCCTCCTTTGTCTCTGGGGCAGTTTCTCTCCAGCTATTGAAAGGGACAGGCTGTCTCCCCCTAAGAAAATACTCTTCACAGTCTGTAAGTAGGATAAAGTTTAGATAAATCCATTAGGTTTTATTGTTTTATGGTTTGGGACATGGGATCTAGTGTCTGTGCATTTAAAAATGGGTTTTGTTCTCCTTTGTAACTAAGTTCCTGGCCCATGGTAAATTTCTCCTCCATGGGTATATTATTTTGTTACTGTTCCATCTAGTCATTATGCTTGCAACAGGAATATTGTGTTGATAATAAAAGTTCTTTCCCATTTCTTTTTACTAACCTGGTATTGGTTAATGTTTGCATCTTGGATTGTACTTTAGGGGTGAGATTTCCCAAGTAGTCTCTCCCTGGTTGCTTTATTAATATTTGGGTGGTGGCAGCGGATTTTATCCCCAAAATCTAGGTTGTTAAGATTTTGGGGGGAAGTTTTATACCAAAGCCTGGTAGATAAGGTTTTGGGGTACTTTTCCTGGCTCCCATTCCTGCATTTATCGTGCCAGAGTGGGGAATGAGCCATGACAGGGATGAAATATTGAGAGACCAGGAAGATGGGTTATGTGGAGGAAATTGGTGATTGAATGGATGGTTCTGGTGGAGTTTGGGAGATGGAACCTGGGGCTATCAAGTGTTTGGGGCACATGGGAGAAGAGGCGAGGGAGAGCACAGAGTTATGAAGGTGCTGCCTCTCCTGACTCACCTTTTCTGCTTCGTCTCCTTGCCTCCCTCTGCATTCAGACCCCACCACTGAGAAGGGCTGATTGCCACAGGACCTTTTGGGGGGGACATAGAGATCCCACCTCTGTCTCTGCAGCATCAGCCTCTCAGGTTCTTTCTGCGCTTGGCCATGTGGTCATAAGAACGGCCGTACTGGGTCAGACCAAAGGTCCATCTAGCCCAGTAGCCTGTCTGCGGACAGAGGCCAGCACCAGGTGCCCCAGAGAGGGTGGACCGAAGACCATGGTTGGAATTAGCTGGCTCCTTAACCCTTCACCAGGTTTCCTGATGTAAACCGAGTGGGCCTGGCAAACCATATGCCACCTCATGCTAGAGATCAAATGATTGTTAAATATGTAGGGGACTGGACTCGATGACCTCTCGAGGTCCCTTCCAGTTCTAGTATTCTATGATTCTATGTGCGTGTGTAGTTGATATTTAAACTTCATGACAACTAGCATTGTTTTCACTTACCTCTATCTTGTAGGCTACGTCTACACTGGCATGATTTTCCGGAAATGCTTTTAACGGAAAAGTTTTCCATTAAAAGCATTTTCGGAAAAGCACGTCTAGATTGGCAGGATGCTTTTCCGCAAAAGCACTTTTTGCAGAAAAGCGCCGTGGCCAATCTAGACACGGTTTTCCGCAAGAAAGCCCCGATCGCCATTTTCGCCATCGGGGCTTTTTTGCGGAAAACAGTACTATGCTGTCTACACTGGCCCTTTTGCGCAAAAGTCTTTCGGAAAAAGACTTTTGCCCAAACAGGAGCAGCATAGTATTTCCGGGAAAGCACTGATGATTTTACATGAGATCGTCAGTGTTCTTGCGGAAATTCAAGCGGCCAGTGTAGACAGCTGGCAAGTTTTTCCGCAAAATCATCTGATTTTTGCGGAAAAACTTGCCAGTCTAGACACAGCCGTAATGTATTTGCAAACATCTCCATTGCGTATACCCCTGTCATGCAATATCCCCTCAAATGAAGAAAAAGCCTGGTCAAATGCAAATGCAGAACTTGAGCAGAAAAGAGCTCATTTCAGAGCAAGTAGGCCTTGCGGGTGAGGATCGGAGGTGAAAGATTCAAATTGCATTCCTTCCTCTCTGCCATCAGAAGAAAAGCCCACATTGCCACGGACTGCCTCTCAGCCAGTTTTCTGTGAGGAAAAGCCGTGACTATGTATTCAAAGAAAGACCTTTTATTTCAGGCCTGTCTGGACTCGTACAGGGAAGTGTATCAGGTACAAAGCAGAGGACCCCAGTGATAATCTGGTGACTATATAAAGTCTATGGGGAAACTGGAACTTTATAACATCACTCTCATCATTTGGAATTACAAACTGCGACTCACCTGTGTGTCTATTTTACCCACTTTAACCTCTCACTAACTCTCACTTTTCTTAGCTGACGAACATTTAGGGTACGGCTACACTGCCGCTTCACCCCCCCCCCCAAAAAAAAAAGCTATGCAAAATGTGGAGTGCATTTTGCGTAGCTTTTTTCAATCCTTTTGTCGGAGGAAGCTTTTCTGATATTTGGCCTGTCTGGACTGGGCCAAATGTTGGAAAAAAACCCTCTTTTGGAAGCCCCCTTATTCCTTGTGGAATGAGGAATATAGGGGCTTCCGAAAGAGCGCATTTGCTCTTCTGGGAAAAAAAGCAGAAGAGCAAACGTGTCCCTGGATGCGTAAGAGTTTTTCTGGGCTATCTACGGGATACCTTAGTTTGTTTACTTCAGGTTTGGCTGCCTGTATTGTCTTGGGTTTGGGCTCTATGGTATCAGCTGATGTATAGTAAGCGACTGGTCGCTTGGGACTGGGAGCGATGTGATGTGATGATTTGGTTTCAGTGATTTTTCATCAGAAAGTCCAATTTGGCTGGGTGGCGAGACAGACTGAAGACTCTAAGGGGGGCTGTCTGCGAGTCGGGAGTCAAACTGGGATAGTGACCCAGCCAATCACATTTGTCACTGGCATGGTGGAATCTAATTCCTGAACACAGCCCCAACTTGGCCAGTCTTCCCGGAGGATGACACTCAAAATTGTGAATCACTCCAGCCAGCATGACAAACTCACTTGGGTCATTTTGTCTCCTCCCCCCCACCCATTAGCAGAATGATCTTAGTCCGGGGTGGGCGATAATTTTTGATGAGGGGCCACTCCAAGAATTTGGAAAGTGGTTGAGGACCTCACTCTTCCATGATATTAATGGAGGAGGTGTTGGGTCTGGGATGGAGGTTGGGTGCAGAAGGGAGCTTGGCGTAAGGGATTGGGATGCAGAAGGGAGACTGGAGTCTGGGAGGGAGTTTGGGTGAAGGAGTTGTGACCTAGGCCAGGAAACTTACCAGCCATCAGCCAACCAGCCTGCCGGCAGAGCTAAAGGCTTGCAGAGCTTAAAATGTTTCTGCCTGCTCAGCCATGTACTTGAGTAGGAAGTAACTGAGTAGAAGCGTTGTGCTTCGTGACTTCCTGTTATTCAAACAGGCAGCTCCCATTGGCTAGTTTCTGTCCAGAAATCGGCCAATCGGATTGAGCTGGTGGTGGGAGCAACCCCTGAATCTTCCCCTCTCCCCTCCAGACTCATAAAGAGGAAGTACCCCACAGCCACATTTCTGAGCGGCATGTAGGCCTGCAGGGCAAGCAGGGGAACCTGCCTGGGGCTTCCCACTGCCTCCATGGGCCGGATCTGGTGGCTTGGCAGGCTGGATTCGGCGTGCGGGACATATTTGCCCAGGCTTGTCTTATTCCCTGATTTCCCCATTTTGGGGCACATTCTCTCATTTCTAGATTTTCTCATGTTACTCCAGGTCCTGTTGAAAAGCATTTAGGGCACATCTATACTTACAAGAAGATCAGTGCTCCAGAGATCAATCTTCTAGCATTTGATTTAGCAGGTCTAGTATAGACCCACTAAATCGATTGCTGAGGGCAGCCCCTGCTGGTGTCGGGTACTCCTCCTCCTGCGAGGAGTAAGGGAAGCCAATGAGGCCATGTGCTCCTGCCAGCCTTCTGCTGGGTGGATGCCACCGTGGCTCAGCTTAAGGTGAGACAAATCCAGCTACGCATTTTGCATAGCTGGATGGTGTACCTTAAGCCAATCTGCCTGGTTTAATATAGATCTGGCCCCTAGTGTGTATACATTTTCTCCCTTTTTGGCTAGAATTGAACAGATGGTAAAAAAAAAAAGTATGAACAGGAACAGTGAAATGTGGTTGTGATATTCTAGACCTTGAGGGAGCATCTTGTAACATCTATCAATGAGGACTATAGGGAAGTGTGGTATTGTATTTGAAGGAGGCCGTGTGAAGTATCAGGGGAAAAGTTATGATCTGCTGAAAGTCACTGTTCCATCTAAATATGTCTATCCTTCTCTGCATTGGGGTTATGAGAATGGTGCATCTGTCAGTAACACAGGCTATAAGTTTGGGAAGCTCCCCAGTGTTTGCTCTCCAGAGACAATGACCAGGGCAGTAGCTGTCCTGACCAGTGAGTGCTGAACAAACTTCTCCAGCAATTGTCCAGCAGAGGAATTGAGTTAATTCAATGTCTCACCTGCATCAGACCATATCTGGGGTCTCAATCGTGTGGGAGGGATGCAGCTTGAGAACCAGCATGAGTTGAGGAACGTGCAGGCTGAAGGCAAAGCTATATTGTTTGGTGGGGTCGCTAAAATTTTAATAGATTGAAAAGGGCTCTGAATGCTGGAAAATGTTGGGAGCCACTTTTAAAAATCTGTCCTGAAGACCTCAGAGTGTCTGGTATCAAATGCTTCTCAAAAGAGCATTTCTATGTGGTTTTGGTTATTTTTTTTAAACTGAGGATAGATATACAAGACCAAGGTAGATTGACAACCCCACAAATTCAAACCCCATGAGTTATGAAACCAAAACGCAAGAATTTAAACGACTGTCTGACTGAGGCTACATCTACACGGCAGCCTTTGTTGGCAGAGACAATGCAAATGAAACGCTCATTAGCATTTCTTGCGCACTCATTTGCATAGTCTCTTCCGATCCGGAAAAAAAATGCAGTATAGACAGGGCAAAAATCCCTTTTGCGTAAGAGCGTGTCTACCTGCTTTTTCGAGGAATAAGGGTTCTTGTTTCAAAAAGAGGGGTTTTTTGCACAAAATGGCCCCATCTACACTTCATTTTTTTGCACAAAAACCTCTTCGGCAAAACGGATCGGAAGAGACTATGCAAATGAGAACGCGAGAAATGCTAATGGGCACTTCATTTGCATTGCCTCTGCCAACAAAAGCTGCAGTGTAGACGTAGCCTGAATATTTTTCTTTTATTACCTTTTTGTGTCTGAGCCAGCTTCGTACTTTTATTCCTGCCTCTTCCAAAGGATCCATATATCTGGAATGGTTGTACAGTCCTGTAACATTTGATGCCATCTGGCACTTCCAAGTAGGGATGTAAAAGAATAGTCAAATAGTCAATTACCCGATAAGTCTAGGCTTATTGGTTAGTTGAGTTGACTATTTGCATTCCCCTCCCCTTGCTGCCTCTGTATCAGCAAAACTCGTGAAGTCATTCTGCCGCTCTACTCTGCGCTCGTTAGGCCTCAGCTGGAGTACTGTGTCCAGTTCTGGGTGCCACATTTCAAGAAAGATGTGGAGAAATTGGAAAGGGTACAGAGAAGAGCGACAAGAATGATTAAAGGTTTAGAGAACATGACCTATGAAGCCAGGCTTCATGAACTGGGCTTGTTTAGTTTGGAAAAAAGAAGATTAAGGGGGGACATGATGGCGGTTTTCAAATATCTAAAAGGGTGTCACAAGGAGGAAGGCGAAAATTTGTTCCTCTTGGTTTCTGAGGACAGGACAAGGAGTAATGGGCTTAAAGTGCAGCAGGGGAGGTTTAGATTGGACATTAGGAAAAAATTCCTAACTGTCAGGGTCGTCAAATATTGGAATAAATTGCCAAGGGAGGTGGTGGAATGTCCCTCTCTGGAGATATTTAAGAACAGGTTAGATAGACATCTGTCAGGGATGGTGTAGTCGGAGCTTGATCCTGCCTTGAGGGCGGGGGGCTGGACTCGATGACCTCTCGAGGTCCCTTCCAGTCCTATTATTCTATGATTCCTGCCCCCGGTGACAATGATTTATAGTGGGCTTGATAATAACCAATTGTTTTATTAAACACACAAAATAGAATGTAAGTAAGTGGTTGTAAGTGAAAAGGCAGATCAAGGTAAATTACTAGGTTAAAACAAAATTTTAAAAAGTCAGCTAATCCTTATACACTAAGAAATGTGTTTCATGCAAATTCTTATCCTAAACCAAGGGGCTGTGTCTAGACTGGCAAGTTTTTCCGCAAAATCAGCTGCTTTTGCGGAAAAACTTGCCAGCTGTCTACACTGGCCGCTTGAATTTCCACAACAACAACTGACTTCCTACTGTCTGAAATCAGTGCTTCTTGCGGAAATACTATGCTGCTCCTGTTCGGGCAAAAGTCCCTTTTGCGCAAAGCTTTTGCGCAAAAGGGCCAGTGTAGAAAACTCAGATTTGTTTTCCACAAAAAAGCCCCGATTGCAAAAATGGCGATTGGGGCTTTTTCGCGGAAAAGCGCATCTAGATTGGCCACGGACGCTTTTCCGCAAAAAAGTGCTTTTGCAGAAAAGCGTCCGTGCCGATCTAGACGCTCTTTTCCGCAAATGCTTTTAACAGAAAACTTTTCCGTTAAAAGCATTTGTGGAAAATCATGCCAGTTTAGACGTAGCCAGGATGGGAAACCTTTTTTGGGTCAGGGGCTACTAACCCACAGAAAAATCAAGCGGGTGTGGGGGGGGGAAGCACATAAAAGTGAGAAGGGGGAAGGGGCTCGGGGGCTTCCCTTCCCTTCCTGCAAGTGGCTCCCTCCTCCCCCGCCTTTCCTTCTGGGTCCTGCACACCTCCTTATCCACAGGAGGAGGAGTTACTGGCAGCACCTGGCTGGTGCAGGAAGCAGCAGCCCAGCGTAACTCCCTGCTGCAGCCGCTCCAGGCCGGGAACAGGCTCCTATTGTTTCCGCACCGCCCCTTGGTGCAGGGAAGGGGCTCTGGAATATGATGCCACGTAGCTTCCTTTGGCCTTCTCTCCTGCGCTCGCCTCCTCTCCTATGTACAGGACGAGGAGCCGGAAGCATCTGGCCAGTGCTGCAGGAGAGGTGTCTATGCATGGACCCCCCCTCCTCTCCCGGGGGCCAGACTGAATTTTTTGTGGGGCCGGAGGTTCCCCACCTTTGCCCTAATTATCTCTTCCACAAGCAAAGCGGCCTCCTAGCTTGGGCCCGATCCTTCCTCCGTTCAATCTTAGAGGTTTCCAGCAGGCATCTGAGTTGGTAAGAGGAAAGGGAAGGAGGGTGTCTCTTGGCATCTGCCTTATTGTGTGCTTTTCCCCTTTCATATCCCTTTTGCCCAAGGGGCAAATTCTTATTGCCTAGGGAGGTTTTGGAATCTCCATCCCTGGAGATATTTAAGAGCAGGTTGGACAGATTATTGGGGTAATCTAGACCAGTGTTTCTCAACCTTTTTGATATAAAGTACCCCCTTTTCAAAAAAAAAAATATAAGTACCCCCCAGTACTTACAGTTTTTAGACACGTGAAATTTTTTTCTACCATTGCAACACATTTGTTTAAACAACTGAATCATAGCTGGACATTTTTGGGTGTAAAAAGTAGAAAAATAATAAAGCGCTGGAAAACTTACAACAGAAATTCAGTTTTCTCCAAATTTCAGTGGTGTTGACATATACCCCCCGACTTTTCTCGAATAGCGCTAAGGGTCCTCGTACCACGGGTTGAGAAACACTGATCTAGACGGTTCTGGGTCCTGCCATGAGGGCAAAGGACTGGACTCAACCTTTCAAGGTCCCTTCCAGTTCTTGTGTTCTATGATTCTTTGTGCTCAGGACTGAAAATGGGTTTCGGCATGGGGTGGCCACATGTCTGTCTGGGACCAACCACAGTCGTGCAGGCCAAACAAGACTACGGATAGGCCATTGATTTGAATACTGAGTCATTACGATTCGGCGCATCAGTAATGATCCCCATTTGCACCTTCGGAATTATAAACACACTTCATATTTCTAACTTCACATATGAGAGTGATAAATGCACAGCAATAGGATACACACATTCAGCGGGTGACAATCTTTAAAATGACAGGTCACATGATCGGTTTTGCATAAAGCGTCTCGGAGTTATGCATATTCATAACCCCCATTTTCATAAAGCACAGGGAGAGCATGGCCCTTACGTTCTTACTTGTGAGGTCTCTCTCCTGTGTGGGTTACTTCATGTCTTAGAAGGTGGGACTTCCGAATGAAACATTTCCCACAATGTAAGCACTTATGGGGTCTCTCTCCTGTGTGACTTGCCCTATGAATAACAAGGTTAGACCTCCGTGTGAAACTTTTCCCACAGTCCAAACACTTATGCGGGCTCTCTCCTGTATGGAATGCCTGGTGCTGAACAAGGTCTGACTTCCACAGGAAAGTCTTTCCACAGTCCAAGCACTTATGGGGTCTCTTTCCTGTGTGGACTGCCTGATGTTTAAGAAGACTTGATCTCCTTTTGAAGGATTTCCCACAGTCCATGCACTTATGAGATCTCTCTCCTGTGTGGAATGTCTGATGTTCAACAAGGTCGATCCTCCGTATGAAACTTTTCCCACAGTCCAAGCACTTATGGGGTCTCTCTCCTGTGTGGATGGCCTGATGTTTAGCAAGCTCAGACCTCCTTATGAAACTTCTTCCACAGACCAAGCACTTATGGGGTCTCACTCCTGTGTGGATGGCCTGATGGGCTACAAGGTGTGACTTCCGAATAAAACATTTCCCACAGTTTAAACACTGATGGGGTCTCTCTCCCGTGTGGATTTTCTGATGTTTAACAAGCTCTGACCTCCATATGAAACTCTTTCCGCAGTCTATGCACTTGTGGGGTCTCTCTCCTGGGAGGACTGCCGGATGTTTCAGAAGGGGTGCTCTGTTTCTGACATTTTTCTGACAGTCCAAGCACTTACACGATCTCTCTCCGGTGTGGCTCATCTGATGTGGATCTAGCACAAGCTTCCAATTCAAACAGTTCCCGCACTCAAGGCACTGAATTGGTTTCTCTTCCGTGTGGCTTCTCCCATGGTTATTGAACCCTGAGTGGTCATTCGTGCTTTCCCCTAGGTCCAAGCAACGAAGGACTCTGTCTCCAGTGTGGATTGTCTGGGGTGTCACAAGGTACGATCTCAGAATGATGCCTTTCCCATCCTGAAGGCAGTGGTAGAGTTTCTCTTCCTTGGAGTTTGTCTGCTGGGCTGCGGGATCCTTGTGTCCTTCCCCGCATTTAACAGGTTCATCCATTTGTTCACATGGGAGGTTTCCCAGCAGCGTCTCCGACCTGTGCCAGTTTCCCCAGGCCTCTCCCTGTTCCAAGCACTGGGAAACATTCCCTTCAGCTCTTCCCACAAAAGTCGCCTGCACTTCCATCTCCCCAGGAACTTCCTGCTGTTGATTCCCCTCTTCATTCTCACTCCTCTCATCACCTGCTGGGAGAGAGAGAATCCAGGCAGGAGTCACTCACTGTGCTAGGAAGAAAGGGAAAACCCAACACACTAAGTTCCATGTTAACACTAGGAAAACTATTTCGAAATTCCTAAATTCTACTTAACTCCCTTTGAAATAGCGTGTCCACAGTATGGGGAAGCATTGAAATTAGCCCGAGGCAGGCTCCATTAATCTGGATGCGCTACCTTGAACTTAGAGGCCCAGGAAGCACTGGGGAGTAATGAGTTCGAATTACTCTGGGGAGTCGTTTTTTCAAAATAGTGGCACCGGAGCGTCCACACTTCTGCTATTTCAAAATAGCTATTTTAGAATTAGCGTTACTCCTGAGGAAAATCAGGCGTACAGATTTCGAATAAAGCAGCCTGTTATTTCAAAATAACAGGCAGGGTAGTGTGGATGCTCCTGCTTACCGTTATTTAAAAATAACGGGCAGGGTAGTGTGGCTGTTCCTGCTTATAAATTCAACCTAAAGGGGGTTATGTCGAAATAAAGTCCTAGGCTTTGTCTACACTGCAGAGTTTTTGCGCAAAGCCTTGAGAAGCATCCACGCTACAAGCGTGCTTTTGCGCAAGAAAAAGTACAGTAGATCGTCAGAAGACAAGGCATTTGGAGCAAGAGTCATTCCTCTTTCTATGAGGAATAAGCCTTTTTGCGCACGAGCTCTTGTGCAAAAAGATGTGTGTGGACAGACAACAGGGGTTTCTTGTGCAAGAAACCCCTATCAGAAAAAACACAGGTGCTCTGAGGGCCATTCTGTGAATGGCCCTCAGAGCTTTCTTGCTCAAAAGCCCATGGCAGTGTGGATGCGCTCTTACGCAAGAACTTTTTGCGGAAGAGAAGCCTGCAGTGTTGACGTAGAATCATAGAATACTAGGACTGGAAGGGACCTCGAGAGGTCATTGAGTCCAGCCCCCCTGCCCTCAAGGCAGGACCAAGCTCCGTCTACACCATCCCTGACAGATGTCTATCTAACCTGTTCTTAAATATCTCCAGAGAGGGAGATTCCACCACCTCCCTTGGCAATTTATTCCAATATTTGACCACCCTGACAGTTAGGAATTTTTTTCCTAATGTCCAATCTAAACCTCCCCTGCTGCACTTTAAGCCCATTACTCCTTGTCCTGTCCTCAGTAACCAAGAGGAACAAATTTTGAAGCAGGGGGGATTTAAATCACAAATGAAAATGTACAGTGCACAAGAAAATGTACAGTGAATCGACAGAACAGAAGGGGTTTTGTGGTGTAGGTCTTCCTCTTTCTATGAAGAATCATTTCTTTTTGCGCAAGAGCTCTTGCGCAAAAAGGTACGTGCAGATGGGCAGCAGGGTTTGTTTTTTTTTGGCACAAAACCAGCCAATTGGAAGAAGCACAGGTGCCCTGGTGGCCATTCTATGAATGGCAATCAGGGCTTTTTTGCAAGAGAACGTCCGTGCAGTCTGGACGCTCTCTTGTGCAAAAGCGCCTCGCTTTTCCGATGCGCTTTTGCAGTGTGGACGCGCTCTTGCACAAGACGCCTGCAGTGTAGACATAGCCTGGGGTAGGGAGTGCGTGGGGCAGTGGGGAGACAGTGTGTTTTGAGGGATGCCTGTAAGTTCAGACAGCAGCACGAAACAACCCCTCCTGAGGCAGGAGAATGGGGAAACCCTGACACCTCAGCCCCTCTTGCTGCCCTCCCCAGGTCATTGCACAACAATCTATCGCTGTGTCTCTCCCTGTCTCACACTCACACACGCTGGCTGTGTCTAGACTGCATCCCTTTTCCGTAAAAGGGATGCAAATTAGACACATCGCAATTGCAAATGAAGCGGGGATTTAAATCCCCCCCCGCTTCATTTGCATAAACATGGCTGCCGCTTTTTTCTGGCTCGGAGCTTTGCCGGAAAAAAGCGCCAGTCTAGACGGGAAGATCTTTCGGAAAAGGCTTTATTTTCCGAAAGATCCCCGTCTAGACTGGCGCTTTTTTCCGGCAAAGCTCCGAGCCGGAAAAAAGCGGCAGCCATGTTTATGCAAATAAAACGGGGGGGATTTAAATTGCGATGTGTCTAATTTGCATCCCTTTAACGGAACAGGGATGCAGTCTAGACACAGCCACTCTGAAAGGGGATAGGCACGTGTCTGCAGGGCAGACAGCCCAGTGAGTTCCAAACAAAGCGCAGAGGGGACTTGAGGGATTATGGGCCATTTCCGAAGGCCAGTTTTAAGACAGTAAACAATCCAAGTGTTTACACTCACCCACCAGCACTGTATCCAGAGTGCAGAAAGCTCTACCCTTCTAGTTGTGGTGGCTTTTTTAGCGTATAGAACTGTGGAGCTAGTGTACACTAAGCCTAGGTCTACATTAGACCAGGCAGGTTGGCTTAAGGTACGCATTTTCCATAGACGCATTCAGCTTACCTTAAGCTGAGCCATCTACACTACAGGAGGCAGAAGGAGAAGTACGGGATGCCAGCGGGGCTGCGCTCAGCATTCGATTTGGGGGGGTCTACACTAGACCACTGAATCGAACGCTAGCAGATCGACTTCCAGAGGGTCGATCTTTTCCGTACAGTAGACATGCCCTAAGTGCCTTGACAGTGTGGAGATATAAGGGCTGAGAGTTCTGGGAGCTGATTTACTGAGCTGTAACTATCCAATATAGACTTGGACTCAGTCACTGGATTGTACCTCCACCTCTTACCCAAACATGCACAGAGAAGGAAAGCCCTTTCCTGGGTGAGAGGAGGAAGAACTGAATGGCAATTAGTGACACCACTTTTTAGAAATGTTCAACTTTTTTTTCATTCCCCAGCTGGTTTCTGTGTCAGTCCTCACCTGTGCGGGTGCCTCTCTGGATCTCTCTTTCCTCCCCGGCCTGGAGGTTGGGCACCCAGGGCTCTTCCTCTCGTTCCAGCCGGGCGATCAGCTCAGGTTTGGGAACAGGAAAGCCTGCGCAGGGGGTGAAATCAGAGCAGTTCAGGGCGCATGGAGGGTGGGGAGAGCGTCTGTCCCAAGGGACATTCCGTGAGTGGAACCTGTCCCTGGGCTCTGCTGGGGAATGTGCAACCCAAGAGGACGGGAACATGGTCACTGAGCTGTTTTGGGAACAGCAGACATGACAATTGTTGCACTCTTATTAGGAGTTCCCAGGATCTGAGCACTCTGGGAGCTTTGCTGATTCTCACCACTCTGCAGTTCAACCCCTGCCTATTTCTAAACCTACAGAGCTCAGAGCCCTCCCATGGCTGGAGCTAGTGTCACCCAGGGACGTGAACAAGGATTTTGCATGTCAAGAGAAAAACAACACTGATGGGCCAATGCATGACTTCTGCCCCTTAGAAAATTAGAGGGGCAGGTGTAGTTTTGCATGTCCATTAGGTTTTGACACCCAGGTCCTATTGGAGAGGGAATGGAAACGCAACTCTCTCTCAGACCATAGCTCTGCATCATGGAATCCATTCCCCTGACATCTAAGGGTACGTCACCGCAGCAGGGCAAAAGTCAAACTAAGCTACGCAACTTCAGCTCCCCCAATTGCGTAGCTGAAGTCGAAATGGCTTAATTCGACTTTTGGCGCTGTCTACACCAGAGTTTCTCAACCAATGGTACGAGTACCCTTACGTGTACTCGAGTGAAGTCTGGGGGATACGTCAACATAACTGAAATTTGGAGAAAACTGAATTTTTGTTGTAAGTTTTACAGTGCTTTTATTATTTTTGTACTTTCTACACCCAAAAATGTCATTGCCCGCCCGGCTAGAATTAAGTTGTTTAAACAAATGTGTTGCAATGGTAGAAAAAAATGTTGTGTGTCTGAAAACTGTAGGTACTGGGGATACTTAAAATTTTGGGGGTACTTTATAAAAAAAGGTTGAGAAAGGCTGGTTTACACGGCAGGAAGTCGAAGGAAGAGCACTCTTCCTCCGACTTCCCTTACTCCTCATGAAATGAGGGTTACAGGAGTCAGAAGTCCTCCAGTTAGATCTTATTTCAAAATAATGGCTTGCTGTGTAGACGTGCACTTTGTTATTTTGAAATAACATCACTTATTCTGAAATAACACTGCAGTGAAGACGTACCCTAACAAAACAGGGGAAAATCTGACCAGAGTCAGAAATGCAGGCCCTACACTTTCTAATAACCAGGGCTCAAGACTCCCTTACCCAGCGAGGTCACCGCCTCGTAGTTCTCCAGCATGACATCCCGGTAGAGGGCTTTCTGCCGAGCATCCAGCAACACCCCCTGCCCCTGGGTGAAATACACAGCCACCTCCTCGAAAGTCACCCGCATCTGCAACAATAAGAATCCCCCGCTCAGCCCTAGCCACAATCGCACTAGTGATGGGAAAGAAAGCAAGCTCTGGAAATCTCAGCATTGCAATATCCCACCTACCCCCCATAGCAACAACTAGGATTTGGGGTGGGGAGGTAGGGGATCACTCTATGATTTCCTGTTCTGTTCACTCCCTGTGGGGCACCTGGAATTGGCTGCTGTCGGCAGACAGGACCCTAGGCTAGATGGATTTTTGGTCAGACCCAGCATGGCTGTTCCTATAGGCACCTGCTGAATGGGATCAGTTATGGTTTGCTAGCCCTATCTCTTGTCATCAAATTTAAAGGAAATATTGTGATTTCTTAGTTTGGTTCCCCTTGTATGGTTACTACCTTGAAATAAATAAGGTTTCTGGATAAGCTGGTTCCTTTGCTTTCAGCTTAGAAGAGAGGAGACTTAGGAAGGATATGATAGAGGTCTATAAAATCATGACAGGTGTGGAAAAAGTGAATAAGGAAAAATTATTTATGTATTCCCAGAATATAAGAAGTAGGGGTTGCCAAATGAAATTAATAGGCAGCAGGTTTGAAACAAAAGGAAGTTTTTCTTCACTCAGCACCCAATCAACCTATGGAACTCCTTGCTGGAGGATGCTGTGAAGACTAGGACTTTAACAGGGTTCACAAAAGAGCTAGATTGTTTCATGGAGATTAGGTCCATCAGTGGCTATTAGCCAGGATGGGTAGGTATGGTGTCCCTAGCCTCTGTTTCTCTGGAAGTGGGTGACAGGAGAGGGATCACGTGATGTTTCTCTGTTGCATTCTCTCCCTCTGGGGAATCTGGCATTGGTCACTGTTGGCAGACAGGATACTGGGCTGGATGGACCTTTGGTCTGACCCGGTATGGCCGCTATGTTCCTCTCTCTGCCCTCCCCCTTCTGCGTCTTTTTGGCTTCCCCGTTTGCCCTGCAGAAACGCTCCTTGTCCCTAAACGGAAGAGCCCGGCAGTGCCCCAAAACCCTGTGGGGTTTGCTCCTGGAGCGGGTTACTAGCGGAAGAACTGAAGCGGGAAAGTGGGGAGAGGGACGTGCTGAATTTGGAGGATGGCAACTTGAAACTGTGGTTTACGCCAGCCGGCAGAGTCCAGGGAGCGATCAGCTTGCGGATGAACTCGGTCATCTCAGCCATGTTCTCTTACTGTGTGCGGGTCCATCTGAGCCTAGGGCAGGAAGAGCCCTGCAGGAGAGCGCCATTGGAGGGCACTGGCAGAAGGAAGCAGCAGAGGCCTGCATGGGACCCCAATTGGGTGACAACTGGGCGGTGGTGGGGGGGTTGTAAAATTCGACCCAAGAGCAACCCTAATAAGTGAGCACACCCCAAAGACACAGGCAAATCTGGTAACACTCCTGCACCGCCAATCGGCCTGCTCAGAAACTCAGCAGGTTTATCCCACCCTGTCTCCTCCCTCCCCCCGCCCAGTAGCTCCCTGAACCCCCTACCTGAGCGGGCTCCATCCCGGCCATTGCCCGGCCCCTGGCAGACGGGCGCTCTGGAGCGAACTCTCGACGTGTCTCCTCGGCCTGTCGGGCGAGAGGGGCGATGGGGGAGGCGTCAGAAGTGGCTGGGAACTGCTGCTTTGGGCCCACCCCACCCCCAAAGCTTCACAGGCTATTGGGGTAAAAGACTTGCCCGCTGGTCCCTTCCCCCTCTCCTGCCCCATGGGGTGGAGGAGCTGCCCCTATGCCACCCCCTCTCCTCCCAGACCCTCCCACTGTCTCCCTCTTCCCCAGCCAGACTCCCCCAGCCTCCCCTGCCGCCAGACCTCCCTTCCCTTCCCCCCAGCCTCCCTCTATTGCAGCCCAGTTCCCATCCGCCCCTATTGTCTCTCCTGATGCCCTGCATCGCCCCGGCCCCATCTCACCCTGCCCCCCCGCCCAGGCTGGCGGCAGCTGCCCCGGGCCCGGGCGGGGACTCGCAGCCAGCTCCGCCGGGAGCAGCCCGGGGCCAACCCCTCCCCCTGCAGCCCGGGGGCACCGGGGCGCCGCTCCCGGGGGGTCTCTCTTACCTGCCCCCCAAGCGCTGCCCGCCCTGGGGCAGGGGCTGGGCCGGGCAGGGCCTGGCCGGGCTGGGGGCGCTGCCCGGGGAGAGGCTCCTGGGGAGGGAGCAGCGGGACTGGCCCGGCCGGAGATTCCCCCTCCCGGCTGCAGCCCGGGCTCCGGGGCCCCGCAGCAGCCCCCGCCGGGGCTCGGGGATCCGGCCCGGAGCCTGGCCCCAGAGTCCCCGCGAGCAGCGGCGGCGAGTCGCTTCCTGCGGCCGGGCCGGAGCCAGCGATCGCTCCCCCCGCGCCTGCTGCTGCTGCTGCTGGGTCCTAGCGAGACACCCGCCGTCCGCGCTGCGCTGCGCCCCTGGGCCTGGCTCTGCCCCGCTCACAGACCCCTCGGGAGAAACCAATAAAGGCGCCCAAAGGCCCAGGATCTGGCTAATGCAGGGACCTTTCCTGGCTTAGGAACTGCCCCTGGGGAAGGGAACAGCCGAGGAGTGAAGTCCCCCCCTACTCCATTTCCCCAATGCCTGCCTGACCTTGGGGGTCTCCCCTTCCACTCTGGTCCCCCAGATCCGGGTGAAAAAATTCCTACCTGTCAGGGTGGTCAAATATTGGAATAAATTGCCAAGGGAGGTGGTGGAATCTCCCTCTCTGGAGATATTTAAGAACAGGTTAGATAGACATCTGTCAGGGATGGTGTAGACGGAGCTTGGTCCTGCCTTGAGGGCGGGGGGCTGGACTCGATGACCTCTCGAGGTCCCTTCCAGTCCTATTATTCTATGATTCTATGATGCTGGGCCCAGGATTCCCCAGGGACTCAACCCCCTCCCCCGCTGAAACTGTTGGGAGCACTCAGGGCAGGGGCGAGCGTGTCCGACTCCAGGTACCCTCTGTGCCCTGGCTGCTTCCCGGCCCACTGCACAGAGTTGAGAGCACAGGGACCATGTATTAAACAGCCAGGAGCATTGACAAAAGGGAAAGTGGGGCAGGCGAAAGGAAACACCTGGCCTCGCTCGGCAGACACGTGGGACCCACAAACAGCATCTCTGCAACGGAAGGGAAAGTCACAGGCTGTTCTTTACAGTTGCCGCCAGGCCAGGCTGTGCTGCAGAGGTGCTACGGGCTGGACAGTGGCTCTGGGGGTGGCTGCATGTGACAGGACCCTTCCTCCTGGCATCAACCCCCACTGATCCCCTCCAAGTCCGAGGCTGGGGGCATCTCCCTGCATTGGGCCTTCTGCTCAGGCTCCCCCTCCCTCCATCCTGCTGCTCCCCACTGCTCCAACCCCAGCTCTTCTCTGCCTCCAGCCCACCTCCCTGGGCTGCACCTCTCTGCTTTCTGCCTGGTGCTGCTTTGCCCCCAGCCCAGCCCAGCCCTGTCCTCAGCGCCTCTGCCCTGGCCCAACTCACACAAAGGATGGGACCCTCAGGTCCTGGTTCCCTCATTGCTCTGCCTGCCTGACCTGAAGAGTTGGACCGTCCCCATTGCCAGTCTCAGGCTCTTGATTTCTCACTGGCCCTTTCCCTTTCTTTTGGTACTGGGGAAGGGCCAATCAACCCCCCACTACGAAGTTTCAGTGAGGGGCCCTGACCTCGTCCCAGGGACTAGTGGTGGAGGGCAAAAGGGGCAGTTGTCCCAGGTCCTGGTGATTCAAATTCAACATCTGAGCCTCAGCTGTCTGGCTCTGAGGAGCAAACCCTGCACTTTCTCAGATCTCGTCCCTTCACATCCCCCCACCCCTGAATTGTATCGCTGCAGGACTCAGGCCGTAACTTTATTCCTTCTTTCAGTCTCTGCCTCCGGCAGCGTGAATCATGTGCCCACGAAAGCTCTTGCCCCCACCTGCGTGTTGTGTTAGCCTCCAAAGCACTACAAGACTATTTGTTGTTTTTTAAGTCTCACTATGTGCGGTTGGGCTGAGAGATATTGACCGCTGTCGTCATTCAGAATCTCACAACAATGTGTGAGCTACAGATTACAATCAACATTTTAAAAGGGCTCTTCTGGCAAATGAGCATTTGTCGCCCAAAGTCCTCAATAAATATGAGTTACATCCTGTTAAACTAAAATAATATCAACTATGTGACCTAACAGCCTTCTGAAGAGAGAAAACCCCACAGTCCAGGGCAGATAATAAAATGCTTTCATATTCATAATGGCTGTGTCTAGACTGGCCAGTTTTTCCAGAAAATCAGCCGCTTTTCCGGAAAAACTTGCCAGCTGTCTACACTGGCCGCTTGAATTTCTGCAAAAGCACTGACTTCCTACTGTAAGAAATCAGTGCTTCTTGCAGAAATACTATGCTGCTCCCGTTCAGGCAAAAGTCCTTTTGCACAAAACTTTTGTGCAAAAGGGCCAGTGTAGACAGCTCAGATTTGTTTTCCGCAAAAAAGCCCCGATCGTGAAAATGGCGATCGGGGTTTTTTTGCGCAAAAGCGCGTCTAGATTGGCCACGGACGCTTTTCCGCAAAAAGCGCTTTTGTGGAAAAGCGTCTGTGCCAATCTAGACACTCTTTTCCGAAAATGCTTTTAACTGAAAACTTTTCCGTTAAAAACATTTGCGGAAAATCATGCCAGTCTAGACGTAGCCAATGCGAACTCTCAGGCTACATCTAGACAGTGGCATTTTTGCAGAAAAAGCTACATAAAATGTGCTCCGCATTTTGCGTAGCTTTTTCTACTTTTTTTTTTTTTTTTGGAAGAGGCTTTTCCGCCATTTGGCCCCGTTTAGTTGGAGCCAAATGGTGGAAAAGCCTCCTCTTTTGGCAGCGCCCTTATGCCTTGTGAAACGAGGTATACAGGACTCCCCGAAAAAGTGCATTTGCTCTTCTGCGAAAAAAGTGGAAGAGCAAACACATTCCTTGGATGTGGCGGGATTTTTGCGGGATACCTCTGTTATCCCGCAAAAACCACATAGTCTAGATGTAGCCTCAGAGGATCCTTTAAAACTAAAATATCAGGAAGATAAATGTACCCGTTTTTTTCTGACGCAGCAAAACCTCTTCACTACTCCCCTCATTATTCAGTTGTATTAGTAGCAAAAGTTTTAGCAGCATTATAATAAAAAAAAGAGAAAGACAAATCATCCCATCTACAGAGGATTTGGACTAAACTTGGAAAAAAGCAGAGAAGTAATTTTCCCAGTACATTGGAAGAGATTTATAAGCTTGAGTGTTTGTGACTGTGTTAAGTGTATTAAAAAACCTCATTTGTAAATATACAAGAGTTCTGATAGTGTGAGCATTGAAACCGTGCGCATCAGGGTTCCCAGCCATTCACTGACTGAAATACTGGGCCTGATCCTGGGATAAAGGACCTATCAGCCCTCAACTGGAAATTTGTAAGTCCTCTATATAATTATATACAAGATTAGACAAGGAAAGTAAGGGGGGAAACATTTCAGGTGGGGTTGGGATCACTGTTCCTTCTAAGATTTTCCATCCACGAGTGGAATGAGTTTTGTCTTGCGCACCAATACTGACATCGTGCCCTCTCGATCGGATGTGTGTCACCGGGGCACCCACCAGTTACTAACCAATATCTTAGCTACATGTTATGGAAGAAAGAATACTAAAACAAGGGTTAATTAACACTGTGCTGTGGCTATTCTCTGTGGGGATGTTAAATTTTGATTAATCAATTAATTGAGTAGTTGATGGAATTACTCGATTAGTCGATAAGGGAGGTGCTTGCTATCCAGCTGTGCCTCTCCCCTTGAAATGTACAAAACCCGCAGGCAGCTCTTGTACATTTCAAAGGGGGGAGGAGTATCAGTCAGGATGTTACAAGCAGGACTGTTTCAATCCCCACTCACGCCATTTTCCCACTGCCCTCTGCTTCCCCTGTTCCCCCCCCCCACGGAGACAGTGCTGGGGGGGGAGCCAACTTCAAACCTGGCTCCCCTCAGGACCAGCTCATGCTGTCTCTCTCTGATAGAGGCAGCAAGGGGAGGGGGAAAGCGACTAGTCGAGTTCTTACTCGACTATCCCATAAGCGTATACATACCAGGTAGTCGGCTAGTCGCTTACATCCCTAATTCTCTGCCCCCTTGTGATGGGGTGTACCACCCCACCCCCCGCACTGAGGAGGAAGGGGTTAACTCAGCCCTGAAAGCAGAGGAGGCCACACCCCCTGTACCATACTGGGCATGCTCGGGCTGCACTACTATAAAAGGGAGCAGCTCAACTCCGTTGGCACTGGCAGCCAGAGAGAGAAGACGTGTGGAGCCAGCTCCCAGCAAGCCCCAGTGACTACCTAAAGGCTGGGATGCTACCACATGGGCGGGAGACCAGACGCCTCTAGAGACCTTGCTGGATTTGGAAATAAGGGGAAGTAGCCAGGACGCAGAGGGAGGTGGTGAAACAGAGGCTGTGTCTAGACTACATGCCTCTGTCGTCAGAGGCATGTAGATTAGACACATAGGCAAAGGCAAATGAAGCCGCGATTTAAATGATCGCGGCTTCATTTAAATTTACATGGCTGCCGCGCTGAGCCGACAAACAGCTGATCAGCTGTTTGTCGGCTCAGCGTGCTAGTCTGGACGCTCCCCTGCCGACATCAAAGCCCTTTGTCGGCAGCCCCGGTAAACCTCATCCCACGAGGACAAACAGCTGATCAGCTGTTTGTCGGCTCAGCGCGGCAGCCATGTAAATTTAAATGAAGCCGCGATCATTTAAATCGCGGCTTCATTTGCCTTTGCCTATGTGTCTAATCTACATGCCTCTGACGACAGAGGCATGTAGTCTAGACACAGCCCTAGACTCAGCAGTGAGCTGAGACCCGGGGGAGTAGGAGGCAGCCCAGGAGTAGCAACGGCTACCAGGTGAGTGAGCCGCTGTTGAGGAGTCAGCGTGTTGTGGTTTGGATTTCCTTGCTGACTCAGTGGTGAGAGCAAGTCACTAACAGGGCCCTGGGCTAGGGTCCAGTGGAGTGAGAGATCCTGGACCCTCTCCTCCCCCGCTGGGGGAATATGAACCTTTCCCCTGTCTGCTAACTCTTCAACAGACTTCTACCTTGGGGTTACTGTGGGACTTTTGAACTGTGCTGCCCTGACAAAAGAGGATGAGCATTGGACTTCGACCCTTGGGTCACTTAGGGGACTATAGGGTTGTCCTGTCAGTAGGGGTGAGCTTTAAATCGAGCTGGGTGGCTTGAAGGCAGAGAGAGAGAACAGACTCCTAGGCAGAAATAGAGGCACCGGCTGGGGAGGACAACGGAGGGGGCTAAGTGCGCGAGCGGCGAGGTGGGCCACCCCACTCTGCCTAGGAAAAGATCATCCCCATGCTCATGTGGCACCCGCCCAGGGCTAATAGGGAGCAGATGGGGCACAAAGCATGAGGCAGACTCAAGGCGCTGGCTATGTACAATGTGAGGAGCACATGGAAACGAGCCAGGGCCAGAAGATGCACCAACTCAGGGAAGGTATGAAGACATCAGGACTGGGATCAGAGCAGTGCAACTGAAGCTAGGAATTAAAAAAAAAAAAAAAAGTGAAATCGTTGCCCCCCTCTAGACCACAAAACTATTTTTAAACTTGTTTGTAAGAGCGAATCGCTCCGCCTGTGCTCTCTCCCTCCAACAGTCGTCAGTAACAGACAGCCGCTGCATTAAAGTGACACTGTCGGCTCACATCCTCGTGGTTAGCGAGACCAACCACGTCTCCAGTTACAAACGACAAAAACGATCCCTGGGGTACACACCCACGCTAACGTGCACACGCTTTCTTCTCATGGGGAATGTTTTCATCCACCCCTTAGAAAACTAGAGAACAGAAATAATCTTAACGAAGTGCTCGTCTCATTAAAGTGCACTCGGCCAGATTTAGAAATCTGCATATTAGACTATGCGCCACGTCCCTATGTTACAGAAACACATCTTGGGCTCTCCTTCACATGACAGTTATCAGACACGCCTTCTGCTTAGCATGTGGAGCACTGGGCAGCCAATCAAAATCTCTTGCTTTAACTTCCTGACTCTGCGGTGCCTCAGGCTCCCTTACAACACGAGACAGTGATGCTGATGGGTTAGACTTCTTAGCCGTCTCGGCCGCTGTTTCTCCCACTTGCTCTCCATCTGCTCTAAAAGCTTTTGCACAATGATGCACTGCACTAAATGAGCAGCTTGCCACTTTACAGCCACCTGTGCCCCTTTGAGGAGTCCGATTTATCTTGCCTAGCACCAACGGTCACTTCATTTCAAGCCAATTTGCTCACCAAAATCTGACATAACACACACGTGTCAAAGCTTTGCCCGCTGTTACTGAGAAATTGTTTGCTTTCTCATTTTTGCCATATAAAACCAAACCAAACCAAAGCAACTGAAATACAGACATTGTGCTCACACATCAGTGTAGACCAGGGCTACTCAACTTTGGAAGCCCTGGGGGCCACAATGATACTCACAGCACATGCCGAGAGCTGCAACTTAAGGGTGTGTCTAGACTACAGAGTTTTGTCGACAAAAGTGGACTTTTGTCGACAAAACTATACCTGCGTCTATACTACCGCTGAGTTCTGTCGACATAACGTCGATAGAACTCAGCAGTTTTGTCAACGCTGGTAAACCTCATTTTACGAGGCATAACGCCTTTTGTCGACAGAGTTCTGTCGACAGAAGGTGTTATTGCATCTAGGGTTGTGTCTAGACTACAGGGTTTTGTCGACAAAGCAGCTTGCTTTGTCGACAGAACTGAATGTAGTCTAGACGCTCTTTGTCGACAGAAGCTTTGTCGACAGTATCTGTCGACAAAACTTCTGTCGACAAAAGCCTGTAGTCTAGACGTACCCCAAGTGTGGTGGCATAGACATGCAAATAGCTTCTTTCACACTGATGGGCATGAATACAAAGATTAAGGCATGATTACACAACATGCAGGCCCCATTTAAGTCAGTTCTGCTGATATTAATAACATGCAATAGTTACCCTATTTCCACCCATATGACAGCACTTTTCATGAGCAAAGACAGTCCAGGAATTTAACTACTAAAACACATAGCAACAGAAGACCATTACAGTAAAACCTGCGTTATCCGGCATGCTTGGGGATTAGAGCATTCTAGTTATCTAAAAATTCTGGTTATCCGAGGGTCCCATCAACCTAGGAAAAACCAATGGACAATAATAGTAAAACTCAAGTTTTGAATATTGGTCGTTTTGTAGCGTGAAGCAGTTGGTCTCACATTTCTATTTTGAGTTAAAGATGATTAGTATTTCTGTAGCCATGCAGGAACCCTCCACTGTAACATCTTGCTTGCCTCTCACTGAGATGCCTGGAGCATACAGGGCATAGACAGAGCAGTAAAATTAGCAGTCTTTGAAGCCTTGACAGAAGGCCCGGATATGCTGGCTGCTGTGACCCTGGATGGCTGTAAACAGAGATATGCCAATTGTTGACCTGGAGGCTGCGAGAACTTTCTTGACTGAAACCTATGTTGATACGAACACACACTCGTCCGGGGGGGAGAGGGGGGAGAGAAGGAATCTCCCGCCCAGTAAAGAATGTCCAGTACTCACAATTTAGTTCTCTCTCTTGCAAGTGTAAATTAAGTTGAAACTCCCTTGTAAGAACTGACATCACAAAGACGGACCAACATAATTTAGCATCTTAGATAAGAAAGAGGATAGGGGCTCCTATGGGTATAAAGATGGGTCCAGCAGCACACTTACTCTGAGCGTCAATCTACCATCTATCTGCTGGTCGGGTTAGGTGATTGGCCTCCCGAGGTTCCACGGGGACGCCCACCTCGTATTCGTCGTTCCTAGGAATTCAGGGACTGGCCCTGGCCTGATACACTGGAGTCGAGAGGCACAGAAGGGGGTAAAAATTGTACCTGGATGAGTCCTTTGTCTTAAGTATACACATAGACTTAGAGCTCTTTAAAGAAAGCTGTCACTTGGTACCATTATTTCTATTTTCTATCTTTATTTTCTTTGTAACCATTTTAAGATCTGTATTTGCTAGCAGTTAAGAAATAGCCATTGTAACCATATGATTTATAAGCTTCTTTAATAAACCTGTAACTGTTTAAGCTTTAACCGGACTCCTTCAGTTGCTGTAACAGAACCAAGCACAATTTAAAAGAACTCCCGACAGTCATAGGGAGCAGATGCAAGCAGAGCTGGGAGTTTGGATCGTGTTGCCTCCAGGGGACAGATCCGTAGGGGCGCCCGTCAGCCTCCCCTAAGGCCGCCTGCTGCGACAGGACCTTGTGTCCCAGCAGTTGAAGACTTGGGTGTATAACACACACACCACGCACTGCCCTGACCATCGGCTGACAACTTCTTAAATAAAAAATGTAAGAGGGGGAGCCTTGTTAGTCTGTAACTTTAAAAACAATGGGGAGTACTGTGGCTCCTCAACCCTGGTCTACACTAGAGAGTTATTTCGGAATAGCTCCCCCCTTATTTTGAAATAAGCAGAGCGTCCACACTCCCAAGCCTGTTGTTTCAAAATAACAGGCGGGTTATTCTGAAATCTGTACTCCTGCTTTCCTCAGGGAATAACACTATTTTGACATTGTTATTTCAGGAGTTATTATTCTGAATGTAGCTATTTTGAAATTTCCTAGTGCAGACATGCCCTGGCTTAGAGACTAACAAAAATGTATGTAGCATCGTGGGCTTGTGTGGGCAAAACCCACTTCTGCAGATGACTCCCAGTCCCAAGAGAGCAGTTACTTATCCTACATCAGTGAGTACCCTAGATCCCACACCCACGCCGATGCAAGTAGCCAAATCGACTAAAAGTTAATCAGCGAAGAAAAGGACGTGAGAGTTCTAGAGAGGGTACAACAGGTAAAATATATGCACAGATGAGTCACAGTTTGTAATTCCAAATGGTGGAATTATTTAACGGTCAGTTTCCAAGAAGTCATTTCATGGTACCCATATTGTCCCTGGGGGTCTTTCTTTGTCCCTGTTATACCTTCCTGAGAGAGTCCAAACAGCCCGGAGATGAAGAATCCTCTTTCAAACCACACTCATGGCCTTGTCTCAGAGAAAACAGGCTGACGGGGTCACTACTCATGTGGGCTTTTCTTCTGATGACAGAGCGGGAGGGATGCATTTTGAGTCTCTGACATCTGGTCACCCGGCACAATGCCTGCTGGCTTTGAAGTGAGCGATTTTCTATTAAAAGTTCTTCATTTGCATGCCACGGGGTGGCTTCCTCCATTGAGGGGATATTTAGTTACAGGGCTATACACAATGGAGACGCAGGGAACTACATTATAAGAAGATATGGTTCAGGGAAAACAATGCTAGTAACATCTCATTAGTTTTCATGAAGTTTAAACACAAACTACTAGTCACTGACATCTCCTAACCAGTTGTCTCTCTAAGTTGAGGGGAAACACAGCTTCACAGAAGATTAATCAGCCCCTCGCAGTCAGAGGCTCAGGGCTACCCAACTTAGAGGGAACCCTGCTCCTAACCCACATGTGGCCTACAGCTCTGGCATGCGCTGGAACATGGTCTGTCAGTCACACACTTTACAGCAGGAAATCTGGTGACAGGGTAAAGAGATGGGCCCAGCTAATCCTGACCACATGGCCTAAACACAGAAGCTGTGTCTAGCCTGGCAAGTTTTTCCGCAAAAGCACCTGCTTTTGCGGAAAAACTTGCCAACTGTCTACACTGGCCGCTTGAATTTCCACAAGAACACTGACAATCTCATGTAAGAAATCAGCGCTTCTTGCGGAAATACTACGCTGCTCCCATTCGCGCAAAAGTCCTTTTGCGCAAAAGTTTTGCGCAAAAGGGCCAGTGTAGAGAGCAGAGATTTGTTCTGCGCAAAAAAGCCCCGATTGCGAAAATGGCGATCGGGGCTTTTTTGCGCAAAAGCGCATCTAGATTGGCCATGGACGCTTTTCCGCAAAAGTGCTTTTGAGGAAAAGCGTCCGTGCCAATCTAAACACTCTTTTCCGCAAATGCTTTTAACGGAAAACTTTTCCGTTAAAAGCATTTGCAGAACATCATGCCAGTCTAGACGCAGCCAGAGGGAACTGTGGAGACTGATGCGGTATGGGCAGAGGGAACAGGACCTGTGGGAATCACACAGCCTCAGTGGTGCTGTCTGAATGCTGAGGGGGTAGAGTGGGTGAATGAGGAGAGGCAGCACCTCTCTGCCCCTCTGCTCTCCCTCACCTCTTATCCCATGATCCCCACTCAATAGCCCCCACACCCAATTCCCCGATTCGCAGCCCCCACTATTCAACCCTGTTTCCTCCCCAGAAACCAACCCCCTGCTCCCTCCATATTTCATCCCCCCAGAACACAGGCCTGTGGAGGATGAGGGAAGGGAAGGGAAGGGAAGGGAAGGGAAGGGAAGGGAAGGGAAGGGAAGGGAAGGGAAGGGAAGGAATGACCAACCTCAGGGACACTCTCCCTGAAGGGAACAGCCCCAGGTCAGTGGGGGGGGCGGGATAGCCTAGGGGCTGGCAGGAGATGTGAGCAGGTGAATGGAATAAAGGTGTGGTCCGGTCCAAATGTGTTCTCGTTCCTATGGAAGGGTAACACTGCCCGCAAAGGGAAGGGAGGGGGAGTCTCTGATGTCTCACATGGTGTGAGCTCCACTTGGAGCGTTTTCCATACCGGGAACAGCTCAGAAGTTACATCCCGCGTGCAGCGTTCGGGATGGTTGATATTACGGGCACCCCAGACGAATCGTCCTCCATATTTCACGTCTCCACAGTGTGGGTCACTGATGTGTGAGGGCGGATTGAGTCTTTCCCGGCGCTCAAGCTGTTGCTTGGGTCCCTCACTTTTGGATTCTCTGATGTTTAATGAGGTGTGACGGCTCCCTAACTTCTCCCACTTTTCCAGAGAAATGAGGAAGATGCTTGAACAAGGACCCACCTTTACTCTGGACTCCCTGGTCCCCCCCGGCCTCCATCTTCCACACTTTTTCCCACACTACAATTGCTCAATTAGCAAACTGCAAATCAGGGGGCCGACAATTTTCCAAACTGGGTGGACACAGGTTGGACCTCCCTGGTCCAGCACCTTTAAAACCTAACCGGTCCTGAACAAGGGGGTTTGCTGGACCAGAGGGGGTCACATCCAGCCGCTGCGCTCACAGACCCTGGCTCACGGAGGGGCCAGGTTCTCCTCCTGGCCACAGGACTTTGTGCTGGCCAAGGCCACCAGCCCTGGTCACCAATCCTGGCTTCCAGACTCCTTGCCAGGCTCCATGCCCCTTCTTCTGCTGGTCTCAGATGCCAGGCTCGATTGCCAGCCAGACCCCCTGTCCTCAGGCCACTGGCCCCACTGCCAGTCCTGGCCGCTGCGGGACTCTCTGGTCCAAAAACATCTGTGGTCCTGCCTGCACAGTAATTACTCACTTAACACGTGCCCGCTTAACATGTTTTCGCGATAGCACGATTTTTTGGGTGGAACGTTTTTTGAACAACAGGACCGTCCCCGAAATAACACGGTTTCCCCAGCCGGCCGGTTGCCGGCGGCTGCGCGGGGCTTCCACCGCCTCCCTTCAAAGCAGCGGAGGGTTCCATTCCCTGGACACCCCCTCTCACCGGACGCCTTGCTCCCTCTCCTCCAACCCAGCTTGCAGGCTGGCGGCTGGGTTTCCCCATTCCCCAACGCTTGAAACGCAACCCCCACCTTTTCCATTATTTTCAATGGGAAAATTGCTCCCGCATTACACATTTTCACTTAATACGATCATTTTCTGAAACTTATCTACCGTGTTAAATGAGGAATTACTGTACTTCATTTCGGCAAGACAGCAACAAAGAGATTCTATAAAACCTTACTGGCTTCCCAGTAAAATGTGATGGGGTTTCCTGAAAATCTGGTTCATGGGGTTTCCTGAAAATCTGGAACAAAATGTTCGACCAGTTCCAAAGGATCGGCCCTCTTACCTCCCACAAGTTCATGAATTCTTCAACTCTTACATGCTCATAGCTGATTCTCATTAACTCAATTTCCTTACAAGAAGAAAAGAGAAGGAGATTTGGTTAAAAGATCACTACTCATACGGACGTGAATAGAGTCCTTAGGTTAGCTTCGTAGCAGAGATGGTGCTTTGGAATTGAGAAAGGATTCTTTTCAGAATCATTTCATCCAGTGATTCATCCAGTGTCCAAATATTCATTGTCAGGATGGTCCAGATGTGGCTGTCGATTCAAATGCCTCCATTCCAAATAAAGCTTAAGAAGATCTAAGATGCAAGGTTCAGGTACCGTACCAAGAGTATTGCTATGAGTTTTTGCAGCCTCTCACTTATCTGACTTGGAATACTGACCCTAATTACTATTTACACGCTTATCTAACATTTCTAAAAGTTGAATCTGAGTCAATTAGCCTGAAAGCTGCTTAACTCTCTTAATGTGTTACAGAAATTTTGCTATTGTGTGGATTCTCTCATGTTTAATAAGGTATGATCTCTGTGCAAAACTTTTCCCGCAGTCCAAGCACATGTGGGGTTTCTCTTCTGTGTGGATGGCCTGATGTCTAACAAGCTTTGCCTTCTCTATGAAACTTTTCCCGCAGTCCAAGCACTTATGGGGTCGCTCTCCTGTGTGGATTGCCTGATGCTTCACAAGGTCTGACTTCCGTATAAAACTTTTCCCACATTCCAAGCATTTATGGGGTCGCTCTCCTGTGTGAACGGCCTGATGTTTAACAAGTTCTGACAACTCTATGAAACTTTTCACACAGTTCATGCACTTATGGGGTTTCTCTCCTATATGGATGGCCTGATGGTTGACAAGGTCTGACCTCCATATGAAACTCTTTCCACAGTCAAAGCACTTATGGGGTCTCTTTCCAGTGTGAATTGCCTGATGTTTAAGAAGGCTTGATCTCCTTTTGAAGGATTTCCCACAGTCCAAGCACTTATGGGAACTTTCTCCTGAGTGGATGGTCTGGTGATTAATAAGATCTGATCCGCTTTTGAAATTTTCCTCACAGTCCAAGGACTTTTGAGGTCTCTGTCCTGTGTGAATTGCCTCATGCTTAGCAAGGTCTGACCTCCGTATGAAACTTTTCCCACACTCTAGGCACTTATGGGGTCTCTCTCCCGTGTGGATTCTCTGATGTGCTGCAAGGTGTGACCTCCAAATAAAACATTTTCCACAGTGCACACACTTATGACGTCTCTCTCCTGTGTGGACTGCCTCATGTTTTACAAGCTCTGACCTCCATATGAATCTCTTTCCACAGTCTAAGCACTTATGGGGTCTCTCTCCTGTGTGGATTGCCTGATGTTTAGCAAGATCTGATGTATGTATGAAACTCTTTCCGCAGTCTAAGCACTTATGGGGTCTCTCTCCCGTGTGGGTTGCCTGATGTTTAGTGAGATCTGACCTGCGTATGAAACATTTCTCACAGTCTGGGCACTTATGGGGTCTCTTTCCTGTGTGGATTGCCTGATGTTTAGTGAGATCTGGCCTCCGTTTGAAAAGTTTCCCACAATCTAAGCACTTATGGGGTCTCTCTCCTGTGTGGATGGCCTGATGTATAATCAGCTGAAACCTTCGTATGAAACTTTTCCCACAAATCAAGCACTTATAGGGTCGCTCTCCTGTGTGGATTGCCTCATGGGCTACAAGGTGTGACTTCCGAATAAAACATTTCCCACAAGTTAAGCATTGATGGGGTCGCTCTCCTGTGTGGATTCTCAGATGTCTAACAAGATCTGACTTCTGTATGAAACTCTTTCCACAGACCAAACATTTGTGGGGTCTCTCTCTTGGGAGGACTGCCGGATGTTTCATAAAGGCTGGATGGTTTCTGAAATTTCCCTGACAGTCCAAGCACGTACATGGTCTCTCTCCTGTGTGGCTCATCTGATGTGTATTTAGTACGAGCTTCCAATTCAAACAGTTCCCATACTCAGGGTATTGAATTGCTGTCTCACCCATGTGGCTTCTCCCAGGGTTACTGAAGTCTGAGGCGTTACTGACACTTTCCCCACAGTCCAGGTATTGAAGGGTTTCGTCTCCCGCGTGGATTGTTTGAGGTGTTACAAAGTGCAAACTGAGAATTAAGCCTTTCCCATCCTGGAGGCAGAGGTACGGCTTCTCTTCCTTGGAGTTTGACTGCTGGGATGCGGGACTATTGTATCCTTCCACACATATAATAGACTCAACTATTTGCTCCTTCGAGTGGGTTCCCAGCAGCCTCTCCGACTCCTGCCAATTTCCGCAGGCTTCTCCCTGTTCCAAGCACTGGAAAAAATTCCTTTCTGCTCTTCCCACAAAGCTCCCCCGTGGTTCCATTTCCCCAGGGACATCCTCATGCCAATCCCAGGCCTCGTTATCCCTCAGTGCGTCGTCACCTGGTGGGAGAGAGAAACAATCCAGGCAGGAGTCAGTATGTTGGGGCAAAGAAGAACAGCCCCCAGGGAAAATCCGAGACAATAAAGTTGTGAACACTGAGGCTATGTCTACACTGGCGCGATCTTGCGCCAGAAGTATGCAAATGAGGCTAAGTGTGGCATATCGCCGAGCCTCATTTGCATATCTAATGAGGTGCCATTTTTGCGGAAAAGGCTCTTGCGCCAGAAGGAGCTGTCTACACTGTCTACAAGAAAAACCCTCTTGCGCAATGCCATTATTCCTGAAAATAATGAGCGTAACAGCATTGTGCAAGAAGGGGCAGTGTAGACAGCTCCTTCTGGCGCAAGAGCCTTTTCTGCAAAAATGGCGGCTCATTAGATATGCAAATGAGGCTCGGCGATAGTCCACGCTTAGCCTCATTTGCATAATTCTGGCACAGGATCGCGCCAGTGTAGACATAGCCCGAGTGACTGAATGGTACCTCCACCTCCCATCCAAACACTCACTGTCCAGAGGGAGAGGAGGAAGAACCGAGGACAATTAGTAAAACAACATTTTAGGAATTCTCAGCTTGTGCATTCATTCATTGGTGGGTTTCTGTATCAGTCCTCACCTGTGCAGGTGCCTCTTGGGATCTCTCTTTCCTCCCCGGCCTGGGGGTCGGGCACCCAGGGCTCTTCCCCTCGTTCCAGCCGGGCGATCAGTTCAGGTTTGGGAACGGGGAACCCTGTGCAGGGGGTGAAATCAGAGCAGATCAGGGCGCAAGGAGGGTGGGGAGAGCGTCTGTCCCAAGGGACATTCCGTGCGTGGAACCTGTCCCCGGGCTCTGCTGGGGAATGTGCAATCCAAGAGGACGGGAACATGGTCACTAGGGAGGTGACCAGGGAGGTGAGGAGAAATGGTATGTCCTCACTCTGGGGCCTTGGTGACACACTCCCACCTCTGCAGTTTAACCCCTGCACCTCTTTCTATATCTGCAAAGCCCAGATCCCTTCCCACGACTGGAGCTCGTCCTAAGGAGGGAGGTGAGCAGGGATTTGGTTTCTGAATGTCAAACAACCCAGGCAGGACAATGTAGGACTTATGCTTCGTTGAAAGATGGAGAGGTGAGATAGTTTAGCTTGCGCATTAGTTTTTCTCATCCACATCCCATTGGAGAGGGAATGGAGATACAAGTGTGTGTCACACAGCTGTGCCCCGTGACACCCAGGCCTGTCCAGGCGACCTGATCAAGGAAGAACCAGACCCGTGTCAGACACGCAGACCCCGCGGCTCCTAATCCCCGAGGGGCCAGGACTCCCTTACCCAGCGAGGTCACCGCCTCGTAGTTCTCCAGCATGACGTCCCGGTAGAGGGCTTTCTGACGAGCATCCAACAGCGCCCCCTGCCCCTGGGTGAAATACACAGCCACCTCCTCAAAGGTGACCCACATCTGAAATAAGAGTCCTGCACTCAGCCACTGCAGCCCCAGCCACAATCCCACTAGTGGTGGGAAAGAAAAAAAAAAAGCTCAAAGCTTCCCACCCACACCCTTCAGAGGGACTTGGAGACTTTCAGGAGGTGGAGGGGGAAGGTGAGAGCTCTTCCTCCCCATTCGCTTTGCTCCTTGTACCTAAGCTAAAGCACCCAAAAAGCAGGTGGGTTACGACCAGAACAATTGTAAGGGGAAAGGAGGGAGAGGGATGTGCTGATCTAGGGGTGTTAAAATGCGATTGCGTTCCTAATCGATTGGTTGGCAGATTATCTGTTGACTAGTCGATAAGGGTAGGCAGTTCTAGTGCTCAATCTGGCTAGCGCCAGTTCAGAGCATAAACCTCCCCAGTGGCTGCTCTTCATTGTACGGCCTAGGGAAGCCACACGCAAAGGCGCTGAGTCTGTCCCTGCTCCATGCGTTTCTTTTCATTCATCACCAGACAGACAGACAGACACACACGGAAAGAGTGGAGCAGGGACCGAGGTAGCAACTTCGCACGCAGCTCCCGTAGGCCGTGCAATGCAGAGCAGCAGCTGGTGTGCGTGCGTGCACGTGGTAAACCTCATAAGAATTGTCCTGTCTGCCCACAGCGGCTGATGCCAGATGCCCCAGAGGGAAGGATCACAACAGGGAATCCTCATGTGATCCCTTCCGTCACCCACTTCCAGAGAAACAGAGGCTAGGGACACTATTCCTACCCATCCTGGCTAATAGCCATTGATGGACCTCACCTCCATGAATCTATCTAGCTCTTTTTTGAACCCTGCTAAAGTTCTAGCCTTCACCGCATCCCCTGGCAAGGAGTTCCACAGGTGATGGATGATGAATGAAAAGAAACGTGTGACGCAGGGACTGACTCAGCGCCGTCACATGTGGCTTCCCTAGGCTGTGCAATGCAGAACGGCAGCTGGTGTCCGTGTGTGGTGATGAAGGAAAAGAAACGCGTAGAACAGGGACCGACTCTGCGCCTTCGTGCGCTGGCTACTCTCAGTTGTGCAATGCACAGGGGCCGCTGGGGGGATGCAACTAATCGACAGTGCTCATCGATAAACTCCTGCTTATGGGTTAGCCGACTAGTCGATTGGTTGCTAACATCCCTATGCTGGGGGCACGAGAGGGAGGCAGCTTGAAATGGCTGTTTCGGCTGAGTCCAGACTCATATAAGGGAGTGCTGATTAACCCGGTTGTCTCAGACGTGCTCTGTTCATGGGTGTGTGTGTCTACCTGGTTCTAGGGTAGGAAGAGCTCAGGAGCCCTGGAGAACGTGCTCCATTGGAGAGAAGGGAGAAGCAGAGCTCCATGTAAGACCACAAGCGGCACACTGATACAATTACAGAACCCCTTCCCCTCCCCGCAAAGAGTAACCTTAATAAATGAGCACATCCCAAAGCAATGCACAAATCTTCTAACATGCTCTCCTCCCATGTGACTAACAGGCCTGCTCAGAAAATGAGCCGGTTTATCCCACCCTGTCTCCTTTTAGCCTTGCCGTCTCCCCCTGCCCAGCAGCTCCCTGGAAATCCCCTACCTGAGCTGGCTCCATCCCGGCCATTGCCCTGGAAGACAGGAAAATCTGGAGCAAAATCTGGATGCGATTCCTCAGCCTGTCAGGGCGAGAGGGGTGATGGGGGAGGTTATAGAAGGAGCTGGATCCAGTTCCCACCCAGCTTCCCTCCACCCTTCCAGGAACAGAATCTCTCAACCAAATGCCAGAGAAAGAGCAGAATCAAAGGAGCCTGTTTTGCGGCTTGCTCTATTTTGCGGTGTGACTGTCTTCTCCTTGCTCTGGTGGCAACACCTGATGAACGAGCTGCCTGGACTCCCCCAGCATCCTCCTGGGACAGGCAGGCAGAGTCCGATTCCATTGGCGCATCCGCGCCCCGCCCCTCCATCAGAACCAGCAGTGACGCTGGTCTGGCCGAAATCTGAAACGTATCCAGAAATGAGAGCAGGGCTCCAGGCAGCCCTGAACACTCAGGAGACGGGCGTGATGACTACAGCCCCCTTACTCCTCTTTGAGAGCATCCACACAGGGGGGCTATAGCCCGGGAATTTATACACAGTAATTTCACACCCTAAGCATCAGACCAGGCACAGAAGCCGTGAAGAAGAAAATGAAAAGGGGAGCGGATGTGTGTGATGGGAAAGTGTAACCATGTCATTGCTTACACGCAGGCTCCGGGTATATGTGGGGAGCTGGCTAAGCCACCTGCCACCCCACCGCAGGGTGGAGCCAGGACACGCCTCCCACGTAACCACTGACATTTTCCAGCAGTGACGCAGTTACTGAGTTCCACGTATTTTAACACCCCGTGTGTACAAGTGGGTGAAGCGAGGCAGAGTCGTCGTCTCTGCTAACTCCTTTGGTTTATTTTGTTTCCCATGAAACCCACCCAGCTGGGGGCAGGTGCTCAGATGCAGCGCCTGGCCAAGGAGCTGAAGCAGCAGCCACACAACCAGAATTGCCAGGCCATAAACACTCATAGGTTGTTTTAAAAGAGAGTTCGGCAGCACAGCCTGGATCGCTAAGAAAATGGGAGGGGAGGGTTTTCCATGGGGTCACCAACCCACATTCGCTGCCCCCCTGCAAAAGCAGAACGGAGGCAAAGCACTTGAATTCCACCAAAATGTAAATGAGGTGAGATCAGAACCATGTGCTCTGCTCCTCCCCTCCTCCTCAGTCCACGCACCTGATCGCTGCGGAGATCAGAGCAATCCATTTTAAAAACTCTGACTCTGGCCGTACAATCAGTGCGTATATCACAATGAAGAACATTCCTGAAATGCATCTTTTGTCAAAAGCTAGGAATGGGCAACAGGGGACAGATTGCTTGACGATTCCCTATTCTGTTCACTTCCACTTGGGCACCTGGGTTTGATCAGAAGACAGGACACAGGGCTAGATGGACCTTAGATCCAACCCAGTCTGGCCATGCTTAGGTTCTTATCACAGCAAAAAAGATATTAGTTAGTTAGTTACAATATTTTTACTCCTCCTCTTTATTTAAAATATTCGAGGCAGCTTACACAATTTTTAAAATGCAACATATATATATATATACACACACAAATTAAAAATCGAGATCCCAGGGGGACATAAAACCTGCTAAGACATCGTAAGAGGAGGGAGGGACACACACACACCGCAAGAGGAGGGACACACACACACACACACACACACACAAAAAATATCCCAGGGAAGAGAAACCTGCTAAGACATCATAAGAGGAGGGACACACACACACACAAAATATCCCAGGGAAGAGAATTCCACAGCCTGGGAGCAAAAGCTGAGAAGGCCCTGGTCTATGTAGATGTTAATCTTATCTCTAAAAGTAGAGGAACAGGGAGCAGTCTCCCAAGCTGATCTCAATCCCTGGGGCAGGTTCACGTGGGAGAAGACGGTCCTTCAGATACCCCAGACTCAACCCGTTTAAGGCTTTATAGGTCATAACCAAGACCTTAAAATGTGCCTAGAAACATACTGGAAGCCAGTGCAGCTATCGGAGCACTGGCATAACATGCTCCATATAACAAGCATTAGTTAAAACTCGAGCAGCCGCATTCTGGATCAGGTAAAGTTAGCGTCCATAAAAGGCAGTGAACTGAAAATAGGCAAGCTAGTATAAACAACACGGTAAAAAAAAACAACATAAATGAATGGTCTAGCTAGCAGCACCTTAACCTAGACCAGGGGTGTCCAAACTTTTTTCAAAGAGGGCCAGATTTGATGAAGTGAACATGCGTGAGGGCCGACCGTTTTGCCTGACATTCTTTGAACCATTAAAATTAAATGCAAATTAACTATTTTATGCAAAGTTTATTGCAAACGGCATACTTTTCATTTCGTCACATGGATGACAAATCTAAACAGGTGTTAAATCACTCTGCCTTTCATATCTGAAGGCCAGATGAAAAAAAAAATCCAGGAAGCTGAAATATATGTCAGGAACATTGTAAAGTACATGACATATTATTGGTAATAAAGGTTGTCTGTCAACTTTTAAGTTCAAAAAATATGAACAGGAACATAACACCAAGTATACATGTTGTGTCCAAATATATTTATAACTGATTTAGACCAACTGACATTAACTGAGATTTTACAATGTATTCATCTCAATACATATGGATTCGTTGGGGGCCATAAAAGATAGATATTGCCAAATTACCTGGGGGGCCGTATTAAACCGGAACACGGGCCGCAATTGGCCCGCGAGCCGAACTTTGGACATGCCTGACCTAGACCATTTGTGGGGGGGGGGTTTCAAGTTTTTCCAGTGACCGACTAACTCGGCTATCCCTCTGAAGCTTTTCAACACACAGGAAGTCCTAGAAAAGTCAAGTGTGCCCCTCAGCATGTGCCGAATGGGGAGCTACTTGGAGAAACATGGTTTTAAAATCAATTTTCAATTGCAAGTGGTGGAGGGCAATCAAACGCATGGTCCCAGAAGTGCCAAATGACATCGCGTGTTACAGGACTGTACAACCACTGCGGTTCTATGCCTCCTTTGGAAGGATAGTGATAGAAATGTAGCCGTGTTAGTCTGGGGTAGTTGAAGCAAAATGCAGGACAATGTAGCACTTTAAAGACTAACAAGATGGTTTATTAGATGATGAGCTTTCGTGGGCCAGACCCACTTCCTTTGATCTGAGGAAGTGGGTCTGGCCCACGAAAGCTCATCATCTAATAAACCATCTTGTTAGTCTTTAAAGTGCTACATTGTCCTGCATTTTGCTCCTTTGGAAGGGAGAGCAGTACAAGTATGAAGTTAGGATGCCCGAAAGGCTCAGCCCCAAAAACTAATAAAAAGAAAAAAAAATCTTTTTTCTTTTATTTCAGTTCCAGGCTTTGGGGTGCGTAACTCATGGGGTTTGAATTCTTGTGGTTCTCCATCTATCGGGGCATACGACAAAATACCACAAAAAATTCCTTCTCAGAAGCAGTTCATCCAAGTTGCTCTAAAGCCCATAGGGACAGGTGTTTACAAGGATTTCGGCCACTGGTTCCCTATTTAAAAAGTATCTAAGTGGCCATGAGCGAATATTTGGGTTATACACACAAAGGGGGCATGAGAAAAGACAGGGGGCCGCTGGGCAGACGAAATAACAATGGGGTGACAAGAGGAGGCAAACACTGCCTGGGACCAGAACAGGGCACGTGGATGAAACGCTGGGGTGGGGGATGCTGACAAAGGAGCTGAGATCCGGATTGTTTCAAACACTAACACGGGGAGGAGCATTTTTGTCTGCGGGAGGGGGTAGCACTGGCCCGTGGCTCCTTTAACATGACACAGGCGGGGCGAGCGACCCTATGAGGGCCCCGCCATGCACCGGGCCTGGAGGGAAATGGGAGCTAAGAGCCTGGGAAAGGGGGCATGGAAAACCCCTCTACAACCCTATTTTTACAACCACTGCAGCTGCCCCGCCCAGCCCGGGGCCAACCCCTCCCCCTGCAGCCCGGGGGCACCGGGGCGCCGCTCCCGGGGGGTCTCTCTTACCTGCCCCCCAAGCGCTGCCCGCCCTGGGGCAGGGGCTGGGCCGGGCAGGGCCTGGCCGGGCTGGGGGCGCTGCCCGGGGAGAGGCTCCTGGGGAGGGAGCAGCGGGACTGGCCCGGCCGGAGATTCCCCCTCCCGGCTGCAGCCCGGGCTCCGGGGCCCCGCAGCAGCCCCCGCCGGGGCTCGGGGATCCGGCCCGGAGCCTGGCCCCAGAGTCCCCGCGAGCAGCGGCGGCGAGTCGCTTCCTGCGGCCGGGCCGGAGCCAGCGATCGCTCCCCCCGCGCCTGCTGCTGCTGCTGCTGCTGGGTCCTAGCGAGACACTAACTTGCTTGCGCCCCCCCTCCTGCCCCACACCCTGCCCCCTGGCGGCTGCTCCTCCCCTGGGCGCAGCCTGCAGAGAAGCCGGAGGGTCCGTGGGGGGACGGAAAGCAAACACCCAGATCCCGGGAGGGGCAGAAGGGGGGTTTCTATGGGGAGACCCCCGAGGCCACCAGAGACACGGGGGCGCTGGGAGCCGAGACACTCCGACGGGGACCCGCTCTGGGCACAGCCGGGCGCAGGGAGCAGCTGGCCAGAGCCGGGTCTTAGTCGGCGTCCCCCCCCCCCCCCCCCCCGGCTGCCAGGTGTGGGCCGAGCTACCCGCTTTGCTCCCCTCGCCTGCCCCTCCCTTGTGGGTCCAGACCTGCCCACCCCCGGCTTCCAGGCAAAACCCCCAGGTCTGCCCCCGCCCCGCTGCCTGGAAGGTCCAGGCCTGGCGCAGGTTCTGCCCGCCCAGGTGCGCCCGCATTGATGGAAGCGCGGAGCCAGGCGCAGCGCAGCGCAGCGCGGATGGCGGGTGTCTCGCTAGGACCCAGCAGCAGCAGCAGCAGCAGGCGCGGGGGGAGCGATCGCTGGCTCCGGCCCGGCCGCAGGAAGCGACTCGCCGCCGCTGCTCGCGGGGACTCTGGGGCCAGGCTCCGGGCCGGATCCCCGAGCCCCGGCGGGGGCTGCTGCGGGGCCCCGGAGCCCGGGCTGCAGCCGGGAGGGGGAATCTCCGGCCGGGCCAGTCCCGCTGCTCCCTCCCCAGGAGCCTCTCCCCGGGCAGCGCCCCCAGCCCGGCCCTGCCCGGCCCAGCCCCTGCCCCAGGGCGGGCAGCGCTTGGGGGGCAGGTAAGAGAGACCCCCCGGGAGCGGCGCCCCGGTGCCCCTGGGCTGCAGGGGGAAGGTTTGGCCCCAGGCTGCTCTCAGCCCAGCTGGCTGCGAGTCCCCGCCTGGGCCCAAGGCAGCTGCCGCCAGCCCCCCAGCCTGGATGGGGAGCTGGGTACGGCCCCTGCTAGACACGGCAGAGGGGATCGCAGGAATAGGGGGCAGAGCGGATAAAAGTTACCTTCGATTGGCTGAGCCAGCTGCAGTGGTGGCAAAACTAGAGGGAGGGGGGCAGGGGGCTTTTCCTCCCCCCTTTCCCAGAATTTCAGTTCCCATTGTTTTGACGCTGGACTCTTCCTAATCCTCATTATCATTGCGTGGAGGGACGTCTGGGTGCCGGAGAATTCATAGTTTTGATTGAAAAATAGACATCGTAGCCCGTGGCTTCAATACCCTCCCCCCCCTTCCCCCCCCCCCACACGGTTGTGCTGGGACCATTTCTGTTTCTGTGGCGCTGCTGTCATAGGCGTGCAGTGCTGAGTGACTTCCTGGGCTTCCCTCAGATCTTCTACAATTTCCTTTCAGCCACCCATGGGGCTTGCTGCAGCCAGTTATTTGGTCTGTCTCTGCAGCAATTCAGGAAGACTTGGTGACCCAGGGCAATTCAAAAAAATATGTGAATGGCTCCTTAAGAGCCACCTGTGGAGACAGCTGGCAACCCCTTTGAACTGTCATGCTGTCCCGTATTTGGGTCCAGACCCCTAGGTTGGGAAACCCTGTTATAAATCCTAAATATCTGTCCCTAGGGGCATAGTAGTGTCTGGCATGAAATGATCCTCAAAAGGCAATTTCTATGGTATTTATTTATTGTAATAAGTGTTGGAAGCAAGCAGGAGGGTGTATTACACACAGCGTGGGTGGCGTGTCCCTTCGCTTGTTAGGCTTGGTGGACACTGCCAGACAATAGGTTACAATGGATTATATAAGATGCTGATGGGCAGAGGAAGTAACTGTGGGGGAGAGATCCCAGACCCCTCTGGATCGGTGCTAACCGTGAAGCAAAATGGTAGTGCATAGTGTTTTCCGCCCATAGCTTAAAGAACACTTACATCAAGTTAAACAAGTACTTCAACAAAGCAGACATCAATTGTCAATTATATATTAAGTGGCGATGTGTCTGTTAGTGTCAGGAAGGTATCTTTGCACAGATGTGACCCATTGGTGTTGCACCTGGGGGATTAAAGCAGATGCAGTAAGGGTACATGACAATTGCGCATTTATTCCTAGTTCCGTTGAATGTGTTATGTCCCGTAGGGCCTTTCCCTGGGATGTAATTGTCTGGGTAGTTATCTTTATGATGACCTTCTTCTGATGAGCTAAGCAGGGGGGTGGGGAAGGGTAACCTTCATGTACTGTGCCTTTGGCATAGGTGTTCATGTGCCTGTTCCAGACTTGAAATTTAGAATAGGGGTTCTTAACAGAATATCATAGCCTACCTCAGAAATTTTTACCCTACAATAAGCAGAAATACACAATTAACAGGAGTGTTGTGAGCAAGACACGCGAAGTCATTTTTCTGCTCCACTCTGCACTGATTAGGCCTCAGCTAGAGTATTGTGTCCAGTTCTGGGCACCGCATTTCAAGAAAGATGTGGAGAAATTGGAGAAAGTCCAAAGTAGAGCAACAAAAATGATGAAATGTCTAGAAAACATGAGCTAGGCATCTGAAAGAACTGGGCTTGTTTAGTTTGGAAAGGAGAAGATTGAGAGGGGACAGGAGAGCAGTTTTCAAGTATCTAAAAGGGTGTCACAAGGAGGAGGGAGACAAATTGTTCTCCTTAGCCTCTGAGGATAGGACAAGGAGCAATGGGCTTAAACTGCAGCAAGGGAGGTTTAGGTTGGACACTAGGAAAAACTTCCTACCTATCCGGGTGGTGAAACACTGGAATAAATTGCCCAGAGAGGTTGCGGAATCTCCATCATGGGAGATATTTAAGAGCATATTAGACAGAGAGCTGTCAGGGATGATCTCTAGACAGTGCTTGGTCCTGCCATGAGGGTCAGGGACTGGAGTTGATGACCTCTTGAGGTCCCTTCCAGTTCTGTGATTCTGTGTGAACCCCAAAAGTTTAAACCCCCATAACTCACACACCCCAAAAATCTAGAATTTAAATCAAACAAAACCAAAAAACCCTTGTCTTTATTTCTTTATGTGACTCAGCCTTTGGGGTGCACCAGCATCCATACTTTTACCTTCCAAAGAATCTGTAGATATAGAATGATTGTATAATCTTGTAACATGAGTAAACCTCCTACCCCCCCCACACTGTGCGCACTAATTTTCTATGATTTCATTTTTCAATGGATCTGTTTCCACTTCTCGTTGCCTGTATTCCGTTCCCAGCCTTTTCTGCATGCTACTTTCTTTCTGGCAATACGTTTTGGGGCTGTTCTTCCCTCTGGCAAATGCACTGATCTGCATGGCCAGAGTGAAATCATTTTGAAAACGAGTTACTTGATTTCGCCTTTGCATTGGCCAGGCAGGGGGGCACAGACCTAGCTTCACCCTTTATGTTGTCGTAGTGGGACAGCAAAAGGCAGGTTAGTTGCCCCATGGTGAAACCCCCCATTTTCTTATAGACAGCGACTGTACTGCTGACTTGTATGGTAAAAGACCCATTTTTGTACATGGGCTAAAAACTCTGGTTCTGCTTGGGTGGCTGCTCTTCCAGCTCTGTTCCCAAGGACTGCCCCGGTTTGCTCCCATGCATGGGGGAATGATGGAAAGCAAATTAAAACATTTAACACACAGGGGCTGTGTCTAGACTTGCAAGTTTTTCCGCAAAATCATCTGCTTTTGCGGAAAAACTTGCCAGCTGTCTACACTGGCCGCTTGAATTTCTGCAAAAGCACTGACGATCTCATGTAAGATTGTCAGTGCTTTTGCAGAAATACTATGCTGCTCCTGTTCAGGCAAAAGTCTTTTTCCGAAAAACTTTTGCGCAAAAGGGCCAGTGTAGACAGCAAAGATTTGTTTTCTGCAAAAAAGCCCTGATCGAGAAAATGGCGATCGGGGCTTTTTTGCGGAAAAGTACGTCTAGATTAGCCATGGACGCTTTTCCGCAAAAAAGTGCTTTTCCAGAAAAGCGTCCTGCCAATCTAGACGTGCTTTTCCAAAAATGCTTTTAACGGAAAACTTTTCCATTAAAGCAAAATGCAGGACAATGTAGCACTTTAAAGACTAACAAGATGATTTATTAGATGATGAGCTTTCGTGGGCCAGACCCACTTCCTCAGATCAAATAGTGGAAGAAAATAGTCACAACCATATATACCAAAGGATACAATTAAAAAAATGAACACATATGAAAAGGACAAATCACATTTCAGAACAGGAGGGGGATGCGGGGGGGGGGAGGGGGAAGGAAGGAAGGTAAGTGTCTGTGAATTGATGATATTAGAGTTGGGGAGAGTGGGATGTTTGTGAGCTAATGGTATTAGAGGTGATAATTGGGGAAGCTATCTTGGTAATGGGTAAGATAGTTTGACTGTTTGTTCATTCCTTCTCGGAGAGTGTCGAATTTTAACATGAATGACAGTTAAAAGCATTTCTGGAAAATCATACCAGTGTAGACGTCGCCAGGGAATGAGCAGACTGGCCCTGCCTAAACTTCTGCACTAAGGGTCTGCAAGTGAGTCCACCCGAGGTGTGTTGGGGAGGGGGGGCTCTCCCAGTGTGGCTGAGAGTCCCAGAACTCCCTTTTCAAACACCGCCAGGTTCGCACTCCTGCTGGCAGTGGTTGGACCTGCCCAGTGAGAACAGAGGCCCCTGGCAATGGGAAAGCCCCCGCTTCTCCCAGGGCCGTGGTGCTCACCTGGTGGTCCATGGTGAGTTTTTCGGTGGTCCACAGGAACATTGTCCAAAGTCACACGGCATGGGCAGGCATAAAAAAAAATCTGTTAGTAAAAAATGGATTTCAAACCAAAAATGTTCATTGTCTGCTCTTTTTTATCATGCCTCAAAAAGGAGGTGGTCCACGAAAATTGTTTGATTGGCCTGGTGGTCCGTGGACTGAAACGAGTTGAGAACCACTGTCTTAGGGAGTGGGAGGAGGATGGAAACGGAGAGACTGGAAGGGGCAGGAGGAGTGACAAGTGAGGAGGAAGGTTCCCAGCTCCCAGCCCTGCCTCGATCTATCCCTGCAGCCCCTGGGAAGCCTGACTCTTCTGGGTACAATGGGAGGTGCTGAGGGAGGAAAGACCAATGGCTCATGCTGCTAAATGCAGCACACCTGGGGGAGAAGGCAAGCTGGAGGGGATCACTCTACAATAGCAGGACCCCCCCGCCCCCATCTCCTTGCTTTGATTCTAGTCTAAGGAGCCTGGGGATGGGGGAAGTCAGGGTGTGAAATGGACTCCAGGCCCTTCTGTAACCCCAGGCACCTCTCTCGCCCCGACAGGCTGAGGAGACACGTCGAGAGATCGCTCCAGAGCGCCCGTCTGCCAGGGGCCAGGGCCGGGATGGAGCCCGCTCAGGTAGGGGGTTTCAGGGAGCTGCTGGGCAGGGGGAGGGAGAGGCAAGGAGGGGACAGAATGTGACAAACCTGCAGAGTTTCTATGCAGGTTTCGTGGCGACAGGGAAGGAGGGGACGTTCCCATTTTTTCCAAGCAGGACACAACCATCCTGGGCAGGGCTGGGAACATTTTTCAGACTCCCCATGCCGGAGTCTGACCCCACTGGGCAGAGGCTGCTGTGAAATACAAAGGGAGGCCGTCGGGATTCCTGTCCCCGACTCAGAGCTCGGCTTCCCCTCTCAGCCTGTCAAGTGGATGGGGAATGAGAAAACCCAGCACCGCTCTGTCTGCTGTGGACACAAGGAGCTCTCCCCTTCTCTCAAACCTGCAGCCCCCTGGCTGCTCTGAGCAGGGTGTAGGGAGCTTGTACTTTTCTAGGACTGCTCCCCCATGACTAGCAGGATTGTGGCTGGAGCCGCAGGGGCTGAGCAGGGGACTCTTGTTGTTGCAGATGCGGGTGACCTTCGAGGAGGTGGCTGTGTATTTCACCCAGGGGCAGGGGGCGCTGCTGGGACCCGCTCAGAGAGCCCTCTACAGGGACGTCATGCAGGAGAACTACGAGGCAGTGACCTCGCTGGGTAAGGGCGTCCTGGCCCCTCGGGGATTAGGAGCCGTGGGGTCTGCGTGTCCGACACGGGTCAGGTTCTTCCCTGCTCAGGTGGCCTGGACAGGAATGGGTTCCCTGGGCACAGCTGCCGGGGGAGAGCGACTTGCATCTCCATGCCCTGTGCAGTGAGACCAGGGTGTCAAACCCTAATGAATGTGCTGAGCCCACGTATAATGCAATCACACACAGCGCTGCAGCACCTCCTGCTGGCCGGTCCAAGAATTAGCTCTTGCAGCTCTGGAACCTCCTCCTTTCGCAGTGTCCCACTTACTATTTCCTGACTTTCCCCTCTCCACAATTCCAGGCCCTGCATCACTCCCAGATGGCAGCCTCCCTTTCCACAGGTACTGCCCCATGGCTGTGTCCACTCTCGGGTCCTCACTCACCTCCCTCTGAGCTGTAGGGCCAGTGCAGTAGTAGCTCAGGGCCTGAGCCTGGAAGCTAGCTGCTCCATCTTCCTGTTTATCTCTCTAGGCAGCAAGTCCTTCTCCCTCTGGAGTTGGAAAGAGAGTGAGCACCCACTTCCTTCAGTTTTATATCCCCCAGCCAGGCCCTGATTGGCTGCCTCAAGCCTTCGCCCAATTGGCTCCATCTCTCTTCCAGGCCTGTTTTAACTCCTTCTTAGCCAGTTCACTGGTCCCACCCTGTCACATCTTCCCCCCTTCCATCCTTCAAAGGGGCAGAAGTCATTCTAGGGATATAAGCATCTAGTTGACTAGTCGCTTTCCTCCCCCCCCCCCCTTGCTGCCTCTGTATCAGAGGCAGCAAGGAGGGGGAAGCAAGAACCAGTGCTGGGGGGAACTGGCTTAAAAGCCAGTTCCCCCTAGTACTGTTTCCGAGCGAAAGGGAAGGCAGAGGCACAGTGGGAAACAGCACAAGGGAGACGTAAGCAGTCCCTGCTCGCACCGGTCCCACTGCTGTATCTCTCCCTTTGAAATGTAGTAAGAGCCCTACATTTCAAAGAGCTCTCCTACATTTCAAAGGCAGAGGCAGTGCAGTAGGGAACCCCGGGCAAGCAGGGACTCAAGCAGAACCCACTCATCCTGGGTTCCCTGTTGCACCCCTGCCTTTTAAATGTAGTAAGAGCCCTGGGCGGCACCTACTACATTTAAATATCAGAGGCCCAGCTGGGAGAGTGAGTGCCCTGCCCCACCCCTTATTGACTAATCAAAATGTAACACCCCTAAGTCATTCATTGTCCAGTCTGTGTTGGTTCTCATTCACACAGAGAATCCTTATTTACCTCCATTCTTGGAAGTAGCTCCAGCCATGAAGGGAACCTGGGCTCTCCAGGTTTAGAAACAGGCAGGGGTGTAACTGCAGAGCTGTGAGTGTCAGCAAGGGCCCCAGACTGCCCCGATCCTGGGAACTCCTAGTGAGGATGTAAAAATTCCACTTTTCTCCAAAGCCATTTGCCCCTTCCCGGGGGCTTAGTGACCATGTTCCCGTCCTCTTGGATTGCACATTCCCCAGCAGAGACCGGGGACAGGTTCCACTCACGGAATGTCCCTTGGGACAAACGCTTTCCCCACCCTCCATGCACCCTGATCTGCTCTGATTTCACCCCCTGCGCAGGGTTTCCCGTTCCCAAACCTGAGCTGATCGCCAGGCTGGAAAGAGGGGAAGAGCCCTGGGTGCCCGACCTCCAGGCTGGGGAGGAAAGAGAGATCCGGAGAGGCACCTGCACAGGTGAGGACTCACACAGAAACCCACTGGGGAATGAAGGGGAAACTTGAGAATCCCAAAAATGTGGCGCAAGCAAGTGTCCTGAGTGCTCCCTCCTCTCACACAGAGCAGGGCTGTCACCAGCAGATATCACTCAGAGGGCAGGAGTTTCATTCCCGTTTTCCCTCCTCGTGTGTAGTTGTGTGGGGAATGAAGACGGAATCCCATTGCTCATCCTGTGCAATGTCAGTGTGTTGGGTTTTCCCTGGGTGCTGTTCCTCTTTCTCCCTAGCTCAGTGACTCCTGCCTGGATTGTCTCTCTCTCCCAGCAGGTGATGAGACAGCGAGTGTAAAGGAGGAAGAGAATGCCCATCAGGAAGTTCCAGGGGAAATGGAATCACAGGGGTCCTCTGTGGGACGAGATAAAGGGAATTTTTCTCTCTGCTGGGAACAAGGAGAAGCCTTTTTGAACTGGCCCCGCTCAGAGAGGCTGCTGGGAAACTACTCAGAGAGGCAAGTGGAGGAATCTATTAAATGTGAGGGAGGAGACAAGGATCCCACGGCCCAGCACATAAATGCCACGGGAGAGAAACCCTTCCAGTGCCTGCAGTGTGGGAAAGGCTTCATTCTGAGCTCACACCTTGTGACACTTGGGACAATCCCTTCTGGAGAGAAACCCCTTCAATGCTTGGACCGTGGAGAAAGCTTCAGTCACTGCTCAGACCTTAATCACCAAGGGAGAAGCCACACAGGAGAGGATCCCTATCGATGCCTGGATTGCGGGAACTGTTTGAATTGGACGTTGACACCAGTTACACACCAGATGAGCCACACAGGAGAGAGACCCTATAAGTGCTTAGACTGTGGGAAAAGTTTCAAATGGAGGTCAGACATTATTAGACATCAGGCAGTCCACACAGGAGAGAGACCCCATAAATGCTTAAACTGTGGGAAAGGTTTCAAATGGAGGGCGGACCTTGTTAGACATCAGCCAGTCCATACGGGCGAGAGACCCCATAAATGCTTAGACTGTGGGAAATGTTTCATACAGAAATCAATTCTGATAAATCATCAGAGACTCCACACTGGAGAGAGACCCCACAAGTGCTTGGACTGTGGAAAAAGTTTCATACAGAGATCAACTCTTATGAATCATCAAAAGGTCCACATGGGGGAGAGACCCCACAAATATGTGGACGGTGAGAAAAGTTACACACAGAGTTCAACCCTTATTAAGCATCAGGGAATGCACACAGCAGAGAGACCCTACAAGTGTTTGGAATGTGGAAAATGTTTCACGCTGAGATCATCTCTTAGAAATCATCAAACTATCCACAATGGGGAGAAACCCCATAAATGCTTGGACTGTGGGAAAAAGTTTGCACGAAGGTCAGACCTTGTTAGACATCTGGCAAGACACACAGGAGAGAGACCCCACAAATGCTTAGACTGTGGGAAAAGGTTTATGCGGAGGTCAGATCTTGTTACTCATCAGACAATCCACACAGGAGAGAGACCCCACCAGTGCTTGTACTGTGAGAAAAAATTCAGGGTCAAGTCAGCCCTTATTTCACATCAGACAGTCCACACAGGAGAGAGACCCCACAAGTGCTTAGACTGTGGAAAAAGTTTCATATGGAGGTCAGACCTTGTTAAACATCAGAAATTGCACTCAAGAGCGAGACCCCATCAGTGCTTAAAATGTGAAAAGTGTTTCGTATGGAGGTCAGACCTTGTTAGGCATCAGAGAATCCACACAGGAGAGAAACCCCATAAATGCATGGACTGTGGGAAATGTTTCATACAGAGATCTACTCTTATAAATCATCAGAGACTCCACACTGGGGAGAGACCCTATACATGCTTGGACTGTGGAAAAAGTTTCATACAGAAGGCACACCTCATTTTACATGGAAGAATTCATACAGGATCTAAAATCCTGTGACACTAGCCAAGAAAGGGTTAAACAACTTGCCAACTGATTTATCCCGACTCATCCGTTAGAGACATGTTAGATGTGTGTGTAAACGGTAATTAGGTTCCAGTCCACATTAGATAAGCTAGACCTTTGAAATATAAACTTTTATTGTTAAAGAACTGGAGGAACATAGTACTTGTAATAGCCTATGTTTACTTACATCTTGTTAGAGTTTAACACTGTATTCAAACTGTTCCTGTCTAGGGCTGCATTCTCTTCATTCAGAGATTAAAAGGAAATAGTTAACATGTAGATAACTAGAATATTGTCCCACCGTTGCTCGGGTCCTTAATTAATTGTTTTTTTGGAAAATAAAATGCAAATGTCCATGCTTTGTGTACATCATTGGTCTGGTGTGGGGTTGGGGATATGGGGCTCGGTATGCAGGCTGTGCCGGGAAGTGAGGAGTACCCCAGCCTTCTCTCATTGCAGCAGCTTGGGGCCGGGTGCTGGTCAGTCTTGGCTGGAAGAGAAGAGACTAAGTGGAGTACTTGGGGAAGGGGGGGCTATAGACCCCTACCCCATGGGGTCTGAAGCTACCTGGCCCCTCACTTTGATGCCCACATAGAACCCGGGCTGTGCTGTACCTTGCAGAAGCAATAAACCCTCTTTATTCTACTGGCTGGTGGAGTCTCATCATGTTGCAGATGGGGTGCAGGATCGGGGGGGTCCCTGACGTGCCATCACATACCCTCCCAGAGCCAGCATCCCCCCCTACTCCCCACCCAGGTCCAGCACCCCCTCTGCACCCAAGCATCTTCTCACAGAACCAGCACCCCCTCCTGCATCCCTGCCCCCTCCCAGATCCAGAACCCCTTCCTGCACCCCCAACCCCCTCCTGGACTCCTTCCCCCCCTCCTGGACTCCTGCCCCCTCCCAGAGCCAGCATCCCCCCCCTACTCCCCACCCAGGTCCAGCACCCCCTCTGCACCCAAGCATCTTCTCACAGAACCAGCACCCCCTCCTGCATCCCTGCCCCCTCCCAGATCCAGAACCCCTTCCTGCACCCCCAACCCCCTCCTGGACTCCTTCCCCCCCTCCTGGACTCCTGCCCCCTCCCAGAGCCAGCATCCCCCCCTACTCCCCACCCAGGTCCAGCACCCCCTCTGCACCCAAGCATCTTCTCACAGAACCAGCACCCCCTCCTGCATCCCTGCCCCCTCCCAGATCCAGAACCCCTTCCTGCACCCCCAACCCCCTCCTGGACTCCTGCCCCCTCCCAGATCCAGCAGCCCCTCCTGCACTCCTGCCCCAACCCTGACCCTCCTCCCAGAGCCAGCACCCCAAAATACCATCCCAACCCTGAACCCTATCTTGGAGTCAGGATCTCATACTCACCTTCCTGCCGAAACCCTCTCCTGCACCACGGACCCCTCCTGCCAGAACCAGCGCTACATACCCCTTCCTGAACCCCAACCCCCCACTTGTACGCCAAGTTCCAAACCTGAACCCCTTCCTAAAGTCAGCACCTAATCCCCCTGCTAAACGCCACCCCCTGCCCCAGCCCAGTAACAGTGAAGGGGAGCAGAGCCAGTGACAGGGGGGGCATTGGGGAACAGCTGGGGCCTCAGGGATCGAGCAGGGTAGATTCTGGGCACCCCTTAAAAGCCAAAGATCTTGGGCATGATAAGTTTGGGGATCCCTGTTTGACAGGGGCCTGTCCCATCCCGTCTCCTGGGACTCAGCCAGGGTGAGGCTGAAAGAACCTGAGCAGAGCTCACCGGAGAGGGGTCCCCAGCCAGCAGCCTCAACGGGCTCGGGCTACATCCCAACATCTCTGGGGAGTGAGATTGGGGCTGGGGCCGCTGGGCGGCGCGGCGCGGATGGCGGGTGTCTCGCTAGGACCCAGCAGCAGCAGCAGGCGCGGGGGGAGCGATCGCTGGCTCCGGCCCGGCCGCAGGAAGCGACTCGCCGCCGCTGCTCGCGGGGACTCTGGGGCCAGGCTCCGGGCCGGATCCCCGAGCCCCGGCGGGGGCTGCTGCGGGGCCCCGGAGCCCGGGCTGCAGCCGGGAGGGGGAATCTCCGGCCGGGCCAGTCCCGCTGCTCCCTCCCCAGGAGCCTCTCCCCGGGCAGCGCCCCCAGCCCGGCCCGGCCCAGCCCCTGCCCCAGGGCGGGCAGCGCTTGGGGGGCAGGTAAGAGAGACCCCCCGGGAGCGGCGCCCCGGTGCCCCCGGGCTGCAGGGGGAGGGGTTGGCCCCGGGCTGCTCCCAGCGGAGCTGGCTGCGAGTCCCCGCCCGGGGCAGCTGCCGCCCGCCTGTACAGAGTGTGGGGTGAGCCGGGGCACAGACCCTGCCAGGCAGCGCAGAGGGTAAAACCCAGGAGTAGGGGGGCAAAAGGGGTGAAAGTTCCCCCATGGGCTGAGCCAGCTGCTGGGGTTGCAAAACTAGAGGGAGGGGGGCAGAGGGGCTTCCCCGCTTGCCCAGGGTCTTGGCTCCCATTGTTCTGACTCGGAGCTCTCCATTCTAAGGCGCATTGTCACTGCGCGGAGGGACGTCATTGTGCCGTCATCCTCCCCCGCAATTCTAGAATTCTAATAAAAAAACAAAGAAAAGGAATTTCTCTGTCCCAGTGTGTCCTGCCTTCCCGGCCTTCTAGCCTCAGGCTTTTCCCGTCCAAAGGATCCGTAGCTCTAGACGGGTTGGTTGCAGCAGTGATCGCCAGCATTTTAAGCACAAGGTCACTTTTTGAGTGTTACGTGCGATCTAAGAGCTACCTCAAATATAAATACCGTGGCCCCGCCTCCTTTCCACCCCTTCTCCAAGGCCCCGCCCCTGCTCACTCCATCCTCCCTCTCTTGCCTAGCCTCACTCACTTTCATCAGGCTGGGGTAGAGGTTTGGGCTGCAGGCTCTGGTCTTGGATTCAGGGATCTGGACTGTGAGAGCTCTGAGCTGCTCTTGGGACAGGCAGTTGGGCTGCAGGCGTGCTCTGGGCTTGGGCTGTTTGAGGGGGGTTCATGATTGGGGTAGAAGTTTGGGATGTGGGCTCCATCTGGGCCCTGCTTACCTCAGGTGGCTCCTGGTTGGTGATGCAGTGGGGCTAAGGCATGCTTACCCCTGCCCTGGCCCGCTCCCTAAAGCAGCCAGCAAACTCCCTCCATCCCAAGTCCTCTTGTGCCCCCTCTCTGCTTTGTGGAGAAAGGCTACAAAGTGGCAGGAGGCACCCTGACATCAGCACCCCTCCCGTGCCCTGTCCAGAAAGCAGGAAGCTCCCCAGGGGAGGGGCAGTTCCAAGGCAAAGGGCAGGAGATGAGCGTTAGTGGGGAGGGCAGCTGAAATGCTGGCACTTGATCAGGGGCAGATGACCATTTTGCGCATGCACGGTGGCACCACAGCACATGTGCGGGGCTTCTTGAAGCGCGGGGCCTAGGGTGGCCGCCCCGCTTGCCCCGCCCTATATCCACCCCTGCACTTGACAGCCTCTTGGCCAAACCAGTCAGGATCACCTGTCAGAGGCTCCAAGATCTACCAGTCGATCCCGATCGACTGGTTGGTGACCACTGGGTTACAGGGTCACCCATGAGCCACCCCCATTGCACACACCCACATGTACCTCCTGCTTTTCGGGGACTTCATTTGTCAGCTGCTCTGTTTCCACTTCTCCTTGCCCGTGCTAAGTTCCCAGCCTCTGATGGACGCTGTATTGTGATGCATTTCAGGGCTGCTCTTCGTTCTGCCCAAGGTGCTGATCTGCGCTGCCAAAGTCAAATCATTTTCGGCTTCTGCCTGGCGTTGCTCAGGCAGGGGGACACAGGCCTGGCCTCACCCTTTGTGTTGTCGCAGCGGGATACCTAATGCAGGTGAGTTGCCCCATGGCGACTCCCCCCCCCCCTTTTCTTACAGACACCGACTGTGCTGCTGTCTCCCATGTTCAATGGCCCATTATTGTACAAGGGCTGAAAACTCTGGTTCTGCTTGTGTGGCTGCTACTCCAGCTCCATCCCCAGGGACTGCGCCGGTTTGCTCCCATCTATAGGGGCATCATGGAGAGCAAATTAAAACATGTAACACAAGCAGACTTACTCAATGATGCCCAGCTCCTTCAGGGCAGGGGGTTGGTGCGGGGGACAAGAGCTGGGTGATGAGAGGGGGCTAGAGGGTCACACGACAGTATCAGGCAGAATCCTCCTTAGTGGTTCCTTTGATTCTGCTCTTTTTCTGGCATTTGGCTCAGAGATGCTAGTTTTGGGAAGGGGAAACAGGGCTGTGACTGGGACTCCAGCCCCTTCTGTAACCTCCCCAATCACCCCTCTCATCCCAACAGGCTGAGGAATCACGTCCACATTTCACTCCAGAGCGTCCCATCGGCCAGGGGTCAGGGCCAGGCAATGGCTGTGATGGAGCCAGCTCAGGTAGGGGAATGTCAGGGAACTTCTGGGCAGGTGGGGGAAAACCCGCTGAGTTTCTGAGCAGGCCCATTGGCAGCAGGGAAGGAAGGGACGTTCCCATGTTCTCAAACAGGACACAGTCAACCTGGGCAGAGTTGGGAATATTTTCCAGATGCCCAGGGCTGGAACCTGACCCCACTGGGCAGAGGCTGCTGTGAAATACCAAGGGAAGCTGTCGGGATTCCTGTCCCTGGCTGTGAGCTCAGCTTCCCATCAGCCTGTGGCTAGGAGGGGTGTGGGGAATGAGAAGACCCTGCCATGCCCTGTCTGCTGGGGGCACAAGAAGCTCTCCCCTTCTCCCACCTCCTGGCTGCTCTGAGCAGGGTGATGGGGATCCTGCTTTTCTAGGAGCCTCCCCCGCATGATTAGCAGGATGGTGGCTGGGGCCGCAGGCAGTGGGTGAGGGACTCTTGTTGTTGCAGATGCGGGTGACTTTCGAGGAGGTGGCTGTGTATTTCACCCCGGGGCAGGGGGCGCTGCTGGGCCCCGCTCAGAGAGCCCTCTACAGGGACGTCATGCAGGAGAACTACGAGGCGGTGACCTCGCTGGGTAAGGGCGTCCTGGCCCCTCGGGGATTAGGAGCCGTGGGGTCTGCGTGTCCGACACGGGTCAGGTTCTTCCCTGCTCAGAGAAATGAGGGGACTGGGTTACCCAGGGCACAGCTGCCCTGCGAGAGAGACTTGCATCTCTGTTCCCTTTCCAATGGGACACGGTGTCAAAGCCTAATGGACGTGCTGAGCACACGTGTAATACAAGCACACCCAGCGCTGCAGCCGGCCCAAGAATTAGCTCTTTCCAGCTCTGGGGAGCCCTTCTCCAGCCATGTCCCATCTGCTATTTCCAAACCTTCCCCTCTCCACCATGCCAGGCCCTAAATCCCTCCCAGAAGGCAGCCTCCAGAGAGTAGTTATTAACAGTTCACAATCCTGCTGGAAAGGCATAACAAGTGGGGTTCTGAAGCCGTCTGTTTTGGGATCGGTTCTGTTTAATATCGTCATCAATGATTTAGATATCGGCATAGAGAGTACACTTATTCGCTACGTCTACACTGGCATGATTTTCCGGAAATGCTTTTAACGGAAATGTTTTCCGTTAAAAGCATTTTCGGAAAAGCACGTCTAGATTGGCAGGATGCTTTTCTGGAAAAGCACTTTTAGCAGAAAAGTGTCCGTGGCCAATCTAGACGCGCTTTTCCGCAAAAAAGCCTCGATTGCCATTTTCGCGATTGGGGCTTTTTTGCGGAAAACACTACTGTGCTGTCTACACTGGCCCTTTTGCGCAAAAGTCGTTCGGAAAAGGACTTTTGCCCGAACGGGAGCAGCATAGTTTTTCCAGAAAAGCACTGATGATTTTACAGTAGATCTTCGGTGCTTTTCCAGAAATTCAAGCGGCCAGTGTAGACAGCTGGCAAGTTTTTCCGGAAAAGCGGCTGATTTTCTGGAAAAACTTGCCAGTCTAGACACAGCCAGTAAGTTTGCAGATGATACCAAGCTGGGAGGGGTTGCGACTGCTTTGGAGGATAGGGTCATAATTCAAAATGATATGGACAAATTGAAGAAATGGTCTGAGGTACACAGGATGAAGCTTAATAAGGACAAATGCAAAGTGCTCCACTTAGGAAGGAACAATCAGTTTCACACATACAGAATGGGAAGCGACTGTCTAGGAAGGAGCATGGCAGAAAGAGATGTAGTGGTTATAGTGGATCACAAGCTAAATATGAGTCAACAGTGTGACACTGTTGTAAAAAAAGCCAACATGATTCTAGGATGCATTAACAGGAGTGTTGTGAGCAAGACACAAGAAGTCATTCTTCCACTCTACCCTGCACTGATTAGGCCTCAGTTGGAGTATTGTGTTCAGTTCTGGGCGCCGCATTTCAAGAAAGATGTGGAGAAATTGGAGAAGGTCCAGAGAAGAGCAACAAGAATGATGAAAGGTCTAGAGAACATAACTTATGAAGGAAGACTGAAAGAATTGGGCTTGTTTAGTTTGGAAAAGAGAAGACTGAGAGGGGACATGAGAGCAGTTTTCAGGTATCTAACAGGGTGTCACAAGGACGAGGGAGAAAACTTGTTCATCTTGGCCTCTGAGGATAGAACAAGAAGCAATGGGCTTAAACTGCAGCAAGGGAGGTTTCGGTTGGACATTAGGAAAAAGTCCTAATCTCAGGGTGGTTAAACATTGGAATAAATTACCCAGGGAGGTTGTGGAATCTCCATCTCTGGAGATATTTAAGAGCAGGTTAAATAAATATCTATCAGGGATGGTCTAGACAGTGCTGAGTCCTGCCGTGAGGGCAGAGGACTGGACTCGATGACCTCTTGAGGTCCCTTCCAGTGCTAGTATTCTATGATTCTCCCTCCCATGGGTCCTACCCCCTGGCTGTGTCCACACTCTGGGGTCCTCACTCCTCTCTGAGCTGCATGGCCAGTGAGGTAGCTCAGGTGGAACCCTGCTGGCTCCCTGGCTGCTCCATCTCACTATTTCTCTCTCTAGGCAGCAAGTCCTTCTCCCTCTGGAGTCCAAGAGAGACTTGAGTGCCCCCAGTTTTATATCCCTCAGCCAGGCCCTGATTGGCTGCCTCAAGCCTTCTCCCAATTGGTTCCTGCCACAGCCCTCTCCAAGGCCTGTTTTAACCCCTTGTTAGCCAGTGCAGGGGGAGAGGTCTCCGTCTCCTCACACCTCCCCACCCTTCCTGCTTTCAAGGGGCAGAAGTGAGTCATTATTCTGCCACACACAGAATCCTTACATACCTCGCTTCTTGGGACTACCTCCACCTGTGGGAAGAGCTCTGGGCTCTGCAGATTTATAAACAAGCAGGGGTTTAACTGCAGAGCTATGTGAGCCCCCACATACTGGCCAGATCCTGGGAACGCCTAGCGAGGGTGTAAAAATCCCACGTCTCTCCAAAGCTATTTGCCTCTCCCTAGAGGACTCAGTGACCATGTTCCCGTCCTCTTGAAATTTGCATTCCCCAGCAGAGCCCGGGGATAGCTTCCACTCACGGAATGTCCCTTGGGACAGATGTTCTCCCCACCCTTCGTGTTTCCTGATCTGCTCTGCTTTCACCCCCTGCGCAGAGTTTCCCGTTCCCAAACCTGAGCTGATCGCCCGGCTGGAACGAGGGGAAGAGCCCTGGGTGCTCGACGAGGAAGGAGAGATCCCAGGAGGCACCCGCACAGGTGAGGACTGACACAGAAACCCGCTGGGGAATGAAGGGAAAACTTGAAAATCCCCCAAATGTGGTGTAAGTATGTTCCGTGAAATCTGCTTCCCCATACTCAGTGTAAGGCTGTAATCAGCAGATAGCATGCACAGAGGCAGGAGTTTCCTTCCCTGTGTGTGCTTCTGTGGGAAGTGAAGACGGAATCCCATTGCTCGTCCTGTGCAATTTCAGTGTGTTGGGTTTTCCCTGGGTGCTGTTCCTCTTTCTCCCCAGCTCAGTGACTCCTGCCTGGATTGTCTCTCTCTCCCAGCAGGTGATGAGACACTGAGTGTGAAGGAGGAAGAGAATGCCCATCAGGAAGTTCTAGTGGAAATGGAATCACAGGGGACCTCTGTGGGACGAGCTAAAGGGAATTTTTCTCTCTGCTGGGAACAAGGAGAAGCCTTTTTGAACTGGCCCAGCTCAGAGAGGCTGCCGGGAAACTACTCAGAGAGGCAAGTGGATGAATCTATTAAATGTGAGGGAGGAGACAAGGATCCCACGGCCCAGCACATAAATGCCAAGGGAGAGAAACCCTTCCAGTGTCTGCAGTGTGGGAAAGGCTTCATTCTAAGATTACAGCTTGTGACACCCGGGACAATCCCTTCCGGAGAGAAACCCCTTCAATGCTTGGACCATGAAGAAAGCTTCAATAACTGCTCAGACTTCAATAGCCATGGGAAAAGCCACATAGGAGACAAACCCTGCCAATGCCTGGACTGTGAAAACAGTTTCAATTGGAAGTCGACAGCACTTACACATCAGAAAAGCCCCATAAGAGAGAGACCCTATAAGTGCTTAGAGTGTGGGAAAAGTTTCCGATGGAGGTCAGACCTTGTTAGACATCAAGCAATCCATGGAGGAGAGAGACCCTATCAGTGCGTGGACTGTGGGAAAAGTTTCAGATGGAGGTCAGATCTTGTTAGGCATCTGGTAATCCACACAGGAGAGAGACCTTACAAATGCTTGCACTGTGAGAAAACTTTCAAGGAAAAGTCAGCTCTTCAGAAACATCAGGCAATCCACACGGGAGAGAAACCCCACAGATGCTTAGTGTGTGGGAAAAATTTCGTTCGGAGGTCAGTCCTTGTTTTACATCAGAGAGTCCACACAGGAGAGAGACCCTATAAGTGCTTGGACTGTGGGAAAAGTTTCAGATGGAGGTCAGACCTTGTTAGACATCAGGTAATCCACACAGGAGAGAGACCCTACAAGTGCTTGTACTGTGAGAAACATTTCAAGGAAAAGATAGCCCATGACAAACATCAGGCAATGCACACTGAAGAGAGACCCCACAAATGCTTAGTCTGTGGGAAAAGTTTCATACAGAGGTCAGTCCTTGTTTCACATCAGGCAGTCCACACAGGAGAGAGACCCCACAAGTGCGTGGAATGTGGGAAAAGTTTCATGCAGAAGTCAGACCTTGTTAGACATCAGAGAACCCACACAGGGGAGAAACCCCATAAGTGTTTGGAATGTGGAAAAAGTTTCATGCAGAGGTCAGACCTTGTTAGACATCAGAGAATCCACAGTAGAGCGAGCACCCATAAATACTTGGACTGTGCAAAGAGTTCCATACAGGGATCATGTCTAATAAATCATCAAAACACCCATACTGCAGAGAGACCACACAAGTATGTGGACTGTGGGAAAAGTCACATACAGAGTTCAGACCTCAATAAACATCAGGTAATCCATACAGCAGAGAGACCCCATAAGTGTTTGCAATGTGGAAAATGTTTCACACAGAAATCAGGTCTTAAAAATCATCAAAGCATGCACACTGGGGAGAGACTCCATAAGTGCTTGGACTGCGGGAAGAGTTTTATGTGGAGGTCTGAACTAGTTAGACATCTGGCAGTCCACACAGGAGAAAGATTCCACAAATGTTTAGACTGTGGGAAAAGTTTCATGTCACGCTCAGACCTTGTTAGACATCAGAGAATCCACACAGGAGAGAAACCCCATAAGTGCTTAGACTGCGGGAAAAGTTTCACACAGAGATCAGCTCTTATAAATCATCAGACACTCCACACAGGGGAGCGACCCCACAAGTGCTTGTACTGTGAGAAAAATTTCAGGGTAAAGTCCGCCCTTGACAAACATCAGGCAAACCACACAGGAGAGAGACCCCATAAGTGCTTAGTCTGTGGGAAAAGTTTCATATGGAGGTCGGAGCTTGTTAGCCATCAGATATTGCACACAAGAAGAAGACCCCATAAGTGCTTTAAGTGTAGAAAAAGTTTCATGCGGAGGTCAGACCTTGTTAGGCATCAGAGAATCCACACGGGACGGAAACCCCATAAATGCATGGACTGTGGGAAATGTTTCATACAGAAGTCAGACCTCCTTGTACATGGAAGAATCCACCAAGGATCAAAAATTCCGTGACAATTCCCAAGAAAGGGGTCAGCAATTTGCAGACTGATTGACTCTGATTCATCCTTAGAGACATGTTAGAAATGTGTGTAAATGGTAATTAGGTTCCAGTCCACATTAGATAAGCTAGAGCTTTAAAATGTAAACTTTTGGGCTACATCTACACTGGCACCCTTTTCCGGAAATGCTTAAAACAGAACCGTTTTCCGTTATAAGTATTTCCGGAAAAAGAGCATCTCCATTGGCAGGATGCTTTTCCGGAAAAGCCCTTTTTCCAGAAAAGCGTCCGTGGCCAATGTAGACGCGCTTTTCCGGAAAAAAGCCCCGATTGTCATTTTTGCAATCGGGGCTTTTTTGCGGAAAAGACTACTGTGCTGTCTACACTGGCCCTTTTCCAGAACAGTTTTCCCGAAAAAGGACTTTTGCCCGAGCGGGAGCAGCATAGTTTTTCCGGAAAAGCAGCTGATTTCTTACAGTAGATCGTCAGTGCTTTTCCAGAAAAGCAAGCGGCCAGTGTAGACAGCTCGCAGCTTATTCCGGAAAAGCAGCTGCTTTTCCGGAATAAGGGCCCAGTGTAGACACAGCCTTGTTGTGAAAAAATGGGAAGAAGAGAGTAATACAGGTTGCACGTCTATAAACTGAAAGTGCCGAACCACAGATGTTCCAGAACGCTGCAAGGGATTGGGAGGCCTGGTACCTGGTTTGATGGATTTGGGGGGCGGGGGAAGGAAGGACGGCCCACAGCGTCCTCAGCTGGACTGCAGGAGTGGGCGAAGTTAACAGGGAAGCCCGGTGGCAGAGCAGTGTAGGGGATGGGCCAGCAGTGCGGATGAAGGGGGGCAAAAATGACCTACCCTGGTCCAGGAAAATTCCTCATCTGGAACCAATGAGGTCCAAGGGTGCCGGACCAGAGAGGTCCACCCTGTAGTCTGTGTTGACTTATATCTTGTTAGAGTTTAACGCTGTCCCTGTCTAGGGCTGTATTCTCTTCATCCAGAGATCAGAAGGAAACCGTTAACACCTAGAACAACCAGACTATTGACCCAGCGTTGCTTGGATCCTTCATTAATTTTTGTTATTTGGAAAATAAAATGAAAATGTCCATGCTTTGGGTAAATCTTTGCTTTGGAGTGGGGCTGGGGACGCAGTTAATTCCAGTGTTTAACCATCTCAATAGGAAGTTTTTCCGAATGTCCAACCTAAACCTCCTGTGCTGCAGTTTAAGCCCATTGCTTCCTGTTCTATCATCAGAGGCCGAGGAGAACAATTTTTCTCTCTCCTCCTTGTGACACCCTTTTAGATCCTTGAAAACTGCTCTCATGTCCCCTCTCAGTCTTTTCCTTTCCAAACTAAACAAGCCCAGTTCTTTCAGTCTTCCCTCCTAGCTCATGTTCTCTAGACCTTTAATCATTCTTGTTGCTCTTCTCTGGACCCTCTCCAATTTCTCCACATCCTTCTTGAAATGCGGTGCCCAGAATTGAACACCATACTCCAACTGAGGCCTAATTAGTGCAGAGTAGAGCGGAAGAATGACTTCTTGTGTCTTGCTCACAACACTCCTGTTAATGCATCCCAGAATCATGTTTGCTTTTTTTGCAACAGCGTCACACTGTTGACTCATATTTAGCTTGTGGTCCATTATGACCCCTAGATCTTTTTCGGCAGTACTCCTTCCTAGACAGTCGCTTCCCATTCTGTGTGTGTGAAATGGGTTGTTCCTTCCTAAGTCCTCTCTAGGACTTCATTTATGTTGGTTTCAGAGGGGTAGCCTGTAGTCTGTAAGGCTGTGTCCAGACTCAGGGTTTTTTTTCGGGAAAAGTAGCCTTTTTCCGAAAAAACTTCACCTGCGTCTAGACTGCAGCCGCGTTCTTTCGAAATTAAATCGAAAGAACGCGGCTTTTCTTTCGACGGCGGTAAACCTCATTTCACGAGGAAGAACGCCTTCTTTTGAAAGTGCTTCTGTCGAAAGAAGGCGTTCTTGAATGTAAATAGGGCTTCTTCGAAAGAGAGCATCCAGACTCACTGGGTGCTTTCTTTCGAAAAAGCGGCTTACTCTTTCGAAAGTTCCGCGTGCAGTCTAGACGCTCTCTTTCGAAAGAGGCTTGCAGTCTAGACATAGCCTAAGTGGGAAAAAAAATTTAAAAACCCACAAATAGTCTTGTCGCACCTGCGAGCCTAACAAAAAAACGTAAACGGTGTTATGAGCTTTTGTGGGCACCTCTGAAAAGCTCATGATGCCACCTACATTTCTGCTTAGTTTCTCAGGTGCTGCAAGGACTCTTCATTGTTTTTTAAGATTCTGATGTTGGTTTATCTTGACACTTAATTGCCTATATTAAGTTCACAGCCTTTCATGGGTGCTATCTTTTTTGTTGTGATAAAAACATAAGAACGCCAAGACTGGATCAGAGCAGAGGTCTGTCTAGCCCAGGGTCCTGTCTCCTGACAGTGGCCAAAGCCAGGTGCCCCACAGGGCGTGAACAGAACAGGGAATCAACAAGTGATCTCTCTCCTGTCACCCATTCTCAGCTTCTGACCAAAGATACATTTCAGGGATGCTCTTCATTTTGATACACGTACTGATTATATGGCCAAAGTCACCACGTTTTTTTAGTGATAGAAATGTAGCCGTATTAGTCTGGTGTAGCCGAAACAAAAGACAGGACTATGTAGCATTTTAAAGACTAACAAGATGGTTTATTAAATGATGAGCTTTCGTGGGCCAGTTTTTTTAATGAATTGCTCTGCTCTCCTCTGCATTGGTCAGGTGAGGGAAGGGGGAGTGGAGCACACACTTCTGAGTTCGCCTAGTTTACATGGTGGTGAAACTCAAGTGCTTTGCCTCTGTTCTGCTTTTGCAGGGGGATAGTTAATGCGGGAACCCCGGGGCAAAACCACCCATTTTCATAGAGATACTGACTCTGCTGCCGACTCCCATGTACAAGGACCTGCTATTGTTCCTGGCCTGAAAACACAACTATTGATTGTGCGGCTTCTACTTCAGCTTCTTTGCCAGATAACGATATCTGAACATCTGCCTCCATTTGGGTGGGTGTCATGGGAAAACAAATTAAAATATTTTAAACCAAAGGAGTTATCAGAGACTCTCCCTCCTCTCTTTTCTCTCTCTCTTATATTCCTTTCCCTTTACTTCTTCACGGCTTCTCTGCCTGGTCAGATGCTTAAGGTGTGAAGTTAACGGCTCATAAATTCCTGGGCTATAGCCCCTGTGTGGACACCCATTTCCTGAGTATTCAGGGCCGCCTGGTGCCCTGCTTTCATTTCTGGACACATTTCAGATCTTGGCCACACCGGTGTCAGACCGGAGTCACTGCTGGTTCAGATGGAGGGCAGGGGGCGGATGGGCCAATGGAATCAGCCTCTACCTGCCTGTCCCTGGAGGCTGCAGGGGGAGTCCAGGGCAGCTGGTTCATCAGGTGTTGCCACACTGCAAAGTTAGGGCAAGCCACAAGAAAAACTCCTTTGATTCTGATGTTTGGCTCAGGGATGCTATTCCTGGGAGGGTCTAAAGAGCCTGGGGGGACTCGGGGTATGACAGGGACTCAAGCCCCTACTATAACTTCCCTAATCACCTCTCTTGCTCTGACAAACTGAGGAATCACGTCCAGATTTTGCTCCAGAGCGCCTGTCTGCCAGGGAACAGGGCCAGGCAATGGCTGGGATGGAGTCAGCTCAGGTAGGGGATTTTCAGGGAGCTGCTGGGCAGGGGGAGGAAGAGGAAGGGAGGAGACAGGGTGGGATAAACCTGATGGCTGCGTCTAGACTGGCATGATTTTGCGGAAATACTTTTAATGGAAAAGTCTTTCCGTTAAAAGTAGTTCCGCAAAAGAGCGTCTAGATTGGCACGGATGCTTTTGCGCAAAAAGCACTTTTGCACAACAGCATCTGTGCCCAGTATAGACGCGCTTTTGCACAAGAAAGCTCCGATGGCCATTTTAGCCATCGGGCTTTCTTGCGCAAAAAAATTAAGGTACCTGTCTACACTTACGCAAGAGGGCTTATCCCTGAGCGGAAGCGTCAAAGTATTTGCGCAAGAAGCACTGAATTCTTACATTAGAACATCAGTGTTCTTGTGCAAATTCAAGTGGCCAGTGTAGACAGCTGGCAAGTTTTTGCACAAAAGCAATTGCTTTTGCACAAAATCTTGCCAGTCTAGACGCACCCACTGAGTTTCTAGCAGGCCTGTTGGCAGCAGAGAAGGCAGGGACATTCCTATTTTCTCAAACAGGACATAACTACCCAGGGCAGGGCAGGGCAGGGCAGGGCAGGGCAGGGGACATTTTCCAGGCTCCTAGTCTAGGAATCTGACACCACTGGCCAGAGGCTGCTGTGACATATGAAGGGAAGCTGCCAGGATGCCTCTCCCCAGCTCAGAGCTCGGCTTCCTGTCTCAGCCTGTGGTTGAATGAGAAAACCCTTCCTCTTGGGACACATGGAGCTCTCACCTGTCACCCCCTCCAGCCTCCTGACTGCTCTGTGCAGGGTGGGGGGAATTCTGCTTTTCTGGAACAGGCAGTGGGTGAGGGACTCTTGTTGTTGCAGATGCGGGTGACCTTCGAGGAGGTGGCTGTGTATTTCACCCCGGGGCAGGGGGCGCTGCTGGGCCCCGCTCAGAGAGCCCTCTACAGGGACGTCATGCAGGAGAACTACGAGGCGGTGACCTCACTGGGTAAGGGCGTCCTGGCCCCTCGGGGATTAGGAGCCGTGGGGTCTGCGTGTCCGACATGGGTCAGGTTCTTCCCTGCTCAGGTGGCCTGGACAGGAATGGGTTCCATGGGCACAGCTGCCCGGGGAGAGCGACTTGCATCTCCGCACCCTGTGCAGTGAGACCAGGGTGTATTTCAAGGCGGAGGGGCCATGTATTCTCCTGTCTGTGTTGTTTCTCACTTGCACCCAGAATCCCTGTTCCCCTCCATCCAATGGGGAGGGCTCTGGGCTCTGCAGGTTTAGAAACCGGCAGGGGTGTAACTGCAGAGCTGTGAGTGTCAGCAAGGGCCCCAGACTGTCCAGATCCTGGAAACTCCTAGGGAGGGCGTCACAATTCCTCTCACCTCCCCACACGACTGCCTCTCCCCAGGGGGCTCAGTGACCATCTTCCCATCCTCTAAGTCTTAGAACAACATTTCCTCGGGTCCCTTCTCTACTTATGCTACATCGATGACATCTTTATGATCTGGACCCATGGCCAAGAAACACTGGATGCATTCCACAGCGACTTTAACAACCTACACCCCACCATTAACCTCAGCCTGGACCATTCCACACGAGAGATCCATTTCCTGGACACCACAGTACACATCACCAATGGTAAATTAGACACCACTCTCTACAGAAAACCCACCGACTCTTACAGTTACCTACATGCTTCCAGTTCCCATCCAGGACACACCATGCGATCCACTCTCTGTAGTCAAGCCCTCAGATACAATCGCATCTGCTCTAATCCCACTGACAGAGACCAGAAACTTCAGGATCTCTACCAAGCATTTTTAGACCTCAATTACCCACCCGGAGAAATAAAAAAACAAATTGAAAGAGCCAGATGAATACCCAGAAACCATCTACTTCAAGACAGCCCCAGGAAAACCAATACTAGAACACCACTTGTCATCACCTATAGCCCCCAACTTAAACCCGTCCAACACATTATCAATAAACTACAACCTATACTGGAACAGGATACTACCCTCCGAGAGGCTCTGGGAGACAGACCCATAGTCTCCTATAGACAACCACCTAACCTCAGGATGATTCTTACCTACAACCACAGGACATACCACACAAATACCAACCCTGGTATCTTCCCTTGCAACGCACCCCGGTGCCAGCTTTGTCCACATATTTATTCTGCTGACACCAATATTGGACCTAACCATGCCTATTACAAGATCAAGAACACATATTCCTGTTCATCAAGAAATATACTCTATGGCTACATCTAGACTGGCCCCGAATTCCGGAAAAGTCATGCAAAGCAGGTAAGTCAGAATAGGGAAATCCGCGGGGGATTTAAATATCCCCCGTGGGATTTAAATAAACATGTCCGCCGCTTTTTTTCCGGCTGGGGGAAAAGCCGGAAAAAAGCGTCTAGACTGGCGCGATCCTCCGGAATAAAGCCCTTTTCCGGAGGATCTCTTATTCCTACTTTCAAGTTCCCATCCAAGTAGGAATAAGAGATCCTCCGGAAAAGGGCTTTATTCCGGAGGATCGCGCCAGTCTAGACGCTTTTTTCCGGCTTTTCCCCCAGCCGGAAAAAAAGCGGCGGACATGTTTATTTAAATCCCGCGGGGGATATTTAAATCCCCCGCAGATTTCCCTATTCTGACTTACCTGCTTTGCATGACTTTTCCGGAATTCGGGGCCAGTCTAGACGTAGCCTATGGCTGTGTCTACACTGGCAAGTTATTCCGGAAAATCAGCTGCTTTTCTGGAAAAACTTGCCAACTGTCTACACTGGCCGCTTGAATTTCCGGAAAAGCACTGACGATCTAATGTAAAATCAGTGCTTTTCCAGAAAAACTATGCTGCTCCCATTCGGGCAAAAGTCTTTTTCCGGAAAACTGTTCCGAAAAAGGGCCAGTGTAGACAGCACAGTAGTGTTTTCCGCAAAAAAGCCCCGATCGTGAAAATGACGATTGGGGCTTTTTTGCGGAAAAGCGCGTCTAGATTGGCCACGGACGCTTTTCCGGAAAAAGTGCTTTTCCGGAAAAGCATCCTGCCAGTCTAGATGTGCTTTTCCGAAAATGCTTTTAACGGAAAACTTTTCCGTTAAAAGCATTTCCGGAAAATCATGACAGTGTAGACGTAGCCGAAGCTATCATGTGCCTAAAGTGTCCGTCTGCTTATGTACTTTGGACAAACTTCCCAGACACTTCGCCAAAGAATCAATGCCCACAAAACAGACATAAGACTCTCACCTGACACTGCTGCCTCCTTATCAGTTTTCAAACTGGCTCCCCTTGTGGACCAGCTCCCACCTGGCACGCTGCACTGCTGCCTCTGATACAGTGGCACCAGCCCCGCCCCCATGGACCATAGAATAGTCAACTAACTAGTCAACAATGTTCAGTGGCTTGAGCATTGGCCTGTTCAACCCAGGGTTGTGAGTTCAATCCCTGAGGGGCCCATTTAGGGATCTGGGGCGTAATGGTCCTTGGTCCTACTGTGATTCAATTACCTTTCAAGGTCCCTTCCAGTTTTATGAGATAGGTATATCTCCATATAACCAATAAAAATTCACGAGGTTACTCGACTATTCAATTAACCGATATTTAACATCCCTAGCTGAGATCTAACCTAGTCAGTAGACTGCGGAAGCCTCTCTTTAGATGCCCAAAAGCACCTTCTCCCACCATTCTGTACTTGCTCAGCCAGTAATTGAACTGCTCCGTTTTGCAGTCCAGGCTGCCCATGTATGGCTTCATGAGCCACAGGAGCAAGGTGTAGGCTGGGTCTCCAAGGACCACTATTGGCATGTCAATGCCCCCAATGTTAATCTTCTAATCTGGGGAGAACATTCCAGCTGGCCACTTTTTGAACAGAACAGGATTCCTAAAGATGCCTGCACCTTTTCCCAATCTTCCCACTTTGATGTCGGTGAAACTGCCCTTGTGATCCACCAGCCCCGGGAGCAGCATGGAGAAATACCCCTCGCGGTTTATGTATTCTTTGACAAGATGGTCAGGTGCCAAGATAGGGATGTGGATTACATCTATCACCCCACAGCTGTTAGGGAACCCCAGTATGGCAAAGATCTCCATTAGGTCCTCAAACTTTCCCAGAGTTACTACCCTCTGTAGCAGAAGGGTATTAATGATCTTGGTCACTTGGCTCACAACTGTAGAGTTCTCTAATCTGAATTGATTCCCAACTGAGTGGTAGCAGTCTGGTGTTGCAAGCTTTCAGAGTACAATTGCTATACACTTCTCCACTGTCAGAGCATGTCTCATTTTGATATTCTGGTGAGGCCACATCTGGAGTATTGTGTCCAGTTCTGGGCCCCCCCACAGGGAGGATGTGGATGCATTGGAGAGGGTCCAGTGGAGGGCAACCAAAATGATTAGGGGGCTGAAGCACATGACTTACGAGGAGAGACTGAGGGATTTGGGTTTGTTTAGTCTGCAGAAGAGAAGAGTGTGGGGGGATTTGATAGCAGCCTTCAACTTCCTGAAGGGAGGTTCCAAAGAGGATGGAGAGAGGCTGTTCTCAGTAGTGAGGGATGGCAGAACAAGGAGCAGTGGTCTCAAGTTACAGTGAGAGAGGTCTAGGTGGGATATTAGGAAAAACTATTTCATTAGGAGGGTGGTGAAGCACTGGAATGGGTTACCTAGGAAGGTGGTGGAATCTCCTTCCATAGAGGTTTTCAAGTCTCGGCTTGACAAAGCCCTGGCTGGGTTGATTTAGTTGGGATTGGTCCTGCCTTGGGCAGGGGGCTGGACTTGATGACCTCCTGAGGTCTCTTCTAGCTCTATGATTCTTGCACAGCAGGGCGGGGAAAAGCAATTTTCAAACTTCCATGAAAGTGGCCTTACACATACGGAAGTTTTGCAGCCACTGCGGATCATCCCATACCTGCATCACAGTGTGGTCTAGTTTTAAAAGAGAACTAGATAAATTCATGGAGGTTAAGTCCATTAATGGCTATTAGCCAGGATGGGTAAGGAATGGTGTCCCTAGCCTCTGTTTGTCAGAGTGGAGATGGATGGCAGGAGAGAGATCGCTTGATCATTACCTGTTCGGTTCACACCCTCTGGGGCACCTGGTATTGGCCACTGTCGGCAGACAAGATACTGGGCTGGATGGACCTTTGGTCTGACCCAGTATGACCATTCTTATGTTCTTAGTCTCTGCTTGTCTGATAGTACCAGCCCCAGAGTTACTCAAGGAGCTGACTGAGGAGATAGCTGAGCCATGAGAGATTATCTCTGAAAAGTCATTGAAGATGGAAGAGATTCCAGAAGTCTGGAATAGGACAAGTATAATGCCAGTCAACGAAAAGGGAAACAAGGATGACTCAGAAAATTACAGACTAGTCAGTTGAACTTGTCTTCCCAGAAAAATAATGGAGGAAACAATTAAACAGTCAGTTTGTGAACATCAAGAAGATGATAAGGGGATAAGTAAGAGTCAACACGGCTTTGTCAAGAACAGTATCAAAGCAGCTTGATAGCTTTCTTTCCCAGGGTAACAAGCCTTGTGGATGGGGTGAAGCAGTAACGTGGTACATCTTGACTTTATTAAAACTTTTCATACTGTCTCACATGACTTTCTCCTAAACAAATTAGGGAAATCCAGCCTAGATAGAACTACTATTGGAGGGGTGCATAACTGGTTAGAAAACCGTTCCCAGAGCTGGAAGAGCGTAATGAATGGGGTATCCAAAGGTTTCAAGTTCTGTGTCTAGTTATGGTCATCAATGTTTTAGATAATGGCTAGAGACTACATTTGTAAAGTTTGTGGACGATACCCACCTACTAGAGTTTGCAAGTGCTTTGGAAGATAGGATTACAATTCAACAGGATCTGGACAAACTAGAAAAATGCTCTGAAGTAAACAGGATGGAATTAAATGACGATAAATGCAACTCCACTTAGGAAGGAACAATCAGTTGCACGCATACCAAATGGGAAAAGACTGCCAAGGAAGGAGCACTGAATAAAAGCTAAATAGGAGTGAACATTGACTGTGTTCAGATCTAGGTGCCACAATTCAGAAAACAATGAGAACCAAGTGGATAAAGTCCAGAGAAGAACAACATAAGAACATAAGAACGGCCGTACTGGGTCAGACCAAAGGTCCATCTAGCCCAGTATCCTGTCTACCAACAGTGGCCAGCACCAGGTGCCCCAGAGAGGGTGGACCGAAGACAATGATCAAGCGATTTGTCTCCTGCCATCCCTCTCCAGCCTCTGACAGAGGCCAAGGACACCATTTTATCCCCTGGCTAATAGCCTTTTATGGACCTAACCTCCATGAATTTATCCAGCTTCTCTTTAAACTCTATTATAGTCCTAGCCTTCACAGCCTCCTCTGGCAAGGAGTTCCACAGGTTGACAACACGCTGTGTGAAGAAGAACTTTCTTTTATTAGTTTTAAACCTGCTACCCATGAATTTCATTTGGTGTCCTCTAGTTCTTCTATTATGGGAACTAATAAATAACTTTTCTTTATCAGCCCTCTCCACACCACATAATTAATTAAAGGTCTAGAACACAGGACCTATGAAGGAAGATTGAAAAAAAAAACAGTTTGTGTAATCTGAAAAGAGAAGACACACAATAAGAATTTTCAAGTACATAAAAGATTCTTCCCAGGAGGAGGGAAAACAATTATTTTTAAGAAATGGGCTTAAATTCCAGCAAGGAAGATTTAGGTAGCACAATAGGAAAAAACACCTGTCACAGTTGTTTAGCACTGGAATAAATTCCACAGGGAGGCTGTGGAATCTCAATCACAGGACATTTTTAAGAGTAGATTAGAGAAATACCTGTCAGGGATGGTCTAGAAAATACTTAGTCCTGCCATGAGTGTAGGGGACTGGACTAGATGACTGTAGATGATCCTTCTAATGCGAGGATTTCATGACTTTGTGGCAGGCTAACAAATGAGCAAAGTTACCGTCTTTTTCCAATTTATTAAACATGCAATTTTGTATGTAAATAATTTAACTCATCTAATGTGGAATGACACTAATTTCCATTTACATACTTAGGAAACATAATTTTAATGGTTAAATGTGGTTCAATTAATCCGTTCTGCCTGTGTGCCCAGAAGTTTAGACCCTGCGTGGATTCTCCCATGTTTCATGAGGTGCGATCTCTGGGTGAAACATTTCCCACAGTCCAAGCACTTATAGGGTCTCTCTCCTGTGTGGATTCTCTGATGTATAACAAGCGCTGATCTATTTCTGAAAGTTTTCTCACAGTCCACGCACTTATTGGGTCTCTCATCTGTGTGGACTCTCTGATGTTTAACAAGGTCTGATCTCTGTCTGAAATCTTTCCCACAGTCCACACACTTATGAGGTCTCTCTCCAGTATGGATTGACTGATGTTTAACAAGGTCTGATCTCCATCTGAAATCTTTCCCACAGTCCACACACTTATGGGGTTTCTTTCCTGTGTGTTTTGCCTGATGTTTAACAAGATCTGACCTCCGTATGAAACTTTTCCCACACTCTAAGCACTTATGAGGTCTCTCTCCTGTGTGGATTGCTCCATGTTTAACAAGGTCAGACCTCCCAATGAAACTTTTTCCACAGGATAAGCACTTGTGGGGTCTCTCTCCTGTGTGGATTTTCTGATGTAAAATAAGGCGTGATCGCTGTTTGAAACTTTTTCCACAGTCCACACAATTATGGGGTCGCCCTGTTGTGTGGATTGCTTGATGTTTAATAAGTTCTGACCAACATATGAAAGCTTTCCCACACTCCAAGCACTTATGGGGTCTCTCTCCCGTGTGAATTGCCTGATGTTTAACAAGGTCAGGTTTCTGTATAAAACTTTTCCCACAGTCCAAGCACTTATGAGGTCTCTCTACTGCGTGGATTGCCTGGTGTTTAACAAGGTCAGGCCTCCCAATGAAACCTTTTCCACAATATACACACTTGTGGGGTCTCTCTCCTATGTGAACTGCCTCATGTTTAACAAGGACTGACTTCCGTATGAAACTTTTCCCACAGTGTAAGCACTTATGAGGCCTTTCTCCTGTGTGGATTTTCTGATGTAAAACATGATCTGACCTGCGCATGAAAGATTTCCCACAGATTAAGCACTTATAGGGCCTCTCTCCTATGTGTGCTTTCCGATGTAAAACAAGCTCTGACCAGTGTATGAAATTTTTTTCACAGACTAAACACTTACGGGATCTATCCCCTGTATGGATTCTCCCATGTTTATTGAGGTGTGATATCTGTGTGAAAGTTTTACCACAGTCCAAGCATTTATGGGGCCTTTCTCCTGTGTGGATTCTCTGATGTATAATAAAGGCTGATCGATTCCTGAAACTATTCCCACAGACCACGCACTTATGGGGTCTCTCTCCTGTGTGAATTCTCCGGTGTCTAGCAAGATCTGATCTCCATATAAAATCTTTCCCACAGTCCACACACTTATGGGGTTTCTCTCCCGTGTGCATTGCCTGATGCTTAACAAGGTCTGACCTCCGTATGAAACTTTTCCCACAGTTTAAGCACTTATGCGGCCTCTCTCCTGTGTGAACTGCCTGATGCTTAACAAGGTCTGACCTGCCAATGAAACTTTTCCCACAGAATAAACACTTATAGGGTTTCTCTCCTGTGTGGATTCGCTGATGTAAAATAAGGTGTGATGTTTTTCTGAAACTTTTTCCACAGTCCACACAATTGTGGGGTCTCTCTGCTGTGTGGACTGCCTGATGTTTAATAAACTCTGACCAATGTACGAATTTTTCCCCACAGTCTATGCACTTATGAGATCTCTCTCCTGTGTGGATGGCCTGATGTTTAACAAGGTCTGACCGCCGGACAAAACTTTTCAAACAGTCTAAGCACTTATGAGGTCTCTCTTCTGTGTGTCTGACGTGTTGTACATTTAGTGCTGTCTTCCAACTCAGAAGATTCCCACCCTTGAGGCACTGAATGCATTTCTCTGCTGTGTGGCTTCCCCCATCGGTATTAAGGTCAGAGCAGATACTGATGTTTTCCCCACATTCCAAGCCCTGAAGGGGTTTCTCTCCAGCGTGGGTTGTCTGAGGTGTCAGAAGCTGGGATGTCAGAATGGACCCTTTCCCACACTGCAGACAGTGGTAGGACTTCTCTTCATTTAGATTTGTGTTCCGAGCTGTGGGATTCTTGACCCCTTCATCACACAGAATGGATTCATCCACTTTTTCCCGTGGTTGGTTTCCCAGCAGCCTCTCTGGCCTGTGCCAATCTCCCCAGGCTTCTCCCCGTTCCAAGCACTGGGAAACATTCCTTTCAGCTCTTCCCACAAAGGTCGCCTGCGGTTCCATCTCCCCAGAAGCTTCCTTTGGTTGGTTCCCCTCTTCATTCTCACTCCCTGTCCCATCACCTGCTGGAAGAGAGAAACAATTCAGGCAGGAGTCACTGAGCAGAGGAGAAAGAGGAACAGCACCAAGGGAAAACCCAGCACACTGACTTTCCACAGACGGAGCACTTGGATTGTCCTTCTGATTCCCGCACAAACACTCGTAGGGAAGAATAGTTGGGAAGGAAACTCCTGCCACTAACAAGACGTGACATCTGCTGACTACAGCCCTGCCCTGCTCTGGGTGAGATGAACAACTGAGGACACTGACTCGCACCATATTCTGGAGAGTCTCAACTTTTTCCTTCATTCCCCAGTTGGTTTCCGTGTCAGTCCTCACCTGTGCAGGTGCCTCTCGGGATCTCTCTCTCCTCCCCGGCCTGGAGGTCGGGCACCCAGGGCTCTTCCCCTCGTTCCAGCCGGGCGATCAGCTCAGGTTTGGGAACGGGAAACCCTGCGCAGGGGGTGAAATCAGAGCAGATCAGGCTGCAGGGAGGGTGGGGAGAGCGTCTGTCCCAAGGGACATTCTGCGTGGGTCTAAACTACACCCCTCTGCCAACAGAGGGATGTAGATTAGGCACATCGCTATTGCAAATGAAGCGGGGATTTAAATACCCCGCGCCTCATTTGAATAGAAATGGCCGCCGTTTTTTGCCACCACGGCACTTTGCCAGCAAAAAGCGGCAGTCTAGATGGGGCTTGGTCGACAAGGAAAGCCTTTTCTGACTGATCCCCGTCTATTTTGTCGCTTTTTGCCGGCAAAGTGCCGCATCGGCAAAAAGCGGTGGCCATTTCTATTCAAATGAAATGCGGGATATTTAAATCCCCGCTTCATTTGCAATAGCGATGTGCCTAATCTACATCCCTCTATCGGAAGAGGGGTGTAGTTTAGACACACCCTCTGTGAGTGGAATCTGTCCCCGTGCACCTGGGGGAATATGGAATCCAAGGAGATGGGAACACGATCTTGGAGTTCTGTTGGGAAAGGCAGACTCCTGCAGAGACTGGAAAATTATTATGCCCTCACATAGGAGTTCCCAGGATCTAGGCAGTCTGGGGCCCTTGCTGACACTCACAGCTCTGCAGTTAAACCCCTGCCTAGTTCTAAACCTCTGGAGCTCGTCCCAAGGAGGGGGATGAACAGGGATTCTGCATGTGAGTGAGCAACAATAGAGAGGATATGACAATGTACAACTTCTGCCCCTTGAAATGCTGGAAATGAGGGGAGGATTTAGCACAGAGGTGGGCAATAATTTTTGATGGGGGGCACTCCAACATTTTGGTAAGAGGTCATCGGCTGAACTTTTCTATAGAGGTGCAAAGTCTGGGATGGAGGCTGAGTGCAGAAGCAGGCTCAGGGTAAGAACAAGGGTACAGGAGGGGGGTTGGGCTATGAAAGGGAGTCTGGATGAAGGAGGGGGTTCGCAGCGCACGAAACTTCCCCTTAACCCCAGTGCAGAGAGGCAGATGGAGCAGCCAGCTGCTCTGAGTCCAGTGGAGTGGGCCAGATTGAGAGCCATGGTGGGCCAGATCCGGCCCCTGGGCCGTATCTTGCATATTCCTGGTTTAGCACGTGTGCCACCGCAGCGTGTATGGAACATAAGAAGATAAGAGCGGCCAGACTGGGTCAGACCAAAGGTCCATCTAGCCCAGTGTCCTGTCTACCGACAGCGGCCAACCCTAGGGACCCTGGAGGGGATGGACAGAAGAGGGAACCATCACGTGAAGATGCAAGTTGCTCTCCCCCGGCAGCTGTGCTCAGGGAACCCATTCCTGTCCAGGCCACCTGAGCAGGGAAGAACCTGACCCGTGTCGGACACGCAGACCCCACGGCTCCTAATCCCCGAGGGGCCAGGACGCCCTTACCCAGCGAGGTCACCGCCTCGTAGTTCTCCTGCATGACGTCCCTGTAGAGGGCTCTCTGAGCGGGGCCCAGCAGCGCCCCCTGCCCCGGGGTGAAATACACAGCCACCTCCTCGAAGGTCACCCGCATCTGCAACCACAAGAGTTCCTCAGAGTTAGAGATCTGCCAGCCACAGGCTGCTACGGGAAGTAGAGCGCTGAGCCGGGGACAAGAATCCCGACGGCCTCTCTTCTTAGGCCCCATCAGCCTCTGGCCAGTGGGGTCAGGCGTGGATCCTGGGAAGCCCGTCAGTTTTACCAGCCGTGCCCAGGGGGGGTTGTGTCCTGTGTGAAAAATACTATGCCTCCCCTCCCCGGCCAGAAACTCAGCAGGTTCACCCCACCCTGTCTCTTCCCTCCCCCCACCCAGCAGCTCCCTGAACCCCCTACCTGAGCCGGCTCCATCCCGGCCATTGCCCGGCCCTGGCTCCTGGCAGGTCTGGAGTGAAACGTGGATGCGATTTCTCAGCGTGTCAGGGCGAGAGGGGCAGATGTCAGATGGGCTTCAGGTCCGTTTCACACCCAATTCCTCCCAGGCGCTCTCCCTCCAGAAGGACGCTAGGGACTCTGCTATACCAGGGGGGGGGAAAGTTAGTTTGTTACCACCCAAGCCAAGCCTCTTACTGCAGAATTGAACCCACCGGGTAGAGCGTCTGCAATCCCAAAGCCAGAAAAAAGAGCAGAACCAAAAGAGCCACTTGGGGGGGCTTGCCCCACCTTCCACTGTATCCTCCAATAGCTTCTCCCTTCCCCCCAAGCAGGGCGGTCCTTCCGCAGAGCCGGCAAATGGCTTTTCCCTCTCTCAGCTCCTTCCGGGGTCCCTGGAGAGTCAGGCCTCCCAGGGATGGAGCCGGGCAGGGCCGGGAGCCTCCCTCCTCACTTGTTGCTCCTGCTGCCCCTTCCTGTCCCTCCCCTGCCCTTTTTCATCGTCTTCCCTCTCCCAGGGAGCCATGGTGAGCATCCCATGGACACAGGCCTTGGCTTTCAGTAGACAGATCCAGCCACTGCCCTGCTAGCTGGGGTTTGAACCTGGCTGTGTCCATGAGGCAGCAAAGTAGTAGCAGGTTCTGCCTCTGGCTGGGTTGTAGAGCAATGGATGTGCTGGGCGTTTTTACAGTTTCACTGCAAACCATTTAGTTTGGTCATTTTTTGCTCTGATTTGGCAGGGGCTGGGGTAGGCGGTGCTTGAAGAGTGAAGGAGAGCTCAGAAGAAACAGCCAAGCTCTCCAAACCAAGGTTACGTTCAGAAAAGAGGTCGATTTGAGGGCTCTTCAACTTTCTTTCAAGCGGGCCGGCCAGGGCTCCCACGCCTCCTTAGTTTCCTCTCCTGCCTGCAGTGGGCCCTCATACCTCTGAGATGTCTCGTTTTTTCCCCTCGGCTATAAAATCTGGAATTTTCTTGGGAGAAACGCATCTCAGCCATTGTCGTCTTGTGTTGAAAAGCCCCATGGAATGCAACTGGGGCTATAACCCTGACATGGGCAGGGGGCTGCTCCAGTTCGACCATGCCCACCGCCTATGGGATCCTGATTAAAATATAGTGGAGATTGCCTAGTGCTGGAGGGGACCTTGAAAGATCATGGAATCTAGTCCCCTGCCTTCACAGGAGAACCAAGTACCATCCCTGACAAATTTTTGCCCCCAATCCCTAAATGGCCACCACAAGGCTTGAACTCACAACCCTGGGTTTAGCAGGCCAATGCTCAAACCACTGAGCTATCCCTCCCCCCAAATCAGTAACATTTAATCGGTGAACTGGTGAACCATGATTTTACATCCCGAAAAGCAACGAGACTTTAAAGAGATGTGAAAGCCGCATTGCTAACTAGCACATTTTCTGATGAGTCTCGTGCTCATTATGGTTTTTCCTCAAAGCCCCAGCTCCTGGAGTCAAGTGAAGACGGGATGATTTTAGCCTTTGTTCTTAAAGAAAAATGAGGTTTCTAGTCCTCTTGCTACGGAGAAAGCTTCAAAATGCAGCCCTAGTGCACCTTAAAGGCTCCAAAAGCAGAAGCCAAATAGAAAAACACCAAATCTATTATTTGACCATAAGCTAGTGAAATTTAAAGCCAATCTCATGATTTTTCAACATTTGGGGTGAGCAAGACTGTGAAAATGACTCGAGAATGTCAGTGTGTAGTCATTATTTGTCATGGGGAAACACGCATGCAATTTCGAAATAACAGAGTGCGCATCTACACCTCAAGCCCGTTATTTCGAAATCATTTCGAAATAACAGGCTTCTTATCCCAACTTCTGTAATCCTCATTTCACGGGTAAAGGAAGCCGAAGGAAGAGTTCGAAGACCGAACCTAAAGCCGAGTTAAGCTACTTCAACTTCAGCTATGCAATTTACTAGGGATGTGAGATATCGGTTAATTGAATAGTCGAGTAATCTTACGGATTCTTAGCGGTTACTCAACTATTCTATAGTCCCTAGGGGTGGGGCCGGCAGCCAGTGTGTTCCAGCCCCACTCCGGAGGAGCCTTCTGCCACTCCACACTGTTGCCTCTGTATTAGAGTCCACAGCTGATCCCGGGCTCCATGTGGCGCTGCCATTTTGAAACGCCGTGGAGAGCATGGGGACTGCTTGAGTCGGGAGCGGCCTGAGGCCAGCTGCGGCAGCTGGTGCCCCAGGCGGAAGACGCAATCGGCGCCCCCGCCTGCACGGCTGTCAATGGCCATGACGTCATCACAGGGCACCCCGTGACGTCATCATCGGGCGCCCGGGCCGGTGGCGCCCTAGGCAACTGCCTAGTTTGCCTAGGCTCACGGGTCACCGCTGGCTTGAGTCCTCCAGTGGCCCCAGGCTCCCAGCAGTGCTTTCGCTTTTGAAGTGTAGCTACAGCCCTCGGGCTGTTGCTACACTTGAAAGGTGGAGGCGCCCTTATCGACTATTCGATTAGCCCATCAATCTAAATGTAACATCCTTATGATAGACATCAGGGATGATCTAAACAGTGCGTGGTCTTGTCATGAGGGCAGGAGACGGGACTTGATGACCTCTCAAGGTCCCTTCCAGTTCTAGTGTTCTGTGACTCTACGAAATACCATTACCCTACCCTTCACTAACTGTTCGTTATTGACAGGAGGAAGGCCAGGACTAAGGGGGGAAAAATAACTGCACTTGGAAAGTTAGGATTTCTATCAGCACTTTGTGGGCCAACTTCTATTGGTAAAATTCTGAACATGACTTCATAGCTTATTTAAATAAGTAAATAATCTCACTGCCAATAAAAACAGGAAAAATGTGCGACCAGAGACAGCAGTGTCATGAAGCCAAATTCATATTCATATGGGACTTGGCCTAGCAACCCCTTCGGCTGTTAATAGCTGAAAGGACGCCCTCTTTTGTTTAAGATCCTGCACACTGTTTTTCTTCATTTTTTTAAGTGTGTTCTTTTTGATGTGTACATATATACAATTGTGTATTTTAATATGTGTGCCACTTCCTGCTTCATGCCTCACATGATCAAGTTTGCACCTGATGGTCCTTGTGAACTTGTGGGGAGCATAAGTTTGTGTTGGCTTCCCTCTATCTATTTCGAGAAATGCCGCTGTATTTTGATAGTACGGCAAAGAAAAATCCCAACTATTCATTCTTCGGTAGCAAAAAATTAAATCGGAACAAACATTTGTAAATAATATTTTATATGGAGTCTGGGTAAACTCTGCATTTCCCTAACAAAATTAATCAAACATTTTTCATTTATTCATATGAAGAGAAGCATCATTTCCCTTATTCATGGCGTAAAATAAATCTACATGGCCTCTTTCATTTTCCTCTGAGAACATAAACAAAAGAGCACTAATTTTCACAGAAATATCCTGGTAAAATAACACAGGTTTTTGATGAATTTATATTAATGAAATATTTGTTGTTTTATGGATACATCAATATCAATAATTATAATATAAAATTAATTTTTACTGGCTTCAGTACGAACTTTCTTCTACTAATTTTAGTACCAGCATTTGATAATTCAGCATAACCATCTATAAAAAACAAGCAAATCCATACAATGGAGAAATACAACCCACATACGCATTTCTGATCATTTGCTTATTACCTGGGTATAATTCATATCAATATAATTAATAATTGAACTTTAAGCTTGTGGGTTATCCACAGTTTATAGCCTCTATTATAGTCTTCAGACAAGGAAATCCACAACTTAGATGCCCCAACAGAGGTGAAAAATTTCTTGAGCTCTCGTCTAGTAAAATGTGTTATTTCACTGTAATTGGCTTTGTATTTGTATATTCATATTGTATTCTTTATTTCTGCTTTACCTACATACATGCAGTGTTCTTTCTGTGAAAATAGTAAATGCTTTTTTACAGTATGAGGCCTCTTATACTTAAGACTATCAGGGTGTGTGTAGACTACAGGGGTTTGTCAACAAAACTAAACCTGTGTCTACACTGCTGCTGAGTTCTGTCGACAGAACGTCAACAGAACTCAGCAGTTTTGTCAACGGGTGTAAACCTCATTCTACGAGGAATAACGCCTTTTGTCGACAGAGTTCTGTCGACAGAAGGCGTTATTGCATCTACACTGTCCTTTGCCTCTACACTGTCATGTCGACTAAGCGGCTTGCTTTGTCGACAGAAATGGATGTAGTCTTTAGACACTCTTTGTCGACAAAAGCTTTGTCAACAGTATGGCTGTGTCTAGACTACATGCCTCTGTCAGCAGAGGCATGTAGATTAGACACATAGGCAAAGGCAAACGAAGCCGCGATTTAAATGATCGCGGCTTCATTTACATTTACATGGCTGCCGCGCTGAGCCGACAAACAGCTGATCGGCTGTTTGTCGGCTCGCGCGCTAGTCTGGACGTTCCCCCTGTCGACATCAAAGCCCTTTGTCGGCAGCCCCGTTATTCCTCGTGGAATGAGGTTTACCGGGGCTGCCGACAAAGGGCTTTGATGTCGACAGGGGGAACGTCCAGACTAGCGCGCGAGCCGACAAACAGCTGATCAGCTGTTTGTCGGCTCAGCGCGGCAGCCATGTAAATGTAAATGAAGCCGCGATCATTTAAATCGCGGCTTCATTTGCCTTTGCTGAACAAACAAATCTTACCCTAGACTTACCCTATCTGTCAACAAAGCTTCTGTCGACAAAAGCCTGTAGTCTAGATGTACCCTATGAGTGGCCACACTTGGTCAGACCAAAGATCCATCTAGCCCAGGCTTCAGTCTTCTGACAGTGGCCAGTGTCAGAGCCCCCAGAGGGAGTGAACAGAACAGGGCATTATCAAATTACCTGACACCCATTCCTAGTTTTTGACAAAACAAAGACTAGGGACACCATTCCTACCTACCCTGACTAATAGGCATTGATGGACCTAACCTCCATTAATTTATCTAGCTCTTTTCTGAACTCTGGTAAAGACCTGGCCCTGACAATATCCCCTAGCAAGGAGTTCCACAGGTTGACACTGCGCTGTGTGAAGAAAAACTTTCTTTTGTTCCATTTAAACCAGCTGCCTATTCATTTCATTAGGTGACTCCTACTTCTTATGTTATGGGAACTGCCATGGCTTAGGGGCTTAGCATGTCATGACGGGAGCTCTGCTCCTATCTACTGGGGTGTCTCTCCCAACCACTCTGCCTTGCACACCCAGTCTCCTCTGGCTCTCAGTCTCCTTCTAGCCTCTCCTCCTTACATACCGTGTTCCCCTCCCAGAGCCCCCCACTCACATCTTTCCCTCAGCCCCATAACCACCCCCCCTCCATCCCGAATCGCCCCATCCTCCCTTCAGCTCAACCCCTGCCCCCACTCATCCCTGGGCCCCCCTCAGTCCTGCTTTACATGCACCCCGCCTCTCTTCAGCCCCCTCCCACTCGTGTGGCTGCTCCCCCAGCCTAGGGGCGGGCGGCAGCTGCCCCGGGCCCGGGCGGGGACTCGCAGCCAGCGGAGCAGCCCGGGGCCAACCCCTCCCCCTGCAGCCCGGGGGCACCGGGGCGCCGCTCCCGGGGGGTCTCTCTTACCTGCCCCCCAAGCGCTGCCCGCTCTGGGGCAGGAGCTGGGCCGGGCCGGGCTGGGGGCGCTGCCCGGGGAGAGGCTCCTGGGGAGGGAGCAGCGGGACTGGCCCGGCCGGAGATTCCCCCTCCCGGCTGCAGCCCGGGCTCCGGGGCCCCGCAGCAGCCCCCGCCGGGGCTCGGGGATCCGGCCCGGAGCCTGGCCCCAGAGTCCCCGCGAGCAGCGGCGGCGAGTCGCTTCCTGCGGCCGGGCCGGAGCCAGCGATCGCTCCCCCCGCGCCTGCTGCTGCTGCTGCTGCTGCTGCTGGGTCCTAGCGAGACACTCTTCTCCCTGAGCTTTGCCTTGCTGGGTCTGTCCGACACATTGCAAGTCAGCAGGGACCCTGGTGAGCAGCCAGCCCAGGGGGGCTCAGGGCCAAATGCAGGTGGCCAATAATAACTCTCCCTGGTGGCCGCTTTGACATTTTCTCCTTCAATAAACGAAATAGCTTTCGGAGAAACCAGTCCCTCAGGCAGGGGAGCAGTCGGGCCTCCGCGGGCAGGATCCACCTGCTTGGTGGGCCAGATTTGGCCCACAGAGGTCCTTCTGCCCACCCCTGCTCTGGAATGTAAGAGAAGTTCAGAGTCTCCTGACCAGGCTCCGCTCTGCTGCAGAGATGCTGTGGACCAGACACATGCTCTGGTGGTGGCCACATTCCCTCAGTCTCCGGGCAACAATTGGGGTTATCATCCCTGCAAACAACAAAGATGCTCAGAAGACTGAAGACTCCCATGGAGGAGGCTGGCCCAGGTTTAAGGGAGAAACCTGAATATTAAGGACTGCACTATCCAGCGGGGACAGAAAAATTCCTGAACCAAGTGTGACAGCGCCGTCGGGGTTCCCCCGATCCTGCACCCCCGTAGCAGCAAGAACAGCCTCCGCCAGCCGGTAGAATAGAGGCAGTTTATTGCTTCTCCAGGATACAGCACAGCACAGACGTGATGGCTACGTCTACACCGGCACCCTTTTCCGGAAATGCTTAAAGCGGAACAGTTTTCCGTTATAAGTATTTCCGGAAAAAGCGCGTCTACATTGGCAGGATGCTTTTCCGGAAAAGCACTTTTTTCTGGAAAAGCGTCCGTGGCCAATGTAGACGCGCTTTTCCAGAAAAAAGCCCCAATCGTGAAAATGACGATCGGGGCTTTTTTGCGGAAAAGACTACTGGGCTGCCTACACTGGCCCTTTTCCGGAACAGTTTTCCGGAAAAAGGACTTTTGCCCGAATGGGAGCAGCATTGTTTTTCCAGAAAAACACTGACAATTTTACAGTAGATCGTCATTGATTTCCAGAAAAGCAAGGGGCCAGTGTAGACAGCTGGCAAGTTATTCCGGAAAAGCGGCTGCTTTTCCGGAATAAGTAGCCCAGTGTAGACACAGCTGATGTGTTTACAGAAGTTTGAGCCAGGATACCTCACACCTCTTGACATGGGGTCCCTAGGCCCCTGGATTCCAGCCCTCTCCTTAGACTGGTTCCTTCATGATTCCAGCCCAAGACTGCCCCTTCCCCCAGCATGCACTTCCTTTGTCCCATCTCTTCCCTTAACCAGTAGAACCGGTTTGGCCACTGTCCTGAGGCCCCTCTTGCTGGGCTGTGCTTACAGACAACCGCCAGTGGGGATCTTCTACAGCCCACTGCCCACGCACAGCAACCAGTAAGGTACTGACACTACATCACAACATGTGGGCGAGTCAGTGAGAATCACACATCACAACACAGGGGGACCCCGGGATACAGAGCAGACAGCACCCCCACTACGCCACACCAAGATGCTGCCCAATATGTCTACACTGTGGTGCTATTTTGGGATACTTCTGGTATCCCGAAAGAGCTATTCTGCGTCTTTTGAACAGGCCTGCTATTTCGAAATATAACGGGTTCACTATTCCGATGTCCCTGTAAACCCCATTCCACGAGGAGTAAGGGACGTTTTGGAATAGACGTTTTGTGCTGTGTAGACAGCACCAAATTACAAAATAAGCTATTTTGAAATGAACTCGAAATAAGCTACCCAATTTGCATCGCTCCAACTGTGTAGCTTATTTCGAGCTAAGGGTGCAGTGTAGACGCATCCTAGCGGGGCTGTGAGTTTAGACCATAATCGCTTTCAATCTATCATTTGGAGCCCATACATTTGTTTTACTATTTCTCCTTGTGGAGTGAATTAGCCGAAAGTGGGCAGTCAGCCTCCTAAGGGTCACTATGGCGGGGGTGGATCCACTTTCGATCAACGAAGTGGAGAACCAATTCACTAATTTGCACTGCTCATCTGTCCTGAACTCATTAACCATGGTGTCCTCAGTGGAGACAATAGCGAGTGTCTCCGCCCCACTCACCCCACACTGCATCCTTCCAACCTGAGCTGTTCCCTGCTCTCGGGGTGTTTTGCTTCTATGACGGGCTCTCAGCGTCTCTCCTGGCTTCTCAGCCCTTTTCTCCCCGTGTGTAGATGCTGCTAGCGCGTGGGAGCTTTGGGACCTGGCAGTGCATCACTGGGCTTTCATCGTCCTGGTGCTGAAACATGACCTGACCTGGGTTCACCAGAGAGGGGGAACCAGCCAATATCCTCTATCGCACTAGCTTGCATTAAATCTTGAACACCCACAGGCAGGGACATCATAGAATCATAGAACTGGACGAGACCTCAGGAGTCATCACGTCCAGCCCCCTGCCCAAGGCAGGACCAATCCCAACTCAATCAACCCAATCCCAGAAAGGTGCGGGGCCTGGGACAACTCCTTCGTTTCCCCACTTCCTGTCCCTATCATGTCTTCCCTTTTTCTGCGTCAAACTTTTATACAGAGTCAGATGGATTTATCTGAGGTTTTGATCCCACTGGATCTGTGCACCAGGGTGCTGTGTCAAGTCCCTGTATCTGAGCCTTCCCGGATCTGAGCGTCTTCTCAGGGTCTCGTTACCCTGTTGGGCGGCTGCTACCCCAGCTCTATGCCTTTGCTGGGAAGAAACCAGAGCTCCTGGCTCAGCAGAACAGGGTGGTGGGGTACCCCACAGGATAGGGAGGTGTGACGTAGTGTGGGCACCTTGCTGGGGCTGTGGGCGACCTCTGCTGTCTGTAGCACGACCCAGCAGGGCAGGGGGTGAGTCATTATGCAAAGGGGGCTCCAAACCTGTCTGACCAGCTACCCCCCAGGGAGAGAAACAAAGGAAGGTGGAATGCTGCCCTGGCTGGGGGGCAGGGCTGGAGGAGAGTTAGTTAGTTTCTGTCTGGGAAGCAGGGGGGAAGGAGCTGGAGAGGGCGCTGGGATTTAGGGGCCCAGCCACCCCCCATCTCAAGGGGGGGGGGGCACTGAGGCCTCCTAGCCCCAGTTCCTGTAAACGGATTACATCTGTGCTGTGCTGTATCCTGTAGAAGCAATAAACTCCCCCTATCCTACTGGCTGGTGGAGTCTGTTCGTGCCATTTCGGGGGTGCAGGAGACGAGAAAACCCCAACACGCCGTCACAGGAGGTATAATTGGTCAGAGGTATAATCGGTCCATCGGGTGACATCTCAAGGGGATAGATCTCTGTGACCCACCCTGTCATAGAATTATAGAATCCTTGGGCTGGAAGAGACCTCAGGAGGTCAAGTCCAGCCCCCTGCCCAAAGCAGGACCAACCCCAACTCAATCACCCCAGCCAGGGCTTATAAACCTCTAGGGATGGAGAGTCCACCACCTCTTAGGTAACTCATTCCAGTGCTTCACCAATAGTTTTTCCTGATATCCAACCTAGACCTCCCCCACTGTAACTTGAGACCATTGCTCCTTGTTCTGCCATCCATCACTACTGAGAACAGCCTCTCTCCATCCTCTTTGGAACCCCCCTTTCTCGTAGTTAAAGGCTCCACTCAAATCCCCCCTCACTCTTCTTCTCTTGTGCAGACTGAACAAGCTCAAATCCCTCAGCCTCTCCTCGTAGGTCATGTGCTCCAGCCCCCTGATCATTTTCGTTGCCCTCTGCTGGACCCTCTCCCATGCGTCCACATCCGTTCTGTAATGAGGGGCCCAGAATTGGACAGAATACTCCAGATGTGGCCTCACCAGTGCCAAATAAAGGGGAATAATCACTTCTCTGGATCTGCTGGCAATGCTTCTCCTAATGAACCCCAATATGCCATTCCCCTTCTTGGCTACAAGGGCACACTGTTGACTCATATCCAGCTTCTCGTCCACTGTAACCCCAGGTCCTTTTCTGCAGAACTGCTACTTAGCCAGTTGGTCCCCAGCCTGTAACAATACTTGGGATTCTTCCATCTCAAGTGCAGGACTCTGCACTTGTCCTTGTTGTCACAAGAGACAAACACTAAATGCTTTTCAGCAGGGCCTGGAGTAATGTAAGACTACCTGGGAATGAGACAGCCAATCCCCAAAGGAGGATCTCAGGGACTAATGAACATTCTGCTAATGAGAAAGGGGGCAGAACATGTAAGGAAGGCTACAGTTTTGTTACCGAGGTCACAGAAGTCACAGAATCGGTGACTTCCAGAAATCTCCATGACTTTCACCCCTGGTGGCTTGGAGTTTTGGGGCCTTCTTGCTGTCCATGGTAGCTGAAAGCTCCCCTCTACAAGCTGTTGAGGTACGGAAGAGCTCCAGACCACCGTGAGTGACCCCAGAACTCTGAGGGTCCAGAGGTGGCTGGTGACCCATGGGCAGGGGGAGTCCACTGAGCTCCAAAACATGATCCTTGCAACCGCCCAGCCACTATGGGACCCCAGCAGCGATGGGTGCTAGAATCTTCCACCTCCCCTGTTGTCACAGACATTATTAGAAAAATCCACAGACAGATCACAGGCTTCCGTGGACCACTCGGAGGCTACGTCTAGACTGCAGGCTTCTTTTGAAGGAAGCTTTTCCGGAAGAGATCTTCCAAAAAACTTTCTTCTGAAAGAGAGCGTCCACACTGCCAAAGCTCATCGAAAAAGCGATCTGCTTTTTCGAAAGACAGCGTCCACACTGATTGGATGCTCTCTCGCATTTAAGGTGTGATTCCTGTGGACAGAGTGGCCACCTGTGCTTTTTCCTCTACTTTCGAAAGAACTCCCTCTTCCCCATCCACACACGCCTTTCAGAAAAAGGCTCTTTCTGAAAAAGGTTTCTTCCTCATAAAAAGAGGTTTACCAATGTCGGAAAAAAAAACCTCCGTTCTTTCGATTAAAAAAAAAACAAGATTGCAGTGTGGATGTAAGTTAAGTTTTTTTCAGAAAAACTGCCGTTTTCCAAAAAAACTCCTCTGCAGTGTAGACATACCCTGGGGCTTACTGAAGATTTCCATGAAAAAAAATCTTAGCCGCAAGCTTCACAACCTGGTGAAGGATCACAGAGAGGTGCTTGCTGCTCCCTACCACATTTCCTACCTCAGAAGGAGGCGGGTGCTGCAGAGGCAGAGATGGGATCTCTCGGCTTCCCACAACACGCACCTCTGGGAATCTGCCTCTGTCATGCTGTGTGAACACAGAGGCTAAGAGGGGGAGTGAGGACAGGCAGCGGCTCTTATCCCCTGATCCCCAAAAGCCTGAGCAGCCAGCGCCCCCTGCTTCCCAGCCCCATTCAATCCACCGTTTCCTCCCCATAGCTCATCAAACTGCCCCATTACTATTGGTACCCTCAGATCCCGGTGCCGGGGGTATTCGCAGAGGGGAGTGGCCACCGGAGACACTCCCTCTTCAGAGAACCGTGGCACGTGGGTAGGGGCGCCTAGCCCAGGGGCTGGTGGAAGATGGCGGAGGGGGACAGGTGACTAGGGTGAAGGTGGGGCCTGGCCCTAGTGTTCTCCTCATTTCCATGGCAGGGGGATTGTGGCTGGGAAAGGAAGAGAGAGGGAGGGAACACAATAAAATAAGGCGATTATCCATAAAGAAGATCATAAACTTCAGAGACACGCATAGACAACACATTATTATACCAACGTTTTATCTATACGTTCAACATTTCCTTTTGATCTCTGAATTGAGAGAATAGAGCCCTAGACGGGAACAGTTTGATTACACTGTAAAGCTCTAACACGATGTAAGTACATACAGTCAATACAATTATTGGCTGAATGTCTCTAGTCACGCAACATCCTATGGAATCGCTCCCCACTGTGGATTCTCTGATGATTTATAAGAGGGGCTCTCTATATGAAGCTTTTCCCACAGACTAAGCACTTATGAGGTCTCTCTCCTGTGTGGACTGTCTGAGGAGTAACAAGGTCTGACTTCAGTATGAAGCTTTTCCCACAGTCTAAGCATTTGTGGGTGCCTCTCTCCAATGTGGATTGCCAAATGTCCAACAAGGAAACTTTTCAGCCCCGTCCAAACACTCATGGGGTGTGTCTGCTGTGTAGACAGCCTGACGTTTAACAAGGGCTGAAGTCTCTGTAGGTAACTTCTCTCGCAGGCTAAGCACTTATAGGGTCTATCTTCTGTGTGGATTCTCTGACGTTTAGCAAAAGTTTTACAAACTGTTCCCACTGTCCACATACTTGTGGAGTCTCTCTCCTGCATAGATCCTTTGATGATTTTTAAAAGTCAATCTCCATAGGAAACTTTTCCACAGTCCAAGCACTTTATGAGCGCTGTGTGGTGTGGATTCTCTGATGTTTAACAAGGTATGAACTGTGTGTGAAACATTTCCCACAGTCCAAGCACTCATGGGGTCTCTCTCCTGTATGGATTGCCTGATGTCTAACGAGGCCAGACATCCACAGAAAACATTTTCCACATTGTGAGCACTTATGGGGTCTTACATTTGTGTGCAAAATTTGATGTCTAACTAGGTCCGACCTCCTTATAAAACTTTTTCCACAGTCTAAGCACTGATGGGATCTCTCTCCTGTGTGGATTTTCTGATGTGAAACAAGGGCTGACTTGACCCTGAATTTTTTCCCACAGTACAAGCATTCGTGGGGTCTCTCTCCAGTGTGGATTGCTTGATGTCTAACAAGGTCTGACCTCCATACAAAACATTTTCCACATTGTAAGCACTTATGGGGTCTCACATTTGTATGCACTCTCTGATGTTTAACAAGCTGTGACCTCCATATGAAGCTTTTCCCACAGTCTAAGCACTTATGAGGTCTCTCTCCTGTGTGGATTTTCTGATGTGAAACAAGGGCCGACTTGACCCTGAAATTTTTCCCACAGTACAAGCATTTGTGGGGTCTCTCTCCAGTGTGGATTCTCTGATGCATAACAAGGTCTGACCTCTGCATAAAACTTTTCCCACACTCAAAGCATTTGTGGATTCTCTTTCCGATGTGAATTATCAGATGCCTAACAAGGTCTGACCTCCGTGTGAACCTTTTCTCACAGTCCAAGCACTTATGGGGCCTCTCTCCTGTGTGGATCCTTTGATGATTTGTAAGTGTTGATCTCTGTATGAAACATTTTCCACATTCCATACACTTATGAGATCTCTCTGCTGTGTGGTCTACATGATGTTTAAGAAGGGCTGAACTCTGTATGTGACTTTTCTCACTGTCTATGCATGCACGGGTTCTCTCTCCTGTGTGGATCCTTTGATGATTTATAAGACTGGATTTCTGTATGAAACTTTTCCCACAGTCTGAGCATTTATGAGGTCTCTCCCCAGTGTGGCGTCTCTGATGATTTATAAGAGTTGATCTCTGTGTGAAACTTCTTCCACAGTTCAAGCACATATGGGGTCTCTCTCCTGTGTGGATTCTCTGATGTTTAACAAGATACGCCCTGAGTGTGAAACACTTCCCACACTTCAAGCACTTATGCAGTTTCTCTCCTGTGTGAATAGCATGATGTCTAACAAGCTCTGACTTCTGTATGAAACATTTTCCACATTTGAAGCACTTATGGGATCTCTCTCTTGTGTGCAATATCTGATGCTTAACAAGCTCTGACCTCCATATGAAACCTTTTCCACAGACTAAGCACTTATGAGGTCTCTCTCCAGTGTGGATTTTCTGATGTGAAACAAGGGCTGACTTGACCCTGAAAGTTTTCTCACAGACTAAGCACTTGTGGAGTCTCTCTCCCGTGTGGACTGTCCGATGAGTAAAAAGGTCTGACCTCCCCCTGAAGCTTTTCCCACAGTCTAAACATTTGTGAGGTCTCTCTCCAGTGTGGATTTTCTGATGTTTAACAAGGTCTGACTTCCGTGCAAAACTTTTCCCACAGTCCAAGCACTGATGGGGTCTCTCCCCAGTGTGGACTGCCTGATGGGAAACAAGGGCTGACCTCCATTTGAAACTTTTCCCACAGTCTAAGCACGTATGGGGTCTGTCTCCTGTGTGGCTCACCTGAGATGTACTTTGTGCTGAGTTTCCATGCAAACAGTTCCCACTCTGGAAACATTGACAGGGTTTCTCTCCTGTGTGGCTTCTCCCACGGTTATTAAGGTCTGAGCAGTTACTGAAGGTTTCACCATGGTCAAAGCATTGAAGGGGTTTCTCTCCAGGATTGATTGTCTGAGGTGTCTCAGGGTGTGATCTCTGAATGAAGCTTTTCCCACACTGCAAGCACGGGGAGGGTTTCTCTCCCTTGGGATCATTCTGCTGGGCTGTGGGATCTTTGTCTCCTCCTCCATGTTTAATAGACTCATCCACTTTGCACCTTGTGTGGTTTCCCAGCAGCCTCTCTGAGCTGAGCCAATTCCCCCAGGCTTCTACTTGCTCCAAGCAGTGAGAAAAATTCCCTTTAGGTCGTCCCACGGAGGTCCCCTGTGAATCCATTTCCCCCGGAACTTCCGTCGGTTGATTTCCCTCTTCATTCTTACTCCGTGGCCCATCACCTGCTGGGAGAGAGAGAGACAATCCAGGCAGGCGTCACTGAGCTGGGGAGAAAGAGGAACAGCACCCAGGGAAAACCCAACCCACTGAAATTGCACAGACCGAGCAATGGGATTCTGTCTTCACTTCCCACACAAATGCACACAAGGAAAGAAAGTTGGGAAGGAAACTCTCACCACTGTGCATGATATCAGCTGACAGCAGCCTTGTCCTGCGTGAGAGGAAGCAGTTCTCACGGAACTTAGGGTATGTCTACACTACCCCCCTAGTTCGAACTAGGGGAGGGTAAGGTAGTCATACGGAGTTGCAAATGAAGCCCGGGATTTGAATTTCCCGGGCTTCATTTGCATAAAGCCGGCCAGTGCCATTTTTAAATGCCGGCTAGTTTGGACTGCGTGCCGCACGGCTACACGCGGCACGAACTAGGTAGTTCGGATTAGGCTTCCTAACTTACACCAGTTTTGGGGGATTCTCAAGTTTTCCCCTTCATTCCCCAGCGGCTTTCTGTGTCAGTCCTCACCTGTGCGGGTGCCTCTTGGGATCTCTCTTTCCTCTCTGGCCTGGAGATTGGGCACCCAGGGCTCTTCCCCTCGTTCCAGCCGGGCGATCAGCTCAGGTTTGGGAACGGGAAACCCTGCACAGAGGGTGAAATCAGAGCAGATCAGGGCACATGGAATACTGAGAAAGCGTGTCACAAAGCAGCAACCCCACTGGCCATGCCGCTCAGAGGGAACTGAGTGGTTTCTCCTGAGGGGAAGACCCCAGAATGTGGAGACAGCCAGGGGGCAGTACTCATAGGAAGGGATGCTGTTGTCTGGGAGGGATGCGGGGCCTGGCATGGAAGAGACAGAAAGGCCAAGAAGTAGCAGATGAGACCCTGCCGGAGGAGGGCGCCCCAGGCTACGTCTAGACTTCAGGCTTCTTTCGGAAGAAGCTTTTCCAGAAGAGATCTTCCGAAAAAACTTCTTCCAAAAGAGAGAATCTACACAGCAAAAGTGCACTGAATGGATGCTCTCTTGCATTTCAGCTGTGATTACTATGGACGGAGGGGCCACCAGGGAACCTGTGCTTTTTCCTCTTTCCTCTTCTTTCGAAAGAACTCCCTCTTCCCCATCCACACACGAAAAAAGGCTTCTTCCTCGTAGAAAGAGCTTTACCAATGTCAGAAAACCCCCTCTCTTCTTTTGATTTTTTTTTCCTCGCAAGAACCTGATCGCAGTGTGGACGTAAGTGAAGTTTTCTCAGAAAAACGGCCGTTTTTCCGGGGGGAAAAAAACCCTCTGCAATGCAGACATATCCCCAGAGGGGATAAGAGCTAATTCTTGGACTGGCCAGCACGAGGAGCAGCTATAGGTGTTTTCAACGCATCCACCTCACCCCAGGACACACGGCACAAACAAACTTTCCACGTCCACCTCTCCCCAACGACAGCACCCACTCTTCCCCCCCACCCCGTTCCCTACCTACTCCATGCAGTCAGTCCCTTACCCCTCCCCGCCTTCCCACCCCAGGAGGTTTGAGGAGAGTGCTGAGTTTCTGCCTCAACATCTCTCTCTCTCCTCCCACAGACAGGACTCCCCAAACTCCCCTCCCCTCCAACTCCCCCCAGCCAATTACTCCCTCCCTCCCTCCCTCCCCACAAACTCCCGACCCTACAACTCTCCTGCCAGCCACTTAGTCCCTCCTTCCATCCTAAGGATGTTAAAATGCGGCTATCATTGGCTCATGCCAGCTCCAGGAGCCACCCCTGCAGGTTCAGGGATCAGAGCGTGCCAGGACCGTCCGGACTGCTTGGGGCTCTCGTACATTTCAAAGGCTGAAGCACCACCGTGGGAACTGGTGCGTGCGGGGACGGCGTCAGTCCCCACGGGCGCTGTTTCCCCGCAGTGCCCCTGCTCCCCGCCCACGGAGCCGATGCTGGGGGAGGGGAAGGAGCCGGCTTTTAAGCTGGCTTCCTCCAGCATCGGCTCCTGCTCCTCTCCCTTGCTGCCTCTCTCTGATAGAGGCAGCAAGGGGGAGGGGGAAGCGAGTGGTCGAGTCACTACTTGACTATCCAATAAGCTTATGATTATCAGAGAGTCGCTTACATCCCTATTCCGCCCTCATCTCCCCTCCCTAACTGCTCTCAGGGTGTGTCTAAACGACATGGCTCCATCGATGGAGCCATGTAGATTAGGCTGATCGGCAAAGGGAAATGAAGCCGCGATTTAAATAATCGCGGCTTCATTTAAATTTACATGGCTGCCGCGCTGAGCCGACAAATCAGCTGTTTGTCGGCTCAGCGCGCTAGTCTGGACGCTCCCTGAAAGCCCTTTATCGACCTCCCCGTTATGCCTTGTAGGATGAGGTTTACCGGGGAGGTCAATAAAGGGCTTTCATGTCGGCAGGTGAGCGTCCAGACGAGCGCGCTGAGCCGACAAACAGCTGATCAGCTGTTTGTCGGCTCAGCACGGCAGCCATGTAAATTTAAATGAAGCCACGATTATTTAAATCGCGGCTTCATTTCCCTTTGCCAAACAAACAAATCTACATGGCTCGGAGCGTACCCTCAGTTCCTCCGTTTGAAGCAGGCAGCTCCGTTCGATGCTGCTCAAAGAGATGCCCCCACCTTGGTGCCGGTCAGCTGAGCTCCCTGCCTGAGTGGGAGCTCTGAGCTTCTGTGCAGGGCTCATTAAAGGGCTGCACAGTTGCGCCGCTTGCAGGGAACTTAGGCCCTGAGTAACCCAGTCCCCTCTCTTTTCACTGAGCAGGGAAGAACCTGACCCATGTCGGACACGCAGACCCCACGGCTCCTAATCCCCGAGGGGCCAGGACGCCCTTACCCAGCGAGGTCACCGCCTCGTAGTTCTCCTGCATGACGTCCCTGTAGAGGGTTCTCTGAGCGGGGCCCAGCAGCGCCCCCTGCCCCTGGGTGAAATACACAGCCACCTCCTCGAAGGTCACCCGCATCTGCAACAACAAGAGTCCCCCGCTCAGCACCTGCCTCAATCCTGATAGACATCGGGGTGCAGAGCACCTAGGAGGTTCCATGGGGTGAGCTTCCTGTGCCCCCAGCAGACGGAGCAGGGCAGGGTCTTCTCCTTCCCCACACGCCTGCCAGCCACAGGCTGAGAGGGGAAGCCGAGCTCTGAGCCGGGGACAGGGACAGGAATTCCAACGGCTCCCCTTGGTATTTCACAGCAGCCTCTGCCCAGTGGGGTCAGGCTCCGGCATGGGGAGTCTGGAAAATGTTCCCAGCCCCGCCCAGCGTGGTTGTGCCCTGTTTGAGAAAATGGGAACATCCCCTCCTTCCCTGCTGCCAATTGGGCCTGATCAAAAAATCAGCAGGTTTACCCCCACCCTGTCCCCTCCCTGTCTCTCCCTCCCCCTGCCCAGCAGCTCCCTGAAAACCCCCTACCTGAGCTGGCTCCGTCCCGGCCATGGCCCGGCCCTGGCCCCTGGCAGACGGGCGCTCTGGAGCGAAATGTGGACGCGATTCCTCAGCCTGTCCGGGCGAGAGGGGCGATTACAGAAGGGGCTGGGACCATTTCACACCCCGAATCCAAACATACCTTGGGCTCTTCAAAGCCTCCCAGTAATATCTCTGGGCCAAATGCTAGAAAAAGAGCAGAGTCAAAGGAGCCCCGTTGCGGGAGGTTCTGCCTGATACTGTCGTGTGACCCTCTTTGACTCCCTTCACCCCCTAGCAGGGCGGTGCGTCTGCAGAGTCAGCAAGCGGCTTTTCCTCTCTCAGCTCCTCCTGGGTCTCCCCGGAGAGTCAGTCTGCCTAGAGGTGTGTGCAGGGATGGACCCAAGCAAGGTTTCCTCCATGCTGCACTAGGACACCACTTCCCACCGCTCGCATTGGTCGTGAATCGCCATTCGCGGCCAACCAGAGCTGCGATCCTCCGATATCTGCGGAGGCGCAAGTAAATATGGAGGTGGGGGCCCTCCAGGGAGTAACCCCGCGGACTGGAATTTGCCCACCCTTGGCCTAGCCAGAGACTCTGAGCACCAGGGTGATAAGGAGAGCGCAGCAGGGGGCAGAAGCTTGGAAAGAAAGTTTTATGACTGGCCCGTCTTGAGAGTCATGCGCATGGCTCTCAGCGAGGTGCCCCTGCATTCAGTGGGTTTGCCTGTAACCCCCCTGCCTCCTGCACCCCCGAAATGGCACGAACAGACTCCACCAGCCAGTAGAATAGAGGTGGTTTATTGCTTCTCCAGGATACAGCATAGCACAGATGTCATCAGGTTACAGGGCAGGCCTAGGATGCCTCAGCCCCCCTTGATATGGGGGGGGGGTGTCTCGGCTTCTAAACCCCCCAGCCTGTTGCTGAGGCTGCTTCCTCCATGATCCCAGACAGAAACTAACTAACTCCCTTCCAGCCCTGCCCCCCAGCCAGGGCAGCATTCCACCTTCCTTTGTTTCTCTCCCTGGGGGGTAGCTGGTCAGACAGGTTGAGAGACCCTTTGCATAATGACTCATCCCTTGTCCTTCTGGGCTGTGGTACCGGCAGCAGCCAGTGGGGGTTACCACAGACCCATAGAAACCAGCAAGTTCCCCCCCACTACATCACCGCCCCCACCCCGCAATACAAGCAATAAAATGACTGTTGTTCAAAGATCGTGCATTTTTTTTATTTAGGGAAGACAGCAGGGACAGAAAACAAGTCCACGGTGGGACCTGAAGCGCGGGGGAAGAAGGGGGAGAGAAATGTGAGGAAAGCCTTTTGCATCCCTGCAGGTTGAGTGTGAGGCTGCCCTTATGTTCCCAACCCCTTGTCCTGGGGCCCGTGGGGATAGAGGTTATGAAACTGGGTGAAGAGGGAAAGTTGTTTTGCATGGGGAAAAGGGGCCTCTAGGCTCTTTGCCAGGCACTCCATCCCAGCTGTCAGGGATGAACAGACGTTCTCCTGTTGCTTCAAAATATTCTCCTCGTGCTTTGCTTGCAGTTCCCTGCACACCATCCTCTCCTGCTTCTCCGCTGTCCTCTCTTCCAGGAACATATTCCTCTACTCCATTTGCTCCTTAAACATGTCTTCTCGGGTCCCTTTTTGCCTGTAGATTGGCGTGAGCCGGACAGGTGCTGGAGGAGGACGCAAAGAGCTGCCTGCTATTCCTGCTGTCATGGAAAGTTACAAGGACACATATTACAGGAGGTATACAGTGGAGCCTAAAACCTGATCTGCTAGCATACAATGACAGTCTCCCTAAAGACAGTGGGGAGGTGTTCTGTGCAAGGCCAAAGTGATGCTTTAAAGCAGCCACTGTACTGCAGGCACATAGCAGAATTCTCCAGGGAACAGCTGGACACAAGGGCTTTGTCTACACTGCCCCTCTCTTGCGCAAAAGCCGATGCAAATGAAGTGCAGATTAGCATATTAATTAGGGGCCGTTTTTGCTGCGCAAAAAGCTGTGTAGATGGCTCCTTTTTGTGCAAAAAAACCCTCTTGCGCAAGAGCCGTTCTTCCTAATTTTTTCAGGAAGCCACGGAGCCCGAGGGCAGGAGGGTGGGAAGGGGGTGCCAGAGGTACTGAAGCAAAGGCAGCAAAGGCAGAAGTGAATCGCTTCCCCTCCTTCTTTATCCCGCTTGCCATGCGAGAGATCCCTCTTCTCCAAATCACATCTTCTTGGACTGAGCCGTCGATCGACAGATCTCATCTTCTATGACGCCGCTGGTAAGCGACTAAACCAATCCTTGATTGGCAGAGCCGATTACAGAGCTCACATCAAAAGCCGCCAACTTGCGGTATGTTCTTTTCGGATCCTGCGCTTTTCCTGAAATGCCTGGATACGCTGACTCTCAAAGCAGTTAAGAGCCTGTACAGTGGTTTGCTGCCAGGACAACCTGTCCTGAACTAGCGTTTCCAGATCATTGGGAGATACGTCGCATGACTTCATGTTGGCCTTTAAAATGTCTTTATAGCACTTATAGGGTATGTCTAGACTACAGGGTTTTGTCGACAGAAGTTTTGTCGACAGATACTGTGGACAAAGCTTCTGTCGACAAAGAGCGTCTAGACTACATCCAGTTCTGTCGACAAAGCAAGCCGCTTTGTCAACATAACAGTGTGGACGCTAAGGACAGTGTAGATGCAATAATAGGAGTTATTCCTCGTAGAATGAGGTTTACATACGTCGACATAACTCAAAGGCAGTGTAGACGCAGGTATAGTTTTGTCGACAAAAGTCCAGTTTTGTCGACAAAACCCTGTAGTCTAGACACACCCATACTGAACACCGATAGAGCACTTTCCATGAGCAAGCTGGTCATAGAAGACCATCTTTGGTATCTGTGTATCATCCATCCTCATAACAGGACCAATCCAGCGAAACTGTTCATAAGCATTGCTTCCATACCCATGATGCTTCCATGCCCATGACACTACACAGCTTAAGAACCTCCATGTTCGGAATTTTGTCCCTCCAATTCACGTGGGCAATCTTCCTCAGACAACGCATATGGAACTGATTGAGCTTCAAAACATGGCAATGATATATTGTCCATGAGTCTGAGCCATACAGGAGGACATTCAGGACAACTGCCTGATAAACCACTACCTTGGTATGGAGTTTAATACCATGGTCATTCCATAGGTGTTTGGTCAATTTTCCAAAGGCTTTGGCTAGTCGAACAGATGCGTCATGATCCACATTTATGCTAGAGGACAGTACACGTCCCGGGTAGGGGAACTTGTCAACAGCCTTAAGGACTGTTCCAGCAGCACTGATCACTAGAGTGCTGGGCTCTTCCCAGACAGGCTAAGGCATAACTTCTGTCTTCAGAAACCCGGATCTAATGCTGCACTGACACCAGACCCCCATTACTGCCAGCTTAGTGTGAGAAGGTGTCTTCTCCGCTTAAGAAAAAAATTTTGAACTCAGCAGAAGGGCCCTCCAGGATCCGTGCTTGACTGAGAGATGTCCTGGGAGACGGGGACTGGTTCCAAAGGGATGAAAAGTTCTTGTCTCTCACCGATCACTAGCTGGCCATTCTTCCCCTCCCCTTCTGCCACCACGCTGTCCGCCATGCTGCTGCCCTGAGCGTTGTGGGCGGACTCCCTGGTCTGGCTTGGGAGGCTGGTCAGGTCCCCTAAGGATTGCATGCAGCCACTTCTCAAAGCGACAGGTTTGCGGCAATGCACCAAACCATCCATTTGCCTCCTTCGTTTTGTGATAGGTCTGCCTCAGCTCCTTTATTTGAACACAACGCTTCTGAGGGTCTCTGGAGTATCCCTTCTCCACCATGCACTTTGCTATCTTCATGTAGATATCGGCATTTCTTTTGATGTTTCAGAGCTCCAAGAAAAGGGGTTCCTCTCCCCCGTGCCCTGACAAGGTCCAAGATCTCCTGCACACTCCATTCTGGTGCTCTTTTGTGCCCCTGGGACGAAGGTCATGGGACTTGAACTCTCGGAAGTCATGGCTACATGTGCTACTCAGGTGGGCTCCCTGCTGTGAGGTGTGCTCGCCACACTGGCTGCACAGGAAATGACATTCAAATTTTCCCAGGGCTTGTCCTGTTCACTTGGGGGTGCAGGGCTTAACTCGAAATAAGCGACGCAAACTGAGCTACATCAGTTGAGTTGCTTATTTCAAAACAGCTTCTTTTGAAATTGGGAGCGTCCACATAGCACCTATTTCGAAATAGAGCACTCTTCCTCCGCCTCCCCTTATTCCTTGTACAATGAGGGTTACAGGAGTTGGAGTAAGAAGTCCTCCACCTTGACAGTATTTTGACACTACTTCGAAATAACTGCCTGCTGTGTAGACGCGGACTAAGTTCTTTCAGAATAGCGCTATTTATTGTGAAATAGTGTTGCAGTGTAGATGTACCCTTGGAGAGCAGGAAAGACACAAGTTCTGGCCAGAGCGGTCACAGCAGGGCACTGTGGGATAGCTCCCAAAGGCCAAGAACCTCGACTTTCTCAAAATTGAGTCCACAGTACACTGAATTCAACCATGCAAGGTCAAAATTTGCTTTATGCCTTATGAAAAGGAGCACCAAAATTGACTTCAGCAGCCCTTAAAGTCAACAGAACAGACTTGGTAGTGCGGACTCACTGTTTAGAAAATCAACTTTGTGTGGCTAAATTCAACTACACTCCGGCTACGTCTACACTGGCATGATTTTCCAAAAATGCTTTTCACGGAAACGTTTTCCGTGAAAAGCATTTTCGGAAAAGCACGTCTAGATTGGCAGGATGCTTTTCCGCAAAAGCACTTTTTGCGGAAAAGCGTCCGTGGCCAATCTAGACGCGGTTTTCTGCAAATAAACCCTGATCGCCATTTTTGCAATCGGGGCTTTTTTGCGGAAAACAGTACTATGCTGTCTACCCTGGCCCTTTTGCGCAAAAGTTTTTCAGAAAAAGACTTTTGCCCGAACGGGAGCAGCATAGTATTTCTGCAAAAGCACTGACAATCTTACATGAGATCGTCAGTGTTCTTGCTGAAATTCAAGCGGCCAGTGTAGACAGCTTAAGAAAGAATTTAGCTCAACATTACCCCCTCTACCCCTCTCTATGCCCAGCCCTATATAAGCCCTTACCACACATCACTGAAGATAGAGAGGAGGCACAGAAAATAATTAAAAAGTATCAGATCTTCCCTTTAGAAGAACAAGCTCTAGTTACAAATCTGTCCAATCCAAAGCAAAACACTGAGTTTTAGAATAGATTTAACAGCTTGTAAGAAGTATTCCTCCAAATTCTCAAAGAAAAAATGCCTGACGACCATCAAGCCATATTAGCATTTTAGTTAGAAACATATACACAGAACACAACGCAAGAGTAGAAAAGGGCTGCCAAGCAACTTAAAGAGATTCTCAAGCCCTTGTTAGCAAACAGATAACTACAGCCTCTCTAGCTAGAATCGCAAGCAACCCAAAGATGTTTCACAACGCACAAGTGGGGGCCGTCCAAAAAAAAAAACCAAACCGTTAAAACCTTTCCCTCACACACTGTTATAATTAGCTTAAAAGCGTAAGAAGACGTAACCTAAAAGCCACCCTAAAAGCCAACTAAAGAGAATTGAATTTGAAGATGTAATCACTAGAAGCTAAATCTGCCCTAACAAAAAGACACATTCTGCAACATAAATCTCCTTACAGAGCATGGTCGAGTGATCCACCCCAGAGTCAGCAGCATAGATCAACTGCTGCAGCATAGATGTTATGAAAACCCTATACTGAGAAGTTTAAAATTAGTAATAGCTGACTGCAATAATACATATTTAAATTTACCTATTGAAAAGAATTAAGAAGTGTAGAAGCTAATAAGAAAGCCCACCCTCCTTACCACATTAATACTAGACAAACCTGTGTCATTGAAAAAAAAGTCATTTAGCAAGAATCAAGACAGATCATAAGAAAGAAAAAGCATGTGAAAAAAAAACAAAAAGTTTAGAGCCCTATAAGCATAGTAAAAAGAATAAAGTAAGAATACAGTCATTAGAAAGTTCAATTAATAAGAATGAGAAACGTTTTCTTTAGAAAGACGAAGCAAGTGATTTGAAAGTATGTGAAAGTGAAAAATAGACTCTGTAAGAGTGTAGAAAGAATTAAGCGATTGTTGTAATTTATAAAAAGAAACCTGCTTTAAAAAGTGACTCCTTGTTCCTTGCAGCCTCTTTCAATAATCCAAGCAAAGAAACAATCAAATTTAACTATTTAGCTACAGACACTTTTGTTAAATCTGCAAAAAGAAAATAAAGAATTCTATTGACACTTAACTAGTTAACTGTATAAAAGAATGAAATCTATACATTCAATCCTTAAAGTTAAATTTACTCTTTAAGAAAACAAATAATTGTTTTAAGAATCCAAGCCCTGAAACTTCCCTGTGTCTCTGTTCAAAGCTGAGTTAATAACACTTTTAGCTTACTTTCAAATCCAACATTATATGTGAATACAAGCTGCCTGGCTATTTCAAAAAAATATAAAACACCTGTCCCCTCAAGTAAATTGTCCAAATACAAACAAAATATTTATAAGCGCCCATTTAACAAAATGTAATGTCAATATTATTATTACTATAGTCATAGAATCATAGAATCATAGAATAATAGGACTGGAAGGGATCTCAAGAGGTCATCGAGTCCAGCCCCCCACCCTCAAGGCAGGACCAAGCTCCGTCTACACCATCCCTGACAGATTTCTATCTAACCTGTTCTTAAATATCTCCAGAGAGGGAGATTCCACCACCTCTCTTGGCAATTTATTCCAATATTTGACCAACCTGACAGTTAGGAATTTTTTCCTAATGTCCAATCTAAACCTCCCCTGCTGCACTTTAAGCCCATTACTCCTTGTCCTGTCCTCAGAAACCAAGAGGAACAAATTTTCTCCTTCCTCCTTGCGACACCCTTTTAGATATTTGAAAACCGCTATCATGTCCCCCCTTAATCTTCTTTTTTCCAAACTAAACAAGCCCAGTTCATGAAGCCTGGCTTCATAGGTCATGTTCTCTAAACCTTTAATCATTCTTGTCGCTCTTCTCTGTACCCTTTCCAGTTTCTCCACATCTTTCTTGAAATGTGATGCCCAGAACTGGACACAGTACTCCAGCTGAGGCCTAACTAGTGCAGAGTAGAGCGGCAGAATGACTTCACGAGTTTTGCTTACAACACACGTGTTGATACAATCTAGAATCATATTTGCTTTTTTTGCAACAGCGTCACACTGTTGACTCATATTCAACTTGTGGTCCACTATGACCCCTAGATCCCTTTCCGCCATGCTCCTTCCTAGACAGTCGCTTCCCATCTTGTATGTATGGAACTGATTGTTCCTTCCTAAGTGGAGCACTTTGCATTTCTCTTTATTAAACCTCATCCTGTTTACCTCTGACCATTTCTCTAACTTGCTAAGGTCATTTTGAATTATGTCCCTATCCTCCAAAGAAGTTGCAACCCCACCCAGTTTGGTATCATCTGCAAACTTAATAAGCATACTCTCTATCCCAATGTCTACATCATTGATGAAGATATTGAACAGTACGAGTCCCAAAACAGACCCTTGCGGAACTCCACTTGTTATCCCTTTCCAGCAGGATTTAGCACCGTTAACAACAACTCTCTGACTACGGTTATCCAGCCAATTATGCACCCACCTTATCGTGGCCCTATCTAAGTTATATTTGCCTAGTTTATCAATAAGAATATCATGCGAGACTGTATCAAATGCCTTACTAAAGTCTAGGTATATGACATCCACCGCTTCTCCCTTATCCACAAGGCTCGTTATCCTATCAAATAATAATAGTCTTAATAAGTAACACTGTGTATGATTCTTTTAAAGAAAAGAAAAGCTTTTTGCTTGCTAGAACAGTAACTAGCCAACACCTTGTGCTAAAGAAAAGCATTATAGCTTCACACATTAAGCCTGAGCTGTAGTACAAGAAAGAAACTGAAGCATGCCACTGTTGGGGAGAGCTAGCAACTCTAGAAGTAATTCGAGTAGAAAGTCACGAGTACCGATAAAGCGCCCTTGTTCTTGTAAAGTTGTAGCTCACTCGCCCATAGAAATAGTAAGGAACTAGCTGTAACAAGTTCCCCTAACAGATCTTAAGCAGTATTTTAAGTTATAATAGACCACCCCGACGAAAGTAGAAATGTTTTTTTGTCTTTCAGATCATCAGAAAGCGCTAGTGCAGCTGAAGAAAAACAACAAACAACAACAACAACAACAAAACATAGTTCTGTGTCATGACATAATAAGTTTGTGTTCTGTCCAAGTTTGTCTTGTGTGTCTTAATTGTAATACGCATTGCAAATATTGTTGTGTGTAAGATATTGTTTTAATGAAAAGATAATTTGAGTAAAGCAGAAGCATTAATTTAAACCAACAAAATTAATAATTAAGCCCAATCAATTAGCAACTCTAAACTTAGTCAATTAGAAACTTTAAAATTCAGTGAAAAGATAATAGTTTAGAAATTGTTTAAGCTAAGAGAATGTTAACAATGTCTCCACAAGTGAACAAAAAAAGAACTGAAAAGAAGCAAAGAGTGCATCACGTGAACAGAAAGACTAAGAGTAAAGTACCAGCCCTCTCCCCCACCAGATTAGTTTTGCTTTAATAGCTACACAAATGAAATATTTAGCTTCTGTAAATTTGCACACCAACCATAAAGTAGTTTAGCCAGAGTGTTACCCACCAGCTCTGTGATTCTTGGGGAACCAGAACATGGTCACCTGTCAGCCTTGTGCTCTTGGGGAGTCAGGGAGTGACATTCATGGAAAACCATCCCCCTCCCTCAGGCCTCTGCTAGAATCAAAGACAAAGCAAAGAAAAGGCCGGGGAAGACACAGCTAAACTGCTTCAGACCAGGGTGATACAACTAAGGAAACACCCCAGCCTCATTTACATTAAAGATGGAACAGAGGGACATCTCATTAGCATACAGAATGGAGAGCAGCTCTTCCAAGCCAGGAACCGCACTGAACTATGGGACACCGAAAGCAGAGAAGCACTGCCTGATGGGAAATCCTTGCTCCAGATGCTAATGAACCGAGGCCTGCTCACACCCAAATTAGTCATTATCAGACCAATTCTAGTAACGATCCTATTGACATCTAAAATACTGAAACTGCCTAGTTGCATTGTGAGCTCGTTCAAGGAACATCCCCCATAACCAGGGATGATCAGTCTCCATTGTCTCTCCTCTTTCTCTTTGAACTATCTCTATAAAACTCCTATCCTTGCCCCAAGAAAACTGTTCTGATACCTGGACTTAAACTGCATCAGTTCCATTGAGACTTCTTCATCTCCTGTCTGATCATGCTGGGGGCTCTGTTCTGCTTGTCTCCTACCCTCTGGACCCCCCCGGCTACCATCACCATCTGGGAACCCCGATCAGTGCAAGCTCCATGGAGTGGTGAGGTCTCTCTCTCTCTCATCAACTATCTCTCTAAGCATAGCCTCCTGACCCTGCCCTATGTAAACTGTTATACGGTTATTTAATATTGTAATTGTTAGATTTAATATTGTAACTGTTTGATATCTATTCACTACTCAGAAATAAATCACTTTCATTGTTAAGCTGGTTGCTTCTCTCTCTTTCTTTCTCTTTTGCTCACTCTTCCTTAAGGGGCGGTGTTTTGGCTTCCCCATTCGCTCTGCAACAACGCTTCTTGTACCCAAGCAAAAGATCCCTGTAGTGCCCAAAATCCTGTGGGGTTTGCTCATCGTGTGGTTTACCAGTGAATGACTGTGGTGTGACAGTGGGGATAGGGGGTGCTGAACCTGGGGGCTTATGAGGATGGCAGCTTAAAGTGCTGTTTAATCCAGCCCACGGAGTCCAAAGGCACATGAGGGTGCAGTGTGACATTGCTGTGAAACCCAGCCAGGTGAGTCCAGGGACATATGAGGGGGTCAGCTTGTGAGTGCTGAGTACCCAGTCCTCTCAGATGTGCTCTGATTAGTGGGTGTGAGTGTCTGTGTGTGTTGCCAAGGTGGTAAGAACCCCATCCTGAGGAACCTAGTTCCTGCAGGAGAGCTCCAGTGGGAGGGGGAATTGGCAGCAGGGAGAATTCAGCTCCATATGAGAGCACAAGTAAGCACCAACAGCACACTGATAGAATTGTTAACCTTCCCCCAGTCCCATGAGGGTAACCCTGATAAATGAGCATACCCCAGAGTATTGGGCAAATCTGGTAACAAGAGATAATAAGAAATCTATAAGTAACAACACGAGCAAGTGAGACATCAGCATATTTAAGTAAAGATGCCCACAACAATGAAGAAACTAGTAACCTCACCATTGCAATAACAGCTATTTGCCCTGCTACTCATTAATGCCTAATGCCTTAAAAAGCCTCAAGAATTATAAAATTGCATAAGTTAACAATTAAACATCTGTGAACCATGCTTAGTCCTATAAGAGAAACAGTGACTCTAGTCAATGTAACCTCCTTCAAGTCACATACATAGAACAAATACACGCTAACAGCAATGGAACTGCCCCTCCTTCACACATAATGATTTTGTTTATTGTAACAACATGAACACTACGAAGACAAAGAATACACAGTCCTCTGAGTTAAAGTTTGTATAGAATATTGTGAAAAAGAAGCTAAACACTAACATCAAGCCACTGAAGTTAGACCTACTGACTCCCACGAAAGCTTACCACTTACTGATTTGAGTTTGTCAGTTCTCAGCAAGATACCATGGATTGCTTCAGTTTACTCTTATAGTTCTTTTCTCTTGGCTTCGGGGTTCTCTTTAACCCACTAGGTTAAATACAAAAGCCCAGACAAAAGTAACCCCTAAAGCATGGCTGTCATTTGTTAAACAATAGCCATTGCTAACTTGCCCTCATTTAGATATTATTAACCAAGTCATTAAAGACAAAATAGAGCCTCCCAATTGTGCATCATGCCCTGAACAGACCCCTGTCCCAGAACCAGGACAACTGTCACTAGTCCTTACCTTAGTGATGTTCCACACTAGTATAGACCAGCTGTGTGCTAGACTGGCTAATCAAATTAGCAAGTGCCTGATTAAGCAACGAAAAAGCTTAGCAAATACCATCACAGATTAGTTTAAGGCTAGAAACTCTGTCAGCAACACTTATGTCAGAGCCCAGAAATTGTATGAAAATCCAAACTAGTAGATGCAGTAATATCCAATGCCCGTAAAAGCCTAGACACCAGCCAAGCCAACCGATTGATCCTGAATAGTTTGAAAGATCTGTCCAGCTCTGTGTCCACTTCACTAGACCTAACCAGATATTTGGACCAGAGATTAATTAGATTGTTAATTAATAAAACTAAATTAAAAGTATTAGAAAGCCAGTATTGAAGAATAAGATAGCGTTAACCACCCAGCCCTTATAGTAGTGAGTCCCCATCTCCCCTGTGCCTACCCATGAGAGTAAAGAAGTAGAGAATCCATAAAGACCCAAAAGCCCACCTAGACAGAGCGTAGTATAACCTTTTGTTTTTAGCACCTCTGAAAATTCCTCACTCAGATCAGAATAGTAACCTCCCTGCCTGTACCAAAGCAAGAGCATATAGATAGAGTCGAAAGCATTGCTTATTCTGAAGGTGTGGGAGCCTTCCTATACCCAGAGATTGTTGCACCCACTTTGATAAAGAATTTTTATGTACCTGCCCATTTAACATCATGACGAATCTGCCTAGGTTTGATGTGGTTGTCTCAGAGAAACAAAAACATCGAGCTAGTCCAAATAAACAGTACCTACTGGTGTTTGACTACCTAAACAGATCACTCCATCCTGCCCCTCTACGTATCCGTCTGTGTGCATAACAGCCCCTCGCCAGATGATCCTGACAGTTGATGGAATGCGGCTCTATCGCACTTCAGCAGTGATGAGTAACCTAACATGAGATTCTAAGTAGCACAGCAGAAGTAAGTACCTAGAGGGTTTACTAGCCCTGCAAGCGAAGATCGAAAAGTTAGTAGCCAATGCCCAAAGATATATCGAAGCTAGCCGTCTGAAGTACACACAGATAAAGAAACACCGTAGACCATGCCAAACACCTACCTCTGCAGCACTCGACCAAGCAGTAAAAGTCAAGTCTATTATCATAAGCAGCGCCAGTAAAGTGATGAAATATCTTAAAGACAGAGTTGAATAGTGTTTGTCAAATTATGTAAGAAGTTTCGATTATAACATTTATAACAGTGCTAGTGCTGTACTCATACTTCCAGAGTAAATTAAAACCCCTTAAATTGTATTTAACCTAGTGGGTTAAAGAGAACCCCAAAGTCAAGAGAAAAGAACTATAAGAGTAAACTGAAGCAATCCATGGTATCTTGCTGAGAACTGACAAACTCAAATCATTAAGTTAGCCTGAGAAGCATGCGCTACAGCAGTTGCTGTGACACTAGTTCCCCTAGCAACCACATTCCAAAAAAGCCTCACTTTGATAAAGCTAGTACCAAACAACTAAACAACCACGCAAGATTGTTTTTATAGTTTGCTTTATTCCTAAGAAATAACCTTCGTTCCAAAAGAGCTAGCTAGCTTTTAGCTCAGAAGATGAAGACTCTTATGTCCATCAGCGAAAGACCGCTCTAAAAAGACCTTTACCAAGTTTTGCTAGCCACCAACACCGCTGTGATGTGCCAAGAACTGATTGTTAGCCAATGCTTCTCACTGCAAAAAGATCCCTCCATCTCGAAATGATCCTACCCCGATGCTGATAAGCCTCTCTCTTCTAGTCCTGCTTTCCTACCTGCTAGACACCAGAAGAACCAAAATATTACAAAGCGATGTGCTAGTAACCTCTCCCCTGCATGATGCTGAACCATGACTGTTTCAAGAAAAAAAAAGAAGAAAAGTCCGCTCCTCTAACCCCGTCAAAGCCCAAAGATTTCTGACTACAAAAAGACATTAAGAACTGACCCTAGTGAAAGAAGTGAAGTATTGTATATTGCCAAGGAGAAACTTGTGAAAGTAGTTTAAGTTTCTCCCTTTGATCTTGATTCTGTGCTTATAGACCGGTACCATTAGCATGTACCTGCCCTGCCTAATTTAGTTACTAATTATAATATGTTGTGTTATGTTACTAAAATTATAGAACAGCCCCATCATAGAATTATATTAGAAATAGTAATGATTATATTGCTTTTGCTTATTAAAAGTTTCATATTTAATTGTTATTGTAAAAGACGTAGTAATAAAAATAGCTTTTAAGTTTGTACTAATTATGTAATGTTTAATAAAAATAAAAGTTTAGAAAAGTAGTTGTGCTATAAGCACAAAAGGGGGGATTGTGGAAGCAGGAAAAAAGAATAAGAGAATTTGTGTGCAGCCATCTTGGTCTTGTTAACAAGAGAGCAAGAGTCAGGCTAAGTCTATGGCCTGACAACGCGAGATCTGTAATTGGACGCTGCCTTTGCCTCTCGCCTCCATACGGAGATAAGGATAGAACGCTGACTCTAGCAAGGACCTTGAGATAAAGAGCATCTGAGTGGAACTAAATAACCGTTAGCCATTAGTGTTTGTAATGAGGAGACTAATTGTTATTGTTATTATATCTAATAAACAGTATATAAACTGCTTCATAATTGCTTGTATTTGAAGATCTGCCTCAGAGGGGGGGGGGCTTCCCCCCCCTGTCCGAACCAGTTTTTCCCTTGCTGCAGCTCGTAATAAAACTGCCTCTGGCTACTTGTTGCTTACAAACTCAGAGTGAAGACAATGTTTTCTTCCACAAAGGCCCCAAAGGGTGGGGCCCACACAGCAATACAGAAATACATTTGGGCTGTGTCTAGACTGGAAAGTTTTTCCGCAAAATCATCTGATTTTGAGGAAAAACTTGCCAGCTGTCTACACTGGCCGCTTGAATTTCCAGAAAAGCACTGACAATCTCATGTAAAATCATCAGTTCCTATCCGGAAATACTATGCTGCTTCCGTTCGGGCAAAAGTCTTTTTCCGAAAGACTTTTGCGCAAAAGGGCCAGTGTAGACAGCACAGTACTGTTTTCCGCAAAAAAGCCCCGATGGCGAAAATGGCGATCGGGGCTTTTTTGCGGAAAACCGCATCTAAATGGGCCAGGATGCTTTTCCTCAAAAAGTGCTTTTGCGGAAAAGCATCCTGCCAATCTAGATGCGATTTTTCCGAAAATGCTTTTAACGGAAAACTTTTCCGTTAAAAGCATTTTCGGAAAATCATGCCAGTGTAGACGTAGCCTTGCTGTTTGCTTTGTTTACATTCAGGATTTTGGGGTGTGTCACTTGTGGGGCTTTGAATTCTTGGAGTTATATATTTATGCTTAGTTAAAAAAAACCAAAAACCATAGAAATTGCCTTTTGAGGAGCATTTCATGCCAGACACGACCAGGCCCCTACGGACAGATGTTTTAAGAGGTTTTAGAACCACATGAAGAAGTATCACGGTGCCCGCAACCTCGAAAACGTCTGGTTGGTGAATATTTGGGAACCAGGTTCTGTACACCCCCGAGGCACAAAAAGAACAGGCAGGTGCTGGAGAGACAGACCAAATAACTGGCTGCAGCAGGCCCCATGGGTGGCTGGAAGGAAATTGTAGGAGATTTGAGGGAAGCCCAGGAAGTCACTCAGCACTGCACTCCCATGACAGCAGCGCCACAGAAACAGGAAAAGTCCCAGCACAACCCTGGGGGAGTTTATTGGAGCCACGGGCCACTCTGACTAGTTTTCAATCAAAAATATGAATTCTCCAGCCCCCTCCCCACAGTGACAAAGCGGTTGAGGATGGAGAGCTCAGCGTCAAAACAATGGGAACTATAATTCTGGGAAAGGGGGGAGGAAAAGTCCTTCTGCCCCCCTCCCTCTAGTTTTGCAGCTGGCTCAGCCCATGGGGCAGGGGGGAGTTTTATCCTCCCCATTCCTGAGTCACCCTCTGCCCTGGCTGCAGGGCCTGGAGCTCGGATCCTCCCCGCCTCTGGTTCCTCCTCCTCCGTCCTGCGCACGCTGGGAGCAGCCCGGGGCCAAACCTTTCCCCTGCAGCGCGGGGGCACCGGGGCGCCGCTCCTGGGGGGTCTCTCTTACTTGCCCCCCAAACGCTGCCCGCCTCGCTTACTTCCTGCAGCCGGGCCGGAGCCAGCAGCGATCGCTTCCCCGCAGCTCCTGCTGCTGCTGCTGGGTCCTAGCGAGACACCCGCCGCGCTGCCCGCATCCCCGGGGTGTTGGGATGTCGCCCGAGCCCGTGGGGGCTGGGGGCTGGGTCCCCCTCTCCGGTGAGCCCTGCTCCGGCTCTGTCAGCCGCAGGCGGGGGAAACCCTGTGGGGTGAGGAGCGCTTCTGCCCAGGGGTCCCCAATCTTGGCCATGCTCACGATCCCTTCCAGAATGTAAGGGGAGCCCAGGATCTACCCTGCCCGGCCCCCGAGACCCCAAAGCCCCACCCACACACACACTGTTACTGGGCTGGGGCAAGGGGTTGGGGTTCAGGAGGGGGATTGGGTGCTGGTTTTGGGTCTCGGTGGGGCTTGGGTGCAGGAAAGGGAGTGGGGTGCTGGCACTGGTAAGGGTCACAGGGCTGGATCTTGGGTTGCTGGATCTGGGAGGGGGGTCAGGGTGCAGGAAAGGGTGCTGGATATCAGAGATGGATTGGGGGTGCTGGATCTAGGGGGGTTCAGGGCTGGGGCAACGGTGCAGGCGGGGGTGCTGGATCTTGGTGGGGGTCAAGAGTGCAGGCGGGTGTGCTGGATCTGGAAGAGAGGCAGGGATACAGGAGGGGGGTGCTGGATCTGGGAGGGGGTCAGGGATACAGGAGGGGGTGCTGGATCTGGAAGAGAGGCAGGGATACAGGAGGGGGGTGCTGGATCTGGGAGGGGGTCAGGGATACAGGAGGGGGTGCTGGATCTGGAAGAGAGGCAGGGATACAGGAGGGGGTGCTGGATCTGGGAGGGGGTCAGGGATACAGGAGGGGAGTGCTGGATCTCGGAGGGAGGCAGGGGTGCTGGATCTAGGAGGGAGGCAGGGATACAGGAGGGGGGTGCTGGATCTGGAAGGGAGGCAGGGATACAGGAGGGGGTGCTGGATCTGGAAGGGAGGCAGGGATACAGGAGGGGGTGCTGGATCTGGGAGGGAGGCAGGGATACAGGAGGGGGTGCTGGATCTGGGAGGGAGGCAGGGATACAGGAGGGGGTGCTGGATCTGGAAGGGAGGCAGGGGTGCTGGATCTGGGAGGGGGTCAGGGTGCAGGAGGGGGATTGGGTGCTGCCTTTGGGAGGGGACTCAGGGTAGGGCTCGGGGTGCAGGACAGGGTGTAGCGTGTAGGTTCTGGGTGGGGGGTCAGGAATGGGGGAGGGGCTGAGGTGCAGAAGAGGGTTTGGGGGGCAGGAGGGAGTATGGAATGCTGACTCTGAGATGGGGCTCAGGGCTGGGGTGGTATTTTGGGGTGCTGGCTCTGGGAGGAGGGTCAGGACGGAGGTAAGGAGTGCCAGGTCTGGAAGCAGGCACAGGGCTGTCAGGCTTGGGGTGCAGGAGAGAGTGTGGGCAGCTGACGGAGGGGTTTCAGGGCTAGGATTTGGGTTGCTGACTCTGGGAGGGGAGGTCTGGGTGCAGGAGGGGGTGCTGGCTCTGGGAGGGGGGGTCTGGGTGCAGGAGGGGGTGCTGGCTCTGGGAGGGGGGGTCTGGGTGCAGGAGGGGGTGCTGGCTCTGGGAGGGTAGACATCGGTATCCACAGATTCGCAGGTCCCCTCCCCCATTGCAAGACACTAGCTCGGACCCTTAATCAAATATCGTGTGCAGGAACAGGGGTGGGCTGTGTATGAAGCAGTGCAAAAGCCTGGAGAAGTTGTGCCTCAGTTTCCTTGCTTATCCTGAGCTGGGAGATGTCTACCCAGGTTTACTTGCCCAGTGTGCAGGGAGAAGGTTGGCCTAATTCGAACTATGCTCCTGCAAAGGGAATTCTTTAGCCCTGGCTGGAATTTCTTTTGTCCGCATGCACAGTCGCCAGCCACTCCCACTCCCCTCCCCCTACCAAGATTGTGGGGCTTGCCAAAAGGTGTCCCTCGCCAGGGGTCTGGGGAAAGTGAGTGGAAATGTTGGGAAAAGGGTTCAGCAGTGAAAAGTTACGACTATATGTTAACAAGATGACTGTTTGTGCATTGTGCTTAAAGGCCCAGATCATAGGGGCCTCTTCGTGCACCACCTTTGGAGACATTTCCACAGAGAAGGAAACATCCTAGAACAGAGGTTCCCAACTTTTTCGAGCATACGGACCCCTCTTCAGTCTATTAACATTTCTGCCCCCCCCCCTTCCTGTGGGAGAAAAAAAGAAAAAAGAGAGAGTGGAAAAAAAGAGACAAAAAAGAGAGGGAAACAAGAAAAAAGAGAGAAAAAAGAGAAAGAGAAAAAGAAAGGATTGGTCCAGCTGTGGTGGGCCTGCTCCTTATTTTTAAACTTTTCACGGCCCCCTTGCAGTACCGGCATGGACCACCAGGAGTCCGCGGACCACAGGTTGGAACCGCTGTTTTAGAAAAAAACTGGGAGGATTGGGTTTGCAAAGTGCTAAATCCCTCAGAGATCAGGAATAACTCTTGGAAAGGGAGCAGAGGAACGGCGAGGACAGCCGGAGCTTTGCCAGGCAGGCCACAGAACACGATTGGGATCATGGAGGATCAGGGTGAAATCCTGAAGCATTTAGCGCAGGAGCACCACGAGCTAACATGGATTTGTGCTGCCACCCCACTGCAGATTCAAAGTTCTTTCTCCAAGGACCTCCCCTCCCATTCCTTTCCCCTCTCTGGGAATCCTAATTTTCTTATGCACTCCACCCCCTCTCCCAGCTTTGAGTAGGGTCCCCAAATATCATAGGATCATAGAATAATAGGACTGGAAGGGACCTCAAGGTCATCGAGTCCAGCCCCCCGCCCTCAAGGCAGGACCAAGCTCCGTCTACACCATCCCTGACAGATGTCTATCCAACCTGTTCTTAAATATCTCCAGAGAGGGAGATTCCACCACCTCCCTTGGCAATTTATTCCAATATTTGACCACCCTGACAATTAGGAATTTTTTCCTAATGTCCAATCTAAACCTCCCCTGCTGCACTTTAAGCCCATTACTCCTTGTTCTGTCCTCAGAAACCAAGAGGAACAAATTTTCTCCTTCCTCCTTGTGACACCCTTTTAGATATTTGAAAACCGCTATCATGTCCCCCCTTAATCTTCTTTTTTCCAAACTAAACAATATGAGCAGGTCTAGGTATGTCTGCACTACAGAGAAGATCAAAGCTGCCACTGTCGATCTTCCAGGGTTCGAATGAGCGGGTCAAATGGAGACACGCTAATTCAAACTCAGAGGGGCGCTCTGGTCGATGTTGGTAGTCCTGCTTCCATGAGGAGTAAGGGAAGAGCGTACTCCCTTCGACTTCCCGCAGTGCGGACAGTGCCAAAAGTCGAGTTACGGTAATTCAACTTCAGCTATGCAATTAACGTAGATGAAGTTGCGTATCCTAATTCAACCTTCTCCCGTAGTGGAGACGTACCCTTTGTGAGTTGTAACCCATTGCTAGCACCTTTCTTGCCAGTTTTGGGGGGCGCTTTCTAGCATTTCAGTGCACTGCTTTCTGAGGAATACAGGTACAGTTTTATAACAATTCTACGCTTTTATTTACTATTTAAGAATCTCACAGACCAGTCACCGAGATCCCAGGTGCAGGCGCTAAAGGTATGTTCCTGGCTATGGTTGCATGGAGGTTAAGGTGCAACTATAACAGAGGTCTATTTCAGTGTCCCTCATTTTCACAAAGTGCACCCTCAAAGCCTTCCCTGATGTGGACCCAGTCCTTTGTGCGCCTGTCAGCGCTCGCGTCTGGATGCTAAATCTCTGCAGCCAAGTGCCGTGCCTCAGGGCTCTGCCCCAGAGCAAACAATTCCCCCTTAGAGTCACACAACTGATGCAAAGTGCAACACATTACAATAACCATGGGGATTGTGCGTGTGTGTGTGTATAAATAGATAAATATTTATATTTAGAGGTTTGTGTCTGTGTGTCTTTCTGCGAGTCCGTTTGTTCAAAACTCGTCCTAAACAGTAAGAGCCTAATTTGGTAGGTGGCTTCCACATCTCCTAACTTTAAAGCAAAGTCAGGGTTTGGTTGTGCCGGGAAAATGGGATTGCTTCTCACAAAATCATACAGAAAAGAGACAGAATCACCCGCTTTCTGTAACATAGAAAGGGAGGGGCTGTTGTTCAGAGGGACATGACACACAGCGTCCACTGGGGGCACATGGGGTAAGTAACCCCCCTACCCCCAACCCTTCCCCCCAGTCCTTAGTTGCATTGCTGGGGAGAAAAAAAGCCCTCCCCCCAGAGGTGGCCTGGGAGGGAGGGAAAAAAAGGCCTTGGTGGTCATGGGGGATTTTTGGGGAAAGAAAGTGCCCCCGGCAGCTGAGGGAGGGGCTGGGGGGAGAGAAAAAGCCCCGGCAGTCAGAAAGGGGGAGGGGACCTGGGGCAGAGAAAAGGTCCCTGGCAGCTGGGAGCAACCACCCTGAGTCCCTCCTCATCCCCCAACCATCCCTCTCGCATCATCCAGCCTCCTGCACTCCCCCTTCCTCACATCCCCAAGACCATGCCCTGATGCCTGCACCCTCCTCACCATCAGTCCTTCGAATATATTAAATATATATGGACCTAACCTCCATGAATCTATCTAGCTCTTTTTTGAATCCTGTTAAAGTTCTAGCCTTCACCGCATCCTCTGGCAAGGAGTTCCACAGGTTGACTGTGTGCTGAGTGAAGAAAAACTGCCTTTTGTTTGTTTTAAACCTGCTACCTCTATTTCATTTGGTGACCCCCTCGTTCTTATATTGTGGAAATAAGTAAATAACTTTTTCTTATTCACTTTTTCCACACCAGTCATGATTTTATAGGCCTCTATCCTATCCTCCTCTTAGTCTCCTCTTTTCTAAGCTGAAAAGTCCAAGACTTTTTAATCTCTCTTCATATGGGATTACAGGATGCTTCCCACAGGTATAGAATATCACAATCACATTTTACTGTCCCTGCTCCCACTTTTATAGCATCTGTTTAATTCAACCCATAAGGGACAACATGTCCAAACACGCAATATTTTTCACCAGGGCCCAGAGTGATGTCAAAATATCTGGGAATGAGACAATCCAGCCCCAAAGGGGGAAAACCAGCGACTAACACTCACTAACCATCACTCTGCCGTAGGAGAGGTGATCAGAAGCTCTAGGCTGGTTTCTCACACTCTTGGAAGTAGTGCATAGCTATGAGCGCCGACTTCCATGCAGGCTGGCAGAAAACCAGGCAAACAGCCTGAACTAGAGGTATGTTCTGTGCTTTGATTTCACCCGGCCAGTAACAAGTGTCAACTCATGGATCATTATGTCAGTCTTACCCCAGACTCGCAGACAGTCCCTTTCGGTTCTCCAGTCCGTTTTGCTGCCCACACTGGACATTGTGCTATATAAGAACAGCCATACTGGGTCAGACCAAAGGTCCATCCAGCCCAGTATCCTGTCTGCCAACAATGGCCAATACCAGATGCCCCAGAGGGAGGGATCCCAACAGGTAAACCTCACTTGGTCCCTCCCCTGTCTCCCACTTCCAGAGAAACAGAGGCTAAGGGTACCCTTCCTACCCATCCTGGCTAATAGCCAGTGATGGACCTAACCTCCATGAATCTATCTAGCTCTTTTTTGAATCCTGTTAAAGTTCTAGCCTTCACCGCATCCTCTGGCAAGGAGTTCCACAGATAGACTGTGTGCTGAGTGAAGAAAAGCTGCCTTTTGTTTGTTTTAAGCCTGTTGCCTCTTTATTTCATTTGGTAACCCCCTCATTCTTATATTGTGGAAATTAGTAAATAACTTTCTTATTCACTTTTTCCACACCAGTCATGATTTTATAGACCTCTATCCTATCCCCCCTTAGTCTCCTCTTTTCTAAGCTGAAAAGTCCAAGTCTTTTTAACCTGTCTTCATATGGGACCTGTTCCAAACCCCTCATCATTTTTGTTGCCCTTTTCTGAACCTTTTCCAATGCCAATATAGCTTTTTTGAGATGAGGTGATCACATCTGTACGCAGTATTCAAGATGTGAGCGTCCCATGGTTTTAAATAGAGGCAATAAGATATTTTCTGTCTTATTCTCTGTCCCTTTTTTACTTAAACCCCAAATCACCTCACTTCATGCCACTCCCAGGCCCAAGAAAGCAGTCAGTATCCCACATGGGACCCACATGGGTCAGTATCCCAGGTCCACACCGAAGAAGTGCAGGTAGCCAAATCTACAGAAAACTAGCTAAACGTTTCTCAGCTCAGAAAAGTGAGAGTTCTAGGGTATGTCTACACTACCCTCCTAATTCGAACTAGGAGGGTAATGTAGGCATACCGCACTTGCAAATGAAGCCCGGGATTTGAATTTCCCGGGCTTCATTTGCATGAAGCCGGCCGGCGCCATTTTTAAATGCGGGCAGTTCGAACCCCGTGCTGCGCGGCTACACGCGGCACGGAGTAGCTAGTTCGGATTAGGCTTCCTAATCCAAACTAGCTGTACTCCTCGTGGAATGAGGAGTACAGCTAGTTCGGATTAGGAAGCCTAATCCGAACTAGCTACTCCGTACCGCGTGTAGCCGTGCGGCACGGGGCTCGAACTGCTGGCATTTAAAAATGGCGCCAGCCAGCTTCATGCAAATGAAGCCCGGGAAATTCAAATCCCGGGCTTCATTTGCAAGTGCGGTATGCCTACATTACCCTCCTAGTTCGAATTAGGAGGGTAGTGTAGACATACCCCTAGAGAGGGCAGAGCAGGTAAAACACACGCACAGATGAGTTACAGTTTGCAGTTCCAAACGGTGGCAGCAGCATAAACTGTCATTTTCCAAAATGTTTTTTCAGGCTACTCTGCCTCCTCCCTGTAGAATCATAGAAACCCTCCCTGTGAGTGTCCACCCAGCGATGAAGGATCTTTCTTTTACTCCATGCTTGCAACGTCCTCTCAGAGAAAACAGGCAGATGGGGGTCAGTACTCGTGGGCTTTTCCTCTGATGACAGAGCGGGAGGGACGCATTTTAAGTCTCTGACCTCTGGTAGCCATGCACAATACCCGCTGACTTTGAAGTGAACAATTTTCTGATAACGTTCTTCATCTGCTTTCAAGTGACGGGAGTGGGAGGGGAGGTGTAGGTTGGAGAGTAGGAAAAACTATTTCCCTAGGAGGTGACGAGGAGTCCTGTGACACCTTATAGATTAACAGATTTATTGGAGCATAAACTTTCGTGAGCAAAGATGCATCTGACGAAGTGGGTCTTTGCCCACGAAAGCTTATGCTCCAACACTTCTGTTAGTCTATAAGGTGCCACAGGACTCCTCATTGCTTTTGCAGATCCAGACTAACACGGCGACCCCTCTGATATTTGTTCCCTAGGAGAGTGGGGAAGCACTAAGATGGGTTCCCTAGGGAGGGGGTGGAATCTCCATCCCTAGAGGTTTTAAAATCCCAGCTTGACAAAGCCCTGGCTGGGATGATTGAGTTGGGATTGGTCCTTCTTTGGGCAGGAGGTTGGTCTCTTCCAGCCCTAGGATTCTCAAGTTGTTTCCTCGTTTGAGGGGATATTCACTTACAGGGTATACGCAATGGAGATGTTGGCTACTACATTATAACTAGGGATGTAAAATCCTGTTTAATCAATTAACCAGATAAACGTTGGGTGGTGGGCTGCTCCACTGATTAATCATTGACATCCCTAATTATAACAAGATATAGGTAAGTGAAAACAATGCTCGTACCATCTCATGAATTGTCATGGAGTTTAAACTAGAGGGCTGTGTCTACACTGGGCCACTGATTCCGGAAAATCAGCCGATTTTCCGGAATAAGCTGCGAGCTGTCTACACTGGCCCTTGAATTTCCGGAAAAGCAACGATGCTCTACTGTACAAAATCAGCCGCTATTCCGGAAAAACTATTCTGCTCCCGCTCGGGCATAAGTCCTTATTCCGGAACACTGTTCCGGAAAAGGGCCAGTGTAGACAGCCCAGTAGTCTTTTCCGGAAAAAAGCCCCGATCGCGAAAATGACGATCAGGGCTCTTTTCTGGAAAAGCGCATCTACATTGGCCACAGAAGCTTTTCCGGAAAAAGTGCTTTTCCGGAAAAGCAGCCTGCCAATGTAGACGCTCTTTTTCCGGAAATACTTATAACGAAAACTATTCTGTTTTAAGCATTTCCGGAAATTCATGCCAGTGTAGACACAGCCGAGATGTAAAATCCCATTGAAAATGCTAACTGGTTAAACTATAGGTTTAACCAGTTAACCAATCCACAGTGTCGCGAAGGTGGGCACCAGTTAGCTAGTCACCCCAGTAATGCAGTGCTTACCAGGTAACCAGTTACCCCTTATATTCCTAGTTTAAACGCCAACCACACACTATACATTTCACAGTCACTTTGATCTCACTCTGTTGGTCCGCAATGGAGTGCAGGGGCTCCGTGAAAAGTTTAAAAATAAGGATCAGGCCCCCTTTTGTTTTCTCTTTCTCTCTCTTTTCCTCCCCTTGTCTCTTTTCTATTTTTCTCCTCTCTCTTTCCTGTTTCTTTTCCTCTTTTTTTCCTTTTGTCTCTTTCCCTGTCTTTTTCCTCGTTCTTTTTCTCTCTTTTTCGCTTTCTCCTTTTTCCTTCTTGTTTTTTCTTTTTTCCTCTTTTCCTCTCTTTTTTTTTCCTCCCACAGGAAAGGGGTGGGGGGGTCCATGACATTTTAATAGATTGAAAAGGGGTCCCTATGCTTGAAAAGGTTAGGAACCACTGATCTAGCCTATCCTAACACACAAGTGAAGTGGCCCAGAGCACTGGCATGAGCCTACACTTGTTCTGCCAGAGTCACAGTTTACACCAGGAAACCCGGCAAAGGTTAAAGAGATGGGCCTGCTGATCCTGACGACATGTCCTACCCCAGAGAGACCTTCGGAACTCCCCGCTAGAAACCTGAATGACAGGTGGGCAGCCTGGGATTACAGATCCAGACCCAGGGTTTTTCGCCTCCCACCCATTCTAATGCTGCCACATTCCCAGAATGAATTTTCTCCATCTCTCTGATCCTTCCAGACTACAGAAACCTCTGCACTACTATCCCTCCATGCAGGGATATCCTGGCCAGGCACCTGGACAACCTTCAGGTGTTTACAGACTCTGTGTGGCAAGTAGCCACTGTCCAGGAAGCCTCGGTGTGGGCACAGCTCTGTTTACTATCATCCTGTGATAGCAAGTTAGAGAAATGGTCAGAGGCAAACAGGATGAGGTTTAATAAAGAGAAATGCAAAGTGCTCCACTTAGGAAGGAACAATCAGTTCCATACATACAAGATGAGAAGCGACTGTCTAGGAAGGAGCATGGCAGAAAGGGATCTAGGGGTCATAGTGGACCACAAGTTGAATATGAGTCAACAGTGTGATGCTGTTGCAAAAAAAGCAAATATGATTCTAGGTTGTATCAACAGGTGTGTTGTAAGCAAAACTTGTGAAGTCATTCTGCCGCTCTACTCTGCACTAGTTAGGCCTCAGCTGGAGTACTGTGTCCAGTTCTGGGCGCCACAGTTCAAGAAAGATGTGGAGAAATTGGAAAGGGTACAGAGAAGAGCGACAAGAATGATTAAAGGTCTAGAGAACATGACCTATGAAGCCAGGCTTCATGGACTGGGCTTGTTTAGTTTGGAAAAAAGAAGATTAAGGGGGGACATGATAGCGGTTTTCAAATATCTAAAAGGGTGTCACAAGGAGGAAGGAGAAAATTTGTTCCTCTTGGTTTCTGAGGACAGGACAAGGAGTAATGGGCTTAAAGTGCAGCAGGGGAGGTTTAGATTGGACATTAGGAAAAAATTCCTAACTGTCAGGGTGGTCAACTATTGGAATAAATTGCCAAGGGAGGTGGTGGAATCTCCCTCTCTGGAGATATTTAAGAACAGGTTAGATAGACATCTGTCAGGGATGGTGTAGATGGAGCGTGGTCCTGCCTTGACGGCGGGGGGCTGGACTCGATGACCTCTCGAGGTCCCTTCCAGTCCTATTATTCTATGATTCTATATTCCAGAGCTGCTCTTCAACAATGAAATCGCACATCTCCTTGGGGCCTGTAAGTCCCTTCCCTCTGCCCCACTTGTCCAGCAAATCGCTTACGTGGGTCACATATGCCACATTACGCAGCCCAGCCCCTTTCTTAAGGGATCGAAATTTTACCCAGTAGGTTCCATGTGTGATCTGAAAGGGTGCATCTAGACTTCAGGGCTACGTCTACACTGGCACCCTTTTCCGGAAATGCTTAAAACGGAACAGTTTTCCATTATAAGTATTTCCGGAAAAAGCACGTCTACATTGGCAGGATGCTTTTCCAGAAAAGCACTTTTTCCGGAAAAGCGTCCGTGGCCAAAAAAAAAGCGTTCTGCAAAAAAGCCCCGATCGTCATTTTCGCAATCGGGGCTTTTTTGCGGAAAACACTACTGGGCTGTCTACACTGGCCTTTTTCGGAACAGTTTTCTGGAAAAAGGACTTTTGCCCGAACGGGAGCAGCATAGTATTTCCGGAAAAGCGGCTGATTTCTTACAGTAGATCGTCAGTGCTTTTCCGGAAATTCAAGGGGCCAGTGTAGACAGCTGGCAAGTTATTCCGGAAAAGCGGCTGATTTTCTGGAATAAGTGGCCAGTGTAGACACAGCCCAGGGTTTTTCCGGATAAATGGCCATTTTTCTGAAAAAAATTCGCGTACATCCACAGTGCAATCGCGTTCTTTCGAAAGAAAATTGAAAGAACGCGGGGATTTTTCTGACATTAGTAAACCTCATTCTACGAAGAAGAATGCCTTTTCTGAAAGAGCTCTTTCAGAAAAAGGCGTGTGGATGCAGAAGAGGGAGTTTTCTCGCAAGAAGAGGCCTCCAGGAAAAAGCACAGGTGCCCTGGTGTCCATTCCGCCCATAGTAATCACCGCTTACATGCAACAGAGCGTCCAATGAGTGTGGATGCTTTTCTTTCGAAAAAACAGATTGCTTTTTTGATGTGCTTTTGCCATGTGGACGCTCTCTTTCAGAAAAGGTTTTTTCAGAAGATCTCTTCCAGAAAAGCTTCTTCCGAAAGAAGCCTGCAATCTAGACGTACCCAAACTCTTAAAACCAAAGTTGAAAACTGACCAGAGTCTGAAGCATCGTGAATCAGCATCTTACCGGTGGACACCATGAGGGCCCCAGGGGCTACAACATGGGGATCCACGCCCTGCTGTCAGGAGCGTGGGGCCCCCCACAATGAGGCAGTGCTGGAAGCCTGCTGTGTCCGTCCACGCTACTCCCACCTCATGAGATGGCTGATGGTCTCCGACGCCATGAGGTGGTCCCGGGAGATCATGGAGTACGTCCTAGGCCACCGCCAATTCCAAGAAAAGTGACGGTCCCTGCCACATCGGACTCACCATACGGACACAGGACCTTTGCCTTTTCTGACACCAATAACAAGGGACACCGAGTGACAGAGACTACTGACAAGGGACACGGTCAGGAAAAGCTCCCATCGCCCTCCCTGACTCAGGACTCTGCTACTAAAGAGCCACATGAAGTTGTGCACCAAGGAAGGTCACCCACTTCTTTCCCCTTTAGGCTTTCGTTCTTTCCACCGGTGCCAGAAAAGATCGTCGATGAGGGATGCTCATGACCAAACGTGACCACTGCCAAGTACCCAGGTCAGGGACAGGGCCTGCAGCCTCCCTGACCGACTATGTATTTCCTGCAAATCCACCCATTATGGACGACAAGGGACGACACAGGTGGACCATGAGGGGGCAAGGCGAAGCCTCCGTTTCTGTACCTGGCAGACTATGTTTTTATTGTTTCAGGAAGACCACGGGACCAAAGAGGACCGAGGATACTTCACATCGTGGGGCGCGCTCCACCCATGAAACTATGAACTTTGCCAGAGACTTCGCTCTGTGGATGGCAGCCCCGAGAACCCTTATGGCCTGACTTTTATAAACCACCCCACCTACACCCAGGACAAGGCGGGTTACACCTATTGGTTTTAATGTGTATCATGCTTCCTTGTTTCCCCTTATAACCCATCACTGACTCTGGATTCACTTTACCTTCTGTTGTGAACTTGGACATGCCTGGACTTTGTCTGAACCATTCGCTGCAAAAAAAACTTTTCAATCTCTTCTTCCAGGTCTTTAATAACAAAAGTTCACTTTTCACAGCTAATGTGGAATGGAACCTACTCACCATTGACACATTTCTAATATGTCTCTAAAGGGTGAATCAGCCAATTAGGCTGCATGTTGCTTACGCCTTTCTTGGGAAGAGTCACAAAATTTTAGGCCCTGTGTGAATTCTTCTATGCGTACTGAGGTGTGACTTCTGTATGTAGCTTTTCCCACAGTCTGAGCACTTAAAGGGTCTCTCCCCAGTGTGGATTCTCTGATGATTTACAAGAATGGATCTCTGTATGAAACTTTTTCCACAGTCTAAGCACTTATGGGGTTTCTCGCCTGAGTGGATTGACTGATGTCTAACAAGGTCTGACCTCCGTATGAAACTTTTCCCACAGTCCAAGCACTGATGGGGCTTTTCTCCGGTGTGAATAGCCTGATGTCTAACAAACTCCGACCTCCATATGAAATTTTTCCCACAGACTAAACACTTATGGATTGTCTCTCCCGTGTGGTTTGCCTGATGTTTATGAAGGGCTGACTTGACCCTGAAACTTTTCCCACAGTCCAAACACTTGTGGGGTCTCTCTCCTGTGTGGATTCTCTGATGAGCAACAAGGTCTGACCTCTGTACAAAACTTTTCCCACAGTGTAAGCACTTGTGAGGTCTCTCTGCAATGTGGATTGCCAGATGCCTGACGAGGTCTGATCTCCGTGTGAAACTTTTCCCACACTCCAAGCACTTATGGGGTCTCTCCCCAGTGTGGATCCTTTGATGGTTTACAAGAGTTGATCTCAGCCTGAAACATTTCCCACACTCCAGACACTGATGGGGCTTCTCTCCTGTGTGGATTACCTGATGTTTCACAAGGTCTGACCTCTGTATGTAACTTTTCCCACAATCTAAGCACTTATGGGGTCTCTTTCCTGTATGATTCTTCCGCTGTGTGACTGGTGCCCATTTCCCATTCAAACAGTTCCCACACTTCAGGAACTGACAGGGTTTCTCTCCTGGGTGGTTTCTCCCTTGGTTATTAAGGTCTGAGCAGGGATTGAAGCTTTCTCCACAGTCCAAGCTTTGAAGGGGTTTCTCTCCGGAATGGATTGTCCCAGGTGTCTCGAGGTGGGATCTCAGAATGAAGCCTCCCCCACACTGCAGGCACTGGTGGGATTTCTCTTCTTTGGGATCGGTCTGCTGGGCCGTGGGATCCTTGTCTCCTCTCCCAGATGTATGCACTTTCTTCCTCGGGTAGTTTCCCAGAAGCCTCTCTGAGCTGCGCCAATGTCCCCAGGCTTCATTCTGTTCCAAGTACGGTGGAAAAGTCCCTGTAGCTGGTACCACAAAGGGCCATTCTGGGTCCATTTCCTCATAAACTTTCTTCTGTTGATTCCTTTCCTCCATCTCACTTGCATTCTCATCACCTGCTGGGAGAGAGACAATCCAGGCAGGAGTCACTGAGCTGGGGAGAAAGAGACACAGCACCAAGGGAAATCCCAACCCACTGAAATTGCACAGATGGAGCAATGGGATTCTATATGCACTTCACACACACACGCACACGCACTTCTCTCTCTTACACGCACTCACGCACTTCTCTCTCTCACACGCACTTCTCACACACACGCACTTCACACACACACACACACACACGCACTTCTCTCTCTCACGCACTTCTCACACACACACACGCACTTCTCTCTCACACACGCACGCACTTCACACACACACTTCTCTCACACACGCACTTCTCTCACACACACACACACGCACTTCTCACACACACACACACACGCACGCACTTCACACGCACGCACTTCTCTCACACACACACGCACTTCTCTCACACACACACACTCTCTCACTCTCACACACACACGCACTTCTCTCACACACACACACACGCACTTCTCTCTCTCTCACACACACACACACGCACTTCTCTCTCTCACACACACACACGCACTTCTCTCACACGCACTTCTCACACACACGCACGCACTTCACACACACACTTCTCTCACACACGCACTTCTCTCTCACACACACTTCTCTCACACACGCACGCACTTCACATGCACGCACTTCTCACACACGCACGCACTTCTCTCACACACGCACGCACTTCTCTCACACACGCACGCACACACGCGCACTTCACACACACACACGCTCTTCACACACGCACTTCTCTCTCACACACACACACGCACACACACACACACACACACTCAGGGTAGGAAGCACGGGACGGAAATGCCTGCCATTGTGAGTGATGCCTATGAGAGGAGGCTGAGGGATTTGGGCTTATTTGGTCTGCAGCAGAGAGCAGTGAGGGGAGATTTGAGAGTAGCCTTCAGCTTCTTGAAGGGAGGTTCCAAAGAGGATGGAGAGAGGCTGTTCCCAGTAGTGAGGGATGGCAGAACAAGGAGCAGTGGTCTCAAGTTGCAGTGGGGGAGGTCTAGGTGGGATATTAGGAAGAACTATTTCCTTAGGAGGGTGGAGAAGCACTGGGATGCATTACCTAGGGAGGGGGTGGAATCTCCATCCCTAGAGGTTTTTAAGTTTTGGCTTGACAAAGCCCTGGCTGGGATGATTTGAGTTGGGGTTGGTCCTGCTTTGGGCAGAGGGCTGGACTTGATGACCTCCTGAGGTCTCTTCCAGCCCTAGCAGTCTCTGATTCTATGATACCTGCTGATGACAGCCCTGCCCTGCGTGAGAGGAGGGAAAACTCAGGGCACTTACTCACACCATATTTTGGGGATTCTTAACTTTTTCCTTCAGAAACCAGCTGGTGGATGTGTCAGTCCTCACCTGTGCGGGTGCCTCTCCGGATCTCTCTTTCCTCCCCGGCCTGGAGGTCGGGCACCCAGGGCTCTTCCCCTCGTTCCAGCCGGGCGATCAGCTCAGGTTTGGGAACGGGAAACCCTGCACAGGGGGTGAAATCAGAGCAGATCAGGGCGCAGGGAGGGTGGGGAGAGCGTCTGTCCCAAAGGACATTCCGTGAGTGGAACCTGTCCCCGGGCTCTGCTGGGTAATGTGCAACCCAAGAGGACGGGAACATGGTCACTGAGCCCCCTGGGGAGAAGCTGATGACTGGGGAGATCAGGAGAATTTTTGCACCCTCCCTAGGAGTTCCCAGGATCTGGGCAGTCTGTGGCCCTTGCTGACACTCACAGCTCTGCAGTTACACCCCTGCCTGTTTCTAAACCTGCAGAGCTCAGAGCCCTCCCCATGGCTGGAGCTCGTCCCAAGGAGGGAGGTAAATAAGGATTCTATGTGTGAACGAGAATCAATACAGACAGAACAGAATGACTTCCTCCCCTCTGAAGGATGGAAGGGAGGGAGATGTGACAGGGTGGGACTCCCGTGCTGGCTAAGAAGGGGTTGAAACAAGGCTTGGAGAGAATTGGAGCCAATTGGGCGAAGGCTTGAGGCAGCCAATCAGGGCCTGGCTGGGGGATATAAAACTGAAGGAAGAGGGCGCTCAGACTCTCTCCGACTCCAGAGAGAGAAGGACTTGCTGCCTAGAGAGATACACAGGGAGATGGAGCAGCCAGAGAGCCAGCCAACCGGATTAGCTGCCAGGCTGTGGCCCTGAGCTACCGCACTGGCCATGCAGCTCAGAGGGAAGTGAGTGAGGACCCAAGAGTGGACACAGCCAGGGGGCAGGACCCATGGGAAGGGAGGCTGCCGTCTGAGAGGGATGCAGGGCCTGGCACGGTGGAGAAGGGAAGGTCCAGAAATAGCAGGTGGGACTCGGCTGGAGGAGGGCGCCTCAGAGCTGGCAAGAGCTAATTCTCGGACTGGCCAGCAGGAGGTGCTGCAGCGCTGGGTGTGCTCATATTACACGTGTGCTCAGCACGTCCATTAGGCTTTGACACCGTGTCCCACAGGAGAGGGAAGAGATGCAAGTCTCTGTCATGGGGCAGCTGTGTCCTGGGTAACCCAGTCCCCTCATTTCTCTGAGCAGGGAAGAACCTGACCCGTGTCGGACACGCAGACCCCACGGCTCCTAATCCCCGAGGGGCCAGGACGCCCTTACCCAGCGAGGTCACCGCCTCGTAGTTCTCCTGCATGACGTCCCTGTAGAGGGCTCTCTGAGCGGGGCCCAGCAGCGCCCCCTGCCCCTGGGTGAAATACACAGCCACCTCCTCGAAAGTCACCCGCATCTGCAACAACAAGTGGCCCCCGCTCAGCCTCTGCGGCCCCAGCCACAATCCTGCTAGTCATAGGGGGAGAGGTCCCAGAAAAGGAGAATCCACCCCCCCCCCCCCGCTTAGAGCAGCCAGGAGGCGTGATAAGGGGAGACCTCCTTGTGCCCCCAGCAGACAGGGCAGGGCAGGGACTTTTCATTCCCCACCTGCCAGCCACAGGCTGAGAGGGGAAGCCGAGCTCTGAGCCGGGGACAGGAATCCCGACAGCTTCCCTTGGTATTTCACAGCAGCCTCTGGTCAGACTCCGGCCCTGGGAGTCTGGAAAACGTTCCCAACCCTGCCCAGGTTGGTTGTGTCCCTGTTTCCTTTCCTGCTGCCAGTTGGATCTACTCAAGCTCAGCAGGTTCATCCCACCCTGTCTTCTCCCTGCCCCTCCCTCCTAGCAGCTCCCTGCATCCCCTACCTGAGCGGGCTCCATCCCGGCCATTGCCCGGCCCCGGCCCCTGGCAGACGGACGCTCTGGAGCGAACTCTCGACGTGTCTCCTCGGCCTGTTGGGGTGACGGAGGAGGTATCAGAAGGGGCTAGGTCCATTTTGCATCCCAATTCCCCCCCCCCCCCCCACACGACTCTTTAGAGCCTCCCAGTAACAGAATCTCTGAGCCAAATGCTAGAAAAAGATCAGAATCAAAGGAGCCACTTTAGGGGACTGTGCCTGAGACTGTAACACAACCCTCTCTGGCTTCCCCATCCTGCCACCCCCTCCAGTCTCTCCTCTCCCGCTCTGTATCATCCTCTCTGGCTTCCCCATCCTGCCACCCCCTCCAGTCTCTCCTCTCCTGCTCTGTATCATCCTCTCTGGCTTCCCCATCCTGCCACCCCCTCCAGTCTCTCCTCTCCCGCTCTGTATCATCCCCTCTGGCTTCCCCATCCTGCCACCCCCTCCAGTCTCTTCTCTCCCGCTCTGTATCATCCTCTCTGGCTTCCCCATCCTGCCACCCCCTCCAGTCTCTCCTCTCCCTCTCTGTATCATCCTCTCTGGCTTCCCCATCCTGCCACCCCCTCCAGTCTCTCCTCTCCCGCTCTGTATCATCCTCTCTGGCTTCCCCATCCTGCCACCCCCTCCAGTCTCTCCTCTCCGCTCTGTATCATCCTCTCTGGCTTCCCCATCCTGCCACCCCCTCCAGTCTCTCCTCTCCCGCTTTGTATCATCCTCTCTGGCTTCCCCATCCTGCCACCCCCTCCAGTCTCTCCTCTCCCGCTTTGTATCATCCTCTCTGGCTTCCCCATCCTGCCACCCCCTCCAGTCTCTCCTCTCCCGCTCTGTATCATCCTCTCTGGCTTCCCCACCCTGCCACCCCCTCCAGTCTCTCCTCTCCCGCTCTGTATCATCCTCTCTGGCTTCCCCATCCTGCCACCCCCTCCAGTCTCTCCTCTCCCGCTTTGTATCATCCTCTCTGGCTTCCCCATCCTGCCACCCCCTCCAGTCTCTCCTCTCCCGCTCTGTATCATCCTCTCTGGCTTCCCCATCCTGCCACCCCCTCCAGTCTCTCCTCTCCGCTCTGTATCATCCTCTCTGGCTTCCCCATCCTGCCACCCCCTCCAGTCTCTCCTCTCCCGCGCTGTATCATCCCCTCTGGCTTCCCCACCCTGCCACCCCCTCCAGTCTCTCCTCTCCGCTCTGTATCATCCTCTCTGGCTTCCCCATCCTGCCACCCCCTCCAGTCTCTCCTCTCCGCTCTGTATCATCCTCTCTGGCTTCCCCATCCTGCCACCCCCTCCAGTCTCTCCTCTCCTGCTCTGTATCATCCCCTCTGGCTTCCCCACCCTGCCACCCCCTCCAGTCTCTCCTCTCCCGCTTTGTATCATCCTCTCTGGCTTCCCCATCCTGCCACCCCCTCCAGTCTCTCCTCTCCCGCTTTGTATCATCCCCTCTGGCTTCCCCATCCTGCCACCCCCTCCAGTCTCTCCTCTCCTGCTCTGTATCATCCTCTCTGGCTTCCCCACCCTGCCACCCCCTCCAGTCTCTTCTCTCCCTCCCGCTTTGTATCATCCCCTCTGGCTTCCCCATCCTGCCACCCCCTCCAGTCTCTCCTCTCCTGCTCTGTATCATCCTCTCTGGCTTCCCCACCCTGCCACCCCCTCCAGTCTCTCCTCTCCCGCTCTGTATCATCCTCTCTGGCTTCCCCACCCTGCCACCCCCTCCAGTCTCTTCTCTCCCTCCCGCTTTGTATCATCCTCTCTGGCTTCCGCATCCTGCCACCCCCTCCAGTCTCTCCTCTCCCGCTTTGTATCATCCTCTCTGGCTTCCCCATCCTGCCACCCCCTCCAGTCTCTCCTCTCCCACTTTGTATCATCCTCCCTCTCCCTGGCACTCCCAGGCTGGGAGGAGTGGAGGCTTCCGCGTTGCCCTGGGCTTTTGCTCTCCTCGGGCAGATCAGCCCCAGCAGATCTGGGACTCTCAGACGCCCCCTTGCTGGTTAACGAGAGTAGCCAAGGGTTTGAAAAAAAAGCCTTGGAAGCCATGAGCACTGAATTGCCACTGGCAGCAGCAGGCCAGGCAGCCAAGCAACCACGACAGCTGGATCAGCCCATGGAGGAGTTGGGGGGAGTTTTACCTCCCTCCACAACCCCGTTCCTGGGGTCCAGCCTCCCCATTTCCCCCATCACAGAGCGGCTGCTCCGCCCCGCCCAGGCTGGCGGCAGCTGCCCCGGGCCCGGGCGGGGACTCGCAGCCAGCTCCGGCGGGAGCAGCCCGGGGCCAACCCCTCCCCCTGCAGCCCGGGGGCACCGGGGCGCCGCTCCCGGGGGGTCTCTCTTACCTGCCCCCCAAGCGCTGCCCGCCCTGGGGCAGGGGCTGGGCCGGGCCGGGCTGGGGGCGCTGCCCGGGGAGAGGCTCCTGGGGAGGGAGCAGCGGGACTGGCCCGGCCGGAGATTCCCCCTCCCGGCTGCAGCCCGGGCTCCGGGGCCCCGCAGCAGCCCCCGCCGGGGCTCGGGGATCCGGCCCGGAACCTGGCCCCAGAGTCCCCGCGAGCAGCGGCGGCGAGTCGCTTCCTGCGGCCGGGCCGGAGCCAGCGATCGCTCCCCCCGCGCCTGCTGCTGCTGCTGCTGGGTCCTAGCGAGACACCCGCCATCCGCGCTGCGCTGCGCCCCTGGGCCTGGCTCTGCCCCACTCAGACTTTCTGGCCAGCAACGCTTCTGGGTATCACACAGAACACAACCTGGACCCCCCTTCTCCTGCTGCAATAGACCCTGAACTTCTAGCAGACACATGCCCCATGCAAAGTTCCACAGAGGCCAGGGGTGTCAAACTCAGTTTACTTTAGGGTTCTGGCCAGGCACCCCTCTGTGGCAGGGCTCTGGGGCATCACTGCCCCACACTGCATCTCTTGCCCCCCCCTCCATCCTCCCCAGGTGGCTTAAAACAATCCCCATGGGCAGTTGGTGCAGCTAGGGCTGGAGGCAGCAAGCTCCCAGCCCCCCCACGGCCCCTTTGCTGAGGCCCGACCCGCACAGGGACAGGAGGAGATGGGGCAGCGTGGTGCCTCCCACCATGGGGAGGGGAAGGGCCGAGGGTACTTGTTCCCCGGCACCGGGGTGGGAGGGAGGCGCTCGTCTTCGGCCTCTGTGCCCCAGAGAGTAGGGAGGGCGGGCGCTGGGGGGCAGCAACACACGGCCCCTGGAATGTCTACAGGAGGCGTTCTGGGGGCAGGGTCAGGCCTGGCAGTTTGGGAAGGCAATGCCTTCCCCTGCCTACACTACCGGATGCTCCTGACAGTCCCCCAGCATCAGCACCGGTAGCACAGCGGGGCTTCCAGCTGCTAGCTCCACACTGGCAGGTCCCAGTGGCCTGGAGGTGTGTGGCGAGCCATCCCTGTAAATTCTCACTTCCTCAGGGGAAACCAGCCCAGCCCTCTAGCCTTGGCTCCTCTTCCTCCCTTCCCCCCTCAAGGATCCCTCAAATTGTTGGGGCTTATGGCTGGGATGGTCCCTCCTACTCAGATTAGCCCGTGGGTCCCTGGGCAGGCTGGGATGAGCAACAGGGATCCCCCCCCCACACTCAACGTGGTGGCTGCCTGCTCCATTTCCCTTCCTGCTCTGTTTCCCCTCCACCCATGCACCCCCAGCTGCAGGTCCCAGAGCTTCCCACCAGCTCCATAAAGTGGGCTGGCCTGGGAGATGGTGGGGGACAGGGAAGAGGCTTCTGCATTGCTTTGCTTCCCTGCAGTTCCTTCCACCGTGGTGAGCGTATGGAGGGCCCCTCCCCAGCTGCTGCCCTATGCCAGGCCCCCGGGTAGCACCCGAGGGTGTGTCCTTCACAGGAGGGGGCTTGAGGGAAAGGGGTGAGTTGGGGGAGAGGGCAGAGCAGGGGCTGGACTTGGGGGAAGGGTTATGGCCACACCTCCCCCCTAGGGCCACAGGGACTCCTGTGCCAGCAACCGTGGGTAGGCTGGATTATGGAGCTGCTTGGACCAATATTGTCTGATTGATTGAGATTGATTTTTGCATCACACACTTTTGCAGCTTTGACACGTTGGAGCAGCGAATCAGTTCCCTTTGACTCTCCCGGGGTGGGGGTGGGGAAGCCCATGCTGCTGCCCCTCCTTTACCGTTTTCCATCAGGGCAGCTTCTTTATTCAAATGAAGCCCCAAAAAGCTGCCCCACAGCCACCCGGCTCCAGGCTCTGCCTCTGCCGGGCTCCATGGGGCTCTGAGGCAGCCCCTTGCGGCATGCAGGGGTATCCCGCATAGAAACTGCTCAGTCAGTGAGAGGATGGAAAAGAGACCTCCGGATGCCCAGGAGTGGGAAGGACGGTTTCCGTGGAGACCTGGGATTGTTCCAGAGAGTCGCATCCATTGGGATAGGGAGTGATGGGGTCTTGCTCCTAGATAAGCTCTTTAGAGCCCGGAGCGAGATGCCCCTGACTCTCAGGCTATGTCTACACTGGCGGCTTCTTGCACGAGTAATATGCAAATGAGGCTAAGCGTGGAATATCGCCGAGCCTCATTTGCATACCTAATGAGCCACCATTTTTTTCAGAAGAGGCTCTTGCGCAAGAAGGGGCGTCTACACTGCCCCTTCTTGCGCAAGAAAAACCCTCTTGTGCAACGCCGTTCTTCCTCAAAAGTAATAGGTGTAACGGCATTGTGCAAGAGGGTTTTTCTTGCACAAGAAGGGGCCGTGTAGATGCTCCTTCTTGTGCAAGAGCCTCTTCTGAAAAAAAATGGTGGCTCATGAGGTATGCAAATGAAGCTCAGCGATATTCCACGCTTAGCCTCATTTGCATATTACTTGCGCAAGAAGCCACCAGTGTAGACATAGCCTTTGTGTGGTAAGAGATTGGCACAGGGAGAAGCAGTTGGCCGGAGCTGGTTTTTTGTCTGCCCATCAGCGTGCCAAGCTCTCCTGCCCTCTCTCAGCTCCTGTAGTCGGCAGTGTTTTACCACCAGGTTCCTCTGGGGGTTTTAGGGCTGAATTTGCCCATTGCTGGGTCTTAAGCAACCCCACACCCTCAAATCCACCATCCCCTCCTGGCCAGTGTAACATTACAAACGGTTTGTGCTGGTCGTGGCTACTGACACATCTACCTTCTGGCTTTTACTGCCCTGAAAGGATTTGGTTTCTCCGCCTTACCCCCTGCCATCTTATCATCCCCTTGCAATTGGCTTCTCGCCCCCTTTCCCCATGTCATGGGCCCGGGGTACCCATTTGTGATCACAGGTTTATCTATCCCATTTGTGGTACCTCTATCTGTCCTCATGGGGCAGCACATTATGATGGACGGGCCATTCCTGTGGCCTGTGGCTGTCGTTTTCTGCTTTAGATGTTTCTATTTGACATTTGGAAAGCAAGCAAGCAAACAAGCAAGCCTTTGGGATTGGAAAAGCATCGGACAACATTAAACCTCAGGGCTAATGCATGAAAACCACAGCATGGAGGTGTTATTTCTTTATGAGGTTCATTTCCCCTGTAGATTTGGCCACTGACTTTAACCCAAGCGGGACTTCAATTCTTATAGAGCAGGGGTGGGCAATAATTTTAGAAGGGGAGCTACTTCACACATTTTTGAAGTGCCCCTGGGCAGGGGCGAGGGGGTCTCGTGTCGAAGGGGCGGGGCCTATGGTGGAAGGGGCGGGGCCTATGGTGGAAGAAGGGGCGGGGCCAGGACATTTCTGTGCTCCCCCACCCACAGACCCTGATTGGTCTAGGGATGGAGGGAGTGCGTGAAGTCTTTGCTCCGCCCCTCCAGAGAGAACTGCCAGTTGCTCTGAACAGCTGGCGGTTCCCTCTATGTGCCCATGACCCTGGCGGCAGGAGGAGACTTTGTGCACTTTCCCTGCCTCCAGGTCAAACTGGGCCTGCGGTTGTGGGGAGGGTGGGTGAGGTTGCTGCAGAGGATGATGGATTGCAGGTCCTGGTAAAAGCAGGATCCTGGGAAACGTTACAGGGCCTGCCTGCCTCCCCCCCCCCCAATCTTCTGGAAGGTGTCGTAGCTGCGGGACCTTCTGGTCTCCCCTCGTCCCCCATGCCCCAGCCAATCTGCTCATAGATGTCCAAATTTCATTGGCCACATTGGAGCTGTATCCACCCAGCCTCTTCTCGTCACACAGCCAGGGGGTCTGGTATCTCCCAGGCTGTCCCATGTTCCAGCCACCTCTTGTTTGCGGCCGGAGGTGGCTGGACAGAGAGAGCACATGTTGGCCCCAGGAAGGGAGGGGAGACAGGAAGAGGAGGAGGAGTTAGTGGGAGGAGAAACAGCCCTGCGTGTGACCGGTGGGGGGCAGGGGTGAAGGGCGCGGGGAGGAGGGTGTCACCTAAAACAAGGCTGTTAACCGGGTTCTGCACAACTTTGGAGCCTGTGTCCCAGCTCCACACCTCCCCCCCCCCCGCTGGGTTGACCACGTGTAAAGCCCCGAACCCTGGCCCCCGTCCTGCCCCGATCCCCAGCATGCCTGTCCCCACAAGGGCTGAAGGCAGGAGCTCAGGGGCTGAAGTCCCAATCTCTGCCCCGCCCCACAACGCACTGGGGACTCTTGTCCATTTCAAAGCAAGCATTCCGTGTGCAGCCCGGAGGCAGCGGGACTTCCCGCTGGCCCTGGGCTGTACACAGAGTTCCACATTCCTCCTTTGAACTGCAGTGGCTCTTGTACATTTCAAAGGAGGAATGCAGAAATGCCTATCGACGAGTCGACAGAAATTCTATCCATTAGTCAACTAGTCAGTTTCACATCCTTAGTCCTCACTACAGAGAAGCATCGAAATTAGTCCGAGGCAGACTCCCTTAACATAGATGCTCTACCGGGAAGCACTGGGGAGTAAATTAGTTTGAGTGACTCTGGGGAGTAGTTATTTCAAAAGAGTGGCACCGGAGCCTCCCCGCTATTGTTATTTCGAAATACCTATTTTGGAATGAACATTATTCCTCGAAGAAAGCAGGAGTACGGATTTCAGAGTAAGCGGCCCAATATTTTGAAATAACGGGAGTGGTAGTGTGGACATGCCACTTGTAAATTCAACCTAACGGGAGTTATTTCGAAATCAAGCCCTAGTGTAGAGCAAGGCTCAGGTGCTACAGGAGTACTTGAGGTCTATGTTGGTACGCCTAATGGGGAAATATGTTGAGAGCACATGCACGGCTCTCCAGGAACAGAACGAGCCTGTAATCGCGAGCCCACTCCTACACTACGTCTACACTGGCATGATTTTCCAGAAATGCTTTTAACAGAAAAGTTTTCCGTTAAAGGCATTTTCGGAAAAGCGCGTCTAGATTGGCAGGACGCTTTTCTGGAAAAGCACTTTTTGCGGAAAAGCGTCCGTGGCCAATCTAGACGCGCTTTTCCACAAAAAAGCCCTGATTGTCATTTTCGCGATCGGGGCTTTTTTGTGGAAAACAGTACTGTGCTGTCTACACTGGCCCTTTTCCGGAACAGTTTTCCAGAAAAAGACTTTTGCCCAAATGGGGAGCAGCATAGTTTTTCCAGAAAAGCACTGATGATTTTACATGAGATCGTCAGTGCTTTTCCGGAAATTCAAGTGGCCAGTGTAGACAGCTGGCAAGTTTTTCCGGAAAAGCAGCTGATTTTCCGGAATAACTTGCCAGTGTAGACACAGCCTACAAGTAATAAAGAGACTACTGTTTAGAACTCATGTGTTTTTACTTAGGAAACACAGCCAGGGCAGAAAAGGAGCCCTTGGTGGGACCTGAAGAGAGATGCGGGAATCAGAAGTGGGAAAAGAACATCCTTTTGTCTCGCAACATCCTGGAGGATGAGTGTGAGGCTGCCCTTGGGTCTCCTCTCTCTCCCCACATCCTCATTTGCAAAGCTTCGTTTGTAATTTCCTGCACGCTTTCCTCCCCCCCTGCCACGTGGCTGTCCTTTCCTGCCGCTACTCTCGTACCTCCTCCACTCCCATTTGTTCCTTAAACAAGTCTTCCCTTGTCCACTTCCGCCTGCGGATTTGTGCGCAGTGGACAGCCGGGAGGGTGTGCAAAGTTTCAAGGGCAGATGTTACGGGAGATACACGGTGGAGCCTAAAACCCAGTCGGTCAACATCCAAGGGCGGTCTCTCTAAAGACAGCGGAGAGGTGTTCTGTGCAAGGCTCGAGTGATGCTTTGAAGCAGCCCTACTGTGCAGCAAGTACACAACACAGTTCCCAGGCAAATATCTGGACTCATGCGGTTTGGAGGAAGGCAAGGTCAGGCACCATCCTGCAGATGGGAGGGGGGGATAGTGGGGGCAGGGTGGTGGCTCACACGGCTTCCCTCTCCTGTGTCTACCGCACCCCACTTCCCAGGAGAGTGGCCTGGTCAGGACGACAGGAAGGAGGGAGTCCTAGAGGCTGAAGCCACGCTAGTAACAGAGGTAGCAGCGAATTGCTTCTCCTCCTTTCATCCAGGTTGCCCCGTGAGATACCCACCTTCTCCGACTCGCACAGAGCGATCGGGAGCGGATGCTGACCGAATGCAGCCAGAAACCCTGTAACTGCAATGTTTTGTGATTCAAGGCCTCCAGACCATTTCCTGCCGGCTTGGCATGGGATGGGATCCTACCGTGGAGGACGGAATAAGGCAGCCACCCCAGACACCTTGTGAGAAGGATCCAAGCGTCCCCATCTGAGAGCTTCATAGAGATGTGGGAGGAGGAGTCCCGCTCCATCTCCAGATCTGTTAACAAGCTGTTCCGGGCCTCCCGTGCTATGTGCCTACACAGCACACTACACTTCACACCCAACTGCCTTCACCCGCTTGTTGCAAGACTAAAAACGGTGTACTCACCAGAAGTGCTCTCCCTGGGATCGGCGCTTGACTGTGAGACGTCCTGGGAGGAGAGGACTGGCTCCAAAGTGATGAAAAGTCCTTGGCTCTCACCGCTCGCCGGCTGCCCATTCTCCTCCTCCCGCTACCACGCCGTCCTCCACGCCGGTACTCGGAGCGTCTTGGCTGGACTCCACAGTCTGGCTTGGGAGGCTGTTCAGGTCTCCCCTTAGAACTGCATGCAACCGGCGTAAGAACAGCACGTATGTGGTGATGCACCAGACGGTCCATTTGTTGCCTTTGTCTTGTGACAGGACTGTCTCAGCTCTTTTATGTTAACTCAGCACTGCTGGGCATCCCTGGAGTACCCTTTGGCCACCAGGTGGCTTGGGATCTTGGCGTAAATATCAGCATTTCTTTTGCTGTTTTGGAGCTCAGCGAGAATATATTCCTCTCCCCATCTGTCAATGAGGTCCAGGATGTCCAGCACACTCCATGCTGGTGCTCTTCAGACTTGAAGTCAAGGAAATCAGGAGAGTGTCGAGGGTGGAGTGAGGGCAGCAGCTTCGGTAGTGTTGACTGAGCTTGCTCAGTGCAAACTAAACCTGCCTGCCCCTCTCCCTCCCAGGTCATAGGGTTGCCAGATGGTTTCAACCAAAATACCAGCCACACTTGCTAAAAAGTGGTTGAGCAAAAAACAAAACAAAACCCAACAACATGCTCAACAACCGATGGGAATTTTATTGACAGCAATCTACATCAGTGTTTCTCAATCAGTGATAGAAGCACCCTTAGGAGTACTCGAGAGAAGCCTGGGGGGTACATCAACACAGCTGAAATTTGGAGAAAAGTGAATGTTTGTGTTACTTTTTACAACGCTTTATTATTTTTGTACTTTTTACACCCAAAAATGTCATCACCTGCCTGGCTATAATTAAGTTGTGTAAACAAATGTGCGGCAATGGTAAACAAAAATTGTGTGTGTCTGAAGACTGTACGTACTGGGGGTACTTCTAATTTTTTTTAAAAGGGGTACTTTATTTAAAAAGGTTGAGAAACACTGATCTACATCATATATTTTACATTAGATTGTGCGGCTTTAATCAATTTTTTATTTTTCAAAAACTCATCTTTGGCTTCCAGACAGGTAAAAGGTATATTAAAAAAAACACAAATTTCACTTCTTACTGACTCGAGGCTCAATCTATTGCATTCATCAGTCCATAGATTACCCATGACACTAAAAATCCTTTCCACACCGGCATTTGACACAGGAATTGAAACACAATATTGAACCAGCTTTAACAAATTTGGAGCAGCAGGTTCTTTGTTGAAAAAACATTTCCACTTATCAAGAGATGTTGTGCCCTCAAGGGAAGTGAACATCATGTCCAAGGCACCGAGTTCCTCATAAAGAGAAATTGGAGGGAGCTCTTTTTTCCATGGTGACAACATCCAGATTTGAATTACTTCATCAAAAGAAGGAGATTTTTCACGATTAGCCAAACTCAAAGCGCTCAGAACACGATATGGTGAATTTTCAAAAGGAAACCACTTCTCCAGATATTTGAGGGCTCTTGTATACACATTCAGTGCTTCAGAGGTAAATTTATTGATTACATGAACTGGTAAATAGTCCTTCTGAAATGCGAATGTAACTTTCATACCAAAAAACTTATCATCAATTTTTTTTCTCAAGGAATTACAGAACTTTTCCATGATCAAATAAAGGTCACAAGAAAGTGTTGATCGGTTTTCCAATTTGAGCAATGTATCTTGGAATTGTGACATGAAATAGTGAGTGAAATAAAGATACAGCTCAGAAAGAGTTGGTTGTTCATCGCTTGCCATTTCGTCTTCCTGATCAGAAATAATATTCCATATTGCCACATGGCAATCGTCAGAGCCGAGTGAAAGAAAATAAGCTTTTAGTGGTTGCCAGTTCAACAACAATTGCTCGACTGCATTAAACAAACTAAGCCATCGTGTTGGAATGTGCCTCAAGACTTCGGGGAACTCAACCTCGCAAAATTCAAAAAAATCTTTCAACTCTTCTCGTTTTTTAGCCGAGTTCGAAAATTCAGCAAACACTTTTAAAACTAAGTTTTCAATGTCAAAAGTTTGAACTTTGAAAGCATATTTGGCACAGTTATGCAAAATGTGATTAATACAGTGAGCTGCAATAATATTTTCATTCTCTTGCTCGGCTAATTTTTGAAAAACCAAATTGTTTACGCCATAATTCACTGAAGTGTTGTCTGCTCCATATGCTGAAACATTTGTCCATGATAGTCCTTTTTCATTCAGCACGTGACACAATTGATCTTTTATGGACTGTGGATCTTCAAATGCACTTTCGTAAAAATCTAAGATTTTGAAGCACAGTCCTTCTTGAGGTGTAAAATACTGTACAGCCACAGGAAAGAATTTGCAGTTTCCTTTGTTAGATGCATCGGTGGCAACCGAAAATGGCGTGCTATTCTTTAAATCATTTAAAAACAGCTCTATTGAGAAAGGATATAAAACGTTGTTAACAACAGCAGAAGCGATTGTGCACCCAGCTGCCATTTTCTTGACAATTTCAGAATCTTTAAGTACTTGTTTCATAACGTTGATGCTGCAGTCTTGAGCAAGAAAAGAGATGTGATGCTTCACTCCATGGTAAATGTGAGTCAACTCAGCAACAGTTACTTGGTCACTTTGTGGACTGTCTTTGATAACGAAGGAAGAGTTCGTTCTCTGGGAAGCGGGAGCAGCTTGCACAGTTTTCGCATGTTTACGAGAGTCAGCGTGTTGTGCTAATGCCTTAATGCCATCATATGCTATAATAAAGGATGTATTGCACATTTTACATCTGGCTTTACTTCTGTCATAATCATCCATGGCAACCCAAGAAAATAGGTTTTCCCAGCTTGAACTATACTGGCATATTCTTCTGAGTTTCTTAGGAGGAGTTGCACTTGAGGTTGAAGGTGTTGGTGTCTCTTGTTTATTTTCCTGTTGGTGAGTTTTATCTTCATCTTCTTCATTGCTCATTATGGATATCAAGATCCTAAATTAAATTAAAAAATTCTTGATTTAAGGCGGTCAGCCTTTGTGGATAAAGCTGCCAAATATTCCTTACCTTAAAAGAGCGCTGCGAGATACAAGAAAGATGAAAGCTAGACAAAGGACAACACTTTCCACAACATTTTCTGCAACTAATAGTGATTTCAGTTGATGTCTCACTCCTGAAGACAGGAGAGGCTGAGAGGGAACAGCTCCTGCAGGCATCTACCTGTAGACTGGGTCTGTGCGCTGATAGCCTAAGTGCTGCAAAGATGCCCACTGAAAAAACAAGGCAGCCTTTTGCGAGAGGCTTGCAGATACTCTCAAGGAAAGCCCCCTTGAGTTCTCCGTGATGAATTCATGGACCCTCCTGGTGCACATAAACAATCTGTTCTCCAGAACCCTTTTTGCCCAACTACTGGCAAGCAGACAGCAGTTCTACTATTGGTAGAATCATAGAGCACTAGGACTGGAAGGGACCTCGAAAAGTCACATCAAGTCCAGTCCCCTGCCCTCACGGCAGGACCCAGTACTGTTTAGACCAGGCATGTCCAAAGTCCGGCCCGCGGGCCAATTGCGGCCCGTGTTCCGATTTAATATGGCCCCCGCTTCCTCCCCCTCTCCTGGCTCCCCGGCGCTCTTTTGAACTGGCGCGCCCAGTGCGCCGCTTCCGGCCGCGCCGCCGCCGCCCATGGCCTCCGTGGTCCTAGAGCCTGCCCTGTAGGGCACGTCCGCAGCCCCACTCCCCCGCTCAGCTGCGGGTTTGCCCTGTTCGCTGGCCACCGTGAGACCGGTGTGCCCTGCGCTCTCCGCCCGCCTCTGACCCTGCAGGCCCTCCGCCTTGGGGCTGAGAGTGCGGGGACGGCCCTCACGCATGTTCACTTCTTCAAATCTGGCCCTCTTTGAAAAAAGTTTGGACACCCCTGGTTTAGACCATCCTTGATCTAACCTGCTCTTAAATATCTTCAGAGATGGAGATTCCACAACCCCCCAAGGCAATTTATTCCAGTGTGTAACCACCCTGACAGGTAGGAACTTTTTCCTAATGTCCAACCTAAACCTCCCTTGCTGCAGTTTAAGCCCATTGCTTGTTCTGTCCTCAGAGGCCAAGGAAGAACAATTTCTCCCTCCTCCTTGTGACACCCTTTTAGATACCTGAAAACCACTATCATGTCCCCTTCTCAGTCTTCTCTTTTCCAAACTAAAGCCCAGTTCTTTCAGTCTTCCCTCATAGGTCATGTTCTCTAGACTTTTAATCATTCTTGTCGCTCTTCTTTGGACCTTCTCCAATTTCTCCACATATTTCTTGAAATGTGGTGCCCAGAGGTTATTTCACTACCTCTGATAGCATAAGTATATATTAAAAAAAAAGTAAGTGAGCAGCTACGTCCCTGCCACCCTGCCCTCCCCAAGCAAATGCCCTATCCCCTAGGCCATGACAGAACTCACCCCACCACCTTACCTTCAGGACATCTCTGCACTATCAAAGCAAGCTTCATACTTCTCAGAGGTTCTCTCCCCTGCATCAGGCTTGCCTCGTCCTCTTTCATAACTCCCCCTCCGGATTCAGTAGGGTGGGCTGGCTCTCCAAGTTTCCCAGAGGGCCCTTGGAGGTGGGGGGAGAGTCACCACTAAGGCTCCCTATATACTGACACCGCATTGACATAAGTACATCAAACTAAATACTTGACCTTAATAGGTAATAAGTCGGCATACTGGTCAAGCGATATCAATGGGAGCAATATTGTAGCAATGATACACCCTTAGGTTACGTCTACACTATGAGCCTCTTGCGGAAGAGCAAATGCAAATGGAGTGCTCATTTGCATACGCTGCGCTCTTATTTGCATTCCCTCTTCCTTTCCCTTTTGCACAAGAGGTTTTTGTGCAAAACAGCGCAACCTCCCCCAAAATAACGGCTCTTGCACAAAAGGAGGGTTTTGCGCAAAAAGGGGCCGTCTACCCAGCGCTTTTTTGCGCAAAAACCTCTTGCGCAAAAGGGAAAGGACGAGGAAATGCAACTGAAAACACGACGGATGCAAAAGAGCGCTCCATAGCATTTGCTCTTCCGCAAGAGGCTCGTAGGGTAGATGTAACCCCTATATTGACATAAGCGGTTTTGCATCCAATCCCAAACTACAGTAGACCAGGCTTACCTGCTCTATTGTTTAGTCCTGCTAAGCACCTATCATGAGACCGGTGATGACCTGCTGAATGACATTGAACAAGTCACTCTATTTTGGTTTCCCTCTCTGTAAAATGGGGATGGAGAAAAGATCTTTTCTGTCCTTTGTAAAATACTTTGAAATCTGGGGGAGCGGAATAATTTTATGATTTATTACAAACTACCACCCACAAATGACTCCTCCAGCTGTTTTGCCCCTCCCATTCCCTTTCTTTGTCCTGATGTGTTACGTTGATAAGGTATACATGTGTCCCTCAGGGTTGTGAAAAACCCACACCACTTAGCCCGCACCGCGATACTGACTAGGTATAGACTAGAGATGTTAAAACATGTTTAGTTAAGTAAATGTATAACTGCTAATAGGACAGCTGCAGGCGGACAGCTGCAGGCGGGGGAAGGAGGGCGAGGCAGGCGGGTTGCCTAGCATAGACCTTGTTACGTCAATGGCAGAGCTTCTCCTATCAACTTAGCTGTCTCCTGGTATCACCCTAGCACCTTTCCCAAAGAGCTGCAGGTGCAACACTAAACCAAGCCCTGCTCTCAGACCTGAAGAAGAGCTCTGGATAGCTTGGCTTTTACCAGGGCTCCCTGGCCACAGATTTGAACCTGCCACCCTGCCCTCCCCAAGCAAATGCCCTATCCCCTAGGCCATGACAGCACTCCCCCCACCACACCTTCAGGACATCCCTTATCCCGCCTTCCACTGGGGCAGCCAGGGTGTTGCCTGTCCCATTCCATCCCGGGGGGAAGGGACACTTGAACCCACCACTCTACCCTCCCCAGGCAAACACGCTAACCCCTAGGCCACGCCAGAACCCACCCTATTACTGCAGCTCCCAGCTTCCAAATTCATCACATACCACACTCACAGGCTGTGTTGTAGTTCAGAGTTCAGCCTGGGCGAGGGGAAACTGGTACAAAAATCAGGAGGCAGATCCAGAGCTCTGCTCCCACCCCCGTGCCAGCTCCTGATGGAAGCATATATGGGGGTCTCTCTCCAGTATGGCTTGCCTGATGTTAAGAAGGGCCGATCGGTTTAATTTTTTCTCACAGACCCAGACACACACCATCTCTCCTGTGTGGATTGCCTGTTTAATAGTCTGACCTATCTATGAAACTTTTCCTGCAGTCCATGCACTTACGGGGGCCTGTCTGCTGTGTGGATTGCCTGATGTTTAACAAGATCTGACCTCCACATGAAATGTTTGTCACAGTCCAGAAACGTAGGGGGCCTCTCTCCTTGGTGGACGCTCAGATATTTAAGAAGGGCTGACCTCTCTATGAAACTCACCCACAATTCAAGTGCTTATCTGCCCCATGTGGATGGCCTGATGTCTCACAAGGTTTGACCTACGAATGAAACATTTCCCGCAGTCCACACACTTATGGGGTCTGCCCCCGGTGTGAATTGCCTGATGTCTAACCAGGACTGACTTCCACCTGAAACTTTTTCCACAGTTTAAGCACTTATGAGTTCTCTCTACAGTGTGGCTTCCCTGATGCGAAAGAAGGTCTGATACATTTCCGAATCTTTTCCCACAGTCCATGCACTTGTGGGGTCTCGACCCTGTGTAGATGGCCTGATGCTTAACAAGGTCTGACCTCCGTATGAAACTTTTCCCACACTCCAAACACTCGTGGGGTCTCTCTCCCGTGTGGATGGCCTGATGGTTAATAAGGTCAGACCTCTGTATGAAACCTTTCCCACAATATAAGCACTTATGGGGTCGCTCTTCTCTGTGAACGGCCTGATGTTTCACAAGGTCGTACCTTTCTTTGAAACTTTTCCCGCAGTCCAGGCACTTATGGGGTCTCTCCCCCGTGTGGATCTTCTGATGGGCGACAACGGCCGTTTCATCTTCAAAACTCTTCCCGCAGTCTGAGCACTTTTGTGGTTGCTCTGCTGTGTGGTGGGGCTGATGTTTGTTGACCTCTGACTGATCCCTGAAACTTTCTCTGCAGTCCAAGGACACAGGTGGTCGCTCTTCTCTGTCGGTGGCCTCGGGCACGGTGGACATTGACTTCCAAATGAAACAGTTCCAGCACTTGAGGCATCTGTCGGGATCCTCTCCTGCGTGGCTTCTCCCCGAGCTATCGAGCTCTGAGCGATTACTGAAGATGTTTGCAGGGGCCAAGCATCGAAGGGGTTTCTCTCCAGAATGGATTGTCTGGTGTGTGACAAGGTGGGATCTCTCACTGAAGCCTTTCCCACAGTGGAGGCAGTAATAGTGCTTCTCTCCCTTTAGATTTATGTCCCGGGATGGGGGAACCTCGTCTCCTGCCCCACATGGAACAGATTCATCCTCTTTCTTCACTGGGTGGCTTCCCAGCAGCCTCTCCGGCTTCAGCCAGTTTCCCCAGGCTTCTCCCTGTTCCAAGCACTGGGAAAAATTCCCTTCAGTTTTTCCCACAAAGGTCGCCTGCGGTTCTATCTTCCCAGGAACGTCCTCATATTGAGTCTCTTCCACCTTCACACGCACTACGTCAACTTCCTGATGGGGATCCTCTTCCTTCTTGACACTCACGGTTTCATCACCTGCTGGGAGAGAGAGACAATCCAGGCTGGAGTCACTGAGTTGGGGAGAAAGAGGAACAGAATCAAAGGAAAACCCAACACACTGGAGTTGTACAGACCCAGCATTTGGCTTGTCCCTCCGCTTCCCACACAACCACTCACAGGGAAGGGAACTCCCTGTCCTGCAGCTTCGAGTGACACCTGCTGATAACAGCTCTGCCCTGCCCTGCAAGACTGTAGGAAGAACAGAGGACTCTCTCACACCACAACTTTTCCCTTCATTCACCAGTGGATTTCTGTGTCAGTCCTCACCTGTGCGGGTGCCTCTCGGGATCTCTCCTTCCTTCCCAGCCTGGCGGTCGGGCACCCAGGGCTCTTCCCCTTGTTCCAGCCGGGCGATCAGCTCAGGTTTGGGAACGGGAAACCCTGCGCAGGGGGTGAAATCAGAGCAGATCAGGGCACAGAGAGGGTGGGGAGAGCAACTGTCCCAAGGGAGCTTAGAATCATAGAACCTTAGAGCCCTCTAAGAGACCTCAGGAGTTATCAATTCCAGCCCCCTGCTCAAGGCAGAACCAATTGCAACTAAATCAACCCAGCCAGGGTTTTATCAAGCTGAGACTTAAAAACTCTAGGGATGGAGATTCCACTATCTCCCTATGTCACCTATTCCAGTGCTTCACCACCCTCACAGTGAAATAGCTTGTCCTAATATCCAACCTAGACCTCCCCCAGTGTAACTTGAGACCATTGCTCCTTGTTCTGCCATCCGTCACTACTGTGAACAGCCTTTCTCCAGCCTCTTTGGAACCTCCCTTCAGGAAGTTGAAGGCTGCTATCAAATCCTTCCTCACTCTTCTCCTCTGCAGACTAAAAAAACCTAAATCCCTCAGCCTCTCCACATAGGTCATATGCTCCAGCCCCCTCATCATTTTGATTGCCCTCCGCTGGACCCTCTCCAGTGCGTCCACATCCTTCCTGTAGTTGGGGGCCCAGAACTGGACACAATATTCCAGATGTGGCCTCACCAGAGACGAATAAAGGGGAATAATCACTTCTCTCGATCTGCTGGCAATGCTCCTCTTAATACAACCTAATATGCCAGTAGCATTCTTAGCTACAAGAGCACACTGTTGACTCATATGCAGCTTCTCGTCCACTGTAACCCCCAGGTCCTTTTCTGCAGAACTCCTACTTAGCCATTCAGTCCTCAGCCTGTAACAATACTTGGGATTCTTCCATTCCAAGTTCTGGACTCTACACTTGTCCTTGTTGAACCTCATCAGATTTCTTTTGGCCCAATCCTCCAAATTGTCTTGGTCACTCTGGACCCTATCCCTGCCCTACAGCGTATCTGCCTGTCCCGCTAGCTTAGTGTCATCTGCAAACTTGCTGAGGGAGCAATCCATCCCCTCATCCAGGTCATTAATAAAGATACTGAACAAAACTGATTCTAGAACCGATCATCAGGGCACTCCACTAGAAACTGACTGCCAACTTGACTCCCTCAACTTGCTGGCAAGAATATTGTGGGAGACCGTATCAAAAATTTTGCTAAAGACAAGGTGTATCACATCCACTGACTTTCCCATATCCACAGAGCCAGTTACCTCATCATAGAAGCTAATAAGTTTGGTCAGGCATGACTTGCCCTTTGTGAATCCATGCTGACTATTCCTCTGTGTGAGTGGAACCCACCTCCGTGAGTGGAACCTGTCCCCGGGCTCTGCTGGGGAATGTGCAACCCAAGAGGACGGGAACATGGTCACTGAGCCCCCTGGGGAGAGGCAGACGTGTGGGGAGGTGAGAGGAATTGTGACGCCCTCCCTAGGAGTTCCCAGGATCTGGGCAGTCTGGGGCCCTTGCTGACACTCACAGCTCTGCAGTTACACCCCTGCCTATTTGTAAAAAAGCAGAGCTCAGAGCCGGAGGGAGGGGAACAGGGATTCTGGATGCGAGTGGGAAACAACACAGCCAGGATGGTACATGGCCCCTCCGCCTTGAAATCTAGAGGGGCCGGGTGGGGATGATTTAGCACGTCCATTAGGGTTTGACACCCCGGTCTCACTGCACAGGGCACGGAGATGCAAGTCGCTCTCCCCCGGCAGCTGTGCCCATGGAACCCATTCCTGTCCAGGCCACCTGAGCAGGGAAGAACCTGCCCCGTGTCGGACACGCAGACCCCACGGCTCCTAATCCCCGAGGGGCCAGGACGCCCTTACCCAGCGAGGTCACCGCCTCGTAGTTCTCCTGCATGACGTCCCTGTAGAGGGCTCTCTGAGCGGGGCCCAGCAGCGCCCCCTGCCCCTGGGTGAAATACACAGCCACCTCCTCGAAGGTCACCCGCATCTGCAACAACAAGAGTCCCTCACCCACTGCCTGCGGCCCCAGCCACCATCCTGCTACTCATGGGGGAAGAGGCTGAAAAAAGCAAAATCCTACCCACCCCATGCTCAGAGGAGCCAGGAGGCTGAAGGAGGTGGGAGAAGGGGAGAGCTCCTTATACCCCCAGCAGACAGGGCAGGGCAGGGCCTTCTAATTCCCCACACACCTGCCAGCCTTGGGCTGAGACGGGAAGCCGAGCTGAGCTGGGGAGAGGAATCCCGACAGCTTCCCTTTCACAGCCTGTATTTCACAGCCGCCTCTGGCCAGGGGGGAAAGGCTCTGCCATTGGGAGTCTGGAAAATGTTCCCAGCTCTGCCCAGGGTAGTTGTGTCCTGTTTGAGAGAATGGGAACGTCCCCTCCTTCCCGGCTGCCAACGGGCCTGCTCGGGAAAGTCAGCTGGTTTACCCCACCCTGTCTCCTCCCCGCCTCTCCCTCCCCCCGCCCAGCAGCTCCCTGAAACCCCCTACCTGAGCTGACTCCATCCCGGCCATTGCCCGGTCCTGGCCCGAGAGGACGGGATGATCTGGAGTAAAATCTGGATGTAAGTCTTAGGATTCTTCAGCCTGTCGGGGTGAGAGGGGGGATCGGGGAGGTTACAGAAGAGGCTTGTCACAGCCTGATTCCTCCTCTCCCGCCGGGCTCTTTAGACCCTCCCAGGAACAGCATCTCTGAGCCAAACAGTAGTAAAAGAGCAGAATCAATGGAGTTACTTGGGGGACTGCCCCACATGCTGTTGGATCCCCCCGGCCACACACACACCTTAGCAAAAAACAGACCTTTGGTGGTGGCAGCAGGTAGTCACTGAGCCTTCCTGTCCTGTCCCAAGGACAAGCAGGCAGAAGCTGATCCCATTCACACGCCTCCGCTGCCAGAACCAGCCGAGACTCTGGTTTGACACCGCTTTGGCTGAGATCTGAATCCTGCCTGGAAATCAAAGCAGGGTGCCAGGCCGCCCCCGACACTCAAGAGACAGGCTAAAATCACAGGTGGGCCTTTTTTATTTTTAAGCCAAATAAGAAGCTGGAAGCGGAGTGACCCCTCAACTTCTCCTACCCCACGGGGAAGAGGTCTAGGTTGGATATGAGGAAAAAACTATTTCACTAGGAGGGTGGTGGAGTGTTCGAATGGGTTCCCTAGGGAGGGGGTGGAATCTCCATCCCTAGAGGTTTTTAAGTCCTGGCTTGACAAAGCCGTGGCTGGGATGATTGAGTTGGGATTGGTCCTGCGTTGGGCAGGGGGCTGGACTTGATGACTCCTGAGGTCTGTTCCACCCCAGGATTCTCTGATTCTATGAGAGCTGCCCTTATTTCTCGCTGCTCCCCTTCTCCCATCTCTCTGTGTCTTGGCTCTTCCTGGGGCTTCGGGGTTCTCTCTTATATTCCCTGACAACAATGCCCTGCCTGGGACAGTAGTTGGGGCTTGAGAAGGGGAGCGTGGGGTGTGTGTGTGTGTGCGCGCGCGCGCGCGCGCTAGCCAGGCTGGGGACACTGCCCGGGGAAAGGCTCCTGAGAAGTAGCGGGAATGTTCCCGCTTTACAATATGTAACTATCCCGCCTGCTGCCAGGGCTCTGGGATTTTGCAGGCAGCCGGGATCCCCACTAGGGCTGTACTAGGGTAGTCGCTTGATCAAGAAGCAAAAGCTTATTGGTTAGTGCTACAGACCGGTGTTTTTCAGCCAGTGGTACGAGTTCCCTTAGGGGTACTCGAGAGAAGTCGGGGGGTGGGGGTGTCATCAACACAACTGACATTTGGAGAAAATGGAATTTTTGTGGTACGTTTTCCAGCACTTTATCATTTTTGTACTTTTTACACCCCAACATTTCATTGCCTGCCCGGCTACGTTTAAGTTGTTAAAACAAATGTGTTGCAATGGAAGAAAAAAATTGCGTGTCTGAAAACTGTAGGTACTTATGTTTTTTTTTAAAGGGGTAATTTATAAAAAAATGTTGAGAAACATTGTTATGGACTACACGCATTTCCCTCCCTACCCCATTCTTGCCAGTACATTTTTTAGCAGGCTGGCCAGCAGCCCAGCTCCGTCCTGGCTCAGGCCGAGTTCAGGACCTACCCCCGCTGCGGCTCTGCATTTCAAGTGTATTAGGAGCCAGCTGGGCAGATAGCTCTGCTCAGTTCCGGCTCACACTGGGTCTGGAGCTCAGACGACCCCTTAGACAGGGGCTGCTGCCGCCCCATGCTGCTGCCTCTTTATCAGAGGCAGCAACACAGGGCGACAGGAAACTGCTTTTTAAACAGGCTCCCGCGGACCAGTTCCCACCTGGCATCTCGCGCTGCTGATACAGAGGCAGCAGCGTGGGGTAGCAAGGGGCTCCTCGGGAGTGGAGCTGGAGCTGGAGCGCACTGGCTGCCGGCACTGGACCCAGGGACTATAGAACAGTCGAGGAACTTATAAGAATTTCTGAGGTTACTCGACTATTCAATTAACTGATATTTAACATCCCTAATTCCCACCGCTTGCTCCTCCTGGGCATGGCCGATAAACCCACTGCACTGACACCTCTCTGCCCCTGGAAGTTGCCACATCCACTGGGCACAGCCCTCTGGGGGCATCTGGGGATGCGGGAGACTCACGCTTCTTCCAGGGAGTCCCCGATAGCAACAGGGAACCTGGGGTGAGGGGCCCTGTTCCCAGACAGAATGTGGGGGGAACCTGTCTCACCCCAATATGGTCTCTGTGTGGGAGTAGCTCTGGGAAGAGGTCGGATCAGGCCATAGTTTGGCGGTGGTGAGCTCCTGCGCACCTGGTTTGCTGACTATCAGCCCTGAGCCTGACCTTGGGAGCTGTCCCGTGTCAGCACTTTGTGATCAAGTACCCTAAGGCGAGTCGCCGGGCCCAATTAACCCCTGGGCTCTAGACAAAACCCCCTTAACTCTGCCCCAGCCAGTGTGCTAGTCAGGGAGCCGGCCACTGGCCCCACGAACCTGTCACTGCATTGATGGCAAAGCCTCTCATGTCATAAAAATATAACATAAGAACATGTCGGCCTCACCCCGGGGCTCCCCACGGGCCTTACACCCCAAGCGGCCGTCAGCACAATTTCCTAGTGGCACCTGGGTCCAGATGCCTGGGGAAGGCAGCAGGGCGCATGCTCAGATGCAGAAACTCAGGGTCCCCAAGCAACCCTGGAACTACAGCGGCTGCTGGGCGAGCACTGGCCCCAACGGAGTTCACCAGGAGAACTGTACATTGCCATGGAGCCTACATGGGGATTTAGGTCCCTCATCCCAGATTGATGACCTTGGCCTGGGGTTCGGGTACCTCCATTGCCACTGAGACCCTCAGCCCCCTGTCATGTGGCCGCCTGGTTTTGCTGAAACTGTGAAATCTCCGTGTCGCCTTCCTTTCCAAACGCTTCTCGGCAAACCCTTCCCACCCCACCAATAGGCACACACGTGGTCTTGTGCCGTGCCGCCCAGTGACACCCCAGGGTGTGACATGAGGGATGTTAAATAGCAGTTAACCGAATAGTCGAGTGACCTCACGAATTCTTAATGGCTACTCGACTCTTCTATAGTCCGCAGGGGCAGCCGCCACAGTGGGGGTAGGTCCCTGACCCAGCACGAGCCAGGCTTCTAAAATGTTTTCCTGGTGGAGGTGGGGGAGGGAGATGCGTAGTCATAGAATCATAGAATCATAGGACTGGAAGGGACCTCGAGAGGTCATCGAGTCCAGCCCCCCGCCCTCAAGGCAGGACCAAGCTCCGTCTACACCATCCCTGACAGATGTCTATCTAACCTGTTCTTAAATATCTCCAGAGAGGGAGATTCCACCACCTCCCTTGGCAATTTATTCCAATATTTGACCACCCTGACAGTTAGGAATTTTTTCCTAATGTCCAATCTAAACCTCCCCTGCTGCACTTTAAGCCCATTACTCCTTGTCCTGTCCTCAGAAACCAAGAGGAACAAATTTTCTCCTTCCTCTTTGTGACACCCTTTTAGATATTTGAAAACCGCTATCATGTCCCCCCTTAATCTTCTTTTTTCCAAACTAAACAAGCCCAGTTCATGAAGCCTGGCTTCATAGGTCACGTTCTCTAGACCTTTAATCATACTTGTCGCTCTTCTCTGTACCCTTTCCAATTTCTCCACATCTTTCTTGAAATGTGGCGCCCAGAACTGGACACAGTACTCCAGCTGAGGCCTAACGAGCGCAGAGTAGAGCGGCAGAATGACTTCACGAGTTTTGCTTACAACACACCTGTTGATACAACCTAGAATCATATTTGCTTTTTTTGCAACAGCATCACACTGTTGACTCATATTCAACTTGTGGTCCACTATGACCCCTAGATCCCTTTCCGCCATGCTCCTTCCTAGACCGTCGCTTCCCATCTTGTATGTATGGAACTGATTGTTCCTTCCTAAGTGGAGCACTTTGCATTTCTCTTTATTAAACCTCATCCTGTTTACCTCTATGTAGTCATCTATGACAGTAACCGATAAGCTTTTGCTTATCGGTTAATCGACTACACTATTACATCCCTATGTAGCACAGCAGAAATGTTCTTCATATAGTCTCGGAACATGGTGCCTCAGTTTCCCCTCCATGTTTCCCAAACGGGAGGAGGAAGGGGAATGAAGAAATTCTGGAGCGGGGGATGCAAGGCAACCCAACCCTCCCCCCATCAATCCATCCCCCAAGAAAGAGCCTGATCCATCTGGTACAAAAATTCTGAAAATACCATGTGCAATGTCGCTGTTTTCTGGTTTCCTGGCTCGGGCATCTGCGGGAACACTCAGCGGTGGGGAGAGGATGCAGAGTCCCGGGCAGACTTCAAAATGGCCACCTTAAAAGGGCGCCTTAAAAGGGCAAGGCCTGCTCTACTGTTAAAAGGGCAATGTTTTTTTTTTTGTTTTTTGTTTTTTTTACATCCCCCTGAGTACCAGCGCTGGTCCCGGAGATTAAAGGAGCCGCGACAGTTTTTTTTTTTTTCTTTTTTGCTCAACAAGTTTTGCTGCTATTTTTTTTCGGAGGGGGGGAGGAAGGAGGGTTTCTCAAGAATCAAAAAGGGGGTGTGATGCTGAAAAGTCTTGGAACCGCTGAGTCTATAGCATTAACAGATAAGCTTTTGCTTAATGGTTCATCGACTACATTATTACATCCCTATGTGGCACAACGGTAATACTCTTAATACACTCTCAGACCATGGCGTGTGCCTCAGTTTCCCCTCCATGTTACTCCACGACCAAGGCAGTGGGAGACAGGTGGGTGATCACTGCAGGAAGTGGAGGGTCCTACAGATCAGGTGTGACTGCAGTGTAGCGGCTTGGGCAGGAAGACTGTCCCTGGGCTCCTCCCTCCTTTGCAAGAAGCCTGCCAAAGGGATTAGAGAACAAAAAAGGGAGGGCGAGGCCAGGTGACCTGTTTGCCCCGGGGAAGAAGACCAAGCACGGGGAGGGGCAACTGGGCGTGACTAGGCTATTTTTTTGGGACTCAGCAGAGGGAGCCCAGGGCTGGGGAGGCCCCAAGCGGAACAGACCTGATTTCGGCGCTGACAAGACCTCTCCCCCCCCTTCTGTTTTCCCAGCCGGCCCAGTCACGCCAGGGCTGCCGAAGTGGGAGCCTGGCCCCTGGGAGGGGCGTGGGAGGCTCCCCCGGGGGTCCCGTCCAGGTGCCTTCCCGGCGGGGAGCTCGCGGCGCGAACAGGGCGCTGGACGCTCCGAGCTCAGACCCAGGGCGCTGCTGGCTCTGGGGAGAGGCAGCCCCGAGTTACAGCCCTGCCGGCTCCAGCCACAGCGGGCCCCGGAGCTCCGAGCCTGGGACTCTGCTTCACCCCGCGCCTGGACCCCGGCCCCCCACGGATGCGCCAGCGCCCACCTCACCCCGCCCCGCCGGGGAGCTGCCCCAGGCGGGAACTCGCAGCCAGCTCCGCCGGGAGCAGCCCGGGGCCAACCCCTCCCCCTGCAGCCCGGGGGCACCGGGGCGCCGCTCCCGGGGGGTCTCTCTTACCTGCCCCCCAAGCGCTGCCCGCCCTGGGGCAGGGGCTGGGCCGGGCCGGGCTGGGGGCGCTGCCCAGGGAGAGGCTCCTGGGGAGGGAGCAGCGGGACTGGCCCGGCCGGAGATTCCCCCTCCCGGCTGCAGCCCGGGCTCCGGGGCCCCGCAGCAGCCCCCGCCGGGGCTCGGGGATCCGGCCCGGAGCCTGGCCCCAGAGTCCCCGCGAGCAGCGGCGGCGAGTCGCTTCCTGCGGCCGGGCCGGAGCCAGCGATCGCTCCCCCCGCGCCTGCTGCTGCTGCTGCTGCTGGGTCCTAGCGAGACACCCGCCATCCGCGCTGCGCTGCGCCCCTGGGCCTGGCTCTGCCCCGCTCACAGACCCCTCGGGAGCAGCCAGCCCGGGGGGATGTTTGGTGGCCTCAGAATGGGGCAGCCCTGCCCGCTGGAGGCCTCTCTGACAGGAGTTTCTCACACACTGAGTCACCTTTAGGAGACTCCAGGGGGATGTAGGGTTGCCAGAGGCTTTCACCAAAAATCCTGACCATGGCAGGAAAAACACTTGAGAAAAAAAAACCCGAACAAACCCAGAAGGAGACAAAAGTTAAACTAAACAAAACAAAACGAAAGAGCGGGAGAACAAAGAAAAGGTCGCTACCCCTTTAAGCGTCCCTGCAAATCCGGGCTCTTCACTTCCCTCCCCCATCCCATGCCAGAGTCAGTAGGGGAAAATTGTCCCACAGAAGGCAGAGAGAAAAAAAAAATACCGGACAATTTACATGTCCAGTATATTCTGTTTTTTTTTAACGGGACAGGGGCCAGAAATAACCGACTGTCCGGGCAAAAACTGGACACCTGGCAATCCTAGAGGAACTTCCTTTTCTTACCAGTTCTGTCCATCACAACGCCCCTTGGGAGGGAATCAGAGCTAGGGAGGCAATAAAACTGAACCTGTAAGAACTTGTGGGGTGGAGCGCAGGGGACTCAGGGCAGGGGGTTGGGCTGTGGGGAGGGGGGTGTGGCAGCAGTCAGGTTAGGGGTTGGGGTGATGGGAGATGTAGGAGTCAGCAGAGTGTGTGAGGGGCTCCGGGCAGGGGATTAGGGTTGGGGGGGTGCAAGAGTCAGGGCAGGGGCCTTGGTGTGGGAAAGAGACTGAGGGGCGGCTCTAGGGCTGTGTGAACTTACCTGGCCAGGACTGGGCTGCTGCAGCCGGGCACCCGTGGTTGGATGGGGGCCGAACCAGGATGTTCTCTGGCGGATTCTCCCTCCTGTCCAAACCCTGCTGCGGCAGGAGAGGGGGCTAGAGGGGAGCCAGACTGCTGTGTCTCCACTGGGATTGGGGCCAGGTTGCCACAATCGGACAGCGGCTGACTCCTTCCTCCACCCCCGCAACCAGGGGCAGATGAGAGTTTTGCGGGACCCAGGGCAGCACAATTTCACAGTGCCCCCCTTTGGAGAAAAAATAAAAAAAAAGGCGTCGCCCCTGTGCCCACTTTCCCAGTAGCCCCTCTGATCATGTGAGCTACCCCTCCTCATCCCCCTCCTAACACCTCCCTCTACACACCTGCCCTGCCTCTCTCCTCTGGTGGTGGTCCCTCCCCGGCAGGTGTCTGCCCTTCTGCTTCACCCCCAGAATCCACTGGCACCTGCACCCTCCTGGTGCCTCCCCCTTCCCTCACTGCCCCTGCCCCCTTTTTCCTTGATGCCCACCCCCTCACCACCCTCTGCCCCGTTCCACTCATATGCCTATGCCCTCACACGACTTGCTCCATCCCCGCCTTCCTCATGCCCACCCCTTCCTTCAAGCCTTCTCCCAGCACCTCTCCCCATCCCCCAATGCCCTTCCCCTCTCCTCTCCCAGCATCATCCCGTCCCCCGTCTCAGTGACACCGCCCCTCCTGCCCTTTTCCTCATTGTCTCCACTTGTCGTCCCCCCTCACCCCGGCATGTGTGTCTCCTCCACCCTGTCTCTTGGTGCCTTCCCCTTTCTTCTTCTGACCTGCCTCCCTCCCATCAGCACAAGCCCCTTCCTCCTTCCCCTCCCTTCTCTTCTGCCTTCCAGTTTGCAGGACTGGAGTCTGCTGTGATCGGGCCCCAGAAGTCCCTGCAGCCTGGGCTCCAGACCACGTGCCGGACCTGGAGCTGAGCCGTTTGGTGTTCGCAGCCCCTGCCCATCACGACACAACCGCCCCGCCTCTAGCCAGGCTCTGCTCCCCCACACCCCGCTCGGCGCGTCTCCTTCCTCCTCCAGAACCCACCCCACCACTGCTGCTCCCAGCTTCCGAATTCATCACATACCACACTCTCAGGCTGCGTTGCAGTTCAGAGTTCAGCCTGGGTGAGGGGAAACTGGTACAAAATTCAGGGGGCAGATCCAGAGCTCTGTCCCCCCGAACCCCCCATTAGGGGCGGCACGTCCATATAGGTGAACTAGGCGGTCACCTAGGGTGCCAAGTTAAATGGGGCGCTAAATGGTGGAGCAATATCTTTGAGGGGTTTGGAGCTGGGGGTGCCGATTGCATGGTTTGGCTAGGGCGCCAGTTGCTGGCAGCTAGTCTAGGGCCGCCCCTGCCCCCAGTTCCACTTCCTGACGGAAGCACTTAGGGGGTCTCTCTCCAGTGTGGCTTGCCTGATTTTTAAGAAGGCCAATCGGTTTCATTTTTTCCCACAGACCCAACATGTGAACAGCATCTCTCCTGTGTGGATTGCCTGTTTAATATGGTCTGACCTATCTATGAAACTTTTCCTGCAGTCCACGCACTTACAGGGGCTTGTCTCCTGTGTGGATTGCCTGATATTTAATAAGGTCTGACCTCCACATGAAATGTTTTTCACAGTCCAGAAATGTACAGGGCCTCTCTCCTTGGTGGACGCATAGATGTTTAAGAAGGGCTGACCTCTCTATGAAACTCTCCCCACATTTCAAGCGCTTATTTGCCCCATGTGGATGGCCTGATGTCTAACAAGGTCTGACCTACGAATGAAACTTTTCCCGCAGTCCACACACTTATGGGGTCTGCCCCCGGTGTGAATTGCCTGATGTCTAACCAGGACTGACCTCCACCTGAAACTTTTTCCACAGTTTAAGCACTTATGAGTTCTCTCTACAGTGTGGTTTGCCTGATGCGAAAGAAGGTCTGATACATTTCCAAATCTTTTCCCACAGTCCATGCACTTGTGGGGTCTCGACCCTGTGTAGATGGCCTGATGTTTAACAAGGTCTGACCTCCGTATGAAACTTTTCCCACACTCCAAACACTCGTGGGGACTGTCTCCCGTGTGGATGGCCTGATGGTTAATAAGGTAAGACCTCTGCATGAAACCTTTCCCACAATATAAGCACTTATGGGGTCGCTCTTCTTTGTGAACGGCCTGATGTTTCACAAGGTCGTACCTTTCTTTGAAACTTTTCCCGCAGTCCAGGCACTTATGGGGTCTCTGCCCCGTGTGGATCTTCTGATGGGCGACAACGGCCGTTTCGTCTTCGAAACTCTTCCCGCAGTCTGAGCACTTCTGTCGTTGCTCTTCTGTGTGGGGGAGCTGATGTTTGTTGACCTCTGACTGATCCCTGAAACTTTCCCTGCAGTCCACGGACACAGGTGGTCGCTCTTCTCTGTCCGTGGCCTCGGGCACGATGGACATTGACTTCCAAATGAAACAGTTCCAGCACTTGAGGCATCTGTCGGGATCCTCTCCTGCGTGGCTTCTCCCCGAGCTATCGAGCTCTGAGTGATTACTGATGATTTTCGCAGGGGCCAAGCATCGAAGGGGTTTCTCTCCAGAATGGATTGTCTGGTGTGTGACAAGGTGGGATCTCTCACTGAAGCCTTTCCCACAGTGGAGGCAGTAATAGTGCTTCTCTCCCTTTAGATTTATGTCCTGGGATGGGGGAACCTCGTCTCCTGCCCCACATGGAACAGATTCATCCTCTTTCTTCACTGGGTGGCTTCCCAGCAGCCTCTCCGGCTTCGGCCAGTTTCCCCAGGCTTCTCCTTGTTCCAAGCACTGGGAAAAATTCCCTTCAGCTCTTCCCACAAAGGTCGCCTGCGGTTCTGTCTTCCCAGGAACGTCCTCATATTGAGTCTCTTCCACCTTTACACGCACTACGTCAACTTCCTGATTGGGATCCTCTTCCTCCTTGACACTCACGGTTTCATCACCTGCTGGGAGAGAGAGACAATCCAGGCTGGAGTCATTGAGCTGGGAAGAAAGAGGAACAGAATCAAGGGAAAACCCAACACACTGGAGTTGTACAGACCCAGCATTTGGCTTGTCCCTCCGCTTCCCACACAACCACTCACAGGGAAGGGAACTCCCTGTCCTGCAGCTTCGAGTGACACCTGCTGATGACAGCTCTGCCCTGCCCTGCAAGACTGTAGGAAGAACAGAGGACTCTCTCACACCACAACTTTTCCCTTCATTCACCAGCGGATTTCTGTGTCACCTGTGCGGGTGCCTCTCGGGATCTCTCCTTCCTCCCCGGCCTGGAGGTCAGGCACCCAGGGCTCTTCCCCTCGTTCCAGCCGGGTGATCAGCTCAGGTTTGGGAACAGGAAACCCTGCGCAGGGAGTGAAATCAGAGCAGATCAGGACTCATAGAGGGTGGAGAGAGCGTCTGTTCCAAGTGACATTAGAATCATTGAACCATAGAGCTGTAAGAAACTTCAGGAGGTCATCAATTCCAGCCCCCTGCCCACAGCAGGACCAATCCCAACTAAATTAACCCAGCCAGGGCTTTGTCAAGCCAAAACTTAAAAACCTCTAGGGATGGAGATTCCACCACTTTGCTACGAAACCCATCCCAGTGCTTCACCACCCTTCTAGGGAAATAGTTCTTTCTAATATACAACCTAGACCTCCCCCAGTATAACTTGAGACCACTGCTCCTTGTTCTGCCATCCGTCACCACTGTGAAAAGCGTTTCTCCAGCCTCTTTGGAACCTCCCTTCAGGAAGTTGAAGGCTGCTATCAAATCCCCCCTCACACTTCTCTTCTGCAGACTAAACAAACCCAAATCCCTCTGTCTCTCCTCATAGGTTCTCCAGCCCCCTAATCATTTTGGTTGCCCTCCGCTGGACCCTCTTCAGTGCGTCCACATCCTTCCTGTAGCTGGGGGCCCAGAACTAGACACAATATTCCAGATGTGGCCTCACCAGAGCTGAATAAAGAGGAATAATCACATCTCTGGATCTGCTGGCAATGCTCCTCTTAATGCAACCTAACATGCCAGTAGGCTTCTTGGCTACAAGAGCACACTGTTGACTCATATGCAGCTTCTCGTCCACTGTAATCCCCAGGTCCTTTTCTGCAGAACTGTTACTAAGCCATTCGATCTCCAGCCTGTAACAATGCTTGGGATTCTTCCGTCCCAAGTGCAGAATTCTGCACTTGTCCTTGTTGAACCTCAGCAGATTTCTTTTGGCCCAATCCTCCAATTTGTCTAGGTCATTCTGGACCCTATCCCTGCCCTCCAGCGTATCTACCTCTCCTCCAGCTTAGTGTCATCTGCAAACTTGCTGAGGGTGCAATCCATCCCCTCATCCAGGTCATTAATAAAGATATTGAACAAAACTGGTCCTAGAACCAGCACGCTAGAAATCGACTGCCAACTGAGCTGTTGATCACTACCTGCTGTGCCCGACTTTCTAGCCAGATTTTATCCATCTTACCCTCCATTTATCCAATCCATATTCCCTTAACTTGCTGGCAAGAATATTGTGGGAGACTGTATCAACAGCTTTGCTAAAGTCAAATTATATCACATCCACTGACTTTCCCATATCTACAGAGCCAGTTACCTCATCATAGAAGCGAATAAGTTTGGTCAGGCATGACTTGCCCTTTGTGAATCCATGCTGACTATTCTGGATCACTTTCCCCTCCTCCGTGAGTGGAACCTGTCCCTGGGCTCTGCTGGGGAATGTGTAATCCAAGAAGATGGGAACATGGTCACTGAGCCCCTGGAGAGAGGCAGACGTGTGGGGAGGTGAGAGGAATTGTGACGCCCTCCCCAGGAGTTCCCAGGATCTGGGCAGTCTGGGGCCCTTGCTGACACATAATACAGACAGGAGGATACATGGCCCCTCCGCCTTGAAATCTAGAGGGGCCGGGTGGGGATGATTTAGCACGACCATTAGGGTTTGACACCCTGGTCTCACTGCACAGGGTGCGGAGATGCAAGTCGCTCTCCCCCGGCAGCTGTGCCCATGGAACCCATTCCTGTCCAGGCCACCTGAGCAGGGAAGAACCTGTCCCGTGTCGGACATGCAGACCCCACGGCTCCTAATCCCCGAGGGGCCAGGACGCCCTTACCCAGCGAGGTCACCGCCTCGTAGTTCTCCTGCATGACGTCCCTGTAGAGGGCTCTCTGAGCGGGGCCCAGCAGCGCCCCCTGCCCCGGGGTGAAATACACAGCCACCTCCTCGAAGGTCACCCGCATCTGCAACAACAAGAGTCCCTCACCCACTGCCTGCGGCCCCAGCCACCATCCTGCTACTCATGGGGGAAGAGGCTGAAAAAAGCAAAATCCTACCCACCCCATGCTCAGAGGAGCCAGAAGGCTGAAGGAGGTGGGAGAAGGGGAGAGCTCCTTATACCCCCAGCAGACAGAGCAGGGCAGGGCAGGGCAGGGCCTTCTAATTCCCCACACACCTGCCAGCCTTGGGCTGAGACGGGAAGCCGAGCTGAGCTGGGGACAGGAATCCCGACAGCTTCCCTTTCACAGCCTGTAGTTCACAGCCGCCTCTGGCCAGGGGGGAAAGGCTCTGCCACTGGGAGTCTGGAAAATGTTCCCAGTTCTGCCCAGGGTGGTTGTGTCCTGTTTGAGAGAATAGGAACGTCCCCTCCTTCCCGGCTGCCAACGGGCCTGCTCAGGAAAGTCAGCTGGTTTACCCCACCCTGTCTCCACCCCGCCTCTCCCTCCCTCCGCCCAGCAGCTCCCTGAACCCCCCTACCTGAGCTGACTCCATCCCGGCCATTTCTCGGTCCTGGCTTGAGAGGACGGGCTGATCTGGAGTAAAATCTGGATGTAAGTCTTAGGATTCTTCAGCCTGTCGGGGTGAGAGGGGGGATCGGGGAGGTTACAGAAGAGGCTTGTCACAGCCTGATTCCTCCTCTCCCGCCGGGCTCTTTAGACCCTCCCAGGAACAGCATCTCTGAGCCAAACAGCAGTAAAAGAGCAGAATCAATGGAGTTACGTGGGGGACTGCCCCACATGCTGTTGGATCCCTTTCCACCTCTCCCCCTCCCGTGACACACACACCTTAGCAAAAAACAGACCTTTGGTGGTAGCAGCTACTGACTGAGCCTTCCTGTCCTGTCCCAAGGACAAGCAGGCAGAAGCTGATCCCATTCACACGCCTCCGCTGCCAGAACCAGCCGAGACTCTGGTTTGACACCGCTTTGGTTGAGATCTGAAGCCTGCCTGGAAATCAAAGCAGGGTCCCAGGCTGCCCCCGACACTCAAGAGACAGGCTAAAATCACAGGTGGGCCTTTTTTAAACCAAATAAGAAGCTGGAAGCGGAGTGACCCCTCAACTTCTACCCCACGGGGAAGAGGTCTAGGTTGGATATTAGGAAAAAACTATTTCACTAACAGTGTGGCGAAGCCCTGGGTTGGGTTCCCTAGGGAGGGGGTGGAATCTCCATCCCTAGAGGTTTTTAAGTCCTGGCTTGACAATAGGGTGACCAGGTGTTCGGTATTCACCCAGAGAGTCCGATATTTTTGCTTCTTGTCCGGTCAAAAAAGTCAGAGAATACCGGAAACATGAGATGTCCAGAATTCTCTGAATTATTCCCCGGCCAGGAGGCGAAAATGCCGGACACCTGGCAACCCTGCACACACTCAGCACCCCCACTTCCCACGCTCTCCTCTGGCCCCCAACATCTGCAGCCCCCCCAACTCTGGCACCCATGTTTACCTGGTTCCCCAAGGCTGCCAGCACAAAATGGCTGCTGACCAAAAAACCTAGGGGAAACAATGCTTCCCCTGGGTCTTAGTGCTCACCGCTCCCCTGTTTCTATCCCTGCACTCACTCTTAAAGGGGACATCCTGTTTTAATGCTGTTTTATTTTCATTTTCATTTGTTTTGACTTAATAAGTCCTTGGAGTCTTTTTTTTCTCAATAACTTTGGTCTCCCCACTGTTTTTTCCCCTTCAACAGAATTTTTTCCTGTTTTTTTGGGAGGGGCGGGGTGCTAGGTATTTTTGTTTCAATCATCTGGCAACCCTACTTGACAAAGCCTTGGCTGGTTTATTTAGTTGGGATTGGCCCTGCCTCCTGAGGTCTCTTCCAGTCCTAGGATTCTATGAGAGCTGCCCTTATTTCTCGCTCCATCCTTTCTCCCATCTCTCCGTCCCCTGGCTCTTCCTGTGGTTTCAGGGTTTTCTCTTACATTCCCTGACAGCAATGCCCTGCCTGGGACAGTGGTTGAGGCTTGAGAAGTCAGGGGTGGTGGGGGTGCTGGCCAGGCTGGGGACACTGCCCAGGGAAAGGCTCCTGAGAAGTAGCGGGAATGTTCCCGCTTTACAATATGTAACTATCCCGCGTGCTGCCAGGGCTCTGGGATTTTGCAGGCAGCCGGGATCCCCACTAGGGCTGTACTAGGGTAGTCACTTGAGCAAGAAGCAAAAGCTTATTGGTTAGTGCTACAGACCAGCGTTTCTCAGCCAGTGGTACGAGTTCCCGTAGGGGTACTCGAGAGAAGTCTGGGGGAAGAGGGATACATCAACACAACTGAAATTTGGAGAAAACATAGTTTTCCAGCCCTTTATCTTTTTTGTACTTTTTACACCAAAAAATTTCATCGCCTGCCCGGCTATGATTAAATTGTTTAAACAAATGTGTTGCAATGGAAGAAAAAAATTGTGTGTGTCTGAAAACTGTAGGTACTGGTATATATATGGGGCAATTTACAAAAAAATGTTGAGAAACATTGTTATGGACTACACGCATTTCCCTCCCTTCCCCATTCTTGCCAGTACATTTTTTAGCAGGCTGGCCAGCAGCCGAGCTCCATCCTGGCTCAGACCGGGTTCAGGACCTACCCCCGCTGCGGCTCTGCATTTCAAGTGTATTGGGAGCCAGCTGGGCAGATAGCTCTGCTCAGTTCCGGCTCACACTGGGTCTGGAGCTCAGACTTCCCCTTAGACAGGGGCTGCTGCCACCCCATGCTGCTGCCTCTTTATCAGAGGCAGCAGCACAGGGCGACAGGAAGCTGGTTTTTAAACAGGCTCCCGTCGCAGACCAGTGCCCACCTGGCATCTCGCGCTGCTGATACAGAAGCAGCAGCGTGGGGCGGCAAGGGGCTCCTCGGGAGTGGAGCTGGAGCGCACTGGCTGCCGGCACTGGACCCGGGGATTATAGAACAGTTGAGGAACTTATAAGAATTTCTGAGGTTACTCGACTATTCAATTAACTGATATTTAACATCCCTAATTCCCACCGCTTGCTCCTCCTGGTCACGGCCAATAAACCCACTGCACTGACACCTCCCTGCCCCTGGAATTTGCCACATCCACTGGGCATGGCCCTCTGGGGGCATCACCCTCTGGGGGCATCACCCACCAAATCAACAGGTGAGACAGGTGACAACCAGATCCCAGGGAAGGAGGAAACTCACGCTTCTTCCAGGGAGTCCCCGATAGCAACAGGGAATCTGGGGTGAGGGGCCCTGTTCCCAGACAGAACGTGGGGGGAACCTGTCTCACCCCAATACGGTCTGTGTGGGAGTAGCTCTGGGAAGAGGTCGGATCAGGCTGCGGTTTGGCGGCAGTGCACTCCTTGTCTGTGCACCAGGTTTGCTGACTATCAGCCTTGGGCCTGACTTTGGAGCTGTCCTGTGTCAGCACTTTGCCACCAAATACCTGAAGGCGAGTCACCAGGCCCGATTAACCCCTGGGCTCTAGACAAAACCCCCTTAACTCTGCCCCAGCCAGTGTGCTAGTCAAGGGAGCCGGCCCAGCCACTGGCCCCACGAACCTGTCACTGCATTGATAGCAAAGCCTCTCATGTCAAAAGAACATAAGAACATGTTGGCCTCACCCCGGGGCTCCCCACGGGCCTTACACCCCAAGCACAATTTCCTAGTGGCACTTGGGTCCAGCTGCCTGGGGAAGGCAGCAGGGCGCATGTTCAGATGCAGAAACTCAGGGTCCCCAAGGAACCCTGGAACTACAGCGGCTGCTGGGCGAGCACTGGCCCCAACGGAGATCTGTACATCGTTATGGAGCCTATACGGGGATTTAGGTCCCTCATCCCAGATTGATGACCTTGGCCTGGGGTTCAGGTACCTCCGTTGCCACCGAGAACCGAGCCCAATCTCTGTGATGTGGAGATTAAAGGAGCCGCGACTGTCTTTTGGCCCACATCAGTTCTTTTTTTTTTTGCTCAACAAGTTTTGCTGCTATTTTTTGGGGGGCAGGAGGGAGGATTTCTCAAAAATAAAAAATGGGGCGTGATGCTGAAAAGTCCGGGAACCACTGAATCTATAGCATTAACAGATGAGCTTTTGCTTAGTGGTTAATCGACTACACTGTTACATCACCATGTGGCACAGCGGGAATGTTCTTAATATATTCTCAGAACATAGCATGTGCCTCAGTTTCCCCTCCATGTTACTCCAGGACCAAGGCCAGGGGTGTCCAAAACTTTTTTCAAAGAGGGCCAGATTTGATGAAGTGAACATGCGTGAGGGCCGACCATTTTGCCTGACATTCTTTGAACCATTAAAATTAAATGCAAATTAACTATTTTATGCAAAGTTTATTGCAAACAGCATACTTTTCATTTCGTCACATGGATGACAAATCTAAACAGGTGTTAAATCACTCTGCCTTTCATATCTGAAGGCCAGATGAAAAAAAATCCAAGAAGCTGAAATATATGTCAGGAACATTACATATTATTGGTAGTAAAGGTTGTCTGTCAACTTTTAAGTTCAAAAAATATGAACAGGAACATAACACCAAGTATACATGTTGTGTCAAATATATTTATAACTGATTTAGACCAACTGACATTAACTGAGATTTTACAATGTATTCATCTCAATACATATGGATTCGTTGGGGGCCATAAAAGATAGATATTGCCAAATTACCTGTGGGGCCGTATTAAACCGGAACACGGGCCGCAATTGGCCCGCGGGCTGGACTTTGGACATGCCTGACCAAGGCGGTGGGAGACAGGTGGGTGATCACTGCAGGATCAGAGGATCCTACAGAGCAGGTGTGACTGCAGCATAGCGGCTTGGGAATGAAGATGGGCCCATGGTCCCCTCCCTCCTTTGCAAGGCGCCTGCCCAAGGGGTTGGGGAACAAAAAAGGGAGGGGGAGGTCAGGTGACCTGCTTGCCAGGGGGAAGAAGACCAAGCAGGGGGAGAGACAAGTGGGCGTGACTGGGATTTTTTTGGGGACTCAGCAGGGGGAGCCCAGGGCTGGGAGGCCCCAAGCGGGACGGGGCAGAATGCGCCTGACTTTGGTGGTGACAAGATCTGTTCTGTGCTTCGTCCCCGGCCTCTCCCCCCCCCCTTCTGTTTTCCCAGCCGGCCCAGTCACGCCAGGGCTGCCGAGGTGGGAGCCTGGCCCCTGGGAGGGGCGTGGGAGGCTCCCCCGGGGGGTCCCGTCCAGGTGCCTTCCCGGCGGGGAGCTCGCGGCGTGAACAGGGCGCTGGACGCTCCGAGCTCAGAGCCAGGGCGCTGCTGGCTCTGGGGAGAGGCAGCCCCGAGTTACAGCCCTGCCGGCTCCAGCCACAGCGGGCCCGGGGCTCCGAGCCTGGGACTCTGCTTCACCCCGCGCCTTGGCCGCAGGGCCTGGACCCCGGCCCCCCACGGATGCGCCAGCGCCCACCTCACCCCGCCCCGCTGGGGAGCTGCCCCGGGCGGGGACTCGCAGCCAGCTCCGCCGGGAGCAGCCCGGGGCCAACCCCTCCCCCTGCAGCCCGGGGGCACCGGGGCGCCGCTCCCGGGGGGTCTCTCTTACCTGCCCCCCAAGCGCTGCCCGCCCTGGGGCAGGGGCTGGGCCGGGGGCGCTGCCCGGGGAGAGGCTCCTGGGGAGGGAGCAGCGGGACTGGCCCGGCCGGAGATTCCCCCTCCCGGCTGCAGCCCGGGCTCCGGGGCCCCGCAGCAGCTCCCGCCGGGGCTCGGGGATCCGGCCCGGAGCCTGGCCCCAGAGTCCCCGCGAGCAGCGGCGGCGAGTCGCTTCCTGCGGCCGGGCCGGAGCCAGCGATCGCTCCCCCCGCGCCTGCTGCTGCTGCTGCTGCTGGGTCCTAGCGAGACACCCGCCATCCGCGCTGCGCTGCGCCCCTGGGCCTGGCTCTGCCCCGCTCACAGACCCCTCGGGAGCAGCCAGCCCGGGGGGATGTTTGGTGGCCGCAGAGTGGGGCAGCCCTGCCCGCTGGGGGCCTCTCGGACAGGAGTTTCTCGCACACTGAGTCACCTTTAGGAGAATCCAGGGGGATGTAGGGTTGCCAAATGCTTTCACCAATAATCCTGAACATGGCAGAAAAAACACTTAGTTGAGAAAAAGAAAACCCCCAAGGAGACAAAACTTGAGCAAACCAACCAAACAAACAAAAAAAAAAAGCTGGAGAACAAAAAAAAGGTAGCTACCCCTTTAAGAGTCTCTGCAAATCCCCAACCTTTTTGCTTCCTTTTCCCCGCCCCCCACCAGACACCTTGGAGAGAAACAGAAAATACCAGACAATTTACATGTCCAGGATTTTTCTGGATTTTTTTTTAAACCAGACGGGGGCCAGTAATAATGGACCGTCTGGGCAAAAACTGGACACCTGGCAATCCTAAAATAACTTCCTTTTCTTACGGGTTCTGTCCCATCACAAGCTCCCTTGGGAGGGAGTCAGAGCAGAGGAAGCAACACAACCCAACCTTTAAGAACTTGTGGGGTGGAGCGCAAGGGACTCAAGGCAGGGGGTTGGGATGCGGGGGAGGGGGTGGGGGGTGGCAGGAGTCAGGGCAGGGGCTGGGGCAATGGGAGATTTACGAGTCAGCGTGGGAGTGTCAGGGCAGGGGATTAGGGCTGGGGGGCGCAGGAGTTAGGGCAGGGGCCTTGGTGTGGGAAAGAGACTGAGGGGTGGCTCTAGGGCTGTGTGAACTTACCTGGCCAGGACTGGGCTGCTGCAGCCGTGCACCCGTGGTTGGATGAGGGCCAAACCAGGATGTTCTCTGCCTGATTCTCCCTCCTATCCAACCTCTGCTGTGGCAGGAGAGGGGGCCAGAGGGAAGCCAGACTGCGGGGTCTACACTGGGATCGGGGCCAGGTCACCACAACCAGACAGTGGCTGACTCCTCCTTCCACTCTCCCGCCCTCCCCATGCAACCATCACGGGTATTTTTGGTTCAACCATCTGGCAACCCTACAGAAGCAAGGGGTAGCTTGGGTCACCCAGGCTCACTATGGGCACGTCCACCTCTCTAACTCTGATTGTCCATGCAGCGGAAAAAGTTCCAGCCTAGGTCTTTTGAAAGAGGCAAGAGTTTTGAAAGATGTGTGCATCATGTGCTTTTCCCAAGCATCTAAATAAAAACAGCCATCTTGAGTCAGACCAAAGGTTCATCCACCTCAGTATCCTGTCTGCTGATAATGGCCAATACCAGATGCCCCAGAGGGAGGGAACACAACAGGTAAACATCAGGTGATCCCTCTCCTGTCATCCATTTCCAGAGAAACAGAGGCTAGGGACACCATTCCTACCCATCCTGGCTAATAGTCATTGATGGACCTAACCTCCATGAATCTATCAAGCTCTTTTTTGAACCCTGTTAAAGTTCTAGGGAGTGTCTAGACTACATTTCTCTTTTGAAAGAGGAATGCAAATGAGGGAAATAAAAAATGCAAATGAAGTACAGATTTAAAAATCTCACGTTTTATTTACATAACTGCGTCTGATCGCTTTTTCGAAAAAGTTTTTTTTGAAAAAAAAAAGCAGTCTAGACACGGTTCTTTCAGGGGGTGGAAAAAACCCTTTTTTAAAAGAACCCTGTAACCTCATTTTTCAGGAATAAGAGTTCTTTGGAAAAAGGGTTTTTTCCCCCCGAAAGAACCACATCTAGACCGCTTTTTTTTTTTTTTTTTTCAGTAAAACCTTTTTCAAAAAAGCAATCAGACATGATTATACAAATGAAGTGCGAGGTTTGTATATCTGCATTTCATCTGCATTTTCGATTTCCCTCATTTGCATTCCTCTTTTGAAAGAGGAATGTAGTCTAGACGCACCCTTAGTCTTCACCACATCCTCTGGCAAGGAGTTCCACAGGTTGATAGTGCACTGCATGAAAAAACACTTCCTTTTGTTTGTTTTAAACATGCTGCTTATTCATTTCATTTGGTGACCCCCCAGTTCTTATATTATGGGAACAAGTAAATAACTTTTCCTTAGTCACTTTTTCCACACTAGTCATGATTTTATAGCCCTCTATCACACCCCATCTTTGTCTCCTCTTTTCTAAGATGACATGATAAAACACTGCACTACTGGGACACAGGCCTTAGTCTCACCCTATTGCCATTAAAACACCACATTTTGCTGCCCCTGCTCTGCCCATTTTAGTATCTGTGTAATTCTGGCTCCATAAGGGAGAAAATGTTCACACCCTAAAGGCTTTTCAGCAGGGCCCACCCAGAGCAGTGTGAAAATATCTGGGAATGAGACAATCCAGCCCCAAGGGAGGAAATCAGGTTGGCTCCCAGTCTCCTGTTAATATTTCCTTTTGACCTGTGAATTAACAAAATTCTAGGCAGCAATAAGATATAGGTAAAGAGCGACTAAAACAATTGCTACCTTCTGGGGCTGGCAGGTGATTAAAAAATGAACGGTAATGTATGAGGCTGTTAAACAATAATCGAATACCATTTATTTAAATATTTTGGGATGTTCTATGCATTTTCAAAAATACTGATTTCAACTCCAACGCAGAATTCAAAGTACAATGATCGCTTTATATTTCTCTTTTACTAGTCTATTTAACTGGCATTGTTCAGGTTCTGGAGGGGGGGCACAGGGCAGGGTCCTGGGGGTGCAGGCTTCAATGCCGGGGGGATGAGAAGGGGCTCTCACACTTGTCTGGACTCTCAGATAGAATCATACAATACTAGAACTGGCATCTTCTGCCCTCAATGGCAGGACCATGCACCATCTAGATCAGTGTTTCTCAACTTTTTTTTTTTTTTTTTTAAATAAAGTACCCCTTTAAAAAAAAAAAAAGGTGTAAGTACTCCCAATACCTACTGTTTTCAGACACACAACTTTTTTTCTACCACTGCAACACATTTGTTTAAACAACTTAATCGTAGCCGGGCAGGCAATGAAATTTGTGGGTGTAAAAAGTATAAAAATAATAAAGCGCTGTAAAACTTAAAACAAAAATTCAGTTTTCTCCAAATTTCACTTGTGTTGACGTACCCCCTAGACTTCTCTTGAGTACCCCAATGGTACTCGTCCCACTGGTTGAGAAACACGGATCTAGTTCATCCCTGAGAGATGTTTATCTAACCTGCTCTCAAATATCTCCAGTGATGGAAATGCCACAACCTTCCCAGGTAATTTATTCCAGTTTTTCACCACCCTGGCAGGTAGGAAGTTTTTCCTAATGTCCAACCTAAACCTTCCTTGGTGCAATTTAAGCCCATTGCTTCTTGTCCCATCCTCAGAGGTCAAGAAGAACACTTTTTCTGCCTCTTCCTTGTAGCACCCTTTTAGATACTTGAAAACTGTGTTCACATCCACGCTCAGTCTTCTCTTTCCCAAACTAAAAAAACCAAGTATTTCAACCTTCCCCCCAGGTCATGTTTTCTAGACCTTCCATCATTTTTGTTGCTCTTCTTTGGACCTTATCCAAATCTTTCTTGAAATGTGGTGCCCAGAACTGGACACAATACTCCAACTGAGGCCTAATCAGCGCACAGTAGAGCGGAAGAATGATTTCTCGTGTCTTGCTTACCACACTCCTGTTATTGCATCCCAGAATCACATTAGCTGTTTTGCGACAGTGTCACACTGTTGATTTATATTTAGCTTGTGGTCCACTCTGACGCCTAGATCCCTTTCTGCAGTACTCCTTCCTAGGCAGTCCCTTCCCATTCTGTATGTGTGAAATGGATTGTTCCTTCCTAAGTGGAACATTTTGCATTTATCCTTGTTAAACTTCATCCTATTTACCTCAGACCATTTCTCTAGTTTGTCCAGATCAGTTTGAATTATGATTCTCTCTTCTAAAGCACTTGCCACCCCTCCCAGCTTGGTATCATCTGCAAACTTAGTAAGTGTCCTCTCTATGCCATCATCTAAATTGTTGATGAAAATATTGAGCAGAACTGGTGCCAAAACAGACCCCTGTGGAACCCCACTTGTTATGCCCTTCCAGTATGACCATGAATCGTTAATAACTATAGTCTGAGAATGGTTATCCTGCCAGTTATGTACCCACCTTATAACAGCCTCACTTTTCCCACAGTCCAACCACAGATGGGATTTCCCTTCTGGATGGATTCCTGATGCTTAGGATAACTTGACCTCCAAATCAAACTTCCGTCACACTCCGATCACTCATGGGGTCTCCCTCCTCTGTGGAGTGCCTGATGTTTACAAAACTCTGACTTCAAAATGAAACTTGGTGCACAGATTAAGCACTGATGAGGACTCCTCTGTGTGGATGGCCTGACGACCAAGAAGCTACATGAAACTTACCCAGTTGGCGCTCTTATGGGATCTTTCTCCTGTGTAGATTTTCTGATATGAAACCAGGGCTAACATCCATATGACATTTTTTTCCACTGTAAAAGCACTTTTGAGGTGTCACTCCTGTGTGCATTGCCTGTTGTTTAAGAACATCAGATCTCTATGTGAAAGATTTTCCATGGCTTAACACTCATCGTTTCTGTCTCGTGTGTGTATTAACTGATGGTTAAGGAGATCTGACCGCCGTATGAAACTTTTCCCACACTCTAAGCAATGATGGGGTCTCTCCCCAGTATGGATTTTCTGATGTACAACAAGGTCTGACTTCCTAACGAAACTTTTCCCACAGTCTAAGCACTTGTGGGGTCTTTGCCCTGTGTGGACTGCCACATGCTGATTGAGGTGAGACCTCTGTATGAATGTTTTTCCACAGTCTAAGCATCGATGGGGTCTCTCTCCTGTATGACTTGCCTGATGTTTAACAAGGTCAGTCCTCTGTATGAAACTTTTTCCACACTCCAAGCACTTATGGGGTCTCTCTCCTGTATGAACTGCCTGATGGTTCACAAGGGCAAATCTCCATCTGAAAGCTTTTCCACACTCTGAGCACTTATGGGGTCTCTCTCCTGTATGACTTGTCTGATGTTTAACAAGATCAATCTTCCGTATGAAACCTCTTCCACACTCCAAGCACTTATGAAGTCTCTCTCCTGTGTGGACTGCCTGATGATGAACAAGTTTGCATTTCCAATTGAAAGTTTTTCCACACTCCAAGCATTTATAGGGTCTCTCTCCTGTGTGGACTGCCTGATGTTCAACAAGTTCACACCTCAATGTGAACCTCTTCCCACAGTCTAAGCACTTATGGCGTTTCTCTCCCGTGTGGATTACCTGATGTGAAACAAGAGATGTCTTCCATATGAAACCTTTTCCACACTCGAAGCACTGATAGGGTTTGTCTCCAGTGTGGACTGCCTGATGAGTGAGAAGAGATGACCTCTCTGTGAAACCTTTCCCACACTCCAAGCATTTATGAGATTTCTCTCCTGTGTGGATGGCCTGATGTTTAATGAGGTCGGACCTCTGTATGAAACTTTTCTCACAGTCTAAGCACTTATGAGGTCTGTCCCCTGTATGGATTTTCAGATGTAATCCAAGAGATGAGCTCGATTTTAAACTTTTTCCACAGATTAAGCACTGGTGGGGTCTCTCTCCTGTGTGGACTTTCTGATGTGAAACAAGATCTGACTTCCATTTGAAACTTTTCCCACAGTCTAAGCACTGATGGGGTCTCTCTCCCGTGTGGATTTTCTGATGTGAAACGAGGCCTGACTTCCATTTGAAACTTTTCTCACAGTTTAAGCATTGATAGGGTCTTTCTCCAGGGTGCATTGCTTGAGGTTTAAGGTGTATCGAGCTCTGCAGGAAACTCTTTCCACAATCTGAAGTCTTATGGGGACTGTCGCCTGGGTGGACGGCTTGATGTTTAATCAGAGCTGACCTCCCTTTGAAACATTTCCCACACTCTACACGCTTATGGGGTCTTTCTCCTGAGCAGCTCGTCTCGTGTGTCCTCAGGGCTGAATTCCAATTCAGAGAGTTTCCTCTCTGATGGCACTGAGAGCCTCTCTCTCCCATTTGGCTTCCCCTGTCAGTATTAAGCTCTGAGCTGTTATTTACGCTTGCCCCATGGTCCAAGCATTGAAGGGGTTTCTCTCCAGCACCTACTGTCTGCACTGTAATACGCTCTGGGCTCACAAGAAATCCCTTCCCATAACCGAGCCATTCCTGGTGTTTCTCTTCCTTGAGGTTTGTCTGCTGGGCTGTGGGATCCTTGTGTCCTTCCCCACATTTTACAGATTTATCCATTTGCTCACTTGGATGGTTTCCCAGAAGCCTCTCTGGTCTGTGCCAGTTTCCCCAGGCTTTTTCCTGTTCCAGGCACTGGGAAACATTCTCTTCAGCTCTTCCCACAAAGGTCACCTGAGTTTCCATTTTCGCAGGAACCTCCTGCTGTTGATTCGCCTCTTCATTCTCACTGGCTGTCCCATCACCTATTGGGAGAGAGACAATCCAGGCAGGAGTCACTGAACTGGGAACAGCAACAGCACCAAGGAAAAACCCAGCACACTGAAATTGCATTCTCGTCTTCACTTCCCACACAAACACTCAGAGAAAAGGAAGCTCCTGCAGGTAACAGGACTGGTGGAAAACTGTGAACAATATCTACTGACCACACCTCACCCCACGTGAGAGGAAGAAGTACTGAGGGCAATTACTGATACCTCATTTTTGGGACTCTAACTTTTCCCTTCATTCCCCAGTGGGTGTCTGTGTCAGTCCTCACCTGTGCGGGTGCCTCTCAGGATCTCTCTTCCCTCCGCGGCCTGGAGGTCGGGCACCCAGGGCTCTTCCCCTCGTTCCAGCCGGGCGATCAGCTCAGGTTTGGGAACGGGAAACCCTGCGCAGGGGGTGAAATCAGAGCAGATCAGGGCGCAGGGAGGGTGGGGAGAGCGTCTGTCCCAAGGGACATTCCGTGAGTGGAACCTGTCCCCGGGCTCTGCTGGGGAATGTGCCACCCAAGAGGACAGGAACACGGTCACTGAGCCCCCGGGGGAGAGGCAGACGAGATGAGAGGAATTGTGACGCCCTCCCTAGGAGTTCTCAGGATCTGGGCAGTCTGGGGCCCTTGCTGACACTCACAGCTCTGCAGTTACACCCCTGCCTGTTTCTAAACCTGCAGAGCCCAGAGCCCTCTCCACGGCTGGAGCTCGTCCCAAGGAGGGAGGGGAACAGGGATTCTGGGTGCGAGTGAGAAACAACACAGACAGGAGGATACATGGCCCCTCCGCCTTGAAATCTAGAGGGGCCGGGTGGGGATGATTTAGCACGTCCATTAGGGTTTGACACCCTGGTCTCACTGCACAGGGCATGGAGATGCAAGTGGCTCTCGCCCGGCAGCTGTGCCCATGGAACCCATTCCTGTCCAGGCCACCTGAGCTGGGAAGAACCTGACCCGTGTCGGACACGCAGACCCCACGGCTCCTAATCCCCGAGGGGCCAGGACGCCCTTACCCAGCGAGGTCACCGCCTCGTAGTTCTCCTGCATGACGTCCCTGTAGAGGGCTCTCTGAGCGGGGCCCAGCAGCGCCCCCTGCCCCTGGGTAAAATACACAGCCACCTCCTCGAAGGTCACCCGCATCTGCAACAACAAGAGTCCCTCACCCACTGCCTGTGGCCTCAGACACAATCCCTGTAAAATCCCATCCCCATCCTGTTTAGAGCAGCCAGGAGGCTTCAGAGGATGGGCAGAGAGATCCTCTTCCCCTCAACAGATGATAAGGGCAGGGCCTCCTCACTAAGGATGTCATGTATTGGTAATTGACTAAACCAATAGTCGAGAGGACACCCTAAGGCTGTTGCTATACTTCAAAGGCGAAAGTATTGATGCCTAGGGTCAGCTGGGGATTCCCCCGCTGACCCCACTCTCTGTATGGCACTGCCACTTTGAAATATCTCGAGGAGCCGACGCAGGGCCTCACAGCTGATTCTGGGCTCTGTGGCATTTCAAAGTGGCTGAGCCTGGGTACTGAGAGGCACTGCTGCTTTGAAGTGTCCCCTTTATCCCCCCCTTTTGCATCCTTTATTTGATAGAGGAAGCAAGGGGTGGGGAGTGACTAATCAAGTAACCTGTTGACTATCCAACATCCCTACTTCTCCCTGACCACACATCTACTAGACCAGGGGTGGCCAACCAGTTAGAGACGAAGAGCCAAAATAGCTGTGGATAGAGTAAGAAGAGCCACGTATTATATATTTATTTGGATAGATAGATAGATAGATAGAGAGAGAGAGAGAGAGAGAGAGATTACACAAAATAAAATAGATGCCTGGTATGAATTAAAATAGATAGAGTGATAAAAATAATATTACAGGACATTTCAGACAAAAACCAATACAAAATTCTCTAGTCACTCAAGAAATTCACCTCCCGTCCACAGATCTTCAGAGAACTTGACAAGGAACAAACATCAAAATAAAAATAAAACCCTTTAAAAATACAGTAATATTCTCATACTAAAAAAAAAAAAAAAAAAAAAAGCTTTAAAAATACAGTAATATTCTCAGCCTAAAAAAAAAAAAAGCATCCCCCCCATGTATTTTAAATTTAACACTACTGCCCTATTACGCCCTGTGAGTTTTTTAAAATTAAACTGAACTGAGAAGTAAATTAGCACCATTTGAAGAGCCTGTTTCACTCCAGCTTGTTGGGCTCTGGTATGGTTTCCTCCTTTTTTTTTTTTTACTTATGAAGATTATGGCTTTTTTATAGTTCTAAAAATTCAGGTCTGTCCCAGACTGCAAATATGACAGGTTCAAAAACAATAAGGGAGAGACTCGTATCTGAGAATAATTGTTTCAGCCTGGCAAACAATAGCCTTTTTATTTTCTTTTAAGAAACACAATATAAACCAGGTACATGCTGATCCTTTTTTTGCCCTGGAATTGAATTATGACATCTGTGTTGGCTGCCTTATTCTGCATCCATGAAGACTTTGAGTTTAACATACGTCAGCTTCCCCGCTCTAACCTAATACCCTCCCCATCTTGTAGAGCCAGGTACACCCACCCTCCCTGCTCTAACCCAGTGCCCCTCCTCTCCCCCAGAGCTAGGCACCCTCGCCCCCGCTCTAACCTAATGCCTGGGTCCTGGAGCCACCACCTTGCACTTCTCCCTCCAGGTGCTGGGGTGTGTGCACAGAGCAGCCGGCCGTGAGCAGTCCGGGCACGCAGCTCAGAACCTGTAGGAGTCGCATTTCTTTCATCAAAAGAGCCGCATGCGGCTCAAGAGCCACGGTTTGGCCACCCCTGTACTAGCCAGAGGCTGAGGCGGAAGCCGAGCTCTGAGTCACGGGCAGGGACAGGAATCCCGGCAGCTTCCCTTTGTGTTTCCCAGCAACCTCTGGCTGGGGGCTCAGGTCTCAGCGTTGGGAGTCTGGGCCATTTTCACAGCCCTGCCCAAGGGGGGCTGGGGCCTGGGTTAGAAATGGGGGTGCGGTCACACCCTGCCCATGGACCTGCTCAGAAACTCAGCAGCTTCATCCCACCCTGTCTCCTCCCTCCCCCTGCCCAGCAGCCCCCTGAACCCCCTACCTGAGCGGGCTCCATCCCGGCCATTGCCCGGCCCCGGCCCCTGGCAGACGGGCGCTCTGGAGCGAACTCTCGACGTGTCTCCTCGGCCTGTCGGGTAAGAGGGGAGATGAGGGAGGTGTCAGAAGGGGCCTGAGTCCCTGTCGCCCCCCGAGTCTCCCCAAGTCCCCGCCCCTGCAGACACGCGCTGGGACTCTCTGGCTCTGCCCTGTGGGAAGAAACCCAGTGAGTCTGTTACCCCCCTGGCCTGGCCCCTCCCGCTAGAACAAAACCCACCAAGCCTCTTTGAACCCCCGCCCCTCGCAGCAGCATCTCTGAGCCCCACGCTGGGGAAAGAGCAGAATCAAAGGAGCCATTTTGTTACCCCCCAGTGTCGAGTCACCCCCGCGCGTGCCCCCTCCCCCTTCTAAATCTTTCTCCGAGCACTGCCCGTGTCTCAGTTCCTGCAGGGGTTACTCGTGTATCAAGGGGCTGGGATCCGGGTGTGAGATTTTTGTGGGCACCCTCGAGAAGGAGGGTGGATCCACAGAGCGCTGCACCCCGAATAGCGGTGCCCCGAGTCCGTCCTCTGCAAGGAACCCGCCCAAGGGGGTCTGGCACAAAGGTAGAGAGGCAGCCTCAGGCCAGGTGACCTTTTTGTCCGGGAAGAAGACCAAGTTGGAAGGGAGGCAGCTGGGCATGACTGAGGCTGGGGGTGGGTCAGGCTCCTGTTTTAGAACTCAGCAGGGGGCACCCAGGGCTGGGGAGGCACCAGGCAGGACGGGATTTCGAAGCCAACAAGATCTGTTCTGTGCCGTATCCCACAGCCACTCTCCCCCCTTCTGTTTTCCCAGCGGGCCCAGAGTCACCCCGGGGCCGCCGAGGGAGAAGCCTGGCCTAAGAGGGGTGTGTGAGGCTTCCCCGGGGGTCTCGACCACATTGACTCCCTGCTGTGGGGAGAAGGAGCCCCAAGGGGACACCCCCCACCCTCACATTTTGCCTGGCTCCATAGCGGGCTCAGGGCACTGCGCCTGGGACTCTGTGGCCCAGGGCTGTCGGACCCCCCCTCACACACTCATCCAGGGGCCCAATCCTGCAGGTAGCCCCGCCTCCTCCTTTGTTCAGCTTCCTGGGCAAAAGGTGTCACCTGGTTGCCCCCTTTCCCTCCAGCTCAGGTTACAACAGAGTCTGTAACAAAGCAATAGCCGCGTCTGTTTGTTTTACCAAGATCGGACTAACACAGCAAACCCCAGGCCTGTAGCACTTTAAAGACTAACAAGATGGTTTATTAGGCGATGAGCTTTCATGGGGGGCAGACCCACTTCTTCAGCTCACGTACACAGAGTCTGTGACACTCCTCAGTAGGAGTCACACCCATCCCCGGGGAAACTGAGGCACGCACCGACTGAGAGCAGCGCAGGATGGTAGAAATCACATGCAACAGAACAAAGCAAACAGAGCCAGGGCAAACCCCAGGAGGTCACAGCAGGAGACCTGCCTCCAAGGACACATCCCAGGTAGGTTGGAAACACAGAACATGTCTAGTAACACCTCCCCATTCTGGGTGCAGCGCTCCCCATCTCGGTCCCTTTCCTTTTCGGTTCTGGTCCCTTCAGGCATCTGAAAAGACTTGTACCTGCTGTAATGGGGGGGGGGGGGGAGAGAGAAACTGGCACCCCTCCTCCGGCAGGGTCCAGTGGAGCTGCTTCTACAGTGAAAGCGGGGTGGGGAGGGGGGGTCCTGCCAGGACAGCCTACACTCCTAGCCCTCCAGCCCCAAACCAGAGCCCGCACCCCACACACCCTCACCTCTGCCCCAGCCCTCAGGGGTGTGAGACTGCAAGCCTGTAAGTGTTACACCCAGACCCCTCCAGCCCCACGCTGCTGCCTCTGTATCAGAGGCCACAGGGAGGGGGGGTGCAGGCAGGAGCCTCCCCCCCTTGTCATTGTTGGACCCGCTGAAAACCTCACTAGGTTCATGTTAACCCAAATCAGCCCATTTTAATCTCCCTAGTGCCTCCTGCGCGCGCCTCCCTCATCCCCAGGGCGCTGCTCTGGCCCGCGGGGAGGGAGGCTGCAGGCGGAGCCGGGAGCACAAAGCAGGAACCGGGAGGGGGGAAATAACGCGCCCCCCCGTCCTGGGCTGGGGGCGGGCGGCAGCTGCCCCGGGCCCGGGCGGGGACTCGCAGCCAGCTCCGCCGGGAGCAGCCCGGGGCCAACCCCTCCCCCTGCAGCCCGGGGGCACCGGGGCGCCGCTCCCGGGGGGTCTCTCTTACCTGCCCCCCAAGCGCTGCCCGCCCTGGGGCAGGGGCTGGGCCGGGCCGGGCTGGGGGCGCTGCCCGGGGAGAGGCTCCTGGGGAGGGAGCAGCGGGACTGGCCCGGCCGGAGATTCCCCCTCCCGGCTGCAGCCCGGGCTCCGGGGCCCCGCAGCAGCCCCCGCCGGGGCTCGGGGATCCGGCCCGGAGCCTGGCCCCAGAGTCCCCGCGAGCAGCGGCGGCGAGTCGCTTCCTGCGGCCGGGCCGGAGCCAGCGATCGCTCCCCCCGCGCCTGCTGCTGCTGCTGCTGCTGGGTCCTAGCGAGACACCCGCCATCCGCGCTGCGCTGCGCCCCTGGGCCTGGCTCTGCCCCGCTCACAGACCCCTCGGGAGCAGCCAGCCCGGGGGGATGTTTGGTGGCCGCAGAGTGGGGCAGCCCCGCCCGCTGGGGGCCGCTCGGGCAGGAGTTTCTCAAACTCTGAGTCCCCTTTAGGAGACGCCAAGGGGAAGTAACTTCCCTTCCTTACCGGTTCTGCCCCATCGCCACCCCCCTCGGGAGGGCCTGAGAGCAGGGAGGGCAATAAAACCGAATCTGTAAGAACTTGTGGGGTGGAGCGCTGGAGATTCGGGGCAGAGGGTTGGGACTGTGAAGGGGAGGAGTCAGGCCAGGGGCTGGGGTTGTGGGGGATGTAGGTGTCAGGGTGGGAGTGTGTGAGGGGCTCAGGGCGTAGGGTTAGTGTGTGGGGGTGGGTGGGTGCAGGAGGCAGGGCAGGAGGATGGGAGGGGGGTTCAGGAAGCAGGGTTGGAGTGTGTGAGGGGCGGATGGCAGAGGATTCGGGTGGAGGCTTGCAGGAGGCAGGGCAGGGGGATGGGGAATGTAGGAGTTAGCGTGGGAGTGTGTGAGGGGCTCAGGGCAGGGGATCAGGGATGGGGGGCAGGAGCCTGGGTGTGGGAAGGAGACTGGGGGGGGGGCTTTGGAGCCGCGTAAAGTTTTCCGGCTGGGACTGTGGCAGCTGTCACTGGACAGGGCCAAACGAGGATGGCCACATAAGAACAGCCGTACTGGGTCAGACCAAAGGTCCATCTAGCCCAGTATCCTGTCTGCTGACAGTGGCCAGCGCCAGGTGCCCCAGAGAGGGTGGACCGAAGACAATGATCAAGCGATTTGTCTCCTGCCATCCCTCTCCAGCCTCTGACAAACAGAGGCCAAGGACACCATTTTATCCCTTGGCTAATAGCCTTTTATGGACCTAACCTCCATGAAATTATTTAGCTTCTCTTTAAACTCTATTATAGTCCTAGCCTTCACAGCCTCCTCTGGCAAGGAGTTCCACAGGTTGACTACACGCTGTGTGAAGAAGAACTTTCTTTTATTCACTGCTGATTCTCCCTCCTCTCCAACCTCTGCTGCGTCAGGAGAGAGGCCAGAACCGGGACACCACGGCCAAATGGGGGCCAGACTGCAGGGTCTACATCGGGATCAGGGCCAAGCTGCTGCAGCCGGACAGAGGCTGATTCGGCCTCTCCTCCGCAACCATGGCAAGAGCAAGTCCAGGCGGCTGCCAGCCCCTCTCACGGCCAGACCGTAGGGCTGCCCCAGCACTGGGACTGGGCTGTTGGGGGCTGGTCAGGGGCCGCTTGTGCCCCTACTTCAGGAGTGGGGCCGGGCCGCTGTGGCCACAGAGTAAGCCGGCTGGGTGTGCATGTGTCTCCCCTACAGCGCACCCCCAACCGGCCCCTTTACATGGTCTGCTCCGGGTCAAGCGCCCCTTGCTGGAGCGGCCCCACCAGGCACCCCCCGACTCTCCTCCTCTACGAAAAACCAATCAATAGGCCCAGAGCTAAGCTGGGAAATGGACCCTCTCTCATGTGCGCTTTTCTGGCTTCTAAACCCTCCCCCACTGCACCCGAGTGGCAGAAGGATCCGAGTCCTCACACCCTGTCCCTTCACCCAGAGCCTGCCTCTCCTCCAGGACTCGCCTTCCCCTCTCCTATGCAGCAAAGTGCTTGTCACCCCCACATGGGTAGGCCCAGGACTTCACTTGCTGTGATTGCTCAGGACAGGGACTAGTGCGTCCACACTCTGGGGAACTTCCCTCCCCGACTCCCCTGTGAGCATTGCCTTTTTCAGCAAAAGGCGTGTGTGCAGGAGCGGCCCGAGGCCGGCCATCAATGGCCGTGACGTCATCAGGCGCCCGGGCTAGCGGCGCCTTAGGAAGCTGCCTACTCACCTAGGCTCACGGGCCGCCCCTGCGTGTGTGGACGCAGAAGAGAGTGTTTTAGCGAAAGAAGAGGCCTCCAGGAAAAATCACAGGTGCCCTGGTGGCCACTCCGTCCACAGTAATCACAACTGACATGCGAGAGAGCGTCCAATGAATATGGGCGCTATCTTTCGAAAAAGCATTTTGCTTTTGCAATGCACTTGTGCTGTGTAGACGCCTTCTTTCGAAAAAAGTTTTTCCGGAAGATCTCTTCCAGAAAAGATTCTTCGGAAAGAAGCCTGCAGGCTAGACGTAGCCTCTGGCAGATCAAAATGTGCATGAAAGAGGAGAGGAAGCCCCTCAACACCAGGCTTTGGGTGACCAACAGGTGTTGGAAGTAACCTTCTATTTCCTACCCATCACAGGGAATTCAACTACATGGATTCACACAATGATCCATAAAGCCGTTCATAGGCAGGTTACCACAAACTTTCAAGAGATGTATACACAGTGACATCATCACACCCAAGTATAACCCAAGCGTTACTATTTCCTTTTGACTTGTGAATTAACAAAATACATTCCTAGACAGCAACAAGATATAGAGGGACTACTACAATTGCTATCTTCTAGGGCTGGAAAGCGATTTAAAAAATGAACTGTGATGTATTGGGCTGTTAAAACAATAATCCAATACCATTTATTTAAATATTTTGGGGTGTTCTATGCATTTTCAAAAATTTCAACTGCAACATAGAATTCAAAGTACAATGATCACTTTATATTTCTTTTTTACTAGCCTATTTAACTGGCATTGTTCAGGTTCTGAAGGAGGGGCTCAGGGCAGGGCCCTCGGGGTGCAGGACTCAGTGCTGAGGAGAGGAGAAAGGGCTCTCACGCGTCTGAACTCTCAGAATCATACAATACTAGAACTGGAGTCCTCTGCTTTCAATGGCAGCCCACACACCATCAAGATCATCTAATCGGCTCTAAAATATCTCCTATGATGGAGATTCCACATCCTCTCTAGGCAATTTATTCCAGTGTTTCACCACCCTGACATTTAGGAAGCTTTCCCTAATGTCCAACCTAACCCTCCCTTGCTGCAATTTAAGCCCCTTACTTCTTGTTCTATCCTCAGAGGTCAAGAACAACAATTTTTTCACCTCCTCCTTGCAAAATATTTTTAGGTACTTGAAAACTGTACTCATATCCCCCTCGGTCTTCACTTTTCCAAATTAAAAAAAAAAAAAGTCTTTTAGTCTTCCCTCCCAGGTCATGTTTTCTAGACCGTAAATCATTTTTGTTGCTCTTCTCTGGACCCTCTCCAATTTCTCCTCATCTTTCTGAAGTGTGGTGCCCAGAACTGGACACAATACTCCAACAGAGGCCTAATCAGCGCAGAGCAGAGTGGAAGAATGACTTCTGGTGTCTTGCCACAACACTCCTGTTAATGCAGCCCTGAATCATGTTTGCTGTTTCTGCAACAGTGTCACACTGTTGTCTCATATGTAATTGTGGTTCACTATGACCCCTAGATGCCTTTCTGCAGTACTCCTTCCTAGACAGTCGCTTCCCATTCTGTATGTGTGAAATGGATTGTTCCTTCCTAAGTGGAGCACTTTGCATTTGTTATTTTTATACTTCATCCTATTTACCTCAGACCATTTTTCTAGTTTGTCCAATTCACTTTGAATTATGACTCTATCCTCCAAAGCACTTGCAACCCCTCCTCGCCTGGTATCATCTGTAAACTTAATAAGAGTATTCTCTATGCCACTGTCTAAACTGTCAATGAAGACATTGAACAGAACCTGTCCCCAAACTGACCTCTGTAGAACCCCACTTGTTACACCCTTCCAGCACGACTGTGAACCATTAATAACTATTCTCTGAGAATGATTATTCAGTTATGTACCCACCTTATAGTAACCTCATCTAGATTATATTTGCCTAGTTTATTGATAAAACGGTCATGCGAGACTGTATCAAATGCTTTACTAAACCTAGGTATATCGCATCCCCCGCTTCTTTCTTATTCAGAAGACTTGTGATCCCATCAAAGCAAGCTGTCAGATTATTTGTTCTTTACTAATCTATTCTGGCTGTTACCTATCACCTTATTCTCTTCCAGATGTTTGCAGATGAATGCCTTAATTACTTGCTCCATTATTTTTCCTGGCACAGAAGTTAAACTGACTGGAATGCAATTTATTGGACTGTTCTAATGTCCCTTTTTATAGATGAGCACTAGATTTTCCCTTTTTCCAGTCTTTTGGAATCTCTCCCAACTTCCTTTTCAAAGATGATCGCTAATGGCTCAGATACTTCCTTTGTACAATGTTTTCTTGTTCCCCTCTATGTCTCTAGCTAGACTGAGCTCATATTGTGCCTTCCCCTTTCTAAAGTTGATCCTACAAACCTGTGTTGTTTGCTTACATTCATCCTTTGTATTTTAACCTCCTTTCCACTTGTTATATGACTCCTTTTTATTTTTAGATCATGTTAGATCTCCTAGTTAAGCCAGGGTGGTCTCCTGTCTTCCTATCTCTACTACACAATGGAATAGTTTACTTTTGTGTCCTTAATAATGTCCCTTGGAAAAAACTGAGAAATGTCTTCAACTGTTTTTCTTCTTAGGTTTGCTTCCCATGGGACCTTACCTACCAGCTCTCTGAGTTTACTAAAGTCTGCCTTCCTAAAATCCATTGTTGTCACTTTCCTGTTGTCCCTTTCGTAAAATGGAGAGTGATCAGTTTCTGCATGTATCCCATAGTCTAAGCACTTACTGGGTTTCTCTCCTGTGTGGATAGCCTGATGCTGAGAAGGGCTGATCTGTTTCTGAAAACTTTCCCACAGTCCAACGACTCCATATAGAACTTTTCCCACAATCCAAGCATATGTGGGATTTCCCTTCTGTATGGATTCCTCATGTTTATGATAACTCGATCTCCGTATCAAACTTTCCTCACACCCCGATCACTCATGGGGTCTCTCTGAAGAGTTATAACATTTCATCTTCCTGTGAAACGCTTCCCACATTCCAAAAACCAATGGGGTCTCCTTCCTCTGTGGAGTGCTTGATGTTTATGAAGCTCTTACTTCCACATGATACTTGTTGCACAGATTAAGTACTGATGAGGACTCTCCAGTGTGGATGGTGAGATGACCAAGAAAGGTTGAGCGCTACATGAAAGTTTTCCAGTTGGACTCTTATGTGATCTTTCTCTTGTGAGGATTTTCTGATATGAATCCAGGGCTAACATCCATATAACATTTTTTCCCACTGTCGAAGCACTTATGAGGCATCTCTCCTGTGCGCATTGCCTGTTGTTTAAGAACGTCAGTTCTCCATATGAAAGATTTTCCACAGCTTAACCCTTATCGTTTTTGTCTCCTGTGTGGATGAACTGATGGTTAAGGAGGTCTGACCGCCGTATGAAACTTTTCCCACACTCTAAGCAATGATGGGGTCTCTCACCAGTGTGGATTTTCTGATGTACAACAAGGTCTGACTTCCTCATGAAACTTTTCCCACAGTCTAAGCACTTATGAGGTCTTTCTCCTGTGTGGATTTTCTGATGTGTAAAAAGGGCGGATTTCACTATGAAACTTTTCCCACACTCTAAGCACTTGTGGGGTCTTTCTCCAGAGTGCATTGCCAGATGCTGTTTGAAGTTTGAGCTATATATGAATACCTTTCCACAGTCTAAGCACTTGAGGGTTCCCTCTCCTGTGTGGATTCCCTGATGTTGAATAAGCGCTGACTTCCTTTTAAAACTTTTCCCACACTCTAAGCACTTGTGGGGTCTTTCTCCTGAGTGCATTGCCAGATGTTGATTAAGGCTTGACTTATACATGAATCTTTTTCCGCAGTCTAAGCACTTGTGGGATCCCTCTCCTGTGTGGATTCCCTGATGTTGAATAAGCGCGGTCTTTCTTATGAAACTTTTCCCACAGTATAAGCATTGATGGGGTCTCTCTCCTGTGTGGATTTTCTGGTGTAAAACAAGGGATGACCTCTGTAGGAAACTTTTCCCACAGTCTAAGCACTTGTGGGGTCTTTCTCCTGTGTGAACTGCCAGATGTTGATTGAGGTGAGACCTCTGTATGAAAGTTTTTCCACAATCTAAGCATTGATGGGGTCTCTCTCCTGTATGACGTGCCTGATGTTTAACAAGGCCGATCCTCCGTATGAAACTTTTTCCACATTCCAAGCACTTATATGGTCTCTCTCCTGTGTGGATTGCTTGATGGTTAACAAGGTCCGATCTCCATTTGAAAGCCTTTTCACACTCCAAGCACTTATGGGGTCTGTCTCCCGTGTGGACGGCCTGATGTTTAAGAAGGTGTCTCCTATGTATGAAACTTCTTCCACACTCCAAGCACTTATGTGGTCTCTCTCCTGTGTGGACTGCCTGATGTGAAACAAGGGCTGATTTCCATTTGAAACTTTTCCCACAGTCTGAACACTCATAGGGGCTCTCTCCAGTGTGGATTTTCTGATGTGAAACAAGCGCTGATTTCCATTTGACACTTTTCCCACAGTCTAAACATTTATATGGGCTCTCTCCAGTGTGCAATTTCTGATGCGAAACAAGGGCTGATTTCCATTTGAAACTTTTCCCACATTCCAAGCATTTATGGGGTTTCTCGCCTCTGTGGATGGCCTGATGGTTAATGAGATCGGACCTCTGAATGTAACTTTTCTCACAGTCTAAGCATTTGTGTGGTCTGTCCCCTGTATGGATTTTCAGATGTAAAACAAGGGATGACCTCCATTTTAAACTCTTCCCACAGATTAAGCACTGATGGGGTCTCTCTCCAGTGTGGATTTTCTGGTGTAGAACAAGGGCTGATTTCCATTTGAAACTTTTCCCACAGTCTGAGCATTTATAGGGTCTCTCTCCAGTGCGCACTGCTTGAGGTTTAACAAGGACTGACCTCAGCAGGAAACTTTTTCCACAATCTGATCTCTTATGAGGACTCTTTCCTGGGTGGACGGATTGATGTTTCATCAGGGCTGATATTCGTTTGAAACATTTCCCGCACTCTACACACTTATTGGGTCTTTCTCCTGTGTGGGTTGTCTCAGGGGTCCTCAGGGCTGACTTCCAATTCAGAGAGTTCCCTCCCTCGGGACACTCAGAGCCTTTTTCTCCCATTTGGCTTCTCCCGTCAGTATTAAGATCTGAGCTGTTACTGATGCTTTCCCCGTGGCCCAAGCATTGAAGGGGTTTCTCTCCAGCACCTACTGTCTGCACTGTAATAAGCTCTGGGCTCACAAGAAATCCCTTCCCATAACCGAGCCATTCCTGGTGTTTCTCTTCCTTGAGTTTTGGCTTCTGGGCTGCGGGATCCTTCTGTCCTTCCCCACATTTAATTGATTCATTCATTTGCTCACTTGGGTGTTTTCCCAGCAGCCTCTCCGGCCTGAGCCAGTTTTCCCAGGCTCCTCCCTGTTCCAAGCACTGGGAAACATTCCCTTCAGCTCTTCCCACAAAGGTCGCCTGCAGTTCCATCTCCTCAGGAACTTCCTGCTGTTGATTCTCCTCTTCATTCTCACTCGCTGTCCTCTCACCTGCTGGGAGACAGACAATTCAGGCAGGAATCATTGAGCTAGGAAGAAAGAGGAGAAGCACCAAGGGAAAACCCAACACACTGAAATTGCACAGACCAAGCCACTGGATTGTCCCTCCGCTTCCCACAGAACCACTCACAGAGAAGAAAACTCCTGCAGCTAACAGGACTGGTGGGAAACTGTGAGCAATGTCAGCTGACTACACCCTGCCCTGTGTGAGAGGAGGAAGTACCGAGGGTAATTACCGATACCTCATTTTGGGGACTCTTTTTCCTTCATTCAACAGCTGGTTTCTGTGTCAGTCCTCACCTGTGCGGGTGCCTTTTGGGATCTCTCTTTCCTCCCCGGCCTGGAGGTCGGGCACCCAGGGCTCTTCCCCTTGTTCCAGCCGGGTGATCAGCTCAGGTTTGGGAACGGGAAACCCTGCGCAGAGGGTGAAATCAGAGCAGATCAGGGCGCAGGGAGGGTGGGGAGAGCGTCTGTCCAAGGGTCATTCCGTGAGTGGAACCTGTCCCCGGGCTCTGCTGGGGAATGTGCAACCCAAGAGGACGGGAACATGGTCACTGAGCCCCCTGGGGAGAGGCAGACGTGTGGGGAGGTGAGAGGAATTGTGACGCCCTCCCTAGGAGTTTCCAGGATCTGGGCAGTCCGGGGCCCTTGCTGACACTCACAGCTCTGCAGTTACACCCCTGCCTGTTTCTAAACCTGCAGAGCCCCGACCCCTCCCCATGGCTGCAGCGCGTCCCAAGGAGGGAGGGGAACAGGGATGCTGGGTGCGAGTGAGGAACAACACAGACAGGAGGATACATGGCCCCTCCGCCTTGAAATCTAGAGGGGCCGGGTGGGGATGATTTAGCACGTCCATTAGGGTTTGACACCCTGGTCTCACTGCACAGGGTGCGGAGATGCAAGTCGCTCTCCCCCGGCAGCTGTGCCCATGGAACCCATTCCTGTCCAGGCCACCTGAGCAGGGAAGAACCTGACCTGTGTCGGACACGCAGACCCCACGGCTCCTAATCCCCGAGGGGCCAGGACGCCCTTACCCAGCGAGGTCACCGCCTCGTAGTTCTCCTGCATGACGTCCCTGTAGAGGGCTCTCTGAGCGGGGCCCAGCAGCGCCCCCTGCCCCTGGGTGAAATACACAGCCACCTCCTCGAAGGTCACCCGCATCTGCAACAACAAGAGTCCCTCACCCACTGCCTGCAGCCCCAGCCACAATCCCAGTCGTTACGGGGAAAAATAACTCTGAGAGGGCGGGAGAAGTAGAATCCCATCCCCAGCCTGTTTAGAGCAGCCAGGAGGCTTCAGAGGATGGGGAAAGTCATCCTTGTCCCCCTCCCCTCAGCAGACGCAGAAGGACAGGACCTTCTCACTCAACACTCCCCTACTAGACTAGGGCTAGGCAAACTGTTCAAAATAAAGAGCCAAACTACATCAAAATTCGGACCATGTGGTCAACACACAATCCGTATAAGAATGCAGGAGTTAGTGCGGGGGTTTGGATGTGGTGAGAGGGGGGGAGCCCCTCAGGGCAGAGTGTGGGGGCCACTGGAGTTGGGTCGGGGGGCTCAGGGCAAGGGGTTGGACGTGTGGATAGGCTCAGGGCAGGGGGCGAAGGCTGCAGGAGTCAGGACAGGCCTTGGGGGGTAGGGCAGGAGGTGGGGTGGAGGAGTCAGAGCAAGGAGGTTGGGGGGGGGTGCTGAGGGCAGGAGGTGCAGGGTAAGGGGTTGGGTATGTGGTGGGGCTTAGAGGGGGTGTAGGAATCCGGGGAGGGGTTGGAGGCTGAAGGGCTGGGGAATGGAAGACCTGAGAGTTTACTACAATTGCCCAAGATGGTTCTGTTCTGGGGAGAAGACAAAACATCTGGACCCTCCAGCATCTCCTCCTGCGGAGGGGGGTCAGACGGCGGTTTCTGGCCCCACCAGCATCTACTCTGCAGGGTAGCGGTTTCTGCCCCGCCCTGTCCCAAAGTGCGTCCTGAGGCAGGGGGAAGCTGGGCTGTGGGTCCTGGTCGACTGCACCCCCCACCAACCAGCATCTCTTGGAGGCGAGGAGGTTGCCAGGCGAGGGTAACTGCCCCCCCAGACCCTGTTTGTCCATGCTGCCCACTCTGGGAGGAGCCGGGCAACTACCACCCGGCCCTGCCCCCCCCCCACACCAAGCTCACCACCAGCAGCACCTTACGAGCACCTGAGAGGGAACTCCCAAGAAAAGGGCCATAGGCTGCCAAGCCCTGTACTAGCCAGAGGCTGAGGCGGAAGCCGAGCTCTGAGCCACAGGCAGGGACAGGAATCCCGGCAGCTTCCCTTTGTGTTTCCCAGCAACCTCTGGCTGGGGGCTCAGGTCCCAGCATTGGGAGTCTGGGCCATTTTAACAGCCCTGCCCAGGGGGGCTGGGGCCTGGGTTAGAAATGGGGGCGCGGTCACACCCTGCCCATGGGCCTGCTCAGAAACTCAGCAGCTTTATCCCACCCTGTCTCCTCCCTCCTCCCACCCAGCAGCTCCCTGAACCCCCCTACCTGAGCGGGCTCCATCCCGGCCATTGCCCGGCCCCGGCCCCTGGCAGACGGGCGCTCTGGAGAGAACTCTCGACGTGTCTCCTCAGCCGGTCGGGCGATGGGGGAGGTGCCAGAAGGGGCTTGAGTCCCCCCAGGCCCTGCCCCCGCAGACACACGCTGGGACTCTCTGGCTCTGCCCTGTGGGAAGAAACCCAGTGAGTTTGTTACCCCCCCGGCCCGGCCCCTCCCACCAGAACAACACCCACCGAGCCCCTCTGAGCCCCACCCATAGCAGCATCTCTGAGCCCCGCTGGGGAAAGAGCCGAATCAAAGGAGCCATTTTGGGCTGTGCCCCCTCCCCCTCCCAAGCAGGGTGATGCTTCCGCAGAGGCACCAAATGGCTTTTCCTCTCTCAGCTCCTCCCTGGGCCCCCACAGAGTCAGGCTGCCCAGGGGCTGCAGGGATGGAGCCGGGCAGGGCTGAGAGCCTCCCTTCTCGCTTGTTGCTCCTGGTGCCCCTTCCAGTCCCTCCCCTGCCCCTGCCCCTTTTCATCCTCCTCCCTTTCCCTGGGAGAATCGGTGACTGCCCCTTTGCAATGGGCCTTTGATCTCATTAGGCTAATTTAGCCCCCATCATTCTATATGAATAGTTGGGATTATTGTTTCCAATGTGCATCCCTTTGCATTTATCAGCATTACAATTCATTTGCCGTGTTGTTGCCCCATCACCTAGCTGTATGAGATGCTTTTGAAGCTCTTCACAGTCTGCTTTGGTCTTGGTAGAAATGTAGCCGTGTTAGTCTGGTGCAGCTGAAACCAAAAAACCACCTTGTTAGTCTTTAAAGTGCTACACAGTCCTGTTTTTTGCTTTGGTCTTAACGCTCTTGAGCAGTATCATCTGCTTTCTCCTATTTACTCCTTTCTCCAGATCATTTATAAATAAGTTGACTAGGATTGGTCACAGTGCGGACCCTTGGGGGACACTTCTAGTTACCCCTCTCCACTCTGAAAATTGACCATTTATTCCTACCCTTTGTTTTCTGTCTTTTAACCAGTTATCTGTCTATGAGAGGACCTTCCTTCTTATCCCAGGACAATGAACTTTACTTACGAGCCTTTGGTGAGGGACCTTGTCCAAGGCTTTCTGGAAATCTATAGCCACTGGATCCCCTTTTTTCACATGCTTGTTGACCCCGTCGAAGAACTCTAGGGCTACGTCTAGACTGGCATGATTTTCCGGAAATGCTTTTAATGGAAAAGTTTTCCGTTAAAAGCATTTGCGGAAAAGAGCGTCTTGATTGGTACGGCCAATCTAGACGCGCTTTTGCGCAAAAAAGCCCCGATCGCCGTTTTCGTGATCGGGGCTTTTTTGCGCAAAACAAATCTGAGCTGTCTACACTGGCCCTTTTGCCCAAACAGGAGCAGCATAGTATTTCTGCAAGAAGCACTGATTTCCTACATGAGATCGTCAGTGTTCTTGTGGAAATTCAAGCGGCCAGTGTAGACAGCTGGCAAGTTTTTCCGCAAAAGCAGCTGCTTTTGCAGAAAAATTTGCCAGTCTAGACACAGCCAAGTAGATAAGTACGGCATGATTTCCCTTTACAGAATCCATGTTGGCTTTTCCCCAACAAATTATGTTCAGCTATGTGCCTGACTACTCTATTCTTCACCACAGTTTCAACTAATTTGTCCGGTTCTGACCTTAGACTTATTGGTCTGTAATTGCCAGGAACATCTCTAGAGCCCTTTTTAAAGACTGGCGTCACATTAGCTATCTTCCAGTCAGTAGGTACGGAAGCTGATTTAAAGGACAGGCTACAACCAGTTAGTAGTTTCACATTTGAGTTCCTTCAGAACTCCTGGGTGAATGCCAGCTGGTCCCGATGACTCGTTACTGTTTCGTTTAGCAATTGGTTCCAAAATCTCCTCTAAAGATGCCTCAATCTGGGGGCAATTCCTCAGATTTGTCACCTAAAAGGAATGGCTCAGGGATGGGACTCTCCCTCACATCCTCAGCCTTGAAGACGGAAGCAAAGAAAGTCTTTAGTTTCTCCGCAATGAGCTTATCACCTTTGAGTGCTCCTTTGGCACCCCACCGGTTGTTTCGCAGGCTTCCTCATGCTAAGGAAGAGAGGTGAGGCACAAATCCTACTCCACTCCACCCCGACCCGGTGCTGCTGCTTCACACAAGGAAGCTGAACCACAAACAGCTTGCTTCTGTGTGGCTGGATACTGGTGTCTGTCCTCAAGCCCCAGCCAGCTTGCTTTGGGAAAGGGGCAGCTACTGGTGGAAGCCATGATTCCCAGGTGCTTGGAAAGTGGCAGGAAAAGACATCCCGACAGGGGAAGCACAGGGAGCAGTTACCCTGGGATCTGGCAAATCAAAGGGACCCAGGGTTCCTGGCCATTTCTGTTGCCCAGGACCCCTTTGAGTGGCTGCCAGAGTGTTGGATCGCTTGCTTCGCTCGGCTTTGAGGGCTGACGGGAGATGCAAGCCACAGTCTGGGCAGTGCTGAGGGCCGAAGCCCATCCACAAAATGCAGCACAACACACATAAAACGCTGGGAACTTACTGTAGGCAATGAGCGGTGTAAACAATGTGGTAGAAAAATTAACATGGATGCATGCAATACAGAAACGTAAAGTGGGCACTTCAGTGTGTGCGGGACGAGGTTTTACTTACTGAAATAAATTTTAATCAGTTTTCAATTGCAAGTGAATCGCATGTTCCCAGAAGTGCCCAATGGCACTGCACAATCCTGTAACTTGCAACCCTTGTAGTTGTGGATCCTGGAACCCCTTAAGACAGGGGTGTCCAAACTTTTTTCAAAGAGGGCCAGATTTGATGAAGTGAACATGCGTGAGGGCCGACCATTTTGCCTGACATTCTTGGAACCATTACAATTAAATGCAAATTAACTATTTTATGCAAAGCTTATTGCAAACGGCATACTTTTCATTTCGTCACATGGATGACAAATCTAAACAGGTGTTAAATCCCTCTGCCTTTCATATCTGAAGGCCAGATGAAAAAAAAATCCAGGAAGCTGAAATATATGTCAGGAACATTGTAAAGTACATGACATATTATTGGTAATAAAGATTGTCTGTCAACTTTTAAGTTCAAAAAATATGAACAGGAACATAACACCAAGTATATTTGTGTCCAAATATATTTATAACTGATTTAGACCAACTGACATTAACTGAGATTTTACAATGTATTCATCTCAATACATATGGATTCGTTGGGGGCCATAAAAGATAGATATTGCCAAATTACCTGGGGGGCCGTATTAAACCGGAACGCGGGCCGGACTTTGGACATGCCTGCCTTAAGACGACCGTCCCTTTTGTTGGGGCAAAGGAAAATGAAGGCTTTTCCAGGCAAGCCCGTGAACTCAGCACTGAAGTCAAATTACAACCAGGGTTTGTAAAAAACTGAACTGCGATTCATTCTCAAATCCATCTCAATTCATCATGCAATTGCGCTGTGAGACAACACCAGAACGCCATTTCTTTACATGGTTCAGTATGTGGCCGTCTTGAAATAGAAATCCACAGATTTGAAAAAGGCAGGAAAAACCCTCCAAAAATATGTAACACATGCCAGTTGGCATTTGATTGCTGAACCCTGCAATTAGTCCTGGCTCATATTTTAAAAAAACAATTATTTCTGTTAATCGTGGGCATCGGCGGCAATGGATCTGTACCCCTCATGAGGCCACAACGCTAGAAACAGGAAAGCTACCCTAGGCCCCCTGCGAGATGTGGTTGGAAGCTAGTAGCAACTATTATTTTCCATGATTATTTGCCATTCACATATTAATTCCATGACACAACGACCCTGACCCTAACCCTCCCTCAAACCTCAATCAAGTTGAAGTGCAGGGAGTCACAAGAATCACATTTTGACAAAAAACAGGACTATGCAGCACTTTAAAGACTAACAAGATGGTTTATTAGGGGATGAGCTTTCGTGGGCCAGACCCACTTCCTCAGATCAAATTGTGGAAGAAAATTGGCACAACCATATATACCAAAGGGATACAATCACTATTTTGTTCCACAATTTGATCTGAGGAAGTGGGTCTGGCCCAGGAAAGCTCATCACCTAATAAACCATCTTGTGAGTCTTTAAAGTGCTACACAGTCCTGTTTTGTGTGTGTTTCAGCTAGACTTTACTAACAGGGCTACATCTCTATTACTATTCTACATTTTGATAAGTAACTCCTGGGAAAGGTGTGAAATTGCACACAGGGGATGAAGAGGGGACCCAAAGGCTGCGGGGGGAGGGGGAGTTATGCAGACACATGAGCTGCGACCGGAATTATTTCAAACATTAACCCGGGGGGGAAATGTAACTCCTGGCCCGTGGCTCCTTTAGCAGCTCAGGAACATCTGACACAGGCGGGGCGCGCGGCACTGGGCGGGCCCTGCCATGCACCGAGCCTGGAGGGAAATGGGAGCTAAGAGCCTGGGAAAGGGGGCAGGGAAAACCCCTCTGCTCCCCCCCCCCCGCCCATTTTTGCGACCGCTGCAGCTGCCCCGGGCCCGGGCGGGGACTCGCAGCCAGCTCCGCCGGGAGCAGCCCGGGGCCAACCCCTCCCCCTGCAGCCCGGGGGCACCGGGGCGCCGCTCCCGGGGGGTCTCTCTTACCTGCCCCCCAAGCGCTGCCCGCCCTGGGGCAGGGGCTGGGCCGGGCCGGGCTGGGGGCGCTGCCCGGGGAGAGGCTCCTGGGGAGGGAGCAGCGGGACTGGCCCGGCCGGAGATTCCCCCTCCCGGCTGCAGCCCGGGCTCCGGGGCCCCGCAGCAGCCCCCGCCGGGGCTCGGGGATCCGGCCCGGAGCCTGGCCCCAGAGTCCCCGCGAGCAGCGGCGGCGAGTCGCTTCCTGCGGCCGGGCCGGAGCCAGCGATCGCTCCCCCCGCGCCTGCTGCTGCTGCTGCTGCTGGGTCCTAGCGAGACACCCGCCATCCGCGCTGCGCTGCGCCCCTGCGCCTGGCTCTGCCCCGCTCACTGACCCCTCGGGAGCAGCCAGCCCTGGGGGATGTTTGGTGGCCGCAGAATGGGGCAGCCCCGCCCGCTGGGGGCCTCTCGGACACTTTTTCCTAACATTCTTTAATTCATATTAGGATAAAGCCACTAAACCTACGAAGGAAGGCTGAAAGAATTGGGCTTGTTGAGTTTAGAAAAGAGAAGATTGAGGGGAGACATGAGAGCAGTTTTCAGGTATCTAACAGGGTGTCACAAGGAGGAGGGAGACAACTGGCCTCTGAGGACAGGACAAGAAGCAAGAGGCTTAAACTGCAGCAAGTGAGGTTTAGGTTGGACATTAGGAAAAAGTTCCTACCTGTCAGGGTGGTTAAACACTGGAATAAATTGCCCAGGGGGGTTGTGGAATCTCCATCCCTGCAGATATGTAAGAGCAGGTTAGATAAATGTCTATCAGGGATAGTCTAGACAGTACTGGGTCCTGAGGCTGGACTCGATGACCTCTTGAGGGCCCTTCCAGTCCTAGTACTCTATGATATGCCCAGAGGCCAAGGGGAGGGTCCCTGCTATTGCAGGGGATATTCCTGGTCTACACACAAGGCTGGTGGAACTGGCTTCCTGAGGGATGACTCCCGGCCCCCTTTCCCCTCACAGAGCTTGCCTGGCCTGGAGGACTCCACTCCCCTTCCATTTTAAGCCCCTTAACTGCAAAAAACAAAACCACACCAAACCCTGGGTCCTGAATTCCTGAGGGGCACTGCCCCCCCTTTTTGTGCTCAGGCAGGACAGGGTGTCCCCCTCCTATGCACTGGCCCCACTCCACCCATTTCCCCAACCCTTCCACCCCATTCAGCACCCCCCCCCCGGATTAAACTGCACTTAATGGAGAAAACGGGGAAGGCTACAGGAGAGAAGTAATCCCGCTCAGTGGGCCCAGGGGAAACCCAACACCCCCCTGTTCTGCAGTGTGAGGGCACTTCACTGTCTCTTCCTCCCAGTGCCAGGCTGAGCTGGGCTGCAGGAATTTCGTGGGCAGAACCATTCGGTCCATAGGATGGCTCGGAGCGGCTGTATCTGGGCCCAGGCTTCACAGCAGCGATGCCACCCACCTGCCCTGTTTAGGTTTGCTCTAACCTCATCCGCAGGCCGCAAGGCAGGGAACACAGTGGGCGGAGGCCGAGTTGCTCCACTTCCTGTAGCCAGGAAGAGATGGGGGGGGGGGGCTTGTCCCGGGCCCCGCACCCTCCCCAGGGACAGCCCTGGCTGGAAGTCAGCCTAATGGAGCTCGACCTGTTTGGAACATAGACGTACACTTGCACACCAAAGAATTGTTCTAATGCCCAACCGTTCAGCCACCCATACTTATTGGAAAGCCTCCCAGCTCAACAATGTTCCTACTGTGTTTTGAAGGATTGTTGCTCTCTTCCCCCCTTCTTACACTCCAGAAAAGTCTTGGTTGAGTCATGGAATTAGGCCCCTTCGTGGCATAAGGGACCTCCAAACTGTCTGTCCGCTGCTTTGTAAATTTGTTTATCCCCTTCTTTGCGTGGGTGATGAATGGTCAGATATTAGTTTTCTAACACCAACCGTCAGTCCTTTGCTGTCTCTCAGAAGCTGGCCTGTGGATGAGCCTCAGAACATCCATGGCTGCCAAGCAGCCAACTTTTCCTGGAACGTCTTTGTGCTGAATGGGATTATCCCCTAAACAGAACAGCCATACTGGGTCAGACCAAAGATCCATCTAGCCCCATGTCCTGTCTGCCAACAGTTGCCAATGCCTGTGCTCTAGGGGATGCCCTAGAGCAGTGTTTCCCCATTTTATTTGGCCACGGAACCCTTTTCAACTTGAAAGAATTTTGCGGAACCTCTACCAACAGTCTTATTTATGGAGCTGAAAAAGTAGACCACAAATAAGTCAGGATAATAATAAACAAATGCTAAACAAGGTCATGGGATCAACACAAATGAAACTTGTTTTCAATAAAAATAATAAATGCTTAAATATTACTTATTTTTTAAAAATCATAAAATGTTATTGTAATGGAATTTCTTTACAGAACCCTTATTTTCACTTCGCAGAACCCTGGACATCTGCGGAACACCATTAAGGAAACACTGTCCTAGAGAAAGGGAACACAACAGGCACTCCTCACGTGATCACTCTTCTGTCACCCATTTCCAGATAAACAGAGACTAAGGACACCGTTCCTACTCATCCTGGCTAACAGCCATTGATGGATATCACCTCCATTCATCTATCTACTTCTTTTTTGAACCCTATTAAAGTCCTAGTCTTCACCACATCCTCTGGCAAGGAGTTCCACAGGTTGACTGTGCACTGAATGAAGAAAAACGTCCTTCTATTTGTTTTAAACCTGCTGCCTATTAATTTCATTTGGTGACCCCTAGGCTATGTCTACACTCGTGGCTTCTTGCGCGAGTAATATGCAAATGAGGCTAAGCATGGAATATCACAGAGTCTCATTTGCATACCTAATGAGCCACCATTTTTTCAGAAGAGGCTCTTGTGCAAGAAGGAGCATCTACACTGCTCCTTCTTGTACAAGAAAAACCCTCTTGCACAATGCTGTTACACCTATAACTTTTCAGGAAATAGCCCTAGAGTAGGGGAGAGTAGAAATAGCCCTAGTTCTTATATTGTGGGAATAAGTAAATAACTTTTCCCTATTCACTTTTTCCACACCAGGCATGATTTTACAGACCTCTATCATATGCCCCCTTAGTCTCCTCTTTTCTAAACTGAAAAATCCAAGTCCTTTTAATCTCTCTTCATACGGGACCCGTTCCAAACCCCTCATCATTTTTGTTGCCCTTCTCTGAACCTTTTCCAATGCCAATATATTTTTTTTGAGCTGAGGCAACCACATCTGTATGTAGTATTCAAGATGTGGGCGTCCCATGGTTTTATAGAGGCAATAAGATATTCTCTGTCCTAGTCTCTATCTCTTTTTTAATGATTCCTACAATTCTATTTGACTTTTTTGACTGCCCCGATAGCAAAGATCCCTGGGCTTTGCAGAGCAGACTCAGAAACAGCCCCAATGGGGTGGCTTCCCAATTGGTCCATTCCCTGGCATCCACAGCTAATGGATTGCTGTCAGAACCTGCCCACCTGGTCCTACGTTATGTCTACACTGCAGCTTTTTTCACCCAGCAGAAGACATCCAAATGAAGCACAAATTTGCATATCTTACACTCTCATTTGCATATCCTCTTCTGATCCTTTTTGCAGAAGAGGTTTTGCCGTTGAAAAGCCCCTTGTAGACGGGGCCGTTTGTCGCAAAAAAGCCCTTTAGCACGAGAGCCCTCATTCCTCAAAAAATGCTGGAATACAGATACCCAGCAAGAAACAGAGCAAAATCCCACCGTTCTACCTGCAGCAAAGTGACGTGCATTTAATCAGCACAATGTTCAGTGGATCAGGAGTTAGCCGGTGATGCCGCACCAGGCATACTTCATACATAATACATCACAACCCGACACAAGTGGGGAACATGCAGCACAGGGGGGTGGCCCCCAGAGGGATCGGCGTGGGATGAGTGGGGCAAAGGGAGATTCTGTCATCCCAGCACAGAACACTGCAGAAGATGGGGGGCTGCTCCCCCACCCCATATTATTTGTCTTAGGGTGTCATTTACGACCCTTTAGATTCCAGGGGCAGCTTCACAGGACGCTTGCAGGCCAAGTCTAGTCACGCTCTGGCTCTGATGCAGCAAGTTCACGGTTCTCAGCCTCAGCTGTCTGGCTCTGAGAAACAAACCCAGATCTGCTCCCCTCTCATTCTCCCCCTCCCAATATCATCTCACATCGCTGCTGTGACTCTGAGGTCCCATAGTGGCCGGGCAGTTATGGAGTATCTGTCTGGGAGTTCGGGGGCATCCCTTACCACTGTCTCCTATAACTTTTTCCATCCGTGTGTGGAATAAATTTTGTTATATGCACTGATGCAGATGCAAATGTGTACCACTCATAGAAACACAAGCTGTGGGTGCTCTTCTAATCATCGGGGTGGCATTTAAATCTCTCCCTAGTGGCTACCCAAGCACTCACCTTACAGAGAACACTAGTCCCAAGAGTTTTTAATACAGTTTTGTGAAGCCTCTTGACATCATGCAGTTTTTGGGGGGGGGGGGAGAAGAGGGAACTAAGCTTTAAAAGTTAACTACTTCCCAAACATCACCGGTAATTAACTAAACATGAGGTAATTATCCATAAAGTAGGACGTAGACAGTTTACCACAAATTTTAGAGAGACATACAGAGAAGGGCATTATTACACCGAAGTTTCCGCTACCTGTTACTATGTACTTTTCACCTCTGAAATCTATTTTAGAGTGTGTCTGTCTGTGAGTCCGTTTGTTCAAGAACTCCTCCTACGCTGTAAGAGCTTAGAGATACCAAATTTGATAGGCTGCTTCCCCTTCTCCTAACTTACAGCAAGGTCAGGGTTTGGTTGTGCCAGGACAACTGGAAGGCCCAGGAAAGGGACTGTTTTCCATAACATGCAAAGGGAGGGGCTGCTGGTCGGAGGGATGCGATACTGACAGAGGCCAGAGGGGGCAGCGAGCCCTCAGGGGAGAGCTATTTTGCAGAGTGTCCACTGGGTGCACAGTCCACTGCCCTAGGCCACCCCCCAGGGAGAAGCCAGTAGTCAGCCCCACCTCCTGTCCTGATTCCAGCACCCTTCTCCGGCCTCCTGCCTTGAACCTTCCACATCCACATGGCCCTGTCCCGACTCCTGCACCCCCTGCCCTGATGGACCTGGAAAACACCAGGTAAGTCTTCTAGCAAGAAAAAAACAATCCTAGACGAGAACCTTCTCATTACTTTGTGAATCTCGGAGGCTACATCTACACTCCAAGGTTGTGTCTAGACTGGCCAGATTTTCCAGAAAATCAGCCGCTTTTCCAGAAAAACTTGCCAGTTGTCTACACTGGCCGCTTGAATTTTCGCAAAAGCACTGACTTCCTACTGTAAGAAATCAGTGCTTTTTGCGGAAATACTATGCTGCTCCTGTTCGGGCAAAAGTCCCTTTTCCGCAAAACTGTCGCGCAAAAGGGCCAATGTAGACAGCTGAGATTTGTTTTGCGCAAAAAAGCCCCGATTGCGAAAATGGCGAGTGGGGCTTTCTTGTGCAAAAACGCGTCTAGATTGGCCACGGATGCTTTTCCGCAAAAGGTGCTTTTGTGGAAAAGCGTCCGTGCCAATCTAGATGCTCTTTTCCGAAAATGCTTTTAACGGAAAACTTTTCCGTTAAAAGCATTTCCGGAAAATCATACCAGTCTAGACGTAGCCCAAAGGTTTTGCGCAAAAACCGGCGGAGCGTCCACACCTCAAGTGCATTTTCGCACAAAAAAAAAAATAAAAAAATTGGCAGGACAGAGGGCTTTTGCCGGTAGAGTTATTCCTCTCCCCACAAGGAATAACTCCTTTTTGTGCTACAGCTCTTGAGCAAAGAGGCAGGTGTAGACGGCTCTGGAAGGGTTTTTGCGCAAGAAACCCTGATGGGAAAAAGCACAGGTGTTCTGATGGCCATTCACTCTTCTTGCGCAAGAGTCTCCATGCAGCGTGGATGCGCTCTTGCGCAAAAGCACATCGCTTTTGCGATGCGCTTTGAGGTCTGGATGAGCTTTTGCGCAGGAAGTTTTTGCAAAAACCCTCTTGCACAAAAACCCTGCAGTGTAGACAAAGCTCACAAGATACAGGTCATCACAGTTACTGTCTTTTCCCAATTCTTTAAGACTCTAAGGCTACGTCTACACTGGCATGATTTTCCGGATATGCTTATAACGGAATTTCCGTTAAAAGTATTTTCGGAAAAAGCGTATCTAGATTGGCAGGATGCTTTTCCAGAAAAGCTCTTTTTGCGGAAAAGCGTCCGTGCCAATCTAGACGCGCTTTTCCTCAAAAAAGCCCCGTTCGTCATTTTCGCGATCGGAGCTTTTTTGCAGAAAAGAAATCTCTGCTGTCTACACTGGCCCTTTTCCGGAACAGTTTTCCGGAAAAAGACTTTTGCCCGAACGGGAGCAGCATAGTTTTTCCGGAAAAGCACTGATGATTTTACAGTAGATCGTCAGTGCTTTTCCGGAAATTCAAGGGGCCAGTGTAGATAGCTGGCAAGTTATTCTGGAAAAGCGGCTGATTTTCCGGAATAAGTGGCCAGTGTAGACACGGCCTAATTGTACATCTCACGGATTTAGCCATAGAATGGCCCTTGTTACAATTTACAAATGGATCCAACATGTGTCTCAAAGTACGTCTCCTCTACCAGCCGGAGCAATGGGGCAGCGATCGATCCAGCGGGGGTTGATTTATCGAGTCTAGTAAAGACTTGATACATCAACCGCTGATTGGTCTCCTGTCAACACACTGCAGTGAAGACATTGTGGCAAGTAGATCTCAGTATGTGGACTGCAGCGACAGTCTTCACCCAGCTGAAATTGTGTAACTTAGATGGATATCCATTCTCATAGTGTCGACTAGCAACGGAAGCAAGTAGTCGAGTCCTATACTTGACTACTCGCTTCCTCTCTACTGCCTCTGTATCAAAGGCAGCAAGGGATGGGGGAAGAGGATCCAGTGCTGGGAAGAGCCGGTTTAAAAGCTGGTTCCCCCCCAACACAGTCTCTGCCGTGCTGCCTGCTCCCCCCCCCCCATGCTGCTGCCTTTATCAGAGGCAGCAGTGGAGGGTGGGGGTAAGGAAGGCTGTCACAAAACAGCCCTGTCTGTGGTGGCCCAGGCTGTCAGAGCTGCAGTGGTCCCCGCTCGCGCAGGTCTGGAACCCACCCCCGCTGTACGGTGCCTGTGTGCTTGGCTTCTACAGAGGGTCCCCGCTATAAGTCATCCTGCTATACATCCTTTCCATACTAAAGTTGTTGACATTTGTAGGAACTGATGTGTTATAAGTCCTCCCATTCCCCGCTATAAATGACGCGAAACACTTCCCCCCCCCAATTTGCTTAAATGGAAGTCAGCCACGGAAAAAAAATTCCTCGCTTGAAGTTGTTTCACTAGAAGTCCAAGTTTTTTGGAATATATCTTGGATTTATAGCGACGACCCTCTGTACTACATTTAAACTGCAGCGCGCCGCAGCGGGGGTAACTCTGGACCACCATGAGCCAGAACAAACACCTTCCCTTATCGACTAATCATGTAGTTGATACAAAATGTATTGACTACACAATTAGCCAATTACACACCTTTTAACCTCTTTAGTGTAGACCTGCCCTGAAGATTGAATCTGGGTCAATTATCCTGCAAGCTGCTTAACACTTTCTGGCCCAGTGTCACAGAAGTTTAGCTCCTGCATGGATTCTCTCATGTTTAATTAGATGTGATCTCTGTGTGAAACTTTTCCCACAGTCCAAGCACTTGTGGGGTCTCTCTCCTGTGTGGATTCTCTGATGAATAACAAGGGCCGATCCCGTTGTGAAACTTTTCCCGCAGTCTGAGCACTGATGGGGTCTCTCTCCTGTGTGGATCCTCTGATGTAAAGCAAGGGCAGCCTTGGTTATGAAACTTTTCCCGCAGTCTGAGCACTGATGGGGTCTCTCTCCTGTGTGGATTCGCTGATGTGAAACAAGCGCTGCCCTGTTTATGAAACTTTTCCCGCAGTCTGAGCACTTATGGGGTCTCTCTCCTGTGTGAATTGCTTGATGTATAACTAGGGCTGACTTCCGTACGAAGCTTTTCCCACATTCTAAGCACTTATGAGGTCTCTCGCCAGTGTGGATTGCCTGGTGCTTAACAAGATCTGACCTCCGTTTAAAGCTTTTTTCACAGTCCAAGCACTTATGAGATCTCTCCTTTGTGTGGATAGCCTGATGTCTAACAAGGTCAGACTTCGATATGAAACTTTTTTCACAGTTTAAGCACTTATGAGGTCTCTCTCCTGTGTGGATTCTCTGATGTTGAAGAAGGGTTGATCTTTGTACAAAATTTTTCCCACAATCCAAACACTTATGGGGCCTCACTCCTGTATGAATTGCCTGATGATTAACAAGGTCTGACCTCCGCATAAAACTTTTTTCACAGTCTAAGCACTTATGAGGTCTTTCTCCTGTGTGGACCGCCTGATGTTTAACAAGGTCTCCCCTCCGTATGTAACTTTTTTCACAGTTCAGGCACTTATGAGGCCTCTTTCCTGTGTGGATTCCCTCATGTAAAGTAAGGGCTGATCTGTTTCTGAAACTTTTCCCGCAGTTCAAGCACTTATGGGGTCTCTCTCCTGTGTGGACCCTCTGGTGTGTTATCAGGGCAAACTTCCACCTGAAACATTTCCCACAGTCGAGGCATTTGTGAGGTTTGGCTGCAGTATGAATTCTGTGATGTTCAATAAGACGAGAGATGCCAATGAAACTTTTCCCACACTCGAGGCATTTATAGGGTCTTTCTCCCGTGAGACTCCTGCTATGTTGAGTGGGTTGTGAGCTACAACTAAATCTTTTCCCACAGTCCAGGAACTTAGAGGGTTTCTCTCCTGTATGGATTAGCTGGTGTTTCATAAGGGCTGACTTCCAATAGAAAGTGGTCCCGCACTTTAGACATTTATAAGGTTTCTCACCATCATGGATTTTCAGATGTGTAGTGAGGTTTGTGCTAGTACTGGAGCTTTTCCCATACTTCAAAGGTGTAAACGGTCTCTCTCGCGTGTGGACTGCCTGATGTCTTTTAAGGTACGCGCTTAGTTTGAAACTTTTTCCACACTCCAAACATTTATAAGACCTCTCTCCCGTATGGACGGCCTGATGGGTAGCAAGGCCCGATTTCCGCGTGAAACGTTTCCCACAGTCCAGGCACTTATGGAATTTCTGAGCTGTGTGGACAGCCAGATGTTTGACAAGGTCCGACCTCTGTATGAAACTTTTCCCACAGTCCAAACACATATCGGGTCTCCCTTCTGTGTGAGTTGTCTGATGTTTTGTGAGCTCTGACCGTCGTTTGAAACCTTTTCCGCAGTCTGAACATTTGTGGGGTCTCTCTCCTGCGTGGCCTCTCTGGTGTGTAGTTAGTGCGGACTTCCAATTCAGACAGTTCCCACGGTCGAGGCACTGAATTGGTTTCTCTCCAGTGGGGCATGTTCCATGGTTATGAAGGTCTGAGCCATTATTGACACTTTCCCCACAGTCCAAGCCATGAAGGGGTTTCTCCTCAGTGTGGTCTGGTTCAGGTGTCCCAAGGGGCGATCTCTGAATGAAGCCTTTCCCATCCTGGAGGCAGTGGTAGGGTTCCTCCTCTTTGAGATCGATCAGCTGGATGGTGAGATCCTGGTCTTCTCCCTCACATTTAACAGATTCATCCACATTCTTCCCTGGAGCATTTCCCAGCAGCCTCTCTGACCTCTGCCAACGTCCCCCGGCTTCTCCTTGTTCCAGGTACGGCGGAAAATTCCCTTCCGCTGGTCCCACAAAGATCCCCCCTGGTTCCGCTTTCCCAGGAAGTTCCTGATATTGAGTCTCCTCCTCCTTCACATGCACTGTCCCATCACCTGCTGGGAGAGAGACAATATAGGCAGGAGTCACTGAGCTGGGGAGACAGAGGAACAGCACCAAGGGAAAACCCAACACACTGAAGATGCACAGACCGAGCACTGGGATTCTGCCTCTGCTTCCCACACAACCACTCACAGAGAAGGAAAGATGGGAAGGAAACTTCTGTTGCTAACAGGACGGGCGGGAAGCTGTGAACAGTATCAGCTGTGCAAACCACAGCCCTGCCTCGGGGTGAGATATGGCAGAACTCAGGGCACTTACTCACACCATATTTTTGGGACTTTCAACTTTTTCCTTCATTCCCCAGCCGGTTTCTGTGTGAGTCCTCACCTGTGCCGGTGCCTCTCAGGATCTCTCTTTCCTCCCCGGCCTGGAGGTCGGGCACCCAGGGCTCTTCCCCTCGTTCCAGCTGGGCGATCAGCTCAGGTTTGGGAAGGGGAAACCCTGCGCAGGGGGTGAAATCAGAGCTGGTCAGGGCGCATGGAGGATGGGGAGAGCATCTGTCCCAAGGGACATTCCGTGAGTGGAACCTGTCCCCGGGCTCTGCTGGGGAATGTGCAACCCAAGAGGACGGGAACATGGTCACTGAGCCCCCTGGGGAGGCAGATGTGTGGGGAGGTGAGAGGAATTGTGACGCCCTCCCTAGGAGTTCCCAGGATCTGGGCAGTCTGGGGCCCTTGCTGACACTCACAGCTCTGCAGTTAAACCCCTGCTTATTTCTAAACCTGCAGAGGTGAACATCTGGAGAGGTGAGGGAAAATGTTCCAGTCTCTCAAGGAGTTCCCAGGATCTGGGCAGTCTGGGGGAAGGGAGAGGTCTATCTGGTGCAATTAAACCCCTGCCTATTTCTAAATCTGCAGAGCTCAGAGACCGCCCTATGGCTGCAGCGCGTCCCAAGGAGGGAGGGAAACAGAGATTCTAGGTGCGAGTGAGGAACAACCCAGACAGGAGGATACATGGCCCCTCGCCTTGAAATCTAGAGGGGCCGGGTGGGGATGATTTAGCACGTCCATTAGGCTTTGCACCCTGGTCTCACTGCACAGGGTGCGGAGATGCAAGTCGCTCTCCCCCGGCAGCTGTGCCCATGGAACCCATTCCTGTCCAGGCCACCTGAGCAGGGAAGAACCTGACCCGTGTCGGACACGCAGACCCCACGGCTCCTAATCCCCGAGGGGCCAGGACGCCCTTACCCAGCGAGGTCACCGCCTCGTAGTTCTCCTGCATGACGTCCCTGTAGAGGGCTCTCTGAGCGGGGCCCAGCAGCGCCCCCTGCCCCGGGGTGAAATACACAGCCACCTCCTCGAAGGTCACCAGCATCTGCAACAACAAGAGTCCCTCACCCACTGCCTGCGGCCCCAGCCACAATCCCAGTCGTCACGGGAAAGGGGAAAATAAATTTCCAAAGCCAGTCTAGGGGGACCAGCGTAGCAGGAGTCCTGCCCATTCCTCGCCACACAAGTTAGGGCAGTTCAGGGGTGGGAGAAGAGGAGGGCTCCTTTTCCCACCCAGCACACGGAGCAGGGAAGGGCCGTTTCAGTCCCCACTCACCTGTCAGCCAGCGCTTGTCATAGGAAGCTGAGCTCTGAGCTGGGGCGAGGGATCCTGAGAGCACAGCAGCCTCCGGGCAGTCTGTTTAGGCCCCCCCGCCCTGGGAGTCTGGAGAACGTCCGCAGCCCTTTGCCAGGGGGGCTGTTTCCTTTTGCAGAAAAGGGGTAATTTCCCCTCCGGCCAACGTGCCTGTTCAGAGAATCGGCAGGTTCATCAAATCCTGACTTCTTCCTCCCCGCAGGGATAGGCGAAAAGTCAGAATAAGTTACCCACAGAAAAGAAAACATAACCATGCACTGGGGGCAGGGATAGCTCAGTGGTTTGAGCATTGGCCTGCTAAACCCAGGGCTGTGAGTTCAATCCTTGTGGAGACCGTTTAGGGATTTGGGTCAAAAATTCATCAGTGTTTTTGCCCCACTTGGACCTGCTGAGAAGGCAGGGGACTGGACTCAATGACCTTTCAAGATCCCTTCCAGTTCTAGGAGATAGGCAATCTCCATTATATAAAAATCTGAATTCTCAGCCCTCAGCCTTATTAGATGGGGCTACCTCTACCTCCAGGGCTCACCAAATAATACAATCTACTCACCACTGGTGAGTAGATTGTAACCCAGAAGAGCTGGGTTTGGGTGATCTGAGCATGTGCAGATCGCTGGACAGCGCAGCTGGCGAGCCCTGATCATTTCTAAAAGGAGGCCACTTCACAAATTTCTGAAGTGGCCCCGGGGCTGCTCTGGAAGGGGCAGGGCCAAGAGATTTCTCATGCCCACAGGCCCAGAGTGGCCCAGGGGTGGGGGAGTGTAGGAAGTCTTTACCACCAGCCTTTCCCACCCCCTTGGAGAGAATCACCAGCTGTTTGAAAACAGCTGTCAGTTTCCTCTAGGCACCACAGTGGGAAGAGACTTCATGCGCTCCCCTGCCCCACAGGCCTGAGGGTGGGCACCCAAGTCCCTTATCCCTTACCCCTGTACCCCTGCCAGGGGCACACGGCAGCTAGAGAGAAGCACTGATTGTTTTAAAACAGCCGACAGTTCCCTCTGATGCCGCACGTCCCAGGTCAGAGGAGGAGATTTTGGGTGCTGCCCCGTCCCCAGATCTCCATTGGCCTGGGGGGCTGGAGAGCGGCAGGACTGGATCCACCGGCTTAGCGGGCCGGATCTGGACCAGGGAGGCTCTTTTGCCCTGATCTATGCTGACAATTGACCAACAAAACTTTTGTCATGTCACAGCGCTTAAAAAGCCCCTCCCCCTCCCCAAAGGCAGCAGTTTGGCCAAGGCAAGTGACAGCAGCTGGCTGGAGGCAGGGGCGCTCTCCTGTTGGCAACGCAGCCCCCATGCCTAGGGGGTGGAGAAATTTCGGTGGCAAAAGCCCTGACCAACAGCACTTCAACGGCCTGGCTTGTAGCTCCATGAAGGGGCAAGGATCTGGATCATGGAATTCGTGGTTCCTGAGCCGGGAGAGGTCAGTCACCTGCCCCCCTTCTTGTGTGACCAGTTACAGAAGAAAATTCCCCACTGTCTGCTAGGGAGGGGCAGCCCCCATGTCTCCCCCCCCCCCCGTCTCCTGGTTCTCCCCACTCTCTCCCCCAGCCAGTCTCCTCTTGCTCTCTCAGTCCCCCCCTCCACAGCCCCCCCTCTTCCTTCTATTCAAGTCCCTTAATCGCCCCTGCCGCCTGACCCCCCCCCCCGCCCGCCGCATCGCCCCAGCCTCAAATGCATCCCCGTTCCGCAGCCCCCCCCCCCCCCCTCCACCCAGGCTGGCGGCAGCTGCCCCGGGCCCGGGCGGGGACTCGCAGCCAGCGGAGCAGCCCGGGGCCAACCCCTCCCCCTGCAGCCCGGGGGCACCGGGGCGCCGCTCCCGGGGGGTCTCTCTTACCTGCCCCCCAAGCGCTGCCCGCCCTGGGGCAGGGGCTGGGCCGGGCAGGGCCTGGCCGGGCTGGGGGCGCTGCCCGGGGAGAGGCTCCTGGGGAGGGAGCAGCGGGACTGGCCCGGCCGGAGATTCCCCCTCCCGGCTGCAGCCCGGGCTCCGGGGCCCCGCAGCAGCCCCCGCCGGGGCTCGGGGATCCGGCCCGGAGCCTGGCCCCAGAGTCCCCGCGAGCAGCGGCGGCGAGTCGCTTCCTGCGGCCGGGCCGGAGCCAGCGATCGCTCCCCCCGCGCCTGCTGCTGCTGCTGCTGCTGGGTCCTAGCGAGACACCCGGCGCGTTGCGCCTCCCAGCGGCCCCAGCCCAGAGCAGCCCCCCCGGGGGGGAGGGTGACGGGGGGGACCCACCTTTTCTAGGTCTGGGAGGCACAAAAGTGAGCAGCAACCGACCCCCCCGCATAAGAAACCCGAAAACACTTCACTGGCGCGGCCCCCCCCGAGAAGCAGAAAGACCCTCCCCCTATTCGACCGGACCCCCAAACCCTAGGGGGGACCGGGCTGATAGATGTGGTGGCTGCCCAGGCTCTGGGGTGAGGCCAAGACGAGGGATTCAGTGTATGACAGGGGGTGCCAGGAAGCGGGCTTGAGGGGTGGGATCTGGGCAGGAGGAAAAGTGCAGGAGGGGGTTGGGGCCATGGTGAGCTGCAGGAGCAGAGAGGTGGTGTGGGGCCCGGGGTGCAGGCTGGGGATTGGTGGTGGTGGTGGGGGGTCTGGGTGGGAGGTAGGATGCAGGAGTGAAGGGGGTGCAGAAATGGGCTGAGGTGGGGGGGGGGTCTGGTTGGGAGGTAGGATGCAGGAGTGAAGGGGGTGCCGAAATGGGCTGAGATGGGGGGTCTGGTTGGGAGGTAGGGTGCAGGAGTGAAGGGGGTGCAGAAATGGGCTGAGATGGGGGGTCTGGTTGGGAGGTAGGGTGCAGGAGTGAAGGGGGTGCCGAAATGGGCTGAGATGGGGGGTCTGGTTGGGAGGTAGGGTGTAGGAGTGAAGGGGGTGCAGAAATGGGCTGAGATGGGGGGTCTGGTTGGGAGGTAGGGTGCAGGAGTGAAGGGGGTGCCGAAATGGGCTGAGATGGGGGGGTCTGGTTGGGAGGTAGGATGCAGGAGTGAAGGGGGTGCCGAAATGGGCTGAGATGGGGGGGGGTCTGGTTGGGAGGTAGGATGCAGGAGTGAAGGGGGTGCCGAAATGGGCTGAGATGGGGTGGGTCTGGTTGGGAGGTAGGGTGCAGGAGTGAAGGGGGTGCCGAAATGGGCTGAGATGGGGTGGGTCTGGTTGGGAGGTAGGGTGTAGGAGTGAAGGGGGTGCCGAAATGGGCTGAGATGGGGGGGGGTCTGGTTGGGAGGTAGGGTGCAGGAGTGAAGGGGGTGCCGAAATGGGCTGAGATGGGGGGGGGTCTGGTTGGGAGGTAGGGTGCAGGAGTGAAGGGGGTGCCGAAATGGGCTGAGATGGGGGGGGGTCTGGTTGGGAGGTAGGGTGCAGGAGTGAAGGGGGTGCCGAAATGGGCTGAGATGGGGGGGGTCTGGTTGGGAGGTAGGGTGCAGGAGTGAAGGGGGTGCAGAAATGGGCTGAGATGGGGGGTCTGGTTGGGAGGTAGGATGCAGGAGTGAAGGGGGTGCAGAAATGGGCTGAGATGGGGGGTCTGGTTGGGAGGTAGGGTGCAGGAGTGAAGGGGGTGCCGAAATGGGCTGAGATGGGGTGGGTCTGGTTGGGAGGTAGGGTGTAGGAGTGAAGGGGGTGCCGAAATGGGCTGAGATGGGGGGGGGGGTCTGGTTGGGAGGTAGGGTGCAGGAGTGAAGGGGGTGCAGAAATGGGCTGAGATGGGGGGTCTGGTTGGGAGGTAGGGTGCAGGAGTGAAGGGGGTGCCGAAATGGGCTGAGATGGGGGGGGGTCTGGTTGGGAGGTAGGGTGCAGGAGTGAGGCAGAGGCCTGGGCGAGAGGGAGAGCACAGGAATAGGGTGGGGGTGTGGGGTCTGGGCTATGGGGGGGGGGGGCACTTATCTGGCACAGCTGCCCCAGGATGCACATCACTCCCTGTTCCCCACCACTCCCAGGCACCACCCTCTGCTGCTCCTATTGGCCGTGATTACAGCCAATCCCAGTAGTGTGTGTGTGTGTGTGTGTGAAGCCTCTAGGCTGCACTTTGCTGCACTGCGGTTTCCCGGGGAGAAAGGGGAGGAGGAGCAACAGGGCATGGAGCAGCTTCCTCCCCTCACCAGGCAGCGCCCGTGGGTCGGATCTGGCTCCAGCTTACCTAAGTCCAGCCTGCGATGCTCGAGGCTCCCTGCACCCACAGTGGGGACTTGGTGCTGGCAGAGAACGGAGCAGGGAACAGAGAAGGCTGGAGCACCAGCTCTGATTCCTTGATGCTGTGGGGAGGCCCGAACCTCATGGGCCGGAGTCAGGCAAGCCAGGGGTCAGAGCTGATCACCAGGTCATAGGTTTCCCCACCTCTGGGCTAAGGCCTTGCTTTGAGCTGCCTCAGAATGTTAGGAATCATTCAAAAAAGGATAAAGAATAAAACACAGGCTATCTTAGTGCCTCTATATAAAACCCTGGTACGCCCACATCTTGAATACTGTATACAGATGTGGTCGCCCCATCTCAAAAAAGATATAGTGGCCTTGGAAAAGATTCAGAAAAGGGCAATAAAAATGATAAGGGGTTTGGAATGAGTCCCGTATGAAGAGAGATTACAAAGACTTGGATTTTTCAGTTTAGAAAGGAGACTAAGGGGGAGGGGGAATAGGATAGAGGTCTATAAAATCATGACTGGTGTGGAAAAAGTGAATAAGGAAAAGTGATTTGCTTATTCCCACAATATAAGAACTGGGAGATCATCAAATACAATGAATAGGCAGCAGGATTAAAACAAACAAAAGGAAGTTTTTCTTCACTCAGCACACAGTCAACCTGTGGAACTCCTTGCCAGAGGATGCGGTGAAGACTAGGACTTTGTTAGAGTTCAAAAAAGAGCACGATAGATTCATGGAGGTTAGGTCCATCAATGGCTATTAGCCAGGATGGGTAGGAATGGTGTCCCTAGCCTCTGTTTGTCAGAGGCTGGGAATGGGTGACAGGAGACGGATCACCGATGATTCCCTGTTCTGATCCCTCCCACTGGGGCATCTGACATTGGCTACTGTCAGCAGACAGGATCCTTGGCTAGATGGATCTTTGGACTGACCTAGTGTGACTGTCCTTATGAGTGTGGGGCTCAGGGCACCCCCCTTTTCCGCAGGTGAGGGGCCCAGGGTACCCCTCTCTGCCCCAGGCCCTGCCTCGTCTTAGCTTGCCTCACCCCTGCCCTCAAGCCCCAGCCCTGCCCCATCACCATTACAACCCTTTCCAGAGAGGACTGATTACTTGGGGGGAGGAGGGAGCCAGGTGCAGGGAGGTGGCAGCAGCATTCAGGGTTCCACACTCACCGTGGTGCAGGGAGCCATGGGAAACAGTGACCTAGATGGGAGATGATCGACCAGGCAACCTCCTCCACTCCCTCTGCTCCCCATAGCTCCTGCCACCTCACTGAGTGTGTGTTTGGGGTGGGGGAGGGAGGAGAGAGGGGCTGACCCCTGCCAGACACTGCCCAGGGAGTGTTCCCGCTAATTTTTTTCCATCCATGGGTGGAATAAATTTTGTTATGTGCACTGAGGCATGTGCTGATATGCACCACCAATAGAAACACACGCTGCCGGCTGTGGGTGCTCAGCCAATCAGCCAGGAGGTCGTTTGATTCTCTCCTGGGTGGCTGCAGAAATGCTCATCTTAGAGGGAACACTGCCTCCAGGATTACCCCTCAACACACCTTGGGCCCTGAGGTTAACATGGGAGAGCATCCTGTAGCTGCCACAAGCCCCTGCATCGAGCCATCCTAATACCCACCGGTGCCACGCTGGGTCCCAGGAAATGGTGGGTATGACATGCCCCAGGGGCACAACCCGATCTGTTGTACTGCTTCATTCTCCATTCCCAGGGCATCTTTTATGCTGCTTTGCCTCCACACACCGCAGCCCGGCAGCCACTAGTCTGCAAAGTCACGCCCGGCTGCACTGAGCGCCACTAGCCAGCCACGCGTAAAGTAAACGGCACAGCAACATCAATCAGTTTTCTAGTCCCAGCCTTGCAACTCGGAAATGCGCATCTTGTACTGGCTGTTCCATTCACTATGCTGCACCAACTCAATAATGAGTTCCTCGTTCCCACAAAGGGCGTGGATTAGGGCCACAGCCTCGCTATTGCAAGTCGAAATCCCCCCGCTTCCATCCTTCAGTGAACACAAACGGGTTGAGACCAAACAATAAAGCCAATTTATTAACAAGAGCCAGGTAGCTTTTAAGTGAGATTACAAGAGAGAAAGGTCCAAATTGGTTACAATAAAATTCAAAAGTTAAACACCCAGGCTGTGTCTACACTGGGCCACTTATTCCGGAAAATCAGCCGCTTTTCCGGAATAAACTGCGAACTGTCTACACTGGCCCTTGAATTTCCGGAAAAGCAACGATGCTCTACTGTACAAAATCAGCCGCTATTCCGGAAAAACTATTCTGCTCCCGCTCGGGCATAAGTCCTTATTCCGGAACAGTTCCGGAAAAGGGCCAGTGTAGACAGCCCAGTAGTCTTTTCCGGAAAAGCGCGTCTACATTGGCCAGAGACGCTTTTCCGGAAAAAGGGCTTTTCCGGAAAAGCAGCCTGCCAATGTAGACGCTCCTTTTCCGGAAAAACTGAAAACGGAATAGTATTCCGTTTTAAGCAGTTCCGGAAATTCATGCCAGTGTAGACACAGCCCCATTGTAAATCCCCAATTTTACCAAGCTCAGTCAGATTTGGAGCAAACACCTTTTTTTTCATTCCACCCATTATTGGGGGGCAGTTCACAGTTCCTAGTACGCAGGCTGGATTTCCTTCCAACCTCGCTCCACCTTCCCCAGGCCAACCCCACTGTTGTTTTTCAAGCCATCTTGTTGCCTTCAGAAAAGAGGGAGAACACCCTGTAAATCAGCAGATATCTGCAGGTATCCACATCCACAGATAGGAATGTGGATATCCATGGCACATTTTTGCAGATACAGAGGCGGATACAAATTTTGTATCTAGAACCTTGCAAATCTGCAGATAGTCATACTCGCACCCATGGATGTGGATATGATATCCGTGATTCAGTTTTGCAGATACAAATTTTGTATCTGCGCAGGGCTTTAAAGATGGGGGAGAAGAGGTAAAAATGGTCCCTAGTTTTTTCCACCCCCTCTTTTCATTGATGTTTACCCCCAGCTGAGGGGCAGGCGACAATCAGTCTGTAGCATACATGAACTTCCATCCATCCTTCTGTTGAATTGTAATTGTCTTGTTCACAGCTCCCCTGCTGATAAATGCTGGGTGAAGCAATTAATGGCCATTTGGCGCGTGGCTCTGAGGAGGTAGTCTGGACGTCTTCCACATTTCCGACAAATCTCAGTAACAAACATAGAGCAAAATCTCAGAACTCCATGCACAATGGCGAGACACACATTTTATCAGGACAATAATACTCAGCAGACGATGAATTTTTCATGGATAACCTCACAAGGCATGCGTTGTACAAAGTGTATCGTAATTTTTAGAAAGTGGTGACCATAGTTTGGACATTAGGAAAAACTTCCCGTCAAGGGGGTTAAGCACTGGAATAAATTGCCTAGGGAGGTTGTGGACATCATTGGAGATATTAGATAAATACCTATCAGGGTTGGTCTAGATCCGTGGTGTCCAACACACTAGCCACATGTGGCTTTTGGCAGGTTGAGTGTGGCTAGTTAGCTCACACAATTATTAACATTTTCCGAGTAATGTGGCTAGTTTGCCACATTAGTGACTACTGCTTCAGAACTGGTTGGGCACCATGGGTCTAGACAGTACTGGGTCCTGCTGTCAGGGCAGGGGACTGGACTCGATGACCTCTTGAGGTCTCTTCCAGTTCTAGTGTTCTATGATTCTATCATAGTGTTGACCCCGTAGTTCTCAAAGTTATTTCATTGGGTTCATCTTCCTTGTGCTTATCACCCTCCTTCCCCCCCACCCCGCCCTGCCAACATGAACCATGATCCAGCTTTGAAGGCAGCAGCAGCACCAACACCCTCACAGACGTAAGGGTGATCACGTGAAAAGTGGTATTTGTCAAGATCACAGAAGACTTCATATGATACCTGGTCCCATATGAAGAGGGATTAAAAAGACTTGGACTTTTCAGCTTAGAAAAGCGGAGACTAAGGTGGGATAGGATAGAAGACTATAAAATCATGAGTGGTGTGGAGAAAGTGAATAAGGAAAAGTGATTTACTTACTCCCACAATACAAGAACTAGGGGTCACCAAATGAAATGAAAAGGCAGCGGGTTTAAAACAAATAAAAAGTTTTTCTTCACTCAGTGCAGTCAGCCTGTGGAACTCCGCCCCCCCACGCAAGTTGATCCAGCCCAGATAGGCCCTGTCGCTTTCTCCCACTCCCAAACCAATCAGGGTCTGTGGGTGGGAAAGGGCGGGAGTGTTCTGGCCCCGCCTCTTCCGCCTGAGGCCCCGCCCCTTCTGGGGCAGCCCGGGGCCACTTAAAACATTTCTGAAATGGCCCCTGGTCAAAAAAGATTGCCCACCCCTGATCTAGACAGAGCTTTGTCCTGCCATGAGGGCAGGGGACTGGACTCAATGACCTCTCGAGGTCCCTTCTAATTCTAGGAGTTCTGATTTGTACCAGGGACAGGGAGACGGAGGCAAGATTTCAGAGAGTTTTAGCTGAGTGGGAAGTTTGAGGCGCCTAGGAAAGGTCAGAAGGTCTGGGTGACCTCACTGGGCTTTTCCATTCCAGACCACATGGGCATTGTTTCAACCTTCCCTCTGCACTGGGCTGTCATTGAATGTGAAACAAAGGATGCTGGAAGTGGGAGGAACTAAATGCTACTTTATTACTGCAAAGGACAAGCAAAAGCCAGACTCCTTTCCCCACCCCCAGCCCAGCCCGCTGCTGCGCCTGACTCTCTCATAAATTAGCAACACTAACCCTACGCGGGGGGAGAGAGAGCAGGGATTGCAAAGAGCTCAGGTAGGAGAGATGCAGTGTTGGGTGAGCGGGGCGGACACATTCGCTGCCATCTTCACGCAGGACACTGCGGTAGATGAGGGAAGGGGCGCTCAGCTGGGCTGTCAGGTTCCTCATCTCTTTCTGGCCTCCATGATGGGAGTTTGCCTGGTTTCCAAGCTGCCCAGGTCCCCTGACTTCTCTGGCCTCCTTCTCTCCTCTGCCCAGCCTCGTCTTCTCAACAACCAAGGAGACTGCCTCCTCCTTACAACATTCCTCTTGGGCATGATTCACAGCACTCTACAATTCAGGCATAGCTTGACTAATGTTCCCTCCAATTTTTTTCCCTCCATGTGAGGAATACATTTTTTTCTGTGCACCAAGGCATGTGCGGATGTGCACCACCAATAGAAACATGGGCTGCTAGCTGTGGGCGCTATGCTAATCAGCTGGGCAGGCACCTGGATCTTGCCTGGGCAGCTGCCCAAACACTCAAACTTACAGGGAACACTGAGCTTGACTCAACACTTGCAGGGTAATTCCTGTTACACTTGGGCACTGCTGCAGCGATGGAAACTAATCCTTGTCATTGTTCAAAGAAAAAAAGAGAAAGGTTCACATTAAATTAAAAAGGACTGTTCTGGCAAATCAACATTTTGCCTCATGAAAAATCCAAGCGACATCCACACAGACTATCTCATATCAAAATACGGGACCAAATGGCCTTTGGGAACAGAAAACCTCCCCACAATCTAGGGCAGGCTAGAAAACATTTTCACATTCATAAAGTCTCAAGATCCGGAAAAGAAATATTCCCATTTTCTTCGGAAGGGGCTTAATCTGCTTCCCTTCTCGCCTCGTTATGTGGTCACTCGTTACAAGAGTTTTAGCATCGTAGTCACCAAACCAAACCAAACCAACAACCCATCTACAAATGATCTGGACTAGACAGACACTGGAAGCAATCTGACCAAGAAATGAAAACGGCGCCGTAAGATGAAAAAGATCAAACTGGGCCTTCAGTCTCATTTGGATTCCCTTCCAGCTCTGTGACACTTTCTTCTCCAGATCCCTGGCGTCTGACCTATGACCACAGACTCCATACTTACAGCTTCTTCTGACAGAAAACAGGACAACAGGGTCAGTACCCACATTGGCTCTTTCTCTAATGTCAGACAGCGAGGAATGCACTTTGCAGTGTTGACCTCCACTTCCTTTGAAATGAGATCTTTTCTTTCAAGGTTCTTCATTTGCTTTCCACTCGGCTTCTTCCTCATTGGATGGGTTAGAGAGGGCTATACACAATGTGAACTTTCGCTACATGACAACTAGAGAAGTGAAAACAATGCGTGTCGTTTAAACGCCAACTACACACTTACACATTGAACACCACCTTGATCTACCCTAACACACAAGTGAACTGGCATGAGCTGGCACCTGATCTTCCTGGTGGAAGATTCGAGAGAGGGGCCAGCTAATCCCATAGAACTTATCATAGAACTCAGAGGCTGAAGTGGTGGAGGCAGCGGTGGGATCTCCAGGCCTCCCATCAAAGGCCCTGTGGGAATCAGCCCCTCTCAGTGGCCCTGTCAGAATGCCGATGGGGCAGGCAGAGGGGGTGAGTGAGGAGAGGCAGCATCTCTCTACCCCAAACTCTCCCTCACCTCTTATCCCCTGACTCCCAAACACTCGATAGCTCCCACAACCCCCACCATTCAATTCCCAGTGTCCCCCCCAGAACCCATCACCCTGGTCCCTTCATGTCTGATTCCCCAGACATTCTCCACCACCCTGGGGGGCAACTGGGGAGGGGAGGAGTTAGCAGCTCCAGGAACAACCCCTGCAGGGCGCAGTCCCAGGTCAGTGGGGGAGCCCGGCTCAGGGGCTGGTGGAAGATGGGGGAGGAGGACAGGTGTTTAGAGTGAAGCTGAAGCCGGGTCCACGTGTCCTTCTCCTCATCTCCATGGCGGGGGGATCCTGGCAGGGAAGGGAAGGAAAGGGAGAGGGGGGAACTTCAGCCAGGCAGAGGAAGCAGCTGGAGGAGTTTCTCTCTCTCCCTCCCCTCATCTGTGGCCCAGCAGCTCAGCAGCCAGGGTGGCAGCAGGGAGGTGGAGCTGATGGAAGCGTCCCTTCCTCTGCCTGGGGTTTGCTGAGACCAGGCAGAGCCAGAGGGTCACTGACCAGCTGCCGCTGGATCCTTACCCCAGCCCCGGGCAGCTGGGAGCCCCCTGCCCCTAATGGGTGTGAGAACGAGGGGATGGGTCTATCACCATGGCCTGCCCCAGCCAGGGCCCTGAATGTCCCTGCTGTGGGGGGAGTCTCTGATGTCTAACATGGTGTGAGCGCCACTTGGAGCGTTTTCCACACTGAGAACAGCTCAGAGGTTACTTCCCTGTGCGGATTTGCAGGTGCCTGATACTCCGGGAGCACCCAGCGAAGCTTCCCCCACATTCAAAGACTCTCTGTTGTGTGGATCACTGATGTGTGAGCTTGCATTGAGTCTTTTCCCGCAATCAAGGTATTCCTAGGGTCGCCTATCCCTTTGTGAGTTCTCAGGTGTTTAGTAAGGTAGGAGCTCTTCCTGAAACATTTCCCACAGACCAGGCATTTATGAGGTTTATAGCCTGTGTGGATTCTCTGATGTATGATGAGGTTCGATCGCTGAATGAAACTGTTCCCACAGTCCAAGCACTTATGGGGTCTCTCGCCTGTGTGGATCGCCTGGTGCCTAATAAGGGACGACCTGTTTGTGAAACATTTCCCACACTCTACACACCCGTGGGGTCTCTCTCCTGTATGGACAGCCTGATGTCTAACCAGGGTTGATCTCTGAATGAAACTTTTCCCACACTCCAAACATTCATGGGGTCTCTCTCCCGTGTGGATCGCCTGGTGTCTTAGGAGGGCGGATCTGTGTGTGAAACTTTTGCCACAGTCCAAGCACTTATGAGGTCTCTCTCCCGTGTGGATTCTCTGGTGTATAATCAGGGCTGATCGCTGAGTGAATCTTTTCCCACACTCCAAACATTTATTGGGTCTCTCTCCAGTGTGGATTGTATGATGGGTACTCAGGGATGACTTCTGACTGAAACATTTCCCACAATCCAAACATTTGTAAGGTCTCTCTCCTGTGTGCATTCTCCGATGCTTAGTAAGGTAGGAGTTGTTCTTGAAGCACTTCCCACAGTCCAAGCATAAGTAGGGCTTTTCCCCCATGTGGATTCTCCGATGAGCAATAAGGTCGGAACTGAGAACAAAACTCTTTCCACAGGGCAGGCATTTATAGGGACTGTCTCCTGTATGCATGGTCCGATGTTTGGTGAGATAGGAGCTGTTCTTGAAACTTTTCCCACAGTCCAAGCATTTATAGGGCTTCTCTCCTGTGTGGATTGTCTGATGGGAAAGAAGGTTTGTTCTCTGAATGAAACTTTTCCCACAATGAAGGCATTTATGAGGTTTATTTCCTGTGTGGATTCTCAGATGTCTAAGAAGGTGTGAGCGCTGAATGAAACTTTTCCCACAGTCCAGGCATTTATAGGGTCTCTCTCCTGTGTGGATCGTCTGATGTGTGATCAGGGCCGATCTCTGCGTGAAGCTTTTCCCACAGTCCAAGCACTTGTGGGGTTTTTCTCCCGTGTGGGTTTTCTGATGCATAATCAGGGTGGTCTTCTGACTGAAACAGTTCCCGCACTGGAGGCATTTATAGGGTCTGTCTCCCATGTGGATTCTACGATGCTTAGTAAGGTTGGAGCTGTTGCTGAAGCTTTTCCCACACTCCAAGCACTTATGGCGTCTCTGTCCGGTGTGGGTGGCCTGATGTGTCAGAAGCGCCGACGTCCAATTAAAACACTTCCCGCATTCGAGGCAGGGGTAGCGTCTCTCCCCTGTGTCAATGCTCCCGTAGAGGTCAAGGTTTGCGCTGTTACGGGCTGTCTGATGTGTAATAAGGTGTGATCTCAGAATGAAGCCTTTCCTATCCGGGAGGCACTGATAGGGTTCCTCTTCCTTCAGACTGGTCAGCTGGGCGGGGGGATCTCTGTTTCCTTCCCTACACAGAATAGATTTATCCGCTTTCTTCCTTGGGTGGCTTCCCAGCAGCCTCTCTGGCCTGTGCCAGTTTCCCCAGGCGTCTCCCTGTTCCAAGTACTGGGAAAAGAGCTTTTCAGGTCTTCCTGCAACATTTCCCCATGGTTCCACTTGCCTAGGAAGTTCCTCATCATTTCCCTCCTGCTTCTCACTCTCTGTTTCATCACCTGCTGGGAGAGAGACACAATCCAAGAGGAGTCGGTGAGCTGAGGAGAAAGACGAACAGCACCACGGGAAAATACTCTGCAGTTGCACAGGCTGAGCAATGGGATTCTGCCTCCACTTCCCACACAAACACTCACAGGGAAGGAAACTCCTGCAACTCACCGCCCTGAGCAATATCTGCTGGCTACAGCCCTGCCCTGCGTGAGTGGCAGAACTCAGGGCGCTTACTCACACCACACTTTGGGGATTCTCAACGTTTTCCGTCATTCCCCAGCTGGTTTCTGTGTCAGTCCTCACCTGTGCGGGTGCCTCTCAGGATCTCTCTTTCCTCGCTGGCCTGGAGGTCGGGCACCCAGGGCTCTTCCCCTCGTTCCAGCCGGGTGATCAGCTCAGGTTTTGGAACGGGAAACCCTGCGCAGGGGGTGAAATCAGAGCAGTTCAGGGCGTGTAGAGGGTGGGGAGAGCATCTGTCCCAAGGGACATTCCGTGAGTGGAACCTGTCCCCGGGCTCTGCTGGGGAATGTGCAACCCAAGAGGACGGGAACATGGTCACTGAGCCCCCTGGGGAGAGGCCCCGACGTCTGGGCAGGTGAGGGGAATTTTTACACCCTCCCTAGGAGTTCGCAGGCCCTGGGCAGTCTGGGGACCTTGCTGCCACTCACAGCTCTGCAGTTAAAGCCCTCCCCACGGCTGAAGGAAGTCTCAAAAGGGGGTGAGAGGAGAAAATGGGTTCTGTGTGCAACTAAGAAACAAGGCACAGCTTCTCTCTCTTGAAAACATGAGGGGTGGGGATGATTTAGCACGTCCATTAGGGTTTGACACCCTGGTCTCACTGCACAGGGCACAGAGATGCAAGTTGCTCTCCCCCGGCAGCTGTGCCCATGGAACCCATTCCTGTCCAGGCCACCTGAGCAGGGAAGAACCTGACCCGTGTCGGACACGCAGACCCCACGGCTCCTAATCCCCGAGGTGACCCTTACCCAGCGAGGTCACCGCCTCGTAGTTCTCCTGCATGACGTCCCTGTAGAGGGCTCTCTGAGCGGGGCCCAGCAGCGCCCCCTGCCCCTGGGTGAAATACACAGCCACCTCCTCGAAGGTCACCTGCATTTGAAACCAGAAAGGCGAGTGATGCAGGATCCCACCCTCACCCTGCTCTGAGCAGCCAGGTAGCTTCAGGGGGTGGGGAGAAGGTGAGAGCTCCTTCTGCCTCCTCGGGTCTTCTCATGTGCCACGTCCCTCCCAGCCCTACTCGTCAGCCTGTGGAATAGGGACCCCCAAGAGCTTCCCTTCATGTTCCACAGCAGCCTCTGGCCAGCAGCATCAGGCCCCAACCCAGCCCTGCCCACGGTGGAGGGTCCTGATTCAGAAATGGGGGAATATCTCTCCCACCCCTGCCACGTCCCGCCGAGAAAATCAGGCCTGGGCTGAATATGTCCCAGCAGATTTATCACATCCTGTCTCCTCTCTGCCTCTTCCTCCTGCGTGTTTCCTCCCCCTCCCCTTGCACAGCAAACACACCTGAAAACCCCCTACCTGAGCGGACTCCATCCCAGCCATTGCCCGGCCCCTGGCAGACGGGCGCTCTGGGGCGAATTCTCGACGTGTCTCCTCGGCCTGTCGGAGCGAGAGGGGAGATGGAGGAGGTTATAGAAGGAGACTGAATTTATTTCACATGCTAATCCCTCACGGGCTCTCCCCCAGCAAACAGAAGCTCTAAAAGAAACCCAGTTTAGAACATAAGAACGGCCTCACTGGGTCAGACTAAAAGTCCATCCACCCCAGTATCCTGTCTGCCAACAGTGGTCAATGCCAGATGCCCCAGAGCGAAGGAACACAACAGGTAATCCCCACATGATCCCTTTCCTGTCATCCATTTCCAGCCTCTGATAAACAGGGGCTAAGAACACCATTTCTACCCAGCCTGGCTAAAAGCCATTGAAGGACCTAACCTCCATGAATTTATCTAATTCTTTTTTGAACCCTGTTAAAGTCCTGGTCTTCACAACATCCTATGGCGAGGAGTTCCACAGGTTGATGACTGTGTGAAGTTAGTGTATCATCACCCAGGTCAGGTTCCTTCCAGCAGTAGTTTTAAACTTTTCCCGTAACAGCATCTCTGAGCTGAATGCTAGAAAAAGACCAGAATCGAAGGAGCCGCTTTGGGGAATCCTTTTGTCATTGTCCCCCAAGGGCAGGGTGTCCCCCCAGCAGCATGGGGACTCGCTCGGGACCAGACCTGGCTTTTCCTCTCTCAGATTCTCCCCTAGGAGAGTTGGTCTACCAGGGTGGGGTGCAGGGATATATATCCGGGCCGGGCTGGGAGCTGGGAACCTCCCTCCACACTTATTGCTCCAGCTTGTTTCAGTCTGGTCACGCTTGGTTCCTATCTCCTTCCCTCTCTCCCATTTCCTCTGCCAGGTGACTGTTCTCATCTGATCTGTGACTGCCGATGCTCACAGCAGCAGGAGCCCCGCAGACCACCGGGAGCAGAAATGCGGCAAGAAGCGGCTGTTTTTCCAGAGTCCTTTTTCTGTCGGGTCCCAGCCTTCCCCCCGCCCCCCGAAGTCTCACCCTCCAGACTCTCCAGGCGCCAGCTGGGCCCAGAGGGGCTGGGACAAAGGTCTCTTCCCTGCTGTCTAAGAAGCAGAGTCTCAGTCTGGGATCCCAGGTCAAAATGGAGGCGGCTGCAGCTTCTGACTCAGGACTCTGCCCCCAGGGCTGTGATAACAGGAGTAGGGAGAGAGACACGCCCAAGCTTCTCCGCTCCCCGAGCCATCCCCGGAGCCCTTTGCTGGCAGCAGCTCCTGTCTGAACTTCCCTGTCCAGCTCTGCAGGCCCCAGAGTCAAGCAGGCAGAGGCTCATCCCACTGGCCCATCTACACACACCCCTGCCAGAACCAGCAGTGACTCCAGTTTGACACCGATGTAGCGAGATCTAAATCTTGCCCAGCAATCGAGCGAGGCCCCCAGCAGCCCTGTCATGTAAAAAACAGAAGGAAAGGTGGGGGTATTTCTGTATTAAGCTACACTGCACTGCTATTTTGGGATACCAGAGTCTCACGAAATAGCTATCCCGCATCTTCATAGGAAGCCCATTATTTTGGGCTTGCCCTTCCGACATCCCTGTAAACCTCATTCCACGAGGAGTAAGGGAAGTTTCAGAACAGCGGGTTATTTCGAAATTTGGCGCTGTGTAGACAGGGCCAAATGGCGACATAAGCTATTTCGAAATAAGACCGAAATAAGATGCACAATTTGCGTCGCTCAAATTGTGTCGCTTATTTCGAATCACGGTACAGTGTAGACGTAGCCTTTGTCTCTTTTCATTGGCAAATAGGGCACAGACTTTCTGCAGCACACAATCCTTTAAGGCGCACACAACAATTTTTTTTAATTGTATCCTTTGGTATATATAGTGATAGAAATGTAGCTGTGTTAGTCTGGTGTAGCTGAAACAAACCCCGTTGTCAGCTTTGTCCACATAGTCACTCTGCTGATACCATTATTGGACCTAACCAAGTGAGTTATAAGATCAAGAATACATATTCCTGCGCATCCAGAAATATAATTTATGCAATCATGTATATGCCGAAAGTGTCCGTCTGCTATGTACACTGGACAAACGTCTCAGACACTTCGCCAAAGGATCAATGCCCACAAAACAGATATTAGATAGGATCACAAAGAAAAAACAGTTTCTTGCCATTTCAACCAGAAAGGACACGGTCTCAACGACTTAATTACCTGCATCCTGCTTCAGAAGCCTTTTAAATCTGCACTTGAAAGGGAATCCTCTGAACTGTCATTCTTGCTAAAATTCGACACTCTACGCGTCGGTCTCAACAAAGACCCTAACTATCTTACCCATTACCAAGATAGCTTCCCCAATTATCACCTCTAATACCATTAGCTCACAGACATTTACCATCCCCCCTCTGTTCTGAAATGTGATTTGTCCTTTTCATATGTGTTCATTTTTTTAATTGTATCCTTTGGTATATATGGTTGTGACTATTTTTTTCTACTATTTGATCTGAGGAAGTGGGTCTGGCCCACAAAAGCTCATCATCTAATAAACCATCTTGTTAGTCTTTAAAGTGCTACATAGTCCTGTTTTTTGTTTCAGCTACACCAGACTAACACGGCTACATTTCTATCACAACACGGAGAGCAGCGCAAAACACTATCACGACAGTTTTTGGCACAGGGATGGCCATCTTCTCAGGCCTTTTCCTCATTACTGAAACCGAAGTGCTTTGTTCTCACGAGCGATGTAAAATCCCGTTTAACCAATTAACTGGTGAGACATTGTGATTAACTGCTCCAGCCCACTGCTTAACCATTCAAATCCCTACTCCTCATGGTGTTTTCACCTGCGAATCGCTCCTTAGTGAAGTACGGAAACCACTTCTCTCCACAGCGAGGGGAAAGGCCTACGGGCGAGACTCACAAAGGATATTATGCTGCTGAGCCTCACAAGCAATATTCCTCTCAATTTTCCCATCCATGTGCGGATTACATTTTGTGATGTGCACTGAGGCATGGGCCTCAGTAGACACACATGCTGTGGGCGCTCTGCTAATCAGCTGGGTGGATTAGAAACTCTCCTGGAGGGGATGCCCAAGTGCAGTTTGCAGGGAACACTGCCACAATGTTAATCTGTTAGACGCCTAAGCTATGTCTACACTGGCAGCTTCTTGTGCAAAACCAGCTGTTCTTGCGCAAAAACTTGCCTGCTGTCTACACTGCACGCACGTTCTTGCGCAAGTAAATTTACAGTATAGCATTGTAAAACAGGGCTTCTTCCAGAAGAGTTATTCCTCTTCCCACGAGGAATAAGCCCTCTTGTGCAAGAGCTCTTCCACAAGAGGGCAGTGTAGACAGGCAACATGAATTTCTTGCGCAAGAAGCCCCTATGGTTAAAATGGCCATCAGAGCTTTCTTGTACAAGAGAGTGTCCACACTGCCACGGATGCTCTTGTGCAAAAGCACATGCCAGTGTAGACGCGCTCTTGTGGAAGAGTTTTTCCACAAGAACTCTTCTGCAAAACAGTTCTTGCGCAAGACGCTGCCAGTGTAGATGTAGCCCTAGAGAGTCACGGCGAGTCAGGGTGATCCACAAAGCGGAGTCAATGAGTAGGAGTGCCTAAGAACAGAATCATAAAAAGCAAAGGCGCTAAGACAGTGATCCCCAAACTTATCAGGGTCATGCCTGCCCCCTTCCTGAGCCAGAATTGGGGACAGCCTGGTCGGCAGGAGGGAATGAGGAAGCCGTGGCTGGGACCACAGCAGGGATGGGGTGGGTCAGAGGCTGGCTACTAGGGATGTTAGTGTTATGAATAGTGATAGAGATGTAGCCGTGTTAGTCTGGTGTAGCTGAAACAAAATACAGGACTATGTAGCACTTTAAAGACTAACAAGATGGTTTATTAGATGATGAGCTTTCATGGGCCAGACCCACTTCCTCAGATCAAATAATGGAAGAAAATAGTCACAACCATATATACCAAAGGATACAATTTAAAAAAAATGAACACACATGAAAAGGACAAATCACATTACAGAACAGAAGAGGGATGTGTGGGGGGGGGGAAGGAAGGTGAATGCCAGTGAGTTAATGACATTTCCCCTTCCCCACCTCTAATATCATTAACTCACTGGCATTCACCTTCCTTCCCCCCCCCCCCCCCACATCCCTCTTCTGTTCTGTAATGTGATTTGTCCTTTTCATGTGTGTTCATTTTTTTTAAATTGTATCCTTTGGTATATATGGTTGTGACTATTTTCTTCCACTATTTGATCTGAGGAAGTGGGTCTGGCCCACGAAAGCTCATCATCTAATAAACCATCTTGTTAGTCTTTAAAGTGCTACATAGTCCAGTGTTATGAATAGTTATTCATTTAAAAAGCTAATAAGCCTGGGTTATCGGTTACTCCAAACAATTATACCTCCCCTTTGCTGCCTTTGATACAATGGGGGCGGGGGAGAGCCAGTGTTCCATATGTGCCAGTTTCGGTGTCATCTCTCCCCCCACCGGATGTCTCCAATAGAGAGGTGGCAGTACAGAGGATGAGGGTGGGCGGGAGCAGGTGCACGCGGAAAGCTGGCTTTCAAGCAGGCTCCCCGCACATATGGGCTCCCACGGAGCTACCTGCCCTCCCTCCCTGCGCTGCTGCCTCTGTAGCAGAGGCAGCAGCACGGGGAAGAGAGGGCAGGCAGGAGTCGATACACGCAGGGAGCCAGCTTTTAAGCCGACTCTCCATGGCCACACAGAGGCAGTGGGGGGGGGGGGGAGGAGGGCAGGCTTAAAAGACGGCTCCCCATATGCACCACGGAGCCGCTTGCTCCCTGCACCGCTGCCTCTTTTTCAGAGTACTGGCTCCCTGCCTGATAAAAATTCAAGCGGTTACACATTTACAGAAAACCACAATAGCTCACATCCCTACTGGCTATCAGCCCCGCTCCCGCAACCGAGGAGGGCAGCCGGATCAGACTGCCGTTTTGAGCAGCCCAACTTGTAGAAAGCGATCAGTAGAAAAACCACTATCTAGATCTGCAGTGAGCACAGAAGGGTAAAGTGGGCATTTTAGCGTGCACAGGATGGGGGATTACTTACAGAAATTTTCAATGACAAAAGAGAGGAAATCACTTGTTACTGGAAGTCCAAAACGGCACAGAATTTTACAAGATACCACAACCCTTTTAGATCTATGGGTCCTTTCAAAAAACTCACAGCAAAAATAGGAATGCGGTCTACAGGTGCAGAAACAGAAAGGCAAATAGAACGAATGCAAACTGCATTTTTTTTTTAAATTCCTGAGCTTTCAATTCTTGTGACCGTCAGTCCATCTTGGGGTTGTATGTTTAGTTAAAAAAAAAAAAAATATAGCAGAAGTTTCCTTTTGAGAACGATTTCATACAAATGCCCCAACAGACAGGTTTTTAAAGAGTATTTTGACTCCCAGAGGGATTTTTAAAAGGATTGAGGGGCACTTTTAATTCTGGCTTTTAGTGCACAATGAGGAATTCTACGTACAAGCGATGACATATGAAAAACCACTTTGCAAAACAACAGTGAATTAAAGCAAATTCCCGCTGGCGGATCAAAAGAAACGGAAAGAGTCTTGACACCAAAACCAGGAAATCAGTCTACCTTGAACTCAAATGATCCCAAAGAATAAACACTCTCAAAAAACAGGAAAAAAAAATGTATAACTGAAAACGGTCACTTAAAGTATTGCAATAGAAACAGGAAATGTTAACACTGATACACGGAGAGATCTTTTTGCTGAAACTTCTAGCAATTAGGGATGTTAATGGTTACCCAAGTTACTGGTTAATTGATAAGCGATTGCTTATTGATTAACAGTTCCAGTTAACAGCTCCCCCACCTGCATGCGCTGCATTTAAAACTCGAACTGGCAGGCTGGCTCACTCCCAGCTTGCCAGTCCAAGTTTTAAATGAAGAGCATGCAGGAGAGCCGGCTGCCACCCCACGCTGTTGTCTCTGAATATTAGCAGTTACACGGTTATTAAAATAACTGATTTCTGACATCCCTACTAGCAATTACTACTATTTTCCTTGGTTATTTGTTATTAAAAATGTAAATTAAACAGCACAACGACCATGTGCACAATGCGAATATAGTTCTTGACAAACTGCCAAGAGCACAGTTTTTCAAACTCTGAGTGGAGGCTTGAAGGGGTAAGCTGCTAGCTGGCCACGAGAAGCTTTGTCAACCAGTGCCTCTGCAGGTACGGGCGATCGCAGCTTCCACAGCCAACGGGAGCTGTGATCGCCCATACCTGTGGAGACGCAGGTAAACAAAGTGTCTCATGGCCAGCTAAGGGTTTGCCCTCATGAGCAAACGCAGAGTTTGAAAACCCCTGGCCTAGAGGAATACAAATAAAAAAGTGAATAATGTAAAGGAGTGAAACTTTTATCTACAGTGGATTACAAGAAAGGGAGGTAAAATCAGGGAATGGGAAGATAAGACACATTTGTTAAGGCCCCACCAATCTTTTCCATCCATGTACAGATTTTTTCCACCATGTGTGGAATATTTTTATGTGCACCGAGGCAGGTGTGAATGTGCACCACTATAGAAACAAACAAACCCCAGCTGCGGATGTGAATCAGCTGAATCTCTCCTGAGTGGCCGCACAAGCGCCCAGCATACAGGGAGCACAAGGTTACAGGTTGCTCCACTGGGCAGAGGGACTGGTTACTTCTCCCCTGGCCAAATCTCCCCCAGAGCGCTGGACTGTAGGAGATCAAATGTGAAGGGATTGGGAGGGATGGGTGTTGGGCAGAGAACTGGGGGACGATAGGGTTGGGAATCAGAAGTAACTGTGTGTGTGGGGAGGCTATTGTATGTTTAGGGATCATATAGATAAGCAGCAGGAGGGGGGGGAGAGCAGGAGAGTTTGTGACTTATTCACCCCACTCTGTCCTTTTTCTCTGTCTCTCTGCCTTGAGTAAGCAGCACCAAGGCCAAGTCTACACTATGCAACCTAAGTTACACAACTCTGCGGCCTCCCCGCTGTGGGAAGTTGACGGGAGAAACTCTCCAGGCACCTTCCTTTACTCCTCACGACCCCTGTGGAGGACAGCGGTCAATGGAGGAGCCATCAGCAGTTGATTTAGTGGGTCCTTACTAGACCCGCTAAATCAAACTCCGTGAGCTCAATCGCTGGAGCATTGATCATGGGGCAAGTCCTGGCCTAAGAAGGACTGATTTCCACAGGGCCTTTTTGGGGAGCCCCAGAAATCCTACTTCTGCTTCAGCAGGAAGGTAGGTTTGTTCGGACTGGGAAAAAGGGCTAACTGAGCCTCTGCCCCCTTTCCTATTCTAGATCAGTGTTTCTCAACCTTTTTTTTTTTTATAAAGTACACCTTAAAAAAGTACCCCCAGTACCTACAGTTTTCAGACACACAACATTTTTTTCTACCATTGCAACACATTTGTTTAAACAACTTAATCATAGCCGGGCGGGTGACAAAATTTTTGAGTGTCAAAAGTACAAAATGTATTCCATGCATGGATGGAAAAAAAAATTAGAGGGCACATTGGGCCTGTCCCACCCATGGGATAGTTGGGGCAGCCACCGCAACGTTCCCCACAAAAGCATGGGGCCTGGAGCGGTTGCTGCGAACCATCCTACATCTCTACACACACCTCCCCCGGGGCCACAGGGGTGTGCCGGGCCAGCCCTGAAGCCGAACTGCTCTGGAGGGCTGAGTCGGGAGGAAGAGGAGGAATCTGACCTCCTAGCGCCTGGTTCCCCCTCGCTCCAGCTCCCCATTTGCCACAGCACTGGAGCCGGGGGGCAGTGGAAGCCATCTCTGTCACTCCCCCAAGGCTGAGCTGGGCCCTCCTCTCTGGCTCCTGCCCACCCCAGCACCCTGACTTTTCTGGGCCTGCTTTTGTAACCAGGATGAGCTGCGCTTTTCTGCCAGCCGGGAAAGGTCACTGGGGCCAGTGGGAAGGAGCCAGGCTCTGGAATGGGGGTGGGGCGCCGAGGGGTATTTTGCTTGGACTGCTCCCTTTGCAATAACCCCGCGGAGAAGCGGGGCCCGGCTCAGCCCTTTGCCGGGCCCACGGATGACAAAAAGGGGTCTGGGGAGGCACTGGGGGCCATCTTGGAAGCTGCGATGGCCAAGTCCACGAAGCTGGGAGCTGGGAGCGAAGGATACGTCCTCTGCAGGGGGAACCCCCAGGGCGGCTGCCTAGAACGCCCCATTGACAGGAGAGGCGAGAGGGGCCCTGGCCAGGCTTTGGGGTGCACTGGAAGGACCCAGCCCTGGAAAAGGGGAGCTAAGAGCCTGGGGGGGGAGGGGAGGCAGGAAAAACCCCTCTGCCCCACCCCCTGTTTTTGCAACCACGGCAGCAGGCTCAGCCCAAGGGGGGAGGGAGCTGACCCTCCCCCCCCGCCCCTCTCTATTCCTGAGTTTCCCCCACTGCCCTGTCTGCATAAGTGCAGGAACTGGGAGGGGGGAGGGGCTTGCTTCAGCCCCCCCCCCCCGCATTGTTCTAGCAGCGCTCCCCCCCCCCCTTGATTTCTCTCCCTTCCCCAGGCGGGCGCGGGGAGAGCAATAGATCGCGCTGAGCAGCAGCAGCAGCCTCCGCCCCCCCCCCCCCGCGGCCTGGATGCACAAAGCAGGGGGGGGGGAGATGGTAACGTGACCCCGGTCCCCCCCACCCCAGGTGTGAGCCCCTCCTCCCATCCGGGCTGCCCTGCGCCGGGCGGGGACTCGCAGCCAGCTCCGCCGGGAGCAGCCCGGGGCCAACCCCTCCCCCTGCAGCCCGGGGGCACCGGGGCGCCGCTCCCGGGGGGTCTCTCTTACCTGCCCCCCAAGCGCTGCCCGCCCTGGGGCAGGGGCTGGGCCGGGCAGGGCCTGGCCGGGCTGGGGGCGCTGCCCGGGGAGAGGCTCCTGGGGAGGGAGCAGCGGGACTGGCCCGGCCGGAGATTCCCCCTCCCGGCTGCAGCCCGGGCTCCGGGGCCCCGCAGCAGCCCCCGCCGGGGCTCGGGGATCCGGCCCGGAGCCTGGCCCCAGAGTCCCCGCGAGCAGCGGCGGCGAGTCGCTTCCTGCGGCCGGGCCGGAGCCAGCGATCGCTCCCCCCGCGCCTGCTGCTGCTGCTGCTGCTGCTGGGTCCTAGCGAGACACCCGCCGCGCCGCCCCAGAAGCAGCCTCGGCCTCCAGTCCAGGCAGCTTCCCTGAGCCCCTCCCAGCCAGTCCCCACGCCCGCCGGGCAACTCATGTTCTCTAGGCAGTGAGTTGCCTGTATCCAGCCCCTGCAACACTTAGACACCGTCCCCCCCTGTGCTCACCTGATCCGCCTGCAGCAAGGAGACCCAGGGTCTGACATTCCACTCCCAGTCCTGGGTCACAACCCCTGGCTGGAAAACCAGAGAACCGGGACGGTGTTTCTCAACTTTTTTTTTTTAAAATAAAGTACCCCTTAAAAAAATTATAAGGACCCCCCCAGTACCTACAGTTTTCAGACACGCACATTTTTTTCCTACCATCGCAACACATTTGTTTAAGCAACTTCATCGTAGCCAGGCGGGCAATGAAATGTTTGGGCGTTAAAAGGCCAACAATAATAAAGGGCTGTCAAACTAAAGACGAGTATCAGAGGGGGAGCCGTGTTAGTCTAAATCTGCAAACGCGGCGAGGAGTCCTGTGGCACCTTCTAGACTAACTGAAGTGTAGGAGCATAAGCTTTCGTGGGCAAAGACCCACTTCGTCAGATGCGTGTCACTAAACTAAACACAAAAATTCAGTTTTCTCCAAATGTCAGTTGTGTTGACGTACCCCCCCCCATATGTATTGAGATGAATACATTGTAAAATCTCAGTTAATGTCAGTTGGTCTAAATCAGTTATAAATATATTTGGACACAACATGTATACTTGGTGTTATGTTCCTGTTCATATTTTTTGAACTTAAAAGTTGACAGACAACCTTTATTACCAATAATATGTCATGTACTTTACAATGTTCCTGACATATATTTCAGCTTCCTGGATTTTTTTTTCATCTGGCCTTCAGATATGAAAGGCAGAGTGATTTAACACCTGTTTAGATTTGTCATCCATGTGACGAAATGAAAAGTATGCCATTTGCAATAAACTTTGCATAAAATAGTTAATTTGCATTTAATTTTAATGGTTCAAAGAATGTCAGGCAAAATGGTCGGCCCTCACGCATGTTCACTTAATCAAATCTGGCCCTCTTTGAAAAAAGTTTGGACACCCCTGCCCTAAGGGTACCTCTGGTTGAGAAACACTGCACTAGGAGGTGCCATTCACTAGGAGCATCCCTAGAGAATTCGGGGAGCTCCCCTTAGGCCCAGCATCCAGGGTGCAACCCCCTTCCAATTTTGGCCCCGATTACAGCTTCCCCTCCAAGCAGAGATGACCCATGCAGACTAATGGGGAGGAGTTAACTAGCTGAGCATGTCTGTCTCCCCCCCCCCCCCCCCGGCACCTCAACATTTTGGCACCTGAGGCAGCGAGCTCAAATGATGCCCCCATTCCCCTCACTTGGGGCAAAACTTTCAAAGGTCTCAATTCTCTGGGTCCTAGTGGTGCCCCCCCTGTCTGGCGAGGCAGCCACCTCAGTTTGCCTAATGCTAAACCCAGGGTTGTGAGTTCAATCCTTGGGAGGCCATTTAGGGATTTGGAGCAAAAATTTGTCGGGGATGGTACTTGGTCCTGCTGTGAAGGCAGGGGACTGGACTCGATGACCTTTCAAGGTCCCTTCTAGTTCTAGGAGATAGGCAATCTCCCTTAGGGTGTGTCTAGACTGGCAAGATTTTGCGCAAAAGCGACTGCTTTTGCGCAAAAACTTGCCACCTGTCTACACTGGCCACGAGAATTTGCGCAAGAACACTGACGTTCTAATGTATGAAATCAGTGGTTCTTGCGCAAATACTCTTGACGCTCCCACTCAGGGATAAGCCCTCTTGTGCAAGTATTCTTGCGCAAGAGGCCTAGTGTAGACAGCCAAGTTAATTTCTTGCGCAAGAAAGCCCAATGACTAAAATGGCCATCAGAGCTTTCTTGCGCAAGAGAGCGTCTAGACTGGCACGGATGCTTTTGCGCAAAAGATGTCTTTTGCGCAAAAGCATCCGTGCCAGCTTAGACGCTCTTTTGCGCAAATACTTTTAACGGAAAAGCTTTTCCGTTAAAAGTATTTGCGCAAAATCATGCCAGTCTAGACACAGCCGTAGTGTTTTTTGACAGCTGCATAATGAGAGTTCTTTCTCTCACTGGTAGTCAGAGGATATAGTCTCATTGTTCAGTGATGGTAACACTCTTTCCATGCCATCAGTGTCTCTGGAGGATGTTAAACAGAAGCTATTAAAGCAAAACAATTTTTTTTAAGTAAGCAGGTTTTCAACCAAGAGTTTTAAAAGAGCTGACAAGGAGCTCACTGGATTATTAATGCTAATTTTCAATAAGTCTTGGAGCAATGAGAAAGTTCCAGCAAACTGGAAGAAAGTTATTTTTGTGGCGATCATTAAAAAAGGGTAAACAGGTGACGTGGATAATTATAGACATGTCAGCATGACATCAGTTCTGATTGGCCACTGATAAGACCAATGAAAAGCAGTGCTCTGCATGTCCATCATTCCTTTGCACATCCAGATGGTTGTGTGCCCTTTTCTGAACCTTTTCCAATGCCAGGATATCTTTTTTGAGATGAGGCGACCACATCCGTACACAGTGTTCAAGATGTGGGCCTACCATGGATTTATACAGAGGCAATAAGATATTCTGTCTAATTCTCTATCCCTTTTTAAATGATTCCTAACATTCTGTTTGCTTTTTTGACTGTCGCTGCACACTGAGCGGATGCTTTCAGAGAGCTATCCACAATGACGCCAAGATCTCTCTCTTGAGTGGTAACAGCTAATTTATTCCCCATCATTTGATACGGATAATCCCAACTATACATATTAGAAAGGGCAGGACTTTGGAAAGAACAGATGTTATGATGGCAGGAGTTCAGAGAAAAGGGGCAAAGCCTGGGGGGGGGGGGGGGTGAGGCCACAATTTAGGCACGGATGGTTCCTCCTTTTTTAAGGAGCATCCTTTGCTCTGGATATGCATTATCCCCTCTTGCTGCCTGTGAACGGAGCCGCTTGTTTTTTTGTTATCTTTGTGTTTGGGCTCAGCTCACTGTCTCAACAGGGACACCGGCAGCCCCAAAAGAAGCTGTATCTACAGCGAACCACAAAGTTTCCTCTAACTTTTCCCATGCACGTGCAGAACAAATCTTATGTGCACTGAGGCATGTGTGGATGTGCACCACCACTGGAAGGAAACACACACTGCCGGCCGAGGGTGCTCTGCTCATCAGCTGGGCAGCATTCGAACTTCTCCTGGGGGCCGTCCAAGCGCTCAGCTTACAGGGAATGCCAGTTGGCGGTCCTTTCAACCATGCAGCCGGGTGGAATTTGCAGCATCCTCTTGCAGCCGTTTTTACAGGGCTCTTTTCAGTTCTGGCTCCTTCTGGATAGCGTCACAGATGCAGTTTGTTTAAAATCACGCCCCTCAGCATCAGAAAGTGGGCATTGCCCTAGCTGGCAGGAACCACTCTGCCGGCCTGGAATGAGCACTAGTGTGGAAAGCAATAGCCTGCAAAGATTTCAGTGCCTGCAAACTGTAACTCTAGCTAAGGCAGTGGTTCTCAACGCGTTTCAGTCCACGGACCACCAGGCCGATCAGAACGTTTTTGTGGACCACCTCCAGCACACGTAGCACAGGACGAATGACACAGCAACCGCTCAGCACGACGGCAGCAGCTACACTGACGCTCAGAGCCTCAGACGGAAGTTACTGGCAACACAACGCAGTTGCGTCCTAGGTGACCACTATGGATGATGCAACGCGTGCTTGTGAACACGGCGTAAAACAGCCTCACGGCGGCGCCTGCTCACACCGTGTGACTTAGGACAATGTTCCTGTGGACCACCGGAAAAGTCACCATGGACCACCAGTTGAGAACCACAGACCTAAGGAGTGATCCTAAAATTTACAGGCAAAAATTTAATTCAGGTAAATCAGATCCAAAGAAGCATTCTACTCAATACTGACAACTTTAGAAAAGAGGACACTAAGGGGGGGGGGAGATGATAGATGTTTATAAAATCATGACTGGTGTGGAGAAAGTGAATAAGGAAGAGTTATTGACGTAGTCCCACAATACAAGAACTAGGGGTGACCAAATGAAATGAGTAGGCCGCAGGTTTAAAACAAACAAAAGGAAGTTTTTCTTTACTCAGCGCACTGTCAACCTGTGGAACTCCTTGCCAAAGGATGTTGTGAAGACTAGGACTTTAACAGGGCTCAAAAAAGAGCTATATAGATTCATGGAGGTTAGGTCCATCAATGGCTAATCACCAGGATGGGTAGGAATGGTGTGCCTTGCCTCTGTTTGTCTGGAGATCAGTGACAGGAGAGGGATCCCATGAGGATTATCTGTTGCGTGCCATCCCTCTGGCACATCTGGTATTGGCCACTCTCAGCAGACAGGATACTGGACTAGATGGACCTTTCATCTGACCCAATTTGTCCGTTCTTACGTTCTGTGCCTCAATGACACAGGCTGAGCTGGGATCCCCCTCTGACCCAGAACCAGGGGTGGATCCTCTCTCCAGTGAAGGAGGCTGGCAGGAACGTGAAGATGGGGGCCTGGTTCTTAGCATCAAAAAATGCCACCTGGCCCCGGTCGCAGTCCAGACAAACCCGGATCCGGCTGGGGCTGTGCCTCAGGGTCAGAGGAGTCTTTGGGGAGGTGAAGGCGTGGTACTGGCCCCCGTACAGCCTTATGGCCCAGATCCCCCTCTCGGGGTTGAGGTCAGACATGAACTCTCCTTTCCTGCTCACCGAGTCTCTGGCCACCCCCACGGCCCAGTACTTTCCAGCCCCTGCCTCCACCTCCCAGTAATGGCAGCCTGAGGTGAAGCCCTCATGGCCCAGCAGACAGCACTCATAGTCGAATCTCTCGGCGTTGTCAGGCAGATCCTGCTGGGTGTCTCCCTGTCTCACGCTTTTCCCATCCTCGGCCACGATGAGGCGGGGATGAGCCGTGTCCGGATCCAGAGTCACCTTCGCTGGAGGGAGGAGGGGAGGGAGAGAGAGAGAGAATCAGAGCGTGAGGGGGCAGTGCTTAGCCCTGGGGGAGGGTTGGATGGTGTCAGTGACAGGAGCTGCCCCAGCTGCGGCACGAATCAGGAAATTTCCTTCCTCCAGGATTTACCCCTCAGCTCTGATCACAGCACAGTGCAGACAACATTCACTCCCCTGAGAGCTGGCCTGCCGATGGGGGTTGGGAGCGGGATGAGGGGTGAAGGGGGAAGTTGCCCCAGGGCCCGGAGGTACCAAAAGGCCTGGGACTCCTGGCCACCGGAGCGTCGCATGGCATGCTCCGGTTGGTTCTGAGGGCTGTCCGGGGGTGGGTAACGTGGCACATTCCAAGCAGCATTCAGGACTGGCTGACCCAGCCCCGCCCCTTCCATCCCAAACTCCGAGTATACCATCACAGACTCTGCCCATTCTATCTCAAACCCCACCCATTCCATCCGAGACCCTGCACATTCCATCCCAAGCCCCGCCCATTCCTGCCCATTCCATCCCAAACTCCGCCCATTCCCTCTGAGATCCTGCCCATTCCATCTGAGACCCTGCACATTCCATTCCAAGCCCCGTCCATTCCATCCCAGACTCCTCCCATTCTCTCCCAAACCCCGCCCATTCCATCCCAAACCCCGCCCATTCCATCCCAAACCCTGCTCATTCCATCCGAGACCCTGCACATTCTATCCCAAGCCCTGCCCATTCCATTCAAGACCCTGCCCATTCCATCCCAAGCCCCGCCCATTCCATCCCAAACCCCGCCCATTCCATCCCAGACCCCGCCCATTCCATCCCAGACCCAGCTGAAGTGGTGTTGCTTAATTGAACATTAGCCCCACAGTGTAGACACATCCTCATCTAGGGAAACCATGACCCCTTCTTCCCACTGCGAGCTGACGTGAATGACCACCTCAGCCACAACCCTCCTTTCTCTGCCTCCCAGTCATCCCATGGTTGGACTCTGGGTCAGTGCCCTGCGCCTCTGAACCTGGCTTGCTTGGAAAAAAATGCCACATCTGAAATGCTCCAGTCTTAAGACAGCAACAGTGCCCCTGGGGCCAGGGTTTTTGTGCTGTCCAGGATTTCACCGTGCGGCAGCGGGCCTACATTCCATAGGCTTGAAGGGCTAATGGCTCAGAGCGTACCCCTCTGGTAAGGAGGGGGGCGAGGAAAGATCAAAAAACAAAACAAGCACAATAAGGAGTCTCTGAAAGGGATGACGGAGAAGAAAAGGTGCGGGGTGCCCGCATTCATGGGGGTGGGGAAACGAACAGAACGTAGGCACGGCCACACTGGCTCAGACCAAAGGTCCATCTAGTCCAGTGTCCTGTCTGGCTGCGTCTACACTGCGGGTTTTTTGCAGAAGAGGAAATGCAAATGGAGTGCTCATTTGCATATCTCGTACTCTCATTTGCATATTGTCTTCTGCTCCGTTTTTGCGGAAGAGGTTGTTGCGATAAAAAGCCCCATGTAGACAAGGCCGTTTGTCGGGAAAAAACCCCTTTTGCATAAGATCTCTTATTCCTCCAAAAATGAGGTTTATAGGCTCTTCTGCAAAAGGGGTTTTCCCCAACAAATGGCCCAGTCTACACGGGGCTTTTTAATGCAAAAACCTCGTCCGCAAGAAGGAGCGGAAGAAGATACGCAAATTTCTTTGCACATTTCTTTGCATATGCACATGAGCACTCCATTTGCATTTCCTCTTCTGCAAAAAACCCGCGGTGTAGACGTAGCTTCTGCGGAGAGTGGCCAAGGCCAGATGCCCCACAGGGAGGGAACAGAACAGGGAATTCTCAAGCCAGCCCTCCCTGGTCGCTCGTTCCCAGCTTCTAAGGGTATGTCTAGACTACAGGTTTATGTCGACATAAGTTTTGTTGACAGAATCTGTCTACAAAACTTATGTTGACATAGAGCGTCTAGACTACATCCAGTTCTGTTGACAAAGCAAGCCGCTTTGTCGACATAACAGTGTGGATGCAAAGGACAGTGTAGATGCAATAACGCCTTCTATCGACAGAACTTTGTCGACAAAAGGCGTTATTCCTCGTAGAATGAGGTTTACATACGTCGACAAAACTGCTGAGTTTTGTCGACGTTATGTCGACATAACTCAAAGGCAGTGTGGACGCAGGTATAGTTTTGTTGACAAAAGTCCACTTATATCGACAAAACCCTGTAGTCTAGACACACCCTAAAAGAATAAGACAAATCTCCCTTACACCGTGTCAAAACCACTTTTATCAAATCTCTGCCTGTCTCTTGCTTCAATGTCAGTACACCTGAATCTCTTCAATCCTCAGCGTTGGCCAGATTAAGCCCCCGGCTTGACCAAGCTCTGGCTGGGAGGATTGAGTTGGGGATGGTCCTGCTTTGGACAGGGGGCTGGACTCAATGACTCCTGAGGTCTCTTCCAGTCCTAGGAGTTGAGGATTCCATGAAAAATTTTGCTGGGCCAGGGAAGCAGGGAGGAGCATGGGGGGAGGGCGCTTACCCGGCACTCTGCGTTCCCTGCCATTCCCAGGCACCGCCGCCCGCTTGCTGTAGGAGCGGCGGGGGAAGAGGGCTTACTGCGCTGTTGTTCCCCCAGCTGGGGGTGGGAGAGAGGCAGCACGCAGGGCCTCTTTCTCCTCCCCCTGCTAGGGTCCGTACCACGAGCGTTCCCGAATTAGGGACCCCAGAGCACAGAGGATACAGTGTATCAAATGGGGGGAGGAGAAAAAACTTGCTTTCTATTGCCATTCTATTTACGACAAACTGGCAAGAGATTCCGGCTGTGTCTACACTGGCCAGTTATTCCGGAAAATCAGCCACTTTTCCAGAATAACTTGCCAGCTGTCTACACTGGCCGCTTGAATTTCTGGAAAAGCACTGACGATCTAATGTAAAATCATCAGTTCTTTTCCGGAAATACTATGGTGCTCCCGTTCGGGCAAAAGTCTTTTTCCGAAAGACTTTTGCGCAAAAGGGCCAGTGTAGACAGCACAGTACCGTTTTCCGCAAAAAAGCCCAGATTGCGAAAATGGCGATCGGGGCTTTTTTGCGAAAAAGCGCGTCTAGATTGGCCACAGACGCTTTTCCAGAAAAAGTGCTTTTGCGGAAAAGTGTCCTGCCAATCTAGACGTGCTTTTCCAAAAATGCTTTTAACGGAAAACTTTTCCGTTAAAAGCATTTTCGGAAAATCATGCCAGTGTATACATAGCCTATGTGTTTTCCTGCACATGACTGCAGGCTGGTTAGTTTTGTCCATCTGCAACAAAGACCCTTTTACCCGCTGTTGCATTAGTAGGTACTACAGGCTCCCAGTCTCCCTGCAGCACTCTACCTGGCAGCACACGTACAAGAAGAGGGTAGAAAGAAGAGCAGCTATAACAGACAGACGTGCTGTTGTCTGATTGGCCCCAGCTACACAACCCATCTGGCCTCACAGTGTCCTATAACAATGCGTCCCACCCTGCTCCGTTCACACATGCCAGGGGGAACATTTTCTCTATTAACGTCCATTACCTGGATGTGTGAGGACTCTTCGCCATTCTGAAACCAAAAACAGAATTAGAGATGAGAAATTTGACTGAACAGGGTTCTACATAAATAATGTAACAATTGGTCCTGTGGCACTTTACGGTACGTCTATACAGCAGCGTTATTTCGGAATAACAAACAGCACGTCTACACAGCAAGCCAATACTTTGAAATAAGGTCGAAATGGAGGATTTCTTACTCCGACTCCTGTAACCCTTATTTCATGAAGGCTACGTCTATGCTGGCATGAATTTCCGAAAATGCTTTTAACGGAAAACTTTTCCGTTAAAAGCATTTTTGGAAAAGCACGTCTAGATTGGCAGGATGCTTTTCCGCAAAAGCACATTTTGCGGAAAAGCATCCGTGGTCAATATAGACGTGGTTTTCCGCAAAAAAGCCCTGATTGCCATTTTCGCGATTGGGGCTTTTTTGCGGAAAACAATACTATGCTGTCTACACTGGCCCTTTTGCGCAAAAGTTTTTCGGAAAAAGACTTTTGCCCGAACGGGAGCAACATAGTATTTCTGGAAAAGCACTGATGATTTTACATGAGATCGTCAGTGCTTTTGCGGAAATTCAAGCGGCCAGTGTAGACAGCTGGCAAGTTTTTCCGGAAAAGCGGCTGATTTTCCGGAAAAACTTGCCAGTCTAGACACAGCCGAGGAGTAAGGGAAGTCGGGGGAAGAGTGTTCTGCCTCCACTTCCTGCTGTGTAGACAGCACCGAATTAAGCAAGGGGTGGACTTCAGCTGAAGTTGCGTATCTTAATTCAACTTTTCCCCTGCTTTGTATACGTACCCTGGGGCTATGTCTACACAATAGCTTTTTCCAATTGCTTTTCCGGAAGAGGCTTTTCTGACATTTGGCCCCACGTAGACGGGGTCAAATGGCGAGAAAGCCTCCTCTTTCAGAGAAGCCCTTATTCCTTGTAGAATGAAGTATACAGGGCTCCTCGAAAGAGCGCGCCTGCTCTTCTGCGAAAAAAAGCGGAAGAGCAAACGCGTTCCCTGGACACGGCAGTTTTCCGGTACCCTGGAAAAACCCCACAGTGTAGACATAGCCTTAGAGACTAACCAAAATATATAGAATCCTGAGCTTTCGTGGGTAAAACACACATGAGGATGAATTGGAGACACCCTGGCTTGACAAAACCCTGGATGAGATGGTTTAGTTGGGGCTGGTCCTGCTTTGGGCAGGGGGTTGGACTCGATGACATCCTGAGGTCTCTTTCAGCCCAGTGATTCTGTGACTCCAATTCATCTGAGGAAGTGGGCTTTACCCATGAAAGTTCGGGATCCTATATATTATGGTGAGACTCTAAGGTGCCACGACACCACTCATTGTTTTTAAAGTTACAGACTAACACACCTACCCCTCTGCAATGTAATAAACACTGCCGAAAATGATACATTGGCGGGAAATGTAACGTCCCTGAACATTTACCATAATATAAATAGTACAACTGGTTTTGAAATGGAATTTCCATCCAACGGGAAGTTCCGCTCGTTTTGACTTTGTTTTTGTCCTGAGTTGGGACCAATACGTTTGAAACATGCCAGTGTTTTGCAGAACAGACTATCCTCACATCCCTGATCCAAAACAAAGCATTTGTTTGCCAGAAGCTGAGAACAGGTGACAGGAGAGGGTGATGATCCCCTGTTCTATTTCCTCCCTCTGGGACACCTGGCATTGGCCACTGTCGACAGACAAGATTCAAAGCTCGCTGGACCTTTGTTCTGACCCAGTATGGCCGTTCTTATGTTTTTATGCTGGTGGGCTTCATATTAATCTGTCTGCTTGGGCTGCTACACTGGCTCATGGGAGTTGTAGTTCAGGTACTTCGTGTCTCCAGGATCCGCCAGAGGAAAGAGCACAATGTATCTTGGGAGACGTAGTGCATAGGAGAGAACTGAGACATAATGTTTCTGAACAACAGATCCCACAGAGTACTGTAGTGGTGCAGGGGGATGAGAGGTGCACAGGCTAATGTACACCCAACTCAAAATAAAATGCTTTCTTTTGATTGTCTGGTGGGAAAAGACAAACAAGAATTGACCCCATTCTATAGGAAATGTGAAATTTTCTTGAACCCAGAATTTTTCATCAAAAATATTTTCATGAAAAATTCCTCATTATGTCCGATGTGAAACCAGCAATTCTCTCTCAAAGGTTACACATTTAAACAGACTGGTTTCAGGATCAGAGTTTGCATTAACTATATAACTATGTATTAATAAATGGTTATCATAGTTTGCTGACTGATGTACTACAATTTCATGAGGAATAGGGCTTGATAGTGGTCTAGTTAAAGTCAGTAGAAGTAGCATAAAATCCTTAATCTTTGTTTTAAACGATTTAGAGCAATGCAGGTTGAACCTCTCAGCTGTGTCTAGACTGGCCAGTTTTTCTGGAAAATCAGCCGCTTTTCCAGAAAAACTTGCCAGCTGTCTACACTGTCCGCTTCCATTTCCACAAAAGCACTGACTTCCTACTGTAAGAAATCAGTGCTTCTTGCGGAAATACTATGCTGCTCCTGTTCAGGCAAAAGCTTTTGCGCAAAAGGGCCAGTGTAGACAGCTGAGATTTGTTTTCCGCAAAAAAGCCCCGATGGCAAAAATGGCGATCGCGGCTTTTTTGCGGAAAAGCGCGTCTAGATTGGTATGGATGCTTTTCTGCAAAAAGTGCTTTTGCGGAAAAGCGTCCGTGCCAATCTAGATGCTCTGTTCCGAAAATGCTTTCAACGGAAAACTTTTCCGTTAAAAGCATTTCCGGAAAATCATGCCAATCTAGACGCAGCTCTCTAGTCTGGCACTCTCTGGTCTGGCAATATGTGTGGTCCAACTTGATGTTAGTTAGCCGGGTGTACACTTATCATTGGTGTGGCCAAGTTTCCTGTGGTCTCATAAAGTTTTTTTACAGCCACCAGTCCTGGCTCTCAATGTTCGGTGCTGTGATTTAGCTCTAATTTACCTCTAAATGTCTTTTAAGGGTACGTCTACACAGCAGGGCTAAAGTCGAATTAAGCTATGCAACTTCAGCTATGTCAATTGCGTAGCTGAAGTCGAAATAGCTTCATTCGGCTTTTGGCGCTAGCTACACAGCTGGAAGTGGAAGGCAGAACACTCTTCCTCCGACTTCCCTTACTCCTTGTGAAATGAGGGTTACCATAAGTCCGAGTAAGAAGTCCTCCAGCTGGACATTATTTTGAAATATAGGCTTGTAGTGCAGACGCGCACTATGTTATTTCGGAAAAAGTCAGTTATTCGCTGCTGAGCAGATGTACCCTAAGAGCCCTAAGAGCAGTGGAAGGGTTGGTAATACTGTTAGACAATATTGATCGCCCGTAGTCTGGCAAATTCTCTGGTTCGGCCCAAAGGTGCTGGACTAGAGAAGTTCAATTTGTACTGGAAAATATTACTATTTGAATACATTCCTCATGCATTCACTGTTTACTTGGGCTGGGATTTTCAAATCCCCCTAAGCAAATTAAGAGCAGAATCCCCAGTGAAAGTCCTGCATTCCTTATTTATAGATTATAGGGCCAGAAGAAACCAGTGTAATCATTTAGTCTCATCTGCATTCCATAGACCAGATAATTTTCCTCAGTTATTCCTTTGTCAAGCCTGTAGCATCCATGTGAGCTAGAAGAAGCTCTTTTAGGGTGCATCTACACAGCGCCAAATTTTGAAATAACCCGCTATTTTGACACGTCCCTTATTCCTCGTGGAACAAGGTTTACAGGGATGTCGGAATAGTGAGCCCAAAATAACGGGCTTGCTGTGAAGACGTGGGATAGCTATTTTGAGATACTCCGGTATCCCGAAATAACAGTGCAGTGTAGACGTACCCTTAGAGAGATACCCAGCCTGGATTTAAATAGTTAAGCACATTTGAACATCTCTTGAGCCAAAGAAACAATTGTGAGCCTTCGTGTCTTTACTGCAAAGTTGCAAAGTTTGGTTGTTTCCTTTCTCTTACATGTTTTATCCAATGCCTTTATTATGTTATGTGACATGGTCAGTATGCAAGTTGAGGCAAATGTGTTGCTTTTAGCCAAATAAGATAAGACTTTTGCTTTTGGTGTGAATTTTTTCATGCATCACCTGATATATCACAAAGCCCCAGCCAACTCCCTAAATACCTCCCTATCCCCCCGCCACACAGACGTACACAAAGCCAACAAAGACCACTGCATGCATACACATTAGCACAAAAGATACTGATGGTGACTGAGACTTACTAAGTTCTGCGACAAGAGTCTCTGAAAAGCAAACCAAAACAGAATCACGTTATTGAGCAGTGTGTGTTATTTTTTCTTCTCCACAGTTAAAGGACTGCGTCCTTCATTGGCAAAATGTATCCATGCCTCTCCACACTGCTGAAGCCACATGTAGGAACAAGGAATTTCCTTAAATCAGTATGGGTATGTCAACACTACAGAGAAGACCGACACTCCGGCGGTCGATCTTCTAGTGTTCAACTTAGCGTGTAGGCCTTAGTGTAGGCCCCCAAATCGAACGCCGAGAGCAGCCCCTGCTGGCGTCTTGTACTCCTCATTCTGTGAGGAAGCATAGAATCATAGTGTGTTCCCATCAGTCCCCTGCAGGGTAGACCCTTTGGTGGCTTGGCATTTTGTGTATCTGGATGGCATACCTTAAGCCGACCTGCCTGGTCTTGTGTAGGCTAGGGATGTTAAAATTAGATTAATCAACCAGTGCTTTTTTTGTGACGGTACTGCCCGGTAAGCATTAAAATGGAAACAGACACATTTTGTCTATGGAGTGAATGATGTTTAGGGTACTCACGGCCCCTCCTCCCCAGGATCTGGGGACCCCCAAAGCTGAGGGACACGTGGCTTAGAACCTGAATTTCTGCCCCACCTGCACCCAGCGAGACACGTAAATGAACCCAAACCCTTTAAGCTGACTCAATGGAATTCTACTGCCCTCTTTCCCATGGTACTGTACGGTATTTCATTCAGTGACACTTTACCTTTTACTTTGAAGAGGTAGAGAGTAAGACCAATGGAGACAAAGAAAGCCACCAGGCTCATGCACAGAAACACCATCCAAACGGAGACTTTGGGGAAAAAAGAATCTGAAAAATAGAACGCCGGGAATTTTCCTTACGTGAGCAGCCTTGCACAAAAGTCACCTGATTTAATTGCAAGTCAATAACATCCAAAGAAGGGTTGGTGTCTCTGAGAGGCGCTTGCATGAATGTCTCTGTCTGATCACACAGAAGATCAGAAACGGGTTTTCTACAGCGATTTAAGGGAGGTAAATATTCAAATCAAGAGGCCTGCTTTGTACCGGGAGATAGTATTCAAAGTTCAAGAACATTACTTTGAACAGTAAGGGATGTGTCTAGACTACAGGGTTTTTTCGAAAAAAGTGGCCTTTTTTTGAAAAAACTTCCCCTGGATCTAGACTGCTGCCGCGTTCTTTCAAAAGTAAATCGAAAGAACACAGCAGTTTTTTCGACCGCGGAAAACCTCATTTTAAGAGGCAGAATGCCATTTTTCTAAAGTGCTCTTTCCAAAAAAGGCGCTAGGTAATGCAAACTGTTCTTTTTCGAAAGAGCGCATCCAGACTGCCTGGGCGCTCTCTTTTGAAAAAGCGTCTTGCTTTTTCGAAAGTACTGGTTGTAGTCTAGATGCTCTTTTTCGAAAGATGCTTTTTCAAAAGTATCTTTCGAAAAAGCCTCTTTTGAAAAAGGTGTGTAGTCTAGATGTACCCTAACAGACTTTTCTGAGGAGGTTTCCTTCATGGCTCCCCCTGCTTAATTCTGCAGAAGGGGATCCCTATTCCCTAAGTGAATCTGCCCCTTTAAAACATCCTTTTTAGAGTTTAACATTAATATCTCAGTGCTTAGAGGTAGCATTCTAATATGAGGCCTACACGACATCGGATGTTTAGACAGTGGAGCTGGTGACAGACTGGGGGCAAATTTTAAACACTTTTTTAGTTGTAAACTCTTTTTTAGGGTGAAGGAAAGGTGTCAGGCAAAGCAGCTACACTTAGGGGTGTGACACGAGTCCCAGAGCTAGAGCCAGTGCCTGGACTTTACCTGGACACAGACTGTTTGGAAGCTCAAGGGATCCAAAAGGTGGGGTCCATTTATAACAGATGGGTGACTCTGCACCAGTGAGGTTCGGAAGCATTTTCCCAGTGTTGAAAATGCACATTTTTCTTTCATAGGTCCCCAATCCCTCTTGCCCCCGCCAAATTTATTTTCAGAAAAGTCCAGTTTGCATTCTTCACCTCTCTTGCCCTAAGCTTTTGCCACTGGCTATGATAAAACATCCTGGGATCCTTCCTTCCTCTCTCCCACATACTTTCCCTTTTCCCCACTTTAGCTGTCACACAGTTAACCTGTGGAACTCCTTGCCAGAGGATGTGGTGAAGACTAGGACTTTAACACGGGTTCAAAAAAGAGCTAGATACATTCATGGAGGTTATGTCCATCAATGGCTATTAGCCAGGATGGGTAAGGAATGTTGTCCCTAGTCTCTGTTTGTTAGAGAGTGGAGATGGATGGCAGGAGAGAGATCACTTGATCATTACCTGTTCAGTTCACATCCTCTGGGGCATTGGCCACTGTCGGCAGACAGGATACTAGGCTAGGTGGACCTTTGGTCTGACCCAGTGTGGCCGTTCTTATGAAACTTCTCCATCTTTGGAAAAGTTACAAGTTAAAGGCAAAGTTATAGGACAGTTTTTCCTTTTGTAACTTCCGTCCCTTCCTTTCCAGTTCCATATTTTTAGCATACACTTTAGGAGTGCAGTTACCTGGAAAAGTGGAGCGCCACTGGTGTAAGCAATTGGCTTGTTTTTTTTAGCCATCTCTTTAATCTTCCCGTTTTCGATAACCAGTTATGTATGGGGTCTATGTTTCTTGACAGCTGGGGCGTGGCTCCGATGGTGACTGACCTGATATGGAAATTGTGGATTTCTTCTCTTGGTTGAGGAAGGTGTTCCGGATACAGCACGACAAATTCTGGCTGGAACGCTCCATGATGAGGAAAGCGGTTTGCGTTTCGAACAGGCCGTCCTCCCCTCGGGAGGTTGTCGGGGAGGCCGAAGGCAAACGGCGCCCTCGGAGATCTTGCCACAGCACCTCAGGCTCCGGGTACCACCCCTCTGAGAGGCACAGCACTCGGATCCCTCCATCCTGGTAGCCTTCCACGGAGAGGTGAGGCTCGGAGCCTAACCCTGGAAGAGAATGGGATACAGCGCTTATTTCAATGGGCTCCTTTTGCAGCGGCGGTGGGTGAACTTGGGGCTGTGGGAAGAAACCTCTTCCACCCGAGGCCCCATCCCCAAGACCTCACCCACAGGGGCAGGGCTCCAGCTACCCTTCTTCCCCTCCCCCACAACCCACCCTCCACTGCAGGGGTAGGTCTCCAGCCCCCTCCAAGCCTTGGAACACAGAGCAGGCGTGCAGCCCCAGCCTCCCTGGGCCCGGAGCATGGGAGAGTGGATGGCCCATGGTCACAGCCTCAGCATGGTTGAAGCCTGGGGGCAGCCCGGGAGCCAGGCTGAACCGGGGGGGGGGCGGGGCCAAGTGTGGGCGGGGCCACTCATGGCCGTTTGCCTCGGCTACCCGCTGCCCCTGTCATTTAGATACATAGTCTGCACAAATGTTACCGTTTTAAGCCATCGGTAGCTTGCCAGCAACCACGGCCGTGGTAAATGATGTGACCATATGAGAAAGAAGAATGGATTGAGGTTATTCCCCTTTATTCGGCACTGGCGAGGCCACATCTGGACTCCTGTGTCCAGTTCTGGGCCCCCCACTATGGAAAGGACGTGGATGCATGGGAGAGGGTCCAGCGGAGGGCAACCAAAAAGACTGGCTGGAGCGCATGACCTACGAGGAGAGGCTGAGGGAGTTGGGTTTGTTTGGTCTGCAGAAGCGTAGAGTGAGGGAGGATTTGAGAGCAGCCTTCAACTTCCTGAAGGGGGGGGGGGGTCCAAAGAGGATGGAGAAAGGCTGTTCTCAGTAGTGACAAGAGACAGAACGAGGGGCAATGTTCTCAAGTTGCAGTGGGGGAGGTCTAGGTTGGAGATTAGGAAAAACTATTTCACTAGGTGGGTGGGGAAGCACTGGAATGGGTTCCCTAGGGAGGGGGTGGAATCTCCATCCCTAGAGGTTTTTAAGTCCCGGCTTGGCAAAGCCCTGGCTGGGATGATTGAGTTGGGGTTGGTCCTGCTTTGGGCAGGGAGTTGACCTCCTTGGCCTACTGAGATCTCTTCTAGCCCTAGGATTCTGTGTTCCCTTCACTCTAGTGGGATGGGTTGCCATTAGGACCCACTTTTTACCTAGCTAGCTTTTTTGGGGAGTGGAGGGGAGTGGGTGGAAGAGTTTGTTCTTGTTTTCAATTTGTCCCTGAAATCGATCAGTTTCAATGGATTTTTTTGGTTTGTGTTTTGAAAGTCTGGCTCAACTTTTTAACCTAGACAGCTGTTTTGGGGGGGTGGAAGAATTTATTTTTGTTTTCCATTTGTCCGTGAAATAGATCCGTTTTAATGGCTTTTGTGTGTGCGTGTTTTGAAAGTTTGGCTCAACTTTCCCAGCTTTTTGGGGGGATGGAAGGGAGGGGTGGAAGAGTTTGATTTTTGTTTTCAATTTGGCCATGAAATTGATCAAAAACGTCTTTGCATACGGGCATCCCCCGCAGATATATCCATTGTGACAAAAACAGTCACTTTCCGTGGGGTAGGGTGGGATGGGAAATCAGTGGATACTGGAGCAGCTTTAGTACAAAGAGCACAGAAACAAATACAGCCACCACAAACTGCCGCCTCAGAAGGAAATGCCAAGAAAGCCACTGAAATGTTTGGAAAGGCTGCCTCCACCCAACCACTAACCTGCCACCTTCAGTTCCAGCAGAGCTCCTCCATAAAAGACGCTCGACCGCACGAAGCATCGGTACAGCCCTTCATCGGAGGGTCTGATCCTGTGGATTTTCAAGTCGGCACTGCCCGTGGAGAGGCCTCCTTTCAAAAACTCCGTCCTTCCCTGATATTCTTGGGCCTGAGACTCGTTCTGGTCCTTCCCGTCCCGGTACAGATGCACAACTGAGGAGCGATCGGGTCGTAACCATTTCACTTCCATGGCCTCCGCGTCCATCCTCGGGGAGAGGTGACAGGGCAACACAAATGCCTCGCCCACGGTAGCAGTGACTGGATGATCGGGCACCACGACGGCAAACTGAGCTGTGAAATGTGCCAGAAGACAAAGAACATCAACTCAGAAAGAATGGAATAACCTGACACAGTTTTGAAATAAGACACTCAGGCTCCATCTAGACTGGGCCACTTATTCCGGAAAAGCAGTCGCTTTTCTGGAATAAGCTGCGAGTTGTCTACACTGGCCCCTTGAATTTCCGGAAAAGCAATGATGATTTACTGTAAAATTGTCAGTGTTTTTCCGGAAAAACTATGCTGCTCCCGCTCGGGCAAAAGTCCTTTTTCCGGAAAACTGTTCCAGAAAAGGGCCAGTGTAGACAGCCCAGTAGTCTTTTCTGGAAAAAAGCCCTGATCGCGAAAATGAGAATCGGGGCTTTTTTCCAGAAAAGCGCGTCTAGATTGGCCACGGACGCTTTTCCGGAAAAAGGGCTTTTCCGGAAAAGCATCCTGCCAATGTAGACGTTCTTTTTCCGGAAATACTTATAACGGAAAACTGTTCTGTTTTAAGCATTTCCGGAAAAGGGTGCCAGTGTAGACGTAGCCTCAGGCTCTGTCTAGACTGCTGGCTTCTTTTGGAAGAAGCTTTTCCAGAAGAGATCTTCCGAAAAAACTTCCAAAAGAGCGTCCACACTGAGAAAGCGCATCGAAAAAGCAGATGGCTTTTTCGAAAGAGAGTGTCCACACTGAATGGACGCTATCTTGCATGTAAGCTGTGATTACTATGGGTGGAGTGGCCATCAAGGCATCTGTGTTTTTTCCTCTTTCCTCTTCTTGCGAAAGAACTCCCTCTTCCCCGTCCACATACGCCTTATTCCGAAAGAGCTCTTTTGCAAAAAGCCTTCTTTCTCATAGAATGAGGATTACCAATGCCAGAAAAACCCCTCTGTTCTTCCAATTTTCTTTTGAAAGGACATGATTGCAGTGTGAATGTAACTCCCATTTTTCCGAAAAAACTCTGTTGTGTAGACATACCCTCAGTAGTTTATAGAACACATATCGTTTATTACACATACACCCTCCCCATTAAAATAACACATGTATGTAGAGTTGTTGCTGTAGGTCCCAGGATATTAGACAGATAAGTTGAGTGAGGTATTATCTTTTAATGGACCAACTTCTCTTGCGCTACGTCTAGACTGCAAGCCTCTTTCAAAAGAGGCTTTTTTGAAAGATACTTTCGAAAAAGCCTCTTTCGAAAAAGAGCGTCTAGACTGCAAGCCGCTTTTTTGAAAGCGAGCACCCAGGAAGTCTGGATGCTCTTTTTCGAAAAAGCCGTTTGCGTTCAAGAACGCCTTTTTTCGAAAGTATCAGAGGGGTAGCCGTGTTAGTCTGAATCACATGCATCTGACGAAGTGGGTCTTTGCCCACGAAAGCTTATGCTCCTACACTTCGGTTAGTCTCTAAGGTGCCACTTTTTTCGAAAGAGCACTTTCGAAAAAAGGCGTTCTTCCTCGTGAAATGAGGAGTACTGCTGTCGAAAGAAAAGCCGCGTTCTTTCGATTTAATTTCGAAAGAACGCGGCTGTAGTCTACACGCAGGTGAAGTTTTTTTGAAAAAAGGCTACTTTTTTCGAAAAAACCCTGCAGTCTAGACACAGCCTTGATGAGAAAGACAAACTCTTGAGCTGCCACAAACCTGAAGAAATGCTTTATGTACAATTGCACGTTTAAAAGTCTCCCAGGGGGAGCCATGTTAGGGTAAATCTAGACTACGTTCTTTTTTCGAAAGGAGCTATGCAAATTCGGTGCTAATTTGCATCTCTTCTTCCAATCGCTTTTTCGAAAGTGGTTTTTTTTCAAAAGTCAACGCAGTCTAGATGGTTTTTTTTTCCCCCAAAAGAATCCCCCTTTTTTGAAAGAACCCTTCTTCCTTAAAAAAAGAGGTGAACAGGGTTCTTTTGAAAAAGACGTACCCTAAGATGCTGTGAGACTATTAGTTGTTTTTTAAGTTTTTCCAGTTAGACTAACTGGGCTACTCCTCTGCAGCTTTTAAAGATCTTTTGTTAGTAACTCTGTAACCCTTTGCCTGACATTCTCTGTAAAACTGTTTGGGGTGAGGGAAGATTGCGTGTGAAAGCCATCGCAAATACCCAGGGGTTGTGTCTAGACTGGCAAGTTTTTCCGCAAAATCATCTGCTTTTGCGGAAAAACTTGCCAGCTGTCTACACTGGCCGCTTGAATTTCCGGAAAAGCACGGACGATCTCATGTAAGATCGTCAGTGCTTTTCCGGAAATACTATGCTGCTCCCGTTCGGGCAAAAGTCTTTTTCTGAAAGACTTTTGCGCAAAAGGGCCAGTGTAAACAGCACAGGACTGTTTTGTGCAAAAAAGCCCCGATTGCGAAAATGGCGATCGGGGCTTTTTTGCGGAAAAGCGCGTCTAGATTGGCCACGGACGCTTTTCCACAAAAAGTGCTTTTCCGGAAAAGCGTCCTGCCAATCTAGACGTGCTTTTCCGAAAATGCTTTTAATGGAAAACTTTTCCGTTAAAAGCATTTTCGGAAAATCATGCCAGTGTAGACGTAGCCAGGTGGTCAGGAAGATGTGAGAAACTTGGAGATGCTGAACACCCACATGCTGTTTTTCACAACAAACTGGCCTATTGCCTCTCTCCCCTCCCCGCCCTGGAGAAAGATCCCATGTGCTTCTTATAAGCAGAACTTAACTACCTGCCCATGTGGAATTCCTACCTGATTCCAGCCTCTGGAGGTGACAAAGAACGAGGAAAATGATCCAGCCCATTTGAGAGGGGCTGGCTCTGGGGCTGCAACAGAACGAGAAAACGGTTGTTGTAGTTGAATTGTGCACCAGGAGTAGGGGGAAAATAATAAAAAAGACACCATCTAGGACCATGTTTTATACAGTTAAGTGAATTAATTTTGCCACAGGTCGCATCTCTCTAGTGAGGAACTCTTGGGACCCACCTGGTTCTGAATTTTCCAGACATGGGGAGGTCAATATTGTCTAGCAGCATCACCAGCCCGTCCACTGCTTCCTAGGCTCTGTGGGGACATTTAGGGGTAAATTAGAGCTAAATCACAGCACAGAGCACCAAGAGCCAGGACAGGTGGCTGTAAACAAAGTTTATGAGACTGCAGGAAACTTGGCCATGCCCAAGCGGACACCCGGCTCACTCAAATCATGCCGGACCACGGATGTTGCTGGACCAGAGAATTTCTGGCCGAGAGGAGCTGAGAAATTTTGCTGGGGGCAGGGGCAGTGTGTGAAGCTTCCCTCCCTATCTCCACTCCCATGCCCAGAGCAGAGCCACGTGGAGCGGACAACCGACCAGCCTGGGACCACAGCACACAGCCTGCTTCAGGTTCCTGCAGGGCTGCTGGCTGGGAGCCCACTAGATAAGCGCCTCCCAGCCAGAGCCTGCCTCTGGCACCCCACTCCCTCCTCTCCCACAACTACCATCCCCAGGACACAACCCAAACCCTCTGCACCCATTTCCCCCCTTCTCCCAGGTCACAACTCCTTCCCAGACCCTGCACCACTACGAGGACCCTTCTCCAAGGCCGGAATCCTCTCCTGCACCCTACCCACTCCCTGACCCCTACCCCATGTCACCACCCAAACCCTCTGCACCCCCTTCTCCCAGATCACAACTCCCTCCCAGACCCTGCACCCCTCTGAGGACCCCTCTCCAAGGCCGGAATCCTCCCCTGCACCCTACCCCCTCCCTGCCCCTGACCCCTGCCCCATGTTACCACCCAAACCCTCTGCACCCCCTTCTCCCAGATCACAACTCCCTCCCAGACCTTGCACCCCCTCCGAGACCCTCTCTCCAAGGCCGGAATCCTCTCCTGCACCCTACCCCCTCCCTGCCCCTGACCCCTGCCCCATGTCACCACCCAAATGCTCTGCACCCCCTTCTCCCAAATCACAACTCCCTCCCAGACCCTGCACCCCCTCCGAGACCCCCTTCTCCAAGGCCAGAATCCTCTCCTGCACCTGGACCCCTTCCTGGACCCTGCACCCCAATCCCCTGCCACAAACCACAACCCCCTCCTCCACCCAAACTCCCTCGCAGACCCCACACCCCCTCCTACATCCCTGTCTCCTACCCCAAACTTCCTTCTGCACCCAACCTCTCTCCCAGACCCTGCAGTCCCTCCATAGAAAAGTGTGGCTCTTGACCATTAGCCAAAATCTTGCCCCGCATTAAAAATTATTGCCCACCCCCGATCGGAACTCTGACCCGGGACCAGCATCATTTTATGATATTCACTGTAAGGAGCATTTCATCATTCCCGCTTTACATTACAAATCTGCCCACACAATACGCAGCGTGTTTTAGGGGTTACAAAGCAGGGGGCTTCAGTCTTTTTTTCATTAGGAACTGTGCACCCCTTTGGAAATCTGAGATGTAGTCTGCAGACCGCTCCCCCCCCCCACGAGGTCCACAAACCGCAGGGCAAGGACCATTCTGCTACAACGACCGACTTTTACAGCCCCCTTACTCAGAGCCTGCGGACCCCCCCAGCGATCTATGGATCACAGGTTGAAACCCCCTTCTATAAAGAGTCATTTCGAAGCTGTTAACCCACTTGATTTGTCCTTCCAAGACGTGTCACAGTCTTCAGGGCCTGGCACATCCCTCACGGGCCTTCTGCTTGTTTGCTTGTTTCACTCCATCAAATTGCAGGGCCGACTAACTCCGGCTGTAAAATTGCTTCTGTGTCTCCTGCAAGCTTTCCGGCGCATTTTTGAGAAGAAATAAGTTTGTGGTCCAGGCTGAGAAATGTCCTTTCCTCTTGCCAAGGTGGAAAGCGAAAGTCAGTCTGTTTCTGGAAAGATGCAGCTATTTCAAAAAAACCAGTCATGTGTGTGTGTGTAGTGTGGGTGGGGGTGTGGTTAGAGTTTTCTCTTAAAGAAACAGCCACCATCCTGCTGAGCCGGGAGCTCCCACACCAGCCAAGCTGAGGTGGCTCGAGAGAGCTGGATGGATCCAGCCAGACAGCGGCCCTGGGGTCGCTACTGAAGCAGCAGTGGCAGCCAGAGATCCAGGCCTGGACCAGGGTGAGTGGCTGCCCTTAGCTCTGCCCCTTTCACCTATGGCCCCGCCCCTTCTGGGAGCACAGAGCTATCCCCCCCCCCCTTACACTGGAGCTGTGGTTTTCAAACTTTCTCTTCCCCCTCCCCTCCCGCTCAGGACCCCGTTGAAGAAAATCGTGGACGCCGCGACCCGACATCATGTGACTGGAGAGTGGGCTTTGGGGTGGGGCTGAGGAGGGGAACTTTAGGGTGTCTGTGAGTGGGGGGGAGGGGCTCCAGCTTTGGGCAGGGGCAGGGCTGGGGCTGCCCTCCAGCAGCTTCTGGTCAGCGGCGCAGCGGGGGGGGGCTAAGGCAACTTCCTGCCTCTCCTGGGACCGCAGACCCTGCTGCGCCCCAAAAGTAGCCAGCTGCAGGTTCCCAGCCAATAGCAGTGCAGAGTGAGTGCTCAGGGCAGGGGCAGTGGGTGGAGCCCTGTGCGCTCCCCCCCCGCCCCCCCCCCCCACCTAGAAGCCAGGCCTGCTGCTGATTGCTTCTAGGGTGCAGTGCAGTCTGCAGTGCCAGGATAGACAGGGAGCTGCCTTAGCCCCCTGACTGCTCACCTAATCCCCCGGCAGCAACTAGGCCCAGGACCCCACGTTCAGGGCCAGCTTGAGCCATTCCTGCGCCCTGGGCAGCGGGTGCGTGATGCCTGCGCAGCTCTGCCCTTGGGTGCACGGTGCATGCGTGGCCCTGCCCCCCGGTGCACTGTGCACCTTACAGCTGCAATGGGGCGCGTGGCACCTGATGGCAGTTCTAGGGGGTGCTACATAGCCCCCTACCCCGGGCACACGGCGCCTGATGGCAGCTCTAGGGGGCACTGCGCAGCCGGGCTCATGGCACCCCTTACATCTGCTACCAGGCTCCCCCCATAGGTTGGCACCCTGGGCAGCTGCCCGGCTAGCCCCCCTGCTTAATCTGGCCCTGCTCACGTTCCACCGCCCAGTCCTGGGTGGAAACCCATCCTTTGAAAGCCCCTGGGCTAGGGACCCAGCAAATCTGTTGCCTCCCTCGCCCCGGAGTCCGGGAAGGCTTGTACAGTGAAGCTTCTTGCTTCTCTATGGATTTAGAAAACGGAATGAAATAGAAAACACCTGTGGGACAGGGGAGGAATTAACTGGAAGGCTACGTCTACACTGGCATGATTTTCCGGAAATGCTTAAACCGGAACAGTTTTCCATTATAAGTATTTCCGGAAAAAGTGCGTCTATATTGGCAGGATGCTTTTCCGGAAAAGCACTTTTTCTGGAAAAGCATCCGTGCCAATGTAGACGCGCTTTTCCGCAAAAAAGCCCCGATCGTCATTTTCGCGATCGGGGCTTTTTTGCGGAAAACACTACTGGGCTGTCTACACTGGCCCTTTTCTGGAACAGTTTTCTGGAAAAAGGACTTTTGCCCGAATGGGAGCAGCGTAGTATTTCCGGAAAAGCGGCTGATTTCTTACAGTAGATCGTCAGTGCTTTTCTGGAAATTCAAGGGTCCAGTGTAGACGGCTGGCAAGTTATTCCGGAAAAGCGGCTGATTTTCTGGAATAGGTGGCCAGTGTAGACACAGCCTTAGGGTATGTCTAGACTACAGGGTTTTTTCGAAAAAAGAGGCCTTTTTTTGAAAAAGCTTCCCCTGCGTCTAGACTGCTGCCACGTTCTTTTGAAAGTAAATGGAAAGACCGCGGCAGTTTTTTCGACCGTGAAAAACCGTGTTTCACGAGGAATAACGCCTTTTTTCAAAAGTGCTCTTTCGAAAAAAGGCGTATGTAATGCAAACTGTGCTTTTCCAAAAGAGAGCATCCAGACTGCCTGAGCACTCTCTTTCGAAAAATCAGCTTGCTTTTTCGAAAGTACTGGTTGTAGTCTAGACGCTTTTTCGAAAGAGCCTCTTTCGAAAGAGACTTGCGGTCTAGATGTAGCCTTACTCTCCTGGAGGCGTTAAATACGCTATTGGGCAGGGGTCTCCCATCAGCACAGGTGGTGTCTATATCGGGGATGGGCAATAATTTGTGATGGGGGGGGCACTCCAAGATTTTGGTAAGTGGTCAAGGGTGGCACTTTTCTGTGTGGAGTCTGGGACAGAGGTTGGGTGCAGAACGGAGCTTGGGATAAGGGGCAGGGATACAGGAGAGGGTGTGGGTCTGAAAGGGAGTTTGGGGGCAGGACGGGGTTGTGATCTGGGGCAGAGGATTGGGGTGCAGGGTCTGGGAGGGGCTATGGGTGCAGGAGAGGATTCTGGCCTGGGGGAGGGGTACAGGAGGGGGTGCAGGGTCTGGGAGGGGCTATGGGTGCAGGAGAGGATTCTGGCCTGGGGAAGGGGTACAGGAGGGGGTGCAGGGTCTGGGAGGGGCTATGGGTGCAGGAGAGGATTCTGGCCTGGGGAAGGGGTACAGGAGGGGGTGCAGGGTCTGGGGGGGGCTATGGGCGCAGGAGAGGATTCTGGCCTGGGGGAGAGGTGCAGAAGGGGTGCAGCGTCTGGGAGGGGCTATGGGTGCAGGAGAGGATTCTGGCCTGGGGGAGAGGTGCAGAAGGGGTGCAGCGTCTGGGAGGGGCTATGGGTGCAGGAGAGGATTCTGGCCTGGGGGAGAGGTGCAGAAGGGGGGCAGAGTCTGGGAGAGGCTATGGGTGCAGGAGAGGATTCTGGCCTGGGGGAGAGGTGCAGGAGGGGGGCAGTCTGGGAGGGGCTATGGATGCAGGAGAGGATTCTGGCCTGGGGGAGAGGTGCAGGAGGGGGGCAGGTTCTGGGAGGGGCTATGGGTGCAGGAGAGGATTCTGGCCTGGGGGAGGGGTGCAGAAGGGGGGCAGAGTCTGGGGGGGGGCTATGGGTGCAGGAGAGGATTCTGGCCTGGGGGAGGGGTGCAGGAGGGGGCCCAGGGTCTGGGAGGGAGTTGTGACCTGGGGCAGAGTTGCAGAGGGAGGTGCAGAGAGTTAGGTGATGATTTGGGGCAGGAGGGGTGGTGACTTATTTAGGCTTATGCAGTCTGCAGAAGAGAAGAGCGAGGGGGGATTTGATAGCAGCCTTCAACTTCCTGAAGGGAGGTTCCAAAGAGGATGGAGAGAGGCTGTTCTCAGTAGGACGGATGGCAGAACAAGGAGCAACGGTCTCAAATTGTAGTGGGGGAGGACTAGGTTGGATATCAGGAAAAACTATTTCCCTGGCGGGGAGGGGGTGGGGGAGTGCAGCCCTGGGAATCGGTCCCCTAGGGAGGAGCTGGAATCTCCATCCCTAGAGGTGTTTAAGTCCCGGCTTGACCAAGCCCTGGCTGGGATGATTGAGTTGGGATTGGTCCTGCGTTGGGCAAGGGGCTGGACTTGATGACCTCTTGAGGTCTCTTCCAGCTCTCTGATTCTATGAGTCTATGACCTGGGGCGGGGAGTTGGGGTGTGGGAGGGAGGTGGGTGCCACATGCCGACTCTGGCAGGAAGGTATTTACCTAGGCAGCTCCCGGCCAGCAGCCCAGCGGGATCCTCCAGCAGGCTCCCTGCCTGCCAAAGCTCAGAGCATCGGGCTGCTCCCTCCAGGTGCCTCCCTGTGCCACATGGGTTGGGGAGAGAAGGGGCAATCTGTGCTCTACCCCTCAGAACGATCATCGCAGCTCCCATTAGGACCCTGCCTGAGGGTCCCAGCTAGAGCGATCAGGGTGTCAACTTGTCGGTGACACTCAACCTCCTGGGCAGGCGGCTTCACAGTGGCCGGGCAGTGAAGCCTCCGGGGCTTCCAGCCCTGCTCCTGGGGAGGCAGCATAAATTAGGGACGGTAAAATGTGTTTAATTAAATAATCGTGTCACCGCTGACATTTTCAGTGGTTACATGGTTCTACTCACGGGGGCAGGCTGCTCCCCAGAGCCAGTACACACGGGGGAGCAGGCTCTTAAGCCGGTTCCCCACACGTATTGGCTCCCACCTGAGGTAGCAGCGTGGGGCAGGGCAGGCAGCTCCCTGGGAGCTGGGATGCGCATATCAGGACCCCTTGGGTCACCGTGACCGTTCACCAGCGAGCTCCGGCTTATCGGTCAACCGTGTACTCGGTGACACTTTCACCTCCCTAGCAGAAGGCTAAGTTTTATACTGCGGAACCTGCAGCGCAGGGAACCGTGTAATGGCTGAATATTATTATTGCACCAGCATGTTATCTGTGGTCGTTGTCTTTTCAGTTATGATCCTGCAGGGAAAAACAGAAGGGCCTCTAACATTTAGGTGGTTTGCACGGCACATTTATAGAAACAACGCAATGACACAGTCACAAGTCGAAATGCATAGTTTTGCTGCTTAGAGGTCGTCCCCCGTCCCCCCCCCGTCTGTCTCACAGGCTATGTCTAGACTGCAAGCCTCTTTCGAAAGAGCGCGTCTAGACTGCACGCGGAATTTCGAAAAAGCAAGCCGCGTTTTCGAAAGAAAGCACCCAGTGAGTCTGGATGCTCTCTTTCTAAAAAGCCTGTTTGCTGTCAAGAACGCCTTCTTTCGAAAGAGCACTTTCGAAAGAAGGCGTTCTTCCTCGTGGAATTAGGTTTACCACCGTCGAAAGAAAAGCCGCGTTCTTTCGATTTAATTTCAAAAGAACGCGGCTGCAGTCTAGACGCAGGTGAAGTTTTTTCGAAAAAACCCCGGAGTCTGGACACAGCCACAGAGACCCCGGCAAGTTCTTGGTGTGACCTATGGTTTAAAAATTCATGTCAGTTTGTTGGATCAAAATAAGTGAGTCTGTTTAAACTCACCTTATCTACCCCCCAGATTTGTTCCCAAGCAGGTAAAATCAGCTGTTCCACGAGGCAAGGTTTCAAAGGCTGGGAATCTGCGTAACCACACATAGGGATTGATCTTCCCAGATCCCCCAGGAAATCCACGCAGGGAGCTGGGGACCACACAACACACACACTGATACAAAGGTCTGTGAACGTACTCTGGGCCTGTTTTGTCTGACCCATCTCAAGTTAGTAGCCGCTGCAGGTTTCATACTTTCAGGCTCCGGGTGCAGCATACAGATAACATTTATCAGGTGGAAACAACGGTTCCTTGAAGAGGCCACATGTGTTTGCAATATCTGCCACACTGGTAACGTGTGTTCAGGCGGGATCACTGCTGGTGTAACATGGCTAAAATAAATAGTTTTAGCTCAGGGTTTTCGTTCCTTAATTTCTGCCATTAAAACGTGTCATGTTCTGTACTTCAAAACAATCCAGGCGGCAGACAGAGCGTGAGCAGGGGGTCTGAAGGACTCTGATAGGATCAGACAGTCTGGAAGACAGGAAGCTAGATGGGACTCTGCAAGAACATTGTACTCCTTCTGGAACCATACAGGCCATGACTGCGAGTCCAGGATTTTCTGTGAGACAACATGAAGGTCCTCACGAGCCCTAGAAACTAATAAGGTAGCTAGGAGCAGCTCTACAGGAAAGACGTTGTTTTCCAGGGTGATAGAGCCTAGGGAAATGGAAGATAGAAGAGGCTGAGCAGGAACACTGTAATCCTCCAAGGTCATAGAGTGTAGGGAAATGGAAGATGGAAGAGGCTGAGCAGGAACACTGTAATCCTCCAAGGTCATAGAGTGTAGGGAAATGGAAGATAGAAGAGGCTGAGCAGGAACACTGTAATCCTCCAACGTCATAGAGTGTAGGGAAATGGAAGATAGAAGAGGCTGAGCAGGAACATTGTAATCCTCCAAGGTCATAGAGTGTAGGGAAATGGAAGATAGAAGAGGCTGAGCAGGAACACTGTAATCCTCCAAGGTCATAGAGTGTAGGGAAATGGAAGATAGAAGAGGCTGAGCAGGAACATTGTAATCCTCCAAGGTCATAGAGTGTAGGGAAATGGAAGATAGAAGAGGCTGAGCAGGAACACTGTAATCCTCCAAGGTCATAGAGTGTAGGGAAATGGAAGATAGAAGAGGCTGAGCAGGAACACTGTAATCCTCCAAGGTCATAGAGTGTAGGGAAATGGAAGATAGAAGAGGCTGAGCAGGAACATTGTAATCCTCTAGGGTCATAGAGTGTAGGGAAATGGAAGATAGAAGAGGCTGAGCAGGAACACTGTAATCCTCCAAGGTCATAGAGTGTAGGGAAATGGAAGATAGAAGAGGCTGAGCAGGAACACTGTAATCCTCCAAGGTCATAGAGTGTAGGGAAATGGAAGATAGAAGAGGCTGAGCAGGAACACTGTAATCCTCCAAGGTCATAGAGTGTAGGGAAATGGAAGATAGAAGAGGCTGAGCAGGAACACTGTAATCCTCCAAGGTCATAGAGTGTAGGGAAATGGAAGATAGAAGAGGCTGAGCAGGAACATTGTAATCCTCTAGGGTCACAGAGCTTGGGCAATGGAAGCTAGAAGATATTCAGGATTATTAAAAACAGGCTTATTAAGACCACTGTAATCTGCCAAGGTCATAGAGTGTAGGGAAATCAAAGATAGAAGAGGCTTAGCAAGAACATTGTAACCCTCCAAGGTCATAGAGGTTATGTCTAGACTACATCCCTCTATCACCAGAGGGATGTAAATTAGACATACCAAAATTGCTAACGAAGTGGGGATTTAAATATCCCGTGCTTCATTAGAATAAAAATGGCCACTGGTTTTTGCTGACGTGGCAATTTGCCGGCAGTCAAGACAGGGATCGGTCGACAAGGAAAGCCTTTTCTGACCGATCCCTTATGCCTTGTGCAACGAGTGTAGAGAAATGTAAGATAGAAGAGGCTTAGCAAGAACGTTGTAACCCTCCACGGTCATAGAGCCAGGGCAATGAAAGCTAGAAGACATTCAGCAAGAACCTCTAGGATCTATGGGTATGTCTACTCTACCACCCTAGTTCGAACTAGGGTGGTAGTGTAGACATACCCATAGAGACTATAACACCAAAGGCCAGAGATTCCAGTTTCTTGGGATCACAACCACGCCTTACCCTCTGGGGGAGAGTTTTAGGTGGGACAAAAAAGCACAAAAGTAAGGGAAAACTCTCTCCCCGTTGAAAGAGACTGGCGGGAAAGCGAAGAGCAGATCCTCACTGCTGAGGTCATAAAACGACACACGCCCCTGCTCATAGTCGAGATAGACGCCAATCTCATTGTGGTTGTCTTTGAGGGGCACGTAGGTGTAGGAAGGGCTGGTGAGCGCCACGCAGAGGTGATAATATTTCTGCAATCCCAAGACCCCCGTGAGGGGTCGAAAGATAATGGGTCCCTTCCTCCTCACCGATTCTCTGGCCACACCCACAGTCCAGAACAATCCATCCACTTCCACCTCCCAGTAGTGTCTTCCCGAGGTGAATCCTCCACAGCCCAGGATGCAGGGATCAGTGTCAAATCTCTCAGGACGGTCAGGCATCTCCTGACTTGGTTTTCCCCATCTGGCGTCTTTCAGGTCTTCGGAGAGGATGAGTTCAGGACCAGCCGTGTCCGGATCCAGAGTCACGTTTACTGCACGACAGAGAGAATATCAGAGCATGAGAGTCTGAGACCAGAACTGGGGAAAGGGTGGATAGAATATTCAAGAGGTCAGATGCCGGCAGAAAATAATCCTCTGCAACTGGATATACTCCGTGTCCCTCTGACCACAATGTCGTTTTCCTAGGTGAAAAGTAAAGGCTGATTGTGACACCAAATCCGTGGATGTTAAAAGCCTACCAGGGTTGCTGGAGCGACCGATGTCCAATGTTGAAAAACTAGAACGTTCAGAGGTGAGCATATGGACAAGACACAAGGACATTTTACATGTGTGTTTTAAAAGCAAGAAACATTGAAAAGACAGGACATCTGAAGCGAGGAACACTCGAATAACCTTAACTCTGCCCCTCGGTGTACTCACTCTCCTGTCTTTCCCTTCTTCTATCCAAGGGTCCTGGAACAATTTGTACAGTGGGAGTGCTGAGAGCTACTGAACCAAACCATAAACACCATCAGTGATGGGAACCACTCCAAGACAGGGGGTGCGGCAGAACCCCAGCTCCGGCACCTATTCTTCCATCCCTCCCGGCTCTGTAAAACGTGCCATTTTAAGATGAAGGATTCCCTACCACCTCTTAGGCAATTTATTCCAGTGTTTCACTCCCCCTGGCAAAAACAGTGCTACACTGTGTCCCTGTGAACCAATACAGCTTCTGTTGTACTTGCTGCCTGAGAGTCCCGTCAGGCTGCGGATGGGGGTGCAGGACTGGGTGACTTCCCCCCACTCCTCCGTGACAGTCTTACCTTTGAATTGCTGCAGAGTTTGGGGACGGAGGGGAAGCTCTGGCGTCGTCCGCCTGGGTTCGGGAGAAAAAGCCATTGCGGCCGCACCTTCCTCGTCTCACCGCTACGGGAGGAAAAACACCAGCCACGCGTTTATTCCCCTTCCTCCGACTGCTCGGCTCAGGGGGTAGATAAAGGTCAAGGGGCCCGTACGTGCCTAGGTGTGGCATGGGTCTGCGGCTGCTTGGGGGAGTGATGGGGAAAGACCCACAAGGGGCAGTGTAGGGCAGTGGGAAGAGCACTGGACTCGGGGCGCCAGCTCCCTGTTCTGCCACGGGCCCGGTTGTGTGGCTGAAAGGACGTCACGTCCCCTCCTGTCTTCCGGCTGCCTGGTCTGGACTGTCCACTGTCCTGGGCAGAAATTGTCCTTCGCTGTGAGGGTTGCAAAGGGCAGGTGTGTGCATGGGGGAGAGAGGGGGGAACAGGAGGGGTCACGTGCCCCAACGTTGTGAGTGGAAGGGGCCGGCCAGTAGCCAGTGTGGGGGGGAGAGTGGCAGGGGGATGGGGTCCAGCCCCCCCATTCTCACTGGAAAGGGGAAGCAGAGGTCTGCGGCCAGGGGAGCAAAGTGAGCTGGTGGGGGCTGCTTTGCTCTGCTTCCCTGGTTGCTGCCAGTGAGTGTGTGTTGTGAGCGGCACTAGGCCCCCAGACCCACTAGTTCCCAAGGCCACCTAGGTTGGGGGAAGAGCTGGAGCACAACAAGGGTGGAATGGAGGCAGAGTAGGGGTTGCCTCTGTCAATGGGGCCTGATCTCAGCTGGGCTCATAGGCCTATGGCAATGTTCCCTCTATTTTTTTTCCATCCATGTGTGGAATAAGTTTTGTTCCACGCACTGAGGCATATGTAGATGTGCACCACTGATAGAAACACATGGGCCCTCTGCTAATCAGCTGGGTGACCCCAGAATCTCCTCTGGGTAGCTGCCCACATGCTCACCTTACAGGGAACACTGGTGCATGGTAATCTTTCAATCTCCATGGGGCTACTATAAGGTGGGTGTGTAACTGGCTGGATAACTGTACTCAGAGAGTAGTTATTAACCGTTTACGGTCATGCTGGAAAGGCCTAACACGTAGGGTTCCGCAGGGTTCTGTTTTGGGATCGGTCTTGTTCAATATCTTCATCAATGATTTAGATGATGGCATAGAGAGGATGCTTATTAAGTTTGCAGATGATACCAAGTTGGGAGGGGTCAAAAGTGCTTTGGAAGAGAGGGTCATAATTCAAAATGATCTTAACAAACTGGAGAAATGGTTTAAGGTAAACAGGATGGCTGCGTCTAGACTGGCATGATTTTGCGGAAATACTTTTAATGGAAAAGTTTTCCCGTTAAAAGTATTTCCGCAAAAGAGCGTCTAGATTGGCACGGATGCTTTTGCGCAAAAACATCTGTGCCCACTATAGACGCGCTTTTGTGCAAGAAAGCTCCGAAGGCCATGTTAGCCATCGAGTTTTCTTGCACAAAAAATTAAGGTGCCTGTCTACACTGGCCCTCTTGCACAAGTATTCTTGCACAAGATGGCTTATCCCTGAGCGGGAGCGTCTAACTATTTCCGCAAGAAGCACTGAATTCTTACATTAGAACGTCAGTGTTCTTGCGCAAATTCAAGCGGCCAATGTAGACAGCTGGCAAGTTTTTGCGCAAAAGCACCTGCTTTTGCGCAAAATCTTGCCAGTCTAGACGCACCTGATGAAGTTTAATAAGGACAAATGCAAAGTGCTCCACGTAGGAAGGAACAATCAGTTTCACACATACAGATGGGGAAGTGAGGCTGTGTCTAGACTACATGCCTCTGTCGGCAGAGGCATGTAGATTAGGGTTGTAGGCAAAGGTAAATGAAGCCGCGATTTAAATGATCGCGGCTTCATTTACATTTACATGGCTGCCGCGCTGAGCCGACAAACAGCTGATCAGCTGTTTGTCGGCTCGCCGCTAGTCTGGACGTTCCCCCTGTCGACATCAAAGCCCTTTGTCGGCAGCCCCGTTATTCCTCGTGGAATGAGGTTTACCGGGGCTGCCGACAAAGGGCTTTGATGTCGACAGGGGGAACATCTAGACTAGTGCGCGAGCCGACAAACAGCTGATCAGCTGTTTGTCGGCTCAGCGCGGCAGCCATGTAAATTTAAATGAAGCCGCGATCATTTAAATCGCGGCTTCATTTACCTTTGCTGAATAAACAAATCTACATGCCTCTGCTGACAGAGGCATGTAGTGTAGACGTACCCTGACTGTCTAGGAAGGAGTCCTGCAGAAAGGGATTTAGGAGTCATAGAGGACCACAAGCTAAATATGAGTCAACAGTGTGACACTGTTGCAAAAAAAGCAAAAGTGATTCTGGGCTGCATGAAGAGGAATATTGTGAGCAAGACACGAGACGTCATTCTTTTGCTCTACTCTGCGCCGATTAGGCCTCAATTGGAGTAGTATGTCCAGTTTTGGACACCACATTTCAAGAAAGATTTGGATCAAGGTCCAGAGAACAACAGTGATTAAAGGCTTGAAAACATGAGCTATGAAGGAAGACTGAAAGAATTGGGCTTGTTTCGTTTGGAAAGGAGAGAACAGAGAGGGGACATGCTAGCAGTTTTCAAGTACCTAAAAGGGTGTGATAAAGAGGAGGGAGAAAAATTGTTCTCCTTGGCCTCTGTGGATAGGACAAAAAGCAATGGGCTTAAATTGTAGGAAGGGAGGTTTAGGTTGGACATGAGGAAAAACTTCCTACTTTCCAGGAGGTTAAACACTGGAATAAATTGCCAAGGGAGGTTGTGGAATCTCCATCACTGGAGATATTTAAGAGTAGATTGGATAGACATCTATCAGGGATAATATCGACAGTGCTTGGTCCTGTGATGAGGGCAGGGGGCTGGACTTGATGACCTCTCGAGGTTCCTTCCAGTTCTAGAGTTCTATGATTCTTTGATTTTCACCACCATTCTCACACAAGGACTGGGCAAAATTTCCTCCCTTGGTCTCTTCTGACCTCTGCTTATTCCCTGTCTTCTAATTTTTCAGCCCTTCAAGGGCGTATTTTGATGCTTTTTTATGCAACCACAAGCGAGCTAAAAAAAAAAGATGAGATTGTGATAGAAACCTCAACTGACCAACCCACTGCCATACAGATGTGTATCGCCCCCAGATGTGTAACACTGGAGATGTGTCCTTCCTTGTGAAGTGTGTGTGCAGTGGGGGGAGGTGCGAAGAAGCCACGTACTGATTCAATACGCCTCTGGCATCCTAAAAGTGAGAGAGAGAAGGAGAAAAAGGAGCCTAGCTCCACATGCCATGTACTAGGGACTCCTCTTGCTCCCGAAGAAACTAATTTTGGGGTTACCCCTTCAGTTTCACACCGGTGGCTCACTCAATCCCCGTCCACGGCTTCCGCCTCTCGTTGCCAATTCTCTGAACTCCAGCGATGAGAGTTTGGGGGAAACTTTTCTCCCCCCCCTAAAATAGAAACTCCCCTTTTTATGAACCAGAGGGTGTCAAATCACCCCAGGAATGGAAAGAAAGCCCTGTGAGGTTTTGCATCCAATCACAAGGTACCAACGGTCAGGATTGTCTTGGGGGGGGGGCAGGGTCTGGGGCAACCCCTAGGGAAAACCTCCCACACCCCTGCCCCGCTTCACCCCTTCTCCAAGCCCCGCCCTGGCTCCCTCTATGTTTTTCCATCTATGTGTGGAATAAATTTTGTTCTGTGTGCCAAGGAATGTGCAGAGGTGCACCACCCATAGAAACACATGCTGCCGGCTGTTATCAGCTGCGGGCGCTCTGCTAATCAGCTGGGCGGCACCTGAATCGCTCCTGGGTGTCTCCACCCTTCCCCCTCTCCCGAGCATCACATCTCAGGGGATTACAGGGGCCTGGCATGGCCGTAGCAGGGGTCCCCCCCCACACATACTCACCACATGGGTGGCAGGTGCGGCCTGGCAGCCTGTTCTGCCCCCCGGTGCCACCCTCTCCTGGCCCGCTCCCTGCCAGTTCTCCTTGGTGGCAGGAAGAGGAGTGCCTTGGGGTCGGAGTTTTTGCTTCCCGCCACTGCGGAGAAGCAGGACACAGTGGGCTAGGAGGGTGGCAGGACGGAGCAGGTGTCTGGGCCGCTCTGGCTCCCGCTGCCCATGTAGTGAGTGCAGGCGGGTGACCCCGGCTGTGCCACACTCCCATAATCCCCTGGGTCCCTTCCGTGCATAGGACGGTTGGGACAACCACCCCGGGCCCCCCAAAAGTGCAAAGTTTGGGGCAGCCACCTCAATTCGTCCTATGGACGGGACAACTCTGCCAGCAGCAGATAATGCGCATTGCCTACTCCTAGCAAGCGAAAGGCCCGAGCGCACAATTAGACCTGAGGTTGCAAATTTGGGCCTGGTGCAGGAATTGACAAGCTGGGCCGAGGCCCCCCTCAAAATGTGTCTCACAGAGATAAATGCACAGGAGCCGCCAGGCCCTCCCACAGGAAGCTGGCCCCGGGGCACGGCACTGAGATCTGGTGCGCTACACGGATCCAGGCAGGTTTTTTTGGTTTCTATTGGTGGTGCACATCTGCACATGCCTCAGTGCACATGAAACTATTCCCCTGTGCTGCATGGGGAGCACGGACCCCAAATGGCGCTTGCTCCCACGCGGTGGCCTGGCGGAGCAGCACAGAAGTCAGCCGAGTGCCACAGCAGGAGGCAACAGAGCTACCCAGAGGGAGCAAGGGGGAGGGATAGCTCAGTGGTTTGAGCATTGGCCTGCTAAACCCAGTGTTGTGAGTTCAATCCTTGCAGAGGTCATTTAGGGATGTTGGGGCAAAAATTTGTCAGGGAAGGTACTTGGTCCTGCTGTGAAGGCAGGGGACTGGACTCCATGACCTTTCAAGGTCCCTTCCAGTTCTAGGAGATAGGCAATCTCCATTAATTTTTTTAATTTAATTTAACAGTCAGCGTTTCAGCATCACAGACATTGGGCTACTATATATATATGATATGATAGCACAACCACATGACAGGGAAGCCTGGAAATGTATCGGAGGCAGCCTCCCCTAAGGTGGACGTGCTACCCCAATTTAGAACCCCAGAAAGCATTACTTTGAATGGCCAACAGGAGGCGCTATTTCAAAATAGCAGCCGTGGGGCGTCTACCCGACTGCGGTTCTGAAAGAGCTATTTTGGAAGAGGCGTTATTCCTCGTGGAAGGAGGTTTGCAAACGCCAAAATAAGCCACTGCTGTTTAGAAAGTATTTAGAAATAACGGCCTCGCTGTGTAGATGCTCTCATCGTTCTTTCGGAAAAACGGACGTGATTCCGAAGGAACGCCGCTGTGTAGACGCACCCTTAGTTAGCTCAAACAGAAATTGTTTCAGGGAAGTTCCATCAATGTAGACATGATCACAGTAGTTTCTTGGTATCTATGAATCTATGGAAATTAAATAACAAACTGATTCATAGAAAACACAGCGCTTATTGCATAAATCCTGATTGAAAAAATAGAGGTTATATTTATAGACATTGAATGATTCAACTATTGGTTGGACCTCTCTAGTCCGGCACTCTCTGGCCCAGCCACCTCTGTGATCCAGCATGATTTTAGTTAGTCCAATGTCCACTTATCATGGGTGTGGCCAAATTTCTCCCCGTCCCATAAAGTTTGTTTACAGCCACCACTCCTGGCTGTCAGAATTTTGTGCTCTTATTTAGTTCTAATTTACCCCAAATGTCTTCGAAGAGCCCAGGAAACAGCAGAAGGGTTGTTGATGCTGCTAGACAACACTGACCTCCCGTGGTTTGGCAAATTCTCTGGTTCAGCACTGGTCAGGGTGCCAGACTAGAGTGGCTCAACCTGTAGTTCTACATAAATGAGGGTTCAAAAACAGCGGAGCGGTTGGATTCCTTCCTTCCCCGCTAAAGGCATGGAGAAGAAGTTAGAGCAGGTAGCACGGAAGTGAAAAGTCCCGTTGATCAAGAACAGACCAAAGGGTATATGGGAAATAATAGGATATGAAAAGCAACCAAGGCAGATGGCTGTGAGGAGATAGGCCAGTTCAAAGGGAAATGAACAAGAAACTTGCTGCATCATGCAGAGTGTTTCTAAATTCTGGATTGCTGGGGAGACAGCAGGGACTGGGGGAATTTTTTTAAATCGGTGAAAGGCTAATCCCAGCAAAGGTGAAGCTAACCAGCTGCCCTGAGCTCCCACCACACCCCAATCTCCTGCCCTGAGCCCCCCACATCCAACAACCCCTATTCTGACTTCTGTACCCCCAAACTCCGGCCTCCCCCACTTTAGCTTTGACTCCTGCACCTCTGCCTTGAGCACCCCCATTCCAACCCTCTTCCCTGACTCCTGTATCCCCTCACCTTCCACCCCCCTGCCCTGAGCCCCCCATCCCAACCCCCTACCCTGACTCCTGTATCCCCTCACCTTCCACACCCCTATCCTGAGCCCCCCATCTCAACCCCCTACCCTGACTCCTGTATCCTCTCACCTTCCACACCCCTGTCCTGAGCCCCCCATCCCAACCCCCTACCCTGACTCCTGTATCCCCTCACCTTCCACCCCCCTGCCCTGAGCCCCCCATTCCAACCCCCTACCCTGACTCCTGTATCCCCTCACCTTCCACCCCCCTGCCCTGAGCCCCCCATCCCAACTCCCTACCCTGACTCCTGTATCCCCTCACCTTCCACACCCCTGTCCTGAGCCCCCCATCCCAACCCCCTACCCTGACTCCTGTACCCCCTCACCTTCCACACCCCTGTCCTGAGCCCCCCATCCCAACCCCCTACCCTGACTCCTGTATCCCCTCACCTTCCACACCCCTGCCCTGAGCCCCCCATCCCAACCCCCTACCCTGACTCCTGCATCCCCTCACCTTCCACACCCCTGCCCTGAGCCCCCCATCCCAACCCCCTACCCTGACTCCTGTATCCCCTCACCTTCCACACCCCTGCCCTGAGCCCCCCATCCCAACCCCCTACCCTGACTCCTGTACCCCCTCACCTTCCACACCCCTGTCCTGAGCCCCCCATCCCAACCCCCTACCCTGATTCCTGTATCCCCTCACCTTCCACACCCCTGTCCTGAGCCCCCCATCCCAACCCCCTACCCTGACTCCTGTATCCCCTCACCTTCCACACCCCTGCCCTGAGCCCCCCATCCCAACTCCCTACCCTGACTCCTGTATCCCCTCACCTTCCACACCCCTGTCCTGAGCCCCCATCCCAACCCCCTACCCTGACTCCTGTATCCCCTCACCTTCCACACCCCTGCCCTGAGCCCCCCATCCCAACCCCCTACCCTGACTCCTGTATCCCCTCACCTTCCACACCCCTGCCCTGAGCCCCCCATTCCAACCCTCTTCCCTGACTCCTGTATCCCCTCACCTTCCACCCCCCTGCCCTGAGCCCCCCATTCCAACCCTCTTCCCTGACTCCTGTATCCCCTCACCTTCCACCCCCCTGCCCTGAGCCCCCCATTCCAACCCTCTTCCCTGACTCCTGTATCCCCTCACCTTCCACCCCCCTGCCCTGAGCCCCCCATTCCAACCCTCTTCCCTGACTCCTGTATCCCCTCACCTTCCAACCCCTGCCCTGAGCCCCCCATCCCAACCCCCTACCCTGACTCCTGCATCCCCTCACCTTCCACACCCCTGTCCTGAGCCCCCCATCCCAACCCCCTACCCTGACTCCTGTACCCCCTCACCTTCCACACCCCTGTCCTGAGCCCCCCATCCCAACCCCCTACCCTGACTCCTGTACCCCCCATCCCCAATCCCTATCCTGAGCCCCCAAACCGCACAACTCTGACTCCTGCACCTTCCACGCCCCTGTCCTGAGTACCCCCAACCCAACCCCCTGCCCTAACTCCTGCATCCCCACATTCCCAATTCCTGCCCTGAGCCCGCACAACCCCTTGCCCTGACTCCTGTACCCCCTCCACATCCCCAATCCCTGCCTTAAGCCCCCCCCTCACCTCTTCCATGTGTTTTCAGCACTCCATTCCACACTTAAATTTCTTACAGGTACCATCCTATTGCGCCCCCCAGGCTCCTTCTCTGACCTGCCCCAAGAGGGGTTGTGATACGACAGGACCTTTAAGAAATGGAAGTTACTTTCATCCCTGGATCCTAGCAATCCCATCATTCTAGCTTTGATAAGAGAAGCAACACTGTACACATTCAGAGATTGTTTTAAATGTTTGGCGAAGCCCCTATGTAGTTACCGGTACAGGTTGAATCTTTTAGTCTGGCACTTTCGGCACCTGACGGGTGCCAAACCAGAGAATTTGCCAAACCACAGGAGGTCAAAATTGTCTAGCAGCATCAACAACCCCTCCACTTCTTGTTAGAGGACAGTGAGGGGTAAATTAGGGCTAAATCCCAGCACAGAACACCGAAAGCCAGGATGGGTGGCTGTAAACGAACTTTATGGGACCGTGGGAAACTTGGTTACACCCATGAAAAGTGGATAACTGGTTAACTAAAATCACACCGGATGATGGATGTTTCCGGCTGAGAGAGTTCTGGATTAGAGAGGTACTTGATTTGCTACCGGTGTTTCTTTTTCTCGCAATGTCCTACCTCGTGCTGCTCAGCAGCTGTGGGATCTGCGGTTGGGGTTTCTCCGTGCTCCGTGCAGATCACTGTGGTCTTCAGAAAGCAAACCCCTCTTGGTGTTTCTCACACCCCCTCTCTGTGTCTGCCTCTTTTGCCCGATGGCCGAATGAACGGTCCAACCAGTTCTACAACAATCCACCCGGAGGAGAGATGATTCTTCTAAGCACCGGGGGGATGTGTGTGTGTGTGCGTGCAAATTTTCTCTCTCCAACCTGTGAACACTGGACCTTATAAGCAATCACAAGGATGAAGCAAGCAGCGTCTCATTGGAGAGTTTCGGCTGGATTCTCAGAAGCCACCGCTCCTTCTGCGTAACAGAGAAAATCAGCTGCAATCTCTTGGTCCCAGACATGGCCTGGTCTTACCATGTTTACCGTGAACTTTACTGTGTTTCTTGGCTGGCAGCGTGTTGTTTTGAAGTTTACATCTGGAGTTTCTTTATGTAATTTTGTCGGCGGGCCAGACCTTGGGAGGCTCAGGAGAGAGACCACTGAAAAGTGGATCTGAAGAGAAAAATCTTCCGTTGCTGACGCCCACAGGTTCTCAGGCTGGGATACACACATCTTTGGGATATACAAAGATCTTCCAGGGGACGAAGGGACGTCAGCTCATCTAGATATCTGCCTGGTTTTACAATCGGCTGCATAAAAAGCACTGGTGAAGTCAGGGCAAACTTAAATTTCATACAATGACTTTTTATCGCAGAATCATAGCACACTAGAACTGGAAGGGACCTCGAGAGGTCATCAAGTCCAGTCCCCTGCCCTCATGGCAGGACCAAGCACCATCTAGGATCAGTGTTTCTCAAAGAGTACCCTAAGGGATAATTGAGAAAAGTCGGGGGAGGGAGGTACGTCAACACAACTGAAATTTGGAGAAAACAGATTTTTTATTGTAAGTTTTACAGCGCTTGATTATTTTTGAATTTTTTACAGCCAAAGATTTCCTCGCTCACCCAGCTATGATTAAGTTGTTTAAACAAATGTGTTGCAATGGTTAAAAAAAATGTGTGTGTCTGAAAACTGTAGGTACTGGAGGGTACTTATACATTTTTTTTTTTTTGGAAAAGGGGGTACTTTATAAAACAAAAGGTTGAGAAACACTGATCTACACCATCCCTGAGAGACGTTTATCTAACCTGCTCTGAAATATCTCCAGAGATGGAGATTCCACAACCTCCCTGGGCAATTTATTCCAGTGTTTCACCACCCTGACAGTTAGGAAGTTTTCCCTAGTGTCCAACCTAAACCTCCCTTGCTGCAATTTAAGCCCATTGTGTCTTGCCCTGTGATCAGAAGTGCTGAAACTTTTTCAGCTTTGGAGGAAACGTCAAATTTTGATCAGAATCATTCCTCCCCCTCGCCTACCCATATTCCGCAAAGAGATCCTTGATGTGTTTGCTTTGTTCTCCATTTGAGTTTGAGTCATGGACCCCTCAGGGGAACCCTATTTACTCCCACCCCAGACAGCCCCAATTTTATAAATAGGCAGCAGGGGAGCATAACAGAAAATATGTATATTTAAAAATATGGATTTTATCCACAGGTAAATGTGACTCCTAAAATAAACTGAAGTTGGCTTTGCATTTTGAACATCATAGTGAGCCACAAGGACAACAGAGAAAGTCACCGTTTGACCTCCCCTAACCAGGGAACCTGTGACAAAGTCAAAAGACCTATGTCCTGTAGCGATTTTCACATTCTGAAGTCAAGAAAGACTCCCATTCTGTGACCCATCCCCTCTACGCAGGTGGAGCTGGGGGCCTACAAGGACCTCCATGTAAATTGTTGCTTGGGTGCTTACAATGTACAATGCCCCAGCTGAAAAAAAAGTTAGGGGCAGGTACTGTATAAATATCCCATTTTTTATATTTTCAAAACAAAAAAAGTTTTGATTTTTCACGTTGAAATTCCGTCTTGTTTCAACGCCATCTTCCTTTCAACTGAAAGTGAAAGAAAAGAAAAGAAAAGAAAAGAAAAGAAAAGAAAAGAAAAGAAAAGAAAAGCAGCCGAAATCAAAATGAAAACACCTCAAAGGTATTGAATGTGAACACTTTAATTGACCTAAAAGAAATATTTTTGTTTTAACAATTTTGCTTTGAACAATTGCTTTTCATCTCAAGGCATTTTTTAAAATTAACGGCATTCATTTTTATGAAGCTTTGGTGTTTGGGAAAATAGTAAACATTTGGAAGTGCCAAAATGAGCCGTCTCGATGATTTCAGAAAAAAAAAAAAGGTTTCATTTTGCAGTTCAACACCACTTTTTGTCTCCAAACATTCATTTTATGTTTGAAAGTCTGTGGGTCGCACTGCTTATCCGTCTAGTACTATCAATAGCACCTTACCAAATCCGTAGCCATGAAAAATGGCTCACGGATCATGAAATTTAAGCCTCCCCCAGGAAATCTGAACTGTTGTGTGCTTTAACCCTATGCTAGGCGGATTCCACAGACCGACCTGTATTTCTCCAATTGGGGGGCCTGTCCGAAAAGGGAGTTGCAGGGGAGCTCGCGAAGTTATTTTAGGGAGCTTGTGGTATTACCATCCTTACTTCTGCACTGCCTACAGAGCTGTGAGGCTGGAGAGCAGCGGCGGTTGGCCAGGTACCCAGCTCTGAAGGCAGCACCCTGCCAGCAGTAGCAATACCATACTGTGCCTCCCTTACTTCTGCGCTGATGCAGGTGGAGTGGGGGCAAGGCATGGGGCAGAGCAAGGACTGGCATGGGGGCAGGGCCCTGGGGCTGGAGTCGGGGGTCGAGCGTCCCCCAGGAAATTATAAAATTGTAGCCTTGGTAAGGGGTCACTCAGCAGAGCCGCAACAGTGGCTGTGGGGCAGGGATGCGGCCAGGCCTGCTTTGTGGCCCGTAGACGCAGCCCGCACCTCAGTAAACTCGCTTATTCGGGTGTGTGAAAACCCCAGGCCACGGGGGCCCAGAGCAGAAAGTGGGGCCTCTGGTTCGGACGGGGCGCAGAGGCATGTGTGTGGGGCGACAAGCAGCAGCCCCGCCCCTGCAGGCGGCTCAAGCCAGCCCTACACGCAGGGGCAGTGGGGATGTCGGACAGGAGGCAAACGCCACGAGGCGTCCCTGTGCCACCTTACGGACCAACAAGTGTTACGGGGCCAAAGCCACTTCGGCCCTGCTTCTGAGCAAGTGGTTTTCACCCGCCAAAGCGGATGCCCAAATAAATGTCAGTCCGTAAGGTGGCACAGGACTCCTCCTCCTCCACAAGCCCCCAACGCTGCCCCAGGCCTGCCCCCACCCCTCCACAAGAACCAAGCTGCCCCCCCTGCACGGCACCATGGGGAGGGTGAGCAGCACACGGTCCCCGCCTCCCCAGCCCTGGAGCACGAGGAGGGCGGGTGCTGGGGCAGCAACTTTCTGCCTCCAGTACGCCTACGGTATGCCAGGCTGGGGGTTCGGGAAGGCAAAGCCTTCCCCTGCCACGGTTACCGGACACCCATGGGACTCATCGACACAGACACTGCAGATGTTTGGGGGATCCCAGGACAATCTTGTCCCCCACTTGCTCCCTGCTCTCAGCCCTGGCTTGCCAAGAAGACCACCTTCGTGGCCACCAAAATATTTAAACGGCCACCACAGTTCAAGCGGAGACACTGAGGCTACGTCTAGACTACGCAGAATTTTCGAAAGAGGATATGCAAATTCCCTGGGAACGTGCCTAGCTTCTTCCAATCTCACTTTCGAAAGAGGAACTTTCGAAAATGAAAGTAGTCCGAACACAGTTTTTGTAGGGAAAAAAAACCCTTTTCGAAAAAAACACGCTCTTCCTTAAAAAAGGAGGTTTAAGCGGGTTTTTTGAAAAAGGGGGGTTTTCCTGAAAAACCTGCATCCAGACTACTTTCACTTTTGAAAGTGATATCAGAACACATGGAATTTGCATACCCTCTTTCGAAAAACTCCCCTGTAATTTGGACGTGCCCTGAGGCTGCTCTGTCTTGCCTTTGGTGTCCGTGTTCCCTGTAAGCCGAGTCTCGGTCTAAGCTTGGCTAGTCACTCAGGAGAGACTGAAATGACACCAGCCTAGTAGCAGAGTGCCCACTGCTAGGTTTGTGTTTCTATGGGTGGTGCACATCCTCCCATGCCTGGGTGCATGTAACAAAATTTATCCCACACCGAGATGGAAACAGTTAGCGGGAACCTTGGTTGGCTTAGCCCTAGTGGGGCAGGAGAAGGGAGGCAGAGAATGCAAACCTGGATTAAAGCCACTTGCCCGGCTCTCTTCCTGGCCCAAATGTAGGGAACGGCAGACAGCCCATGGAAGTCAGAGGATGTTTCTGGCTTCCTGCTCGCTGTTGCCTAGCAACGAGAAGAAAAGGAGGCGGGAGGAGGGCTTGGAGGAAAACCGTTATAAACTATGCCCATGGGAAAGCCAGCCAAAAACTATCCCACAGTGCTGAGCGCCACACTCTGCTTTCTCCAGGCTGTGTGAGAAGCCGAGCGCCCAGGCCCGGAGACGCCTCCTGTTTTTTCCTGCCAAAAGGACAGATCCTATACCGCTGGCCCCATGGAATAATAATCACCTTCTGCATTGCTGCCTCACCAGCGCTGGCTGCAGAAAGGGGCGGGCGATCAGAAATCCGTCGCGTCCGAAAGCTGTGTGAGCCCAGAGAGATGCACCAAGAGCCTGGAGAAAACTACCCAGAGCTGGAAAGATTGTATTAAAATAGCAGCTCCTGGCCTGGCTGTAAGTGGAAGGTGGAGGGGGGGGACCCTGTCCCCCAAGGTCCTGGCATATGAAGAGTGTCTTCCAGATCCAGGAGGTTGGAGAAGCCGTTTACGTTGGTTTTAAATGGAGCCGTGGATCTGTACTGCAATTCGGTGTGTGAGTCTGGTTTATCTTGAGGGGACAGCTGCCTGGAGGGATCTGAATGCAGGATTCTCGGTGGGTTGGGACCAAGGTTCCCTCTATCCCGCCCCCCCCCAATCCCGAGTGGAATGAATTTTCTTCTGTGCACCAGTGTGCAGGGGACTTACGACCCAGAGGGGGGCATGTGACATGGAGGGACTGAGACACACAGTACCTTCAGAGGGGTGCACATATCTAACTTAATGAGCTGGGAGTGGGGCCAAGAGGCTCTTAGTGGGGGTAGCTGAGGTCAGGCCTGCGAGAAAGAGTCGGGGTGGAAGAATTAGGGATGTTAAATACAAGTTAATTAACTAATCGTCTAGTCGATGGATTTTCCGTCAAGTAGTCGATAAGCAGGGGAGCCACAGTGGGGTTCGCTCCCCACTGCAGGAACTAACTCCGCTGCGGCTCTGCCTTTTAAATATTGAGAGCCCTGGAGAGATTCAAATAACATCCAGCTGATGAGCAGAGCACCCACAGCTGGCAGCTTGTATGTGGGTGCACATCCCCACATGCCTTGCTGCACGCAACAAAATTCATTCTGCACATGGATGAACAAGCTTAGAGGGAACCCAAGCCTGCACCAGGTCCCTCCCCCACTGCGCTTCTGATCTTAAAGCGGCAGGCTCTTGATATAGTTAAAAAGCAGAGGCACAGTGTCTGGGACTGGATGCGAGCCGGGAATCAGCTGATCCCACCCGCCCCCCTGGTGCGCTTTAGCTTTTTAAATGTATTAAGAGCCCACAGGTCCCCGCTACTCCCCTGGTCCCTGCCAAGACCCAGTACTGGCCTGCTCCCCCCTTGCTGCCTCTGATAGAAGCAGTGGTGGGGGGAAGCGATTAGTCGAAGGACTAGTTGGCTAGTTGTTTACATCCCTAGCAGGAATATGAGGGCTCCAGCTGGCGGTTGGGGTGCAGGTTCTAGGCTGGGGCTGGACTTGAGGAGCTCAGGGTTGGGACAGAAGGATTGGGGTGCAAGTGCTCTGGCTGGGGGTGCTGGCTCTGGGGGGGCAGGGAATGAGGGTCTTGGGTGTGGGGGGGGTTCAGGTACTGGGCTGGAAGTTGGAGTGCAGGAGGTAGGTACAGGCGCTGGCTGGGGGTTGGGGTGCGGGAAGCGGTACAAGTGCTGGGCTGGGGGTTGGGTGCAGGAAGGGGTACAGGCGCTGGCTGGGGGTTGGGGTGCAGGAAGGGGTACAAGTGCTGGTCTGGGGGTTGGGTGCAGGAAGGGATACAAGTGCTGGGCTGGGGGTTGGGTGCAGGAAGGGGCACAGGCGCTGGCTGGGGGTTGGGGTGCGGGAAGGGGTACAGGCGCTGGGCTGGGGGTTGGGTGCAGGAAGGGGTACAGGCGCTGGGCTGGGGGTTGGGTGCAGGAAGGAGTACAGGTGCTGGGCTGGGGGTTGGGTGCAGGAAGGGGTACAGGCGCTGGCTGGGGGTTGGGGTGCAGGAAGGGATACAAGTGCTGGGCTGGGGGTTGGGTGCAGGAAGGGGTACAGGCGCTGGCTGGGGGTTGGGTGCAGGAAGGGGTACAGGCGCTGGCTGGAGGTTGGGGTGCAGGAAAGGGTTCAGGCTTTGGTGTGGGAGTTGCATGCAAAAAGGGACACAGGCGCTGGGGCTATGGGTTGCATGCAGAAAGGGGCACAGGTGCTGGTTGGGGGGTGTTCTTTGGGGTAGGGCTTTGGGGTGCAGGAGGGGGCTCAGGGCTGGAGGGGGCCTCAAGGTGGGGCAGAGACATGGGGCTCAGGCTTACTTGGGTGCCTCCCTGCTGGGAACAGTAAAGAGGGGCCCCTTTCCTCCAGCTGTGGCAGCTCTGTGGTGGGGCTGGCAGGGAGGGGCTCCTTTCCGTCAGGCCCCAAAGGGGATCCCCAGCACCCCACCCCATTTTCACGGGGTCGCCAGGACTCTCTCAGACTTGCTGGGGCCTGGGGCCAACGCCCGATGGCTTCAGCTCTAGGTGGTGGGGCTCGGGCTTTGCCTTGGCCCCGCCCCACACACACACATGGCGGGCTTTGGCCTCAGTCCCCCATCCTGGGGGTTGTGTTGTCATTTTCGTTGTCAGTGGGGTGCAGAGATGTTTGAGAACCGCGGAGCCAGCATCTGCAAAATGCCAATCTCCCCTCTCTGGGCCCAAGGGCTGTTTTCCAAGGAGCTTTGCTCCTATTCAAGCCCCAAGGCCTGGCTCCCCTAAGGGATTTAGGGGCCGCAGCCCTCAGAGCTGGCGTGCATCCCGCTTGGCCCCCAGTGGAATACAGCGTCACAAGGGACTATGGGCCTGGTGTCATGCCGAGGGCACGTGGGTAAGGGAGGTGCCATGTGAATCCGAAATAGCTAGAGAATCGTAATTGCCATCAGGCATGGTAGACACGCTGAAACGTGGCCCCACTTCTTCACCTTGCCCCCTTCCCTGAGGCCCCGCCCTCATGCTGCCTCTTCCCCCAAAATCTTACCCCCTCACCGCCTCTTCATTCCCCCCGCCTCCACATCCCACCTCCATCAACAATGTTCCCACCAATTTTTCTCCCTCCTGGTGCAGAATAAATTTTGTTCTGTGCACCAAGGCATGTGTGGATGTGCACCACCCATAGAAACAGGCTGCTGGCTGATCAGCTGGGTGGCATTCGACTTTCTCCTGGGTGTCTGCCCAAGCGCTCAGCTTACAGCAGGGGTGGACAATCATTTTTTTGGGAGGGGGGCACTTCAAGATTTGGTAAGTGGTCAAGTTCATTGTCTGTGTGTGTGGGGGGAGGGGTGCAGGATCTAGGGTGGAGATTGGGTGCAGAAGGGCATACGGGGTAAGGGACTGGGTGCAGGAGATGGTGTGAGGTCTGAGAGGGAGTTTGGGTGAAGGAGGGGGTTGTGACCTGGGTCAGGGGACTGGGGTGTAGGGTCAGGGAGGGGGTGTGGGTGCAGGAGAAGATTCTGGCCTGGGATAGGGGTGAAGGAGGGGGGTCTGGGAGGGAGTTGTCACTTGGGGCATAGGGTTTGGATCTGGGGGGGGGGAGTTGGGGTGCCAGAGGCAGGGGCTGGCTGGGAGGAGTTTACCAAACTGGCTCCTACCAGGCAGCACCAGCCTGCTTGAAAAAATCCCTCCACGTGGCTCTCAACACCGGCTGCCCCAGTCGCGCAGGCCAATCTCTCAGCTCCGATTGGCTGGCTGTTTCCAGCCAATACGCGTTGAGAGATGGGCTGAGGTCAGTTCTTAGTGGCTGGTTGTTTCTGGCCAATAGGAGCTGAGGATTGGGCTGGGGGCGGGGAGATCGCATGACGCCTCCCCCTTCCTGCAGAGCAGAGAGTGTGTGTGACACGCAGCAGCTGCGTGTGCCTGAGGCTCCCGGCAGGGGGCGTCTGCGGGCCTAATCCTGTGGCTGGCGGGCCGGATCCGGCCCCCGGGCCGCATTTTGCCCAGCCCTGGCTTGCAGGGAACCCTGCCTGTCACTCATCCTATGGCCACTAAAATGTGTGGGGGGAGGACGGCTAAAAGTGAGGGAGGGCATGGCCACAGTGCCCCTGATTTCACTGAGGGCATGGCCGGGGGGGACTTGCTTGTTTGTCCCTGAGTCCCATTTCAGATCATCCAGTTGGTGGAAATCTTGATAACAACATAGAGGGTCAAGTTGCATATCCCTTGAGAGCCCTTTTCTCCCGCAAACCCCACGGTCCCAAATGTGGGCCTAGAACAAGGATGTGGCTATAGATTCGGGGGGGAAAAGTTTTAGAGTTTTGGGGGAGGTTTTTTTGGATCATGAAACTTTTAACACAGGGGTTTCCGCGCATTAAACAAGAAATCTCGGGTAGTTAGCCAGGACAGGCTGGACTGAAAAACATTGATTTCTTTCCATGGCCTCTTCCCGTAGGACACCAGGATTAGATAATCCATAGCAGGGCCAGGTCTGGCTTGCGGAGCCTGGTTCACCCTGCGCACACGCATCTCCAAACAAGGCCGGCGGCTGGCCAAACATGCGGTGAGCATCTGGGGCTTTGCATGTGGGCAGCTGATTTGCAGAAGCAGGGTTGGTTGGGGAGTGCAAACTGTTTCTCGCATAATTGCCGGGATCGGTCCATCCCCCAAGGTACCACACGAGAAGGGAGAGGTGGAGGAGGGATGCTTTTAGCACAGTGGTGTGGGGGCTACCTGGGAGTGGGAGGGGAGAGAGCCACTGGTACAAGGAAAGGAAGCTGTGCACTCTTCATCCCTGGAGATCTTTAAGAGCAGGTTGAACAGACACCTGTCAGGGATGATCTAGCCCAGTGTTTCTCAACCAGTGGTATGAGGACCCTTAGGGGTACTCGAGAGAAGTCCTGGGGGGGGGGGAGGGATAGTCAACACAAGTGAAATTTGGAGAAAACTGAATTTTTGTTGTAAGTTTTCCAGCGCTTTCTTATTTTTGTATTTTTTACACCCAAAAGTTTCATCGCCCGCCCGGCTACGATTAAGTTGTTTAAACAAGTGTGTTGCAATGGTAGAAAAAAAAAGTGCGTGTCTGAAAACAGTAGGTACTGGGGGTAATTATAATTTTTTTTAGAAGGGGAACTTAGTAAAAAAAGGTTGAGAAACACCGATCTAGATGGTGCTTGGTACTTCCATGAGGGGGGCAGGCCCTAGTGCCCCTGATTTCAATGGGGTCACCTGTTAGGGCATAACCAGAGGGATTTGTTTGTTCCTCCCTGAGTCCCCGTTTCAGCTCATCGAGTTGGTGGAAATCTTGATAACAAAATAGAGGGTCAAGTTGCATATCCCTTGAGAGCCCTTTTCTTTCCTGCAAACCCCACGGTCCCAAACGTGACGGGCCTAGAACAAGGATGTGGCTATAGATTCGGGGGAAAAAGGTGTTAGAGTTTTGGGGGAGGTTTTTTTGGATCGTGAAACTTTTAACACGGGGCGCCGTGCATTAAAGAAGAAATGGGAGTGCCCTGCCTCCACGCTGAACAAACACCCTCAGCTGGGATCCGGAGCCCCTGGGCTAAAGCGATGAGGCTGGCCTGGCCCAGCTATTTTGGGTGAGGTGGTGCATGGGCCCAGTCCAGTAAGCGGGCTCAGAACCCACTTAAGGGCATGGGTACCACGCATGAGCTAGGCAGAGGAATATGTTTTCCATGGGCAGTGCAAAATGGAGTCTGGGGGAGGCTAAACCTCCCTAAACTTCTACTAATATTCCCCACCGTGGCCCCGGGGCCAGGCTGTGGCAGGGCTCTGAGCTCTTGCAGGCGGCTAGGGCTCAGGGTGCAGGGTTCCCTGTAATTTTGTTCATATGTGTGCGGAATAAATTTTGTTACATGCACCAAGGTATGTGTCAATGTGCACCACCAACACACATACAAGCTGCCAGCTGTGGGAGCTCTGCTCATCAGCTGGGTGGTGTTTGAATCTCTCCTGGGTGGCTGCCCACATTCTCATTGTACGGGGAACACTGTTGCGGTGGGTTGAGGGGGGGGGGCTGAGCAAGGGGTCGATGGGCCAGGATGGTTCAGGAAGGTCAGCTGGGGTGCCAGGCAGCTTGAGGAGGCGGGTGCAGCTGAGAGCAGCTTCATCTGATCCCTGGCCACAGTTGGGGACTCCTCTAACCCCCGTGGGAGAGCAGGAGAGGTGGAGAGTAGGAGCCTCGGGTGGAAGAGGCAGGAAAGGGGTCTAGCCCCTCAGTGAAATGGAAACTTTACACACTGCTCATGTGGTTTCCCCTCAATTGCACTGGGGCGTTAGCAGCCAGAAAACGACACAGAGGCAGCGGTGCGCACAGAGGTAGAAACATAGATATTTAGGGAACCTTTCCTGCAAAAAAATTAGGTGCCCACAGATTTGGTCTGAACCGGAGTGGTGAATACTAATGTAACGCCGACAGGAGGAACCAAACCGGGGACCTCTGGAACTTAGTGCACAAGCCTCTTGTGCAGGCCGCTGATGCTCAACTAAGGGCTGTAAATAGGATTGCCAGACTGTTCACAAAAAATCCTGAACATGTCAGGGAAAAAAATTGACTGAGGGGGAAAAAAACCCCATGGGACCAAAGTTGTTGAGAAAAAAACAGGGGGTTCTGCGCCTTTAAATCCACACGCTCACCCTGCCCCTGCCAGACGTTTTTACATTTCCGGTATTTTCTGTTTTTTTTACCAGACAGTCCGGGAGAAAACTGGACACCTGGCAACCCTAGCTGTAAAGGCGACTCATTCTCTCTGGGCCTACATTGCAGGATTGTTTTGAAATAACAAAGAGTGCATCTACACAGCAAGCCATTATTTCAAAATAATGTCAAAATGGCAGACTTCTTACTCTGGCTTCTGTAACCCTCATTTCATGAGGAGCCAGGGAATTCGGAGGAAGAGTGCTCTCCTTTGACTACCTGCTGTGGAGACAGCGCTAAAAGCTGCAATTGACATAGCTGAAGTTGCATAGCTTAATCTGCCTTTTGCCCTGCAGTGTAAACGCGCCCTCTGTAAGTGGTCTTGGCGTCACCCCATGGGACAGGACACCATTCCCAGCAGCACCTGATTCTGGGATGTAGATGCCTAAAAGGGCACTTAGCGACCTAAATCCCTTTGTCAGTCTAGCACTCTCTGCCTCAGTTCCCCAAGTGTAAAATGAGACTAATGGTGGCAGCAGTGGGAATTGACACTTTAATGACCATAAGATGCTAAGATTCTGTGGAGATGATATGTCCTGATGCAGAGGTGAGGGGAGTCTTTCCACTGAGTTTATTGAGCGTTGGATGCAGACTCAGAATCTCCACTCATTTTATTTCTCCTTTTGTGCCTCTTCAGTTATCACGAAGAGGCAAGACGCTGCCTTTTTCTCCGGCTCCCAAGTGTTGCAGCCTCTTCCCTTCCTGGTTGCATCTTCCTCATCCTGCTCCCGGCTCTCGGAGTGGACTCAGGTAGAAATTCCATTGCCTCCCCACACCCTAAGCGGATTTGTATGTGATTTAGAAAATGCATCTATTTTACTGTTTGAGGGTAAATACTGACACTTACGCTAGAAAGAAAGAAAGAAAGAAAGAAAGAAAGAAAGAAAGAAAGAAAGAAAGAAAGAAAGAAAGAAAGAAAGAAAAACTCAGGCTATGTCTAGACTGCACTGCTTTTACGGAATACCTTCGATAGCCCGGAAAAGCAATGCCACGTCCAAGGAACACGTTCTCTTTATCAGAATTTTTTTTTGAAAAAGCAGACGTGTTCTTTCATCGTCCCTGTAAACCTTGTTTTATGAGGAAGAAGGGATGTGTTGAAAGAGGACTTTTTTCCAAAGTTTGGTGCCGTGTAAATTCGCCAAATTTCAGAAAAACCTCTTTCGACAGTAAAGCAGAAAAATATGTGCAATTTGCATGCCACAAATTGGTTATCTTTTTCTGATTTAACTCTGCAGTCTAGACATGGCCTCAGAGAGTAGGAGAAAGAAAGAAAGAAAGAAAGAAAGAAAGAAAGAAAGAAAGAAAGAAAGAAAGAAAGAAAGAAAGAAAGAAAGAAAGTAAGTTTATACTAATCCCCTGCTCACCCACATAACTTCAAATAATAATAACTTCAGAATTGTTCTGACATAAAATAAAATTACCCTGTGCCCATCATGATACTTTGCCTGACCCACATCTCCTGAATGAAAGCTAAGCATGTAGCAAAGTGCTTTCCAAAAACAAGGCCTCTGTGGTCATATAAAAGAGGAGCTACCTTAAATCTCCATTCTCTGGCTTTCTAAGGAACAATTTTTTGAGCTGTTGCAGGGATACTGTCCCTGGTCTTTGTTTGCCAGAGGCTGGGGTTAGACAATGGGATGGTTCACGTGAGTCTCCCCTGTTTTGTTCATTCCCACTGGAGCACCTGGCACTGGCCACTGCAGCAAGACAAGACACTGGGCTAGATAGGCCATTGGTCTGACTCATTCTTCTGCCGTACCTAGGAGTCATGGATCTGGCGTCTATCGTGTGGTTCACACCTCGTGTGGGTCGCTGTCTCATGTAGTGGCACTTAGACCACTTACAGGGAGTGATCAGAACAAGGGAGCTACACGGCCTAAGCTCTGAGTTAGTTGGTTTTGTAGCTCAAGCTATAGAGGCTCCGATACTAAGTTCTTGAGGTCCTAGGTTCAAATCCACCCAGTGGTGGTTACACTATGTGCTGTCCAGGAGAGTTTAGTAGCTAAGTATAAGACAAGTAAGGCCAGATGGATCTGATACAGATAGATGGGGGAATATAAGGAAACCTGTGAGACAGCAGTGGAAGAGAGGCTGTGTTCTGAACTCACCAGCAGCTAGCCATTGGGAAGATTTCTGTAGGCCCCATAACGGAGGAGGTTTGTGGCGGAAGCTAACAAGTTGGTGGTTTACTGAGAGCTTCTCCCAGGGAGGAGGCCATTACAAGGGAGAAAGCAAAAAAGGTGAAAATGTCACAAGGAGGAAGGGGGTGATGGCCAGTTAGAAATGAGTCAATCTCTTGACTTTGAAGGAGAACTTATAAGTTGCATGGGCGAGTCTCTGAGAAGGTCTTTGGAAGTGAAACAAAATAGAATCACAGAGACCAGGGGGAGGCCATTCCTGGCTAATTGCCATTGATGGACCTGACCTATCCTCCATGAATTTATCAAGCTTTTCTTGGAACCTGGTTAAAGTCCTGGCCTTCAGAACATCCCCTGGCAAGGAGTTCCACAGGTTGGCAGGGAGTTCCCGAGGTAAAAATGAGAAAGTCAACTATTTTCCAGTGCTTGTGTGGCTGAGACGCTTTTTTTTTTTATACAATCAGACGATTGTATAAACAGGCAATTTTTAAGCAAGGTGAAACTTAGACAGGACAAATCATCCAGTCACTTGCAAAGGTTGAGCCACTGGTCAAATGTCATTTTGTCTCTGGAAACTAGCTACAGGTTGCACCTCTCTACTCCAGAACTCTCTGGTCCGGCAACCTCCATGGTCCGGCATGATTTTAGTAAACTGCATGTCCGTTTATTATGGGTGTGGCCAAGTTTCCAGTGGTCCCATAAAGTTTGTTTATAGCTGCCCGTCCTGGCTGTCAGGGTTCTGTGCTGGAATTTAGCTCCAATTCACCCCTAAACGTCCTATAACAGCCCAATAAGCAGTGGAAGTGTTGGCCATGCTGCTAGACAATACTGACCTCCTGTGGTCCGGAAAATTCTCTGGTTCAGCATCGGTCAGGTCCCGAGGATGCCGGGGGAGGTTCAACCTGTCCAAAGCTGACTTGGTCAAACAGAAGGAAAAAAGGCTTTCTTAAATCTTCTCGTTTGTCCTTCGGTTTCAGCCCTCGAGATGATTTCTTTGGTCTTCTGGTTCATTTCACAGCCTGGTTTCAAGTGGTTGGCCCTGGCGTCCCTGTGGCTGCCATGGTGGGCGGGGAAATTATGCTTCCCTGTCACCTGTCCCCGCCGATGAGCGCCGCGAGCATGGAGGTGCTGTGGTACCGCACTCAGCACTCTCCGTTTGTGCACCTGTATCTGAATGGGACAGACAACGCCCATGGCCAGATGCCAGAGTATCGTGGGAGGACGGAGCTCTCGAAGGCCGGGATGGCTAACGGAAGCGTCGCCTTGAGGCTACGTGGCATCCGCGCCTCCGATGAAGGACAGTACACCTGCTTTGTGCGGTCGAGTTCCTTTTACGCCGATGCCACGTTGGAATTGACAGTTGCAGGTTTGCATTTTTCTGGCTTTTCCCCACCGTCACTTCTATGTCAGTGCAAGACTACGGAACCTTCCAAAGGGGAGGGGCCCTGTCCTCTCTGTGGCTCCGCCTCTTCCTCTTCCCTTGAAGCCCCTCCCTCAGCCAAGCCAGAAGTTGGAGCCAAACCCATGTCCCCAGACATCTCCATCTGCCCGGGAAGGGGGAGACCGAGAGCAGCCCCCCCCCCCCCGTCCCATGTCCCCACCCTCTCTGGGCATAACTTGTATCTTGGTTTTCACACCTCTAACTCACCAACATGGTGCGGAGTTTGAAAGAGCAACACATATTTATAGTTTAGTTTTTGCAGTTTGTCAGTCGGTCTGCAGTTTCATTTCAGCAGAATTTTACTGGTGTTAATTGGATTTCATCTCAAGCTGGAACCTTTACCCTTAGTGGATCTTTTGAAGAAAAAAAAACCCCCACCAGGGTTATATTTCTGATTAATCTAGCCCAATGGCTCCCAACCTTTTTGAGCATACAGACCCCTTTTCAATCTATTAAAATTTCATGGACCCTCCCCTCCCTGGGGCTATGTCTACACTACAGAGATTGTCTGGGATACTGGGTATCCCAGAAAAACTTTGCCGTGTCCGAGGAACGCGTCTGCTTTTCCGAATTTTTTTTCAAAAGAGCAGACGTGTTTTTTCAACATTCCTGTAAATCTGGTTTCATGAGGAAGAAGGGATGTGCTGAAAAAAAGTTTTTTTCCCGACATTTGGCCGTGTAGACAGGCCAAATGTCAGAAGAGCCTCTTCCAACAAAAGAAGCAGAAAAAAGTACACCAATTGCAGTTCGCAATTGGCGTACCTTTTCCTGGAAGAACACCGCAGTGTAGACGCAGCCTGGGGAAGAAAAACAAAAAGAAAAGTAAGGATCCGCTTCTTTTTTAAACTTGCCACAGACCCCCTGCAGTACCATCGTGGACCACCAGGGGTCCACGGACCACAGGTTGGGAACCACTGATCTAGCCAATAAGAAAAGTTTCCAGCCTGCAGGTGTAAAGAAAGCCATGCGCTCCGTGAATTACATTTCTTTTTTTTCCCCTTTCTGGGATCACACAGATAGGAAGACAGAGCCCACACGCCAGCGTACACACTGCTGCTTTTCACAAGATAGCTTTTCACAAGAAATTCTTATAATTTCTTAAGTAACTATATCATCACATAATAAAAAATAAACATAAACATCCCCTTAACTCTGCCCCTAGATCCACACACTGCCAAGAGTTAGTTACATATTTATATCATAACTATAACTTATATCATAACTATAACTAACAGCAATTTTTTAAACCATTGCATACAAAGACAACATCCAACAGAAATGTCGATTCCATGAGCCCCACTTGGGGTGAATCTGTCCACCTGCGCGAGGAGACTCATTCCCCGTGGCAGTGAAGAGACACTCTAAGAAATGGACTTGACCCAAATCACACAGAAAGTCTGGGACTAAGCAGAGCACTGAACATGATCACTGGTGTCCCAGACTAGAGCTCTGACCATGAGACCATCCTCTTCCCTTTTGATATTTGCATTTTTTTTCTCTCTCTCTTTCTTTTCTTTCTCTTTTTTCTTTTTTCCCTTGTTTCTCATTTTTTTCTTTTTTGTCTTTTTTCTTTTTTCTCTGTTGTCCTTTTCCCCTCTCTCTCTTTTCTCTCTCTCTCTCTCTTTCTGCTCTTTCTCTCTTTTCTTTTTTCTCTTTTTTTATCTCTTTCTCTTTTTTTTTTCCTCCTACAGGGATGGGGGTGGGGCGGGTCCATGCCATTTTAATAGATTGAAAAGGGGTCCCTTATGCTCGAAACGTTTGGGAACCACTGCTCTAATCGTTCCTTTTGGCCCTAAAGTGCGTGCGCCTATGAGCTTGGGCGCTGTGATGCTGGGCGCAGATTGGCGAGGTTGTTAACATTTTAGGCTTACATTTTCAAAAGTGCCTGTGAAAATCAGCCAGGCACGCTCACTGCTCTCAGACATGCATTGACATTATTGTGTATGCTGTTTTCTAGGTGTGGGCTCTTCCCCTTTCATCTCTGTTGAGGATCACCACTTAGGAGGGATCCGGGTGGTTTGTCGAACAGCAGGTTGGTACCCGGAGCCTGAGATGCTGTGGAAAGACCCTAGAGGGCAGCTTTTATCGCCACTCTCCGAAACAAAATCCAAAGGGGACAGCGGCCTGTTTGAAATACAAACTTCTATCATTGTAAAGAGGAACACGCACCAGAACTTGACATGTTGTGTACAGAGCCAGCGCCTCAACCAAGAAAAGGAAGCAACGATCCATATAGCAGGTCAGTAACTATCTAGTTCACTAAATGAAGGCTACCGAATGTTATAGTAAAAATGCCCCTATGCCAATGAATGTTACAATGAAATTAATAACCTGAAAAATGAAAATGTAGAAATAAATGTTTAAGGAAAGGCAGGTCAATGTATTCTGCAGATTTCTTATAATTTCTTAAGTAACTATATCATCACATAATAAAAAATAAATATAAACATCCCCTTAACTCTGCCCCTAGATCCAGACACTGCCAAGAGTTAGTTACATATTTATATCATAACTATAACTTCAGCAATTTTTTTAAACCATTGCATACAAAGACAACATCCAACAGAAATGTCGATTCCATGAGCTTCTTTGCAGTAAATAAATAAAGTTCTCTACAACCTACACAGTATGGGTTTGATTCTTAAAGAGGTTCTGCACTCATCATCTGATTCCACTCCCAATAAAGCCATTGGAGGGTTTTACTACTGACTTCATCAGGAGATGAGTTAGAACAATGCTGGTTGCTTTTGAAAAGCTTAAGTTATGAGTTGAGTGCATTGAATACGGGGTGGGCGGGGTTGTGGTTCTGTAGTTGGAGGTTGGGAGTCTCGAACTCACCGCTTGCTGATGTTTTAAGTAAAAATGTTCAGAAAAATGGGATTTTTGTGTCTTGGAATTTGTTGACATTTTATTGAAAATGGATTCGGAGGGAGGGGTCACAATCTCAGAGCTTGTGCAGAAAACTGAATTTCAAATAAAGGACCAAAACCAGAAAGCCAAATTCCCAGGAACCCAAAATTAAAATTAAATTCCATTCTCAATGGATCATGTTTGCTTTTTTCAGGTTACTGTCAAAAATATATAAAGAGAGGTAGAAAGCAGATGTTCCTGATGGGAGCAAAATGGCAAAAATTCAACTTTCCATCCGGGAAAAGGTTTCGTGGAAATTTTCCGAGCAGCCCCAGAAAACAAATTTGAATGTTGTCTCTTCATACAAACTAATGAGAGCCTTGGGCATTTGTTTTTCAGATTCCTTTTTCCCAAGGGTCTCTCCTGAAGTGGTATGTCTGTATCTGCTCCTGTCGATTTTGTTCTTCTCTGTACTTGCTCTTTGTGTTCTTAAAAGAAAAGGTAAATAAATTAAAAAGGGGGAAATATGGCATGCATTGAAAGAGATATTCATCTGACAATATGTTTTAGAAAGACAGAGGTACAGATCAGAAAGGGAGGCAGTAGACTGACAATGGTACTAAACCAAAGCTTCCTGAAGTTTGTGCGAATTGTTTGATTGTTTTCGGTGCCCTTTGGATCAGGTCACTGGATCAGACCACTTCAGATGTGCAGGCAAATTTAGTTCCTTCCATGTACAGATCTATCCTCCATGAATTTATCTAACTCTTTTTTGAACCCTGTTATAGTTTTGACCCTCACAACATCCTCTGGCAAGGAGTTCCACAGGTTGACTCTGTGTTGTGTGAAGAAATACTTCCTCTTGTTTGTTTTAAAGCTGGTACCTTTTTTCGGGGGTGGGGTTGGTTTTTATCCATTTCCTGATTCAAATAAACTGTTAGGGTAAAAAAGTCCGGGTTGAAACAATCCCATGTCCTTTTTCTGCACTTTATAAATTTTAAAAAAATGGCTTTTTCCTGTGCAGAAGGAAACTGTGTCAAAATTTAAGCTAGTGCTAGTAAACAACATTGGAAAAAAATCATGTAAAATGATCAACATCCATATTAAAATGGTTTAAAATGATCCAAGTGAAATGTTTTGATGGACAAAAAATGCATGTATTTATTTTTTATATTTTCTTTGGGTTTTTTTTTTTGACCGTTTGGCTTCTTGTCCTTGTTCTAGACAAGGATTTTTTTTTTCAAAATCTCAACTTTTTTTCTAGCTGGATTTTCAAAAGTGCTTGGTTTTCACTGAAAACCTCTCACGAGGGCCTTGATTTTATTCCTATTGGATTCAAAGGCAAAATTCCAATTGATTGTCACGGTGCAGAATCAGACTGTAGAAGCCAGATTTTCAAAGGCATTCAGGGTATGTCTACACTACCACCCTAGTTCGAACTAGGGTGGTAATGTAGACATACCCTCAGATGCCTAAACATGCAGAGAGGCACTAGAGGAGTTCCCACGAGCTCCTAAACTAGCTAGGCCCAGTATAATCAATTAGAATTAGGCCCTTCATCTGCTTAGGTGCTGTTGAAAATCCCATGAATACCTCGCCATATCTCTAGGAGATGGTGGGGAGGGTGTGGGAACTCAAGTCAAGGTGTGTCGACTCCAGCGATGTAATTAACGTAGTGGGAGTTGCATATTTTAATTCAACCTTCCCGTTTAGTATAGACCTGGCCTCAGGTCGAATTTTTGCAGCATCCTCACTGTGGGAGGTCAAACTTTCCCGTCGACTTTCCTTATTCCTGACCTGGTGGAGTACTGGGATCAACTGAGGCATCATCAGTGTTCAATGTAGCGAGTCCTTACTAGACCCGCTAAATTGAACCCCGGGTGATCCATCTCTGGTGATCTTGGGGTAAATGAAGACAAGCCCTTTGTACAGGGGTGGGCAATAATTTTTTATTTGGGCCACTCTAAGATTTTTTAAAGTGGTCAAGGGCCGTACTCTTCCAGGACATTAATGGAATTCTGGGGTCTGGGATGGAGTTTGTTTTCATAAGGGAGCTTGGGGGAAGGGATTGGGGTACAGGAGGGAGAATGGGGTCTGGGAGGGAGTTTGGGCAAAGGAGGTGGTTGTGACCTAGGGCAGGGGACTGGGGTGCAGGGTTTTGGGATATGACCTAGAGTAGGAGGAGGTAGGAGGGGATTGTGATCTGGCCAGGGAGTTGGGGTGCCAGATTTGGGAGGGGGTATGTGTGCAGGAGGGGGCAGAGGATTTGGGTATATGCAGGAGGGCAGAGGATTGGAGAAGGGGGGGTTGGGGTGCCAGAGGCAGGCTCAGACTGGGAGACGCTTACCTGCAGAAACCTGAAGCAGACTGTGTGTTATAGGCTGCTTGCTGCTCCAAATGGTTCTGCTCCGGGAGGGGGAGAGGGTCGAGGAGGGAGGGAGAAGGCTTCCCACGATGTCCATGCTCCCAGCAAAAATTCTCAGCTCCTATTGGCCAGAAACTGAGAGATTGGCCAATGGGAGCTAAGAGTTTTTGCTGGGGGGTGGGCACAGCATGAGAAGTCTCCCTCCTTCCTTCCCCAGCTGTCGGAAACAGAGAACAGCTGGCTTTTTAAAGTGTGAGCTGATCTCTGCCTGCAGGATCTGGCAAGGCGGCCGCGGGCCGGATCTGGTGGCGTGGCAGACCAGATCCAGCTCGCTGGCAGCCTCTTGCTCACTCCTGCCTTAGTAGGAGCAAAGCCCTTTTGAAACACTGGTCTCCATTATGGGTGTTGAGCCCTTTGGAAAAGCTGCCTCTTTTTTAAGCCTAGCAAACACATCTGTGGACAATGAGAAATGTCGCCTAAAAAGGTCGTTGGATATAGTTATCCGTGACCAAAGCTGGGTGTTTGCAACGCAGTGTAATCAGAGTAGTTCAGTATAAAAAAAAGTGACGAATTACTCGGGAGGTGGAAATGAGTAGACAGAATATACGGTCCTTGAAGCGCAGACGCATTTGAGAAACCAGCTCCTGTGATTAAACCACGTAACAGCGCCCTTGTGTTGATTTATTTTTCAGGGAAGCTTGTTCTGGAAATCGGTAAGTCTCGTTCGCTTTTCCCACCAGTAAAGCGCTTTGCACAGAGTCGGAGCCGCAGGAAAGTATTTGCCGGCATGAGGGTGAAGATGCTGGGCGGGGAAAATCCAGGGGAGAGGCCGGAAATGAGAACGCTGCTACGACAGGGGCTGATGCGCACGGGCTCCTAGGGGTTGTCTTCGCCGCGGGGTGAACTCAAACCCAGGGGAGTGAGCCGTCAGGGCACAAAACCAGACCAGAGTTACTGGGTCTCAGGGCCGGCCCACAACATTTTGGCACCTGAGGCGGGGAGCTCAATTGCAGCCCCCGTGTCCCCTCGCTTGGGCCAGAACTTTGCAAGGTCTCAATTCTGCCGTCTTCCTGTTCTACTCCTCTCCTGGGATTGCTCTTCTGCTTACTGCTGCACGAGCAGCAGACACAATTTTCTACACTCTGGGTGTGTCTCGACTACATGCCTCCGTCGACAGAGGCATGTAGATTAGACAGATCGGCAGAGGGAAATGAAGCCGCGATTAAAATAATCGCAGCTTCATTTAAATTTAAATGGCTGCCCCGCTCTGCCGATCAGCTGTTTGTCGGCAGATCGGGGCAGTCTGGATGCGCCGCATCGACAAAGAAACCTTTCTTGATCGGCACAGGTAAACCTGGTTTCACGAGGCATACCTGTGCCGATCAAGAAAGGCTTCTTTGTCGACGCGGCGCGTCCAGGCTGCCCCGATCTGCCGACAAACAGCTGATCGGCAGAGCGGGGCAGCCATTTAAATTTAAATGAAGCCGCGATTATTTAAATCGCTGCTTCATTTCCCTCTGCCGATCTGTCTAATCTACATGCCTCCGTCGACGGAGGCATGTAGTTTAGACGTACCCTCTGGGTCCTAGTTGAAACAAAAAACAGGACTATGCAGCACTTTAAAGACTAACAAGCTGGTTTATTAGGGGATGAGCTTTCGTGGGCCAGACCCACTTCCTCAGATCAAATAGTGGAAGAAAATTGTGTCCTAGTGGCACCCCATCACAGTCTGGCAGCCGCCTCAGTTCTCCTCATGGTAAGGCCAGTCCTGCTGGGTCCCCACGGGAACGGCAGTCCCGCTGGGGTGTCACTAGGGCTTCCACGCCCCACGATGCTTTGTGGCGTGGGAAGCATTTGGAGGACAATGGGACCGCGAGTGAGTTAACCTGTGTGCCCCCAGCAGACAGCCTGAGGAAAACTACGGGCGATGGGTGACCCCATAGCTTGGGGAGGAAAACCCTCCCACAGCCACCCCCAAGAACCCAGGCTTCCCCAGCCCCTGCCCACCCAGCCTGCCCCCTACGTCCTCCTCCTGCAATATGACCACTGGCTCTTGCATCCTTCCTGCCCCAGGGTAGTGCCCCATCCCCCCCCCAGCCCGGAGTCCTCTGACAAACAGAGGCTCGGGACCCCATTCCTACCCATCCTGGCTAATAGCCATTGTATGGGCCGAACCTTCGTGAATCGATCTGTAGTCTTTTGGCTCCCTGTTAAAGTCTTGAGGAAACTCACCTCTGCTTCTGGGTTTGCTTTCAGGGTGGAGAAAGGCCCTGGCTCAAGCCGGTGAGTACGGACCCTTTCCCCCATCCGTTCGGAAGCCTGACAGCCCATGGGTGACTCGGGGAGGGAGCGTTCGGCCGGGGGTGGCCAGCGGGGGGGCGGGCGGGATGGAATGCCCTCGTGTCCTGTGAGCTGGGTCAATTCCGTCGCACCGTTTCTCGAACGCTAGGCAATGTTCCCTGGTCGACGCCGTGACAGACAGGCCCGGAACCCAGTCAGAATCCTCGAACGCTAGACTAGAAGGGACCTCGCGAGGTCAGGAAGTCCAGCCCCCCAGCCTTGTTAGGTTATGGCCTATTTCAGTCTCTGGCAACCTGTAGCTTGTGGGACACATGGGGGCCCATCGGGGTTCTCTCTGTGGCCTGCAGGACACTTTGTTTCCTGCTGCCCACGCACAGGGCTGCCCCGTTTTGTTGGTTTCCATCTGCATCTTTTTTTTAGGTCCTGGTGTTGCTAAAGTGACGCACACGTGAAGGGAGGGGGGCGTGCTGATTGCACAGAAAATTGACAGCGAGAGCCGTGCGCTCCTTCTGCGGCCAAGCCAAGGGGGAGGAAAGGGGGCAGCCCCCCTGAGGCCCAGTGATTCAAAAAGACCTGGGGCTCCCAGCTGCTGCCACCAAAGCAGAGGTGGCGGCCAGAGCATCTGGCCCTTTAAATCTCCGCTGGAGTGCCGTGCGACGGGCTCCGGGTGGCTCTGTCCCATCCTGCCTTTCTTCTGAAACGCTCTGGCACAATAGATACCGGGGCTGGGCTCCGGACACTGTCATTTCTGCCCACGGCAGATGTGTTCATTCCCAATCCTGTCAGATTCTCTGCGGCCATGTGTGCGGCCGCTGGTGGAGGGCTGGAGGCTCTCCAAGAAGTGACATGCCAGGAAGAGCATGTTTCAGTGGGGAAGTCCAGTCCTGGGGCAGCGGGGGACGCGAGGTGATTTCTATGTGGGAGGTAGCACTGCGAGGTAGGGGTGCGTGGAATCAATCAACAGCGAGTGGTGGGAATTCAGTTCCCATAAATCCATCGGGGCTCCCGAGGTGTTCCCTGTAAGCCACCCAGAAGAGAGTCCAGTGCTCCCCACTGATTAGCAGTGTACCCACCGCCGCCAGCAGGTGTTTGATTGGGTGGTGCCCATGTATACATGCCTTGGTGCAGGGAACAAAATTTATTCTGCACACGAGTGGAGAAAATGACCTAGTGATACGAGTCTCTAGCTTTGCCCTGGGCGGAGGTGAGTTCAGAAAGGGAATGAGGATGAGTTTCAGGTCTGACCCATCCAGTCCTTTCATCCGTGCCCCATCTCTGCCAGAAGAGATTGTCCCTGCTTTTCATGGGTGGTGGGTGAATGCCCACCTGGGGAAGGCAAGACGAAGCCCCGCCTCTTCCACCCAAAGCCCCGCCCCTTCCTCCTGAGACCAGGCCCTTTCAACAACCCCAGCCCAGCCATGCCCCGCCCACCCCAGCTGCCGGGCTGCCTGCCATGCAGAGTGGTCTAAACCCCTCCTGGGTGGCTGGGCAGAGTAGGCAGTTTTGGGAAGCCAATGCCTTTCCTTGCCTCCATTACCCGCTGCCCATGCTGCCTTGTGCTGAGAGCTTGGATCTGGGATGATAGAACCCTCCCCCGGGGCCGAGCCCGGCCTCTAAGAGGCCAATTCTCTCTCTCCCCCCATGCAGCGAAGGTGACTCTGGATGCAGAGACGGCGCATCCCGAACTCGTCGTGCACCAGGATCGGAAAAGTGTGAGGCTGGGCAGCGAGCGGCAAAATCTGCCTGACGTCCCCCAGCGGTTTGATACGTTTCGCTGTGTGCTGGGCCGGGAGGGATTCATCGCTGGGAGGCATTACTGGGAGGTGGAGGTGGGCCACAGGGGGCGCTGGTCGGCCATGGGGGTGGTCAAAGAATCGGTGGCAAGGAAGGGCTGGCACAAATGGACTTCTGCGATGGGGATCTGGGCGGTGCAGCACCGGGGGAGCTTTTTACAGGCCTACACCAACCCTGTGACGCGCCTGACGGTGAACGGGAACCCCAGGAACATCCGGATTTCTCTGGACTACGAAGGAGGGCAGGTGGCGTTTTTCAATGCGGAGAAGAACATGCCCATCTTCTCTTTCCCGACGGCTTCTTTCCACGGGGAGAAACTCTTCCCCTTCTTCTGGGTTGGGGACACAGGCTCCGAGCTCACATTATTCCCCTAAGAAACGTGGCGTCTCCTAGTCTTTTTTGGGCCACCCCGAAGCTGCATGAGATTGATACGAATGTCAAAGGATCTGTTCTTGCACCCGTTGGACTGATGGCAGCGTGCTGAGTTTTGCCCTGTGTCCTGAGTTTACATCATTTAACCCACTGGTCGGGGCATTCCAGGTCATGCTCCGTACTGATCCACCGAGGTTGGGAGATGGTTCTAGCCCCAGCTGTGGAGCTGAATGACTGTTAGTTCTAGTGGGTCCCCCTTTCTGGACCCTGGAGGGGCAAGGCTGGACCAGCAGTGATCACACAATAGGCTGTAGGGTTGGTCTGACATTTTCTGCCAAACCAGTGTTGCTGGGACACGCTGCTTCGCGGAGCCCGCAAACGTCCCAAGACCGTGTTCGGGAGGAGAGACTTTAGCTCAATCGCAAGCAGGATTCTGACGGAAAGTGCTGGCCAGCTCAGAGGGTTGGCTGCTGGGCAGTCCATCACTTTGGAAGATACTTCAAGGCCACCCCACCCCATAGCCCCAAAACAGGGGAGTCATTTCAGATTTTTGGCGGTTCCAGAGACTACCTAGGCACCTGAAAACTCTGGGGGGAGCGAGGGCAGATAAATTAGCTGCCCGGACCACTGGTGCTAATTCCCACTGGAAGAAAGCAAAACATGATATGGAGACACCAGCTGAAGCCACAGTGGAAGGGTACGTGGAAGTTTAGAACCATCAGGAGATAATGCGAGACCATATCAAACGCCTTAATCTTACTGAAGTCAAGAGATACCACATCTACCAGTTCCCTGCATCCACGGGGCTTGGTATCCTGTTCAAAGAAAGCTATCCGGCTGGTTTGACATGATTTGTTCTTGATAAATTTGTGCTGGCTGTGATTTAGCACCTTAGTGTCTTCTAGGCGCCTGCAACTTGATTGCTGGGTTGTTTACAAGGAAACTCACTCCTGTTGATGTGATGACTGAACAACGCTGGCACCCTTCACGAACTACGAAGGAATAAAATGGCAGAGACTACATGCGCCTTGGCATTTTGACAGCCAGTACCAAGAAGTAACAACAAAAGCACAAGTGTGTGTGTGTGTGTGTGTGTGTGTGTGTGTGTGTGTGAGAGAGAGAATGCAAGTGTGTGTGTGTGTGTGAGAGAGAGAATGCATGTGTGTATGTGTGTGAGAGAGAGAGAATGCAAGTGTGTGTGTGTGTGTGTGTGGGTGTGAGAGAGAGAGAATGCAAGTGTGTGTGTGTGAGAGAGAATGCAAATGTGTGTGTGTGTGCGTGAGAGATAGAGAATGCAAGTGTGTGGGTGTGTGTGTGTGAGAGAGAATGCAAGTGTGTGTGTGTGAGAGAGAATGCAAATGTGTGTGTGTGTGCGTGAGAGATAGAGAATGCAAGTGTGTGGGTGTGTGTGTGTGTGTGAGAGAGAATGCAAGTGTGTGTGTGTGAGAGAGAATGCATGTGTGTGTGAGAGAGAGTGCAAGTGTGTGTGAGAGAGACAGAATGCAAGTGTGTGTGTGTGAGAGAGAGAATGCATGTGTGTGTGTGAGAGAGAGAATGCAAGTGTGTGTGTGAGAGAGAGAGAATGCAAGTGTGTGTGTGTGAGAGAGAGAATGCATGTGTGTGTGTGAGAGAGAGAATGCAAGTGTGTGTGTGAGAGAGAGAGAATGCAAGTGTGTGTGTGTGTGAGAGAGAATGCATGTGTGTGTGTGAGAGACACAGAATGCAAGTGTGTGTGTGAGAGAGAGAGAATGCATGTGTGTGTATGTGTGTGAGAGAGAATGCAAGTGTGTGTGTGAGAGAGAGAGAGAATGCAAGTGTGTGAGTGTGAGAGAGAGCAGGTGCCTGTGTTGGGGGAGTGTGTGTGGGAGACTGGGTACCTGAGAGCAAGCCTGCAGAAGGGTGTGGGGAGGGAAGGGGGGGCAAACGGGGCAGCTGTCCCAGGACCCGTGATTTAAAAAGGCCCCCTGGGGTTCCAGCTTCTGCTATTCCCTCTGCAGAAGGAGGCAGCATAGTTTTTCCGGAAAAGCACTGATGATTTTACATGAGATCGTCAGTGCTTTTCCGGAAATTCAAGGGGCCAGTGTAGGCAGCTGGCAAGTTATTCCGGAAAAGCGGCTGATTTTCCAGAATAAGTGGCCAGTGTAGACACAGCCACAATGTTTTTATTTGGCTCCTGCTGTTGCTGCACCTGAGGTGGGTGGAGATTTTGGCATCGCGAGAACATCTCTCAGAGGCCACGATTCACTTTTGCTCTTCCAGGCTACGCAGGAGGAGGCAGCAGGGATCCTGGGAGTCAGCGGGAGGCTGGATACATCTGGGCAGGTCCCAGGGGCCGGCAGACAGTGTTTGGTACCTGGATGAGCAGCAGGTTTCTTAACACCCCAGTCTGTACCCACGAGTCTTTGGTCACTCCCTGCCGGGAGGGCTGCCGTATGAGCCCTGTCCTGGCCTTGCGCATTACTGGTCAGGCCCTCCCTTTGCTCCTCCACTCTTCATCCAGGCAGATCTCTGAGTTGGGGAAACCTCCCCCGAGAACCTGCCGCCTCCTCCGTGGAAGTGGTGGGAAAGGGGCTGCGGGGAACTCCTGGCCGTGTTAGCCCTCCGGGTCATAGAGGAATCCCCTAGTGCAGCGTATCTCCCCCTGGGGGTCCCTACCCAGACGGGGGTGGCAACGTGAGGGCTGGAGGGTCGCTCGCGGGGGCACCGGACGTTTGGGCTTTCCCGGCTGTGGCCTCCTCTTCAGTCCCCAGGTCTCCATCCCGACGGAGTTTGGAAATAAGAAGAAATGTCCCTGATCTCTCCTGCCCTTCTGAGCTGGGCGGCTGGAGGGGCAGCTGCTCTGTGCCACCCAACCTGGCCAGTAGCGGCGCAGACGCTGCTCTGTGGTCCCCCAGTGGAGAAGGCAGCCCTGACAGCAGTAACACAGAGGGAAAGGTGGCAACAACTGCAGGAGGAGTAACGGTAGTTCAAATTAAGAGCGTTAATTCGAACAACCTAGTTCTTGCTGCATGTAGCCTTGGGCAGGTAGTTCGAGCTACCAGGCATTTAAAAATGGCGGCGCCCAGGGACATGCAAATGAAGCCTGGGATATTTAAATCCTGGGCTTCATTTGCAAGTTCGAATGACTATATTAGCCACCCTAGTTCGAACTAGGGTGGCTAGTGTAGCCATACCCTCTGGGAGCTGGGTGGTAGGGAGGTCTGAGTAGTCATCCAATCAGAGGGCCTACGTCACTTCTGACTCTCAGCGCTCTGCTTGCCTTAGCTCTGTGTGAGGCCTCCCACCGCCCCAACCCTCCAACACCCACACACCCTGCTTGGTGGGACGGGGGGCAGCGAAAGGGGGGAAGATGCAGGAGAACGCGAGACCGAGGGAGGAGGCAAAGAGGAACCAGACGGAGCAGGCTCCAAACCTCTTTGAGTCTCGGACCATCTCACTGGACCTGACACGACCGGCCGTAGGGAAGGAGAAAACGCCGACGAGGCTCCTCCCGCCCCCGCCCATCAGTCCTAATTCTCCATCCGGCCCCCGCAGGGACCCTGGGACGGCACCACGCTGCTGCCCAGCCACGGGAAACCCTGATCTGGCCCCAGCCTGGCACCTCTGTCCTGAATGGCTGTTGCCAGGGTCTCTTTGTGAGGTCATCGCTGTCCCCCAATAGGCTGCGGTCATGCAATAGGCCTTTGTGATGTCACCGCCACCCCCTACCGCCCACCCATCCTCTGCTAAGCTGGTGTCCTGGTCCTAGTCAGCCCCTCGGGATGTTTGAGGGGTTCCCCTGGAGCCCCACTGAACCACAGCTGGGTCTGGAGCCGAGCGGGCTGGGCAGTAACGCCCCAGGGGCTGCTCCCTCGGCCCCTCCCAGCTTGTCAGTCCTTAGCAGAGGGTAAGGCCAGAGGGGCCCATTAGAGCATCAGATCTGCCCCCCGCACATCCCAGCTCCTGTATCTCCCAGTAGCTACGTTCTGAGCCCCGCACACACCAGACTGGCAGCTCCTCTGCCCTGCAGGGCACCAAGCAACGGAGAATCCCTCACAGGTTTAGGCTGCTTGTGCCAACAGTGCATCAGGCTCCCTGGGAAATATTTGTGCCTCATTTCTCCAATGGGCTTGTTTGTTTGCCCCTTCCAGCCACGGGCCTTGTTCTGCCTTTTTCTGCAACAGGAACCAGCCCTTTGATCCCGAATGTTTGCTCTGCGGGGAGCCCTGAGACATGTCCCCCCTCAGCCTCCTTTGGCAGACGCTAAACCGAAGGTGTTTTTCCTCAGCCCTCAAAACAGGGGGCTCTCTGCTGCCCCAGCTCCTGTTTCCCAACATCTGTTTCCATGTGGCCCCAGAGGCAGCCGCGGCCTCCAGTCTCCGTATCCTGGATGCTGTGTCCCCTCCCGGCCCTGCTTACCCCTCTGCCCAGGTGCCTAGTGACGGCTGGAGCCACATTCCCCACAGCAGTGCCCTGTGGGTGCCCATTGAGCGTCTTGTCCTGCGTGTCCCTGAAATCGTTCTCACGGTCCCTACCTGCTGGGGACAGCTCCCCACTCTGGGGGTGGGGCCTGTCTGCTCTGGGATGGGGCAGGGCCTTGCCTTTGGCTCAGGGAAAACTAGGAACCTTAAGCACCTTGCGAGGAGAAGTGAAATGGAGCAGCTTCTGCAACAATTGCAGCCACCAAGCACCCACAGACAGGGCCGCTGGGACCCTCCAATGCAGGTGCCAGCTCATGTAGCCTCTCCTTGTGCTTTGCATGTAACAAAAGGGGAACCAGGCAGTGGCCCACCCTACAGGCATTGCCAGGCTGTGCTCAAGGGCCTTGCCTTTGACCCCAGAGGGCCCCCCAAGGGAAGCCAGTCTTGCTAGAGCAGACCTGGGAAAAATCCGACCTGCAGGCCAAATCCAGTTCGCCAAGCCACCAGATCTGGCCCGCAGAGGCAGCAGGGAGCACCAGGCAGGTCCTCAGCTCACCCTGCAGCCCCGCCCACCTTGTGGCTGCAGGGGTCCCTTTGCTTTGAAACTAGAGGGGAGGGGGGACATTTTAGGAGCCATTAACCCGCCTATGTTCAATCATGGACTTAAAAGTAGCCATCCTTCCACAAAGGAATTTCACTAACCAATTACAGAGAGAGGCTGCAGAACTGGAATTGATCTATAGATTTGATACCGTACCCTGGGCCTAAACAAAGACATTAACTGGTTGGCCCATTACAAACCCAATTTCTCCTGCCATTTAACATCTGTATTTCCACATCAAATGCTACATATAATAGGAGGCAGCCTGACCATGTAATTAGCCTTGTTAACACAGCTCCCACAAGTCAAAGATATTTCTGCTGTTATACCCATCTCTCTTTTGGTTTCTGTTATTTCCACTCCAGTTGATCCCAGGAAGTGGGGTTTGCCCATGAAAGCTCATGATCTATACATTTTGGGACCATTTTTTTTGTTTTTGCAGTAACTAACGTCCACACTACCCTCCCTGGGGGACCCTAACCTCACCAGCAGCATTTCCTCTACCTCAGAGGTGGGAGGATGGGGAGCTGAGAGCCCGATCACGGGACTCCAGAAGCCACCAATTAACTACCTCGCTATGCAGGCAACCAAACACTCCTGGCTCGAAACTGAACCTCGTGTGAAGCCGACCTGAATGAAGACTGAGACTTCTTGTCAGGTCCTCAGCTAACACTGCCCCCTGGCGTATTCAACAGCCAACACCCATTCCTCGCTCCCCGGATATGTAAATACAACGTCTCGCCGATCCGCCTTGTCCTTGGTTTTTTTTTGGAAACCAGTCACACGGCACCGACTATTGAAGGAAAATAGGGAATGGCTTCATTACAAAACAACCAACCAACCAAACTAGGGGGAAGTGACTTTGCTCCTACTCTTTCACGAGGTGTGTGGGGTTATCATTCCTGGTTGGGGTTTCAGTTTGATATCGTGCTACCATGAAATAGTTGCTAATATCTCTTCATTTAACTTCGATCTATTTACAAAGCTGGGCGGGGATTTTATTTTTATTTTTGGTACATGGATTGTTTGGGAAAATCACAAGGGAGCACCCAAAATAATGTGTGAGGAGTGTGTGTGTGTGTGGGGGGGGGGGAATGTTGTTTTGTTCCCTTAATACAAGGGAAGAGCTGTGAGCCAGAAAAGTTTTTTGTTTCATTCCCACGTTCCTCTCCCAGGTGCTAGCAAGAACACAGCGCCTTGATCATAATTCTAGTGTTCACGGGATAGGGTCCAGCTGCATGAGCTCCTACTGTAGTAAGAATAAAGAAGATCGCTTGGAAATCTACCTGAGGAAGGTGCCTCGCTCACTGGAATAGCACACCAATTTCTATTGTTTCCCAATAAGACCCCCACGGGGTAAGCTTCATTAGTTTATTTACAGGGCCAGGACAGCGGAGCTCTGAAAACGAAGATCGCTCTTGAAATCCTGAGCGACTTTTCTGACCAGGCGCTCGAAAGGCGCGTTTAGGAAGCAGGGACAATAGCAAACCACCTGTAGCTCCACCGTGCTAAATCGATCGCCGCTGATCTCACTTGCAGCAAGATCACTCTCTTCCGAACCGTTTTAGGCGCCAGCTGCTGCTGTGGCACCTCCCCAGAAATCTGTCTTGTCCTCGCTCCAACGGCAAGACTGCGAAAGCCTCACAATCCGCTATAGGGCCAAAACAACCCTCCCCACCCCCAACAAAACGGGAACTACTGTACAGCTTTGCGCTCAGTGGTAGAGGCAAGGGTACGAATTTGAGAAGACATTGGTAAAGTTTGTGGGGGAGGACAAGGACTGGGCAAGGGAAGGTGGCCTGAACTGTCATTGGGCGGCACTTTACCACTGTGCCTTAGGAAAGGCAGCACTGAAAAACCCGGGCTCCAATTCTTTTTTGGAATCCCGCAGTTGTGAAGAAACGCGGATATAAAATTGAATATTATGAAGCATTTTTTTTCCCAGGGACAGTTCTTGTAATCGATATGTTAATAAACTTTTAATTGCCCCATAGCAACGTTCGCTATTTGTTTACATTATGTTATCTTCCTACTCTTGAATAGGATAGACTAAAACCAAGTAAAATTGCCCCCGCTACAAACTTCCATTGTATCTTAAATTCAAGGCAGTTTTCATTCCCTCCCATCGGAACCTTAGCTCCTTTAATGAAGATTGAGGGCGGCTCTTAAAAGAGCCTTTGAGTTTTATGTTAGTTCAAATTAATGCCTCTTGACAGCGGCTTTACCGCGGACTGCAGGTCTCTCCTTGGGTTTGGCCGGATCCCTGTGCGCTTTAGGTCTCTTAACAGCCAATTTACTTCCCTTTGCCGTTCTAGCTACCGGCAGGTTAATTTTTTTCGGAGTCCTCCGGGCCACGATCTGGGGTTTGGGTCTTTTGACGGCCGTTTTTTTCTGCGTGGTTTTCAGGGCGCCTCCCTTCTGCTGCTTGCTGAGCTTGAAGGACCCCGAGACGCCGCTGCCCGTGACCCGCTGCAGGAGCCCTTTGCTAACAAGATTGCTGAGCGCCGCCTTCAGGCGCCCGTTGTTCTTCTGCACGTCGTAGCCGTCCGTCAACAGCGCCTTCTTGATGGCAACCAGAGAGGCGCCTTTACGGGCTGTGGCGAAGCAGACAGCTCGGAGAATGAGATCTGGAAGAGACGGCCTCCCTCTCTTCTTGGGCACCACAGAAGTAGCTGCAGCTACTTCTGTAGAAGCGTGGGAAACCGAGGTTATTTTTCGCATTTCTCCCCTGCTGCATTCACAGGCAAAAGACTGGTCAGGCCGCCGCCGCCACTTCCACCTCGCCGCCGCCTCCTCCAGCCGCTGGCGCCTCCTGCGGATCTGCGACGCAACCAACCACACCCACCGCTTCCAGGAGCTCTCCAAACTGAACTGTCTGGCTGCCTTGCCCGAGTTTATATAGAGCAGAACCCGACGCAACTGACTCAACCATCCCGTCGCTCGCGCGCCTAGCGCCTTGGCAGCGGACGCAACTGAATCAATCAGCCTCCTCTTGCCTCCCCCAGCGCCTCACAATCTGTGTTTCTACAACTCCATTTATGTCTAATTTTAAAAGTCCCATTGGCTTTTTGCTCAATTAAAGTGGACGTTCCCAGCCTAGGTCTGTTACATGTTTTCATTCGTTGCATGTTTTTGATCCTGCGAACAAGCGCCCGGTGGCAGAAATCCACAAATCCTCGATTTATCCCCCGACAGTCAAGAACATTTGGGTTTAATCTTAAATTAAAATTTCATTTCTGTACCTGCTCTCAAGATATCGAAGGAACAGCATTGATGGGGAGTGAGGTATCCTACATTAAGAAATGAAATTATTTCCTCCTTTCTTTTTTATGCAGTGCCTTTCCAAAAACAAACAAGAAACACACGTAGGCTTTCCTATGCTCACCTAGGGGAATCTGACAGGATTTGTCTAATTTCAAAAGAAAATAAATCTCTAGTTTTCTGTCATAGTAGAGCATTACAAAAGACGTTAAATGTAAGCACATACATATACATGAGGTTGCATCCTACTCTCGTGATCTGACTAATTAAATGTCAAAACATCAATAAATTTCCGTAGGAAGAGCAAAAATTGCAGGAACTATGTAATACAAACACAGAAAAAATGTAACAGACCAAGAATAATTAGTTGCCTGTGTTTGATAAATCATTATTTTGTTTTAAGATATATATTTAGCATCTCCCTTTACTAAAAATATATATGATACAATAAAATGTCTTCTGTAAAATCTAAAGTATGTATTGTTGAAACATATCTGTGAATAATTTAGAACGCGGTTGTTTTATGCGTCTGCGGTAAAGGTATTAACCTATAATTTCCAAGTGTGGCCTGTAGCTATCGATGAGTCAAGTGTCAAGTTCACAGCATGAGAATATGGAGGAGCTTTTTATTTGAAGTTGATAATTCAGGTGCTACAGTTGCTGTTTCACATTATAAGACTAAGGTGACAGTCAATATAATCATATAATAAAAATTAATACCTTTAAAACGGACAATGACTTACGCAATAATTATCCAATAGGATTCAAAATTATCGAGGACAATACTTTAGGCTGGGATAGTTATATAAAGAAGATTATTTACACCTAGCACTACAGGGAGAGGGAAGAAATGGAGGGGAAAATCTCTAAAAAGGACAAACCAAATCACTCTCTGAGGACAAGATCCCAGCAGTAACTGGCTGCTGCTAGAAGGGAAATCCCCAGTGGGCTGCATATTTACAGTAAACCTGAATTTTCTCCTTCTGTACCCCGAATTTAACACATAAGCAGACTTACTAGCATTAGAACTGATTCTGTGTGCATATGGCTGAACTGGAAAGAAAAACATCATAGAACGATCCAAAAAGCAGCGGAGCCGGCTGCAGGGAAAGGACGCTTAACCGTCAACCAAAATTTCCATTTTACCCCAAATCTGTACTGACTTTCATAATTTAAACAAATTCCGATTCCGCTACATAGCGGCTCTTTTTATGGAAAAGTGGGTGGCCCTTCAGGATCTGCTATCCATTGCTTTCTCCCTCTCCCAGTCAGGCAGCAAACTTTATTTAGAAGTGGTCTGTTAACCCGGAGTGCACCGGATGTAGTCTCCTTAACCCTTTTCTCAAGCAATAAACACACTACAGCCTCAACTTTCTTAGGACCGACTCCCCCGAACTTATTGTATATGAACAGTCATGATAGATGATTCGCGATAAAGTTAGGGATGCTTGTGAAAACAGGGCTGCACCCCCATGAGCCTACTTCTGCAGAATAAACCTTCTTCCTACTCTTTCAACATCTTTTTTCACACCATCACCCATAAGTATAAACCTAGGTTGTTTAATCATACAAGCGCTAAACTCTCTCTGCATCTGTTTCCCTTCAGAGAAATAGCACCTAGCCGAACCGAGTTCTCCTTTATTAGGCCATATCGGACCTGACAGAAGACTGAAACCGCCTATCGCCTAACCTGCAGCTAGTACAGCTCTCACACTTCACTTCTTCACCTAGTCATCACATCTCGTTCCCTTGATATGCAAATTAAGGATCCAAACATTTATTCTTTTCTTTAGCTCATTAGGGAAGCCAAGCAAAAACAGAACCAATGCTGCCTCCTCTTTACAGTATTAGTTAGGGAATTAGAACCCCATAATGGGTAAACCCTTTTCTTAACCTTATTCTAGAGACATAGCCGGTGACATTTTAGCAATAATTTGAAGGGGAAGATCACGAATGTTGTTTCTTCGCTTCTTCTTAGTTGGGGAGCAAACCCGAGAGTTTTGTATATTTTCCTCGCCAGAGATGGTTTTATTTGATCTGATCCCCACCAAACCCTGGTAAAAGAAACAGTCTCACACACACCGTGACTATAACACGCGAAAGTGAAGGGCTTAGGAAGTTTTCGTTGGAGTTAAAAGGGCAGGTTTTTATGCTGAGGACTCTCGAGAGGCGGGGAAATGGAACGAGGTTGATTCGGCTGCGTCAGACACTGGAGTATAATTACCCCTGCTCTGGTTGCAGCCGCTAGCTTCGGTATGCGGCTCCGTGAGGCTCAGGAGGCAACTCAAGCTGCTCTGTCGCAAGTAGAAAACAGTCTGAGCCAGCAAAACCAGAAAACACGGCAGCGCCTCTTGTATCTACCCAGATGAACACGGATCAGCCGGCTGTCCAGTCCCAGGCTCCAGCCAGCAAGAGAACGAAGCGGAAAAAGGTGCTGGCAACTCGAAAAGACCGCGAAGGTTTCGCCCACTACATTCTCCAGACCGTGGATTTCTCCAAGCAGTCCGGGGAGGTTTCCCTGGGCGTCATCAGGAAAGAGCTGGCAGCAGCGGGGGTCAATGTCAAGAAGAACAAAGCCCGCATCAAAGCGGGGCTCCGGAAGCTGGTGGCCATGAATATCTTGCTCAAGGTCCCGGGCTCCTACCGACTCATCGGAGAAACGACGTTGCCGCCTCAGCTGGTGAACCAAGCCAAGTCGCCGAAGAAGCGGGAGGCTGAGAACATCAAGAAGGGGAAAAAAGTGAAGAAAAAAGGCAAGAAACCAGAAGAGCCTGGGGAACAGATAGAGGAATCTGGAGACACTGCCACTTCGTCTGTATGCTTTATGCAGTGGGAAACGTCTCCCGAGGGCAAGTCCTAAAAGGCAGAAATAAATATATTCAGTCATTTGAATGGAAAAAAATAAATAAATCAAAGGCTCTTTTAAGAGCCACTCCAAAGCTTTCCCTGAAAGAGCGTTAGCACGTACGCGCGCTCTTTTGACTTCTTCACCCAAGTCAAAAAACAAAGCCAATAAAATTACCATAAACCCCTTCCACACAGCTACTTCAAAAGCTCCCTGATTTATGCTGTTGCTGGAATTCGTGGCCTATACTTAACTGCATTCCTCATTAATTGCACCACTGAACACTGACAACTCCACAACACATAGCTCTCCTGAACCTCTGAAAGCGCAGCCTGACAAAACAGGACGCGAGAGAGCAAGCAAAGAGATTCGCTCTTTCCATGAGCCCTGCGAGATGGTCCTGAAAAGAACCGTTTTGTTTTTCGCCCCCTGCTCTGAGTTCTCACTCCATAAGGAAAGTGCCCTTAATAATGTCATCTAATATTTGCTTTCTTCGTGTTGCCACCGTCCCCCTGGGTTTGCCCGGACTCCTGCTAACCCCCTTGGCTCTTGAAGCAGCCGGGCTGATGTTCCCTCGGGCGTCATGGGGCTTTGGAGCCTCTGTGCTTTTCTTCGCCGAGCTCTTGCGCTTCTTAACCGCGGCTGGTTTCTTCTTTGCTTTCGGGGCGCCGCTTCCCCGCTGCAGCCTGAAAGAGCCCGAGGCGCCGCTGCCGCTGACCCGCAGCAGGGCCCCATTACTCAGTAGGTAACGGAGCACGGTTTTGATGCGGCCCTTGTTTTTGCCCACGTCGTACCCTTCCTTCGCCAGCATCTTCTTGATGGTGGCTAGGGAGGCGCCCCTGCTGGCGGCGGGGGCACCAGCAGCCGCCTGGAGGATGAGCTGGCTGAGAGTTGGTTTCCGCCTTCTCTTGGGCGCGGGACTCTCTCCAGTTACGCGAGAGGCTGCAGAAGTCGCGGGAAGAGGAAGCGAACCCGGCATGCCCCTGCGAATCAGTCCCCGCTGCTGGCCCTGAGATCCTCACGTGGAGCCGTCGCCTTCACACTGAGCCGGGCGGCCGCCGATCCGGACCAGATAGAGAGCAAAGCCCGACGCAGCCGAATCAATTCCCTGCTGCCTCCCCTCTCGGCCTGTGTTTCTTCTGTCCCAATCGTGTTGCCCCTGAACAAGGCCTAGCGCGGATTTGCACAATTCTTTAGCCCTGCCCGCTCGAGGACACCGGGCTGCTTCCTCTGCTGGAGTGATCCGACATATTAACCAGTGTCTGTCTTTTATGTCACAAAATTGAGCTGCGCCCGCCCATTTGGCTCCTCTGTTCCCAAGAGAATTCGTGTTTTTTGTAAAATTAAAACGATACTCCCTACAGCTGCCCCCTCTGGATTTTACTGGGACAGGCTGAGGGTGCGAGGCAGAGTCAAGGAGCAAAGTATTTAACTTATTTTTTCTGGTACTATCTTATTTAAAAAGTTTAAAAACACATCCACATTCTCTAGTTGCTTGCGAAGACAGTGGAATCAAACTACGTCATTCCTATTGGAATAAAAGATCTTTCTATTGGTTTATATTCTTGTATAGGAGAGGATGAGGCATTAGCAGTTTTTAAATAACTAGTAAGGCCCTCAGCAAATCTTTCATCAAGAGCTAGTTTTTGTTGTTGTTGCTGCCATTTTGATAATTTGCGGTTTTGTTTGAATAAAGGAAGGAGGAAGTACTGTTTCTATACTTTTTAGGTTGGTAACTCTTGTCAGTTGCATGCTTGATTGTTCATATGGTTAGCAATTAAATCATAATTTATTACATTTGTTGCTAATTTTTAAAAGTCTCAGGTGTCTCTCCTAAACTTCTTCTAAGAACGCATTTTTGCAGGGGGTGTTTTAATGGCAGGAAGAATGAAAGGAGCATTTTTTCACCCGATTCATTGAGAGTCACCAAAATTAAAATAATCTATATGACAGCCTTTACAAATGCATTTCTCTGATCTGGGTTGGTAGCCCCTTTTAAATACTCCCCTCCATTTTCTATCAGCTCCCGCTATTTAGCTAAACAACATTTGTCTGTAAATACCCAAAGGACCATCTCACTCAGTGACGTTCTCTCTTGCAAGATTTCGGAATTGTTTTAAGAGGGAGAAAATACAGGTTGTGATATTACTCATTGCAAGACTGGAAGGGAAATGGGGGTGAACAACCTAATTTAAACTCTAGCACTTGGACTTGTTACATTGGAGTTAATTGGAGTTAACGATTAGAATGGCAACAAAGTTAATTAATGGCTAAACTACATAAATATGAACTGCACGTGGATGTGCTGAATGAGTGACAGAATTGTCCCTAGCTGAGTGTAAAAAATATGCCTTCCTTTTCTGGTCACTGAGTTTTCAGAGCCACCTTTCCCGTTACATGATTTCCTTATGTGGAGCGTGTCAGTGTCAAACAAGGATGAAAGAACATGGGTCTCTCAGTGGTACTCTTAGGGACCCTCGCTCCCATTGGTTCCAGGGGGGGAAGGTGTCTCCGACTAGCCAATCAAGAGTGGAGAATGCTTCTAGTCCAAGGCTATAAAAGGATAACTCGTAGACTTGTTCATCAATATTCCTATATCGAGGCTCTATGTTGTTCTAAGAGGCTTACTTGTGGGAATGTACCGACTAACACTCTCCTATTATTCTTGGGTGTGGTTGCGGAGAGGGTACGGAAATTGTGCAGTAAGGGCTATTTGGTGCTGGTATTGGAGCTGGTGCCTTAGTATAGTTAGCTGTTGGTCTCGAGTACAAACAAGGAGCAGTCCTGTGGCACCTTGAAGACTAATAGATTAATTTGAACATAAGCTTTTGTGGGTAAAATCACTTTTCTCCATGAATCTAATGGTGGCTAAGAAAACCGCTAAACAATAGCCCAGAAGTAAAACTTTTAAAGCTGTGAAAAGACCAGCTAATACCTTGTGCTCAGAGAGGAGAGCAAGGATCGCCCTACCTCAGGGGCAATACATTGTTTGAAGAGTCACGCACAGGTTTTATAGAAGAGAACGATTTTATTTATTTAAGGATGTTTGATAAGCAAGAAATCCTTACAGCCTTAACTGCGCAATGCTTTGGGGGTGGGGGAGTGTCTTTGGTGCGTGTGTTGTGGATTAGTAAAAACTCCCTATTTTTCGCTGAAAGGATGGACACAGATCGTGAGTGGGACTCGGAATAAAAGTTGAGCTCCCTTACCAGCAGTATAAGTAGTATTTTATCATTGCTCTCCCGTTACGCTAGACACGTCGCAGCTTTGTCATTGCGATGTTAAAATTTCGATCGCTATAAAAAGGTGAGATGTATCTGATTTCCACTCTGATTTTTTTTTTGACAGCGGGGTTGGGTAATCGGAGAAAACCCGCTGGGAGGGAGGGAAGAAGGAAGAGGATCCGGGGGAGGGGTGTTAAATAAACCAATGAGAAGACAAACTGATGGCATCTTAGCGTGTGCTGGCTGGAGGAAGCAGTGAAGGATTGGATAGTTGCTGGGGGCGGGGAAGGTGGGGACAGCTGCTTTTCACCACGCACACCCTCCACAAACAAACAAACACTCGTGGCTTGTTTCTTTATTGTTTAGGGTGTTTTAACGACACTAAAAAGGGCGGGGAAAAAAGTTAGCTTCCCGCTCTCGGAAGCAGCAGCACTACAAAGCAAAGCGGAATCCATTTTACGCGGTTGGGCTCTACAAGGTGCAGGATTCGAAACGGTTGCATCCGTTTATCAGGCCTCCTTTGGTTTGGGAACGATCGGTTTGGGCCGCAGGTCCATAGGGAGACATCCCCTTTAGGCCTGGGGCCCTGGTAAAGTCGCGGCGTTTGAAAGCACCAAAGCAGGGGTCTCCCGCCTTTTTAAGCACGAGATCACCTTTTTTAATTGAAGTGCGATCCCTGATCTACCTCAAACCCAAACGCAGTTGCGTCCCCGTCCCCTTACTCCATCCTTCCCCATCCTCACTCACTTCGATCAGGCTGGGGGGGGGGGGCAAAGGGCTGGGTTGTGGGGGATGCAGGCTCTGGTCTTGGGCTAAAGGGTTTGGAGTGTGGGAGGGGCTCTGAGCTGAGTCTGGGGCAGGAAGTTGAGGTGCAAGGGGGGGGGAATGTTGGGTGCAGGGGGACTCAGGGCTAGGGCAGCAGTTTGGGGGGCAGGAGGGGTTCAGGACTGGGGCCAGGGTTCGGAATGCAGGCTTCAGCTGGGTACGGCTGAGGTAGCTACTGGGTGGTGGTGCAGGGGGCTAAGGCAGGCTCACCCTGGCCCTGCACCACTCCCAAAAGCAATCAGCAAACTCTCTCCATCCCTGCCACTCTGTGTAGTTGGGGCATAGGGTAGGGGGAGGGGCACCGTGACATCAGCACCCTCCTTTCTTCCCGCACCCTGCATAGCAAGCAGGAGACTTCTGCGTTCCTGATTCCTTCTACCAATAGTAGCCTCTGATATTATATTTGGCATTAGTAATTATTGTTGCTAGGTGGTGCTTTCTCACATAAAACACTGCCTTAGTACTCAGTGCAAGACCCCACAAGAGGAAAACCTCTCAACAGCTTGTTCAGGTCTTCAGTCTTTCTAGAGCCATAGATGGCACAGCACAGTTTGGCTCTTCTCAGGCTCCCCAGGACTCCTCTCCCCATAAAAAGTTCTTAGTCCTCAGATATTTCAGTACAACAAACCAAATTATCAACAGGCAAAGTTTCTGCAACTCTTCAGGTAGCAGCTTATACAGCCTAACCACAGAAAACGTATAGCTCCACCCAAAATGAACAAGACTTTACCTATGCAATTTCCTTTCCTCCCAACCAGCCATAAAATACCTTCTATATTCTTTTTTTATCTCAACAAAATAGAATATTTCAGTGTTTTTACTATAACCCTAGAGCTGAGCAATTCCTCCATCCTGATTGGCTGATAGGAGTACAGCTCCGCTGACCCAGTGAGAATGAGGATTCTAAATAAACCAATGAGAGAACCTCTTTTCTTTCTTTTGCTCTATTTACGCTCTACTGTCAACACAAACAGCTGAAAAGGCCTGTGCCCGGTGTTTCAGCAGGCATGAACAGAACAAGGCACTTGCCTTGTGATCTATCGCTTGTCCTCTAGTCCCAGCATCTGGCATCCAGAGTTTAGGGACCTCTAGAACATGGGGTTGGATCCCTGATAATCATGGGGATAAATTCACCCGCTCCGTTTAGAAACAATTCCTCCCCGCACCAAATCATCTATTGAATTCCTTCATAAATCGATTTACTTGTTAATTCATTTCCGTTCTCTTTCCCTTAGAGATAAGGCGGGGAAATGTAACATTCGTGGACAGAAGAAAATCAAATACTGGTCCAGTCTGAGCGCAGAAATGAGGGTGTGCGCAAAGCTCTGATTTTTTTTTTCCTTCTTCCTCCTTCACCTTCCTCCCAAGCAAGAGATTAGTCATTCTTTAGGATCAAGGCTAGATCCTTCCGGCTCGGATCAAGATGCCTGGCTGCAGTGGAATAACGGGAGGCCTCGGGTGGCTCTTGGGATTTCGGTGTTGCAGACACAACTTTTCGAGGAGAGCCAGGGTCAGAGATGCAGAGGCAGGAGGGCCGGGAGGTTGATTCGGTTGCGTCGGGGTCTAGGCTATATTAGCAGCGTGCAGCAGCTCTGGCTTCCAGTGGGTGGCGTAAGGGGGCGAGAGCGGCTCCGCTTGAAGCGCCTGGCAGTGAAGAGCCAATTGGCTTCTAAAGAAAAAGAAGCGGGAATTGCTGGCGTCCGGAGAAACTGCGCCCCCTTTGCGTTGCGATGAATGCAGCGCAACCGGGCGCGGCTCCCGCGGCATCTGCAGCCCCAGCCAGCCAAAAGAAAAAGAGAAAAAAGAAGCCGCCCCGAAGACAGCGGCCGGCTTTCGCCCAGCTCATCCTGTGGAGCGTGGACTTCTCCAAGAACCGCAAGGGCTTCTCCCTGGCGGACATCGAGAAGGAGCTGGTCGCGACGGGGGTCGACGTCCAGAGGAACAAAAGCCGCATTAAAGCGGCGCTCAAGAAGCTTGTCACCAACAACATCCTGTGCAAGGTGCCCGGAGTGACCGGGGCTCCCGGCTCCTACAAGCTCTGCAAGGACCCAGCGATCGGCAAAACGCAGCTCGCTCTGCAGCTGCCCAAGACCAAGAAGCCGCCGAAGCAAAAGAGACAGGTGGATACCAAGCCGCCTGCCAACCCAGACGCTAGAAAGGTCAAGAAGAAAAACCTACACGTGGGGCCAAAAAAGGACCCCGGGAAAATGAGGAGCGTGGCCGAAGGCAAAGGAGCGGGGAAAACCGCGGCCTCCTCTGCTCGCTGCTCCAAGCGGAAAACTTAACACGTCTGTTAATTCGCCGCAACGACACAACAAAACGGCTCTTTTAAGAGCCACCTTAAACCATTCCCAGAAGAGCTTTAAGCATAATGGCCCTGATGTTTCCTGTGCATTGTTGAGGCCCAAATACTGCCTTCTGATCTAGCAAGCCTCCCCTGGATTTCAACGAAAAATAGCCGGTGCTCTAGCAAACCAGAACAAGGCTTTTAGGTCTTCTCCCCCCCCCCCCCCATACTCCATCAGATTTTTAAATATAACGAGGCTTTCTCCGTGAAGGGAACAAGTGTGAAAAATCAGAAGTAAACAAGTGACAAGAAAAATAAGGGTTGTGTCCGGACCTGTGGAAACTCTAATTTAAAATCAAATTCCACACGGGTCTGGAAAGAGATTTTCACAATGCAGCCCCTTTTCCCATTAGATACTAGTCGCCAGCAAGAGCCACCAGCCGCTCTGTATATTTCTGTTAGCGGCGGTTTTCACGCAGGCTCGCTGCTGGAAAGGCAATAAGGGGATCTTGTACCGCGCTTCCTTGTAATTTCCGAGTTGTCTGCTCCTTAAACATGGATTTACAAGCAGGTAGCTGCCTGAGCACTGTGTTTACGCCCGGGCTCCCCCGCTAGCTCCACAGACGAACAACAGCTCCTGGTTTGCTGAAGGTATTTTTTTACAGAGTGAAAACGGGCCTCGTTTATTTAGAAAAACACATTCTATCAGCGAGTTTTGTTTACCACCCCAAAGCCCGGAAGGGTTTGCGAGAGATAAGAACCCGGATACTTTAGATTATTTGGAAAGACAAAAAGTAGCTTAGTTTACATGTTATTCCTTCCCCCCCTTTAATTTAGGATTTTGCGTTTGCTTTCTTAGAACCTTGGGGCTGCTGGCTTCCCCATAATGCCAGGTTTTGAAAAACGGAGGATTCTTTGGTCTCCAAGTCTTACTTTTGCTAGTTTAACACCTTGTCATAAGTCTACACTATTCACAAACGACTAACCAAGTGTTTTTATCCCCGCCCCAGCTGTGCTTGAATTCCTGTTATTTTAGTATTAAAGGCATCACTGCATTTTGTGTACAAATTAACATATAGGCTATAAGCGCCTTTTATAAGAAAACCTGCCTGTTTCTGTGGATTTTTATTTACGTTTAATAATAAGTCTAAGGGCTTCTTTCCATGTCGTTCAGGCCGGAAAATAAACATGAGCATTTAAATTGCTCATTAAGATGCTAACCAACCATAATGAGCAGTTCTTTTAAGGACAAGTGGGTGGCCCTTAAAAGGGCCTTTGGTTTCAGTGTAGTTGACGACATTGCCTCTCCTCTTTGCATTTTACTTCGAGCTGGTGTATTTGGTGACAGCCTTTGTGCCTTCCGACACCGCGTGCTTGGCCAACTCCCCGGGCAGCAGCAGGCGCACGGCGGTCTGGATTTCTCGCGAACTGATGGTCGATCGCTTGTTGTACAAAGCCAAGCGTGACGCCTCAGCAGCAATGCGCTCGAAGAGATCGCTCACGAAAGAATTCATGATGCTCATGGCCTTAGAAGAAATACCCGTGTCTGGATGCACCTGCTTCAGCACCTTGTAGACGTAAATGGAGTAAGACTCCTTGCGGCTCTTCTTACGCTTTTTATCCACTTTCTTCGCGCCCTCGCCAATCAGCTTCTTGCCACCTTTCTTCGGCACCCGCGTAGACATCTCGACCGACCCTCTTCTCTCGCCGCGATTAGCGCAGATAACGCTGGAGTTCTTCTTTATATAGACTGGTGTCCGACCTGAATGAAGACTGAGTTTTTCTCCCCTCCCCGCCCCTTTTCTAGGCCTCCTCCCGCCATTCGAATATGGAACGCCTCTGTTACTTTTATGCAAACCAAGGATCCCATTAGTCACCTTTTCATTGGCTCAGATGGGAAACCAATCGAACAGCAGTGACCTGTTTCCTGCCCCCCCCACCTGTAAAATTTGGTGTGTTTTTGTACCCTATCCTACTGACAGACTTTTGTCTAAGATCTGTTTGGAACTGGCAACCCCACAGGCCATAGCATTATACTTTTCACTCTAGGACGGCTTTTCATAACAGAGGGAGTCACTTTTGTAGAATTGAGGAGCAATGCAAGTAGGGGAAACACTCCTCCACACTACCACTTATTCATGCAGTTTCTTTCAAACAGTGGCAAAGTGCCATCTGAGAAAATGGAGAGAATTCAAGTTTCTCTTCTGCATGAGGGGTCCTTTTATTCACCATTCACCACTGAGAAAGGAGCATAAATTCTAGAATCTAGTGTCCTCTCAAAAGTTGTCTTCTTTCTTCTTAGATTATCCCACCCTTAACAAAGCAGTTTGATCCTTTAGGATCCCAAAGATTTGTGAAAGTTAGAATACTTGCTATTAACATTTCCATTCCATGGCCAGTGGGTTAGAAGTTAGCTTACCTTCCCAGGTTTTAAAAATCATTGTACTTTCACTTTTCCCATTTGAATCATAGATGCAACAAGAGCCATTTCAGTGCAATTCTGATCACTGATTTTTTTGCCTCTGGGTACACAAGTTTCACTTTGACAGGTAATCTCATCTATATTTTGATCTGCAGCACTTGCCATGTGTACAAAAGATCCACACCACTTCTTTCGTAGGGATGAAAGAATGGATTTTTTTTTTATTTCAGTCACTGCTATCGTTTATTAAACACTTAACTTGTTGGGGCGGGGGGTGGGGGAAATCAGTTAGTCTAATTCAGTGTTTCTCAACCTTTTTCTTTTTAAATAAAATACCCCTTTAAAAAAATTATAAATACCCCCAGTACCTACAGTTTTCAGACACATAAATTTTTTTCTACTGTTGCAATACATCTGTTTAAACAACTTAATTGTAGCCAGGTGGGTGATTAAAATTTTGGGTGTAAAAAGTGCGCCCAGGGCGGGGCCGCATATGTGCTGGGAGCCTGGGGGCGGGGGACGCCACACATCTGGGGGCGGGGTTGTGCATGTGTTGCACTCCCGGGGGCGGTGCTGCGCTCCCGGGGCCAGGAGTGCACAAATGGCTCGGGCTGACCCTGCTCGTACCACTGGTTGAGAAACACTGTCTATGAGACTGAACTTGGTTTCTAAATCTATTCCTAGGTGCCTGGAAGTGTTCTGATCTAAAAATCACAATAACCGCCCAGCAGCTACTACTGACATGAATTAATAGGTTCTGCTGATAACTTAGAACTTGTTTTTGGAGTTTACTTATGTACTTAGGAATTTAACTGTAGGCGTCCAGGTTTCAAATCCCTTTTTATTTTCTGTCTTTTCTGGATACTTTCCCCCTCACTTTCCCAGATTTTTGACTTGACATCAGACCTTCACTGGTGCTAGTTTTAATTTAAACAATAGAACAATTTAAATGTAGCATTCTTCCTTTAAAAAAATTGACAATATACACCCATATAGCTAGAAAAGATCAGTCTCACTGTGAAGATGTAGGTTGCTCAGCCTGATAATGATTCACTGGGCATGCATGACAAATGAGTGTTATCTGTTTCACTCTCTGGGAGGAAAGTTCTCCACAAAAGAGATTACGGGGCTTCTGGGTGGAGCAAACGTAAGCACTTGCCTAGGGGATTGTCTGAGAGGCAAAATGCAAACAGGTATATAGGGGAGAAAAAGTGATCTGGTGACAATATGGTAAGTTTCCAATCAGATCCAGCAGAGGAGACACAAAGACTAGAGGGGGCAGTCTCCAGCTAAGCTAGTTTTCCATCAGGTCTCTCAAATGTGAAGCTAATGGATCAGAGACCTGCGGAACTTCTAGCTGCAGGGGCAATGAGGTGCCGGGTCAGGGACTCCAGCTGAGGGATGAGAGACCCACCTAATTCAAAAATTCCCCCCACCCCACACCCAAACAACCAGTCTCCCTCTGGGCTGCTCCATCTGGTACCACAATAGTATTTCCACATTGACATTTTTCACTTTCTATATTTTAGTTTTTAGATGTTTGATTTTTCAACTCTTTTTGGCTAAAACCCAAAAAAGCCCAGTTAGGATTCAAAAATGTCAATATACTTTTAAGAGAATAGCTGTAACCACATTAATAAACCCCATCATCATAAACATGAGCCAGTGAGCCAGGCAGCATGAAAACTCTTTCAGTTACCTTGTGCTTCTTTGTCATCGATTTGCTGTCTAAACTTGTCTCTAAATGTTTGTTGAGAGGCAGAGGGTCTTTTCCTGATGTGTTTTTATTAACAGGTTAACACATTGGGGCTCTGTTTGGCTGGTTTCCATATTTATTTTTAATCCAAAGCAAATCCAAATACTGCAGATGTTTGAAAGTCCCAATCCGGACTTTTTCCCCTTTTCACTGACCACCCCAATGTATGATAGAAAGGCTAACATACACGAAAAATACAGGATAAAGGCAGGATTTATGTCCTGTGGCTTTCTTAAGCAATTAGGGAAAAGAGCCAACAGGCAGGGAGGGCATGCACCAGAAATAATAGGGGCATGAAACAAGAGTGAAGTGAGTGAATGGGAAACTCTTGTGATACAAAAGAATAAAACATACCCAGTGTGCATCTCGTGGGGGAAATTTGATTTAAAAGGTCTCATGTCATATTGTTCTATGTGTAAGTCCCTTCACTCTCTTTTCTGTGTTTGACAGAAATATCCCTGATTTTGCAGAATTTACTGCTCACACTCTTTATTGGATCTCAATTATTTTCAGTAAAGTTTCTGTGAGAGAAAAAAATTATATACACAGGTCTTTTCAAACACTTTGGCTGTGTCTACACTGGGCCACTTATTCTGGAAAATCAGCCGCTTTTCCGGAATTAGCTGCGAGCTGTCTACACTGGCCCTTGAATTTCCGGAAAAGCAACGACGCTCTACTGTACAAAATCAGCCGCTATTCCGGAAAAACTATTCTGCTCCCGCTCGGGCATAAGTCCTTATTCTGGAACACTGTTCTGGAAAAGGGCCAGTATAGACAGCCCAGTAGTCTTTTCTGGAAAAAAGCCCCGATCGCGAAAATGGCGATCGGGGTTCTTTTCCGGAAAAGCGTGTCTACACTGGCCACAGACGCTTTTCCGGAAAAAGGGCTTTTCTGGAAAAGCAGCCTGCCAATGTAGATGCTCCTTTTCCGGAAAAACTGAAAACGGAATAGTATTCCGTTTTAAGCATTTCCGGAAATTCATGCCAGTGTAGACTGGCTGTGTCTACACTGCCTAGAAATGCAAATAACTGGGAAATGTCTTTTTTAGTGCAGCCTTTTAAAAAAAATTTCATCCAGTTCTAGTCCCTGGCAAGATTTCCTTTAATTTTTTCCATTCACACCTGGAATAACTTTTGTTGTGTGCACTAAGGCACATGAAGATGTGCACCACCCATTGAAACACTGTGGGAGCTCTGCTAATCAACTGGGTGGCATTTGATTCTCTCCTGGGTGGCTATCCTAGTGCTCAGCTTACAAGGAACACTGGTTCCTGTGGGTTCACTAAGACAGTGGGTTTACATTTTTTTTCTTGTGACCCTGTTGAAGAAAATGATTGATGCCCATGACCCAACAAAATAATATCTTTGGATTAGAGGACAGGCTCCGTGGCAGGGCTGGAGATGAGGAGTATGGGGAACAGGAAGGGGCTCTGGGTTGGGGGAAGGGGCTAAGGGCTAGTCAGGGGATTGGGGAGCAGGGTGAGTTGAAGGTTTACCTCTGACTGCTTCTGGTCAGCAATGCAGTGGGGGTGCTAAGTTAGGCTTCCTGCCTGTCCTGACACTGTGGGACCATGCTGTACCCCAGAAAGGAACCTGCCTAAGCACCCACACTGGTCATCTGGCTCTCCCCACAGCAGGGCAAACACAGCCCCTGACATTCCATGACCCAGCACTGGGTGTGACCCGTAGGATGAAAACCACTGACCCTAAGACACAGGGAAAGACGCATCCGGCTCCAAATGAGGGAGATTCTGATTTTGCCTTTCCCATCTTTCCAAAGACAATTGGTCCCTGCCCTAGAACTGATACAAATCTCCCAAGTCCCAGGAGAGACGTGGCAGTAGGGACAGGAAAAACTAGCTGGGCTAGAGAAATGAAACTGTTCCTTCCAGACGAGGCATTGCCCCATTGAGATCTGGATCCTAGAAGTAAACTAGATGCAAATACGTTGCATCAACTTAAAAATTGCAGTCCTTAGTCAGCCATGCCTGTTTATTTGGCCTACATGAGAAATTGCAATGAAGCCTCAGTCTGTACCAGGGCTGTGTTATTTCTTTTGTTAGTTTTTAAGGAGAAGCACAATATTTTTTAGATGATTGTTAGTTGGGTTGCCCAAAAATTTGCATCCAAACTTCTTTTTAATGGAAAATTGGATTTTTGACTACACTAAAGTTTTTTGAGTGTTCCAAAGCTTCCGAGGGGGAGCCAAGTTAGTCTGTAAGAGGAAAAACTTCAAAAACAACAAATAGTCTTACAGCACCTTAGAGACAAACCAAACATGTAGTTGGTATCATGAGCTTTAGTGGGCACAGCCTGAAGAAGTGGGTTGTGCCCATGAAAACTCATGATACCATCTACAAGTTGCTACAAAATTATTTGTTTTGTTCGAAGTTGTTACTAAAGTTTTTGTTTTCCAGAAAACGGCAGCTTACTTTCCTAGCCAAGGTATAATTTTTTTTGTCTGTCACTCAAAAATCTCACCACACATTGAAAGTTCTTCAGTTTTCAACAATGTTGGCCATAAGTCAATTTAGTTTTGCCTGTTTGCATTTTTTCAATGGAACTGTTTTGCAGCCTTGTGATTTTTCTGGTCAGCATTCTGCACTAATAATGCAGGAGGCAACCTCCCTCTCCCCTGTTTTGTTCATTGTGTCAAAATTAATCAAAGTGTGTGTGTGGAGCAAACAAAAAAATACCACATTTCTTGACCAATTCCATTTTCTCCCTTCAGTGAAATTTGTTCATTGTTCTTTGTTTCCCCTGAACTAAGCCTATTCTCTGGTTACCCAACAGCATGGAGATTTTCCCTAGTATGTGTTAGGGTAAATCTACACAGCAGCGTTATTTCGGAATAAATAACTATGCAAGCGTCTACACAGCAATCCCATTATTTTGAAATCATTATGAAATAGCGGGTGGCTTATTGTGGTGTTTGTAAACCTCATTCCATGAGGAATAATTCCTCTTCTGATATAGCTATTTCGGAAATACAGTCGTGTGGATCAGTGGTCCCCAACCTATTGTGGCTGCTGGGCACCTGGAGCCGGGGCTGCTTACGTGCCGGGCGTTCGGGGGCGGGGCCACTCACGCGCCACGCTTCCAGGAGCGGGGCTATGCATGCGCTGCGAGTCCAGAGCAGGGACCACCCACATGCCCTGCACCTGGGGCCGGCATTGCGCATGTGCCGCACGCCCGGGGCAAGGGGCGCCCATGCGCCACGCACCTGGGGGCAGGGCCAGCCCAGATGTTTCGGTGGGCGTACATAAATGCCCCGGCGGGCACCATGGCGCCTGCGGACACCGCGTTGGGGACCACTGGTGTGGATGCTCTACTGCTGTTATTTCGAAACAGCTCCTCTCCAGCGCCATTCACAGTAATTACTCTCCAGTATCTCCTGGGGCTCTAAATCGAGGTAGCACATCCACATTCGGGGAGCCTGCCTCCTACTAATTTCCAGGTTTCCCTGTAGTGTAGACGTGCTATTTCAGAACAAGCTATTTTGGAGTATTTCTTCTGGAATAGCTGACTCCGAAATAATCGTGCAGTGTAGATTAAGGGTACATCTAGACTGCATTCTTCTTCCAAAAGGAGATATGCAAATTCAGTGCTAATTTGCATATCTTCTTCTGATTGCTTTTTTGAAAGCGTATTTTTTGAAAAAGAAAGCAGATTAGATGCGGTTCTTTAAAAAACAAACAAACACCCATCCCTTTTTCGAAAGAACCCTTCCTCAAAAAACGAAGTGTGCAGGGTTCTTTCGAAAAAGGGGTGGGTTTTTTCAAAAGACTTTCATCTAAACAGCTTTCTTTTTCGAAAAAAACGCTTTCAAAAACAGGTATGCAAATTAGCACTGAATTTGCATATCTCCTTTTGAAAGAAGAACATAGTCTAGGTGTAAGCACAGAGAAGAGCAGATGACCCTGAAGTGGATGGGGTAGCAGGCTCCTTTATTGGAGATACTCCTTCTGCCTCGGACACCCTCAAAACTTGGGATCCAAGTGAATCACAAACTGATTCTGGGCACACTTTTGTATCATCATTGGTATGTAAATATGCAACTCAATTACATCACCCTGCACACCCTAATTTAAGAACGAGAACACCCTTAACATGTATAATCATATCCATGTGATGAAAATAATTAAACCTGCCCCTGTTTACAGCTTTTTGGGCGGTTCTCGCATCACAAAGCTCTTGACATCAGCAAGATACAAGGGGAAAGGAGATGTGACCCTGATTGTAGATTTCAGAGCCAATGGGAGTGGAGAAGGGGGAAGTAAGGCAGCATTGTTAACACACAGAGCATCCATTAAAAGCGACATCCTTGGTACAGCTGTTTGCGTATCAACCCTGAGCAAGCAGGAAGGGAGGGATCAAAGCAAGCCTACAAGTCAATAGAAGCAGGGTCTTCTCACGCCGTACCCCTTAGTTAAGCCTGACACAGCCCAACAGTAGGGGTGCTCTCTTGTGGGGTAGAAGGAAGCACAGAGTTGTCAGTCTGCCCTAGATCTGGCATTTGCACCTGCAGCACCAAGAGGAGGTTTAGGCCTGAGCCATGATCCCCACACATGGTGGACAGGTCTCCCTGCCTATGTCAAGTCCTTGCCCCCTTTAACTGACAGGACCCCACAGCTGGGAGGGCCAGTGGAAAGTTTGATTGCCTGTTCCAATGGACCCTCAACCCTTTTGTGTTTCCAAGCAGCAGAGGCCCAGGCAAAGCACGCAGCTTCCGTTCTGATCCGCCAGGAGGGGTTTCCCTCAGGGTTAGGGGCATTCCAGGAGTAGTCCCACCAGCTGCCAAGGAGTTACGCCCCAGGAGAATGAGGCTTTTGTAACTTCAGGGAACAGGTGCAATTTCCTGGTAACATCCTGCGCTTATGTAGCACTTTGCATCCAGCCATCTCACGGCCCTTGCCCAAGGAGGTCATTAACCCCATGGCCGTTTGAGCTGTGGGGAAACTGAGGCAGGAAAGGTCTCCCATGCAGCTGGGGCTGCAACTTTGGTCTGCTGAGGCCCAATCGAATGCTCTCTCAATAGACCCTCCGCAATCTGCCCAGACTCCTGGGGTCTTCTTTGACTCATCCAAGGCTCTAACTCTGACCTACGCACTGATGAAAAAGGACGTAATACTACCACTAAAGAACATGCACTAAGACCTTTCCAGGAATCCTTGTTCAAAGCTCAGCTCATAAGAACGGCCAGACTGGGACAGACCAAGGATCCATCCAGCCCAGTATCCTGTCCCCCGACAGTGGCCAATGCCAGGTGCCCCAGAGGAAATGAACAGAACAGGGAATCATCAAGTGATCCCTTCTCTGTCACACATTCCCAGCTTCTAACAAAAAGGCTAGGGACACCATTCCTATTCACCCTGGCTAATAGCCACTGATGCATCTATTCTCCATGAATTTATCTAGCTTTTTTTTGAGCCCTGTTAAAAGCCAGGTCTTCACAAGATCCTCTGGCAAGGAGTTCCACAGGTTGACTGAGCACTGGGTGAAGAAAAACTTCCTTTTCTTTGTTTTAAATCTGCTGCCTATTCATTTCATTTGGTGACCTCTAGTTCTTATGTTATGGGAACAAGTAAATAACTTTTCCTCATTTATTTTCTCCATACTGGTCATCATTTTATAGACCTCTGTCATATCCTCCCCCCTTAGCCTCCTCTTCTCTAAGCTGAAAAGTCCATGGCTTTTTAATCTCTCTTCATATGGCGGCCGTTCTGTGTTTCTGTGAAGGGGAGGTCGGATCAGACTTTCATGGAAGGAGCTGTGTGAATCCAGGAAAATACTCCAAGGTCTGGATTGTGCATAGGGGCAGGATCTCAGGATGCGGGGGTGCTGTGGTTTTATGCAAGCTCTTTTCTCCCAGCCCCAAATGTGGGGTCCTGGCTCCCAGCCCTGCACCTGGAGCTGTGCTTCTGGCCCTGTATGTGGGGTTCCAGCTGCTGGCCCCATGCGAGGTCTCAGCTGCCAGCCTTGCTCCTAGGGTTCCACTCCTGGTCCTGCTCCCGAGGTCCGAGCTGGTCTCCTTCCCACAGCCTCAATTGTGTCCCCAGCCTTGACCCTCCCCCATCCCATCTCGTTCCCCCCAGCTGGAAACACAGCTCTGCTCCTGACCCTCACTCTGCTGCGGGGAGGCAGCATAGATGGGGCAAGGGGTCTGGCTTTAAGCCAGTGCTGGGTTTATGCACAAGCTAAATACGCTGTAACTTAAGACAGTGTTTCTCAATCAGTGGTACGAGTACCCTTAAGGGTACTCGAGAGAAGTCTGGGGGGTACGTCTGAAATTTGCAGAAAACGGAATTTTTGTTGTAAGTTTTACAGGGCTTGATTATTTTTGTACTTTTTACACCCAAACTTTTCATTGCCTGCCCGGCTACGATTAAGTTGTTTAAACAAATGTGTTGCAATGGTAGAAAAAAAATGTGTGTGTCTGAAAACTGTAGGTACTGGGGGTACTTATAATATTTTTAAAGGGCTACTTTATAAAAAAATTGAATAAAACCGGCTTAAGAGATGGGGAACCTAAGGCCCAGGGGATGTGGCCCCCAGCTTGCTTGGATCTGGCCCTCGAGGCTCAAAGCTCCCCCCCACCTGTGTTGGTGCTCCAGCCTCACCCCTTTCCCCACTGCAGGACTGGGGCATACAATACCTATTCACCTGCCCCCTCTCCAGGCACAGGTGTGTGTGTGGGGGGGAATGTGGGGAGTGTCTTTCTGCCCTCAATTGGGGGCCACATGAGTGAGAGTTGCTTTTTTTTTCTTGCTTCACATTTGTGTGCTGCTTCCGACTGATTTTTCTGTGGGCCAGGGACCCCCCCTCCCAGAAAAAGTTTCCCCACCGCTGGTTTACGGCCTCTGATTATGAGGGGCCTCTAAATAAAAAAAAGACTCATTTTTAGTTACAGCCTCACTTATGTCCCGGCCTAGATGCAAATATACCGTTTTTTTGTTTCTATTTCCATTCTCCTTTCAGTTGGACTCATGCACATTTTCGGGGACAATGCGGTGGGGGCCTCTTAAACATGCCATCATTTCGGACCTCAGTATGGCTGACTCCGGCCCTGCTTTCCCTGGCACTGGGTATAAAGTCTGGTGTTTATAAACCATGGCCACAACTTCTGCTGAGCCTGCATCCTCCGGTGCTCCGGGGAATCAGGTAGGAACACCTCCTCCGCTCAGCACAGAGACAGATCTTTCATCAGGGAAACATTGTTTCAAACAGGCGTACGGGGAATGCTGTGGAACGGGAGCTATATCTCCTTTTGCAATCTGGGAATGAGCTGGGAACAGGGAAGGTGTGCAAGGCGAGGCAGGTATATAAGCAGGTTGCAAGGCAACACCTTGTAGAAGGCTGGCAGGGAGTTTTGGCAAGGTAGCTGCAGATCCTGAGCGTGGAGGTAAGGGATCTGGCGGGGGGAGCAGTGTTTCGGCTCCTTGTTGTGGCTTGGGAGGGCTCCATTGTCCAGTCTTTGAACAGAGCAGCTGTTTGGTTTGTCTGACAAGGATTACAGTCCTTTTGCTCAGGGTGGCTGTGTGAACCCTCTGAATGCGGATCCTTTTTAACAAGGGGATTCACTTTATTTTCTTGTGTTATTATTTCCTGTGAAGAGGATCAAATACTGGAACTGCCTGGGCATTTGGGCTTTTCGTTTTCTCCCCAGAAAATGTTGACTTAAAAGAAAATGCCACCCTGTTTTATTTTCAAATGCTCAGATGAATATAAAGAAAATATTCAGCCAAAACTTGCCAACACCTGAAAAACATTTGCCCCAAAGCTGTCCCCCTCCCAAAAAAAGCCCCAAACTGCCAAATACTGATTTTTTTTCAGCTCAGAACTGTGAAAAAATGTTTTTTCCAGGTTAATCACAAAAAGAAAGTTGCCCCAAAGATGCTGCGAATAAAAAAAGTTCTACAGTAGCTCCTTGCTTAAGGTTGTACCAGTTAACTTTCAGAAGGTAGCTGAGTAAGTCTGTAACAGAAAAAAAAATAAAAAACAACTAATAGTCTTGCAGCACCTTAAAGACGAACAAAACATGCAGATGGTATCATGAGCTTTTGTGGGCACAGCTCACTTCTTCAGATTATTAAATTTCCTTTGTTTACTTATGAAGCCGTTAATGGCTCTTAGCCAGGCTGGGTAGGGAACAGTGTCCCTAGCCTCTGTTTGTCTGGAAATGGGTGACAGGAGAGGGATCACGTGAGGATTACCTGTTGTGTTCTGCCCCTCTGGGGCACCTGGCATTGGCCACTGTCGGCAGACAGGATAGATGGACCTTTGGTCGGACCCAGTGTGGCTGTTCTTGTGTTCTTATGTTGTGGATCTATTAAAGAACACACTCGTTTAAAGTGGTGCAATGTTGTGATGTGAGGTTCTTTGCTTTGCCCCATTCCGCCCGCCCACACAATGTTCCAGCCAGGGAGCGGGGTTGGGGCGTAGGGACTTACCTCACCCTGCTCGCCCAGCATTCAAGTTTGGGAGTGGATAGAAGAGAGCAACCCCCACACACCAAGCCTGCTCCTTGGTGGGAGCATGGGGTGAGCGGAGCGGGGAAAACTTCCACCCCCCGGCCCAGCTACACCCCTTCCTCCACCAAGCTTCACAATCGTCATTGGTGAGCACAGGAGTCAATTGTTTAAAATTATTCACAAGTGATATCTGTACTGGCAAAAAAAATGTCCCTGGAACCTCGCGCCCCCCCCGCACCCCCTCCACTGTTCACACTGGCTGTGTCCAGACTCAGGGTTTTTTTCGGGAAAAGTAGCCTTTTCCCGAAAAAACTTCCCCTGCGTCCAGACTCAAGCCGCGTTCTTTCGAAATTAATTCGAAAGAACGCGGCTTTTCTTTCGATGGCAGTAAACCTCAATTTACGAGGAAGAACGCCTTCTTTCGAAAGTTCCTCTTTTGAAAGAAGGCGTTCTTCAATGTAAATAGGGCTTCTTCAAAAGAGAGCATCCAGACTCACTGGATGCTTTCTTTCGAAAAAGCAAGCCGCTTTTTCGAAATTTCTCCGTGCAGTCTAGACGCTCTCTTTCGAAAGAGGCTCTTTCGAAAGATGCTTTCGAAAGAGTCTCTTTCGAAAGAGGCTTGCAGTCTAGACATAGCCACTAACTCTAATGGGGACGTTGGATTTGCTTCACATTGTTTCCCTTAAAGTTGCAATGTTCAGGAAGGGTATGTCTACACTACAGCACTAATTTGAACTAACTTAATTCGAATTAGTTAATTGGAACTAAGCTAATTCAAACTAGTGCACCTAGACCTAAAAACTAGTGTGAATTAGCATTTTGCTAATTCGAATTAGCATGTCCACATTGAGTGGACCCTGAACCGAGGTTAAGGCTGGCCGGAAGCAGTGCCGGCAGGGCATCAGATTAGGACTTGGAGTGTGGAGCTGCTGTCTCAGGCTAGCCGAGGGCTGTGCTTAAAGGGACCCGACCCCCACACTGGACAGACAGTTCTCAGGGTTTCCTGCTCGCTTGTCTAACTCGATGAGGGACAGCAAAGCAGTCCTGACTTGGAGTGCCCTGAATGCCCACACTCGGCACATCACAGCACTCGGCCATCAGCCCGGCTGCACTTGCCGCAGGCTGCCATCCGGAGGGGGGGTCAATCAAGGGGCTGCAGGAGAGCTTCTACCCTGAGGAGCCCACAGAACCACCCCAGTCCTCCCCATCGGGGGCTCGTACCCCATTCCTCCCTCACCTCCTTCCACTTACCCCTCCCTAGCCCCCCTTCCTGATGTACAAAATAAAGGACAACTGTGTTCAAAAATAGAAACTCTCTTTATTTAACAAAACTCTGGGTGTGGGGGGGGGGGATTAACCTCTGGGAGACTGGGAAAAGGAGGTGGGAGAGGGGAAGAGAGAGGGTGGGAGAGGGGAGGGGGAAACCTGGGAGGAGGGAGCTGGAAGGGGGAAGCCAGGGGAAGAAGGAGGAGGGGAAGTATCAAACTATGGTACACCATATCTTCAGTACTGTGTACAGATGTGATCTCCTCACCCCAGAGAAGATATTTTGGCCTTGGAAAGGGTTCAGAAAAGGGCAACTAAAATGATCAGGGGTTTGGAACAGGTCCCATTATGAAGAGAGGCTAAAGAGACTGGGACTTTGCAGCTTACAAAAGAGGAGACTGAGGGGGGATATGATAGAGGTCTATAAAAGCATGAGTGGTGTGGAGAGGGTGCATAAAGAAAAGTTCTTCATTAGTTCCCATAATAGAAGGACTAGAGGACACCAGATTAAATGAATGGGTAGCAGGCTTGAAACTAATAACAGAAAGTTCTTCTTCACAAAGCAAATAGTCAACCTGTGGAACTCCTTGCCGCAGGAGGCTGTGAAGGCTAGAACTAGAACAGAGTTTAAAGAGAAGTTAGATAAATTGATGGAGGTTGGATCCATGGAGTGGTATTAGCCAGGGGGTCTGAATGGTGTCCCTGGCCTCTGTTTGTGGAAGGCTGGAGAGGAATGGCACGAGACAAATGGCTTGGTCATTGTCTTCGGTCCATCCCCTCCAGGGTACCTAGAGTGGGCTACTGTTGGCAGACAGGCCACTGGGCTAGATGGACCTTTGATCTGACCCAGTACGGCCATTCTTATGTTTTAAGCTCAGGGCTCAGGGTCAGGGGTCTCAGCGGACCACCTTGATTTTCATGCAAACCTGCTCCTGGGTGACCAGGTTGGCAGCTATCCTGCCCTAGACGGCCACTTTCCTGTGCCTAGTGCGGAGGTCGTGGACATTGGAGGCTTCCCCTCAAACCTTGATGAGGTCCACGATCTCTGCACTAGACCAGGTGGGCGCCTGCCTCTTGCGGCCCCGGGCAGGCTCCTGGGAGCTGCCAGCCTGTAGCCAGACCGTGCCACTTTAAGGGCTCCGGGGCCGAGATGGGGGCAGACGAGTTTCCCTGGTGGTGCCCAGAGTGGCCACCAGGGAAAGCGGGGGAGGGCTAGCCTCCCACTAGTTCGAATTAAGTGGCTACACAGCCCTTAATTCGAACTACTTAATTCGAACTAGACGTTAGTCCTCGTAGAATGAGGTTTACCTAGTTCGAATTAAGTGCTCCGCTAGTTCGAATTAAGTTCGAACTAGCGGTTTGCCTGTGTAGCGCCTATCAAAGTTAATTCGAACTAACGGCTGTTAGTTCGAATTAACTTTGTAGTGTAGACATACCCGAACATAACGACAATGTTCTGTGAGGAAAAATGAGGAGTCTTGTTGCGCCTTCGGGTGCGTTTACACAGCAGCTTTATTCTGAAATAACAATGCGAGCGTCTACACAGCCATTCTGTGATTTTGAAATAAGTTCGAAAAAACAGACGGCTTAGTCTGACTTCTGTAAACCTCACTCCATGAGGAAGAAGGCCTCTTCTGAAATAGCTATTTTGGAATCGCAGTCATGTGGCTGCTCCACTCCTGCCATTTCGAAATAGCTCCTCCTCAGGGCCTTTCAAAGTAATTGCTCCCCAGTGCATCCTGGGGCTATAAGTCGAGGTAGTGCATCCACTTTAGGGGAGCCTGCCTTGAACTAATTTTGAGGCTACCCTGTACTGTAGATGCGCTATTTTGAAATAAGCTATTTTGGAGTATTTCTTTTGGAAAAGCTTATTAATAAGTGTGCAGTGGAGACGTACCCTTAGAGCAGGACATGGCCCATTTGTTTTCTGCCTGCGGTGCGGTTTCGGTTTACACAGGGCTCAACATGTGCCCACAAGTGGGATCCTTTGAACATGACCTCCACTGGGAATACGCTCCACAACAGCAAGGCATCTCCTAGGTGGGTGAGCAGTGAGGGTGTGTCTAGACTACAGGGTTTTGTCGACAAAAGTCCACTTTTGTCGACAAAACTATACTTGCGTCTACACTGCCGCTGAGTTCTGTCGACATAACGTTGACAGAACTCGGCAGTTTTGTCGACGGCTGTAAACCTCATTCTACGAGGAATAACGCCTTTTGTCGACAGAGTTCTTTCGACAGAAGGCGTTATTGCATCTCCACTGTCCTTTGCTTCTACGCTGTCGTGTTGACAAAGAGGCTTGCTTTGTCGACAGAACGGGATGTAGTCTAGACACTCTTTGTCAACAGAAGCATTGTCGACAGTATCTGTTGACAAAACTTCTGTTGACAAAAGCCTGTAGTCTAGACATACCCTGAAAGATGCAAGCAGATGGGCTGGCTGGAACAAATGGATATAGGGTGTCGGCGTGTCTAGCCCCCAGGGAGGAAGTTCCAGGAGGCCTGGGGCATTGTGTGAAAGAAGCTATTTGCATATATATTTGCATATATATGCACCTCCATGTAAGTTGTGGCCCTTGGCGTGTGCTTTGAGTATCATTGTGGCCCCCAAGACTTCCAAAGTTGAGTAGCCCTGCCTTAGAGACTAACTAAAATATATAGAATCCTGAGCTTCTGTGGGTAAAACCCACTTCATCAGATGAAAGGGAGTGGAAATTGCAGAGGCAAAGGTGTGTGTATAGATAGATAGATAGATAGATAGATAGATAGATAGATAGATAGATATGACAGTACAACAAAAGTGACTTATTATGTGTTAATGAGGCTAATCAAGTCAGGGTTGACGTGGCTCATTTGCTGCAGCTGAAGGGGAGATGTGACTATCGAGAGAGGGGACGATGCCTCTGTAGTATAGATGCCTCTCCCCCCACTGCACCCCCTTTCTCCAGACTTCCCTCCACTGCTCCGCTTCTTACTCCTCCGCCACCAGAGGAAGGGAGTGGAGAAAAGGAGGGATGTGCCGAGCGGCAGTGGAGAGGAGCCACGTACATAACGGGGAGTGGTCTGGGGGGAGTGTGGGCGGGGCTAGGGTGGAGTGTGGGCAGGGCCACTACGAGGTGGGGCAGGAAGCTAGCCTCCCACAGGGGAAGTTTCACCCACCGCCCCATGGGCAGCATTGCCCAAGGCAGAAAGTTTTTTCAGGGTTTGGTCCAGTTTTGTGTTCGCATTCCAGGGTGATGGAGCGCCCTCTGCTGGTAGCTCCATTGGGAGATAACTCCACTGCCGGCTACTCCTGTCTTGGGATCTGGACCGTCTCCAGTATCCTTCCTGAACTTGACCAGGCTCAAGCCCCTCCCTGTATCTTCACCTGCATTGTCACAGCTCACCCTGACTAATTCCTCTCCCCCTCGTGATGGCACCCCCACTCACATACACACCGACACCACAATTGCACACCAAGGCTAAGACCTGGGGTGATGTCTCAAAGGTTGGTGGGGAAGGCTAGATCTCCCAGCCATGCTCCTTCCCCCCAAAGCCCCGCCCTTTCTGTGATCACTGGAGCCCACTTGGTCCTCACTGTCGCTACTGGGCACTGCCCTGCACCCCCAAACCCCTCCATTGTGGCTGCTGGCCCCAGACTAGCCAAGTGCGCACCACCCCACCCCAGGCAACCATGTGGCCCAAGCCTTCCTGTCCCCGGAGTGCCAGGGGGCCAGGAAGCTGCACTGCCCCATTTTCCTGGCCCTGGGGGGGGGGGGGTGGGATGGGGGGCCCAAGAAGCCTGGGTCCTGCTGCCAGACCAACCCCAGCAGCCCCTGCCAGCCACCAGACCCAGTCCTGGTCCAAGAGCAGCCTGCTGCAGGCAGGTAGAAGGGAGCTTGACTTGGGCAGGACATGGGCAGGGACACCCGTGTCTCTCTGCATAGGCAAAGCCTTCCCTTCCCTTCCCTTCATTGCCGGCTGTCCGTGAGTAACAGAGTCTTTGACAGCAGTTAAGAATGAACCTTGGGTTAGTCATCCGCTTTGTTTTTACCTCTAGCCTTGAGAAGGGAAGTGTTGGGCTGAGATGGCTTCTTCTCGTGCTCCCAGACTCCTCCGGGAGGAGCTGCCGGACAGAAGCGAGCTTCTGGAGAAGTGCAAAGGTAAAATCCATCCTCTCCCTGAGCCTCAACTACTCCTGGCTGTGATACTGTCTCTCCGCCCTTCGAGGTGCTGGTGTCCTCCCGAGATTTGAGTGAGTTTTTAAATCAGGGGAGAAGGCCCGGGATAAGGCCCCTGGGTTGCCTGGATTCTTTCCTTGAGGCTCGGGGCTCCCATGCAGGATTGGTGCTGCAGGCCCCCTCAGATCCCCCCCTCGGGGCTGGAGCATACAAAATCTACTAGCCCCCATGCCCAGGCTCTGGTGTGCAAAGGGAATGTGGGGAGCATTTTTTCTTTCTTCTACTAAGTCAGGGACCATGTCAGTGAGATTTCTTTTTTTCTTCACTTCTCACTTGTGTGCAGCCCCCTGCCTTCAGAACCTGATTGGCCTGGGGCTGGCGGGGGAGTGAGTGAAGTTTCCTTCCCCCACCGCTGCCACCAGTGGTGCACGGCGCATAGAGGGAGCCGCCAGCTGCTCAAAACAGCTGACAGTTCCCTCTCGGCACTGTGTGACACTGGGAGAGGGGCGAGAGAGTTTGCACAGTCCCCCTGCCCTCAGACTCTGCTCCCAGCTGCGATGATTGGCCTGGGGCCAGAGGAACGTGGGAAGTCTTTTCCCTCTCAGGGACATGTGGCCCTGAGCGGCACATGGAGGGAACCTCTTAGGCAGCGTTGGGCTGATGCAGGAAGGAGCCTACCTCGGGGACCCTGCTGGGCTGCTGGCTGGGAACCGCCAACGATTAGTGACTCCCAGCCAGAGCCTGCCTCTTGTGCCGTAGCCCCTCCCACTTCCCAACCTCCTGCCCCAGGTCACCACTGAAATTCTCTGCCCACACATCCCACCCCAGGTCAAAACTCCCTCCCCAATCCTGCACCCCTGCTCCACCCCTCTCCTAGGTCAAAAATCACTCTGCACCCCCTACTCCCTCCCAGACCCTGCACCTCAATCCCCTGTCCCAGGTCACAACCCCCTACTCCACCTAAACTCCCTCCCAGTCCCCACACCCTCTCCTGCACCCCAATCCCTTACCCCAAGCTCCCTTCTGCACCCAGCCTCCATCCCAAACCCCGCATCCTCTCCATAGAGGAGAGTGGCCTTAGACCACTTGCCAAAATCTAGGAGTGCCCCACCCCATCAAACATTATTGCTCACCCCTGATTTAACCAGTTAACCATTCAGGGTATGTCAGGGTAGTTCAAACTAGGGTGGCTAGTGTAGACATACCCTCACATCCCTAATACGGAAGATGAGGCAGCCCAGTGCTGCAGTTATTGGGCCTCTAATAGGTCCACAAAAGAAGCCCACAAGGGACACGTGAGGCTCCAGGTGCTGGCTGTGTCGTCCCTGCTCCGGGTGCTCGGGACTCTGCCCAGGTATTTTCTACAGGAGAAGATCCCCCCTGACTCTAACGCTCTGCTTCTCTCTCTCCCCGCCCAGCGGATGTGACTCTGGATCCGGACACGGCGAACGCCTGGCTCTTCCTGTCTGCGGATGGGAAGTCCGTGAAGGCGGGAGACCACCCCCAGGACGTGCCCCCCAATCCCAAGAGATTTGAGCTTGCTCCCTGCGTGCTGGGCGCCGAGGGGTTCACCTCGGGGAGACATTACTGGGAGGTGGAGGTTGGGGAGCAGCGGGAGTGGGCCGTGGGAGTCGCCTTAGAGTCGGTGAAGAGGAATGAATTGCTCGATCTTAAGCCGGAGGAGGGGATCTGGAGTCGTGGGTGCTGGTGGCTTCGGAGGGACGCAGACGGTGCCTCTGATGTGTCCTCACAGGGGTGTGTGAAATCCGGGAAGATCGGGGTTTGTCTGGATTATGAAGAGGGGTGGGTTGGATTTTATGAAGATGACCATACGACTATGATGCAGGCCTCCTTCAACAATGAAAATGCTTTCCCCTTCTTGTACTTAGGCCACGGGGTTAGCCTCACACTCTCACCCTGAAGCACACTGGGACTCGACCTCCCCCCTCTTCCCCAGGAAAGGCACCCCTCTAGCGATTTTCTGTACTGCCTGCCCTAACCTCTGCACCCTTGCCTACACACAGCCTTTGCACCAGCCTCTGATTTAATTTGAACCAGAGCACACACCTGTGTGGATGCTCTTACTTGGGCTCCAAAGTGGCGTGACTCAATTTTAAAGGATTGTCTACATTAGACCGGGGATCAACGCTGCAGCAATCGATCCACCGGCGGTTGACTTATTGCGTCTGCTTAGACATGATAAATCAACCTCCGAGTGCTCTCCCGACGATTCTGGCACTCCACCAGAGTGAGAAGAGTAGCTGGAGTTGACAGGTGAACAGCCCTCACCCACCTTACTGTGTGGAAGACACCGCGATAAGTACATCGACTTCAGCTACACTCTTCGCATAGCTGAAATTGTGCAGATTAGATCAGCTGGGGGACGTAGGAGTCAGTGTAATGTAGACTAGGCCTAAGTGTTGCCAGCACTTGTAGTTGTGTCATAATATTCGATTTTGTGTCATAATATTCGATTTTTTCTCTTAAAGCCCCAGTTCCCGGAGTCCTGTGATTCCCTCAGGCTCTGAGCGCTTATTAAATCAAGCAATTAAAATCATAACAGCCTAAGATTTCATCAATGATCAGGAGAAGTTTCTAAGCTTTCCAGTGGCAGCAAAGAAAAAAAAATGGATTCCTAAAGGCTCCAGCAAATTCAAATCCCCCACATGTATTACTGCTAGTTCTCTTCGGCATCGGGTGTCTTTTTGGACTGGGGTCCGTACAGCGCCTTGCACCAAAGGGTGTGTCTAGACTACATGCCTCCGTCGACGGAGGCATGTAGGTTAGACAGATCGGCAGAGGGAAATGAAGCCGCGATTAAAATAATTGCGGCTTCATTTAAATTTAAATGGCTGCCCCGCTCTGCCGATCAGCTGTTTGTCGGCAGATCGGGGCAGTCTGGACGCGCCGCATCGACAAAGAAGCCTTTCTTGATCGGCACAGGTAAACCTGGGGTACGTCTACACTACAGCGCTAGTTCGAACTAACTTAGTTCGAATTAGTTAATTCGAACTAAGCTAGTTCGAACTAACGCATCTAGAACTAAAAACTAGTTCGAACTAGCGTTTTGCTAGTTCGAACTAGTAAGTCCACATTGAGTGGACTCTGAACAGGGCTTAATGATGGCCGGAAGCAGTGCCGGCAGGGCATAAAAGGAGGACTTAGAGCATGGAGATACTGTCTCAGGCTAGCCGAGGGCTGCGCTTAAAGGGTCCCGACCCCCACCCCGGACACACAGTTCTAAGGGGTGCCCCGCTTGCAAAGAAGTTCTGGCTTGGAGTGCCCTGAGTGCCCACACTGGGCACATCACACCACTCGGCCATCAGCCCGGCTGCACTTGCCGCAGGCTGCCATCTGGGGAGAGGGAGTAATTGGGGGGCTGCAGGAGAGCTTCCACCCCCAGAAGCCCGCAGAGCCAGCCCAGTCCTCCCCATCGGGGGCTCGTACCCCATTCCTCCCTCACCTCCTTCCACTTGCCCTTCCCTAGCCCCCCTTCTTATTGATGTACAAAATAAAGATAACGTTTCTTCCAACATTGACTCTGTCTTTATTGAAAAAAACTGGGGGAGACTGGGAAAAGGAGGTGGGAGAGGGGAAGAGAAAGGCTGGGAGAGGGGAGGGCAACTAACATGATCAGGGGTTGGGAACAGGTCCCAGATGAAGAGAGGCTACAGAGACTGGGACTGTTCAGCTTAGAAAAGAGGAGACGGAGGGGGGACAGGATAGAGGTCTGTAAAAGCAGGGGTTGGGTGGAGAGGGTGCATTCAGAAAAGTTCTTCATGAGTTCCCATAAAGAAGGACTAGAGGACACCAAAGGAAAGGAATGGGTAGCAGGCTTGAAACTAGTAAGAGAAAGTTGTTCTTGACAAAGCAAATAGTTAACCTGTGGAACTCCTTGCTGCAGGAGGCTGTGAAGGCTACAACTAGAACAGAGTTTAAAGGGAAGTGAGATAAAGTGATGGAGGTTGGGTCCATGGAGTCCTATTAGCCAGAGGGTAGGAGTGGTGTCCCTGCCCAAAGTTTGTGGAAGGCTGGAGAGGGATGGCACGAGACAAATGGCTTGGTCATTGTCTTCGGTCCATCCCCTCCAGGGTCCCTAGGGTTGGCCGCTGTGGGCAGACAGGCTACTGGGCTAGATGGACCTTTGGTCTGACCCAGGACGGCCATTGTAAGCTCAGGGCTCAGTGTCGGGGGTCTCAGTGGACCCCCTTGATTTTCATGCACACCTGCTCCTGGGTGGCCAGGCTGGCAGCTCTCCTGCCCTAGACGGCCACTTTCCTGTGCCTAGTGCGGAGATCATGGACAAGGTCCACGATGTCCGCACTAGTCAGGAAGATGCCCGCCTCTTGCGGTCCAGGGCAAGCTCCCGGGAGCCGCCAGCCTGGTCCCGGCAAGAGGGGGTGGGCTGGGGGGCATCGGGTGGGTGGCTCTGTGCCGTGCCAGGTGCAGGGTCTGCTAGCTGGGTGCTGGCAGGCTTGCACCTGGCACGGGCACCGTAGCCAGCCCGTGCCCCTTTAAGGGGTCCGGGGCCGGGAGGGGGGCATAGAGTTTCCCTGGTGTTGGCCAGAGTGGCCACCAGGGAAACCTGGGGAGGGCTAGCCTCCCACTAGTTCGAACTAAAGGGCTACACAGCCCTTAGTTCGAACTAGCTAGTTCGAACTAGGCGTTAGTCCTCGTAAAATGAGGTTTACCTAGTTCGAACTAAGCGCTCCGCTAGTTCGATTCAAATTCGAACTAGCGGAGCGCTAGTGTAGCGCATAGGAAAGTTAGTTCGAACTAACGTCCGTTAGTTCGAACTAACTTTCTAGTGTAGACATACCCCTGGTTTCACGAGGCATACCTGTGCCGATCAAGAAAGGCTTCTTTGTCGACGCGGCGCGTCCAGACTGCCCCGATCTGCCAACAAACAGCTGATTGGCAGAGCGGGGCAGCCATTTAAATTTAAATGAAGCCGCGATTATTTTAATCGCGGCTTCATTTCCCTCTGCCGATCTGTCTAATCTACATGCCTCCGTCGACGGAGGCATGTAGTTTAGACGTACCCATAGTGTCCTGTGGGTGCTCGGCTAATCAGCAGGGCGGCCGTGAACTCTCTCCTGATTGGCTGTGCAAGCGCCCGGCTTACAGGGAAGCCGGCACAGGGCTCATGCTAGGACTCCGAGGCGCAGAGAGCGCTTTGACGTTCCCCCATGATCCGCAGCTCGGGTCTAGAACCAGGCGAGGGGTCCTGCCTAGAACAGGGGGCTGGACTTGATGACCTTCTGAGGTCTCTTCCAGCTCTATGGTTCTATGATTCTATGAGGGGAAAGGGCTTCAGAGCCGCGGCTGTAATTTCCAAGCCCCATCTGCACAGGAACGTTTTGGCCTAAGCGCCGACTCTGTGGGGTGTTCTGGGGCTCCATCGCCAGTGGAAAAGAGTTAGAGGATGCTCCACACCCAGCTTCCTCCCCACCCCCCTGCCTCCCGTCCACTGGCAGCCCTGCCAATCAGCACCCCCATCCGCAGCCAGACGGGACTGTCAGGCAGTAGGTAGAAGAGACGATTTATTGATTCACAAGGACACAGCGTAGCACAAACATGTTGCTACAGGAACCAGGAGCATTCAGCGCAATCCATCTTGGGGATACGGAAGCCCAGAACCCAGGCTCTGGGCCCCCCAAGCCAGCTAGGCTCCCTGCATCCTAAACCAGCTCCCACACTCAGCAAGGGGGCCCAGATGTGCAGGGAGCTCTGCCTCCTCCTTAGTCCAGCTTCCAAGGCAGAAAGGTGTCACCTGGTTGCACCCTCCCAGCTAGGCTCAGGTTACAAGAGGGTCTGAGCCTGAAGCAGTCTCCCTTTGGTGGGAGCTGCACCCCAAACTCCCATCCCCAGCTGGGCTCAGGGAAACTGAGGCACGCACACAGCGTTACGACAGCACAGGACAGCAGAAAACACACTCCACAGAGCAAAGCGAAGGGTGCGACCAGGGCTGGCCCGTGCATAGAGGCAACCTCGGCAGTCGCCTAGGGCACCGCGTTAAGCATGGCACCCAAGGATGACGCAACACCGTTGTGGGCTTTGGAGGTGGGAGTGCCAATCGCGCATTCCGCTCATCTCGGGCCGCCGCTGAGCGTGACCTCTCTGCTTTGCCGCAAAGTCCACACAACAATGGAATGGCTCGAGCCCCGCGAGCTGGAGTCAGCAGCTGAGACCAGGGCAGCCGCAGGTGGTCCGGTGGGTGTGAAGACACACACGATTTCTGCTATTCACCGTGTCAGAAAAAGGCAACAAGACATGAAGCACATTAGGAATAATGTCCAGTTCCGTTACACACTGGACCCTCCTCAGCTCCATACTTGTTTGATTCAAGTAAACAGGCAAGCCAGTGCCCCCGGCAATAAGGAAAACATGAAATAAATGCAAAGTGAGTCCAGGGAAAAGTCCAAGGAGACACATGGAATAAAACCAGGCCTAGTGCCAGGCGTGTGCTGGGGGGGATCCTGTTGCAAACACGTCCTATTTGTCCTCTCTGCTTTTCTGTCTCTAGTAGAAATACTCCGGAGTTTGCAACAAACGTTTGTTCCCCTGGTTCGCGTTGCTGCATCTCAATTTTTTCCAAGCTCCTTCCCTCCACCCTGCTGACAAACATGGACAGGTCCTTTGTTCCCTCCCGCCCCCCCGCACATGTTCAAGGTTGTCACTTAAAAGAAGATGACTTTCGAATAGTTGCTGAGAAAAAGAAAGCAAACAAATATTTGTTATTTCAGGGTGACTCACACCGATTTCTTTTCTTTTTTGGTTTGGCCACTGAACCAAAACGTAAGATTTTTATCCAGCTGTGCCCGGCAGCTCAAGGCAAAACTATTTCTGCTTCTTTTTACTGCACCTTTCCTAAACTGGGGTGGGGGACCTCAGGCCCAGGGGATGGGTGTGGCCCCCAACTTGTCTGTATCTGTCCCCCAAGCCAAGGCTCAGGGCCTTTCCGCAGCATTGGGGAGTCCTCACTGGCTCTCCAGGCTGCCTACTGTCCCACCATGGGGCTGGATCACACAAAATCTACTAGGCTGGGTCTCTCTAGGCTCTCGTGTGCAAGGGGAATACGGGAAGAGCTTTTTTCCTTCTAAGTTGGGGGCCACCTCAGTGAGTGTGCAGTCCTATATTGATTTTTCTGTGGGCCAGCGGTCCTGATCCAAAAGTTTCTCCGCTCCTGCTGTAAAGAATGGGAGGGCTTGTCTGTTTGTCCCTCCCACACCACCCTGTCCTTTACCTTCCTGCAACATCCAACCCAGGGAGGAAGAGAGGGGAGTTGGTTGGGGACAATGTCTCCTCTAATCTTTTCATCCATGTGCAGAATAAATTCTGTTATGTGCACCGAAGCATGTACAAATGTGCAGGACCAGTAGAAAAACAAAACCCAGCTGCGGGCATTCTGCTCATCAGCTGGGCAGTAGGGATGTAAAATCCCGATTAATCCGCCCTCACTGGCTCTGTCTGCCTCCTTGCGTTGCTGCTTCTGATCCAGAGGCAGCAGCACAGGATGGCAGGGTCCTCCCCAGAAGTGGGGCCAGGAGCGGGGGGGGGGGGGGGGGCGCACTGGCTGCTGCCCCTGCCCCTGAGGAGTCTCTATTTAACTGCTAAAAATTGTTGTGGCTGCACAATTACTAAAACACACAAAATCTAAAATCCCTCCTCTGAGAACCCTCTTCTTTCTCCTGCTCAGCTGACTCACGTATTGAGGAACCCTGGGGAGAAGTGTCCGGTGCACAGGATGGCTTGGAGTGGGTGCCCTGGACCCTGTGTTTTAGGGGGCCACATGGGGGTCAGGGCGGCCTGGGGAATCACTAGAGGGAGGCTGGATCCAGCAGCAGGGTTTGGGCACATCTTTTCCTGATGTGGTTTTATTAAGAGGTTAACACACTGGGGCTCTGTTTGGCTGATGCCCATATTTATTTTTAATCCAAAGCACATTCAAATACTGCAGATGCTTGAAAGCCCCATTCCGGCCTTTTCCCCCTTTTCGCTGACCAATCCAGCGTATGAGAGAAAAGCCAAGGTACGTGAAGAATACCGGATAAAGGCAGATAACCTATCACGTCCTGTGGCTCTCGTAAACAATTAGGAAAAGAAGCCAAAAGGTGGGGAAGGCATCCCCCAGAAATAATGGGGGCATGAAACAGAAGTGAAGTGAGTGAATGGGAAACTCCCTTGTGATACAACAGACTAAATCATCCCCCGCAGGGTATGTCTAGACTACATGGTTCTGTCGACAGAGCCATGTATTCTAGACATTCTCCCCGCCACCCCCATGTGCATCTCCTGTGGGAAAGTCTGTTTAAAAGGTGTCGTGTTTGTTCTATGTGTAAGTCCCTTTCCACTCTTTTCTGGGTTTGACAGAAATACCCCTGATTTGGCAGAACCTCCTGCTCACACTCTGTGGCTGTGTCTAGACTGGGCAGTTTTTCCGGAAAATCAGCCCCTTTTCCGGAAAAACTTGCTAGCTGTCTACATTGGCCGCTTGAATTTCCGCAAAAGCACTGACGATCTCATGTCAGTTTGTCAGTGTTCTTGCGGAAATACTATGCTGCTCCTGTTCGGGCAAAAGTCCTTTTGCACAAAACTTTTGTGCAAAAGGGACAGTGTAGACAGCTCAGATTTGTTTTCTGCAAAAAAGCCCTGATGGCGAAAATGGCGATCAGGGCTTTTTTTGCGGAAAAGTGCATCTAGATTGGCACGGACGCTTTTCCGCAAAAAGTGCTTTTGCGGAAAAGCGTCCATGCCAATCTAGACACTCTGTTTCGAAAATGCTTTTAACGGAAATCTTTTCCATTAAAAGCATTTCCGGAAAATCATGCCAGTCTAGACGTAGCCCGTGGGTATTAATTTGAAATAAGCTAATTCCAATGAGTACATCTAGACCCCAAAACTAATTCGAATTAGCGTTTTGCTAATTTAAAATAGCATGTCCACACTGATTGGACGCTGGGTCGCATTTAAGGGCAGCTGAAACCGATTCCAGCAGGGCATCAGGTCAGTAGTTGCTTTGTGTGGCTGCTGTCTGAGGCTATCTGAGGCTCGTGCTTAAAGGGACCCCCCTGGACAGCCGGTTCTCAGCTTTTTCACTTGCTTGCCTAACTCGCCGAAGGACAGCAAAGCGTTTTCCTCTCCTCCTGTCTGTGTCGGTGGTTCTCATTGGGGACGCCACTGGAATTGGCACCATGGAGCCAGAGCTCATCTTGGGCATTCTGGTCCAGTTTTTGGACTTGGTGCTGCAAGTTTGGCATCAATGGGTGGAGGCGAAAGTGCCCCACATGGGAGGGTTCGGTCTGTCCCAGCCGTACTACACGCCGCCCTTGATGGCCAGGATCACAGCAGGGTTGCTTCTGGGAGTGGGGGCGCGGGGCAGTGCCAGGAAACGAACATTCCCAGCCACCTGGGCATCCCAGTGATTCACGGTTTGGTGTGTCTCTCTGCAGGTGGTCAAGGCCACAGGGTGCTGCTTCACAGGGTGGTCTGCCTCACCGACCCTGCAGTCATCCAGGGGTTCGGCGCCCTCAGCTTCCCCAACTGCGGAGGGCGGGGGCGATCGACGGGACACACATCCCCATCCATGCCCCGGAACACCAGGCCTCCCTCTACATTAACCGCAAGGGTTACTTCTCGGTCATCCTGCAGGCTGTATCCGACCACCGGGGCCAGTTGATGCACATTAATGTGGGCTGGTCCGGCAAGGCACACGACGCCAGGGTGTTCCAGAAATCCTCCGTGTGCCAGAGGCTGCAGGCCGGGACCTTCTTCCCTGACTGCCACATCAGGGTCGGGGACATGGACATGCCCGTCTGCCTGGTGGGGTATGCGGCCTACCCCCTACAGCCCTGGCTAATGAAGCCCTACATGGGACACCTCAACCCCTCCCGCCAGGCCTTCAATGCCAGGATCACCAGGGCCCACATCGTAATCGAGGGGGCCTTTGGTCGACTGAAAACCCGATTTAGATGTCTCCTCACCCGCCTCTACCTCGCCGAGCACAATATCCCTCCCGTGATGGCAGCATGTTGTGTGCTGCACAATTTATGTGAGTGGAAGGGGAGGCTTTCCTGCAAGCCTGGATGGTTGAGGTGGAACACTTGGCTGTCCAGTATGCGCAGCCCCGCACCGATGCCGTCCGGAAGGCCCAGTGAGAGAGCTTCTACGTGGAGGAGGACTGAATTCTCCCTGCATGCCCCACTGGGGCCTTCTTCCACCCTCACCTCCTTCCCCTTTCCGCTCCCTAACCCCCCTTCCTAATGTAAAATAAAAACACCGCAGGTCCTTGATTTTGTAGCGGACCTGCTCCTGGGTCCGCATGTGGTCTCTGGTGGTCATGCTGGCAGCAATGCGGCTGTAGACGGCCGCATTCCTGTGCCTAGTGTGGAGATCGTGGGCATTGGAGGCCTCCCCCCAAACCTCGATGAGGTCCACGATCTCTGCACTAGACCAAGCGTGGCCGCCTTTTGCGGCCCCGGGCACACTACTGGGAGCCGCCAGCCTGGTCATGGGAAGAAGTGGAGGGCTGGGTGGCAGCGGGTGGCTGGCTCATTTCGTGCCAGATGCAGGGTCTGCTGGCTGGATGCTGGCAGGCTTGCAACTGGAACAAGCACTGTAGCCAGACCGTGCCCCTTTAAGGGCTCTGGGGCTGGAAGGGGGGCAGAAGAGTTTTCCTGGTTTGGCTCAGAGTGGCCACCAGGGCAATCTGGGAAGGGCTAGCCTCCAGTTAGTTCGAATTAAGTAGCTACACAATCCTTAATTAGAACTTGGCGTTACTCCTCGTAGAATGAGGTTTACCAAGTTCGAACTAAGCGCTCCGCTATTTCAAATTAAATTTGAAATAGCGGTTTACATGTATAGCCACTATTAAAGTTAATTCGAACTAACGGCTGTTAGTTCGAATTAACTTTGTAGAGTAGACATACCCTGTATTGGATCTCGATTGTTTTCAGTAAAGTGTCTGGGAGAGATAAAAAATTATACACGTAGGTCTTTTCAAACACTTTGAAATGGAAAAAACGTGGAAGTGTATTTTTTAGTGTGGCCTTTCCTTCCTGCCTCCCCCCCCCCCACACACACAGTTTTCAACCAGGTCTACTTTCTCATGAGGTTTCCTTTAATTTTTCCACCCACGAGTGGAATAAATTTTATTGGATGCACCAAGGTCCATACAGATGTGCACCACCCATATAAACACTGCAGGAGCTCTGCTAATCAGCTGGGTGGCATTTGAATCTCTCCTGGGTGGCCATCCGTGTGCTCAGCTTTCAGGGAATACTGGTCCCTGGGGATCCCCTAAGACAGTGGTTTTAAAACTTTTTTTTTCTTGTGACCCTGTTGAAGAAAATGTTTGATGCCCATGACCCAACAAAATAATATCTTTGGATTAGAGGGCAAGCTTGACGGCAGGGCTAGAGATGAGGGAATGGGGAACAGGAAGGGGCTCTGGGCTGGGGGAGGGGGCTAAGGGCTAGGTCAGGGGATTGGGGAGCAGGGCGGGGTGAAGGTTTCCCTCTGACTGCTTCTGGTCAGCAATGCAGTGGGGGTGCTAAGTCAGGCCTCCAGCCTGTCCTGACACTGTGGGACCACGTTGCACCTCAGAAGGGAACCTGCCTAAGCACCCCCCACTGGTCATCGGGGCCCCCCACAGCAGGGCAACACGGTGCCCGACATTACATAACTGGGTTTGACCCATAGGATGAAAACCACTGACCCTAAGACACAGGGAAAGACGCATCCGGCTCCAAATGAGGGAGATTCTGACTTTGCCTTTCCCATCTTTCCAAAGACCATTGGTCCCTGCCCTAGAACTGATACAAAACTCCCAAGTCCCAGGAGAGACGTGGCAGCAGGGACAGGAAAAACTGGCTGGGCTAGAGAAATGAAACTGTTTCTTCCAGACGAGGCATTGCCCCATTGGGATCTGGATCCTAGAAGAAAAGTAGATGCAAGTATGTTGCATCAGCTTTTAAATCGCAGCCCTTAATCAGCTATGCCTGTTTATTTGGCCTACGTGTGCAAATTACAATGCAGCATCAGTCTTTACCAGGGCTGTGTTATTTCTTCAGTTGGTTTTTAAGGAGAAGCACAATATTTTTCAGATGATTTTTATTAGGGTTGGCCAAAAATTTGCATCCAATTTTTTTTTTGCTGGTACATTGGATTTTCGACTACACTAAAGTTTTTTGCATGTTCAAAAGCTTCAGAGGGGTGGCCGAGTTAGTCTGTAACTGGAAAAACTTCAAAACCAATAACCTGAAGAAGGGGACTGTGCTCACGAAAGCTCATGATCCCATCGACATGTGTTATTAGTCTCTAAGGTGCTGTGAGACTATTAGTTGTTTTCAGAGTTTTTAGTAAAGTTTTTATTTTGCAGAAAACAGCAGCTTGCTTTCCTAGCAAAGGTTTCGTTCTTTTTGTCGCCCAGTCGCCTTTCCACACATTTAAAGTTTTTCAGTTTTTAGCCATGTTGGCCCAAAGCCAGTTTGGTTTTGCCTGTTTGCATGTTTTCAACTGAAATGTTTTGCAGCCTGGTGGTTTATCTGGTTAGCATGATTCACTAATAACGCAGGAAATCTCCCTCTCCCCCATTTTGTTCATTGTGTCAAAATGAACCAAAGTGTGTGGAACAAGCAAAATAAAATGCCACATTTCTTGACGACTTCCATATTTTACTCTTCAGTGACATCTGTTCATTTTTCTCTGTTTCCCCTGAAGTAACCCTGTTTTCAACAGCATGGAGACTTTCCTTAGGATGTGTTATGGGGCGTCTACACAGCAGCATTAGTTCGGAATAAATAACTATGCGAGTGTCTACACAGCTAGTCTGTTCCTCTGAAATAGCTGCCCAAGTGTCTACATAGCAAGCCCATTATTGTGAAATATTTTAGAAATAGCGGGGGGCTTATTTCTGTGTTTGTAAACCACATTCCACAAGGAATAACGCCTCTTCCAGAAATAGCTATTTCGGAATTGCCGTAGTGTGGATGCCGCACTTCTGCTCTTTAAAAATAGCTTCTCCCCCAAGTCAGTCGAAGTAATGACTCCCCAGTGCCTCCTGGGGGTCTAAATCGAGATAGCGCATCCACATTAGGGGAGCCTGCTTCGGGCTAATTTCCAGGCTTCCCTGTACTGTAGATGTGTTATTCCAGAATAAGCTCGTTCAGAGTATTTCTTCCAGAACAGGTGACTCTGAAATAAGCGTGCAGTGTGACCAGGAGCGGCTCGAGGTGGGCTGCGGCAGCTGGCGCCCCAGGCAGAATGCGCGATTGTCGCCCTCGCCTGCATGGCTGTCACTGGAGTCATCATTGGGCGCCCTGTGACGTCATCATTGGGCGCCCTGTGACGTCATCATTGGGCGCCCTGTGACGTCACCATCGGGCACACTGTGACGTCATCATCGGGCACCCCGGGTGCCCCGTTGAAGGCAGCGCCCTAAGCGATGGCCTAGTTGGCTTATAGTCTCAGTGTAGATGTAGCCTTAAATGAGGGCTACTCAATATGTGGGTGACCCAGAGGCGGATACGGTAGCAGGCTCCTTTATTGCAGATACTCCTTCCACCTCGGACCCCCACAAACCTTACTATGCAAATGAATCACAAATTGCCCACGGGAACGTTTCTGTATTGTTGTTGGTATGTAAATATACAACTCAATTACATCACCCTGTAACCCTAATTTAATAACGAGAACACTCTTATCATGCATAATCTTATTCATGTGATGAAAATAATTGGACCTGCCCCTGTTTACAGCTTTTTGGGCGGTTCTCGCATCACAAAGCTCTTGACATCAGCAAGATACAAGGGGAAAGGAGATGTGACCCAGCATGTTGATTTCAGAGCCAATGGGAGCAGAGAAGGGGGGAAGGAAGGCAGAGCATTAACACACAGAGCATCCATTAAAAGCGACATCCTTGGTACAGCTGCTTGCGTATCAACCCTGAGCAAGCACGAAAGGAGGGATCAAAGCAAGCCTATAAGTCAATAGAAGCAGGGTCTGCTCACGCCGTACCCCTTAGTTAAGCCTGACACAGCCCAACAGTAGGGGTGCTCTCTTGTGGGGTAGAAGGAAGCACAGAGTTGTCAGTCTGCCCTAGATCTGGCATTTGCACCTGCAGCACCACGAGGAGGTTTAGGCCTGGGCCATGATCCCCACACGTGGTGGAGCAGGTCTGCCTGCCTATGTCAGATCCTTGCCCCCTTTAACTGACAGGATCCCACAGCTGGGAGGGCCAGTGGAAAGATTCATTGCCTGTTCCAATGGGCCCTCAACCCATCTGTGTTTCCAAGCAGCAGAGGCCCAGGTAAAGCACGCAGCTTCCGTTCTGATCCGCCAGGAGGGATTTCCTCAGGGCTAGGGGCATTCCAGGTGTCGTCCCACCAAATGCCCCAGGAGAATGGAGCTTTTGAAACTTGGGGAACAGGTGCAATTTCCTGGTAACATCCAGCGCTTATGTAGCACTTTGCATCCAGCCAGCTCACGGCCCTTGCTCAAGGAGATCATTATTCCCATGGCCCTTTGAGCTGTGGGGAAACTGAGGCAGGAAAGGTCTCCCATGCAGCCGGGGCTGCAAATTTGGTCTGCTGAGGCCCAATAGAATGCTCTCTCAATAGACTCCCACACTCTGCCCAGACTCCTGGGGTCTTCTTTGACTCATCCAAGGCTCTAACTCTGACCTACGCACTGATGAAAAAGGATGTAACACTACCACTAAAGAACATGCACAAAGACCTTTCCAGGAATCCTTGTTCAAAGCTCAGCTCATAAGAATGTAAGAACGGCCAGACTGGGACAGACCAAGGCTCCATTCAGCCCAGTATCCTGTCCCCCGGCAGTGGCCAATGCCAGGTGCCCCATAGGGAATGAATAGGACAGGGAATCATCCAGTGATCCCTTCTCTGTCACCCATTCCCAGCTTCTGACAAACTGGCTAGGGACATCATTCCTATCCACCCTGGCTAATAGCCAGTGATGCACCTACACTCCATGAATTTATCTAGCTCTTTTTTGAGCCCTGTTAAATTCCTGGTATTCACAAGATCCTGTGGCAAGGAGTTCCACAGATTGACTGAGCACTGTGTGAAGAAAAACTTCCTTTTCTTTGTTTTAAATCTGCTGCCTATTCATTTCATTTGGTGACCTCTAGTTCTTATGTTATGCACCTGGGGCTGTTGCTTCTGGCCCTTTATGTGGGGTTCCAGGTGCTGGCCCCATGCTCAGGCCTCTGATGTTGGCCCCCATGCGAGGTCTCGGCCTCCAGTCTTGCTCCTAGGGTTCCACTCCTGGTCCTGCTCCCATGATCCCGGCTGGCTTCCTTCCCACAGCCCCAATTGTATCCCCAGCCTTGGCCCCCCCATCCCGTCTGGTTCCCCCCAGCTGGAAACACTGCCCTGACCCTCCTGACCCTCACTGTGTTGGGGGGAAGCAGCACAGACGGGGTAAGGGGTCTGGCTTTAAGCCAGTGCTGGGTTTATGCACAAGCTAAATAAGCTATAGCTTAAGACAGTGTTTCCCAACCAGTGGTACGAGTGCCCTTAGGGGTACTTGAGAGAATTCTGGGGGGTACGTCAACACAACTGAAATTTGGAGAAACTGAGGTTATACGGCGCTTGATTATTTTTGTACTTTTCACATCCAGAAATTTCATCGCCTTCCCGGCTATGATAAAATTGTTTAAACAAATGTGTTGCAATGGTAGAAAAAAAATGTGTGTGTCTGAAAACTCTAGGTACTGGGGTTCTGCTGTTACCCTCTCCTCTCCCAGCCCCACCCCTACCCCCACTGCAAGGCTGGGACACACAATATCTGCTAACCTGTGTGGGAGAAAAATCAAATAACTCCAATTGTGTCAAAGGGGGGACTGTGCAGGAAATCAAAACTCTCTAAAAGAAAACTGCTGTAAGGGTTAAAAAGTTTTCCAGACCTCTCTCCCTGTAACAGAGAGAAATCAAATTAACTCTAATCAAGACCCTTACAATGCCTATCTCAAGTTCATGGATACTCCTAGTCTGTCACAATTTGTCATGTAAATCCTTATCTTTGTCACAGTTTGCCTTGTAGACTCCTCCACTCAAGTTCGCATGTGGCTTTGTGTACTGTAAAAACTTACTTCTAGCACTCCTGGGGTGAACAGAAGTCTCAGAGTACTTCTGCTGAGACTTTGATATGTTAAAGAAGAACAATCAACAACTGAACTGTCTAAGCATTCTGTATATAGGATACCTGAATCTGTCTCTCATTGCTGCTGCTTTCACTCTTGGTGTGACAGCCTGCATGCATGCATCATAAAGTTTTTCCTTCTAGATTTCTCTCCTGCCTCACTGATTTGACCTCCGGCCTTGGACCCTTCTGGGGGCTCTGTACCCCAGGGGAGCGAGATTTCCCCCTCGCCTGCCCCCCTCTCCAGGTACAGGTATGAGGTGGAGGGGAATGTGGGGAGTGTCTTTCTGCCTCTCAATTGTGGGCCATGTGAGTGAGACTAACTTTTTTTTTCTTTTCATTTGTGTGCGGCTCCTGACTGATTTTTCTGTGCTCGAGCGACCCCCCAGTCCCGTCCAATGCTGGTTTAGGGCCTCAGATTATGAGGGGCCCTTAAATCAAAAAAATGACTCGTTTTTAATTGCAGCCTCACGTACTGGCCTAGATGCAAATATACAACTTTTTTGTTTCTATTTTCATTCTCCTTTTAGTTGGAATCATGCACATTTCGGGGACAATGCGGTGGGGGCCTCTTAAACATGATATCATTTCAGACCTCAGCATGGCTGGCTCCGGCCCTGCTTTCCCTGGCACTGGGAATAAAGTCTGGTGTTTTAAACCTGTGGACACAAGTTCTGCTGAGCCTGCATCCTCCCGTGCCCTGGGGAATCAGGTAGGAACACCTCCTCAGCTGAGCACAGAGATAGATCTCTCATCAGGGAAATGTTGTGCCAGAGAGGTGTATCACGAATGCTGTCGAACCGGACATATATCTCCTTTTGCAATCTGGGAAAGATCTGGGAAGAGGGAAGGTGTGCGAGGCGAGGCAGGTATATAAGCTGGTTGCAAGCTGACATCTTGAAGAAGGCTGTCAGGAAGTTTCTGAGAGCTAGCTGCAGATCCTGCACGTGGAGGTAAGGGATGTGGTGGTGGTGGTGGGGTGTGTGTGTGTGTGTGTGTGTGTGTGTGTGTGTGTGTGTGTTTCGCCTCCTTGTTATGGCTTGGGAGGGAAAAAGCAACCCTGCTTTATTCTCAAATGCTCAGATGAATACAAAGAAAATATTCAGCCAAACCTGGCCAACACCTGAAAAACGTTTGCCCCAAAGCTGTCCAAAAAATCCCCCCAAAACAAAAAAGGTCCCAAACTGCCAAATACTGATTTTTTTTTCAGCTCAAAACTAAAAAAAAAGTTTGTCCAAGTAAATCATGAGAAGAAAATTGCCCCAGAGATGCTGCAAATAAACAATCAGAAAATAAAAAAGTTCCACGGTAGTTCCTTGCTCAAAGTTGTCCCAGTTAACTTTCAGAAGGGTAGTTGAGTTAGTCTGTAACAGAAAAAACTTAAAAAACAAGTAATAGTGTTGCAGCACCTTAAAGACTAATGAAACACGCAGATGATATCATGAGCTTTTGTGGGCACAGCCCTCTTCTTCAGATTATTAAGTTTCCTTTGTTTCCTTATTAAGCTGTCAATGGCTCTTAGCCATGATGCGTGGGAGTCGTGTCCCTAAGCTGTTTGTCTGGAAATGGGTGACAGGAGAGGGATCACGTGAAGATTCCCTCTTGTATTTTCTCCCTCAGGGGCATCTGGCGTTGGCCGCTGTGGGCAGACAGGATAGATGGACGCTGTTCTTGGGTTCTTATGTTGTCGATCTTTTAAGGAACACACTTGTTTAAAGCAATGTTGTGGTGTAAGGTTCTTTGCTTTGCCCCATTCCACCCGCCCACACAATGTTCCAGCGAGGAAGCAGGGTTGGGGCGCAGGGACTTACCGCACCCTGCTTGCCCGGCATTCAAGTTAGGGAGTAGACAAACCCCTAACTCTAATGGGGTCATTGGATTTGCTTCACATTGTTTCCCTTAAAGTTGCATTGTTCAGGAACATAACGACAATGTTAAGGAAAGAAAAATGTGGAGTCTTGTCGCTCCTTAGGGTGTGTCTACGCAGCAGCGTTACTCCGAAATAACAATCCGAGCGTCTACACAGCCATTCCGTGATTTCGAAATAACTTTGAAAAAACAGACGGCTTAGTCTGACTTCTGTAAACCTGGCTCCACGAGGAATAAGGCCTCTTCTGAAATAGCTATTTTGGAATCGCAGTCATGTGGACGCTCCACTCCTGCCATTTCGAAATAGCTTCTCCCCAGTGCCTCCTGAGGCTCTAAATCGAAGTGGAGCATCCACATTAGGGAACCTGCCTCAAACGAATTTTGAGGCTACCCTGTACTGTAGGGGTTTGTCTAGACTACAGGGTTTTGTCGACAAAAGCAGACTTTTGTCGACAAAACTATACCTGCGTCTACACTACCACCGTGTTCCGTCGACATAACGTCGACAGAACTCAGCAGTTTTGTCAACGCTGGTAAACCTCATTTATTGCATGTAAACTGTCCTTTGCGTCTACACTACCATGTCGACAAAGCAGCTTGCTTTGTCGACAGAACTGAATGTAATCTAGATGCTCTTTGTCGACAGAAGTTTTGTCGACAGTATCTGTCGACAAAACTTCTGTCGACAGAACCCTGTAGTCTAGACGTACCCTAGATGCGCTATTTTGAAATAAGCTATTTTGGAGTATTTCTTCAGGAGCAGCTTATTTCAAAGTAAGCGTGGAGTGTAGACGTGCCCTTAGAGCAGGGCGACTCCACACACGGCACGTGACCCATTTGTTTTCTGCCTGCGGTGCGGTTTGGGTTTACATGGGGCTCAACATGCTGCTCACAGGTGGGATCCTTTAAACATGACCTCCACTGGGAATACACTCCACAACACCGAGGCGTCTCCGAGGCGGGGTGAGCACTGAATGACTCAAGCAGATGGGCAGACTGGAGCCAACGGCTATAGGGTGTTGGTGTGCCTAGTCCACAGGGAGGAGGTTCCAGGAGCCCTGGGGCATTGTGGGAAAAAACTATTTGCACGTATTTGCATGTATATGCACCTCCTTGTCAGTTGTGGCCCTTGGTATGTGCTCTGAGTTCCATTGTGGCCCCCAGGACTTCCAAAGTTGAGTAGCCCTGCCTTAGAGAATAACTAAAATATATAGAATCCTGAGAGTTTGTGGGTAAAAGCCACTTCATCAGATGAAATGGAGTGGAAATTACTGAGCCAGGGGTGTGTGTGTATCTATATCTATATCTATATCTATATCTATATCTATATATTAGCCAATTAGCTAGTCATAAAATGGGATTTTCGGGTCTCTCCTCCACGTCCTATTCCCTTCCTATCTCGCTCTTCTCTCTTGAGATTCAGGTCTCTCACTCCGTCTCTCTCTCTCTCCTCCTCCTACTGCCTCCCCATCTCTCTGTCTCAGCTCTCCTCCCCCTCCTGCCTCTCTCTCCGCCTCTCTCTTTCTCTTCTGCCCCTCCTGCCTCTCACTCTCTCTCTTTGCTCTCCTCCTCTGTCTCCGTCAGGGATGCACACTCGTCCATGCCCCGCCCCCTGGCCGTGTACGTCACCGCCGCTCCCCACTTCGCCTCCCGCCGTGGCGCTCGGCTGACTTCTGCGCTGCTCAGTTGGTCCGCCACGCAGGAGCGGCGCAGAAGTCAGCCGAGTGCCACGGCGGGACGCGAAGGACGTTACAGAGGCAACAGCGACACCCAGCGTTACAGCGTTAAAGAGTCACAGACATTGGGCTACTATATATATGATATGAAAGTTCAATAAAAGTGACTTATTATGTGTTAATGAGGCTAATAAAATCAGGGTAGATATGGCTCATTTGCTGCAGCTGATGGGGAGATGTGACTATCAAGAGAGGGGAAGATGCCTTTGTAGTGTAGATGCCTCTCCCCCCACTGCACCCCCTTTCTCCAGATTTCCCTCCACTGCTCCGCTTCTCACTCCTCCGCCACCAAGAAAGGGGGTGGAGGAAAGGAGGGACAAGACGAGGGGCAGAGGAGGGGAGCCAAGTAAATAAGGGGTGTGTGGTCTTGGTGCAGTGTGGGCGGGATCAGGGTGGAGTGGGGGGGGGGGTCATGAAGAGGTGGGGCAGGAAGCTAGCCCCCCACAGGGGAAGTTTTACTCACCGCCCCATGGGCAGCATTGCCCTCGACAGCACGTTTTCCAGGGTTTGGTTCGGTTTTGTGTTCGCATTCCAGTCACACACACACCGACGCCACACAATCGCACGCCCAGGCGAAGACCGGGGGTGATGTCTCAAAGGCTGGCTGGGGAAGGCTAGATCTCCCAGCCACGCCCCTTTCCCCCAAAGCCCCGCCCTTTCTGTGCTCCTTGGAGCCCACCTGGTCCTCACTGCAGCCACTGGGCCCTGCCTGCACCCCTGCATCCCTCCATTGTGGCTGCTGGCCCCAGGCTAGCCACGCGCGCACCACTCCACCTCAGGCAACCATGTGGCCCTAGCCTTCCTCTCCCTGGAATGGTGGGGATCCCAGGAAACAACACTTCCCTGTTTTCCTGGCCCTGGGCGGTGGGTTGGGTGGCCCAAGAAGCCTGGGTTCTGCTGCCAGACAAACCCCCAGCAACCCCTTCCAGCCACCAACCCCAGTTCTGAGCTAAGAGCAGCCTGCTGCAGGCAGGTAGGAGAAGGCTTGACTTGGGCAGGACATGAGCAGGGTCACCCATGTCTCTCTGGGTAGGCAAAGCCTTCCCCTGCCTTCATTACCCGCCGCCCACAAATTACAGAATCTTCCATCGCTGTTAAGACTGAACCTTGACATGAAGAGGTCGGGGTGCTTAGTCGGCTGCTTTGTTTATATCTCTAGCACCAAGAAGGGAAGTGTCGGGCTGAGATGGCGTCTTCCCGTGCTCCCAGACTCCTCCGGGAGGCGCTGCCGGAGAGAAGCGAGCTTCAGGAGAAGTGCAAAGGTAAAATCCATCCTCTCCCCGAGCCTCAACCACTCCTGGCTGTGACCCTGTCTCTCCGCCACGGGAGGTGCTGCTGAGTTTCCTGGTGCCCTCCCGAGACTGAGCAACCTTTTAAGTCAGGGGTTGGTGAACCTAAGACCCAGGATATGGTCCGCGGCTTGCCTGGATCCATTCCTCCAGACTCGGGGCTCTGCTGCAGCATTGGTGCTCCAGCCGCTCTGTAGTCCTCTCCCTGGGGATGGAGCACACAAAATCTACTAGCCTGCTCCGCACCCCCAAATCTCTGGTGTTCGAATGGAATGTGGGGAGCGTCTTTTCTTTCTCCTTCTCAGTCGGGGGCCACGTCAGTGAGGTTTCTTTTTTTCTTCTCTTCTCACTTGTGTGCAGCCCCCTGTCCTCAGACCAATTGGCCTGGGATTGGTGGGGGAGTGTGTGAAGTTTCCTTCCCCCACCTCTGCCACCAGTGGATCACGGTGCATAGAGGGAGCTGCCACAGCTGGCGGTTCCTTCTCCGTGCTGCGCGATCCTGGCAGGGGGGCGAGAGAGTTCGCACGGTCCCCCCGCCCCCAGATCCTGCTCCCAGTTACGATGATTGGCCTGGGGGCAGGGGAACATGGGAAGTCTCTTGCCCCCTACGGATATGTGGCCCTGAGCGGCACATGGAGGGAACCTCTTGAGCACCCTCGGGCTGATGCAGGAAGGAGCTTGCCTCAGGGACCCTGCTGGGCTGCTGGCTGGGAGGCGCCAATGGTAAATTACTCCCAGCCAGAGCCTGCCTCCCACTTCCCAGGCCCCTGACCCAGGTCACCACCCAAATTCTCTGCCCACACATCCCACCCCAGGTCACAACTCCCTCCCCAATCCTGCACCCCGGCTACACCTCCTCCTAGATCAAAAATCCCTCTGCACCCCCCGACTCCCTCCCAGATCCTGCACCCCAATCCTCCGCCCCAGGTCACAACCCCCTACTCCACCTAAGCTTTCTCCCAGACCCCATACCCCCTCCGTAGAGGAGTGCAGCCTAAGACCACTTGCCAAAATCAAGGAGTGGGCCCCCCCCTCAGAAATTATTGATTTAACCACTTAACCCTAATACAGAAGATGCGGCCCCCCCAGTGCTGCAGTTATTGGGCCACTAATAGGTCCACAGAAGAAGCCCACAAGGGACACGTGAGGCTCCAGGTGGTGGCTGTGTCGGCCCTGCTCCGGGTGCTCGGGGCTCTGCCCAGGGGTTTTCTACAGGAGAAGAACCCCCCCGGCTCTAACGCTCTGCTTCTCTCTCTCCCCACCCAGCGGACGTGACTCTGGATCCGGAGACGGCGCACGCCTCTCTCATCCTGTCTGCAGACTTGAAGTCCGTGACGGCGGGACACCCCCCGCAGGACGTGCCCTCCAACCCCAAGAGATTTGTGAAAGCTCCCTGTGTTCTGGGCGCCCAGGGGTTCACCTCAGGGAGACATTACTGGGAGGTGGAGGTTGGGGATCAGCGGGAGTGGGCCGTGGGAGTCGCCTTAGAGTCAGTAAAGAGGAATGAAGGGCTCTCTCTTCAGCCGGAGGAGGGGATCTGGTGTCATGGATGCTGGTGGCTTCGGAGGGCAGCAGACAGCTCTTCTGTTGTGTCCACACAGGGGTGTGTGAAGTCTGGGAAGATCGGAGTTTGTCTGGATTATGAAGGGGGGTGGGTTGGATTTTATGAAGATGGAAAGATGACTGTAATGTTGGCCTCCTTCAAGAAGGAAGTCGTTTTCCCCTTCTTGTACGTGGGCTCCACGGTTACCCTCACAATCTCCCCCTGAGGCACACTGGGACTCGACCTCCCCCCTCTTCCCCAGGAAAGGCACCCCTCTAGCCATTTTCTGTACAGCCTGCCCTAGCCTCTGCACCCTTGTCTACACACAAGCTTTGCACCAGCATCTGATTTAATTTGAACCGGAGCACACACCTGTGTGGATGCTCTTAATTAGGCTCCAAAGTGGTGTGGCTCAATTTTAAGGGCTTGTCTACAGTCGATGGGGGATCGAGGCTGCAGCGATCAATCCACCGGCGGTTGATTTATTGCGTCTGCTTAGATGTGATAAATCAATCTCCGAGTGCTCTCCTGACGATTCTTGCGTTCCACCAGGGTGAGAAGAGTAGCTGGAGCTGACAGGCAAACAGCCCCCACCCACCTTATTGCGTGGAAGATACCGCGATAAGTACATCGACTTTAGCTACACTCTTCGCATAGCTGAAATTGTGCAGGTTAGATCAGCTGGGGGAAGAAGGGGTCAGTGTAATGTAGACTAGGCCTAAGTGTTGCCAGCACTTGTAGTTTTCTCATGTGTGTCATAATATTTGATTTTTTCTCTTAAAGCCCCAGTTCCCGGAGTCCTGTGATTCCCTCAGGCTTTGAGCACTTATTAAATCAAGCAATTAAAATCATAACAGCCTACGATTTCATCAATGCACTGGAGAAGTTTCCAGGCTTCCCAGTGGCAGCAAAGACAAAAAATGGATTCTTAAAGGCTCCAGCAAATTCAAATACCCCACATTTATTACTGCTAGTTCTCTTCGGTGGGGGGGAGTGTCTTTTTGGATTGGGATCCGTACAGCGCCTTGCACAATAGCGTCCTGTCCGTGAACAGGTGCTACCACAATATACTAATAAGAACACTATTTTTTTTAAATCTGATTTTTAAGAAGCGGGGATGTTTTGAACACGGGGGGTTGGCAATTCTGGGATTGACTAAAACTTGCTCCTAACTGATTTAAAAGGGATCATTTGTGTCGATTTAAGAAGCTTTTGAAGGAGGTTACCTACATCCCGTTGACAACCCCGTCTTTTGTTAAATGGGTGCAGAAATGCATGGAGTTGAGACCTCCCCACTGCATTGTTGATCATCCCAGCCCTGGTCGAGGAACTCACACAACCGCCTGGCTCCCTCTTATGAGTGGTGGCCCGCCCCCACGGGAAACCAAGCCCAACCCCATCATCAGAATGGCGGCCACCTCTCCACCACAGCAACAGGCCTCCACGTGAGCCTCCCTGATGTGGGGTGGGCTCCTGTGGCCCCAGCCACCCCAGTCTCCATGGGGAAGGTGCACTACGCCAGCCTCAGGATGGCTGGAACCCAGGAACTGGGTTGAGGCTGGGGGTGGAGTGTGGGCGGGCCCATGCCTCCATTTTGGGAAGGTGTGGCCTTCACCCACCCCTTCTACCCACCGCCTATGTTCCCGCTAATCTTTTCCATCTCTGTGGGGATTTTTTCCATTCATGTGCGGAATACATTTTGTTGTGTGCGCCGAGGCTTGCGCCAATGTGCACCACCAGCAGAAACACAACACCTCGCTGTGGGTGCTCGGCTAATTAGCTGTGCGGCTGTGAACTCTCTCCCGATTGGCTGCGCAAGCGCTCGGCTTACAGGGAACGTCGGCCCAGAGCTCACACAAGGACTCCAAAGCGCAGAGAGAACTTTGACATTCCCCCATGAGCCACAGCTCGGGTCTAGAGTCGGGGAGGGGAAAGGGCTTCAGAGCCGGGGCTTCTATTTCAAAGCCCCATCTGCACAGGAACTTTTTGGCCTAAGCGCCGACTCCGTGGGGTGTTCTAGGGCTCGATCACCCGTCCCCCTGCCTTCCGTCCACTGGTAGCCCTTTCAATCAGCTCCTCTCTCCCTCCCACCATCTCCCACCCATAGGCGTGTGCAGCACATTTCAATAGGGTGTGCACCCAGGGAATTTGATTTACTTATTTTTTTCAAGGCGAACATTTATTGAATACTCAATCACAAAGGACATTATTTTTATTCATCAAACAAACTAAAGAAACGAAACCTTAACTAAACTTAATTTTTTTTAAATTGACAACTAAGCTTTACTTAAAAGAGCGTATCATGCGATTTAATTAAAATGCAAAGCCACTTTTTTTTGAGACATTAGGGTGTGCCTGGGCACACCCGGCACACCCTGTGTGCATGCCTATGATGTCTAGATTCCATACACAGACTCATCAACTACAGATTTACCCCACCCATCCATAGGGCAGGGGAGAGAACAGGAGCTAACTCTCTCCCCAGCCTGACACACACCTATGCTCCCACCTGCCATAGCTCAGCTGTTGTGAGGTGTGCAGTAGGCTCTGGGAGGCATGACCCCCACCTTCTCACACTCCCGCCGGCTCCAGAACACGGTGGGGCGCTGCCCTTCATTGCTCGCTTTGATGAGCCGGGCAGACTCCCCTCTCCTTTGCTCTGAGCTTCGCCTCATCCTCTCTCCCGCCTTTGCTCAGGTCTGGTCGCGCCGTGAGATCGGGGCATTGAAACCACCCCACGCAAGGGAAACTCTCGCCCGAGCCCCGGGGCCCACGCTCCCACGGAGACGCTCCTCGCAGCCTCCTCGACACAGCCCATCAAAACCCCACAGCCGGCGCCGGCCCGGGGGGAGTGTGGGGACTTGAGACGACTCCACCCTCTTGCCTCGCCTCTTCCGCCCTTGCTCCACCCCCTACGCCGGCCCTGCAGTGGAGGGGGCGATGCGGCCGGGAGCTGGCGGAGCGGAACAGGCCGATGGGTCGCTCCACTCCTGCAGCTCCCCTCTCCGCACTCACCAGCTACCCACACCAGGCCCTCCAAAATGTGAGGTCTGGGGAGGCTGCCCCTGCCTGTCCTAGGGACGGGATGGCTCTACCCAGAGCAGAGAGTCCAGAGTCCAGAGCAGCTAACTCAGACTTGCATGGCTCTGGCCGTAGACCTAACTAGAGCAGGTCCACGGGGGGCGGGAAGCCAGGCCCTGAAACGCCACAAGAGGGAGGCTCTAAAAGCTCAGCATGGAAGTCTCTCACAGATGTGTGTGTGCGGGGGGGGGGGGGGGGGGTGTCACCGGGCCCTGCACCCCCCTCCGCAGCCAGACGAGATGATCAGGCAGCAGGTAGAACAGAAGGTTTATTCGTTCATGAGGACACAGGGTAGCACAGACGTGTTGTTACAGGAACCCGGAGCCGGCAGCGCAATCAAACGTGGGGCTAGGGAAGCCCAGAAGCAGGGCTCTGGGCCCCACCCTGCCCCCCAAGCTGTCTAGACTCCCAGTATCCTAAGCCAGCTGAGACTAACTCCCCCACTCAGCAAGGGGGTCCAGCCCTGCAGGAAGCCCCATCTCTTCCTTTGTCCAGCTTCCAAGGTAAAAAGGTGTCACCTGGTCGCACCCCCCAGCTAGGGTCAGGATACAAGAAAGTCTGAGCCTGAAGCGGTCTCCCCTCAGTGGGAGCCACACCCCACACAAGAGCAGTGCCCGGGGAAACTGAGGCACAAGCACAGCGTCACGACAGCACAGGACAGCAGAAATCACATGCAACAGACCAAAGCGAAGAGCGCGACGACCATCCCCGCTTCGCTGCAAAGTCTACACAACAATGAAATGGCTCGAGCCCCATGAGCCGGAGTTAGCAGCCGGGCCGAGGACACACGCATGGTCTCTGCTGTTCACCATGTGCAGGGCCGGCCCGAGCCCTTCGTGCGCCCCTGGCCCCGGGAATGCGGCGCCGCCCCAGGGAGTGTGGTACATGTGCAGCACCGCCCCAGGCGCCCTGCACATGTGTGGTCCCGTCCCCACTGGGCCCGGCAGCCCCACACTGCGACCCTTACAATGGTGCGCCCTGGGCGGTAGCCCGGTCAGCCCGTAGCTTGGGCCAGCTCTGACCATGTGAGAGAAAGGCAGCAAGACATGAGGCTTATGAAGAACTAGCCAATTAGCCCGTCATAAGACGGGATTTTCAGGTCTCTCCTCCACGTTGGTCTTCTCTCCTGAGCCTCCGGTCTCTCGTTCTGTCTCTCTCTCTCTCTCTCTCTCTCTTCTCCTGCTTCCTCCCCCCCCTCCTCCTCCTGCCTCTCTCTCTGTCTCTCTCTTTCTCTTCTCCTCCCCCCCCTGCCTCTCACTCGGGGGACCGTGGAGCCCAAATGGCCGTTTGGGCTCAGCATTCACCGTGCTTAATGGGGGGCGCGGAGTCCAAACGGTGGCTTGAGCCGCTAGCCCCCACGCGGTGGCCTGGTGTGCCTCGGGCTAATTTCCAGGCTTCCCTGTACTGTAGATGCGCTATTCCAGAATAAGTTTGTTCAGAGTATTACTTCCGGAACAGCTGACTCCGAAATAAGCGTGCAGTGTAGACAGGAGTAGCCCAAGGCGGGCTGCAGCAGCTAAGGCCCCAGGCGGAACGTGCTATTGGGGCCCTGGCCTGCACGGCCGTCAGTGGAATAACGACATCATCGGGCACCCTGTGACATCATCATCGGGCGCCCCGGGTGCCCCGTTGAAGGCGACGCCCTAGGCGCCCGCCGAGTCGGCCTATAGTCTCGGGCCACCCATGAGTGTAGACGTAGCCTTAGAGCAGGGCTACTCAACACACGGGTGACCCAGAGGTGGATGGGGTAGCAGGCTCCTTTATTGCAGATACTCCTTCCGCTTCGGACCCCCACAAACCTTGGAATGCAACTGAATCACAAATTGCCCACGGGCACATTTTGGTATTGTTGTTGGTATGTAAATATACAACTCAATTACATCACCCTGTAAACCCTAATTTAATAATGAGAACAACCTTATCATACATAATCATATCCATGTGATCAAAATAATTAGACCTGCCCCTGTTTATAGCTTTTTGGGCGGTTCTCGCATCACAAAGCTCTTGACATCAGCAAGATACAAGGGGGAAAGGAGATGTGACCCTGAATGTAGATTTCAGAGCCAATGGGAGCGGAGAAGGGGGGAAGGAAGGCAGCATTGTTAACACACAGAGCATCCATTAAAAGCGACATCCTTGGTACAGCTGCTTGCGTATCAACCCTGAGCAAGCAGGAAAGGAGGGATCAAAGCAAGCCTATAAGTCAATAGAAGCAGGGTCTGCTCACGCCGTACCCCTTAGTTAAGCCTGACACAGCCCAACAGTAGGGGTGCTCTCTTGTGGGGTAGAAGGAAGCACAGAGTTGTCAGTCTGCCCTAGATCTGGCATTTGCACCTGCAGCACCACGAGGAGGTTTAGGCCTGGGCCATGATCCCCACACGTGGTGGAGCAGGTCTGCCTGCCTGTGTCAGGTCCTTGCCCCTTTTCACTGACAGGACCCCACAGCTGGGAGGGCCAGTGGAAAGATTCATTGCCTGTTCCAATGGACCCTCAACCCGTCTGTGTTTCCAAGCAGGAGTGGCCCAGGCAGAGCACGCAGCTTCCGTTCTGATCCATCAGGAGGGATTTCCTCAGGACTAGGGGAATTCCAGGTGTAGTCCCAACAAACGCCCCAGGAGAATGGAGCTTTTGATACTTGGGGAACAGGTGCAATTTCCTGGTAACATTCAGCGCTTACGGAGCACTTTGCATCCAGCCAGCTCATGGCTCTTGCACAAGGAGGTCATTAGCCCCATGGCCGTTTGAGCTGTGGGGAAACTGAGGCAGGAAAGGTCTCCCCTCTCCAGGCACAGGTACGAGGAGGAGGGGAATGTGGGGAGTGTCTTTCTACCTCTCAGTTGGGGGCCACGTGAGTGAAAGTAGCTTTTTTTTTTTCTTTTCTTCTCATTTGTGTGCAGCTCCCGACTGATTTTTCTGTGCACCATTGACCCTCCCCTCCAATGCTGCTTAAGGGCCTCAGATTATGAGGGGCCCTTAAATAAAAAAAATGACTAGTCATTAGTTGCAGCCTCACTTACCTAGATGCAAATATACAACTTTTTTGTTTCTATTTTCATTCTCCTTTCACTTGGAATCATGCACATTTTGGGGGACAATGCGGTGGCGGCCTCTTAAACGTGACATCATTTCAGACATCAGCATGGCTGACTCTGTCCCTGCTTTCCCTGGCACTGGGTATAAAGTCTGGTGTTTATAAATCTGAGGACACAACTTCTGCTGAGCCTGCATCCTCCCGTGCTCTGGGGAATCAGGTAGGAACACCTCCTCCGCTGACACAGACACAGATCTTTCATCAGAGAAATGTTGTGCCAGACAGGCGTACCTTGAATGCTGATGAAGGGGACATATATCTCCTTGTGCAATCTGGGAAAGATCTGGGAAGAGGGAAGTGTGCAAGGCTAGGCAGGTATATAAGCTGGTTGCAAGCCGACACCTTGAAGAAGGCTGTCAGGAAGTTTCTGAGAGGTAGCTGCAGATCCTGCACGTGGAGGTAAGGGATGTGGTGGTGTGTGTGTGGGTGGGTGTTTCGCCTCCTTGTGATGGCTTGGGAGGGCTCCGTCATAGAATTACAGAATGCTAGAACTAGGACTGGAAGGGATCTCGAGAGTTCCTCAAATCCAGTCCCCTGCTTTATTCTCAAATGCTCAGATGAATACAAAGAAAATATTCAGCCAAACCTTGCCAAAACCTGAAAAACAGTTGCTCCAAAGCTGTCCCAAAAAAACCCCAAACTCTCCAAAAGGCCCCAAACTGCCAAATACTATTTTTTTTAGCTCAAAACTGAAAAAAAAGTTTTTTTCAGGTGAATCATGAAAAGAAAATTGCCCCAAAGATGCTGAAAATAAACAATTAGTTTATAAAAAAGTTCCACGGTAGCTCCTGGCTCAAAGTTGTCCCAGTTAACTTTCAGAAGGGTAGTTGAGTTAATCTGTAACAGAAAAAAATTAAAAAACAAATAATAGTCTTGCAGCACCTTAAAGACTAATGAAACACGCAGATGGTATCATGAGCTTTTGTGGGCACAGCCCTCTTCTTCAGATTATTAAGTTTCCTTTGTTTCCTTATTAAGCTGTCAATGGCTCTTAGCCATGATGCGTGGGAGTCGTGTCCCTAGGCTCTGTTTGTCTGGAAATGGGTGACAGGAGAGGGATCACGTGAGGATTCCCTGTTGTGTTTCCTCCCTCTCGGGCATCTGGCGTTGGCCGCTGTGGGCAGACAGGATAGATGGACCCTGTTCTTGGGTTCTTATGTTGTCGATCTCTTAAAGAACACACTTGTTTAAAGCAATGTTGTGGTGTAAGGTTCTTTGCTTTGCCCCATTCCACCTGCCCACACAATGTTCCAGCCAGGGAGTGAGATCAGGGCGCAGGGACTTACCTCACCCTGCTTGCCCGGCATTCAAGATAGGGAGTGGACAAACCCCGACGGGAACACTGGATAGATAGGAGAGAGCAACCCCCACACACCAAGCCTGCTCCTTGGTGAGAGCACGGGGTGAGCGGAGCGGGGAAAACTTCCACCCCCCGGCCCAGCTACACCCCTTCCTCCACCAAGGTTCACAATCGTCATTGGGGAGCACAGGAGTCAATCGTTTAGAATTATTCAGAAGTGGTATCTGTACTGCCAAAAATAATGTCCTTGGAACCTAGCAGTTTACACTAACTCCAATGGGGACGTTGGATTTGCTTCACATTGTTTCTCTTAAAGTTGCATTGTTCAGGAACATAATGACAATGTTCAGCGACGAAAAATGAGGAGTCTTGTTGCTCCTCAGGGTGTGTGTACACCGCGGTGTTACTCCGAAATAACAAAGCGAGCGTCTACACAGCCATTCTATGATTTCCAAATAAATTTGAGGGGGCTTGACTTGGGCAGGACATGGGCAGGGCCATCCATGTCTCTCCGGGTAGGCAAAGCCTTCCCCTGCCTTCATTACCCACCGCCCATGAATTACAGAGTCTTCCATCACTGTTAAGAGTGAATCTTGACATGAAGAGGTTCGGGTGCTTAGTCGGCTGCTTTGTTTTTATCTCTAGCCTCTAGAAGGGAAGTGTCGGGCTGAGATGGCGTCTTCTCGTGCTCCCAGACTCCTCCGGGAGGCGCTGCCGGAGAGAAGCGAGCTTCAGGAGAAGTGCAAAGGTAAAATCCATCCTCTCCCTGAGCCTCAACCACTCCTGGCTGTGATCCTGTCTCTCCACCATGGGAGATGCTGCTGAGTTTCCTGGTGTCCTCCCAAAACTGGGCAACCTTTTAAGTCAAGGGTTGGTGAACCTAAGACCCAGGATAGGGTCCGCGGCTTGTCTGAATCTATTCCTCCAGATTCGGGGCTCCGCTGCAGCACTGGTGCTCCAGCCGCTCTGTAGTCCTCTCCCTGTAGTTGGAGCACACAAAATCTTCTAGCCTGCTCTGCACCCCCAAATCTCTGGTGTTCAAATGGAATGTGGGGAGCGTCTTTTCTTTCTCCTCAGTCGGGGGCCACATCAGTGAGGTTTCTTTTTTTCTTCTCTTCTCACTTGTGTTCAGCCCTCTGCCCTCAGACCAATTGGCCTGGGGTTGGTGGGGGAGCGTGTGAAGTTTCCTTCCCCCACCGCTGCCACCAGTGTTGCACGGTGCATAGAGGGAGCCGCCAGCGGCTCAAAACAGCTGGCAGTTCCTTCTCGGCACTGTGCGATCCTGGCAGGGGGGCGAGAGAGTTCGCACAGTCCTCCCGCCCCCAGATCCTGCTCCCAGTTATGGTGATTGGCCTGAGGGCAGGGGAGCATGGGAAGTCTCTTGCCCCCTAGGGGTAAGTGGCCCTGAGCGGCACATGGAGGGAACCTCTTGAGCACCCTCGGGCTGATGCAGGAAGGAGCTTGCCTCAGGGACCCTGCTGGGCTGCTGGCTGGGAGCCACCAATGGTAAGTGACTCCCAGCCAGAGCCTGCCTCTTGCTCCATAGCCCCTCCCACTTCCCAACCCCCTGTCCCAGGTCACCACCCAAATTCTCTGCCCCCACATCCCACCCCAGGTCACAACTCCCTCCCCAATCCTGCACCCCTGCTCCACCCCTCTCCTAGGTCAAAAATCGCTCTGCACCCCCTACTCCCTACTGGACCCTGCACCCCGATTCCCTGTCCCATGTCACAACCCCCACTCCATCTAAACGCCCTCCCAGACCCCACACCCTCTTTTGCACCCCAGTCCCTTATACCAAGCTCCCTTCTGCACCCAGCCTCCATCCCAAACCTCGTACCTCCTCCATTGAGGAGTGCAGCCTTAGACCACTTGCCAAAATCTAGAAGTGCCCCCCCCCATCAAAAATTATTGCCCACCCCTGATTTAACCAGTTAACCATTCACACCCCTAATACAGAAGATGTGGCCGCCCAGTGCTGTAGTTATTTGGCTTCTCATAGATCCACACAAGAAGCCCATGAGGGACACATGGGGCTCCAGGTGCTGGCTGTGTCAGACCTGCTCCGTGTGCTCGGGCATGTGTCCAGGGGTTTTCTACAGGAGAAGGTCTCCCCCCAACTCTAACGCTCTGCTTCTCTCTCTCCCCATCCAGCGGACGTGACTCTGGATCCAGACACGGCGGAAGAGTATCTCATAGTGTCTGAGGACAGGAAGTCCGTGACTGCAGCAGACTTCCCCCAGAGTCCACCCCCCAATCCCAAGAGATTTGAGCTTGTACCCTGTGTGCTGGGCGCCCAGGGGTTCACCTCGGGGAGGCATTACTGGGAGGTGGAGGTTGGGGATCAACGGGAGTGGGCCGTGGGGGTTGCCATAGAGTCGGTGAAGAGGAAGGAAACACTCACTCTTAAGCCAGAGGAGGGGATCTGGTGTTATGAGTGCAGGTGGCCTCGGAGGGATGCAGACGGCTCCTCTGATGTGTCCTCACAGGGGTGTGTGAAGTCTGGGAAGATCGGAGTTTGTCTGGATTATGAAGAGGGGTGGGTTGGATTTTATGAAGATGACCATACGACTGTGATGTTGGCCTCCTTCAAGGAGGAAGTTGTTTTCCCCTTCTTGTATGTGGGCTTCCCGGTTACCCTCACAATCTTGCCCTGAAGCAAAATGGGACTCGACCTCCCACCCCAGGAAAGGCACCCCTCTAGCCATTTTCTGCATCGTCTGCTGTAACCTCTGCAGCCTTGTCTACACACAAGCTTTGCACCAGCATCTGATTTAATTTGAACCGGAGCACACACCTGTGTGGATGCTCTTACTTGGGCTCCAAAGTGGTGTGGCTCAATTTTAGGGGCTTCTCTACATTCAATGGGGGATCTAAGCTGCAGCGATTGATCCACCGGCTGTTGAATTATTGCGTCTGCTTAGATGTGATAAATCAACCTCCGAGTGCTCTCCTGACGATTCTGGCACTCCACCAGGGTGAGAGGAGTAGCTGGAGTTCACAGGTGAACAGCCCTCACCCACTTCACTGTGTGGAAGACACCACAATAAGTACATCAACTTTAGCTACACTCTTTGCATAGCTGAAATTGTGCAGATTAGATCAGCTGGGGGAAGAAGGCATCAGTGTAATGTAGACTAGGCCTAAGTGTTGTCAGCACTTGTAGTTTTCCCGTGTGTGTCATAATATTTGATTTTTTCTCTTAAAGCCCCAGTTCCCTGAGTCCTGTGATTCCCTCAGGCTCTGAGCGCTTATTAAATCAAGCAATTAAAATCATAACAGCCTAAGATTTCATCAATGCACTGGAGAAGTTTCCAGGCTTCCCAGTGGCAGCAAAGAAAAAAAATGGATTCTTAAAGGCTCCAGCAAATTCAAATCCCCCACATGTATTACTGCTACTCTCGTCAGTGGGGGGATGTCTTTTTGGACTGGGGTCCGTACAGCGCCTTGCACAATAGTGTCCTGTCCGTGAACAGGTGCTACCACAATATACTAATAAGAACACTATTTTTTTTAATCTGATTTTTAAGAATTGGGGATGTTTTGAATGCGGGGGGTGGGCAATTCTGGGATTGAATTAAACTTGCTCCTAACTGATTTAAAAGGGATCATTTGTGTCGATTTAAGAAGCTTTTGAAGGGGGTTACCTATATCCAATTGACAACCCCGTCTTTTGGTAAAGGGGTGCAGCAGTGCATGGAGTTGAGACCTCCCCACTGCATTGTCGATCATCCCAGCCCTGGTCGAGGAACTCACACAACCGCCTGGCTCCCTCTTATGAGTGGTGGGTGAATGTGGGGTGAGTGTAGGGCTGTGGGAAAGAAGCCTCCAGCCCCGCCCCTTGCGCCCGAGGCCCCGCCCCCACAGGAAACCAAGCCCAACCCCATCGGAACGGCGGGCCACCTCTGCACCACAGCAGCAGGCCCCCACGTGAGCTTCCCTGACGGGGGGTGGGACGCCCGTGGTCCCAGTCTCCATGGGGAGGGGGTACTGTCCAAACCCCAGGGTGGCTGAAACCCAGAAACTGGGCTGAGGCTGGGGGCGGAGTGTGGGCGGGGTCATGCCTCCATTTTGGGCAGCCATGGCCTTCCCCCACCCATTCTACCCACTGAGCATGTTCCCTCTAATCAGTTCCATCCGCGTGGAGATGTTTTCCATCCATGTGCGGAACACATTTTGTTGTGTGCGCCGAGGCTTGTGCCCATGTGCACCACCCGGGGAAACACAACACCTCGCTGTGGGCGCTCAGCTAATCAGCAGGGTTGCCATGAACTCTGTCCTGATTGGCTGCATAAGCGCTCGGCTTACAGGGAATGCCAGCCCAGGGCTCACGCAAGGACTCTGAAGTGCATAGAGCGCGTTGACGTTCCCCCATGAGCCGCAGCTTGAGTCTAGAACCAGGGGAGGGGAAAGGGCTTCAGAGCCGGAGCTGCAATTTCCAAGCCTCATCTGCACAGGAACTTTTTGGCCTAAGCGCTGACTCCGTGGGGTGTTCTGGGGCTCGATTGCCAGTGGAAAAGAGTTAGTGGATGCTCCGAACCCAGCTTCCGCCACTCATCCCCCTGCCTCCCATCCACTGGCAGCCCTGCCAATCAGCACCCCCATCCATGGCTGTCAGGCAGCAGGTAGAACAGAAGATTCATTGATTCACAAGGACACAGGGTAGCACAGACGTGTTACAGGAACCAGGAGCATTCAGCTCAATCCATCTTGGGGATATGGAAGCCCAGGACCCAGGCTCTGGGCCCTCTCCCTGCCCCCCAGGCCAGCTAGACTCCCTGCATCCTAAACCAGCTCTTGCACTCAGCAAGGGGATCTAGCCGTGCAGGCAGCTCCGCCTCCTCCTTAGTCCAGCTTCCAAGGCAGAAAGGTGTCACCTGGTTGCACCCCCCAGCTAGGATCAGGTTACAAGAGGGTCTGAGCCTGAAGCAGTCTCCCCTCAGTGGGAGCCACACCCCAAACTCTCATCTCCAACTGGGATCAGGGAAACTGAGGCACACACACAGTGTTATGACAGCACAGGACAGGAGAAATCACATGCAACAGTCCAAAGCGAAGGGCATGACCAGGGGTGGCCTGTGCATAAAGGCTACCTCGGCAGTCGCCTAGGGCACCACATGAAACAAGGCGCCCAGTGATGACGCGACATTGGTGAGGGCTTTAGAGCTGGGAGTGCCGATCGTGTAGTCTGCCTAGGGCGCCAGATGCCGGCAGCTTGTCTCGGGCTGCCGCTGAGCGTGACCTCTCTGCTTTGCCGCAAAGTCCACACAACAATGAAATGGCTCGAGCCCCGCGAGCTGGAGTCAGCAGCTGGGCCCAGGGCAGCCGCAAGTGATCCGGTGGCTGTGAAGACACACGCATCATTTCTGCTATTCACCATGTCAGAAAAAGGCAACAAAGACATGAAGCACATTAGGAATAATACCCAGTTCCGTTACACACTGGACCCTCCTCAGCTCCATACTTGTTTGATTCAAGTAAACAGGCAAGCCAGTGCCCCCGGCAATAAGGAGAACGTGAAATAAATACAAAGTGAGTCCAGGAAAAAGTCCAAGGAGATACATGGCATAAAACCAGGCCTAGTGCCAGGCGTGTGCTGGGGGGGATCCTGTTGCAAACACGTCTCATTTATCCTCTCTGCTTTTCTGTCTCTAGGGCTGTGTCCAGACTCAGTGTCTAGACTGCAGCTGTGTTCTTGCGAAATTAAATCGAAAGAACGCGGCTTTTCTTTCGACGGCGGTAAACCTAATTCCACGAGGAAGAATGCCTTTTTTCGAAAGTGCTCTTTCGAAAAAAGGCGTTCTTGAAAGCAAACAGGGCTTTTTAGAAAGAAAGCATCCAGACTCGCTGCTTTCTTTTGATAAAGTGGCTTGCTTTTTCGAAAGTTCCACGTGCTGTCTAGATGCTCTCTTTCGAAAGAGGCTTGCAGTCTAGACATAGCCTAGCAGAAATACCCCAGAGTTTGCAACAAACGTTTGTTCCCCTGGTTCGCGTTGCTGCATCTCAATTTTTCCCAAGCTCCTTCCCTCCACCTTGCTGCCAAACATGGACAGGTCCTTTGTTCTCCCCTATGGTCAAGGTTGTTACTTAAAAGAAGATGACTTTTGAATAGTTGATGAGAAAATGAAAGCATAGAAATATTTGTTATTTCAGGGTGACTCACTCCGATTTCCTTTCACCCTAGGCTCTGGCGTGCAAGGGAAATACGGCAAGAGCTTTTTTCCTTCTAAGTCGGGGGCCACCTCAGTGAGTGTGCAGTCTCATATTGATTTTTCTGTGGGCCAGCGGTCCTGACCCAAAAAAGTTTCCCCACTCCTGCTGTAAAGAATGGGGGGGCTTGTCTGTTTGTCCCTCCCACACCATCCTGTCCTTTACCTTCCTGCAACATCCAACCCAAGGAGGAAGAGAGGGGAGATGGTTGGGGACAATGTCCTCTCCAAACTTTTCCATCCATGTGCAGAATAAATTTTGTTATGTGCACCAAAGCATGTGCAAATGTGCAGCACCAGTAGAAACACAAAACCCAGTTGCGGGCATTCTGTTCATCAGCTGGGCAGTCGGGATGTAAAATCCCGATTAATCCATTGGCCAGTTCAATGTTGGGTTCACCTCACATTTGACTGGTTAATTGACCCAGCGGAATCCTGGGCAGGGTAGTGGCCCCAGGGCACTGGTTAACCGTCACCTGGGAAGCATCATCCGTCCACATCCCTTCTGAGCAGCCACACAAGTGTGCAGCTTCCAGGGAGCCCTGGTTAAAACCCCGTTACAGCTGCTCCACCAGGTCTGAGATAGGGATGTTAGCGGATAGCCGTTTAAACGATTAAACGATACGCCTAGCTTTTTCGGTTAATCCAAATGATCCAACACCTCCCTCCTTTTTGTTGCCCCTGTATCAGAGGCAGAAAGTGCGAGAGGCAGGAGCCGGTGTCCATGGGGAGCTGGCGTTAAAGCCGGTTTGCCATGAGCACTGGATTCCAAGTTGATGCCTGTCCCACCTGCCCTGCACTGCTGCCTCTGATAGTGAGACAGCAGTGCAGAGGGTGAGGGGGGGAGGTGGGAGCCAGGACACATGGGAAACCAGCTGCCTCCTGCCCAACTCCCATGCCGCAGCCTCTGTTCTAGAGACAGTGCGGGAAGGGACGGAGGGGAGGGGATATGGCACACCAGCGCAGCCTCTGCCCAATGGGAGCTTGGGTGCCTTGTGCACAGGGGCTATTGCTGCCCCGTGCTGCTGCCTCTGGATCAGAGGCAGCAGCATTAGGGAACCAATATTTAAACTGGCTCCCCTCATGGACTGGCTCTGCCTGCCTCCCCACGCTGCTGCTTCTGATCCAGAGGCAGCAGCACAGGGTGGTACAGGCCTCTCCAGAAGTGGGGCCGGGAGCAGGAAGCGGGGGAGTGCACTGGCTGCTGGCCCTGCCCGAGGAGTATTTCTTCAACTGCTAAAAATTGTTGTGGCTGCACAATAACTAAAACACACAAAATCTACAATCCCTCCTCTGAGAACCCTCTTCTTTCTCCTGCTCAGCTGACTCATGTATTGAGGAACCCTGGGGAGAGGTGTCCGGTGAACAGGATGGCTTGGAGGGGTGCCCTGGACCCTGTGTTTTAGGGGCCCCATAGGGCCCAGGGAGGCCTGGGGAATCACTAGAGGGAGGCTGGATCCAGCAGCAGGGTTTGGGCACATCTTTTCCTGATGTGGTTTTCTTAAGAGGTTACCACACTGGGGCTCTGTTTGGCTGGTTTCCATATTTATTCTTAAGCTAAAGCACATTCAAATACTGCAGATGCTTGAAAGCCCCAGTCCTGGCTTTTCCCCCCTTTTCGCTGACCAATCCAGCGCATGAGAGAAAGGCCAAGGTTCATGAAGAATACCAGATAAAGGCAGGTGACCTAGCACATCCTGTGGCTCTCGTAAGCAATTAGGAAAAGGAGCCAAAAGGTGGGGAAGGCATCCCCCAGAAATAATGGGGGCATGAGACAAGAGTGAAGTGAGTGAATGGGAAACTCCCTTGTGATACAACAGACTACATCATTCCCCCTCCTTCCGGGTATGGATAGACCAGTGTTTCCCAACTGATGCTCCGGGTACTCTGGGGTCCGTGAAGGAAAACGAGGGGTTCCGTGAGGAGCTAGCACTCCCCCGTAAGAATATAAGAACATAAGAACGGCTGTACTGGGTCAGACCAAAGGTCCATCTAGCCTAGTAGCCTGTCTGCCGACAGTGGCCAGCACCAGGTGCCCCAGAGAGGGTGGACCGAAGACAATGATCAAGCGATTTGTCTCCTGCCATCCCTCTCCAGCCTCTGACAAACAGAGGCCAGGGACACCATTTTATCCCCTGGCTAATTGCCTTTTATGGACCTAACCTCCATGAAATTATCTAGCTTCTTGTTAAACTCTGTTATAGTCCGAGCCTTCACAGCCTCCTCTGGCAAGGAGTTCCACAGGTTCTGTCCGCTCTGAAGAAAGAGAGCCGGCTAGCCAGCAGAGGCATGGGCGGCAAGTTGCATGGGCTTGTGGTGCCCATGCTCCACCAATATTTAGAGATGGATTGGGCCCCGGCCTCCCCGTGTGTCCTCCCACCCCAGCCCCAGAGGGTCTCTCCCCCGTCCCCATCCCTATCCTGTCCCTGCTGTGTGCAACTTTCACTGAGCTCCGCCTTGCTGGCTGCTGCTGCCCTGCACGGCGTGCTCAAACCGGTGGGCAGGGAGATGCCCGGGCATGATGTAACGTCACGGCCCAGGATTTTAAAACGGCTGGGCGCTGTATTGCGCCGCACGGCTGAGTTGTGGGTTCCCAGTCCAGGGACAGAGGGCAGACTCCAGCCCCGCAAAGTGGAAGGCAGAAGGTAGGGGAAGGGGAAGGGCTGGGAGAGGAAGGGGCTTGTGCAGAGGGGAAGGGAAGAGGGGGAAGAGAGGGAAAGGCACCAAAAGGACAGGGTAGAGGAGAGACAAATGCCAGGGGGCCAAGCGCAGACAATGAGGAAAAAGGCAGGTGGGGAGGTGTCAGTGGGAGAGGGACAGGGTGATGCTGGTAGGGGAGAGGGTATGGGCCTGGGGGGCTAGAGGAGGGAGGAGGAGGTGCTGGGAGAAGGCTTGAAAGAAGGGCATGAGGAAGGCTGGGATAGAGCAAATCATGTGTGAGAGTACATGGGAATGAGGGAAATGGGGGCAGAGGGTGGTGAGGGAGTGGACATCAGGGAAAAAGAGGGCAAAGGGGGCAGAGGCAGTGAGGGAAGGGGGAGGCACCAGGAGGGTGCAGGGGTAAGAGAAGGTGCAAGTGCCAGGGGATTCTGGGGGTGAAGCAGAAGGGCAGACACCTGCAGGAGAGGGACCAGCACCAGAGGAGAGAGGCAGGGCAGGTGTGTAGAGGGAGGTGTTAGGAGAGGGGATGAGGAGGGGTAGCTCACATGATCAGAGTGGGGCTACTGGAGGAGTGGGCACAGGGGGGAGAGAAGGGCTGGTGGAGGGGGGCAGGTCTCAGGAAGGCTGAGGGCAGTGAAAAGGGCAGGAGTCAGGACAGCAGAGGAGGGTGAGAGGTTGGGGACAGCAGGCACCAGGGGAGCTGATGAAACAAGGGGAGGAGACATGTCAGCAGAGAGAAAAGATAAAGGTTTAAAAATATTTCATAACTTGGGTGCCACAGTGGCACATGCAAACAAGCCACACGACTCAGTACTGGTGCACAACACAAAATTCATTTTGCTCATGAGAGGAAACTCTTAGGCTATGTCTACACTGGTGGTTTCTTGTGCAAGAACACGTCCACACTGCCATGTGCGAGCTGTGTTTTTGCACAAGAGCATCTCTGGCAGTGTGTTCGCTCTCTTGCCCAAGAAAGTGGCCATGTTCGCCATAGGGCTTTCTTGCGCAAGAAATTCATGTTGTCTGTCCACACTGGCCTCTTGCACAAGAACAGTTGCGCAAAAGGGCTTATTCCTGAGCGGGAGCGTCAGAGTTCTTGTGCAAGAAGCCCTGATTTCATACATGAGAACATCGGTGTACTTGTGCAAGAATACACGGCCAGTGTAGATAGGAAGCAAGTTTTTGCACAAGAGCAGCCGCTTTAGCGCAAGATCGCACCAGTGTAGTCACAGCCAAGGGGAGGGAGGGAGGAAGGCAGGGGCAGGGAATTAGCCCTGGCTCAGCATGTCCACATGGTTTGGGGGAAGGTGCAGGGAAATTGAGCTCAGCTGGGTTGCAGAATGGGGAGGTCCGGGGAGCTGGGCCGGGCTGTGGGGTGTGTGTGTGGAGCTCAGACCTCAATTTGGCTGCAGGATGAGGGAGGTGCCAGGAACTAGGGCTAGACTCAAGGGGAGGGAGTGGCAGGGAATTGGTGCTTGGCTCAGCAGTTTTGTGGGACTTGGAAGAGGTGCAGGGAAACGGGGCTCAGCTGTGCTGTGGGGGAGGCAGCAGGGAACCAGTGCAGGGCTCAGCTGGGCTGAGGTGGAAGGGGGCGGGCATACGGAACAGACGGGCAGCTCAGCTGAGCTGTGAGGGGCTGCAGGGAACTGGTGCTACACTCGCTTGGATTGTGGGGGATGGATTTGGGGGAGGTGCAGGGAACCAGCAGGGGTGGGCAGCTCAGTTGGGTTGCAGGGGATAGAAGTGCAAAGAAGCCTAGTGGGGGGAGGGGGGGAGGGACCAGGAGCCCTGAAATGACCTCCCCTGGTCCAAAAATCCCTCATCTGGGATCAGTCAGGTCCATAGGGTGCCAGATCAGGGAGGTCCAACTCCTACCCAAGTCCCCTTCTTGCACCCTCCTTCGTAGCCAGACACCCTACCCCCAATCTGATTATGCTCCCTCCCCCTGGCCAGACACCCTCCATCCAGCCTGATTCTGCACCCTACCTACTAACCAGACCTTGCCCCCTTCCGCCCCCCTCCTCCCTCCCAGATCCTGCACCCCATCCGTATCCCGCTCGTTGGCAGCCCTGCCATCCATCCTAGCACCCAGCACCACCCTGTCCCTGGCCCCAGCACCCTGCCTCACACCCAAGAACTCAGCAGCACCCTGGCTCTGGCCCCAGCACCCTACCATCCATGCTAGCACCCAGCAGCACCCTGTTCCTTGTCCCGGCACCCTGCCAGTCACCCTAGTGTCCACATGTCCATGGAGCTGTGCACCACCCATAAAAACACTGCAGGAGCTCTGCTAATCAGCTGGGAGGCATTTGAATCTCTCCTGGGTGGCCATCCACATGCTCAGCTTTCAGGGAATACTGATCCCTGGGGATCCCCTAAAACAGTAATTTAAAAAAAAATTCTTGTGACCCCATTGAAGAAAATGTTTGATGCCCATGACCCAACAAAATCATATCTTTGGATTAGAGGGCAAGCTTGACGGCAGGGCTAGAGATGAGGGAATGGGGAACAGGAAGGGGCTCTGGGCTGGGGGAGGGGGCTAAGAGCTAGGTCAGGGGATTGGGGAGCAGGGTGGAGTGAAGGTTTCCCTCTGACTGCTCCTGGTCAGCAATGCAGTGGGGGTGCTAAGTCAGGCCTCCAGCCTGTCCTGACACTGTGGGACCACGTTGCACCTCAGAAAGGAACCTGCCTAAGCCCCCCACTGGTCATCTGGGCCCCTCCACAGCAGGGCAACACGGTGCCCGACATTACATAACCCAGCACTGGGTTTGACCCATAGGATGAAAACCACTGACCCTAAGACACAGGGAAAGATGCATCCGGCTCCAAATGAGGGAGATTCTGACTTTGCCTTTCCCATCTTTCCAAAGACCATTGGTCCCTGCCCTAGAACTGATACAAAACTCCCAAGTCCCAGGAGAGACGTGGCAGCAGGGACAGGAAAAACTGGCTGGGCTAGAGAAATGAAACTGTTTCTTCCAGACGAAGCATCGCCCCATTGGGATCTGGATCCTAGAGGGAAACTAGATGCAAGTGTGTTACATCAACTTAAAAATTACAGTCCTTAATCAACCATGCCTGTTTATTTGGCCTACATGTGCAATTTGCAATGCAGCCTCAGTTTGTACCAGGGCTGTGTTATTTCTTCAGTTGGTTTTTAAGGAGAAGAGCAATATTATTTAGATGATTGTTATTAGGATTGGCCAAAAATGTGCATCCAAATTTCTTTTTGCTGGTACATTGGATTTTCGACTACACTGAAGTTTTCTGCATGTTCAAAAGCTTCAGAGGGGTGGCCGAGTTAGTCTGTAACTGGAAAAACTTCAAAACCAATGACCTGAAGAAGGGAGTTGTGCTCACGAAAGCTCATGATCCCATTGACATGTGTTGTTAGTCTCTAAGGTGCTGCGAGACTATTCGTTGTTTTCAGAGTTTTTAGTAAAGTTTTTATTTTGCAGAAAGTGGCAGCTTGCTTTCCTAGCAAAAGTTTCGTTCTTTTTGTCGCCCAATCACCTTTCCTCACATTGAAAGTATTTTCCATGTTGGCCGAAAGCCAGTTTGGTTTTGTCTGTTTGCATTTTTAGAACTGAAATGTTTCGCAACCTGGTGGTTTATCTGGTCAGCATGCTCCGCTAATAACACAGGCAACCTCCCTCTCCCCCATTTTGTTCATTGTGCCAAAATGAACCAAAGTGTGTGTGTGGAACAAGCAAAATAAAATGCCACATTTCTTGACCAGTTCCATATTTTACCCTTCAGTGACATCTGTTCATTTTGCTCTGTTTCCCCTGAAGTAACCCTGTTCTCTGGCAACTCAACAGCACAGAGATTTTCCTTAGGACGTGTTATGGGATGTCTACACAGCAGCATAAGTTTGGAATAAATAACTATGCGAGCGTCTACACAGCTAGTCCGTTCCTCCGAAATAACTACACGAGAGTCTACACAGGAAGCCCATGATTTAGAAATAATTTTGAAATAGCAGGGGGCTTATTTCCGTGTTTGTAAACCACATTCCACTAGGAATAACGCCGCTTTCAAAATAGCTATTTTGGATTTGCCGTAGTGTGGACACTGCACTACTGCTCTTTCAAAATAGCTTCTCCCCCAAGTCATTCAAAGGCATGACTCTCCTAGTGCCTCCTGGGGCGCTAAATCGAGGTAGCGCATCCACGTTAGGGGAACCTACCTCGGGCTAATTTCCAGGATTCCTGTACTGTAGATGCGCTATTTCAGAATGAGCTCGTTAGGAGTATTTCTTCCAGAACAGCTGACTCTGAAATAGCATAGACAAGAACGGCCTGAGGCGAGCTGTGGCAGCTGGGGCCCCAGGTGGTACGTGTGACTGGGGCCCTGGCCTGCACGGCCATCAATGGACTGCCGTCATCATCGGGTGCTCCGGGTGCCCCGTGACATAATCATCAGGCGCCCCAGCTGCCCTGTTGAAGGTGGTGCCCTAGGTGACTGCCGAGTTGGCCTACAGTCATGGGCTGCCCCGGAGCGCAGATGTATCCTTAAAGAAGGGCTACTCAACACACGGGTGACTCAGAGGCGGATGGGGTAGCAGGCTCCTTTATTGCAGATGCTCCTTCCGCCTCGGACCCCCACAAACCTTGGGATCCAAGTGAATCACAAATTGACCACGGGTCACTGGTATGTAAATATGCAACTCAATTACATCACCCAGCAAACCCTAATTTAATAATGAGAACACTCTTATCATGCATAATCATATCCATGTGATGAAAATAATTAGACCTGCCCCTGTTTACAGCTTTTGGGGCGGTTCTTGCATCACAAAGCTCTTGACATCAGCAAGATACAAGGGGAAAGGAGATGTGACCCAGCATGTTGATTTCAGAGCCAATGGGAGCGGAGAAGGGGGGAAGGAAGGCAGCATTGTTAACACACAGAGCATCCATTAAAAGCGACATCCTTGGTACAGCTGCTTGCGTATCAACCCTGAGCAAGCAGGAAAGGAGGGATCAAAGCAAGCCTATAAGTCAATAGAAGCAGGGTCTGCTCACGCCGTACCCCTTAGTTAAGCCTGACACAGCCCAACAGTAGGGGGTGCTCTCTTGTGGGGTAGAAGGAAGCACAGAGTTATCAGTCTGCCCTAGATCTGGCATTTGCACCTGCAGCACCAAGAGGAGGTTTAGGCCTGGGCCATGATCCCCACACGTGGTGGAGCAGGCCTGCCTGCCTATGTCAGATCCTTGCCCCATTTAACTGACAGGACCCCACAGCTGGGAGGGCCAGTGGAAAGATTCATTGCCTGTTCCAATGGGCCCTCAACCCGTCTGTGTTTCCAAGCAGGAGTGGCCCAGGCAAAGCGCGCAGCTTCCGTTCTAATCCGCCAGGAGGGATTTCCTCAGGACTAGGGGCATTCCAGGTGTCGTCCCACCAAACGCCCCAGGAGAATGGAGCTTTTGAAACTTCGGGGAACAGGTGCAATTTCCTGGTAACATCCAGCGCTTACGTAACACTTTGCATCCAGCCAGCTCACGGCATTTGCCCAAGAAGGTCATTAGCCCCAAGGCCGTTTGAGTTGTTGGGAAACTGAGGCAGGAAAGGTCTCCCAGAGGCGCAGCTCGGGCTACAGCTTTGGTCTGCTGAGATCTAATGTTCTCCCAACAGACCCTCCACAATCTGCCCAGACTCCTGGGGTCTTCTTTGACTCATCCAAGGCTCTAACTCTGACCTACTCACTGATGAAAAAGGATGTAACACTACCACTAAAGAACATGCACAAAGACCTTTCCAGGAATCCTTGTTCAAAGCTCAGCTCATAAGAACGACCAGACTGGGACAGACCAAGGCTCCATCCAGCCCAGTGTCCTGTCCCCCAACTGTGGCCAATGCCAGGTGCCCCAGAGGGAGTGAACAGAACAGGGAATCATCCAGTGATCCCTTCTCCGTCACCCATTCCCAGCTTCTGACAAATAGGCTAGGGACACCATTCCTATCCACCCTGGCTAATAGCCACTGATGCACCTACACTCCATGAATTTATCTAGCTCTGTTTTGAGCCCTGTTAAATGCCTGATCTTCACAAGATCCTGTGGCAAGGAGTTCCACAGGTTGACTTCCTTTTCTTTGTTTTAAATCTGCTGCCTATTCATTTCATTTGGTGACCTCTAGTTCTTATGTTATGGGAACAAGTAAATAACTTTTCCTAATTTACTTTCTCCATACCTGTCATAATTGTATAGACCTCTGTCTTATCCTCCCCCCTTAGTCTCCTCTTTTCTAAGGAGACTATTCCAAGGCTTTTTAATCTCTCTTCATATGGCAGCCGTTCTGTGCTTCTGTGAAGAGGAGGTTGGATCTGACTTTCATGGAAGGAGCTGTGTGAATCCAGGAAAATACTCCAAGGTCTGGATTGTGCATAGAGGCAGGATTTCAGGATGCAGAGGTGCTGTGTTTCCCAGCCCTGCACCTGGGCCTGTTGCTTCTGGCCCTTTATGTGGGGTTCCAGGTGCTGGCCCCATGCTCAGGCCTCTGTTGTTGGCCCCTGCGTGAGATCTCGGCCACCAGCCTTGCTCCTAGGGTTCCACTCCTGGTCCTGCTCCCATGATCCTGGCTGGCTCCCTTCCCACAGCCCCAATTGTGTCCCCAGCCTTGGCCCCCCCATTCTGTCTGGTTCCCCTCGGCTGGAAACACAGCCCAGCTCCTGACCCTCGCTCTGATGGGGGGAGGAAGCACAGACGGGATAAGGGGTCTGGCTTTAAGCCAGGACTGGGTTTATGTACAAGCTAAATAGGCTATAGCTTAAGACAGTGTTTCTCAACCAGTGGCATGAGCACCCTTAGGAGTACTTGAGATAAGTCTAGGGGATACGTCAACACAACTGAAATGTGGAGAAAACGGAATTTTTGTTGTAAGTTTTACAGCGCTTGACTATTTTTGTACTTTTTACACCCAAAAATTGCATCTCCTTCCTAGCTACGATTAAGTTGTTTAATCAAATGTGTTGCAATGGTAGAAAAAAGATTTGTGTGTCCGAAAACTGTAGGTACTGGGGGTCCTTATAATTCTTTTTTTTTTAAAGGAGTACTGTACTTTATAAAAAAAAAACATTAAGAAATACTGGCTTCAGAGATGGGGAACCTAAGGCCCAGGGGATGTAGCCCCCAGCTTACCTGGAACTGGTCCTTGAGTCTCAAAGCTCCCCCGCATCTGTGCTGGTACTCCGGCTCCATCCCTACCTCCACGGCAGGGCTGTGGCATACAATATCTACTCACCTGCCCCCCGCTCCAGGCACAGGTGTGAGGGGGAGGGGAATGTGGGGAGTGTCTTTCTGCCACTTAGTTGGGGGCCACATGAGTGAGAGTTGTTTTGTTTTTGTTTTTTTGATTTTCATTTGTATGTGGCTTCCGACTGATTTTTCTATGCACCAGAAACCCCTCTGCACCCCAAAAAGTTTCTCCACCGCTGGTTTAGGGCCTCAGATTATGAGGACCCTCTACATCAGTGGTCCCCAACATGGTGCCCGCGGGCGCCATGGCACCCGCAGGGGCATTTGTGTGCGCCCGCCAAGTGCTCAGGGCTGGTCTGGCCCCGGGCACGTGGCGCATGCGTGGTGCCAGAGCCAGCCCCGGGCGCATGGCTCACGGTGAGCGCCGGCCCCGGGAGCGCCGCAGATTGGCTGCCCGCGCTCTGGGCGTGCGGCGCTTGGGGGGAGCGCCGGTCCCGGATGCGCGGCGCTTGGGGGGGGAGCGCTGGCCCCGGGCGCACGGCGCTTGCAGGGTGCACCAGTCCCGGGCGCGCAGCGCTTGGGAGGGGGGAGCGCCAGCCCCGGGCGCGTGGCACTTGCAGGGTGCGCCGGCCCTGGGCGCACAGTGCTTTAGGGGAAAGCGCTGGCCCCGGGTGCGCAGCTATGGGGGGGCCCCGCTCCCAGGCATGCGGCTATGGGGGGGCCCCGCCCCGGACGCGCAAGTGTCCCCGCCCTCTGGCGCCCGGCGGGTGAACGGCCACGCCCCCTGGCACCCGGCAACCTCAACTGGTTGGGGACCACTGCTCTACATAAAAAAAAATGACTCGCTTTTAGGTGCAGCCTCACTTACGTACCGGCCTAGATGCAAATATACAACTTTTTTGTTTCTATTTCCATTCTCCTTTAAATTGGAATCATGCACATTTTGGGGGGCTATGCTGTGGGGCCTGTTAAACGTGACATCATTTAGGACCTCAGCATGGCTGACTCCAGCCCTGCTTTCACTGGCACTGGGTATAAAGTCTGGTGTTTCTAAACCATGGACACAATTTCTGCTGAGTCTTCATCCTCCGGTGCTCCGGGAAATCAGGTAGGAACACCTCCTCCGCTCAGCACAGAGAGATCTTTCCTCAGGGCAACCTTGTGCCAGAGAGACGTACTGGGAATGCTGTGGAACGGGACATATAACTCCTTTTGCAATCTGGGAAAGTGCTGGGACCAGGGAAGGCGTGCGGGGTGAGGCAGGTATATAAGTTGGTTGCAAGACAACACCTTGTAGAAGGCTGTCAGGGAGATTTGGAGAGGTAGCTGCAGCTCCTGTGCGTGGAGGTAAGGGATCTGGTGCTTGGTGTGTGTGTGTGTGTGTGTGTGTGTGTGTGTGTGTGTGTGTGTGTGTGTGTTTTGCCTCATTGTTATGGCTTGGGAGTGCTCCATCATAGAATCCTCGGAATGGAGGGCACCTGGCAGGACCAAATACTGTCTAGACCATCCCTGATAGACGTTTATCTAACCTGCTCTTAAATATCTCCAGAGATGAGGATTCCACAACCTCTCTGGGCAATTTATTCCAGTGTTTAACTACCCTGACAGCTAGGAACTTTTTCCTAATGTCCAACCTAAACCTCCCTTGCTGCAATTTAAGCCCCTTGCTTCTTGTTCTATCCTCAGAGGCCAGGAAGAAGACATTTTCTCCCTCCTCCTTGTGACACCCTTTTAGATACCTGAAAACCTCTAACATGTCCCCTCAATCTTCTCTTTTCCAAACTAAACAAGCCCAATTCTTTCAGTCTGCCTTGATAGCTCATGTTCTCTAGACCTTTCATCATTTTTGTTGCTTTCCTCTGGACCCTCTCCAATTTCTCCACATCTTTTTTGAAATGCGGTGCCCAGAACTGGACACAATTCTCCAGCTGAGGCCTAATCAGTGCAGAGTAGAGCAGAAGAAAGACTTCTTGTGTCTTGCTCACGGCACATCGGTTAATACGTCCTAGAATCATGTTTGCCTTTTTTGCAACAACGTCACACTGATGACTCATATGTAACCTGTGGTCCACTATAACCCCTAGATCCCTTTCTGCCGTACTCCTTCCTAGACAGTCGCTTCGCATTCTGGATGTGTGTGTTCACACTATACCCCGGTATCGGCAGAGGGATGCAAACTAGACACATCGAAAGCGCAAATAAAGCAGTGATTCAAACATCCCACACCTTACCACCACAATTACGCTCCACCGTCCAGTCTTTGAACAGAGCAGCTGTTTGGTTTGTCTGACAGATTACGGTCCTTTTGCTCAGGGTGGCTGTGTGAACTCTCTGAATGCTGATCCTTTTTAACCCAGGGATTCACTTTGTTTTCTTGTGTTATTATTTCCTGTGAAGAGGATCGAATACTTGAACGGCCTGGGCATTTGGGCTTTCCGTTTTCTCCTCCGAAAGGGTTGACTGAAAAGAAAATGCGACCCTGCTTCGATCGCTGTTAAGACTGAACCTTGACATGAAGAGGTTCGGGTGCTTAGTCGGCTGCTTTGTTTTTATCTCTAGCCTCAAGAAGGGAAGTGTCGGGCTGAGATGGCGTCTTCTCGTGTTCCCAGACTCCTCCGGGAGGCGCTGCCAGAAAGAAGAGAGCTTCAGGAGAAGTACAAAGGTAAAAATCCATCCTCTCCCTAAGCCTCAACCACTCCTGGCTGTGATCCTGTCTCTCCGCCACTGGAGGTGCTGCTGAGTTTGCTGGTGCCCTCCCGAAACTGGGCAACCTCCTCCCCGCCCCCCCACACTCCCGCCAAGGCTCTGGTGTGCAAATGAAATGATGGGAATGTCTCTTCTTTCTCCTTCTCAGTCTGGGGCCACGTCAGTGAGGTTTCTTTTTTTCTTCACTTCTCACATGTGTGCAGCCCCCTGTCCTCAGACCAATTGGCCTGGGGCTGGCGGGGGAATGAGTGAAGTTTCCTTTCCCCACCGCTGCCACCAGCAGTGCGTAGCGCATAGAGGGAGTCACCAGCTGCTCAAAACAGCTGGCAGTTCCCTCTCGGCGCTGCATGGTGCTGGGAGGGGGGCCACAGAGTTCGCGTGTTCACCCTGCCTCCAGACCCCGCTCCCAGCTGTGATGATTGGCCTGGGGACAGGGGAGCATGGGAAGTCTCTTGCTCCCTAGGGATACGTGGCCCTGAGCGGCACATGGAGGGAACCCCTTGAGCAGCCTCGGGCTGATGCAGGAAGGAGCTTGCCTCAGGGACCCTGCTGGGCTGCTGGCTGGGAGCCACCAATGGTAAGTGACTCCCAGCCAGAGCCTGCCTCTTGCACCATAGCCCCTCCCACTTCCCAGCCCCCTGCCCCAGGTCACCATCCAAATTCTCTACCCACACATCCCACCCCAGGTCAAAACTCCCTCCCCAATCCTGCACCCCTGAACCCTTCTCCTAGGTCAAAAATCACTCTGCACCCCCTACTCCCTCCCAGACCCTGCACCCCAATTCCCTGCCCCAGGTCACAACCCCCATTTCCCCTTAAACTCCCTCCCAGACCCCACACCCTCTCCTGCTCCCCAGTCTCCTACCCCAAGCTCCCTTCTTCACCCAGCCTCCGTCCCAAACTCCGCACACCCCCCCATGGAGGAGCTCAGTGTTAGACCACTTGCCAAAATCTAGGAGTGCTCCCCCCATCAAAAATTATTGCCCGCCCCTGATTTAACCAGTCAATCATTCACATCCCTAATAGAGAAGATGCGGCAGCCTAGTGCTGCATTTGTTGGGCCTCTAATAGGTCCACACAAGACGCCCACAAGGGACACATGAGGCTCCAGGTGGTGGCTGTGTTGGCCCTGCTCCGTGTGCTCGGGGCTCTGCCCAGGAGTTTTCTACAGGACTCTAATGCTCTGCTTCTCTCTCTTCCCACCCAGTGGACGTGACTCTGGATCCGGACACGGCGGAAGAGTATCTCAGCCTGTCTGAGGACAGGAAGTCCGTGATGGCGGGAGACTTTTCCCAGAATGTGCCTCCCAATCCCAAGAGATTTGAGCATGAAAGCTGCGTGCTGGGCGCCCAGGGGTTCACCTCGGGGAGGCATTACTGGGAGGTGGATGTTGGGGATATGCGTCCGTGGGCTGTGGGGGTGGCCATAGAGTCAGTGAAAAGGAAGGGAACTCTCATGCGTAAGCCGGAGGAGGGGATCTGGTGTCGTGAGTGCAGGTGGTCTTTGAGGGACGCAGACGGCTCTTCTGATGTGCCCCCAAATGAGTGTGGGAGGTCTGGGAAGATCGGGGTTTGTCTGGATTATGAAGAGGGGTGGGTTGGATTTTATGAAGGTGACCATATGACTGTGATGTTGGCCTCCTTCAACGAGGAAGTCGTTTTCCCTTTCTTTTATGTGGGCTTTGGGGTTAGCCTCACAATCTTGCCCTGAAGCACGCTGGGGCTTGTCCTCCCACCCCAGGAAAGGCATCCCTCTAGCCATTTTCTGCACAGCCTGCCCTAGCCTCTGTGGCCTTGTCTAGACACAAGCTTTGCACCAACACCTGATTTAATTTGAACCGGAGCACACACCTGTGTGGATGCTCTTAATTGGGCTCCAAAATGGTGTGGCTCAATTTTTTCTATATTAGATGAAGGATCGAGGCTGCAGCGATCGATCCACTGGTGGTTGACTTATTGCGTCTGCTTAGACATGATAAATTAACCTCCGAGTGCTCTCCCGATGATTCTGGCACTCCACCAGGGTGAGAAGAGTAGCTGGAGTAGACAGGTGACAGCCCCCACCGATCTTACTGTGTGGAAGACACCGCGATCCAAACGTAAGTTTTTTATCCCCAGAGAGGGGAGTTGGTTGGGGATAATGTCCCCTCTAATCTTTTCCATCCATGTGCAGAATACATTTTGTTATGTGCACCAAAGCATGTGCCTATGTGCACTACCATAAGAAACTCCAAACCCAGCTGTATGCGCTCTGCTGATCAGCTGAGCAGTTGGAAGGTAAAATCCTGATTAATCTGTTGGCCAGTTAAACATTTGGTTCACCTAGCGTTTGACTGGTTAATCGACCAAGCAGGATCCTGGGCGGGGGAGTTGCCCCATGGCACTGGTTAATCATCACCCGGGAAGCATCATCCGTCCACATCCCTTCTGAGCAGCCACACAAGTGCACAGATTCCAGGCAGCCCTGGTTGAAACCCCGTTACAGATGCTCCAGCAGGCCTGAGATACAGATGTTAGCATATAGTCGTTTAAACTATTAAACGATACACCTCGTTTTATCGGTTAAGCCAAATGACTACATGCAACACTCCCCTCCCCCTTGTTGCCTCTGTATCAGAGGCAGCCAGGGTGGGAGGTGGGAGCCGGTGTCCATGGGGAGCCGGCTTTAAAGCTGGCTCAACACAAGCACTGGATTCTGAGGAGCCGCCTGCCCCACCTGTCCTGCACTGCTGCCTCTGATAGTGAGGCAGCAGCATGGAGGGGGAGGGGGCTGGCGGGAGCTGGGACACATGGGAAATCAGCTTTGAAACAGCCCTCCACACGTGCCAGTTCTGCGGGGCCACCTGCCGCGCTCCCACGCTTCAGAGGCAGCAGAGTGTGGTGGGGCAGGTGGGATGCTAGCGCAGCATCTGTTCAATGGGAGCTCGAGCCACCCATGGACAGGAGCTGGTGCTGCTGCCTCTGAATCAGAGGCAGCAGCATTAGGGAGCCTGTTTTTAAACTGGCTCCCCTCACGGACTGGCTCTGCCTGCCTCCCTGCACAGCTGCCTCTGTTCCAGAAGCAGCAGCACAGGGTGGCAGGGGCCTCCCCAGAAGTGGGGCCAGGAGCGGTGGGTGGGGGGAGCACACTGGCTGCTGGCCCTGCCCGAGGAGTATTTCTTTAACTGCTAAAAATTGTTGTGGCTGCACAATTACTAAAACACACAAAATCTACAATCCCTCCTCTGAGAACCCTCTTCTTTCTCCTGCTCAGCTGACTCATGTATTGAGGAACCCTGGGGAGAGGTGTCCAGTGCACAGGATGGCTTGGAGAGGTGCCCTGGACCCTGTGTTTTAGGGGGCTCCATGGGGCCCAGGGCGCCTGGGGAATCACTAGAGCCGTGGTCACCAACCAGTAGATCGCGATCTACCCGTAGATCTCAGGGGCTCTTGAGCCCTCTCTGAACTGCGCACCTGCGCAGTACATTTACATTAGATTCCCTCATGTAATGTAGGCGGGGCTTCAAGGAAGGGGCGGGGCAGTAGATCTTCGCCTGTTCTGAGACTTAAAAAGTGATCTTGGGTGTAAAAAGGTTGGAGACCACTGCTCTAGAGGGAGGCTGGAGCCAGCAGCAGGGACTGGGCACATCTTTTCCTGATGTGGTTTTCTTAAGAGGTTAACACACTGGTGCTCTGTTTGGCTGATGACCATATTTATTCTTAATCCAAAGCACATTCAAATACTGCAGATGCTTGAAAGCCCCAGTCCTGGCTTTTCCCCCCTTTCGCTGACCAATCCAGCGTATGAGAGAAAGGCCAAGGTACATGAAGAATACCGGATAAAGGCAGATGACCTAGCACATCCTGTGGCTTTCGTAAGCAATTAGGAAAAGGAGCCAAAAGGTGGGATTGGGCCTGCGCCCATATTCCCCGGCAGCAGTGGGAGCAGGAGAAAGCAGAGCAACTCAGCCTCAGCCCGCTTGGCTTCACTCCCCGGAGTGGAGGCGGGAGATTGTTCCAGGCCCTGCGGCCATCGTTCCCTATAAGCTGAGCACCTGGGCACCCCCCAGGAGAAATTCATGTGCCGCCCAGCTAATTGGCAAAGCGCCCACAACCAGGAACATATGTACCTTCTGGTGGGGCACATGCCTCAGTGCAGATAGTAAAATTTATTCTGTGCATGGATGGAAAAACATTAGAGGGGATTCTGTCCCACACCTCCCCACACCTCCCACACTCTGTCCCACACCTCCCTGGATGCTGGCCCTGCCCCTAAGGAGTATTTCTTTAACTGCTAAAAATTGTTGTGGCTGCACAATTACTAAAACACGCAAAATCTGCACAGTTACTAAAACACACAAAATCTCCCTAGGAACAAAACACAGGACTATGTAGCACTTTAAAGACGAACAAGATGGTTTATTAGATGATGAGCTTTCGTGGGCCAGACCCACTTCCTCAGATCAAATAGTGGAAGAAAATAGTGGAAGAAAATTTGATCTGAGGAAGTGGGTCTGGCCCATGAAAGTTCATCATCTCATAAACCATCTTGTTTGTCTTTAAAGTGCTACATAGTCCTGTATTTTGTTTCAGCTACACCAGACTAACATGGCTACATTTCTATCCCTACGAACAGCCTTCTGATCCCAGGAGCTGCCAAGATGGGATATAAAGTCTGAGGGGGTAGATATTGGGTCAGAACTGCCTAGTTTTACAATCGAAAAGAAAAGAAAAAAAAAAGAAAAATAATGGAGATTGCCTATCTCCTACAACTGGAAAGGACCTTGAAAGGTTATCAAGTCCAGACCCCTGCCTTCTCAGCAGATCCAAGTACCATCCATGATGAATTTTTGCCCCAAATGGTTTCCACAAGGGTTGAACTCACAACCCTGGGTTTAGCAGGCCAATGCACAAATCACTGAGCTATCCCTCCTCCACCAAGCTAAAAATCTGTGGGGAAACCTGGATGGCCCTCCCGTGACCAGAACAACATCTGGAGTGCTAGGCCTTGTCCCGGCTTTGTCCAAAGTATGGCTCTCTAACACACCATCCCAGGTCTGACTCTAGCCTGGGCACACATGTATGTATGCAGGCCAGGCCAGAATGGGTGGGGCAAAGTCAGGAGTGCTACCCAATTATTCAGAACTTGTGCAGGACAGCGAGACTAGGGCAAAAAGACCAGAAACAACCTGGTACGAGTAAATCCCATATTTTGATAAGAGCAAAATTCAAGAGACAGCCAGCCAAACTATTAATTAAGCACTTTTGCAATATTTTGGCATCACAAAATGTATTCTAGATTTTGACATAATAGGTATTTTAGTTGATTTAGTTTATGTCGGTGATTGGTAGGTAGTACTAGAACGACCAAGTCTTGCTTTGCTATAAATTGGGTTTAGTAAGAACAATCAGTGGAAGGGAATAAGCAGGTTTGACCCACAGGTCCTGATTTCGATGTAACAAGAAGGAACGGATCCTTTGCAGGAGGAATAACGGTAGTTCCAATTAGGAGCTTTAATTCGAACTACCTAGTCCGTGCCATGTGTAGCCGCGGGCAGATAGTTCGAACTACGGGGCATTTAAAAATGGCGGCGCCCAGGAACATGCAAATGAAGCCCGGGATATTTAAATCCCAGGCTTCATTTGCAAGTTCGAATACCTACGTTAGCCACCCTAGTTCAAACTAGGGTGGCAGTGTAGACATACCCTGAGAGATATGGGTGAAGGGCCTCAACGAACCAAGAACACTGAAAGGGAAGATCCAACAACCGACTAGCAGGCATATCCAACAAGGGCAGATGGGTGACTGTTGTGGTTGGAAAACCCTTGTATGTGGAGAAGTTAGTGAATCTTCTCAATTCTCATGTCTGCAAACTAGAAAACAGACTTTGGCCTGCTCTTAGAAGGGGATATTCCCAGTGTCTAGCTTGTTAGAGAGACAGGCTGTGCCTAATGTGTGTGTGTGTGTGTGTATAGGAGAGATGGGGGAACTCATCACATAGTAACCAGAACCTGTCTGTGGGAAACTCCTCACAGGTAGGTGCTGTTTTGGTTTCTGCTTTAGCACAGAGTTAGCTGCTGCTTTTAGGACTCTGTGCACAGGCTATATATTGCTTAATGTTGCCAATGCCCTTTGGACTTCCCAAAGGATCTGGAACTGTACAGAGATGCCTCTCAGACATGGCCCATGAGCCGAAGTCGCCAGCAAGCCAAAGGGATGTTGTAAGCCTTCTCTTGCCTTTTCTTTCTGTAATATCTAATAAAACTTGCACCTATTCACATTCAGCGATTTGTGTCTTCTTGGTTACCCTCCGAACCTGAGAGCAGAGTCTGGCCGGCCCAGCCTCTGAAGTAAAACGGTGACCCAAGACAGGGAGGGAAAAGGGGAAACATGTATCAGTTGAATCCAGCTGAGCATGGCCAACCAAAGAAGATAAGGAGCAAGAGAAACGACCAGAGATAACAAACATTCGCCAGAAAAACCACAGGATGATGCAAAACTTACTGATCCCAAGGAAGAAAAAACTACCGTGTATTAGCGTATATAACCCGCACTTGTGTATAACCTGCACTTGTGTATAACCCACACTTGTGTCTAACCTGCACTTGTGTATAACCCATGGTTTTCCTTTGCTGTGTAAAAAAACCTGCAGATTACCTGCGGACGTGTATAACCCACGGGTTCTATAGGCTAATTCACGGTAATTGCACATACCGGGATAAACTGCCAATGTCCTACATTCCACCCATCTTTTGTTAGGTAGCCATCCTGCTTCCAGTGGGGGGAACGGAGAGAGCAAGGCAGGCAAGCTGGCCAGCCTCAGGAGGAGAGCCATACTCGCAACCAGGCACTGCGCAGCCATAGCCAGGTGCAACCCACCCTCCTCCGGGCGGGGGAACGGAGTGCACAGCACAGGCGCACTGGAAGCTCGTCAGACCCTCCCTGCAGCGGAACGGAGCTGACCCAATTCTAATGAGTAAAGCTAAACTTGTATACCCCGCGTGGGAGGGGGCGGGGTTTGTAAAAACGTGTATAACCCATGGGTTATATACACTAATTTACGGTACTTTAAAAAGGGGCTGCTTTGATATGCAACTTTGGGGACATCCTGCCATGTCTTGAACATTGGTCCAGACTGATTGATCACAGATGGAGGAGGGGGCCTACCTGGCTGGCCACAGGACAAGGACTGGTAAATATAACATTGATTTGTGGGACAGTGTGTCTGTCTGTTTATGTAAGGAACAGATCCCTCGCAGGAGGATTAATGGTAGTTTGAGCATTGGCCTGCTAAACCCAGGGTTGTGAGTTCAATCCTTGTGGAGGCCATTTGGGGCAAAAATTTGTCAGGGATGGTACTTGGTCCTGCTGAGAAGGCAGGGGACTGGACTTGATGACTTTTCAAGGTCCCTTCCAGTTCTAGGAAATAGGCAATCTCCATCATTTTATTTTAAGTATATGCTAACTGCTCTGCTGTTGAATTCTCAATAAATGCGGTGTGTTGCCTTTTCCTCCTTCATAAAGACCCCGTGTGCTTCTTACAAGCATAACACTAGATGTCACCCTGCGCTGCAGGCGCATGTAACCGTGCAACTGCTGAAAGTTTTCCGTGCTTACACCGTTTCTCACTTTTCCTAATCCTGGGGTGTGCAAACTGGCGAGAACTGGCGAGCCATCGGCTCCACCAGGAGCAACCATTCTAGGCTGGTCCAGCCATTGAGGAGCTGGGAAACACACAAACTGGCAGGCGCTGGAGCTGGGCTTGGTGGACGGCTGCCAAAGCCACTTGCAACCTCAGGGAAGGAGCCGGTGCAAGCTCCACCCACTGCTGAGCTCCAGGAAGTGGAGACCCAGCTCGATTCTGTGCATCTGCTTGAGTGTGCAATGGCTGCGGAGAATCCAGCCAGGACGCTGCAGGAGGAAGCGACGTGTTCCATCTGCCTGGATTATTTTCACGAGCCGGTGATGATTATCGACTGCGGGCACAACTTCTGCCGGGCCTGCATCACCCAGTGCCAGGAGGGATGGCAGACAAACCTTTCCTGCCCCTGCTGCAGGGGCAGTTTTCCCCAGAGGAACCTCAAGCCCAACAGGCAGCTGGCCAGCCTGGCAGAGGTGGCCAAGCAGCTCAACCCGCAGCTGATCAAAGACCCTGGAGGGGAGAGGGTGTGCGAGAAACACCAGGAGGCCCTGAAACTCTTCTGCCAGGACGATCAGACCCCCATCTGCGTGGTGTGCAACTGCTCCAAGGAGCACAGGGCTCACAGCGTCGTGCCCAGCGAGGAAGCTGCCCAGGAATACAAGGTAGAGTGTGGAGGAGAGGAAGGGACCACCAGAAGGCTTCTAGTACAGTCCTCTGCATTCCTGGCTGGATCAAGTAGAGTTGCCAGATACTTAAAAAAAAATACCGAACATGGTGGGGAAAAACTTGGTTAAGCAAAAAAAAAAAAAGGAACGGAGCCTTTAAATCCCTCACTCCCGTCTCCCATCCCACCCTCCGCCAGACACACCAGAGGGGGAATATCCCAAGCAGCCTTCTGTCTGAAAAAAAACCAGAAAATATTGGACAGTTTACATGTCCATTATTTTCTGGTATTTTTACTGGACAGAGGCTGCAAATATCAGACTGTCCAGGCCAATTCCGGACCCCTGGTTACCATAGGATCAAGCACCATCCAGGGCTAGGGTGCAGAAACTTTTTTGGAGCGAGTCGCTGACTCACAGAAAATTCAGATGGGGGGACACACACAAGGGAGAAGCACCCCCTCAGAAAAAACCCTCACTGACCTGGCCCCCAACTTGGGGCAACTTGGCAGGGGGAAGACTGAAGCTCAGCGTTCCCTGTCATGATTATGAGGGTTAGCCAGCAGCCTGGGGATTAAGGGGTTAACTACACCTAGCCAGGTGGCGTGACCAGTAGGAATGTAGGTGGGACTTTCAAACTGGGACAAAGGAATTTGTTTTTTTTTTCCCTTTCTCCTTTTGTCTCTCTGGGGTGAGTTCTCTGCAGCTACAGAGAGGGACAAGCATGTCTCTCTCTCTCCAAGACACCATTCTTCATTTTCTGTAGGTAGGGTAAAGTTCAGGTAGTTTCGTTAGGTTTTATTGTTTTAAGGATTGGGTATGGGATCTGAGATCTGGCACTGCTTAAAAGATGTTTTGGCTTTTCTTTGTAACTAAGTTCTAGGCCCATGGAGTTTCTCCATGAGTATATTTTGTTACCTCCCTATCTAGTCATTATGTTTGCAACAGGAATATTGTTGTAATAATAAAAGTTCTTTCTTTTCTTTTTATTAACCGGGCAGTGGTTAATTGTGTGCCTTGATTTTTATCTTAGGGGTGAGATTTCCCAAATGATCTTCCCCCTGATTTCTTTATCAATATTTGGGTGGTGGCAGCGGAAGTTTTATTCCCAAGAGCTAGGTTTTTAAGGTTTTGGGGGGAGTTTATACCAAAGCCTGGTAGATAAGGCTTGGGGGTACACTTGCTGGCCCCCACTTCTGCATTTATCATGCCAGAGAGGGGAAAGAGCCATGACATTCCCCGCCTCCCAAAGCTGGATTAGCTCTTCTGGGGACCCAGGACTTAGTTGATTTTGTGGGGCTCCAAGGTGAGGCCAAATATCAGGGGTTCACTGTGTGTGGGGGATGCCGGGAAGTGGACCCAGGGCAGGAGGACTGTATTCTTCTGGGGGTCGTGGGTATGTTTCCAAAGGGAATCTAAAAAATGGTTGATTTCTTTATTTTCTATGTAGAGGGCAAGTAGTTGAGGACAGAGACAGTCTACTTGTACAGTGAGCTCTTGACCTTGGACTGGACCTCCTGGTTGCTTCCACATTATAACTAATAATATCCTAGACAATTTAGCCTTCCCTGAAAACTATGCACATGTGCGGCCACTCAGGAGAGATCCCAGGGGCACCCAGCTGATGAGCAGAGCGCCCCCTGCTAGGTTTGTATGTCTATAGGTGGTGCACATTTGCACCTGCCTTCGTGCACAAAATAAAATTTATTCTGCACATGGATGGAAAAAATTAAAGGGACAAATGCTACACATTAGCATTGAACACAAGGATTAACAGTGCATATTAATAAGCCATCTATTTGTCCTTGATGATGGAAGAGCCTTAAAAAGTCATGTAGGCTCTCAAAACTTGCTTTTCCCCTTCCCTCTTTGTAGGTGGAAATTCAGAGCCAGGTGGAGATCTTGAAGAAAGAGAGAGCTGAGATTCAAGTGTTTCAATCAAGTGGGGAAATGGCAAGCCAGGAACTGCTGGTAAGAGCCACTATCGCTTACCCGCTCAAGGGCATCACCGGTACTCAGAGTAATATGTTCCCCTCTGAGTACGGAATTACTCAGCTGTCTTTTGTAAACTCTGTCCCGGTTCCCTGACTTTCTGTCTGTGATGGGCAGGGCCCTATCAAAGTCACGGTTATGCAAAATGCATCACAGGCCACGAAATCTGGGGTCCATGTTTGAAATTTGGTCGTTTGTGGGCTTTTTTCTGATACTGCCCAGATTTTATTGGGGTGGGGAGACCAGCCTTTCTCAGACTCGGGAATCTGTCCCAAAAAGTAGTTCCAGAGGGATCACAAGGTTATTTTAGGAGAGTCACAGTCTTGTCACCTGGAAAGCGTGGTGGTTGTTATGGTGGCCATGTGCCCAGCTCTAAAGGCAGCATGTGGCCACAATGCAGAAGTAAGGCTGGTGATACAGACCAGTACGCAGGAATTTCTAGGTGTGTGTGTGTGTACAAAAGGATCTATGAAATATCTTGTAACTTTCTGAGCGTCCCTGGTCTGACCTTTCCCCTGCCTATGCCTGACTGCTGCAGCAAGAAGTGGAAGCTGAGAAGCAGAAGGTTGTGTCTGAATTTGAGCAGTTGCACCTGTTTCTGGAGAAACAAGAGGAACATCGACTGGGCCAGCTGAGGGAGCTGGACCAGGAGATTAAGAAGAGGAGGGATGAAAATGCCACCAAATTCTCCACGGTGCTCTCCTGCCTCGGTGACCTGGTCTGTGAGCTGGAGGGGAAGAGCCAGCAGCCAGTGAGTGAATTCTTGCAGGTAAGAGGGTATTAGAGGACCCCACTCCCTACCCCTTGCTCCAGATCCCTGGATGAGGCAGGAGGTACTCCCTGAATCATCCTTGGCCTAACTAGAGGAACCCAGCACTCAGAGACCATCTTCTAAATCAGCCTGCGAGCTGCTGATGTTGTTATTTAGGTGTTAGTTAGTGCTTTAAAAGCTGAGTCACAATGTCAAAGATCTGCGGTGTCATTCACCCCCGTTCCTCTAGGGTGGGGTGGGCAATTATTTTTGCAGGGGAGGGACCACATCCCAAATTTTGGTATGTGATTGCAGGCCGACTCCAGCACCCCCAGAAGGAGCAGGGCCTCTGGCAGAAGGCTACAGAGTGTGTGTGTATGTGTGTACGTGCGTGTGAATACACATGAATGTGTGCGTGTGTGCGTGCTTGTGTGCATGTGTGTGTGCGCGTGCACAGGGCCAGCCTGAGCCCTTTTGGCGCCTTGGGCCCGGGAGCGCAGCGCTGCCCCCAGGCACAGGGTGCATGCGTGCGCCGGCCACAGCCGATGGTGTGCAGCCCAGGGCCTGCCCCCGGGATGCTTGGCGAATGCACGAGCCAGTCATGGCCGCTGGCGCACAGCCCAGGGCCCGCCCCCGGGGCGCATGGCGTGTGCGCTGCCCAGCCTGGCCCGGCCAGCGCTGCTGACGCGTGCGCTGGGCGGTGCAGGGCCCCGCAGTTGTGGGCGGAAGGGCGCTGCTGGCTGGCGCCGCGGGAGCTGGGCACGCGGCTCCTGATGGCAGCTGTAAGGGATGCTGTGCGCCCCATACAGCTGGCATCAGGTGCCCCGCATCGGTTGCGTGTGTGCATGTGTGTGTGCATGCCCGGGTGTGTGTGAACATGCGTGCACACACTTGTGTGCATGTGTATGTGTTTGTGTGCGTGCATGTGTATGTGTGTACACGTGTGCATGTATACACATGTGTGCGTGTGTGTGTGAAAGAGAGACGCTCTGCGTGTGAGACAGACTTTGTCACACAGACTGAGTGTGGGGCACAGAGGGGAGAATATGTGCTGCTGTGTATGTGGGTGACAGGGACACAAATTGTACGTGCGTTGGGTAAGTTTCTGTGAGCAGCCGGGCTCTGTCTCTTTAAGGCAGGGTTGGGGGAACCTATTTTTGGATCAGGGCCACAGACCCACAGAAAAATCAGTCAGGGAGGGCTGCACACAAGTGCAAAGGAAGTGGGGCAGTGAAGTTGGGCGGACCCCTGACTGAAGAGAAAAACACTCCCCACATTCCCCTCACACACCAACGCTTGAGGGGCCCAAGCTAGTAGATTCTGTGGGCTCCAGCCCCATAGGGGGACAGCAGGGAGGCTGGAAGACCAGCGCAGGCTCCCCAGTGCTGGGGGAGGGGGAAGCCCCAAACCTCGGGGGCCAGATCCAGGCAAGCTGGAGGCCGCATCCAGCCCCTGGGCCTTAGGTTCCCCACCCCTGCTTTAAGGGAAATCTGTCTTGCTCTGTTGTCTCCCCCCACCTTCTCCTCCTTCCTCACTCCTCTGGGGTCACATGCTTTGGACTGGAGCAGCTCTGCTAACTCTGAGTCTCCCTCTATGATGCCTGCTCTGCAGAGATGGGGCACAGGGACAGGGGAACCCTCCCCTCCACCCCCAGGTCTGGATTAAGGGGGGGGCTAGCTGGGTAGCTGCCTGGGGTGCCAACCTATGGGGAGAGCTTGATTGAAGTGGTAAGGGGCGCTGTGTGCCTGGGGGCGGGGCCGCCGGGCACACAGCACTCCTTACCACTTCAATCAAGTGCCCCCCATAGGTTGGCGCCCGGGGGCAGGGCAGCGCATGAGCCATGTGCCTGGGGGTGCGGCGCCCCTTACTATGTCAATCAGGCGCCGTGCACCCGGGGACGAGGCTGCGTATGTGCCACGCGCCTGCTGCCCAGGGTGCAAGTGTGGCTCAGTCCGGCACTGTCCACCCCAACCCCCCAGCACAGCGAGCAGGAGAATCCTGGAAGCAGCTGGGCTGCAGGGTGAAGTAAGGTGCGGGGAGGGGCAGCTGAGCACATGCTGCTGGCTGTAAGTCTGCAGGAGCTCTGCAAATTAGCTGGGCACAGGGCTGGACTAAAAGGTGGGCTAGCCGGGCAGCTGCCCGGGGCGCCAACCTATGGGGGGCGCCCGGCTCCCGGATTGCGGGCTGCAGCAGCTCCAAGCAGCCACCCTGCAGTAGCTGCCCGGGGTGGGGGCCATGTTAACCCCCGCAGCACCGGCCAGCAGTGCCCTTCCCCCCACAGCTGTGGGGCCCTGCACTGCCAGGCGCGGTCCACTGTGGGCGGCCCCAGGCTGCGCGCCAGTGGCGGTAGCTAAGCCGGGCAGTGTAGCACATGTACATCCTAGCACTGCCAGCTCTGCGCACTTACAGCTGCCTTCAGGTGCCGAGGGGGCGGGGCCGCGCATGCGCCATGCGCCCGGAGGCGGGGCCACGTACCCAGGGCCCAGGGCATCAGAATGGCTCAGGCTGGCCCTGGCTGGGCAGGCTGGAGAGAAATGCTTGGCAGGCTGGATCCGGCCTCTGGGCCTGAGTTTCCTCACCCCTCTGTCTGAGGAAGGAAGTGCTCATCATGAATCATCCGTAGCGGCACCGTTTTCAAAATCAGACCGTGAGCTGCTGATGTTTGTGTTGTTACTTAGCACTTCGAAAGCTGAGTCACAGATTCGCGGAAGCGATGGGTGTCAAAGCCCTGCTGTGTCATTCACCCCAGCTCCTCTAGACCACTTGTTCCCAAACTTTTCGGCATCACGCCCCCTTTTTGATTTTTGAAAAACTCTCACGCCCCCCACCCCACCAAAAATAGCAGAAAAACTTGTTGAGAAAGAGAGAGAGAGAGAGAGAGAGAAAAGGAACTGACCGGGCAACAAAACATGATGGGGGGGGGGGGCTGGTTTGCCTTTCACCTCCCCTGGAAATTCTTCACGCCCCCCAGTTTGGGAACACATGCTTTAGGGCAAGTGCAGAATTGCTCCCTTTCCCACATGTCCCGGAGGGGGCTGGCCAGAAATGGTTTAAAATATCCCTGACTCGCATATCTCATGGTTAGGAAGTTTTCCCTGACAATCAGCTTCAACTTTTTTTTCCCTTCCTCTATTTGGTGTTATTGCAAACTATGTAAATATCAGGTAGTTCTTTTTTCCAAGCCCCTTTCCATCCACTGGTTGGATCATTCAGTACTTGGTACTTCAAATACCTCATCATCCAGTGAAAATTTTGTGCGTGCACGTGTGGGGCTTCATCTAGTGCAGAACTACTCAACTTTGGAAGGCCGGGGGGTCAAAGTGATACAGCACATGCTGAGGGCTGCAGTTTAAGTGTGGTTGCATAGACATGCAAATATACATGCAAATATATACAAACAGCTTCTTTCATACTGATGGACAAGAATACAAAGATTAAAGCAAGACTTGTCGTGTGGCTCGATTTATGTTAGATCCAAGGGAAACCAGTACACGCCAGGGCTACTTAACCACTTTCTTATTTAGTGCAAGCTTTAAGCAGTTAATACAGTTGTTTAAGTTTTACAAGCCTTAAGAACAATGATGCTACAATTTAAACCTTAAATACTATACATTCTAAAACAATTACTATAGCGCAAAGCAATGCAAAAACAGTTACTAAAAGATCTGCTATATACAATGATAAACCCAAATTCACTTTGGCTACGTCTACACTGGCATGAATTTCCGAAAATGCTTTTAACAGAAAAGTTTTCTGTTAAAAGCATTTTCGGAAAAGCACGTCTAGATTGGCAGGATACTTTTCCGCAAAAGCACTTTTTGTGGGAAAGCGTCCATGGCCAACCTAGACGCGGTTTTCCGCAAAAAAGCCCCGATCGCCATTTTCGCGATCGGGGCTTTTTTGAGGAAAACAATACTATGCTGTCTACACTGGCCCTTTCGCGCAAAATCTTTCGGAAAAAGACTTTTGCCTGAAAGGGAGCATCATAGTATTTAAGGAAAAGCACTGATGATTTTACATGAGATCGTCAGTGCTTTTCCGGAAATTCAAGGGGCCAGTGTAGACAGCTGGCAAGTTATTCCAGAAAAGCGGCTGATTTTCCGGAATAAGTGGCCAGTGTAGACACAGCCCTCGCTTTACTTCACAATAATGCCCCCTTAGCTTGAATTTATAAGCGAAGCGTCCACACTACCAAGCCCATTTTTTCGAAATAATAGGCCACTTAATTTGAAATCTGTCCTCTTGCTTTTCTCGAGGAATAACACTAATTTCGAACTAGTTATTTCAACACAGTGGAAGCATGGACATTCTGGTGCCGCTATTTCAAAATAGCGACTCCCCAGGGTAATTTGAATTCACGATACTCCCCAGTGCTTCCTGAGACTATAAGTCTGAGGTAGCACATCCACATTAATGCTGCCTGCCTCGGACTAATTTCAAGGCTTCCTCCCAACGGGGAGACGCTAGTTTGATTTTGTAAAATCGGGCGTGATTAAGTCAAATTTAGTTATTTCGAAAAAGTTTCCTCGTGTGGACATGGCCCTTAGAAGCCAATGGGAGTGCGGAGCTAGGGCTCAGATTAGGGGCAGTGCATGGAACCTTGTGCGCTCTTCAGTCCTCATCTAAGAGCGAGGCCTGCTGCTAGTTGCTTGTGGGGCACAGCACAATCTACAGGGCCAGGCCAGGAAAGGAGCTGCCTTACCTGTCAATTGCCTAGATTATTTTGAAATTGGCAGCAATGGTGAGGGGGAGAAGAGGGGAGAATTTAAAAGCACCAGCACGCACGGAGCCGAAAGTCTGCTGCTCTGTGAAGAGCTGCCTCAGGGAGCCTGGGGTCAGCTGGGGAGTCCCCAGCTGATCCCTGACTGCACCTGGCATTTCAAAACAGCAGTACCCCATGGAGCCCAGGATCAGCTGACCATGGGTTCCTCGTGGCATTTCAAAGCGGCAGCGCCGCATGGAGCCCGGGATCAACTGGGGTGGCACTGCCACTCTGAAATGCTGGGAGGAGCCTGGGATCAGCTGGCGACTCCCCATGTGACCCTGGGCTCCATGCAGGGTGCCAGCTTTGAAATGTATAAGAGTCCCCAGCAGGGGCTCTTGTGCATTTCAAAGGAAGCGCCCGCATGGAAGCCCAGGGTCACATGGGGAGTCGCCAGCTGATCCCAGGCTCCTCCCAGCATTTCAGAGTGGCAGTGCCACCCCAGTTGATCCCGGGCTCCATGCGGCGCTGCCGCTTTGAAACGCCACGAGGAACTTCCAGCAGGACTTTCCAGCAGGACTTCCAGAAATGCCAGCAGGACTTTCCACTGGCCCTGGGCTGCACACGGCATTCCAAGTTTGAAATGTACAAGAGCCCCAGCTGGGGCTCTTGTACATTTCCAAGACAGAACGCGGAAGTGCTTATCGACTAGTCCAGTGTTTCTCAGCCAGTGGTACGAGTATCCTTAGGGGTACTCGAGAGAAGTCGGGGGGGGGGGGGAGCAAAAGGGGATGGCAACACAACTGAAATTTGGAGAAAACTGAATTTTTGTTTTAAGTTTTACAGCATTTTATAATTTTTGTACTTTTTACACCCCAAAATTTCATTGCCCGCCTGGCTATGATTAAGTTGTTTAAACAAAGGTGTTGCAATGGTGGACAAAAAAATTGTGTGTCTGAAAACTGTAGGTACGGGGGGTACTTACGATTTTTTTTTAAAGGGGTACTTTATAAAAAAAGGTTGAGAAACACTGAACTAGTTGAGTAGTCAATAGAAATTCCATCAACTACTCAACTAGCAAATTATTCGCTACTTAACATCCTTAGTCTACACAGTACTTATTTCAAAATAGAGCGCTCTTCCTCCAGCTTCCCTTACTTCTCGTACTATGGCTGTGTCTAGACTGGCAAGTTTTTCCGCAAAATCATTTGATTTTGCGGAAAAACTTGCCAGCTGTCTACACTGGCCGCTTACATGAGATCATCAGTGTTCTTGCAGAAATACTATGCTGCTCCCGTTCGGGCAAGCCTTTTTCCGAAAGACTTTTGCGCAAAAGGGCCAGTGTAGACAGCACAGTACTGTTTTTCGCAAAAAAGCCCTGATCGCGAAAATGGCGATCGGGGCTTTTTTGTGGAAAAGCACGTCTAGATTGGCCACGGATGCTTTTCCGCAAAAAGTGCTTTTGCGGAAAAGCATCCTGCCAATTTAGACGCGATTTTTCCGAAAATGCTTTTAACGGAAAACTTTTCCGTTAAAAGCATTTTCGGAAAATCATGCCAGTGTAGAAGTAGCCTATGAGGGTTGTAGGAGTCGGAGTAAGAAGTCCTCCTGCTTGACAGTATTTTGACATTATTTTGAAACACCTGCCGGCTGTGTATCTGCGGACTAAAGTTATTTCTAAATGTTGCCGTGTAGCCATACCCTAAGAAAAACTTCCTAACAGTCAAGAGATTAAGAACTGGAATAAATTGCCTAGGGAGGTTATGGAATCTCCAGCATTTGCGGTTCCCAAGAGCAGGTTAGACATGAACCTACCATGGGACATTTTGGGTACATCTACCCTTGCTCTGTAGTTCGAACTAGACATGCAGATGTAGCCGACCGAAATTGCTAATGAAGCGAGGATTTAACTATCCTGTGCTTCATTAGCATAATCTCGCCCGCTCGCTATTCCGTGCATTCGAACCAGGAAGTGCGCTCTGGGACGCGTTAGTTCGAATCAAACCCCTTGGTTCGAATTAACGTTGCTCTTCGAAAACTGAGGGCGAGATGATGCTAATGAAGTGTGGGATATTTAACCCCCTGCTTCACTAGCAATTTCGGTTGGCTACATTTGCATCCCTAGTTCGAACTAGGGAGCAAGTGTAGACGTATCCTTTGGTTATGTTGACCCAGCCCACCTCAGCTCCCAGCAGCCAACATTCAGCATTCCCAACCCATGGGAGCTGCGTGAAGGGGCAGTCACCACATCCCGGTCTTGTGATCTGCAGTCAGATTACCCAGATGGTCCAAATGGGGCTCATGGGCCATAGGTTGCCCAGCTCTGGTCCGGATTACACTCAGTCCTGCCATGAGAACAAAGGTCTGGACTAAATGACCTCTTGACATCCCTTCCAGTCCAGTGATTCTATTCTTTCTTTCTCTTTCTTTCCAGGACATCAGAAGCACCTTAAACAGGTATGTGGCCTCTTCTTGCTGCCAACTAACTCTTTCCAGCCCATGCTTCAACTGGTGTAGCCCTGCTAATTCTGCCTGTGCATTTTAAAGGGCTTTGAGAATTTGCTCTTAAATGGAGTGTGTGCATATTCCAGTCCTGCTGGGATTCTGCCCTGTTCACGTCAACCTCGCACACCACTCTGCTGAACCAAAATGACAAGTTTGTAATGTTTGACTTACTCGCTTTCAAGGATGGTTCGTGGTCAATGTTCCTGCTAATTTGTTCCATCCAGGTGCAGAATAAATTTTGCTATGTGCACTGAGCCACGTGCACCACCATGTGCAGCTGCAGCTCTAGGTGCTCTGCTAATCATCTGGGTGGCATTTGAATTTCCTCTGTATTGATGCCCAAGCACTCTGCTTACAGGGAATGTTGCTCATGATGCTGACACTTGATAAGTGCAGGATTTGTCCAGGAACAGAAATTTTATTTGGATGCTGTGCATAGTGTTTGTTTTCCGAGCTCCACAAATAAAAGTATTGTGGTGTGTGTGTGAGGAGGGGGAGGGGGGTGTTCCTGTCTGACCAAATGACTGCAAATACACAATTTCAGGCCAGACTGAACATGCATATGGATTTTGGGGCGCTATGTATTATTTGCCCTTTAAACAGACAGCCCTGTACAAACTGATTCATAAATATGGTGCCCTATAATAACTTCTGCAGCAGGCCATGAATTGCTTGTAAACAGAAAAGAGAATTCTAAGATTCAAACCAATGTTCCTTCTAATTTTTCTCATCTCTGTGTGAACTTTTCCCATTCATGTGCAGAATAATTTTTATGTGCACCAAGGGATGTGCAAATGTGCACCACCAGGAGAAACACAAAACCCAGCGGTGGGGTGTTGTGCTAATCAGCTGGGTGGCAGCAGATTCTTTCCTGAACAGCCACACAAGTGCACAGCTTACAGGGAACGCTGGTTCAAACCCCAGCAGCAGCTGTGAAGAGCTGTTAAACTCCAGAGGAATCACAAGCTTTCTTCCCCCAAGCACATAACATTTAGGTGCACTGAACTTTATAATCTTGAATTCTTTTCTGCTCATACATACCTATGCACCTAAATGAGTCCACCCATGATAAGTGGACATCCGGCTCACTCAAATCAAGCCACACCACAGAGGTCGCCGGACCAAAGAGTTGCTGGATTAGAGAGGTTCGACCGCACTGGTATAACTGTGTTCACACTAGAGCTTTTATCAATATAAACTATATTGTAACTATAAACTATATGGTTACGTCTACACTGGCATGATTTTCCAGAAATGCTTTTAACGGAAAAGTGTTCCGTTAAAAGCATTTTTGGAAAAGCGCGTCTAGATTGGCAGGATGCTTTTCCGGAAAAGCACTTTTTGTGGAAAAGTGTCCGTGGCCAATCTAGACGTGCTTTTCCGCAAAAAAGCCCCGATCGCCATTTTCGCGATTGGGGCTTTTTTGCGGAAAACACTACTGTGCAGTCTACACTGGCCCTTCTCCTGAACAGTTTTCCGGAAAAAGACTTTTGCCCGAATGGGAGCAGCATAGTTTTTCCAGAAAAGCACTGATGATTTTACATTAGATCGTCAGTGCTTTTCCGGAAATTCAAGCGGCCAGTGTAGACAGCTGGCAAGTTTTTCTGGAAAAGCGGCTGATTTTCCGGAATAACTTGCCAGTGTAGACACAGCCTATTGGTAAAAGATCACACATGCCCCAAAGTAGTCACACAAGTAAACAGGCCTTTGTGAACCTCTCCTGAGGGGTAAAGTGCTCAAGCTGAAAATGAATGGGGCTTGCATTCTTTTGAAAATCTATCCTTCTTTCTCCACTTAATTTACGCTGCAGTATTCCTTTTAAGAGAAGAAGGAAAAAACCCAATCCCCAAACGACCAGGCCCTTTTTCACCAAAGGACATTCAATTTCAAACAATAGCAGACGTCTTATTAATTTAAGGTGCCCTGCCGCCGCTAGGCAACAGGAAAGTTACAAAAATAGATGCCAATAACATTCCACTGAAAGAATTCTGTGTATTTAAAATATCAAAGTGATTGGGGGAAGGCAGGAAGTATGTGAAAGTCTCCTTTATTCAGACATGCTCTTCAAATAATCTACAGCAGGGATGTGTGGCTAGGATTAGTTCTTGGTGACCACCTGATGCTTTATTTTCCTGCGCATCCACAGGGTGGCCTCTGGCTGCTCCTGTTGGCTGCAGATCACCATTCTCAGCCAATGGGAGCGATGGAAAATGCTCCTTCTCCTATTGGGTGGGAGTGGTGAGCGGCCATACCTGCAGATGCACAGGTAAATAAAACATCTGGATGTTCGCTGGGGACTAATCTTGGTGAACCACATCTGGACAAACGGGCTGCTGATCTCTCACTCTAATCTAGAAGCAAAAAAAAAAAAAAAAGAGAGAGAGACTAAACATTTTCCCAGGTCAGCCATAGCATTGCTCTTTAATTCAGAGCTTCATGTTTTGAGTTATACAAGGGCAATAGAACGACAACAACCACCCGGAAATATTTTGAGTCTTCTAGCAGAAAGTAAGGCCTTTCTACCCGGGGAAGTTACTGTCGGTTAAGGCAGGGTCAATTAAAAGCTATTCTTGATAACTTCCTCCAGTGAATTCCTCCCGCATTCCAAATTAGTAGAGTTACACAGGAAGTTACCCCAGGAAGTTCAGGCCCCTGAAATGTCGCCCAATCTCTGCTACTGTTCAGATGAAGGTGACATAGGTTGTTTTCTCTGTAGATGCATGAAGGGGAAGTTTCAAAATCCAGCAGCTGAGCCTCTGACCTGGAGAAGGAGAATCAAGGAACTCTCTCGAGAAATTGTCTCGCTCCAGGATGCGGCGAAGAAGTTCAAAGGTAACAGAGACACGTCCTGTCATTGGACTTCAGGGCTACTCACTGATCTCTAATGCTCGCAGCCTGCACTCCAGCCAGCCAGGGCTGGCCTCTTTAGTCCAGCGGCAACAGAGCCGGGGGGCTTTTGGGGCATGCCTACATCGGGGAGTTATTTTGAAATAACAAGGCAAGTGTCCACGTGACCAAGTCTGTTATTTTGCAATAAAGGGCTTGTTTACTTCGAAATAATAACTCCTGCTCGTGGCGAGGAACAAGCTTATTTCAAAATAGTTATTTCGGGAGTTGTTATTATTTCGAAATAACCTGGCAGTGGAGACGTAGCCTTGGGGACAACGTTGGATCAGTTGGTAGCTGGAGAGGAACGTGCTTTTCTGAATACAGCAGGGCCAAAATCCCCCAGAGCCAGCAACAGTGAACTAGTTCTGCCACATGGAGTGTGCGGGAGGCAGGCAGGAGCCAGTGAGCCGGCTTTCAAGCTGACTCCCCACATGTATTGGCTCCTGCCTGCCCCCCTCACCTCTGTGCTGGGGTGGGGGGCAGGCGGATGTGGGAGGGAAGGCAGCTCCACAGCCACTCCTGCCTCCCCCTCCCTTGCTGCCTCTGATACAGAGGCAGCAAGCAAGAGGGGAGAGAATGCAGTTGGCAGGATTTACCGACAAGCCCAGGCTAATTGGTTAATTGTATAGTTGTCTGTATGCTGGCAGCCCTAGTCAGGTCCCGAGGGTGCTGGCCTGTTGCTGTTGATGATCTTGTTATCCAACAATTTGGCCTAGTGGGTAATTCACTGGACTACAGCCATAGGTGCTGGAACTAACGGTGCAGGGATGCTACAGTTCTCTCTGACTTGAAATGGTTTCCATTATAGACAGGATTCACAGTTTGGTTCAATGGCTGTCAGCACTCCCACTATAAAAAATTGATCCAGTCCTCCTGGCTGCAGCTCAGGAAACTGAAGGTCTCTGCCACTGGCTTACTCGGTGACCTTGGGCAGATCATTTTTTCTCTTTCTGGCTCATTTTCCCATCTGTAAAATGGGAATAAAATTCTTCATACAGCTCCTTGAAGATCCATGGGTCAAAAGCACTAAAAGCAAGACATGGGGGCTATGTCTTGCAGGCTTCTTGTGCAAGAACTTTTTGCGGAAGAGATTTTCTGCAAAAAGTTCTAGTGCAAGAGAGCATCCACACTGCCATGAACACTCTTGTGCAAGAAAGCGCTGGTGGCCATTCACAGAATAGCCACCAGAGCACCTGTGCTTTTTCCCATAGGGGTTTCTTGCACGAGAAACCCCTGTTGTCCGTCCGCACATGCCTTTTTGTGCATGTGCTCTTGCACAAAAAGCCCTGTCTTCTGACAATTTACTGTACTTTTTCTTGCACAAAAACCTGCTTGTAGTGTGGACTCGCCACAAGTTTTAGTGCAAAAACTCTGCAATGTAGACGTAGCCTAACAGTCTTCAATTTATTTTTTGGGGGTAATTTTGGCAGATGAATGTTTCATTTTAAGCCTTTTCTTAGATTTTATCTATTTTACAATTTTCACAGTGGTTCAGCAACATTCCTTCTATGCTGAGCGCTCGTGCGGGCACCCAGGAGAGATTCAAATGCTGATTAGCAGAGCACCCACAGTGCCCAGAACCAGCAGCATGTGTTTCCTATTAGTGGTGCACATCTGCACATGCCTCGGTGCACAAAACAAAAATTATTCTGCTCATAGATGGAAAAGATTAGAGGGAACACTCTCATACAGTATTTTGGAGAACAGGGTAAAATAATTATTTAATGGCAGTAGCTGTGGAGATTTCATAAGCTTGAAGAACGAAAAGTTCTGTGGCACCTTATAGACTTATTTAGATTTATTGGAGCATAAGCTTTTTTGGGCAAAGACCCACTTCACCAGATACATGTCATAAGCCTGAAACTTTGTCATGATGAAAACACAACTTGTTGACATCAAAGGTCAAAATATACAAACAAAATACCCTTCAATCAAACTCTAATAAGATCCGAGAAAAGAATTTTCTCACGTTGCCTTTCTGGCCAATTTTGATTTTTAACAGTGGCGACGTTTTCTCCCTCGTTTTGTGTACATGCAGTGAAATCAACGTCTACCACCATTTCCCAATTAAAAATCGAATCCTTCCAAACGAAATGTTAATAACGACTCATAGATATTAATACCTAATCAAGTATAAAGACTATAACTATCTACCTAGCCTTTTCGGAAAAGTACTAAATTTCTGCCTTCGGTGACATTCGGTGTCAGTGGTTTCTACAGTCCACTTACATACTATTGTGTTGCCAAATTCACTTATTCTTTCTTGGATGTGTGTACATAAATGTACGAGGAATGAGGGTGCACATGGAACTTCTGCTGTGTGGAAAAGAATGAGGGACCCTGATCCTGGGAGGAAGTATGAGGGTGCACACAGAACCCCTAACTGAAAGCGGGATTGAGGGGGGCCCTGGTATGGAATAGAAAGGGAAAAGCAGCTTTAGGACAAGAAGCAATGGACTTGAACTGCAGCAAGGGAGGTTTAGGTTGGACATTAGGAAAAACGTCCTAACTGGTGGTGAAACCCTGGAACAAATTGCCTTGGGAGGTTGTGGAATCTCCTTCTCTGGAGCTATTTAAGAGCAGGTTAGAGAGACATTTGTCAGGGATGATCTAGATGGTGCATAGCCCTGCTGTGAGGGGACTGGAGATCTGCAGAAAGGGATCTAGGAGTCATAGTGAACCACAAGTTAAATATGAGTCAACAGTGTGATGCTGTTGCAAAAAAAGCAAACGTGATTCTGGGCTGCATTAACAGGAGTGTTGGGAGGAAGACACAGGAAGTCATTCTTCCGCTCTACTCTGCGCTGATTAGGCCTCAATTGGAGTATTGTGTCCAGTTCTGGGCGCCGCATTTCAGGAAAGATGTGGAGAAACTGGAGAAGGTCCAGAGAAGATCAACAAGCATGAGTAAAGGTCCAGGGAACATGATCTATGAAGGAAGACTGAAAGAACTGGGCTTGTTTAGTTTGGAAAGGAGAAGACTGAGAGGGGACATGATTGCTGTTTTCAAGTATCTAAAAAGGGGTCAGTCACAAGGAGGAGGGAGAAAAATTGTTCTCCTTGGCCTCTGAGGATAGGACAAGAAGCAATGGGCTTAAACTGCAGCAAGGGAGATTTAGGTTGGACATTAGGAAAAAGTTCCTAGCTGTCAGGGTGGTTAAACACTGGAATAAATTGCTTACGGAGTTTGTGGAAACTCCATCCCTGAAGATATTTAAGAGCAGGTTGAACAAACACCTGTCAGGGATGGTTTAAACAGTGGTGGGTCCCGCCGTGAGGGCAGGGGACTGGACTCGATGACCTCTCGAGGTCTCTTCCAGTTCTCGTGTTCTATGATTCTATGATTCTAGCCTAGTGGGATACACTGGAAATGGGAGATGTATAGAGGAGAGAATGGGGTCTCTGGAGTGTGAAATACGGAGTGTTACAACTCCTGGCAGGAGGGAAATTGGAGTGTTCAGACGTGCGGTGGATAGGTGCATGGGGGGCACATAGGGCCCTCGGCAAGGCATAGGTGATGGGGCGGATAGCGGGGAAATAGAGGGTGATGGGAGGGTGGCTCATGGAGGCGGGTCATGGAAGGAGGGGAATAGAGGGTTGAAAGGAGCCTTGGGGGTGCTCTGGAGCTTAACCTAGAGAAACTTTGACTCGAGCTCACTCTGTGCAGCTCCAGCACTTCAATCAATAGAACAGGTTCGGAACCCGGCCGAGCGGGCGTCCGTCCACCGGCATGTCCCACCCAGCCCCCATAAGACCGGGCTAAAGGCTGAGTTTGTGTCTGCACAGACACAAGTCCGCAAGCACAGAGAGCTAAACCCCTTCTGGTAACGAACCCTGGGGGGATCTTACCGTAATCGATGTCACAGGAGGGTTCACCTCCCCCCCCCACACACACTCTTTTATTTCTTCTTCTTCTTCTAGAGACTTTGTCACCTGGCTCCACGTTGAACCTAGGTAAGTCTCAGGCCACAGTGGGCAGGGTCTGCAATGGGGGGGGGCATATGCCCCCCATGACATAGGCAGGAGGGTCTAGATGTTTGAGCCTCTGGGTGCCCCAGGAGTCTGGCTCCGGCAGCAGCAGCAAAGCCCTAAGATCCCTTTAAGCTGTGTGGCTGAGTGGCCATGCAGCTGCCTAATTAGCACCATGCAGGCACTCAGTTAAGCTGCCCAGGCCAGGGACCTGTGGGAGCCAGGGAAGGGCTGCCACTCTCAGCCTCAAATTAGCCCAGCCTCCAATGCAGCCCTGACGTGTCTCCTGCTGCGACAGCCCAGCCTGATCCCCCAACCCCTCTCTGGCTGTGGCAGCCTGTCCCCAGCCCCAGCTGCGGGTAGAGGGTAGTTTCAGCTCCCATCTGGCCATGGTGACCTGGCGCAGTGCCCTGCCCTGGGCTCCCATCTGGCTAGGGGCTGTGTCCTCTCCCTGGAACACCCTCCTTCACCCCACACTTTGCCTGAACTTGGCCCCACCCAACAGCTTGTATCCCCACTGCAGCTCTGACCCCCCCTGCACCCCAACCATCTGCTCCAGTCCTGAGCCCCTCCTCCTTGGCCCCACCCCAGAGCCCTCTGCCCCAGACAGAGCCTTCACCCTGTGCCCCAGGCCTGAGCCTCCTCTCCCAGCTATGACTCCCTTGGCCCCACCCCTGCTGCGTTAATTTTGTTATGTGTCCGTCGCCTGCACATTGGTGCACATAACAAAATTCATTCCACTCCAGAGTGGAAAAAATTAGAGGGGCGATTGGGTTGGGTCTGGGTGTGACGTAGTGGGGGTACTTGCTGGGCTGTGGTGACCCCTGCTGTCTGGAGCAAGACCCAGCAGGGAAAACCTCACTATGCAAAGGTGATGCCAAACTTGTTGAACCAGACACCCCCCATGGAGAGGAACAAAGGAAGGTGGATGCTGCCCTGGCTGGGGGGCAGGGCTGGAAGAGGGTTAGTGAGTTGTTGGCTGGAAGCATGGAGGAGACAGCCTAGTGAAAGGGACTGGAGTTTAGGGGCCCAGTCTCCCCCATCTCAAGGGGGCCTGAGGCATCCTAGCCCAGCTCTGTGACCAGATTACATCTGTGCTGTGCTGTATCCTGGAGAGGCAATAAACAACCTCCATTACACCAGCTGGTGCAGTCTGTTTGTGCCATTTCGGGGTGCAGGAGACGGGGGAACCCCATCGTGCCGTCACACTGGGTCTCTCTGCTTTCCCCCCATGGCTGCTGGTGAGTACGGGGGGAGGCCCAACCCCATCTCTGCTAGTCCCCCGGGGCCATGTCACTTGTGGGAAGAAGCAGGGCAGGGATGGAGTAGATATGGAGAGGGGGCGGGGCCTGCGGTACGGGGGGCGGGGTTGTCCCAGCCCTCTCTCGGGCTACGGTGGGCGAGGGGAGGAGTCACATGGAGAGGCAGTCCTCAGCCATCGCCCATGAATGTCGGCAAGGCGATGATCTCCCTGAATTGAGGAGAAAAGTTGGTTTGTGGGGGCCTGCGAGCCTGGAGTGAGGGAAGGTGGCCCTGAAGCTCAACAAAACCGAGTCCATGACAGCAGGAGGCATGGGCCAAGCTCCAGGGGTCAGAAGGTTTCCCTAAAGAGGGGAAACCTGCCGGCTGGCCTGGTGCAGTTCATGCAGCCGAAAGAACACACTTGGGGGAGTCGCCCACCAGGCCTTAGGGGGAAGGAAGCGAACGTGCTGTGCTGGGATGAGGAAGGATCTGTCACTCATCTAACACGTTTCACCGTGGAGGAGAGATATGGGAAAGGATGACTCCACCGACTCCTCCCTGCACCTCCCCTAGCTAGGGAAAGTCCAGGACAACCTCCGCTCTGCCCCCTCCCCAAGTCTGCTCCACTCCTGCCCCGCCTCTTCCTGCAAATCCGCCTCCCAGAAGCAACACAGCCTGGGGGCAGTGCTGTAGCAAGGGGGGTGGCGGTTGCCCCCGGGCGCCACGCTAGGGGGCGCCAATTTAGTCCCCCTCTGCTCCCCCCATCATCCCTCGGCTCACCTGCTCCTCCTCAGCCCACCACCTCCTCTGGAGCCTCCTCCCCACCTCTCCGCCCCCAGCCCGACCCTCCTCCATCTCCGCTGGTGGGTTAGTGAGTGCAGGGGCCTGGCCCCAAACTGGAGGGGGCAGGGGAAGACGCGGTACAAATCCCCCCCCCCCACGCCTCCCAGGGTTGGGCTCAGGCATGCAGCAAATTTGGGGCCCCACCACGCAACAGCGGTGGCGGCAGGATGGAGGGGGGGAATTTGGCCTTTGCCCCCAGGCGCATAACACCCTCGCTATGCTTCTGCTTGGGGGGCAAGCCGGAGTCTGGCACCAGCAGCAGGGGTCCCCACCACCTGCCCACCCGCCGCACACTCAGTAGCTGTAACCCACCTGTGCCAAGGGAATGCCTCTTCCCTGTAATTTGCTGAGGTCTCAGAGCTGTTCCCCATGCAGCGCCGGGTACATCTTGGAGAAAGTAGATTCCCCAGTTTCACTCTCTAACACTGAGGCTGATTCTGACACCCTCCCCTCTGGCTAAGCTCTGCCCCCAATGCTCTGACTGTCTCTCTCTTTCTCCCCTGCAGCAAATGTCACTTTTGATCCGGCCACGGCTCATCCCCGATTTGTCGTGTCCGAGAACGGGAAGAGAGTGAGATGGGGAGACACGCGGCAGGAGCCGCCCTACCGTCCCGAGCGATTTGATCCGTCTCGCTGCATCTTGGGCTCCGAGGGGTTCACCTCGGGGAGCCATGGCTGGGTGGTGGAGGTGGGGGACGGGGGAACCTGGGCCGTGGGGGTGGCCAGGGAGTCAGTGAAGAGGAAAGGGGAGATCCTCTTGGACCCTGAGGGAGGGATCTGGGCGGTGGGGCTCTGCAGAGGTCTGTACCGAGTTCTAACCTCCCCGGTGACGCCTCTGTTTGTGAGCAGGAACCCCCAAAGGATTGTGGTGTATGTGAAGTATGACGCTCACGCGGTGTTGTTTTTTGACCTTGAAAACTTGGCCTTGCTCTATTCATTCCCCTCAGCTGCTTTTGCAGGGGAGAAAGTCTTCCCTTTTTTCCGGCTTGGGGATATGCAGACCTGCCTCCGGATAGGCCCCTGAATCACAGGGGTAACACGCAGCCTTGGGGCTCTGTACGGAGAGCGCCCGTAGCAGGAGAGGGGCTTCTTCCATAAGCCTTCCTCACGGGTCTCCTGCAGGGATATTCGCAGCATCGCTCGCTGGCTGTAGTCTGGCTGGTGTCATCCCACAGTGCCGACACCACCAACGCCAACAGATGGGGCTTTTCCATCGGTGTAGGAACTCCGCCTCCCCAAGTGAAGGGAACTATGCTGACGGAAGCCTACTTCCTTTGAACTAGCCCTGTACAGGATGAGGGTTAAGTTGGTGTAGCTGCAGCCTCTGGGGACGGGGGGGGGGTGGTTATTCCCCCCCCCCCCACACACACACACACCATCACCACCCTGACTGTCACAGATATGTCAACTGAACTTTTTTTAAGTGTGGCCTAAGCCAGTGTTTCTCAACCTTTTATATATATATATATATAAAGTACCCCCTTTAAGACTGGATCTTATATCATAGAATTATAGAATCCCAGGGTTGGAAGAGACCTCAGAGGGTCCTCCAAATCAGTGTTTCTCAACCTTTTTTTATAAAGTACCCCTTAAAAAATTTATAAGTATCCCCAATACCAACAGTTTTCAGACCCACAAAATGTTTTTCTACCATTGGAACACATTTGTGTCAACAACTTAAGCCTAGCTGGGTGGGCGAAGAAAGTGTTGGGTGTCAAAAGTACAAAAAGAATAAAGCGCCGTAAAACTTAACACAAAAATTCCGTTTTCTCCAAGTTTCAATTGTGTTGACATGCCCCCTCCCTCCCCCCCCACTTCTCTCACGTACCCCTAAGGGTACACATACCACTGGTTGAGAAACATTGACCTGAGCTGTTGTCTCAGGGACTGTCTGGCCTCTCTCAACTCGGACCTCTGCAGGTTCTGTTAAATCAGCTGTCTCCCAGCTCAGAATAAGAGAAAGAGGGAATCTGGCTTTTGGGGGGCAGAGAAAGAGAAAGAGCAAGAGAAAGAAAACCTTGGGGGGAGGGATAGCTCAGTGGTTTGAGCATTGGCCTGCTAAACCTAGGGTTGTGAGTTCAATTCTTGTGGAGGCCACTTGGGGCAAAAATTGTCAGGGATGGTACTTGGCCCTGCTGTGAAGGCAGGGGACTGGACTTGATGACCTTTCAAGGTCCCTTCCAGTTCTAGGAGATAGGCAATCTCCATTAATTTAAAAAAAATGGGGAAAGAGGAAGTGGAGATGCTGATGAAGGAATTGGTCAGTAGAGAAGGGGAAGCTAGAAGGGGGACCCTAGTGAAATGAGGGTTGAATTTGAGAGCAAAGAGTTGGAAGGGGGAGGGTAACCCAGCGTGTGCATCCATCAGTAATCACCAAGTATGGCTTCATTTTGCACAAACAAACTCTTCAAAATAGATAGTAGATTTTAATGGCAGGAAGCCCAGCTTTGAGTTTGTTATGTAACTGGGCCAAATTCTCCTACAGCATTCACCTGTCCAGCCCTCCCACTTCAATGGATATTTCAGAGAGAGAAAGTTGGCTCTTTCCAGCAAGTTCTCGTTTGTAGCATGAGAGCGCCCTTTTGAAATCCTTGCTAGTAGAAGTGGAAAGTTGTTTTCCACTGAGTTTATTAGCCAAATGAAACTCCAGTGAAACAGATGCTTGGAAGCTCCATTTAGGTCTCTCTTCTGCACTGTTTGATGCATGATATGAAAGCGACTGGCTACAAAAAATGCAAGAGTGATGCTAACTAACGATACGTCCTGTGCTGGATTGCCCTGTATCTTTTCCCGTGTATATAGCTTAGCGAATGAGACAAGTAGTGGGCGAGGGCTCTCCCAACAGTAATCAGATGATGGAATAAGCGTGAAATGAGCCCACTGGTGAATAAAATAAAATCAGACCCAGTCTCTATTCCCCTACAGGGCTTTTTATGTTGGCTACTTTATTATTAATTACTATTATTATTATTTTAAGCAAACATCTGTTCCTCGTGTGATTCGCCAGTCCTGCTTTTTCTGTACAGGGCAGATATCTTGATGAGTTGGCAATAAACATTTGTGCCCGTTATGTCTTTTATTGGCTCTGAATGTATCCTCCATGTTGCACGTGATGACCTAATTTGTAACAAAGGATCCGACTTTTGAAGCCTGATGACTTTAGAACAGGGGTGGGGAAGATACCGCCTGTGGGTGAGATCCAACTCAACATGTTCAATCTGGCCTGCCATGCTGAGACCCTCAGACAAGAAGCAGGTCCGTGCCACTCAAATACGGCTGGCTGCTTCATGTGCCTTTCTGCACCATCTGAGTGGGGGAAAGAGGCTTCACACGCTGCCCCTGCTCCCAACACGATCTCGGCTCCCATTGGCTGGAAACCACACCCCACGTCACCAACCAAACCCTCTGCTCTCTCCCCAGCCCTAGGTTACAATCCCCTCCCAGACCCTGCACCCCCTCCGATACTCCTCCCTTAGACCAGACTCCTCTCCTGCACCCATCCCTCCTCCCTAACCCTGCACCTCAATCCCTTGCCTAGGTCACAATCCCCTTGTTCACCCAACCTCCCTCTCAGACCCCACACCCTCTCCTGCACCCCAACCCCCTTCCTCAAGTTCCCTTCTGCACCCAGTCTCCATCCCAGACCCTGCACCCCCTCCATAGAAAAGCGTGGCACATGACCCCTTACCAAAATCTTGGCGTGGCCCCCCTATGAAAAATGATTGCCCATCCTTGCTTTAGAAAATGTGTCAGGGAAGAAACTAGCCCCGGTATTTACCCTGAGAAGTACATTTGTGCGTGTATAATGAAAGTATGTCGAGGGGAAGAAACGGGACACAGGAAGTAGCAAAGAAGAGGTACAAAGAATCACGGAATCATAAAATACCTAGAACTAGAAGGGATCTCGAGAAGTCGTTGAATCCAGTCCGCTGTCTAGACCAGGGCTACTCAACTTTGGAAACCCCAGGGGCCACAATGCTACTCACAGCACATGCCGAGGCCCACAACTAAAGTCTGGCTGCATATGCATGCAAATATATGCAAATATATGCAAATAGTTAATTTCACATTGGCTGGCATGATACAAAGATTAAGGCAAAACTACACAACACACAGGCCTCATTAAGTCAGTTCTGCTGATATTAAGAAAATGCAATCGTTACCTCATTTCCATCCATGTGACAGCACTTTTCATGAGAAATGACAGTCCAGGAATGTAATTACTAAAACACGTAGCAAAAGAAGACCATTATATTGACATTTTTTTTTGTGTTGGCTCCCACCTGCCGGCTGCGTGTTGAGCCCCATGTAAACCCAGACCGCACCGTGGGCCACAAACGAACAGGCTGTGGCCGCATTCCATGTGGGCCACATGATGGTTAGTCCCGGTCTAGACCATCCCAGACAGGTGTCGGTCCAACCTGCTCTGAAATATCTCCAGAGATGGAGATTCCACAACCTCCCTAGGCAATTTATTCCAGTGTTTAACCACCCTGGCAGTTAGGAAGCTTTTCCCTAGTGTCCAACTTAAACCTCCCTTGCTGCAATTTAAGTCCATTGTGTACATTTTAAAACACTGCTCAACTTTAATAGCTAGTGGATGAGGGTTACGAATATGGTTAGTACAGGGAGGCATCATGTTACCCCACTTGAAACACTAGTGTCATGAGAACATTAGTGGCCTGTTGTTAAATCCAGGGCTGGGCTCGGATGCTCAGGTAATCTATGTGCTAAGGAACTTCTGTATAACACAAGCCATAGATAAATCAAATCATAGAATCATGGAAGATGAGGACTGGAAGAGACCTCAGGAGTCATCCAGTCCAGCCCCCTGCCCAAAGCAGGACCAACCCCAACTCAATCACCCCAGCCAGGGCTTTGTTAAGCAGGGACTTAAAAACCTCTAGGGATGGAGATTCCACCCCCTCCTTAGGGAACCCATCCCAGCGCTTCTCCACCCTCCTAGGGAAATAAATTTTCCTACTATCCAACCTAGACCTCCCCCGCTGTAACTTGAATCCATTGCTTCTCGTTCTGCCATCTGCCATCACTGAGAACAGCCCCGCTCCATCCTTTTTGGAACCTCGCTTTAAGGCTGCTGTCAAATCCCCCCCCCCCACACACTTCTCTTCTGCAGACTAAACAAGCCCAAATCCCTCAGCCTCTCCGCATAAGCCCCCGCGTCATTTGGGTTGCCCTCCGCTGGGCCCTCTCCAATGCTGCCATTAAATCCTCCTCTTATTAAAAATGGAAGACAAAAGGGTCACATGGTATCTAGACCCCTTAGGCAGAGCTTACGCCCAGGTACAAACACCTGTCCCCACCCTCTCTAATCTCCGCTGGGTGTTGGCACTTCTACTTCCTGCTTAGTAAGTTTAGATTCCAGTTTAGTGCAAACCCCGCAATCAGGGCAAGGTTCTGCTGCCCAGGGACACTGCATGGAGTGTGTGGGGACTGCAAGGGTCATGTAACCCTCCCCAAAAGGCTGGAGGGGCTGAGGTGGGGGACAAGGGTCCAGAAACTGGAGAGGCGAGAGCTTCTCCTTTTCCCACCACAATGCCTGGTTGCTGTGTTCTCCCCAGGCAGGCTTCAGCTTTGCTGTCTGGGACACTTTATGATGACCTATCCCATGTAATGTAGGATGGGGAGGGCAGGCGGACTCAGGGAGGAGGGTGTGGAAAAGGGTCATGTGGGGAAGGAGAGGGCGTGCGGTCCCCCTCTGTGTCCCTCCCCACTAGTCACACCAGCGGCTGCTCTTGCATCACACAAGGTGACACTTTATTGCCCTCCCTCTCTTCCACCCCCCACCCCCCACCCCCCGCCACAAAGCAGCTTGCAATCCAGAAGTGATGGTTTGGGCAAAGCAGTTCCATCATCTTGAGTCCAGGCCGGGTGTTTTCACCCAACCAAGGCCAGTTCCTAATGTCTTCTCCCCCAGCTCATCACTAGATAGTGGCAGAGAGACCCTGCAGCCTCTGCTCTGAAGAGTCTACTAGCGCCCTACAGCCTAACAAAACATGGAGATGGTATCACGAACTTCTGTGGGCACATCCCAAAGCTCATGATACCACCTACATGTTTTGTTTATCTTTAAGGTGCTACTAGCGTAGTGTTTCCTAATTTTATTTGGCCACAGGACCTTTTTAAACTCAAAAGAATTTTGCAGAGCCCCTAATTCCAGTCTAAAATATGGAGCTGAAAAAGTAGAGCACAAATAAGGAAGGATAATAATAAACAATGGCTAAACAGGGTCATGAGATCAACATGGAGTTTCATTGCACATATTTAAAAACAAAATTCACATAATATTCATCATTATTATTTTTTAATCATAAAATAAGATTGGAATGGAATTTCCTCGCGGAACCCTTATTTCCACTTCCGCGGAACACCATTAGGGTAACGCTCTTCTAGACTATTCATTGTTTTTTAAGGTTTTCCTATCACAGACTACCTCGGCTACCCCTCTGAAATGGACAAAATATTGCAGCGGGACAGCGGGCTGAGGCAGTGACTTTTGTTAGGCAATACCCTGTGGCGAAAGATTCACGTTTTTAGCTACGCAGGGCTCTTCGCCAGGCCTGTGTGGTTCATATCCTGGACCTAGGGACTCACAGAATCACAGAACCCGAGCATTGGGAGGGACCACAAGAGGTCATCAAGTCCAGGCCGCAGCCTCCATGGCAGGGCCAAGCACTGTTTAGATCTGCGGTATCCACATGCGCTGGCCACTAGCCACATGTGATTATTTGGCTGGTTGAGTTTGGCTAGTTGGCTCACAACATTATTCACATTTTCAGATTGTGACTAGTGTGCTAACTGGTTGGACAGCACGGATCTAGATCGTCCCTGACATGCCTATCTGACTTTCTATCAAATAATTCCAATGTCAGAGATGCCGCAACCTCCCTATGCAATTTATTTCAGTGTTTCACCATCCTGACATATAGAAAGCTTTTCCTGATGTCCAACCTAAATCTCCCTTGCTGCAGTTTAAGAACATAAGAACGGCCATACTGGGTCAGATCACAAGTCCATCTAGACCAGAATCCTGTCTGCCGACAGTGTCCACTGTCAGGTTCCCCAGACAGAAGGAACACAACAGATAATCCTCATGTGATCCCTCCTCTGTCACCCACCTCCAGACAAACAGAGGCTACGGACACCATTCCTACCCATCCTGGCTAATAATCATTAATGGACCTAACCTCCATGAATCTACCTAGCTCCTTTATGAACCCTGTTAAGAGTCCTAGTCCTCACCACATCCTTTGGCAAGCAGTTCCACAGGTTAACTGTGTGCTGAGTGAAGAGAAACTTCCTTTTGTTTGTTTTAAACCCGCTGCCTATTCATTTCATTTGGTGACTCCTAGTTCTTATATTGCGGGAATAAGTAAATCACTTTTCCTTATTCACTTTTTCCACATCCCTCATGATTTTATAGACCTCTATCCTATCCGCCCTTAGTCTCCCCCTTTTTAAGCTGGGAACTCCAAATCTTTTAAATCTCTCTTCATATGGCACCTGTTCCAACCCCCTGATCATTATAGTTTCCCTTTTCTGAACCCTTTCCAGTGCCAACATATCCTTTTTGAGATGCGGCGAGCACATCAGTATGAAGTATTCAAGAGGTGAGTGACAAATGGTTTTCTATAAAGGCAATAAGGCGCTCCCCTTCCAAGCCGGGTTCCAGAAGCTCGTTGGGTGTCTCGCTTTCTGGGCTGGTCCCCTGCTTGCTGACTGGACTGTGTCTTCAATCCAGCCTGTTCTCTAGTGACGGGTCTTCCCCTATGGAGATAGGAGAGGTTCCTACTTGCTCCTTCTGGGCAGTGGGGGAAGGAGAGCCGTGTCCACAGACGCGAAACCCGTTGTTTTATATAGATGCTGAGGAGAGGGAAGAAAACGCCTCTGACAGGAGAGATGCTAGATTCCCACCCTCTATTGCTGCTTCAGCAAAGAGACGTGTGCCAATTGCCTTTTCACAGTTATGGGACGAGTCTCCTTTAATTGCCAGGTGTTCCCTGGGAGGGGTGAAGGAGAATCAGGGAGTGGGGTAGGATTGAGGGCACCTGCATTCAGCAATTAAAATCAAGGGCGGGGGGGGGGGGGGAATCTAAGGTGCGGGGACTGGATCCGCCCTCCAAATTGGGTATATCACACCAGCATCACTGAGACCTCTCATCCCCTAGCCTGGTCCTGAACCCACCCGAGAGCTCCCAATCCTCAGCCTGCTCCTGCACCCTTTCCACCCAGTCTCCCCCCCCCCCCGACTTCCACTTCTCTCCTGCACCCTTCTTGCCACCCAGACCCCGTACCTTCACTTTGCTCCTGCACCCCTATCTGCCTCAGACCCCTCACCCTCAGCCCTCTTCCTGGTCACCCTCATTTTTGGCCTCTCCCCAGAGCCCAGACTCTCTAGGTTCTGGTGTGTGGCCCCCGAGTGATTTCTTTGTGGGTGAGCGACCCCCAAACCAAAAAAGGTTCCCTACCTGATTTAGGGTTCCAGCAATTAAAAGATGGGGTCATGTGAACCCCCATGAGCAGCATTCCCTGCAAGCTGCATGCTTGGGATTCCGAAGTGCCCAGAACTAAACACAATCCTCCAACTGAGGCCTAACCAGTGCAGAGTAGAGCGGAAGAATGACTTCTCATGTCTTGCTCACAATATACCTGTTAATGCAGCCCAGAATCATGTTTGCTTTCTTTGCAACAGCATCACACTGTTGACTCATATTCAACTTGTGGTCCACTATAACCCCTAGATTCCTTTCTGCCGTACTCCTTCCCAGACCGTCACTTCCCATTCGGTATGTATGAAACTGATGGTTCCTTCCTAAGTGGAGCACTTTGCATTTCTCCTCATTCAACTTCATCCTATTTACCTCAGACCATTTCTCCAATTTGTCCAGGTCATGTTGAACTATGACTTTATCCTCCAGATCAGTCGCAATCTCTCCCAGCTTGGTATCATCTGCAAACTTAACGAGCGTACTCTATACCCATGGTCACCAACCAGTAGATCGCGATCTACCAGTAGATCTCGGAGGCTCTAAGAGTAGCTCTTGAGCCCTCTCTGAACTGCGCGCCTGTGCAGTACCTTTACATTAGATTTCCTCATTTGAGGAGCAGCTACTCACCGAGCAACAGCACAGGTGAGTAGCTGCGAGGAATGATGGGAATTTTGTTTTTTTTAAGTAGCAGTATAAGGATTGGGGATAGCAAGTGATGGAGAGGAGGAGAATAGAGAGGGAGGGGCTTCAAGGAAGGGGCGGGGCGGTAGATCTTGGCTTGGTCTGTCATTTAAAAAGTGATCTTGGGTATAAAAAGGTTGGAGACCACTGCTCCACACCAATATCTAAATCGTGTTAACTTTTTTCCACATGATTCATGATTTTATAAACTTCTATCATATCCCCCTCCACCCCCGTCAGTCTTTTTTTGCTCAGCTGGGAAGTCCAAGCCTTCTTAATCTCTCTTCATATGGGACCTGTTCCAAACCCTTAATCATTATAGTTTCCCTTTTCTGAACCTATTCCAGTGCCAAGATACCTTTTTTAAGATGACGAGACCACATCTGTACGCACTATTCAAGATGTGGGCCTGCCATGGTTTTATATAGAGCGGTGGTTCCCAACCTTTTCCAGATGGAGACTCATTTTGAGAATCCAGGAAGACTTGTTGACCTGGCACAAAGATAGTTTCTGTCTTATTCTCTATCCCTTTTTCAATGATTCCTAACATTCTGTTTGCTTTTTTGACTGCCGCTGCACATGGAGTGGATGGTTTCGGATGTTTTTACTTTTAAGCCCCTTGCTTCTTGTCCTGTCCTTAGAGGCCAAGAAGTATAATTTTTCTCCCTCCTCCTTGGAACACCCTTTTAGATATTTAAAGAATGAAGAAGGACTCCTTAGCACTGGAGAATACAGGCATCAACCTCACTGCCTCTGGCAGGCAAAACAAGAACTGTACTACTTGAGCTAATTCCCCCTTGCGTCCCATGTCCGTTCATAAAAATTGTCGATCACCTATGTGATCCGGGACCCAGAAATTACATGGTGCCCGGACAACATCATGTGCCATTGCCGGGATCCAGCGCCGATTGGCATCTCTGGGGAAGACAACCGCTGGCTTCTCCCTCCACCAAGTCATGTCGGGTGGGTAGTTTGTATTCTCCTGATTTGCCATGAGTCTTTCACCAGAGACTGAGGACCAGAGTCCTTCCTGGGGGATCACCATTGATTTCAGTGCGATTAACCCCTGGGATAAATATGGCCCTTTCTGATCTTAGAGGTTCACGCATCTTCAGGCTCTTCTCTCTCCAGAAGTCTGTAAAAATGACCCAAACAGCTCTACTAAAAGAGAACACGCAAGACACTCCAGGCCATGGAGCACAAGTGGTATGTGGGAAGGTTTGGGGAGCACGGGCAGTGTTACCCCTATTTTTTTCCAACCATGTGCAGAATAAATTTTGTCATGTGCACTGAGGTGTGTGCAGATGTGCACCACCAATAGAAACACTCGCTGCTGGCTGGGGGCCCTCTGCTAATCAGCCAGGTGGCATTGGACTCTTTCCTTGGAATCCCAAGCGTGCAGCTTGCAGGGAATGCTGCTCATGGGGGTTCACATGCCCCCAGATGGGTCACATGACCCCATCTTTTAATTGCTGGAACCCTAAATCAGGTACAGAACCTTTTTTGGTTTGGGGGTCGCTCACCCACAAGGAAATCACTCTGGGGCCACACACCAGAACCTAGAGAGTCTGGGCTCTGGGGTGAGGCCAAAAATGAGGGTGACCAGGAAGAGGGCTGGGGATGAGGGGTCTGAGGCAGATAGGGGTGCAGGAGCAAAGTGTGGGTACGGGGTCTGGGTGGCAAGAAGGGTGCAGGAGAGAAGTGGAAGTCGAGGGGGGGGAGACTGGGTGGAAAGGGTGCAGGAGCAGGCTGAGGATTGGGAGCTCTCAGGTGGGTTCAGGACCAGGCTAGGGGATGAGAGGTCTCAGTGATGCTGGTGTGAGATACCCAATTTGGAGGGCGGATCCAGTCCCCGCACCTTAGATTCCCCTCCCCCCCGCCCTTGATTTTAATTGCTGAATGCAGGTGCTCTTAATCCTACCCCGCTCCCTGACTCTCCTTCTCCCCTCCCAGGGAACACCCGGCAATTAAAGGAGATTCGTCCCATATCTGTGAAAAGGCAATTGGCACACGTCTCTTTGCTGAAGCAGCAATAGTGGGTGGGAATCTGGCATCTCTCCTGTCAGAGGCGTTTTCCTCCCTCTCCTCAGCATCTATATAAAACAACGGGTTTCGCGTCTGTGGGCACAGCTCTCCTTCCCCCACTGCCCAGAAGGAGCAAGTAGGAACCTCTCCTATCTCCACAGGGGACGACCCATCGCTAGAGAACAGGCTGGATTGAAGACACAGTCCAGTCAGCAAGCAGGGGACCAGCCCAGAAGGCGAGACACCCAACGAGCTTCTGGAACCCGGCTCGGAAGAGGAGCGCGGTCCCAGCCCCCGGAAATCGCAGCAAGGCCGCCTCTCACCGGATCCCAGCACTGGTAAGTCCCTGTGAAGTCACCAGGGGTGATGGGAATTGAGGTGTGAGGGAGGATCCCCTGCTGCTGCATGAACATATTGGGGAAGCCCTGGCGAGGGTGGAACCCGTTGCGTCTACACTGCACCCGAAGCAATGTGGACATAGCCGGGGACTCCTTTGGTCCTGAGCAGCAAGATAAGCCTAGGATGGGATTGGGGCCAGGCTGTTGTAAGTGGTTTAGTCATGACTGACTTCGGGCCCAGAGGGGGAGGGCCAGGGCCCTGTCTCTGTCTTCCCCCTTCCCAAAATTGGATTTTACCCAACGTTCCTCTTTTCCGTGGTGAGACGTTTGTTCTGCGCTTAGGGATGCCAGATGCTTTCAACAAAAATCCCAAACATGGGTAAACAAACAAAGAAAAAAAAAAACCTGGGAGACCGAAGTTGTTGACCCAGGGGGAAAAAAAAGGTTGCTGTGCCTTTAAACAGCTGTTTGCTCCTCATTCCACCACTCCTGCCACATGCAGCAGGAGAAAATTGTCCCTGCTGGCCTTCTATCCAAGGGAAACACGAAATACGGGACATTTTTTTTTTACCGGACAGGGGACTCGAATACTGGACAGTCCGGGTGAAACCGGACACATAGAAAACTGTCTGTGCTGCATCCCTGTTGACTCATGCACCTACCTGCTGGCTGAAAGCCACATCTGACTGCGGAAGCAGGATGTGGGGGGTACGGACAGGAAGCGGAGTCCTCTGACTCCCCACCACACACACACACACACACACACACACACATACACACACACACACACACACTTTAGTGACAGGAAATAGTGCAGGGAAGGTGGTAAAACTCAAGATGTGGCCCTTCATAATTATTGCACTTTTAATATTTGCATCATGACCTGCCCAGGCTGGGTTCCTGGCCCTCCTGTTGGCCACTCACAAATACTTACCTCAAAGTTTGTAGTGAAATGAAGTGTAGCCTGTGGCTGGGCCGCTAGCGTGCCCACTCCCACCCCCAAGCGATGAGCGGGGACTGAAAGAACTGGGCTTATTTAGTTTAGAAAAGAGAAGACTGAGGTGAGGTCCAGACTACAAGGCTTTATTGGAAAAAGCTACTCAATGTGCATTCCACAATTTGCATCGCTTTTTCATATTACTTTTCCGGAAGAGGCTTTTCCACCACATGGACCCATCTAGACAGGGCCACATGGAGGAAAAGCCTCCTCTTTCAGCAGAGCCCTTATGTCTCGTGAAAGAGCGCGTTTGTTTTTCCGTGAATAATCCTGGATATCCTGCAATAACCCCGGGCTACGTCTAGACTGGCATGATTTTCCGGAAATGCTTTTAACGGAAAAGTTTTCCGTTAAAAGCATTTTCGGAAAAGCGCGTCTAGATTGGCAGGATGCTTTTCCGCAAAAGCACTTTTTGCGGAAAAGCGTCCGTGGCCAATCTGGACGCGCTTTTCCGCAAAGAAGCCCCAGTCGCCATTTTCGCGATCGGGGCCTTTTTGCGGAAAACAAAAATCTCTGCTGTCTACACTTGCCCCTTTTGCACAAAAGTTTTTTGGAAAAAGACTTTTGCCTGAACGGGAGCAGCATAGTATTTCTGCAACAGCACTGACAATCCTACATGAGATTGTCAGTGGTTTTCCGGAAATTCAAGCGGCCAGTGTAGACAGCTGGCAAGTTTTTCCGCAAAAGCAGCTGATTTTGCAGAAAAGCTTGCCAGTCTAGACACAGCCCCGTAGTCTAGACATAGCCTGAGAGGGGACAGGAAAGCAGGAAAGCAGTTTTCAAGTATCTAAAAAGATGTTATAAGAAGGAGGAAGAAAAATTGTTCTCCTTAGCCTCTGAGGACAGGACAAGAAGCAAGGGGCTTAAATGGCAGCAAGGGAGGTTTAGGTTGGACATTAGAGAAAACTTCCTACGTGCCGGGGGGGTGAAACACTGGAATAAGTTGCCTAGGGAGGTTGTGGAATCTCCATCTCTGGAGATATTTAAGAGCAGGTTAGACAGAGACCTACCAGCAGGGTATTCCCTCCACCAAGAGACCAGGGCTGCAGGCCTTTGCTCCTACACACCCAGCTGTAGGTCTCGCCTCCCTGCTCCAGGGGCAGAGAAACACCCCTCCTCTGCCCCCTCCATGCACCAGGAAGGTGACCACTCCTGGAGCTCTGATGCCTTTAGAGTGCGCAAGCAGAGGACGATGATTACACGTGTGGGATTGTCGTTTTTTTCTCCCTAGCTGTTCGGAAGGAGAGCGTCGAGCTGCAATGGCTGCTCCTTCTGAAACTGCCCCTGCTTCTGCACCTGAACCTGCTTCTGCTTCTGCTCATGTTCATCACCCAGAATCAATCAGCTGGGAGTGCCCCCACAAACATGATCTACATCAATTCGAAGGTAAAATAATTCCTACGGCTCCACTTCCGGCTCGCCAAGCCGGCGAGGGATTCTCCCTGTCTGACTAGAGGCGCTGTTGAAATACCTAATGCCAGGAAGCATCACCAGGGTTTGCGAGTGTCTGGTAACACTAGGGGTGGAAGAGAAGATCCAGGCACTGTGGGTGGTGATGCAGGTCCCCAGGCCCTCTAGCAAGCCAGGCTCTCAGCCAACCGGCTTGACAACGTAGCCAGGATCCCCACGCTCCAAAGCCTGAGTCAGCAACGGAGCTTTGTAGGGCTGGTCGTGGGGTTGGTACCAGCTTCTATCTCAGTCCCTGCTTTACACCTGGCCTGCTGGGAGTTCACTGGGGCAACGTCCCCCCCCCCCCCCCTCGGTTCTTATCTGGTGCTACAAAGGCCTGGGCCAGAGAAGTCTGTGGAATTATTCCCATGGCGCAAATGGGGAAACTGAGGCCGGGGCAGCTGGCCCAACATCACACAGGCCTACCAGGGCTCCAGAGGGAAGAGCCCCCAGGGCACCGGAGTCCCAGAATGGGGCACTACCCACCAGTCCATCCTGCTGAAGGGAAGGAAGCTTCTTTCCCAAGCTTCCGAGGGGGTGGTGTGGGAACAGGTGCCAGGGCAGCAACAAAGCTGGGACAGGGAGGGAAGAGCCGTCTACCCTCCCCCCTGCCCTCCACCCTCACACACTTTGAGGCCTTTTCCTTCCTTCCACCACTCACCCAGTCTCAGAGCGGCTGTTTGCCTCGCCCCGCCCCACACACTGCCACACAATGCTCCCACCTTTGGAGCCGCGCCCCCGGCTGCGTTTGCCGGCCCAAGCAGCCGGGGCTTTGATGTGTTATTTGCCATCTTGGCAACAGCTTCTGCAGAGGAGGGGGGGGGGGGGAAACAACCTCCCCCACTTTCCACTCACAAGCCTTCGCAAGGCATCCTGCTACGCCTCTCAGCTGGGAGGTTGGGGGAAGGAGTGGAACCCCCTCACACACACTCATGAGCAGCGGGAAGCAAAAAGGGATCAGTGGGGAGGGGCCTGGGGCCGGGTCGCTCCACTTCCCCCATAATCTGTGAATGTGGGGGGGTTGGCATCTGCTACTGGTGCTAGGACCCCTACAAATCACCCCCCATCCAAGTGCAGGACCTGGGGCAGCTAGGTTAACTGTCCATAGGACACAATGGTTCAGCCTGCCAGTGACTGGGAGCAGGGATAGCTCAGTGGTTTGAGCATTAGCTTGCTAAACCCAGGGTTGTGAGTTCAATCCTTGTGGAGGCTATTTAGGGCAAACATTCATCAGGAACTGTATATGGTCATGCTGTGAAGGCAGAGGACTGGACTCAATGACCTTTTGAGGTCCCTTCCAGTTCTAGGAGATAGGTGATCTCCATTATCAGCTGGCTGCTAGCACATCCCTCTCATGGTGTTTGCTGAGGGACGGGACCTCTTTGCACACCTTCCCTGTGCTTCACCCCTTCTCTCTCTGCTCCCCAGAGAATGTGACCCTGGATCCGAAAACAGCTCATCCCAACCTCTACCTGTGTGCGAAACAGAAGTGTGTGACGTACAAAGATGAACCGCAGACTGTGCCCTCAAACCCTAAGAGATTTGAAAACCTTTTCTGCGTGCTGGGCTCTAAGGGGTTCACCTCGGGGAATCATTACTGGGAGGTGGTGGTGTGGAGTCAGAAGGATTGGGCTGTGGGGGTGGCCAAAGAGTCTGTGGGGAGAAAGGGGTGTATCAATCTTACCCCAGAGTTCGGGGTCTGGGCTCAGGGGCGTTGGTGGGTTGGATGTGACTATGGAGGAGGGTATGGAGGAGGGTATGTAGGTGGGGTTGGACCATCTGCCTCCGAGCATAGAGAGGACGAGGACGAGGAGCATGAGTCAGAGCACAGGGGAGAGCATAGGGAGGGCGAGGCGGCGAATCTGCCACTAGGGTACGAGGGAGCTGAGACGATTGGGGTTTTTCTGGAATATAGAAAAGGAAAAATGACCTTTTACGAACAGGACAAGGTCACAATCATGCGAGCCAATTTCGATGGCGAGAAAGTCTTTCCTTTCTTCTACGTGGGCCCAGGAGTCCACCTCAAAGTGATTTCCTGAGACACAGAGAAAATATCCCTCAGGAACCCTCTGACATGGATTTCTTGGGTCCCGCCGGCGGCTATCCTAGCCTCAAAGTCTCTATGCCCCTGGCGGACGCCTTCACATTCCCGACAGGACTTTCCTAACTGCATAGTTGCTAATACCTCTGATTCTGCCGGGCTCCCATGTTCCTGTAGAGTTTTTTCTTGCCACGTCTCCCCTAAGGAATGGGATAGTGTAGTCGATTCACCAATTAACTGATAAGCAAAAGATTATCAATTAATGCTATAGACTACACACTTTCCTCCCTCCCTGCCCTTGCCAGTACATTTTTCAGCAGGCTGGCCAACAGCCTGCCTGAGTCCTGGCCTGCACCAGGTCCAGCATCCACCCCCTCTGTGGCTCTGCATTTAAAGTGAATTAGGAGCCAGGCAGCCCAGCTCAGTTCTGGGAGCTCAGCTCTCACACTCCAGAGAGGGGCTGCTGCCTCCCCAGGCTGCTGCCTCTTTATCAGAGGCAGCAGCATGTGGCGACAAGCAGCTGGTCTGTGAGGGGAGCTGGTACCTGGCGCTGCTGTCTCTGATACAGAGGCAGCAGTGTGGATGGTAGGGGGTTCCTTGGAAATGGGGCCAGAGTGCACTGGCTGCTGGCCCCACCCCTGAGGCCTATAGAATTGTCAGATAACCAATAAGAATTCAATAGGTTTGTCAACTATTCAATTAACCGATATTTAACATCCCTACCTTCCCTAGCTTTAAAGTTGGATAAGAACATAAGAACGGCCGTATTGGGTCAGACCAAAGGTCCATCTAGCCCAGTATCCTGTCTGCCAACAGTGGCCAGCACCAGGTGCCCCAGAGAGGGAGGACCGAAGACAATGATCAAGTGATTTGTCTCCTGCCATCCCTCTCCAGCCTCTGACAAACAGAGGCCAAGGACACCATTTTATCCCTGGCTAATAGCCTTTTATGGACCTAACCTCCATGAAATTATCTAGCTTCTCTTTAAACTCTATTATAGTCCGAGCCTTCACAGCCTCCTCTGGCAAGGAGTTCCACAGGTTGACTACACGCTGTGTGAAGAAGAACTTTCTTTTATTAGTTTTAAACCTGCTACCCATTAATTTCATTTGGTGTCCTCTAGTTCTTCTATTTAGGGAACTAATAAATAACTTTTCTTTATCGGCCCTCTCCACACCACTCATGATTTTATAGACCTCTATCATATCCCCCCTCGGTCTCCTCTTTTCTAAACTGAAAAGTCCCAGTCGCTTTAACCTCTCCTCCTATGGGACCAGTGCCAAACCTCTAATCATTTTAGTTGCCCTTTTCTGAACCCTTTCCAAGGCCAAAATATCTTTTTTGAGGTGAGGAGACCACATCTGTACACAGTATTCCAGATGTGGGCGTCCCATAGTTTTATACTGGGGCAGTATAAAACTGTATAAGCATCAAGCTGAGGCTGGTTGGTTGGTTGGTTTGATTCTGATGGTTGTCATTTTTCAGACAAAGTTTTTGAGTTTGGGTTAAAAAAGACCCACCCACCCCGATAAAAGAAGGGGCAAAAAAAGGCTTAAAATTGCTGAGAATGATTCCCTGATTTCCTGCACACACACACACACACACACACACACACTTCAATATATTCGGGGGAGAGGAAACATTTGCTGGTTTTCTAAAAAAATAGACATTGTCTAAAAAAAATGTACTCTGTTGAAATCCACATTTTTTTCTGGGAAAAAACCCTGAATAACAGAGAATTTGTAACCAGGCTTACCTAATCTTATATAATGGTGCCAGATAAGAAAGGAATTAAACACCACAGTCAAGTTAACAAGAATCATAGAACACTGGAACTGGAAGGGACCTCGCAAGGTCTTTGAGTCTAGTCTCCTGCCTTCATGGCAGGATCAAGCACAGTCTAGATCATCTCTGATAGATGTCTCTCTAACCCGCTCTTAAATATCTCCAGTGTTGGAGGCTTTATGCCGAAACATAAACTGATAACGGGATTCTTTTAAGCCAGGGGGAGGGGAACCTTTTTTGGGTTGGGGGCCACAGACCCACAGAAAAATCAGTCGGGGGCTGCACACAAGTGAGAAACAAACAAACGAAGACACCAGAGTCTGGGGAGGGGCAGTAGATTTTGGGTAGTCCAGCCCCATAGTGGATATGTAGACTCCGTTGCTTCCTTTTATTTAGCCTATCAAAGCTTCCTGCATGAACCAGGGAAAGAAATTTGGCTGTTTACTATTTGCCCTGTTTTGCTGCAGGAGATCAGAGCTCCTGGGACCAGGAGGTGGGTCTCCACTTCTGTGTTTAATCAAATGAAATTCAAAATCAACAGAAGGCTGAAAGATCCATTCAAACCCTCCCCTCTGCTGTCCACTGGTTGCAGGGAAAATACAGGGGGAACAGAGCAGTGATGCTAAAATTCTCTCATGTACTGAATTTCCTTCTGCATCTACCCTCCTCCAGGCAATTTAGCAATCCAGGCAAAATCTGCTGTGGGCTCACATTACCAATGGTGGCAACGTTAAATACATGGGAAATGACAGTGGGGAAAAAATCGTAGATATGCACAGCACAAAAAATGTGGCCAACATCTTTTACTTCCCAGGGTTGTCCCATTAGAAGAACTGGGTCTGAAGCTTTGTCATATTGATTCTGTCTCTAATTCCAGTTCCTTGCTTTTTTGGGGGGTAGCGGGTAGTAAATTTCACTCTTAGCAATAAACTTTGTTTCCAATTCATCACATTATTGTTTCTGAATCTTTTCCCAGAACCACTCCAAAACCTAGGGCTGCATTGTTTTCCATCTTGGGTTCATAACTTATAATGTGGCAATTATTTAAGATTCATTCACTGGTCCAAATATAAAGGCCCCTGTTCTCATTTGCCCAGATATGAATGTTGTATGGCGTTAAACTGTAGCAGAGTACCATTAGACAAGAGTGGCTAGAGGAGAACGAGTAAAAATTGCTTATACAGTAGAACATCAGAATTACAGACATCATGGAAAACATCCAAATTACAGACATCATGGAAAACATGTTCTCGTGGGGTATGTCTAGACTATATGGCTCTGTCGATGGAGCCATGTAGATGAGTTTACTAGACATTTAAATAATCGCCGCTTCATTTACATCAAAATGGCTGCCGCGCTGTGCCGATTGGCTGTTTAGCAGCACAGGGGGGAGTCTGGATGCCCCACAATCGACAACGGAAGCCTTTATCGACCGCTCCGTTATGCCTCATGGGGGGTCACAAGCAATTTACAGGAGGGTTGCAGCTGGATTTGTTATTTTTCTTGAATTTGTGTCTCCCCAGCATCTCTGGACAGTACGGACAATTTTCCCCTGCTGCGTCTGGCAGGGGCGGGGGAGTGAGGAGCACTGCAGAGTCTAGTGAAGGGATAGTAGGAGGGGGCAGTTTCCGGGCGCCACGCTAGGGGGACACCAGGCTGGGTGGGAGCAGAGCGCATGCTTCTCTGGCCCACGTGACCAGCAGAGACTGGCAGCTGGCCACCTGATGCCTCCCCTATAAGCTGCAAGTCGAGGCAGCTGAGGCCGGGTGGCAGAAGCAGCTACTTTAAAAGTAAGATTGCTCCTCCGTGTTTGGCTCTGGGGGGGAGAGGCGGAGGGGCTCTCCAAGCTAAGGATGCCTGACTCAGGGGGAGTGGGGAGTGCACTGGGATGGGGGATGATAAGGGGGCCTGGGTCTGAGGCAGAGGGGAGTTCACTGGGATGGGGCTTTGGCATATTTCAGTGACATATTCAACAAGCTGAACACTCTTAATACTTCACTGCAAGGTAGTAATAATAATATTCTTGAACTCTATGATAAATTGAAAGCATTTATTAGGAAAGTTGAACTGTGGCAGAGCAAAATCTCCCTCGGGGGAGGGATAGCTCAGTGGCTTGAGCATTGACCTGCTAAACCCAGGGTTATGAGTTCAATTCTTGCAGAGGCCATTTGGGGCAAAAATTCATCAGGCATGGTACGTGGTCCTGCTGAGAAGGCAGGGGACTGGACTCAATAACCTTTCAAGGTCCCTTCCAGTTCTAGGAGATAGACAATCTCCATTATTGGAAAATTCAAATGTAGACATGTTTCCTACTTTAAAACAATTTATTGGAAGCAATAACACACATATTAGTGAAGATGTGAATTTTTTTTATTTGAAATCGCCTTTCTTCTTTAAAATTTCACTTTAAGAACTATTTCTCAGATATGGATATTGAAAAATTTGATTGGATAAGGAACCTATTCGATGCTAAACTAGTAGCTGGTACACTCACTACTGCCGAGGGGGAGCAACTCATGGATATCCCTTCTGATACTGCTTTAAAAATAAAATTCTCAACAATGTCTCTCTCTGAATTTTGGATCAGGGTGCAAAATGAATACAAGAATTAAGCGAGAAGGCTATGAACTTACTGATCCCGTTTGCAACATCTTATTTGTGCGAGTCAGGGTTTTCTGCACTTGCTGCTATAAAAAGCAAATATCGATCAAAAGTAAATGTGGAACGAGAACTGAGAGTGGATAGCTCGACAATGAAACCCAGATTTCAAAAATTATGCAACAATAAACAAGCTCATCCTTCACATTAAAACAATGATTCCAAATTTGATATTTTGTATCTATTTTCAATACAAATTTAGTTGTCAAAAGTTATTGGCATATTTATTTCTTGTCCAATCCTAATCCCAATAAAATGATTAGCTTTACTTGTGGAGCAGTGAGGGTGGGGGGGTCACAAAAATTCATTTAGCATTTTAGGGGGTCGCGGTATCACAAAGTTTGAGAACCCCTGCCTTAGAGATGAACAAAACATGTAGATGGTATCATGAGCTTTCTGGGCACAATCCACTTCTTCACATGTGTGGGGGCCCGTTTCCAAACCAATAAGAGAGAAAGAGAGGGGATGGGGGGAAGAAAAGGAAAAAAGGGGGAAAATATTGTCAGTTTCAGTTTCAAAATGAAGCTGATGGAGTGCTCTTAAGTAACTGGTGTTTGGTTTTTTATGTCACTAGGTTGTGGAATGCAGCAGGTAATCCAGTGAAGGTCTTTGTTTAAATCTCTATTGTAGGTTTCAAACTTTCACTGTTTTTATTGTAGCCTGGAGCAAAACCATTATCCACCCACTCTTAATCCTCACAACTGACCTAACAAACAGGGTTGGCCTTACCATGAGGCGAACTGAAGTAACCGCCTCAGGTGCCAGAGTGTGTGTGTGGGGGGGTGGGGGGGGGGGGGAACTAGGACCCAAACTGTAGAAAACTGTGTCTGCTGCTGGTGCATATGTAAGTAGCAGAGCAGCACCATGAGAGAAGTAGAACTGGAAGAAGGCAGAATTGAGACCTTTCAAGGTTTTGGCCCAAGCAAGGAGGAAAGGGGGCATCATTTGAGCTCCTCGCCTCAGATGCCAAAATGTTGTGGGCCGGCCTTGCTAACAAATGCTTTATCTTTGCCATTGTGACCCTTGCTTGGTGCTTATAAACTGCAGAACCTCTACTAAAAGGCTTCAGAAGAAGAATATCAACTATGGGAAAGGGAGTGGTAAAGTGATTCAATAGAGCTGTCCTGGAACAGTCTTTCTTGCCTGTTTCCTATCACGTCTGCTCTTGCACATGGTGGGTGTATACAACACGCAGTCTTACTTATTTTCCGCCAATCAGAGTCTTACACTCCTTGCTTTGTTTGTTTACGGGGGCCTGTAAGCAAAGGGGAATAAAAAGCGGTGTGTGTGTGTAGGGGGGGAGGTTTCTGTTTGTCTGGATGGTGAGAGTAAAGCAGATCGCTTCAAAGTCATCCATAGGGAGAGGTTTCCGGAAGAAGGAGAGGGGGATCGATCCGTTTTCTAGAGCACTGCCAAAGAGGTTTGAATGAAGTCTGCCTAACCCTGCCCTTTTGGTTTCTCTCTCTCTCTCTCTCTCCTGTCTCCCCCCGCCATTGTAATCGTAGAGGGGTGTGTGATGGCGTGTCGGGTTTTTCCTGTCTCCTGCACCCCCATAATGGCACAAACAGACTCCACCAGCCAGTAGAATAGAGGGAGTTTATTGCTTCTCCAGGATACAGCACAGCACAGATGTAATCTGGTTACAGGAACTGGGGCTAGGAGGCCTCAGTGCCCCCCTTGAGATGGGGGGTGGCTGGGCCCTACAATCCCAGCCCCCTCCCTAGCTCCTTCTCCCCTGCTTCCCAGACCGAAACTAACTCTCTTCCAGCCCTGCCCCCCCAGCCAGGGGCGGCATCCACCTTCCTTTGTTTCTCTCCCTGGGGGGTAGCTGGTCAGACAGGTTTGGAGCCCCCTTTGCATAATGACTCACCCCCTGCCCTGCTGGGCCGTGCTACAGACAGCAGAGGTCGCCCACAGCCCACTGCCCAGCATAGCCACCAGCAAATTACCCCTAAGGGTAACTACGTCACAAGGGGTTAGTTTGGAGTACAATATTTCACAGAATGAGCAAGGTGGCTGTCACATTACTGAATTTGAGTGAGGCAGCCGGATCACTGCTGCACCAATGCGGGAGGGGAGGTTTGTTGGTCCCAAAAGTAGTATAAAGGGGGCCATGCGAGATGTCGAATAGAAGCTTACTGTCTGCTAATTTTATATATGCTATTCATGTAAATGTATAATGTCTGCGTGGGAAGTCGTAAGTATGTACTTTGTGCGAGTATTAAATATTTCTCTGTGATTGGGGTTTGGAACAGGTCCCATACGAAGAGAGAGTAAAAAGATTTGGACTTCCCAGCTTAGAAAAGAGAAGACTAAGCAGAGATATGATAGAGATCTATAAAATCATGAATGGTGTGGAAAAAGTGAATAAGAAAAAATTATTTACTTATTCCCACAATATAAGAACAAAGGGTCACCAAATGAAATTAATAGGTAGCATGATTAAGACAAATAAAAGGAAGTTTTTCTTCACTCCACACACAGTCAACCTGTGGAACTCCTTGCCAGAGGATGTGGTGAGGACTAGGACTCTTACAGGGTTCACAAAAGAGCTAGATAGATTCATGGAGTTTAGGTCCATCAATGGCTATTAGCCAGGCTGGGTAGGAATGGTGTCCCTAGCCTCTGTTTGTTTGGAGGTGGGTGACAGAGGAGGGATCACATGAGGATTACCTGTTGTGTTTCCTCTCTGGGGTACCTGGCTTTGGTCATTGTCAGCAGACAGGATTTGGTCTGACCCAGTGAGGCCGTTCTTCTGTTCTTAAACTGCAGCAAAGGAGATTTAGGGTGGACATCAGGAAAAACTTCCTACCTGTCAGGATGGTGAAACACTGGAATAAAGTGCCTCTGGAGGTTGTGGCATCTCCATCATTGGAATTAATTAATAGAAAGTTAGATAGGCATGTGTCAGGGATGATCTAGATCCGTGCTGTCCAACCAGTTAGCACACTAGTCACATTCTGAAAACGTAAATCATGTTGTGAGCCAACTAGCCACCCTCAACCAGCCAAATAATCACATGTGGCTAGTGGCCAGCACTTTGAGGATGCCACAGATCTAAACACTGCTTGGCCCTTCCGTGAAGGCTGGGGTCTGGACTTGATGGCCTCTCGCAATCTCGCCCAGTAGCAGTGCTAGAGTACTGTGGGTCCTCAGGATATGAACCACACAGGCCTGGCGAAGAGCCCAACATAGCTAAAAATGTGAATCTTTTGCCACAGGATTTTGCCTAACAAAAGTCACTTCCTCACCCTGCTGTCCCTCAGCAATATTTTGTCAATTTCAGAGAGGTAGCCGAGTTACTCTATGACAGGAAAAACTTAAAACACAAGGTCTGTGTCTAGACTGGCCAGTTTTTCCGGAAAATCAGCCGCTTTTCCGGAAAAACTTGCCAGCTGTCTACACTGGCCGCTTGAATTTCCGCAAAAGCACTGACTTCCTACCGTAAGAAATCAGTGCTTTTTGCAGAAATACTATGCTGCTCCCGTTTGGGCAAAAGTCCCATTTGCGCCAAAGTTTTGTGCAACAGGGCCAGTGTAGACAGCTGAGATTTGTTTACCGCAAAAAAAGCCCCAATCGCAAAAATGACGATCGGGGCTTTTTTGCGGAAAAGCGCGTCTAGATTAGCCATGGACGCTTTTCCGCAGAAAGTGCTTTTGCGGAAAAACATCCTGCCAATCTAGACGCTCTTTTCCGCGAATGCTTTTAACGGAAAACTTTTCCGTTAAAAGCATTTCCGGAAAATCATGCCAGTCTAGACGTAGCCAATGAGTAGTCTAGTTCAGTGTTTCCCAAATGGTGTTCCGCGGAACCCTAGGGTTCCGTGAAGTGAAACTCAGGGTTCCATTCTAGAGGAAATTCCATTACAATCACATGTTATGATTAAAAAACAATAATTATGAATATTAAAAGAGTTTAAAAGAGTTTCGTGACCGAATAAAATTGGGAAACCCTGCTCCAGTAGCACCTTAAAAATGAACAAACCATGTTGATGGTATCATGAGCTTTGGACTCTGGTCACGGAAGCTCATGATACCATCTGCATATTTTGTTAGTCTTTAAGGTGCTACAAGACTCTTCAGAGCGGAGGCTGCAGGGGCTCTCTGCCACTATCTAGTGGTGAGCTGGGGGAGAAGACATTAGGAGCTGATGTTGGTTGGGTAGAAACATCTGCCCTGGGTACAGGATATTGGAACTGCTTTGCCCAAACCCTCACTTTTGGATTGCAGAAGCAAAATGCAGGACAAAGTAGCTGATTGCAGGTTGCTTTGCGGCAGGGTGGGTTGGGATGGGGAATAAAGTTTCACCTTGTGTGACTCAAGGGTAGCTGCAGAGGTGACTAGTGGGGAGGGACACAAAGGGGCAAGCACCAAAGGCGGCTGCTTGGCCTCTGGCAGGCAAAGCAAACACCGCATCACTTGAGCTAATTCTCCCGCCATACGGCTGCAACAAGGCTTTCTTTCCTGCATGCTTTCAGGAAGATGGGACCCATCTTAGTCATGTCCCCAGAAATCACAGTGTCATCCCTATAGGTCAGTCTATGTAGTAGCCTGACCATTACAAACCCCCCTGCCGTGGCTGGCTTGCATCCCATGTCTGCCCACAAAAGTTGTTGCGGACATGCAGCAATGTGATCCAGGACCCAGCATTTCCATGGGCTCGGAAAACATCATGCACCGTTCATTGCCTCTTTCATTGTAAAGTCAGGGCGGGATCCAAACCCGATTGGCACCTCTGGGGAAAACAACGGCTGGCTTCTCCCGTCACGGAGTCACATCAGGTGTATAGTTAGTATTCTCTTGATTTGCCAAGAGTCTTTTCCCATAGCCTGAGGCCCAGAGATCTCCCTGGTGGATCACCATTGATTTCAGTACCATTACCCCGCATGGGATAAATATGGCCCTTCTGATTAGGAGCATCTTCAGGCTCTTCTCTTTCAAGGCTCCAGGAGTCTGTAAAAATGACCTAAACAGTGCTAATAAAGCAGAACACACAAGACACTCCAGGCCATGGAACACAAGTGATATGTGAGAGGGTTTGGGGGGCACGGGCAGTGTTGCCCCAAATTTTTTCCAGATATGCGCAGAATAAATATTATCATGTGCACCGAGTCATGTGCAGATGTGCACCACCAATAGAAATGCCAGCTGAGGACGCTCTGCTAATCAGCTCGGTAGCACTGGACTCTCTCCTTGGAATCTGAAGTGTGTAGCTTGCAGGGAACACTGCTCATGGGGGTTCACATGACCCCAGATGGGTCACATGACCTCATATTTTATTTACTGAAGCCCCAGATTGGGGCGGGGAATCTTTTTTGGGTTGGGGGGGCCACTCACTCACAAAGAAATAAGTCGGGGGACAAACACCAGAACCTAGAGAGTCTGAGCTCTGGGGTGAGGCCAAAAATGAGGGGTTCAGTGTGTAGGAGGGGTCTGAGCCAGATGGGGATGCAGGAGCAAAGTGGGGGTGTGGGGTCTGGGTGGCAAGAAGGGTACAGGCGAGAAATGGAGGTGGGGGGGCTGGGTGGAAAGAGTGCAGGAGCAGGCTAGGGGTTGAGAGGTCTGGGTGATGCTGGTGGGGGGTACCCAATTTGGAGGGTGGATCTGGTTCCTGCACCTTAGATTCCCCACCCCTGCCCTAGATTTTAATTGCTGAATACAGGTGCCCTCATTCCTACCCCCCTCCCTGACTTTCCTTCCCCCCTCCCAGGGAACACCCTGCAATTAAAGGAGACTCGCCCCATTTCTGTGAAAAGGCAATTGGCACACGTCTCTTTGCTGAAGCAGAAATGGTGGGTGGGAATCTGGCATCTCTCCTCTCAGAGGTGTTTTCCTCCCTCTCTCTGGCGTCTATATAAGTCAACTGGTTTCCCGTCTGTGGGCACGGCTCTCCTTCCCCTGCTGCCCAGAAGAAGCAGGTAGGAACCTCTCCTAGCTCCTTGGCGAAAGACCCGTCACCGGAGAACAGGCCAGATTGAAAACACAGTCCAGTCAGCAAGCAGGGACCGGCCCAGAAGGCGAGACTCCCAAGGAGCTTCTGGAACTCGGCTCGGAACAGAACCTCATTCCCAGCCCCTGGAAATCGCAGCAAGGCCGCCTCTCACCGGATCCCAGCACTGGTAAGTCCCCGTGAAGTCACCAGGGGGTGATGGGAATTGGAGTGTGAGGGGGGGTCCCCTACTGCTGCATGAACATACTGGGGAAGCCCTGGCAGGGGTGAGACCCATTGGGTGCGTCTACACTGCACCCGAAGCAGTGTGGACATAGCAGGGGACTCCTTTGGCCCTGTGCAGCAAGACAAGCCTAGGATAGGATTGGGGCCGGGTCATTGTAAGCGGTTTCGTTTCGACTCACTTGGGGCCAAGAGAGGAGGGCCAGGGCCCTGTCTCTGGCTTCCTCCTTCCCCAAATTGAATTTTACTGAATATTCCTCTTTTCCGTGCTGACACGTCTCTTCTGCGCTGAGGCTTGCCAGATGCTTTCAACAAAGATCCCGAACATGGCAAGCTTGGTCGGAAAAAAAAGGGGGGGGGGGAACCAAAGCTGATGAGCAAAAAAAAAAAGGTTGCTGCGCCTTTAAATGGCTGCTTGCTCCTTACTTCCTCACCCCAGCCAGATGCAGCAGGGGAAAATTGTCTCTGCCAGGCTTCCCTCTGAGGGAAACAGGAAATACCGGTATTTTCTGGGTTTTTTACCGGATGGGAGACCCGAATACTAGACAGTCCGGGAGAAAACCGGACACCTGAGAACCTTCTCTGCGCTGCATCTCTGTCAGCTCATGCACCTACCTGCTGTCTGAAAGTTGCATCTGACTGCGGAAGCGGGATGTGTGTAGGCGGGGGGACAGATGGGATGCGGAGTCCTCTGACTCCGCACCGCACCGCACCGCACACACACACACACACGCACTTTGGTGACAGGGGGATAGTGGTAAAACTCAGGAAGCAGCCCTTCATAACGATTGCTCTTTTAATATTTGCGTCATGACCTGCCCAGGCTGGGTCCCCGGCCCTCCTGTTGGCCACTCACAAATACTTACCTCAAAGTTTGTAGTGGAATGAAGTGTAGCCTGTGGCTGGGCCGCTAGCGTGCCCACTCCCACCCCCAAGCGATGAGCGGGGACTGAAAGAACTGGGCTTATTTAGTTTAGAAAAGAGAAGACTGAGGCGAGGTCTAGACTATGGGGCTTTATCGGAAAAAGCTGCGCAAATTGTGCTCTGCAATTTGTGTCGTTTTTTCCAATCACTTTTCTGAAAGGCTTTTCCACAATTTGGGCCCTGCAGTAAGGTGGTGGGGCTCCTGCATGGCCTTGGGGCTAGCGCACTTGTCTGGGGAGGTCAGGGTCAGAGGTTTGAGTCTTGCTTCTGACAGGGTGGGTCAGGGGTGCAGCTAGAGCAGTGGTCTCCAACCTTTTTACACCCAAGATCACTTTTTAAGTCTCAGAACAGGCGAAGATCTACTGCCCCGCCCCTTCCTTGAAGCCCCGCCTACATTACATGAGGAAATCTAATGTAAATGCACTGCGCAGATGCGCAGTTCAGAGAGGGCTCAAGAGCTACTCTTAGAGCCCCTGAGATCTACCGGTAGCTCACGATCTACTGGTTGGTGACCACAAACCTAGAGGGCTTCTCTGTGGTAGGGTGGGTTCCTTAGAGGATAGGGTGCTTGCCGGGGGGGCCAGGGTTGTGGGTTCAAGTCCCACCTCTTGCAGGCCAGGCTTGGATGAGTCTAAATGGTAGAAAAGTCTCCTTTTTCAGCAGAGTCTTTATACCTTGTGAAGGTATACAGGGCTCTCCGAAAGAATGCATTTGCTCTTCTGCGAACAAAAAACGGAAGAGCATCCGCGTTCCTTGGATGCAGCAGGGATTTTGCGGGATACCTCCAGTATCCCGCAAAAACCACGTAGTTTAGACGTAGCCTGAGAGGGGACAGGAGAGCAGTTTTCAAGTATCTAAAAGGGTGTTACACGGAGGAGGGAGACAAATTGTTCTCCTTGGCCTCTGAGGACAGTACAGGAAGCAATGGGCTTAAACAGCAACAAAGGAGATTTAAATTGTCCATTGGGAAAAACTTCTTACCTGTCTGGGTGGTGAAACACTGGAATAAATTGTCGAGGGAGGGTTGAGTACCAGAGGGGCAGTCCTGTGTCACCTTATAGACTAACAGATATATTGGTGCATAAGCTTTCATGGGCAAAGATGCACTTCGTCAGGTGGGGGGTCGTGGAATCTTCATCTCTGGAGATATTTAAGAGCAGGTTAGACAGAGACCTGTCAGGGATGGTCTAGTACAGGGTATTGCCTCCACCAAGAGACCAGGGCTGCAGGCCCCTACTCCTACACACCCAGCTGCAGGTCTCGCCTCCCTGCTCCAGGGACAGAGAAACACCCCTCCTCTGCCCCCTCCATGCACCAGGAAGGTGACCGCTCCTGGAGCTCTGATGCCTTTTGAGTGCACAAGCAGAGGACGGTGAGTAAACGAGTGGGGTTGTGGGGTCTTTTTTTCCCCCTAGCTGTTCGGAAAGAGAGCGTCAGGCTGCAATGGCTGCTCCTGCTCCAGAATCAACCAACTGGGAGAGCCCCAACAAACATGCTCTACATCCATTCGAAGGTACAATAATTCCTAAGGCTCCACTTCCGGCTCGCCAAGGCGCTGAGGGATTCTCCCTGTCTGACTAGAGGCGCTGTTGAGATATCTAATGCCGAGAAGCTCTGCCAGGGTTTGTGAGTGTCTTGTAACACTAGGGCGGAGGAGAACATCCAGGCACTGTGGGTGGTGATGCAGGTCCCCAGGCCCTCTAGCAAGCCAGCCTCTCATCCAACCTGCTTGACAACGTAGCCAGGATCCCCACGCTCCAAAGCCTGAGTCAGCAACTGAGCTTGGTAGGGCTGGCCCCGGGGTTGGCTCCACCTTCTATCTCAGCCCCTGCTCTGCACCCGGCCTGCTGGGAGTTCAATGGGGGCAACGACCCCCTCCCCCACAGTTCTTATCTGGTGGTACAAAGGCCTGGGCCAGGGAAGTCCGTGGAATTGTTCCCATAGGGAAAATGGGGAAACTGAGGCTGGGAGCAGCTGGCTCAACGTCACACAGGCCTGGGATCAGCCTCCAGGGCTCCGGAGTCCCAGAGCGCGGCACTACCCACCAGTCTGTCCTGCTGAAGGGACGGAAGCTTCTCGCCCAAGCCTCCGAGGGGGTGGTGTGGGAACAGGTGGCAAGGCAGCTGGAAAGGTGGGACAGAGAGGGAAGAGCAGGCTACCCTCCCCCCATCCTGCCCGACACACACTTTGAGCCCTCTTCCTTCCTTCCACCACTCACCCAGTCACAGAGCGGCTGTTTGTCACACACACACACACACACACACACACACACACACACACACACACGAGCGGTGGGAAGAAGGAAGGGACCACGGTGGAGAGGAGGGGCCTTGGGCCCGGTCGCTCCACTTACCCCACAATCGGTGAGTGCAGCGGCGTGGAATCTCCTACTGTTGCCAGGCCCCCGACTAATGCCCCCCACTCCGCACAGGCCCTGGGGTAGCTGGGCAAACTGTCCATAGGACAGAATGGTTCTGCCCCCCAGCAGCTGGCTGATAGCACATCCCTCCCATGGTGTCTGGGGTGGGGGGGAAGGACCTCCTTATGCTCCTTCCCCACGCATCACCCCTTTTCTCTCTGCTCCCCAGAGAATGTGACCCTGGATCCTAAAACGGCTCATCCCAACCTTGGCCTGTGTAAGAAACGGAAGTATGTGACATCGGTACACCCACCGCAGGATCTGCCCGACAACCCTAAGAGATTTGACACCGTTCCCTGCGTGCTGGGCTCTGAGGGGTTCACCTCAAGGAAACATTATTGGGAGGTGGTGGTGGGGAATCAGCGGGAATGGGCTGTGGGGGTAGCCAGAGACTCTGTGAGAAGAAAGGGATCTGTCCAGCTTACGCCGGAGGAAGGGATCTGGGCTCTGGGGCGTTGGTGGGTTGGATACGGTTCTGTCTTGGATCCACGGGTGGGGAGTGGATCATCTGCCTCCGAGCATAGAGAGGACGAGGCGCATGAGACAGAGCACAGGGGAGAGCATACGGAGGCGGCGCATTTGCTATCCGGGTACGAGGGAGCTGAGACGATTGGGGTTCTTCTGGAATATGGAAAAGGAAAAGTGACCTTTTACGAACAGGACAAGGTCACAATCATGCGAGTCGATTTCGGCGGCGAAGAAGTCTTTCCTTTCTTCTACGTGGGCCCAGGAGTCCACCTCAAAGTGATTCCCTGAGACACGGAGGAAATATCCCGCAGCAACCCTCTGACATGGATTTCTTGGGTTCCCCCAGCGGCTATCCTAGCCTCAAAGTCTCTATGCCCCTGGCGGACGCCTTCACATTCCCGACAGGACTCTCCTACCTGCGTAGTTGCCAATACCTCTGATTCCACAGGGCTTCCGTGGTCCTGCGGAGATTTTCCATCCCGTAGGGATGGAATAATGTAGTTGATTCACCAATTAACTGATAAGCAAAAGCTTATCAATTAATGCTATACATGCATTCCCCCCTCCTTGCCCTTGCCAGTGAATATTTGAGCAGACTGGCCAGCAGCCTGGCTCAGCCCTGGCTTGTACCAGGTCCAGGATCTATCCCCACTGTGGCTCTGCATTTAAAGTGTATTAGGAGCCAGACAGGCAGGCAGCCCAGCTCAGTTCTGGGAGCTCAGCTCTCACACTCCAGAGAGGGGCTGCTGCCTCCCCAGGCTGCTGCCTCTTTATCAGAGGCAGCAGCATGTGGCAACAAGCAGCTGGTCTGTGAGGGGAGCTGGTACCTGGCGCTGCTGTCTCTGATACAGAGGCAGCAGCGTGGAGTGGTAGGGGGTTCGTTAGGTGTGGGGCTGGAGCGCACTGGCTGCTGGCCCCATTCCTGGAGACTATAGAATAGTTGAGTAGCAGATAAGAATTCATGAGGTTACTCAACTATTCAATTAACCGATATTTAACATCCCGACGTTCTAGCTTAAAAGTTGGATAAGCATCTAGCTGAGCCTGGTTGGTTTGATTCTGATGACTGACATTTTCAGCCGAAGTTTTTGACTTTGGGTTAAAAAAGACCCACCCCACTCCATAAAAGAAGGGGAAAAAAGAAGCAAAAAAATAAAAAAGGCTGAAACCTGCTGAGAATGATTCCCTGGACATACACACACACACACACCACGTCAGTATTCTGGGGAGAAAATCTTTCACTGGTTTTCTAAAAAAATAGAGATTTTCTGCAAAAAAAATATTGTTCTGTTGAAATCCACATTTTTTTACTGGGAAAAAAACCCGAATAACAGGAAACTTGTTACCAGGCTTACCTACATCTTATATAATGGTGCCAGATAAGAAAGAATTAAACATCACAGTCAGGATAACAAGAATCCTAGAACACTGGAACTGGAAGGGACCTCGCAAGGTCTTTGAGTCCGGTCCCCTACCCTCACGGCAGGATCAAGCATGGTCTACATCATCTCTGATAGATGTCTCTCTAACCCTCATTTAAATATCTCCAGTGTTGGAGGCTTTATGCCGAAACATAAACTGATAACGGGATTCTTTTAAGCCAGGGGGAGGGGAACCTTTTTTGGGTTGGGGGCCACTGACTCACAGAAAAATCAGTCGGGGGCTGCACACAAGTGAGAAACAAACAAACGAAGACACCAGAGTCTGGGGAGGGGCAGTAGATTTTGGGTAGTCCAGCCCCACAGTGGATATGTAGACTCTGTTGCTTCCTTTTATTTAGCCTATCAAAGCTTCCTGCATGAACCAGGGAAAGAAATTTGGCTGTTTACTATTTGCCCTGTTTTGCTGCAGGAGATCAGAGCTCCTGGGACTAGGAGGTGGGTCTCCACTTCTGTGTTTAACCAAATGAAATTCAAAATCAACAGAAGGTTGAAAGATACATTCTAACTCGCCCTCTACTGTCCATTGGTTGCAGGGAAAGTACAGAGGGAATAGAGAAATGATGTTAAAATTCTCTCATGTACTGAATTTCCTTCTGCATCTACCCTCACCCAGGCAATTTAGCAATCCAGGCAAAATCTGCTGTGGGGCTCACATTACCAATGGTGGCAACGTCACATACATGGTAAATGACTATGGGGAAAAATCGTAGATAGGAAAAGCTCTAAAAATGTGGCCAATATCTGTTACTCCTTAGGTTGTTCCATTAGGAGAACTGGGTCTGAAGCTTTGTCCAATTGATTCTGTCTCTAATTGCGATTTCTTTTTTGGGGGGGGTAGGGGGAGTGGGCACTAAATTTCACTCTTGGCAATAAACTTTGTTTCCAATTCATCGCATTATTGTTTCTGAATCTTTTCCAAGAACAACTCCGAAGCCTAGGGATGCATTGTTTTCCATCTGGGGTTCATAACTTAAAATGTGGCAATTATTTCAGATTCATTCACTCGTCCAAATATAAAGGCCCCTGTTCTCACTTGCTCAGATATGAACATTGTATGGCTTTAAACTGCAGCAGAGTACCATTAGACAAGAGTGGCTAGAGAAGGACTAGTAAAAATTACTTATACAGTAGAACATCAGAATTACAGACGCCATGGAAAACAATTCTCATTCATGTTCACCTGATGCCCACGTGATACTATTTTGTCTCTGAGTCATAAAAGCCCATGTCAAAGACATTTTGAGGGAAATAAGGAATAACCACTGACTATGAAGGAATAATGCATTTTCCAATATGAAATCACAACTCTGCTAACCTTTGGGAAAATTGCAGGATTCGTGAACATCTCCCAGAGACCCAACACATCAACTCTTTGTAGCTTTCAAGGCCTGAAGGGGCCATTACTCATTTGATCTGCAGCTAACAAAATTCTGTCCACTTATCTGTGCACCCAGCCCATGACTTCTGGTGGAGCTAGAAGGAAAGGTCTCCAGACAATATCCCGACACAAGAACAATAAAGCTGAAGCATGCTCATCATGGGGACTCCGATTTAGATTTTGTTCCACAAACCAGTTCTCTTGCTATTCATCTTTCTCTAGATATAATACTGGTACAAAAATGACCCTGTATTCTTGTAGCTAAGCATCAAAAGACAGCATTGTCTGGGGAGATGGAGATAGAACAACATAACATGACCTTAAGAATGGCCACACCGAGTAAGACTAAGGGCCCATCTAACCCAGTATCCTGTCTTCCGACAGCGGCCAATGCCAGATGCCCCAGAGGGAATGAACAGAACAGGGAAACATCACATGATCCCTCCGGTCTGACCCATTCCCAGCTGCTGGCAAACAGAGGCTAGGGACTTGATCTCTGCCCATCCTCGTTCATAGCCGTTGATGGACCTATCCTCCAGGAATTTATCTAGCCCTTTTTTGAACCCTTATATTGTCTTGGCCTTTTGCAACATCCTCTGGCAAGGAATTCCACAAGTTGACTGCACATTGGATGAAGAAATATTCTATTTTATTTGTTTTAAACCTGCACCAACAGGTTGACACCAGGGCTGTGTCTACACTTGCACCCTTTTCCGGAAATGCTTAAAACGGAACAGTTTTCCATTATAAATATTTCCGGAAAAAGCGCGTCTACATTGGCAGGATGCTCTTCCGGAAAAGCACTTTTTCCGGAAAATCGTCCGTGGCCAATGTAGACGCGCTTTTCCGGAAAAAAGCCCCGATCGTCATTTTCGCGATCGGGGCTTTTTTGCGGAAAAGACTACTGTGCTGTCTACACTGGACCTTTTCTGGAATAGTTTTTCTGGAAAAGGACTTTTGCCTGAACGGGAGCAGCATAGTTTTTCCGGAAAAACACTGAAAATTTTACAGTAGCTCGTCATTGCTTTTCCGGAAAAGCAAGCGGCCAGTGTAGACAGCTGGCAAGTTATTCCGGAAAAGCGACTGCTTTTCCGGAATAAGTGGCCCAGTTTAGACACAGCCCAACAGATAACACCAACAGCCTTCTTCTAGAAGTGAATTAAGTCATCACAAGGCCATAGGAACATCTCACTTGGGATACAATACAGATACACTGCGTCTGGGAGGACGAGTGCACATACATGCAATTGCGCTGATGCAGCTGGCATGCTAAATGTAGCAGGGTATCTCAGTGATGCTCTCATTGTTTAGTGCTGTCGAAGCAAAAGACTTCTCTGTTTTAGGCAGCTAACAACCAGCTTTATTGATCAATAAGGCAGAAAGTGAGCCAAACATGACCCCAGCAGAGCTGGGCCCAGTAAGGCTGATAATACAAATCAATCCTAGAATCTTTATATCCTTAACCAAATAAGTCTGACGTCAGGGCATCCAATTACAGAAATCATCAATTAAACTAAAAAAAGAAGACTGTTATCAGCAAGAAGAAACAGGTAGTAGGGAGCGAGAGCTCCAGCTCAAAACAGCTCAATTAACACATTCCAATAGCTCATCCTTCTGGCCTTTCTCACATCGGTGAAGGAGAGTGCATTCTCTAGTGTACATGCAGAAGCAAGAAACTGAAATGTCTTCTGTTATATGAAATGGCTTCTAGCTAAATGTGAAATGGCTTCCACAGCTCCCCCCTTTTAGCCTTAAGGCTAACTTTGAAGCCATTTTATACATTTATTTCCATCAAAGTATTTACGTACATCTCTTGTTCCTTTCTTTGCTCATGATGTTTTAACATCATGAGTTCCACATTCCTTTTGGTAAGGGCCTGTCCCGTGTTTTTCAGAATATAAGAAAAACAGCATTTGATTAACAAGAAACAGAAATAAACACAAAAGAATATAGCCAATACTAAAACTATTCCTTGCAAAATTCAAGTTCCCAGGTGTCCAACCCAACCTCCTAACCAACCCCAGAGAGTCCAACTTTCCTCCTGTCTTAGGCTCACCACAGTTTTTTCAATTTCTGAGGCATCTTCCTCTACTTCCTTGCTGGTGTCCGTAATATATACACAGCATTCTATTCCCACTAAGGCACAAACCCCGCCCTTACTTGCTAGGATGTAGTCTAGGTCCATCCGGTTTTGGAGAACCATATGCCTTACTTCTCCTAGGGTATGTCTACACTACCACCCTAGTTCGAACTAGTGGAACAAGCTGTAATGGTAGTTCGAATTAGAAAGCCTAATTCGAACTACCTACTCTGTGCCGCGTGTAGCCGCAGGCACGGAGTCCGAACTACCGGGGCTTTAAAAATGGCGGTGCCCAGCAAGATGCAAATGAAGCCCAGGATATTTAAATCCCGGGCTTCGTTCGCAACTTCGGTTGCCTACATTAACCACCCTAGTTCGAACTAGGGTGGTAGTGTAGACATACCCATAGCTCCTTATTAATGGCTTGGAGAGCTTTGGTTGTGGCATTAGCTACTTTCTCGAAAGCTACTTCCAGCCTCTGAATTTCTTTTCCCAGTCTCCCCAGAGGCTAATCCTCCCCCCCTCCAGTTTTGTTAAATAAAGAGAGTTTCTATGTTTGAACACACGTGTCCTTTATTTTGTACATCAGGAAGGGGGGCTAGGGAGGGGTAAGTGGAAGGAGGTGAGGGAGGAATGGGGTACGAGCCCCCTATGGGGAGGATTGGGGTGGTTCTGCGGGCTCCTTGGGGTGGAAGCTTTCCTGCAGCCCCCTGATTGACCCCCCCCAGATGGCAGCCTGCGGCAAGTGCAGCCGGGCTGATGGCCAAGTGCTGTGATGTGCCAAGTGCGGGCACTCAGGGCACTCCAAGCCAGGACTGCTTTGCTGTCCCTCATCGAGGTAGACAAGCAAGCGGGGAACCCTGAGAACTGTCTGTCTGTCCGGGGTGGGGGTCGGGTCCCTTTAAGCACAGCCCTCGGCTAGCCTGAGACAGCAGCTCCACGCTCTAAGTCCTAACCTGATACCCTGCTGGCACGGTTTCCGGCCATCCTTAACCTTGGTTCAGGGTCCACTCAATGTGGACATGCTAGTTCGAATTAGCAAAACGCTAATTCGAACTAGTTTTTAGGTCTAGATGCACTAGTTCGAATTAGCTTAGTTCAAATTAACTAATTAAGTTAGTTTGAATTAGTGCTGCAGTGTAGACATATCCTTAGAGTGGTGAGCGTGCTTTAGCTTTATTGTTCTTGTGTTGGGATATTTTCTGGAGACCTTTCCTTCTAGCTCCATCAGAAATCATGGGCTGGGAGCATGGATAAATGGGCAGAATTTCATTAGCAGCGGGTCAAATTAGTAACAGCCCCTTCAGGCCTTGACAGCTACAAAGAGTTGATATGTTGGGCCTCTTGGATATGTTCACGATTCCTGCAATTTTCCCAAATGTTAGAGGAGTTGTGATTTCATATTGGAAAATGCATTATTCCTTCATAGTCAGTGGTAATTCCTTATTTCCTTGAAATACCTTTGACCTGGGCTTTTGTGATGCAGAGACAAACTAGTATCACGTGGGCATCAGGAGAACATGAATAAGAATTGTTTACCCTAAGTTTCCGATGTTCTACTGTATGAACAATTTTTACTAGTCCTCCTCTAGCCACTCTTGACTAACGGTACTCTGTGTTCTTTTCCTGTTGTGCTACTGTTTAAAGCCATACCACGTTCATATCTGAGCAAGTGAGAACAGGGGCCTTAATATTTGGACCAGTGAATGAATCTTAAATAATTGCCACATTTTAAGTTATGAACCCTAGCTGGAAAACAATGCAGCCCTAGGTTTCGGAGTGGTTCTTGGAAATGATTCAGAAACAATAATGTGATGAATTGGAAACAAAGTTTATTGCCGAGAGTGAAATTTACTCCCTGCTCCCCACAAAAAAAGCAAGAAACCGCAGTTAGCAACAGAATCAATTGGACAAAGCTTCAGAGCCAGTTCTCTTAATAGGACAACCCTGGGAAGTAACAGATGTTGGTCACATTTTTTTTTCTTTGTGCATCTACGATTTTTTCCCACTGTGATTTCCCGTGTATTTGACACTGCCACCATTGCTAACGTGAGCCCCACAGAAGATTTTGCCTGGATTGCTAAATTGCTTGGGTAAGGAAATTCAGTACATGAGAGAATTTTAGCATCACTGCTCTGTTCCCCCTGTACATTCCCTGCAACTATTGGACAGTAGTAGAGAGAGTGTGATGCTCTCTACTGTTGATTTTGAATTTCATTTGCTTAAACACACAAGTGGAAACCCGCCTCCTGGTTCCAGTAATTCTGATCTCATGCAGTGAAACAGAGCGAATAATAAACAGCCAAATTTCTTTCCCTGGTTATTGCAGGAAGCTTTGATAGGCTAAATAAAAGGGGGGAACAGAGTCCACATATCCACTATGCAGCAGGACCACACAAAATCTCATCCCCCGCCCCCAGACTCTGGCATGGGAGGAGAATGTGAGGAGTGTCTCTGTATGTTTCTTTCTCACTTGTGTGCAGCCCCTGACTGATTTTTCTCTAGGACAATGGCTCCTGATCCTCCCCAAAAAAGGTTCCTTTACCCCTGGCTTAAAAGAATCCCATTCTCAGTTTATGTTTCTCCATAAAGCCTCCAACACCAGAAATATTTAAGAGCAGCGTAGACAGACATTTCTTGGGGATGATCTAGACAGTGCTTGGTCCTGCCGTGAGGGCAGGGGACTAGACTCAATGAACTCGCGAGGTCCCTTCTGGTTCCAGTGTTCTATGATTCTTGTCATTCTGACTGTGGGGTTTTAATTCCTTTCTTGTATAGCACAATTATAGAAAATGTAGGTAAGACCGGTTACAGATTTCCTATTATTCATTGTTTTTCCCAGTAAAAAAATGTGGATTGCAACAGAATTTTTTTTTTTTTTTTTTGCAGAAAATGTCTGTTTTTTTTAGAAAACCAGTGAAGGTTTTTTTCCTCCCAGAATATTGAAGTGGGGGCAGGTGTGCAGGGAATCATTCCCAGCAGTTTTCAGCATTTTTTGGCTCCTTTCCCCCTCTCCTTTTATGGGGGATGGGTGGGTCTTTTTTGACCCAAAGTCAAAAACTTCAGTTGAAAATGTCAAACCATCAGAATCAAGCCAGCCAGGCTCAGCTAGATGCTTATTCAACTGTTAAGCTAGGGAAGATAGGGATGTTAAATATCGGTTTATTGAATAGTCGATTAACCTCATGAATAGTTATCGGTTACTCAACTATTCTATAGTCTCCAGGGGTGGGGCCAGCAGCCAGTGCACTCCAGCCTCCTTCCCAAGGAACTTGCTCCCACTGAAGCAGGGTCAGGTACCAGCTCCCCCCACAGACCGGCTGACTCTGATAAAGAGTCTGGGGAGGAAGCAGCCTGTCTCTGGTGTGTGGAAGCTGAGCTCCAAGAACTGAGCTGAGTTGTCTGCCCGCCTGACTCCTAATACACTTTAAAAGCAGAGCCACAGAGGGGGTAGATCCTGGACCCGGTGCAAGCCAGAACTGAGCCAGGCTGCTGGCCAGCCTGCTAAAACATTGACTGGCAAGGGTGGGGAGGGAGGAATGCACGTAGTCTGTAGCATGAACCGATAAGCTTTTGCTCCTCAGTTAATTGGAGAATCGACATGCTATTCCATCCCTTACGGGAGACATAGAAAGAAAAAGTTCCGCAGGAACACGGAAGCCCTGCGGAATCAGAGGTATTAGCAACTACGCAGCTAAGAGAGTCCTGTCGGGAATGCGAAGGGCGTCCGCCAGGGGCATAGAGACTTTGAGGATAGGATAGCCACTGGCAGAACCCAAGAAATCCATGTCAGAGGGGATATTTCCTCTGTGTCTCAAGAAATCACTTTGAAGTTGGCACCTGGGCCCCCGTAGAAAAAAGGAAAGACTTTCTCGCCGCCGAAATTGGCTCGCATGATTGTGAGCTTGTCCTGTTGGAAAAAGGTCACTTTTCCCTTTCCGTATTCCAGAAAGACCCCAATCGTCTTGTGCCCTGGTATCCCAAGCTTTTCCACACCCGCCCTCGGATCTCCACCGTTCCCTGCCTCATGGGGGTCATCTGCTGTAGGCGCGGGGACAGATGGTTCACCCGCCACATGTCGTTCCCAGTCAGAACCGCATCTAACCCACCAACACCCTTGAGCCCAGATCCCTTCCTCTGGGGTAAACTGGAAACATCCCTTTCTTACCACAGACTCTTTGGCCACCCCCACAGCCCACTCCGGGTGATTCCCCACCGCCACCTCCCAGTAGTGGTTCCCCCTGGTGAACCCCTCAGAGCCCAGCACGCAGGGAATGGAGTCAAATCTCTCATGGTTGTCGGGCAGATCCTGCGGTTCCTGGTACCATCTCACGCACTTGTGTTTCCAGCACAGGTAGAGGTTGGGATGACTCGTTTGAGGATCCAGAGTCACATTCTCTGGGGAGCAGAGAGAGAGAAGGGGTGAGGCGCGGGGAAGGAGCACAAGGAGGTCCCAGACAGCTTGTGCTATCAGCCAGCTGCTGGTGGGCAGAGCCATTCTGTCCTATGGCCAGCTCGCCCAGCCGCCCCAAGGCCTGCGCCTGGGGCAATTTGTAGGGGGACTGGCACTGGTAGCAGATGCCAGACACAAACATGCCCCACACTCACACACCCAGCCCTAGGACTCTCCCCTCCCCAGTGGTCCCTTCCTGCTTCCCGCTGCTGGTGAGTTTGCAGGGAGAAAGGGGGGAATCCCACTTCTTCCCCCAGTCCCTTTCCCGGGGATGCAGCTGAGAGGGGTAGCAGGATGCCTTGTGTAGGCGACAGGGTGACTCCTCGCCACCCCCGAACTCAATCCCAGCCATCTACCCTCCCCCCAGCTTGTGAGTGGAAAGTGGGCGAGGTTGTTTCCCGCCCCCTTGCCTCTGCAGGAGTTGCCACAAATAAACACATCAGTGTGTGGAGAGGGGAGGCGAACAGCTGCTCTGAGACTGGGTGAGTGGTGGAAGGAAGGAAGAGGCCTCACAGTGTGTGGGGGGAGGGGAAGGGAGCGTATCCTGCTCTTCCCTCCCTCTCCCACTTTTCCTGCTGCCCAGGCACCTGTTCCCACACCACCCCCTCGGAGGCTTGGGCGAGAAGCTTCCGTCCCTTCAGCAGGACAGACCGGTGGGTAGTGCCGCGCTCTGGGACTCCGGAGCCCTGGGAGCTGTTCCCAGGCTTGTGTGATATTGGGCCAGCTGCTCCCAGCCTCAGTTTCCCCATTTGCTCCCTGGGAACAATTCCACGGACTTCCCTGATGGAGGCCTTTGTAGCGCCAGGTAAGAAAGGGGGTAGGAGGGTGAGGGAAGGTCATTGCCCCCATAGAACTCCCAGCAGGCTGGGTGTGGAGCAGTGGGTGAGATAGAAGGTGGCACCAACCCCAGGACCAGCCCTACCAAGCTCTGTTGCTGAGTCAGGCTTTGGAGCGTGGGGATCCTGGCTACATTGTCAAGCCAGTTGGCTGAGAGCCTGGCTTGCTAGAGGGCCTGGGGACCTGCATCACCACCCACAGTGCCTGGATGTTCTCCTCCGCCCTAGTGTTACCAGACACTCGCAAACCCTGGTGATGCTTCTTGGCATTAGGTATTTCAACAGCGCCTCTAGTCAGACAGGGAGAATCCCTCGCCGGCTTGGCGAGCCGGAAGTGGAGCCGTAGGAATTATTTTACCTTCGAATTGATGTAGATCATGTTTGTGGGGGCATTCCCAGATGACTGACTCCGGGTGATGAACATGAGCAGCCATTGCAGCCTGATGCTCTTCTTCCGAACAGCTAGGGGGAAAACCCCGACAACCCCACAGATTTACTCACCGTCCTCTGCTTGCGCACTCTAAAGGCATCAGAGCTCCAGGAGGGGTCACCTTCCTGGTGCATGGAGGGGGCAGAGGAGGGGTATTTCTCTGCCCCTGGAGCAGGGAGGCGAGACCTACAGCTGGGTGTGTAGGAGCAGATGCCTACAGCTCTGGACTCTTGGTGGAGGGAATACCCTGTACTAGACCATCCCTGGCAGGTGTCTATCTAACCTGCTGTTAAATATCTCCAGAGATGGAGATTCCACAACCTCCCTAGGCAACTTATTCCAGTGTTTAACCACCCTGACAGGTAGGAAGTTTTTCCTAATGTCCAACCTAAACCTCCCTTGCTGCAATTTAAGCCCCTTGCTTCTTGTCCTGTCCTCAGAAGCCAAGGAAAACCGTTTTTCTTCCTCCTCCTTATAACACCTTTTTAGATACTTGAAAACTGCTCTCCTGTCCCCTCTCAGGCTACGTCTTGACTATGGGTTTTTGCGGGATACCAGAGGTACCAAATAGTGGAAAAGCCTCTTCCGAAAAAGCGATCAGAAAAAGCGATGCAAATTGCGGAGCGCAGTTTGCATCGCTTTTTCTGATAAAGCCCCATAGTCTAGACCTAGCCGCAGTCTTCTCTTTTCCAAACTAAATATGCCCAATTCTTTCAGTCTCCCCTCATAGCTTGGGGGTGGGGTTGGGCATCCTAGTGGCTCACCTATAGGCTACACTTTGTTCCACCACAAACTTTGAGGTAAGTATCTTTGAATAGCCAACAGGAGGGCCAGGATCCCAGCCTCGGCAGGTCGTGAGGCAAATATTAAAAGAACAATAGTTATGAAGGGCGGCATCCTGAGTTTTACCACCTGCCCTGCATTATCCCCCTGTCATCAGAGCGGGAAGGGGGTGTCAGAGGACTCTGCATCCTGTTCCCCCTCCCCCTGCATCCCTCTTCCACAGTCAGATGTGACTTTCAGCCAGGAGGTAGGTGTATGAGCTGACAGGGATACAACGCAGACAGTGTTGCCAGGTGAATGGTTTTCACCTGGACTGTCTGGTATTCAGATCCCTGGTCCGGAAGCCTGGCAGGGACAATTTTCCCCTGCCCCGTCTGGCAGGGTTGGGGGAGTGAGGAGCATAGGTCCATTTAAAGGTGCAGAACCTTTTTTTTTTTTGATCTCCTGGGTTTGGGGTTTTTTTTTTGTTTGTTTGTTTTTTGGCCAACTAAGTTTGCCATGCTTGGGATTTTTGTTGAAAGCATCTGGCAAGCCTAAGTGCAGAACAGACTTCTCAGCATGGAAAAGAGGAGCATTCAGTAAAATCCAATTTTGGGAAGGGGGAAGCCAGAGACAGGGCCCTGATTCTGGGCCCCAAGTCAGTCATGACTAAACCACTTACAACAGCCTGGCCCCAATCCCGTCGTAGGTTTGTCTTGCTGCTCAGGGCCAAAGGAGTCCCCGGCCACGTCAACACTGCTTCGGATGCAGTGTAGACGCACCCAACGGGTTCCACCCATGCCAGGGCTTCCCCAGTGTGTTCATGCAGCAGCAAGGGAGCCTCCCTCACACCTCAATTCCCATCAGCCCCTGGTGACTTCCCAGGGACTTACCAGTGCTGGGATCCGGTGAAAGCCGGCCTCAATGTGATTTCCGGGAGCTGGGACCGCACTTCTCTTCCGAGCCGGGTTCCAGAAGTTCCTTGGGAGTCTTGTCTTCTGGGCTGGTCCCCTTCTTGCTGACTGGACTGTGCCCAAAGACGTGAAACCCGTTGTCTTATATAGATGCCAGAGAGAGGGAGGAAAACGCCTCTGACAGGAGAGATGCCAGATTCCCACCCACTATTGCTGCTTTAGCACAGAGAGGTGTGCCAATTGCCTTTTCACAAAAATGGGGTGAGTCTCCTTTAATTGCCGGGTGTTTCCTGGGAGGGGAGAAGGAGAGTCAGGGAGGGGGATAGGAATGAGGGCACCTGCATTCAGCAATTAAAAATCTAGGGCAGGGGTGGGGAATCTAAGGTCCGGGGGCTGGATAGGCCCTCCAAATTGGGTACCCCACACCAGCATCACACAGGGTATGTCTACACTACAAAGTTAATTCAAACTAGCAGCCGTTAGTTCAAATGAACTTTGATAGGCGCTACACACACGAACCGCTAGTTCGAACTAAGTAGTTCGAATTAAGGGCTGTGTAGCCACTTAATTTGAACTAGTGGGAGGCTAGCCCTCCCCAGCTTGCTCTGGTGGCCACTCCGGCCAACACCAGGAAAACTCTTCTGCCCCCCTCCCGGCCCCGGAGCCCTTAAAGGGCCATGGTCTGGCTACAGTGTTTGGGCCCGTTGCAAACCTGCCAGCACCCAGCCAGCAGACTCTGCACCTGCCACCGGATGAGCCAGCCACCCGCTGCCCTCCAGCCCTCCCCCTCTTCCCGGGACCAGGCTGCCTGCCCGGGGCCGCAAGAGGCGGGCGCCCGCTTGGTCAAGTGTGGAGATCGTGGACCTCATCAAGGTTTGGGGGGAAGCCTCCAACGTCCATGATCTCCGCACTAGGCACAGGAACGTGGCTGTCTACAGCCGCATGACTGCCAGCCTGGCCGCCAGATGCCACCAGCGGAGCCAGGAGCAGGTCTGCTGTAAAATCAAGGACCTGCGGCAGGCCTACTCCCGGGCCTGCCAGCCAGGGGCCGACCCGGAGGCCTGCCCCCACTTTGAGGCCCTGGACTGCATCCTGGGGGCTCACGCCGTCCATGTCCTCCGGGTGGTGATCGACCCCGGGGTAGAGGGACCCGCCCCAGACACGGAGGAGGAGGAGGACGCCGAGAGCCAGGAGCCTGCCGGGAGTCTGCCCAGGACCCAGGACCACTAAGGAACCCCACAGACCACATCACCTGTGTCGTCCGAGGCCGGGGAGGCCTCCACATGTGAGTACCATCATGCTCCCCTTATGTGTACGGGGGAGTGGGGGGAGAGGTAGCCCAGGAACCGTGCGCCTGGGCCTTGCCCACCATGGAGCAGCAGCTGGGTGTCATGCAGGGGCCTTGGCGTTGCAGAGGGGGGCTGGGTTTCACCCACCTTGTCCCCAGGGAGAATTGACCGCTGCTCTTGTTTCACCACAGCCGCAGCACCTGGGACTGCAGGGCGCACCACCCCACCTGCAACAGCCACCCGCACCTGGGCCAGCAGGCGTTCCAGGAATGAGGAGGAGTACCAGCGGTGGCACCTGTGGTTCCTGGAGCACCAGCTCTGCACCCAGGACCACTGGGTCCAGGAGGACCTTCGGCTGCACCAGCAGAGCTTGGAGGCTCTGGAGGAGCAGGGCCGTGCCCTCAGAGGCCACCTCCAGACCCTGGTGGACAGGTTCCTGCCTCCTCCTGCTCCGGCTCCTGCGGCTGCCCAAGCTCTCGCTCCTCCTCCCACCCCTGCTCCTCATCCCACTTCCTCTGCACCCCCGACCCTCCTGCCCCACCCTCCACACCCATTCCCCCCGATGCCCCCGCACCCACACTGCTGTGAGAAGGGAGAGCCAGCCAGACCCCCAACCCTGAGCTTTCCCTTCCCTTCCTCCCTTTCCTCCCCTTCCAGCTCCCTCCTCCCAGGTTTCCCCCTCCCCTCTCCCACCTTCATTCCTCCCTCCCCCCCACCCCAGTTATGTAAAATAAAGAGAGATTTTTGTTGGCAAAACAGGTGTCTTTATTTGACATTAGGAAGGGGGGTTAGGGAGGGGAAGGAGGGGAGGGTGGAAGAAGGCCCCAGTGGGGCATGCAGGGAGAGTTCAGTCCTCCTCCTCCAAATGAAAGCTCTCCCGCAGGGCTTCCCAGATCCGGACGGCCCCCCGCTGGGCCTCCCGGATGGTGGTGGTGTGGGGCTGAGTGTAGTGTCCAACCATGCGCTCAGCCTCAGTCATCCAGGCTGGCAGGAAAGCCTCCCTCTTTCTTTCGCACAAATTGTGCAGCACACAACATGCTGCCACCACGGGAGGGATATTGTGCTCTGCAAGGTCGAGACGGGTGAGGAGACATCTAAATCGGGCTTTCAGTCGCCTGAAGGCCCCCTCAATCATGATGCGGGCCCTGGTCAGCCTCGCATTGAAGGCCTGGCAGGAGGGGTTGAGGTGCCCCGTGTAGGGCTTCATGAGCCAGGGCTGTAGGGGGTAGGCTGCATCCCCCACCAGGCACACGGGCATGTCCATGTCCCGACCCTGATTTGGCGGTCGGGGAAAAAGGTCCCGGCCTGCAGCCTCTTGCACACGGAGGAGTTCCGGTACACCCGTGCGTTGTGTGCCTTGCCGGACCAGCCCACAGTAATGTCTGTGAACTGTCCCTGGTGGTCACACACGGCCTGCAGGAGCACGGAGAAGTACCCGTTGTGGTTCACGTACTGGGAGGCCTGGTGTTCTGGGGCATGGATGGGGATGTGTGTCCCGTCGATGGCTCCCCCGCCGTTGGGGAAGCCGAGGATGCCGAACCCCCAGATGATGGCGTCCGGGTCGGCAAGGCAGACCACCCTGCGGAGCAGCACCCGGTTGATGGCATTGACCACCTGCAGAGAGACACAGCAAACGGCGAATCACTGGGGCGCCCGGGTGGCTGGGAGTGTTCGTGCCCTGGAAGTGCCCCACGCCCCATTCCCAGAAGCACCCCCCGGGCGGCGTGTAGTACGGCCGGGACAGACCGACCCCTCCAGTGCGGGGCACTTTCGCCTCCTCCCCCACGCTCCCCCCATTTTCCCTGGGGCGGCCCATCCCCTCCTTGCAACCCCCTTCCCTCCTGGCCCAGTGGCTGGCAAGTGCCATACCTGCATGAGCACTGCTCTGACGGTGGATCTCCCCATGCCAAACTGGTTCCCGACAGATCGGTAGCTGTCCGGCGTGGAGAGCTTCCAGAGGGCGATGGCCACACGCTTCTGGAGGGGGATGGCGGGCCTCATGCGAGTGTCCCTTCTGCGCAGAGCAGGGGCGAGCCACTCGCAGAGCTCCAGGAAGGTGTCCCTCTTCATCCTGAAGTTCTGGGTCCACTGCCTGTCTCCCCAGCTCTCCAGGACAATGCAGTTCCACCAGTCGGTGCTGGGGTCCAGATGCCAGATGCGGCGGGGCACGCCGGCATCCGGGCATCACTGCGGCTCCTCCACGGCCCCCAGGGAGGCCAGGCGGAGAGGCAGGGGGCTGACGTGCACCAGGTGGTGCCAGGCAGCCTCCAGCCATTGCTGGCAGGCTTGCAGCAGCAAGTCCACAAACTGCACCAGAAACTGCAGGGCGAGCTCTGGCTCCATGTTGTCACCTGTGGCGGCATCCCCAAAGGGAAGCACTGACACAGATGGACGCAGAGAAAAATGCTTTGCTGTCCCTCGGCGAGGTAGGCAAGCAAGCGGAAAAGCTGAGAAACTCTTCTGCCCCCCTCCCGGCCCCGGAGCCCTTAAAGGGGCACGGGCTGGCTACGGTGCCCGTGCCAGGTGCAAGCCTGCCAGCACCCAGCCAGACAAGTACCCACAAGTCACCTACTACAGGACAGATCCAACAAGGAAAGCTACAGAACGCCACTAGCCATTACCTGGAGCCCCCACCTTGAACTTCTCCTACAAATCATTAAAGCTCTGCCACCTATCCTAGCTGGCCATCCCTCACTCTCACAGACCCCGAGAGACAGGCCAGTCCTTACTTACAGACAGCCACCCCACCTGAAACAATTACTCACCACCAACTACACACCCCACCACAGAAACACTGACCCAAAAACCATTGCCAACAACAAACCCCATTGCCAACTCTGTCCACACATCTATCCTTGTGTAGACCTAACCCCGTCAGCCATACCATCAAGGGTTCATTCGTCTGCACCAACTGGACCAAGCCCAACTCAATCATCCCAGCCAGGGCTTTGTCAAGCCGGGATGTAAAAATCTCTAAGGAAGGAGATTCCACCACCACCCTAGGGAACCCATCCCAGTGCATCCCCAGCTTCCTAGGGAAATAGTTTTTCCTAGCATCCAACCTAGAGCTTCTCCATTGCTCCTCATTCTAACATCTGCCACCACTGAGAACAGCCTCTCTCCGTCCATCACTAATGTGATCTATGCCATCATGTGCCAGCAATGTCCCTCTGCCATGGACAAACTGGGCAGTCTCTATGCAAAAGAATAAACAGATTCAAATCAGACATACAGAAGGGTGACATACAAAAACCAGTAGGGGAGCACTTTAACCTCTCTGGACACACAGTTATTGACTTTCAAGTTGCCATTCTTAGAGGGGGAAAAACCTTCCAAACCAGGTTGCAAGGTGAAATGGTTGAGCTGGAATTCATATGGAAAGCTGACATTGTCAGAGTGGGTGTGAATAGAAATATATAATAGCTCTCTCATTTCAAGAAGCAATTAATTTCCTGTTCAGGTCCTCTCACCTGCTTATCACGGTTGGAGGTGAGCCACATCCACCCTGATTTTATTAGCACCGATGTTACAATCCCATCTGTGTATGTCTTTTCTCACCTTATGCGTCTTTGGAAGTGAGCTGTATTTCACGAAAGCTTATGCCCTAATAAATGTGTTAGTCTTTAAGGTGCCACTGGACTCTTTTTTATCAGATTTTCTACTTCTGTATTTTTCTCAGAAAAAAAAAAGAAATCTTTTACTGACAAATTTCATTCAACTAAAATCACATGGAGCATTTCTGCTCTCTTTTTGGGGATTTAGTACTCGAAAAAAAAGAGCAAGAACATTAAATACCAAACTGAGAGCAGCTCAGGTCTGTAAAAACTGCCCTGTGTGCAGTTAGTGACCTAGGGAAGAGTTTTTTCCATTTATAAATGATACTGGAAGACTTACCTAGTGTTGTCTTGGTCTGTCAGGGCAGGGGGTTGGTGGTGTGGGGGGTGCAGAAGTCAGTGCAGGGCCTTTGGGATGTGGGGGGACAGTGCAGGAGGGTGGGGGCTGCAAGAATGAGGGTTGGTGGGTGAAGAAGGGCTCGGGGCGGGGAGGGTCCCAGCCAGCCTTCAGAGGTCTTTTCCCTCCCCCCAGATCTCCTCCAGCTGCCAGGGGCCTTTTCTCTCCCTCCCTCAGGTGCTGTGTCCAGAGGCTGAAAGGGGGAAAATTTTTGAGGCAAGAGACTGTTGGGGAGCCCTGCCTCAACAATAATGTTGTTCCTTGACTACAGAGCAGACCCCGAAAAGCAAACTCCAGGCCTGCATCAAGTCTGGTGTGCTAAAGCACGCAGGCAAGGCAGGGGAGCTGTGCGAGTCAGGAATTGTTTTGCATAACAATGCAGATTAAGCCTGATACAGCAGAGAGTACATCAAAAACATACAACAAGCAACCTTGGACTGCTACTTCTGTTCTGATAAGCAAAAATTACAGAATACAGGCATGAAACTGTTAATTGCGCATATAGTTTTAGCAATATCCAGAGTGGTAGAATGTATTCCAAATATGAGCATAATAGGTGCCTTATACAATACGTAATTACCAATACGTAATCAATTGGTAGAGATGATTAGAATGACCAAGTCGAGCATAAATATAGGTGTAAAACATACAATGGCTGTGTCTAGACTGCATCCCTTTTCTGTAAAACGGATGCAAATTAGACACATCACAATTGCAAATGAAGCGGGGATTTAAATCCCCCCTGCTTCATTTGCATAAACATGGCTGCCACTTTTTTCCCGCTCAGAGCTTTGCTGGAAAAAAGCACCAGTCTAGACGGGGATCTTTCGGAAAATAAAGCCTTTTCCGAAAGATCCCTTATTCCCTTATTAAAATATTTTAAGAGGAATAAGGGATCTTTCAGAAAAGGCTTTATTTTCCGAAAGATCCCTGTCTAGACTGGCGCTTTTTTCCGGCAAAGCTCCGAGCCGGAAAAAAGCGGCAGCCATGTTTATGCAAATGAAGCAGGGGGGATTTAAATCCTCGCTTCATTTGCAATTGCGATGTGTCTAATTTGCATCCCTTTTCCGGAAAAGGGATGCAGTCTAGACACAGCCAATCAGTGGAATGGATGCGGTAAGGGGTCCCCACTACCTTACTCACTGCATTTAAGAAGTTGGTGCCTGTTCCTACCGGCAAATGCATTGTGGACGCCTCTATGCGTGGGGAAAGAAAGACGCCACGACCTTCCATCTGACAATTGTAAGTTACTCACGGTGGAACTGTGCCTGATTTATAGCAATAAGTGCATGGATGCGTGTACCTGTAAAGTTAAATATCTTGCATACTGTATTAGCTGTAGGTGTTGTTATATTGTCTGTGCTACCTACCCCATTCATTGGAATGGATTTATGTCACTCTGCATTTCTTTCCTTTGCTTTTCTGTGGATAATAAAGTTAGAGATCTAGTTTATCTTTGGTGTTTACTGGCGCCTCTCGCACCTAATATCCCAAACACACGACAGGGATCTATGTACCTGCTGTGGTGGCAGGCAAGACGGTGGAGACTCATCCCTGCTGGCCACTCCTCTTGTGGTGTGGCTGTTTCTCTGCAGGACAGCTGTCCTGTGCAGTCTCGCTGTCCCCAGGGGCCACTCTCAGTATCGCATCCCTCGGAACAGCAACCCCTCCCTTTGTAGTTTATGGAAAACTGCAGTGGCCTTATCCTGCCCTCCTTCAGCCTGGCAGCAGCTCCAGGGCTGGGCAGGAGGGTACCCTGTTCCTCCCTGGGGCAGGACTCACACTCACTTCCCCAAGCTACAGAGGCTGATGCCTTATTCGTCAAGGCCATTGGAGGACCCTATCCACCACCTTACCTTCGGCGGCAGCCTTATCCTACGCACCTTCAGACTGGCCCCAGCTCCAGCCCTCGCCCACCCCACCCCCATTCCTGGGACATCCAGTTGTCCTGGCGCAACCAAACCCTGACCTTGCTTTAAGTTAGGAGAAGAGGAAGCTGCCTGCTAAATTTGGTGGTCCTAGCTATAACAGGCTGGGGAATGGACAGGGGGAGCGTGTGAGGGTGGCAGATGAACAGCAGTGTGCAGAGACCACCCTCTTGCCAGGAGCTGCTGCCAAAGGGGGTGCTTCAGCTAAGTGTGATGCCCCCACCAGCTGCACCCGTCAGGGGAGGATGCAAACCTACTGAGCGATGGGGTAGCTTATGTGGGGCTCCCTCAGCCTCCCCTCTTGAATTTGTTCCACTGCATAAAAACATTCAACCGGTTCTTAAGCAAATGAGAAAACAACTCTGTAGCCTGGTGTCGTGCATAATCCCAGGAGACGTGGGAGACACAGGATCCTTCCAATCCTCTTGCACCTATGGGTATTTACACACAGCATTTCCCCATTTATGGAGACTGACTGCCTTCATGTGTCCATTTAGGAGTCCTACATGTCCACTTTTTAATGACCCATGAGTTAAGGATTGCTGGCTTTTATAACAAATCGCTCTGGGAGCATTTTGCAGTTGTCCTAGGAGGCTAAAGTGGTCAAATAGCTTTGCTGCGAAGGGATCTGACTTTATAACTTCCTCTTTACTGGTTGGAATACAAATTCACAGCTAAGGTGTGGGAATGAAGGTTGGCTGGTTAGGGCTCCAGTACTGGTTTTTATTGCAAAAAATTAAAAAACAACAAATAGTCTAGCAGTACCTTAGAGACTAACAAAACACGTAAATGGTATCATGAGCTTTTGTGGGCACAACCCACTTCTTCAGATACAAGGAGTTTAGGGGTCCGGTTTCCAAATAAACAGGCAAGAAAGAGAGGGGATGGGGGGAAAAAAGAAGAGAACTATTGTCAATTTGAATGTCCATGCTAAATGAAGCCAATGGAGCGAGTACAAAGTGCTCTTAAGTACCCAATGTTTGGGTTTTTTATGTCATTAGGATGTTAACGGGTAATCCAGTTAATGTCTTTGGTTAAATCTCTATTGTAGGTTTCAAACTTTCACTGTTTTTATTATCAGAGGAGTAGCCATGTTAGTCTGAATCTGCAAAAGCGACGAGGAGCCCTGTGGCACCTTAGGGTACGTCTAGACTACCGCGTTTTGTCGACAGAAGTTTTGTCGACAGATACTGTCGACAAAACTTCCGTCGACAAAGAGCGTCCAGACACATTGAGTTCTGTCGACAAAGCAAGCTGCTTTGTCGACAGAACTCCGTAGTCTGGACGCAACGTTACAGGCAATAACACCTTCTGTCGACAGAGTTCTGTCGACAGAAGGTGTTATGCCTCGTAAAATGAGGTTTACCAGCGTCGACAAAACTGCTGAGTTCTGTCGACGTTATGTCGACAGAACTCAGCGGTAGTGTGGACGCTGGTATAGTTTTGTCGACAAAAGTCCACTTTTGTCGACAAAACTAGGTAGTCTAGACACACCCTTATAGACTAACCAAAGTGTTGGAGCATAAGCTTTCATGGGCAAAGACCCACTTCATCAGACTGCCATGCATCTGACTAAGTGGGTGTTTACCCACAAAAGCTTTATGCTCCAACACTTCCTTTAGTCTATAAGGTGCCACAGGACTCCTTGCTTTTACTGTTTTTATTGTAGCCTGGAGCAAAACCATTATCCACCCACTCTTAATCCTCGCAGCTGATCTAACAACCCTTTATCTTTGCCATTGTAACTCTTGATTAGTGCTTAGAAACTGCAGAACCTCTACTAAAAGACTTCAGCAGACGATCAGCTATGCGACAGGTGGTAATGGAGAGAGTCATTAGGGCTAGCCTGGAGCGATCTTTCTCGCCTGTTTCCTATCACGTCCGCACTTGCACATGGTGGGTGTATACAACACGCAGTCTTACTTATTTTCTGCCAATCAGAGTTTTACACTCCTTGTCTTCCTATCAGCGCTTGGCTTTCCTGGTGAGCCAATCAGCGCTCGCTCGTGCCTATATAAAGATCCGCTGGGCACAGCTTTGTCTTTACTTATTTTCGTGGAGGCGGTAGGCGAAGGCGAATAGAAAAGGCGCTGTTGGGGGTGGATCTGGTTGTCTCGATGGCGAGAGCAAAGCAGATTTCTTCGAAGTTATCCACGAGGACTGATTTCCGTAAGAAGAGCGGGGAAAGCGCTTTACCCCTGTCACTGGAGAAAGCGAAGAAACCCCGCCGTGGTCACCTTGGTCCGCAAGCGCCGCGGCAGAGCCGTCGGTCTCCGAGATCTCCCGAGATGTTGCTTCCTCAACTGCCATTTCGGCGCCTGACCCACGGGTTGGTTCAACGCGCCGAGAGCAGCCGCCTGCGAGTCCAGCCTCCCGCCTACCGCGCCCTGCAAGAAGCCGCGGAAACTTACCTGATGCAGTTGTGCGAGGAGTGGCAGCTGTGCGCGCTGCATGCCAAGCGAGTCGCTGTGGGCTCCAGCGATGTGCACCTCGTGCGGTGTCTGCGTGGGGAAAGCGCCTGAGCGGCGTTAATGCGGAGCGAGATGATAGTGACACTTGGGCATTAAGTTTTTTTGGGGGGGGAGGAGGAGAATCCTCGCATCTCTTAAAGTTATTTTTTCTAAATCAGACGCACTTTTCTGTTTGTACGTGGCAGTGTTTCTGTCTTTCTTTTCTGTGTCCTGGTTTTTCGAGACTATAGAGCAGGGGTAATAAATAATTAAGTTGCGTATTGGGGAGAGGATTGATCCGTTTTCTAGGGCACTGCCAAAGGGGACTGAATTAAGTCTACTTAATCCCGTCCTTCTGGCTTTCTCCGGCCCCTCCCCCCATCAATTATAATCTTACAGGGGTTAGTTTGAAGTAAAATATTTCAGGGAATGAGCAAGTAGATGCACAAATCTGCTGGAAATACACTTCCTCGCACATTTTATGCACCGTGTTGATGATTTTTCTACCTGCTGTGCTCACGCAAGAACCGATGTACACCCCCTCCTATCTTCCCACCATGCGTTCCTGTAGGGATTCCCATAGATTAACTGCTGTGCTGTTACCCCCACGGGACCGTTCAAAATGCTCCGCCCTACATTCTATTGTGTAGTTTGTTGGTGTGGTAGTGATAGTAAAAGTTGGTTTCAGCCTTGTGATATTCACACATCATCCAACTATTAGACAATGGATCAAAATTTTGGATCTGAGAATCAGCGATAGCAATATTGTATTTTTTTCAGATGAGGCGGGGAATTAAGGGGAAATATATACTAGAAAATCAGTGAAGGGGGACGTTGTGATTTTTTTTATTGGCCCATTTGTTAGAGAATTAAGGAGAAAATACGTTGAAATGGAAGTATTATAAAGTGCCCAGAAACTGGGATTAAATAGCAGGTACACATTTTGCATACAGTTCTCCTTTGCGCCCTCATTTTTCTCCCTCCAAGTGCAAAATTGAAACTAGTTTGGGATTTAAGAGTGCAGTATTCCCAGGCGAGTCAAGGCAAAGGTGAAGCAATAACTTTAGTGGAACAGGGCCATTTTTGGAACAAGCATTTTACTACTGCAGAACTCTTAATTTCAAATAGGTGGCCTGTCTTGCTAAATTTTCTTCGGAACATTTTTTTTTAAGTATTTGCGACTTGAGGAAGCTATGCAAGAGCGAGCAGGGAGTTATATCTTTGATTCCTAGAGCCAATTATCAACATGGCTTTAGCTGCCATAGAGAAACCTCTCCACGCACTCCACCATTCAAATAATTATTCCAATTAATGTAAGGGATTTTCAGGGAATAGCCTGTCGCGAAAATAATCCTGTCTCTCTTTCCCCCCCCCCCCCAATATAATCAGTCCCTCAAACTGCACCTCCACCAATAGAAACAAGCAACAAAACCAATCTGAAGCTCACCTTTCCAATTTTAAATCTGCAAACAATAGAACCCCCCTGTCCTGAATGGTAAAGAACGAGATTCAGTAGGCTGTGAGAATTATCTTTTGTCCAATGGGAGGAAAGGACAGTTTATTCCCTCTACTTGCACGTGTTTGGGTGTGTTTCTTAGGTTCCTTTGACAAATCGGACGACAACAGAACCAGAAAAGTAGATTAATTGTTTGGCTTTTTTTTACTCTGCCACCCAATCCCCAGCCTGTCCCAGTGAAATGCAGACAGGGCAGCTGCTTGAATGCGGTTTTAATTTAGCAACAAACGCGAATTCTCTTAGGAAGTGAGGAGCCAAGCGGTCACAGCGCAGCTTTGGGACCTATAGCAAACAGTAAGTGGTTAACATCTCGGATAACTCCAGCAGGGGAAGCAGCCTCGACTGGGGAGGGGGTCACGGATTGTGCACAGCAGGGCTGGGCAGAAGAAACACAGGCTGGGAGAGGAGGCGGCAAGGAAGGATGAAGCAGGGGAATGATTCGGTTGCGTCGGGCTCTGCTCTTTATCTAGCCGGGAGCCGCGGCCGCCTGGCTCAGTGTGAAGGCGGCGGCTCCACGTGCGGTTCTCGGGGCCGGGCCAGGTTCGCTTCCTCTTCCAGCGGCTTCTGCAGCGTCCCGCACAGCTCCGGAGACTTCCGCGCCCAAGGGACGGCGCAAACCAGCTCTCAGCCAGACCGTCCTCCAGGCGGCTGCTGGTGCCCCCGCCGCCTCCAGGGCGCTCCTCAGTGGCGGGCAAAGAACAAGGGCCGCAACAGAGCTCTAGTATCTACGGGGCAAAGGAGTCTCCGCTTCGCGGCAGCGGCGCCTTGAGCGCTTTCAGGCTGCAGCGGGGAAGCGGCGCCCCGAAAGTAAAGAGGAAAGCAGCTATCGTCAGGTGCAAGAGCCGGCGAAGAAAGGAATAGGAGCCCCAGGGCCCAGTGACCTTAGCGGGAAAAATCAACCCGCTGCTGCACCCCAAAGCCCGCGGGAAGCCGAGCTTAGAAGACGCCATGAAGGGCATTTTCTTATGGATTCATCGGGACCATAAAGCAAAACGGTTCTTTTCAGAACCACACCTCGGGGTTTCTCAGAAGAGCGAATTGGCTCAGGCTGGGTGTAGTGGGTTTGCTAGTGAAGGCGATCAGGGAAAGAAAGCCCCGGGTATGAAAGTGCTAGCAGCGAGGTCGTTTTACAATGAGGGAAAACCGAGGGCCTGATATGGCCGGGGGAACTTTCAAAGTTAGCCGGAGGCTGGTGTTAAAACAGGATTTTTAAGTATTTCTTAGGCGAGCGTTTCTACAGCCCCTTTTGGCCTCAGCTGCAGGTATTTCACAGGTACAGAAATCTAGTTCGTAGACATCCATGCCCTGAATTCTAACAACAGTAGGAGAGTCCCTGCTAAACTTAGCTCAGCTGGAGACTGTTAGAAGAACCTTCGATTTTTCACTCGGGTGAATAAATCAATAGTTTAGTGCCTGACGAGTTTTCCAGAGGACGTTTCCCGCTTCACGAGGGATGTGGTTTCTTCCGATTTTTTTTTTCTGGATTTTACCAGCTCCTTTTTAGTTTTTATGCCCTCCCCGTTGCATTGTTTTTAGCTGCTGCTTGAGTGATTTGGTCTTCAAAGATCTCTCGGTGGGCCACATACTTCGCTTCCCCCAATCTTCTTTAGTAGGATCACGGTTCTGATTTTAACCGAGAAATAGAGTTAGAGGGAAGACGTGTTGTAAAACGGTCCCAACCCCCTCCCCCATAAGGGCTGATATCGTGGGTATCTAATAACCGGAGGAAGGGTTCAATTAAAGGCTTGTTTTAACAAGTATTGAGTTGTGCTCGGCTATCAAAGCACCCCCACTCAGGAACGATGCGCTACTGTGTTAGGCGCGGTACAAACACGTTCCTCACCCTAGGAATGCACATGCTAAGGGCTTCTGATAATAGCGAGAGCGAGGTCACGCCCATTTTTCTCTCAAACCTTGGCGCTGTTTGATTGGTTTCCCCACGGGAGCCAATGAAAAGTTGACATTTGGAATCCCTAATTTGCATACCGCTCCCCCAGCAAAGGACGATTGTTTTGGGTTGGCTTGAACGAGGTTGGAGCGGTGCTCCAATGGCTAAGTTTTCACTCAGGTCCGACTTCAGACCCTAAGCTCAGAGTTGAAAAGGGGGTTGTGTGAAGGGGCCTGTAGATATTGATTGAAAATATCGGTTGTTTATTTTAATGCATTTATTCAATGGCTAGGAGTCTGTTGAGTACAGATAGTATCTTTTGACTTTACATCTGGAATCCTGGGTAATAATCCTTTGCTCTTCTAGAACATCCCAGCCATGCATTTGTGTTTATATGGTTTCTTCTTTATTTGTTGTATACACATAATTTCCTCACAACAGATTATCTATTGACACATACAGGTTGATGGTACGTACTATGCTTTTTAGTTCTCTTATTGGCCTGAAAATAGTGACTGTCCATATGACAAAGAGAACAGAGCTCTGTAAGGAGAACAGATAGGCCCACATATGCTAATGTACAGAAACATTTTTATCAACAGAAAGTTGTAGCTTTGTGGTTTAAGTTCTCCCTTGAACAATATTGTAGCCTTTATTTTATAGCACTTGTTTTCAAAAAGGCTAGCAGTAATTTTTAATCTAATTGAATTGAGTCTCTTGAAGCCTCAATCTATATTTCTAATATGTCTCTCTTGGTTTAAAAAAAATGAAAAGCAAAAGAGGAGTAGGAAGGACTCTTACTGGCTTTATGTGTATGAAGTCCTGAAGAAGGATCACTCCAATGCTGGTATTTCTTTTTAAACTATGAGCTTTAGGAATTATTCTGTGATTAACATATGTGAGGGCACAGTTGTGGAAGGATTGTGCTTAGCTCTGTAGCTGGTGTAGAGATTGTCTCTTGCTGTGTGTTTGTGCAGAGCCTGGCACAACGGGGCCCTGATCTCAGCTGGGGTAGGGCCTGTCTCTCACTGAGTGTTCTGTGGACCACAGTCACTCAAGTGCCAAGTAATGATTCCTAGGGCCGTTTTTACCCACATGCAGAATACGCATCTGTGTAGGATACCTGAAAATTTGGGGCACTGCTGGGTCTTAATGTCCACCCATCCTCCTCTTCCTATCCCTCTTCTGTGGTTTTCCTTCCTCTGGATAGGATCTGTAGCACAAATGTATATTTTAGAATTGCTTAGTATTGATTTATAAGACTATAAGTATGGTGTGTAATGATTTGATGTTTAATTACTTGCTTATAAATTCTGTAGCTTCTATTTCTCTCTCTCTCTCGTGATTAGATGTTTACTGTAAGGCCTTGCTTCCTGTTAGCATTACAAATTAAGCTGTGCCCCTTGTCTGCACCACAAACTAAGTTGTGTCTTCTAGTAACTATTAATCTTGTCTGATGCTCTGCATAATTGTTTAATGGGAGTGTGAGTGAAAGCCATTGCAGATGCCCAGGTGATCAAGAAGAAGTGGAAACGTTGAAGATAACAAGGAAACAGCCATTGTGTCTTGGGGCTGAATTAAATTGGCAGCATTGACAACCTTGGAGACAGGCAGAGACCTGCCCAAGAGTGAGAGACAGCGATGGGTAGCCTGACACACACCATCAAAGGGTAACTGTGGAAAACGCCGGTCTGAAGAAGTGGGCTGTGCCCACGAAAGCTCATGATACCATCTATAACAAAAAACAGGACTGTGTAGCACTTTAAGGACTAACAAGATGGTTTAATAGGTGATGAGCTTTAAGGATCGCCAAAGGATCAATGCCCACAAAACAGATATCAGACTGGATCACAAAAAAAAAAAAAAAAGAGTTTCTTGCCATTTCAACCAGAAAGGACATTGTCTTAACGACTTGATAACCTGCATCCTGCTTCAAAGACCTTTTAAGACTTCACTTCAAAGAGAATCCTCTGAACTGTCATTCATGCTTAAATTTGACACTTTCACGCAAATTTGAATAAAGATGCTAATTATCTTACCCATTACAAAGATAGCTTCCCCAATTATCACCTCTAATATCATTAGCTCACAGACATTTACCTCCTCCTTTTCCCCTCCCCTCCTCCATCCCCCTTCTGTTCTGAAATTTGATTTGTCCTTTTCATATGTGTTCACTTTTTTTAATTGTATCCTTGGGTATATATGGTTGTGACAATTTTCTTCCACTATTTGATCTGAGGAAGTGGGTCTGGCCCATGAAAGCTCATCACCTAATAAACCATCTTGTTAGTCTTTAAAGTGCTACACAGTCCTGTTTTTTGTTTCAGCTGCACCAGACTAACACGGCTACATTTCTACCACGATACCATCTATGTTTTGTTAGTCAATAAAGTGCTACCAGACCATTTGTTGTTGACAAAACCTGCCAAACCTATTAGCAGAACTTGTGAAAAAGCCATTCAAGTGATAAGGAAACCTTTTAACAGGCATGTACCAACCCCAGAGGTGGAGAGGGAGGGTATACTGTTCATTTGTGAATTGACTGGGTTAGTCGACCGGACCTTAGTTTTTAAAATCTGCTTTAAAAATATTTCGTTAGAGTGTTGCTGAAGATTATAAAAATCCCCTCTCTAAAAAATCTTCATTCTCCCACCGGGCATAGGGTATGCCGATGTAATAGCACCAAATAGGGCCCCATAAATCCTAAGGACAGCCCAGCCTAGAATAGTTATTGCTACTTAGGAGCTCAAGCCTCGATCTTCAGCAACACTTAGGCTCCACTCAAATCAATGGAAATTAGACCCTAAAGATCTTTGATTTGGGCTGAACAGCCCGGACAACATGCAGCAAGATGGGCTCCACCCCTCAGAACCGGGTGGGAAGAGGTTGGACCTGAGTGAGATCTGGGTTTTCCTAAGGGATGAAGTCCAAGGAGACAGGGAAGCCCTTTCTTGGCTGAACTCAAGCCGCCAGTAGCAGCGCTGCTCTGAATTCTTCCCCCGCTGCTCCTGGGACAAGAAGTATTGGATCAAGTGCGCCCCTTCCCAACTGGAGACTTGCACTGACCAGGCAACGGACCAGCCCGGGCAACTTTACCTCCTGCCAGCTTCAAGTCCTCACAGGCCTGCTGATAGGGGAGAAAGGAGGCAATTGCCCCAGCAGGGCCTGGCAGTTCAAAAGGGCCCAGGGCTTCCAGACAACCCCCCAGCCCTGCCCCTTCTGCCCAGACCCTGCCACCCAAAGGAGCCACGCCACCCCTTCCCAGCACCAGGGGGAGGGCATGTGACCCCAGCCTCCCCTGGCTCTGGATCAGTCTGCAACACTCTGCCTCCAGTAAGTGCTCTGGGGGTGGAGTCTGGGTGGGCCCTGTGAAGAGGACTCCGCCCCCAGAGGTTTTGCTGGTGGTTTAGGAAGGCAAAGCCTTCCCCTGCCTATGATATCGGCCACGCTTTAAATCCCATGTGGCACACTCTGGGCAGCACCGAGGCTGCCTGGGTTGAGACTAGCCCCAGCCCCGCCCCTCTGGCTGAAAGCTCCGCCCTCTCGGAGCCCAGAGCAGGGCCCTCCCACCCTTACCCAGGGGCCCGATGAGGCTGTCAGCTTCACTGAGTCCCCACCTCCTCCCACGCCAACCTGGGGTCTCCGAGCTGATCTCATCCCCTCCGCAAAGCCAGCCGGCTTCTCCCTCACTCGCGGAGCCTGCAAGGGTGCTGCCGTCCCGCCAGTCCTCACAATAACAGCGAGATGCTCAAGCTGAAGCAAAGAGCTGGTCTGGTCGAGGTAGGATGGGCGCAACAGAGACGAGGCCCATCCCGGAGGGTTCATCTTGTGTCTTAGGGGCACAGTCTGATCTGGGAGGCCGAGCTCAGCAGCTCAAAGAAAGGGCGGACGGTCTCCCCAGCGAAAGTGGCGGGGGGGAAAGTGAAGATCGGGGCCTGGTTGCCCACATCGTAAAACGCCACCAGCCCCCCTTCGTAGTCCAGATACACACGGATCCTCCTAGGCCTCCCGTGCAGGTGCAAAGGCGTTTCCGGGCAGGTGAGCGCCCAGTGCTGTTCCCAATACTTCCGCACGGCCCAGATCCTCTGCTCCGGTGAAAACTGGTTCACTCCTTTCCTTTTCACGGGCTCCTGGGCTACTCCCACCACCCAGACTGCCTCTTCTCCCACCTCCACCTCCCAGGAATGCCTTCCACAGGCAAAGCCCTCGGAGGCCAGCACACAGGGAGCAGGATCGAATCTCCCGGGGTGGTCGGGCAGATCCTGCGGGGCGACCCCCCAGCTCACGTCTTTGCCATCAGCGGATACGACGAGCCAAGGGTTTGCCGTGTCAGGGTCCAGAGTCACGTCCGCTGGCCAGGGAGGGAGAGAATGAAAATCGGTGTTAGAGGTCAAGGTTTGCGTCCACATAATCTACAGCCGTGTATCTTAACCAGTGGTAGGAGTACCCTTAGGGGTACTCGACAGAAGCCTGGGGAGTACATCAACACAACAGAAATTTGGAGAAAACTGACTTTTTGTGTGTTAAGTTTTCTAGCGCTTTATTATTTTGGTACTTTTTACACCCGAAAATGTCATCACCTGCCTGGGTACGATTAAATTGTTTAAACAAATGTGTTGCAATGGTAGAAGAAATTGTGTGTGTCTGAAAACTGTAAGTACTGGGGGGTACTTTTTTTTTTTTTTTAAAGGGGTACTTTTATTTAAAAAAAAAGGTTATGAAATGCTGGTCTACAGCACTGCCAGGGCTGTGCCTTGGGTTCTACTGCCCTCTGGTGGCCACTCACAGGCATTTGTTACAGCCCTTCAAGCCTATTTTTATGCCCACCCCTTTTTTCTGTTCTGACCTTCTGTCCCTCAAATCACTGATCAAATTTCCTCTCCCTTCCAGTCTGATTGTCACACAGTGACTGAGTCACTCCTCAGGCAGGCTCTACCTATCTGGGAGCCTCATCCAAATGTTCAGACAGAGTCAGCTCGAGCCTAAACAACGGGATTTTCTTTCCAAATAAACATCAAGGTCTTGCTGTTTTCTTTCTGAGGCTTTAAAGGTGCCCTGTGGTTTTATTTTCGGGGAGGGAGAAATTTCTCTGTGACCACAAGGCTGAGACATTATTTAAAAACAGTAAATGAAAGCAAGATTTCCCCTAAATCACGTGAGTCCAGGAGCTGGGTCTTTAAAGCAATACAGTCGTGTTGGTTTGGTTAAAATTACAGTTGATAATACTGCCTGGGTACTTATTAATGGATCTCAAAGCCACTGTGTTGTTTCAGGCCAATTCCACAAGGCAAATACACAGGGAAGGGTTGGGACTTAATTTCATTTACAAGTTTGATTCCTATCAGAGAGGAATGAATAAAGACATTGGCTGGCTAGCATACTACCTTCCCCATCCTAATGACTTAACTACCAAACAATGGGTATTTAAGAACCATTTACGCCTTCTCTATCAGCTTCATGTAATATGAAGGCTACGTCTAGACTGGCATGATTTTCCGCAAATGCTTTTAAGGGAAAAGTTTTCCATAAAAGCATTTGCGGAAAAGAGCATCTAGATTGGCACGGACACTTTTCCGCAAAAGCACATTTTGCGGAAAAGCGTCCGTGCCAATCTAGACGCGCTTTTGCGCAAAACAAATCTGAGCTGTCTACACTGGCCCTTTTGCGCAAAAGCTTTGCGCAAAAGGACTTTTGCCCGAACGGGAGCAGCATAGTATTTCCGCAAGAAGCACTGATTTCAGACAGTAGGAAGTCAGTGTTCTTGTGGAAATTCAAGCGGCCAGTGTAGACAGCTGGCAAGTTTTTCTTGCCAGTCTAGACCCAACCGGACACTCTAATGCATTATATTTTCCCCTTCCTTCTCCCCATGCCCATCCCCTGTTTATTTTGGAACTGGACTTTTACTACTCCATTCATCTGAAGAAGTGGGCTGTGCCCACGAAAGCTCATGATCCCATCTACGTGTTTTGTTTGTCTTTAAGGTGCTGCGAGACTTTTAGTTGTCTTTGAAGTTTTTCCAATACTGCAGTTGTTAGTAATAACCCTTTTCAGTGGTCATTGCATAGAATCATAGGACTGGTAAGGTCCTTAAGAGAAGGACTAAGTATCTAGACCAGTGGTCCCCAACTTTTTGGGGCTGCTGGACGCCTGGGGGCGGGGCCACTCAGGCCAGGCACGCGGGGGCGGGGCTGTGCACGCACCCAGGGGTGGGGCCACCCATACACCGTGTGCCCAGTGCTGGCGCCACTCCTGTGCCACACGCCCAGGGGCAGGGCCGCCCATACGCTATGCACCCAATGGCCAGCACCACCCATGTGCCACGCGCCCGGGGGCGGGGCCGGCCCTGATCACCCAGCGGGTGCACAGAAATGTCCCGGTGGGTGCCATGGCGCCCGCGGGCACCGCGTTGGGGACCACTGATCTCCATCAGTGTTTCCCAATTTTATTTGGCCACAGAACCCTTTTAAACTTGGAAGAATTTTGAGGAACCTCTATAGCTGGGGGGGGGGGGGAGATTTGTCAAGCAAAAAAACCTCCAAACCACCACTGGGGAGTGGACCAAGGAGACCTGGGGGCCAAAGTGCAGTCACACATGTCCCGAGTGGGCTATGGATATGCAGAGTGGCAGCAGGGGAGGGGAGGTGTCTTTGCACGCCAGCTCCTCTTTGTCTCTTTAAGGGGGGAGAGTGATGGAGTGTTCGCAGAACCCTTACTTTCACTTTATGGAACCCTTACTTTCACTTTATGGAACCCTTACTTTCACTTTATGGAACTCACTTTGTGGAGCACCATTTGGGGGACACTGCTCTAGACCGTCCCTGTCAGGTGTCTCTGTCCAACCTGCTCTTAAAAATCTCCCGCGAGGGAGATTCCTAGAGGCGGAGGCAAAGCAAGGTGCTTTCTATCACCCCCGACTCCAGAAATCAGTTGGATTCCTGCCGCCTGCATGGTCCCAAACCAAACGTGGTCTCCTCACACCAGGAAAGCAGTCCCCTCGATCATGCCCATCTCCCTGCGGCCCCCTTCGAAACTTACCTCTGCCCGGGTTCGGTTCAGGCACCAGACTCGCTAAAGGAAGAAGAGCGTGGAGAGTGGATCAGATTTTGTTGATTACATTTGTGGAATTAGTGACAAGAGGGGAACGAGGGACGAGACAGAAAAGACGACACCGAAAAAACCCATCGACAGATCTTTCCAGTGCCTTAGAATTTTGTGTGGATTAAATATGGTGGCCGGTATGCTAGGCAAGGGAAGGCACCTTCCCAAACTGCCAGCCTGGCCTCACCCACACTCCTGCCCCCTCTCTCCCCACCCCCCGCCAAATGCTTCCCGTAGGGATACTGGGGGTGGAGTGTTGCTTCCCCGGAGTACCCATCCTTCCCATGCGCCAGAGCGCAGGGGGATGGAACCACATGGCATCCACCCACCTTGCTCCTCTCCCCAGGGTGGGGAGGTGGGGCCTTGTCAGAAGGGGCAGGACTAGCGTGGAGCTGGGGTCTTTCCTCCCCCAACCCTCCCTTCACCCAGGGGATTAATTAAGAAATAATTAAGTTTATTGTTCATTTATTATGTGATGTTGTAACTACCATGTTATATTAGAGAGAATCATGGTGTATGTGAGTTAAGTTGTAGGATTATAGCCGCGTTAGTTTAATTAGTAGTTAGAGGGGATAATTACATACTAGATATTTAAGTAAGTATGGCAAAACACAAGGGCTGTGTCTACACTGGGCCACTTATTCCGGAAAATCAGCCGCTTTTCCGGAATAAGCTGCGAGCTGTCTACACTGGCCCTTGAATTTCCGGAAAAGCAACGACGCTCTACTGTACAAAATCAGCCGCTATTCCGGAAAAGCTACGCTGCTCCCGCTAGGGCATAAGTCCTTATTCCGGAACACTGTTCCGGAAAAGGGCCAGTGTAGACAGCCCAGTAGTCTTTTCCGGAAAAAAGCCCCGATCGCAAAAATGACGATCGGGGCTCTTTTCCGGAAAAGCGCGTCTACATTGGCCACAGATGCTTTTCCGGAAAAAGGGCTTTTCCGGAAAAGCAGCCTGCCAATGTAGACGCTCTTTTTCCGGAAATACTTATAACGAAAACTATTCTGTTTTAAGCATTTCCGGACATTCATGCCAGTGTGGACACAGCCAAGGGCTACCAGCTAAGGCCTATAAGATTATAGTTTAGTCACAGGCTCTAGAGCAACGATGGCAACCTAGACTAGTGAGTGGGCCACATGAGTGACCCTCCTTTATTTCAGTGGGCTGCAAGATCATTGTAACCAAGGCAGCCTCCTGGGACAGAGTCGTTTCGCCCACTGCGCTTGCGTACCAAGAATTTGCAAGCAGGGCAGGCTGAACTGGAGCAGCACTGAGGTTGGACGCAGAGGGAGCATGCATCTCCCACAGGCAATGTTGTGTGCGATGAGCACACATCTTCCTTTACCTGTCTTTGCTTTACAGACATGTTATTTTAGTGATACTGGTCGGAAAAAAACTCTGCAGACAGACACCGGCAGAATCTGGCAACCATGAGCATGGGCACCAGCAAACAAAATGTTTCGCTGGCCACACATAGAAGTCTGATGGGCTGCATGTGGCGCATACTGATAAACAGATACCAAAAATTAACTCAATGCCCTAAGATTATGGGAAGAGTGGTACCAATGGGTGATAGTGTTAGCAGTTAACAGTAAAGGAAGATTTTGCTGACCAGATATTTAGCAGGCGCATTTTTCTAATACACACCTTAACGGCCGCTCGTACGAAGTGCAGAAATGCTAATGAGGTCTAGGAAGAATCATATTCTAAAAAATTGAGCCTCCTGTGGGAAACTTCAGCAGGAACCATCTCTCTGCTGATGTTCATGCCTGGGGCCGAGGGTATCCTAGGTGGGGGAAGGCATTCCCTTCCCAAACCACCAGCGTGGCCCCACCCATATTCCACCCCCTGAACACCTCGGCTGTGTCTAGACTGGCAAGTTTTTCCGCAAAATCAGATGATTTTGCGGAAAAACTTGCCAGCTGTCTACACTGGCCACTTGAATATCTGCAAGAACACTGACGATCTCATGTAAGATTGTCCGTGTTCTTGCAGAAATACTGTGCTGCTCCCATTCGGGCAAAAGCCCTCTTGCACAAATCATTTGCGCAAGAGGGCCAGTGTAGACAGCACAGTACTGTTTTGCACAAAAAAGCCCCGATGGCTAAAATGGCGATCGGGGCTTTTTTGCGCAAAACCGTGTCTAGATTGGCCACGGATGCTTTTCCGCAAAAAGTGAAACTCAAGTTGCAGTGAGGTTCAACAAGGACAAGTGCAGAGTCGTGCACCTGGAACCAGAGGTGACAGGAATAAGGGGCGGGCACTGGCCATGTGACTCTGTTTCCCCTGCCAGTGAGTGCTAACCTCAGCTCCACTAGTCCCCTGGGCCACAGCACTGGAGGGAGGAGGGTGGAGTAGAAGCCGGGAGGTGCAGGGTGGGGGGAGAGGTGTGACCTGTGGTGGAGGGGGTTGTCCCGCACTGGGGGGGTCACATGGCCAGTGCCCCCCTTCTCCTGTCACCTCTGGTTCCTAGAGACTATTAATCTGAAGTGAGTAGCAGAGGTAACTTTCACTCTTGAACCAGTAGCCACCGGATCGGAATCCTAATTTGGTGTCACACCACATTACTAAATTCACTGTAAATAAAATAAAAGGCTACAAGCATTGACGGGGGCTTTCCTCTTTCCCACTCACCCAACAAGAAAGAGACGTGGGGTGGGGGGCGGTTGATTTCGCCCAGGGGTTAATCAAAACCACCCAAGACCCACCCGTGTCGCCAGAACTTGGATGATGTGAAACCAGAGTCAGTGAAATCTGAATCAGACCCACCCCTGTGTAAACACTCTCATGCCTCCTGAATGTCCCCATCTCTCCTGCCGCCCCCCCCCCCCCCCCCCACCATTACCTTTCAGCTTCCTCCGGGTATCCTGGAGAAAAGCGAGGCTTTGAGAAAACAACCAGAGTCTCCATTTTGGTTCAGGAGCGGCAGGCGCCGGAGCCTGGAACGGCTTCATCTCACATCTGGAGAGAGACACAAGGGCTACGTCTACACTGGCACCCTTTTCCGGAAATGCTTATAACGGAAAACTTTTCCGTTATAAGCATTTTCGGGAAAAGCGCGTCTACATTGGCAGGATGCTTTTCCGGAAAAGCACTTTTTCCGGAAAAGCGTCCGTGCCCAATCTAGACGTGCTTTTCTGCAAAAAAGCCCCGATCGCCATTTTCGCAATCGGGGCTTTTTTGCGGAAAAGACTACTGTGCTGTCTACACTGGCCCTTTTCCGGAACAGTTTTCTGGAAAAGGACTTTTGCCTGAACGGGAGCAGCATACTTTTTCCGGAAAAACACTGATGATTTTACATTAGATCGTCAGTGCTTTTCCAGAAATTCAAGGGGCCAGTGTAGACAGCTGGCAAGTTATTCCAGAAAAGCGGCTGATTTTCCGGAATAAGTGGCCAGTGTAGACACAGCCAGGGGGTGTTACCCACAGAGAGCCCGGCCCAAGCACCAGGGAGAAGAGACAGGGCTGGAGCGGAGTTCCCAGATTCACCCACCCTGACCGTCTGGGCCATGCAGGACTCTGGGGAATGGAGGAAAGATGAGGAGCTGTAGCAGGGAGGCCGTCCCAAGACGGCTGGAGACAAGGAGACGTGTCCTTCACCTGATGCCCAGGCCCCTTCCCAGCCTCAGGAAGCACAAGAGGGGGTGAAAAGCAGCTGCCTACCTGCTCAAAGTGCTTCTCACATCCTAGAGGGGAGAGAGAGAGAAACAGGTGCTCAGTGCCACAGGTGGGGGAACCCCCTGGTCCCACAGGGGGACTCGTGCTGTATCACAATCAGCCCCAGGCCCCTGCGTAAAACCAGTGGCGCTGGGCCGTCAGCAGGTGGACTTGAACCTGCGACCTTAGGAGCTAAAGCGGGGCTGGGAAACCTTTTCTGGGTCAGGAGCCACTGAAAATCATTCGGGGGTTGCACAAAAGCGAGAAGAAAAAAACCCCCACACTGACGTGGCCCCTGACTGGGAAGCAGAAAGATGCTCCCCGTGTTCCCCTCGCACACCAGAGCCTAGTGGATTTTGTGATCCCCCCTAGGCCTGGGGTGAGGCCCAAAATGAGGGGGTCAGTGTTTGAGAAGGGGCTGCCAGGAAGCAGACTGGGGGCGTGGGGTGGTGGTGCAGGAACAGGCTGGGGGTTGGGAGGAGGATGCAGGGGTGGGGTAGGGGTGCGGGGTCTGGGCGATGCTGGTGAGGGATCCCAGTGCTTGGAGTGGGGAGCCTTGGGGATCGGATCCAGGCAAGTCAGGAGCTGGCTCCAGCCCCTGGGACTTGGGTTCCCCGCCCCTGGGCTAAAGCCACGTGCGTCTGCAGCATGAGCTACAAGCAGCGTCACTCTCCCTTGTCGGGGTCTCAGTGCCTCTGGGTTACACCCGCATGGTGGAGCTGTCTTCCCTGAAGGCAGCACCCTGGAGCAGGGACGTAGCCACGGGTGGGCCTGTATGGCCCGTGGCCTGTCCACTTTGCATCCAGGCCCATCCCTGCCCCCCTCCAGGGCTCTTCTCACCTCCCAGCGCTTGTCCTGCTTCACCAGCCCGCCCGGCGCCCACGCAGGGTCGGGATGCTGGGGCTTATCCCTGCATCCCACCGCATTGTCCACCCACCCAAAGTCTGGCTTTTCCATTGCCCTGTAGGACTCTCAAAAGCTCTCTGGCAGAGACCAAGGTCTAGGCTACGGGGGAATCTTCTCCCACTCAATTCAGGACAAAGGAAGATTTTTCTCTCCCCCAAAGAACCAAACCTTTTCCCTCTGGGCTGCACAGAGGAAGAGCTCTGTTGAGCTGAGTGATGCTCAGTGTCCCGTGACGGTGGTTTCGGGAGCTGGGACCGGGGGTATCTCTTGCACGGACTCACCTGCATGAATTCACACGCTGGCTGCTCGCACTTCTCCTCCATCTCCCTGATCAGGGTGTTGAGACAGGAAACCTCCTCGGTGAGCCGGAGAACGGTTTCATCCTTTCTGGCTGTGACCTCTTGCCCCAGCTTGTCCAGCCAGGCCAGCAGGAGGCGCTCTTGTTCTCGTAGAAACCTGTGCAGTCGCTCAAACCGATCTTCGACCTTCTCCTTTTCAATTTCCACGTGTCTCTGCGAGGGACAGGGAAAGGCCACACATAGAGAGAGACTCCTGCAATATCTGACATGTTCTTCAGGGTCATTTTAAAGGTAATTTTTAGAGAAGAAAATTTGGATGTCTCATTGGACCTCTGAAAAATGAGCCACTGGAAATAACCACTCAATGCGTAGCAACAGTCAAAAAATCAAACAGCATGTTAGGAATCATTTAAAAAGGGATGCAGAATAAGACAGAGAATATCTTGTGGCCTTTATATAAATCCATGGTATGCCCGCATCTTGAATATTGCCTGCAGACGTGATCGCCTCATATCAAAGAAGATATCTTGGCATTGGCTAAAGTTCAGAAAAGGTCAACAAAAAAGGGTGGAATGGCTGCCGTATGAGAAGAAATAAATTAAACTGGGACTTTTCAACTTGAAGAGATGATTAAGGGGGTGATATGATAAAAGTCTACCCTGCAGTTATTTTTGGAAAAAGATACGCAAGTCTTTTTTCGGAAAAGCCTTTTTTGACATTTGGCCTGTCTACACAGGGCCAAATGTGGGAAAAACCTTCTCTTTCGGAAGAGGAATACAGGGCTTCCGAAAAAACGCACCCGCTTTTTTGGAAACTGATCCGAAAAAGCGGACGCATTCCCTGGACACGGCAGAGTTTTTCTGGGTTACCTCCGGTATCCCAGAAAAACTCTGTAATGTAGACATAGCCCGTGTCTGGTGTGGAGAAAGTGAATAAGGAAAAGTTATTTACTTGCTCTCCTAATACAAGAACTAGGGGTCATCAAATGAAATGAATAGGCAGCAGGTGTAAAACAAACAAAAGGAAGTTTTTCTTCACACAACACACAGTCAACCTGTGGAACTCCTTGCCGAAGGATATTGTGAAGATCAAAGACTTTAACAGGGTTAAAAAACGAGCTAGATAAATTCACGGAGGATAGGTTCATCAAAGGCTATTAACTAGGTTGGCACTGGCCACTGTTGGAAGACAGGATACTGGATTAGATGGACCATTGGTTTTACCCAGCATGGCAGTTTTCAAGTTTACCAGTCATGGTTTAATTACAGAAATTCAATTATTTAAAGACACCTTTTGTCCTCTCAGTTCCTTTAAAGCAAGAGATAATTTTTGCTTGACAAAGAGGAAATATTTAATTTCTCCCTCCTAGAGTAGGCAATATGGCCTCCGTGCTTCTGGGTCACACGAGTTACTGATATGATTGTCTTCACTGTAGTATTTGGACAAGACGTAGGTTTTAGCGTGTCTGTCCCCCCAACGCCGCTGTGGGGATAGAATGCAGGAGTCCCAACAACCAGCTCTCATGATCTAACCTCAAGCCATGGCGCCTGTCCACATCTAAAAATGATTCTAGTGCCTTGCTCCCCCTGCACTGACCACTACACACCATTCCCCTCCCAACATCAGGAATGGAACCCACGAGTACTGACTCTCAGCTAGCTTCCTGCTCTAACCACTAGACCACACTCCTCTCCCATTGCTGGGACTGGAACCCCAGGTATCCTTGCTCCCAGCCCCTAGATACTGCTCATCTCCCAGAAGTGGGAAGTTCTACGAGCCCTAGGTGACTGACAGGTAAACTGAGGCACAGAGCCACTCAAAGACTTGTCCAAAACCACACAAGGAGACTTGGGGGGGGGGGGGGGTGAGCCGGTCAATAAACCCAGCTCTCTGAATTACAGGCTTAGTACCCTAACCACCAAATTTTCCTTCTTCTTGTCACATGGGAACCCCGTGTGAATTCGCTACAGGATACCAATGGCGGTTACCAGCAGTTCCCGGCTTTGCTCTTCCTCACATGCTATATGAGTCAGAATCTCTTCTCTCCCCTTCTCCAAATCATCCAGTTGCCTCCAGATTTGCTCCTGAAAGAATCAGATAACAGAAATGTGTGGGGCTTCTGCTCTAAGCTGAGTGCTTGGGTGGCCACTCAGGAGGGATTCTGATTAGCAGAACGTCCACCGCTGGATGTTGTGTTTCTCCTGGTGGTGCACATTCACATAGGCCTTGGTGCACACAAAATTATTCTGCACGTGGATAAAAAAACTTTGTCTCCTCCCCTTCTCCTTACCCCTATGCCTGCCTATAGGGCAGGATAAACAAGTCAGTGTCGGTGGTTCTTGTCACGTTATCGGATTCTAAAGATTACTGTTGCACCCATGGGACGGGGGGTGTTTGCCCCAAAAGTCGATACAAAGGGGGTCATGTGAGATGTTGAATGAAAGCTTCTGTTCTACTGATTCTGGACATGCTGTTCATGTACTTGTATAATATCTGTATGTGGAGTTATAAACATGTACTCTGTGTTGATGCTGGAAAATTCTCTGTCTGAGACAGAGCAATCGGCAAAGAACGTTCAGCCAGTACTTGTGCTAATTAGCAAGGCAACAATGAATTTCTAGGTGCCAATACACATCTGAGGAATGTGACTGATACTTGCAAACCAGCCAGAGCATAATGGCTGCCAGCATGTGAAATGGAGATAAGTTGCTCGACCATGTGACCTGCTCTGGCCAGGAGTATGCCAGGAGAGGTATATAAGTGCCATGTGGCACCCTCCATCTGGTCTTCAGTTCAGCTCCTGATCCCAGATGCAGCGTTGCAGGGAACAATGAGCCAGGAAGAACCGTGGACCCATCCTGACAGAGGATGTACACCCAGAGACTTTTAAGCTAGCAGTTTGTAACATCCCTGCTATGAGCCTGTATCGAGAGCTGGGTGATTCGATGCATGTAATTTATTCTCCTTAACAACCTCACTCTCATGCTTTTCTTTCTTTTAGTAATAAACCTTTAGGCTATGTCCACACTGGCAGCTTCTTGCGCAAGAACTCTTTTGCGGAAGAGTTCTTGTGCAAAAAATCTTCCACAAGAGCGCATCTACACTGGCATGTGCTTTTGCACAAGAGATGTGCTTTTGTGCAAGAGCATCCGTGCCAGTGTAGACGCTCTCTTGCGCAAGAAAGCTCTGATGGCCATTTTAATCATAGGGCTTTCTTGTGCAAGAAATTCATGTTGCCTGTCTACTCTGCCCTCTTGTTGAAGAGCTCTTGTTCAAGAGGGCTTATTCCTCGTGGGGAGAGGAATAACTCTTTTAGAAGAAGCCCTGTTTTACAGCGCTATACTGTAAATTTACTTGCGCAAGAACACACGTGCTGTGTAGCTAGCAGGCAAGCTTTTGCGCAAGAACATCTGTTCTTGCACAAGAAGCTGCCAGTGTAGACAAAGCTTTAGATTTTAGATTCTAAAGGATTGGCCCAGCATGATCTTGTGGGTAAGATCTAAGGTGTAAACTGACCGGGAACTGTGGCTGGTTTCTTGGGACCGGAAGAACTGGTTCGGGGTAGGTGAGATTGGGTTCTATAACCCCTCCCCTGTGTGTTAGGCCCAGGGCTGATTGCGGCACAGAGGGAGCTGGAGTGTCCGAGGGGTTTTGCTTGTGAGGCTTCAGGCTGGCCAGATAGGCAGCTGGAGCTCTCCGTGTGATGGGTTTGTGACCTATTTGGGAAGATCTCCAGTCTGGGGTTGTAAGGAGCCCCGAGTTTAAGCAATTCGCCTTGAACGGACACCCTCAGCAGTGCCCAGGCCCGGCCCGGTTCGTCACAGTTCCCAATCTTTTTCGCCTCTCCCAACAACAGCGGTGGGAGCGCTGTACCCCAGCCCTGGCCCCCAAAGTTGGGGCGGCCTGGCAGTGGGCCACGGCCCAGCGATTAGGAACCACTGGTCTGTGTGGCATTTTAACAAGGAGTCCTGTGGCACCTTAACAACTAACAGATTTAGCTGGGTATAAGCGTCCATGGACCAAAGCCACGGGGCTGGCTGCCTGCAGATTAAGCGGGTTTTACCCAGGAACACTGAGGCCCAGATAAATACGTTAGGCTACATTCGTAAAAGGGATGTAAATTAGACGTATCACAATTGCTAATGAAGCGGGGATTTAAATCTCCATCGCGTCATTAGCATAAAAATGGCTGCCGCTTTTTTTCGGCGTGGAGCTTTGCCGAAAAAAAGCGCCAGTCTAGACGCTGATCTTGCGGAAAATAAAGCCTTTTCCGAAAGATCCCTTATCCCTTATTTCACAGAGGGGAAAAAAAGCGGCAGCCATGTTTATGCTAATGAAGCAGGGGAGATTTAAATCCCCGCTTCATTAGCAATTACGATACGTCTAATTTACATCCCTTTTACGAAAAAGGGACGGAGTCTAGACGTAGCCTTAGTGTTTCAGGTGCCACTAGACTCCTCATTGTTTGTGCAGATACAGACTTACCCCACCCCCCGCCCCGAGACTTACAACATTTGTACTGACTTGGCTGGTGCTTTTTATGCAGCCTGTTGCGAAATGAGGCCACTATCTAGCTGAGCAGATGTATCCCCCTGGAGGACTTCTGACTCCCCCGCCCCTGTCCAGGATACACATACTCCAGGGCTACGTCTACACTGGCATGATTTTCCACAAATGCTTTTAACGGAAAAGTTTTCCCTTAAAAGCATTTTTGGAAAAGAGTGTCTAGATTGGCATGGACGCTTTGGCGCAAAAGCACTTTTTGTGGAAAAGCGTCCGTGGCCAATCTAGACGCGCTTTTCCGCAAAAAAGCCCCGATCGCCATTTTCACGATTGAGGATTTTTGCGGAAAACAAATCTGAGCTGTCTACACTGGCCCTTTTGCGCAAAAGGGACTTTTGCCCGAACAGGAGCAGCACAGTATTTCCTCAAAAAGCACTGATTTCTTACAGTAGGAAGTCAGTGCTTTTGCGGAAATTCAAGCGGCCAGTGTAGACAGCTGGCAAGTTTTTCCGGAAAAGCGGCTGATTTTCCGGAAAAGCTGGCCAGTCTAGACACAGCCCTGGTGGAAACCCACTGGGAGCAACGTCTACCGGCAAGAGAGGCCCGCTGTCAGGCTCTGGAATAAAAGCTCTGTGTCATCTGGGAACATGGGCGGCTGGGGGAGGTAAGACTCCAACCCCACTCTCAGCCCCGCCCCCTCGGATCAGGCCACGCCCCCATCAGAGAAAGGCACATGAGTCGAGCCTCCCTGGCCCTGGAGTACAGGGATGTCGGGTGTGGGGGACATTCGCCCTCCGCCCCCCGAATGTCTACAGGTTGGGCCTTCCCCCGCCTAGGCTGCAGGACACCATGGCTCGGAAGCTTGTCTTTCTCACCAACACAACTTGGTCCAATAAAAGATATTCCGTCCCCCCCCACACACACACACCGTTCCCATCCCTCCGACATCCTGGGACTGACCCAGCCCCAACCCCACTGTGCATGGCTTTAATCTGTCCCGCTCAACTGATTCCCTCTCACCTTGTATTCCTGGGCAGCCTCGTCTATGGGGACCACCGAGTGAGCTCTGTGATCTCTGGCTCTGTCACACACAATGCAGATGGGGGTTTGATCCTCCTCGCAGTAGAGTTTCAGAGGCTCCTGGTGTTTCTCACACACCCTCTCCCCTCCTGGCTTGGCCTGTTCATTCTCGCCCTTCAGCCGTTTGACGATTAGGTTTACAAGAGCTTCCAGCTGCCTGTTGGCTCGGAAGTTCCCCTGGGGAAAAACCTCCAGGCAAAAGGGGCAGGAGACAGCTGCGGCGGCTCCCTCCCACCACCGGCGGATGCAGGCACGGCAGAAATTGTGCCCGCAGTCCAGCGTCACCGGCTCGTTAAAATAATCCAAGCAGATAGGGCAAGAGGCTGTGTCTTCAAACACAACTGCTGGATCGGCAGCAGCCATAGCTCCGGAGTGCCAGGGCGAATCTGTTTCATTTCCTTATTCCCAGAAAAGGACGAACGCTTTGTTAACAACAGGGCGTTTCCCTGCTTGTAACACATTACCAAAATGGGGTTTTTTCCCAGAGCGGGGGTCCTTCCCCCAAAAACAGCTTTGTCAGCTTTGCAACTTGCTCTTGATTGCTCTTGGGAGAAAGGACTGTCCAATGGCCAGCAAGCTCCCCCCCCCAAAAAGCTGTTCTTAACTGGGGTTAAAATCAGAGGGGAAAGCAAGCAGGCCCGCTGTGGTGCGCAGCTCCGGGAAGAACTGGCTGAGCTGCAGCAAAAGCCAGCAGGGAGCCAGTGAAAGAACTGGCAGGACCTCGGGTTGGGATAGGGCAGCACCTGTGAGAAATTTCAGTTCCTTTCACCCCTGGTTAAAATAGACCGGAAAAGAGAAGGAAACTTAGCTTTTCACTCCACTCAGCAGCTGGAGCGGAAGATCTAGAGGAGCCTGGAGTTGAACTAGAGCAGCTCCCCTGTGAAAAGTCCTAGCCCCACCCCTTCCACACAAGGCCCCGCCCCTTCAGCAACTGTCACTCTCCTCCATGGAGCCAAGCCCCATCACCCCAACTGGATCCTTCCTGACCAGCTGGAAGGCCATGCCATGGCCCCAGTTTTCCTCTGCAGCCAGGGAGCCGGGCTGTTGCGCCACAGCCCCAGCCTCTCCCAGCAACTGGGGAGCGTAGGCAGTTTTGGGAAGGCCATGCCTTCCCTGGCCTATATTACTGGTCACACATAGACACTGCTCTTTTCACCATGGTGACTGTTTAGCAAGTGTGAAAAACCCGGACAGGAAAGTGAAAGGTCAGTGAGGCTACGTCTACACGGCAGGTTTTTTGTGGAGGAGGAAATTCCAACGGAGCGCTCATTTGCATATCTCGCACGCTCATTTGCATATCTCGCACGCTCATTTGCATATCTTCTTCCGATCCTTTTCGCGAACAAGGTTGTTGCACTAAAAAGCCCTGTGGAGACGGGGCCATTTGTCGGGGAAAAAACACCCTTTTGCGCAAGATCCCTTATTCCTCAAAAAATGAGGTTTATAGACTCTTGCGCAAAAAGGGGGCTTTTTAGCGCAACAACCTCTTCCGCCAAAAGGATCGGAAGAAGAGATGCAAATGAGAGTGCGAGGTATGCAAATGAGCGCTCCATTTGCATTTCCTCTTCCACAAAAAATCCGCCGTGTAGACGTAGCCTCTCGAGGTGCCTGTATAAGACAAAGCCCCAAATATCAGGACTGGTCCTGTAAAATTGGGACATCTGGCCACCCCTTGTTTTAATCAGCCCCTTTACATGTTCTGGGGGCTCTGGGCTCCCCCCACTTCCCTCGCGCAAGGCCCCATGTTTGTGTTAGATTCCATTTTGAAGCTGGAGAAACACAGCTGTCCCAATGGCCAGCTGTCCTTCCACCAGTTCCGTCTGCCTCCGTCTGTGCTGGCTCCAGAAATACACCCACCCTCAAGTCCAGAACAACCCTTTTTTTACTTTATTTTGGCCTTTTCCTCACCCTTTACCATCGGATTTCATAAGTACACACACACGGGGTCAGATCAAAGGTCCATCTAGCCCAATGTCCTGTCTACCGACAGTGGTCAATACCAGATGCCCCAGAGGGAATGAGAAGAACAGGGAATCATCAAGTGATTCCTTCCCTGTCATCCATTTCAAGCCTCCAGAGAAACAGAGGTTAGGGACACCATTCCTACCCAACATAGCTAATAGCCCCTGATGAACCTGTCCTCCATGAATTTATCTAGTTCTTTTTTGAATCCTGTCCTGGCCTTCACAACATCCTCTGGCAAGGAGTTCCACAGGTTCACAGTGTGTTGTTTTTCTGTGTTGGAATGGTGGGGAAATTATGAAGATCTGCCCCCACCTGGAGCCTTCCATCCCTCAGGTGCCCTTCAGAAATGGTGCTTTCTAAGAACTCCCCCCACCCCGATTTGTTTGGGAAAATTGCTGGCTGTCCCCATTCACCAGAGAGGAGGGGGAAAGTACACTGTTGCTGCTTTCTCCCTCTTGCTGGCGAGCACAGGGGGCAGTCAAATCTGGACCTGTCCCTGCAGAGGGACATGCACCCTTCCTCTGGGTGTGTCCACTGGAACTGCAGCAGCCATGGAAGGGCACTTTTCACCTGTCCCCAAGCAGCTGTGGTGAGAGAGGGCTGGGGTAGTCCTCTCCCCACCGGGGCAGCCTGCATACCGAGCCCCCCATCCCCATCCCCATCCCCGAGCAATGATTTACATGAAACATGGACAATTTGAATTTAATTTTCCAAAAAAAAACCAAATTAATTAAGGACCCGAGCAAATCTTCTATGTTAAATATTTTTAAAAAACACATGTTTATTAGGGGGGTAGGGTTAGAGGTTTGCTGGGGAAAACGGGGTCCCAAGCCTCCTCACCTGATGTCTCTTGCCTACCCCCAAGTTTTGCCTGGCTTAAAAACGACTGGCTTACACCATCAAGCATGAAAATACAAACCCACCTCAGCCACTGGCACTGACGAATGGCCGACTTTCTCGTTGTTGCCATATCTTACTACATCAATTGGCACCTAAACCCTGTGCGTACAGTTCGACGTGGAGAACAGGCTTAACAAGTCCGTGTCCGTATGAAATTTTTGTGGGAACTGACTTTTCTAGTAATTGTTATGTGGCCTGCTGTAAAACCAGGCAAATATCCTGTTGAGTTGATGTGCCCCATGGAAGATCTCTACCTACCCCCAGAGGTATACTTACCCTTGGTTGAGAACCACTGATCTAGACAGTTTTTCCTTTAATTTTTTTTTTTTTTTGTAAATAAAAGGAATTCACCAGCCTTTATCTACCTGAAGGGGGCTTCCAAAGAGGATGGAGAGAGGCTGTTCTCAGTGATGGCAGACAAGAGAGCAAGGAGCAATGGTCTCAAGTTGCAGTGGGGGAGGTCTAGGTTGGATATTAGGGGAGGAAAACCTATTTTCCTAGGGCACATCTACACGGCAACATTAGGTATGTCTAAACTATGGAAGGGGGGTTTGAAAGAGGATATGCAAATTCAGCGGGAATTCTTCTTCTGATCACTTTTTCATATGCGGGTCTTTCGAAAGTGAAAGTAGCCCGGATGCCGTTTTTTCGGAAAAAAAACCCTTTTTCGAAAAAAACCCGCTCTTCCTAAAAAAAGGAGGCTTACGTGGTTTTTTGAAAAAGGGTTTTAAAAAAAAAATGCAGCCAGACTACTTTCACTTTCGAAAGACTCGCTTGCGAAAAAGTGATCCGAAGAAGATCCTGCAGAATTTGCATATCCTCTTTTGAAAAAGCCCTGTAGTTTAGATGTTATTTCAGAACAGTTTAGTCTGCGTCTACGCAGCTGCCAGTTATTTTGAAATCCTGGCGCGAGGGAGGACATCTTACTCCGACTCCTGTAGACCTCCTTGCATGAGGAGTACAGGAAGTCTTAGGAAGACCATCTCGAAATAAGTGCTATGTTAGGATACGTCTACACTCCAACACTATTTTGACATAACTAGCACTCTTCTGAAATAACATAGTCGGCAGTTATTTCGAAATAGTGTCAAAATAGCCTCAAGCTGGAGGACTTCTTCTTCCGACTCCTGTCTCTCTCCTTGTATGAGGAGAATGAGAAGTCAGGAGAAGAGGGCTCTGGCTTGAAAGAAGCGCTGTGTAGACACTCCCAATTTTGAAATGAGTTATTGCCAAATAAGCTACACCAGTGGTCCCCTCCCCCATCACCACTGATGTTCCCCCCATCCAGCCGCATGAAGAAATGAACACAGGGGAGAGGCCTCCTAGGTCTTCTTCGCTCCATTTGGTGCACGTTCCCTGCTAACCTCACGGGGAACTCAGTAGGGCTAAGTCTAGACTGGCATGAATTTCCGAAAATGTTTTTAACGGAAACATTTTCCGTTAAAAGCATTTTCGGAAAAGCGCGTCTAGATTGGCAGGATGCTTTTCCGCAAAAGCACTTTTTGTGGAAAAGCGTCCGTGGCCAATCTAGATGCGCTTTTCCGCAAAAAAGCCCCGATCGCCTTTTTCACAATTGGGGCTTTTTTGCGGAAAACAGTACTGTGCTGTCTACACTGGCCCTTTTGCGCAAAAGTCTTTCGGACTTAGTTTTTCCGGAAAAGCACTGATGATTTTACATGAGATCCTCAGTGCTTTTGCGGAAATTCAAGTGGCCAGTGTAGACAGCTGGCAAGTTTTTCTGCAAAAGCAGATGATTTTGCGGAAAAACTTGGCAGTCTAGACACAGCCTCGATGTCTCCTTCGCACTGGGAGGAAACTCAGTGCCTTGATTAGAACAGGACCAGAATTTTTTTTTTTTAAAAAGTCAATTTTCTCATTCCCAAATTGAGCATCCTGCAGGCTGGCCCAGGACCCAGCATCTTTTTCAGATTCTCTTCCCTTGTCATCCAGCTCTCAAATGTAACTCATGCCTGCATGAGCCAGGTGCAGTGATGGGCGGGGTGGAAATGCCGTTTGCAGAGCGGGGTGGAAACGCACGTTGTGGAACAGGGCCCTGAGTTACCGTGGAAAAGGAGGGGGGTGTTTGTTTTCTGGCTTTGGAATAATAAAGTAGAATTTAGTTTCTTAAAATGTCCTGAGTCTTTTGTCAAGAAGAATCCGTCAGAAATGGACTTGGGAGCTGTCTGGGAAGCTTCTTTCAGGGGATGTTTCTGAGCACTGCAGAATCTTGCAGACCCTTTTAGGAGTCTGGGGGTGAGAAACACTCACCTACAGGAGAAAGCCCCTCTGTCCAGCAATGTTCCCTCTAATTTTTCCCACCCACGTGCAGATTTTTCATCTATGTGCGGAATAATTTTATATACACCAAGGCCTGTGCCTATGTGCACCACCCATAGAAACAAAAACCTTGCTGTGCGCGCTCTGCTCATTATCTGGTGGGGAGCACTGGACTCTCACCTTAACACCTGCACAAGCGCTCAGCTTACAGGGAACACTGATGTCCGGCATGTTTGTTCAGCTGTCTCCAGCTGAGGGAGACAATCAGAATGGTAACACTCGGCTGCTTTTTCTTCTTTATTTTGAAGCTCGGTGGAGCACTCAGAGAGAGAAATAAAGAGCAAGTTTATAATGTGTTTGGAGATTGGCCGACGTACAGCGTGGGTCAGGGCTAGGTATTCTTTGTGATCCAAAAATCAAGTAGGAGGTGTATTCAATTGCACAAGTGGAAAGGAGGTTCATCTGATTGCACAAGGGGGTGTTTCAATGAATTACACAGGGGGGTGCATTTGATTGCACCAGAAAGGTTGCAATTGATTGCCCATGTGTGTGTTGGGGAGGGGGGCGGGATCACACCAGCATTCCAAACCCACCCCCTTTGTCGTTCAAGGTGCACACATCATCCGCGTCTGCTGGGAAACGCACAGAGGTCACCCAAAGCATCTTAGCTCGACCTCGCCGTGCGCTCTCCGACTTCCTCATAAAGTCGAAACTCGCTTATGCGCCTCTCACTCAGCCTGCCTTCGATCGGGAGAGACCCTACCGGAGTCCCCTTCCCATCACTCACCCGAATGTAAATCCGGAGTGGCTTCCCATGGTGTAAATGGGGCCTGATCACCCTCTGGCTCAGCTTAATGCAAAACCAGTGAACCCCATGGCAATCCCTGGAAGGGTCCATGTCTGTGTGAAACTCTCGGAGGAGGAAAATCAGGTGCTGATTTCTTCTGCTGTCTAAGTGCCCCGTACTACATTCTCTGTCTCACATACACATACAGTCCCCCAATACACACATACACACACACACACATCATCATCTCAGAGATGTTCACACATCCCACACATGCACACCCTCTCTTTCACACACATACACAGTCCCCCAACACACACACCCTCACTCTGTCTCAGGCACATGCACACACTCCCCGACACACACACACAAACTCTTGCACACCCAGCCTCCCAAACACACACACACACACACATGCTTTCTCATACACACACTCCTCCCAACACATACCCACTTTCACATATGTACACACACTCCCGCAACACACACACTCTTTGCCTCACAGATACACACACTCCCCCCCCACACACACTTACATTGTCTCTCCTGCATGCGCACACACATTTTAGTTTTTTCACTGGTCTGTGCCTTTTCATGATGTTATTTCTCTTAGACTGATATTTAATTATCTGACCCATGAGTTCTAAAATGCCTCACCTGACCTGGCTGTAATTACCTTTAGGACTGTATTGTGCCTTGTCTCATATTCTTTTGCTCCTGGTACAGGACAGTCTTTGCTTATGCTCCCAGGTCCTTGGTACCTCTGGCATTTTCCCTGGAACCTGGAGGTTCTACTTTCTGGAGCATAAATGTTCGGGAAAAGGTTCAGAAAAGGGCAACCAAAATGACTAGGGGTTTGGAACGGGTCCCATATGAAGAGAGATTAAAAAGACTTGGACTTATCAGCTTAGAAAAGAGGACAGTAAGGGGAGATAGGATAGAGGTCTATAAAATCATGACTGGTGTGGAAAAAGTGAATAAGGAAAAGTGATTTACTTATTCCCACAATATAAGAACTAGGGGTCACCAAATGAAATGAATAGGCAGCAGGTTTAAAACAAACAAGGATGTTTTTATTAACTCAGCACACAGTCAACCTGTGGAACTCCTTGCCAGAGGACGTGGGGAAGTCCAGGACTTTAACGGGGTTCAAAAAAGAGCTAGATAGATTAGGGAAGTTAGGTCCATCAATGGTTATTAGCCAGGATGGGTAGGAATGGTGTCCCTAGCCTCTGTTTCTCTCGAGGTAGGTGACAGGGGAGGGATCACATGAGGATTACCTGTTGTGTTCCCTCCCTCTGAGGCATCTGGTATTGGCTGCTGTTGGCAGACAGGATACTGGGCTAGATGGACCTTTGGTCTGACCCTAGTATGGCCGTTCTTATGAAAACTGATGGATTTCCTGCTGAAATCTAGAAACTGCCCATAAACTTGGGCTTTTCTAGGACTTCAGATAACCGTCCCTCGACAGGACAAGGATCCTATTTTGTCTCACAACCCCGAGAGATATTTGCTCTCTCTCTTTCTAGACAGGTTTCTTTGCCGCACAATGTTTCATTCTGTTGGTTTTGCTATGCAACTGGCTACCTGGTCTTCAGTGTCTCTCTTACCTGCCCCATTCTCCTTTTAAAAAAAATTATAATTACCCCCAGTACCTACAGTTTTCAGACACACACCATTTTTTTTTCTACCATTGCAACACATTTGTTTAAACAACTTAATCATAGCCCGGCAGGTGATGAAATTTGTGGGTGTCAAAAGTACAAAAATAATAAAGCTCTGTAAAACTTAAAAATTCAGTTTTCTCCAAATTTCAGTTGTGTTGACGTATCCCCCAGACTTCTCCCGAGTACCCTTAAGGGTACTCTACCACTAGTTGAGAAATACTGGTGGAAATCATCCCAGCCAGGGCTTTGTCAAGCCAGGACTTAAAAACCTCTAGGGATGGAGATTCCACCAGGTATCTAAGAAGGGGAAAGAGTAAAAAATTTCTACCCATCCATCATTTCCCCTTAGAATCATAGAACTGGAAGAGACCTCAGAAGGTCATCAAGTCCAGCCCCCTGCTCTAGGCAGGACCAATCCCAACTAAATCAACCCAGCCAGGGCTTTGTCAAGCCAAGACTTAAACACCTCTAGGGATGGAGACTCCACTACTTCCCTAGGGAACCCCTCCCAGTGCCTCACTACCCTTTTCTAAGGGCAGCTCCTGTTCGCCCTGTGGGAAACCCCACATACATTTTGCCAACTGAAGGGGAAATGCATAAAACCCTCCCAGGAAGAGATGGAGAAAACTCCCATCTCAGGGGATCTTGCTTCTCAGAGCCATGGGGAAGCCCCGAACCGCCTGGGGGCTGCGTGTGTCCCCCCCACGGGTTTTTAGTTCTGCGGTGGGGCAGCGGCCCCTGGTAGAAAAAAAGTCTCCTCCTCCATTGTATCCGGTGTAGTTGGCTCCCCGTAGCCACGACCCCCGCCCCTCGCAGCCCCCCGGCCTCTATGGGGCTCGGCCGGGCGCACTGAGGCTGCGGGCGCGGCGGGGGCGCGGCGCTCCGCGGAGCCGCGTGGGAAGAGGCGGGCGCAGGAGCTGCGGCGCGGCGGGGGAGAGGCTGGGAACCGGTCCCGCCTCTCGGTTCCCTTCCTAGGTCAGCGGCTGCCTCCGCCCCCTGCCCTGGGAACCCGGCCCGGCGCGCCTGGGGGAGATTTTCACCCTGGGACCCTCCGCAGCCAAAGCCTGGGGCAGCCCCGCGCTCTGCAGGTAACGGGGAGATCTGGGGGGGGGGGGCTGGGAAGCGACTCTGCGCTGCGGGTGGAAAAGGGGGGGTCGCTGCCGGTGCAGGGCGAGAAACTTGGCAAGTGTTTTACAGTCGCTGCTTTGTTCCAGTCCGTCCGCCAGGAGTCGCTGCTGCCCAGAGCCGGTTCCCACGCCCTGGAGCGTGGGAAAGGGCGAGGAATTTGAAAACAGTCCTGTGGCCCCTCCGAGGCTAACACAATATAGAGAAGCTGCCTAGGGGGGGTTGTGGGATCTCCATGGGGGGCGGGTATTTAAGAGCAGGTTGGACAGACACCTGTCAGGGATGAGCTAGATCGGACCACCAACCAGCTGGTCGATTGCGGGGGCATGGCCAGTCGATGGTGAGGTGTTCCCAGCCCCCCTCCTTGGTCCCGCCCCCGGGAGCAGCCCACAGGGACGCTTCCGCCTCCCACCAAAATGGACCTTCCATCCCCACCACGGCTGGCGCGCTTCCCTGAGAAGTCCTATCTGGTGCAAAGCCGCAGGACTTCCGGCCCCCACGCGCAGGGAGGGAGGAAGGCGGGCAGCGTGGGGAAGGAAGGGGAGACGAGGAAGCGTGCGGTCCGCCCCTGCCCACAACAGCACGTGCGCTTTCTTGTCTTCCCTTGCTTCCCCGGAGGTGGTGGTGTGGGTTTTAAGATGGTGGCGCAGGGTCCAGAGCAGCTGGATTGATAAGGACCTGCACATGTGCTTTGTCCAGCACTACCCACAGATCCTGCCCCAGAGATCCTTGTCCCTGGAGGCCCCCAGGGACTGGAAGAGCTGCCCCTTCCCCCTTTCCGTGGCCAGATCCCCACCAGCACCCTGCCCCTTGGCCATACACCCATCAGCACCCTGCCCCTTCCCCCTCTCTCCTGGTTAGATACCTACCCCCAGCTTGTTCCTGTACCCCACTTCCCACCCAGAATCTGCAGCCCATCCCTATCCCACTCACTGGCAGCCCTGTCCCGCACACTGGATCCCTCATTTTTGACCCCACCTCAGAGTGTAGAGGAGCCCACAAAATCCACTAACCCCAGAAGAATTAATCTGGCCTGAGGCCTTGAATCTCGGTCTTACCTACCCTCCCCTGCCTATGGGCTGGAGTGCCAGGGGTGTGAGGTGTCTCAGTTGGGACCACATCAGTGAGGCTTGGGGGTTATGCAGGAATTGGTTTTTTGCATCTGATTGATTTTCCTGTGTGTCAGTGGCTCCTGACCCAAAACAGGTTCCCCACCCCGCCCATAAATAAAGACACTGCTGAAACATTTTGTGTTGGATGTAATATTTTTATTTAAAAATGAAGCCTGGCCAACAAGCCCCGAATTGGGACCAAGCCCCCATCTGGCTACTGCATCATAACATCCCTGCACACACCCCGAGACCCAAATCCTGAGCCCATCATACACCTGAACCCCCTGCCATGAGCCCCTCACATCTCCAAACTCCTGCACTCCCACATCCCCAGACTTGATCCACAACACTCCTGCACCATCCACACACCGTGCGATCCTTTGAAACCTCGAGTCTCACATCGCATGTGTCCCAAGGGAGTTGACAGCTGGAAACTTGAAGCCTAAAAGGGGTTAACCTTGGTGGATCGGAGAGGAGGGTCACAATTTCAGCTGCCCCACAACCAACAAATGGGTAAGTACATTTCACCTTTCTGTGTCATCTTTCACCTTGGGGCTGTTCCCCTGTCTTCCCTTTTGGCCTGGCTCGGAGAATGCCTCTGGATTCTCTCTCTGTTCCAGCACGTGAAGGGAAGGCGTGTAAGAAAGAGGAGGAGAATTCCCAGCAGGAAAGCCCTGCGCAGATGGAACTCCCTGGGGTAGTATCAGAAAGATACGAACGTAACACTTCCTGGAGTGTCGACCAAGGAACATCCTGTGAGAGCCGAGGCGTGTCAGAGAGAAACCAGGTGCAGAAGGACTTGTGAAGAAGACGACATGGACCTCAAGGAAAGCCCAACCCAGTAAGGAATCCGCCCACAAGAAAGAAAAAAATTCACGTACAAAGTGTGGGGAAGTTTCTGTTTCATATCACTGTTTGTTAGACACCTGAAAACCCACAGCGGTGAAAAACCCTAGAAACACCTTGAGTGTGGGAAAGGTTTAGGGACAGCTCTCCTCTTCTGAGACATCAAAGACTTCACACAAGCGACAGACCTTATAAACCAGTGGTCCCCAACCATTTGAGGTTGCCGGGCGCCAGGGGGTGTGGCCGTTCACCCGCCGGGCACCAGAGGGTGGGGCCCCCCCTTGCGTGCCCGGGGGCGGCCCCCCCATAGCCGCATGCCCGGGGCCAGGCCCACCCCCAAGCATCGCGCGCCCGGGGCCTGCGCTCCCCCCATGCGCCGCGTGCCCAGAGCGCGGGCAGCCAATCTGCGGCGCCCCCAGGGCCGGCGCTCACCGTGCACCATGCGCCCGGGTCCGGTTCCGGCACCGCGCATGCGCCATGTGCCTGGGGCCAGGCCAGCCCTGAGCACTTGGCGGGCGCACACAAATGCCCCCACGGGCGCCATGGCGCCCGCAGGCACCGTGTTGGGGACCACTGTTATAAACGCATTGATTCGGAGAAAGAGGTGACTGGCAAAGTGCATTTTATTTCACCTCACGTAATCCACACAGGAGAGAAACTGTATAAATGCCAGAAGTATGGGATGAGTTTCAGTTGGAAGTCAAGCCTAATTCGACATCAGAAAGTTCATACAGGAAAGGAACCATTTCAATGCACGGAGTGTGGAAACCAGTTTAGTGACAAGTCACGCCTAGTGGGACATCAGAAAATTCACAGAGGATTTTCTGTGGCTTGTCTGTGAAACCCTATAAATGCCTTGAGTGTGGGAAAGTTTTTTTGAGAGCTCCCACCTTCTTGCACATCAGAGAACTCACACGGGAGAGAAGCCCCACAAATGCCTTGACCATGGAAAATGTTTTAGTGACAACTCAAAATTTCTTGCACATCAGAGGATCCACACAGGAGAAAAACCTTATAAATGTCTTGAGTGTGGGAAAAGATTCCTTCAAAGCTCAAATCTTACTCTCCATCAGTGAATCCATACCAAAGAAATGACCTAGAAATGCCCTGAGTGTGGGAAAACCTTCAATCAGAGTTTACATCTGACTAGACTCCAGAAAATTCACCTGGGAGAAATACCTCACACATGCCTTGATTGCAGGGAAATGTTTAGTGACAAATCACATCTTACAGTACATCGGAAAACCCAAACTAGAGAAAGACCCTATAAGTGCATTAATTGTGGGCGAAAGTTTTGTGACCAAGCACACCTTATTACACACCAGAGAACCCATACTGGAGAGAAGCCCTATACATGCATTCACTGTGCAAAAACTTTTTCTAAGAGTTCAGATCTTATTTCACATCATAGAATCCACATGGAAGAGAAACCGTACAAATGCCAGGACTGTGAGATGAGTTTCAGTTGAAAGTCAAACCTAATTCGACATCATTGGACCCATATAGGAGAGACACCGTATGAATGCCCTGAGTGTGGAAAAGAGTTTTGTGACAACTCCCACTTTCTTTCACATCAGAGGACTCACATAGGCAAGAAACCCTATAAATGCGTTGAGTGTGGAAAAAGTTTTTGTGAGAGCTTCCATCTTCTTCCACATCAGAGAACTCACATGGGAGAGAAGCCCTTTAAATGCCTTGAGTGTAGGAAAAGATTCCTTAAAATTACAAATCTTTCAGTGTGTGAGCGAATCCATACTGGAGAAACACCCTATACATGTCCTGACTGTGGGGAAAAAATTCAGAGAATCCACATAAGAGAAAAACTTCATACATGCCTTGGCGGTGAGGAAATACTTAGTGATAAAGCAGAATTTAATACACCTCAGAGAACCCACACCAGAGAGAACTCTTACAAATACTTTGAACAAGGGAGAAATTGTAATGATAAAGCCCTGTTTACTGCCCATCAGGCAACCCATACAAGAGAGAAACCCTATCAGTGCCTTTGCTGTGGGAAAACTTTTTGTCAGAGCTCAGATCTTATTTCGCATCACAGAATCCATATGGGAGAGAAACTGCATAAATGCCAGGACTGTGGGAGGAGTTTCAATCAGAGGTCAAACCTATTTCGACATCAGGAGAGACACCGTATCCATGCACTGTGTGTGGAAAAGAATTTAGTGACAAGTCACAACTTAGGGAACATCAAGTATACTGATCTTGCGCACACCCATGGCCATGAGAGGTGTGTGGTGTTCGAATCATTATCATTCTAAATCACCCCAACAAACAAACACCAGTGGTAAAGCAGGCAAGGGGCAAGCTGAGGCTACGTCTAGACTACCTGTGGCATCCGAAGAAAATATGAAAATGAGGCGTGAATTTCTTCCGATCCCTTTTTCGGAAGAGGTTTTTTTTTTTTTGGAAAAAAAAAAAAAAAGCTGTCTCGACCAGGTTTTTCACACGAAAACCCCCTTTTTTGAAAGAACCCTGTAAACCTCAATTTTTGAGGAATAAGGGTTCTTTTGAAAAAGGGGGGTTTGCGTGAAAACCCCCATCTAGACTGCTTTTTTTTTTTTTAAACTTCCAAAAAAGGGATCAGAAGAAGATATGCAAATTCGTGCCTAATTTGCATATCTTCTTTTGGAAGTCACAGGTAGTCTAGATGTAGCCTGAGAGGCTGAGATTGAAATAGAGAGAGGGCTTGCTGCTGGTGTTCCCTCTAATTTCCATGTGCAGAATGAATTTTGTTACGTGCGCCCATATGGAGTTGATGTATGACCCACCACCTTCACGTTGGGGCACATAACATTTCTTCTGCGCGTGGACAGTCTGTGGCGGGGGTGGGGGCGGAGGGGTTCGGGGGATGGGGAGGCTTGGGGGATGACACCTCTGGTTGGGGGTGCCAGCTCTGGGATGGGATGAGGAGTTTGGGGTGGAGGAAAGGGCTCAGGGCTGGGGCAAAGGGTTGGGGTGAAGGCTGTGACTTGGGGGTGCGGGATCTGGGATGGTTCTGGGGATGAGGGATTCAGGTTTCAGGCTCTCCCCCAGGAAAGAGGGCTCCACCCAGTCCTCTCTCACTGCAGCAGGTCCCGTGAAGCTGGGTTGGGCGGGGGCTGGAGAATTTACCTCCCAGCTACGGGAGTTTTGAAAAGGTGCCTCTCCCAGGACCCCTGGATACAGGTCTAGCATCAGGGACCCTGGAAGGCAGAAGAGTCCCCAGCGGCCAGCAAGCAGGGACCGAGAATGGAGACCACTGGACTGGCGGTGGAGACCCCCAGAGGCAGCGGGACCCCCGGGCCCAGTGGCTGAAAGCAGCAGAACCCCCAGCAGCCAGGACCTGAAAAGTGGGGGAGCATCCTGTGCCCTGAACCCCAAGGCCAAGAGCAGAGCCCACGGTACGGGCAGCAGGGAGCCAGGGACCCTGGCATGGGGCACAGAATCCCTTACTGCCCGCACCTATGGCTGAGTATTATTATTAGAGCGTAAGGGCCAACTAAGAGTCTCCCTGGGGCTAGGACCGGTCCAGACAGAGCAGCAGATCCCAGCCTGGAAAGAAGCCAGGGAACTAATCCACAGCCCTGTTCGGCCTTCTCCCTCCGAGCACAAACCAGGGCCCTGTGGGAACAGCCGGTAAGGATCTTCCCCCTTCCCAACTCCCATCCCCCAGGCCAAAGTGAGAGCCACTGTAAAGATGCTCCAGGCCGACAGGAGCACTCGGAGGTAAACTTCCCCCTTCCCCACCCCGCACCTCCGCACGTGGCAGAATCTACGTGTGCGGGAGAAGTTCTCACATGGACAGTGAGCTGTGCGCACGAGCACTTGTGTCAGTGCATCTCGTGCTGCTTGGGGGAGGGAAGGGGGCTTATTCAACCCCCCTATGGGTATGTCTACACTACCCCGCTAGTTCGAACTAGCGGGGTAATGTATGCATACCGCACTTGCTAATGAAGCCCGGGATTTGAATTTCCCGGGCTTCATTAGCATAAGCGGGGAGCCGCCATTTTTAAATCCCCGCTGCTTCGAACCCCGTGTAGCGCGGCTACACGGGGCTCGAACTAGGTAGTTCGGACTAGGGTCCTATTCCGAACTACCGGTACTCCTCGTGAAACGAGGTGTACCGGTAGTTCGGAATAGGCACCCTAGTCCGAACTACCTAGTTCGAGCCCCGTGTAGCCGCGCTACACGGGGTTCGAAGCAGCGGGGATTTAAAAATGGCGGCTCCCCGCTTATGCTAATGAAGCCCGGGAAATTCAAATCCCGGGCTTCATTAGCAAGTGCGGTATGCATACATTACCCCGCTAGTTCGAACTAGCGGGGTAGTGTAGACATACCCTATGTGACATAATGTAGCCTTAGGAAGGGTAACGCAAATGCACAACCCCACCGGAGGATGGGTAGGAACACTGTCCCTAGCCTCTGTTTCTCTGGAGGTGGATGACCGGGGAGGGATCATGTGAGGATTACTTGTTATTTTCCCTCCCTCTGGGGCATCTGGTATTGGCCACTGTGGGCAGACAGGATACTGGCTAGGTGGACCTTTGGTCTGACTCAATATGATCGTTCTTATATGATTATGATGGTTTTATTTAGAAGCAATAAGATATTCGTATGTCTTATTCTTTATCCCTTTTTCAATGATTCCTAACATTCTGTTTGCTTGTTTGACTGCTGCTGCACGTGGAGTGGATGTTTTCAGAGAGCTATCCACAATGACACCAAGATCTCTCGCTTGAGTAGCTGTAGCTAAACTAGTCCCCATCATATTGTATGTATAGCTGAGATTATTTTTTCCGACGTGCATTACTTTACATTTCTCAACATTACATTTCATTTTCCATTTTGTTGCCCAATCACTTAGTTGTATGAGTTCTTTTTGAAGCTCTTCACAGTCTGCTTTGGCCTTAACTATCTTGAGCAGTTTAGTATCATCTGCAAATCACTGTTTACCCCTTTCTCTAGATCATTTATAAATAAGTTGAATAGGATTGGTCCCAGAACAATTATTGAGGGAATCGCATGATCACATATAAAAGGCTCATAGGATGAGATTTTTATTATAAATGCAGGTTAATGATCATTTCATTGAATTCACACAAATGGGGGAAACATATTACCATCAAAAATCATTGAAAGGTACAGACAAGCCAAGTGAGAAAAAAAAGTTGCTTTAGAATTTCTTAGAATAGTGATAGAAATGTAGCCGTGTTAGTCTGGGGTAGCTGAAGCAAAATGCAGGACAATGTAGCACTTTAAAGACTAACAAGATGGTTTATTAGATGATGAGCTTTCGTGGGTCTGGCCCACGAAAGCTCATCGTCTAATAAACCATCTTGTTAGTCTTTAAAGTGCTACATTGTCCTGCATTTTGCTTTAGAATTTCTTAGAGTGTGATGTAAGGATAAGGACTATCATAAGAACTAGAAACAAAGAGGTAGCATATTTAAACCAAACAAAGGAAAGTATTTGTTCGCTCAGCGCACAGTCAACCTGTGGAACTCCTTGCCGGAGGATGTTGTAAAGACAGGACTTTAACAGGGTTCAAAAAAGAGCTACATAAATTCACAGAGGATAGGGCCATCAATATGTATTAGCCAGAGCTGAGCGGTGGACTCTTCTTGTTTCAGATGCGGGTGACCTTCAAGGAGGAGGCTGTGTATTTCACCCAGGGGCAGAGGGCGCTGCTCAGAGAGCCCTTGACAGGGACATCATGCAGGAGAACTACGAGGCGGTGACCTCACTGGGTAAGGGAGTCCCGTCCCCTTGGCTATTAGAAGCTGGGAGTAGATGTAACCAGTTTGGCTTCTATTAAGTTACGTCTACACAGCATCTGGGAGGTGTGTGATTCTAGCTCAGCTAGATTTACATGTAGTAGTTTGGCTAGAGCCACGCAGTGACAGAATCTTTGTATTCTACTCCCTGTCCGTATTCATGAATATCTCCTCCCCTCCCTTCCTGCAATAAGCTCCATCCGCAGGGCAGATGTCACCCACTAACACTAAACAAGATCTGGCAGCAGGTTCCTCCCCAACTTTACCTCCCTCTGAGCCTTCGGAAGGGATGTGGAAGCGGAATCCAGCTTCTCCATTGTGAGTCCGTGGTACTCTCTTAGAAGTAGGTTATTTCTTCCCAGCACATTTTACATTTTAAATTTCTAGTTTAAACCTCTGTCCCTGGCTTCACCCTGTGGTGTCATTGCTGTATCTGTTGCTTTTGCCGGCAGAGAGTATGGAAATGAGGCACTGATTAACATTTTGTTGCACTTCATTTGCATAATCTGAGTCGTTTTTGCGCAAGGGGTTTTTGCATAAAAACAAGCAGTCCAGAGAGGCATAAGGATCTTGCACAAAAGGGGGTTTTGCACAAAAAGGAAACGTCCACGCGGCTTGTTTTTGCGCCAAAACCCCTTGCGCAAAAAAGTCTTGAATAGATGATGCAAATGAAGCACCACAACATGCTAATCAGCGCTTCATTTGCATACTCTCTGCCGGTAAAAGCGGGCAGTGTAGACATAGCCTGGGAAACTAGAGTGTGAGGCAGAACTGAAAATAAAGAGGAGTCTGCACGCTTAGAAGATGAGGAGGAAGTTTCCAGCTGTAATCGATCATCAAGACCCACTTCAGAAATGCAAAAGATACCAGTGGGTTGGGTAATGCTCCCTTTTCTGTCTGCACGGCAGCTGTTGTGTTGTGTGTCTCCTCTTGGCCACTCCCCTTTTTTTCCCACGGGATGACTTGTGTCTGGATTCTCTCTCTGTGTCTTCCAGAGGGTGCTGGGTTGATGAGCGAGCATGAGGAGACTCCACAGCCGGAAAGTTGTGGCAATGTGGATCCGCAGGGACTGATATTGGGAAGATCTAAGGGGCATTTTTCTGAGAAACAAAGACCCCCAAAACCCCATGGAAATCAGCGCGGGTCAGAAATGCCACTGGGATGTGACCCAGGGAAGACAACGTGTAAACCCAAAAACGATGGTGGAGATTGGAAGAACCTCAAGGAAACCAGAGCGCAGCAGAGAATCCCCACAACAGAAAAAAAGAACACATGCACGGAGTGTGGGAAAAGCTTCATTCGGCGATCAAGCCTTGTTTCCCATCAGAGGATCCACACAGGAGAGAAACCCTACAAGTGCCTTGACTGTGGGAAAGGTTTCAGTCAGAGCTCAGATCTTATTTCCCATCGGATGATCCACACGGGAGAAAAACCCTATAAGTGCCTCGACTGCGGGAAAAGTTTCAACCAGGGTTCCCATCTGATTAGGCACGAGAGAACCCACACAGGTGAGAAACCCTATAAATGCCTGGAATGCGGGAAAAGCTTCATTCAGAGCTCAGATCTTATTTCCCACCAGAGAGCCCACCGGGGAGAAAGACCCTATAAATGCCTTTGCTGTGGGAAACAATTTTTTCATCGCTCGGATCTTGTGTCACATCACAGGATGCACACAGGCGAAACCGTCCATAAATGCCAGGACTGTGGGATAAATTTCAGTCGGCGGTCAAACCTCATTCGACATCAGAGGATCCACACAGGAGAAACCCCTTATCAATGCCCTGAGTGCGGCAAAGGATTCCATGACAAGTCCCGCCTTGTGGCACATCAGAAAATCCACCTGGGGGAGAACCCGTATAAATGCCTTGACTGTGGGAAAAAATTCAGTGACAACTCGCACCTTGTCACACATCGGCGAACCCACTCGGGAGAGAAACCCTATGCATGCCAGGACTGTGGGAAAAGCTTTATTCAGAGCTCAAATCTTATTGTACATCAGCGAATCCATACAGGAGAAAAACCCTATACATGCCCCGACTGCGGGAAACACTTTAATCGGCGTTCAAACCTGATCAAACACCAGAGAATCCACATAAGAGAAATCCCCTTCAATGCCTTGACTGTGGAAAAAACTTGAGTGACGAGTCACAAACTGGGTTTTACCCACGAAAGCGGATGCCCTGTAACTAAATCTGTTACTGTCTAAGGTGCCACAGGACTCCTTGATGTTGTGTCATGACTCAATGCACACTGAAGAGCCCCTGCTGGGGATGGATTCTATAAATGTCTGGATTGTGGGACGAGTTGAGTTCTGTTCTTATTTCACAGCAGAAGCTCCGGAGCAAACACAGATGCTCCTCCTCCATGCTGCAGCCCTGGCTGTTGAGCGGAGGGTCCTTTGAGGATTGTCAAGAGCAGGAAAACTCATCTGGGCACAAGTTTATTGGGTAGTCGAGTGGAGTACTCCACTACTCGCTTTCCCCACTTCTTGCTGCCTCTGTATCAGAGGCAGCAAGTTTGTGTGGGGGGGGGGGGAAATAGGAGACGGTGCTGGGGGGAGCCAGTTTAAAAGCTGGTTTCTTCCCCCCCCCCCCCCAGCACCATCTCTGCAGTGCCAGCTCCCCCACCCCTACTGCTCGGTCCTGGCTTGAGCCGGTTCCAGGCACTATCCCCGTTGCAGCTCTGCAGAGCGGCCCTTATCGATGAATAGTGTCGTCAATACAAATATCGACAACACAGTTAGCCAAATAACTGTCATTTAACACCTTTAAAGGAGACCGGGGTCAATCTGTTCTCCCGATTCTGAGCAAGAAGGAACGGTCGCTGGATTGTCGCCTTCTGTGAACCTTGCAGTGTTGTCCAGCCTGCTCTGTAGGGTGGGTGTTTCTCTCTTTGCTGAAGGCCTTTGGGTCACCTAGAGTCGTGTGACGTAACAGCAACAGGGACCACTGGATCCTGTAGGCTGGCCTCCCCCATATCTCAGGTCATCTACCCCACCCAGCCCTCCACACACTGAGCCCTACAGTGGAAATAAAACAGGCCCCATCTGCGCATATGAGTTTTGTCTGATGTGATGAAAAGTCGATTGATCGGGGACTTCACAAAATAAAAGCCCTTTGCAGGAAGGGGCCTATTTATTGTATTTGGTTTCCCCTCTCCCCCCACTACCATGAGAGCTACATGTGCTTTGAACTGTTATAATTTTACAGCACCCCTATATACCAACACCAATGGGTGGATGTGAGCAGCAGGCTGGGAGGCAGAGACTGAAACGGAGAAGGGGGGTTGTAGCCTGAGTCCTGTGAGGAGGTGTGACCCTATCAGGAGTGGGGAGAGCATAGGACATGGGGGAGATACAGAGCTGGGGACCAGCAGGGTTTTTTCTGGAGATCCAGATAGCTGAGGCTGAGAGCTGTTCAATCGCTGCACTGGTGCACGGTAGAGACAAAGCTGGCGCACGAGTGCTGGGTACAGCCAGCCTGGAATAGGAAAGGGCCCAGGCAGAAAGAACCAGACTGAGTATGATCCTGGATCGGGTTTATTACACTAAGGTGCCACCGGACTCCTCTTTTCTTCATTAATAAAACAGGTTTCCATGGACTATTTCTAACTTCACAGTCAGAAGTGAGGTACGCACAGAGCCAGAATGTCCACATCCAGCCAATTGTAACTTTACACGTGATATGTCCGTGTATAAAAGTGTAACACCGGGAGGGCAGGAATGCTAAAACACATGCATTATGAATGCCTGGTTCTCTTATTTGCATGGCCCGGACAGCATGCGTGGCACTTCGTGGACAGGCAAAAAGAGCAGGTCCTCTTCACAAGCTGACAATCTAAGAAGCAGTCAAGGCACAGACAGGCTGTGTCCAGACTCAGGGTTTTTTTGGGAAAAGTAGCCTTTTCCCGAAAAAACTTCCCCTGCGTCCAGACTCAAGCCACGTTCTTTCGAAATTATTTCGAAAGAACGCGGCTTTTCTTTCGATGGCGGTAAACCTCGTTTCACGAGGAAGAACGCCTTCTTTCGAAAGTTCCTCTTTCGAAAGAAGGCGTTCTTCAATGTAAATAGGGCTTCTTCAAAAGAGAGCATCCAGACTCGCTGGGTGCTCTCTTTCGAAAAAGCGGGTTGCTCTTTCGAAAGATCCGCCTGCAGTCTAGACGCGATCTTTCGAAAGAGGCTCTTTCGAAAGATGCTTTCGAAAGAGCCTCTTTCGAAAGAAGCCTGCAGTCTAGACATAGCCACAGAGAGAAGCACAGAGGTGAAAGGCCGCGGGTCTGCTGTGGTGTGCCGCTCCGGCACGCGCTGGCTGAGCCGCGGCAAAAGCCAGCGGGGAGCTAGTGAAAGCTGGCAGGGCCCCGGGTTGTGATAGGGCAGCGCCTGTAAGAAATGCTAAGTTACTTTCACCGCTGGAGACGAGAATTCAACCAAAGCCGTGGGCGGGGGCAGGGCGGTCCATCATGCGCCGTCAGGCTTCGGAGGGATGGGGGCTGGTAGAGATTGTTTAACATTCCAGGCAGCGTCCCCAAAGCCAGGCCTTCAAATAACCATGAGGCCGGGGCCCAAAAATGCCTGAGCCAGCACTCAGAGAGGTAGAAGCTCCGCCAGGACACCAGACATGCTGATGTTGGCCCTGGCTGTGGAGGCAGGACAGGACTTGGCTGCAATCGGTGCTTGAAGCAGCAGGCAAAACAGCTAAAATATGAGGGCGGGCGGGGGAAGGGGTCGTCCCCAGCCTTAGAGTTGCCTTTCCCTTCTGCCTTGGGGGTGCAGAGCCTTCCCGAGGGCCAGGTGCATGGCTGCGGTGCTCAGCGCTTGGGCCCGCTGTAGCCCACCCAGCGCTACCTGCCGCTGATCCTGCGGCTGCTCTGCCATCCTCTGCAGACAGCAACAACACGGCGCAGAAATTGCAGGCGAGGAGAAGGGAGGAACCCAGGGCAGGGACCCAGCCGGGGTGAGGGAGGTACTATAGACTCCTGCAGCAGCACACCCCAAGCTTCCCAGTACCGCTGCCAAGGGGGGAAAGGCACGCCCTGTCCCGGATCCCGCCTGACTGTGCTGGTGGGTGCCCATGCCGCTTGCGCAGCAGTGTGCAATGTGGCCTTTTTGTACGCGGGTGGCACAAAGGTACCCTAAAGGCAGTGATCTCACTTCCCTGCTTGGGTCTGAGTCAACCTGTGGAACTCCTTGCCAGAGGACGTGGGGAGGGCTAGAAATTTAATGGTTCAAAAAAGAGCGAGAGAGATTCATGGGGGTTAGGTCCCTCAATGGCTATTAGCCAGGATGGGTAGGAATGGTGTCCCTAGCCTCTGTTTCTCTGGAAGTGGGTGATAGGAGAGGGATCACGTGAGGATTCCTTGCTGTGTTCCCTCCCTCTGGGGCACCTGGTATAGGCCGCTGTCAGCAGACAGGACACTGGGCTAGATGGACCTTTGGTCTGACCCAGTGTGGCCGTTCTTATGTCTTGCCCCCAGTGTAGGGAGGGGGCTCCCTATCTTGCTAAGAGCCAATGAAATGATGCTGTGGTCCTGCCCCCTAAAGTTCCCAAGATAAGAGCATTCTGGAGGAGAACTAGAGCAGTACTGTGCCCAAGGCCGGCCCACAACATTTTGGCACCTGAGGCGGGGAGCTCAAATGATGCCCCCTCGCTTGGGCCAGAACTTAGAAGACTGTGTCTAGACTGGCAAGTTTTTCCGCAAAAGCAGCTGCTTGTGTGGAAAAACCTGCCAGCTGTCTACACTGGCCGCTTGAATTTCCACAAGAACACTGACGATCTCATGTAAGAAATCAGCGCTTCTTACGCAAATACTATGCTGCTCCCGTTCGGGCAAAAGTCCTTTTGCGCAAAAGGGCCAGTGTAGACAGCTCAGATTTGTTTTGCGCAAAAAAGCCCCGATCGCGAAAATGGGAATCGGGGCTATTTGGAGCAAAAGCGCGTCTAGATTGGCATGGATGCTTTTCCGCAAAAAATGCTTTTGCGGAAAAGCGTCCGTGCCAATCTAGACGCTCTTTTCCACAAATGCTTTTAACGGAAAACTTTTCCGTTAAAAGCATTTGCGGAAAATCATGCCAATCTAGACGTAGCCAGAAAGGTCTCAATTCTCTGTGTCTTAGTGGCACCCGCTTCCCCCCGCCCAGTCTGGCACCTGGTTGTGCTGTGCGTCTTCTTGGCCTCCTATGACTTCTATGGAATGGTGGGTGGGGCAGACTTGGAACAGCTTTGTGCTAACATACTGCAGCAGCGGGACTTGTTTCTGGCAAGGTGGAAAATACAGACAGCGCATAGGGGCTGAGATACGGCTTTCACGCTTTCAGCGCTCCTGCATGCACCATGGTCATGCCTCGGTACCCTAACAAAAGCCGAGAGATGCCGTCATTCACACTTCTCTGCTAGAGCTCAGACTTCAACGATTGCTCGCAAACCCGCTAATGTCCTTTTGGTGTGTGGAACGCCGAGGGTGATCACAGAATCATAGGCCGGGAAAGAAGATCATCTACTCCACGTCTAGTCGGGGGGAGAGTCTGGGAGAGGGCTCTAAACAGAGACAGTTGGCTATTGAAAATAGTGCAGTGTTCATTTTTTTTTTGTCTTTGACTTCATAGTCAATCAACATTTGAAGCCATGCACAGGTTAAGCATCCCGTGTTGTAGTGTTCTTTCTTCCATACCATTTTACAAAATAGAGGTAAGATGTTTGTTAATAACTCGGGTGCCGCAGTGGTTTGTTAATAACCTGTCCGAAGAAGTGCACACGACCTCAATATTGGTGCACAAAACAAAACTCACTCCGCTCACGGATGGAAAAACTTAGAGGAAACCCTGGTGCAGGAGACTGGGTTGGGGTGCATGAGGACAGGGGGTTCAGATGTATGATGGGCCCAGGATGAGGGGGTATAGGAGTGTTATGTCAGGGGCCTGGAAATGGGATGTGGGTGCATGAGGGGCTCAGGGCAGGGGGTCCAGGTGTGTGATGGGCCCAGGACGAGGGGGTATAGGAGTGTTATGTCAGGGGCCTGGAAATGGGATGTGGGTGCATGAGGGGCTCGGGCAAGGGGGTATAGGAGTGTTATGTCAGGGGCCTGGAAATGGGATGTGGGTACATGAGGAGCTCAGGGCAGGGAGTCCAGGTGTATGATGGGCCCAAGGTTGGGATGCAGGAGTGTTATGACGCTGTGGCCAGCTGGGGGCTGGGCCCCAATTGTGGGCTTGTTGGCCAGGCTTCATTTTTAAATACAGTAAAATATTATGTCTAACACAAAAGGTTTCAACATTGTCTTGATTTATGCTGGGGCGGGGAACCTTTCTTGGGTCGGGGACCACACACGTGAGAAGCAAAAAAAAACAACCCCTCTAAAAATCTCCAACCTTCACTGATGTAGCCCCCAACTGAGACACCCCACTCCCCTGGCGCTCCGGCCCCATGGGGGGAGGGTAGGTAGGACTGAGATTCAAGACCTGAGACGAGATTAACTCTTCTGGGGTCCCCAGGGTTAGTGGATTTTGTGCTCCTCCCTTCTAGGCTTTAGGGTGGGGCCAAAAACGAGGGGTCCGGTGCGTGGGCCAGGAAGGAAGCAAGGGAACTAACCCACAGCCCTTTTGGGCTCCCTGGTGGGTCCCAGCGACAGATCCATGGCCCTGCAGCCCCCCCGGCAGCCTAGCCCCCGCACCTGGCCCAGCCTTTTTCAGAAGAGGCTCTTGCACAAGAAGGAGCATCTACACTGCCCCTTCTTGCGCAAGAAAACCCCTCTTGCGCAATGCCGTTCTTCCTGAAAAGTAATAGGTGTAACGGCATTGCACAAGAGGGTTTTTCTTGCGCAAGAAGGGGCCGTGTAGATGCTCCTTCTTGCGCAGGAGCATCTTCTGAAAAAAATGGTGGCTCATTCGGTATGCAAATGAGGCTCAGCGATATTCCACGCTTAGCCTCATTTGCATATTACTCACGCAAGAAGCCGCGAGTGTAGACATAGCCTAGGTGTGCGAGTTACATCAAGATTCAGTGCACGAGGCTCCGGGGTTTTCTAGGGTACATCTCTTTCAGTGCCACTCCCGGAAGCTGTTCCGCCGTATATAAATAGCTGCCTGTGCGTTGGATAAGACAGAGATTGAGGCTGGTTCTAGCCCAGGTGGGATACACAGAGGGGAGTTTCAGGCAGCTGCTATGTTAGAAGGGCAGGAGCAGGAAATACACAGGGACAGGGGGATGGGGTGGGACAAGCCTTCTGGGATGTGCTCAGACTGTGCCACGCCTGGGGTCTCTGATGGGCCCTGTCCACTTCCAGTGCGGGAGCCGGAACCCACTAGCCAGAGGTTGCTGTGGAATACAAAGGGGGCATCCCGTGAGGTCCAGGGGGACAGGCCCCGTCGGCTGCTCCCAGCTGCTAGAAATGGGGAGGGGGTTGGGATTCCTCTCCCTGGACGCTGCTTGAGGGCTGTACCTCCTGTACCAGCCTCTGGCTAGTCGGTGTGAGAAAAACAGGAAGGTTCCCGCCCTCCTCCATCATCTAGGATGCCTAGGGAGCTGTCTTTCTCCCCACCTGGACACCTCCTGGCTGCTCTGACTAGGAGCAGGGTGAGATTCCACCACTCGATCCCCTCCAAAGCTTTCATGTGACCAGCCCTCTTCCCCTGTGTCTAGCAGGAGCTGAGCGGGGGACTCTTGTTGTTGCAGATGCGGGTGACCTTCGAGGAGGTGGCTGTGTATTTCACCCAGGGGCAGGGGGCGCTGCTGGGCCCCGCTCAGAGAGCCCTCTACAGGGACGTCATGCAGGAGAACTACGAGGTGGTGACCTCGCTGGGTAAGGGCGTCCAGACCCTTCGATTATTGGGAGATGAGGAAATCTGTGAGTTGATCAGTTTGGCTTCTGCTCAGGTTTTTTTTTTCCCCCAAAGTCCCTTAGCTACTCCACCGCACGGTGCAGAATTTTTCAGAAATTAATTGTGTGCACAGAACCTCTTCCCATTACCTCCCCCTGGGTCTTTGGAAGGGATGTGGCAGCAGAATCCAATTTCTCTCCTGTGGCTCCTTGGTGTTCCAGATTGTCTGTGACAGGTTATTTCATACCTCTGTTCCTAGCTCCGTCCTGTGGTGGCTTGTTGACCCTGGTTCAGAACATAAAAACATCCATATGAGGTCAGCCCAAAGGTCCATCTAGCCCAGTATCCTGTCCGCTGACAGTGGCCAATGCTAGGTGCTCCCAGAGGGAATGAACAGAACAGGGAATCATCTAGTGCAGTGGTTCCCAAACTTTCCAGCATCCCTTTTTGATTTTTTTAGTGATTCCCTCTCCTGTCACCCATTCGCAGCTTCTAACAGACAGAGGCTAGGGACATAATTGCTACCTGTCCTGACTAAGAGTCATTGATGAACCATGAATTTATCTAGCTCTTTTTTGAACCCTGTTCAAATCCTGGTCTCCACAACATCCTCTGGCAAGGAGTTCCACCAGTTGGCCGTGTGCTGCATTAAGAAACACTCCCTTTGGTTTGTTTTAAACCTGCTATCTATTCATGTCATTTGGTGCCCTCTAGTTCTTATGTTATAGTGCAATATACTGTGGCTACGTCTAGACTGGCATGATTTTCCGCAAATGCTTTTAACAGAAAACTTTTCCGTTAAAAGCATTTTCGGAAAAGCGCGTCTAGATTGGCACGGACACTTTTCCGCAAAAGCACTTTTTGTGGAAAAGCGTCCGTGGCCAATCTAGACGCGCTTTTATGCAAAAAAGCCCCGATCACCATTTTCGCGATCGGGGCTTTTTTGCAGAAAACAAATCTCAGCTGTCTACACTGGCCCTTTTGCACAAAAGTCTTACAGTAGGAAGTCAGTGCTTTTGTGGAAATTCAAGCGGCCAGTGTAGACAGCTGGCAAGTTTTTCCGGAAAAGCAGCTGATTTTCTGGAAAAACTGGCCAGTCTAGACACAGCCTGTGAAACTAGAGCTAGAGAGAGGGTTGAAAATAAAGAGTCTCCATTTATGGAAGATGAAGAGGAAGATCCCAGGTGTAATGAGCCATGGAGCACCAGGGACCCACTTCAGAGAAGGAATAGTTACAGATGGGTTGGTAAATTTCCCCTTTCTCAGTCTCCCCAGCAATTTGTGTGCTGTTTCTCCCCTCTTTGCTGCTCCCCTTGTGTTCCTTTCTCCCCGACATGGGTAATGGACTCATGCCCAGATTCTCTCTCTGTATTCCAGAAGGTGCCGGGATGGTGAATAAGGAAGTGAATCCACAGCAGGAAGGTTGTGAAAACGTGGATCTGCAGGGAACAGTACTGGGAAGATCTGAGGGCCTTTTTTATCAGAATCATAAAGAAGAGAAAGCCTGCGGAAATCAGCGCAAGGCAGAGAGGCCACGAGGGTACAACCCAGGGAAGAAAATGTGTGAACCCACAAATGCTGGTGGGGATTGCAAGGGCCTTAAGGAAAGCACAGTCCATCCGAGGATCTCCACAGAAGAAAGAAAAAACACATGCACCGAGTGTGGGAAAAGCTTCATTCGGAGATCACACCTGATTTCCCATCAGAGGATCCACACGGGAGAAAGACCTTACCAGTGCCTTGTCTGCGGGAAAGGTTTCAATCAGAGCTCACACCTTATTTCCCATCAAAGGATCCACACGGGAGAGAAACCTTACACATGTCTCGATTGCGGGAAAAGTTTCAACCAGGGTTCTCATCTTATTAGGCACGAGAGAACCCACACAGGTGAGAAACCCTATAAATGCCTGGAATGTGGGAAAAGCTTCATTCAGAGCTCGGATCTTATTTCCCACCAGAGAGCCCACACGGGAGAAAGACCCTATAAATGCCTGGACTGTGGGGAAAGTTTTGATTGGAACATGCAGCTTGTCAGACATCAGATGGAGCACACGGGAGAGAAACCCTACAAATGCTTGGATTGTGGGAAAGCGTTTAGTGACAGTTCAGCCCTTATTTCACATCAGAGACTCCACACAGGGGAGAAACCTTATAAATGCCTTGACTGTGGGAGAAGATTCAATCGGAGTTCAATCCTTACCAGACACAAGAGAACCCACACAGGAGACAAACCCTATAAATGCCTGGAGTGCGGGAAATGTTTCAGTCAGAGCTCGTACCTAATTTCCCATCAGAGAACCCACACGGGGGAGAGACCCTATAAATGCCTGGAGTGTGGGAAGAGTTTCAGTTGGCGCTCGGATCTGGTTGCCCATCAGAGAACCCACACAGGAGAAAGACCTTACAAGTGCCAGGACTGTGGGAAAAGATTCCTTCAGAGCTCAAACCTTATTGTGCATCAGCGAATCCATACAGGAAAAATGCCCTATAAATGCCCTGACTGTGGGAAAAGCTTCAATCAGAGTTCAAACCTGGCTAGACACCAGAACGTCCACATGGCAGAAAAAAACCGCATAAGCGTCTCAACTGTGTGACAATGCTTCGGGTATGTCTAGACTACATGCCTCTGCCGACAGACGCATGTAAATTAGACTACCCGACATAGTCAATGAAGCGGGGATTTAAATATCCCCTGCTTCATTAAAATAAAAATAGCTGCTGCGTTGTGCTGGCTTAGTTGATTGTCGGCACAATGCAGCAGTCAAGATGCAGATCAGTCGGCAGGGAAAGCCTTTGCTAACCGATCCCTTATGCCTCGTGAAACAAGGTTTACAGAATCGGAAGGCAAAGACTTTACCAGTCGAGTGATCCGCGTCTTGACTGCCACGCTATGCCGACAATCAGCTGAGCCGGCACAACGCGGCGGCCATTTTTATTTTAATGAAGCGGGGGAAATTTAAATCTCTGCTTCATTGACTATGTCGGTATGTCTAATTTACGTGCCTCTGTCAGCAGAGGCAAGTAGTCTAGACATACTCTTCATGGTAAAGCACAGTTTAATTCTCATTGGAGAGCCCATGCTAGAGAGATCCTATATATGCTTTGATAATGGGCAAACGTTTAATAGCAAAGCACACCTTACAATGTACACAGTCCACATAGGAGAGGTGTCCTATTATGCTATCTTTAGTCTGGGGAGAAAAAATTTTTTTTTGTGGTGCTCAGATCTTATTTCACATCACAGAATTCACGTGGGAGAGAAACCATATAACCGCCAGGACTGTAGCAGGAGTTTCAGACGTAAATCGAACCTAATTCGACATCAGAGAATCCACACAGGAGAGAAACCGTATCCATGCTCTGAGTGTGGGAAGAAATGTACTGACAGGCCTCACGAGAAAATCCACCTGGGAAATTGTGGGAAAGGGTTTCGTGACAGACTGCACTGCTTGCATAGCTCTGACACAGCGGTCTCCAACCTTTTTAAACACAAGATCACTTTCTAAATTGAAGTGCAAGCCAAGATCTACCTCACACCCAAACACCCTGGCTCCGCCTCCTTCATGCCCCTTCTCCGAGGCCCCGCCCCCTACTCACTCCATGCCCCCTCCCTCTTCCACCCTCCCTCCCTTTCACCAGGCAGGGGCAGTGTGTTGGGGTGCAGGCTCTGGTCCTGGATTACGGGATCTGGAGTAGGAGGGGCTCTGAGCTGAGCTTGGGACAGGAAGTCAGGGTGCCGGAGAAGGTTCTAGGTGCAGGCTCTGGGATGGTGTTTGGATACAGGGGTGCTTGCGGCTAGAGCAGGGACTTGGGGTGCAGGAAGGGGTTCATGACTGGGGTAGGGTTTCAGGATGTGGGCTCCAGCAGGGCCCTGCTTACCTCAGGGGGCTCCTGGTTGGTGGTACAGGGGGCTAGGCAGGCTCACCCCTGTCCTGGCCCTGACCCACTCCCTAAAGCAGCCAGCAAACTCCATCCCAAATCCTGTTGTGCCCCCGTCTGCTCTGTGGAGATAGGATACAGGGGAGGGGCACTTTGGCATGAGCACCCTTCCCTCTCCCCTGCCTGGCACAGAAAGCCGGAGGCTCCTTAGGGGACAGCTCCAAGGCAAAGGGCAGGAGATGCCCAGCAGTCTGGGGGGCAGGAGATTCACAAGTCTTGGGGGGCAGCAGTTTGGGGGAGGGCAGGAGATGCGGAGCAGTCTGGGCAGGGGGAGGGCTGCCCACACTTGATAGCCTCTTGGCCAAACCAGTCAGGATCCCCTGTCAGAGGCTCCAAGATCGACCAGTAGATCCCGATCGACTGGTTGGTGACCACTGCTCTGACAGGAGCCTGTCTATCCCCTTCTCTTTGCTAAAGCAGCTCTTGCTTTTAGGTGGCCCGACTCCCTGCACCAGCGCACACACTGAGCCTGCTGCATAACAACCACCCACACTTGTGAAATTGTATAGGCCCGTCCCTCTCGTGCCAAGGACGCATTTAATTTTATGCTTTAATTGACTCCTCATTAAGCCCCGTGACACTGATTCTGTGGGTGCTCTGGGGCTGGAGCCCCCATGGGGAAAAATTAACAGGGTGTTCGGCACCCACCAGTATTGGGACCCCTTGCCTGCAGATCTACTCCTCCCCCTCCTTCCCAGCATTTCCCATGGCAAACAGCTGTTCTGCGCTGTGCAGGAGGCTCCAGGAGGGAGAAGGAGGAGTGGGGAAGGGGAATGCTCTGGGCAGGGAATAGAAATAGGTCAGGTAGAGGCAGAACTGTGTGGGACGAGGCAGGTGGGGGCTTAAGGGCAGGGGTAGAGTGGAGTCGGAGACTGTGGTGGAGGCCGGGGGTTGAGCACACTCCACCCCCAGCTAGAGGAGAAATTGGCGACTATGCCCCAAATCACATTCATCACCATGGGTGGCAGGTGAATGCCCAGCTGGGCAAAGCAAGCCCTGCCCCTTCTGCTCAAGGCCCCGCCCTTTCATCAACCTTCCCTGCCCCAAAGCCAAGCCCCGCCCATCTAAGCCTGATCATGGCCCCCTGGAGGATCAGAGATGCCACGTTAACCTTCCCTTGCGGCCGGTGTGTGTAAGCAGTGTAGAGAAGGCAATGCCTTCCCTTGCCTACATTACCTGCTGCCGGTGTTCATCCCCCCACCTAACTGCTGGCAAGCCTCATTGCAAGATGGCCATTGGAATTCAAGCTGGCTTACCTGTAGGGTAGTATTGTTGGAACAGATGTTAAGTTTATAAGGTTAGATTTGATAAGATGCTTATAAAATGCGGCAGGCAATAATCTTAAAACAGCTGAATCTCATGTTATGCTGGGATATTAAGTGTCTGCTCTGTAAATGTGCCAGTCAGCAAAACAGGAAAGAAAAATCTATAGAAAGAATGTCATTTTCCCCAGCATCAGGCAAATTCCCGGATAGTGACTATTGTCAAGTATTGGTGTCATGAAAGCACCTCAACATCAGAGGACCTATCGGACACCATCAAACAAAATACTCTGTTAATTACTCTGCCTCCCTCCCCTAGCCACACTTCACCGTACTATGAGGTGAGGGTATGCAGGAGAATTGTAAAAAAAAAAAAAAGAGGAATTAAAAAACAACAACAAAACCCTGACAAGAAGGACTAAGTTATCTCTATGCCACTGGACTTTGTGGGGCAAGATTTTGAAGCAAAGCAAGGGATCCCCAGCTTAAAACCTGAGCTAGCCCTTATAAACTTTACTTGTGGTAGAAAAATCTTCTTAACTTTTAGAACTAACAACTATAACTCATTTGAGTATGTATGTTTAATTGCTTTCACCTTGCAAATCATTTGCATTTCTTAGTTAATAAATCTGTAGCTAATATATTGCTGTATTGACTTATACGTGTTGTCTTCGTATAAGATCTATGGTGCCAGAGGCCTGGGGTAAGCGACTGGTTCTTTGGGATTGGGAATATCCTGAATACTGCAACAAACCCCATTGCCAATTCTGTCCACACATTTACCCTAGTGTCACTATCATAGGACCTAACCAAATCAGTTTTAGCATCAAAGGCCCACTCACTTGCACATCTATTAATGTGATGTATGCCATCATGTGTGAATGCTGTTCCGCTGCCATCGGACAGACCGGACTGGCTCTATGCAAAATAATAAATGGACACAAATCAGACATTAAAAACAGCAATATCCCAAAGCTGTGGGGAAGCATCTTCACCTCCCTGAGCACACAGTTTTGGACTTGCAAGTTGCCATTTCCAGACAGAAGAACTTCAAAAACAGACTGCAGAGAGAAACTGCTGAGCTGCAGTACATATGCACATTTGACACTGTGGCTACGTCTAGACTGGCATGATTTTCTGCAAATGCTTTTAACGCAAACGTTTTCCGTTAAAAGCATTTGCAGAAAAGAGCATCTAGATGGGCACGGACGCTTTTCTGCAAAAGCACTTTTTGCGGAAAGGTGTCCGTGGCCAATCTAGACGCGCTTTTGCGCAAAAAAGCCCCGATTGCCATGTTCGCGATCGGGGCTTTTTTGCGCAAAACAAATCTGAGCTGTCTACACTGGCCCTTTTGCGCAAAAGCTTTTGTGCAAAGGGACTTTTGCCCGAACGGGAGCAGCATAGTATTTCCGCAAGAAGCACTGATTTCTTACATTAGCTCGTCAGTGTTCTTGCGCAAATTCAAGCAGCCAGCGTAGACAGCTGGCAAGTTTTTCCGCAAAAGCAGCCAGTCTAGACACAGCCAGTCTAGACTTGCCGGTCTAGACACAGCCCTTGAGCTTAGGTCAAAATACACATATAGTGTGGTTCTCCCTTTACAATAGATAATTTCCCATTTTGGTACTCTAAAGTGCTATAGGACTATTCTTCTCTTCACTGCTGGGGATTAGCCACATCCATTCTGATTTAATTAGCACTGTTCGCATGGTCCCATCTTTCTTTGGGTGTGTCTAGACTACCTAGTTTTGTCGACAAAAGTCCACTTTTGTCGACAAAACTATACCAGCGTCTACACTACCGCTGAGTTCTGTCGACATAACGTTGACAGAACTCAGCAGTTTTGTTGACGCTGGTATACCTCATTTTACGAGGCATAACACCTTCTGTCGACAGAACTCTGTCGACAGAAGGTGTTATTGCCTGTAACATTGCGTCCTGACTACGGAGTTCTGTCGACAAAGCAGCTTGCTTTGTCGACAGAACTCAATGTGTCTGGACGCTCTTTGTCAACGGAAGTTTTGTCGACAGTATCTGTCGACAAAACTTCCGTCAACAAAACGCGGTAGTCTAGACGTACCCTTTCTTTCTTTCTTTCTTTCTTTCTTTCTTTCTTTCTTTCTTTCTTTCTTTCTTTCTTTCGCATCTGAAGTGAGTTGTAGTTCATGAAAGCTAAGGCTCTAATACATTTCTTAGCCATTAAAGTGCCACTGGACGCCTTGTTGATTTTTGCTGAAACAAGCTAACACGGCTACTTCTCTGAAACCTGAATATTGGTGGGATTTTGGATTTAACGGGCCATCACAAAAGGAAGCTTACCAAGGTGGCAAGGAAGTCCAGCGTTTCTAAGGGGGCTGCATGGGAATTCATGGTTAAGTGCATGAGGACTTTATGCTTAAAATCTGGTTGGTAAAATCTCAGGTTACACTATGCCCCCCATCTACCTAAGATACGCAACATCAGCTGTGTAAATAGTGTAGCTGAAGTCAACGTACTTAAACCTATTTACTGCAGCGTCTTCCATGCAGTAAGGTCAGTGACTGATACTCTTCCATCTACTCTGCCTACTCTTCTCGTCCTGGCGTGGACAAAAGAGCACTCAGAGGTTGATTCTTCATGTCTAAGCAGACACGCTAAATTGATCGCCGCAGCAGCGATCCACCATGTAGTGGAGACAAGCCCAAAGTATACAACTGCACTGGGGTTTGGGCCCTGGGTTGTTCTAGTCTGCCCCAAGGTTGGCATTCATGCTCCTGAGCCGCTGAACGGCAGCTTGACACTAACCCAAATTTCCCATGCTGCACATTAAGCCCCTTAGTTCTTGTCTGACCTTCAGTGGCATGGAGACCCATTGAGCGCCGTCCTTGCTATACCAGAATTTAATGCAGAGGGGGGGAAACCTACAGCCCAGGAGATGGATTTAGCCTTGGAGCTCATTTTTGGCCCCACCCTGGAGACTAAGGGGCCCACAAAAATCTATTAGCCGGGTCCCCCAGACTCTGGTCTGCAAGAGGAATGTGGAGAGTCTCTCTCTCTTTCTCAGTTGAAAGCCATACGAGTGAGGGGGTTTTGTTTTTCTATTGGGGAGGTTGCTGGTCACTTCTGTGTGGCCCCTGAATGATTTTTCTGTGGGGGGTCAGTACAAAAAAGGGTTCCCTACCCCTGCCTTCATGTATTGGACGACCGTGATCATGTCTGCCCCCTCCATCTTCTTTTCTCATGGCTAAACCTTCCCAGATTTTTTAACCGTTCCGCATGGATCAGGCAGGTTTCCAAACCTTTCGTTGGTATTACTTGCCTCCGGATTCGCGCCAATTTATCCACGTCTTTCCTAAAGCTGTTTCAGGGCTCTTCTTTGATTCCATTGCCCCCAAAATAATAAAAAGGAACCCTTTGGCAGAGGTAGATTTTGCGTCTATTTCTCCCACGTGCTGGAATCAAACTTCCAGGGACCAGCTGTCACTTGGGTTCTGTGGTTGTAAGCTGTTTCCTTCAGGGGGATTTTCCCACAGACTGTGGGGGGTGGTTCCCATGGCCAGTGAACCCCCTCCCCCCACCCTCCTTCATCAGTAACCCCTTCTTCCAGCACCCTCCCTCCTGTAACCCAGATTTCCAGCATATGGGGCAAAGAAACTGATTTAAAGAAACTTGAATACTGCGTACAGATGTGGTCACCTCATCTCAAAAAAGATATATTAGCATTGGAAAAGGTCCAGAAAAGGGCAACTAAAATGATTAGGGGTTTGGAAAGGGTCCCATATGAAGAGAGATTTAAAAGACTGGGACTTTTCAGCTTAGAAAAGAGGCGACTAAAGAGGAGGGGGTTATGACAGAGGGCTATAAAATCATGACTGGCGAGGAAAAAGTGAACAAGGAAAAGTTATTTACTTGTTCCCATAATATAAGAACTAGGGGTCACCAAATGAAATGAACAGGTAGCAGGTTTAAAACAAACAGAAGGAAGTTTTTCCTTCACTCAATCTGTGGAACTCCTTGCCAGAGGATGTGGTGAAGACTAGGACTTAAACAGGGTTAAAAAAAGAGCTAGATAAGTTCATGGAAGTTAGGTTCATCAATGGCTATTAGGCAGGATGGGTAGGGATGGTGCCCTTAGCTTCTGTTTGTCTGGGAATGGGTGACAGGGGAGAGATCACGTGATGATTACCTGTTCTGTTCCCTCCCTCTGGGGCACCTGGCATTGGCCATTGTCAGCAGACAGGATACTGGGCTAGATGGACCTTTGGTCTGACCCAGTATGGTCATTCTTATGCTCTTATTTGCTCTCCCCCCTTCACATCCATTGTCACATTGGTGTGACTGGTTTGCGGCCCGCTGGGTTGTTTTCATGTTGCTTTCGCCTTCTTCATATTGGGAGGGTGTGTGTGTGTGACGTAAACAGGGCATCAAAGCCTAAACAAATAATCATAATCTGGCCTTGCTCGTCATCAAAACATGCAGAAAAAGCAAGCCAGGGTGTGTGAGGGAAAGCACAAGGCTGCCGTGGAAGTCGGGCCTCCCCCGGTACCTTGCCTGCCAGTAATAAGGGAAGATAAGGGGTTGCTATGGGAACCAAGCATCCAGAGGAATGGGAAGGAGTAAGGCCTAGACAGAGTCTGCAAGACCAGTGCCCGTGGCCAACAGCCTCCCAGTTCCCGGCAGCTGCTTGGAGGCATTCGCTGCTTTTCTAAGGGCAGGAAGGGCCATGCGGCTTCTAGCCACAGGGCAGCGGGGAAGGGGGGAGGAGGGAAGAGAAGATTTTTGCAAAAACACGGGCCAAGTCATCCCTACCCCCACATCCCCCAGTGGCTGGAAGCAACTCGGGTGCGCCTACGCTGCACCGTCGCACAGAATAAGCAACGCAAATGGCGTATCCACTTTCGATCTTATTTCAAAAGAGCTTCTTTCATCATTCGGCGGCGTCTAGGTTGGGTGAGGTGGGTTGGCCACTCTCATGTGACAGAGGTCTACAGGAGTGCGCGTGTCACCTCTCCCCATGCAAACATTAAACGTAAGACGGTAAAAAGCCCAGCTACACAGGGTTTCTTTTTATCGGGGGCTCAGTCCACGCGGTGTTAATTTGCATGTGAGCACGACATCGTTCTCACTGCAGAGGGGGTAGATGAGTCAGTCTAGAACAGGAAAAACTTAAAAAACAACAAATAGTCTAGTAGCACCATAAAGACTAACAAAACATGGAGATGGGATCATGAGCTTTCGTGGGCGCAACCCACTTCTTCAGATGACTGGAGTATTAGAAGTCCGGAGCCAAGAATAAGTAAGGGAAGGGAGAGCGGGGATAAGAGTTCCTTGTCTACCCTACACACAATCCTAGAATCCTAGGGCTGGAAGAGACCTCAGGAGCAGACAAATCCAACCCCCTGCAGAAAGTAGGACCAGACCGAACTAAATCATCCCAGCCAGGGCTTTGACAAGCCAGGACTTAAAAACCTCTAGTGATGGAGATTCCATCCCCTCCCTAGGGAACCTATCCCAGTGCTTCCCCACCCTCCTACGGAAATAGTTTTTCCTAATATCCAACCTAGACCTCCCCGCTGTAACTTGAGACCATTGCTCCTTGTTCTGCCATCCGTCACTACTGAGAACAGCCTCTCTCCATCCTCTTTGGAACCTCCCTTCAGGAAGTTGAAGGCTGCTATCAAATCCCCCCTCACTCTTCTCTTCTGCAGACTAAACAAACCCAAATCCCTCAGCCTCTCTTTGTAGATCATGTGCTCCAGCCCCCTCGTCATATTGTTTGCCTTCCGCTGGATCCTCTCCAATGTGTCCACATCCTTTCTATAGTGGGGGGCCCAGAACTGGACACAATACTCCAGATGTGGCCTCTCCTGTGCCGAATAAAGGGGAATAATCACTTCTCTAGATCTGCTAGAAATGTTCCTCCTTATGCACCCCAATATGTAATTCGCTTTCTTGGCTACCAGGGCACACTGTTGACTCATATCCAGCTTCTCATCCACTGTAATCCCCAGGTCCTTTTCTGCTGAACTGTGCCAAACTTTTAGACTCTAAAAGCTAAAGGTTTATTTTTAAAAAAAAAGAAAAAAGAAAGAAAAAAGGGGGAAAAAAGAGAGAAAAAAAGAGAAAAGGAGGAAAAAAAGAAAAAAGGAAAATAAAGAAAGAGAAAAAAGAGAAAAGGGGAGGAAAAAAGAAAAAAGAGAAAAAAAGAAAAAGGGAACAAAAGAGAGAAAAAAGAGAAGAGAGGAAAAAACAAAAAAAGGAAAAAGAAAAAAAGAAAGAGAAAGAGAAAAAAAGAAAAAAGGGGAAAAAAGAAAAAAAGAAAAGAGAGAAAAGGAAAAAAGAAAAGGAGTGAGCGGTAGAGCGGTGAAAGGAATCAAACACATACACCAATAGTCACGTTCTTGGTGCAGGCCCGTAGCAGAGATGGACCAAACTGCTGTCTTAAATCAAGTCTCTGAAACACGTCCTCTGTTAGGATGGCTCATCAGTCCTTCCAAGCTTCGGTTCAGAGCAGGGATCATTTAGAGGGGATGATCTGAATTGGGGACAAACGGAGGAACCCCCAGGGTCCTTTTTATAGCCTTTCCCACGGGGAGGGACTCCCATTGTTCTCACTGTGTAAAAGTATGTCCCAGGGTGGAGTTTGTCACATGAGCAAGTCACCCTGCCCATGAATGACTCAGTCCTTTTTAGGCAGACCCCACGGTCTCGCATTCCAGATTGAAGGTTTGCAGGGAAGTCCATTCAGAGTAGTTGGTGCTTCCCGTGCTATACTGTTCTTTGAATGTTGCTTGATGGGTCAATCAACCTGACAAGTCTTTCCCAGACATGCTGGCTGGCTACTCAGCAGGTGTGACTCCAGGGGCTGATGTCTGAAAAACAGCCACACGGCTAATGTCCATATCGTCGTGCACAAAAATGACCCATGTACACCGACAGTATAAACAGAATCAGCAAATCGTACACTTTCTAGAGACATCTCACTTGGCCCACTCTGTATAAGATTTGGGGCAAACATAAGAGTGGTTGGAACTATGATCTGTACGTTCGTATTACAATCCAGCAACGTCACACCTTCTTATACAGTGTTTCTTAAACTTTTTGGCTACGTCTAGACTGGCATGATTTGCCAGAAATGCTTTTAACGGAAAAATTTTCCGTTAAAAGCATTTTCAGAAAAGCGCGTCTAGATTGGCAGGATGCTTTTCCACAAAAGCACTTTTTATGGAAAAGCGTCCGTGGCCAATCTAGATGCACTTTTCCGCAAAAAAGCCCCGATGGCCATTTTCGCGATTGGGGCTTTTTTGCGGAAAACAAATCTCAGCTGACTACACCGGCCCCTTTGCACAAAAGTTTTTCGGAAAAAGACTTTTGTCCGAACGGGAGCAGCATAGTATTTCCGCAAGAAGCACTGATTTCTTACAGTAGGAAGTCAGTGCTTTTGCAGAAATTCAAGCGGCCAGTGTAGACAGCTGGCAAGTTTTTCCGGAAAAGCGGCTGAACACCAAACAATAACATTTTTTTAATGCGGAACACCTATGAAAATTTTCTTCCCCCCAAAATTGTTGTCAGACCAAAAAAAAAGACAAAAACAAAGAAGTAACAGAAACAACAAAGAGGTCATGGTAGACCTGCAAGATGTTCACGGAAAATCAGTGTTCTGCGGAACACAGTTTAAGAAACACTGTTCTTATAGAATCATGCTATTGTCAGAAATCGTAATGTTATCCTAAGGAAAGGAGCCCTTGCTGGATGGCCAATTTTACCACAAGCCCTCAGGGGTGTGACCTGGTGGGAGGTGGGGACTGCTGTACACATGAGATGCTCAGGGTTGGTCTAGACTAGAAGTGGAGAAGATCTGGTCAAGATCAGGGGAAATCATGCCATCTATCAACTCCAACCAGTTTTCCCTCTCAAGACAACTCTCAAAGGCCGACAGGCCTCTCTGCAAAACAGCCAGAGCTGCAGCAAGAAGGAGGGACTGATAGTTACTCTCTGACATGGGAAAAAGTTGTGAGCTCTGAATGAAATATTTCCCATGTTCAAAGCATCTCTGCGTTTGCTTTGGGTCCTCTGCTGTGAACTAAGAACTAAACTCTGAGTGAAACTCTTCCCACGGTCCAGGCATTTATAGAAGCCATCTCCCCTGTATGTTCCTGATGTGACTTGTCACTCAACTTTTCTCTCAGTAAAGATTTTTAGGGGGATTTCTCACCTATGGGTTCTCTGATGTCTCGTCATGTTTGAGCGCTTATTAAACCTGTTCCCACAGTCGGGGCATTTATAGGGCTTCTCTCCCGTATGGATTCTCTGATGTGCAATAAGATGCCCTGATTCAGAAAACTTTTTCCCACAATCAATACACTTGTAGGGTCTTTCTCCAGTGTGGGTTCTCTGATGTATATTCAGTTGTGATTTGTCACTATACGTTTTTCCACAGTCTGGGCACTTCTGAAGTTTTTTTCTTGTGTGGATTCTCCGATGTCTACACAGGCTTGAATGATGATTAAAGATTTTGCCACAGTCAGGACATTTATAGGATATTTCTCGTGTATGGATTTGCTGATGGATAATAAGGTTTGTGTTTTGAAGGAATCGTTTCCCACAGTCAAGGCATTTATAGGGTTTCTCACCCGTGTGGGTCTTCTGATGTGCAAGAAAGTGTGAGCTGGCATAAAAGCTTTTCCCGCACTCGAGGCATTGATACGGTCTCTCTCCCGTGTGTGTTCTCTGATGTGCAAGAAGGTATGAATTGCCACAAAAACTTTTCCCACACTCAAGGCATTTAAAGCGTGTATCCTCTCTGTGGATATTCTGATGTTGCTTAAGTCGTGATTTCTCATTAAATTCTTTCCCACACTCAGTGCATTTATACGGTGTCTCTCCTGTATGAATCTTCTGATGTCGAATTAGGTTTGACCTCTGATTAAAACTCTTTCCACAGTCCTGGCATTTATGCAGTTTCTCTCTCTTGTGGATTCTATGATGGGAAATAAGATGTGAGCACTGACAAAAAGTCTTCTCACTGCAAAGGCATTTGTAAGAGTTCTCTCCACCATGGGTTCTCTGAGGCGCATTAAATTCTGTTTGATCACTAAGTATTTCCCCACCATCAAGGCATGTAGAAGGTTTCAATCTCATGTGTATTTTCTGGTGTCTAGTCAAGTTGGAACTGCAACTGAATTTTTTCCCACAGTCATGGCAATTATAGGGTGTTTCTCCAGTGTGGATTTGCTGATGTGCAATGAGATTTGTACTATTAAGGAATCTTTTCCCACACTCGAGGCATTTATAGGGCTTCTCTCCCGTGTGAGTTTTCTGGTGTGCAAGAAGTTGGGAGTTGTCATAAAACTCTTTTCCACACTCAGGGCATTTGTAGGGCTTCTCGCCCGTGTGAGTTCTCTGGTGTGCAAGAAAGTGGAAGTTTTCACAAAACCCTTTTCCACACTCAGGGCATTCATACCGTGTCTCTCCTGTATGGGTCCTCTGATGTCGAATTAGGTTTGACTTCCAACTGAAACTCATCCCACAGTCCTGGCATTTGTACGGTTTCTCTCCCGTGTGGGTTCTGTGATGTGAAATAAGATCTGAACTCTTAGAAAAAGTCTTCCCACAGTCAAGGCAGTTATAGGGCTTTTCTCTCATGTGGGTTCTCTGATGCGTAATAAGATGTGCTTGGTCACAAAATTTTAGCCTACAAACAATACACTTATAAGTTCTTTCTCTACTGTTGGTTTTTGGATGCACAGTAAGTTGTGATTTGTCACTAAACTTTTCTCCACTATCAGGGCATGTGTGAGGTTTTTCTCTCGTGTGGATCTTCCGGTGTCTAGTCAGGTTTGAACGCCTATTGAACGTTTTCCCACACTCAGGGCACGTATAGGGCATTTCTCTGGAATGGATTCGCTGATGCACAATAAGATTTGAGCGCCGAAGGAATCTTTCTTCACACTCAAGGCATTTATAGGGGTTTTCACCATTGTGGGTTTTCTGGTGTGTAAGCAACCGTGATCTCAAACGGAAACTCTTCCTGCACTTTGTGCATGGGTTTTTTCTCTCTTGTGGGTGTATTCCCTCGTGGGCAGGGCTTTCCTTGAGGTCCATGCAGTCTTCTTCACAAGTCATGGATTCAGGCACTTCCTTCCGCAGCTGGTTTGTCTCAGACGCGCCTTGGCTCTCACAGGATGTTGCTTGGTCGACACTCCAGGAAGTGTTATGTTCATATCTTTTTGATTCTCCCCCATGGAGTTCCATCTGCGCGGGGCTTTCCTGCTGGGAATTCTTTTCCTTCTTACACACCTTCCCTTCATGTGCTGGGACAGAGAGAGAATCCAGAGTCATTCTCTGAGCCAGGCTGAAAGGGAAGCATGGGGAACAGCCGAGAGGTGAAAGACAACACTCTCAGGGTGGTTAAACACTGGAATGAGTTGCCTAGGGAGGTTGTGGAATCTCCATCTCTGGAGATATTTAAGAGCAGGTTAGATAAATGTCTGTCAGGGATGATTTAGACCCGAGGTCACCAACCTGTTGATTGCGATTGATTGGTCAATAGCGAGGGCTTGATCGCAAGGCGTTTGGGCCCCTCCCATTTCCCTCCACCCCCAAGAAGCCCCACTACCTACCTCCAGCCACAATGGAGGTAGCGCTGGCTTCCTGCGGGGTGGACGGAAGTCCTGCAGCTGCGCACCACTTCTGGGGGTTCCAGAAGTGCACCGGCTACTCCCCTCCCCCAGGTCTGTGGCATGCTGGGAACTTGTGGGGGGTGGGGGGAGTCCCCAGAGGAGGTGCATGCTGGGAGTCGGCCCCGGAGGAGGTGTGTTCCGGGGCTTCCCTGCTCTGCGGGAGGGGGGAATCGTCCCTGGAGGAGGCATGTGCTGTGGGGGATGAAGGGAGTCCCGGGAGGAGGCAGATGCAAGGAACTCACTGTCCACTGCCCCCAGAAACACCCTGTCCCCTGATGCAGAACCATGTCCCCTGCCACCCTGTCCCCCACTGGCACCCTGCCTCCACCCAGCACCCTGTTCCCTGCCCCTACTGGCACCCTTCCCCAGTACCATGTCCCCTGCTCCCACCAGCACAGCTGGGGCCACATTAGTGAGGCTTGGGGAGTTTTTGGAGGAGTTGTTTTTTTGCATCTCGCTTGTGTGGCCCCCAACTGAATGTTCTGTGGGTCAATGACCCCTGACTCAAACCAGGTTCCCTGCCCTTCTCATAAATAAAGACAATGCAGAAACTTTTTGCGTTAGACATAGTATTTTATTTAAAAATGAAACCTGGCCAACAAACCCCCAATTGGGGCCAAAGCCCCATCTGGCTGCATCATCATAACACTCCTGCACCCACGCTCCCCCCTGACCCTAGATCTGAGCCTATCATACACTGGACTCCCCCTACCCTGAGTCCCTCACATACCCCAAACCAAATTCCTGCACCCTCACATCCACAAGCCTGTAGCTTGCTTAGTATCCCAACCCTCCATCTGACCGCAACACTCCCCAGCCTGGAACCCCCTCCCCGAGTCAGCATCCCCTTCTCCACCTCCTCCTGCATCCAAATTTCCTCCCAGAGCTTGCACCTCTCACCCTTTCCCACACTCAAATCCCTCATTCCCAACCCAGAGACCACACATCCTGTCTCAACCCAGTGAGGGTATGGCTAGACTGCAGGGCTGTGTCTACACTGGCCACTTATTCCGGAAAATCAGCCGCTTTTCCGGAATAACTTGCCAGCTGTCTACACTGGCCCCTTGAATTTCCGGAAAAGCACTGACGATCTACTGTAAGAAATCAGCCGCTTTTCCGGAATAACTTGCCAGCTGTCTACACTGGCCCCTTGAATTTCCGGAAAAGCACTGACGATCTACTGGAAGAAATCAGCTGCTTTTCCGGAAATACTATGCTGCTCCCGTTCGGGCAAAAGTCCTTTTTCCAGAAAACTGTTCCGGAAAAGGGCCAGTGTAGACAGCACAGTAGTGTTTTCCACAAAAAAGCCGCGATCGCGAATATGACAATCGGGGCTTTTTTGCGGAAAAGCGCATCTAGATTGGCCACGGACGCTTTTCCTGAAAAAGTGCTTTTCCGGAAAAGCATCCTGCCAATGCAGACGCGTTTTTTCCGGAAATACTTATAACGGAAAACTGTTCCGTTTTAAGCATTTCCGGAAAAGGGTGCCAGTGTAGACATAGCCCAGGAGTTTTTCAGGATTCCAGAGATATCCTAGAAAAACTCTTCTGCATCCAGGGATGTGTTTGTTCTTCCGCTTTTTTAGTGAAAGAGCAAACATGCTCTTTTGGTAACCCCTGTATTCCTCATTCCATGAGGAATAAGGGGGCTTCTGAAAGAAGGCATTTTTCTGACATTTGGTCCAGTCTAGATAGGCCAAATGTTGGAAAAATCTCTTTCTACAGAAGAATAAAAAAAAGTGGCAGAGTATATAAGGGCTGGGGATAGCTAGTGATGGAGAGGAGGAGAATAGAGAGGGTGGCGTTTCATGGAAGGGATGGCTTCTTGTGGGAAGGATGCGGCAATAGATCTTGGCTTGTTCTGACATTTAAAAAGTGATCTTGGCTGTAAAAAGGTTGGAGACCACTGGTCTAGACAGTACTGGGTCCTGCCATGAGGGCAGGGGACTGGACTCAATGACCTCTCGAGGTCCCTTCCAGTTCTAGTGTTCTATGATTCTACGAACACAGAATCAGCTTGGGCGACTGAGAAAGGTGAAATGTACTTACCCATGGTTCATTTCGGCTCAGCTGAAATTGTATCCCTCCTCTCCGATCTACCAGCTGTTAGCTCCCTTGACTGCACGTGCAAAGTGAGACCTGAGGTTTCAAAGGATCACACTGAGCAATGGGAGAATTTTTGACAACCTCGTGGGTCCCATTTTTGTACGTCTTAAAATTCCTAAAAAATCTCATGCTTCAGGAATCAGCCTGTCACCTGCAGGAGTCAGGAAGGCATCCTCCTCACCCCCAAACCGTTTACTCTTTTCCACTCCTTTTCTCCTACCTGGTGAAGCATCAGAGGCTATGTCTAGACTGCAGGCTTCTTTCAGAAGAAGTTTTTTCGGAAGAGAGCGTCCACACTGCCAAAGCACATCAAAAAAGCGATCTGCTTTTTCGAAAGATAGCGTCCGTTCAGTGTGGACGTTATCTCGCATTTAAGCTGTGATTACTATGGATGGAGTGGCCACCAGGGCACCTGTGCTTTTTCCTCTTTTTTCAAAAGAACTCCCTCTTCTCCGTCCACACACGCCTTTTTCCGAAAGAGCTCTTTCGGAAAAAGGCTTCTTTCTTGTAGAAAGAGGTTTCCCCATGTTGGAAAAACCCCTCTGTTCTTTCTATTTTTCTTCCGAAACAACGCGATTGCAGTGTGGACGTAAGAGAATTTAAAAAAAAAAAAAACGGTCGTTTTTCCGAAAAAACTCTGCAGCGTAGACATACCCAGAGAGTGGGGATATTGATAGTGCAGAGTGATATTGAAAGGTGGTATGGGAATTCTTTATCTTGGGCAGGCCTACACTTCGCTGGAGAGCAGTGTTGTGGCAACTGATTTAGTGGGTCTAGTAAAGACCCACTAAATCAATCACCGATTATTCATCACCTTTGGTATTCCACCAGAACAGAAGTGTAAGGGAAGTATGAAATTTTCTCCCATCAGCCCCCGCAGCAGAGATCCTGCAGCAACTCAACCTCAAGTACAACTCCAGATACACTAGTCACGTAGCTGGAGTTGCGGAACTTAAGTCGACATTGCCCCATAGTGTAGACCTGCCCTCAGGTTGGTGGGTCTTACTGGCATGCGCTGGGTCTAAATGATCACTGTATTTGAGGATAGAAAGGAATTTTCCCTCAGATCAGTTTGGCAGGGACAGCGTGAGGAGTGGGGTTGCCCCCGGGTAAATCTCAAATCCCTGCCATGGCAGATGCAGCTGGAACTGGGGTACAAGAGTCCCACCTGATTTTGCCCATGGGATGCCACAGCGTAGTGTCTGGAGAGTTATAACATTCTGGTCCAATTCGGCTGGCTGGGTTTTGTGAGCATCTCTCCAGCTGGGAACAGATTCTGGGAAGAGAAAGCCACAGCTCGTGGGTGTCTGGAGAGTCATTTGCTGTAAGGCCGGGTTGCCCTCACCCTTCCCCTAGACTTTTTCATAGGTCTGTATGTGCTAGGATATTTTCCACTCCTTCCTCTTGTCAGGGAGAGTGTGGGAATCACCAGGCCCTGCACCTCCACCTGCAGTCAGATGTTCCGCCCAGGCAGCAGGTAGAACAGAGGTTTATTGGTTCACAGGGACACAGCGGAGCACAGACGTGTTAGCACAGGAACCAGAAGCCGTCAGTACAACCCATCTTGGGGATAGGGCAGCCCAGAGCCCCGCCACCCAAGCCAGCTAGACTCCCCTCTCCCTAAGCCAGTGAAAAAAACTAACCCACACCCCCAGCCACTGATCCCAGCCTGCCAGGATCCGATTCCCCAGAAAGGTGTTACCTGGTTCCCTCCCCCACCCAGGCTCAGGTTACAAGAAATGCTGAGCTATTTCTGTGAACATGCTAAGAGGAGGCAGCCCCCCCATGAGAGCCAAACCCAACATTCCCATCCCCAGCCGGGCTTGGGTACAGTGCCCAGGGAAACTGAGGCACACACACAGGCTGTGTCTAGACTGGCAAGTTCTTCTGGAAAATCAGCCGCTTTTCCGGAAAAACTTGCCAGTTCTCTACCCTGGCCGCTTGATTTTCCGGAAAAGCACTGACGATCTACTGTAAAATCATCGGTGCTTTTCCGGGAAAACTATGCTGCTCCCGTTCGGGCAAAAGTCTTTTTCCGAAAGACTTTTGCGCAAAAGGGCCAGTGTAGACAGCATAGTACCGTTTTTCCGCAAAAAAGCCCCGATCGCGAAAATGGCTAGATCCTGCCAATCTAGATGCTTTTTTCCGAAAATGCTTTTAATGGAAAACTTTTCCGTTGAAAGCATTTCCGGAAAATGATGCCAGTGTTGGAGCCTTCACACCAATTCTCTGCCCCAACCTGGAACATCCTGCACAGGGTTACAACAAAACAGGACAGGACGGTAGGAATGACGTACAACACAACAAAGCAAATAGTGAGTACAGTTCCCACTACATCACACCTCTCTTCCCAGACTTTGCAGGACGTCATATGTTAGATAATGTCTTATCTTCAGCCCACCCCCTGAAATGATGCCCCTCTTTAACACAGCTCAGACCGGTGGGAGCTGAGAGATCTGCGGATCTGGCGTGGCAGTGGTAGGGGGGGAGGAGAGACAGGGGGAGTGTTTGTGCAGATTCCAGTGGGGCAGGAACAATGTGTGCGGCGGGGAGGCCCTGAGTGCCACTGAACCAAACGGCAAACCGGGCATGCCAAGGGTGGAAAGCCTCTGGCCCTTTGGATGGATCTGGCCTGTTGCTTAATTTCAATGCAAGTTTCCATGCCATGGGCCGGAAGCCCTGAGCCTCTCCCACCTCTGCTGCTGGGCTGGACCAGTGAGCACCCTCAGTATTCTGCTTGCAGGTGCTGCTAACACAGCTCCCATTGGCCGGGAACCATGACCAATGGGGCCTGCGGGGGTGGTATCTGAAGGTGAAGGCCCACGCCCCCTCCTACACCTGCCCCAGCTACAAGCCCTCTGCCACACCCAAACTCCCATCCACAGCCTGCACCCCACACCTTGCCCTAGCCCTTCCAGCTCCCTAACTCCCACCCAGACCCCCCACCCCAACTTCCTGTCTGGACTAGCCCCCTCCTGCACCCCAAACTCCTCATCCCCAGCCCCACTCCAGAGCTTGCACTCCCAGTTGGAGCCTTCACACCAATTCTCTGCCCCAACCTGGAGCATCCTGCATCCTGAACCCCTCATTTTTGGCCCAAGCTGCTGCATTAGCCCACACACCCCCATGGGGCTGTATGTGGCCCATGACTGACTTTTTCTGTGGGTCAGTGGCCCCTGGTAAATTAGAGGTTCCCCCCACCTTTGGATGTGGTGGAAACCACTTCAAGCCAGATGTAGCTCCAGAAACTGCTACCTGTGAGAATTTGCTCCCAGTAACTGTTCCTCATATGGGATTATTAAACAAAAACAAAACAAAAAACCCACCCTGCTAGCTGAGGTAGCAAAGGTCTACAATTATCTGTTTCTTCACATGCTATATGGGGTGAGGAACTGCTAGCTGCAGGAATCTGATCCTTGTAGGAAGTTACTCAGATGGGATTGTAAAAAACAACCCCCCCCCCAAAAAAAACAACCCTCTGATGTGATCTAGCAAAATCCAAGAAAAAAAATCTTAGCGGGGGAGCCGTGTTAGTCTATAGCAGTGTTTCTTAAACTACCTTCCGCAGAACACTGGTGTTCCGTGAACAACTCACAGAAGTACCGTGACCTCTGCTTTGTTTTTGTAACGTCTTTGTTTTTGTCTTTTTTTTTTGGTCTGACCATTTTTTTAAAGAAAATGTTCATAGGTGTTCCACGTTAAAAAAAAGGAAAAACTGGACTAACAAGATGGTTTATTAGGTGATGAGCTTTCGTGGGCCAGACCCACTTCCTCAGATCAAATTTTGGAAGAAAATTGGCACGACCATATATACCAAAGGGATACAATCACTGTTTGCTTCCACAATTTGATCTGAGGAAGTGGGTCTGGCCCAGGAAAGCTCATCCCCTAATAAACCATCTTGTGAGTCTTTCAAGTGCTACCTAGTCCTGCTTTTTGTTTCAGCTACACCAGACTAACAGGGCTACATCTCTAGGACTATACAAAATATATTCTCGTTTGGGGTTCTGTGGTCTCAAAAAGTTTAAGAAACGCTGGTCTAAGGGCCCACAGGACCACTGGCTGTTTTCAAATTCCTCGCACTTTCCCACACTCCAGGGCGTGGGAACCGGCTCGATAGAGAAACCGGGTCCCTGAAGCCTGGGGGAGGCACTGAAACAAACCGGCTCCTGTAAAACACTTTCTCGCTCTGCACCCGGGCAGAGTCACTTCCCAGCCCGCCCTGCTCCCCAGATCTCCCCGGTACCTGCAGAGCGCGGGGCTGCCCCAGGCTTTGGCTGCGGAGGGGCCCAGGGTGAAAGTCTCCCCCGGGCGCGCCGGGCAGGGGGTGGAGGCAGCCGCTGACCTAGGAAGGGAACCGAGAGGCGGGACCGGCTTTCAGCCTCCCCCCGGCGCAGCTCCTGCGCCCGCCTCTTCCCACGCGGCTCCGCGGAGCGCAGCCCCCCCAGCCGCGCCCGCAGCCCGGGGGGGGGGGGGTCGCGGAGAGCCACCCGCTGCACCCCCCCCCCGGAAAAATAAACCCATGGCCGGCCACACGCAGCCCCGCTGGGGGCTTCCCCGTGGCTCTGGGATGGGGGGGGCAGCTTTAACCCTGCCACTGGGGGGGGGAGCAGAGGGCTCGGGCGTGGGGTGCAGCTTCCAATGGGGGGGTGCAGGAGGCGGCCCTGGGCTGGGGGCCAGGGGAGCAGGGTGGGGTGGGGGTGCAGCCTCTGGAGGAGGTCAGGGGGCTCAGGGGTGGGGGTGCAGGCTCTGGGAGGGAGCTCGGATGCAGGGGGTTGGCGTGCCGGGAGGGGGGGGGGAAGCTCGTCACGGACAGCTCCTGGCTGCTGCCCCCTCCCAGCATGGCCCGTGGGGGCGGCGGGAGGCTGGGGCCGGGCGGAGCCATCGAGCAGCCTCCGCCCCGCCGCTGTGTGGTTCCTGGGTCAGCTCCTCCCTTGCGCGCCGGGAGCCCGGACGGAGCCGCTGCTGCCCAGGGGGGGTCGGAGGGCCGGGGCCGGCCCGCGGGCCAGTTCTGCGGCGGCTGCAGCGCGCCCCTGGGCAGCTCCGGGCTCTGCTCGCCCCAGCCTGGAGCCGGAGCCTGCAGGTGCCGGGGAAACCCGGGGCTAAGGGCCGGGGAGGGACGCGGCTCCCTGGCTGGGCAGGCGCCGGGCGGGTGGAGCTGAGCTGGGGGGGAATCCCTGGGGTGGCTCTGGGGCTGGGTTGGCAGAGAGGGGCGGGGGGAGAAATCAGCCTGAGATGGAGGGGAGGGATTTTGGGGGGTTGTTCATCTGAAACTGTGACCCCAGCACCAACCCCTGAGCCAGGCCAGAGCCGGGACAATTCCCCCCACACACCCGCGGTGAGTTGCTGCTGGGCCCTGCTTGCTCCCTCCCCGCTCCGAGTCTGGCTTCTTCTCAGCGTGGCCAGGAAGTTACAGACAAGTCCTTCTGGGGCAGACCCTGTTGCCCTCCTTTATGGGTGTGTATTCCCCCTGGGGCAAAACTGGCCCCCGTCCTCCAGTGTTCCCTGTAAGCCACGGCTCCCCCGGAGAGAGTCCAGTGCTGGCCAGCTGCTTGGCAAAAGGCCCACAGCTGTTTTGTGTTTTTGTGGGTGGTGCCCGTCCACACAGGCCTCGGTGCACGTAGCAAAATGTATTCCACACCTGCTGGGAAAGACATTAGAACATTGCCAGCCTCCGCCTCTCTGTTCTCCAGATCTTCCTTGTTGACTGGCTTCTTGCAGGGAAGCCTTCTACTCCTCTTCTCCCCCCTCCCCCTCCCCCCAGCCATTTATTGCTAATTTACAAAATGCCTGGCCACTCTGAGAGCGGCCAGACAGATGACGGCCTCGTAAAGTCTGATACCAAGATCAAACTCCCTTGTCCCGCTAGCTAGTTAAGCGTGCAACATGTAGGGGAAACTGAGGCACACACTGTTCATATAAAACATTAAGAAAATCCCTTGCTTTGTCAAAGCCTCCTGCTGGTAAGTGAGAGAGAAACACGAAGGCCCCTGCCCTTCTCCATCGGCTGTAGGGACAAGGAGTTCTCCTTTCTCCCTACTCTGATGCCCCCTGGCCGCTCTAAACGGGGTAGGAATGGGATTCTGCTACTCTGCCATCCTGTGACCAGCGGGATTGTGGCTGGGGCTGCAGGCAGTGGGTGAGGGACTCTTGTTGTTGCAGATGCGGGTGACCTTCGAGGAGGTGGCTGTGTATTTCACCCAGGGGCAGGGGGCGCTGCTGGGCCCCGTTCAGAGAACCCTCTACTGGGACGTCATGCAGGAGAACTACGAGGCGGTGACCTCGCTGGGTAAGGGATCCTAGTCCTTTAATTATTAGAAGCTGGGGTGGAAGGTCTGGGATGTGACCATTTGGCTTCTGTGCAGATTCTTCCCTGATCCCATAGATTACGTCTACACAGTGGCTGGGAGGTGGGATTCCCAGCTCAGGTAAATTTACATGCTCTAGATCTCTTGGAGTTAGCGCCTGAAAAGAACAGTGCATGTAACACCTTGTGCTGGACACCTGAGTACACCCCAGAGGGGAGGGCGGGGCTGTATGCAGGTGCTTAATCCAAGCCACATCCCTTGACTGCCGTGCCACACTGCTGCTGTTGGATGCTAATAGTAACATTCATCTGTCTGTCGAGCCGGGAACTGCATCTCCCATCTGCGGTGCAGACAAACCCTCTGATTTCAGGGGAAACCGGTTCTTTAAGAGACTCCCCCAACCGTGGGTTAGGGGAGTCAGAAACACAAGGGAAACCTAATTCATCGGCATCCCTGCATCTTTTGAGGTAGCAGAAGCATTGCATGGTCCTGTCTGTATTAGGGATGGAACAGTATAGAGGCGATTAACTGATAAGCAAAAGTGTATAGGTTGATGCTATAGACTACACACATTTCCCCTCCACCTTGCCAGTAAATGATTTAGCAGGCTGGCCAGCAACCCGGTTCAGTCGGGTCTGGGAACTCAGTCTTCCCCGCCCCAACAGGGGTTGCTACCACCCTCCACTGCTGCCTCTGAATCAGAGGCAGTAGCATAGGGTGACAGGCAGCCAGTCCATGAGGGGAGCTGGTTTTTAAACCGGCTCCCCAGGTGGACCATCTTCCGCCTGGCACCCCACGCTGCTGCCTCTGATACAGAGGCAGCGGTGTGGAATGGCAGGGGGCTTTTCGGGAGTGAGGCCGGATTCCACTGGCTGCCGGCCCCATCTATAGAATAATCGAGTAACCAATAAGAATTCATGAGATTAATCAACAATTCAATTAACTGATATCGAACATCCCTAGTCTGTATTTATTCATGTCTGTTCCCCTCCCTTCCTGGGATGAGCTCCGTCCATGGGGCAGATGTCACCCACCCACGCAGACCAAGATCTGACGCTCCTTGACTTTGTGGCCCCATGGGTGTTTGGAATAGATGTGGAGGCAGAATCCAATTTCTCCTTCGTGGGTCCCCGGTGCTCGGGAATCTCTCTGCCAACTAAAAAACAGCAAATAGTCTGATATCACTTTATAGACTAACCAAACTTGTAAATGGGATTGTGAGCTTTCGTGAGCACGGCCCACTTCTTACCGGAAAACTCCGGTCATCTGAAGAAGTGGGCTGTGCCCATGAAAGCTCATGATCCCATCTCCATGTTTGGTTAGTCTATAAAGTGATATCAGACTATTTGCTGTTTTTTAGTTGGCAGAGAGATCCCCGAGCACCGGGGACCCACGAAGGAGAAATTGGATTCTGCTACCAGACCATTGGTTGTTTTTTAAGTTTATCCTAGAATCATAGAGCTGGAAGAGACCTCACGAGGTCATCAAGTCCAGCCCCCTGCCCAAGGCAGGACCAATCCCAACTCAATCAACCCAGCCAGGGCTTTGTCAAGCCGAGACTTCAAAACCTCTAGGGATGGAGATTCCATCACCTCCCTAGGGAACCCATCCCAGGGCTTCCCCACCCTCCTAGTGAAATAGATTTTCCTAATATCCAACCTAGACCTCTCCCACAGCAACTTGAGCCCATTGCTCCTTGTTCTGCCCTCCCTCCCCACTGAGAACAGCCTCTCTCCATCCTCTTTGCAACGTCCCTTCAGGAAGTTCAAGGCTGCTCTCAAATCCCCTCTCACTGTTCTCTTCTGCAGACTAAACAAACCCAAATCCCTCAGCCTCTCCTCCAGCCCCCTCATCATTCTGGTGGTCCTCCGGTGGACCCTCTCCAATGCGTCCACATCCTTTCTATAGTGGGGGGCCCCAGAACTGGACACACTATTCTAGATGTGGCCTCCCCAGAGCCTGTACAGACTAACTCTGCTACCTGTGGAAGCTTCTGACAACTACGTGATTTCCTCCGAGCTGGGAGGCACTGTTAGTCCTTAAATCTTACTCTACCTATAAAAACGGTTTTTCCTGCGGGACCACAGAGTGATGTCATCACGTCACCCTGCGTCCCGCAGCCCCTCCCCCCTCAGCCACCCGGCCTCCTCCCTCTCTCCCCGCTGCTGCTAACCCCATCACGAGGGCAGCCACCTAAGGCTCATGAGATTGAGTATGTCTCTTTGACTCCTCAACAGCAGCACTCACCTTCCTTGCAACTTGAAGGTAAACTGCTGCTGGGCTTGGGGGGGGGGGGGGCAGTGAGGCCCGTGGGGTGGGGGCGGGACTGGGTTACGCCCCGCCTCTGAGCCGCTGCGACTGACTGACGCTCCGGCAGTCACCACGTGGCGGGCGACTGGGGTGTTCTAAAAACAGCTGTTCCAGTGCATCGGTGGCAGGAGGGGAGGGAGAGAAAGTACCCGGCTGGAAGAGGGAGAAGGGGACCTGGATGGCAGGGGCAGGGAGGGAGAAGGGATCCTAGTTGGTGTGGCCACATCCCAGCCCTTCCTGGTGGCTGGGGGGAAGAGCCAGTGTTCCCAACCTGCCCCTTCTTCTGGGACGGGGGTTGGCGGGGTTGGCGATCACAGTGAGCAGGGGACACAGCCCCCTAGTTTATTTTTAAAACCTCTGTTCCCGGCTTCACCCCGTGGTACTGTTGTTAGACCCTGTGCAATAAATTGTGAAGCTATAAGGAACATAAGAATGGCCGTACTGGGTCAGACCAAAGGTCCATCTAGCCCAGTATCCTGTCTGCCCACAGTGGCCCGCACCAGGTGCTCCAGAGAGGGTGGACTGAAGACAATGATCAAGCGATGTGTCTCCTGCCATCCCTCTCCAGCCTCTGACAAAACAGAGGCCAGGGACACCAATTCTATCCCCTGGCTAATAGGAGAGAGAGGGTTTAAAAAAAAAAAGGCTCCTTTATGCTCGGAAGATGAAGAGTGTAATGGATCTTGGAGCAGCAAAGACCCATTTCAGAGAAGGAAAAATTTACAGCAGGGTTAATAAATGGTCCCTTTCGTAGTCTTCCCAGCAGCTGGGGTGTGTCTCTTCTTTGCCGTTGCTTTTTGGTCCTTTTCTCCCCCTGCACAAGGCAGGGATGGCTCATGTCTGGATTCTCTGTCTGTATTCCAGAAAGTGCCGGGATGGGGCCTGAAAATGAGGAGAAGCCACCGCGGGAAAGTAGTGAGGAGGCGGGTCTGCAGGGAACCGTATTGTGCAGATCCAAGAGGAGCCTTTCACAGAATCGTAAACGAGGAACAGCCGGTGAAAAGCAGCGCCGCTCAGGGAGGCTGCTGGCATGCGCCCCAGGCAAGAAAACGTGTGAGCCCATAAAAGATGGTAGAGGCTGCCAGGACCTCAAGGAAGCCACAGCCCGGCCAAGAATCCCCAGAGAAGAGAAAAAAAACACCTGCGCCAAGTGTGGGAAGAGCTTCATTCGGCGGTCACACCTGGTGTCCCATCAGAAGGTCCATACGGGAGAGAAACCTTATAAATGCCTTGTCTGTGGGAAAGTTTTCAGTCAGAGCTCCAACCTGATTTCCCATCAGAGGATCCACACGGGAGAGAAACCCTACAAGTGCCTTGTTTGTGGGAAAGGTTTCAGTCACACCGCCAACCTCATTTCCCACCAGCGGATCCACACGGGAGAGAAACCTTATAAATGCCTCGACTGCGGGAAAGGCTTCAACCAGGGTTCAAACCTTATCAGGCATCAGAGAACCCACACCGGTGAACAACCCTATAAGTGCCTGGAATGTGGGAAAAGCTTCATTCAGAGCTCGGATCTTATCAGGCACGAGAGGACCCACACCGGAGATAAACCCTATAAATGCCTGGACTGTGGGAAAAGCTTTGTTTTGAGCTCGGATCTTATTTCCCATCAGAGCAGCCACACAGGAGAGAAACCCTACAAGTGCCTGGACTGTGGGAAAAGTTTCAATCAAAGCTCCTACCTTATTTCCCATCAGAGAACGCACACGGGTGAGAAACCCTATAAATGCCTGGAGTGTGGGAAAACATTCAGCTGGAACTCAAATCTGATTTCACATCAAAGGACTCACACAGGAGAGAGACCGTACAAGTGTCCGGACTGTGGGAAACGATTTCTTGACAACACCGCCCTTATTAAACATCAGCGAATGCACACAGGAGAGAGACCTTATAAATGCCTGGACTGTGGGAAAAGTTTCAGTCGGAAATCAACCCATATTGGACATCAGAGAATTCACAGGAAAAAAAAACCTTGAATGTGGGAGAAACTTCATTTGGGGTGAGCTTGTATCAGGCATCAGCAAACCCAGACAGGAATAGAACTCTTAAATATCTTGAACATGGAAATGACTTTGAGTGGAGTTGACATTCGCAACTCCCCACGGGAGAGAAGGTCTGTCAATTCCACTCTTAGGCCTGGACATAGTTTCTTTTCAAAATTAATCCAATTCCTCTGCCCCTATCTTTGATTTCTTTCATGCCAAGTCAGGCTCTCGTGGGGGCTGGAGAAGTCACAGACCCAGAGGGGAATTCACATGGATCCCAAACTCTGTGTGATCGTTCCGAGTTGAAATCCCAGTTTCCATCCGATTAGAATTTGAGTTTTTCTCCATTTGTGAGGATGGCGTTAAAACTTTTATAACTAACATGACAATTAAGTCCCCGAATAAGGCAGGTGTATAGAAAAACACGAGTAACAAAATCTGTTCTCCTGATTTTGAATCATCTAGAACTTACTCCAGGATGTCACTTTATATGGATCTGAAAGTGTCTGACAGTCTGCCCTGTATTGTGGGTTGTTCTCCATTTAACGAAGGCCGTTTGGTCACTTAGCAGGATATTCGTTTTGTTCTACACCGGATCCAGATTTAGTGGGGACTCCAAAAGACAAATGACCATTTGCCAGAAGGCTCTGTTATTTTATTTGTCCTATATTCCAACCCTTTACCATGAAATATTAATGTTGTTTGAGCAATGATTATTATACATCCCCATCAGCACAAAGCCAGTGTGAGAGTCACAGGCCAAGAGGCAGACATTAGAATGGGGAAGGAAGTTCCTGCCTGATTCCTGCAGCGATGTGAGATACAGGAGTCGGGAGAAAGAGATAAAGGGCTGAGAAAGTGCAGGGTTTTCTCTGGAGAGCCAAACCGCTGAGGCTGAGAATTGTTAACTTGCTGCCCTGGAGCCAAAGCGACCCAGGAAACAGGCTGTGAGCATTGGGACCATGTCTCCACTTGCAGGATGATCGATGCTTCCAGAGTTTGATTGAGTGGGTCTAGTAAAGACCCGCTAAATCAAATGCTGAGAGCATTCCTGACAGCACCAAAATGCCTACTCCTCGTGAGGCGTAAGGGAAGTTGATGGAAGCGTTTCTCCCATCAACCTCTCACTGTGAGGACCGTGCCAAAGCTCAACTTAAGGCATGTCGATATCAGCTATGTTTTTTACGTAGCTGGAATTGCGTAATTTAAACCGACCTTCCTCCCTAGAGTGGACCCGGCCTCGGTGAAGCCATCCCTGAATCCTAGGCTACAAATGATGCTGCTTGTGGAGAGACTGGACGAATCAGTGATTCCTGGGTGCACGAGACTCTGCAAAGCCAAGAAGGAAACTTAGGGAAGTCAACAGCACAGCTGACGGTGAAGCCGGCGGACGTCCATCACTGGAACAGGTGGGCAATGAGGAATCTGTCAACCAGAATGGTCACCCCAACACCTGCCTCCACAGCCTCCGTTACTGGGACGACAGAGACTCTCTGCCACGTTCACCCCATGTTCGCCAAGGATATCCCTGGGGGAGGGGGATCAAATTCTCAACCCAGGAGTAGAGATGCTGTGCTGTTCTCCAGCTCCCCTTGGCCCCAGGCATTCCAGCTCTCAGAGCATGTGCTTCTCTGTGACTGATTCCCGGCCTCTCCGATGGATCCTCTGCATTTGACTGCACCACACTGCTCTGTTGCCGGCGCCTGCCGGAACAGCGCCATATGGGCCTGGGGCTGACACACACCGTGATGAGCTGGGCTCTGGTTAGCTTCTGGTTTTGGCTTAAAAAGAATAAAGTTGAACTTTGTTTCTCAAACTCTTCGATTCCCTTGTCAGACTAAAAACGGCCTTTCACGGACTCCAAATCCATCTGGGAACAGGCCCACCAATGGGGGCAGGAGGGAGGGAAACTGCTCCGGGGCCCAGAGCTCCCGGCCGATGCTGCTGGGCCCTTTAAATTGCCACTAGCCTGCTGAGTGCTTGGGCGACCTGGCGTGGCACATTCCGGGCGGCACTAAGGCACCATCCTCCTCCCACACCCACCTTGTGCCGGGGCCCGGCCTAGCTGTCAGCTCCCCTGCCTGGGAATCCTCTTCCAGGTGTTCTTTCCCCAACCCTGAACACGACATACGCCCGGGGGGGGAAGCCCGGAGCCTTGGTACATGTGCCCCAAGTTGTAAGAGTGAGGTGAGTGTCTTCCTTGTCTCACCCGCTTCTCTCTTGTGGTTCCCCATGCCCTGGCTTCGAGCACAACAGCAGGGATCTGCATTGGTGCCGCTGCAAATGTGTAGTGTAGGCTAGGGATGGAAAAGTCTAATCAACTGTCTGATAAGCATTTGCTTATTGAATAGTCTTTTGACTAGTCGACTAGTCGATATCCGTCCCCTACCCCCCCTTTGCTGCCTCTATGAGAGAGAGCAGTGTTTCCCAAATAGTGCTGCGTGGAACCCCAGCGAGAACTCGGAACTCCCCCTGTTAAAGAGACAGTTTTTTTTTTTTTTGCTTGGCTGGGGTTCCTTGAAATTCTAAAGGGGTTCCTTGGCCAAAAAGAGTTGGAAAACACTGAGATAGAGGCAGCAAAAGGGGGGCGGAAGGGACACTTCAAAGTGGCATTTCAAAGGTGCAGCTGCTGCACACGCATGCCCCGAGCCATGTCGTTGAACCGATGCAAGTCCCCCAGCCTGTCATTGGTACAAATAGGTGCCAAGCTTTGTAGGTGGTCCGGAGTGGAGCACACCCAGCAAAAAATAAGGGGGTGCTTAGCACCCAACTGGCAGTCAAGCTCCCTTCCCCCAGCACGTCCCGCCCGCTGTGAGTGGGCTGGTCCGTGGCGTGGGGGAAGTGGAGGGAAAGAAAGCAGGGATAGGACCAGCACAGGGGAGGAAAGAGGTGTGGGGTTGGGGCTAGGGGAAGAGCCAGGGCAGAAAGAGGCAGATTTGGGGACTTGGAGACAAGAGGGAGAGGGGCTGAGGGCGAAGCAAGGGCAGGAAGAGGTGGGATGGAGCCTTGAGACAAGGGGTGGGGTGGAGGTGGGGCAAGGACAGGAAGAGGCTGGGCTTGGGGGAAGGGGTGGGGCTGGGGCGGAGAAAGGACCGGAAGAGGCTGGGCTTCGATGAAAGGGTGGGGTTGGGACGGAGCAAGGACAGGAAGAGGCTGGGCTTGGATGAAAGGGTGTGGTTGGGGCGGAGCAAGGACAGGAAGAGGCTGGGCTTAGGGGAAGGGGTAGGGCTGAGGGCGGAGCAAGGACAGGAAGAGGCTGGGCTTGGGGCAAGGGGTGGAGTCTGGCTGGAGGGCGGAGCAATAGCTGGAAAAGGCAGAGTGGGAGCTTTGGAGAGGGGATGGGGGCAAAGCATGGGGTGGGGGTGGAGCACCCGTTGACTAGAAGAGCTCTGGACCTTTGTATCTTTCAGTTTTCCCAAGGCCAGGCCCACCCCACCACCTGACAGTGGTAAATAGAACACCCCCCTGTCTACACTGGCCACTTATTCTGGAAAAGCAGTCGCTTTTCTGGAATAACTTGCCAGCTGTCTACACTGGCCGCTTCTTTTTCCGGAAAAGCAATGACGATCTAATGTAAAATCATCATTGTTTTTCCGGAAAAACTATGCTGCTCCCGTTCGGGCAAAAGTCCTTTTCCGGAAAAACTGTTCCGGAAAAGGGCCAGTGTAGACAGCCCAGTAGTCTTTTCCGCAAAAAAGCCCCGATCGCGAAAATGACGATCGGGGCTTTTTTGCGGAAAAGCGCGTCTACATTGGCCACGGACGCTTTTCCAGAAAAAGTGCTTTTCCGGAAAAGCATCCTGCCAATGTAGACGCTCTTTTCCGAAAATTCTTATAACGGAAAAACTGTTCCGTTTTAAGCATTTCCAGAAAAGGGTGCCAGTGTAAGACGTAGCCAGCCTGTGTGTCTGAAAACTGTAGGTACTGGGGGTACATTTTTTTTAAAGGGGGACTTTATTAAAAAAAAGATAAGGTTGAGAAACACTGCTCTAGGCCATGTACATCTACTGAGCTGGGCATCCCACCTCTCAGCTGCTGTGTGGACATAGCCATGGAGTGGTGGGTGAAGGTATGGCTGGAGGAGGCAAGCTCCCAGCCCCACACCTTCTGCCCAGGCCCAGCCCCCCACCACCACAGAGAGGTGGGGCTGTGTGTAGCACGGTTCTCCCTGACCCCAGAACACGGGGAAGACGGGGGTGCTGGGGGCAGCAACATTCTGCTCCCGTTCAGCCTACAGCAGGCATTCTGGGGGGCGGAGTCTGGGCGGAGCTAGGCTAGGGGTTCAGGAAGGCAATGCCTTCCCCTGCCTCTTATACCCGCCGCCCCTGGACATAGCCCAAGTGACCTGGGAAGAACCTGAGTAGGGGCCAACCGACCACAATACAGACCTCTCCCCCTCACCTTCCAATAACTAAGGGGCCAGGACTCCTTTACCCAACGAGGTTACCCTCTGGTAGTTCTCCTGCATGACGTCCCTGTAGAGGGCTCTCTGAGCGGGGCCCAGCAGCGCCCCCTGCCCCTGGGTGAAATACACAGCCACCTCCTCGAAGGTCACCCGCATCTGCAACAACAAGAGTCCCTCACCCAGTGCTTACGGCCCCAGCCACAATCCTGCTAGTCATGGGGGTGGGAGGGTCAGTGATTGATCTTCCGGAGTTTGATTGAGCGAGTCTAGCTAAGACTCACTCAATCAAACTCAGAGGGCTCCCCCACGGGCATCCAATACTCCTGCTCCTGCAAGGAGTAAGGGAAGCCCATGGGAATGTTTGCTCCCATCGGCCTCCTGTTGTGGGGATGCCACCAAACTTGGCTTAAGGTACTTCGACTTCAGCTAGCGGCATACCTTCAGCTGAGCTGCTGGGTAGACCTATCCTGATCTCTGGCAGTGCTATCCCAGCTAGGGGCCCAATTTTCAAAAGACAGTAAACGTTCATGCGAAGTTACAATCACTGATAACACCAAATATCCGTAGGAAAAGGTACCCAGGGGGGACAGATTTGGTTGGCCCAAACAAAAAGAGCTCAACAGTCATTGGAGGAACAGGGCTCAAATATTGATCTCCTAAAACCTAGCAGAGCACCCTGCGTGGGAGCTGGAGGCAATCTCATTTTCTCTCACTCAGTGCAGTTGTAATTATTTATACATGGTGCAACAGTTTCAACAGGAGAAACTGAGGAGACATACGCTGGAAAACCCCATAGCCTCAAAAACCAGGAGAGGGTTCCCAGCTGGGAATTACCAACCATTATCTTATAGCCATTCGTTCTTATGCCTTTCTCTGCTAGATTTGGGAAGCCGCCATTTTGCCTTTGTAAGTCAATCAATGACTCCAGGCACAATTTCTCCTCCAAAACTAAGGCAATCCAGTCTAAATCAAAACTTAAGACTGCAGCTATTGGTGACTTTTGGGGGGACTTGATATTATCTGACAATGGAGAGAACAAATTATGAAAGTAGACCAGGATTTTTTTGTTTCAGCTGATTAGAAAGGGTGATGACAAAATATTTTTTCCTTTATAGTAGGTATTTAAAGAAACAAGTAAGCAACATATAATATACTAATCTGTAAATAGAAAAACAGAACAAATGTTGAAGTGATTTTACATCGAAATCTGGCAAATCAGAAAAAAACTACATCTGAGGAGTTATAGAGCAATATCTTAGTAATAAAGAGAAAAAAGGGTATACTACAGGTTGAACCTCTCTAGTCCAGCACTCTCTGGTCCGGCAACATCTGTGGTCCAGCATGATTTTAGTGAGCCCGGTGTCCACTTACGATCGGTGTGGCCACATTTCCCGCGGTCCCATAGGCTATGTCTAGACTGGCATGATTTTCCGCAAATGCTTTTAACGGAAAAGTTTTTCCGTTAAAAGCATTTGCAGAAAAGAGCATCTACATTGGCACGGACACTTTTCCGCAAAAGCACTTTTTGCCAATCTAGACACGGTTTTGCACAAGAAAGCCCCGATCGCCATTTTCACAATCGGGGCTTTTTTGCACAAAACAATACCTCGTTGTCTACACTGGCCCTCTTGCGCAAAAGCATTTGCGCAAGAGGGCTTTTGCCCGAACGGGAGCAGCATAGTATTTCTGCAGGAACACTGACAATCTTACATGAGATCGTCAGTGCTTTTGCGGAAATTCAAGCGGCCAGTGTAGACAGCTGGCAAGTTTTTCCGCAAAAGCAGCTGCTTTTGTGGAAAAACTTGCCAGTCTAGACGCAGCCATAAAGTTTGTTTACAGCCCTCAGTCCTGGTTTTTGAGTGTGATCTAGCTCTAACATAACCCTAAATGTCTTCTAAGAGGCCAATAAACAGCAGCAGTGTTGGTCATGCTGTTAGACAATACTGTCCTCCCAAAATCTGGTAAATTCTGTGCTTCGGCTGCGGTCAAGTCCCAAAGGTGAGGGACGAGAGAGGTTCAACCTGTAGTGGAGATTGTATTGTTACATTTATACGCCAGCTGGGCCAGATTTGATTTTTTTTTAAATCGCGTCAGTGATGAGCTCAATGTTCATTTTTTAAGAATTTAGTTTCAATTTGTTTTGGTTTAAATGTTCCCAGTTGTGGGACACCATGGGGCGGGTCAGACAATAATTAGTCAATGAAAGGTCAAAGCTTTCTAAAGGTTACGCACGGTCCCCACATGCCACAATATACCGAGTAAGAATCCTCACATCACACGCTGGGACTTTCTCAAGCCCGATTTCCCTACTCGGCCTCAATTGGATTATTTTCAATGGAAATAAGTATGTGTCCCCTTTGTCTCGGTGCGGTAGAAATGACTTTTACCCCACATTAAGGGATTAAAAGTCTCATCCGGACCAGTCTAGTGATACAGAAGAGAAAGGAAAATTCAGCAGATGGGGCTCAGCCTGAGACACCCAAAGTCTGGTCTTCAGCCTGCCAGGCCCAGGGCACCAGGACCCGGAGCTGGGAGGGTCCCACGCTGGCTGCTCGTTAGACCAGGCTCCTGGCCCGGCTCAGAACAGCCTGTCTCGGGGGGAGCAAACAGGGCTCAGCAGCAGCTCGGGGGAAGGGGGGATTGGCCTGGCTCAGGGATCGGTGTCGGGGTCACAGTTTTGGATGAACAACCCCCCTCTCCCAAGCCTCCTTTCCTGCATCTCAGGATCATTTCCCCTGCCAACCCAGCCACAGAGACACACCAGCGACCGCCCCCTGGCCCGCCCGGAGCTCTGCTCCCTCCCGCCCGGCGCCTGCCCAGCCAGGGAGCCGCTGCCCGGGGCCACATCCCTCCCCGGCCTTTGGCCTCGGGGCTCCCTGGCACCTGCAAGCTCCAGCTTGGGCGGGCAGAGCCCGGGGCTGCCTAGGGGTGCACTCCAGCCGCCGCAGAACTGGCCCCCGGCCCCCCAACCCCGCTGGGCAGCAGCGGCTCCGCCCAGGCTCCCGGCGCGCAAGGGAGGAGCTGACCCAGGAACCAAACAGCGGCGCAGCCTCCTGCCGCCTGGCCCGGCTAAGGGCACCCGCCTCCTCTGCCCTAGGAGCAGGCTGGGAGAGAGGGGGGCTGGATTCACCCAGCCGTTCTTGGAGGAGGCCCCCATCACTTCCCTGTAGTAGCTCTGGGTTGTACCATCTGTAAGGCCTGGGGTTGGGAAAATAATGCCTCACAGATGATTCCGTGAAAGGGTATTTTTATCTGTGATTCAAGACAAAGGACTCTGGGAGTCTGAGAAACTAAATTCTACTTTATTCTTTCAAAGCAAGAATTAAAAGCAGAAATCTCCCCACTTTGTACCGAGCCCAGCTCCACACAAAGAATTTCAGCCCCAGGCTACCCCGGTGCTACGGCTCCCACAGGCGTCAGCAGTACAGCCGTGTGCCAAAAAATGCAGGGGATCTATTGGAGATGCTGGGATTTAGCCACAGAGAAGCGAACACTGAGAGCCGGAATGCCAGGGAGCTCGGGTTCACAGGAGCCAGGGAACATCTCTGCTCCTGGCTGAAGGTTTTATCCCCTGGGGGTGCCCTTGACAAGCATGGGGGGAGGGTGGCAGAGAAATTCTCTGTCACCCCAACAAAGGACACTATGGAGACGTGACCACCTTGGTTCACATACTTTTTATTGCCCACCTGTGCCGGAAATGGACTTCTGCCAGCTTCATGGCCGGGGTCTGTTGAGTTCCTTAGTTTCCTTCTTGGCTTTGCGGCGCCTCATTCATCTGGGAATCACGGGTGTGCCTGCGAGCCTACAGAAGAGAAGAGTGAGGGGGGATTTGACAGCAGCCTGCAACTTCCAAAGAGGATGGAGAGAGGCTGTTCTCAGTGGTGGCAGAGGGCAGAACAGAGGAGCAATGGTCTCAAGTTACAGTGGAGGAGGTCTAGGTTGGACATTAGGAAAAACTATTATCCTAGGAAAGTGGGGAAGCGCTGGGATGGGTTCCCTAGGGAGGAGGTGGAATCTCCATCCCTAGAAGTTTTTACATCCCGGCTTGACCAAGCCCTGGCTGGGATGATTGAGTTGGGGTTGATCCTGCTTTGGGCAGGGGGCTGGACTTGATGACTCCTGGGGTCTCTTCCAGCCCTAGGATTCTAAGCAGTGTCATTTGTAGCCAAGGCTCCAGGGACGGCTTCCCTTAGGGTGTGTCTAGACTACATGCCTCCTTCGACGGAGGCATGTAGATTAGCCAGATCGGAAGAGGGAAATGAAGCCGCGATTAAAATAATCGCGGCTTCATTTAAATTTAAATGGCTGCCCCGATCTGCCGATCAGCTGTTTGTCGGCAGATCGGGAGAGTCTGGACGCGATGCCCCGACAAAGAAGCCTTTCTTCATCGACACAGGTAAGCCTCGTGAAACCAGGTTTACCTGTGTCGATGAAGAAAGGCTTCTTTGTCGGGGCATCGCGTCCAGACTCTCCCGATCTGCCGACAAACAGCTGATCGGCAGATCGGGGCAGCCATTTAAATTTAAATGAAGCCGCGATTATTTTAATCGCGGCTTCATTTCCCTCTTCCGATCTGGCTAATCTACATGCCTCCGTCGAAGGAGGCATGTAGTCTAGACACACCCCCAGTGATCACAGGGTAGCTCCAGGGTAGCAAGTGTACAGTTCTCAGCCTCAGTGGCCTGGCTTGGCAGAGACGACCCTGCCGCTTCCCAGCCGTTTATCTCCCGCGCTCTCCTTCTCCCGACTCCTGTATCTCACGTCACTGCAGGGGCCAGGCAGGACTTTCTGTCCCCGTTGCGATGTCTGCCTCTTGGCCTGCGATGCCCACGCTGGGGGTGTAAAAAGGTGTTTAAAAAAGGGAACGGTGTAACCGCTAAAGAAGTTGGTGGTTCCACGCGCTGCGGGCTCTGTAGTACAAAATGCTGCAGACCTGAGGGTCTGCTCAGGGTACAAGGTGCAGAGCCTGCCACGAAGCCTCCATAGAGCAAGGCCACCAGCCCCTGACAGCCCTGCTCCCAGGAAAGAGGCGTTGCTGCCGCTGGGCCCACTCCCAGGGTGGAGGCTTCGCTGTGGGCCACCAGCCCCTGCCAGCCCCACTGGGAGCAACAGCATGTAACATGCGGCAGGGGGGCTGGGCTGGGCTGGGCCCGCCTTAGGTGGGAAACCGCTCCAGCCTCTACCAGCTAACCAGAACAGGTACGCCTCACCCATTAAGGGTAAGGTACCAGTTAGCCTTTTACATCCCTATCTCACACGGGCCCCGTCGGTATTTGTTCTGCTGCTGTTGTATAATAATCAGGAAAGAATTCTAAAATATCATGGAAACGTGTCAGACCATGGTCCCCATAACACAGGAGAGCATGCTAGCCAGCGGCCATTCGTCTTGTGAAGTTCCCTATTAGGACAGCCCTGCAAATCCACGGGTATCCACTTTGTATCCACCCCCAGAGATGTGAATCCGGATATCCGTGGCTCGTTTTTGCAGATACCAAGTTTGTATCTAGAACCCTGCAAATGTGAGGCTATCCACGTTATAGCCGCGGCTCATTTTTGTAGATACCAATTTTGTATCTAGAACTCTGCAAATGTGAGAATATCCACGGCTCATTTTTGCTGATACCAAGTTTGTATCTAGAACCCTGCAAACGTGAGGATATCCACGGCTCGTTTTTGCTGATACCAAGTTTGTATCTAGAACCCTGCAAATGTGAGGATATCCACGGCTCATTTTTGTGGATACAAATTTTCTATCTAGAACCCTGCAAATCTGAGGATATCCACTTTGTAACCATGGCTTATTTTTGTGGATACAATTTTGTATCTAGAACCCTGCACATGCGAGGATATCCACGGGTCATTTTTGCTGATACCAATTTTGTATCTAGAACCCTGCAAATCTGAGGATATCCACTTTGTAACCATGGCTCATTTTTGTGGATACCAATTTTGTATCTAGAACCCTGCAAATGTGAGGATATCCACTTTATAGCCGTGGCTCATTTTTGTGGATACCAATTTTGTATCTAGAACCCTGCAAATGTGAGGATATCCACGGCTCGTTTTTGCTGATACCAAGTTTGTATCTAGAACCCTGCAAATGTGAGGATATCCACGGCTCATTTTTGTGGATACCAATTTTGTATCTAGAACCCTGCAAATGTGAGGATATCCACTTTATAGCCGTGGCTCATTTTTGTGGATACCAATTTTGTATCTAGAACCCTGCAAATGTGAGGATATCCACGGCTCGTTTTTGCTGATACCAAGTTTGTATCTAGAACCCTGCAAATGTGAGGATATCCACGGCTCATTTTTGTGGATACAAATTTTCTATCTAGAACCCTGCAAATCTGAGGATATCCACTTTGTAACCATGGCTCATTTTTGTGGATACAATTTTGTATCTAGAACCCTGCACATGTGAGGATATCCACGGGTCATTTTTGCTGATACCAATTTTGTATCTAGAACCCTGCAAATCTGAGGATATCCACTTTGTAACCATGGCTCATTTTTGTGGATACCAATTTTGTATCTAGAACCCTGCAAATGTGAGGATATCCACTTTATAGCCGCGGCTCATTTTTGTGGATACCAAATTTGTTTCTAGAACCCTGCAAATGTGAGGATATCCACGGCTCGTTTTTGCTGATACCAATTTTTATCTAGAACCCTGCAAACGTGAGGATATCCACGGCTCGTTTTTGCTGATACCAAGTTTGTATCTAGAACCCTGCAAATGTGAGGATATCCACGGCTCATTTTTGTGGATACAAATTTTCTATCTAGAACCCTGCAAATCTGAGGATATCCACTTTGTAACCATGGCTCATTTTTGTGGATACAATTTTGTATCTAGAACCCTGCACATGTGAGGATATCCACGGGTCATTTTTGCTGATACCAATTTTGTATCTAGAACCCTGCAAATCTGAGGATATCCACTTTGTAACCATGGCTCATTTTTGTGGATACCAATTTTGTATCTAGAACCCTGCAAATGTGAGGATATCCACGGCTCATTTTTGCTGATACAAATTTTGTATCTAGAACCCTGCAAACCATGAGGATATCCACTTTGTAACCACGGCTCATTTTTGTGGATACAAATGTTGTATCTAGAACCCTGCAAATGTGAGGATATCCACGGCTCATTTTTGTGGATACAAATTTTCTATCTAGAACCCTGCAAATCTGAGGATATCCACTTTGTAACCATGGCTCATTTTTGTGGATACAATTTTGTATCTAGAACCCTGCAAATGTGAGAATATTCACGGCTCATTTTTGCTGATACCAATTTTGTATCTAGAACCCTGCAAACCTGAGGATATCCACTTTGTAACCATGGCTCATTTTTGTGGATACCAATTTTGTATCTAGAACCCTGCAAATGTGAGGATATTCACTTTTTAGCCACGGCTCATTTTTGCAGATGCAGATACCAATTTGGTATCCATGCAGGGCTCTGCCAATACATTGGGCACTATGTCCTGAAAAACAAAACTAATACACTATTAAGTGACCAAATGGCCTTCAACAAATAGAGAACAACCCCTAATAAATGGTGATTTATTAGAGGCTTTCAGGACCATATAAAGTGACAATCTATAGCTTGGTCAAGATGATTCCATCTCAGGAGAACAGATTTACCCAGGCTCTCTACTGATCTCTCTACACCTGCCCTGTTCAGAGCCCTCTGACACAGTCACATCCATTACAAAAGATTTAACGTCACCTGCATGAAAGGTGAAAAGCCAAATTGCCGTCTGCAAATTGGCAGGAAAGAGGCCAGAACCTACTTCACCAATACTTGTCCATTGAGATTTAAGCTCAGAACGATCACACAATATTGGGAATAGGTTTGAATTCCTCCTCCAGGCCTGGGACATTTAAATCTACAGCCTTGATGAGTCTGGCTTAGCATGAATGAAATCAAAGATAGGTACAGGGGGAATGGATTCATTTTTAAAGAAATTACGTCCAGTCCTAGTGATGGAATTGACAGAACTTCTCTTGTGTGGAGTCTCGAATGACAATTCCACTTGAAACATTTTCCATGTTAAACATATTTAAGAGGTCTATTCCCTGTATGGACGTGCTGATGCCTGATACAAACAGAAGCAACTCCCGACATTCAAGGTTTCTCTCCTGTGTGCATTCTCTGATGTCGAACATGGGTTGATCTCCGGCTGAAACTTTTCCCACAGTGGAGACATTTATAAGGTTTCTCTCCTGTATGGATCTTGTGATGTTTAATACGGGCGGAGTTGTCAACAAACCTTTTCCCACAGTCCAGACACTTGTACGGTCTCTCTCCTGTGTGAGTTCTTTGATGTGAAATCAGATTGGAGCTCCAGCTGAATCTTTTCCCACACTCCAGGCATGTATAGGGTTTCTCTCCTGTGTGCGTTCTCTGATGGGAAATAAGGTAGGAGCTTTGGTTGAAGCTTTTCCCACAGTCCAGGCACTTATAGGGTTTATCTCCCATGTGGGTTTTCTTGTGCCTCGTTAGATGTGCGCTCCGATTGAATCGTCTTCCGCAGTCGAGGCATTTATAAGGTTTCTCCCCCGTGTGGAGTCTCTGATGTGAAATAAGGGCTGAACTGTCACTAAACCCTTTCCCACAATCCAAGCATTTGTAGGGTTTCTCTCCCGTGTGCTCCATCTGATGTCTGACAAGCTGCATGTTCCAATCAAAACCTTCCCCACAGAGCAGGCATTTATAGGGTTTTTCCCCCATGTGGCTACTCTGATGGGAAATAAGATCTGAGCTCAGAACAAAGCTTTTCCCACAGTCCAGGCATTTATAGGGTTTTTCACCTGTGTGGGTTCTCTCGTGCCTGATAAGATGTGAGCTCTGAATGAAACCTTTCCCACAGTTCATGCATTTATAGGGTTGCTCGCCCGTGTGGGTTCTCTCGTGCCTAACAAGGTGGGAGCCCTGATTAAAACCTTTGCCACAGTCCAGGCATTTATAGGGTTTCTCCCCCGTGTGGATCCTCTGATGGGAAATAAGGTTTGCAGTCTGATTGAAACCTTTCCCACAGACAAGACACTTGTAAGGTTTCTCTCCTGTGTGGATCCTCTGATGGGAAATCAGGTGTGATCTCCGAATGAAGGTTTTCCCACACTCAGTGCATGTGTTTTTTCTCTCTTCTGAGGCGATTCTCTGCTGATCTGTGATTTCCTTGAAGTCCTCACACTCTCCACCAGCATTTATGGGTTCACATGTTTTCTTCCCTAGGTTATAACCCAGCGGCCTCTCTAAGCTGGGTTGATTTCCGCAGGTTTTTCCTGGTTTATGATTCTCATCAAAATTCCCATCAGATCTTCCCAGGACCGTTCCTTGGAAGTCCTCACAACTTTCCAGATGGGGAGTCTCTTCCTCATCCTCATTCACCATCCCAGCACCCTCTGGAATACAGACAGAGAATCCAGGCAGGATTTGTGCCCCATGCCGGGAAGAAAGGAACAAAAGGGGACTGGTTAAGAGGGGATATACAACACAGCAGCTAGGGAGAATGGGAAAGAGAACATTTGCTAACCCTTCTGTGATTTTCCCTTCTCTGAAGTGGGTTCCTCATACACTAGGTTCCATTACACCTAGATCTTCCCCCTCATAGGACAAGAAGCAATGGGCTTAAACTGCAGCAGGGAAGGTTTAGGTTGGACATTAGGAAAAACTTCCTAACTGTCCAGGTGGTTAAACAGTGGAATAAGTTGCCTAGAGAGGTTGTGGAATCTCCATCTCTGGAGATATTTAAGAGCAGGTTAGACAGACACCTGTCAAGGGTGATCTAGACAGTGCTTGGTCCTGCCATGAAGGCAGGGGACTGGACTCAATGACCTCTCGAGGTCCCTTCCAGTTCTAGTGTTCTATGATTCTATGATCTTCCCAACATGCACTCCCCTCATTCTTTTAAACCCTCTCTCGAGTTGTAGCTTCACCATATACTGCACCAGGTACAATAAGGCTACGTCTACATTGGCCCCTTTTCCGGAAGGGGCATGGTAATTTTTGAAATCACAATAGGGAAATGCGCGGGGGATTTAAATATCCCCCGCGGCATTTAAATAAAAATGTCCGCCGCTTTTTTCCGGCTTTTAGAAAAGCCGGAAAAGAGCGTCTACACTGGCCCCGATCCTCCGGAAAAAAAGCCCTTTTCCGGAGGATCTTATTCCTACTTTGAATAAGAACACTAGAACTGGAAGGGACTTTGAAGTAGGAATAAGAAAAAGGGCTTTTTTTCCGGAGGATCGGGGCCAGTGTAGACGCTCTTTTCCGGCTTTTCTAAAAGCCGGAAAAAAGCGGCGGACATTTTTATTTAAATGCCGCGGGGGATATTTAAATCCCCCGCGTATTTCCCTATTGTGATTTCAAAAATTACCATGCCCCTTCCGGAAAAGGGGCCAATGTAGACGAGCCCTAACACTACAGGGTGAAGCTTAGAACAGAGGAGTTAAAAATATATATGAAAATATAATGGAACCTCCATGCTTGGAAGAAATAACCCGGGTGTAACAGACAATGTCAAGATTGAGGGACCCACAAAGGAGGAAGTGGAATCTAACACCACCCCCCCCTTCCAAAAATGCAGGGGGAAGTAAAACCAGGGAGAGCAACTCCTGCCAGATCCCAGTCAACATCACTGGGTGACATCTGCCCCATGAATGGAGCCAGTCCCCAGAAGGGAGGGGAAGAGCCATTAACGAATACAGACAAGATCATGCAATGCTTCTGTCCCCTCAAAGGGTGCAGGGATGGAGCTGAATTAGCATCTCCTTTGGCTGGGGGAGTGGAGGTCAAAGTCTGTCTTAAACGGGCTGCGGGGGTGAAATCCATGGGTCGGTCGGCATAGTCAGTGCTTTTTTTGTGATGGTACTGCCCATACACAGTACCGGCACCTCCAGATGCAATACCGGCGCCTCCAGTCAGAGCTCAACAACTTTTCCCCTGGGGTACCGGCACCCTTTTTTTTTTTACAAAAAAAGCACTGGGCACAGGAGTTGGGAGGTGCAGTTCCTGAGCAGTGATACAGGAGCTTGATGGAAGAACTGGTGGTAGATGAATGAACTAGTATCTAACAAGCGCAGTGTGGCTATGGCAGCAAGAACTGTGGCTCACATGAGCCACCTGTGTACATTCCTGCCCTATCCCTGAGTACGTACCCGGCGGCTAGCCCTAGCCATGCCCTTGTGCTGTTAAGAGTGAGCATCATTGGATCATAGAACACTAGAACGGAAAGGGACCTTGAGAAGTCACTGAGTCCAGTCCTCTCCCCCCACAGCAGGGCCATGCACCATCTAGATCATAGGTTCCCAAACTGCGGGGCGCGACCCTGGGGGAAGAAATTCCGGGAGGGGTGCAAGGCAACCCCGCCTCCCCCAATCCCTCCCCAAGACTTGCTCGGGTGGGGGGGAGTTGGAGCATCCTGGTTCAAAGGGCAATGTCTGCTCTGCTCTTAAAAGGGGCAACTTTTTTTTTGCTCAACCAGTTTTTTTGCAACATTTTTTTGGGGGGTGGGACATGAGAGTTTCTCAAAAATCAAAAAGGGGGCGTGATGCTGAAAAGTTTGGGAACCACTGATCTAGATCATCTCTGACAGGTGTCTGTCTTAGCTGCTCTTCCATATCTCCAGAGATGGAAACTCCACAACCTCCTTAGGCAATTTATTCCAGTGTTTCACTACCCTGACTGTTAGGAAGTTTTTCCTCATGTCCCACCTAAACCTCCCTTGCTGCAGTTCAAGCCCATTGCTTCTTGTCCTGTCCTCAGAGGCCAAGGAGAACAATTTCCCCCCTCCTTCTTGTAACACCCTTTCAGGTACTTGAAAATGTTCGCGGCTAGTGTAACCACCACCAAGTGGGTTTGCATCTGGGTCCTCTGAAGCTTCATATAGGAGCCTCCACCCGTTGAGCTTAAAGTCAGCTGGCTCTCAGTTCATGCTATAGAGGTCTCTTGGTCTTATCTGTTGCTGTGGTCTAGGTACCACTGCATGGTACAGCGAAGCACACTAGGGCTATGTCTACACTCGCAGCTTCTTGCGCGAGTAATATGCAAATGAGGCTAAGCGTGGAATATCGCCGAGCCTCATTTGCATACCGAATGAGCCACCATTTTTTTCAGAAGAGGCTCTTGCGCAAGAAGGAGCGTCCACACTGTCCCTTCTTGCGCAAGAAAAACCCTCTTGTGCAATGCCGTTACACCTATTACTTTTCAGGAATAACGGCATTGCGCAAGAGGGTTTTTCTTGCGCAAGAAGGGGCAGTGTAGACGCTCCTTCTTGCGCAAGAGCCTCTTCCGAAAAAAATGGTGGCTCATTCGGTATGCAAATGAGGCTCGGCGATATTCCACGCTTAGCCTCATTTGCATATTACTCGCGCAAGAAGCCGCCAGTGTAGACCTAGCCCAGGTGTGTGGGTTACACGAGCTTTAGCGGAACTAGGGCATGTACATCTACCTGAACTGAGAATCCCACCTCCCAGATGCTGTGTGGACACGCACGCGCACACACGTGTACAATAACCAAGGGACCAGGACGCCCTTACCCAGCGAGGTCACCGCCTCGTAGTTCTCCTGCATGACGTCCCTGTAGAGGGCTCTCTGAGCGGGGCCCAGCAGCGCCCCCTGCCCCTGGGTGAAATACACAGCCACCTCCTCGAAGGTCACCCGCATCTGCAACAAGACAGAGAGAAAAAACTGAAACTCCCCTCTTTGAACAGTGATAGAAATGTAGCCGTGTTAGTCTGGGGTAGCTGAAGCAAAAGACAGGACTATGTGGCACTTTAAAGACTAACAAGATGGTTGATTAGATGATGAGCTTTCGTGGGCCAGACCCACTTCCTCAGATCAAATACAGGCAGTCCCCGGGTTACATGGATCTGACTTGCATCGGATCCCTACTTACAAACGGGGTGAGGCAACCCCGCACTAGCTGCTTCCCCCCAGCAGACCAGGGAGACGCGGAGCTAGCGCCCCCCCAGCAGACCAGGGAGACGCGAAGCTAGCGCCCCCCCCCAGCAGACCAGGGAGACGCGAAGCTAGCGCCCCCCCAGCAGACCAGGGAGACGCGAAGCTAGCGCCCCCCCCCCCAGCAGACCAGGGAGACGCGGAGCTAGCGCCCCCCCAGCAGACCAGGGAGACGCGAAGCTAGCGCCCCCCCAGCAGACCAGGGAGACGCGAAGCTAGCGCCCCCCCAGCAGACCAGGGAGACACGAAGCTAGCGCCCCCCCCCCCAGCAGACCAGGGAGACGCGGAGCTAGCGCCCCCCCAGCAGACCAGGGAGACGCGAAGCTAGCGCCCCCCCCCCCCCCCCCCAGCAGACCAGGGAGATGCGGAGCGGCTTTTCTCAGCAGACACCTCAGCTTGAGAATAAAGGACTGAGGGAAGTGAGGTGTGGGAGAATAAAACTGAGCTCTGGAGAAATGTTTGGCTAGAGTTTCCCCTACAATATGTACCAGTTCCGACTTACATACAGATTCAACTTAAGAACAAACCTACAGTCCCTATCTTGTACGTAACCCGGGGACTGCCTGTAGTGGAAACCTTTGAACAGATCAAACCTTTGAACAGGTTTTCCATCTCCTAGCAGAGCATATTGTGGGTACGGGGTTCTGGAAGTGCTACCCCAGCTGAGGGCTCAACTTTTAAAGAGAGAGTGAGTGAAAGTGCACAGTCAACCTGCGGAACTCCTCGCCAGAGGATGTTGTGAAGACCAAGACTTTCACAGGGTTCAAAAAAGAACTAGATAAATTCACGGAGAAGAGGTCCACGAACGGCTATGAGCCAGGTTGGGCAACCTCTGTTTTTCAGACGCTGGGAATGGGCAACAGGGGAGAGATGATTTGATGATTCCCTGTTCTTTTCACTCCCTCTGGGGCACTTGGCACTGTCGGCAGACAGGACACTGGGCTAGATGGACCTTTGGGCTGACTCAGTCTCCCCGTTCTTATGTACGTACACACAAAGTTACAACCACCAATCACAACAAATGCCGTGAGGACAAGGTGCAGAGGGCTGGGCCCAAACAGAAAGCCTAAACAGTCAGTGGAGGAGCAGGCCTGAAATCTGGATCCTCTAAAACCCAGCTGGGCGCCCTGCCAGGTGGCTGCTGGCAGTCTCATTGTCTCTCACTCAGTGCAGATGTCATCATTCGGGCTAGGGATACCAGTGACCAGGTAAGCAGCACCCTTAACAGGTGATGCTCACAGGGCACAGGTTAACCTGGAGCAGCCCCCGATCAGTGGACCTCTGGGGATGGGGGGGAGGAACTGGCCCGGCTCAGGGTGGGGTCAGGGGTCGGTGCTGGGGTCACAGTTTCAGATGACCCCCCCCCCCACGCAATTTCTTCCCCTCCAGCTAAGGCTGATTTCTCCTCCCCCCCCCAACCCAGCCCCAGAAACACACCAGGGACCGACAACTCTCCACCCCCTGAGTTTCTCTAGTCCTCCCCGCAGCTCCGCTTCCCCCCGCCCGGCACCTGCCCAGCCAGGGAGCCGCGTCCCTCCCCGGGGTTCCCCGGCACCTGCAGGCTCCTGCCCGGGGCTGCCCAGGGGCGCGCTCCAGCGGCCGTAGAACTGGCCCGCGGGCCGGGCCCGGCCCCCCGACCCCGCTGGGCAGCAGCGGCTCCGCCCGGGCTCCCGGCGCGCAAGGGAGGAGCTGACCCAGGAACCAAACAGCGGCCGGGCGGAGGCTGCTCCGTGGCTCCGCCCGGCCCCAGCCTCCCGCCGCCCCCAGGGCTAGTGGGTGTGGGGTGGGGGGGAGCATCGCAGGGGAGGCTCAAGGCACGGGAGGGCCAAAGGGCTGGGGAGGAGCCGGATGGAGGCGGGAGGAGGAGCCGGGTGAGGAACCGGGGCGAGGGGTCCCCCAGATGGGCAGGGGCAGGAGGGAGGAAAGTCACCCCAGAGAGGGCGAGCCAGCTGCCGGGGTTGCACAGAGGATGCGTGGGGAGCCAGATGGGGCTTCCCCCACCTCCTTGCGGAAGGGGCATCTCCCCCACCCGCGTCCCAGGGCTGCGTGGGGCGAGGCCTCGGGGCATCCCATCGCCTGGTCCAGGGGATGTATTGAGCGTCTGGAGGGAGTGAAATGTTGTAGTCACCCCCTCCCAAAAATGACCATTCCACGGCACAATGTAAGAGAAAATAATCCCTTCGCCTTTGTCTAGCTCTGCTTCCAACTTCCTTCCCGTTCCCAAATTTCTCTTAGCGGCTGCTCCCATTCCCTGGAGTGGCGAGGTTTGTCCTGTAACGGGCAGCGGCTTTGCTCCTTTGCATTATTTACTCTTTAATAATAAATGGAGATTGCCTATCTCCTAGAACTGGAAGGGACCTTGAAAGGTCATTGAGTCCAGTCCCCTGCCTTCACAGCAGGACTAAGTACTATCTCTGATGAATTTTTGCCCCAAATGGCCTCTGCAAGGAATTGAACTCACAACCCTGGGTTTAACATCTGTCAGGGATGGTGTAGACGGAGCTTGGTCCGGCCTTGAGGGTGGGGGGCTGGACTCGATGACCTCTTGAGAATGCTCAAACCACTGAGCTATCCCTCCTCCCTCTTAATCAAACCACTGAGCTATCCCTCCCCCCCTCTTGAAAATGTTACCTTCTGCTTAGCCCCCTCATCCTTCACTTTCCTTAAGGCTGTGCAGCTAGATGTCCCTGTGCTTCTTCAGTGATATTTGTAATAGCCACTACCCCTGGAAAGTCTTCATAGTTGCTAGCAATGGTCCCTCTAATTTTTTTGCTGCTCGTGTGCCAAATAAATTTTGTTCTGTGCACCAAGGCCTGTGTGGATGTGCACCACCAGTAGAAACACAGGGGCTGTGTCTAGACTGGCCAGTTTTTCTGGAAAATCAGCCACTTTTCCGGAAAAGCTTGCCAGCTGTCTACACTGGCCGCTTGAATTTCCGCAAAAGCACTGACTTCCTACTGTAAGAAATCAGTGCTTCTTGTGGAAATACTATGCTGCTCCCGTTTGGGCAAAAGTCCCTTTTGCGCAAAAGGGCCAGTGTAGACAGCTGAGATTTGTTTTGCGCAAAAAAGCCCCGATCGCGAAAATGGCGATCAGGGCTATTTTGCGCAAAAGTGAGTCTAGATTGGCCATGGACGCTTTTCTGCAAAAAAGTGCTTTTTCAGAAAAGCGTCTGTGCCAATCTAGACGCGCTTTTCCAAAAATGCTTTTAACGGAAAACTTTTCCGTTAAAAGCATTTCCGGAAAATCATGCCAGTCTAGACGTAGCCAGGCTGTGGATGCTTTGCTAACTCAGCTGGGCAGCCTTTGAATCTCTCTTGGGTGGCTGCCCAAGTGCTGGGCTCTCAGGGAACACGTCACCCATCACATCTGTGTTTCTAGCATCGCGCTTCCTGTTTGGGCTGCAACTTTCCTTTTCATTCTAAATTGTAGGGGGTTTGGTCATTTTTTTTAACACAGGAAAATTTCAGGCTGACAGATTTACTGGATTTGCCAGGCAGTAACACAACCCGCATTGTTCTGGATTGCAGCCCGCCAGGGCCGGACGGAGACATGGGCGAGCCGGGCAGCTGCCTAGGGTGCCAACTGATGGGGGGGGGGTGCCTGATGGCAGCTGTATGGGGCGCACGGCATCCCTTCCAGCTGCCATCAGGCGCCGTGTGCCCGGGTCCCACAGCGCCAGCTCGCCCGCATCCCGATGGCGCCAGCCAGCAACACCCTTTCCTCCTCAGCCGCGGGGCCCTACACGGCCCAGCGCCCATGCCAGCAGCAACAGCCGGGCTGGACTGGGCCGGGCTTCCACCGTGCACCCCGGGGGCGGGCCCCGGGCTGCGCGCCAGCAGCCATAGCCAGACCGCACATGCGCCGTGCGCCCTGGAGGCGGACCTGCACACTCTAAGGGGGCGGGCCCACTCCCCACGGGTGGACCCGGGCATGCACCATGCGCCTGGGGGTAGCGCCGCACGCCTGTGCCCAGGGCGCCAGAATGCCTCAGGCCGGCCCTGCAGCCAGCAACCATTATGACATGCCAAGCTAGTGCTCTTTTTGCCGCAGGTTTCCATTGCAGATTCAGATTTAGCTTGTGATGGACTCCAAGCCTGTTTTTCCTGCTTCCTAGGAAGTCGTTTCATCATTTCCCATTTTGGTGACTGTGCAATTGATCATTGCCTTCCTAAGTGTAGTCCTTCCCGTTGAATTTCATCCTATTTATTTCAAGGCCACTCCTCAAGTTTATCGAGATCCGTTTGAATTCTAATCCAGGGAGCGAGCAAGCCCCGCTTCCCCCAGTTGGTGTTATCTGCACATGTTGTCGGCATCTTCTGCATTCTATTATCCATAGCAGTGTTTCCCAATTTCATTTGGCCACGGAACCCTTTTCATCTTAAAAAGAATTTCCAGGAACCTCTAGGATTGCCAGGGTAAAATTTGTCAAGCCAAAAAAAAAAAAAGCCCTGCCTGAATTGTTTGTGCAAAAACAACAAAAAAAGTGCCAGAATTGGTCGAGCAAAAAAAAGAAAAGACTCCCCCCTCCCCCAAAAAATAGACTGTCTCTTTGAAAGGTTGAGGGAAAGCCAGGTTCTCGCAGAACCCTTACTTTAGTTTCGCAGGACCCCAGGGGAGTTCTAGTCACTTATGAAACAGCTCTGCTAGCCAGCTGCCAGCCCCATGATCCTTCCCCCCCCACACACTTTGGTATTTGGGTTTGGGGGACCACATGACCCTTCTCTCTCACACACACAGACACACACACACACCCCTTGTCCCTGGACTCACCTGCATCATTCTGGAGTCTGCTTTAGGATCGAAGCGGGCTCGTGAGGTGGGAGTATTGGCTGAAACTTTTCCCACGCCGGAGACAAGCACAATAAGGTCTGAACGCCAGTTGGGGGTTCTGTGATGGGAAATGCTTTGTCCACAGGAAAATCCCCTGGGGCTGTGTAAGGACCAAGGCCTGAGTTGAGTCCAAAAACCGTTTTAGTAGTACGGAAACGACAACTCGGGAACCAGGTCTTTGTTCCTTACTGGGCCCGTCGGGCTTATTTTCTCCGCGGCCGGGGCTTGGCGGCCCAACACCTCGCGTGCGTCTCATGCCTCACCTCTCTCCTCTCAGTACGCCCCACGGTCTTGGTCCACGTAAGCAGGCTCGGGCTATCCCATCCGTGCCAAAGTCACTGCGCAGCCCCGCGCAAGCCGCGTGTCCACCTACCAAGTCTTGGGCTTGATGCACCATAGGATGTTCTATGACAGGCATGTCCAAAGTCCGGCCCGCGGGCCAATTGCGGCCCGTGTTCCGGTTTAATACGGCCCCCCAGGTAATTTGGCAATATCTATCTTTTATGGCCCCCAACGAATCCATATGTATTGAGATGAATACATTGTAAAATCTCAGTTAATGTCAGTTGGTCTAAATCAGTTATAAATATCTTTGGACACAACATGTATACTTGGTGTTATGTTCCTGTTCATATTTTTTGAACTTAAAAGTTGACAGACAACCTTTATTACCAATAATATGTAATGTACTTTACAATGTTCCTGACATATATTTCAGCTTCCTGGATTTTTTTTTTCATCAGGCCTTCAGATATGAAAGGCAGAGTGATTTAACACCTGTTTAGATTTGTCATCCATGTGACGAAATGAAAAGTATGCCGTTTGCAATAAACTTTGCATAAAATAGTTAATTTGCATTTAATTTTAATGGTTCAAAGAATGTCAGGCAAAATGGTCGGCCCTCATGCATGTTCACTTCATCAAATCTGGCCAAGGGGTAGAGGAGGTGGGGGGGCTCAGGCCTGCCTACTCTCCGAGCCCCGGGCCTGAGCCGTACAGACACAGATCCAATCCCCTGTCCGGTTGGTGGGGCATTTACCCGAAACTCACCGACCCACGGGCTTATGCAATTGCCCTGCCCTGGGCCACTCCCGACCTCCTGCTTTGCGTACGTTTCACCGGCCTCAGAATACTAGCTGGGGAAGGCTGGTTGCCGACAGGGATCTGAGCCATCTGGCCTGTCCGCCTCTCGCTGCCTCCTCCTACACCTCCCTTTTGGCCGGTACTGGCTACACTTTTAAGTGTCCCGCCGTGCCGGCAGGGATGCCATGAGGGGGCCCTCCTCTTCCAGCCCCCCCCTTTTCAACCCCATGTCCCACCCAGCTGGCGGAGATGCCGCTTGAGCTTCCCAACTCCTTGCTTCCGGTCCTGCCCTCACCCTTCCCACTCTCTGGCCTCGGAGGACAGCGGCGGCCCCGGAACAGGCACCACAAAGCCGCAGCTGCTCCTCCCCCCAGCATGCTGGAGACGGCGTGTCTATAGGGCAGCCCTTGGAGCACCTCCACCTCTCCTTTACGTGCCATCCCCTGTGCGTGTTCAGTGCAAGGCGCCTCCACGCCCCCAGCACAGGCTGCCATTTCCCATTCACCTGCCCTGATGATTTGGGGGACCATAGAACACTAGAACTGGAAGGGACCTCAAGAGGTCATTGAGTCCAGTCCTCTGTCCTCATGGCAGGACCCAGTACTGTCTAGATCATCCCTGATAGATGTCTATCTAACCTACTCTTAAATATCTCCAGTGATAGAGATTCCACAACCTCCCTAAGCAACTGATTCCAGTGTTTAACCACCCTGACAGGTAGGAAGTTTTTCCTAATGTCCAACCTAAACCTCCCTTGCTGCAATTTAAGCCCCTTGCTTCTTGTTCTATCCTCAGAGGCCCAGGAGAACAATTTTTCTCCCTCCTCCTTGTGACACCCTGTTAGATACCTGAAAACTGCTCTCATGTCCCCTCTCAGTCTTCTCCTTTCCAAACTAAACAAGCCCAGTTCTTTCAGTCTTCCCTCCTAGCTCATGTTCTCTAGACCTTTCATCATTCTTGTTGCTCTTCTCTGGACCTTCTCCAATTTCTCCACATTGTTCTTGAAATGTGGTGCCCAGAACTGGACGCAACACTCCAAGGCCTAATCCGCGCCGAGTAGAACAGAAGAATGACTTTTCTCGGGTCTTGCTCACAACACTCCTGTTCATGCAACAGAATTGATCCCCCAAATCATCCTGTTAATGGAGGGGTTTTTTTTGTATCATTTATGATTTCTAATTGCTGGGCGAGGTCAGTGTCTTCCCAGGGCTAGGGACAAGGGGCTTCTTAACAACTGATTCACAGAGGCTGGGAGACGCCTGCGTTGCAAAGGTAGAAACAATTTTTGTGTGTCTGAAAACGGTCGGTATTGGGGACACTTGTAATTGTTTTTAAAAAGGGGTATTTTATTTAAAAAAACGGTTGAAAAGACTTTTCCTGCTCTGATTGGTGGGAAGGGTTCTGTTTTTGGTTTAGAGCTCTGGAAAGTTAGCCAAAGTCAGGTGCTGGGAGGCAGAGCGCATACATCGGGGGACAAGAAAGGATGGGCCAGAGCCAGGAGGGTCGTAGGTCAGTGTAGGGGAGAGAAAGCAAGATGAGGAAGAAGATCTCCAGAGGGAGAAGCTACCTGGCTTGCATCAAGCCCGGAGGAATACAGATGGTCCGCAAGGAAAAAGAGAATTGAATGCAGGGCATTGCGAGCCAGGTGTCTGTGGTTTTCTGTCGCCTCTCTGCTCTCTGGTGCTGGAGCTGTTAAGCAAACGGACGGGGCTGGAGTCTGTGCAAAGGGTCTGTGGGTGCTTCACAACAGCCACGTCCCTCCAGAGAGAGTTGGACAGCAAAGCGGAAGGTTCATGCCTTGGGTGTGGAGCTCTGGATGAAGGCGTGTTGAAGCAATGGGGTGGGAGGGAGAAAACATCCACGCAGAGCCCAGGGTGTAGGCAGCTGGACAGGAGGTTCCAGCTCTCAGGCAAGGTTTGCCAGAGAGATGAGCTGCAACCCAAGTCTTTACTCCACACTGGGATGGAAAAAATTAGAGGGAACGCTGGTTATTGCTCTGAGTTCCATGTGGATAATTCACATCCCCGACTGCCACAGCTTCATTGGCCTAACTTTTAAGTGTACATCAGGCTAGGGATGTTGATGCCGTGAGCGACTGATCTCCCAACTAGAAAGAGATCACGTCTCAAATGACAAATTCAACAAATGTAGCTGTTTGCACAGTGTTTCGGGGGTGGAGGGGTATTTCGGTGCGGCTATTTTCACAGTCCCATCCCGTTCAGTTATACTCCCGACCAAATCTTTGTGTTTAAAAAGGCGGCACTCACCGGGTGTGTCTAGACTGCAGGCTTCTTTCGAAAGAGGCTCTTTCGAAAGCATCTTTCGAAAGAGCCTCTTTCGAAAGAGAGCGTCTAGACTGCACGGAGAAATTTCGAAAAAGCGGCTTGCTTTTTCGAAAGAAAGCATCCAGTGAGTCTGGATGCTCTCTTTTGAAGAAGCCCTATTTACATTGAAGAACGCCTTCTTTCGAAAGAGGAACTTTCGAAAGAAGGCGTTCTTCCTCGTGAAATGAGGTTTACCGCCATCGAAAGAAAAGCCGCATTCTTTCGAATTAATTTCGAAAGAACGCAGCTTGAGTCTGGACGCAGGGGAAGTTTTTTCGAAAAAAGGCTACTTTTTTCGAAAAAACCCCTGAGTCTGGACACAGCCACCGTGACTTACCGCCCAGCCAGAAAAGAAATAATGTTACAACTCACAAATTGCACAAGGAGAACTATTTACACAACCGGCACATTCGCATATCACTCCCCCAATCTGATGATACGTCATCTAAATCGCCCTGGAAAGTTCTTCTCCCAGGGCGATTTCTTTTCAGCCACCAGAAAGAGGCTGCTTCCAATGATTTTGGAGGAGTGTCTGTTGTTTGGGAGATTAAACCGTGCTACAACTCCTCCAGCCTCTACACTGTCCTTTTTCAGTTTCTAAAAGCGGCCAAAATGAGCTGCTACTCCCTGGATAACCTTTGCAGACAGTCAAGAAAACCTGAAAAGACATTTGGGTGTTTAAAAAGTTGGATAATACATAGTCCACAGCCTACGTGAGAAACCAGGTCAATTTCACCTTCCCACTGCAGGGAGAATATGGAATTGACAAGAACCTAGTAGAGGAAGCTGAGGAATTCCATTTTAGTTCTCCTGAAAGAGAACGGAAAGTGAATTTTTCTTTCTCTCCCCCCCCCCCCCCCCATCCCTCCAATTGAGGATAAAAATATTTTAAAACCACCTTTGCACAGGAAAAAAGATGTTCATGTTCCAGGAATATATCCCTGAGAGCCAAAGGCCACTAATGCATGCTGGAACTAAGAAACAGATCCTATAAAACAGGGGTGGGGAACCTAACGCCCAGGGGCCAGATGTAGCTCCTGGCTTGCCCAGATCCGATCGCTGAGGCTCAAGGCTGCACCCCCCCCCCACCCCCCCCCCCCCCAGCAACTGGAGAGCCCGTGCTGGTGCTCCATAGAGTTGTAAGAGACTAGTCAACTACCCGATAAGCATATGCTTATCAGGTAGTCAAGTAGTCACTCGACTCTTCACTTCCCCCACCCCTTGCTGTCTCTATCAGAGAGAGGCAGCAAGGGGGGGGGGGTGAGGAAGCAGGAGCCGGTGCTGGGGGGAGCCGCTTAAAAGCTTGTCCCCCCCGAAGGGCAGGGGTGGCAGAGACATAGCAAGGAAACTGGGTGCAAGCCAGGAATCAGCTGATTCCTGGCTCGCGCCCGGTTCCAGACACTGCGCCTCTGCTTTTTAAATGTATTAAGAGCCACCAGGTTCTTAATACATTTAAAAAGGAGAGGCGCAGCTGGGGGAACCAGGCACGAGCCAGGAATCAGCTATCCCGGCTCGCACCCAGTCCCAGACGCTGCGCCACTGCTTTTTAAAGGTATTAAGAGAATTTGTCTCCTTTATGGGGGTATGTCTACACTGCAGAGTTTTGTTTTGTTTTTTAAACAGCCATTTTTTCCGAAAAAACTTTATTTACGTCCACACTACAATTGCGTTCTTTGGGGAAAAAAATTGGAAGAACAGCGGGGTTTGTCCAACATTGGTAAACCACTTTCTACGAGGAAGAAGCCTTTTTCCGAAAGAGCTCTTTTGGAAAAAGGCGTGTGTGGACAGGGAAGAGGGAGTTCTTTCGGAAGAGGAAAAAGCACAGGTGCCCTGGTGGTCACGCCGTCCATGGTAATCACAGCTTAAATGCGATTCAGTGTGGACGCTGTCTTTCGAAAAAGCAGATCGCTTTTTCGATGCACTTTTGCCGTGCAGACGCTCTGTTTTGGAAGAAGTTTTTGCAGAAGATCTCTTCCGGAAAAGCTTCTTCCAAAAGAAGCCTGCAGTCTAGACGTAGCCTGGGATCTCTGCGATCTACTATGCTGTTCGCTTCACGGGAATCATTTCCACTCTGAGAACATTTAAGAGGTGTCTTCCCTGTATGGATTTGCTGATGCATAGTATGGTCAAAGCCTCAACTGAAAGATCCACCACAATCAAGGTTTCTTTCCTTTGTGCAGTTTTTGGTGTATGATAAGATTTGAGTTCTGACTGAAACTTTTCCCACAGTCCGGGCATGTATACGGTCTCTCTCCTGTGTGGGTTCTCTGATGTCTAATGAGATCTGAGCTGTGACTGAAACTTTTCCCACAGTCCAGGCATTTATAGGGGCGCTCTCCTGTGTGGGTACCCTGATGCGTGATAAGGTTTGCGTGGTCACTGAACTTCTTCCCGCACTCGAGACATTTACAGGGGTTCTCGCCTGTGTGGATTCTCTGATGTGCTTGGAGCCGGGAGACTAGAATGAAACTTTTCCCACAGTCAGAGCATTTAAAGGGTTTATCCCCCGTGTGGAGTCTCTGATGCACAATAAGGGCTGAACTGTCACTGAACTTTTTCCCGCACTCACAGACAAAGGGTTTCTCGCCTGTGTGGGTCCTCTGATGTCTAACGAGGGAGGACCTGCGACTGAAGCTTTTCCCACAGTCAAGGCACTTATGGGGTTTAACTCCTGTGTGGATTCTCCGATGGTTAATAAGAACTGAACCGTCGGCAAACATTTTCCCACACTCCGGGCACTTGTAGGGTCGCTCTCCCGTGTGGACTCTTTGGTGTGTAATAAGCTGGGAGCTCTGAATGAAGCTTTTCCCACAGTCCAGGCACTTATGGGGTTTAACACCCGTGTGGATTCTCTGATGGTTAATAAAGGCTGAGCCGTCCCGAAACATTTTCCTACACTCCGGGCACATATACGGCCGCTCTCCCGTGTGGACTCTTTGGTGTCGAATGAGATGCGAGCTCTGAATGAAACTTTTCCCACAGTCCAGGCATTTATAGGGCTTTTCTCCCGTGTGGAGCCTCTGATGCCTAACAAAGTGTTCTCGCTGATTAAAACTTCTCCCACACTCAGGGCATGTAAAAGGCCTGTCTCCAGTGTGGAGTCTCTGATGGGAAATAAGGTTTGACCTCCGATTGAAGCTTTTCCCACACTCAGTGCAGGTGTTTTCTCGCCTTCCTGGTGGGGCTCTCCGCTGGGCTCTGGTTTCTTTGGGGTCTCTACAAATTCCTGTAGGATTGGTGGATTTACCCACTGACAACCCTGGATGGGGTCCTAGCTGCCTCTCTGATCTGAGCTCACGTCCCCAGGCTTTTTGCTGCTCGTCACTCTGGGAAAAAGTCCCTTCAGATCTGTCCAATAATGTCCCACGTGGTTCTGCTTTCTCAGGATTTTCCTGATGGGGGTTGTCCTCAGTGCGTTCACTCCCCAACCCATCCCCTGCTGAGAGAGAGAGAGAGAATCCAGATAGGCGTTATTCCCAGCGCCAGAGAGAACAGACAGGAGAACAGCACAGAGGGCTAACAACACAGTCGTATGATCACAGAACATTAGAACCAGAAGGGACCTCGAGAGGTCATCAAGTCCAGTCCCCTGCCCTCACAGCAGGACCAACCACTGTCTAGATCCCGGGTGTCTGTCCAACCTGCTCTTAAATATCTCCATTGATGGAGTTTCCACAACCTCCCTAGGCAATTTATTCCGGTGTTTCACCACCGTGACAGTCAGGAAGTTTTTCCTAATGTCCAACCTAAACCTCCTTTGCTGCAGTTTAAGCCCATTGCTTCTTGTCCCATCCTCAGAGGCCAAGGAGAACAATTTTCCCCCGCTCCTCCCTGTGACACCCTTTTAGATATCCTTTCAATTACCGGAGGAGAAGCTGAGAAATTCCATGCTGCCGTCATATCCCAGCTCAAAACCAACAGGTGGGGGGGAAACTAAGTCAGGGAGGAAGTCCCTGCCAGCTGTCAGCCCGAGGTGGGAAGCTGTGAGTGACACCTGCCCAGGAGAGTGTGACCTCTGCTAGTGGCAGCCTGGACCTGGGGGGAGTGAGGCAGAACTGGGGGGCAGGGAGGGTTGAAAGTCCCCACTTTTCCCTTCCCTCCATGGCTAGTTTGTCAGTTTCACTGATCCCTCACCTGGTGGGCTGCCTCTCGGGATCCCCCTTTCTTCACAGACCTGGAGATCCGGCACCCAGGGCTCGTCCCCTCGCTCCAGCTGGGCGATCAGCTCAGGCTTGGGAACCGGAAACCCTGTAGATGGGACACAATCAGCTACGTCACTGTGCATCATGCAACGGGAATTGATTTTTAATTCTCAGTGGTCCCACGCTGCCCTGGCATCTATCTGTGTCTTTGAACCTTGATAGGATTGACTGATGTTGGGGGGAGGGTATGTGGGGCAACCCGCCCCACCCCTCCCAGGATCTATGCGCGCTGGGGGACTTGCTGACGCAGTCACAGCTGTGGCACTGAGCCACTGCCTATTTCTAAACCTGCTGAGCCCCGAGTCCTGTCCCAGGAAGGAAGGGAGGCCGGGAGATATAACTCAGGAAGGCAAATACAAGCTCCTGCCCCCTTGAAAGTTGTGGGGGCAGGGTCAACCGAGCACCCCCATTGGGTTCCTGCTTCCGCCAGCCCACAGGAGGGGTGTGGTGTTGGAAGTCTCCCTCCCACTGGATCTGCAGCCCGTGCGCCTAAAATCTAGGGTGGCTTGGAAAAAAAAAATCTGAGCGGAAACTGGGCGCCTCGCGGATCTGGTGGTTTTAATAGGACAGGACGCCCTTACCCAGCGAGGCCACCGCCTCATAGTTCTCCTGCATGACGTCCCTGTAGAGGGCTCTCTGAGCGGGGCCCAGCAGCGCCCCCTGCCCCGGGGTGAAATACACAGCCACCTCCTCGAAGGTCACCCGCATCTGCAACAACAAGAGTCCCTCACCCACTGCCTGCGGCCCCAGCCACCGTCCCAGGCGTCACGGGGGAGGATGGCTAATACAAAGGAAGCTCGGCGGTGGGAGGGGGCAGCATAGGATAATCCCACCCCCCACCCGGCTCGGAGTGGGGAGGCCTCGTCCCTCCCAGCCGAGGGAAGGAGGCAGGGGCCATCCCGTTCATCCCCATCCAACTAGCCAAAGGGTGAGTCGGGAGACAGTGGCCCCCGAAAGAGTCCAGGGAGAGAGAAACCCCGCCCCCCCCCGAAAGAGTCTGGGGAGAGAGAAACCCCCCCCCCGAAAGAGTCCGGGGAGAGAGAAACCCCCCCCCCCGAAAGAGTCCGGGGAGAGAGAACCCCCCCCCCCGAAAGAGTCCGGGGAGAGAGAAACCCCCCCCCGAAAGAGTCCGGGGAGAGAGAACCCCCCCCCCCCCCCCCCCGAAAGAGTCCAGGGAGAGAGAAACCCCGCCCCCTCCGAAAGAGTCCAGGGAGAGAGAAACCCCGCCCCCCCCCGAAAGAGTCCGGGGAGAGAGAGAGAGAGAGAACCCCCCCCCCCGAAAGAGTCCGGGGAGAGAGAAACCCCGCCCCCTCCGAAAGAGTCCAGGGAGAGAGAAACCCCGGCCCTCACCTTTCCTCAGACACGGGTATGTGGCAAGTGACTCAGCACCGATTCTCTGGGTTCCCAGGGGATGCTCCGCCCCTGCTCTGCTCCAGCCCCGCCCCCACTAGGGATGTGACTTCCCGCGTAAAAAGTTAGCTGGCTGAACGCTATGGTTAACCCCGGAGCAGCCCCCCCTCCCCCATGTCCCACTGCGGGGGGGCCCAGCTGGAGAAGCCCCCGCCCACGGCGTGATGTGGTGGGCCCAGCCGGGCCAGAACAGCCTGCCCACCGCAGGGGGTGGGTGGAGGCTGCTCCAGCCTGACCTGGGCTGCTGCCTCCGGACGGGCCAAGCCCGCCACGCCGCACCATGGGCTGCTCCAAGCTGCCGGTTAACCAGTTACCGGGGTAAGCATGCTGGGAAGGCTGATCATTACCGGGTAACTGGTTAACCCTTTACATGCTTAACCCCCGCCCCGCCACACTTCCTGCCCCTCCTCTTCCCAGGCCTGCTTTGCCCCATCCCCACCTCTTCTTGCCCCCACTCCTGTCCCTGCTCTGTCCCTCCCCCACCTCTTCTTGCCCCCACTTCCTGTCCCGCCTCTTCCTGACCCCGCTCTGCCCCTCTCCCACCTCTTCCTGCCCCTACTCCTCCTCCAAACCGCCACTCCGGCCCCAATCCCCCATCTCCATTGGCCTCAATCCCCTGCCCTCCACCTCTCAGCCCCATTGGCCCCAATCCCCCATCGGCCTCAATCCTCTGCCCTCCACCTCTCAGCTCTCCCCTGCCTCTTCTTGCCCCACCCCTTCTCCTCTCCCTCCCTGCATCTCCTGCATGCCACTGAACAGCTGACCACAGCAAGTGGGAGGCACTGGGGGGGGGGGGCACAGAGGGGAGGAGTTCCCCAGCATGGGGGGCTCCAGCCCCGGAGCATCCAAGGAGTTGGCATTTAGGACTGGGCCATCTCCCCTGGACCTCCCTGTGGGCTGAAGTTTCAGGCTCCGGCACTGGGAGCCTGGTCCATGTCCCCAGCCTTATTCTAGCAACAGGAGGGAACTTCCGCCCTCTCCCGATGGCAACTTTGCACCCCCAAAGCCGAGCAGCTCCAGCGGGTCAGTGAGAGACTCTCCCCTGCGCTCCCTCAGCACGTGAGTTTCCCTACCCTGCCCCTTCAGCCGGGGCCTCTCTTCCAACCCCTTTACCGGAACAGGTTCCTCTCCAGCCATTTCCTGTCCCTGGTCCGGATCTGGAGCAGCACGTGGTCTTTGCTTGGCAGCCTGGTGGGGCGAGAAGAGCGGCCGGGGAAGTCTCAGAAGGGGCTTTCGTCTCTTTCACACCCTCGTCCCGTGACCCGGGGCCCCTTCCCTTCTTAGAATCCTAGAGTCCTGGAATAGCAGGACTGGAAGGGACCTCGAGGGGCCGTCGAATCCAGTCCCCTTGCCCCCACGGCAGGACCCAGCACTGTCTAAACCATCCTTCCTTACAGACTCTGCAATGCTGGGAAGACGCTGGGTCGCTTTACCCCGGCGCAGGCCCGGCCCCTCTGACCAGGGCTAAACCCACCGAGACAGTTTTAAATCTGCTGCCGAGTGTCTGTAACAAACATCAGGAAAGAGCAGAGTCTATAGGTCCTTTTTTATAGGGATTCCACACACACACACCCTCTGGCAGTGTAGGCAGGATCAATCCCCCAGCCCCCTTGGACTCAATCCCCCCACCTCCCAGCCCCATTGGCCCCAATCCCCCATCTCCATTGGCCCCAATCCCCTACCCCCCACCTCCCAGCCCCATTGGCACCAATCGCCTGCCCCCCACCTCCCAGCCCCATTGGCCCCAATCCCCCATCTCCATTGGCCCCAATCCCCTACCCCCCACCTCCCAGCCCCATTGGCCCCAATCCCCCATCTCCATTGGCCCCAATCCCCTACCCCCTACCTCTCAGCCCCATTGGCCCCAATCCCCTACCCCCCACCTCTCAGCCCCATTGGCCCCAATCCCCTACCCCCCACCTCCCAGCCCCATTGGCCCCAATCCCCCATCTCCATTGGCCCCAATCCCCTACCCCCCACCTCTCAGCCCCATTGGCCCCAATCCCCCATCTCCATTGGCCCCAATCCCCTACCCCCCACCTCCCAGCCCCATTGGCCCCAATCCCCCATCTCCATTGGCCCCAATCCCCTACCCCCTACCTCTCAGCCCCATTGGCCCCAATCCCCTACCCCCCACCTCTCAGCCCCATTGGCCCCAATCCCCTACCCCCCACCTCCCAGCCCCATTGGCCCCAATCCCCCATCTCCATTGGCCCCAATCCCCTACCCCCCACCTCTCAGCCCCATTGGCCCCAATCCCCTACCCCCCACCTCTCAGCCCCATTGGCCCCAATCCCCCATCTCCATTGGCCCCAATCCCCTACCCCCCACCTCCCAGCCCCATTGGCCCCAATCCCCTACCCCCCACCTCCCAGCCCCATTGGCCCCAATCCCCCATCTCCATTGGCCCAAATCCCCTACCCCCCACCTCTCAGCCCCATTGGCCCCAATCCCCTACCCCCCACCTCCCAGCCCCATTGGCCCCAATCCCCCATCTCCATTGGCCCCAATCCCCTACCCCCCACCTCCCAGCCCCATTGGCCCCAATCCCCTACCCCCCACCTCTCAGCCCCATTGGCCCCAATCCCCTACCCCCTACCTCTCAGCCCCATTGGCCCCAATCCCCCATCTCCATTGGCCCAAATCCCCTACCCCCCACCTCCCAGCCCCATTGGCCCCAATCCCCCATCTCCATTGGCCCCAATCCCCTACCCCCCACCTCTCAGCCCCATTGGCCCCAATCCCCTACCCCCCACCTCTCAGCCCCATTGGCACCAATCGCCTGCCCCCCCACCTCTCAGCCCCATTGGCCCCAATCCCCCATCTCCATTGGCCCCAATCCCCTACCCCCCACCTCTCAGCCCCATTGGCCCCAATCCCCTACCCCCCACCTCTCAGCCCCATTGGCACCAATCGCCTGCCCCCCCACCTCTCAGCCCCATTGGCCCAAATCCCCTACCCCCCACCTCTCAGCCCCATTGGCCCAAATCCCCTACCCCCCACCTCTCAGCCCCATTGGCCCCAATCGCCTGCCCCCCCACCTCTCAGCCCCATTGGCCCCAATCCCCCATCTCCATTGGCCCCAATCCCCTACCCCCCACCTCTCAGCCCCATTGGCCCCAATCCCCTACCCCCCACCTCTCAGCCCCATTGGCCCCAATCCCCCATCTCCATTGGCCCCAATCCCCTACCCCCCACCTCTCAGCCCCATTGGCCCCAATCCCCTACCCCCCACCTCTCAGCCCCATTGGCCCCAATCGCCTGCCCCCCCACCTCTCAGCCCCATTGGCCCCAATCCCCCATCTCCATTGGCCCCAATCCCCTACCCCCCACCTCTCAGCCCCATTGGCCCCAATCGCCCCCCCCCCCACCTCTCAGCCCCATTGGCCCCAATCCCCCATCTCCATTGGCCCCAATCCCCTACCCCCCACCTCTCAGCCCCATTGGCCCCAATCCCCTACCCCTCACCTCTCAGCCCCATTGGCACCAATCACCTGCCTCCCCCCCACCTCTCAGCCCCATTGGCCTCAATTCTCCCCACCTCCCAGCCCCATCGGACCTTCTCCCCCAGCCTCCCACTCTGCTAATTCAAGCAAGTAGGACTTTTTCCCGTGTGGTTTATTCATCTGGCATGTGCAGCCTCGGAAGAAGACAGTACAGCCCAGCACTCTACAATCAGCTCGACCTGCTAGTACAAACTTTTCGAGCCAGCTCCCTAGCTGGTGTGACTCCACCTCAGCTCCGTTGATTTTGTCTACACCAGCTCCAGATCTTTTACGCACAGGGACTTTGCTACAGCCTGTCCTGCCAACCCGACGTCTTCGAAAATCATGAGCCAGGCTCCCCAACAGCACACGATGGGCTTTCAGATGGTGAGACTGTGTAAAAGGGACACACGTGCTGGTCTTTGTGGTTGCTTTCTGGTCTTCGAGCCGAGAGGGCCGTGATGGGCAACTGGCCTGCGGGCAGCCCATCAGGGTTCAATGGCTGGCCCACAAGAACTTTCGTTACTGTTGCCCACGTGCGGAGTGGCTGGATTCTGCTGGTTTCCGTTGGCGTCGGGTTTTTCTTGCCACTAAGTGACACACCCATAAAGCCAGGGCACGATGTGAGGCGTGTGCTCACTGCACACAGCATCGACCGCTAAAGCCGTGCGCTTTCCGTCAGCACCTCCCGCAAATTCTAGGTACACACGTGCAGTGAGCAAAACTGCCCTGTTCCAGGAGACCGTCTTGGTTACACCTCTCTTGTGCCCCCACTGCGAAGATGGGCAGGCCACTCATGCAGCCCCCTCGCTGGCGATGTTCCAATTTTTTTCCACTAGTGCGCAGAATAAATTTTGTTACATGCGCCAAAACGCATGTGGATGTGCACCACTCATCAAAACACATGCTGATGGCTGTGCGTGCTCTGCTAATCAGCCGAGCAGCACCTGGACAGCCACCTGAGCGCTTAGCTTACTGGGAATACTGATCATTAGCCTCAGTTGCCCATCACTGCTTGAGGGGGTCACATGTTAAAGCTTTTTCTACTAGGGCTAGTAGCAACTTACTCTTTCTTCTGGAACAAAGGCTGAAATGAGAAGCCAGGGCAGTGGTTTGAAGGAAATAATCACGCCATGGGCGGCAGATGGGAGCCCAGCTAGGGAAGGGAAAAGTTGTTTACTTATTCCCACAATATAAGAACTAGGGGTCACCAAATGAAATGAATAGGCAGCAGGTTTAAAACAAACAACAGGAAGTTTTTCTTCACTCAGCGCACAGTCAACCTGTGGAACTCCTTGCCAGAGGATGCGGTGAAGGCCAGAACTTTAACAGGGTTCAAAAAAGAGCTAGATAGATTCATGGAGGTTAGGTCCATCAATGGCTCTTAGCCAGGAATGGGTAGGAATGGTGTCCCTAGCCTCTGTTTCTCTGGAAGTGGGAGACAAGGGAGGGATCACATGAGGATTACCTGTTGTGATCCCTCCCTCTGGGGCATCTGGTATTGGCCACTGTCGGCAGATAGGACCCTGGGCTAGATGGACTTTTGGTTTGACCCAGTCTGGCCGCTCTTATGTTCTTATGCAAAACCCAGTCCTGCTCTTCCATCCATGGCTCCGCCCCTAGAGCCAAGCCCCGCCCCCCTCCAGCCTGATCCTTCCTGGCCGCGTGGAGAAATGGGGCTGCTGCACCCGGGCCCCATCCCTCCCAGCGGCCAGGCTGGGCCTTCCCTTGCCTACATTACCGACCGCCCATGAATCATGCTCATGAAGGCGCACCATGGCCCAATCCTGAGAGCTGACAATGCTGCCATGCACGCGGACTTTCCCGCTGCGAGCAAGGATGGGAACACTCCAGTGGGGCAAAAGCCAAAGATTGCTGGATTTATGCACAAGCTTAGTAAGGCCCAGCGTTGGGCCTCGGGTTATGAGGGGCCTCTAAATACAAAAAAAAATACTTTCCCCCCCCCCTACATCTTCACCTGTGTAGCAGTCTAGATGCAAATATAAAACTTTTTTATTTCTATTTTCATAGTCCTTTGTTAGAATACCCTTTTTTTTGGCTATTGCTATGGGGTCTCTGAAACTTCCCACACTTTAGGACAGGGGTGGGCAAGATGGGCCACATCCGACCTGCCACGCTGCTAGATCCTTTGGGCCAGGACCCCTCAGGCGCAAAGCAGCCCCATGCCAATTTAAGCAGCTGGCTGCTCCCTGTGGTTCTCTGCTCCTGGGCGAGGCAAGAGGCAGGAAAAGGGGGACGCTTCATTCGCGGCTCCTCCTCCCCAGCAAAAGCTCTCTGTTCCCATTGGCCAGTTTCCGGTCAATGGGAGCGGAGAGATTTTGCTGGGGGTGGGGCCAGCACCACATGGGAGCAGCCAGCTGTTTTGATCAGCCTGGGTCTATGACTAGCTCCCAGGCTGCTCCCGCACCCACCTCCTCACCCCCTCCTGCCCCAGGTTATCAATCAAACCCTCTGCCCCAAGTCACAACTCCCTCCCAGACCTTGCACCCCTCCCCCAGGCCAGAATCCTCTCCTACCCCCCAGCTCCCTTCCCCCAGGTTACCAACCAAACCCTCTACACCCCCTTCATCCAGGTCACATTCCCCTCCCAGACCCTGCACCCCCCCCCACACCCCTCCCCCAGGCCAGAATCCTCTCCTGCACCCCTCCTGGACGCGCACCCCAGTCCCCTGCCCCAGGTCGCAACCCCCTCCTGCCCCAACCTCCCCCTCAGACCCCGCACCCCCTCCTGCACCCCAGTGCCCTACACCAGCTCCCTTCTGCCCCCAGCATCCCTCCCAGACCCTACACCCCCTCCAATGAAAAGTCCAGCCCTAGATCACGTACCAAAATCTTAGAGGGGGCGCCCCCCCCATCCAAAATGATTGCCCAGCTCTGCTTTAGGGGCCCGGCAGGTTTTAATCCAGCGGGGACTGATAACCCCCCACTCAGCCAAGGCAGCTCAAGTCCCCGCAGGCTGGGAGCAGCCCGGGGCCAACCCCTCCCCCTGCAGCCCGGGGGCACCGGGGCGCCGCTCCCGGGGGGTCTCTCTTACCTGCCCCCCAAGCGCTGCCCGCCCTGGGGCAGGGGCTGGGCCGGGCCGGGCTGGGGGCGCTGCCCGGGGAGAGGCTCCTGGGGAGGGAGCAGCGGGACTGGCCCGGCCGGAGATTCCCCCTCCCGGCTGCAGCCCGGGCTCCGGGGCCCCGCAGCAGCCCCCGCCGGGGCTCGGGGATCCGGCCCGGAGCCTGGCCCCAGAGTCCCCGCGAGCAGCGGCGGCGAGTCGCTTCCTGCGGCCGGGCCGGAGCCAGCGATCGCTCCCCCCCGCGCCTGCTGGGTCCTAGCGGGAGCAGGGGCAGCGGCGAGGACTCCCCACCCCGCGTAAAAGCGGTTCCCAGCCACGGGGCAGGTTGGCAGAATTTCTGGTGGTGCCTAGAATGGGTCCAAGACCGCCCGCCCAGGCTCTGGGAGGGAGTTTGGGGGCAGGATCTGGGCTGGGGCAGGAATGGGAACTTGGGGGCAGGAGGAGGAGCAAGGGGAGGGGACTGGGGTGTGAGTTTGGGAGGAGGGGGAGGGAGTGCAGGCTCTGAGAGCTCGGGGGATTTTCAGCAAAGACAGTGTATTCATAAAAATGTATTTAACCCCCTCCATATAGTTAACTGGACCCCCCCCTTATAAAGTCTAATTAAGTTTATTTTGCATGATCACTCAGCCCACAGGTTGACACCAACGCTGGGATTTAGTTCCTAGGGATTTTTGTGTTTATGCCATACACAGCGGGGCTGTGTCTAGACTGGCAAGTTTTTCTGCAGTCTACACTGGCTGCTTGAATTTCCGTCAGAAGACTGACGATCTCATGTAAGAAATCAGTGCTTCTTGCAGAAATACTATGCTGCTCCCGTTCGGGCAAAAGTCCTTTTGCACAAAAGCTTTTGCGCCAAAGGGCCAGTTGTAAACAGCTCAGATTTGTTTTGCGCAAAAAAGCCCCGATGGCGAAAATGGCGATCGGGGTTTTTTGGCACAAAAGCACGTCTAGATTGGCACGGACGCTTTTCCGCAAAAAGTGCTTTTGCGGAAAAGCGTCGGTGCCGATCTAGATGCTCTTTTCTGCAAATGCTTTTAACGGAAAAACTTTTCCGTTAAAAGCATTTCCGGAAAATCATGCCAGTCTAGACGTAGCCCGGCTGTTTAAGTTCGTAAGGGAGAAAAGTAATAGTCATGCACATAATCCGTAAATCCATGGCAATACCTCAGAACCTAATGGGATATTGTATTAACATTCAGTCAGTGAGGAAAGAGGGGAAGAAATTTACAACAACAGCTGACTATCATAAAGAAAACCGCAGGGTTTTGATTATATGGGCGACAGAATTATAAAATTATAATTTGATTCCAGAGCGGTCTGTTAGATAATGACACACGGAAGACAGAAGTGACGGAAGATGAGGGGGGACTTTTATTGATCGGCACACTCAAAACTACTAATTTGCAGGCTACTTGTCAAAGGGACACGTTCAAGCCCTCACAGCTAGGCTGCGGCAGAATCAAGGTGCTCCGTGCCATATTAAATTACACTAACAAAGACCCCATACTGCACTGCACATGTGGCAAGATTCCCCCATCTTGGGGGAATTTGGTGGGAGCTGCAAGCATGTCAATGTGGCAGTAATAGGGTTACACCTTTAAATGAATTAAGACTATACCCCTGCGCACACCACCACTCCTGTCACTACACACATACACACGTCACCCCCTGTTGCTTGTTTTCTTTACAAGTCAGGTGGCGCTGTGAGGCCTCTTGGGGTTTTTTCTTCCTCGACTCACCACTCACAAAAGTTTCACACTGCGGTGGATCGATGCTGGGATTCCCCACTGAAGAAGGGAAGAGAGGCAGATCCACCACCCTGACAGTCTAGACGCAGCCCTAATGGACAAAGTCAATCTACTCACCTTCTCTGTCAAAGCAGAGTGGTCTATCAGGCAGAGTCCCTATCACTACCCTCTCAATCAGGGCTGTGCAGCCTAGTGGCTGGAGTTAGCAGAGGTGGTGAAGCAGGTGGCAGCAGCCAGGATAGGGGGACCTGGGTCCTCCTTCACCACCAGGTTTCAGCGCAGGGCCTTGTTGGTGCTGGAATTGCCCACCACCAAATGGGCATGGATCCGGCTGAAATGAGCCAAACGAGACTCTAGTTTTGACTCCCATTTCTCTGCAGCTTGTCGTCTGGTGGTGCCGATGGTCTCACCTCCCTCTGCAACACCCAGAGCCTGGGGGGCGTGGGTCGCTGCCGTTTGTTTGGCCTCCACGTTGTAGCGTGCTGGCAGCAAACCTCTTTCCTCTCCAGTGGCCAGCCCTGAATGAGATGGGCTGCTCCCTTTTATACCTGGTCTCCGTCCCGAGCATGCCCAGAAGGGTTGAGGGGGTGCCGCCTCCTCAGCCCAAGAGAGAGGAATTAACCCCTTCAGTGCCAGTGCAGAGCATGCACACCCCGTTGTTATGCTTTAAACAATCCTGTTTGCTTCTTATATGGGAAAAGGCAATAAGCCATGTTTATCAAAAATATAATAGTAAAGCAGTTAGCATATGCTTATAGTATGTGTATGTGTGCATATGTATATATACGTGCATACACACACACACACAGTTTTATTATTTAATGCTATACTTATTAGGGCTTGGATTTTTTCAGCGGCAAACCAGATTGACTACAGATAGGAAGGAGTGGAGCTTTATTGTTTGGACCGATGCTTTAGAACTTTGGCAAGATGTCCCTAAAAATTAGGGCGAGGCAGCTTTTATTGAATAGTAGGGTTTTTTTAACTGGGATTAGTAAATTTTATATCGTTATGTTGTAATTAATAGTAGTTTGATGAGTGCTTGTTTCTTAAAGCTTTTTATATTGTGGTTATTTTGTTTTAATTAAGTGCTTGCTTTTATTTTTTTAGAGTTGTTGATTTACTTTTTATTTGTATTTTAATATGGGTGTAGAGCAATTTTTGGCACTTTTATGCTTGGTTTGGGAGGGTTTCATTAGAACATTTGGTTTGGTGATGGCTTTATATAGAGAGAGTTATATAGTTAGTTAGTTAGTTAGTTAGTTAGTTAGTTAGTTATACAGGCAGTCCTCGGGTTACATGGATCCGACTTACATCGGATCCCTACTTACAAACGCGGTGAGGCAACCCCGCACTAGCTGCCTCCCCCCAGCAGACCAGGGAGACGCGAAGCTAGCGCCCCCCCCTCCTCCAGCAGACCAGGGAGACGCGGAGCGGCTTTTCTCAGCAGACATCTCAGCTTGAGAATAAAGGACTGAGGGAAGTGAGGTGTGGGAGAATAAAACTGAGCTCTGGAGAAATGTTTGGCTAGAGTTTCCCCTACAATATGTACCAGTTCCGACTTACATACAAATTCAACTTAAGAACAAACCTACAGTCCCTATCTTGTACGTAACCCGGGGACTGCCTGTATAACATTTATATAAATAAAATTACATAGCTGCTTCTCTAAAAATAGATTTAGTACCAAAACCATTTTTACACTTTTAAATTAAAAAAGAAAAACAATTGTAATGGTAAAAGAGTGATGGCAGTGACAAAAAGCTATAAAGATCCATTTTGGCTACACTGTCACACCGTCCCTCCTGAGATCTGAAACCTGCCGCATAACTGCCCCTCCGCTCAATGGTGATGCTTCAGACCCTCTTGCCAGCATGGCTTAAACCAGGGATGGGCAATAATTTTTAAAGTGGTCACGGGCCACCTCAGAAGGGATGGGGCTTTGGGTGGCAGGGTGGTACCTCGTGCAGGGTTGCCAACGCACAGAAATTCCATTTACGGACAAAATGGGGAAAATTTACGGACAGACAAAATTTTGTACGGACATCATTTTTATACTATATTAAGACGACGTAAATGGCCAAAAGTGAAGAGTAATCGTTGTCATTCATACGTCACAAGAACAACATGCTACTTAACTCACTTTCATTTAGTTAGTCATGGTCCTGGAAGTTTTCCATTTTGTGATCGCACATCCGAGCACTGACACTGTTAACCATTGAGCTAAATAAACAACTACAACTGCTCCACGGTAAAATGGCTGAAGCAGCTGAGAAGAAATGCCATTGCTATAGAATAAGTGCTGTTTCTTGACATTTTATTGCACTTTTACGAAATTTACGGACACCTACATTTTTTTACGGACTTGTTCAATGTTGGCTATTTTTTTACAGACTGTCCGTAAATTTACTGACGGTTGGCAACCCTGGGCCTCGGGTGGAAAGGATGGGGACTTTAAATGGCAGGAACTGAAAGGGCTCGCGCCTCCCCTGCACTCCCAGGAATCACGTTGGCAGGGGTGGGAGCTGCGAGCCCTTTCAACTCCTGCTATTTAAAGGGCTCGCTGCTCCCGGCCTCGCTGCTAGCGCGTTGCCTGGGTGCCAGGGACGCAACAGCCCTTTCAGCTACTTCTATTTAAAGGGCTCATGCCTTCCCTGTGGTGGCCTGGCAGCTATGGAGAAGGCGTGAGCCCTTTAAATTGAAGCAGCTAAAAAAGCTCACTGCATCCAAGGTGACACGTTAGGGGGTGGGGCCGGGAACTGCTGCGCAGGCCGGATCTAGCCCTTTAAATGGCTTTTGCCCACGCCCCAGCTTAAACCTAACCAGACCCAGAACCTCACCAGAAGGAATGACACTTCTCCGCTACGTCTTCAACCGGCGAGGAGATAGTCGCGAGGTCTATAACTACTCTAGGCAGAATTTGATTTTTACTTTTTAATAACTTCACCAGATAATCATGATGTTTATTTTGAACCCACACACTTATTTTTTTAGTCTTTTATTGATTAAAATGTTCACCATTGCAGGCAAACTGCCATTTGACAGTAGCCAGAATAACTGGCACACTCGCAGGGCCTGACAATTACTTCGTGACAGGATGCCTCAAGATTTCAAAAAATAAATAAAACGTCATAAACCGGTACACCACAAATCGCCAACATCACACCGCAACATATTCAGAAATACATACTCAGGAAGCAATCCCTCAGACTTGTTTTTACTAGCCGTTCCCTCGTGCGTTCAAAACATACCTACTTGAAGCGGTCTAAATACCTGGATTTCAACTCTAAAGTTTCTCAAGCCGCATTTTTCGTATTTTGCCTACTCGTAAATTTCAATGTGATCTTTGCCACCATGTGCCAGCAATGCCCTTCTGCCGTGGATTTTGCCAAACTGGACAGTCTTGACGACCAAGGATAAATGGACACAAATCAGACATCAGAAATGGTAACACACAGAAACATGTTAGGGAACATTTTCACCTGCCTGGGCACGCAATCATGGATTTACAAGTAGCCATTCTTCTCCACAGGAATTTCACCAGAGAGCGCATAATTGGTATTCATTTACAGATGTCACTGTTACCCTAGGCTCAAACAAAGACATTAGCCGGATGTTGCATTATAAAGCTAGTCTCCCCTGCCTTTAACAACTGCATTTTTACATCAAAAGCTGAGTATGGAACATTCCCAGCCCACTTAATTCGTCTCATTAGCTCCAGTCCTGCAATTGACAGGCACTTTTTTTTTTTTTTTTGCTACTATATATATCTTGTGTGGAGGCACAGGGAATTGGCATGCACTCATTTCAGGTTTGTTAGCAGTGAAGCAAGAGTCAAGCTAACTCTAACCCTAACAACGCAGAGCTGTAAAAGATCTTGCCTCTCGTTTTAGGAGACAAGGATAAAATACTGACTCTGGCAAGGACCTTGAGATAAGGAGCATCTGGGTGGAACTAAAATAGCTGCTAGCCATTTGTGTTTGTAATGGGAAGGAGACTAATTGTTTATCGTTATTATATGTAATGGACAGTATATAAACTGCTTCATAATTGCTTGTATTCGAAGATCTCCCCCCCCCCGCATCCAAACCAGTTTTTCCCTTGCTGCAGCTCGTAATAAAACTGCCTCTGACTTCTTGTTGCTTACACACACAGAGTGAGGACAATGTTTTCTTCCACACTTGGTTTCTATTATTTCCACTCCAGCTCACCTGAAGTGGGTTTTGCCCACAAAAGCTCATGACACTATATGGCTGTGTCTAGACTGCACCCCTTTTCCGTAAAAGGGATGCAAATTAGACACATCGCAATTGCAAATGAAGCGGGGATTTAAATCCCCCCTGCTTCATTTGCATAAACATGGCTCTTTTTTTAAGAGGAACGAGGGATCTTTCGGAAAAGGCTTTATTTTCCGAAAGATCCCCGTCTAGACGGACGCTTTTTTCCGGCAAAGCTCCGAGCCAGAAAAAAGCAGCAGCCATGTTTATGCAAATGAAGCGGGGGGGATTTAAATCCCCGCTTCATTTGCAATTGCGATGTGTCTAATTTACATCCCTTTTACGGAAAAGGGGTGCAGTCTAGACACAGCCTCTCTATATATTTGTTGGCCAGATGTGTCCCCTGGCATGCCTAGATCCGGCCCCCAACTCTCAGAATTTCCCCCTCACAGCATTGGAGAGCCCATGCTGGAGCTCCAGCCCCTCCAGTGCACAAAATCTACTTTTTTCTCCAGCCCTCCGCCTGTCTGGTTTAGGCTCAAACAAGTCAAAGCGTGATCCTGGAGGATCAGCTCTTCCGGTCTTGGGAAGACGCCGCTGCCTCAAGGGGGATTGCGACAATGGAGGGGGGAAGGAAGGAATCCACCCCCGTTCACCCTGCCGGCGTGAGGGAAAAAGGAGGAAAGCCGGTCTTCTCCCGCGCTCCGAGAACTGACTCGCTCACGGCTTTGCAAAAGGAAAAGAGCACAAAAAACGAGCTCTTCCGAACGATGCAGAGAGGTGCCAACTTCCCGAGATCCCAGGGAATGCTCGACCCTCGCTCTGCCCCAGACCTAGCCCCCATTCCTGCCCCAGCCCAAGCTCCGCCCCTGCTGCCAGCCGAGGCCCCACCCCCACTCCACCCCCTACCTCCAAGCTCCCATCCCTGCCTCGCCCCAGACCCCACCCCCACTGCTACCCCAGGCTCCACCCCCACTCCACCCCCTACCTCCAAGTTCCCATCCCTGCCTCGCCCCAGACCCTACCCCCACTGCTACCCCAGGCTCCACCCCCACTCCACCCCCTACCTCCAAGCTCCCATCCCTGCCTCGCCCCAGACCCCACCCCCACTGCTACCCCAGGCTCCACCCCCACTCCACCCCCTACCTCCAAGCTCCCATCCCTGCCTCGCCCCAGACCCCACCCCCCCACCCCGCCCCCCCTGCCTCCTGCCCCCACCACCCCTACCTCCAAGATCCCACCCTGCCCCCGCTCCAACTCCTGCCCCTGGCCCCACTGCTGCTGCAAGCCCCACCCCCACCTCCAAGCCCCCACTCCTAAGCTGCCACAGACTCTGCCCCTCCTGCCCCCCCATTCCACCTATTTTCTCCAAGCCCCCATGCCAACCCATCCTCTTCACAGCCCCAGCCCTCACCCTGCCTCTTCCTGCCCCCTGCTCCTCCTCCTCCCACTCTACCCGCCACCTCCTGCCGGACTCAGAACAGCTGATCACGGCAGGTGGAAGTTGATGGGAGAAAGGGGAGAAGCCAATCGGCAGGGCCCACGAGCGGGAGGGAGGCACTGGGGGGGGGGGGGAAGGGAAGGATGCTGACTTAGGGGGCTGCCAAGAGATATTGAACATCCACTATCCCCCCACTATGGGTGTTCCAGCCCCCGAGCACCTACAGAGTCAGGGTCTATACAAGAAACATTCGCAGAATATCTGGACCCAAGACAATCAGTCTTTAAAGGGGGAACTCGCTGTAAACTCGCTGAGGGGACCATAAACGTGAGACACTCAGACTCAGCCCACCCTAGGAACCGTGCGGGAGGTTTGCTTGGAATCCGGGTGGTGTGAGCGAACCCCTACAGCCCTCTTCCAGGTCTAGACAAGCCTGGGAAGCTGACGCCTCTCGGGCTCTGGTGGGACTCCCAGGCTGCCCCCGACGGAGCGCAGTGGAAACCAGTTCCCACAGCGGCATGTTCTGAGCGCAGAGAGGATCCATTCAAAGCGTCTCTCCCGCATGGCGTCTCTGATGCCGAATGAGGTGCGAGTTCCGATTGAAGCTCTTCCCACACTCAGGGCATTTATAGGGCTTCTCTCCCGTGTGAACTCTCTGATGCACAACGAGGTTCGAGCTCCAATCAAAACTTTTCCCGCAGGCGAGGCATTTATGGGGTTTCTCCCCCGTGTGGGTCCGGCGATGCCTGTTGAAGGCCGACCGGTCACTTAACCTTTCCCCACAGTCGCGGCATTCGTAGGGTTTCTCGCTCACGTGGCTCCTCTGATGAGAAATCAGATCTGAGATCTGATGGAAGCTTTGCCCACAGCTGGCGCATTTATAAGCTTCCTCTCCCGTGTGTCGTCTCCGGTGTCGAACCAGGTGAGCGTTCCGATTAAAACTTTTCCCACAGTCCGGGCACTGGTAGGGTTTTTCTCCCGTGTGGTTTCTCTGGTGGGAAAGCAGATCGGAGCTGTGGTTGAAGCTTTTCCCACAATCGGGGCATGTATAGGGTCGATCCCCAGTGTGGATTCTCTGATGGGCAAGAAGATCCGAGCTGTGAATGAAACATTTCCCACAATCCGGGCACTTATAAGGTCTCTCTCCAGTGTGAATTCTCTGATGCGCAATAAGTCGGGAGCTCCAGTCAAAACTTTTCCCACACTCCAGGCACTGGTAGGGAGTCTGCCCAGTGTGGATTCTCTGATGGGAGGTAAGATCTGAACTCCGATGGAAGCTTTTCCCGCACTTGGGGCATTTATACAATTTCTCGCCCACGTGCAGCCTCTCGTGTCTGGTGAGGTGTGCATTCTGATTGAAGCCTTTCCCACATTCGAGGCATTTGTAGGGCTTCTCTCCTGTGTGCACTCTCTGGTGTCTAATCAGCTGTGTGCTCTGAATGAAACTTTTCCCACACTCCGCGCAGGTATAGGGTCTCTCTCCCGTGTGAATCCGCTGGTGAGAAATAAAGTTTGAGTGCCGGCTGAAGCTTTTCCCACAGGCAAAGCAGGTGTTTCTTCTCTCCCCCAGGTGGATTCTCTGCTGGGCTGTGGTTTTCTTCAAATCCTTGACCCCTCCTTGCCACAAAACTGATCTATCCGCTTTCTTCCTTGCCTGGATTCCCTGCTGCCCTTCAGACATACTCCGACTCTCCCAGGCTTCTTCCTGCTCATTGCTCTGAGAAGTAGCCCCTTCAACTCTCTCCAAGAAAGTTTCCTGAGGTTCCACTAGTTCAGGAACTTCCAGTTGTGTATTCCCTTCATTCTCACTCATCAGCTCATCACCTGCTGAGACAGAGAGAATCCAGATAGGAAGAGTGAAAGGAAAAGGAACCGCAGAGAGAGGAAACACAGCACAATAGTTAAGGGACACTGACATACACAATTTTGTAAAAGTTCAGAGAAGGGCAACAAAAATGGCGAGGGGTTTGGAACGGGTCTCGCATGAGGAGAGATTAAAGACTTGGACTTTCCAGCTTAGAAAAGAAGAGACTAAGGGGGAATAGGATAGAGGTCTATAAAATCATGAGTGGTGTGGAGAAAGTGAATAAGAAAAAGTTATGTACTTATTCCCACATTATAAGGACTATAGGTCACCAAATGAAATGAATAGGCAGCAGGCTTAAAACAAACAAAAGGAAGTTTTCTTCGCACAACGCACCATCAACCTGTGGAACTCCTTGCCAGAGGATATAGTGAAGACTTAGACTTTAACGGGGCTCAAAAAAGAGCTAGATAGATTCATGGAGGTTAGGTCCATCAGTGGCTATTAGCCAAGATAGGTAAGAATTGTGTCCCTAGCCTCTGGAAATTTGTCTGGAAATGGGTGACAGGAGAGGGATCACTTGATGATTATCTGTTCTGTTCACTCCCTCTCTAGGGCATCTGATATTGGCCACTGTCGGCAGACAGGCTACTGGGCTGGATGGACCTTTGGTCTGATCCAGTATGGCCATTCGTATGTTTTCACATGCTATCCATACTCTCAGAGAGAAATAAAGTCAGGCAGGGAGCTTTGCCAGCTCTCAGGATGGGCAAGTCCTGAATATCGCTGTTAGGATATAGCTATTCAGGCCTGCCTGTAAAGGCCTATACTTGAAAGAATTTTGGTGTGTTTGAATCATTTTGCTGATTATAGGGATATAAACACAGCGAATCAAAATCACACTCTGCCCTAGGGATGTAATAGTGTAGTCAATTAACCAATGAATAGATAAGCCAAAGCATACAGGTAATGCTACAGACTACACGCATTTCCCCCTTGCCTCACCAATACATTTTTTAGCAGGCTGGCCAGCAGCCTGGCTCAGTCCTGGCTTGTGCCAGGCCCCGGGACCTACCCCCGCTGCGGCTCTGCATTGAAAGAGTATTAAGAGCTAGGCAGGCTGGCAGGCCAGCTCAGTTCTGGCTCACACCGGGTCTGGGAGCTCAGACCCAACATGGACAGGAGTTGCTGCCACCCCACGCTGCTGCCTCTATATCAGAGGCAGCAGACGGGGTGACAGGCAGCCAGTCCGTGAGTTTATTAACTGGCTCCCTTTTTGAAATCAGCTCCCGCCTGGCACCCTATGCTGCTGCCTCTGATACAGAGGCAGCAGCACGGAGTAGCAGGGGGCTCCTCGGGAGTAGGGCCAGAGCGCACTGGCTGCCAGCCCCACCCCCGGGGACTATAGATTAGTCGACTAATGGATAAGAATTCTTGAGGTTACTCGACTATTCAATTAACCGATATCTGACATCCCTAGTCTGCCTGTGTTGGGGGTCTTCTCTCACGGATGGTCTGAGGCCTTGTTGTTAAGGCCTTTGGCTAAGCAGCAGGTGCCGGCTTAAGCTGGGAAATGTACGGTCACATCCTCACACTTCCCAAACCAGTCCCACTGAAATAAGGCAATTTGGGGCTGTGAGAAAGGCAATCCCATCTATTGCCTCCAGATAATGGGAAGAGCCTAGAACAGGGGTGGGGAATGGAAGGCCTAGGGGCGGGATGTGGTCCCTTGGCTCGCCTGGATCCAGACCCCGAGGCTCCGGGCTCCCCCCACCAGCATTGGGGAACCCGTGCTGGTACCCCAGTCCCCCTCGCCATCCAAAATCGACTCTCCTGGGCCCCCCTAGGCTCTGGTGCGCGAGGGGAGTGTGGGGAGGGTCTTTCTCCTTCCCAGTCGGGTTTTTCCCCCCTTCTTGTGTGTGGCCCTCGACTGATTTTCTATGGGTCAGCAGCCCCTGACCCTAAAAAGGTTCCCCACCCCTGGCCTGTAAGATGAAAGGAAGCACAGGTTGATAGTTTTCTGTCTGGCAAGGACCCACTTTTCAATAGCTTGAGGTCGGGAAATCCTCATTTCTTTATTGTTTTGCTATTATGCTCCCGGCTCTTCCCCAAATTGGGGGAGGTGCGGGGGGGGACATAGCCAGTTCCCTCTCCCCTCCCCCGGGTCTCCTCTCTCCAGTTGTCTCTGCTGGGGGAGATTGAGGCAGGACCGGGGGAACAGTTCACGGCACATTCACGGGAATCTTGGCCTTTTTTTCCTTCACTCATCAGACGGCTTCTGTACAGGGTTGCCAGGTGTCTGGTATTTGTGGCTTCTGTCAGGTAAAAAAAACCCAGAAGGCTGCTTGGGACATTCTTCTCCTGCCACGTCTGGTGGTGGGAGCTTGGGGATTTAAAGGTGCCGTTGCTCAACAACTTTGGTCCCCGTGGGGTTTTTTTTTTTTGGCTCAACCAATTTTTTCCCCGCCAAGTTCGGTATTTTTTGTGAAACTATCCGGCAACCCTACTTCTGTATCAGTTTCACTGACAACTCTTAACTTTTCCCTTCATTCGCCAGCTGGTTTCTGTGTCAGTCCTCACCTGTGCAGGTGCCTCTCCAGATCTCTCTTTCCTCCCCGGCCCGGAGGTCGGGCACCCAGGGCTCTTCCCCTCGTTCCAGCCGGGCGATCAGCTCAGGTTTGGGAATGGGAAAGCCTGCGCAGGGGGTGAAATCAGAGCAGATCAGGCTGTGTCGGGCACTGGGAGAGGATTTGCCACAAAGAACATTCCCTGATTTTAACCTGGCCCGCGCTGGGCTGCGGGGACGCCGTGTGTGCATGGACGGGAACCCGGTGACGGAGTCCGCTTGGGACAGGCCGACCGGGAGTTGCTGCCCTCTCAATCAGGAGTTTCCAGGAGGCACTCGGCTCGAAAGCCCCCACCTGTTTCGAAGCCCCTGGAGCACTTCCCACTGGAAGGAGCAGGACCTAGGAATGGAGTGGGCTGAGGACTGTGCGGGACAGAATACGGACTCAGAACTCACACAGACTAGGGATGGGAAAGTGTAACCGTGTACACATAGAATCATAGAATAATAGGACTGGAAGGGACCTCAAGAGTCATCGAGTCCAGCCCCCCGCCCTCAAGGGATGAGGAACCTTTTTTGGGTCGGAGGCCTGCAGAAATATCACTCAGCAGCTGCACATAAACACCCCCCCATTGACATGGCCACTGACTGAGGAGGAGAAAGACCCTCCCCACATTCTCCTTGCATCCCTGAGCCTAGGGAGGTGCGGACTAGTAGATTTTGTGGGCCCCCATTTCTCTGGGGTGGGGCTCCTCAATGCTTGGAGAGGAGCCCGGAGTCTTGGGGGCTGGATCCGGCCCTTGGGCCATCAATTCCCCACCCCGGTGGACACAGTTAATCAATGATCCTGGGTTCATCGGTTAACTTTCACGGTTACACACAGGCTCCCGGTACACATGGTTATACCAGCTCCCGAGGAGCCGACTGCCAGCCCACGTGTAATTGCTGAAATTTTCAGCGGTTACATGGTTACTTAATGCAACGCCTTTGAACATCCCTAATATAGCTAGGGATGTTAAAAAGCAGTTAAGTAAGTAAGGGTATGTCTACACTACCCCGCTAGTTCGAACTAGCGGGGTAATGTATACATACCGCACTTGCTAATGAAGCGGGATTTGAATTTCCCGGGCTTCATTAGCATAAGCCATTTTTAAATCCCCGCTGCTTCGAACCCCGTGTAGCGCGGCTACACGGGGCTCGAACTAGGTAGTTCGGACTAGGGTCCTATTCCGAACTACCGGTACTCCTCGTGAAACGAGGTGTACCGGTAGTTCGGAATAGGCACGCTAGTCCGAACTACCTAGTTCGAGCCCCGTGTAGCCGCGCTACACGGGGTTCGAAGCAGCGGGGATTTAAAAATGGCGGCTCCCCGCTTATGCTAATGAAGCCCGGGAAATTCAAATCCCGGGCTTCATTAGCAAGTGCGGTATGCATACATTACCCCGCTAGCTAGCGGGGTAGTGTAGACATACCCTAACTGCCGAGGGGAAAAAATGTAGTGTTTACATACTTACATGCTGTAGGCTCGCAGCACGGAGTGGCAGCCGGCTCCCCGGGAGCCGGTGTGAGCTGGAAGCCAGCTTTTAAGCCAGCTCCCGGTACACACTGGGCTCCTGCCTGCAGCCTTGCTCCCTGGGAGCTGTCTGCTTCCCCATGCTGCAAACTCTGATACAGAGCCAGTAGCATGTGGTGGCTGCCGGCTCCCTTGGATCGGGGCTGGGAGCCGGTGTGCAACCGTTTAAACGGTTATTCTATTACATCCCTGATTCAGACCGGTAAATACAAGGCTTTGCCTCTTTGGAAGAGGATGGATGAGGAGGAATTAGCATCTCCATTGTGTTTCTGAACCCCTCGCTCCTCCCCCTTCTATGGAAGAAGATCTGACAAGGAATTTCTGCCAAGCGCCGGATCTGGGGAATATGGCTCCGTTCCTGGGAAATCTAAGCGGCCGGGGAAAAACGTGAGCAAAAGTCAAAAAAGCCGCCCAGCAGTGTCCCCACCGCTTCTAATAACCAAGGGGATGGGATGCCCTTACCCAGCGAGGTCACCGCCTCGTAGTTCTCCTGCATGACGTCCCTGTAGAGGGCTCTCTGAGCGGGGCCCAGCAGCGCCCCCTGCCCCTGGGTGAAATACACAGCCACCTCCTCGAAGGTCACCCGCATCTGCAACAACAAGAGTCCTTCATCCACTGCCTGCGGCCCCAGCCGCCATCCCACTACTCATGGCAGAGGGAGGCTGGTAAAACAGTAGAATCCTACCCCCACCATGTGTCAAAATAGCCAGGAGAGTTCAAGGTGATGGCAGGAAGAGAGATTTTCCTATTTACCTCACCCCTACCAGCCAGAGGCTGCTACAGGAGATGGAGCCTGGACCAGGGAATCCCAACCTTCCTACCCACTCCCAGAAGACGGGGGTGAGGGGATGGGGCCTTTCCCCTGAGTCGCATGGCTGGGTGCCCCGTTTGTATTCCACAGCAGCCCCTGGCTAGAGGATTCTGGCTCCCACGCCCCTTACAGCTGTTGTTTTTCTTCCTGCACCCTCCGACCCTCGTCCCTATTCCCACAGGCCTCCTCGGAGGTTCGCATCCTAGACCGAGCAACTCCAAGGGGTGTGTCCCACCCTCCCTCCTTCACCCTGTGTGTTTCCTGCCCCACCCTCCCAAGTACAAACCCATCCACGGCTCCCAACAAATCCCCTACCCGAGTTTGCTCCATGGCCCCTCCTGTCTCCGCCTGGGACAATCTCGACACTCGTGATTCTGCAGCCTGTCAGGGTGAGAAGAGCCAGGGGGGATATTTCAGAAGCACGTTAGTGCATTTCACACCCCAGTTCCCTCCCGGTTCCTGGCCTTCAAAGGGGCATTCTAGATTCAAGGCAAACGCTGGGACCACTTTATTTCTGGACAAACTGCAGAACTGGTGTGAGGTTGACGTGACGAAGTTTAATAAGGACAAATGCACGTAGGAAGGAACAATCCATTTCACACATACAGAATGGGAAGCGACCGTCTAGGAAGGAGCATGGCAGAAAGGGATCGAGGGGTCATAGTGGACCACACGCTAAATATGAGTCAACAGTGTGACACTGTTGCAAAAAAAGCCAACATGGTTCTGAGATGCATTCACAGGAGTGTTAGGAGCAAGACACGAGAAGTCGTTCTTCCGCTCCGCTCTGCACTGATTAGGCCTCAATTGGAGTAGTGTGTCCAGTTCTGGGCACCACATTTCAAGAGAGATGTGGAGAAATTGAAGAAGGTCCAGAGAAGAGCAACATGAATGATGAAAGGTCAAAACATGAGCTATGAGGGAAGACTGAAAGAACTGGGCTTGTTTAGTTTGGAAAGAGACGACTGAGAGGGGACATGAGAGCAGTTTTCAGGTATCTAAAAGGGCGTTACAAGGAGGAGGGAGAAAAATTGTTCTCCTTGGCCTCTGAGGATAGGACAAGAAGCAATGGGCTTAAACTGCAGCAAGGGAGGTTGGACATGAGGAAAAACTTCCTGTCCGGGTGGTTAAACACGGGAATAAGTTGCCTATGGAGGTTGTGGAATCTCCATCACTGGAGATATTTAAGGGCAGGTTGGACAGATACCTGTCAGGGATGATCTAGATGGTGCTTGGTCCTGCCGTGAGGGCAGGGGACTGGACTCGATGACTTCGCGAGGTCCCTTCCAGTTCTAGGGCTCTATGATTCATCACAGAAGTGGCGCCGACCGCCAGGGCGAGCTCCAGGGAGACAGCGTCTCTGAACCACACCCTAGAATGAAAGCCACCCAGATGTTCTCCCCAAGAGCAGCACATCCCCCCCCCCAGCACCCTAGGGTCCCAGCAGGGGCAGATCCTGGCTTCTCCTCTCTCTGCTTCTCCCCTTGTGCCCAGGAAATCCATCGTCCCAGGGACTTTGTAGTGAATGGATTTAAATGGGAACAGCCATCTCTATTTCCTCTCCTGAAGGATCTTTTTCCCTCTCTGACACCCCTTTTCCCCTACACCCTACCCTTAGCATCCTGCCTCCCCCAATTCCCTGCACCCCCTCTTTCTGCATCCCGCTCCCCCACCCCCTCAATCCTCTTCTAATGCACCCCCCACAGCCCTATCCCCCCACCTCCCTACATACCATCTTGCTCCCACGCTCCCTGCAATTCGTCAGCCTCCTTCTGGGTCCCCGCACGTCCCTCATATTTCACCATCTCCTGCCGAACACGGACCACGCTGGCTTAGCCTCATTGATCACCCCCCAAGCTGAGCATAGACAATCTCAGCCATCGCGGCCGGGAGCTTACCTGTCGCTCCAGACCCATTGGCAATCGTGGGAAAGATGCGCTGCTTTTCCCCTCCACAAACAGATCTTTGAAAAGGGAGGAGTGAACCAAAATCCGGGCATTTTGGGAAAGGAATAAGAACATAAGAACAACCAAAGGTCCATTTAACCCGGTGTCCTCTCTTCCAACAGCGGCCAATACCAGGTGCCCTAGAGGGAATGAACAGAACAGTGATCCCTCCCCTGTCGCCCATTTCCAGCTTCTGACAAACAGAGGCTAGGGAAACCATTCCAAGCCATCCTGGCTAATAGCCATTGTTCACCTCCATGAATCCATCCTCACCTCCATGAATCCATCTAGCTCTTTTTTGAACCCTGTTATATTAATTTTGGCTTCACAACATCCCCCCGCAAGGAGTTCCACAGGTTAACTGTGTGTTGTGGGGACGGGGGTGAGGGAACACTTCCTTTCGTTTGATTTTAAATTTGCTGCTTGCTCATTTCATTTGGTGACGCCTAGTTCTTGTGTTAGGAGAAGGAGTAAATAACACTTCATGATTCACTTTCTCCACGCCAGTCATGACTGTGTAGATTTCTATCACATACCCCCTTAGTCGTCTCTTGTCCAAGCTGAAAAGTCCCAGTCTTATTAATCACTCCTCAGACGCAAGCTGTTCCATACCCTAATCATTTCTGTTGCTCTTTTCTGAATCTCTTTTGAAGTTGGAGGGACCACATTTGCATGCATGCCATGTGAGCAAACAGTGGATTTAAACAGAGGCACCGTGATATTTTCTATAAGCTACCCCTTCCTTAATGATTCTCAACATTATGTTAGCATATTCATGTAGCTAATATATTGATGTCGCTAATATATGAATAATCGATAAACCCAAAGAAAATGACTTAAAGGGATTTTATATGAAAAACTGGTCAGAGAAAAAGGCAAAAGAACATGGTGTTGTTCTGTTGTGTTTGATATTTGGAGGGAAAAGTTACAAGATGAGAGGGGATTATATTGACCTATTAGATAATTATCTGTAGGGGTGTATCTACACAGCAGGGCTTAAATTGTATAGCTTATTTCGAAATTGGGAACGTCTACACAGCACTAATTTCAAAATAAAGCCCTCTTCACCCCACTTCCCTTACTCCTCATACAATGAGGGTTACAGGAGTCAGAGTAAGAAGTCCTCCAGCTTGACAGTATCTTGACATAATTTCGAAGTAACTGCCTGCAGTGTTGATGCAGACTAAGTTATTTCGAACTAATGCTAGTTAGTTCGAAATAATGTTGCTGTGTAGACATACCCTGGGGTTGTGTCTACACTGGCCACTTATTCCGGAAAATCAGCCGCTTTTCCGGAAAAACTTGCCAGCTGTCTACACTGGCCGCTTGAATTTCCGGAAAAGCACTGACGATCTAATGTAAAATCATCAGTGCTTTTCCGGAAAAACTATGCTTCTCCCGTTCGGGCAAACGTCTTTTTCCGGAAAACTGTTCTGGAAAAGGGCCAGTGTAGACAGCACAGTAGTGTTTTCCGCAAAAAAGCCCCGATCGCGAAAATGACGATCGGGGCTTTTTTGCGGAAAAGCGCGTCTAGATTGGCCACGGACGCTTTTCCGCAAAAAGTGCTTTTCCGGAAAAGCGTCTGTGCCAATCTAGACGTGCTTTTCCAAAAATGCTTTTCACGGAAAAGTTTTCCGTGAAAAGCATTTCCGGAAAATCATGCCAGTGTAGACGTAGCCTGGAAGTATAGAGATGTAAAATCTCATGTAATCAGTTTGCCGGTTAAACATTGCACATAACTGGGTAATTGATGAAGTGGAACCCTGCAGATGAGGGCTGCTCTCAAGCGCTGGTTAACCAGTTACTGGTAAGCATCACCTGGTAAGGGCGATGGTTAGTAGGTAACCCATTAACTGATTACCCATTCACATCCCTGGAGATTAATAGTGTTCCACAGAACCCCAGGGTTCTTCGAAGCGAAAACAAGGGTTCCACGAGAAAATTCCATTACAGTAACATTTTAGGATTTAAAAAAAATAATTATTATTGCATATTAGTTGTTGAGCTTTATTTTTGGGACACATTTAAATGTGAATTTAAAGACGTGCAATTAAACTGAACGTTGACCTCATGACCTTGTTTAGCATTTGTTTATTATTATCCTTCCTTATTTAGGAAAAAATTCCTAACTGTCAGGGTGGTCAAATATTGGAATAAATTGCCAAGGGAGGTGGTGGAATCTCCCTCTCTGGAGATATTTAAGAACAGGTTAGATAGACATCTGTCAGGGATGGTGTAGACGGAGCTTGGTCCTGCCTTGAGGGCGGGGGGCTGGACTCGATGACCTCTCGAGGTCCCTTCCAGTCCTATGATTCTATGATTCTATGATTTGTGGTCCACTTTTTCAGCTCCATATATAAGACTGTCCGGGGCGAGGGCTGTCTGAGTTCCCAGACCCACCGCAAGCCAGAATTGAGCCAGGCTGCCTACCCACCTAGCTTCGAATACACTTTAAATGCAGAGCTACAGCAGGGGTAAGTCCCAGACCCATCGCCAGCCAGGACTGAACCAGACTGCTGGCCAGCCTGCTAACAAATGTACTGGCAGTTGGGGGAAATTTGCGTAGTCTATAGTATTCACCTATATGCTTTTGCTTATTGGTTAACTGATTAATTGGGACGGGAGCCTGGGGGAAGGGCTGTCTTCCCAACGTGGGATGTGCTGGGCAGCATAGCTCTCTGAAGGAAGAGAGTCTTGCATGGAGCAGAGGCGGGATGTCCTAGCCCTTGCCCGGGTTGGCGGGGAGCAGTCAGGTAGCCGGTCCCGTCTCAGGTTCCCTTCACACCAGTGCTCCCTGTAAGATGTGCGCTAGGGCACCCACCCAGGAGGGATTCCAGCTGAGTAGCAGAGCGCTCACCGCTAGGTCTGTGTTTCTGCTGGTGGTGCACACCCGCCCATGCGTCGGCAGATGTCACAAAATTTATGCTGCCCCTGGATGGGAAAAATGAGTGGGAACACTGCCAATCACTGCAGGTTGCTGTCTCCAGCCTCTATTTGTCAGAAGAATGGGCGACAGGGGAGGGATCGCTTGATGATCCCCTGTACTGTTAATTCCCTCTGGGGCACCTGGCCTTGGCCACTGTCACCAGACAGGACCCTGGACGAGATGGACCTTGGGTCTGACCCAGCGTGGCCAGTTCTTAGGTAGCCTGGGAGCTTACGTTCCTTACTTTGCTAGCCGCTAAAATCCATGGCCGGAATAGCCTGGATTTCGGACCTACTATAAATGATGACAATTTCTAACTCTTTAACTAGGGGTGTTCAGGGTTAACTGGTAAGGGGTTAACTGGTGGGGGCTGGAGCGCCCCCTCCCCCCACTGATGCTGTTTAATCAGTTATCATTTACCCAGTGAACTAACTCCATGGGGTTTTACATCCCTACCACTAACCCCCTCCCCCTTTTTTTTGGTCCTATGACTGCAGAGGCGTTCAGGGTCCTAGTCTAACTCTATTCGCTGAACAATCCCTTCCATGGGGGAATCCCCTTCCCAGCCCCACAGAAGAGCTGGGGGGGGGGGAGCAGAAAGCCGGTCTCTCCTCCCTCCCCTCCCCTTTCCTTCCCACCCCCGCTCCAACACAAGATCTCCTACCTGGTCGCTCCCTTAAGACCCTGCAGCCAGGATCGGGTCCTCGCCCAGCCGCCGCCGCCAGGCACAGGACCCTGCAGGGAGGCTGGCGTTCCCACGGCCATCCAGAGACACCGGAGCCAATTCGAATCACTTCCTGCTGCCAGGAGAGGGGGGGTGGGATGGCTCCTGCCCCCAGCTCCCTTCTGGGTCCTAAAGCTACACCCATCTCCTGGCCCCCTGCTCCTGTCTCTCTGGGGCTCTGACCCAGTATGCAGGAGGCAGCCCCTGTGGGAGGGGTTGCTGGACCTCTGAGGGGGGGAAAAGGCCTTACCAGACCACTCCCGGGTGGGGGGGTTCTCTGGGGATTAGAGGATGTAGCCTTGGATGAGCCCCTGACGTGGCGGGTTATGGGATTCGGCGTGGACGGAGTTGGCACCAGGGTTTGGTGCAAGGGGGGCACGTTTCTTGGGGGGAGTGTGTCTGAGATGTGGGGTGTGGCTGCTGGAAAGGGTTTGCTTCAGTTTGGGGGGCGGGGAGGCTGCCTGAAAACTGGCCTGTCTCCTAAGGTCTGTGAGAGGGAGGGGTCATTTTTCCAGGATAGGCTGCACACTGTGGAGGAGGCGCGGAATACATTTTGCGACCTGCACCCAAGGCGTGCACAGATGTGCACCACCTGTCGACACAATTTGCTGCTGGCTGTGGGAGACTGTGGTTGCTCTGCTAATCGGCTCGGTGGCACGCAAATCTCTCCTGTGCAGCCGCCCAAGTGCTCAGGTATAGGCAACGCTGGGCTTGTCTTGAGTAGGTGACTTCTGGGGCGTCACCTGGCTCTGTCAGTCTGTTTCCTCACTTCCCCAAGGCTATGGCTACACTCGCGGCTTCTTGCGCGAGTAATATGCAAATGAGGCTAAGCGTGGAATATCGCCGAGCCTCATTTACATACCGAATGAGCCACCATTTTTTTCAGAAGAGGCTCTTGCGCAAGAAGGAGCGTCTACACTGGCCCGTCTTGCGCAAGAAAAACCCGCTTGCACAACGCCGTGACACCTATTACTTTTCAGGAAGAACGGCATTGCGCAAGAGGGGTTTTCTTGCGCAAGAAGATGCAGTGTAGACGCTCCTTTTTGGGCAAGAGCCTTTTCTGAAAAAAATGGTGGCTCATTCGGTATGCAAATGAGGCTCGGCGATATTCCACGCTTAGCCTCATTTGCATATTACTCGTGCAAGAAACCGCGAGTGTAGACATAACCCAGGTGGGAATTTCAATTTTAAGAATGCCTGATAAAAATCTTGTCTTGTCTCTGTCTGTGGGATGGTGGCAAAGGAAGTAGGACAGGCGGGGGAGGGCGGAGGCTGGGAGCCAATGGGAAAGGAGGCATGAAGCAGCCAATCAGAGCCTGGTTGGGCTGGATAAAAGGGCTGTAAACCTGGCTGTGCCTTTAGTCTTACTCTCCATAGAGAGAGCAAAGGACCTGGCTGCCTAAGAGGAGCAGGTAGCTGGGCTAGACCACGGCTAGAGGAAGGCAGCAGGAGGTTGAGAGCTCCGACCTGGTGAATTCTCAGACTGAGGCCTGCCACAGAGTCCTGAGGCGATACGAGGGCTACTTGGGGGCAGCCAGCGTAGGAGAAAGGGGCAGGTTCATCCCCCTTTGCTGATGAGTGGCCAAATCAGACTCTGCTTTGTCCCTGAGGGAAGAGGCTAGATGAAGAATGGCAGTAGGCCAATGAGGCAAAGTAGGCCTATGAGTAATGGGCAGTGTTCCCTCTAACTTATTCCAGCTGTGTGGAATAAATTTTGTTCTGCGTGCTGAGGAAGGTGTGGATGTGCACCACCCATAGAAACACATGTTGCTGGGGTGACCATTCTGCTAATCAGCCGGGTGCTCAGCTTGCATGGTACGCTGGTTCTGACCCAAAAGTGATTTGCAGAGAGGAGGGGTGCAAAGTTATGTAAGGGAGTTGCAGTATTGCCATTCCCTCTGCATGGCTTTCACAGCTGGGCAGCAGCTGACCAAAGATATGACTCTGAAGGCAACTGTGCATATGGAAGGGCTGTGTCTACACTGGCCACTTATTCCAGAAAATCAGCCGCTTTTCTGGAATAACTTGCCAGCTGTCTACACTGGCCGCTTGAATTTCTGCAAAAGCACTGACGATCTACTGTAAGAAATCAGCCGCTTTTCCGGAAACACTATGCTGCTCCCGTTCGGGCAAAAGTCCTTTTTCCGGAAAACTGTTCTGGAAAAGGGCCAGTGTAGACAGCACAGTAGTGTTTTCCGCAAAAAAACCCCGATCGCAAAAATGACGATCGGGGCTTTTTTGCAGAAAAGCGCGTCTAGATTGGCCACAGACGCTTTTCCGGAAAAAGTGCTTTTCCGGAAAAGCATCCTGCCAATGTAGACGCGCTTTTTCCGGAAATACTTATAACGGAAAACTGTTCTGTTTTAAGCATTTCCGGAAAAGGGTGCCAGTGTAGACGTAGCCAAGGGGAATAATGTCATACCATGTCATCCTTACGTCTGTGCTGCTGCTCACGGCAGCTCTGCCTTCAGAGCTGGGCTCCCACCCAGCAGCCACCATTCGCCAGCTGCCCAACTCTGAAGGCAGTCCTGCAACAGTACAGAAATGAGGGGCAGGAGCAATGTTCCCCCTCACCTTTCCCATCCATGTGTGGATTTTTTCCATCCATGTGCAGAATAATTTTTTCCTGTGCACTGAGGCATGTGTCAATGTGCACCACCAGTGGAAACACAAAACCTAGCTGTGGGTTTTCTGCTGAAAAAATGAGTACGGGTTCTTTTGAAAAGTTTATTTTTTCTTCGAAAGAACTGCATCTAGACACTGCTTTCACTTTCAAAAAACCCTTTTTCCAAAAAGCACTCGGATGCAAATATGCAAATGAAGTGCGGGATATTTAAATCCGCGCTTCATTTGCACTTTTGATTTGCCTCATTTACATTCCTCTTTCGAAAGAGGAATGTAGTCTAGCCATAGCCTGAGAGAAAGCAGAGGGGGAAAGCTCAGATCTGCGTAATTCCATTGGTTAGGCAGGAAAAGGGCAGCAGATGATTTTGTATAAATAGGGGATACCTAGAGGGGAAAATAAGCAATGCACGCAGATATTCAGAATGCATAAAGAGAGAGGGCTGAGTCAAATGGGGCTGCATCTACACTGCAAAGTAATAAGTCTTAGATCCTGGCTCTCATCTTGAATTAAGGCTGGATTCCTAGCACTGCACTGTCCTGGGACCCTAGATCTGGACCCTTTCTTAGTGCAATTGCAGTATAGTTGTATGGGGGGCTTCTGTGGGGCCCAAATCCATCCCTATAGGTCAGTGGTCCCTAATGTGGTGCCTGTGGGCACCATGGCGCCTGCTGGGGCATTTATATGCGCCCGCCAAGTGATCAGGGCTAGCCCCGCCCCCGGGTGTGCAGCACATGGGTGGCCCCGCCCCCAGGCGCATGGCGCATGGGCGGCCACTACCCTGGGTGTGCGGTGTGTGCACAGTGCCGGCCCCGGGCGTGCGGGGTGTGTATGTTGCCAGTCCCATATGTGTGCGACCCTGACCCTGGGCACCCAGCAGCCCCAAAAGTTTGGGGACCACTGCTACAGGTAGAGGATGGTGGGAAGGGTTCTTAGAGGGGTCACATGATACCCTTTACTTCCGGTCATGTCTTCTTCTTGACCCTGGAAATACTTGCTTGCGGGTGGGACTTCCTTTGCCAGATGGGTGGGGACTAAGGGGTAAGAGGCGTGGCTAATGGTCTCAGGGGGTGTGGTCAAGGTGTCCTTATTTTTGGTTCCGAAAACCTGGTCACTGTATCTAGACAGCTCAGAGGACCAGCGACTCTGGCCCCGCCCTTTCTGCCTGAGGGCCGCTTCCTCGTGACCTCCTAGAATTCTAGAACCGGAAGGGACTCGAGACGTTATCGAGTCCGGAACCCTGCCCTCGTGACAAGTCCAAGCACCATCTAGAATAGACCGTCCCGGACAGGTGTCTGTCCAACCTGCTCCTAAATATCTCCAGGGATGGAGATTCCACCACCTCCCTAGGCAAGGGCCAAGCACCGTTCTTGGTCCAAGCAATCTATTCGGCTACGTCTACACTGGCATGAATTTCCGAAAATGCTTTTAACAGAAACGTTTTCCATTAAAAGCATTTTTGGAAAAGCACGTCTAGATTGGCAGGATGCTTTTCCGCAAAAGCACTGATGATTTTACAGGAGATCGTCGGTGCTTTTCCAGACATTCAAGCGGCCAGTGTAAAAAGCTGGCAAGTTTTTCCGGAAAAGCACTGATGATTTTGCGGGAAAACTTGCCAGTCTAGACACAGCCTTTCAGTGTTTCTCCACCCTAACAGACAGGATGTTCTGCCTCATGTCCAACCTAGACCTCCCTTGCTGCAGTTTAAGCCCATTGCTTCTTGTCCTGTCCTCAGAGGCCACAGAGAACAATTTTTCTCCCTCCTCCTGGTCACACCCTTTTAGATACTTGAAAACGGCTCCAGTGCCCCCTCTCTTCTCTTCTCTTCTCTTCTCTTCTCTTCTCCAGACTAAACAAGCCCGGATCTTGGAGCCCTTTTAGGGCCTGTTTGAGACTTTCATTAATTCTGGGGAGATTGTCACATCTCTCTGTCTTTCAAGTGGCTGGGGGGGGGGGGGGAGAGGGGCGCTAGAGTTTGCCATTCACACCCCTAGCAGCAAGCACATTTTCCTCGCCCCACAGGGCCAGCTCTCTCCCCCCCCTTTAAACCTCCCCAACTCTGGTTAGTTTCACCGCCCCCCCCCTCCCAGCTGATCCACCCCAGGACACGCCGACGGGGGGGGGGGGCGGCTGTGCCGCCCCCAGGCAGGGATCTGGGGCTGCCACGCAATAGGTCTCTTGCTAGGACCCAGAAGGAGCTAGGGGGGCGGTGCCGGGGGGGTCACACACAGCTCCAGCAGCAGGAAGTGACTGGCCCTCGCTCCAGTGTGACTCCGGCTCGCTGCCGTGTGAACGCTCGCTGCCCGCATTGTCCCGCGGCAAGATTCTCCCCCCGCGCCTCGGCGGCTGGAGTCCCCGGGGCCCGGCTGGGGAGCCCAGAGACTCCCCCACCCCAGCTCAGAGATCTCGGCCTGCCCAGGGTCCACCCGACCTTCCGCCCCCCCCCCCCGGAGAAAAAAAAGAGCTGAGCGCCCCTCCCCAGCAAGAGAGACTCCCCCACACACACACTGAGCAGCCCCTGCTTCCTGGGGGCTGCCCCATTTGGAGCCAAGGTAAGAGAGACTGACCCATCCCCTGCCTGCCAGGGATCCGGGGAAATGCTCCCGCAGAGAGAGAGAGAGAGGGTGTGTGTGTGTGTATAATGCTCCTGCAGAGGGGTGTGTGTGTGTGTGTGTGTGTGTGTGTGTGTGTGTAATGCTCCTGCAGAGGGGTGTGTGTGTGTGTGTGTGTAATGCTCCTGCAGAGGGGTGTGTGTGTGTGTGTGTGTGTGTAATGCTCCTGCAGGGGTGTGTGTGTGTGTGTGTGTGTGTGTAATGCTCCTGCAGAGGGGTGTGTGTGTGTGTGTAATGCTCCTGCAGAGGGGGGGGGGTGTGTGTGTGTGTAATGCTCCTGCAGAGGGGTGTGTGTGTGTGTGTGTGTAATGCTCCTGCAGAGGGGTGTGTGTGTGTGTGTGTAATGCTCCTGCATGGGGAGGGGTGTGTGTGTGTGTGTGTGTGTGTGTGTAATGCTCCTGCATGGGGAGGGGTGTGTGTGTAATGTTCCTGCAGAGGGTGTGTGTAATGTTCCTGCAGGGGGGGAGGGTGTAATGTTCCTGCAGAGGATGTGTGTGTGTGTGTGTAATGTTCCTGCGTGTGTGTGTGTGTGTGTGTGTGTGTAATGCTCCTGCAGAGGGGGTGTGTGTGTGTGTGTGTGTGTGGTGGGGTTGTTGGTGGGGTGGGGAGGAATTTGGCTTGAACAATGTATAGTAACACACAGTACTTTTTTTTTGCGGGGGGGATGTCACTATTTGTAGGAACTGGCTTTGAGTTCCTTCAGAAGCAGCAAACGCCAATGTGGACTTACAGGTTGAACCTCTCTAGTTGCCCTCAGGGTCTGACTGGTGCTGAACCAGAACATAAGAACAGCCACACTGGGTCAGACCAAAGGTCCATCTAGCCCAGTGTCCTGTCTGCCCACAGTAGCCCATGCCGGGTGCCCCAGAAGGAATGAACAGAACAGGGAATCCTTCCCCTGTCGCTCGTTTCCAGCCTCTGACAAACAGAAGCTAAGGAAACCATTCTTCCCCATCCTGGCTAGTAGCCATAGATGGACCTCTCCTTCATGAACATATCTAGCTCTTTTTTGAATGCTGTTAAAATCTTGGTCTTCATAACATCCTCTGGCAAGGAGTTCCACAGGTTGACTGTAGGCAGCATGAAAAATTTCCTCTTGTTTCTTTTAAACCTGCTCCCTATTAATTTAATTTGGTGACCGCTAGATCTTCCGAAATAACGCTGCTGTGTAGACACACCCTTACTGTTTTCGAAATAATGGGCAGCTTATTCCGACTTCCATACACCTCATTCCATGAGGAATAATGCCTCTTCCGAAACAGCTGTTTCGGAATCGTAGTAATGTGGACACTCCACTGCTGCTCTTTTGAAATAGCTCCTCCCCCAAGCCCTTCAAAGTAATGACTCGCCAGTGCTCCCTGGGGCTCTAAATCGAGGTAGCGCGTCTACATTGGAGGAGCCTGCCTCGGACTAATTTCCAGACTTCCCTGTAGTGTAGATGTGCTATTTCGGATTAAGCTGTTTTGGAGTATTTCTTCTGCAATAGCTTATTCCAAAATAATCGTGTAGTGTGGATGTAGCCTAAGAGTTTGTTAGCCAATTTCTGTCTCTGTGACTAGAGAGTCAGGGCTTGAATAAAAAGGTTATAGCACCAGGAAAATGCGACCGACCACCGGAGCAGGATGATGACGGTGCTCAAAGAGGCTCCAAAAATAGAAGCCTCGTGAATAATGGGGGATTTCAGCTATCCCCACATTGACTGGGTACACGTCCCCTCAGGGCAGCACACAGGGATAAAATTTCTAGATTCCATTCACTCTGGTTTTATGGGAGTAGCTAGTCCTGGAATCCACAAGGGGAAAAGCAATTTTCACTTGAGTCCTAAATGGCACACTGCATAGGAGCCAAGAAGTGGATCTAACTGAGCTTCCCAGCAACAGTGGCCATAGTTTAATTACATTTAATCATCCTTTGGGGAGGGAAATTCCAAAGTAGCCCACGGCAGCAGCGTTTCATTCGGAAAGAGGAACTGCCCCAAAAATGAGGAAGCAAACTCAACGGAAATTAAAGGGAACAGTCACACGAGCGAATTGCTCGCATGAGGTATGGAAACTTTTTAAAACCACTGCAACAGGCTCAGATTAAACGTATGTCTCAAATTAAAAAAAAAAGAAAGTAAAAGGACCCAAGAATATATATATGCCACCGTGGCTAAATGACAAACTCAATGAGGTGGTTAGAGGCAGAAAGGCATCCTTGGAAAATTGGAAGTCAAATCTTACCGAGGAAAATAGCACAAACTCTGGCAAGCCAACAGTAAAAAAAAGATAATTAGGCAGGCCAAAAAAAGAATATAACGAGCGACTAGCACAAGGCACCAAAAGCAAAGGGGAAAAGTTTTTTAAATACATCACAAGCAGAAGCCTCCCAAACAATTGGATGATAGAGTTGCATTTAAAAAAAAAAAAGACAAGGCTGTCGGGCGAAGCGAAATGAATTCTTTGCATCAGTCTGCATGGCAGAGGATGTGAGGGAGACTCTCAAACCTGAGCCATTCTTGTTACTGTCGGAGGCACTGTCCCAGACTGAGGTGTGATTAAAGGAGGTTTTCATAGAATCAGGGTATGTCTGCACAGCAAAGTTATTTCGAAATAATTTTCCTAGTGTCTACGCAGCCATTCCGTTATTTTGAAATTAATTCGCAATAGCGAAGGGCTTCTTTCGAAATTGGTAAACCTCATTCCACGAGGAAGAGTGCCAATTTTGAAATTGCTATTTCGAAATAAGTGCTGTGTAGACGCTTATTTCGAAATAGGGAGCCTCCAGCCCTTCCCAGGGTGCCCTGCTGGCTGTCCTGGCCACAAGGCAACTTCTGACCTGATGCCCTGCCGGAACTGATTCCAATCAGCCTTAAATGCGATTCAGCGTCCACTCAGTATGGACGTGCTATTTCAAAATAGGAAAACGCTATTTCTAAATGCATTTTGTGTGTAGACGCGTTATTTCGAAATAAGCTATATCAAATGAACTATTTTGAAATAGCTTATTTCGAAATAACGCTGTAGTGTAGACATACCCTCGTAGAATATTAGGACTGGAAGGGACCTCGAGAGGTCATCGAGTCCCATCCTCTGCCCAGCTTGCTGGGTTCTTAGAAGACAATGGGCTTAAATTGCAGCAAGGGAAGTTTAAGGTTGGTGCTTGGTCCCGCCGGGAAGGCAGGGGACCGGATTCGATGACCTCTCAAGGTCCCTTCCAGTTCTAGTGTTCTGTGATTCTATGATTCTAAGACATTTAGGGGCAAATTAGAGCTAAATCACAGCACAGAACAACTGAGAGCCAGGCCTGCTGGCTGTAAACCAACTTCATGAGATCACAGGAAACTTGGCCACACCCACGATAAGTGGACATCCGGCTAACTCTCATCATGCCAGACCATGGAGGTTGCTGGACCAGAATTCCGGACTAGAGAGGTTCAACCAGCAGTTAAAAAAGACAGGAAAGAAAGGGCAAGAATAAAAAGTCAGTTTTCAGAATGGAGAGAGGTAAATGGTGTAGTCCCCTAAGGGTCTGTAATGGAACCGGTGCTGTTCAACATATTCATAAATGATCTGGAAAAAGGGGCAAACAGTGAGGTGGCAAAGTTTTCAGATAATGCAGGATAGTCGGTCTTAGAATCCTAAAATTGGAAGACACCTCAGAAAGTCATCAAGTTCAACCCCCTGCCCAAAGCAGGACCAACCCCAATGAAATCATCCCAGCCAGGGCTTTGTTAAGCCAAGACTTGAAAACCTCTAGGGATGGAGATTCCACCCCCTCCCTAGAGAACCCGTCCCAGTGCTTCACCACCCTTCCAATGAAACAATTTTTCCTAATATCCAACCTAGACCTCCCCCGCTGTAACTTGAGACCATTGCTCCTCATTCTGCCATCCGCCACCACTGAGAACAGCCTCTCTCCATCCTCTTTGGAACCTCCCTTCAGGAAGTTGAAGGCTGCTCTCAAATCCCCCCTCACTCTTCTCTTCTGCAGACTAAACAAGCCCAAATCCCTCAGCCTTTTCTCATAGGTCACGTGTTCCAGTCCCCTCATCATTTTGGTTGCTCTCCACTTGGCTCTCTCCAGTGCGCCCATGTCCTTTCTGTAGTGGGGGGCTCATAATTGGATGCAATACTCCAGATGAAAAAAAAAAAAGATTAATGGTCTAGAAAACAAGAGCTACCAGGCAAGGCTGAAGGAACTGGGCTTGTTTAGTTTGGAAAGGAGAAGACTGAGAGCGGACATGACAGCGGTTTTCCAGTACAGAGGGTCCCTGCTATAAGTTGCCCTGGTATACATCCGTTCCACACTAAAGTTGTCGATGTTTGTAGGAACTGATGCGTTATTTAAAAAAAAAAAATTAATGGAGATTGCCTATCTCCTAGAACTGGAAGGGACCAAAGGTCATTGTGTCCAGCCCCCTGCCTTCACAGCAGGACCAAGTCCCATCACTGATGAATTTTTGCCCCAAATGGCCTCCACAAGGATTGAACTCACAACCCTGGGTTTAGTAGGTCAATGCTCAAACCACTGAGCTATTCCTCCCCCTGTTAGTCTGCTTGTTCCTCGCTATAAGTTGTGCAAAACACTCCCCCCAGTTTGCTTAAATGAAAGTTAGCCATAGGAAAAAAATTCCTTGCTTTGTTGTTTCGCTATAAGTCCAAGTTTTTTGGAAAGTTTTTTGGAAAGTATAGCGAGGACCCACTGTATCTAAAAGGGTGTCACAGGGAAGAGGGACAATAATTGTTCTCCTTGGCCTTTGAGGATAGGACAAGAAGCAATGGGCTTAAATTGCAGCAAGGGAAGTTTAGGTTGGACATTAGGAAAAACTTCCTACCTGTCAGGGTGGTTTAACATTGGAATAAATTGCCTAGGGAGGTTGTGGAATCTCCATCCCTGGAGATATTTAAGAGCAGGTTAGATAGACATCTCTCAGGGATGATCTAGACGGTGCTTGGTCCTGCCGTGAGGGCAGGGGACTAGACTCAATGACCTTTCGAGGTCCCTTCCAGTTCTAGTGTTCTATCATTCTATATGATTCTATGTGCCAAATAAAGGGAATAATCCAGGACTGACTGCCAAGAGTTACAAAGGGACCTCACCAAACAGGGTGACTGGGCTACAAAATGTCAGCTGGAATTCAACGCTGATAAATGCAAAGTAATGCACTTTGGGAGCATAATTGCTACTAGACAGAGGCAAAGATGGGCTCCCAGATTAGCTGTTTCCATTCAGAAAGAGACTTTGTGGTTTGTTCTCTGGAAACATCTGTTGACTGGGCAGTGGCCATCAAAAAAGCTAACAGGAAGTGAGGCACCGTTAGAAAATGGATAGGTAACAAGATGGAAAATGTCTATAAAACCATGGTACGCCCACGGCTTTAATCCTGTTTGCAGTTCTGGTCACCACATCTCAAAAAAGATACATTAGCGTTGGAAAGAGTACAGCGAAGAGCAGCCAAAAAAAAAAAAAAAAGTAGTGGTATGGAACAGCTTCCATATGGGGAGTGACGAAAAATCCTGGGGCTGCTTAGCTTGGAAAAGAGCTAAGGAGAGAAAGGGTATGAATGAAGTCTATACAGTCAAGACTGCGGTGGAGAAAGTGAATAAGGAATTCTTGTTTACCCCCTTCGCGTGACACAAGAACTAGGATCACCCAATGAAGTGAATAGGCAGCAGGGTTTTAAAACAAAACAAAAGGAAGTATTTCGTCACACCGTCGACCTGCAGAACTCCTTGCTGGAGGATGTCGTGAAGGCCAGAACTATAAAGGGGTTCAAAAAGGAATTAAATAAGTTCCTGAAGGATACCTCCATCAGTGGCTATTAGCCAAGATGTTCAGGAATGTAAACCCATGGTCCAGATGTCCCTAAATCTCTTGCCAAAACTACAAATAGACAACAGGGAATGGATCATTCAAGGATTTCCCTGTTTTGTTCATTCCCTCTGAAGCAGCTGGCATTGGCTACTATCAGAAGATAGGACAGTGGGGTAGATGGACCATTGCTCTGACCCTGCATGGTCCTACTTAGGTTCTTAAGTCCAGAGTGGAGCTGCGGTGACTGGATTTCTCTGCACTGGGCTTACAAAGAACAACTGCCCTATTTATCAGCAAGGACTGCGCTTCTGGGGAGAGGACCCTTGGAATGAGGGAGCAGTGTGTAGCGGTAGCACAGTATAACGTTTCCAGATGTAAAACTTGGCAGAAGAAATCTGAGCCTGGGGATGTAGGGGATGTAATCCCTTGTGATGTCAGTTTTGAACACAATTCACCTTAACTCTGCCCCCCGCTCCTCCTGGAGCTGGAAATAACTGGCTGGGATGGCTCAGGAATAAAGTTGCCCTAATACATGGACAAGAGGAGAGGCTAAGCAAGTGGTGGGCAACCCTGTGGCCCATTGGGGTTCTGTGTGTGGCCCTCGAGGCATTTTGTTCACTGTTGCCCATGTACAGGGTGGCCAGATTCCACTGATTTCCATCCATGCCGGGTTTTTTTCCTAGCAGTGTTACTAAAGTGACATGCATGTGAAGGGAGGGGCGTGCTGATTGCACACAGCATTGACTGCGAGAGCAGTGCACTCCATCTGCATCCATCCACAGTGCTGCTCCAGTTCGGTCGGCACCTCCCTGCAAATTCTAGGTGCACGAGCGCGGGTAGCAAAACTACCCTGTCCCAGGATTCCGTCTTGGTTACGAGAATCCTGTGGCCTACTAAGATGAAGAAGGGCCACGCGTGCGACCACACACTAGTCTAAGCAGTCATGCCACTGTTTGTGTGGCCTTTGATCTTCTGCACGCCCCCTAGGTGCAGGGGTGCTGGAGGGGTGAGCCGGGGCAGGTGGAGAGGGCTGTCGCTGAGGTATGAGGAGAAGGGTCAACCCTGCCTCCCTGCCTGCAGTACAGGGGAGGCGTACACAGCAGGAATGATGAAGGGAAAGGGGAAGAACCACTTCCAAGCCCTGAGCTGGTTTCACTGCCAGTCCCTCCCTCTTCCCCATCCCCAGGGGCAGCCGACCCAGCGCTGGCAGAGGACTCTCTGGGAGCGGCCGGTGGATGCGTACTAGGGTGGGGCACACACTGGAGGAGGAAGGGAAGGGGGCAGGTTGTGACACACCACCTGGGATGCGTCCTGCCTGGGGCCTAATTTTCAGAACCAGCTCCTTGCGGGGGAGAGAAATTCTCTTTCTGGAACAGGGCTGGGGAAAAAGGACCCAACTCCTGGTGGAGCCGGAACCTACTAGCCAGGGGATGCTCTGGAAGATGAAGGGGGAACCCAGCAGTGAGGCTTGGGGGAGAGGCCCCAATCCCTCGCCCCCAGCTGCTGGGATTTGGGATTCCTGTCTCCAGACCCTGCAGGCTGTACCACTGTGGTGGGGTAGTTCAGTGGTTTGAGCATTAGCCTGCTAAACCCAGGGCTGTGAGTTCAATTCTTGAGGGGGCCACTTAGGGATCTGGAGCAAATCTGTCAGGAATGGTGCTTGGTCCTGCTGTGAGGGCAGGGGACTGGATTTGATGACCTCTCAAGGTCCCTTCCAGCTCTGAGATAGATAGATCTCTGTATGTTATGTGATAAAGGAGAAAGCCCCTGCCCTCCTCCATTGGCTGGAAGGGACAAGAAGTTCTTTCTTCATCCCCACCCAGATGCTTCCTACCTGCTCTGATCCAGGGCAGGGATTTTGCTGCTCGAGAGCTTTCATTTGATCAGTCCTTCTGCCACCTGAGCAGTGGGATCGTGGCAAGGGCTGAGCGGGGGACTCTTGTTGTTTCAGGGCTGGTGACCTTCGAGGAGGTGGCTGTGTATTTCACCCAGGGGCAGGGGGCGCTGCTGGGCCCCGCTCAGAGAGCCCTCTACAGGGACGTCATGCAGGAGAACGACGAGGAGGTGACCTCGCTGGGTAAGGGCGTCCTGGCCCCTCGGGGATTAGGAGCCGTGAGGTCTGCGTGTCCGACACGGGTCAGGTTCTTCCCTGCTCAGGTGGCCTGGACAGGAATGGGTCCCACAGTCCCTCGATCCCGTGTGAGATTCTCAGGTGTAGGGTAAAAATTTCTGAGGCAGGCTATGATATTCTGTTAAGAACCCCTATTCTAAAATTCAAGTCTGGAACAGGCACACAAACACCTATGCCAAAGGTAACCTTCATGGTTACCCGGCGCTCTCTCTTCCCCCCTGCTTAGCCCATCAGAAGAAGGCCATCATAAAGATAACTACCCAGACAGTTACATCCCAGGGAAAGGCCCTACGGGGGAGAGACCAGACATAACACATTCAATGGTGCTAGGAACAAATGCGCAATTGTCATGAACCATTACTGCCTCAGTTTTCATTCCCCTGGTACAACACCAATGGGTCACATCTGTGCAAAGATACCTTCCTGATGCTAACAGACCCATCGCCACTTAACACATAATTGACAATTGATGTCTGCTTTGTTTAAGTAGAAGCAGCACGTTTCCCTTCTCACGCACAGACACACGTGGCATCTCAGTTCCCCTACCTTCCTGGGACGAGCTCCCGCCGCAGGGAGGGCTCTGGGCTCGGCAGGTTTCGAAATAGGCAGGAGCTTTAACACCAGAGTTGTGTCTGGCTCAGCATGTCCCTCCCTCTCCCCACCTCCAGGCATCGGATCCTGGAAACTCCCACGGAGGAAATAACTTGTTTCCCCGCACCGCTGTCGGCTTCTGCCCGGGAGGGGACTCAGGCTATGTCTACGCTACGTTTTTTGGGGGGGGTGTTGGGGGGTTTGAGGAAGAGGATATGCAAATGGCACGCTCATTTGCATATTTCCTTCCGATTCTTTTTGCGGAAGGCGGAGCCATTTGTCGGGAAAAAAAACCTCTTTTGCAAGATCCCTTATTTTTCAAAAATCGAGGTTTACAGGAACTTGTAAAAAAGGGCTTTTTTTCTGACAAATGGCCCCATCTAAACGGGGCTTTTTATCGGCAAAACCTCTTCCGCAAAAAGAATCGGAAGAAGATATGCAAATGAGTGTGCCATTTGCATATCCTCTTCCGCCAAAAAAATAGAGATAAGACCAGAGAGAGCATTGGCCAGAGAGAGTCCCCCTGCTCCTTTCACACTGTAGAGAAGGGAAATTTACACATAGGTGTTTTCCACTTTCTTAGTCTCCCCCATAGTTATTGTGCTGTGTCTTTCCTCTCTGCTACACCCCTTTCTTTTATCCTGGCAGAAGGGATGATTTCTGTCTGGGTTCTCTCTTTATTCCAGTGGGTGACAAGATAGTAAGTGAGGAGGTGGAAGAAAATCCACGGCCAGTAGGCTGTAAGGACCCAGAACTTTGTGGGGTATCATCCAGAGGCTCCAAAGAAGACCTTACATCCAGTCTCGAGCAGGGGAAACCCTCTGAGAATCCGCACGGGTCTGAAAGGCAGCAGGGAAAGCAGCCAGGGATGAAAGGGAGTCCATCCATGAATTCTAGTGGAGGTGGAAAGGACATCTTGGAACCCTCAGTGCCCAGAGGGAAAAAACAAACAGGCCCCGAATGCAAGAAAAGAGTCAACAAGAGCAAACAACTTGGTCGCTATCTGACCCCCGACCCGGGAGAGAAGCCCTACAAATGCCTAGAGTGTGGGAAAAGCTTCAACCAGAGCTCCAACCTGATTCTGCACCAGCGCACGCACACGGGCGAGAGGCCCTACAAATGCCTCGACTGCGGGAAAAGCTTCAACCGGAGCTCGAGCCTCATCGTGCACCAGCGGATCCACACAGGGGACAAACCCCACAAGTGCCCCAAGTGCGGGAAGAGTTTCATTCAGAGCTCCAACCTGACCACGCACCAGAAAATCCACACGGGGGAAAAAAACTGCAAATGCCCGGAGTGCGGGAAAATGTTCAGCGATAACTCCGCCCTGATTAAGCACCGGAGAATCCATTCGGGACAGAAACCCTACAAATGCCCGGAATGCGGGAAAGGGTTTAGTGACAGCTCCACCTGCATTCGACACCAGCGAACCCACACGGGAGAGAGACCTTATAAATGCCTCGACTGCGGGAAAAGCTTCAACCTCAGCTCAAACCTCATTACCCACCGGAGGATCCACACAGGGGAAAGACCCTATAAATGCCTCCTCTGCGGAAGAGGCTTCAGCCAGAATTCGCACCTGATTAAACACCACAAAGTCCACACGCGAGGGAAAGCTGGCATGCGGGAGCGGTTGCAGTCAGGGCTTTGACCCGGTGTGGGATCCGCACTTTCTTCCATGCCCTGAGAAGAGAGAACGTTACTGGAGGAGAGGCATTTCGGAGGGGGAGCCGTGTGAGTCCGTATCCGTAAAAAACGACAGCTCCCGTGGCACCTTAAAGATGAACAGATTTGTTTGGGCAGAAGCTTTTGTTGGCAAAAACCTGTTTCATCAGATGCATGGGTCAGGGTTGGTATTTTTTGGGGGGGGAGGAGGCGAAGAAATTAGACATGCAAATGCTTGCTGGGAGGGGAATTTTGGGGTGGCGCAGGATGGGGAAAGCAGACCCAACACGGCTTGATTCGTGCGAGGCGTTACAGCCCTGCAGCAAGATTGAAACTGACCTGGGAACATTACACCAGGTCATGGGCTGATGCAGCACCCCCTAGTGGACCAGGGGTGTTGGATGAAGATGTTTGGTGGCTCAGGGCTACAGGGTGGGGAGAAGGGGATGATGGGAGGGGGAGAGAGAGACATGGGGGGAAGAAGGGGTGGGAAACTGGGAAGGAGGGCAGGAGTGGGGGAATGACAGAAGCAGGAGGAAAATAGAGGTGGCGATGCCCATCAGCATCAAATTCTTCTCATACGTGCTGTGATTCATGGGGGTTGCCTTTTTTAGTGGGGCTTTGAATCCTCCCTACCTAGGGATGTGGGGGTCCCTGCTGCCCCTCATGTGACCCATTGGGGATGTTTCTGCCCCCCACTGATAGATGGGATGTGGAGACGGAAATGAATAAACCAAAACTGGTGTGACGGAGATTAGGGCTCAACTGGTGGACAAAATAAGGAGAGAAGGGGATCTCTGCCTCCCACAATTTTCCCTTTTGGGGTATCTTAAAAAAACAACTGGAAATAAAATCAGCTCTCAGATCCCGTCCCACCTGGCCTCCCATCTTGTTACATCTCGTCTCCCTCCAGCTCATTCCCTCACCTGCCTCCGCGTATCTCCTCCCAACTCACCTAATGGACGTACTCTTATTTAGGGAACTTTGACCATGTCTCCACCTGTGGCATGGGAAATCGATCTTCTGGTGTTTGATGTAGCAGGTCTAGTTAAGACCCGCTAAATCGAATGCTGAGGGCACCGGTAATCCCGTTTGCTCCTGTTGGCCTCCCTCTGTATAGATGGTGCCACGTTTGGCTTTAGGTAATTTTACGTAGTTGGAGCTGCACACATTAACCCGACCTTCTGGGTCTAGTGTAGACTTGGCCTTTGTTTTTGTAGGTGAGTGCTGAAAGTCATTGCGTTATCATGATGTCCAGATCTGTGGGGATGACTTACCAGCACCGCAAAGGCCCATGAGAGATCGTCTTGGTAGTGACCATCTTGCAGCCCACTGAGATGAAGAAGGGATGCTCGTGCAGCTCGCTCACTTGCCTTAGTTGCCCATCACTGCTCAACACAATAGCTGTGGTATACGTAGGTTGTTCTGAGGTGTGAATAATTCACACCCCTGAGTGAGGTATATATACCAGCCTAAGCATTGACGTAGGCAGCATTATATCCGCAGGAAAGTTTCTCCTGCTGACACAGCTACCGCCTCTCACAGAAGTGGACTAACCACTAGGGATGTGAAAAGTAAACCAGTAAGCACCCACTACATGGGTAATGCTTATTGGTTCCAATTATCCAGGAACCAATGGAGGCTGCCCTGTGGGGGTTGGGAGCTGGGAGCACACAGAACGACCCTAGTGCAGGACTGGGGAAGAGAGCCCCGCGGTCTAGGGGCTTCTCGGTGCGGTTCCCCAGTTGGGTCCTGCTTAGTCAGTTAGCTGGTTAAACATTAGATCAGCCTAATGGTTAACTGACTGGGTGGGATTTTACATCTCTACTAACCACACCAATGGAAGAGCTCTCTCTCCCGTCAGCATAGACTGTCTTCATTAAAGCGCTACAGGGCTGCAGCACAGCCATTTAAGCTGAAGACAACGTTTGAGCTAGTTATGATAAGAGGGAGAACACCCAGAGAACCTTTCTCTAAGAATAAGACAAAAAAGGACAGGAAAAGTCGGAAGGGTAAAGAGGAAAGCGAGTATGGACTGGGCATGCCGCACAGGGTTCGGTCTTTGCAAAGTAACCAAGCCAGTCCTAGAACGGAATGCAAAGTACCGAGAACGCCATCCGATGTGTAAGGATATGTACACTTGTAACTTGGGATACCTGGTACACCCACCTCTGACTCTGTAGCTTTGCTGTATGCCAAATAAAGAAATCAAGAGTGATGCGACTGGAGTTGAACTGAGTCCTTGGGGAATCAAGTTGTGATCAATGCCTTGATGGCTGGTTGGGGGTTGGTTTCTAGAAGAGTGCCCCAACGAACGGTTCTTGGACCAGTGTTGTTCCACATCTTTATTAATGACCTGGATGAGGGGCTGGATTGCACCCTCAGCAAGTTTGCTGATGACACTAAGCTAGGGGGAGAAGTAGATACACTGGAGGGCAGGGATGGTTTCCAGAGTGACCTGGACAGATTAGAGGATTGGGCCAAAAGAAATCTGATGAGGTCCAACAAGGACAAGTGTAGAGTCCTGCACCTGGCACGGAAGAATCCCAAGCATTGTTACAGGCTGGGGACCGAATGGCTAAGTCACATTTCTGCAGAACAGGACCTGGGGGTTACAGTGGATGAGAAGTTGGATATGAGTCAAGAGTGTGCCCTTGTAGCCAAGAAGGCAAATGGCATATTAGGGTGCATTAGGAGGAGCATTTCCAGCAGATCCAGAGAAGTGATTATTCTCTTTTATTCAGCTCTGGTGAGGCCACATCTGGAGTATTGTGTCCAGTTCTGGGCCGTCCACTATAGAGAGGATGTGGACGCATTGGAGTGTGTCCAGCGGAGGGCGACCAAAATGATTAGGGGGCTGGAGCACATGATCTATGAGAAGAGGCTGAGGGATTTGGGCTTGTTTAGTCTGCAGAAGCGAAGAGTGAGGGGGGATTTGATAGCAGCCTTCAACTTCCTGAAGGGAGGTTCCAAAGAGGCTGGAGAGAGGCTGTTCACAGTAGTGACCGACGGCAGAACAAGGAGCAATGGTCTCAAGTTGCAGCGGGGGAGGTCTAGATTAGATATTAGGAAAAACTATTTCACTAGGTGGGTGGTGAAGCACTGGGATGGGTTCCCTAGGGAGGTGATGGATCTCCATCCCTAGAGGTTTTTAAGTCTTCGGTTGACAAAGCCCTGACTGGGTTGATTTAGTTGGGATTGGTCCTGCCTAGAGCAGGGGGCTGGACTTGATGACCTCCTGAGGTCTCTTCCAGCTCTATGATTCTATGATTCTACGTAGAAGAGGTTTTGAAGGCTACTCCAACATGTCGTGCAATGACTCACGTCGGATCCCTTCATTGGGAGCCCAGAAGGTGTAGTTCTGTGGTTCTCAATCTGTCTAGATGACTGCACCTCTTATAGGAGACTGGTCTTACACACTGCAAGGACTCATTTAAAAACGACAAATTCAACCTCATTAATATGCTTGTGTACATCAGTAAATGATGCAAAACACATCTAATACAGTGTGTATACGCATGTTATGTTACCCTATAATCTATTGTATATTTTAGAGAGTCTGTCTGTCTGTTTGATGAAGAACTCCTATCTGGTAAGAACTAGAAGCACCAAATTCGGTGTACAATTTCCCCTTGTCATAACTCAAAGCAAGGTCAGGGTTTGGTTGTGACAGGGAAATAGGATGTGCCTGGAATGGGATTGCTTCTCAAACCAAACAGAAAAGAGACAGAATCACCAAACCACGTACAGTCCTCACAACTGACATAACTTTGCGAATGTTGAAAGAGACTGAACCAAGATGAGCCAGAAAAATAGGATGAACCTGCCATAGGATGGCTTTGCAATTAACCTTTCAGCAAAGAGATACAATGGAGGAATTTGGAGTATTGCTCACTTTTGGTCCAGCTAAATCAATACTTAAGATTTGAAAACTAGAAGAAAATGTTATTGGCAATGAAATTGACAATAGCCCTTTTTTGTTAAAAACATAGCAAGTGATAGGAGTTTATAAGGTTGAAGAAAAAATATTCATTTAAATGGAATTCCCGTTTTAAAAAAATTACTAACACAATTTAAAAGGAATTTTTTTAACAAACCCTTTTTAAAAAAAATCTAATATAAAAATTAACTTCGTAAAAATAACACTGTATTTTTGAAAACTACAATCATTTCAATAAAGCATGTACATTTTCCTTTTACTTAAAAAAACTTAATTGAGTTAAGGACCCAAGCAATCCCAGGTAAAAAAATTATTCAAACAAGTATGTTATCTATTGTCTTAAATCCAAGGGAGAAAGCAGCAACACGTCAGAAACTGTATTTAGGAAGCACAGCTGTGCAGGCCAAGTATACAAAGTTAAGAAAATAAGTGCATGCCCTGTACAAAACAAGCTTAAAGCAGAGGGTTTAAAAACGGCTACCAAATGTGTTATTTTTTGAAAAAAATAGGTAAGTAAATAAAAACAGTCAAAAACAATCAAAAAGCTTTTGCACAAATTAACACGGCAGAGTAAAAAATTGAACAGTACAAAATTGTAAAAATGTTGAAAGGCATTTTTAAAAGTTACCCTTTAAAGTGTTAAAATGCTTGATTCAGTCATAAATCCCTGTTATGGCAGTAGAATTGGGTGCAGTCATGCCAAATAAAACCTTTAGGGAGCATCTACATAGCGTCCTTAGCTCGAAATAAGTTACGCAATCTGCGCCCCAGTGCACCAAAATGGCTCAGGCTGGCCCTGACCTCAGGCATAAAGTGTGGGGCTGTGGGCTAGCCTCCCCCAACCAACCCTTCAACGCTGCCTGGGTTGTGTCCCATCCCGCAGGGCTCTGGCAAAAATTTTAAGGGTCTGGGGCTCTGGTAGTAGCCAGAATCCTGGGCCCTTTTAAATCAAGCCCCAGATCAGCTGCTCCTCTCTGCCCCACCTCAGCATCCCTGGCCACACATTTTTAAGACTACAGTAGCTGTAGTTATCTGAACTACCATTAATGCTAGGCTTAAAGAACTAACTAGGAGGTGCCTGTTTACCTCATCCGGTATCACCCATCAAGGTCTAATGCCACAGTATAAACTTGCTTTGTCTTTAAAGCATATTTTTGTAGTCTTAACTTTGCTTTCATTTTAATTGCATTAAAAACTGGTGTATCTGCGTGTGTGTCATTTCCATTTATTGCCAGAGGTGTAACACAGAACACAGGTCAATCAAAATAACATTTCCCGAGTCTATGCCGGAAGCGGTCCTTTTTAGCCACCACACGATATTTGCTATTACCGGCGCGGGCAGTGTTAATACTAACATTTCAGTGTTTGAACTCTGCTGTGAAGACTGTAGCCTTTTTTTCCCAAAGCGAACCTTCATGCTAGCAACTTGATCTGTCAGGCTATGTCTAGACTGCAAGCCTCTTTCGAAAGAGGCTTTTTTGAAAGATACTTTCGAAAAAGCCTCTTTCGAAAAAGGGCATCTAGACTACAATCAGTACTTTTGAGAAAGCAAGCCGCTTTTTCGAAAGAGAGCACCCAGGCAGTCGGGATGCTCTCTTTCAAAAAAGCACAGTTTGCATTACATAGTGCCTTTTTTCGAAAGAGCACTTTTGAAAAAAGGCATTCTTCCTCATAAAACAAGGTTTTCCACCGTCAAAAGAACTGCTGTGTTCTTTCAATTTACTTTCGAACGAACACCGCAGCAGTCTAGACGCAGGGGAAGTTTTAAAAAAAAAGGCCACTTTTTTCTAAAAAACCCTGTAGTCTAGACACACCTTAAGGCGTTACATCTGCACCTGTAAGAGTTTCCCAAATGCAAACAGAAGAACAAGTCTGGTTGGGTTTTTTTACACATTTTTTTTTTTAACAAAAGTATTTGCTCAGGAGAAAGAAACTTTTTTTGGACCTCATCTGTTGCATTATGGCATCGGAGCCTTATTAAGGTTTTTTTAAAAAAACAATTTTTACCACTTTCATTGTACTAAAACTTTAACATTCTATGGTGACAAAAGCAGGCAAGGTTTTTTACTTCATTTTACCTAAGGCTGCTTTGACTTTGTACAGCATGTCTTTTGAATGTTAGCAATTAGAACACATTGACTTAGTTTTATACTTTTTAAAAAGCCATGCCAACATTATGTATCTTATAAAAAAGCTTTTTAAATGAGGGTTATTTTCTCGCTTAATGTCCCCACTACTTTTGTTGAAAAATGCTTCGTTATGTTTTTATAGCATATTTATGTCAGCTTGCTTGTAGAGTGTCATACTAATTTTAAACAGTTTAGGTTTTGTGCCAATTTTATCAAGTAGAGGTGGGTGGATGTGTGTACGCTTCATCCCCTCCTTGCCTTGGCAGTTTTATGTTTTAGCTCTATATTTTAAAGTATACATTTTTTGTTTAAAAAGTTATTTTAATGGTTCTTAATTATATTTCACCAAATTCTAGTAGATTGGTAAGGCACGATTTCCCTTTACAGAAACCATGTTGACTTTACCCCCAACAAATTATGCTCATCTATGTCTCTGAGAATTATATTCTTTATTATAGTTTCAACTAATTTGCTAGGTACTGATGTTAGACTTACCGGTCTGTAATTGCCAAAATCACCTCTAAAGCCTTTTTAAAATATTGGTGTCACATTAACTCTACTCCAGTCCTTAGGTACAGAAGCTGATTTAAAGGATAGGTTACAAACCACAGTTAATAGTTCTGCAATTTCACATTTGAGTTCTTTCAGAACTCTTGGGCGAATGCCAGCTGGTCCCGGTGACTTGTTACTATTTAGTTTATCAATTTGTTCCAAAACCTCCTCTAATGACACCTCAATCTGGGACAATTCCTCAGATTTGTCATCTAAAAAGAATGGCTCAGGTTTGAGGATTTCCCTAACACCCATAGCTGTACAGACTAAAGCAAAGAATTCATTTAGTTTCTCCACAATGACTTTTTCATCTTTGAGCGCTCCTTTAGCATCTCGAGCATCCAAGAGCCACAGTGATGGTTTAGCCAGCTTCCTGCTTCTGATGTACTTAAAAACATTTTGGTATTACTTTTTAAGTTTTTGGCTAGCTGTTCTTCAAACGGCTTTTTGGCTTTTCTTACTATATTTTTTACACTTAATTTGTCAGAGTTTATGCTCCTTTCTATTTTCCTCAATAGGATTTGACTTCCCCTTTTTAAAATATGCCTTTTTATCTCTCACCGCTTCTTTTACTTTGTGGTTAAACCACGGTGGCAGTTTTTTTGGTTCTCTTCCTGTGTTTCTTAATTTGGGGCATACATTTAAGTTGGGCCTGTATTATGGTGTCTTTGAAAAGTTTCCAGGCAGCTTGTAGGGATTTTACTTTTGACACTGTACCTTTTAATTTCTGTCTAACCATCCTCCTCGTTTTTGTATAGTTCCCCTTTCTGAAATTAAATGCTGCAGAGTTGGGCTGCTGAGATGTTTTTCCTACCACAAGGATGTTAAATTTTATTACATTATGGTCACTGTTTCCAAGCGGTCCAGCTATATTTACCTCTTGGACCAGATCCTGTGTTCCAATTAGGACTAAGTCAAGAAGTGCCTCTCCCCTTGTGGGTTCCAGAACCAGCTACTCTAAGAAGCAGTCATTTAAGTCGTTTACTAGCAGATGTTGCTCGGGTCTTTCACTGAAGTAAATTTTTTTAAACAAATGAAAAACGTACATGCTTTATCTCAGTGATTGCATTTTTTTAAAAAAAGGAAGGTAAACGAAGGGTAGAGTGAGAGTTTGGGGGTAAGGAGAGGCAGGGAATGGGTGGGTTAGGGCAGAGGGTTGGAAGGTGTGTGGGGGGGGCTCAGGGGCAGGAGGAAGGAAGTGGGGAGGCTTTGGGGGAAGGAGGTGGGGGTGCAGAAGTCAAGGCAGATTGAAGGTGCAGGACTCAGAGCAGGGGTTATAGAATCACAGAATCCTAGGGATGGAAGAGACCTCAGGAGATGATCGAATCCAGGCCCCTGCCCAAGGCAGGACCAACCTCAACTAAATGACCTGGATGAGGGGATGGATTGCACCCTCAACTTTTTTTATTAGTGTGTGTGTGTGTGTGTGTGTGTGTGTGTGTTCGTTCCTCCCCTGGAGAGTGTGTGTGTGTGTGTGTGTGTTCGTTCGTTCCTCCCCTGGAGTATGTGTGTGTGTGTGTGTGTTCGTTCCTCCTCTGGCGTGTATGTGTGTGTGTTTGTTCCTCCCCTGGAGTGTGTGTGTGTGTGTTTGTGTGTTTGTTCCTCCTCTGGAGTGTGTGTGTGTGTGTGTGTGTGTGTGTGTGTGTGTGTGTTCATTCCTCTCCTGGAGTGTGTGTGTGTGTGTGTGTGTGTGTGTTCGTTTCTCCCCTGGAGTGTGTGTGTGTGTGTGTTCGTTTCTCCCCTGGAGTGTGTGTGTGTGTGTGTGTGTGTGTGTGTGTGTGTGTTTGTTCCTCCTCTGGAGTGTGTGTGTGTGTGTGTGTGTGTGTGTTCGTTCCTCCTCTGGAGTGTATGTGTGTGTGTTCGTTTCTCCCCTGGAGTGTGTGTGTGTGTGTGTGTGTGTGTGTGTGTGTGTGTTGTGTGTGTGAGTGTGTGTGTGTGTGTGTGTGTGTGTGTGTGTGTGTGTGTGTGTGTTTGTTTGTTTGTTCCTCCTCTGGAGTGTGTGTGTGTGTGTGTGTTCGTTCCTCCCCTGGAGACGTTTTTAGCAGGTTTTATGTCCCTCTGGGGTCTCGTATTTGTAAATGTTTATATATATTTGTATTGTGTTTTAAACATTTTTGTAAGCCACCTCGAATATTTTAAATAGAGAGGCAGGGTAAAAATATGTGAAATAAATAATCTCGGCCAGAGCTTTGTCAAGCCGAGTCTTAAAAACCTCTAGGGATGGAGATTCCACCCCCTTCCTAGGGAACTCATCCCAGGGCTTCCCCACCTGCCTAGTGAAATAGTTTTTCCTAATATCCAACCTAGACCTCCCCCACTGCAACTTGAGACCATTGCTCCTTGTTCTGCCATCCGTCACTACTGAGAACAGCCTCTCTCCATCCTCTTTGGAACCTCCCTTCAGGAAGTTGAAGGCTGCTATCAAATCCCCCCTCACTCTTCTCTTCTGCAGACTAAACAAACCCAAATCCCTCAGCCTCTCCTCCTAGGTCATGTGCTCCAGCTCCCTCATCATTTTGGTCGCCCTCCGCTGGGCCCTCTCCAATGTGTCCACATCCTTTCTGTTGTGGGGGGCCCAGAACTGGACACAACACTCCAGATGTGGCCTCACCAGAGCCAAATAAAGGGGAATAATGACTTCTCTGGATCTGCTGGAAATGCTCCTCCTAATGCATCCTAACATGCCATTCCCCTTCTTGGCTACCAGGGCGCACTGTTGACTCCTACCCAGCTTCTCATCCACTGTAACCCCAGGTCCTTTTCTGCAGAACTGCTACTTAGCCAGCCGGTCCCCAGCCTGTAACAATACTTGGGATTCTTCCATCCCAAGGGCAGGACTCTACACTTGTCCTTGTTGAACCTCAGCAGATTTCTTGTGGCCCAACCCTCCAATGTGTCTAGGTCACTCTGGACCTTATCTCTGCCCTCCAGCGTATCTACCTCTCCCTCTTCCAGCGACGGTTCTTCCCACTGGGCTGTGGCCATGCTTGGGGGCTGGACTCGATGACCTCTCGAGGTCCCTTCCAGTCCTAGTATTCTATGATTCTCCTCCTGAGGGGCCAGGGGTGCCCTCCCCAGAGGCCAGCTCCCCCTGGGAGGTGGGGAACCGGGTCTGGGTGCTTGTTGGGTGACTGTTGGGGCTGGGGCCCCGTGGGCCAACACCAGCCTCCACCTGCTTCCAACCCCTGGGTTGCAGTCTGTTTGCGGGGACAACGGCCTGGAGCAATGGCCACCCTGTTGTGCAGGCTGTTGTGTGTGTGGGGGGGTGCTCCGTGGGCTGGTCCCGCCCTTCAAGAACCCTTCTGCGGCCTGCAGGCTGTCTGGGGTGGGGGCAAGGCTCTGTGGGCTGCCTGTGGCCTCCAGTCCCCCCCCCCCAGCCTGCAGGCTGTCTGGGGTGGGGGCAAGGCTCTGTGGGCTGCCTTTGGCCCCCAGTGCCCCCCCCCCCTGGCCTGCAGGCTGTCTGGGGTGGGGGCAAGGCTCAGGGGGCTGCCCCCTCTTCCTGCAGATCCCACACACACGCTGTCCTGCAGGCAGGCTTCAGGGGCTGTTCCCCTTTCCAGCTGCCCCGCAGCCTGCAGGATGTCGGGGTGAGGACTGGATCTGGGAGTCTTCCCCTCTAGCTGCCCCCCCCCCCCAAGCAGCGCCCCTCCTATGGCCTGCAGGCTGTCTGGGGAGGGGCTAGGCTCTGGGGGCTGCCCCCCTCTTGCACCTCTCCCCACGGTCTGAAGGCTCTCCCTGCAGGGGGACAGGCTCCACATTTGGGGCAGGGAGAGTCCTTACCCAGTCTGGAACCAGGCGAGATGCAGCTGCCCGCCCCCCCCCTCCAGTGGCCACTCTCAGCATCGTGTTCCTCCTCCCTGTGCCCCCTCCCTTTCACATCCCTCCACTGTCTGCCCCCTCCCTTTCCGTGGTAGGGAAAACAGTCCCATTCCCAGCACGCCCCCTTTTCCAGGCACAACCAAACCCTCCCCAGGGCTTAAGTTAGAGGAAGACGAAGCGGCAAACCAAATTTGGTGGCCCTCGCTCTTACCATTGGGGAGTTCTTGGACAATCAGATGCACAGACAGGTGGAATAGTGATAGAGATCCAGCCGTGTTAGTCTGCTGTAGCTGAAACAAAAGGCAGGACTATGTAGCACTTTAAAGACTCACAAGATGGTTTATTAGGTGATGAGCTTTCATGGGCCAGACCCACTTCCTCAGATCAAATAGTGGATGCACTCTAAAATGTATAGATATAGATAGATAAAATGTTCAAACCCCTTCCCCCCCAGAATTTGGATGGCACTTTTGAATAAGATTTTAGAGTCTGGGCATTACTCTTCATATTTACGATTTGATTTGATTTTAATGATGCTGAGTTGCTTTTAAAGCCGACGGCCACCTAAAAAACCCCAACACAACCAATTGTGGCTCCTTTTTGGATTTCTTCTAGGATTTGAATGATGTAGAATCCTTGTGTATATCTATATTCAGGCCTGCCAATCCGGGGGGCAAAGGACACCGTTGTCTCAGGATCCAGTGATTCAAAGGAGCGTGCGACTCCCAGCTGCTGCCACTGCTACTGTGGCGACCTGGGCCTTTTAAATTGCCGCCGGAGTGCTGTGTTGCACGCTCCAGGCAGCTGTTAGGTCTGGGGGGAGGCACTGAGGACTAGCTTCCCTTCCACTTGAGGCCCCACCCCTTCCCACCTTGCTGACCCCTCCCACCTTTCCTGGGGGCCCGCACAGGCTGTATATATTTGACACTTTTCACTATATACGCTGCATGTTGTCTAGGAATGCACACTTGTGCAATGCATCGCGAATGTAAGGTGGTATGTAAATGTATCTAAAGGAAGGAGTTTTCTGTGTAACCCTGGGTGAGAGGTGTATCCCATATCCCATACCTACCCCCTCCATTTGAGTCTGGTCAACTCAGCACTGCTTCACTGTATGCCCAATAAAGGAAGTTGCATGACTCAACTAGAGACTGAGGCTGTGTCTACACTGGCCACTTATTCCGGAAAATCAGCTGCTTTTCTGGAATAACTTGCCAGCTGTCTACATTGGCCCCTTGAATTTCCGGAAAAGCACTGACGATCTAATGTAAAATCATCAGTGCTTTTCCAGAAAAACTATGCTGCTCCCGTTCGGGCAAAAGTCCTTTTCCGGAAAACTGTTCCAGAAAAGGACCAGTGTAGACAGCCCAGATTTCTTTTCTGCAAAAAAGCCCCGATCGCGAAGATGGCGATCGGGGCTTTTTTGCGGAAAAGCGCGTCTACATTGGCCATGGACGCTTTTCCGGAAAAAGTGCTTTTCCGGAAAAGCATCCTGCCAATGTAGACGCGCTTTTTCCGAAAATGCTTATAACGGGTCCGTTTTAAGCATTTCCGGAAAAGGGTGCCAGTGTAGTGTCTGAGTTCTTTGGGAGCTGAGTGGAAGATGTTTCAAGGCAATTCCAAAAATTCTCACCACTGCGCATTTTACATCTTATTTCCAGTGTGAATTGATCTGGCTTCAGCTTCCAGCCATTGGATCGTGTTAGACTTTTATCTGCTCAGTTGAAAAGCCAGTTATGACATAATTGGTCCCCAGAAAGGTATTTACAGGCTATGATGGAATCATCCCTTAGTGTTCTTTTTGTTATGCTTAATACATGTAGCTTCTAAAGCAGGGGTGGGGAACCTTTTTTGGATCAGGGGCTGCTGACCCACAGAAATATTGGTCGGGGGCCGCACAAAAGTGAGAAGCAAAACAAAACAAAGACAAAAAAGAAGGATTGGGGGTCACTGAGAGCCCAAGAGTGAAGTGAGGAGGGATTGGGGGTCACGCAGAGCTCAGGTGTGGGGTGAGGAAGGATTGGGGTCACACAGAGCCCAGGTATGGGGTGAGGAAGGATTGGGGGTCACGCAGAGCTCAGGTGTGGGGTGAGGAGGGATTGGGGGTCACGCAGAGCCCAGGTGTGGGGTGAGGAGGGATTGGGGGTCACGCAGAGCCCAGCTGTGGGGTGAGGAGGGATTGGGGGTCACGCAGAGCTCAGGTGTGGGGTGAGGCGGGATTGGGAGTCACGCAGAGCCCAGGTGTGGGGTGAGGAGGGATTGGGGGTCACACAGAGCTCAGGTGTGGGGTGAGGAGGGATTAGGGGTCACGCAGAGCGCAGGTGTGGGGTGAGGAAGGATTGGGGTCACACAGAGCCCAGGTGTGGGGTGAGGAGCGATTGGGGGTCACGCAGAGCGCAGGTATGGGGTGAGGAGGGATTGGGGGTCACGCAGAGCCCAGGTGTGGGGTGAGGAGGTATTGGGGGGTTCACACAGAGCTCAAGTGTGAGATGAGGAGGGATTGGGGGTCACGCAGAGCCCAGGTGTGGGGTGAGGAGAGATTGGGGGTCACGCAGAGCCCAGGTGTGGGGTGAGGAGGGATTGGGGGTCACGCAGAGCCCAGGTGTGGGGTGAGGAGGGATTGGGGGTCACACAGAGCCCAGGTGTGTGGTGAGGAGGGATTGGGGGTCACGCAGAGCCCAGGTATGGGGTGAGGAGGGATTGGGGGTCACGCAGAGCCCAGGTATGGGGTGAGGAGGGATTGGGGTCACACAGAGCCCAGGTGTGGGGTGAGGAGGGATTGGGGGTCACACAGAGCCCAGGTGTGTGGTGAGGCAGGATTGGGGGTCACGCAGTGCCCAGGTGTGGGGTGAGGAGGGATTGGGGGTCACACAGAGCCCAGGTGTGTGGTGAGGCAGGATTGGGGGTCACACAGAGCCCAGGTGTGGGGTGAGGAGGGATTGGGGGTCACACAGAGCCCAGGTGTGGGGTGAGGAAGGATTGGGTCACACAGAGCCCAGGTGTGGGGTGAGGTGGGATTGGGGGTCACGCAGAGCGCAGGTGTGGGGTGAGGAGAGATTGGGGGTCACCCAGAGCGCAGGTGTGGGGTGAGGAGGGATTGGGGGTCATGCAGAGCCCAGGTATGGGGTGAGGAGGGATTGGGGGTCACGCAGAGCCCAGGTATGGGGTGAGGAGGGATTGGGGGTCACGCAGAGCCCAGGTGTGGGGTGAGGAGGTATTGGGGGGTTCACACAGAGCTCAAGTGTGAGATGAGGAGGGATTGGGGGTCACGCAGAGCCCAGGTGTGGGGTGAGGCAGGATTGGGGGTCACACAGTGCCCAGGTGTGGGGTGAGGAGGGATTGGGGGTCACACAGATCCCAGGTGTGTGGTGAGGCAGGATTGGGGGTCACACAGAGCCCAGGTGTGGGGTGAGGAGGGATTGGGGGTCACACAGAGCCCAGGTGTGTGGTGAGGCAGGATTGGGGGTCACGCAGTGCCCAGGTGTGGGGTGAGGAGGGATTGGGGGTCACACAGAGCCCAGGTGTGTGGTGAGGCAGGATTGGGGGTCACGCAGTGCCCAGGTGTGGGGTGAGGAGGGATTGGGGGTCACACAGAGCGCAGGTGTGGGGTGAGGAGGGATTGGGGGTCACACAGATCCCAGGTGTGGGGTGAGGCAGGATTGGGGGTCACACAGTGCCCAGGTGTGGGGTGAGGAGGGATTGGGGGTCACGCAGATCCCAGGTGTGTGGTGAGGCAGGATTGGGGGTCACACAGAGCCCAGGTGTGGGGTGAGGAGGGATTGGGGGTCACACAGAGCCCAGGTGTGTGGTGAGGCAGGATTGGGGGTCACGCAGTGCCCAGGTGTGGGGTGAGGAGGGATTGGGGGTCACACAGAGCCCAGGTGTGTGGTGAGGCAGGATTGGGGGTCACGCAGTGCCCAGGTGTGGGGTGAGGAGGGATTGGGGGTCACGCAGAGCGCAGGTGTGGGGTGAGGAGGGATTGGGGGTCACACAGATCCCAGGTGTGGGGTGAGGCAGGATTGGGGGTCACGCAGTGCCCAGGTGTGGGGTGAGGAGGGATTGGGGGTCACGCAGATCCCAGGTGTGTGGTGAGGCAGGATTGGGGGTCACACAGAGCCCAGGTGTGGGGTGAGGAGGGATTGGGGGTCACACAGAGCCCAGGTGTGTGGTGAGGCAGGATTGGGGGTCACGCAGTGCCCAGGTGTGGGGTGAGGAAGGATTGGGGGTCACGCAGAGCCCAGGTGTGGGGTGAGGAGGGATTGGGGGTCACACAGTGCCCAGGTGTGGGGTGAGGAGGGATTGGGGGTCACGCAGAGCCCAGGTGTGGGGTGAGGAGGGATTGGGGGTCACACAGTGCCCAGGTGTGGGGTGAGGAGGGATTGGGGGTCACGCAGAGCCCAGGTGTGGGGTGAGGAGGGATTGGGGGTCACGCAGAGCCCAGGTGTGGGGTGAGGAGGGATTGGGGGTCACGCAGAGCCCAGGTGTGGGGTGAGGAGGGATTGGGGGTCACGCAGAGCCCAGGTGTGGGGTGAGGAGGGATTGGGGGTCACGCAGAGCCCAGGTGTGGGGTGAGGAGGGATTGGGGGTCACGCAGAGCCCAGGTGTGGGTGTGGTGACCATATAGGCTGGGATGAGGCGGGGCTGAGGGGCGCCCAGTTATGGGGTGACCAGGGCATGGGGGAGGCGCACCCTACTCGCCCCAGCGCTGCGGCCCTGCCCTATAGACACAGCAAGGAAATGCGGCGCAGGGGCCGAACCCGGGGACCCACTTTTGGGGGACCCCCCCTGCAATTTGCCCCCCGCTTCCCCGGGCGGCGCAGGGACCGGCTCTTCCCTTCCCCGGCCCCGGCCCCGCAGGCGGCGGCTGCTCGCTAGGACCCAGGCGGGCGCGGGAGCTGGAGCGGGTCCGGCCGCAGGAAATGATGCGGGCGGCGCAGCTCCCCCCCTGGCTCCAGTAACAATTTGTGGCCGCCCTTGGGAGCCCCCCCGGACCGCGCGTGGAGCCCAGGTACAGAGATTTGGGGGCGCGCCGGGCCAGCCCCCTCTCCCCTTCCAGCCCTGCCTGGTGCCACCGGAGAAGCGCAGACTCCCTGCCCCCAAAGCCAGCCCCCAAACCAAAGCGCCACCAAGTCAGCGCCGGCTGAAATGTCCCACCCTGGCTGGGTACACTCGCCCCTGCAAGGCAAACCCTCTAGCTGTGTCCCCGGGGCGTATCCCCTAACTCAAAGGGAGCAATTTCTCCTCTCCCCGCCCCCCATCTTGCCCTGCTGTTTTTATGTCTGATTGAGTCCGCCAGGGGTTGGGCAGCGAGGTGGGACTTGGGGGGTTGGCAACAAGAACCCACCGCCTGAAAAAAAGGGGGGGGCTGTCGCCTGGAAAAGTTGCGAGCCGCTGGGCTAGTCGGTGTGGGAGAAAGGGGAAGGCCCCTGCGTTCCTCCGTTTGCTGGGAGCTCTCGTCAGTCGCGCACCTCTTGGGGGGACGGAGCGGGGGCACCGTCCCATCTAGTGGCCCTGAGACCGCCGAGAGAGAGACAGAGCCCTGGGTGGCTACAAACAGCGTCTCCGCAGCCGTATCCGCCAAAAAATGAGCCCCGGATTAGGCCCCTCCGGGGCTGCGGGGACCCATGGTGACGATGCGGGCACCCGCACATTTGTAGGGTTCTAGCTGCAGAATTTGCAGCCCGTTCTGCCAGAAGGAAGCCGGACGGCCACAGCCCACGAAGCAGATCTCTGCAAATTGGCTGGGCTCTACAGAGATGAAGGAGTCTGCTCTACAGCCTCAGGGCGAGCCAGCTGGCTTTTAGTTCATGCACTAAGCTCCAGAGGTCCTAGGTTCAATTCCACCCTCCCTCCTGCATGACCAGGTTACCTCTCACTTTCTCCCTATTCTAAAGCCCCTGGGCTGTTCCAAGCAGGGTGGGTGGTGGGTCTGCTTCTCTGCTCCCCCAGAGCTTCCACGGTATCAGCCTTTCTGCTTCACGAGTAATGAATGAGATTGCAGCAGGGGACTTTTGTTTTTTCAGGGGCCTTCGAGGAGGTGGCTGTGTATTTCACCCCGGGGCAGGGGGCGCTGCTGGGCCCCGCTCAGAGAGCCCTCTACAGGGACGTCATGCAGGAGAACTACGAGGCGGTGACCTCGCTGGGTAAGGGAGCCCCGTCCCCACGGTTATTAGAAGTTAGGGGGTATCCGAGGCAGCAGTGCGGGGTGCCAGGCAGGAGCTGGTCCACAAGGCAGTAGGTCCTGGACCCATCTCCCCTCATAGACTGGGCCTCTTAAATGCTGAGCCACAGCGGGGGTAAGTCCTGAATCCGTCGCAAGCCAGGACTGAGAGAGGCATGCTAAAAAATTTTCTGGCAAAGGGGGAAGGAGGGGGGGAAGGGATGCATGTAGTCTATAGCATTAACCTATAAGCTTTTGCTTATCGGTTAATCAGTTAATCGATTGCACTGTTCCATCCCTACCCAGAACTTTGGTCACTTGTTTTGCACCAATGTTGCACTGTTGACTCATATTTAGCATGTGATCCACTACGGCCCCAAGATCCTTTTCTACAGTACTCCCCCCTAGACAGTCATCAGGGTGGCCTAATTATTATGGTGGATGCCACAGAGGGCTTCTCACACATCCATTGTAACAGATGTAGGACTGCTCCCCCTCTCCCCCCCGTGACTGACCACAATAGATTTCATCTTCCTAGAGCGGATGCTTTTCTACCACAATGCTCTCTCCCCTCTTCTTTCACACCCACCTTCCCCCCCAGACCACTCGCTCTGTGCTTGGATGATGTGGAGAGGTAACCTAGTTCTAGGGGATCACGGATTTCCTGGTGCCCACCGCAGAGCAGGAACAGTTACCGATGGGTCAGAAAAATTGTACCTTTCTCAATTTCCCAAGCACGTGCTGCATTGTGTTTCCCCTCTTCGCTCTTCTTCGTTCTTTCCTGGGGAATGCGTCAAGTCTGAATTCTTTCTCTTTCTTCCCACAGGTGATGGGATGGCAAATGATAAAAAGGAGGAGAATCCACCGAGGGAAGGTCCCGCGCAAGTGGCATCTCGAGGGACCTTATCGGAAAGATGCAAGGGGAATGTTTCCCAGAGTTGCGAACAGGGAAAAATCTGGAGGATGCAGCACAAGTCAAAGAAGCGGCTGGGAAACCAACCCAAGAAAAGAGCGGGTAAGACCCTGAATTGTGAGGAAGGCCGTAAAAGCCTCAAGGAGCCCTCTGCCCAGAAGAGAATCCGCACAGACGAGAAAAAAAACACATGCGCCGAGTGTGGGAAAACCTTCAATCGGAGTTCCAACCTGATTTCTCATCGGCGGACCCACACGGGCGAGAAGCCTTATAAATGTACGGAGTGTGGGAAGCGCTTCAGTCAGACCTCCAACCTGATTTCTCACCGGAGAATCCACACGGGGGAGAGACCCTATAAGTGTGTCGAGTGTGGGAAAAGCTTCAATCAAAGTTCCAACCTTATCACTCACCAAAGACTCCACACGGGAGACCGGCCCTACAAATGCCCCGACTGCGGGGAAAACTTCAATCAGAGCTCCGATCTCATCACACATCAACGGCTGCACACGGGAGAGAGGCCCTACACGTGCCCGGACTGCGGGAAAAGTTTCATTTGCCGCTCAAACCTCATTTCGCATCAGAGAATCCACACGCGCGAAAGACCTTATAAGTGCTTAGACTGTGGGGAAAGTTTTGACTGGAGCTCACAGCTGATTAAACACCAGATATTCCATACGGGGGAGAAACCCTATAAATGCTTGGACTGCGGGAAAAGCTTCAGTGACAGCTCGACCCTTATTTCACACCGGCGAATCCACACGGGGGAGAGACCTTATAAATGCCTTGACTGTGGGAAAAGCTTCCATCAGAATTCCACCCTTATTAGGCACAGGAGGACCCACACTGGAGAGAAGCCTTATAAATGCGTCGACTGCGGGAAACGTTTCAATCAAAGCTCCAACCTTACCACGCATCAGAAACTTCACATGGCCCAGAAGCCTTGAATGCTGGAGTAGCAACAACTCGGGGTCTGATTGTGCTGGGGTTGGCAAATCCATACAGGGAAGATACCTCTTAAAAGTCCTTGGAGTGGAAAATGCTTCAAGAGGAGTGAACAGGCTTGTCTACGCTACAGAGTCTTGGCTGTTATTTCTCTGCTGGCAGACTCTCCTAGTGGAGATGCAGTATTCGCAAAGAGAAGACGATCTGCTAAAATAGCCAAACCACCTCCCGGAAGGGCATTTGCTAAGTCTGCAGAAGCACTGGCTGCATCTCCAGTGTGGATTTTGCTGGCATAGCTGTCAGCGAGGGTGGGGATGGTGTTTTTTTCACGTTGCTAGCCAGCATAGCTAGTCTGGAGCATCTCTGGAATGTAGTGTAAACTCTCGTGCCTGGTCTACGCTTCCCTTCCCCGCCGGGATCCTCCCGCCATTGAGATAAGGGAAGGACACTTGGCCCAGGCCTTACCTTTATTCTAGACCCTTGTTCAACTCCTCCATCTTCCACCAGCTGACTGACCTGGGGCTGTTCCCTGCAGGGGGAGTGTCCCTGCAGCTGATCACTCCTCCCCTCCTCAGATCCCTGCTGGGTGCTGGTTTCTGGGGGATCAAGCGTTAAGGGACCAGGAAACTGAAGGTTTGGGGCTTCTGTAGATGGGAGCCAGATGGGACTGTAGCCTGGTGCTAGCTAGTATTTTGGGATCATGGCGTAAAAGGAGATGGAAGGGAGGGGGTTAAAAAGATGCTGCCCCTCGTCCTTTACCTCTTCTGCCCCTCTGATCTGCCCCCTCCGCATTCAGGGATTGATTTCCATACAGCCCTTGAAAGAGGCCTAGAAAAGGTTAGAATTCCCACCTCGGCCCTGGCAGCATGAGCCTCTGAAACTAGGGAATGGGTCCCTCTAACCTTTTCCATCCATGTGTGGAATAATTTTTGTGCTCTGAGGCATGTGCGGATGTGCACTGCCAGTGGAAACAAAGAATCTAGCTGTGGGTGCTCTGCTGATCAGCTGGGTGGCATTTGTATTTCTCCTGAGCGGCCGCATAAGCACCCAGCTTACAGGGAACGCTAGTCCAGGTTCAACTCGAGTTTCCCTCTGACCTAGTTCAAACTTCAGCCAGAGTTCCTGGCTGATCCTCACCTATAGCGTCACCCCCTTTAGCAGTGTGCTAGTTACAGTCCCCCGTTCCCTCGTGTCGGGACTGTTGGTGTCATTCTAAGCAATTGTCACCTTACTTGTGCCAAAAACCATTTGGATTTCTAATTTTTTTTTTAATTTTATGAAGCAGAATGAAATAGATTCTAAAATAGCTGGACATGGGACAGAAAAATGCATTGATTCACCTCCTGTGTGACTGAAAGGGTGATGGTTTGAGTCAGAAAAATTCCCTCTGTCATCGTATTGATCCGCCATCCTCCACCCCAGCAGCATCCTGTTAGCTCCTGGATTGTTCGTCCTCCCCACATTTCTGTCTTCCACTCCGCAAAGTGCTGGCTCTCCACGCTTAGGAATTGCACTTGGATCTCAGATCAGACGCGTGAGCACGGGTGCCAGCTGTCATTTTTCCAGGCGGATGCTCTGTCCCCCACGCCACTTTCCCCCATGGCCCCGCCCGCACTCCGCCCCTTTCCCCAAAGCCCCGCCCTCGTTCGGCTTCTCTCCGCCAACTGTTTCACCTCCTTCCCCAGCGACCCCCCCCCCCCCATCATCAAACAGCTGATTGGTGGGTGTCAGTCACCTGCACATTTTTTTTTCCATGTCAGGGCTTGTGCTCATGTGGCCAGGAGATGAAAGTGTCACAGACCTGGAAGAGGAATGCAGATGAATCTCAGGCACAGAGTGATAATTCTCAGCTGAAATCCCATTTTCCATCTGCCAGCAAAGCGACTTCGGGGCATTTTTCCTTGCAAACTCCTGAAGGTTTGCAATCCAATTTCGGGTGGATTTTTTTTTCCCACTAGGCTGGTACTAAAATTTTGTACATAAGACAACTAATGAGGCCCAAAATGAAGTAGGGGTAGTTAAAAAGAACACAAGCAAATCTGATGTCAGGGAGTTGAGTCAAATGCAACATCCTCCTGGATTTCAACGGAGCTCAAAACTGTATTTTCATCCCTCATATGCTTGGGTTTCTCTCTTTCCTGAAGGCGCTTGGATCACATGCTTGGCTATTCCTTTTGCTTGGTAGGATGTACAGCGGATTTATCGGATACCTATCTCTGACAACTGACCGTTTGCAAAGTAACCTTTTCTCCTGTGTTTCTTACTGCTTGCCCGCCCTTTGCCATGTGACCTTAGTGTTGTTTCAACAATGAAAATTATAAATGAGTATCAACAGACACGCTGATGGGTGACAGTGAGGGTCGCGGTTCAAGAGGTGGAGATGGATATGGTGGTATAGTGGAAAGGATAGCTGCCTTCCAAACTGTCAACCTGGATTTGATCCACAACCAATGTTGGGATGTGTGTGGTGGGTTTTTTTGAGGGGGGGAGAGAGAGAGTTAGATCAGCATCTATCAGGGATGATCTAGATTAGGAATGGGCAATAAAATGGTAGTGCTTCACCAGGATTTAGCTCCTGGTCGGCCACTGTTGCTATATTTGCCTGCACCTCTGCAGGTATGGGTGGTCGCAGCTCCCATTGGCCATTCTCGGCCAATGGGAGCTGCGATCCTCTGTACCTGCAAAAGTGCAGGTACATATGGTGGTGTGGGGGCCCGGCAGACCAGATCCGGCCTATGGCCTCGTATTTGCCCATCTTTGGTCTAGACCCATGGTGTCCAACACGCTAGCCACGTGGCTATTTGGCCGGTTGACGGTGGCTAGTTTGCCCACAAAATTATGTACATTTTCGGAATAATGTGGGTAGTTTGCTATAGCAGTCACCGCTATAGTGGCTCCTGCTTCAGAACTGCTTGGACACCACAGGTCTAGACAGCGCTTGGTCCTGCCTTGGAGGCAGGGGACTGGACTCGATGACCTCTCGAGGGCCCTTCCAGTTCTAGAATTCTAGAAGGACCTGTAGTGACATGGGATTTGGAGAGGGAGGGAGGGAGGCGGGAGAGACGGGAACCGGCAAAGTTTGCTCTGCCAAGAACCGTTAAACTCGCTGCACCGGGGCCGGTGCGAGACAGGAAAAGCCCCTCTGAGCAGTGGGATGAAGCCACCTCTGAGTCCTAAAAGGCTACAAATGATGCTTCGAGTAGAATGACAGCGCTGAGAAGCACGCAGGGGACATGGTGGGTCTGATCAGCCTTGAAGATGGCTGGAGAGAGACGAGCAACCTGATGTACCGGGGGGCCCTCCTTCTGGTGCATCCCGGGGGGATAAAACCTTCATGCAGCTCTTGGTTTACCCCGTTCTCTGGTTCCTGTGAATTTGCTTTTCCCGGGTGTCCTGCTCTCGTTTTGCAACTAGATCCCGGCCTCTCCCGGAGCCTCTGCCCTTTCGTGCCCGCTGTGAAACGTTGGCTCTGCTGCAGGAACCGGGCCGAACAAAGGGCTGGGCTGGACTGGGTGTTGGGTGGAAGGGCCACGGGGGAGCTTTTCGCTTCTTGCTTTGGAACGATAAAATAGAATTTAGTTTCTCAAACTCCCAGCGTCCTCTGTCTTGATTTCTGAGTACAGACGACCTTGGCGAGAGCCAGAGGCTGTCAGGGAAACCTCTTTGAGGTGCGCTTTCCCCACCTACGCTAGAGATCAGTGTTTCCTCTGATGTTTGCACGTGCACCACCAGAAGAAACTCACGCTAGTGGCTGGGGGTGCTCTTCTAATCAGCTGGGCAGCACTGGAATCCCTCCTGGGGAGGCCGCCCAAGCTTACAGGGAAGAGAGAGAGAGAGTGGGCCACCCAAGTGCTCAGTTTACGGGGGGAGGGGAGAGGGAGAGAGAAAGCGTATGTGTATGTGTGGGGGGGGGACAATCCTCAGGCCACAATTTGTTCCCCTTGGCTACATCTACACTGGCAGCTTCTTGCGCAAGAACTCTTTTGCGGAAGAGTTCTTGTGCAAAAAGTCTTCCACAAGAGCGCATCCACGCTGGCGTGTGCTTTTGCACAAGAGCATCCGTGCCAGTGTAGACGCTCTCTTGTGCAAGAAAGCTCTGATGGCCATTTTAACCATAGGGGCTTCTTGTGCAAGAAATTCATGTTGCCTGTCTACACTGGCCTCTTCTGGAAGAACACTTGCGCAAGACGGCTTCTTCCCGAGAGGAAGCGTCAGAGTTCTGGCGCAAGAAGCTCTGATTTTCTACAGTACAACATGGCTACGTCTAGACTGGCATGATTTTCCGCAAATGCTTTTAACGGAAAAGTTTTCCGTTAAAAGCATTTCCGGAACAGAGCGTCTAGATTGGCACGGACGTTCTTCCGCAAAAGCACTTTTTGTGGAAAAGCGTCCGTGCCAATCTAGACGCGCTTTTCCGCAAAAAAGCCCCGATTGCCATTTTCGCGATCGGAGCTTTTTGGCGGAAAACAAAGCTGAGCTGTCTACACTGGCCCTTTTGCGCAAAAGTTTTGCGCAAAAGGACTTTTACCCGAACGGGAACAGCATAGTATTTCCTCAAGAAGCACTGACAATCGTACATGAGCTCGTCAGTGCTTTTGCGGAAATTCAAGAGGCCAGTGTAGACAGCTGGCAAGTTTTTCCGGAAAAGCGGCTGATGTTCCGGAAAAACTGGCCAGTCTAGACACAGCCCATCAGCTTACTTGCACAAGAACACATGGCCAGTGTAGACAGGCAGCATGCTTTTGGGCAAGAGCGGCCGTTTTCACGCTAGAACGCAGCAGTGTAGACACAGCCCTGGCAAATAAGAACTAAAAGAGCTCAAGAAGGATTTACTTTGCTGCATCAATCTCTTAGCAATGGCAAAAGAGAAGTTTTGCATGCAATATAAAAAGGTGGAGGTCAGAAATCTGCCCCATCTGTGGGTTATTTACACACTAGGAACGAGGTGTCCCATTGAAGAACATGATTTTTTGTCTTCAAACCTCCACACTTCCAGGCCCCACTCCGGAGCAGTGCCCCATGGTGTCAACACGGCCCACATGCAGTATGAGAGACATGAAGGAGCTACCCATCTGGAAAGGAAAAAAAAACCCAGAAGAATAGTGTCCCTAGCAATGTTCCCTCTTAAGTTTTTCCATCCATGTGCGGGATAAATGTTGTTCTGTGCACCAAGGCATGTGCAGAGGTGCACCACCAATAGAAACGCGTGCTGCTGGCTGCGATCAGCTGCGGGCACTCTTCTAAATCAGCTGGGCAGCACTTGAATCGATCTTGGGCACCCACACAAGCACCCAGCTTACAGTGGACTCTGGTCCCGTAGTCTCTTTTCCAGAAGCTAGGAATGGGCGACAGGAGAGGGATCACTGGATGAGTCCCTGTTCTGTTCACTCCCTCTGGCTGGGGTGGGAAGTGTTATGGGCCCAGAATATTCCTGGCCTCGGGGCCCGGTCCTGGCCCAGGTCTCTTCCCCGGCCACACCTGCCAGTTTTTAAAGGCCGAGAGGCAGCACAACGGAGCTGAAGGGGCTACCTGCCTGCTCTCACCCTGTGTGCCGCTCCTGACACCTCTCAGGGTGTGTGTGGTGGGTGTCTCCATGTGCTGCACCCATCCCGAGCACCCCTGTGGCCAACGGGAGCTGCAGGGACACGCAGAGACCCCTCAGCCCTTTGGAGCTGCTTCCACAGGGTGGGGCGGGGGCAGGCCACTTACGGGAGCTACCCTAGGTAAGCACAGCACCCCTCACTCGTGCACCCCAATGCCCTGCCCCCGTGTTGAGCCTACACCCCAGACTCTGCCCCCCCAAGAGTCTGTGCCCCTCCTTTTTTTGAGGCATTAGGCTCTTGCGCAAAAGGGGGGGGGGGATGTGTGCAAAACGGACCCGTCTACCCTGCTAGTTTTGGCGCAAAAACCTCTGGCGCAAAAAGCATCGGACGAGATTATGCAAATGAAGCACGAGAAAATGCTAATGAGTGCTTCATTTGCATTGCCTCTGCCGCACAAAAAGCCTAGTGTAGACCTAGCCCTTGTGTGGTTCGCTGTCCCATGTTGTGGGGCCTGTCTTAGACCGTGTACAGAGAGAGATAAGAACAAGGGAGCTCTACAGACTAAGCTAAGGGCCAGTTGGCTTTATAGCTCAAGCCCTAGAAGTTCCTACACTAAAGTCCCAGGTTCAAATCTGCCTGGTGGTAGTTGCAATTATTCCCCACCCGACCAACAGAAGAAATAACAGGACTGTTCATTATGAAAGCAAATCTTGGATTTGAGCCCCCCCAAACCCTCCCCCGTAAGAATGAGAGGCATCCCTGTGATGTCTTGTGCCAACACTATGTAGCACCGGTGAGGGGATGCCATTCAAATTTGCAATTAGAAATCCAAACCATTCCAAGGGCAAAAGCAACGTTTTGCATTGATTTACCTGCCCACTGCCCGGCGAGGCCTCGACCCTACTTCTTACCCTGTGCCCTGGGCTTCTCTGTTCCTCCTGCCTCCAGCGTTTTGTCCTTCCTGGCTAGACCCTTTAGTTCCCTGGCCACCATCTGCCCCTACCTCCCCTCCCGTCTGCCTCCTCTTCTGTCATGGCCAGCTCAAGGCAGGGCAGCAGCTGCCAGCAATTTTTTTTTTTTTTTTTTTTTGCAGCCATAAGCAAGGCTGCCTGGGCCAGAGATGCTGGAGCTATGAACACTGCACCCAGAGGTGCCAGGGTTCATGAACTGCCCGGCCTGGAGGTGTCGGAACCAGGGGCAGCTTCGGCTGTGTGAATGCTACCCCCCACGTGGCTCCTCCCCGTGCCACCCTTAGCCCTGGGGAGGGTTGAGACAACACCCCCTCTACCCTAGGGCCCGCCTCCTCCGACCCCCATCCTGCCCCTTCCGCCAAGGTCCCTCCCAGGAGCGGCAAGGCCTGAGGGACTAGCAGGGCCAGGGCCTGGTACCAGCTCCAGCGTTCAGTGGGGTGCGGGTGGGGAGCAGTAGAGAGACACGTCCCCAGCCTGCTCCACTCCCCCCGCTGTGTCCCTTCCCACCGGTGAGTGTGCGGGGGGGGGGGAGGTACTGAACCACCCACCCCCCCAGCAAGGCAGCCGAGAGCTGGGAGCCCAAAGCAAAGTAGGGTGCATCTCTCTGCTTCCCCTTGTGCTGCCAGTGAGTGAGGGGGAGGGGGCAGACCCCCTGCTGCGGGTATCACCCCTCCCCATCTCACTGGCCTCCAGGAGGCTCTGACCTCACTGACTCACCTCTTGCCCATCCCACCTAAGGCATGTTCCCTCATGCCCCCCACCCCCAACATGTCGCTCCTGAACTGCCAGGCCCAGAGGTGCCAAGGCTGTTAACAGCCAAGCCCAGACCCGGAGACCAGTGCTTGGGCAGCCGCTCAGGAGGGATCCCGCTGGGTAGCCGTGCGCCCACCGCTACGGTTCGGTTTTGACGGGTGGTGCCCCTCTTGGCGCACACGACAAAATTCATTCCGCCCCTGCCACCTGAGCCGGGCGGTATCGGAATCTCTGCTGGGTGACCTCGTTGCCTGAGGGCTGGAAATTGCAGTGCCAACCTGCCCTGGCACAGACTCAGCCCTGGGGCCTGAAGGAGCCTCCCTTCGTAGGGGCGGGTTCGGGACCGGCCTGGCCGCCACCCCCAGACCTGCAGCGGTTGGCAAACTTTGCAGCCTCTGCTCTTGGGCCAGGAGCCGCCCCCTTTAACTCCAGCCCCCCCCCTCCCCTCCAGGGCGTGTCCTCCTGTGTCTGCAACGGGGGGGGGGGGCATTGCAAGGCAATCGGTGGTCGCTAGGACCCGGGAGGCAGCTGGGATGGGAAGCGGGGGCGGGGGGGTCACGCAGCAGCTACGGGAGCAGGAAGTGACTTGCTCAGCACAGTAACTCTTTGTGGCTCGGGGGGGCGGGGGGGGGAGATTTGTGCATTGTCCCTTTGCTACCCCGTTTTCCCCAGCTGCTGCTCCTGGACTCCCCCCCCCCCCCCCAGCGCCCTGGGGGGTAGCTCCCCCCTTTGCAACTCCACCCCCCAGGCAATCCCTGCTGGGCAGCCCCCCCCTCTCCAGAGAGCGCAGCCCTTGGAGCCAAGGTAAGAGAGACCCTCCCCCCCCACACACACACACCCTTTGCATCGCCTCCCGGGTTACACCCTCCCCCTGCAGCCAGCTGGCTCTGGGGAACCTGGACCAGCCCCTAAGCCCTTGGCTGGGGGTGGGGGTTGAGGTTGCAAAATTCAGCCCAGCCGGGTTTGATTCATGCCTGCACCTTCTCTCCCCCCCCCTTTATTTTTTTCCGGTGGTATTTTGCTTGGCTAGGTGTGCATGCTCCCAGCTGTGCAAAGCGTGGGTGGGAATTTACACCCCCCCCTCCACGCGTCTGCAGCTGCCCCCCTCAGCTGGTGTAAACGGTGCGGGAGTAGCTTGCAGGAGGTCCGAATCTCATGGAGGGGTCAGGCCAGCTGCCACCAGGACCCCTTGGATTCTAGTGTGGTCACAGTGGGTTGGCCCCCTGGGCCCCAGTAGGAGTCCACGGAAACAGGGTGGCTTCACACACATGGTTATTTGCCTGCTGTGTCTATCGGAGCGGCTCTGGCTACAAACTCCGGGCTCCTTCAGGCTCAGCATTTCAGACCCCCACAGGCTTAGAAGGTCTTTTACGACAGAGGGGCTCACCCTTTCCGGAGGACTTGTCCTTCTTTCTAGAGTCGATCGGTCTTGTGCGCCCCCCCCTCCTCCATCCCCCGCGTTTCACCTCACTTTAAAACCACTTGCTTACAAAATCAGACACAAACCCCAAACCGGCGTACTGACAAATGGCTGACTGTCTCCTTTTTAACCCTAGACTCTATATCTATATCTGCATCTACATCTAGATCATTTGTGCGTCGGTCTGGGAGTGTGTCTGTTCAAGAATGCCTCCTGAACGGTAAGCCCTCCGGCCGCCAAATTGGGCAGGCAGCTTCCTCTGATCCTAACGTACAGCAAGGTCAGGGCTTGGTTGTGCCAGGAAAATGGGACCTGCCTGGAATGCGATTGTTTTCCATACGATGGAAAGGGAGGGGGCTGATCGGAGGGACGCAGTACTGCAGAGTGACCACTGGGGGGCAGCTGCATTGGGAAGAGTGTAGCCCGCTGGGGACTGGACTCGCCATCTTGCCAGCCTCCAGCCTAGGTAAGTGCCCTAAACCCCTTCCCCCGGAAAGCCCTGCCAGTCCCACTGCCGCACTCATCCTCCCCTAGGGGCGCTACCAGGGCTGGGCAGTGCAGCCCCTTCCCCCTCCCCCTCCCACAGGAGCCACTCCCCCCCAGCACTGCTGGGCTGCCCAGCGTGGTGCCATCCAGCGGGCCTGCACACCCCTCCCGGACTGGAGTTATTTCAAAATAGCAGCAATGAAGCGTCGACGCTGCAGCGGTTTCGAAATAGCTGTTTCGGAAGAGGCGTTATTCCTCATGGAATGAGGTTAACAGAAGTCGGAGTAAGCGGCCCGTTATTTCGAAATAACGGAATTGCTGTGTAGACACTCGCATTGTTATTTTGGAATAATGTTAGTTATTTCTAAATAATGGTGCAGTGGAGACACACCCTCACAGATTTACATGGCCATACATTTCCACGGGTGTGCATCTAGTGAAGTGGCTTTTATCCACAAAAGCTTGTGCCCAAATAAATCTCTTAGTCACTAAGGGTACGTCTAGACGACATGCCTCTGGCGACAGAGGCGTGTAGATTAGACTACCCGGCATAGGAAAATGAAGCGGCGATTTAAATAATCACTGCTTCATTTAAATTTACATGGCTGCCGCGCTGAGCCGATCAGCTGTTTGTCGGCTCAGCGCGGTAGTCTGGACGTTCCGCGGTCAACATCAAAGGCATTTGTCGACCTCCCAGGGATGCTGCCAGGGGGGACTCATTATTTTTGCAGCTACAGATGAACCCGGCTCCCCCTTGGAGACTTTCTGTCCAATGTGCTTTAGTGAAACACAAGTTAATCTGGGGGATCTGGATGGAATCCTTTGGCTTGTGCTGTAGCTTTTATACATCAGACGATGTCAGTGATTCTCAGACTTGCTTGATTGGGTCCCCCCCTTCTTTGTACCTGCTAGGGATGTTAAATGTCGGTTAATTGAATAGTCGATTAGCCTCATGAATTCTTATCGGTTGTGCCAATGTTTCTCAACCAGTGGTACGAGTATTCTTAGGCTACGTCTACACTGGCACCTTTTTCCGGAAATGCTTAAAACGGAACAGTTTCCCGTTATAAGTATTTCTGGAAAAAGAGCGTCTACATTGGCAGGATGCTTTTCCGGAAAAGCCCTTTTTCCAAAAAAGTGTCCGTGGCCAATGTAGATGCGCTTTTCCGGAAAAAAGCCCCGATCGTCATTTTCGCGATCAGGGCTTTTTTGCGGAAAAGAAATCTCTGCTGTCTACACTGGCCCTTTTCCGGAACAGTTTTCTGGGAAAAGGACTTTTGCCCGAGTGGGAGCAGCATAGTTTTTCCGGAAAAGCAGCTGATTTCTTACAGTAAATCGTCAGTGCTTTTCCGGAAATTCAAGGAGCCAATGTAGACAGCTCGCAGCTTATTCCGGAAAAGCGGCTGCTTTTCCGGAATAAGTGGCCCAGTGTAGACACAGCCTTAGGGGTACTTGAGAAAAGTCTGGGGGGATACGTCAACACAACTGAAATTTGGAGAAAACGGAATTTTTGTTTTAAGGTTTACAGCGCTTGGTTATTTTTGTACTTTTTACACCCAAAAATTTCATCGCCCGCCCGGCTACGATTAAGTTTTTTAAACAAATGTGTTGCAAGGGTAGAATAAAATGTTGTGTGTCTGAAAACTGTCGGTACTGGGGGTACTTATAATATTTTTTTTAAAAGGGGTACTTTATAAAAAAAGGTTGAGAAACACTGGGTTACACGACTATTCCATAGTTCCCGGGGGCAGGGCCAGCAGCCAGTGCGCTCTGGGCCCACTTCCGAGGAGCTACCTGCCACTCTGTATCAGAGGCAGCTGCACGGGGTGCCAGGCGGGAGCTGGTCCACGAAGGGAGCCAGTTTAAAAACCAGCTCCCTTCGCGGAGCGGCTGCTTCGCGCCATGCTGCTGCCTCTGATACAGAGGCAGCAGCGTGGGGTGGCAGCAGTGCTTGTCCAGCGGGGGAGTCTGAGTTCCTGGACCTGGCATGAGCCTGCCTGCCCACCTGGCTCCTTATACATTTTAAATGCAGAGCCATCGCCAGGGTAGATCCCGGACCCAGCACGAGCCGGGCTGCTGGCTAGCCTGCAAAAAAATGTACTGGGGGGGGGGGGGGGGAATGTATGTAGTCTATAGCCTTAACCCATAAGCTTTGCTTATCAGTTTATCAACTACACTATTACATCCCTAGTCCCTCCTGTCATTTACCCCCCTCCGAGAACATGCACGGCCACCCACCTCTGGCCGGTAGGTGTGAGATAAACGGGACGGCTCCTGCGCTTCTCATTCGGCTGGGATGCACAGGAAGCTCTCGCTACCTCCCCATCCAAACCAGGCCGTGGGGGGCGGGAGGGGACCAGGATTCTGCATATCTGTATAGACCCTCCTCCCCCATGACAGAAGTGGGGCAGCAGGTGCTGAGCGGGGGATTCTTGTTGTTTCAGGGTTCAGTGACCTTCGAGGAGGTGGCTGTGTATTTCACCCAGGGCTGGGGGCGCTCCCGCTCAGAGAGCCCTCTACAGGGACGTCATGCAGGAGAACTTCGAGGCGGTGACCTCGCTGGGTAAGGGAGTCCTGTCTCCTTGGTTATTGGGAAGGGGAAAGATCTGTGATGTGCCCAGTTTTTCTGTCCAGGTTCTCCCCTGGTCAGGTAGATTTCAGGGAAATGGGTCCCACAATCCACTGGTCCAGTTTGCGACTTTCATCTCCACCCCCCTCTCTTGGGACAGGGGGACCAAACACAAGCTGAGGATGTTCCATCTCTCCAGGGGGCGGGAGCCGTGCATGGACCTGCCTGTGTTATTTCTCACCCACACACAGAATCCCTGCTCCTCTCTCTTCCTGGGACCAGTTCCCGCCCGCAGGCAGGGCGCCCGGCTCGGCAGGTTTAGAAATTGGAGTACACCCCAGAGCTGTGATGGAGTCTGCATGTCCACCCCACGGGTGCACAGATTCCCAGCGGCTCCTCTGACCCCTGCTCCGCTGTCCAAGTTTCTGCCTTTGGTTTTCCGGGGTGGAATTGTGTAACATGTGGCGCTTAGAGAAACAGAATTCGTGGAACGTTTGGAGCGGGGAGTGAGGTGATCTGCCGTGTTGACTGCGAATGCAGAATTCATTTACGGTTATCTTGCTACTAAAATTACCCACCACCCAGATCTACGGATGGGATATTAAGACAGTCACAGTTGTGCATGCTAGTCACCTGGCTAAGTGGTCAAGACCAGTGTTTCTCAACCATTTTAAATAAAATACCCCCTTTTCCAAAAAAAAAAAAAAAGAGTACCCCCAGTACCTACAGTTTTCAGGCACACAATATTTTTTTCTACCATTGCAACACGTTTGTTTAAACCACTTAATCGTAGCCGGGCAGGCGATGAAATATTTGGGTGCAAAAAGTACAAAAATAATAAAGCGCTGGAAAACTTCTCAACACAACTGAAATTTGGAGAAAACGGAATGTTTGTATTAATTTTTACAATGCTTTATTATTTTTGTATTTTTTACAACCAAACATTTCATCACCTGCCTGGCTACGATGAAGTTGTTTAAATACATGTGTAGCACTGGTAGAAAAAAATGTGTGTGTCTGAAAACTGGAGGTACGGGGGGGGTACTTCTAAATTTTTTATAAAAAAAAGATTGAAACACACTGGACTAGACATGAGGAGGGGAAGTCGGATCGTGTCGACACTGGCAGCTGGTGACGCAGACAGGCCGGCTTCGGGGACTGATCCGTTTCCGCTCACCCTCCGCTTGGAACCGAGCAACAGCCATACAAAGTTTAAAATGGGGTTTCAGCCACAGTACGGGGTCACGTTAGTTGCAGTGTCTGAAAAAGGAGTCACGATAACAGATTCCTTCCAAGGCAATGCTGAACAGGCTATTAACAAAGTCACCCTTAAGGGGTTAACGCTGTTTCGTGGCTACAATCCCATTCATAAAAACTAGGCCGCCACCCGGGAGGTTACGTAACATCACAAGGGTAGAGAGCATTCACGAAAAGGGTGATTTTCAGTCATCAGCCCCACAATTATGGTCCCCCACTCTTAGCCCAGGTCCCGGGGTACATCTCTTTGTGGATCTACTCTGCGTACTAGCGATGTAACAGTGCAGTCGATTAACTGATTAACCGATAAGCGAAAGCTTATAGGTTAATGCTATAGACTACATGCATTTCCTACCCTCCTCCCCCAGTAAATGCTTTAGCAGGTTGTATTAGGAGCCAGATGAGTAGGCAGCCTAGCTCAGTTCCAGCTTGCACCGGGTCCGGGAGCTCAGATTCCCCCCACCCCACACACACACACCCGAACAGGGAGTGCCCCCACCTCTGTATCAGACGCAGCAGTGCAGGCAGCTGGTCTGCGAGGGGGGCTGTTTTTTAAACTGGCTCCTTTCATGGACTAGCTCCTGCCTGGCACCCCTGGCTGCTGCTTCTGTATCAGAGGCAGCAGCGTGGAGTGGCAGGGGGCTCCCTGAGAGTGGGGCAGGAGCACGCTGGCTGCAGGCCCCGCTCCTAGGAGCCTATAGAATTGTTGAGTAACCGATAAGAATCCACGAGGTTCCTCGACTATTCAATGAACTGATATTTAACATCCCTCCTGCGTGGCCCCCAACAGATCTGACTGTGTTTGGATGCCTGCAGTTCTTCCCTTTGGGAGCTAGAGCGGCCTTGAATACGTTGACGACATGTGGCCTTTTTAGAACAAACTACTGTTTTATCTTAACCACAGGCCTGCCTGGATCTAGCTTCCGAGGCTTGGGGCTCACCAGCATTATTGGGGAACCTGCACCAGTGCTCCAGCCCCACTGCTGCTCCACTGTGGGGCTGGAGCTCACAAAATCTACTACCCTGGACCCCTCTAGGCTCTGGCGTGCGAGGAGAATTTGAGGAAGGTCTTACTGCTGCTCAGTTAGGGGCCATGTCAGGGAGAGGGGTTTTGTTTTTGCTTCTCACTTTTGTGAGCTGCTCACGACTGATTTTTCTGTGGGTCAGCACCCCTCCACCCCCTGCCTCCCAGCACAGAAAGGCTGTGTCTACACTGGCCACTTATTCCGGAAAATCAGCCGCTTTTCCGGAATAACTTGCCAGCTGTCTACACTGGCCGCTTGCTTTTCCGGAAAAGCAATGATGATCTAATGTAAAATCGTCAGTGTTTTTCCGGAAAAACTATGCTGCTCCCGTTCGGGCAAAAGTCCTTTTCCAGAAAAACTGTTCCGGAAAAGGGCCAGTGTAGACAGTAGTCTTTTCTGCAAAAAAGCCCCGATCGCAAAAATGACAGTTGGGGCTTTTTTGCGGAAAAGCGCGTCTACATTGGCACGGACGCTTTTTCGGAAAAAGTGCTTTTCCGGAAAAGCATCCTGCCAATGTAGACGCGCTTTTTCCAGAAATACTTATCACGGAAAACTGTTCCGTTTTAAGCATTTCCGGAAAAGGGTGCCAGTGTAGACATAGCCAAAAGGTTCCTCACCCCTGATCTTAGCTGTAGCGTAAGAGATGAGGTTTTGTGACACAGTAAACAGTCTGGATACCTGTTTATCTTGCCTAAAGGCTACGACACCCCTAACCGCTGGGGCTGGAGGCTCAGGCCGATGCCCAAATGGAGAACTGAGTGGGGAAAGGATTTCATGTCCGATGGGGCTGAGAGATTTTGATCTTTAAAAAAAGAAAAATCTCGAGCAGGGATGAAAAGTTGAAATCTGGACGACTTTTTGCAAACCCAATCATCTGGTTGGAGGTGTTTGGGGGGCTTTTTTGTTTCAGATCCTATCAGTCAGAATGTTTTGTTTTGTTTGTGACCTTTTTAAATGACAGCCTTTGTTCCCAGTACAAGTTGAACCTCTGTGGTCCAGTCAGGACCCGAACCAGGGAGTTTGCTGGACCACCGGAGGCCAATGTTGTCCCCTCTGCTGATACTGGCTGTGGGGCTCCACTCCAACAGCACCAGAGGGGCTGGCACTGATTGAGAGCAGGGACGTGGGGGGAGACACTCAGGGGAAGCGGCAAGGTGTCCACGGAGCCCCCAAGCAGGGGGCCAGAAGAACAGCCCCACAGGCATGTACTGAGCCCTGCTCCCAGCCCTGCTGCTCCAGAAGGTCTGGGAGGGCAGGGGAGAAGTTGCTGAGCGTGGGAATCCTGTTTTTTCCGTATGAATGCTCCAGCCCAGGAAACTCCCCCTTGCCTCCCTCCTTCTCCCCCCCTCCCTCCTCCGGGGATGCCAGACCACAGAGGTTGCTGGACAACAGAAGTCTGGACTATAGAGGTCCAGCCTATGCCAGTGGACTAAAGTTCTGAACCACAACCAAAAAAAAAAATCCTTTTGGATCGCAGGATGAGATTTTCATGTTGATCCTGGAGGAATGGGCTGTTTGGACCCATTTGAAGCCTTTTTCTTTTGAATTCCAACGGGGAGATTGCTCGAAACTGAGCCTTTCCCATCCTCAGTAGCCGTTTCAACGGACTGACGCTTCCTGACGAAACACCCTTCCCACGGATGGCTCCCCGTGAGCTCTCCCTAAACTTGGCTCTTGGCTACCCCGCGTACCTTGAAGTTCTTTTTCCCAGGCCCCGTCTGTGCAGGAAATGCGGCGGCTGCACTGCTGTGAAAATGCTACCTATGCTCGTGGGACAATTTCCCGTCCACGTCGAGCTGTCTCCTCCAGGGCTTAAGTCGGTTTAACAGCAGGGGTGTGGATTTTTCATGCCCCTAAACAACATCCTGCCGAGCGATGTAAAATCCCATTTAACTGGTTCATCGGTTTTTAACGCGTGGTTTAACTGGTTAACTGAGAGTGGGCTGCTGTGTAACTCCACTGAAGGAGGCCAAGCAAGGGCTGCTCCAGCCCAGCCAGTGTAGCCCCTGTCTGTGGCAGGCCCCCTATGGGGCTGGATCAGCCCACGGCAGGCGGGGAGGTGCTCCAGCCCCCACCGGTTAGCCATTCACAGTCCTAGTCTAGCATACGCCTGACTCTAGTTTTCCCACCCTGGGATCTCCCTTTGGCTTAGAACCTGGGGTGCTGTTCACCAAATCTACCAAGCTAGTTGCTCAGCAGGGGGCCAGAAATAACACTGCAAAGCCAATGGCCTTTTAAGTACCTGCAGACAGAGCCCTGGGGCTGTGTCTACACTGGGCCACTTATTCCGGAAAATCAGCCGCTTTTCCGGAATAAGCTGCAAGCTGTCTACACTGGCCCTTGAATTTCCGGAAAAGCAACGACACTCTACTGTACAAAATCAGCCGCTTTTCCGGAATAAGCTGCGAGCTGTCTACACTGGCCCTTGAATTTCCGGAAAAGCAACGACGCTCTACTGTACAAAATCAGCCGCTATTCCGGAAAAGCTACGCTGCTCCTGCTCGGGCATAAGTCCTTATTCCGGAACACTGTTCCGGAAAAGGGCCAGTGTAGACAGCCCAGTAATCTTTTCCGGAAAAAAGCCCCGATCACGAAAATGCCGATCGGGGCTCTTTTCCGGAAAAGTGCGTCTACATTGGCCACAGACGCTTTTCTGGAAAAAGGGCTTTTCCGGAAAAGCAGCCTGCCAATGTAGACGCTCCTTTTCCGGAAAAACTGAAAACGGAATAGTATTCCGTTTTAAGCATTTCCGGAAATTCATGCCAGTGTAGACACAGCCTGGGCGGATACAAAATTTGGTATCCGCAAAAATGAGCCCCAGATCTCATTGACTTTCGTGGAGGTGAACACCCACGCCTATAAAGCAGATGTCTGCACATTTGAAAGGTTCTAGCTACAAAATTTGTATCTCATCCACATCCGCACGCATTTGCAGCAGGTATCCACATCCGCGGATGCAGATACCTGTGGATATAAAGCAGATGTTGGTAGATTTGCAGGGCTCTCTGCCTGTAGGGGATGGTTATCTGAGGCTGTTGTTTCCCGGTGCATGTGCAACCCAGCCCTTCTGGAATGAACCACTCATATTGGTACACCACTCACCAAAACAATATGCTAATGAGGGACTCATTTGCATGAGTCATGATCACATTTGCATATTTTCTGCCAATCCGTTTTTGCGCAAAAACAAGCAGGGTGGACGTTTTCTTTTTGTGCACAAACCCCTTTTTCCGCAAGATCGGTAAACCTCGTTTTTTTGGGGCCTAAGGATCTTGTGGAAAAAGGGGTTTTGGCACTAAAAGAAAACATTCACCCTGCTTGTTTTAGTGCAAAAACAGTTAGGCAGAAAATATGCAAATGAGATCATGACTCATGTAAATGAGTCCCTCATTAGCATATTTTTTGCCAAGAAAACTTGTCATGTAGATGTAGCCTCAGGCAACAGCAGAGACCAAAAAAAAGCCAAAACAAAACACATACAGTACAATGTTGTGTTAAACTACTACTAAATATTAAAGGGAAACTTTTTAAAATAGATTTGACAAAGTAAGGGAACCATTTCTGTGCCTGATTCATAAACATTAAGATGTTAAACACATTTTTCATGTGTGAGTTCTTTCAGAACTCTTGGGTGAGTGCCATCTGGTCCCGGTGACTCATCACTGTTTAGTTTATCAGTTTGTTCCAAAACTTCCTCTAACGACCTCTCAATTTGGGACAATTTCTCAGATGAAAAGAATGGCTCAGGTTTGGGGATCTCCCTCACATCCGCAGCTGTGCAGACTGAAGCAAAGAATTTGTTTAGTTTCTCCGCTTATGACATCTTTGAGGGCTCCTTTAGCATCTCGATCGTCCAGGGGCCCCACTGGTTGTTTAGCCGGCTTCTTGCGTCTGATGTACTTAAAAAACATTTTGCTGTAACTTTTTGAGTTTTTGTCCTTCAAAATCCTTTTTGGCTCTCATTATATTTTGACACTTTTTTTTGACAGAGTTTATGCTCCTTTCTATTTTCCTCACTAGGATTTAACTTCCACTTTTAAAATGATGCCTTTTTATCTCTCTCTGCTGCTTTTACTTGGTGGTTAAGCCACGGTGGCACTTTTTTGGTTCTCTTGCTGTGTTTTTTACTTTGGGGTATACATTTAAGTTGGGCCTCTAGTGTGGTGTCTTTGAAACGTTTCCAGGCAGCTTGCAGGGATTTTACTTTTGGCACTGTACCTTTTAATTTCTGTTTAACTAACCTCCACATTTTTGTGTAGTTCCCCTTTCTGAAATTCAATGCCATAGTGTAAGGCTGCTGAGGTGTTTTTCCCACCACAGGGATGTTAAATTTTATTACATTATGGTCACTGTTTCCAAGCGGTCCAGCTATATTTACCTCTTGGACCAGATCCTGTGTTTCAGTCAGGACTAAATCAAGAATAGTCTCTCTCCTTGTGGGTTCCAGAACCAGCTGCTCCAAGAAGCAGTCATTTCAGGTCTCAAGAAATTGTATCTCTGCGTCCTACCCTGAGGGGACATGTACGCAGTCAATATGGGGATAGTTGAAATCCCCCACTGTTGTTGAGTTTTTTATTTTGAGAGCCTCTCTCATCTCCCTTAGCATTTCATAGTCACTATCCCTACTAAGTCAGTGCTCAGTTTTAAACTTTTGAAAGCACCCGGAATATTGTGTTCAGAGTGGCAAACACAGCGGCGTTACGAATCGCCTCCCTTCCTGAGGTGTTAATAACTTTGAGGCTCAATCTGAAAGAGCCACTGTAAATCTGTCCCAGGCACATCTCCCCTCCCCTCTCACGTCTCCACCACATCTCCCTCCCCCCCCTCCCCCCGCCACACACACACACAGCGCCACCACATCCACCGATGTGGCTTGCCCAAGGTGACTCAAAGGCCGTGTTCCCATCTATGTAGCTTTGTGGGCTTTGCCTGTAAGGGCAAAATCTGGGTGGGGTGCAGGGAAGTTCTTGTGCAGTGTCACTGAGGGGTGGAGAGTCACCGAGCCCTATATCCCCTCCTTCCCAGCCATCCAGAGCCAGACGTGACTCTCGGACGGCAGGTAGAACAGAAGGGTTATTGGTTCACAGGGGCACAGCATAGCACAAACATGTCAGCACAGGAACCAGAAGCAGCTAACCCCATCCATCCTGGGGAGAGGGGGACCCAGAGCCAAGGGCTTCCCCCCCCATCTCTGCACCCCAAGCCAGCCAGACTCACTCACACACCCAGCAGCTGTCTTAGCCCTGTGGCCAGCCCCACCTCTGACCTTTGTCCAGCTTCCCCGGCAAAAGGTGTCACCTGATCTCTCTCTCTCTCACACACACACACCCCTGACTCATGTTACAGAAACACACACAGACCCCTGACTCATGTTACAGAAACACACACACACTCACACACACACACACGCCCCTGACTCACGTTACAGAAACACACACACACGACTGAAATACACACACACACACACCCGACTCATGTTACAGAAACACACACACCCAACTCATGTTACAGAAACACACACACACACGAATGAATCACAGACACACACCCGACTCATGTTACAGAAACACACACACACACACCTGATTCATTACAGAAACACACACACACAACTGAAACAGACACACACCCAACTAATGTTACAGAAACACACACACACACACAGCTGACTCGGGGCTTTTTTGCGGAAAAGACTACTGTGCTGTCTACACTGGCCCTTTTCCGGAACAGTTTTTCCGGAAAAGGACTTTTGCCTGAACGGGAGCAGTATAGTTTTTCTGGAAAAACACTGACAATTTTACAGTAGATCGTCATTGCTTTTCTGGAAAAGCAAGCAGCCAGTGTAGACAGCCTGCAAGTTATTCCGGAAAAGCGGCTGCTTTTCCGGAATAAGTGGCTCAGTGTAGACACAGCCCTGTTGTACTAGATCATGGAGGACTGGGCCAAGTAGCCACTTCAGGAAAAATGATAGATGGATGAATACTTTTTTTCTTTCTCAGTCTGCCCAACAGTTCTTCTGTCGTCTTTCCCTTTTACTGTTCCCCTTGATTTCCTTTTTCCCTGGCACAGGGAATGACTCCCAGTTGGATTCTCTTTCTTTTTGTTCCAGCAGGCGAAGGTACAGTGGGTGAGATCAAGGAAGAGAATCCACAGGAGGAAAGTCCTGAGCCACAAGAACCGTGTGAGATGTTTTCAGGGAGATCTAAAGAGAATTTTTCCAAGAGTGCAGAGCAGGGAAAAGTCTGGGAGAATCAGCCCAAATCAGAGAGGCCTCTGGGAAACCACAAAGGGGAAGAAATGGGCAAAACCATTAATTGTAAGAGAAGATGGAAGAAAACCGCAGCCCAAGAGAAAATCCAGACGGAAGAGAAAAAATACACATGCACAGAGTGCTGGAAAAGCTTCAGTCGTAGTTCAAATCTTATAGCCCATCAGCGAATCCACACAGGAGAGAGACCCTTTAAATGCACCGAGTGTGGGAAAAGCTTCATTCAGAGGGTAAACCTCATTTCTCATCTGCGAATTCACACGGGGGAGAGACCCTACAAATGTACCGAGTGTGGGAGAAGCTTCAGTAAGAGATCACACCTGAATACACACACGATAATCCACACGGGAGAGAGACCTTATAAATGTACCGAGTGTGGGAAAAGCTTTGGGCAGCGCTCCCAGCTTAACACCCACAAAATAATCCATACAGGAGACCCATCTGAGATAACCCACACCAGAGAGAAACACTATACGTGCTTGGACTGTGGGGAAAACTTGAAGTGGAGCTCTGAGCTTGTTACACATCAGAGACTCCACACGGGAGAGGTCCCGTACAAATGCTTCGACTGTGGGAAAAGTTTCATGCGGAGCTCCACCCTGATCTTACACCAGAGAATCCACACCAGAGAGACACCCTATCAGTGCCCCAGCTGTGGGGAAAGATTCAGATGGAGTACACAGCTTGTGAAACATCAGATGCTCCACACAGGGGAGAGACCCTTTAAATGCCCCGACTGTGGGAAAAGCTACAGCGACAGCTCGTCCCTTATTTCACATCAGCGAACCCACACGGGGGAAAAGCCCTATACATGCGTGGACTGTGGGAAAAGCTTCAATCAAAACTCTACCCTGAACAGACACAAAAGACTCCACACAGGAGAGAAACCCTATAAATGCACCGAGTGCGGGAAAAGTTTCAGCCAGCGCTCAAACCTCAGTGTGCATCAGCGACTCCACACGGGAGAGAAGCCCTATAAATGCAGCGAGTGCGGGAAGCGTTTCAATCGGAGATCCAACCTTCGCGTGCACAAAAAACTCCACAAAGAAGAGAAACCTTGAGAGTGGGAGATGCCTTGAAAGGGGATCCGATTTCATGAAGCAGTAGCAAATCCATACAGGGAAGAGACCTCTTCCGCATTCTGAGCATGGAGAATACATCAAGCAGAGTTAATGGGCTTGTCTACCCTACGCAGCCTTGGCCGAGAGAGTTCAGCTGGCAGACTCACCCAATGGAGAAACAGCGTAAGCTGATGGAGATCTTCTGCCAAAATAGTTATCCAGCCTCCTGGAAGGAGATTAGCTAAACCCACTAAAGCACTAGCTGTGTCTAAACTCAGAAGTTTGCCAGTCCAGCCATGGTGGCTGGAGGGGTGTGATTTTTGGGGGGGGGGGTAAGGGGGAGTTGGCTACATTCTTAGCCAACAAAGCTATGCCGGCAATTATGAAAGGAGCTATCTTCTGTCATCCAATCCGAGCACCTGGCCATCAGAGGTTTAGGGACCCCTAGAAGACAGAATTACATCCCAGACCACCTTGGCTAATAGCCATTGATGGGCTCGTCCTTTTTATCTAATTCTTTTTTTTTTAACTCCCAATTATAATTTTGGCCTTCACGACATCACCTGGCAAGGAGTTCCACGGGTAGATTGTGTGTTGTGTAAAGAAATACTTTCTTTTGTTTGTTTTAAACCTGCTAGCTATACATTTCATCATTTTTCCCCCCCTTAATTTCATGGATCTTCTATCCGTGCCACAGAGAACATATCTTCCCCTTCCTCCACCCCTGTACTTCCCAAAGTGGCACGTGGCACAGTGTTTTCAAGCCCCCATGCTTGGGAATTGCACTTTGATTACTTTGATCCTAAATCAGGAGGGCTGGAGCTGAAAGTGTCACACACCCAGAAGGGGAATTTGAATAAATTCCAGACACAGTAGGATCATCTGAACATGAATCCCAGTTTCCATTTGTTAGTGAAGAGACTTCTGGGGTTTTGCTGGCCGAGTTCAGTATGTTTCCAGATGGGAAGGGGTTTTCTTAGTTGGGAGAGCAGAGGTGTTTTATTTCTTGCATTCTTTCCCCCTTCATTATGATGATGTTAAAAGTTTTGTACGTCGCACCAGGCACAAAGGGAAGCAGGAATAAGGCAGTTTACAGGAGAACCTTGCTAACACAATTTGCCGTGTATTTCAATGTATACATGTACCATAATTCCCTGTAGGGTGGGCTGGTCTCTCTTTCCTAAGAGTGGTCACATAGTTGGATAACATCAAGTGTTACCTTAGGGTATATCTAGACCTCCAATATCCCAAAATAGCTACCTCGCGTCTTTTAGACATGCTCGTTATTCCGAAATATTTTTCAAAATAACGGGTGTGCTATTTCGGCATCCCTGTAACCCTCGTTCCGCGAGGGTCAAGGGATGTGTCAAAATAGCACGTTATTTCGAAATTTGTCTGTGTAGACATGCCAAATTTCAAATTTCAAAATACAATTGAAATAAGATGCACAAATTGCGTATCTTATTTCAAGTTTAGGGTGCTGTGTACATGCACCCTTAGAGATTAACCAAAATAAATATATAGAATCATGAGCTTTCGTGGGCAAAACCCACTTCCTCAGGTGAGCTGGAGTGGAAACAACAGAAACCAAGATATATACATAACAGCAGAAGTACCTGTCAGTTGTAGGATCCATATTAATGAAACAAATTAAGTGGGCTGGATGTATCCCACACATAGCTTTTGATGTGGATATGCAGATGTTAATGGCAGGAGAAATTGGCTTCGTAATGGGCCAACCAGTTAATGTCTTTGTTTAGACCCATGGTAAGGGTGTCAAATCTGAAGATAAACTCCAGTTCTGTAGACTCTATTTCACTAACCATTTACAGAGCGAGTCATTAACATGCATCCTACAATTGACAGGTACTTCTGCTATTATAGATATATCTTGGTTTCTGTTATTTCCAGAATTCATCTGAAGAAGTGGGTTTTTCCCACGAAAGCTCATGCTTTTTAGATCGGGGTGGCCAACCCATTCTGGGTAAAGAGCCAAGACAGCAGTGGATCTGGCGCAAAGCACTGGGGCAAAGTTGTTGAGCAAAAAAAAAAAAGCTCTTAAAAAAAAAAAAAAGGCTCTGCCCTTTTAAAAAACCGCAGTTAAATGTGTTTTGAGGTTTTTGGCTACAGCAGGCTCCCGCCGCCTGCTGCCATCTTTATTTCTGCAGCTTTCATGGCTGCACTGGACGGTTTCCCTTCCCAGGTCAGCACAGGGAGCCGGGAGGAGAGGGTCATTTTGGGGGGGCCCAGGGGCGGCTTTCAAACCACGGGAGGGAGGCTTTGCAAGCCGTACCCAGGGAGGGGGAAGAGTCGCATGCGGCTCTCAAGCCTCGGGTTGCCCACCCCTGTTCTAGATATTTATTTTGGTTAGTCTCTAAGGACACATCCACACAACAGGGCTAAACTCGAAATAAGCTACACCATTAAGTCGAAATAGCGTATTTTGACTCTTGGCGCTGGCTACACAGCAGTTATTTCTAAATAAAGCACCCTCCCCTAATTTCCCTTGCTCTTCATGTAATGAGGGTTACAGGAGCTGGAGTAAGAAGCCCATGGTTTTGAATTCGTTTCGAAGTAACGGGCTTGCTGTGTAGATGCGCACTGACGTTATTCCAGAATAACTGATGTTATTCCGAAATAATGCTGCTGTGTAGACCTAGCCTAAGGTGCCACAGGACAACTCGTCTTTTAAGTTAACACGGCTACCCCTCTGAGATTTTTTTTCACGTACTTGGATATTAGTTTTCTATGACAGGCTATAGGGCAGATTTATTGGAGACTTCATGCGGCAACACGAAACATTGACCTTATTTTACTTTTTGCCATTTCCCCAGAGATGCTGGGACAATTTGTACATTGTGGGAACCTTGCATATGATGGAGACCGCTTCCAGCCAGTATTCTCTGGCTGTGTCTAGACTGAGCAGTTTTTCCAGAAAATCAGCTGCTTTTGCGGAAAAACTTGCCAGCTGTCTACACTGGCCGCTTGAATTTGCGCAAGAAAAGTGACGATCTCATGTAAGATTGTCAGTGTTCTTGCGCAAATACTATGCTGCTCCCGCTCAGGGATAAGCCCTCTTGCGCAAATGATTTGTGCAAGAGGGCCAGTGTAGACAGCTAAAAACTGTTTTGCATAAAAAAGCCCCTATGGCGAAAATGGCGATCGGGGCTTTTTTGTGCAAAAGCGCATCTAGGCCGTGTCCACACTCAGGGGTTCTTTCGAAAAAAGTACCCTTTTTTCGAAAGAACTTCCCCTGCATCCAGACTCAAGCCGCGTTCTTTCGAAATTATTTCGAAAGAACGCGGCTTTTCTTTCGATGGCGGTAAACCTCGTTTCACGAGGAAGAACGCCTTCCTTCGAAAGTTCCTCTTTCGAAGGAAGGCATTCTTCAATGTAAAGAGGCCGTCTTCGAAAGAGAGCATCCAGACTCGCTGGGTGCTCTCTTTCGAAAAAGCGGATTTCCTCTATCGAAAGATCCGCCTGCAGTCTAGACGCGATCTTTCGAAAGAGGCTCTTTCGAAAGATGCTTTCGAAAGAGCCTCTTTCGAAAGAAGCCTGCAGTCTAGACACACCCCTAGACTGGCCACGGACACTTTTCCACAAAAAGTGCTTTTGCGCAAAAGCGTCCGTGCCAATCTAGACGCTCTTTTCTGCAAATGCTTTTAACGGAAAAACTTTTCCGTTAAAAGCATTTGCGGAAAATCTTGCCAGTCTAGACGCAGCCAAAGTGTTTTCCCCCACCTCTGCCATGAGATGTTAGCATTGTTCAAATGTAAGAAAGGCCAGGCCGGGTCAGACCAAAGATCCATCTAGTCCAGAGTCCTGTCTGCTGACAGTGACCATGCCAGGTGCCCCAGAGGGAGGGAACAGAACAGGGAACCATTAAGTGATCCCTCCCGTCGCCCACTCCCAGCTTCTGACAAACAGAGGTGAGGAACACCGTCCCTGCGCCCATCCTGGCTAATAGCCATTGATGGATCTATCTTCCAGGAATTTATCTAGTTCTTTTTTGAACCCCATTACGGTCCTGGTCTTCACATTGTCCTCTGACAGAAAGTTCCACCGGTTGACAGTGGGTCGTGTGAAGAAGTACTTCTTTTTGTTTGTTTTAAACTTGCTATCTATTGATACCCAGGAGGCTGAGGAGAGCTGAGAAGAAAGGCGGGGAACTCCAAAATTCAGGGTGATTCACATCACCGAGTCCAGAGGCAGTGAAGAGCTGGGACCCGTCACCTGGGTGCCTCAAGTTTGAAAACAGATTGGGGGAGACAGTTACAAGTCTATACCCCAGGACTTGCCTCGACGTGCCCTGAGAGGAGTGGTCCCCTGTGGTCGCTATCTTTGTGATATTTCACCCGAGGGGTGGTGTGCGGTTGTCACGGTTATTGCTGGAGGTGTGCATGGGGAACGTTGTAAGGGCTCTGCAACAGGTTCCAAAGGGCCTGATGAGAGTGGTCCCCTGGGGCGGGATAGTGTGGCTGTCGGAGCTAGTTCAGCCTAGAGCAGTGGTAGGCGACCTGCGGCCCATTGGGGTTTGAGGTGAGATCTGTGAGACATTTGGTTTATTGTTGCCCACGCGCAAGGCTGCCGGATTCCGCTGGTTTCTATCCGTGGCGTTTTTTCCTACGGGTCTCACTAAAGTGACACACAAAAAAGAAAGGGCGTGCGACGTGAGGTGGGGGCTGATTGCACCCAACATCGACGATGAGAGCCGGGCGCTCCTGATCCATCCTATCACAGCGCGGCTACGGTTCCGTCGGCACCCTCCGCACATTCTAGGTACGCCAGCGCCAGGAACAAAAGGACCCTGTCCCGGGAGACCGTCTCAGTTCCGACAGCCTTGCGGCCCTACTGAGATGAAGGAAGCCCACTCATGCGGCCCGCTCGCACGCGAAGGTTGCCCATCGCAGCCCTAGAGGGAGAACAATCGACATGTTTCGACCCAGCCCAGCCATAGGTAGACAAGGTGCCAGCATGGGCTTTACAAAGTGTCCACGAAGAAGACTCTAAATACCAACAAATTGGAGTGAACGAAACACCCTGGTTCTGAAAAGAGACACAAGATCTCCGGCATAAAGAGAAGGCAAAAGATGACAGGGATGCTCTCATAGCCTCTCATAGAAAGTGGATCCTAATTCTCTTCCACTGCAGGAGCGCCTCACAGACTGACCATTGGATGAAAAAGCCCTTAGTCAACGGGAAAGTAACATATAAATAAGCTTCAGGGGGTAGGCGAGTTAGTCTGTACGGGATAAACTTAAAAAACAGCAAATGGTCTGGTAGCACTTTATTGACTAACAAAACATGGAGATGGGATCATGAGCTTTTGTGGGCACAGCCCACTTCTTCCGATCATCTGAAGAAGAGAGCTGTGCCCACAAAAGCTCATGATCCCATCTCCATGTTTTGTTAGTCTATAAAGTGCTACCAGACTATTTGTTTTTGTATAAATAAGTATAGGCCCTGGATTGTGTTTTATATATTCCTTTTATCGTAACCCTACATTTCCCATCCTTATAGTTCTCTCTGGATCTAGCAAATAAACTTCTATTTAAGGATACTACAGACCAATGTTCCCTCTCATTTTTTCCATCTATGTGTGGACTTTTTTCATTAGAGCGTAGACTGGGTAAGACCAAAGGTCCATCTAGCCCAGTAGCCGGTCTGCTGACAGTGGCCAATGCAAATCGTATAGGACTTGATACGATCATTATACTTGTAGGCTGTGTCTACAAGCATTTTCGGAAAAGCACGTCTAGATTGGCAGGATGCTTTTCCACAAAAGCACTTTTTGCAGAAAAGCGTCCGTGGCCAATCTAGACGCGGTTTTCTGCAAAAAAGCCCCGATCGCCATTTTCGCCATCGGGGCTTTTTTGCGGAAAACAGTACTGTGCTGTCTACACTGGCCCTTTTGCGCAGTCGTCTTTCGGAAAAAGACTTTTGCCCGAACGGGAGCAGCATAGTATTTCCGGAAAAGCTCTGATGATTTTACAGGAGATCGTCAGTGCTTTTCCGGAAATTCAAGCGGCCAGTGTAGACAGCTGGCAAGTTTTTCCGGAAAAGCGGCTGATTTTCCGGAAAAACTTGCCAGTCTAGACACAGCCGTGGTGTGGGGTCAGGGGTAGAGGTTGGGTGCAGAAGGGAGCTTGGGGTAGGAGACTGCGGTACAGGAGCGGGTGTGGGGTTCTGGGAGGGAGTTTCAACCTGGGGAAGAAATTGGGGTGCAGGGACCAGGAGGGGGTATGGGTGCAAGAGAGGATTCTGAGCTGGAGAAGGGGTACAGGAGGGGGTGCCGGCTGTGGGAGAGAAGAGTGATCAGGAGCAGAGGATTGGGGTCAGGAACTGGGAGGGGGTATGGGTGCAGGAGCAGGGGTGCAGAGGGTTTAGTTTTGAGTGGCGTGCAGGGGAACAGCCGGCAGGATGCCTGCCCAAGGCTCTCGCTGGGTTGCGAGCCAACGGCAGGGTGGCCCTGGTGGTTTGGTGGGCCGGATTCTGCTCTTGGTGCATATTTTGCCCACCCTTGCCTTTGCTCAAGCTGCTCTAAAAATATCCCAACACAAGGGCACGGAAACAGGGCAAAAGGGCTATTTGGGCCACCAGTGCCTTCTTGTGGAGTCCCCAGTAAGTCTGTGCTGCATCCCGTCAGCAAAAAACGAAGCGTGGGACCAAACAGCCAACAAGTCAATCAAGCACCCCCACCCCCTTCAAAGGCGGGATGTAAAACAATTGCAGGGTCATAGTCACTGACATCACAGAGCACATTTGATCCGACTCTGAAGCAAAACAGACGGACCTGTGTTCTCCACTGCACTGCCTCTGCCGGCTTCCCCCACGTTCCCCTTCTTATTTAGAGCTGTTCGTTACAAAAGTTTTGCAACCTCATTATAAAATACAAAATAACGTAAGAGCGGCCAAAGGTCCAGACCAAAGGTCCATCAGGCCCAGGATCCTGTCTGCTGACAGTGGCCAGTCTAGGTGCACCCAGAAGGAGTGGACAGGGAATCATTAAGTGATCCCTCCCAGCCTCTGACAAACAGAGACTAGAGACCCCATCCCTGCCCATCCTGGCTAATACATATTGCTGGACCTATTCTCCATGAATGTATCTAGCTCTTTTTTAAACCCCATTACAGTCTTGGCCTTCACAACATCCTCTGGCGAGGAGTTCCACAGGTTGACTGTGCGTTCCTTTTGTTTGTTTTAAACCTGCTGCCTATTCATTTAATCAGGTGACCCACAGTTCTTGTGTTATGTGAAGGAGCAAGTAACATTTTCATGTTTACTTTCTCCATGCCAGTCATGCTTTTATAGACCTCTTTCATAACCCCGTTAGTCATCCCTTTTCCTAGCTAAAAAGTACCAGTCTTATTAATCTTGCCTCCATTCTCATCATCATTTTTACTGCCCTTTTCCAAAACTTTTCCAATGCCAAGGTCTTTTTTTTTAGATGAGGCAACCACACCCGTACACGCAGTATTCAAAAGGTGGGTGTCCCATGGTTTCATATAGAGGCAATAAGATATTCTCTGTCTTATTCTCTAGCCCTTTTTAAATGATTCCTAACATTCGGTTTGCTTTTTTGACTGCCTCTGCACACTGCGTGGATGTTTACAGAGAACGATCCACAACGACTCCAAGATCTCTCTCTTGGGTGGTAACAGCTAATTTAGTCCCCACCATTTTATACCTATAATTGGGATGTTTTCCAAAGTGTGTTACTTTGCATTTCTCAAAACCTTATGACAACTCAGCCTTCCCGTCTGCAAAAAAATGCCCAGAAGCTGCTTTATCCGTGAAGGGGGGTTTCAACTCGGAACGATCCCATATTTTTCCCTGCTCCAATTCTTTCAGACGCTCTCCTTTCATTCTATAAACAAACAAATCCAGCAGGATCTTTGGCACAGCCCTTTTCCAAAACTTTGGCACGGTGAGAAGAACCGGCAGTGAGACAATCGGTCTCCAACAGGGTCGGGTTCATCTTTCGTGGGCCCCAGTGCCAGGACCCACGGCCTGCCCCTTACTCTGCCCTAAGGTCCCACCCCTGCTCCGCCTCTTCCCCATGAGGCCACGCCCCCCCAAAGCTCTATTCATGCTCTGCCAGGAGGCCTTGTCCCTGATTGGCCTCTTTCCCCCCAAGGTTCCGCCCATTCTCCACCCTGAGACCCCGCCCTCCACTTGTCCTCTCCACCCTAAGGTCCTGCCCACCACTCACTCGGGGGAGAGGATATGGAGAAAAACAAGCAAGTTGGTGCTTCTGTAAACCCAGAAAAAAACGTAATGATTTTAACAGTCACTCAGCTAACGGCGAGGACCAGTGCATGAGTTGCCCAGGGTCGGCCTCGACGAGTAAATGCATGGGAGGTTCAGTCAGGGTCGGGAGAAATGTGCTCTCATTCCTAGTGAAACTGACAGAAGCTAGTGGAGCTGGCTTAGAAGAGAGATTTTGAGGGCTTCAGGCTGTTTTAGGCATCCGACAGTGGGACGACGGAGAAAACAGCGCCTCCCCGAGGGGTAATGTTATAGGGCAACCACTCTCTAACCTCAGCCCTTCTCCCATGACCCCCAAATTTCTCTCCTGGGTGGAGTGTCTGATGTCCAACATGGCATTAGCTCTGCTTGGAGTTTTTCCCATGGTGGTAACCTTTACGAGATCTCTTCCCTGGCTGTCTTGGCTGAGGCCTGGCGCAAACTGACACAGGCTGACGCTTCTTCCACACTCAAAGGTTGACTCCCGCGTGGACCCTCTGGTGCACAGTGAGTTGGGAACTCTGGCTGAAGCTTTTCCCGCAGTGCAGGCAGGAGTAGGGTTTCTCTCCCGCGTGGATTCCCTGATGTCGAATGAGGCTGGCGCTCAGGTTGAAACCTTTCCCACAGTCCAAGCACTTGTAGGGGTTCTCGTCCCGGTGCAGTCTCTGGTGCGTAATGAGCTGGGAGCTCTGAATGAAGCTTTTCCCACACTCTGGGCCGTTGTAGGGTTTCTCGCCCGTGTGGATTCTCTGATGCGCAATCAGGTTGGAGCTCTGCCGGAAGCTTTTCCCACAGTGCCGGCACTGGCAGGGCCTCTCCCCCGTGTGCAGCCGCTGGTGCACGATGAAGTTGGAGTTGCGATTGAACATCTTCCCGCAGTCTGGCCACTTGTAGGGTTCCTCGCCCGTGTGGGTTCTGTGGAGCACGATGAGCTCAGAGGTCCGGCTGAAGCTTTCCCCACAGTCGGGGCACGTATAGGGTCGCTCACCCATGTGGATCCGCCGATGGGCCACGAGAACGGAGCTCTGTATGAAACTTTTCCCGCACTCGCGGCACGCATAGGGCCGTTCGCCCGTGTGGATGCGGTGATGGGCGCGGAGGTGGGAGTTGTCGCTAAAGCTCTTCCCGCACTCCAGGCATTTGTAGGGCCGCTCCCCCGTGTGGGTTCGCTGATGTCGGACAAGGAGCGAGCTCTGACCGAAGCTTTTCCCGCACTCGAGGCACTTGTAGGACTTCTCCCCTGTGTGGGTTCGCTGATGTCGAATAAGATACGAGCGCCAGTGAAAGCTCTTCCCGCACTCCGCACACGTGTTGTCTCCCTCTCCGGGGCGGATTCCCGTCTCGGCTGTGGTTTCCTTGAGATTGTTACATCCTCCTGCACGGGGAGTGGATTGAGCCTTGTTTCCACCTATCTGGTTTCCCAGCTTCCTCTCTGACTCATTTCCAGAGTCCTTTCCCCACATGTGATTCCGGGGAAAATTCATTTTCGATGTCGCCAATAACACCCCGCAAGGTTCCCCTTCCCCCAGGCCTTCCCACTGTGGATTCTCCTTCTCTTTCTTGCTTGCCATCTTGCCAGCTGCTGGGATGGAGAGAGAAACTAGACATAAGATGCCCCCTAGGCGGGCGAAAAGAAAACGGCAAAGAGGGGAAACACAACAGGTTAACTGCTGGGGAAATCGAGACAGGTAAAATTGAATAACCCAGCTGATGTTTGAACCTTTTTGAAGTGGGTTCCTAGCAGGCCAGTCTGAGGATTTCTGGGGCTCTATTGCGATGGCAGCCCGGGGCGGATGATTGGTTTTTAGAGATGTGATTTTATAATTTTTCAGCAACGCACCCACAAAAACATTTTAAAGCAAATTTTAAACTCAGGCCCTGTCGACTAACACAGGAAATTCACAAACTGACAGGAGATTAAGGATGTGAGCAATTAGTCGACTAATCGACGATCTGATAAGCAAAATGCTTATCGGATAGTCGAGATGCTAGTTGACTAGTCACTCTCCCCCTCCCCACCCCTTGCTGCCTCTATCAGAAAGAGGCAGCAATCGGGGGGAGAGAAGAGGGCGTTTCAAAGTGGCAGCACCATGTGGAGCCCGGGGTCTACCGCTTTGAAATGCCACGTCCAGCCCAGGGCTAGCTGGGGACTAGACTCCCAGCTGGCCCCAGGCTGCATGGGGCATTTCAAAGTGGCAGCACCACATGGAGCCCAGGGGTCAGCTGGGGACACAGCTGAACCTGGGCTCCATGCGACGCTGACACTTTGAAACGCCACAGAAAGCATGGGGCTTGAGTCCCCCGCTGGCCTGGTGTTCCCCACAGCACTTTCGCCTTTGAAGTGTAGCAACAGCCCTGGCAGAGGCACTCTTCTCGACTAATCAAATAGTCGATGCAATTTGCATCGACTATTCGATTAGCCAGTTAATTTAACATCGCGACAGGATATACCTGGGGTTGACAAATGCCTGTTAAATGGCTTCACTGCCACTTGAATGGCTCTGTCACAGGTTCTGCTAAGAGCTCTGGCAGGCTTTGTCACTTTTAAGTTAACTCTCTGCAGAGGAAGCAGAGCCGTGACCAGGGGTAGGAAAAGGCAGGTAGGTGGGCATTAAGACTGAATGGATGGCAGCAAAACCTGGAGGGGTTTGCTGCTTGTAAGACAGGGTGAGAGACAATCCAGATTAATGACTAGGGGGACACAGTGGTCCCCCAGTCCCTGCTTGCCCCCCGGGGAACCTGCCACAACACGCAAGCTGAAAAAAGTCCATTCCGACACTATGGCCACCTGGTGCTTTGAAAGGGCCAGTTTCACAAAAACTGAAGACAACTATGACCCAGGTGAGCTGGGAGGAAGGTAAAATCAGCAAAATGTCAATGGGAATTGCGTAAGAATTGGATGCTTCAAAAAGCCACGGCCTCATCATCAGGGAAGAAGGATGTAATTGGTTTAAAAAAATGACCTGGTTTAGACGGGAGGTGAGTGCAGCTACAAACATGTATGGATGCAAATACGGACATATATATATATATATAAAAAGGGGGAAGGAGAAGCTAATAGTAATAAATATACATCAGGTGCTAGGCATTGTAGAACATTGATAAGGAAAGCAAAGGGACACAAGAAGAAATTTACGAGCAGCGGAGTTAAGGATAACAAGAAGGGGCAGGTGTGGGGGGGGGGCACTTGCCACTCCTCTTCCCACCCCCCACCCTGCCAGGCTGGAAGCTGGATCCTGGCCCAGGGAAGAGCAGGGAAGCCCAAGGCAGCTGTGAGGCGCCCAGGCCCACTGCTGAATTTCGGCACCAAAGAGCTCAAGGATTCTAAGAAAATCAGCCAATTCTCGGAACGACTCCGCCTGCTGGGGCAGAGGTGAGAAAGTCAAGTCCGAGGGGTGTGTGTGTGTGTGTGTGTGTGTGTGTGTGTGTGTGTGTGTGTGTGTGTGTGTGAAATCAGGCATGATCAGGGTGTATCACTGGGTAGAACACAAAGAACACAGATTTTAACATCCTCCTCTGATGGCCACTGAACCCCTCGGGAAAAGCAGACGGCGGCCAGGGTGTGCAGGTGAAAATCTCTCTCTGAATCTGGGAGTGTGAGACTCAGTCCCTTGACATTTATCTGACCAAGAACTGAGAAGAAAGTGCACTGGGCACATTGAAGAACCTCCCACCCCACCCCCCAATAACCCAGGGCTCCCTTACCCAGCGAGGTCACCTCCTCATAGTTCTCCTGCATGACGTCCCTGTAGAGGGCTCTCTGAGCGGGGCCCAGCAGCGCCCCCTGCCCCTGGGTGAAATACACAGCCACCTCCTCGAAGGTCACCCGCATCTGCGACAACAAGAGTCCCGCGCTCAGGCCCGGATGCTCCCACCACAATCCTGCGAGTCACGGGAAAGAAAAAAAAAACCCTTCAAGCTCTGGACGGGGACAGAGCAGCTGACTCCCATCCCCACCCTGCTCAGAGCAGCCTGGAGGTGTCCGGGTGGGGAGGAAGAGAGAGCTCCCCAGGCCTCCCAGATGATGGAGAAGAGCAGGAGCCGTCCTGTTTATCTCCAACCTACTGGCCAGAGGCCGGTACAGGAGATGGAGTCTGAGGCCGGGTCTAAGGACAGGAATCCCAACCCACTCATTCCCAGAAGCTGGGGGGGCGATGGGACCTGTGCCCAGGGGCCCCTGAAAAACCTCCCCCCCCCCCCCGCTTTAGAATCCTCCCTCCCAGCCACTCCCTGGGGTCCTGGCATGGTCTGGGGGCCACAGTGGAAGGGGGGGGGGAAGTGAGCAGGGGCGGGGCCACAGGGGGAGGGGTGGGTCAGTGGGTGGGCCCACAGGCAGAAGGGGCGGGACCTGGTGCTGCCCCACCCCCTTGTGGACTTGATCTGAACCCAGGTCGCAGGAGACCTTGATCTCTGCCTCTGGTGATGGGGGGAGGCGTGAAAAAAAAATTTCCTTGAGGGGGAGGGGGGTGTCTGGCCCTTGACAGGGCTTTGACCAGGAAATCTAGATCATAACAAAATGGGCTACCCCTGACTGATGAGAGGGGACACGGGGGGGGGGGGCACCAGTGACATGAGGAGCCCCCCCCATACCTGGGGGGAAGGGCTGAGGCAACCCCCCCAGCCCCAGACCCCACCTCTCCTCGCCCTCCAACCCTGCCACCCATTTTCCCCAAGCGATGTGACGCTCCCCTCGCTGATGCCGGTGAGTGTGGCGGGGTATGTGTGTTTGGGGGGGGGAACTGGACCCCTTCTGTGTGTGCCAGGCCCCCCCCCCACTCCCCGCCAGTCCCACTGGAAAATCCCCACGCCTTTCTCCCCTGCCAGGTTGGGAAAACTTTATCCCCAGGTTTTCCCACCGGGACTAACCCCCCCCCAAAAAAACTTTGCTCCCCCCCCTGCAGTAACAAGATCCCAGACTCAAAGGGCTCCCCCCTCCCTTTTTGGCAGTGCATCCCAGAGAGGGGGGAGGGACAGGGATGGGGGGGCGCTGACCCACATGGCAAGCCCTGCCTGGGCTGGAAACCACTGCCCTCCCCAGCCCCGGGGCTGTCCGGCACCTGCAGGCTCCGGCTCGCCAGGGAGCAGCTGCCCAGGAAGCTCAATGGGGCTCCAGGGAGAGCGGGGGGGGGGGCCCTCTGGTGGCTGGCACAGGGCAAGGCAGGCTGGCCTGCAGAAATTGGGGGGGGCTGGTTTCTTAGCACCCCCCTCCCCGCCACCCCAGCTCCAGAGCATCCTCTGCAAAAGTCCCCCCTTTGGCCGTGGGCCTGGCTTGCTGCTTCTCCCAGCACCTGGTGCTGAGCATGGGGGGCTGCAGCCCCCCCAGGTGTTAGGCAGGGCCCCCACGCCCTGCTCCCCGGAAGCAGGGGGGTGGGGGGTGCCTACGTCCTGCTCCCGGCCCACCCCCACCTGCCACTCCCAGTTCCCCAGGGCCTGCCCCCCATCCGGGGCTCTGCTCTGGGGTCCCAGCCCCACTACCCTGTGCGTGGCCACCCACCGCGATGGCTCCCAGGCCTCTGCTCTTGGCCCTGCGCTTGGGGTCCGCCCCTGGCCCCATGGCTGACCCCCATCCCAGACACACAGCCCTGCGCCCAGCCTCAGCAAGGAGGATGGGGGGGGGGGAATTTCAGCACAACTCCCAGTCTCCCGGCTCCACTGGCCATGGCTGGGAGACAAGCTACCGGCCTGACTTTGGTCGCCCCAATATGGCCGTTCCTTGATGTCCACGCTGCAATGCTCGAGGTTGTCATACTGGGATAAGAACATAAGAACGGCCAGACTGGGTCTGACCAAAGGTCCATCTAGCCCAGTGTCCTGTCTGCCCACAGTGGCCAATGCCAGATGCCCCAGAGGGAGGGAAGACAACAGGGAATCATCATGTGATTCCCTCCCCCGTTGCCCATTTCCAAACAAACAGAGGCTAGGGACACCATTCCTACCCATCCTGGCTAGTAGCCATTGATGGACCTAACCTCCATGAATCTAGCTAGCTCTTTCTTGAGCTCTGTTAACGTTCTAGCCTTCACTGCATCCTCCGGCGAGGAGTTCCACAGGTTGACTGGGATGTGTCCGGGGGGGGGGGGCGCAGATCCACACAAAAATCAATCGGAGCCTACACACAAGTGTGGCTTCTGCCAAAGGCTCAGGGGAGGTGCCAGCCAGATCCCCATGGACTGGGCTGAGATGGGCCCCCCTCACCACAAAGCCCCGCTCTTGCTCCTCCCCACATTAGGTCCTGCTCCCTGGCCAGGCCAGCAGCCAGGACCGGGCTGTGGTGCGAGCCATCCCGGGCCACAGTGGGGAGCCCGAGATGCTCCGCCTGTCTTAAGCAGTGTGCCCAAGGGGGCAGGGAGATGGGGCAGGAGTTTCCTGGGGGCAGGTGGGAGTGTGTGTGTGTGTGTGTGTGGGCGGGGGGGGGGGTTCACCCTCTGCCCATGTTTTTAACCGTTGTGATGGGGGGGGATGCAAAAGACAAAGGGGGGAACGAGCTCATAGAAGAACCACAAGGCGGCAGCATATCCCAAGGAACGGGAAGTCGGAGGCCTCCTCTGGGCCTGCAGCAGCTGCTTTGCTTTATAATGAGGCTTTCCAGCGTTTTAAAAAGAGAAAAGCCCTCATGAGATTTTTTTTTTTTTAAAGTACCACTGTGCAGGGCCGTCCCCCTCACCCCACGAAACAATCACAGCATCCCAATGTCTTCGAAATAGCTTGGGACGGCTTCCCTACATGTTCCCACTACAGGGCCCCGATCTCAGAGGCTGTGTCTGCAGCGCCTGGCACCACAGGGCCCTGATCGCCACTGGATTTCATTCTGGAGGGGCCCAAGGTAGGAAGGGGACTCGGTTTTGCTTTGTTGGTGCAGCCCCTAGCACAGCAGGGTCCTGGGCAAGAAAAATGGCTCCTGGGCACTTTTCAACACAAATACCTAACACCGGTCCGTGTCCATATGGTCCCCATCTCACCCCTGTTGTCCAGGCATTGCCTGGCCTGCTTGGAGTTGGCCTATTTCAGGGAACCGTCATAAAGAATGACCGGAGGCTTTCAGAAGCTGAGTCACAGCCGGCCATGCTGTAGCAAGGAAATGATGCGAACGTGTCCCCCCCTGGAGCCGGGATGAAACGCACGTCTCCCCAGGGGCATGTTCTGGGCCGGTTTCCAGCTGATAGGAACTAAGAATTCAAAGCTGGTTTGACTCCGGACGTGTCTTCTCCAGTGTAAACAACAGTGCCTGCCGGGAAGCATTCCAACATCTGGAGAACATGGTCTGTACCAAATAACATAGGCATGAATAATTCTCTCTGGCTTTCATGTAGCGCTTTTCCTCCATAGCTCACCAGAGATTTCCTGGTATTGACTTCACTTTATTTACCCTCCCAGCACCTCTGTGAGGTGGGAATGGTATTGTTAGAACATCTGGACTCCCAGCAGAGTGGGGGCTAGTGGTTAGAGCAGCCGGGACTCCTGGGTTCTCTGCCTAGCTCTGGGAGGGAAGTGGGGGGTAGTGGTTAGAGCAAGGTGGCCTGAGCGTCGGGACTCCTGGGTTCTCTGCCTAGCTCTGGGAGGGAAGTGGGGGGTAGTGGTTAGAGCAAGGTGGCCTGAGCGTCTGGACTCCTGGGTTCTCTGCTTAGCTCTGGGAGGAGAGTTGGGGTGGATGCAGTGGTGGGCAAAATGTGGCCTGCTGGCTGAATCCAGGCCACTGTCACCGTTCCGTGGCCCAGTGAAGCCTCAGAAGGGCTCCCTGTCACGGGCCCACAGGCCACTCAAAGCAGCTGGGGGTGGGGGGGGCGGGGGAAGGCATGTGCTCTGTGCACTGCGAGCTCCTGGAAACTGGCCAATGGGACCCCACAGCCTGCAGCTTTGAATGGCGTGCGGGGGGACAGAAGGCAGGCGGCCTGTTTGAGGGTCTCGCTGGGCTGCTGGCCGGGATCCACCTACATAAGTACCTGCATCCCTGTCCCCTCCCAGGCCCTGCTCCCCCTTCTACAGATGCTTCTCCTGCACCCATATCCCTGGCCCTAGGTCACTACCCCCTCCGTCACCCAAACTCCCTCCCGCACCCCGTCCTGGCACTCTAATCCCCTACCCCAAGGTCCCTTCTGCACCCAGCCTCCATCCCAGACATGGCACCGCCTCCCTTACTGTCAGGGAAGAATGTGGCCCTTAATCACTTACCAAATTCTGGGAGTGGCCCCCTATAAAAAATGACGGCCCATTCCTAGTATTAGGGGTTAGAGGCGGGGGGCTGGGACTCCCATCAGGACTCCTGGATTCTATGTCCAGCTCCGGGAGAGGACTGGGGTCTAGTGGGTTACAGCAGAGGCCTGGGAATCAGGCTTTCTGGCTGCTACGTCCAGTCCTTACTGGGCCTCCTCCCCCAACTTTAGGGCGGTTTCATCAGCCCTCAGGTAGGACCTGAAGCGCTAGCACCCACTGAGCCAGGACTCACCCACTCTTTGTAGGTCATTTACATCCTTCCCTCCTCTACCTGGCCCCTGCGAGACTGGCCCACCTTGTCTTCCAATGTTCCCGCTAATTGTTTCCAGGTGTGGAATACATTTTGTTATGCGCACCAAACCCTGTGTAGATGTGCACCACCAAATAGAAACACATGCTGCGGGCCCTCCACTAATCAGCTGGGCAGCCTTTGTTTGTCTCTTGGGCGGCCGCCCGAGCGCTCATCTTACAGGGAACACCGGTCCTGTCCCCCAGCAGATGCCACCTGCTGCACTGAAAAGCCAAAACAAGGAGAACTCCAGCCCTACTCCCGTGGAGGAATTGGTTAACCGGGCGGGGAGGCCTGCTCCTTTGGAGATCTTCAGATGTTCTGCTAAAGATGTTCCCATGCAGGGAAGGGGCTCAGCTGAAGGATTGCTTGTGACGTTTGGCCCGGAGCTGCACTGAGAAAGAGGCATGGCAGCTGATCTACCCACGATGGGCAAGAATCATCGTGGTTCGGGGGGACTCGGGAAGATGGCGGCACTGGCTACATCTCACTGGCCGTGTTAATTCTGCTCATGTTAGCCTCACTCGGGCGCAGCAGCACCAGGCACAAAAAAGTGCACAGGGCGAGTTGTGAAGAGGCCCAGGGCCATCGTGTTAGCAGCTGATGAGAGGGGCTAAGTTGTGTTTTCACACATATCCCCTTCCTGGCCAGCCCGCGGGAGCCGTACTCACGTTCACTGTGTGGACTCCAGGGGGAAGCCAGGCATGGGAGAACTCGGCCAGGATGACAAGCCCAGCAGATGGAGCCATGGCTAACGGGTACTGTTGGTGTGGTTCTGTACTCCTGCACAGCGATTCCCTCCCGTCCACCCACTCCCAAAACCCTGCTCTCAATTGGCTTTTCTACACCCAGCTGCAGCTCTCAGGGCCCAGAGGACAACAGGGAGAACCACCAGGAAGGACCCTACCCCAACCCAGATAGCGGGCACACCGCAGCCTCCTGCTTACAGAGAGGTTGCTGCAGATACACCCCCCCAATAGAATCAGCTCTACTATAATCTGGCCAATACGGGTGTCAGGAACAATCGGAGGCAGCATACGGGTGTCAGGAACAATCGGAGGCAGCATACAGGCGTCAGGAACAATCGGAGGCAGCAGGATTCTGTGGGTAGAGCACAGCAGCGGGTTTCGCTCGGCTGTTGCCCTGCTGCGGGTGACCAAAGATGTGCCATTTTTCTACCCCCTCTGCCTCCATTTACCCTCGTCCCATGGGCTGTTTAGACTGATCTAAGAGGGACCTAACCGCCTTTGTATCAGAGGAGTGGTGCACAGCCCCTGCTCTAAATAAGGGGGCGACTTTGGACAGAAGACCACCCTTGGTGTCCCTCTCGGCTCCCAGCTGGAGCTGTTCATAAAGCAGGAGGAGTTTGGGGCTCTGTTGGCATCACAGGAGAGTCTTCATATTCCACATTGCCGTTTTCACACGCCCACCCCTGTTCGTGTCATGTGACAGTGAGCCCACAAGCCGGAGAAGCCACCCCCCTAATCCACCCTAACTGCACACACGGCAGTGGATCAAAAGGACCAATTAGACCAACATCCAACCCATGACCAGCCTCATTCTACCAATAAGGCCATCGATCCTGATTGGAACAAGATTAGTTTCAATGCTCCCTCTGCAACTTCTCCTCTTGCCTGATGTTTGCACGGAAACATCATGGCTGTGTCTACACTGCAAAATGGCCGCTCTTGTGCAAAAACCTGCCACCTGTCTACACTGGCTGCGTGTTCTTGTGCAAGTAAACTGACGTTGTACTGTACAAAATCAGAGCTTCTTGCGCGAGAACTCTGACGCTCCCGCTCAGGAAGAAGCCGTCTTGCACAAGAGCTCTTCCAGAAGAGGCCAGTGTGGACAGGCAACATGAATTTCTTGCGCAAGAAGCCCCTATGGTTAAAATGGCCATCAGAGCTTTCTTGCGCAAGAGAGCGTCTACACTGGCACGGATGCTCTTGCGCAAAAGCACACGGCGGAGTGGACGCGCTCTTGTGGAAGACTTTCGCGCAAGAACTCTTCTGCAAAAAGAGTTCTTGCGCAAGAAGCTGCCAGCGTAAATGTAGCCCATCAAGCGCATGGCTCTTCCATCATCAGGTGTGGGGTTGAGGGGGCCAGTCTTACCCCACAGCTCAGAAGCGAATGTGGCTGGAGTTGAGGGGGGTCGGGACCTGCCAAAGGAAAGACAGCAATGTGCGGAGAAGGGCTGCTGCTTTGGACATTCAAAAGGAGGGCCAAGCAAATTCAGCACCGGCAAGGCCACATCTGGAGTATTGTGTCCAGTTCTGACCCCCCCCCCCACTACAGAAGGGACGTGGACGCATTGGAGAGGGCCCAGCGGAGGGCAACCAAAATGATGAGGGGGCTTATGCGGAGAGGCTGAGGGATTTGGGCTTGTTTAGTCTGCAGAAGAGAAGAGTGAGGGGCAGGATTTGATGGCAGCCTTCAGCTCCCTGAAGGGGGCGTTTCAAGGAGGATGGAGAGAGGCTGTTCTCAGTGGTGGCAGAACAAGGAGCAATGGTCTCAAGTTGCCGTGGGAGAGGTCTAGGTTGGATATTAGGACAAACTATTTCCCTAGGAAAGTGGGGAAGCGCTGGGATGGGTTCCCTAGGGAGGGGCTGGAATCTCCATCCCTGGAGGTTTTGAAGTCCTGGCTTGATCAAGCCCTGGCTGGGATAATTGGGGTTGGTCCTGCTTTGGGCAGGGGGCTGGACTCGTTGACCCCTGAGGTCTTGGCCAGCCCAGGAAGCCTATGAAATTCCACCCTCGCAGCAGTCCAGAGACCAAAGACGTGGCGAACCGACAAAGGTCTGGCTTTTGATTTTATTCTGGAAAATAGTTTCTGCACCTTAAAGTTTTCTTCCGCAGCATGACGTTTGGACATAAAAACAGCATCTCCCTCCACGCCCCCTCCCGCTCCAAATTTGTTCCTCTCCTCCCCCTTTTCCACAGGGTAACGGCTTTATGGTTGGGCTGGGCACGTGGTTCCAACTCTTGGCCCTCCCACTCCTGCAGCGGGAAGGGGGCAACAATAGGGAGGGAAATCGTGGACGAATCCCAACCCCCGGGGCAGAGGGAGCACCATTGGCAGAAGAGGCAGCTGGTTCGAATCAACATCGTTGATTGAAGGGTGGGTTTCAAAGCCGACGCTCCTCGGTGTGGACCCCGGGCCCTCCAGAGATTGGGGGTGAGGGAATGGGGTCATCTCTCCCAGAGCACCACGGGTGGCCAATATCGACTGTTCTCTTGAGGGCCCCTCCGCCAGAACCTTGCACCACTTTGCCTCTGCCAAGAGAAAAGGCAGCAACACTCCTGTCCCTGCAGGAGCAGGAAGGGCTGGCTGGGAGAGCGCCGCCAGCCGCTGCGTGGTCAGGTGCTGGATCATCTTCCTCGCCTTGGAGCCAACCAGCGTCTAAGGCCTCTCTCGGCTGGCGGTGCGAGCAACAAGCCCCTGCCTCGGTGCCACGTGCGGGGAGGGTGGCACAGCCTACTGACCGGCGTGAGACGTGCCCCAGGCGCAGCAGAAAGGCCGGCCCGGCTCCCAAATTCCTGCCCAGGAGAGCAGCACGGAGGTGACCCCGCCTGGCTGGCTCCCCAAAGCGCTGGCTGGAGCCTGCCTACAAAAGGATCTTCCTCGCTCAGAGATCCTGCCTTCCGAGAGATTCCCCCCCCTCCCAGCTCCAGGAGGGGAGACAAGTGACACACACACACACACAAAATCACCCGTACTCCGAGGAAGCTCCCCGCGCTCCGGAGAGAGGGGACGGATTGGAGGCATTTTCAGACCCTTTAATGTGCTCCTGGAACAGCCACTCCTCCTTGGCTGGTGCCGGGGGAGCTCCTCGCTGCCTGATCTCTCCTGCGGCAGCTGGAGCGTAGGGCCGCTTCTGTTCTCTCCCCCCCTCCCCAAATCCTTTGCCAAATGTATCCTAGAGCACCCAGCAACGTCCCGGATGCTGTAGAACAACAACAGGAGGCTTGGTCTCCCTCCTCCACCCACTCTCCGGTTGGGGACAATACAAGGGATTGAAAACAACCAAAAAAACCTGAATACAGCAAAATAACACGGTGGGGACAGAAGTTACCCTTTGGTGTGGTCTACGTTTTGGCCAAATGAGGTCTGAATTGTAACTCCCCTTCCCAGCAGTGGCTCTTGAATAGCTCAGCAGCACCTCTTAGAGACTTGGGGGAGGGGATGGGGGGGAGGGTGGCTAGCCCCAGAGATAAGGCAGGGCTCCTTGTCAGAGCCCCTTCTCGTGCCCCACCGCCCCGGGGGTGGAGACCTCTCGCCCCATTGCTGCATCATGGGTCCTCTCCTCGGTGGCGGCGAGGGAACCCACCCCCCTCTGGCAGGGACCGAGCCAACTTGGAACTGAATTTCAGCCAGGGAGAGGAGGGAGGTCCTTGCTGAGGAGTAAGGCAAGCTGCTCAGACCTCTTCCTTGCCAGGGAGAGCGACACAAGTCAGACTACACAGGCCCGGCTCGGTCACCAGCTTCCTCCACGCTCCCCCCAGCAAAGCGGCGATGACGGAGGAAGGGCAGGGACTGCCGCGGCGGAACGCCCCTTGGAGAAACACTGCTGGGTAGAGAGACGCCAACGCCGCACGTACCCCAGAACCGGAGACCTTCTCCGAGGAGGTAAAGGGGCGAGAAGGACCCACGCTAGACGTGCTCCGAAGGAGACATCGAAAAGGTCGTCACGAACGTAGCACTCCTTGCCCTTACAGGACTCCCCTATGGCTAGTGCTTGGCTCTGGAGGACCAGCCAGGGCGTCCCGTCATCTCTAACGCCCCCCTCCCCAGCTACGGCTGGAGGTGACCCCGTCCCTCCGCCCAAGGACAAAGAACTGTGAATTGCCAAAGATCCAAAGCAGGTCCTGGCATCACCGCACGTCCCTTGCATGGCACTCACGAGAGGCTAGGAAAGTAGCCACGGGTCGGTCAGCTTGGTTCAGCGTTGGCTCTGGCCATGGAGAACCCACCAGGGATGTGGTAACGGGGAGATCACAATGTCAGGCAGGGGTAGGCACTGAGGGAGGGGTGGGGCAAAAGGGTGGGGGGAATCTCAGCATGCCCCATCCCAACCCCCCCCCCCGCATCGGGGCATCAAAGTAATCCCCCCCTCCCAGCATGAAGTGCACAAACACACGTGCACCCCGCCCCGCCCCAGAATGCACTCGAATGCCACTAGGAAAAACAAAAAAATACAAGGTCTGAGTCCCCCCCCCAAACACACACACCCCCTGCCCCCTCCATGATCTGTACGGGTCCGACATGCTCAAAAAGGTCAACGTCCGGGGAGAGACAGCGCTAACTCCAGCTGGGGTCATAGCCCGTCCAGTCCGAAGGGGGCGCCAGGTAGACCCGGCGGCCGCGGTAGAGGAAACTGACGATGCCACGGTAGCCGGCACGGGGCACCCCCGACTTGAGATCTTCCATGACGCCCAAGGCCTTGGCAAAGGCCTTGAAGGAGTCGCGGCTGGTGTAGCGCACGCGGACGGTGCCCAGCTCCCGGCGCTGGTTGCCCTGCAGCTCCTCCACCCGCAGCTCGGGGGCGCTGTAGACTTGGGGCAGGAACGAGCGCTCGTACTCCTCCTTCCTGAGGTAGGAGAGGTCCATCTGGGTGAAAGGCACGAAGCGGTCGTTGAGCTTGATGAACTTCAGGTACTGGTCGAAGAACTGACCATGGCTCACGCCCTTGCGGCCGAAGGTCATGGTGCGGGAGACCTCGGGCCTAATGCAGGAGCGGCCCCGCCGCTGCTCTGGCTGCCTCATCCAGTCGTCCCAGAAGGCCCTGGGCCACTTGGGCTCCAGCTCGTCCCACAGCTCCGACAGCAGCAGCCAGCCCAAGCCGGGGAAGAAGTCCGTGCGGTAGAGCAGCTCCGGCCGGCCAGCCTCCACCATCTGCTCCTTGCCGTTGTCGTTCCAGGCCGAGACGCACCAGAGGCTGGGGTCCGCCAGCAGGAGCGGGAAGGTCGCCTGGAAGTACTCAAAGAAATCGGGAGCGACTTCCAGGTCGTCCTCCACCACGATGGCTGCCTGGTACTGGAAGGTGCGGAAAACCTGGCTCAGGGCCCAGCGGTAGTGCCGGGCGATCTTGTAGTAGCCCTGGAACTTGCGGTGGTCCGTGGGCACTGGGACGTCGCTCAGGTCCGGCTGCTTGATGTGCATGATGGCCTCGCCGTAAGAGGCGATGACCCGGGCCGTCTCCTCGTGCCCGCAGTCCTGGCTCACGATGATGGGGAAGCGCTCCCGGGACGGCCGGTAGTGCAGCAGTTTGTCTAGGCACCGGCGCACCGTGGCACGGTCGCAGGCGATCACTACCACGGGCAGGACTGCGTCCGGGGAGGCCCGGGGCTGGGGCGGGCCAGCCTCCGTGGCGGGCAAAGCCCCGGCGTGGGAGGCGGCGGCGGCTGGGGGGAGCCGATCCCCCTCCTCCGCTTTCTTCATCTTCTTGCTCCAGAGGGCGCTGTAGCGGTGGATCTGCCGCAGCAGGTCCTTCTGGTGCTCCAGCTCCACTTCGGCGTCCTGGGCCAGCCGGATGACCTCCGCAGTCAAGTGGCTGTGGTCGTCGAAGGCCGGGGGCCGGGTCCACAGGAAGAAGAGGAGCAGGGCGTTCCAGGCCACGAACAGCACCACGCCCCAAAGAACTAGGCTGTTCTTCTTCAGCATCCTTCACAGGCAGAGGCCCCCCCCGTCGCTCGCGATCCCTTGGGCGTCACTGCACAGCCATGGACCTGGAGGGCAGAGGGGGAGGGGACGGGGAGTCAGTGACGTACAACCACATATCGGCAACGGGTCCCCACCGCCTGCTGCTCAGGCCCCACCTGGGGACCCAGGGCTGGATTCCTCCCTCCAGACTGTCCTTCAGGCCTGCACCCAGGTAGGACAGGGGAGCAGCTTCACTGTGTGTCTATCAGGTTACGTGGCACTTGGGGGGAGAGGGAGGGACAGGGCAAGACTCGCTCCACCAAGGCCCATCCCCCCAATGGGATGGAGATGCTCCACCAGGGCCCATCCCCCAATGGGATGGAGATGCTCCACCTGGGCCCATCCCCCCAATGGGATGGAGATGCTCCACCAGGGCCCATCGCCCCAATGGGATGGAGATGCTCCACCAAGGCCCATCCCCCAATGGGTTGGAGATGCTCCACCAGGGCCCATCCCCCAATGGGATGGAGATGCTCCACCAGGGCCCATCCCCCCAATGGGTTGGAGATGCTCCACCAGGGCCCATCCCCCCAATGGGTTGGAGATGCTCCACCAGGGCCCATCCCCCCAATGGGTTGGAGATGCTCCACCTAGGCCCATCCCCCAATGGGATGGAGATGCTCCACCTAGGCCCATCCCCCCAATGGGTTGCAGATGCTCCACCTAGGCCCATCCCACCAATGGGTTGGAGATGCTCCACCTGGGCCCATCCCCCAATGGGTTGGAGATGCTCCACCAGGGCCCATCCCCCCAATGGGTTGGAGATGCTCCACCAGGGCCCATCCCCCCAACGGGTTGGAGATGCTCCACCAAGGCCCATCCCCCCAATGGGATGGAGATGCTCCACCAGGGCCCATCCCCCCAATGGGTTGGAGATGCTCCACCTGGGCCCATCCCTCCAATGGGTTGGAGATGCTCCACCAGGGCCCATCCCCCAATGGGTTGCAGATGCTCTACTAAGGCCCATCCCCCCAATGGGATGGAGATGCTCCACCAGGGCCCATCCCCCCAATGGGTTGGAGATGCTCCACCTGGGCCCATCCCCCAATGGGTTGGAGATGCTCCACCTGGGCCCATCCCACCAATGGGTTGGAGATGCTCCACCTAGACCCATCCCCCAATGGGATGGAGATGCTCCACCTAGGCCCATCCCCCAATGGGTTGCAGATGCTCCACCAAGGCCCATCCCCCCAATGGGTTGCAGATGCTCCACCTAGACCCATCCCCCAATGGGATGGAGATGCTCCACCTAGGCCCATCCCCCAGTGGGTTGCAGATGCTCCACCAAGGCCCATCCCCCCAATGGGTTGGAGATGCTCCACCTAGGCCCATCCCCCAATGGGATGGAGATGCTCCACTAGGCCCCATCCCCCCAATGGGAAGGAGATGCTCCACCAGGGCCCATCCCCCAATGGGTTGGAGATGCTCCACCTAGGCCCATCCCCCAATGGGATGGAGATGCTCCACCAGGGCCCATCTCCCCAACGGGTTGCAGATGCTCCACTAGGGCCCATCCCCCCAATGTGTACTTAGAACTGGCCGGGGGTGCCGACTGAACCGTAGCAGCGCTTTGACTGGCGGCAGAGGGAGTACACCGCTCTTGCAGTCAATGTTGTGTGTGATCACCGTGCACTTCACACACCCTGGCTTTGTGTGTGTGTCGCTTTAGTAACACCAGTAGGGAAAAAACCCGGTGCAGACGGAAACCAGCAAGCGCTGCCAACCCTGTCAACAAAACGACTTATGGGCCAGAGATCTGTGGGCCACCGACTGGCATTCCCTGTAAGCAGAGCGCTTGGGAAGCCACCCAGCAGAGATTCGAATGCTGCCCCGCTGATCTGCAGAACACCCACCGCCTCCTGTGGTGGTGCACACTCACACGTGCCTCAGTGCACATCATAAAATGTATTCTGCACAGGGATGGGGAAAAAATGGAGGAAACACGTCTGCGGATTGCCCACCACTGCTTCAGCCCCTGCAACTCCCTGCACCAAAGGCCTTCCCTACTCCTTGGCTACCATTTAGCTAAACTCGCTCACGATCGGCTCAGCTGCCTGGAGGGACAGAGGCCAGCACCCTCTCTGCGCGCTCCTAACTCCAGGAATTGGTGGGTTTACAGTGTAGGGATGGGAGTCCTTAAGCCAAGCAGCAGAAATTTCTCTTCCGAGACAGAGTGGAGTGCAGGAGTCCCATGGAAGAGGGGTTTTGGGAACCCCTGGTGAGTGGAAAGGGTAGTATCCACCCATGCCGGGGGAGGAGGGAACCTGAGTATACTAGCAAATGAAGCCGAAGTCTGGATAGACACTGGACTGGAGATCCCTTCTTCTCCCCCTCCCCAGTGGCTGGTGCTCTGAGATGCCCTGACAGGCCCCTCCCTTCCCCCCGAGCACTAACCTCTGCCGGTCCCACTGGCATTAGCTGTGCCCAGCGCCGTCCTAAGCCCGTAATCCCACCCTTCCTTAGTGGCCGCATCAGGAGCTTTATTAATCCCCCCAGCGAGAGCCCCGGCCCTATATTTAACACGGCAGGCGTGTGTGTCATCGCAGGCGCGTTCACACAGCCCCAGGGCAGAGCGGGCCAAAGTGGGGTGAACGCCAGAGAAGGGGGGGGGGGGCGTATGGCCCTCGCGTTCCTGTCTCGACTCCCTGCTCCAGGGCCACTTTGGCAGCAGGCCGCTCCAACGCTGTTTGGGCGCGCAGGCTCTCCAGCCACTAGTGCGACCACCTCTGGGGTGGGACCTGGCAGTGATTTAACAAGCCTGGCGTGTTCACCCAGCACTGCAATGCAGCCGCCTCTGGGGCAGGGCAGCTGAGGCACAACCGCCCAGCAAAACTGCATGGGGGTGTCACTCATCCAGCTCTGAAATGCAGCCGCCTCTGGGGCGGGGCGGGGCCGCCCTCGACCAGCTTCCCAGCAACAGTTTGGGACAGGAAGTGAAGGCGAATCCCATAGCTCCGAAAAAACTAGGAGGGATTCAGGGAGGGGGAAAAAAAACCAACCCCCCCCTCCCGTTACCCACGTTCATTTTCCATCTGGAATTAACTTTGGGGCCAGCCCTGACCGTGAGAAGACAGTGCCCCCGCCCCACCCCTTGCAGCTCAGTGACCCCTATTGCCTATTGGTTGGGGGTCAACCCCTGAGCTGCCTCTAAGCTGCTCAGACATGTAGCTGCCCAGCTGCCTAATAAGCCCTGCCTGTGTGTGCAGGGCTGCCACGCATGGAGCTGCCACAGCCAGGGAAGGGGCGCTTCTCTCCCATCTGCATCCAGGGGAGAGGCGCTCCCGGCCCCAGAAGGGAGCTGCCACAGCTGGGGGAGAGGCACCTTCTTAAAGTCGTCCCCCCCCCCCACACCGCCATCCCCAGCAGCATGGACCTGCTGCTGCTGCAAGATAAGTGCCCCTCTTCCAGCCCAGCCCAGCCTCATCAGAGCTGCCATGGCTGGCCGAGAGGTACCTCTCACCTGGCCCAAAGCTGTGGTGGGAGAGGACTGGGGCAAGCCATCTCCCCATAGGAATCCTATACCCCAACCCCCCCCCCCCCAGTGCCCCCACCCAACCCTCTGGCCCATTTCAGAACCTATCCCCCCAGTCACAGCCTTCATCCCAACCCTCTGCCCCATCCCAGATCCGCCCCCCCCCCCCAGTCACAACCCACACTCCTGCGGCTGCTCTGAGCGCCACCCTATGCCCCTGGGCCGTACCCCCACCATGTCTGGAATGTGTCACGCCTCACCCTCCCTGTTGGTGCCCATAACAAAATTCATTCTGCACAGGGGCGTAAAAATGAGCAGGAACATTAGTGCGCGCTGGTTCAGAGGGACCAGCAACATCAGTCGAGCCACATCCCGGGGGTAGGAAGGGGAGAGGGAGAGATTTCCTCGGAGGCCTCCCATCGAAACGAGCAATAGCCCAACCCCGCAGGGCTCGTCTCCTCACCGCAAGGGCACGACGCACAAGGCGTGTGGGCCCAGCCTGGTTCACTGCTCGCTGTTGACTTGGGACGACGGTAGCGAGAGGAGGCCGCTGAGCCAGGAACGTTAGGCGGCCGGGATCTGGGGCGAGCTGGAAGGAGGGTCCCTAGGGGCCGGAAAGAAGGAACTGTGGTGTCCGCCTGCCGCTGCTCAGCAGGACTCTGGTGGAGATGCACACCACTGCTGCTTATGCCTATCCATCAGTTGGATTCCCCGAGGCGCACACCGCCGAGCCTCGGGGTGGAGCAGGCTGGGAGCCACAGAATCCCAGAGGCATATGGATTGGGGGCCGTGAAGCCCTGGTGGAATGAAATGAATAGGCAGCAGGTTTAAAACAAAAGGAAGTTTTTCTTCACACAGCGCAGTGTCAACCTGTGGAACTCCTTGCCAGAGGAGGTTGTGAAGGCCAGGACTAGAACAGGGTTTAAAAGAGAGCTAGATACATTCATGGAGGTTAAGTCCATGAATGGCTATTAGCCAGGATGGGTAAGGAATGGGGTCCCTCGCCTCTGTTTGTCAGAGGGTGGAGATGGATGGCAGGAGAGAGATCGCTTGAGGATTCCTTGTTCAGTTCACTCCCACTGGGACACCTGTCGGAAACAGGACACTGGGTTGGATGGACCTATGGTCTGACCCAGTTTGGCCGTTCTTATGTGGGCAGAGGCCTGGGGGTGAGGTCAGCTGGGGACATTTGTGGGGGGGGGGGGGGGGCGGAAAGGAAGAGACACCATGATGCAGAGGTTGAAGAACTGAAGATGCCCAACTCCACCCAGTCCAGCTCCTGTCCTGTGCTCTGAAGCACGGGGGGGGGGGGGGAGGGGGTTAGGGAGAAGACACTGGGACTGACCAGCCACGCTGATGATTTCAGGGAGGCGGGGGACAGTCGGAAAGAGGGCCCACTGGTCTCAGTGAAACAGCAGCGAGGCGGGAGGCAGGCGATCCCCAGCTAGAGGGCCCGGCTGTCCCTCCATCCCTGGGAGACAAGCTAACCGTTGTTCTACCGCAACCACGCGGGCAGGAGTAGCAAGCTGTGGGGTTTTCCACCTGGCTCGCCAGGGCACGGGGAGGGGGGGGGGGAGGAGAAAGCTGCCAACAGTGTACAGAAAAGTCTTTCGCAAGCTGCCGGGATTGTCAGACAGCCCAGAGGCGTGGAGCCTTCCCCGGAAATTAAGCCCAGGGAGTTGCAGGGCAAGAAAGGAGGGGTGAGAAAACCAGCCCGCCCCCCCCCCAATTGCACATGCTCCCAGTGGGCCCCTGAGACGGAGCGGTTGTTTCAGGACAGTGCAAAATGTCTCCTGCCATGAGCCCAGCACAGATGCAGAAGAGCAAGCAGAGTGCTAGTCCGGATATGAGCTAGCAGGGGGGTGGGCAGGGCTGATTGCCAGCCCCGGGAGTGCAGAAGGCAGAAGCCAAAAACGGACCAGGCCCATTTACGTTGGCCCATTGCGCCCACCGCCTCCCCCCAAGATGCGGAGGAGACTGGACTACCCAGGCGAAACAGCCCACAGAGCCAAGCTAGGGACAGCAGCGCAGAATCCCTCCAGGACAGGCCAACAGCGATGCAGGGCATCCTAGGACAGACACAGCGCCCCCTAGTGCAGGCCAAAGGCGATGCAGGGCATCCAAGGACAGACACAGCACCCCCTAGTGCAGGCCAAGGGTGATGCACTGCATCCCAGGTTAGCCACAGCGCCCCCTAGTGCAGGCCAAGGGCGATGCAGGGCATCCAAGGACAGACACAGCGCCCCCTAGTGCAGGCCAAAGGCGATGCAGGGCATCCAAGGACAGACACAGCACCCCCTAGTGCAGGCCAAGGGTGATGCACTGCATCCCAGGTTAGCCACAGCGCCCCCTAGTGCAGGCCAAGGGCGATGCAGGGCATCCAAGGACAGACACAGCGCCCCCTAGTGCAGGCCAAAGGCGATGCAGGGCATCCAAGGACAGACACAGCACCCCCTAGTGCAGGCCAAGGGTGATGCACTGCATCCCAGGTTAGCCACAGCGCCCCCTAGTGCAGGCCAAGGGCGATGCAGGGCATCCAAGGACAGACACAGCGCCCCCTAGTGCAGGCCAAGGATGATGCACTGCATCCCAGGTTAGCCACAGCGCCCCCTACAGCAGCTCTGAGGGCGATGCAGTGCATCCCAGGTTAGCCACAGCGCCCCCTAGTGCAGGTCTGAGGGCGATGCAGTGCATCCCAGGTTAGCCACAGCGCCCCCTACAGCAACTCTGAGGGCGATGCACTGCATCCCAGGTTAGCCACCACGCCCCCTAGTGCAGGTCTGAGAGCGATGCAGTGCATCCCAGGTTAGCCACAGAGCCCCCTAGTGCAAGTCTGAGGGCGATGCAGTGCATCCCAGGTGAGCCACAGCGCCCCCTAGTGCAGGCCAAGGGCGATGCAGTGCATCCCAGGTGAGCCACAGCGCCCCCTAGTGCAGGCCAAGGGCGATGTAATGCATCCCAGATTAGCCACAGCGCCCCCTAGTGCAGGTCTGAGGGCGATGCAGTGCATCCAAGGTGAGCCACAGCGCCCCCTAGTGCAGGCCAAGGGCGATGTAATGCATCCCAGATTAGCCACAGCGCCCCCTAGTGCAGGCCAAGGGCGATGCAGTGCATCCCAGGTTAGCCACAGCGCCCCCTAGTGCAGGCCAAGGGCGATGCAGTGCATCCTAGGACAGACACAGCACCCCCTAGTGCAGGCCAAGGGCGATGCAGTGCATCCTAGGACAGACACAGCACCCCCTAGTGCAGGCCAAGGGCGATGCAATGCATCCAAGGTTAGCCACAGCGCCCCCTAGTGCAGGTCTGAGGGCGATGCAGTGCATCCCAGGTTAGCCACAGCGCCCCCTAGTGCAGGCCAAGGGCGATGCAGTGCATCCCAGATTAGCCACAGCGCCCCCTAGTGCAGGCCAAGGGCGATGCAGTGCATCCCAGGTTAGCCACAGCACCCCCTAGTGCAGGTCTGACAGCGATGCAGTGCATCCCAGGACAGACACAGCGCCCCCCCAGTGCAAGAATGAGGGAAGTACACTGAGCCTGAGGGTGGACAGCACAGCGCTCCCTAGGGTCTGGTAAGGGGATGGAGCATGTTCCAGATTAAGCAGAATAGTTCCCCCGACACGCCCCTGTAACAGCACAGCACCTGCTATGGCCAGGCTGTGGAGGAAAGGACCCTCTAGTGCCAGGGCGAGAAGACACAGAACCAGGTTATGGTGGGATGCTCAAAGTCCCCCCATCCCCTGTCCTCTTCCCGAGACCACACTGCTGAGGAAAGAACCAGGGCAGCTCCCTCACCCCAGCAGCACAGCGACTCCTCTGGCCAGGCTGTGGGGCGAAGGAGCATGTTATGCAGGGCTCAGCCTGTCACCCTGTCCCAAGAGCTGGTTAACAGCTTTGCGGGGCTGAGGCTGGCTCGTTAAAGATCTCAAATGTCATGTGGGGAATTTGGCACCAAGTGGAAAAACCTCAGCAGAATGGCCCGAAGCCCACGGCTCCGGTTGGGAGAGATCTGTGCATGTGGGGTCCCAGCCTGACTTCCGGGCTCTGTTCCCTCTTATCTTTTCCGTCCACAGGTGGAATTTTTTTCCCCATCCTTGTGGAGAATAAATTTTGTTGTGCGCAATGAAGCACGTGTGGATGTGCACCACCAACAGAAATGCAGAACTTAGCTGCCCTGCTAATCAGCTGGGGAGGGTCTGAATCTCTCCCGGATGACTGCAGAAGAGCCGAGCTTACAGGGAACGCTGCTTCTGGGTCGCTCTCACTGAGTCGGAAGCAAAGCCAGCGGACGAGAAAGCTGTGCATTGTGGGTACCAAGCATGGGTCACGCCAACTGCGATTTCACAACCGCAGGAGGCAGTGGTGGGCCTCTCGGCCAAGGCCCTGCCTGGCTTAGCATTTTAACTCTTTCTCTAGCCACAGGAGACAGACGTCCCAATGGCAAGGGGAGAGGTAACAGCCGCTCATAGTCTGCTCCACATACTCAGCAGCGAGATCTCCGGCCCACATCTTTTCTGCTCCTTGTGGCCTTTCACCCGGCTCGCCAGGACCAACGCCAGCGCAGCCAGTTTTGGAGTACTGATCAAGAGGTGACGGCTGACGGGCCGTGGCCAAACCTGTCTGACTGCAGGCCAGAGGCAACAGGGTGAAGAGAGAAGGCTGAAATGCAGATGGGCAGGCCTGGCTGTTACTTTGGCCTCCTTCCCTGCCTCCAAAGCCGGGCTCTGGCCCTCTCCCTTCCACGCAGGCCCCTTGGGCGAAGAACCCTGCCAGCCTTCTCAAAGCGCGCCAGCTTTTTACCAGCCACAGAGAAGAATCCGATCATCCGCCCGCTGAGATGCGGCTGTCTCTGGGGAGGAACGTGGCAGCAGCACGCTGCTGTTCTCTAGCTGAGGGCACGAAGGGAACGGAGAGCGGCCGGGCGGGGGGCTGCAAGAGGGCACGGTTTCAGAATCAAACACCCCTCCCCCCCCGCCCCCCGAGGTGAGATTTGGGCAGGCCTCTGGGATTCAGGCCCTGCCTCTGGGGGAAAGCACTCGGAGATGCTGGGTAACCCCAGACGGCGAGCCAGGGGGTTTGAGCGGGGCAGCCCCAGATCAGAAAAGCTTGCTGGCTTTCCGGTGGGTTCTCTCACTTCCCCTCCAGATGCTTCCACGACCCAACGAAAGCCACAGCTGGGAGTCCCCCCAAGTTGGAGGGACTGAAGCCAGAGGGCAGCAGCCAACTCTGCTAACCCTCCCCCCCATGACCCCTCATGCCAAAAGCCCGCCCCACAGGCCTCAGCAAGTTCTACACATAATCCCCTCCCCAGACCAACTTCCAGCCCCTCACCTGTCTGGGATCCGGCTTACAGCGGGTGGGTCAAGCAGACACGTGGCTGCGTTGGGAAGAGAGGAAAACAAGGAGGGGTCTCAGGCAGGATCCCCTCCCTAGCCAAGCACTGAAAGGGTTAGGACGGCCTCCAGGGCGGGTAGCCAGACCGCTCCCTAGGGGAAGGGCTTGTTGAAAGAAAAGCCACGTTGATTAACTGGCCCTGGGTCAAAAACCACATATTCTCCCCCTGGCAGCTTATGCAAAACGAGCGCAGAGGCAGGAAAGGGAGTGGGTGGTTGAAGCAAAACCGATCCCACGTTGCAGGAGCAGGGCTTTGCCTGAGGCTGGCCCACGGGCCAATACGGTCTCCTACCCCCGCCCTCCACAGTGGTCCGGATTGATCTGTGGTCTTTGTCTTGCACGGAGACTGTCTGCTCTTTGAGGCAGGGGCTTCTGTTCTGTACCGGGCCTAGCACAACAGAGGCCAGGGGCATGCCCCGGGCTCTTACATGGGACAACACAGAACTGACTTTTGGTGGCAGGGCAGGGAGGCATCAACAGAGGGGAGGCTCATCTGTGCTAGGAGCTGTGCATACTGAGCAAGACGGTCCCTGCCCCACGGAAGGATTCTCGCCTCGGTTTACAAAGGGGGAAACTGAGGCAAGGGGGGGCTTCTCCACACAGGGAGCATGTGACCGAGTTGGGGATGGCACCCAGATCTCCTAAGCCAGTTTCTTCACAATTCCTGGGCAGATCTTGCAAGTGCCCATCTCTTCCCCAGCCTCAAATCCTCCAGGTCTCTACAAAGATAAACTTCTCCCCCCTCACACTAGGCCAGGCTACCAGTAAGAGAATTCTCCCCCCAGACAGGGCAGCCCCCCACATCCGTGCTGGGGGTGAGAACAGAGTTTCTGCCTGTAACTGAGTCTTAAGCAGCCAGTCAGCACCTTCAGCTAGATCGGAAACCACCCTCCCCTGCTCAGTCAGAAATCTGCTGAGCTAGGCCGGGTTGGGGTTAGCCAGAGGAACTGCAGAGACTCCGGCCTGTGAGGACTTCATTGCCACTGGGGCTGCTCCCCACCCAGAATCGAACCCTGATAAGAACGAGGGCCGTACATTCCTGTTTAACAACTGTTATATTTCATTGCTTAACGGGGATCCTACGGGTGGTCGTGGCCGGGCTGCCGGTCAACTGATTACTAGTAAGTGTCATTTGCCCTTTACGTCCCTAATGAGAACCCCTCGCCCTCTTTGGTCAATAAGGTCCATTTGGATCAGCTCATCCGACTTCCTGCACAGTGTAAATTTCACCAAGGGCTTGACACCCTCTTGCGTTAGCTTCCTCAGCCGCTCACTGCGAAGCAGCCGCATGCCCCACAGCAGCAACGAACCCAGAAGGTAACCCGGGCCGGGCCAGACGGAGCCATCCCGCAGCCGTGGGACTCAGCACAACCACCCTGAGGGCATCAAACCGAACCAGGCAGAGCCAGCACTGCGGTCTGAACAGCGTTGCGCCCTGCCACGGCGCAACGCAAACTCATCTGGCCACCAGATTGTCACCGGGGGCCTCTCCAGACAAGCTGCTTTTCACAGCCTGGCTAGGCTGCTTTCCAGATTTTCCTTACACCATCAACCCCTCCTGGGATGGAAAGGAAACAGCAGCCAAGGGATTGGGGCGGGGGGGACGAACACGCAAAATATTCCTCCTTCTTGGCAAGTATATTGGAGATGTAATAATTCTGTACCCCACCCTTTGGCTGGTCTATTTAGACTGGAAACCTCCTAGGGCAGGGACTGTGTCTCACGCTGTGTGTCTGCGCAGCACCTGGCATGATGGGGGCCCTGATCTCAGATAGGGATGGAATAGTGCAGTCGAGAAACCGATAAGCAAAAGCAGTCTATAGCATTAATCTACGTGCATGCATTTCCTTCTCCATCTCTCCCTGCTAGTACATTTTTTAGCAGGCTGGCCAGCAGCCTGGCTCAGTTCTGGCATGTGCCAGGTCCAGGATCTCAGACCCCCAGCCCCAGCCCCCAGATAGGGGCTGCTGCCACCCCGCGCTGCTGCCTCTTTCTCAGAAGCAGCAGCGCAGGGTGAGAGGCAGCCAGATAACCGGGGCCGATAGACTAGCCGACTAACCGATAACATGTCATGAGGTTACTCGACTCTTCACTTAACCGATATCTAACATCGCTAACCTCAGGTAATTGAAATACAGCTCCTAAGTAGCACACCCGAGACAGGATCACAATCGCACAGAAGCAGTCTCACATTATACGTCAGAGCTCAAGGTCACGAGCGCTTTAGAGCCCCCTCTCCAAACTTTCTTTGTTCCCCTCTCCTGGAAAGGACAGAACTTTTAGCCAGAAAAACTCCCCCTCCTACCGGAGTTTCCGTTATTTTGCCATCACCATAAAGTGTCGGGTGGGGGTTTTGCTTCCTCACACTTCCCCCTCCTCCTCGTCTCTCCGGCAGGCGGGTTTCTGCGTCCCAGATGTGTTGATTTCACACGCACCCTCTCGCCTCGGCTGAACGTTAAACTTAGCTTCCCAACTTCGGCGCAGGAGACAGCCTCTCTTCTGGCTGTGCACGCGTTTGGAGTTTGGCTCTGTCCTCTTCCTAGCCAGCCGCCACCTCTCACCCCTCTCTGGGCCAGTCGCAGCTCAACAAGGCAAGCGACCCAAGTCCAGCATGATGCACTCTCCTCTCTAATCACTTACGGCTCTGGCTCTCTCTGTGTTTGATTTCCAGTCGCAGGGGTGAGGTAGGGGAGGGAGCAGGGGGCAGAAGCCACAGAGCTCGGGACAGAGCTGGGCAGCGAAGGGACAGCAACATCCGAAGCCCGGGCAGCCGCGTCCTGATGAAGTTTTAAGCACAGCGCTTTCGGCACAGCTCCCTTGCTGGCTCTGCCGGTTTCGCTCCCCGCAGCCCGACCAGGAAACGTGGCCCTCCCATGCATGCTAGGAGAGGAGGAAGGAAGGCAGGGTCAGAGGTTGCTATGGGGCGGCCCGCTCTATCAGGACGTTAGCCCCCGCCCCCCAAGTCTGAAAGGGAGGGAGAGTTTAACCCTCGCACACCCAGATCTCGGGGGACAGGAGCAGGAGAAACAACGGCTGACAGGGGGTGTGCGGAGAGGGGACAGGAAGAGAGGTGAAGGGGCTGGATCCTGACTTCCACTGGCGTGGGGTAAATCACGGCCCCACTGCCGGCTGTGCAGTCAAGACAGGCTCCTGCTCTCACTTCCCCCAGCCTGACTTGACAGCAGAAGGGGCACTCTGCCTTCCCACAGCGGTGTGACAAAGCAGAATCTGGCCCCGCAGCCTCACGGGGCAAGTCACTGGAGAGAGGGTCACAAGCCCGAGGACCAAACTTTGCCGGGGAAGCTTTGGGAACCGGCCTTTCCTGGAGCTGATTAGCAGGGGCACCAGACAGCCTCTCCCAGCTAATCTCTAATGCCACGTTTGCCTAGAGAGGAGAGTTAACCATTAACGGTTCTTTTGGGAGCCGCTGCTCTTGGAAACAGATGCAGGGGCAGGCCAGGAGGAACCCTGGGCCTTTTGCTGCCAGGACAGCAGATCACATTGGACCCCAGCTTGGGGGGCAAGGGAGAAACAGGGTCTTTTCCAATGCCAAGGATATATTGACATTGGAAAAAGTTCAGCAAAGGGCAACAAAATTGATTAGGAATTTGGAACGGGTCCTGTATCAAGAGAGATTAAAAAGACTTGGACATCGCAGCTTAGAAAAGAGGAAACTAAGAGGGGATAGGACAGAGGTCTGTAAAATCATGAGTGGGGTGGAAAAAATGAATAAGGAAAAGTGATTTACTTAGGGTAAATATAAGAACTAGGGGTCACCAGGTGAAATGAATAGGCAGCAGGTTTCAAACAAACAAAAGGAAGTTTTTCTTCATGCAGTGCAGAGTCAACCTGTGGAACTCCTTGCTGAAGGATGTGGTGAAGACTAGGGCTTTAACAGGGTTCAAAAAAGAGCCAGTTAGATTCATGGAGGTTAGGTTCATCAATGGCTATTAGCCAGGATGGGTAGGAATGTTGTCCCCAGCCTCTGTTTCTCTGGAAATGGATGAAAGGAGAGGGATCAGGTGATGTTAATCTGTTGTGTTGTCAAAGGCTGGAAATCGATGACAGGAGGGGGATCACTTGAGGATTCCCTGTTCTATTCACTCCCTCTGGGGCATCTGTATTGGCCACTGTCGGCCGACAGGATACTGGGCTAGATGGATCTTTGGTCTGACCCAGTACGGCCGTTCTTATGTTTTCCTCTAAGGGGCACCAGCTTTGATCCAGGACTGGGCCAACGGGGGTTGGAGAAGGCGACCTTTCCCGTCGTGGGAGAACCAGCCCCAGCTTGGAGGGTGAAGGGTTGCTCAGGAGACGGGCTGCACAAGAAATGAAATATAATATCACCCCCTGCCTTCCAATGGCCTTTGAAAGCAGCCAGGAATTCAGGCCGTGCTCCGTGTTCCCCTCCCGAGGCCCAGCAGGAATCTGGGGGAATTACAGTGGTGTTTGGCCACCAGCCAGGCATCTCAGCAATCATATGGGCTGTGACCAGGGATCGTATCGTGTAGCTGACTGTACGCATTCCCCGCCCCCTCCCCACCCTGCTGCCTCTGTATCAGAGGCAGCAATGTGGCGCAGCAGGCAGCCGGTCCGCAAGGGGAGCTGGTTTTTAAACTCAGCGGGGTAAGCTGTGTTAGTCTGAATCTGCAAACGCGGCGAGGAGTCCTGTGGCACCTTATAGACTAACTGAAGTGCATCTGACGAAGTGGGTCTTTGCCCACGAAAGCTTCTGCTCCTACACTTCAGTTAGTCTAGAAGGTGCCACAGGACTCCTCGCCGGTTTTTAAACTGGCTCCCTTTGTGGACTGCCTCATACAGAGGCAGCAGCCCCGAGGGGCAGAGGGCTTCCTGGGGAGCACACTGGCTGCCAGCCCCACTCCCGGGGACTATCGAATAGTCATGTCACCACAAAGATTTCATGCCATTACATGACTAGTCACTTACACGATCTCTAACATCCCTAGCTGTCTCAGAGGGGTGGCCCTGTTAGTCGGTAACAGAAAAAACTTAACGACAAACGGTCCCGCAGCACCTTAGAGGCTAACAAGAAAACGTCAATGGTATCATGAATTTCCATTTGCCAACATTTTCTTGTTCGTCTTTAAGGTGCTGCAGGACTATTCGCTGGTTTTTTTAAGTGTATCCCTAGCTGTGACCACAACCCGGGGGCTTTCCCAGGCCAAGACTGATTCAGCCCGCCCCACTCCCCATCACAGCACAGCGGGGAAACGGTTACAGTCACAAAGGTGGGGGGGAGACCCGCATCAGCACCCTTCTTGATCACACCCACGTGCGTGCTCCCTGTCGGCAACGGGAGACGCATCTACCCCGGCTGTTAACAGGCCAACAGTTGGTGCCACCTCAGAACTGAGATTTCAAGCCAACAGGATCAGGCCAGGTCTGCCTTCAGGGGAGATCGCCAGGGAAACAGGGACTCTAGGCATGAGTGGGGGGCGGGGTGTGTCTGTAGGGAGCACCCCTCTCCTTTTGGGCAGCACCACCCTCAGTGGAGTGCAGCGAGGGGGCTCAGGTGAGATGGTGGGAAAGCACGTGGCTTATACCATCTTTGGCAGGGAAAGCTCAGGGCCTGGCCAGCTGCACCTCCAGCTGGCTTTCAAAGGTAGATCAGAGCCAGACACAAACACACCGAGACGAGGAACACACACACACAGAGGAACAGTCTGTCCTGGGCTCTCCTCCGCAGCTTGCCCTCTAACGGGAACCAGCCGGCTGGTCGCAGAGCAGTGGAGGATGGGAGGGCTTTCGGGTGAAGGGGGGAGCCGCGGGTGGTGCACAGGACACAAACAGGAAGCCAGCCAGCACAGCGGGTCAGCAACCAACGGGGGAGGCGAGGTTCAGGCCGGGAAGGGAAAGATACCGCCAGGGCCAGCAACAACATTCACAGCGCAGAGCGGGTGGGGTCAGGTCACTAAGTGGGAAAACCAAGGCCACTTGCTACTGCATCTCTCCCACAGCTCCCACAATAATTTAGCAACTCATTCAGCCCAATTAATCTGTGCTGATCCCCCCCGGCACCACCACAACCCCCCTGTTTAGAGGATTAACACCCCAGGGTTCTGCTGCCAGCTCCGAGAGGGGAGTCCAGTGGTCAGAGCAGGAGGCAAGGACCTCTGGGTAAACCCCGTGGTTTGGAAGCAGGGACTAGTGGCTGGAGAAGGGTAGAACTAGGAGTCACACTTGGGCGGCAGCTCAGGAGCGAGCGTCATCCAGCTGATGAGCAGAGCGCTCACACTCGACTTGTTTCTGCTGGTGGTGCACCTCCACATGTGCCTCAAGGCACAGGACATTATTCCACACACACATGAAAACGATTAAAGGGCACGTTGGTCAGGACTCCTGGGTTCTAGTCCCAGTGGGGTCTGGTGGGTTACGGGTGGAATCAGAACTCCTGGGTTCTAGTTCCAGTCCTGGAAAGGGAGTTGGGTCTAGTGGTGAGAGCAGCCTCTATTGGTGGCTCTGCCACTCATCCATTGGAATTCTGGGAGAGGCCCTTCCCAGACTGGTGCCTCAGTTTCCTCACTGAATAAACCCCCGTCAGCTACTCACAGAGGGGGCTGTGACACTTGAAAACACAGATCACCAAGCACTGCAGGAGTGGCCCAGCCCAGCCTGTCCCAGTGAAGGGGGAGCTTCAACAGCTGGCGCAGGCTCCCTCCGGGACCCACAGCCCAGTGGCTGAGTGTGACAGACCAAAGGGCCGCACAGGACGGTTGGCAGGTCACCGCACCCCAGCCTTGTACTCCTCACAGCCTCTGCTCTCCCTTACGCTCACATGGCCCCGATCAGACCCACTTATTGCAAAACAGAGCCGCTCGCTACAGAGAGAAGGGGAAGAAACACAGGGATTGGCTAGCACAGGGAACGGGAGACAGGGCACTGTGGCGGAGGTCCACGGCCAATGTCCTCTCTCATTTTTTCCCACCCATGAGCAGAATAAATTTTGTTTTGTGTGCTGAGGCAGGTGCTGACGTGCACCACCACTAGAAACCCACACTGCCGGCTTTGGCTGTTCTACTGATCAGCTGGGTGGCATTTAAAGCTCTCCTGGGTGGCCGCCCAAGCACCCAGCTTACAGGGAACACAAGTACTAGCTCCAATCTGGCCCCAGGGTTGGCTTAAGGGGGCAGGGATGGGATTCAGGGCCTTTTCTCTCTATTGCAGGGGTTCCCAAACTTTTCGGCAGCACACCCTCTTTTTGATTTTTGAGAAACCCTCACTCCTTCCCCACGCCCCGCAACAGGGACTGACCAGGGCTGAAAAACAAGAATATCAACAAAACTTGCGGGTGATTGGGGGGGGGGGGGGGGGAAGAGGAAGGGGCTGGGTCACCTCGCTTTCCGCCCCCCCCCCCGAATTTTTTCATGCATCCCCCAGGGGGACACGCCCCTCGGTTTGGGAACCCATACTCTAGGGGATGCTGATTTGGTGCCAGGGGGAATGGTCATAGGGTCTGGGACCCTTCTCCACTAGGGGACACAGTCCCAGGGTGGGGAACTGGGTGGCTCTGAGGGGAGAGAACTGGAACTCCTTTGTGAGGAGTCAGCTTGGCCACAGCTCCAAGGCGAGGCAGGAGACAGGACTGGCTGGCTCAGTGGAGATGGGGAATGTCATCTAGGCCCCCTCCCCCAGAAGACACCTCCAAGGCAGACACCCTGCAAGCCTCCTGCCAACAGGTCCTCCTCCTAGGGCAAGGGCGGGGAATCTTTTTAGGGTTAGGGGCCGCTGACCCACAGAAAAATCAGTGAGGGGCCGTATACCCGGGAGAAGCAGAAAAGAAAAGCCAAACCCTCACGGACGTGGCCCCTGACTGAGAAGCAGAAAGACCCTCCCCATGTTCTCCTCGCACACCAAAGCCTAGGGGGGGCCCAGGCGAGTCGATCTGTGTGCTCCAGCCCAGCAGGAGGGTGGGGGGGGGCGAGAGGGGCTGGAGCACCAGTGTGGGCTCCCCAATGCTGGGAGGTGGGAAGCCCTGAGCCTCGGGAGGCCAGATCCAGGCGAGCTGGGGGCCTCACCTGGCCCCCGGGGCCTTAGGTTCCGCACCCTTGCCCTAGGGCATTGCTGGTTTCAATCTAGCCATGGCTCAGAGGTGAAGTCACTCCCAGCCGGCCCATGCGATGCAAAGGGCATTGGTGGGTTTCGATCTAATTCAGCGCAGACAGGGAGTCCATCGCAAATGAAACAGGGCGAGGCAGTCAGGGGAAAACGGCCTATCTCCTCATCTACACCTGGGGCAAGACTCGCCTAGGCCCATGCAATCCAGGGGGAGACATTTCTCCCCAAGGGCACCTGATCACCAAGTGCCGTCTGTGCAGGGGACACACTGCCCGTCCAGGACAACGGGGCGGCAAGGTATCCCACCTGCCGGGAGTCGCTGACCCAGGCAGCCGCAAAAGCGGATCCCAAGAGGTTGGGAGTGGGAGGGGCTGGAATCCCTCCACACGCACCCTTGTGACCGAGTCACAGAAGACCATATTACGGGCACACGCCCGGGTTTGGCAAGGAATTGTGTCCAGGTGGATGCTGGGAAAATCTAGTCCACTCCCATACAGTGCTGCAGCCCATTGGGCGTGATGTGCTCAGAGGACAGAGAACCAGATTACCTGGTTATACCAGCAGCCAAGGGGGCTCATAAGAAGATCCACACACACAAGACGAGCAGCCAGCAGATCACACCAAGATAACCGGCTGCCGGCCTGTGCCAGGGCTGCAAACCAAGGATCAGCCACAGGCATGCATACAAAAGCCACTAATCAGTCACAGACAAAAGAACACGTAGGCGAGTTTGCCCTCAGCTTTCTCAGGCAACAGGGAAAGGCGGCTGATAGGCCTGTGAGAGAAGACAGATCAAGCCGGCATAATAAGCACCCATCACGCTTTTCATCTCTTGATCTCAAAGCTCTCTATTAAGGCAGGCACATTTCACCACCATGCATTATATGGAGGGGGAAACTGAGGCACGGAGCTTCAGTGACTTGGCTACGGTCACATAGGGACATTGGGAGGGTTAGGAACACACACAAGTTTTAGCTCTAAACCCTGACTCCCTCATGCTAACTGCTAGACCAATGTTCCCTCTCATCTTTACCATCCATGTGCGGAATAATTTTTCCATGTGCACCAAGGCATGTGTGAATATGCACCCCCAATAGAACCGCAAAACCTAGCTGTGGGTGCGCTGCTCATCAGCTGGGCAGCTTCTGAATCTCTCCCGAGCAACTGCACAAGCGCACAACTGGCAGGGAACACTGCACTGGACCCCACCCCTCCTAGAGCTGGGGGCAGAACCCAGGAGTTCTGACCCCCAGTCCCCACTGCTCTAACCCATCAGCGTCTCTCCCCTTGGATGCCACCCCTGAAATGCAGCCCAAGATAGAGCAGCGCCGTCACTGGTCTGGGGGGCTAAGAATGTCTTGTATTCTGCAGTGACCAATTGCCAGCCTTTTGCCTAAAGAGATTTCCCCAGTCACCCTGGAGACGGATCAAGGTAGGGATGTAAAAGGTTAACTGGTTAACCAGCCACTGCCCAAATCCCAGTGGGCAGCCAGCTACGCGGGGCCACGGCAGCCCCAGCCACGGACGGTTGGCAGGAAGCCAGTCCTGGCTGTGGCAAGCCAGCTGGTTCTTGGTCCCTGCCAGCCGGCCAGCACGTCCTCAGCCACAGAAGACTCACAGCACAAGGGGACTTCAACCCCAGCCACCCTGCACTAGCCCACGGAGCAACCTCGGTTAAAGGTTAACCCGTTAAATGATACCATTTAAAACCATTTAACTGCTTAAGTGTTCTAACCCAGTGTCTCAACCTTTTTTTTTTATATAAAGTATCCCCCTTTACAATTTTTTTTAAGTACCCCCAGTACCTACAGTTTTCAGATACACAACAGTAGAAAAAATGCTGTAACACATTTGTTTCAACAACTTCATCGTAGCCAGGCGGGCGATGACATTTTTGGGTGTAAAAAGTACAAAAAATAATAAAGCGCTGGAAAACGTCACCCAAAAATTCAGTTTTCTCCAAGTTTCAGTTGTATTGAGAGAAGTCCGGGGGCTACGTCAAGTACCCCTAAGGGTACTCGTACCCCTGATTGAGAAACACTGTTCTGACCCACATTTACAGCCCTAGATCTAGAGCAGTCTTCCCTCGCAGAGAGTGCTGAGGAGTGGGGATCCTTCCCCAAATCAGCCTGGCCCTCAAGGGATAGGGGAGCGAGACTGAGTGGACCAGGAACAAGCCCATAGAGCAGTGAGTGGCCCAAGGCCAGCCCACAACATTTTGGCACCTGAGGCGGGGAGCTCAAATGATGCCCCCTTGCTTGGGCCAAAACTTTGCAAGATCTCAATTCTGCCTTCTTCCTGTTCGATTCCTCTCATGGTCCTGCTCCGTTACCTGCCCCAATAGAGGAGAGCTAACAACTTAAAATGCCTTGTTCAAAAATATTAAGTATTGGCCACCTCCGTTCGCCTCACGGTAAGGCCAGCCCTGAGTGGGCCGCACGAGTAGCCCCCCCTCCATCTCAGCCGGCCGCAAGAGCGTCATAACCAAGACGGTCTCTCAGGATAGGGGAGTTTTGCTCCCTGCGCTTGTGCGCCTAGAATGTGTGGCGTGTGTCTGCCTGAAGCGGAGAAGCGCTTTGACTGGGTACAGAGGGAGCGCCTGGCTTTCCCAGTCAGGGTCCCGCACCTCACTGCACGTGCCCTGGCTTTACGGGGGTGTCAATTTAGCAATAGCGGTAGGGAGAAAAACCTATGCTGACGAAACCCAGCAGCATCTGGCAATGGTAAACAAGAGGGCACCTAGAACCCCAAAGGGCCGCATGGTTGCCCACTACTGGCATAGAGAGTGTAAGGAAGGGAGAAGTGAGGCACTAGCCACAGCCAGGAAAACAGCAGGCTGCTTCCACACTGCTCTGCCGATATCCCTCAGTCCTTCGCTGCCACTTCCTGCTACTCAACTTTGGAAGCCCCGGGGGCCACAATGATACTCCCAGCACATGCCGGGGGCCGCAACTTAAGTGTGGTTGCATAGACATGCAAATCTATATGCAAATCTATGCAAATAGCTTCTTTCACACTGAGGGGCATGACTACAAAGATTAAGGCAGGACTATACAACGTGCAGGCCCCATTTAAGTCAGTTCTGCGGATATTAATAACATGCAATAGTTACCCCATTTCCACCCCATGACGGCATTTTTAATGAGCAAGGACAGTCCAGGAATGTAGCTACTAAAACACATAGCCACAGAAGCTAATTATATTGACCACTTTTTTGTTTTGGCTCCCACCTGTGGACTACATGTTGAGCCCTGCGTAAACCCAAACTGCACCACAAACAAACAAGCCGCAGGCCGCATGCGGCCCATGGGCCTTGTGTCAAGTAGCCCTGTGCTAGCCCCTCCTTTGACTGCCCCCCAAGCTCTGCCAGTCCTTTCAGTGCTGATCCAAGGCCATCCTAGGCCCCTCTAACTCCAAACCCAAATTTTCACTAGGGTTGTGGAAAGTTAACTGGCAGGGGTTGTAGCAAGTCCCCATCAGCCACAGGTAGGGGGTTGCTCCTCCCCTGCGGGGGGGGCACCCATGGACAGGGGGTGGTCTGGTCATCCGGAGCAGCCTCCGTTCGCAGTGGGCTTCAGAGAATCTAGCATCTGGAGCAGCTTCTATCTGCAGCCGGCCCGGGCGTGCTGGAGCAGCCTCTCCCTGCAGCAGGCCCAAGCCCGCCGCAGACAGAGCCCAGCTGGAGGAGCCCCTGTCTGCGGTGGGGTGGGCCACTCCAGCTCAGTGGGGCAGAAGCAGCTCCACACTCGTGCCCCCCTCCAAATCAGTGAACCGGTTCACCATAATGTTTAACCGGTTAACCAATTCAAGAGGCTTTTACATCCCCAGTTTGTGCTAGAACTGTGCATAGAAGCAGGTATTGCAGCCGTCACACAAAGCCCTGCTCTGGCTTCTCCTCTTGACAAGATCCAATTCAGATTCGTCCCCAGAGTATGGTACCACCCTGGATTTGCAGGTTTGGAGAGGGGAGCCCAGTGCTGGACTAGCAAGGGAAGAGGCTGAGAATCAGGACTGAGGGGAGCCGGGGCTAGAACAGCAGTGGCAGGAGGGAGATCTAGGCTCTTTACTCCCCTCCGCTAGCATCCGTCTCCTCCCTGCCCTTTCCCAGGGTCACCCCATTCTAGCTACAGGGTCTCCTCTGCTGTTCCTATCATCTGGCAGCCTCCCGGTATCTCTCCCCATCTCACTGGCTCCACTCATTATCCAGCCTGGTCTGAGAGCGGCTCCCTCTTAAATAACAGATGGAGACACATTAACTCGCTCAAGCCTTTCGAGATAATAATTTAAGCTAATTGTCCTTGCTGTGGTCGGATACGCTAAGTGTGTTTAGCATCAAGCTGCCAAAGTGGCTAGGGACGACAAGAAACATTCCAGCCCGGGGATGGCCGTTAGACCAAACATTGTAAAAGCGCTGGAGTTAACAGGGCACAAGACATCTGGGCTCAATTCTCAGTTCCGACACTGATTTGCCTAGCGTGGGCAAGGCACTGCCTCTCGCCACGCCTCAGTTTCTCCAATGGCCCTCTTGAGTGCTTGGGGAACTGTCTCATGCTCTGTATATGTGCAAAACCCTGTGCCCTCCAGGCAATACCACAAGAGAAAGAAACCTTACTTCAGTGGTCCCCAATGCGGTGCCCGTGGGCGCCATGGCACCTGCCGAATGATCTGAGCCAACCCTGCCTCCGGCGCGTGGTACATGCGCAGTGCTGGCCCCAGGCGCGCAGCACATGAGTGGCCCCTGCCCCGGGCACGCAACACATGCGTAATGCCAGCCCCAGGCATATGGGCGACACCACCCCCACCCCCCACCCCCCGCCCCCGGGCGCCTAGCAGCCCCAAAAGGTTGGGGACCACTGCTTGCTTTTATAGAAGGCCCATCATCTTAAAGGATGCCCTGGGCTGAGCGGTGAATGAACCCACAGTACTTGGACTGATACAGAAAACATTTCACCCAGTGCTGAAATGCAGCCACTTCTAGGGGGTGGCATGATAGCTGTTTAACATCTCACCACAGCACGTGAATGAACCTCTTGAATCTGGCAACCTTGCGAAACAGGCTATGCCAGACCATGGGTGTTCACCATAATGAAAGGTAAACACAGTCTATTTCTAAAGCTTTTATATGTACAAACCATAGTAGAGAACTGTACATATACAACACACCATAAGCAATGTTCCCTCTATTTTTCCCATTCATGTGGAGAATAAATTTTGTTGTGTGCACCAAGGCATGTGCATATGTGCACCACCAGTAGGAACACATTGTGCCGGCTGTGGGCACTCTGCTCTTCAGCTGGGTGGCACCTGAATCCCCCCTAGATGGCCACCCAAATGTTCACCTTACAGGAAACACTGGCCATAAGACAGATCCTGAATCCACTGTATTTAAACTGTTAGTGGGGATGGGGATACAGAGTTGGAAGGGCAGGAGCACGCTGGGGGTGAGGATGTGGAGTCTGGGAGGGTTATATAAGAGTCCGAACCATTAGTGTTCACAGACACCCGGATTAAGGAGGTTCAAGTGTAGTAGTAATTTCTATTACGCTAGTCCCTAGGAGCTCCAAGCATGGATCCTTCATGCTAGAGGCCATATGAATACAGAACAAAAAAATACGGCAAGTGGAACTGAATCCATGGGGAGATTGGATTTTTATGGAGACACAAAGAAACCATCTGACTTCCAAATGGCCTGTCTTTAAAATGAAATTCTTCCAACTTGTTTTTCTGCTGCAGGCTATCTTTATGTTGTCTGCATTCTGTGTTCTGAGCTGTCCACCTCTTTCGTAAGACACCTTTACTAGCTGCCTCGTTACAGCCACTTCGCAATCTGGGCGATTGCAGCCCAGAAAGACATGTCTGCACCTGCTTTACTATAGCTAGCTCGGGGACCAGAGCTGGGAGGCAGCGCTGTACAAGCCAGGCTGGAACCTGGGTAATTATTTGCAGGGTTAGCTATCATTCTTGGATCTGAGCTATTTAGATGCAGGCTTGTGGATGTCTGTCTGCTGCACTCCTTGCGAGCGTGCTGGGGACACCGACATGAGCAACAGCGTCACCGCTGAAGAAACGTGCTGACGTAACTGAAAATAGGTTCCCCGCCTCAAAACACACCATGTTAAGGCCACCGTTCCTATCCAACTTCTGAGCACCTAACCTTGGCAAACGTTGGCGCCAGTACAAAGGAGAGGGGAGATGAGGGGCAGAGACCGAGCACCAGGCAGAGCTGAGCCTGTGAGCAAACACAATAGCTCATTAGCACTGTACAGAAAAGCGCTGTCGCTCTCTCGGGGAAGATGGGTTGGGTTTCAGTTTGCAGTCCAGAACTGGTACTGGGAAGAGATAGGAATGTGTCTCTAGCGCAGTGTCCTAACAGCTGGAATCGCCTATCAAACCTGGGCCTGCCTGCTAATGGTCAGAACACCAAAAGGATGTTTGTAAGCGGGACTGGTACCAGATCTCGGGAACCCCACAAGCACCCACTCCTCACAAAGGCTCCCATGGGATCAAATTCAATCCAGTCCTGTCACGGAGCGAGGGGGGTCTATTCCATTCCTAGTTCCAAGCCGACCCTAGGTCAGGGAGGTTTGGCAGGCTCAGGGAATGGGAAATGCGGCCTCCTGACTCTGGGCGAGCCACTTCCCTGCTCTGTGCCTCAATTTCCCCAATCGTAAAATAGGGATTAATGACGCTCCTTAGTAAAACACTGGGGTCTACTGAGGACAATTGCTAAGACAACTGCAGTGGTTATTCTCCCCAGCAGAAGCTGGTCCAATAACAGTTATAATCTCACCTGTTTCTCTCATGCAGGTTAGGGATGTAAAATCCCGTTAATCAATTAAACAGTATGTTTAACCAGTTAGCCGGCTGCTGCTGGTTACTCCAATAAGCATGCCAGCTACCCCTTTATATCCACCAGTTACCCCTTTATATCCACCAGTTACCCCTTTATATCCTAGTACAGTTCAGCTTTTCTTATTACAGGGGGCACTGATTCCGATCCAACCTGAGGTAGAGGAGGTTTGGGGAATGGGATAAGGGGCCTTTCTTCACTAGGAAGAGTTGGTTCCATTAACGCCCCAGGTCAGGGGCCCTGGCTGGCTCAGACAGGGCACGGAATTGGATATTGGGCTTTTCCCTTCTACGGCACCAGTCACACTGAAAATCACTCTCAGCTGACCTGCAGAGGCCTGTGTGTAAAACATGTAGGTAGATTCTCTGTGGAGTACCAAGTAGGGATGTGAACAGGTAACTGAGTAACCAGGGGAGGCGGCCACCAGGGCTGGGGGAGGCTCTGTGCCTCAGTTTCCCCCATCAGCAAAATGTGCATAATAATCCTGACCTCCTTTGTAAAGCATTTTGAGACCTACTGATGAAAAGTGCTAGGTAAGAGGTAGGTGTTATCGTGCTATCTAATCCAGTATCCCAACTCCCCACTCCGTATCAGTTCAATGCAAGCATGTCTAAACAGAAGCACCTGTTTCATTGACACAAACCAACCAACATTAGATGCTCCAAAGGCATCACATATATGAAACACCCACGCCAGTGTGATCTCATGGCAGGAAAGAAGTTGTTGGTAACCCCCAGCCATTAATGATGTTAGACCCCAAACCCAAGCACCATCACTGTTGTGGCTGTAGCCCAGAGACACTATGGCTGTGTCTACAGTGGCAAGTTTTTCCGGAAAATCATCTGATTTTGCAGAAAAACTTGCCAGCTGTCTACACTGGCCACTTGAATTTCCGCAAAAGCACTGACGATCTAATGTAAAATCATCAGTGCTTTTCCAGAAAAACTATGCTGCTCCCGTTCGGGCAAAAGTCTTTTTCCGAAAGACTTTTGCCCAAAAGGACCAGTGTAGACAGCATAGTTCTGTTTTCTGCAAAAAAGCCCCGATCGCGAAAATGGCGATCGGGGCTTTTTTGCGGAAAAGCGTATCTAGATTGGCCATGGATTCTTTTCCGCAAAAAGTGCTTTTCCAGAAAAGTGTCCTGCCAATCTAGACGCGCTTTTCCGAAAATGTTTTTAACGGAAAACGTTTCCGTTAAAAGCATTTTCGGAAAATCATGCCAGTGTAGACGTAGCCTATATGTATTCATAGAAGAGTCCCAGGCCTTTAGTTTTCCAATCCAGTGGCCTCATGCTGAACAATTTCAAAATCTTACATCAGTGAGTTCCACCGATTAACTGCCCAAAGGGGTTCTTTGCCCATCAATGCATTCTCTTTCCTCCACCATTTCCTCTGCAGGATGGAGGCAAGACAGAGGGAAATCATCTTCCAGCAGCCAACAGAAACAAGAGAGCAATGGAAAGAATGGCAAGAAAGCTTAGCTTCTCTCTCAGTTTTGACAAGACACATTGTACATAAAGTCTCACCTGATTGGTGTCGGCTCCGAGTTGCTGGTGGACACCAGGCCTCTGGTCCTCTCCTGGGGGAGGGGGGTCTCTGGGGTCCCCCCTCCCCCTTCCAGAGCCCCACTCGAGGACTCAATGCAGGAGGACAGCAGGAAAGGGTATCTCCATCTCTTGCATGGCCCACGCAGTTCCCCCTATCCTGGTTCAAAGCTAATCGACACACCCCAAGCTTCCCCCACTGAAAGCGGGGGGCAAATTCTGTACTGGTGTCTCCCAGTCTTGAAATAATTCTCCGTCTTTCCTCAAGGGTCTCCCAAAAGAATTAAGCCATTATAGCCCCTCAGGTCTCCAGGGAAGAAAGCAGTCACGTACACAAGAGTCTGTTTTTCACCCCTCCTGATTAGCCCTGCTGCAGATCACATTGCCCCATCGCCGTTACCGTCCAGCTGCTCTCTGCGCATCCGGGCACACGCGTGTCTCCTGGTGAGCTCTCACTCCCCAGGCTCAAGGCGATGCATCGCCAGTTTTGGGCACAATCCAAAGCCCTGGCGTCCCATCTCCTAGAGTCCTGCCAGATCCCAGATGGCGAGTCCCGTCTCAGGGAGGTGGGAATGGCGTGCCATCCTCATTGCCTCTCAGTCCTTCCTTGGCTCTGTGTAACAGACACACAATTGTATTAGACAGAAGCTTCCATCCTCCCCGCCGTCCCTTGAGCATTAATGCCAACAGGATGCTCTGCTCCTATGAATATCTGTTTCCGCTCTTGTGGTATATCTAACTTATAATGCCTCCCCACCTATGCTCCTGTGGTATAGCTCCCCAAGCTTCACTTCCTCCCCCACCCACACACACTGTGCCCATGGTAGCCTTTCTCTACTTAACCTCCTTTACCACCTCTGCCCACTGTCCCCCTCCCCATTCCTATGATATCTCTACCCTTCCCCTCCTCTTCAGAGGGATTTCCATGTGGGCACGGCTAGTACATTCACCCAATAGTTTCTCATCATTCTGCCCTGCCCACCCTGCAGAATCTTTCCCCTCACTTTGTTCCAACAGGATGTTCACCCCAACAGCCCCAGCAATGCCATGGGACATGCTACTACAAATCTCCAGCCCGAGGGTAGGGGAAGGAGAAAGAGGGAGGAACTGCATCCCCGTATTGCCCCCCCTTGGAAACCTCTCTCCATCCTCCGCAAGATAGGATATTTGTTTACCCTTGAGCTTCCCAGTTCAGCCACACCCCCTCTGCCTGTGTGGACAGGCACATCTCCCCTCCTGTGCGTCTCCTCAGATCACCCGCCTCCGCAGCTCCTATCCTCCTGTCCAGTTCTGTGCCCTCTGCCCAGAAATGGGGGCAGCTCCTCCCTGTTAGGAGGTGAGGGGAGACAGCTCCTTCCCCCCCCCCCACCTGGAGATAAGGGGGGCAGCTCCTTCCCCCTCCCCCCCGCCTGGAGATGGGGGGGCAGCTCCTTCCCCACCTGGAGATAAGGGGGGCAGCTCCTTCCCTCCCTCCCCCCCCACCTGGAGATATGGGGGGGCAGCTCCTTCCCCACCTGGAGATAAGGGGGGCAGCTCCTTCCCCCTCCCCCCCGCCTGGAGATGGGGGGGCAGCTCCTTCCCCACCTGGAGATAAGGGGGGCAGCTCCTTCCCTCCCTCCCCTCCCGCCTGGAGATATGGGGGGCAGCTCCTTCCCCCTCCCCCCACCTGGAGATATGGGGGGGCAGCTCCTTCCCTCTCCCCCCCGCCTGGAGATATGGGGGGGCAGCTCCTTCCCCCTCTCCCCCGCCTGGAGATATGGGGGGGCAGCTCCTTCCCCCTCCCCCCACCTGGAGATATGGGGGGGCAGCTCCTTCCCTCTCCCCCCCGCCTGGAGATATGGGGGGGCAGCTCCTTCCCCCTCTCCCCCGCCTGGAGATATGGGGGGGCAGCTCCTTCCCCACCTGGAGATAAGGGGGGCAGCTCCTTCCCCCTCCCCCCCGCCTGGAGATGGGGGGGCAGCTCCTTCCCCACCTGGAGATAAGGGGGGCAGCTCCTTCCCCCTCCCCCCCGCCTGGAGATGGGGGGGCAGCTCCTTCCCCACCTGGAGATATGGGGGGCAGCTCCTTCCCCCTCCCCCCCGCCTAGAGATATGGGGGGGCAGCTCCTTCCCCCTCCCCCCCGCCTGGAGATATGGGGGGGCAGCTCCTTCCCCCTCCCCCCGCCTGGAGATATGGGGGGGCAGCTCCTTCCCCCTCCCCCCCGCCTGGAGATGGGGGGGCAGCTCCTTCCCCCTCCCCCCCGCCTGGAGATATGGGGGGGCAGCTCCTTCCCCCTCCCCCCCGCCTGGAGATATGGGGGGGCAGCTCCTTCCCCCTCCCCCCCGCCTGGAGATATGGGGGGGCAGCTCCTTCCCCCCCTCCCCCCCCCGCCTGGAGATATGGGGGGGCAGCTCCTTCCCCCTCCCCCCCGCCTGGAGATATGGGGGGGCAGCTCCTTCCCCCTCCCCCCCCGCCTGGAGATATGGGGGGGCAGCTCCTTCCCCCTCCCCCCCCGCCTGGAGATATGGGGGGGCAGCTCCTTCCCCCTCCCCCCCCGCCTGGAGATATGGGGGGCAGCTCCTTCCCCCTTCCCCCCCCCCCCCCGCCTGGAGATATGGGGGGGCAGCTCCTTCCCCCTCCCCCCCCCGCCTGGAGATATGGGGGGGCAGCTCCTTCCCCCTCCCCCCCCGGCCTGGAGATATGGGGGGGCAGCTCCTTCCCCCTCCCCCCCGCCTGGAGATATGGGGGGGCAGCTCCTTCCCTCTCCCCCCCGCCTGGAGATATGGGGGGGCAGCTCCTTCCCCCTCCCCCCCCGCCTGGAGATATGGGGGGGCAGCTCCTTCCCTCTCCCCCCCGCCTGGAGATATGGGGGGCAGCTCCTTCCCCCTCCCCCCCCGCCTGGAGATATGGGGGGGCAGCTCCTTCCCTCTCCCCCCCGCCTGGAGATATGGGGGGGCAGCTCCTTCCCCCTCCCCCCCCGCCTGGAGATATGGGGGGGCAGCTCCTTCCCCCCCCCCCGCCTGGAGATATGGGGGGGCAGCTCCTTCCCCCTCCCCCCCCGCCTGGAGATATGGGGGGGCAGCTCCTTCCCCCTCCCCCCGCCTGGAGATATGGGGGGGCAGCTCCTTCCCCCTCCCCCCCCCGCCTGGAGATATGGGGGGGCAGCTCCTTCCCCCTCCCCCCCCGCCTGGAGATATGGGGGGGCAGCTCCTTCCCCCTCCCCCCCCGCCTGGAGATATGGGGGGGAGGGGTCGCGAGGCGGCTCCTGCCCCTCCCCCCGCTTTCCCCACTGACCCAGAAGCCGCCTCAGCCACAGCAGCATCAGCCCCCAGGTTTTCCAGCCACTTCCGCCTGCCAGCGCCGGAAGCGAACCCATGGCAACCGCTCAGCCCGCCCCGCGTCGCTCCCCACGTCCGGCACTGGCCACGCCCCCTTGCGTGTCCCTTCCCCCCCTTAGGGCCGGGAGCCACGCCCCCTTTTCGAACCTTCCCCGCGCCACGCCCCCAGGGCGGGGCGGAGGGGGGGTCCTCCTCCTCCCGCCGCCGCCCGTTGAGAATTCTAGCCACGCCCACACTCGGAACTCCTCCCCCCTCCTCCCCAGGGCTCGACGCCCGGCTCCCCCGCGGAGCAAACCATTCGGGTGGAATGGGGACAGTCTTAAATGGACTAATCCCGCCCGCCCACCGGATGAGGCATCACGCGGGCCACATGCGGCCCGCGGGCCGTGGGTTTGTGGCCCGCGGGCCGGTTTGGGGGTGGGGAGGCGGGGGGGGCTTAACACACAGGTGCAGTGTAGACATACCCTTACAGGCTAGCATATATATGGCGATCCCTCTTAAGACTTTGCATCAATATCAATTTCACTATAGGCTCACAGCCCCACACAAATATTCCCAGCTGTAAAAATCAAAATTTTCAGATAGGGAAACTAAGAAAAATGCTGCTTGAAAATGCATTTGAATTCAGCATGAGGCTATTTCTATAGTTGTATATTTTGACTCCTGATGTTGATTATGTGCTTTAATATTTATGAAATTTTAATTTTTAAAAATCTCAGCCCCTGGGAACTCGCTAAATAATTATTGTGTGACCGTTGTCTGTCAGTAAGAGAGGTGCTCAGTTTTGACTTGATGATTCCCATGAAGGAGAATGAACTTTCACAGACATATGTAGACCCAAAGCAAGTTAGCACTTTTTTGGCACATTTCAATAATGCCCGGTACGTGTCTTCCTATACATAGGTCATCCAAAATGTTTCAGTGTCCTTCTTCTTTATACCTAGCTTTTAGAATACTATTGATTTGCCGTTCTATCACCTCTTCTTCAAATGTGGCCCTCTCGACACCAAAGCTCACTGCTGAAAGTGAGTGTGCCTTTACCTCAACTGAAAATGGATTTTCAGTAACTTCAAGAACCGTCTTCAGGGATCTAGATAATGAGAAGAAAATTTGGTTTTCAGCCCTGAGATGTACACTGTAAAAAAATCAGGCCAAAAAGATGCATATTCACTCAGCTGTGTCACTTGCAAGTTGAGGATGGGAAAGTGAGTTAAGTCTTTCTCACGAAACTGATCTGCAAAAAGGGCCAGTTTTGTTTCAAATTCAGAAACATCGCACATCAGAGAAGGCAGGTTTTTTTCTTTGCCTTAAGGTTTAAGATTGAGTGCATTTAAGTGGTGTGTCATATCAGTGAAAAAATGAGTGCTTCTGTAGCACCTCAAGGTGCGTCTACACAGCATCCGCAACTCGAAATAAGATACGCAAATTGCATATCTTAATTCGATTCTAGTTTGAAATTTTGGCACATCTACACAGCACCAAATTTCAAAATAACACATAATTTCGAAACAAAAGACAGGACTATGTAGCACTTTAAAGACTAACAAGATGGTTTATTAGATGATGAGCTTTCGTGGGCCAGACCCACTTCCTCAGATCAAATAGTGGAAGAAAATAGTCACAACCATAAATACCAAAGGATACAATTTTAAAAAAATTGAACACATATGAAAAGGACAAATCATTTGTCCTTTTCATATGTGTTCAATTTTTTTAACGTGGACCCAATGAAGTACCTGGAGGCAGGCTGCGTTGGTAGGGATGGGAGTAATGCTGAGCCTGGCTCAGATGACAGGATCTCCTAGATGCCCAGAGACCGACGTTGCCTCTAATCTTTTCCAGCCATGTGCAGAATACGTTTTTATGTGCACCGAGGCATGTGCCAATGTGCACCCCAAGCAGGAACACAAACCGAGCTGTGGGCGCTCTGCCGATCAGCGGGGCGGAATCTCTCTGGAGTGGGCCGCCCAAGTGCCCAGCTTATGGGGAACGCTGCCAGAGACCACCGGGGAAGGAACATCAGACATCTCAGGGATGGGGAGGAGAGAGATGGGTAGAGGGGGTGGGATGGAGAAAGATTGTGGGCAGACCGATGGATGCCGGAGGTGGACAGAGCAAGGAGGGCTGGAGAGAGGAGGGGATGGATGAGAACGAAAGAGAGAGAGAAGCGAATTGTCAAGGCAGAGAGATGGATGGATAAAGAGCAATACGGGATGGCTCGAAGAGGCCAGGGATGGGTCGCAGGATGGAGAGGGAGAGCGGTAGATGGACAGGAAGACCCGGAGGGAAAGAAAGAGGGACGAGAAAACAGCGAGTGGCAGAGAGAGACCAGGGTGCCGGATAGAGGCACAGTGGATGGAAGGAGCTAGGATCCCCAGCCCCAGTGCCTGCTCCCCGACCTACCCCAGCCCCGGGGTCCGGGCACAGGAGAACGGTACCACTTTGGGCTGCCCCAGCTCTGCAGCACCGCTGAGAAAGCCGGCCCCACATCCCTGGGAATGCAGGAAGCTCTTTCTTGTGCGGTTCACCCTAGCTGTCCCTGATGGCATAGGGTTGTGGGCAGGGGGAGGGAGGGGAGAGAGAGCAGTCAGGGCCCTTATGGATGTCGGAGTTGGAAGCGGGGAGAGGCTGGGACTCACTGAAGCCTCCCCAAGGGGCAGGGACTCAGCTGGTGAGGCTTGCGGTGCCCCCAGGGATCCCTCCGTAGCAAATTGGTTTTTTTCCCCATCTAGGGTGAGGGAGAGTCATCTGGGGTGGAGTGACCCCAGCCTCTTAGCACAGCCACGGTCCCCCACTCTACCCCATCTCCTGCCCCCCGCCCCACTCCAGGGCTCTTCTCCTGTCCCTCAGCACCATCGCTGGCGTGGTGGCCCCAGCCCGAGCCATACGGCCCATGGAGCAGGGAAGGCTCCTTCCCATGGGGGCGAGTCGAGCTGGGACCGTTCTCAGCGTGAGTCAGGGCTGAGGGCACTGGCGTTAGTGCACGGCAGCGATGCCTAGAAGTTAGAGCTCAGCCTTCCCCCTCCCCCCCGCCACGGACTCCTGAGTTCTTTTCTTCACTCCAGGGTGGGTTGCAGGACTAGCTAGCCAGTGAAGTTGGACAGGGAGGTGTGGGTATAACGAACCAAGGATCCGTCGGGCAGAGGGCAGGACTTCGGCCCCGACGGGTTATTTCTGGGCTATGCATCTCACCTCCCTCCTTCTCCTCTCGGCCCACAGCAACTGAGCCCACGGCTCTCCGCAGCTTCATCTCCATTGGCCCCACATCAGCTCCATGCGGAGAGACCCAATCCCTGCCTGCAACAGAGGAAGCCACGGCGCTGCCACTTAGTGCCACACCCCTGCCCACTCCCCAAGTCAGGACCCAACTGGGGGGTGCCGTCGCCCCCGGGTTCTTCATTAGGTGCCGGGAGGCAGCGCACCGGGCGCTGTTAGCACCTCGGCTCCCGCTCGCCGCTGAGGGATGCGTCCACAGAGGACTCGGGGTCTTATTAAAGACGCTTGCTGTGCACAACCCTGACCCACGAGTTTTCCGCGGGGCCGGGCCGCGAGCATTCATTTTTTTCCTGTGCCAGCTGGAGAAGCGACTCGAAGGGTGTCAAGAGGGATCCTGGCTCAGGGAGCATTACGCATGCTGGGGTGGAGCACGACGCAAAGACAACCCACAAGACCATGCCGGTCCGCGGGCTGGATTCCTCCAGGGGCCACCTAGCCCAGGGGTTTTCAAAATCATGCATCTGGTGGGAGCTGCCTTAGAAACCCCACAGCTCACCTGATCCCCCTTCCACAAGGAGACCCAGCACTGGGCGGTGGAATGCTGGGCGCTGGGATCAGATGAGCCGTGGGGTTGCTAAGGCAGCTCCCTGCCTGGCCTGGCTCCACAGATGCATGATTTTGAGGGCCATCTGGTAATTTTGGGGCGCACAGCTTGCAATTTTCAAACCTTCCATTTTTGGAGGAAACCCTAACCACTGGCCTGCTGAAAATCAAGTGCCTTTCGGGGGAGAAGGGGTGTCTCATTCTTGGCATCCAAAATCATCCATCCCTTTCCCAAAAACCTTAGCCATCATCACATGCACTTTGAGGGCCAATCTGCTGCCCGCCGAAAGCAACAGACTTCTTTCCATGAACCTCCAAGCAGCCTTGTAGCTAAAGAGGTTCAGACCCAATGTCAGGAGAGGCACCACGGGGCTGAGTCCCAGACAAATGGATGATGCATGGTCCAGTAACTGGAGTTTCTAACTCTTCAGAGAAGCAGAGACAAGAGCAGTGGAAGGGACAGAGTGCCTTCCTCTCTAGGTTGGGAATGTGCCATTTTGCCACCCCCAAGCAACGCACACAAATCAGACATTAGAAATGGTAACACACGTAAACCTATAGGGGAAGATTTTTACCTGCCTGGTCTTTCAATCGTGGATTTACAAGTAGCCATTCTTCTACAAAGGAATTTCACTCGCCAATTACCGAGAGTACGCAACTGGTATTCATCTACAAATTTGACACTGTTATCCGGGGCTTGAACAAAAGACATTAGCTGGATGTTGAATTAAAAAGCCAGTCTCCTCTGCCTTTAACAACTGCATTTTTACATCAAAATCTAAGAATGGGACACACACACCCCCAGCCCATTTAATTAGCCTCATTAGCACTGGTCCTACAATTGCCAGGGTTTTCTTTGCTATTATATATATATATATCTTGGTTTCTGTTATTTTCCACTCCAGCCCATTGGATGAGGTGGATTTTACCCACAAAAGCTCATGATACTATATATATTTGTTAGTCACTAAGGTAACGTTTACACTGCGATGCTATTTCAGGATACCTGAGTATCCCGAAATAACTATCCCACGTCTTAATAGCAAGCCCGTTATTTCAGGCTCGCTAAGCTGACATCCCTGTAAACCTCATTCCACGAGGAGTAAGGGACGTTTTGCAATAGAAGGTTCTTTTGAAATTTGGTGCTGTGTGGACAGTGCCAAATGACAAAATAAGCTATTTCAAAGTAAGATCTAAATCAGACCCATGATTTGCGTAGCTCAAATTGCGTAGCTTATTTCGAGTGCCGGTGCAGTGTAGATCCCCCCTAAGGTACCACAGGACCCGTTGTTTTTAAAAGGAATGACTAACACGGCTCCCCCTCTGAGCCATCCCAAAAGAGTGAGTCAGGCACTAAACATCAGGAGATCGGTTTAAAAGAACAGGAGGGGTTTCTTAAAATAATACATTTGGATTTTTTTTTAATTTTCTTGCTGCTTTCAGAGATCTTTGGTCATGCTGGGGTCATCTTTTCCAGCTGCAGCACCCAACCACGGGATGGGGAAAGAGGGAGAAGGGGTTAGAAACTTTTTCTTTTCAAGAAAGCTGGCATTCTGGTGTAATCTCATTACTCCAAAGCCGGGCCTACATGACAGACCTATAGGCTCAGAAGTCACCGAAGTGGTGTCCTGACAGGTATTTTGCTCTGTCACATGTTAATATAATAATAATATAATTAATGGAGATTGCCTATCTCCTAGAACTGGAAAAGAAAAGTCATTGAGTCCAGTCCCCTGCCTTCACAGCAAGACCAAGTACCATCCCAGACAATTTTTTGCCCCAAATCCTTAAGTGACCTCTGGAAGGATTGAACTCACAACCCTGGGTTTAGCAAGCCAGTGCTCAGGCCACTGAGCTATCCATTCCACTGCAACATTGGCAGCCCCATGTGCCATACTGGCTCTGTGCAGACCACCAACACTGCAGGTTCTGAAAGAACCCCCAAGGACCACAAAATGAGATAAGGTGTGAAGGCAGCCAGCCGGGTTTATTGCCAAATGAGAGACGGTCTCCAGCTCCCTGGATCAGATGTCTGGAGCTCTGTTACTACATGAGTGGCCCCTGACAATGGACCAATTCAGTCCAGGTGGGACTTTTCATCACCCCCTAAGACAGGCTAAGACAACCCACCTGTGGAAGGAAGAAGAACTGGGTCATGCAGCCGGCGCGGGAGATGGACTTGCAGGCACTGAGGAAGTTCTCCCACATCTGGAGGCCAGGGCTGGTAGCAGTGGTAGCGAAGGACCAGGAAGAAGAGGTTGCTGAGGAAGAAACATGTGGCCATGTGGAGATGAGGCTCCAGCTGAGAGACCACTTTGAGGGTGGTGTTCCCAAGCAGGGTCATGACATAGGAGATTAGGATGAACCAAAAGAGCAGCAGCTCCAATTGCAGCCAGCCAGATACCCTGAGCGAGAGGAATTCCCTCAAGCAGCTTTGGTTTCCCTCTTCCTCTGCCACTTCACTGTACTGTGCCTATAAGCACTGTACTGTCTTTAAATCGGCTTCCGTGCATAATGACTGGAAGGTAGCCAACGTGACACCAATATTTAAAAAGGGCTCTCGAAGCGATCCTGGCAATTACAGACCAGTAAGTCTAACTTCAGTACCGGGCAAATTAGTCGAAACAATAGTAAAGAATAAAATTGTGAAGCATGTAGAAGAACATAATTTGTTGGACAAAAGTCAACATGGTTTCTGTAAAGGGAAATCCTGTCTTACTAATCTATTAGAGTTCTTTGAAGGGGTTAACTAGCATGCGGATAAGGGGGATCCAGTAGATATATTATACTTGGATTTTCAGAAAGCCTTTGACAAGGTCCCTCACCAAAGGCTCTTGTGTAAGTTACATGGCCATGGGATAAGAGGAAAGGTCCTCTCTTGGATTGAGAACGGGTTAAAAGACAGGAAACAAAGGGTAGGAATAAATGGTAAATTTTCAGATTGGAGAGGGGTAACTAGTGGTGTCCCCCAAGGGTCAGTCCTGGGACCAATCCTTTTCAACTTATTCATAAACGATCTGGAGAAAGGGGTAAACAGTGAGGTAGTAAAGTTTGCGGATGACACCAAACTGTTTAGGATAGTCACGACAGAAACAGACTGTGAGGGACTCCAAGAAGATCTCACCAAACTCAGTGATTGGGCAGCAAAATGGCAAATGAAATTTAATGTGGATAAGTGTAAAGTAATGCACATCGGGAAAAATAACCCCAACTATACGTACAGTATGATGGGGGCTAATTTGGCTACAACAAATCAGGAAAGGGATCTTGGAGTTATCATAGAATCATAGAATCATAGAATAATAGGACTGGAAGGGACCTCAAGAGGTCATCGAGTCCAGCCCCCCGCCCTCAAGGCAGGACCACGCTCCGTCTACACCATCCCTGACAGATGTCTATCTAACCTGTTCTTAAATATCTCCAGAGAGGGAGATTCCACCACCTCCCTTGGCAATTTATTCCAATATTTGACCACCCTGACAGTTAGGAATTTTTTCCTAATGTCCAATCTAAACCTCCCCTGCTGCACTTTAAGCCCATTACTCCTTGTCCTGTCCTCAGAAACCAAGAGGAACAAATTTTCTCCTTCCTCCTTGTGACACCCTTTTAGATATTTGAAAACCGCTATCATGTCCCCCCTTCATCTTCTTTTTTCCAAACTAAACAAGCCCAGTTCATGAAGCCTGGCTTCATAGGTCATGTTCTCTAAACCTTTAATCATTCTTGTCACTCTTCTCTGTACCCTTTCCAATTTCTCCACATCTTTCTTGAAATGTGGTGCCCAGAACTGGACACAGTACTCCAGCTGAGGCCTAACTAGTGCAGAGTAGAGCGGCAGAATGACTTCACGAGTTTTGCTTACAACACACCTGTTGATACAACCTAAAATCATATTTGCTTTTTTTGCAACAGCATCACACTGTTGACTCATGTTCAACTTGTGGTCCACTATGACCCCTAGATCCCTTTCCGCCATGCTCCTTCCTAGACAGTCGCTTCCCATCTTGTATGTATGGAACTGATTGTTCCTTCCTAAGTGGAGCACTTTGCATTTCTCTTTATTAAACCTCATCCTGTTTACCTCTGACCATTTCTCTAACTTGCTAAGGTCATTTTGAATTATGTCCCTATCCTCCAAAGTTGCAACCCCACCCAGTTTGGTATCATCTGCCAACTTAATAAGCGTACTCTCTATCCCAATATCTACATCATTGATGAAGATATTGAACAGTACGGGTCCCAAAACAGACCCTTGAGGAACTCCACTTGCTATCCCTTTCCAGCAGGATTTAGAACCGTTAACAACAACTCTCTGACTACGGTTATCCAGCCAATTATGCACCCACCTTATCGTGGCCCTATCTAAGTTATATTTGCCTGGTTTATCAATAAGAATATCATGCGACAGTTCTCTGAAAACTTCCACGCAGCGTGCAGCAGCGGTCAAAAAGGCAAATAGGATGCTAGGAATTATTATGAAAGGGATAGAAAATAAGACACAGAATATCTTACTGCCCCTGTATAAAACTATGGTATGCCCACATCTGGAATACTGTGTACAGATGTGGTCTCCTCACCTCAAAAAAGATATTTTGGCCTTGGAAAGGGTTCAGAAAAGGGCAACTAAAATGATTAGGGGTTTGGAACGGGTCCCATATAAGGAGAGGTTAAAGCAACTGGGACTTTTCAGTTTAGAAAAGAGGAGACTGAGGGGGGATATGATAGAGGTCTATAAAATCATGAGTGGTGTGGAGAGGGCCGATAAAGAAAAGTTATTTATTAGTTCCCTAAATAGAAGAACTAGAGGACACCAAATGAAATTAATGGGTAGCAGGTTTAAAATGAATAAAAGAAAGTTCTTCTTCACACAGCATGTAGTCAACCTGTGGAACTCCTTGCCAGAGGAGGCTGTGAAGGCTAGGACTATAATAGAGTTTAAAGAGAAGCTAGATAATTTCATGGAGGTTAGGTCCATAAAAGGCTATTAGCCAGGGGATAAAATGGTGTCCTTGGCCTCTGTTTGTCAGAGGCTGGAGAGAGATGGCAGGAGACAAATTGTTTGATCATTAAGCTTCGGCATCCTGGGACTCCTTGTTAGGTGTCAGGATGAGGCGTGCTGGGCAGCATTAGCAACTCAGCTCCTGCTCCCACCTGGCAGGTGTTGGGGAGGCAGCCAGAGAGGACTCTGCCTCTCATCGGGGACACTTGCTAGTTGTGACACCTCCTCTGATGAGTCCCGTAATGGGCCCAGAAGGGCTATTAAAAAGTTTTCTGTCTTGATATAGTTTCGGAGCCGATAGAGAGGGCTCTGCCGGCAACCAATCCTATTCATCGTATTCATAAATGATCTGGCGAAAGGGGTAGACAGTGAGGTGGCAAAATTCGCCCATGATCCCAAACTGCTCAAGATAGTTAAGACCAAAGCAGACTGTGAAGAGCTTCAAAAGGGTCTCACAAAATTAAGGTGATGGGGCAACAAAGGGGCAAATGAATTTTAATGTTGATAAATGAAAAGTAATGCGCAGCGGAGCACACAATCCCAACTATGCTTACAGAATAATGGGGATGGAATTAGCTGTTACCGTTCAGGAGTGAACTCTGAAGAGTGTATCTGTCTATCTAGCCCCATCCACACATCTATCCGTGTGTCTGTCTGTCTGAATCCGTCTGTCTGTTAACCGGTGAGTTAATTTGTCCAAGAACTCCTCCTAAGCCGTGAGAGTGAGGACCAACAAATTTGGTCTGCAGCTTCCTCTTATCCTGACTTAAACACACATCAGGGCTTGGTTGTGCCTGAAAAATGGGAAGTGCTGGGAATGGGACTGTTGTCCATAATACACAGAGAGGAGGGGCGCGATACTGAGAGTGGTCACTGGGGGGGGTGTAGTCTAGAAGGGGTTTGAGTATCACACAGGAGTGTCACTCAGCCGGAGGGCTGAGTAGCCAAAAGGGCTTGTAAAGTAGCAGTGCAGGCAAACGTACTCAACCAGATGAGGGGTGCTAATGTGAGGTGAGTGCCACCCCGTTACAAGGTCACTGGGAGATAGAATCATAGAATTCTAGGACTGGAAGGGACCTCGAGAGGTCATCGAGTCCAGTCCCCTGCCCTCATGTCAGGACTTTGTACTGCCTAGACTCTAGCTCATCCCTGATAGACATTTATCTAACCTGCTCTTAAATATCTCCAGAGATGGAGATTCCACAACCTCCCTACACAATTATTCCAATGTTTCACCACCCTGCCAGGCAGATTGGACATTTTTCCCAGTGTCCAATCTTCCTGCATCATTTCTATGACAGACCCAGACCAGCTGGCTGCCGCACTCTAATGGAGGCTAGACATGCTGGGCTCTGGGTGAACAGTTTTCTCTTCCCTGAGTAAATAGGGCTGAGTCTAGTGCAGCTTAATCAGGAAGGCACCTGGGGCCAATTAAGGGCTTACCAGAAGCAGCAAGCAAATCAAGGCACCTGCAACTCATTAAGGCCTGCTGGGGCTTGGTGATAAGGGCCTCCCTGCAGGGAGAGCAGTAGGAGCCCAAGATTTGAGAGAGAGGTGTCTGAGTGAGAGCTGAGGATGGCGAGTAAGGCAGAGTGACAGGGAGGAGTGGGACTGACTAGCTCAGGTGCCAGAGGGAAGGCGCAGGGAGGGACCAGTTGAGGAAGAGCCCCAGGAAAGAAGCTGCCAGATTGGCAGCAGAAGAATATCCTGTCTGTTGTCGCTGCCTTAGGGTCCCTGGGCTGGATCTTGGAGTAGTGGGTGGGCCCGGGTTCCTCCCAACACTCCCCCACGCCACGACAGAGTGGAGAGAGGAGACCGGGACTACAGAGGGGTTTTCACCCCAAACTGTGGACTAGCCAGGACGGCTCAGTAGGCAGCGAGCCCTGCCTCTAGTAAAGAGAGAGGCCGTGTGAAGGGTCCCAGCATGCCTCTGAGGCAAACGCTGTCTGCCAGAAGTGTGGGACCCCTGGGGCATGGTCAGAGCTTTGCCACGTGTGCTCCGGGGCCACGGAGGCTGGAGCCACACGCTGGGTGGGGGAAAGAGAGGCTTGGCTCCCATGGGGATGGGGCCTGGGTAGAAGGGGTGAGACTTTGGGCAGGGCTGGGAGTGGGGCTTGCCTTCCCCAACCCTACCTACACCCACCACCCATGCTGGTATCCACATATCATCTCCTCATCCAATGGCCGATCCAGCAGAACTGTTCAGCAGCCTTACTTCCCTGCGCACAACACCACACGGCTTAAGGACCTCCATGCTAGGAACCTTGTCCCACCAGTTCACGTGGGCCATTGTCCAGAGGCAGTGCAGATGAGTTTCAAAACATGGGGCCCGTCAAGGCACCACATCTGGGTCTCAGTGTCACCTGCCAAGTGTCGTCCTGACTCTTAAGAACATAAGAACGGCCATACTGGGTCAGACCAAAGGTCCACCTTGCCCAGTGAGTAGTACATGGCTTGATAGCTCCATTTACTACTCCAATGTCCTGTCTGCCGACAGTGGCCAATGCCAGGTGCCCCAGAGGGAGTGAACAGAACAGGAAATCATTGAGTGATCCCTCCCCTGTCACCCATTTCCAGCCTCTGACAAACAGAGTCTAGGGACCGCATTCCTACCCATTCCTGGCTAATAGCCATTGACGGACCTAACCTCCATGAATCTATCTAACTCTTTTTTGAACCCTGCTAAAGTCCTGGTCTTCACCACATCCTCTGGCAAGGAGTTCCACAGGTTGACGGTGCGCTGCGTGAAGAAACACTTCCTTTTGTTTGTTTGAAACCTCTTGTCACCTGTGGTAAAACTTCCCTTGATGCTCTGATGCTGAACCGGTCACTGACTTTCCACTAAAAAAGTGGCGAGGAATCCTGTGGCACCTTATAGACTAACTGAAGTGTAGGAGCATAAGTTTTCGTGGGCAAAGACGGATGGGGCAACAAAGGGAAAAAGCATTTGCGGAAAATCATGCCAGTCTAGACGTAGCCTGGGTGTACACAAACATTACAGGCTGTCTTGCCAGGCACAAGCTATTGGGCTAGATGGACCTCTAGGTTGAGCCTGCCTGGGGAAACCTAATACAGTGAAAATGTTGTTATCCGGCACTTTGTTAACGGGCATTGCCCCCAGCCACAATACTGTCACATCTTCAGGCGCACACGCCTGGCTTGGTTTACCATAACTGGCTTCACAATTTTTTATTAAGAAGTACTAATCATCTTTAACTCACAATAGAAATGTGAGACCAACTGCCTCACACTGCAAAACTACCAACATTAAAAACTTGAGTTTTACTATTGGGGTACGTCTAGACTACAGGCTTTTGTCAACAGAAGTTTTGTCGACAGATACTGTCGACAAAGCTTCTGTCGACAAAGAGCGTCTAGACTACATTCAGTTCTGTCGACAAAGCAAGCTGCTTTGTTGACAAAACCCTGTAGTCTAGACGCAACCCTACAGGCAATAACACCTTCTGTCGACAGAAGTCTGTCGACAAAAGGCGTTATGCCTCGTAAAATGAGGTTTACCAGCGTCAACAGAACTGCTGAGTTCTGTCGATGTTATGTCGACAGAACTCAGTGGTAGTGTAGACGCAAGTATAGTTTTGTCCACAAAAGTCCACTTTTGTCGACAAAACTCTGTAGTCTAGACACACCCTTAGGCTATGTCTAGACTGCAGGCTTCTTTCGAAAGAGGCTCTTTCGAAAGCATCTTTCGAAAGAGCCTCTTTCGAAAGATCGCGTCTAGACAGCAGGCGGATCTTTCGATAGAGGAAATCCGCTTTTTCGAAAGAGAGCACCCAGCGAGTCTGGATGCTCTCTTTCGAAGACGGCCTCTTTACATTGAAGAACGCCTTCCTTCGAAAGAGGAACTTTCAAAGGAAGGCGTTCTTCCTCGTGAAACGAGGTTTACCGCCATCGAAAGAAAAGCCGCGTTCTTTCGAAATAATTTCGAAAGAACGCGGCTTGAGTCTGGACGCAGGGGAAGTTTTTTCGGGAAAAGGCTACTTTTCCCGAAAAACCCCTGAGTCTGGACACGGCCCTGGTGTCCATTGGTTTTTCCTAGGTTATTGGGACCCTCAAGCTAACCAGAATTTTTAGATAATCGGAATGCTCTAATCCCCAAGCGTGCCGGATAACACAGGTTTTACTGTATATGGGCCCTGTTTGCATGCCTGACTTAAACTGGTCCTTGTTCACCATCTGAGAGTGCTCCCGGAGGGGAGAGGGGTCCAGCGGGTTAGAGTAAGGGGGAAACTGGAAGCCAGGACTCATGGGTTCTATCTGGCCCCTCTAGGGCTTTGGGTTCTCTGCTGGTCCCAGACGAGTGCCTGGAGAAGGGGATACAAAGCCCTAGCACCTCTTCTAGCACTGAGTGAACTGCAGATGCTTTGGCCAAGCCTTGCAAGGCCAGCCCTACCACGAGGTGAACGGAAGCGGCTGCCTCAGGTGCCAGACTGTGGGGGGGCGGGCACCACTAGGACCCAGACTGTAGAAAATTGTGTCTGCTGCTGGTGAATATGTATTCTCTCTGCTCTAGACGCACAGAGACGGTGGAGTGCTGGGCTGGAGGAAGGTGGGCAAAAGAGAACTTTCAAAGTTTTGGCCCAAGCGAGGGGGCATGGGGGTGTCATTTGAGCTCCCTGCCTCAGGTGCCAAAATGTTGTGGGCCGGCCCTGCAGCCTTGACCCAGGGCCTGTAGACAGACTGAGCCAGGGTCAGCCCTGAGAAGCACTAAGGAAAACTGGGAGCCCGTGGGCCAAGTTAGCACAGAGCAGCAGGGTGGGAGCGAGGGGTAATGGCCAAGCAGGGGGTGTGGACACAGGGCTGGGCTGTGGCAAGGGGTTGTGGGTCTGGGCTTGGGAGGGCACTGGCAGAGCTGGGGAGAATGAGACTGGGGGACACTGGCTGGGCTGGCAGGGGGCTGTGGGTCTGGGCTGGTGGGGCACTGGCAGGGCTTTGGGTCTGGGCTGGGGGGCACTGGCAGAGCTGGGGGAGCTCAGGGCTGGGGATTTGGGCTGGGGGGCACTGGCAGAGCTGGCAGGGGCTGGGGGCTGGGCTGGGGGGAACTGGAAGGCAGAGCTGGGAGGAGCCCAGGGCTGGGCTGGAAGGGGGTTGTGAGTCTAGGCTAGGGGGCACTGGCAGGGCTGGGCTGGGAGTGGGGGGAGTGCAGGGCTGTGGGTCTGGGCTGGGGGGGGGGGGTGGGGGGAGTGCAGGGCTGTGGGTCTGGGCTGGGGGGCACTGGCAGGGCTGGGGGGAGTGCAGGGCTGTGGGTCTGGGCTGGGGGGCACTGGCAGGGCTGGGGGGAGTGCAGGGCTGTGGGTCTGGGCTGGGGGGCACTGGCAGGGCTGGGGGGAGTGCAGGGCTGTGGGTCTGGGCTGGGGGGGCACTGGCAGGGCTGGGGGGAGTGCAGGGCTGTGGGTCTGGGCTGGGGGGGCACTGGCAGGGCTGGGGGGAGTGCAGGGCTGTGGGTCTGGGCTGGGGGGCACTGGCAGGGCTGGGGGGAGTGCAGGGCTGTGGGTCTGGGCTGGGGGGGCACTGGCAGGGCTGGGGGGAGTGCAGGGCTGTGGGTCTGGGCTGGGGGGCACTGGCAGGGCTGGGGGGAGTGCAGGGCTGTGGGTCTGGGCTGGGGGGCACTGGCAGGGCTGGGGGGAGTGCAGGGCTGTGGGTCTGGGCTGGGGGGGGCACTGGCAGGGCTGGGGGGAGTGCAGGGCTGTGGGTCTGGGCTGGGGGGCACTGGCAGGGCTGGGGGGAGTGCAGGGCTGTGGGTCTGGGCTGGGGGGGCACTGGCAGGGCTGGGGGGAGTGCAGGGCTGTGGGTCTGGGCTGGGGGGCACTGGCAGGGCTGGGGGGAGTGCAGGGCTGTGGGTCTGGGCTGGGGGGCACTGGCAGGGCTGGGGGGAGTGCAGGGCTGTGGGTCTGGGCTGGGGGGCACTGGCAGGGCTGGGGGGAGTGCAGGGCTGTGGGTCTGGGCTGGGGGGCACTGGCAGGGCTGGGGGGAGTGCAGGGCTGTGGGTCTGGGCTGGGGGGCACTGGCAGGGCTGGGGGGAGTGCAGGGCTGTGGGTCTGGGCTGGGGGGCACTGGCAGGGCTGGGGGGAGTGCAGGGCTGTGGGTCTGGGCTGGGGGGCACTGGCAGGGCTGGGGGGAGTGCAGGGCTGTGGGTCTGGGCTGGGGGGCACTGGCAGGGCTGGGGGGAGTGCAGGGCTGTGGGTCTGGGCTGGGGGGCACTGGCAGGGCTGGGGGGAGTGCAGGGCTGTGGGTCTGGGCTGGGGGGCACTGGCAGGGCTGGGGGGAGTGCAGGGCTGTGGGTCTGGGCTGGGGGGAGTGCAGGGCTGTGGGTCTGGGCTGGGGGGCACTGGCAGGGCTGGGCTGGGCTGGGGGCCAGGAGCGAGGGGCACTAGCAGAGAGGGTGCAGGTGAAAGGAGGGGGAGGGGCTGGCAGCTGTTCCATTCCAGCTGCTGAGCCCCAGCCCCTGGCAGGGGAGACACTCTGCCCCGCCCCGCCCCTTGTCTCCACTCCTCTGGAGGACCAGCCGCTCTGTCCCCCGCCCGGCCGGAGTTGTCTGCTCCGAACGCTGCGACACGTGTGGGGCCGGGGAGCCGCGCAGCGCAGCGGGGAGGTGCGTGGGGGCTGGTTTGGGGGCAGGGGCCTGCCCTGTGTCAGGAGGCGCGGGGGGAGGGGGGTTACGTGGTACCACTTCGGGATTAAAGGGGGCAGCGAGGGGGAGAGTTCGTGTGATGGGGTCAGCGTGGGGGGAGGGACAGCGTGGGGGCAATAGGAGCAACGTGGGTTCAAGGGGGAGGGGTGTGGGGGCATTAGGAGCAGCGTGGGGGGGAGGGGAAAGGATGTGGGGGCATTAGGAGCAGCTGGGAGGGGGCTTGTGGAGTATTGGGAGGGGCATGAATTGATGCAGATATGCCCTGCTTTTGGCCTCCTGTGCAAACCCATCCCTCTGTTTTGTGTGTGTGTGTGTGTGTGTGAGAGAGAGAGAGAGAGAGAGTGTGTGTGTGTGTGTGAGAGAGAGAGAGAGAGAGTGTGTGTGTGAGTGTGTGTGAGAGAGAGAGAGAGTGTGTGTGTGTGTGTGAGAGAGAGTGTGTGAGAGAGAGAGAGAGAGAGTGTGTGTGTGTGTGTGAGAGAGTGTGTATGTGAGAGAGAGAGAGTGAGTGTGTGTGAGAGAGAGAGAGAGAGAGAGAGAGAGAGAGAGTGTGTGAGTGTGAGAGAGAGAGACCTGGCTGAGTCCTACAACCACCGCTCAGCTAACCTGGGGCTTTTCTCCCAGCCATGGAACAGGACACTTCCTGCTTCCAGTCGGACCTGGATTTCTGCCCCGAGTGTGGCACCATCCTGCCCCTGCCAGGCATCCAGGACAAGGTGACCTGCATGCGGTGCTCCTTCTCCATCAACATACGAGGTGAGGGCGGCACATCCCACATGTGTGCTTGCATTGACCTAAGGGAGGGAAATCCCCCAAGATGGGGAGTGTGGGCTAGTGGGTAGAGCAGGGGGGTGGGGCCTCTGGGAGGGAGTGGGGTCTAGTGCTGGCTGACCAAACAGCGAGTCTATAGAGTGCGTTCGCTCCGCTCTCTGATTCGCCAGTTCCCCAGTAATGCCTGTGGCTCTCCTTGTGCAGATTTTGAAGGAAGGGTGGTCCAGTCGTGTATTGAGGTCAACAGGCTGGGCTCCATGTCTGTGATGATGCTGGATGATGGGCAGGAGGTCAGGGGACCAATGGTGAGTGGGGATTTCTGTAGGAAGGTGGGAAGGAAAACACACATCAATAGTCTAACATCCTGCAGCAGGGAGTCCCACCAATACACTATCACCTGATTTTGACTTCTTTCCCTTTTATGCCAGTGGTGGATTTTATTTTGATTTTTTTTTGTGGGAGGTAGGAGGGAATCTTCATTGTATGGATTTGATTCAACCTTGGGGATCCTTTCAGATTGACAGGAAGTGCCCCCGCTGTGGCCACGATGGCATGGTGTACCACACCCGGCAGATGAGATCTGCGGATGAAGGACAGACCGTCTTCTACACCTGCAGCCAGTGCAAGTAAGGCACTGTCCCTTCCCTATTGATCACGTTAGAAGGGAAGAATGGGAAATTTATCATCAATCGGGAAGGAAACCTAGATCTCAGCTGTCTGTCCTCATCAGTTAAACCAATCTGGAGTGTATCTTGAAAGGCTGCCCCCCTAAAAAACACAAAAACTCCCAGGAAAAAAATTAGCTGCGTATTCTTGCTATACAAGGTGTACAATGTTCTCCTGTAAATTGAGCACGTGGGCAGCCACCCAGAGGAGATTCAAATGCTGCCCCACTGATAAGCAGACTGCCCACAGGTAGATTTGTGTTTCTCTTGGTGATGCACATCTGCACATTCCTCAGTGCATGCAATAAAATTTATTCCACACATTGATGGAAAAAATTAGAGGGAACATGGCACACAGCATGTCCCCAAGCATTTCAGCCAGAAATATCTAGAATGATTTTGCAAGTTACCAAATACGTCACTTAAATCCAGACACACGCCCCCTCCTGTTTGTTCCAATCTCTTAACTTGCTCTATACCTTTCCTTATCCTGGTTGTGGATATTGGCAAGCGACCGCTCTGGCTTGCATCTCGATTTTTCACAGGTTTCCTATCTGCTTATGCCTAATGCTCGTTAAAATCCTGTTTAAAATGTTAACCAGTTAAACTATGTTTAATCTCCCTTTCCCCCTCCCTTTGCGGCACCGTGTGCCTAGTCAGGAGTGGGGTGCTCTGGATGATCAGTTAATCAGTTACCCCAGTTAGCATTTTAATAGGGGTGGAAGGCACCCCTGGTTAACCGGTTACCCCTTTACACCTCTATTGCAGGGTATTGTGGGAAGTTGCTTAGGTTTTTCCCAGAGTGCTGTTCACTCACACTAAGCCAGGCAACACTAGGATGTGGTGTATGCCGACCTGATGGACGTGCGTTGACCAGCGACAATGGGGATGTGTGTGGGGAAACTGAGATTTACCGATTACACGCATGCGCACACATGGAACCTGGCTCCATGTAAAGTCTTTCAGCTTGTCTACAGTTGAACCGTTGTAGTGTACAAGGTGTACATCAGTGTGTACTGCCTATGCTGCAGCGGGGGGTGGGGCCTCCCCACGGCACAGGTAATCCACCTCTCCGAGAGGCAATAGCAATGTCAGTGGAATAATTCATCCATCAGCCAAGCACTGGCTACACTGAGATTTAGGTAGGCTTAACTATGCTCCGCTGGGGGTGGATTTTTCACACCCTTCGGCGATGTAGCTGGGTCAATCTAATTTTCCAGCGTGGAACAATTCACACAGTCCTGCTGCATTCCTTTGAGTTGCCTTTCTTTAGATCTTAACTACCTGGTCTGCCTGTTGTGTGCTGTAACTCATCAAAGTAAATGGACAAAAGGAGTAAAGTGGGAAGGCGAGTGGCCTCTATATCCCTTACAGAGACCCTCCTGTGGTCACCCCCAAAAAGCAGATTATGGGGGATCTCTATTCCCAGAGGGATTAGGGATACTGGAGGGGCAGTAAGCTCTCCCACAGCAGTGCCTGTGGTCCCCCTGTGACTTTACCTACATCCTGCAGCAGGGAGTTCCACAGGTAAAACATTAAATCAAGTAAAAGCTTTTGCAAAGGACTGATGGTTGGCTTTTGTTGGGCACAGGTTTCAGGAGAAGGAAGACTCTTGAACAGAGAAGCACAAGGGCATGGAGACGAAAAGACGAGGTGTAACACCAACCCCCTTTATCCTGAACAACTTGCTTCACTTCTTAATGAGATCCTTGTCTTGGCTCAGGCCTGGGCTGACAGCCACCACCCTGTGTTCTCTGCCGTGGGGGACCTGAAGCATGAAGGAGCAAAGGAAGAGCATGAGCACACCCCAGGTCCTGCAGAGGTGATTCCCAAGGGGGTAACCATTGAGGATACCCCATCCCCTAGGGAGATCCCAACTCCTGGTTCTCTTTTGGGGAACTCAGTCTCTGATATAAAGCTGCTTTCGCAGCTCTTACGCTACACTCCAGCAGCTGCGTTCTCACAGGAAAGCCCATTGGTGTATTATGCTTTGGAGAGGGGCTTAGGTCCCCTCTTTCAGGATCATGTGCTTTGGAGGACAGATCAGCTGGGGAATCCTGAGTGTGTTTCTGGGCTCAGCTACCAGCCCACTCTGCTTGCGAAAGTAAATAAAATTCTATTTTGTACATGAACCTCTGTTACATTCTTCCTGGGTGTTGGGGAACCTGGATTCTTTATGGTTCTGTAACCACCAACCTGTTGTGTTTGGGGGGGGGGGGGAGGGAGAATGGGACAGGGATCCCTTTTACCCTCTCCTGACTGACTCCCCTCTCTCTTCTTTCACGTCTAGTTCTGAATTTGCAGCCCTTTGCTCATTCACACTCCATAGCGAGATCAGGGCCCCATTAGGCCAGGTCCCACACAGACATACTGCTTGCCCTCCCCTGGCTCCCTCTTTTCCACCTTCTTGTTCACCCTTCCACCCTGTCGCCCCAAATATCTCCCCTTCAGCTCCCCCTTTACCACATACATCCCTTGCTCCACCCCAATTGCCAAGCAAAGCCCTCTGCCCTCGTGCACCCCTCTCCTGAATTGCTCCTCCTGCCCCCTTCAGCTTTCCCTCCCCGATGATTGATCCACCCAGCCCCATCCCCCTATTATGCCCCTATTTTCCCTCTCCATGACAGGTTTGAGCCTACCCTCCCCGCCATAGCCCTGCCCTCTGTATCTTCCCTTCTGTGACCACACTGAGCCTGCTAGCCCTGAACCTGCCTGCTTCCCTCCCATCCATCCCCGTGATGCCTGTGAGTACCCACCCGGCTGTAGCTCCCATTCTGCCACCCCCTCCTTCTCCCATAGCTGCCCCACTGAGCCCCTGTCTCCCCTCGAGCCCTGCCCCCAACTACAGTGCCTCTTCCCCCACATCCCTAGTAGTGAGCCCTGGCCTTTTTTGTTTCCCCCATTGTCCCTCATGGCCACCCCACTCAGTCTCTGCCCCACAGCTGGATTCCTCAGGCGTGGTTCCCCCTCACTAAGCTGCCCCCCCTTACATCACATGCCCCCCCCCCGCCACTCAGCCCACAGTCCCATTGACCCCCCTGCTGTATCCCTCTTTTCCCCATGGCCCCCCACATGTGCCCTCCATGGTGTCACTGACCCCCCCCCACTGAACCCCTTTCCTCCCATCCCCCCACTGTCTCCCTCTCCCCCCCCTCCACGAGCCCCACTAAGCCCCTCCCCATGAGACCCATCACGTGACATAGCCCAGGCTGACGGGGGCGGGGCCTCCCACCAGCCCCGCCCTCTCGCTGCCTGGGCCATAACTCAGGCTCGCAGGGGTTTGCCCTTTCCCAGCCTGTTCCATCCTGCCCCGCGCATGCGCGCCGCGGCCCCATAAGGCGGAAGCCGCGCCGCCCATTCCCTTCCTCCCAGCGCGGGGATGGGGGAGGAGGGGCCTCTTGGGGAGGGCGGACCCGCCCCCGGAAACGGGAAGCGGGGCGGAAGTGGCGCGTGCGAGCCGCCGCAGGCAGGCAGGGGGCGGGCGCTGGCAGAGCCGGGGCAGCCGGGCAGGGGGCGGTACGCGGCGCAGACCCTTCCCCCCGGCAACCGGGCCCGCGGCGCACGGGGGCCGGGCAGCGCCATGGCGGAGACGGCGACGGCCACCGCGGCGGCCGGCCCAGGGCTGCCAGCGGCACCGTGACCGAGACCGTCACCATCGAGCCAGTGAGCGGGACCGGGGCCGCCGGGGGGGGCCCAGTAAATCCCCGGATTGGGGGGGGGGGTCCATAAATCCCCGGATTGGGGGGGGGGTCCATAAAATCCCCGGATTTGGGGGGGTTCCCATAAATCCCCGGATTTGGGGGTGTTCCATAATCCCCGGATTGGGGGGGGGGGTTCCATAAATCCCCGGATTTGGGGGGGTTTAAATCCCCGGATTTGGGGGGGTTCCATAAATCCCCGGATTTGGGGGGGTTAATCTTTTTGGGGGTCCATAAAATCCCGAGATTTGGGGTTTTTAAATAATTTGGGGGGGTCACTATATAATCCCATCATTGGGGTTTTTTTTTTGGATATTTTTGTGAAGGATCACTATAAAATCCCGAGATTTGGGGTTTTTAAATAATTTGGGGGGATGATCACTTATAAAATCCCTGGATTTCAGGTTTTTAAATAATTTGGGGGGGGTCACTGTATAATCCCAGCATTGGGGGTTTTTTTTCTTTTTTTGGGGGGTTCCATAAAATCCCCGGATTTGGGTTTTTTAATAATTTTGGGGGATGCTCACTTATACAATCCCGAGATTTGGGGTTTTTAAATAATTTGGGGGGGTCACTGTATAATCCCAGCATTGGGGTTTTTTTTTTTACTATTTTTGTGAAGGATCACTATAAAATCCTGAGATTTGGGGTTTTTAAATAATTTTGGGGGATGATCCCTTATAAAATCCTGGGATTTCAGGTTTTTAACTAAATTGGGGGGTCACTATATAATCCCAGCGTTGGTTTTTTTTTTTTACCATTTTTGTGAAGGATCACTATAAAATCCCTAGATTTGGGGTTTTTAAGTAATTTTGGGGGATGCTCACTTATAAAATCCTGGGATTTGGGGTTTTTAAATAATTTGGGGGATGATCACTTTAAAAAATCCCGGGCTTTGAGTTTTTAAATAATTTTGGAGGGGTCACTATAAAGTCCCAGGATTTAGGTTATTTTTAAATAATTTTGGGGGGAGGATCACTATAAAATCCTGAGAATTGGGGCCTTTATTATCATTTTTGGGGAGGGGCACTCTAAAATCCTGGAATCTGGGTTTTTTGTATAATTGTTTAAGGGAGCAGGGCTGGGTTGAACATAAAATCCCAGGATTTGGAGGTTTAAATTTTGCAGAAGCTAATATCAAATCCTGGGAATTTGGGGCAGATTTATAATTTTTTTTGCAGAGGGAGGGAATAATGTGAACTCTCAGGAATTTGGGTTTTTCATATATTGGGAGGTAGTTAAAACCCCAGGGGCTACGTCTACACTGGCCCCTTTTCCGAAAGGGGCATGTTAATTTCACAGGTCGTAATAGGGAAATCCGCGGGGGATTTAAATATCCCCCGCGGCATTTAAATAAAAATGTCCGCCGCTTTTTTCCGGCTTTTAGAAAAGCCGGAAAAGAGCGTCTACACTGGCCCCGATCCTCCGGAAAAAAAGCCCTTTTCCGGAGGATCTTATTCCTACTTTAAAGTAGGAATAAGATCCTCCGGAAAAGGGCTTTTTTTTCCGGAGGATCGGGGCCAGTGTAGACGCTCTTTTCCGGCTTTTCTAAAAGCCGGAAAAAAGCGGCGGACATTTTTATTTAAATGCCGCGGGGGATATTTAAATCCCCCGCGGATTTCCCTATTACGACCTGTGAAATTAACATGCCCCTTTCGGAAAAGGGGCCAGTGTAGACGTAGCCCAGAGGTTTGGGGCGGTTGATATAAAATCCCAGGGATTTGAGGCAGGTTTATAAATTAGGGGTGGGGGTTATCCTAAAGATTTGAGTTATTATAATCCTAAAGATTTGAGTTTCTAATATATCTGGGAGGTTATTTTAAAATCCCAGAGATTTTGAGGTGTGTTGATATAAAATCCTGAGGATTTGGGGCAGATTTATATATTTGTGGGAGTAACAAAAATTCCAGGGATTTGCAGCATTTGTATATTTGATGGGTTAATATAAACCCAGAGAGTTATGGTGTTATAAAATCCCAAGGATTTGGGGTGAGATTATAATTTTGGGGGCAGGGTAACAGAAAATGCCAGGAATCTGGCATTTTTATATATTTGGGGGCTAATTTAAAACCCCAGATATTTGGGAGGTTTTACAACATCGGGGCAGGGAGGGTAATATAAAATTGCAGGTACTTGGGGGTTGGGGTTGTAAATTTAAAAAAAATATTAAATCCCAGTATATGCGTGGTTTTTGGAATTGTGGGGGGGCTAATATAAAATCTCAAGGATTTGGGGGTTATATATTTTGAAGAAGATATAATAGTCCCATGGATTTGGTGGCTTTATTTATATTTTGGAGCATTTAACATAGCACAGACCTAACAGGGTTTTGTTTTGTATATGATGGGGGGCGAGGGAGGGGGAGATCTGGCTGGTTTTTTTTAAAGATAGTAAAATCCTGTTGTTTGTTCTAATTTGGGGAGTGATTGAAAAATCACAGGTATTTGAAGGATTACAAAATTGGGGTGTTAATATACACTCATGGAGGTTTTATAAATTTGGAGTGTTAACAGCATCACAAGTTTTATTTAAAGATTGGCATGCTTATAAAGTCATGGGGATTTGTGAGGTTTTTCATTTAGGGGATTTAATATAAAATGACAAGGCTGTACAGATTAAATTTTCGGTGTTATAATAATGGGAAATTGGGTGTCTTAATTTCAGGGTTTAAAAAAATGTAGAATCCAAAGGTTGGGGGGGGGGGCGGGAGGAGGTTGTATTTTGCTTATTTGTGGGGGTTATAAAATCTCAGGAACGTGAGGGGAGAAGTAATATACAATCATGGGGTTTTGGGCTTGGAAACTTTGCGACTTCGTGAGATGGGGTGGTGGGAATTCCAGAGAGGAAATGAGGGTTTGTGGGAAATCACTCCTTTCCAAGTGGCTTGGATTTTCACCATTAAAATGAAACCCGGTTTTGATTGACAAGTCCTGGTTCTCTCGGGTAGATATGGGAGGTTAACTAGTGGGGTGGGGGTGAGGGGGAGGTGTAAGTTTTAAAAAAAAAAATTAATTCTGAGGCCCCCAGCCTGGGCCCCCTTTTTCCCATCTGCACGTGCCCCTGCCAGTTTTGTACCCTTCGTGGGCGCCATTGGTTGTCACAGCTACCGTGGGCCGGGGAAGCCGCAGTAACTGTCAGGTGTGGGTGTTACAGTAACAGTTGCTGGGAACGTGGGGGCAGCCGTTACCATGGCAACAGTCCCAGTGACGGGAGGACGTGGCACCTGTGCGGACGCAGCCATTGCTATGGGGACCATGGAGCGTGGAATAGGGCGTGGTACCCATGGCGATGCTCCTGGTAGCAATCTGCCGTCGCTATGGCAGCAGCAGGCCGTGCGTGGAGCCCATCAGTGACCAAAGGGCAAGGGACGTAGGGGGTCCTGGCAGCCATGGAACGAGGCCACCCCCGCAACCGGAACAGGGCATGGAAGCCGTGGAGAGCGCAATGTGTGGGTGCCATGGCAGGGTGTGGTCCCTGGGAAATCAAGCATTGTGCCCCAGGTGGTGTTGGAGGGGACACAGTGTGGGGCTGGGCACCTAGGGGCCTCATGGAAGGAGTTGCTTAATTGCCATGGGAGAGCGCCCCCTACTGGCTCCCTCCTACAACACAGCACCCCCCTCCCCATCCCAGGTCTCTCTGCCAAACCATCCAAGTTCTTTCTCCATAGCTTGAACCAGCCGGGGTCTGATCTCCCCCACCCCCCTCTCGCCCGCCTCTTTCCACCCCTACCCCCACCCCCCGTCCCTCTCGGCAGGAGAACCGCAGCCTGACCATCAAGCTGAGGAAGCGGAAGCCGGACAAGAAGGTGGAGTGGTCCAGCGACACGGTGGACAATGAGCACTTGGGCCGGAGGTCGTCCAAATGTGAGTAGCTGCAGTGCTCACCTTCCGAGATTCCCTCTCCCGGGAGCCCCTCTCTGTCCAGGTACAGAGCCTTTAGCCAGATCGCTCGGAGCAGGGAGGGCCGTGGGGGCTAGTGGTTAGCGCAGGGGAGGCAGGACTGCTGGGTTCCCCATCTCTCCCCTTGTGTTTCCGCATCCTGAACACAAAACCCCTTTGCCTTTCGTTTTGCTGCTGGAGGTCCCACGCCCTGAGCCAGCCAATCGCCTGCCCAGATCAGAGCCAGCAGCCCTGTCCCATTCTGGTTGATCATCTCAAATCCTCCCCCACTTCTCCCAGACCAGAGTTCTTCTCTCAGTGGCTAACCGGGTGAAGGCCTCCCCAAGGAGCGGAGCCCCACGACTCGCTGGGCTCAGCTGTTTTGCAGGGCCACTGCAGGGGAGGGGGGTGCACCCGTTAGGGGAGATCATTAAAGGACTCCTGGGTCCTACAGCCCTTCCCAGCATCCTCCTCTCAGAGCGAGAGCCCCAGGGGAATCGGGGAGCCATCAGCAGCCTGGGCTGTCCCCCATTGCCCCCCAGGCTGGGCCACGGTGCTGTGTGGTGGCCGGCCACTGGGGGAGGGTTCTGACTTCCTGCCTCGCTCTCCACCCTTCCCTGGCATTGCACTGCCCCCACCCTCTTATTCCTGTGCCACACACCCTCTCGTGGCCCCCTCTAACCTCCCCTCCCCACGTGGAACCCCCACTACTCCCTCTAATCTCCCCTCCCTCCGTGACCCCCGTCTCCTTTAACCTCACCCCACCATGTCTCCCCACCTTCCTCTAACCTCCCCTTGCCCCCTCCCCTCCCCAATTAACCACCCCTCCATCCCCCGTGTAACTTCCCACCCAGGCTGCTGCATCTACGAGAAGCCACGGGCCTTCGGCGAAAGCTCTACGGAGAGCGAGGATGAAGACGACGAGGGCTGCGGCAACGCCCACTGCATCCGGGGCCACAGGAAGGGGGAACGCCCGGGCCGGGGTGCCGGGAGCAGCCCCCGCAAGAGCGAGCCGCCCGGCCAGGACCAGGCTGCAGCCATGCAGCACTAAACTCCCCCACCCCGCAGGACTGTCCGGGGCACCGCGGGGGATGCGGGCGTGTCCGTCCGTCTGTCTGTGAGCCTGGTGACCTTTGAGCTGCTGTCGTCTTCTGTCCGTCCCGTCCAGCGCCCCGGCGCGGAATGTACCGAGCGACGGGCCGGCTGCGTCTCTGTGCTTCTCCATTAAACGTCTGTGTCGGTGACCACGAGCGGCCACAGCCTGCTGCTTTCTGCGGGGGGGCGGGGCACAGCTGTGCCTGTGGCCTTCTCTCCCCTCCCCCCTCCCCAACCCCCTTTCCCGTGCCCTGTGTGTGGGCCACCAGCCCAGCCCAGGGCTTCTCATCACAGACCTATCGGTGGCCCCCCCTGCCGAACACACCACCCCCTCCTAGCTCAGCTTTGGGCTTGCCCCCCCAGTGCCTTCCTGCCTTCTATATGCCGCCCCCTGCTAACTGAGCCCTGGGCTTCTGACTCTTCTTACTTTTGGGAAAATTCTGCGCCCAAAATATGATAAAGTTTGCGCACAGTGTTTTAAAGTTCTGCCAAATTCTGCATATTTAAGCTGTGGAAATAACACAATATAATCACAGTCACACCCGTTGCAATGATTTCTGGGAATTTATTTCAAAATGCCTCTCAGCAAGTGCATCTGGAATAACGCGAGAAAGATTCAGGACATGGTTTGGACCAGGGATGTTACATTTTATATTTGTACATTTCAAAAGCAGAATCGCAGCAGAATCGCTTGCACCATTTCCCGCTGTGCCTCTAGCTCCTCCCGCAGAGAAGATTCTGGGAGGAAACGGCTTTTAAGCCGGCTCCCCCCAGCACCAGCTCCTGCTTCCCCCCCCTCTCCCCCCAGCCCGGGTTCCTGCATTCCCCCCCTTGCTGCCTCTATCAGAGAGGGACAGCAGTGGCAGGGAGGGGGAAAGGAACTAGTCACATCACTTGTCAACTGTCCAATAAGCTTCTGCTTATCAGATAGTCGACTAGTCGCTTACATCCCTAGTTTTGACAAATCCATTCCCTACGAGGCATACAGGTTGAACCTCTCTAGTCTGGCACACTCTGGTCCAGCAACATCCGTAGTCTGGCATGATTTTGGTTAGCTGAGTGTCCGTTTATTGTGGGTGTGGCCAAGTTTCCTGCAGTCCCATAAAGTTTGTTTACAGCCCCCAGTCCTGGCTTTCTGTGCTGCGACTTAGCTTTGAGGCCTTTTTTACAGTAAAAGAAAGATTTGATCTTGCTGCGATTGATCTTCCAGTGTTCGATTTAATGACTCTTGTTAAGACTTGCTAAATCGAACTCCGAAGATGCCCCCGCCTAGGTACTCCTATTGCGAGGAGGAAGGGTAGCCAACGGGGGTGTTTTCCCCCCGTCGGCTTCCTGCTGTGAGGAGGCCGCTATGGTTGGCTTAAGCTAAAATTACTCCAGCTACATATTCTACATAGCTGAAGTTGCGTACCTTAAGCCGAACGGCTGGGTCTTGTGTTAGCTCCGGCCTTCGTTACCCCAAACGTCTTTTAAAGCCTAGGAAGCAACGGAAGTGTTGGTAATACTGCTAGACAGTATTGACCTCCTGTGGTTTGGCAAATTCTCTGGTTCGGCAGCTGTTAGATCCCGAGGATGCCTGACGAGAGAGGTTTGACCCATATTCATACAGACCTCTGAGTCATTTTCATTTAAAGGAAAGTACAGCACTGGCTTTCCAGCACCTTGCAGAGGCTGGGGGGAGTCAGGTGTCATGGAGGAGCTGAGGGACCAGGAAGTAATTGCTGGGATGGAGTCCGGGTGTCAAGTTGGAGGTGGCTGGGGGAAGTATGGAACAGTCTTTTATGGGGAGGGATTGTAGGGAGATCCCCTCCCCAGCGCGGACCCTGGTTGACTCCTAGCCTGTCCTATTCAGTCAGCACAGCTACCCCATCCGTCAATGTCCCTCTTCCCACTCAGCCACCCCCTTTCCCCATGTGTCCCTGCACCTCCCTGTGTCTCTGCACCCCCTCAGCCCTCCTGTCCCCCTATGGCCCTGTGCCTCCACTCTTGCTCAGCTCCTGCCCCAGTCAGTCCTCCCCCACTAGCCCTTCTGAATTGGCAGCCCCGGGTGCCCCTCTTCCCTCCCCCCACCTGCCATCTGTATCCCTGGTCTCCTGCCCTGCCCCTGCTAGCACTGCGAAGAAGGCAGCCTCTTCCCTTCCACAGCTGGGGTTCACCCAGAGGCCTCTGCTCTGTCCTAGCGCCACAGCGGCCCCTGGTGGCTGAAAGGCAGAACTATGACAACTCTGGCAGACAGTTACTTTCTGCGGGAAAAATTGTGGGCAGCACGTGAATTGTGCGCAGTGGTGCAGAATTCCCCCAGGAGTAGCTTCTCCCCCCTCCAATTCTATTGGTGACCCCCCTCCTGCTTGCCTAACCTCCCCCCCCCAGCTTTGCTGGCACCCTGCTAGCCCTGCCCTGGGTTTCTAGCTCAGCTGGACTGGCACCACTGCTCTACCAGTGCTCTTCCATCTCGACCCACTGCCATCCCTTCCCCCTCCCCAATACACACCCATCTTTGCTGAGGCCCTGCCTGAAATGAGAGCGTGAAGCACTCTGTGTGTTCCTCTTCGTAACTGCAAATGGTGTTGATCACAACGTTTAAAGTGTTTTTCTTCTGACCAGGACAATCTCTGGCTGTGCGCCTGTTTCCTTCCATGCTTCTTTCTGATGTATAAAGGGGGCTTGTCTGGATTTTTCCCTGGGTGAGGTGTTTTTTTTTTCCTCCTCCTGCTTGCTTCCTTTTGAATGCTAGAAATCTAGGGGTCTCCCCTGGCAGTCTCTCAAGGTGACTAAAGAACTGGTGGTGTTTCCAGCATTGTGGATACTTTGGAAGATGAACAGGTGCTATTGGTTTGTGTTCAGTTGAAGGCTGTTTCTTTGCATTTATTTCAAACACCCCCAAAACAGCTGGGAGAAGAACTGTCTTTGTGAAACCCGTTTCTCAGCTCCTTTTCCCTTGCAGCCTCTCTTGATCTGCCTCGCTGGTTCCCTTAAGGTGGCCTCCAGCACAACAGAGAAATCCAGGCTTGGAAGTTTTGCTATTTTCTAAATTAAGAACAGATTTCACTCTCCCCTCCCAAATAAACCCCTTACCTTGAAAGTTTTCTCTATTCCTCATAAAGGGCATAAGCTTGATTCCTACATACGTAGGCTCTTTGGTTTGCTTTCAATAAATATTCATCCCAGGGAGAGAAAGTCCTGCAGCAGTGAGTTCTGCAGGTCCACGGTGCATCATATGTGCCGATACTCCCATTTCCTTATATGCTGCCATCATGCCTGCAGTAACACTGTGTTCTCTCCCAGAGCTGGGCATGAAACCTTGTGGTTAGAACATTGAGGTTGGGATGTGGGGCTCCTGGGTTTTTTCCCCAGCTGTGGAAGGGAAGTGAGGTCTAGGGAGTTAGAGAACAGGGGGGCTGGGAACTAGCATTTCTGGATTTGATCCCAATTTCAGGAGAGGAGTGAATCTCAGGGTAAGAGCAGTGTGTTTTCATTTCGCTCTTTTTGTGCTAGTCAATGCCTCATAGAATCATAGAATCATAGGACTGGAAGGGACCTCGAGAGGTCATCGAGTCCAGCCCCCCGCCCTCAAGGCAGGACCAAGCTCCGTCTACACCATCCCTGACAGATGCCTCGCTGAACCGTCCCATCTCTGAATCTCTTCTTTCCCTGAGATCCGGCCTGCCTCTGCTTCAGCTCTCTGCTAGCTCTGACCACTAGACGGGGGGCCCCCAAAAGGACGTATGTTGCTGCTACCATGCCTCTACTGCTTCTCCATCCAAAGGCCTGCTGCAGATCACACATCTGCTCTGGAAATGCGCATCTGGGGTGGAGCAGAGCAAGCTGCTAAGGGCAACACTGCGGGGATGGCTGGCCTGATGCTGAAATGCAGCTGCCTCTGGGGTGGAGGTGGGGTGGCAGCTGGGGAACAGCCAAGCAGCAGCTGGCTCGCTCTTCCCATTTGCAAGAGTGAGGATGCTTCAGAGGAACAGGTGTCTTGGCCCTAGCTGGTATTTAGCCTGGGGCCTGGGGACCTGATGCACGTGCAGCCGATGTGAAACTTTTATCGCAGCTGCTAAGAGCCAGTGGGTTTGCCTCATCCAATATCTCGCCCGAGGAAGCACAGCGCCCCCTGTAGGCGGAGTGAGGGATTGGCAGCAGTGTGGAACAGGAGTTTCTTTTCCAGTGGCTGGGCCGGTGGATGAGAGGCTGGGAGCCAGAACTGGGTTCTCCTATGGAGAGAAGTGGGGTGGGGGGAGTGTTAGGACTCTTGGGTTGTGCTGGCTCCGGGAGGGCTTCAGGGCTTCTGGGTTCTCTTTTGTAGCCAAGCCCCCTGCCGCAATCCAAGCAGGGATGGATGGACCCAACCTACCAGGGATATCAGCGAGATCCAGCCGGAGTGGGCCTGGGTATCTTCATGTCACGCTTTAGCAGTCCCCTCCTACGGTCGGCGGGCAGCCCAGCCAGGCCTGGACCCCACTTGGGAGAATCCTTGGGAAGCGGAAAGATGCAAAGAGGGAGACACCAGCCCCCCCGTGTCTGAAGCTATAGGGTGCCCAAGAGTCCCCCTAATATCCCACTAAGATCACCCCAAGCGTGTCTTGAGTCCAGCCACAGAGGGGATAATTGAGGCGGGATCCCATAATGCACTGGCTTGGGGACACCTCTCTGTATTGGCTTTGTCGCCCTCGGGTGCTAGCCCCATATGCCGCGGTTGAGTCCAGCTTCCTGCGGCTGGGTCGGCCTCAGGAGCAGTGTTCCCTGTAAGCTGAGCGCTTGGGCGGCCGCCCAGGAGAGAGTCCAGTGCCGCCTGGCTGATTAGCAGAGCGCCCCCAGCCGGCAGCAGGTGTTTTGACTGGTGGTGCACATCCACGCCTGCCTTGGTGCACAAAACAACATTGATTCCACGCATGGATGGAAAAAAAATTGGAGGAGACGCTGGTTAGGAGGGAATCCGAATGCATGGATGCTTTCCTCCAGAGGCTCCTGGATTGTCTTTCCGCACTTGGGGCCCAGAGGGGGCTTCAACGCTAGCTGGAAACAGCAAGAGCTGGGCCCCAGCCTCTCTCACTGCAGCTCCTGCTGGCTCAGACCCAAGGCCCGGGTAATGGGCCCATCTGCCTTCAGCCCTGGAGACCGGCTGGTGGGAACTCCCCGGAAAAACAGCCTGGCAGAGGGGAGCTGTCATTACACTGGAATGCCCAGCCCCGGGGGATGGGATTAGAAAAGAGCTGCCTTTTATGGAGGAATTCTTCTCCGAGGGGTTGATTTGCCAAGCGGCTCAGCAAGAGGCAGGTCTCCTGTTTTCTCTCCCCAGCTCGAGGCGGGCCGTGGGCGGCTAGTGGGTTAGAACAAGGACGGGGCTGGGGAGTCGGGGACTATTCTAATCCAGGTTCTATTCCTGTCTCTGGGTGGGGAGTGGTGTCTAGTGGTTAGGGCGGGGGGGAGGCTGGGAACCAGGACACTTGAGTTCCATTTAGAGGCAGTCACTTCCTCTCACCCAGCCTCCGCTGACTCTCTCCTTAGCGATTCACCCCTCACTGGGACAACTTGGGCCCAGTGCCTCCCACTGAAACCGGTGCTGCGGAGGCACTGGGCTGGAGCGAAAGCGGCCAGCGGGAGGGGTAACAGCCTGCGAACCTCCACGTGCCTGACGAGTTTAGCTGGCTGCTTGGTACCCCTGCTGACCCGGCTATGGGGTTTAGGGTCCAGGCTGTGGGAACAAAATAACCCATGGCTGTCCCAGTGGGGGAGGGGGTGTGGGGCAACCCTTCCACTGCTGGGGGGGGGGGACATGGCAGCCACCTCTGCCTTGCCCCCAGTGCTCCCTCATCCCTGAAGCCCCCTTCCTATGTGATGCAAGCTGGGGGGGTTGGGGAGCAGAGGCAGCAGGAGGGAGATCCCCCCCCCATCTGCTTTCACTGCAGCGTTGGGAAGCGGAGCGCCCCGGTTCCAGCCCCACTCCTCCTGCATCCCTTGGGAGGGGTGAGCTAGGGCCCTCTGCCATGGTGAGTGTGTGAGTGGGGGGGGGGGACGGGGGTGACTCCTGCTGCTGTCCTGCACCAGGCCCCCCAGGAAATCCCCCAGGCCACCCCGGGCCCCACAGTTCCATCTCTAGGATGTGTAGGCGGAGTGTTGCTGGGGGCGGAGCCAGGCTGGGGGCGGAGCCAGGCTGGGGGCAGGGCCTGGCCAGAAGGGGCGGGGCCAGGGTCTTGCCACCCCTTGCCGGCCAGGCTCTCTCCAGAAGAAGCAGCTCCGTCCCGCGCCCCACCCAGCAGCCAGGGAAAGCAGCCGAACAGGGAAGTGGTACAGGGGGAGAAGAACCGTCAAAATCCCTCCCCGATGTTTCCTGTACAGCAGGGTCCGTCAGTAAATTTATGGACAGTCCGTAAAAAATCAGCCGAAATTGGACATGTCCATAAAGTCCATAAAAAAATTTAGGTGTCCATACATTTCATAAAAGTGCAATAAAATGTCAAAAACCAGCAATTATTCTATAGCAATGACATTTCTTCTGTGCTGCTTCAGCCAGGTTACCGCAGAGCAGCGAAAATTGGACGTTTTAGTTGTTTTCGTTGTCAGTGTTCGGATGTACGATCACAAAATGGAAAACTTCCAGGACCATGACTGACTCAATGAAAGTGAGTTAAATAGCATATTGTTCTTGGGATGTATGAATGACAACCATTACTTTTCACTTTTGGCCATTTATGTCGTCTTCATACAGTATAGGCTGTGTCTACACTGGCATGAATTTCCGGAACTGCTTAAAACGGAATACTATTCCGTTTTCAGTTTTTCCGGAAAAGGAGCATCTACATTGGCAGGCTGCTTTTCCGGAAAAGCCCTTTTTCCGGAAAAGCGTGTGTCCAATGTAGACGCGCTTTTCTGGAAAAGAGCCCCGATCACCATTTTCACGATCGGGGCTTTTTTCCGGAAAAGACTACTGGGCTGTCTACACTGGCCCTTTTCCGGAACAGTGTTCCGGAATAAGGACTTATGCCCGAGCGGGAGCAGACTAGTTTTTCCGGAATAGCGGCTGATTTTGTACAGTAGAGCATCGTTGCTTTTCCGGAAATTCAAGGGCCAGTGTAGACAGCTCGCAGCTTATTCCGGAAAAGTGGCTGATTTTCCGGAATAAGTGGCCCAGTGTAGACACAGCCTATAAAAATGATGTCCGTAAAAACATTTGTCTATCTGTAAATGTTTCCTATTTTGTCCGTAAATGAAATTTCTGTGGGTTGGCAGCCCTGCTGTGCAGCGCTGCTGTGGGGCTCGGCTCTCAGCTGCTGCGCCCCCGAAGCATCCACACAGTCCCTCCTCCAGCTGGCTAATTGGGAGCCGGAGGTGGGAGGGGGTCGCAACTGAGCTTGCATGTTCCCCCTGCCGGTCGCTTCTGCCATTCCCTTTTGCCACATTCCCCTGCTGTGTGCTGTTCTGTGGCAATCCCAAGCCCGTTATCTCTCTGGGCACATTAGCTTGTCGGATTCAACTCTGTCTCCAGCATAGAGGGGACAGGGATGGAGAAGACAGCCAGACCTGTGAGATCCAAGCACCAGTAATGGCTCCACCCGGGTACATGTGAAACAAAATCGCAACACGCCTTCTAGGGCCTCAACTGACTGGCCACATTTTGCTCTCAAGTACCTAAAAGGGTGTCCCAAGGAGGAAGGAGAAAAATTGTTCTCCTTGGCCTCTGAGGACAGGGCAAGAAACAATGGGCTTAAACTGCAGCCAGGGAGGTTTAGGTTGGACAGTAGGGAAAACATCCTACCTGCCAGCGTGACTAAGCACTGGAATAAGCTGCCTAGGGAGGTTGTGAATCTCCATTCCTGGAGATATTTAAGAGCAGGTTAGACAGACATCTCTCAGGGATGGTCTAGACTGTAGACCAGTATTTCTCAACCAGCGGTTTGCGTACCCTCAGGAATACCCAAGAGAAGGCTGGGGGGTCCATCGACACCACCGACATTTGGAGCAAACTGAATTTTGGTTGTAAGTTTTCCAGCACTTGATTATTTCTGTACTTTTTACACCCCAACATTTCATCACCCGCCCGGCTACGATTAAGTTGTTTAAACAAATGTGTTGAAATGGTAGAAAAAAATGGTGTGTGTCTGAAAACCGTAGGTACTGGGGGTACGTTTAATTTTTTTTAAAGGGGGCACTTTATAAAACAAGCTTGAGAAACACTGATCTAGACGGTGCTGGGTCCTGCCACAACGGCCGGGGACTAGATTCGATGACCTCCCAATCCTAGTATTCTTTTTCCAAGTTTCGGGGTGATCCTGGTAATTTTTTTTCCATGGCTGTAATTACGCTGCTCATTTATTTCCAAGGTGCATGGTAAAACGGTGGCGTCCCCTCCCCCATATCCTCCAAAGTTCAGTGTCAGCCCCTTGGCAGGATCCCCCCACCTTGCCCCTTCTCTGGTGTGCCTCTCCCTGTGGCCTCTGTAGGTCCCTGGAGCTTTCTTGGAGCTGTTTGACCACAGAGAGAGGCGGAGCTGCAGCCTTTGGTGGGTAGAAACCCCTGCTAGTCTTGGGAGACCCTACTGGCTCGTGCCAGGTGCAGTAATTTCTCTCGCAGGGTTTCGTGGCCATACCACTGGCTTGAAAAGAAAAGCAAAGCACGAAGGACGGGCTGGTCCAACTTTCCTGGAGGAGTTTATTTTTCCCCCTCCTCCTCACGCTCAGAAGAAAAAAAAAATCCCTGGCCGTAAAGGCCTGCACTGCGCTAAATACAAGGTTAGCAACACAAAATCCGGGGGGCAGGCGTGCACGCAGCCAGCACGGGCTGTGACAGAGCCGCAGCGGACGGAGCGGACGGCAAAACTCTGGGGAGACGCGCAAGTGGGTGGCATGAGGCTGCTCAGTGGGACGGGATAGGGACTGACTTTGTGGGGTCTCAAGCTACAGGGGGCTGGCTGGTTCGGAAGCGAGGAGACATGGGGCCTTTCGCCGGCTCTGGTCTGGCCCGGGGTTTGGGGGACTGACTGGCTCAGAGGGGCAGAGGAGACATGGGGCCTTTCCGCCAGCTTTGGTCTGGCTCAGGGTTTGGGGAGGGGGGCTGGCTCAGAGGGGTGGAGGAGACATGGGACCTTCCCCTTTTAGGGGGCGCTGGCTCTTATCCCAGGCCTGGCTGGCTCAAACGGGGGAGGGGAAATGGGCTATGGGGCCTTTCCCCTCGGGGGGGGGCGGCACTGGCTCTGTTTCAGCCCCATAGTGGGCGGACTGACTGGTTCGGGGTGGGGAGGGTGAATGGGACATGGAGCCTCTCAAAGGCCTGGGCTCCCCTTGTTCGCCCCGGACAATTCCTCCCAGCTGTGCTCTGCGAGGTGGGGCGGGGGGGCTGCTCATGTCCTTAGGGGGGAGACATTTTGGCACCCGTCTCCAGGGCTGGTCCATAAAGATGCTTGGCCCTGCCCCACAGGAGGGGACCCCGGCTGGCACAGGGCAGAGGTCTGTCTACAGGGGGCCCAGTGTGTGCCACACCCTAGCTCCGCCCAGGCGCACGTCGAATCTCTCCAGGATGGCCAGGGCTGCTTTATGAGGCACAGATGGACGGGTCAGATATTGTCCAAGAGGCTCAGGTGAGGACGGGCGGTTTGGGCAGGGGGGCCGGCGTCACGTCAGCTGCAGAGAGAGGAAGGAAATGGATGATCATTGCCCCCGAAAGGACCTACCGGCTTACTATGCTAGGGACGCTTGCCCGGTGCTGAGATGCAGCCACTTCTGGGGCGCAGCAGCCGAGGGCCGAGCCCCATAGCAGCACTGTGCATGGATCAACCACCCAGCCACCCATGGGATGGGGGCAGCGCCACGGAACAGCTGCATTAAAATGTTCCCTCGGGGCCGTTCACTAGCACAGAGATGCAGCCACCTCTGGGGTGGGAGGGAGCTGCCCCATGCCACTCCACAGGGATCGCTCACGTAGGCTATGTCTAGACTGCAAGCCTCTTTCGAAAGAGAGCGTCTAGACTGCACGTTGAACTTTCGAAAAAGCGGCTTGCTTTTTCGAAAGAAAGCATCCAGTGAGTCTGGATGCTCTCTTTCGAAGAAGCCCTATTTACATTGAAGAACGCCTTCTTTCGAAAGAGGAACTTTCGAAAGAAGGCGTTCTTCCTCGTGAAACGAGGTTTACCGCCATCGAAAGAAAAGCCGCGTTCTTTCGATTTAATTTCGAAAGAACGCGGCTTGAGTCTGGACGCAGGGGAAGTTTTTTCGGAAAAAGGCTACTTTTCCCGAAAAAACCCCTGAGTCTGGACACAGCCTTAGAGCTAAGCTGCAGCTGCTTCTGGGGCGGAGGCGCGGTTGCTGGTTAAGAGCAGCGTAACAAAGTAGGACAGGGAGCACAGAAGGATCCTGAATGTAATGGCAACAGCCAGGAGAATTTATGGCGGTGGAATTAAATCGGCCGTGTCGGAATTCCGTCTCAGCGGTGCCAACATACACTGTACAGGAGAAGAAAGGGGAACTCACCATTTACAGCTCTTCTCGACGCCCTGATGGAAAGAAGAGAAACATCGTTAGACTCCAGGTAGACTTGGCCATCAGTCACAGGGCAGGGGCCGTCGGACAGAGCTGGGGGATATTTTTCAGCTGAAACTTTTTTGGGGAAAATCCCCCCCACAGATTTGGCAAAACTACCGTATTGTGGATTTGCACCAACATAATCAAATTCTTCATTTGGGGAAGAAAAAGAGATTTCAAAATTCATGTCAATTTTGCGGAATTGTTTCCAAAGAAAAACAAGCAGCCGTTTCCCCTGAAACTTGCGTCAGTTTCGCGGAATTGTATATTTTGGAAAACAAAATCAAATGACCCAAAGAAGAATCAGAAGGTTTCAATTTTTTTGTTAGGAAAGGACTTTTCATTGCACTAGTTTCTTTCCTTTTATTTTTAATAACATTCAGAAATAATTGTCAAATGTCATCATTGAAGCGCAAAGTTTTGTTTGACTCCAAATGCATCCTCTCCCCCATTTTTTCCTTCCCCAAACATTTAAAAAACTTTTGGTTTTCAACTCATCCCGAAACAGTAGGTTTTTAACAGTTTTAAAAAAACTTTTCCAAAGTGCTAAAAAGCATGCCAATTCAATGGAACTGTTCATTTCAGAATTTTTTTTTAAAAAGTCGATTAAAAAAAGTAAAACCCGCCACAAAAAAGCAAAAGCTTCAGGCTACGTCTACACTGGCACCCTTTTCTGGAAATGCTTAAAACGGAACAGTTTTCCGTTATAAGTATTTCCGGAAAAAGCGCATCTACATTGGCAGGATGCTTTTCCGGAAAAGCACTTTTTCCGGAAAAGCGTCCGTGGCCAATGTAGACGCGCTTTTCCGGAAAAAAGCCCCGATTGTCATTTTCGCGATCGGGGCTTTTTTGTGGAAAAGACTACTGTGCTGTCTACACTGGCCCTTTTCCAGAACAGTTTTTCCGGAAAAGGATTTTTGCCCGAACAGGAGCAGCATAGTTTTTCCGGAAAAACACTGACAATTTTACAGTAGATTGTCAGTGCTTTTCCAGAAAAGCAAGCGGCAGTGTAGACAGCTGGCAAGTTATTCCAGAAAAGCGGCTGATTTTCCGGAATAAGTGGCCCAGTGTAGACACAGCCTCAGTGTTTCAATGTTTTGGTTGGAAATGACTTTTCAGTTAATAAATTCCCTTTCATTTTAATTACAAAAAAATCAAAACAAGTTTGAGAAACTTAAAACAACAAATAGTCTAGTAGCACTTTAAGGACTAACAAAACATGTAGAGGGTATCATGAACGTTTGTGGGCACAGCCTACTTCTTCAGATGAGCTGTGCCCATAAAAGCTCATGATCCCATCTACATGTTTTGTTAGTCTATAAAGTGCTACCAGACTATTTGTTGCTTTTTAAGTTTATCCTGTACAGGCTAACTCAGCTACCCTCTGAAGTTTGAAAAAGGTCAAGATCAAAATAAAATGCATTGCTCCACGGAGAGGCGAATTTTCTCCCCACTTATTGCTTTGCCAAACATTTGGTTTCGACTCAACCCAAAACATTTTTTGTTCACTTTTCTGAATTGTGAATGAATTGCAAATTTCATCGACAAATCAGGAAAGAGATCTTGGAGTTATCGTGGACAGTTCTCCGAAAACTTCCACACAGTGTACAGCGGGAACTATTAAGAAAGGGATAGAAAATAAGACCCAGAATATCTTACTGCCCATGTATAAAACTATGGTACGTCCACATCTGGAATACTGTGTACAGATGTGGTCTCCTCACCTCAAAAAAGATATTTTGGCCTTGGAAAGGGTTCAGAAAAGGGCACTAAAATGATTAGGGGTTTGGAACGGGTCCCATATGAGGAGAGGTTAAAGCGACTGGGACTTTTCAGTTTAGAAAAGAGGAGACTGAGGGGGGATATGATAGAGGTCTATAAAATCATGAGTGGTGTGGAGAGGGCCGATAAAGAAAAGTTATTTATTAGTTCCCTAAATAGAAGAACTAGAGGACACCAAATGAAATTAATGGGTAGCAGGTTTAAAACTAATAAAAGAAAGTTCTTCGCACAGCTTGTAGTCAACCTGTGGAACTCCTTGCCAGAGGAGGCTGTGAAGGCTAGGACTATAACAGAGTTTAAAGAGAAGCTAGATAATTTCATGGAGGTTAGGTCCATAAAAGGCTATTAGCCAGGGGATAAAATGGTGTCCTTGGCCTCTGTTTGTCAGAGGCTGGAAAGAGATGGCAGGAGACAAATCGCTTGATCATTGTCTTCGGTCCACCCTCTCTGGGGCACCTGGTGCTGGCCACTGTCGGCAGACAGGCTACTGGGCTAGATGGACCTTTGGTCTGACCCAGTACGGCCGTTCTTATGTTCTTATGTTCATTATTTGCCCATCCTAAGTTAGCCAAGAATGTATCTTATAATTTCTTCTCCAGGACTCGAGGAATGACCCATAGACAGGACAACTCCACCAGAGCTAGGGCTGTCTTGACCCCATCTGGCTAATCCCCATTTCTGCTGGGATTGCATTCCCCCGCCCCTACCCCCGGAAGGCTGCAACTACCCTCTCAAACCATGGAAACTCAGAGCTGCTGAAAGACCCCAGACCAGCAGCCCCTGGAGAGCAGAAATCTGTGTGTATTGCTGGGGGCACAGCTTGGGCACCCACAGGGCCAGTATCTATCACCACCCCCACAGGGGTCTCAGCACTGAGCCAGCTCAGTGGTGAAGCCTCATAACCTCTCTGGAGAAACTGAGGCACAGAGAGGGAACGTGAAGGAAGAGAATCCCTCTCACTGTAATCACTAGACCCCACTCCCCTTCGACAGCTGAAATATAACTCTCTCTCTCTTACTGAGTACTAGAGCCAAGTAAGGGCTATCCCCCAGTAATTCCTCTTGCTGGGTCTGCCAGTCATGGCATATGGGTGGCTCCTAACATACCAGCTCTAGTCCCCTTGGGAAAGGTGCCCAGGGGGACTGTCAATGGGATGAGGACTGATGGGGGAGGAAGAGCTGAGCCCAAAGGAGGCTGCTGAGATATTTTACAGCTCAAATCCTGCAGGGGAATCCCCCCCTCACTCCTAGCAGTACAGGGAGTATGCAACACACCAGTGGGAGTCGGCGTTCAAGCATATTAGCAACACCTGGGCTAAGAGAGGCTATGTGATGGCCCAGAGCTCTCCTTTTCACCTGTAGAGCAAGCAGGAGTGTGGAGAGAGCATAGTTTCCTCTCATCCATCTAAGGAATCAAATTCACCCATGTGAATCCGGGGGGGGGGGGGGGGAGGCAGGGAGAACAAACCATTCTGTCATCCCAGCTCATCTGGCTGGTCCAGGAGCTGCCTGAGTGGTTACCCTCCGTGGTGTCGGGTCCAATTAAATTCCTTGCCCCGGGACAGAGAGAGGTAGCTGAGGGAGGGTGAAATAAGCAGGTAGGGGAACGAGGTGAGGCAAGAGGCGCCGGGTTTCCTGGGGCCGGCCCATGCCGTGTGCAGCCGGTGATAGAGGCTGGTGCCCAGGAGGGCTGGTGGAATGCGGAGATACCGGGGTGAATTCCAGCGCGGTGAGTGGGGCAGGACCGACGCGTGCGGTGAGCACAGGCTGGCGATGAGGCAGCGAAGGATGCAGTGGGGCTCGCCGGGACAGGCTCATGGGCGGGTTGCGGTGGCTGATGACAGATTCCCATGTGCCGGGGGCGGGGAAGGTTGAAGAATTCACGAGGAGAAGGCCCCGGGCACGGCGCATGTTTACGTGCCGTGTCTTGGCCTGGCCCGCCGCCAAGAAACCAGCACCCGGGCGCCCAGCCTAGCGACATGTGCAGTCAAGTGCTCGCAGCGGGGGAGGGCTGGGAGCCAGGACTCCTGGGTTCTGCACCCAGCTCTGGGAGAAGAGGGGGTGTGCCCCGTATTGTTACATTATTGGATTTTAAGGGGAGCGGCCAGGTCACAGCTGCACCCACGGGGAGGGGCGTGTTTGCCCCAAAGTCTGCACAAAGGGGGCCATGTGAGGTGTCAAATGAAAGCGTGTGTTCTACTGATTCTATACCGGCTATTCATGGACTTGTGTGATGTTTGTATGTGGAGTTATGAATATGGACTCTGTGCTGATACTGGCCGGCACTGCCTGTTGTAAAGGAGGATTGTCCAATGAACGACGATGCTAATTAGCACAGCCCCAAGGACAAGGGCTCTCAAGGTGGCCAATACACACCTGAGGAATGCGTCTGGGAACCTGCCAACCAGCCAGGGCAGACTGGCCGCTGCCATATGAAACAGAGATAGGTCACTCGACCATGTGACCCGCTCCAGCTTGGAAGGTACCAGGGATGGGTACAAAGTGCCAGGAGGTGGCCTCCATCTTGTCTTCAATTCTGCTACTGATCCCAGATGCAGCCTTGCAAGGGACAGAGAGCCAAGAAGGATCGCTGCCCCATCCTGACATAGGATGTACACCAGGGACTTTTAAGCTAGCAGTTTGTAACATCTCTGCTAAGAGCCTGCATCCAGAACTTGGTGATTGACGTATGGAATGTATTCTCCGTAATAACCTGAGCCTCCAGCTTTTCTCTCTTTTACTAATAAACCTTTAGGTTACATCTACACCGACATGATTTTCCGAAAATGTTTTTAACGGAAAAGTTTTCCGTTAAAAGCATTTTCGGAAAAGCGCGTCTAGATTGGCAGGATGCTTTTCCGCAAAAGCACTTTTTGGGGAAAAGTGTCTATGGCCAATCTAGACGCACTTTTCCGCAAAAAAGCCCCGATCGCCATTTTCGCGATCGGGGCTTTTTTGCGGAAAACAGTACTATGCTGTCTAAACTGGCCCTTTTGCGCAAAAGTCTTTCGGAAAAAGACTTTTGCCCGAAAGGGAGCAGCATAGTATTTCCGGAAAAGCACTGACAATCTTACATGAGATCCTCAGTGCTTTTCCGGAAATTCAAGCGGCCAGTGTAGACAGCTGGCAAGTTTTTCCGCAAAATCAGATAATTTTGCAGAAAAACTTGCCAGTCTAGACACAGCCTTAGATTTTAGATTCTAAAGGATTGGCCCAGCGCGCTCTTGTGGGTAAGATCTAAAGCGTAAATTGTCCGGGAATTGGTGGCTGGTTCTTTGGGACCGGGAGAACCCATTCGGGGTAGGTGAGATTGGGTTCTATAGCCCCTCACCTGTGTGTTAGGCCTGGGGCAGATTGTGGCACAGGGAGAGCTGGGTTGTCTGAGGGGTTTTGCTTGTGAGGCTTCCTGCTGGCCGGATCGGCAGCTGAAGCGCTCGGTGTGACTGGGTTGTGACCTGTTTAGGAAAGGTCTCCAGTCTGGAGCTGTAAGGAGCCCTGGTTTTGAGCAATTCTCCCTGAGCGGGCGCCCTCACCCAGCCCGGTCTGTCACACGTGTGGAGCATTGAAATGAGGAGAGGTGAGAATCTGGGCAGGGAGTGGGGTGTAGAACATAAGAACGGCCACACTGGGTCAGACCAAAGGTCCATCTAGCCCAGTGTCCTGTCTGCCGACAGTGGCCAGCACCAGGTGCCCCAGAGGGAATGAACAGAACAGGGACTCACCAACCGATTCCTCCCCTGTTGCCCATTCCCATCTTCTGACAAACAGAGGCTTGGGGCACCGTCCCTGCCCATCCTGGCTAATAAGTATTAATGGACCTAACCTCCACAAATGTAGCTCTTTTTGGAACCCTGTTAAAGTCCTGACCTTCACAACATCCTCTGGCGAGGAGTTCCACAGGTTGACAGTGCGTTGCATGAAGAAGCAGAGGCACCCTCTCACGGTGCATTGGCCTGAGCACCCTCATGGCCTTTAAAGCTACCCCCACACTACCTCACTGGAATTGGAGCCTCTTGCGCTAATCCAGTGGCAACTCAACCTTTCCAGATGACTGGCCCGCTTTCTGGATTTGCCTTTTCTATCCTCCACATCTCACCTCCCTTAAAAACCACTCACCTACGAAATCAGACCAAAAAGGGGTCACAAGCTCCTCGCCCTGATACATTGCTGCCCTCGCCTTAGCAAATACCATATAAACATTGACCTGCCATTTCAGCGTGTAGTCAAGAGAGTGGGGTAAATAATACAGTGTCTGTCTGAGATCTGAGTCTCTGCTGATGGTAAAACCAGGCGAATCTCTGGGGCAGGGGTGGGGGAACCTTTTTGGGGGTCAGGGACTGCTGACCCACAGAAAAATCAGTCGGGGGGGCTGCACAAAAGTGAGAAGAACCCCCCCCCCAAAAAACTAACCCATCTCACCGATGTGACCCCCGAATGAGAAGCAAAAAGACACTCCTTACATTTCCCTTGCACATCGGGCTAGTGGATTTTGTGGGTTCCCCTAGGTTCCGGGGGGGGTAGCAAAAATGAGGGGTTCAGTGTGTGGGAGGTGCTGCTAGGAAGCAGGTTTGGGGTCTGGGCAGGAGGGAGGGTGCTGGAGTGTGTTGGGGGCTGGTGGGGATGAGAGGGTGGGAGGGTGTAGGAGTGGAGTGAGGCTGCAGGAGCTGGGGGATCTGGGCGGGAAGTAGGGTGCTGGTGTGCCAGTCCTGAGGGAGGGGTCCATGGGGGGACACAGGGCTTGAGCATCAGCGTCGCCTCCCCGATACCGAGGGGGAGCCCTGAGCCTCGGAGGCCGAATCCGGCCCCTGGGCCGTAGCTCCCCACCCTGCTCTATAGGAGTAGATGTGCCCCCTGGAAGACCGGTGCATCCCTCCGGAGGGGAATGGCTGACTCCTCCGGATCTTGGAAGGTTCAGCCCCCGCCCCCCACGGTAAAATAGGGACCGTGGCGGCTGGGCCACTCTATCAGGCAATTCAAGGGGTCCTGGGTGAAGACAGCGCTGAAATAACAGACCTGTCCCCCATCCAGCCTGCCTGCTCCATAACAGGCAGGGGAACAGGCCAATCAGACCAACCCATCCAGCCCGGGATCCTGCCTTCCTGCCATGCCAGATCAGACCCATGCGGCCCATCTAGCACCCGGTAGCACCCTGTGGCACCTAACCTGAGGGCTGAGACCTCCTGCTGTGGGGGCGGGGGTGGGTGGAATGGGAGGATGGTTACAGGAGCCGGCATGGCTTACAACCCAGCCCCACTGGCTCGGTGGGGGACGGAGCCCCCTTTGCTGATCAAGCCGGGGGCTGGAGTGTGGGGAGGGGTGTGTGGCAATGTGACCAGTGTTCCTGAGATGCTGCATGCTTGGGCAGCCACTCAGGAACCATTCAAATGCCACCCAGCTGATTGGCAGAGCCCCCGCAGAATGTGTTCCTCTGGGTGGTGCACGTCTGCACATGCCTTGGTGCACCGGACAAAATTTATTCCACACGTGGATGGTAAAATTAGAGGGAATCTTGCTTTTCACCATCCTGGCTCCTGCTTTTAGCTCCCCCGGTCCATGGTTCAAGACTCCTATTGTCCCTGGATTAGTTCCTTGTCTCCCCCCCCCCCCAAGAGTCTCTGGATGCCCCCCATTTCTTTCTCTTTCCATATCAGCAACCCTCTCTCTTCCCATCAAAGGTTCCCATTTGTACCCACCCCCATGCTGGTCCCCTGCCCCCCCATTTCCCACCCCTATGCCAATGGCTTTTGTTCCCCCTGTTCTTCCCCACATGGTAGGGGCTTCTGTGTCTCTCTCATTTCAGGTTCCTCGCCCTTCTCCAATCAGAAGTTTGGGGCATTCCCTTCTCAATCCCCCCCCCCCCCCCATAGCAAGATTCTGCCTGGCTCCCACCCCATTCCTGGGTTTCCCAGTTCTCTCCCCATGGTCAGTTTCCTCCAGTCTCCCCCTCAGCAGCAGTTCTGTGTCTCTCCCAACCCCACTTCCCTTCTGCTCCCCAGGATAGATTCTGTGCCAATATTCCCTCTAATGTTTTCCACCCGTGTGCAGAATGCATTTTGTTCTATGCACCGAGGCCTGTGCGGATGTGCACCACCAGTAGACACACACGCTGCCAGCTGGGTGGCATTTGAATCTCTCCTGGGGCGGCCGCCCAAGCGTACAGGGAACACGGACTCTGTGGACCCCTCTTTCCTCCATCCCAGGGTCCCCCCGTCTCTCCAGGCTGTATTATTCCGAAAAACAACAAAGCACCACAACCAGAACAGGACACACCCCTGCAGAAGCGTCTCCCGCCCGGTGGGAGCGGGGAGGGTGGCTTGGAGAAGGAACGGCTGGTGACAGCCGTGCTGACGCATTGCTTCACGCGTGGAGGGGAGGCATTTGGCTCCCCAGCGATGACAGCTGTGCTAGAGTCTGTATTATTATCATACTCATCCCTCTCTCTCTCTCTCATGTGTTTCATCTTCTGAGCTCAAAGCAGTTGGCAAAGGAGGTCAGGATCATTAGCTCTGTTTTACTGCATGGGGAAACTGAGGCATGGGAGGGGGGAGGCGGGAGTATGCCATATCCCATGCTATTGGAAGAACCAGAAGCAAAGCCTGAACCATGGCCTGCGCCGGTGCTTTGTCTTCCAGGCCCTCCCGTGCCCAGGCTAGAATCTTGCAGCAAGGCATTCCGCGAGTTAACCAGCCACCTACCTGCCCCTCCGGCGTGACCGACACTGGGATCCAGCCACCGCGCCGCCGGCGGGACTTGGGTGTCAGGGCCACCTGAGCCGTCTTGGCGTTCAGGTTCTGGGCGATCTTGACCTCCACGGCCAGCTTGACGTGGGTGCGCAGGTTGCGCCGCTCGAAGACCCGCTGACACTGGGGGCAGGACAGCAACCCCGACCTCTCCCGCTCCCACTGGCCCGTGATGCAGGCCCGGCAGTAGCTGTGGTCGCAGTCCAGCAGGACGGGGTCCCGGAAGGGAGCCCGGCAGATGGGGCAGATGATGGAGCGCTGCAGCTCTGCTACGGGGCCCCGGCCTTCCATGCTTTCCTTTGCCTTCAGCCCCGGCGGCTCCTTCCCCTTTATGCGGGGTGTGGGCAGAAAAGGAGGAGCTTTCCCGGGGCAGGAGCCAGGTAAACATCCTCTTACATAACCGGCTGGTTCTTCCACTCCGCCAGCGTCTCTCCCTGGCAGGAATGCAGCAAGGGCAGTGCCGGGGTGTGACTGGTTCTGGCAAAGGCGGCGTGACCTCCACGGGGCTGGAGCCAGGACGCCTGGGCTCTGCGCGGGGCATGAGGGCTAGTGGTTAGAGCAGAATGGGCCTGGAGCCAGGACTCCTGGGGTCTAGGCCCAGCCCAGTTCTAGGAGGGAAGTGAGGTCTAGTGGTTGGAGCAACATGGGTTCCAGCCAGCATGCCTGGTTTCTAATCCTAGCTCGGGGCGGGGCGGGGGGGGGGGAGTAAGGTCTAGTGGTTAGAGCAGTATGGCCCTGGAGCTAGGATTCCAGGGTTCTGTGCTCTGTGCTGAGAGGGGACTGATGTCTAGTGGTTAGAGCAGCATGGCCCTGTCGCCAGGACTCCTGGGTTCTGTGCCCAGTCTAGCTGTGGGAGGGGAGTGAGGTCTAGTAGTTAGAGCAGTATTCGCTGCCAGCCAGGACTGCTGGGTTCTAACCCCATTCTAGGAAGGGAGTGAGGTCTAGTAGTTAGAGCAGCATTAGCTTCCAGCCAGGACTCCTGGGTTCACTTTTATCCCCAGCTCCAGAAGGGGAATGAAGCTCAATGAGTTAGAGGGTGAGGAAAAAGTGCTGGAAGCCACATTTCCCACCCAGCCCTGGAGGGGGAGCAGGGTCTAGTGGTGAGAGTAAAGGGTTGGGGGAGGGAATTCTGGCCTGTTTAAATCTTTGGCTCAGTCACCAGTGTGACAGTGTGGCAGCAGTGTGGCAGCATTAGGCAAACCCTGCTGCCTCAGTTTCCCCAGTGACAAGCGGCTTACCGCCATGCTGTCCTGCGTCGGGGGGGCACCGCCCTGGTCTTGGGGATGGGCCAGGCCTGACCCAAATGTCAGGGCAAAGAGCCAGGCGCTCACCGCAGTAACACAAGAAAGAGCTGAGCCCGCAGGCCAGGAAATGCTGGATGGGGCAAAGAGCCGGGGGTAATCCAGCAAGCGCCAGCCGTCTGAGGCGAGGAGGAGACAGATCAAAGCACCATGCCACGGCGGCGCCCATGAACGGCTCCTGTTGTCTGCCCTGGGCAGACGCATGTTCATTGCATTCCCCAGGAGGGAGGGAGACAGATGTTTGCCCCACTGGACCAGGGGAAAACTGAGTCACAGATGCCTTGCGGCTTGCTAAGCCACCAGGCCCGGAACTAGAGCCCTGACACCCAGACCCACACCCCCAGCACGTACGGGGCCCCAGCTGAGATCAGGGCTCCGTTGTGTGAGACAGGCAATTTTCCTCCACCGACCCATGTGCAAACAGTGGACTCGAACAATATATTCAAAATTGGCACGGAGGTTAAAAAACCCTCTCCTTCGAGCCGGAGTTGAACCAGCGACCTAAGGATGCCTTTTAACGCTCTACAGTCCTCCGCTCTACCAGCTGAGCTATCGAAGGGACAGGCAGAGAAGGTTATGTCGTTCTTAGTGGTGTCTCTCCCTCGCTGCACGAACCATCTCTTTTCTCTACCAAAGTACCCAAAAATATCCAGATGGCAAAGCCAGGGCGCCTGGACACTGGGCGGGCAGAGGGAGAGGGCGGAGGAGAGATCGAAGCAGACAGAAGGCCGGGGGCATGCCCCCATGCCCCTCTCTCAGGAGCTTTGTCTTGTATTTGCCAGCGTACCCTTCTTTCCTCAAAAAACCCCCCCTGATTTTTCACACTTGCTCTCTGGCCACCCTCAAGGTGGCAGCATTCCCTGTAAGCTGAGCGCTTGGACGGCCCCCCACGAAAAATTCCAGAGCCGCCCAGCGGATTAGGAGCGTGCCCATAGCCTCCCACCATGTGTTCCTACCTGTGGTGCACATTTGCACATGCCTAGGTGCACGGAACAAAATGTATTCCGCACACGAGTGGGGAAGAAGTAGAGGGAATATTGGAGAGAAGAGGGAATGAGACAGATCAGGCATGAGCGAGGAAAAGCCTGGCACACAGGCATGCCCCACTGCCTCTTCGGAGCGGAGGTTTGCTGAGCAGAAGGGCACAAAAACTCGGGTCTCCCCTTCATTGCCAGTCCCTTCCCCCCACCGTCATCTCCCTGCCTGCTCCTGCCGCCTTGCCCGGCATGTTCTACTCAAGGGAGTGTGTCAGGGCCTCAGGCACCTCCCTTCGATAGCTCAGCTGGTAGAGCGGAGGACTGTAGTGGAAACAGAGGCATCCTTAGGTCGCTGGTTCGATTCCGGCTCGAAGGAGAGTGGGGTTCCTATTTTGGGAGGGTGATGTGCAGGCGGAAGCTCGAAAGGGGGCTGTGAGCCAGGAGGAAGTGTTGCAAACAAGCCCAGAGTTGGCAGAGGGAGGGCAGCACATCGGGTGAAGCGCTCTCAGACACACACACACACACAGCACCACATGCTGGCCCAGAGTTGGCATGACACAGAGGTGCAGGCGGAGCAATGCACAACCTGACAACGCAAAGCAGTTGCTGGCACTCATGGAGCAGTGCGTAAAGTGACGCACATAGAGAGCAATAGACATAAGGACACCCACAGAGAATGATGGAAACACAACCCCCCCAGAGCAATGCACATGCTGACACACACACCAATAGCATAAAACACACATATATGGAGACACACCGAGAAACAAGGTGATACACACACAAAGAGCAGCGCACACACAGATGGACACACACACCCCAATGGCATAACACAGACAAACACAAGGCAATGCCCACACGGACATATATACACATAGCAATGCCCACACAGATACACACACAAAGAACAGTGTGCACACAGACACACACACATACAGGGGAATGCCCACACAGAAACACACAAAGCAGTACATACCCAAAGAGCAGTGCACATGCGGACACACACACCAATAGCATAACAGACACAGACACACGGCACACACACAATGCAATACACACACAAAGAGCAGTGCACATGCGGACACACACACCAATAGCATAACAGACACAGACACACGGCACACACACAATGCAATACACACACAAAGAGCAGTGCACACCTGGACCCACGCAGAACAATGCACACATTGACACAATCACAGAGCAACGCAGAGAGACCAATGCAAGCCCAACCACACTCCTCCAGAGCAATGTACACACTCTCGTACACACTCTCACTCACACAGAATAGCAGCACAGCGACACAGATGCAGAGCAACGCACACGTCAAGAGCAATGCCTACACCGAGTAACACACACACGGACACATTCGCAAACACACAAAGAGCAATGCACACGCACACACGCTGCATAGCAACACACACTGGCAGAGAGATGGCCATGCGCAGCCCCAGACGCACACACGCAGAGCAGCACACACACCGACAGCCACACTGGCGCCCTCACAAGCACACGTCCCCCCAGAGAACCCGACAGCGTCACCACACCTACACACATTGGCACCCATCAGGGAATACACACTCTGGCAGCATTACGCACCCACAGACTTTCTGGCACACACGATGACACGCCCAGCGACAATAGCACAGGCACACAGAAACACTTGCAGTGTGTGTGTTTGTGTGTGTGTGTGTGTGTGTGTATGTGTGTGCACAAGGGTGTGTGACAGCCACTCACCCACATTCAGTGCTATAGAACCAGCGCCCCCTAGTGGGGAAAGGCTCCCACCCCATTTTCCCCCCTTCCCCTCTCACCCCGAGACCCCTGGCCAGGACCCCGAGAGGGCTTTGACCAGGTCCGGCGTCCCTTATGTGCAGCACCCAGAGCCAGGCCTCCAGCGGGGATGTCGTAACATGCCAGGCCGTGCCAGGCTCGATTTCGTCATCAGTCCCCAGGGGCGACGAAAGTCGTGGTGGCATCTGGTCCGGGACATTCCCTCCTGCATGTTCCTCGAATTCTTCCTCCCGACAGACCGGTGGGGCAGGGAAAACACACTGAGCCGCTTTCTGATGTCATCAGTCCTCGTCAACAGTTCAGGGGAGCCGCCGATGGGGACCACTCCCCCACCCCTCTGTGGCCAGCGCTGGGGGACTCCCTCTGCTTCCCCCAGGACCTGACATCCCAATATGGTAAGTGGTTCCCGGGGTTCAGGGCTAGATCTGCCTAGATCTGGCCCCGGGGTTCAGGGCTCTTCCCCCCAGCATTGGGGAGCCGGCACTGGATCTCCAGCCCTTGCTGTCCCCTGATTTAGGGGTTCCCCAACCCTGCAGTAGAGGCGCGTGCACTAAGCTTCCCAGGTTCCCTTACAGACACACAGCTATACTCCTCTCCCAAAAGAGTGTCCCAATGTGTCACATTCGCTATCTTTTCTGCTTGTGTTTCTATGGGTGGTGCACATCTTGGCATGCCTCGGTGCATGTGACAAAATTTATTCTGCACCTGGACTGGAAAAAAAACGAGGGAACATTGCCGGTCACCCTCCCTCCTTTTTCCCACCATCTGCAGCTCCACACTCAGTTTGCATTACCCCATCCTAGTAAAGTAACTGGGATAAACCTGCCCCGAGATCCAGGCCCTCTGTCTCATCCCCTGCCCCCTAGAGAAGGGCTACACAGCCGTCCCATGGCTCGCCCATTTGACCTCAGGCCGAGAGGAGCGTGAGAACAGCAGTGCCGGGTCATATGTGAGCAACGGGTCATGCCTGCCACAGAGCGGGGTGAAAACGTGGGGCGAGTGGCAGTATGACACATAAGAAGAAAAGGTCTGATTTCATGGAAATGTCGAAATCTCAAATGTTTTGGCCCCCTGGCCCACCCAGCTCAGCACAGACCTGTCAGTGGACCACCCGCCAGCCACCCTGAAGACAAAACACACAGCAATGCCACACACAACCCCCCCCAAATAAAACCCCAAGGTCCTGACTCCCAGCTAGGGTTGCCAGTGTCTGACATGTATTTTCTTTTCTTGTCAGATTGCTTGGGACGTTTTTCTCCTGCCATGTCTGTCAGGGGGCGGAGGGAATGGAGGGATTTAAAGGTGCAGTGATTTTTTTTATTTTTTTTGCTCAACAACTTTGGTCCCCTGGTTTTTTGATTTGTTTGTTTGTTTGTTTGTTTGTTTGTTTTCAACCAATTTTTTTCCTGCCATGTTTGGTATTTTCTGTGAAAGTATCTGGCAACCCTACACCCAGCACTCCCCTCCCACTCTAACACTAGCCCATCTCAGGATGGGATCAGGGATCTGGCCAGGAGGTAGGGTGCAGGAGCTCAAATGACTTCGTGGACTCCCCCACCCCGCAGATCTCCACTGGCCAGCGACATAGCAGGGTGGGCCGCGGGCCAGATCAAACGGCTTAGCAAGCCGGTCCAGCCTGTGGGAGATCTTGCCCACCCCGATCAACATGATCCTCAACAAGGAGTAGTCTGTACGCAGACCATCGGCCGAATCCAGACCTCCAGTTGCTTTAGAACAGACCCCGAAATCTTCGAATTGACTGTTGTTATTTTTCTATGATGTTCCCTGGAACCCGGCCCTTGCTTGTAACCGTGACTGAGAAATGTGGACTAAAACATGAATGGACCATTCCCGCGCTAATTACTGACGGCACATCAATGACTCCAAGCCTCATCATAACCACAACAGGCCTGAGGGCCTCTGGCCTCATTCCCACTCGAACGTCAGGCGGGTTTTATCTTCCCCGCCCCTCCCCGCTTTCCCACCAGCCACCCTCTTCCATAAGGGCCGGGAGGACGTGGATGGAGTCCTAGAGGAACTGGAAAGATGGGTCCGACAGCCAGGACAGCCCAGTCACAGTGCGGTGTGTCCAGCGTGGGAGCCCACGTCCATCCTGGCTTCCCCGCCCAGCTTGCCGCGTGCCCCGTGCCCTAGATGCGGAACAGGGGAGCAATTATGCTGATTAGTAATAATCATGACACCTTGTGCTGCTGTGAATCTCGCCATCGCCCACAGCGCTGCGAAAGCTCATTGAGCCAATGAACATGGCGCAGCCTCGTGGGGAGGAAAGGACTCGTAGGAACGGCCACACTGGGTCAGACTCAGTCTGCCGACAGTGGCCAATGCCAGGTGCCCCAGAGGGAATGAACAGAACAGGGAACAGAACAGAGTGATCCTTTCCCTGTCGCTCATTCCCAGTCTCTGGCAAACAGTGGCCAGAAGCACCATCCTTACCCATCCTGGCTAATAGCCATTGATGGACTTCACCTCCATGAATTTCTCTCAATCTTTTTGGAACCCTGTTAAAGTCCTGGCCTGCGCAGCATCCTCTAGCGAGGAGTTCCACAAGTTGACTGTGCGGTGCGTGAAAAAAAAAACCTTCCCTTTGTTTGTTTTAAACCTGCCGCCTATTCATTTCATGTAGTGACCCCTACTTCTTGTGCTACGGGAACAAGTACATAACTTTGCCTTACTCACTTTCGCCATACCTGTCAAGATGGGGAAACTGAGATGCTGAGGGTGACAACTTTGGGAGTTCTGGATCCCAGGCCCCGTCTACTCTGCTCTAACCCACTGGACCAGTGATGGGCAACCCAGGCTAGTGGGCCACACGAGTGGCCTTCCTTTATCTCAGCGGACCGCAAGGTTGTCATAGCTGAGACGATCTCCCGGGATAGGGTAATTTTGCTCACTGTGCTTGTGTACCTGGAATTTGCAGAGGGCGCGCTGCTCTTTCAGTCAATGCCGTGTGCATTTAGCCCGCACCTCACGTCGTGGGCCCTGGCTTTCCGCGTGTGTCAATTTAGTAACAACAGTAGGGGAAAAAACGACACACATGGAAAGCAGTGGAATCTGACCACACTGCATGGAGATAGCGGTAAACAAAATCTCTCGCAGGCCATATGGGGCCCTGCGGACTTCACACCCCGGCGTTTAACTCTACTCCCCACTCGCAGCTGGGGAACAATAAAACCTCAAGGTCCTGACTTCCAGCACCCCGCCCCTCTAACCACTAGCCCCCACTGCTCTCTCAGAGCTATAAGGAGTCTGGGTTCCCAAAGCTGCTTTAACTAGTAGATTCCCATTCCCTGGACAAATCTGGGAATAGATCCCAGGAATCCTAGCACCCACGCCTGCTCTAGCCACTCAACCCTACCACCTGGCTAGATTCAGGGACAGACCACAACAGGGGAGTGGGAGCTGCCCTCACTCCTAGTCTTTAGATCAGATCAGAGAGCATCCCCACCCCAGCTGGTAAGGCCCTAAAGAGCCAAGGGGTCGAGGCCACACTTCTCGATCACTCAGAATTCACATGGTTGCCTCATCTCCTCCTTGGGCCGTTTGGTGAGGGTGACCAGGTGCCTCCCTGGCCGGCTGGAAGCTGAGCGGGGTAAAGAACAGCACATCATCCCCCTAGGTCTAGAAGCCCCCCCTACACACACACTGTCCCCCACTCCCTAGAGAAGTGGCAGCTGGGGTAGGTGGCGATCCCTGATGGTGGGTGGACGTCCTACCTCCTTCTCCCAGCACCCCCGGGGGCAAGCCAGAGCCGCCTGGCTAGAGCACAGGGCGTATAAAGCCAGGGCCCGGGCGGGGGACGGGGGCAAGCAGAAAGCCACATGAGAGAAGCCCCAGGGTTAGCCGGGCGGGGCAATGAGCTTTCGTGGGACTCAGCCAGCCTGGACCCCCCAAACCAGGGTGGGAGCAGGGCCTTGGCACAGGAGGCCAAAAGCAGGGCCTATTGGCATCAATTCATGCTAACCAGCTCCCTGCACAGACCGGCTCCTGCCTATCCCCCCGCCCCTTGCTGCCAGCTGCCGCCCTATAGTCATTTGGATTAACCGATATGCCCTAGGCTCTAACATCCCTGCCCTGTATTGTATGTAACCCACCCACCTTCTGGGAGTGGTGGGTTATCACATCTAGAGGCACGGGGAGAGCACGTAGAGAGAGAATAATAATCCAGTTCTACAGCTTCAGCAGCCAGCTTGTAGCTCTTGTGCTAGAGACTTATGGTCTAACTAGCAGAGATCCCTGGTTCAATTCTGCCTTCAGACAACCAGCACCTGTGGACGTATAATGGGACTATGGTCTCAGAGCTTTGCAGAACAGCTCTGGGGATGGATTTTCTTCACTCTGAGGATCCTGGGAATAGCCAAGAATATCTGGATTCCTCTCCATTTTGCTGGCCCTGGGTGCTATTCACCAGGACCAGGTATCTCCATTCCCCAAGGGGGAGACAGTTCAATAGCAAGCCAAGAGGTCTGATATACCCCGGGGGGGGGGGGGGGGGGGGAGGGGGGACAGCCTGTAAGCAGAGGATGTGGGTAGATACCCCAGTCAAGATTTACAATGTAACACATTATCCCCATTGCTTGAACCTATGATCTTTAGCAATGCTACCCAGACCTCTGCCAGGCCAGCTAGGAGCTGATCTCTGTGAGGTGGCAGCAGTATTAGGCCATTATCCTATCCCACACCTAGGCTATGTCGACACTCGTGGCTTCTTGCGCAAGAATCTGCAGAGCGTCCACACTGCCCGCCCGCTCTTGCGCAAGGAAATTGACAGTCCGGCGTGGGAAGAGAGGGCTCCTTGCGCAAGAGCTACGCTCTTTTTTAACAGGTGTAAGCCCTCTTGTGCAGGAGCTCTTGCACAAGAGGGCAGTGTGGACGCTCGGCAGGGATTTCTTGCTGTGACGTACTGGGGGTGCTTGCTGGGCTGTGGTGACCCCTGCTGTCTGGAGCAAGACCCAGCAGGGAAAACCTCACTATGCAAAGGTGATGCCAAACTTGTTGAACCAGACACCCCCCATGGAGAGGAACAAAGGACGGTGGAGGCTTCCCTGGCTGGGGGACAGGGCTGGAAGAGGGTGAGTTTAGTTGCGGGCTGGGAGCATGGAGGAGACAGCCTAGGGAAAGGGGCTGGAGTTTAGGGGCCCAGTCTCCCCCATCTCAAGGGGGCCTGAGGCATCCTAGCCCAGCCCTGTGACCAGATTCCATCTGTGCTGTGCTGTATCCTGGAGAGGCCATAAACTTCCTCTATTCCACCGGCTGGTGCAGTCTGTTTGTGCCATTTCGGGGTGCAGGAGACGGGGGACCCCCAACGTGCCGTCACACTTGTGTAAGAAAGCCCTATGGCTAAAATGGCCATCAGAGCTTTCTTGCGCAAGAGAGCATCCATACTGCCATGGGCGCTCTTGCACAAAAGCACAGCTCGCATATGGCAGTGTGGACGTTTTCTTGCACGAGAGTTCTTGCACAAGAACACTTGCGCAAGATGTTCTTGCGCAAGAAGCCGCGAGTGTAGACAGAGCCCTAGTATGGAATAGGATAATGGTCTAATACTGCTGCCGCTTCACAGAGACCAGCTCCTAGCTGGGCTGGCAGAGGTCTGTGCAGCATTGCTAAAGATCATCGATTCATTAGGGCCTTTCTTAAGAAAGCAATTCCTGCTCAGAGCTGACCCACACTCAGAATCCTCCATAGGGCAGTTGCAAGGCATGTGTGGGGGGGGTCCTTCCTCATTTCTCCCACCCTCCCCCTTCCTTCATCTGTGAGACACTAGGGCTACGTCTACACTGGCATGATTTTCCGAAAATGCTTTTAACAGAAAAGTTTTCCGTTAAAAGCATTTTCGGAAAAATCGTTTCTAGAATGGCAGAATGCTTTTCCGCAAAAGCACTTTTTGAGGAAAAGCGTCCGTGGCCAATCTAGACGCGGTTTTCCGCAAAAAAGCCCCGATGGCCATTTTCGCGATCAGGGCTTTTTTGCAGAAAACAGCACTATGCTGTCTACAATGGCCCTTTTGCGCAGTCGTCTTTCGGAAAAAGACTTTTGCCCGAACGGGAGCAGCATAGTATTTCCGGAAAAGCACCGATGATTTTACAGGAGATCGTCAGTGCTTTTCCGGAAATTCAAACGGCCAGTATAGACAGCTGGCAAGCTTTTCCGCAAAATCATCTGATTTTGCGGAAAAACTTGCCAGTCTAGACACAGCTTAGGGGGACGTCTGATACTGCACCGTTATTTGCAGATAACGAGAGTTATTTCGAAATAGCAATGCAAGCGTCTACACAGCCATTCTGTTATTTCAAAAACATTTTGAAATTACGGACGGCTTGTTCCAAAATCTGTAAACCTCATTCCACGAGGAATAATGCCTCTTCCGAAATAGCTATTTCGAAATAGCGGCGCCATGTACACTACCCTATAGCTGAATACATGTGCTGAATACCCTCTGCTGGTTGAAGTGCACAATGCAGCAGAAGGAGCTGGCTGGGGAATAAAAGCAGAGTGGGAACCAAATTTTCCGTTACTGAGGAAAAGCCGCGATTTCAAAGTTTGTTTCTGCTCTGAAAGGAAAGCGAAACAAAACAACTTTCAGCATTTCCTGCCAAATGCAATTTGGACGGGAAAAATTGCATCAGGCCAATCAAAACATTCTGGGCATATTAATTACAATGAACGACATTAAACTATGTTATCATGGATCCAGAGAAATGTGAGGCTGGATGGGACTTCAAGAAATCAGCCAGTCCAGCCCCCACTTCTGAGATAGGGCCAAGTACATAAGAACTTAAGAGCGGCCGCACTGAGTTAGACCAAAAGGCCACCTAGCCCAGTGTCCTGTCTGCCGATGCCCGGTGCCCCAGGGGGAATGAACAGAACGGAATCATCAAGTTACTCGTTCCCAGTTTCTGACAAATAGAGGCTCTCTGCCCATCCTGTCTAATAGCCATTGGTGGAGCTATTCTCCATGAATTTAACTAGCTCTTTTTTGAACCTTGTTAAAGTTCTGGTCTTTACAACATCCTCTGGCGAGGAGTTCCACAGGTCAACTGTGTGTGAAGGAATATTTCCTTTTGTTTGCTTTAAACCTGCTATTTATTAATTTAATTTGGTGACCCCTCCAGTTCTTGTGTTATGGGAACAAGTAAATAACGTTTCCTTATTCCCTTTCTCCACACCACTCATGATTTTATAGACCTCTATCCTATCCCCCCTTAGTCTCCTCTTTTCTAAACTGATGAGTCCCAGTTTTATTAATCTCGTCTCATACCGGACCCCTTCCAAACCCCTAAATCTTTTTGTTGCCCTTTTCTGAACTTTTGCAAATGCCAAGATATCTCTTTTGAGACGAGGTGACCACATCTGTACACAGTATTCAAGATGCGGACGTACCATGGATTTATACAGCGGTGATAAAATATTCTCTGTCTTATTCTCAATCCCTTTTTTAATGATTCCTAACATTCTGTTTGCTTTTTTGACGGCCGTTGCACACGGAGTGGATGTTTTCAGAGAGCTATGCACAACTCCAAGATCTCTCTCTTGAGTAGTTCTAGCTAAATTAGTCCCCAATATTTTGTAAATATAGGACAGGTCTACACAACAGGGCTAAACTTGAAATAAGCTATGCAAATTGAGCTACGTTAATTGTGCACCTTATTTCAAAATAGCTTATTTCTAATTTGGGCGCGTCTACACAGCTCTTATTTCAAAATAGAGCAATCTTCCTCCAATTTCCCTTATTCATCATACAATGACGTTGACAGAAGTCGGAGTAAGAAACCCGTTATTTCAAAATAACGGGCTTGCTGTATAGATGTGTACTGCATGATTTCGGAATAACCGCCCTTATTCTGACATAACGCTGCTGTGTAGACATCCCCATAGTTGGGATGATGTTACCCAATATGCATTGCTTTGCATTTACCCAGATTAAAATTCACCTGCCAAGTAAACCTAGACCATCCCGGACAGGGATCTGTCCCAGCTGTTTTCAAAACCTCCCAATGATGGGAAATCCACAACCATCCTTGGTAACTTGTCCCAGAACTTCACACAGCCCCCTTACCGCAAATTGCGTCGCTTATTTCGAGGTCATTTTGAAATAAAGCGCTGTTCCGACAAGTCCCTTAACCCGCATGGCGCGAGGGTCACAGGGATGCCGGAATAGCGTGCCCGTTATTTCGAAATATATTTCGAAATAACGGGCCCGTTTAAAGAGTCGGAATTGTTATTTCGGGTTACTTCCGGGATCCCGAAATAGCCCCGTTGTCTAGATGTAGCCTTAGAGTTAGGACAGTCTCCCTAATATGGAACCTAAACTTCCCTGCCTACAAATTAATCCCATTGCTCCTTATTCCTTTCCCTTTCTGAATACAATATAACACAAGACCTTGGCCATTGGGCAGCAGGTAAAGGCCCAGCTGGGGCCACGCAGCCTATGCTACGCCTCTCTCAGCCAGCCCTCAGCACCGCCTAGACCATGCCGCCGTGTGGGGATCCAGTGGGGATTTAAAGAGACAGCGACCCCAGTTGCTGTCACTACCTCGGTAGCCATGGCCTGCAACCCCCCTGTGCTCTTTTTCAATCTTTAAATCACAAGGCCCGAAGCAATTACCCCTTGTTCTCCTTCCCCGACCCCCCCCCCCCAACTCCTGTCAGCAGCCCTAGTCTTGAGAAAAGATGGAGGGGGAAACTGAGAACAGTCTTCCAAGGCATTTGTTTGCATGTGCGGAATAAATTTGTATGCATGCGCAGGCACGTGCACCACCCGTAGAAACACAAAAACTCCGCTGATCAGCCGGGCAGCATGTGAATCTCTTCTGGGGCGCTTTGCTTACAGGGAACACTGTCCCCAGCTTTTTTCTCTCTGTGTCCTGCCCCCAGCATCCCATACAAACTCCACAGCCCCCCTGTGCCCAACCAGCTGGGCCAGCATTAGGGGTAGCAAGCAGGGCGACCGCCCAGGGCTCCACGCCACGACAGGGCCTCTGCTTCAGCCGGAGTGTCAGGGCCGAGGGCCCTAGGTTTCAGCCCTGTGTGGTGGAGCTTTCGCTTTCTATGAGTCTAATGCTGCCCCCGCCCCCACCAGAAGACCCCATCAGTGTTCCCTGTAATCAGGGCACTTGGGCAGCGCCTCCAGGAGAGAGTCAGGTGCCACCCAGCTGATTAGCAGAACACCCTCCGCCGGGTGTTTCTGTGGGTGGTGCACATACCTCGGTGCACATAAGAAAATTTATTCTGCACAGGGATGGGGGGAAAAATGCCACAGGCCCCTGATCCACAACTGCTGGCCCAGTGCCTCTGGGGCTGACCTCCGGCCCTGCCTTTCTCTTCCGCTGTCGCCCCTCTTCCCATCAGGGCGGGCCCGGGGGCAAGAGGGAACCTTTGGCACGAAGCCCCAGAGCTGTGCCCCTAGAGTGGCTCTCTCTTCGCCCCAGATTGAAGGGGACCACAGCGGGGGGTGGGGGGACGAACATGGGGGAGAGGCCAAACCTCCAGGATGGCTTTGCCTTGTGAGGCGGGGGGAGGTCTCCTGCGATCAAAGATCCTTTGGTGGGATAAAAGCTCCCAGCTCTGGGGTTGGTTTTTTTTTGGGGGGGGGGAGAAGCTTGGAGAGCCTGGAGATATTTTGGGGGGGATCCTGGAGATTTTTTGGGGGTGAACCTGGAGATTTTGGTGGGGGGAGGGAGAGACTGGAGATTTTGGTGGGGGGAGAGATATTTGGGGGGATCCTGGAGATTTTTTGGGTGGGGGGGGGGAGCCTGGAGATATTTTGGGGGGGATCCTGAGATTTTTGGGGGTGAAGCCTGGAGATTTTTTGGGGGTGAACCTGGAGATTTTAGTGGGGGGAGCCTGGAGATATTTTTTGGGGGGGGGGTGGAGATATTTTGGGGGTGAACCTGGAGATTTTGCTGGGGGGAGCCTGGAGATATTTTGGGGGGGATCCTGGAGATTTTTTGGGGGTGAACCTGGAGATTTTGGTGGGGGGAGCCTGGAGATATTTGGGGGGGATCCTGGAGATATTTTGGGGGTGAACCTGGAGATTTTGCTGGGGGGAGCCTGGAGATATTTTGGGGGTGAACCTGGAGATTTTGCTGGGGGGAGCCTGGAGATATTTGGGGGGGGATCCTGGAGATATTTTGGGGGTGAACCTGGAGATTTTGGTGGGGGGAGCCTGGAGATATTTTGGGGGGGATCCTGGAGATTTTTTGGGGGTGAACCTGGAGATTTTGGTGGGGGGAGCCTGGAGATATTTGGGGGGATCCTGGAGATTTTTTGGGGGTGAACCTGGAGATTTTGGTGGGGGGAGCCTGGAGATTTTTTGGGGGTGAACCTGGAGATTTTGGTGGGGGGAGCCTGGAGATATTTTGGGGGGGATCCTGGAGATTTTTTGGGGGTGAACCTGGAGATTTTAGTGGGGGGAGCCTGGAGATATTTTGGGGGGATCCTGGAGATTTTTTGGGGGTGAACCTGGAGATTTTAGTGGGGGGAGCCTGGAGATATTTTGGGGGGGAGCCTGGAGATTTTTTGGGGGGAGCCTGGAGACTTTTTTGAGGGGGGAACCTGGAGATTTTTGGTGGGGGGAGCCTGGCGATTTATTTTGGGGGGGAGCCTGGAGATTTTTAGGGGGGGTCCCCCTGGGCTGTCCCCACTAGAGGGCCCCCTGGTTCCAGCTGCTCCGTGTTTCTTCCTTCCACTCGCTGCTGCCTCCGGGGGAGGTTTCCTGGGCCAGACGGATGCAGCTGCAGTTCCGGGAGCCGGGGGCTTGAGCCGCTGCTGGCCGGGGGGGAGGCAGCGCTGCCCAGTGAGCGGAGCCTGCAGGTGACGGGGGCAGGGGCAGGGAAGGACGGTGCGGGGGGGGGGGGAGGAAGCGGTGCAAAGGCGCCCAGAAATCAGAGGCCCAAGTCTCCCAGGCAGAGGGGGGAGGAGACAGAAAAAAAGGGGGGGGCGGAGCAAGAAGTGGGGAGAGCCTCCCCCCCCCAAATCCCCCTGGGCAGGCAGATTTTCTTGGGGGCAAATTGAAGAAGGACAAGCCACTTCCTGGCCAATCGGGAGGGGGGGGGATGTGCTGCTTGGGGGGGGGCAGGGAATGGGGAACCCCCCTCCCCCCCCAAAAAAAACCCAGCCCCTGTGATTTGGCTCTTTCCTCGCTTTTGCCTCGGGGAATCTTGTTCCTTGGCATGGGGGGGGGGGGCTAGTCTTGCTGTGGGGGGAGGATGAGGCCAGGATTTTGACAGGGGTCCAAAAAGCCCTAGATCCATTCCTAGAGGTTGGATCCATCCACGGCCGTTCGCCAGGACGGGCAGGGGCGGTGCCCTCTGGTTGCCAGCTTTGGACAGTCTTCCCTCTGGCGGGTCAGCCTCGGTTGGGCGGACCCCTTTGGGAAGAGCACGTCCCTCGTGCTCCGTGGGTTCCCAGGGCTCTGCCCGGCCTCCGGTCTCGGCCCCTTTTTAGACCTGGCTCCTCGCCCAGGGGTTTGCAAACCGGGTGCTAGGAGAGGCAGGAAGCTGCCTTAACCCCCCTCCGCTGCACCGCTGCCTGGGGTAAGCGCCTCCCCCCCCCCCCGTCCAAAGCCCCCACCCACCCTCCAAAGCTCCCCTCCTCAGCCCCACCCCGCAGCCCCCGCTCCAGGCACATCACGGCAGGCCGTGGCCTCGACGATTTTCTTCAACTGGGTCCTGAGAAAAAAAGTTTCCCCCCCCCCGGTCTAGTTAACTCCCTTAGCCAAGGGTTCCTGGAAGCCCTGAAGGATTCGGGGTTTGATCCCCTCCCAACCGCCGGCTCAGGCGGGCCGCCCTTCCCCATAGTATTGACGCTGGCGCATCATACCGTGAGGTTTGAAGTCTACGCCGCGGGATCGGATGGCACCAGTCGCGGCTGTGGGGCTGAAAGACCCAAAGCCCAGCGCTCATCTTCTGTGGCAGACCCGGTGAAGCCAGTAAGCGGAGCCAGGGGGAAAATCCCCTTTTGTTAGCCCGGGATATTATGTGGGAGGCGCTGGCTGTTGTACCATGAAGCCACCAGCCTCACCCACCCCACTTCCTGCCCCCCCGCCCCCGGTTCAAACCGTTACCCGGTTAAACGACTAAAACGATCTCATTTAACGGCTTCACCATTGGCAGGCAGGCACAGAGCAGTCGGGGTAGGGGTCCCGCCGGGGCTGTCATTCTGCTGCCTCTATGGGGCAAAGACCCACCTGCCAGGAGCTATAGGGCTGCTTCTGGGATCCTGCCCTCTGTGGCTGGCCATCCACGGGGGTTTGGACCAGGCCCAGTGAACCCGGCGGTGGGCGACCGAGGCGAGTGAGCGGGGCGCACACGTGGGCCTCCTTCGTCTCCGTGGGGTCACAAGTCTGTCGCCACCAAGACGGTCCCCCTGCACGGGGCCGTTTTCAGAGCTGTGCCTGCGTGCCCGGAATTTGCAGGCTGTGCCGATGGAACCGTCGCAACCCTTTGATTGGACGGACGCGGCACGCCCCTCCCTTCACATGGCTTTATGTGCGTGTCACGTGAGTGAGGTCGGTAGGCAGAAAAACGACACGGACCGAAGCCAGCGGGATCTGGCAACCCAGTGCCCGAGGAACGATAAACAAAATGTCGCGTGGGCCACAGATAGAACCCAGCGGTTCTGCATGTGGCCTTCAGGTCTCCAGTTGCCCACCACTGGTTAACCAGTCACCCGGTGAATATTCTGGTAAGCCTAATGGTTCCCAGGTAACTAGTTCACCTTTCACATCCCTCAATGGGAACAGAGTACAGGCGGTCCTCAGCTTGCTGACATTTGATTTGCAATGAACGGCACTTACGACATTTCTGAATTGACCCCCTCATTCAACTTACGATGTTGGTGTCGACTTTATGACGTACCGTCCCACAACACAGTGGGTTGCAGTTCCCATCCGTGTCCCCTGCAAGCTGGGAGCTTGTGCAGCCGCTCAGGAGAGATTCTAACGCAGTGCAGCTGATTAGCAGAGTGCTCACAGCTAGGTTTGTGTTTCTAGTGGTGGTGCACATCCGCACATGCTGTGGTGCACGTAACATTATTCCACACACGTGTGGAAAATATTAGCAGGAACACTGATTCCATGTTACAACATTTTGACACAATTTTCAAGAACCAATTATGTTGTAAATCCAAGGACTGCCTGTAGTTCAAAAAGCTTTCTGAGAGAACACTTTTTTCCCACGGGAAAATGCCTTTTTTTTTTTACATCAAAATGTTCTGATGGAAACGCATCGATTTCTGCACAGTTTCATTTTGGAATGCCTGTTTTTCTTTTTCCAAAGTTCATCTTGTTTTCTGCTCTGTGAAACAGAGTGTACCTTTTATAACCGCACAAATCAAACCGGAACAATGCAGTCTTCTGGAGATGGAACATTTTGATTGCCCCGAAATGGGGAGATTTTTGGTTTTGGTTTCACTTCATGGGAAATTTGGCAGCTTTCTCTGTGAGGAAAGCTGATTTTGGAATCCGAGGATTTCCCTTGACTAGGGTTGCCAGGTGACCGTTTTTTGCGGCTTCTGTCCAATTAAAAAAAAGTCTGTTTTTCTCGGATGGAAGGTTGTTTGGGACATTCTTCCCATGCCATGGTTGGGGATTTAAAGGCACCTTGAGTCTTTTCTTGTGTGTGTGATTGGGGTGGTTTTTTGTGCAGTTGGTTTTGTTTTGTTTTTTGCTCAACCAATTTTTTCCCCACCATGTTTGGTATTTTTTATGGAACTATCTGGCAACACTACCCATGACCAGGGCCGACTAAGGGGTGGGTGAGCCGGGGCGCCAACTGATGGGGGGTGCCTGATGGCATCTGTAAGGGGTGCACGGCGCCCCTTATAGCTGCCATCAGGTGCCATGTGCCCAGCTCCTGGCGAGCTGCAGTGGCCGCCCGGGGCGGGGGCCGTGTTAACCCCCACAGTGCCCTTCCCCCCACGGTTGCGGGGCCCTGCACAGCCAGGCACGGCCCGCCCGGGCTGTGCGCCAGCGGCGGTGGCTGGGCAGTGCATGTGCCGTGTACCTGCCTGCGCGCCCTTGGGGTGGGCTCGCGCATGCGCCGTGCGCCAGGAGGCAGGCCCGCACACCCCAGGGGGGGCAGGCTCGCGCTTGCATGGCCTGCCCGGGGACCAGGGTGCCAAACTGGCTCGGGCCGGCCCTGCCCTTGACCCTGAAACTCTGAGGCCTACAGCGCTTGAAATGGGACAGTGCCCTACCCTTCCCGAAACTGGAGAATTGCTGGTTTAAGGAACTGCCACCATTTTCTAGAGCAGCCAGTTGATTTCCAGGGTACTGAGTGCAGGGGTGGTTCTTTTTCTTTCAGGGCCTGGTGGCTTTTCCATGAGGCGTCGGCGCCTTTCTCCAGGGTGCAGCAGGCTGGCGGAGAGCTCTCCACAAGGACGCCATGCAGGAGAACTATGAAACGCTGATCTCTCTGGGTAAGGATTCACTCTCCCTCGCTTTGTGGAACTGATAGGTCTGAAGCAACATGAGAGTCGGGGGGTTTCTGCAGCTCAGCCCCCTAGACATCCCAGGAGAGACAAATGCTTAAATATGAACCTGGATCATCTCCTTCGAACTGATCAACAGAATCGTCTCAAGCCTTAGAGACGGAAAGGATCTCCGACGCGCTGGCCGAAGGGAGCCACTTTCTGAGAGGTCGGAGGTCAGTGGAAAGTCATCGGTTCTGGAGCAGATCCTAGACTGTTTGTGGATTGGTCTCCTTTTGATGTGCGCTGTTCGTGCCAAGGGAAGGTTAGCTGGGAAGGCCGTTGTTTCAGCGTGGAAAAGAGGAGACTAAGCGGGGATAGGATAGAGGTCTATAAAATCATGAGTGGAGAAAGTGAATTAGGAAAAGTCGTTTATTTGTTCCCATAATATAAGAACCAGGGGCCACCAAATGAAATTAATGGGCAGCAGGTTTAAAACAAATAAAAGGAAGATCGTCTTCACCCAGCGCACAGTCAACTTGTGGAACTCCTTGCCGGAGGAGGTTGTGAAGGCTAGGACTAGAACAGGGTTTAAAAGAGAACTAGATACATTCATGGAGGTTAGGTCTATCAATGACTATTAGCCAGGATGGGTAGGAATGGTGTCCCTAGCCTCTGTTTGTCTGGAAATGGGTGACAGGGTTGGGATCATGTGAGGGTTACCTGTTGTGATCCCTCCCTCTGGGGCACCTGGCCTTGGCCACTGTTGGCAGACAGGACACTGGGCTAGATGGGTCCCAGTGTGGTCCTTCGTATGTTCGTCTAATCGCCGTCTCTTCCGTTTCTCGTTAGCAGAAGAGATGGCCATCAGCATGCCGCGGATCACCGCCATGGCTGAGTCCCACCGCCGAGAGCTGGTGTCGGGTAAGTCCCTGCATGTTGGAGGCGAGGGGATGTGTGCAAAAGTGGTTAGCAACTCAGGAAAGAGGGGTCCCCAATTTGAGCCAACTCTCAAGGAGGCCTGAAAGCCCCGAGGAGAGCTGGGTTCATTTTTTCAGAGGAACTTTTTGTTTTAAGACAAACCCCACAGCCCAGCGACACCAAAGTGTGCTGCGAATCGGCGACTGTTGCGATCAACTAAAACCCGAAGGAGATTTGGCAAATCAAAGTATTGCAACCGCTTCCCAACTTTCCACTTCAGGGAGTTCTTTTTGTTTCAAAGGTTTCTGTTTTTTTAAGCAAACAAAGTGAGTCAGCAAAATAGTTTCAGGACAGTCAAAATCCAAACACAAGAGTTGGCCTTTGGTCAAAGCCTGACTAGCTCAGTCAATAGAGTATCCGACTTTTGAAAGGGATCTACAAGCTAAATAGGAGTCAACAGTGGGATGCTGTTGCGAAAAAAGCCTACGCGATTCTGGGAGGCATGAACAAGAGTGTGGTGAGCAAGTCAGGAGAAGTCATTCTTCCGCTCTACTCTGCTCTGGTTAGGCCTCAGTTGGAATATTATGTCCAGTTCTGGGCATCGCATTTCAAGAAAGATTTGGAGAAATTGAAGAAGGTCCAGAGAAGTGCAACAAGAATGATGAAAGGTCTAGAGAACATGAGCTATGATGGAAGACTGAAAGGACTGGGCTTGCTGGCTGTGTCTAGACTGGCCAGTTTTTCCAGAAAATCAGCCGCTTTCCCGGAAAAACTTGCCAGCTGTCTACACTGGCCGCTTGAATTTCCGCAAAAGCACTGACTTCCTACTGTAAGAAATCAGTGCTGTTCGCGGAAATACTATGCTGCTCCCGTTCAGGCAAAAGTCCTTTTGTGCAAAACTTTTGCGCAAAAGGGCCAGTGTAGACAGCTCAGATTTGTTTTGCGCAAAAAAGCCCCGATGGCGAAAATGGCAATCGGGGCTTTTTTGCGGAAAAGCGCGTCTAGATTGGCCACAGATGCTTTTCTGCAAAAAGTGCTTTTGCGGAAAAGCGTCCATGCCAATGTAGATGCTCTTTTCCGAAAATGATTTTAATGGAAAACTTTTCCGTTAAAAGCATTTCCGGAAAATCATGCCAGTGTCGACGTTGCCGTTTAGTTTGGAAAGGAGAAGACTGAGAGGGGACATGATAGCGGTTTTCAAATATCTAAAAGGGTGTCACAAGGAGGAGGGAGACAAATTGTTCTCCTTGGTCTCTGAGGATAAGACAAGAAGCAAGGGGCTTAAACTGCAGCAAGGGAGGTTTAGGTTGGACATAAGGAAAAACTTCCTGTCATGGTGGTTAAACACTGGAATGAATTGCCTAGGGAGGCTGTGGAAACTCCATCACTGGAGATATTTAAGGGCAGGTTAGACAGACACCTGTCAGGGATGGTCTAGATCAGGGCTACTCAACTTTGGAAGCCCCGGGGGCCACAATGATACTCACAGCACACACCGAGGGCTGCAACTTAAGTGTGGTTGCACAGACATGCAAATAGTTTCTTTCCCACTGATGGGCATGAATACAAAGCACTTCCCACAATGCCCCTGCAGTCCCCACACCTCCTCCCCGGAGGCTAGAAATGCCGACACCCTGTACCCGTCTGTTCCAGCCAGCCCGTCCCCTTGTGTCGTTCATTGCTCACCCCGCCTGGGAGAGGCCTCACTGTTGCGCAGTGTGTGCCCAGTGGAGGCCACGTTCAAAGGATCCACCCACGGGCCACGTGTTGAGCCCCGTGTAACCCAAACCGCACCGTGGGCTGCAAACACACAAGCTGGGGGCCGCTCGCAGCCCGTGGGTCATGTGTTGACCCTGGTCTAGACGGTGCTTGGTCCTGCCATGAGGGCAGGGGACCGGACTCGATGACTTCTCGAGGCCCCTTCTGGTCCTAGTGTTTTATGTTTCTATGGAAAGAAATTGTTGCATTTGACCCCAAATGTATTGGGGTTTTTTTCAGCTTTTCGATTGCTCCAAAATAAAAAAAATAAATAAAAAAGCAGTACATCATTTTTGGCTTGACCCAAAACAGTGGTTTTATTCCCTTCAATTTTTTGGAATCGCAGGTGGACCAAAACCTTTGTTATTCAGCCAGCCAACCTCTGCCCACCCAAGTCCCGTTAAAGTGTATCTGGTTGTGCTTTGCCTCGTTGGCTCTTTGCTACTGGCTGCTAATGAGATTTTGTGCTTGGACCATTTGCTGATCCACAGTGAAGGCATTTGCTCAGTTGAATCACTCAGGCTGGGATTTCCAAAATCCCAGAGGGAGTCCGGTGGCTTTAATGCCACAGTGATAATCCAGAGCCTGGAAAAATGAGCTGCGAAACAGATAATGGGTTTGTGTCATTTTCCCTTTGCATCTTTAAGTCCCATCTACCTAAGGTGTCAAATGCATGTTGTGGAGATGACCTACTCCCCTGCCGAATCATGGAGCATATACTGGAGTCAATCCATGTCTCTCGCTGTGTCTGTGCAGTGCCTGGCACAACGGGGCCCTGATCTCAGCTGGGGCAGGGCCCGTCTCTCACTGTGTCTGTGCAGCGCCCGGCACAACGGGGCCCTGATCCCAGCTGGGGCAGGGTCTGTCTCTCGCTGTGTCTGTGCAGCGCCCGGCACAACGGGGCCCTGATCTCAGCTGGGGCAGGGTCTGTCTCTCACTGTGTCTGTGCAGCGCCCGGCACAACGGGGCCCTGATCTCAGCTGGGGCAGGGCCTGTCTCTCGCTGTGTCTGTGCAGCACCTGGCACAACGGGGCCCTGATCTCAGCTGGACCCTTTCTGTGCTACTGTAATATAATCTGCCCACCGGATAAGTATCCGATCAGAACTTAATCTTGTTCTTTTCCCTCCAACCAGCGGGCTTCCCGATTTCAAAGCCTGACTTGCTGTCCTGGATGGAACGAGGGGAAGAGCCGTGGGTCCCGGATCTCCAGGCCCCCGAGGAAAGGGAAATCCCAAGAAGCAGCAGCCCAGGTGAGCAGGAGGAAAGCGAAGGAGAAAATCATGTAAGAACGAAATATGTCGACTGTGAGATTTTGGGGGCATGGAACCACCTCTCGCTGTGTGTCTGTGCAGCGCCCGACACAACGGGGCCCTGATCTCAGCTGGGGCAGGGCCTGTCTCTCGCTGTGTCTGTGCAGCGCCCGGCACAACGGGGCCCTGATCTCAGCTGGGACAGGGTCTGTCTCTCGCTGTGTCTGTGCAGCGCCTGGCACAACGGGGCCCTGATCTCAGCTGGGGCAGGGCCTGTTTCTCGCTGTGTCTGTGCAGCGCCCGGCACAACGGGGCCCTGATCTCACTGTGTTTCCCTAGGATCCCCCGCATTACATGATCTCCCAGCACAAGAAAGGGTGGTGATCCCTGCTGCACCCTTAGGTTTAGCATCTTTTCATCCCTGTGGCGACCGGCTGCGGAGGGGAGTCCCTCCTTTCTCTTGGCTCACCTCCTGGATTCTCTTTCCCAGCAGGCGAAGCCTCTAGAAGCGAGGAAGAAGAGGAGGAAGAGGAAGAAGAGGAGGAGGAGGAGGAGGAAGACGAGGAGCAGCCACAGGGATCTCCCGGGAAAACAGAGCTGCCAGGGACATCCCCGGAGGAAAAGGAGGTTGAGAGTCCCAGCCCCGGGCCGGAGGGGAAACTCGAGATCCTGGAGGGGAAAACCCCAGAGAAACCCGCAGGCCAGACCGGAAACCTGAAGCCGCCGCCGGCTCCCGCGGGGGCCGACAAAGTGTTCCACTGCGCCGAGTGCGGGAAGACCTTCAGCCAGCGGTCCAACCTGATCCGGCACCAGCGCCTGCACGCCGCCGCCAAGCCCCACCCGTGCCCCGAGTGCGAGAAGAGCTTCAGCGAGCCGGCGGCCCTGGCCCGGCACCAGAAGTCCCACGCTGCCGGGAAGCCCTTCCGGTGCGGGGACTGCGGGAAGGGCTTCTCCTGGAGCTCCCACCTGGAGCGGCACCGGCGCGTCCACACCGGCGAGCGGCCCTACGCCTGCGAGGACTGCGGGAAGGGCTTCAGCGTCAGCTCCCACCTGGAGCGGCACCGGCGGGTCCACACGGGCGAGCGGCCCTACGCCTGCGAGGAGTGCGGGAAACGCTTCGCCGTCAGCTCCACCCTGGCCCAGCACCGCCGGGTCCACGCCGGCGACCGGCCCCACCGCTGCGGGGACTGCGGCAAGGCCTTTGGGCTGAGCGCCGCCCTGCTCGCCCACCAGCGCAAGCACCGGGGGGAGAAGCCGTTCCAGTGCCCCGAGTGCGGCAAGGCCTTCGGCTTCACCTCCCACCTGGAGCGGCACCGGCGCGTCCACACCGGCGAGCGGCCTTTCCAGTGCGACGACTGCGGCAAGCGCTTCAGCCGCAGCTCCCACCTCTACCGGCACCGGCGCGTCCACACCGGGGAGAAGCCGCGGAAATGCGCCGCCTGCGGGAAGAGCTACCACCTCAGCGCCGCCGCCTTGGCTGCGCCCGGCGGCAGCGCGAGGGACCCCGCCAAATGTGCCGACTGTGGGCGCCGCCGCCCGCCCCCGCCACCGCCTCCTCCGCCGCCCGTGCCGGACCCCACCCCGGGCTGCGTGGACAAGCCCCACAAATGCCCCGAGTGCGGGAAGGGTTTTGGGCAGAGCTCCTCGCTGGTGAAGCACCAGCGGACCCACACGGGCGAGCGGCCCTTCCAGTGCGGCGAGTGCGGCAAACGCTTCGGCTGGTGCTCGGCCCTCATCAAGCACCGGCGCATCCACACCGGCGAGCGGCCCTACGCCTGCGGGGACTGCGGCAAGGCCTTCAGCGTCAGCTCCCACCTGGACCGGCACCAGCGGGTCCACGCCGGCGACCGGCCCCACCGCTGCGCCGAGTGCGGGAAAGGCTACGGCGAGCCGGCGGCCCTGGCCAAGCACCAGAAGTCCCACGCCGCCGGGAAGCCCTTCCAGTGCGGGGACTGCGGGAAGGGCTTCGCCTGGAGCTCCCACCTGGAGCGGCACCGGCGCGTCCACACCGGCGAGCGGCCCTACGCCTGCGGGGACTGCGGGAAGGGCTTCAGCGTCAGCTCCCACCTGGAGCGGCACCGGCGGGTCCACACGGGCGAGCGGCCCTACAAGTGCGAGGAGTGCGGGAAGGCCTTCGCCGTCAGCTCCACCCTGGCCCAGCACCAGCGGGTGCACTCCAGCGGCCGGCCCCACCGGTGCAAGGACTGCGGGAAGCGGTTCGCGGCGGGGGGCCAGCTGCTGGCCCACCAGCGGGCCCACCGGGGCGAGAAGCCCTACCCCTGCGGGGTCTGCGGCAAGAGCTTCGGCTTCGTCTCGCACCTGGAGCGGCACCGCCGCGTCCACACCGGCGAGAAGCCGTACACGTGCGCCGACTGCGGCAAGGCCTTCAGCCGCAGCTCCCACCGCAACCGCCACCAGCGCGCCCACGCCGCCGCCGCCGCCCAGGCCCGGCCCTTTAAGGCTGGGACGGAGGGGGACAAAGGCTCCGCCCCCTCCAGCCCGGCCAAGCCACCCAGAGGCCCTGCTGCTGCCGCCGCTACCGCCGAGGCTGCCCTCTCCCTCCTGCCAGCCTGGTGGGGGGAAGGGGAAAGGAGGAGCAGCCACCCGCCGGCCTGGCCGGAGGAGGCCGCGACAGCAGCCGTGCCCTTCCCCCACGCGGCCGGGGGGCTGCGGGGATGGGGCATGAAAGCCTTCCCTGCCCCGGACATGGCTCCCGCCCCGTGGCGACTGGGGGATGGCGGCTCGGGCTGGGTGCCCGCCCTGCCGCAGGAAGCCTGGCCTCAGCTGCCACCCACTTCCTAACCCGCCGCTGGAGCGGTTTGCTTCGCTCCCCTCCCCAACACGGAGGGCCTCCTCTCTAGCCTGGTGGGTTCCCCAGGGCTGCTGCACCCTGCCGCTGTCCCGGCGCTCATCCAGCCGCCCCGCCGGGCAGGGATCTGGCCCAGCCGAGGAGAGAGTGTCTCCCACCATGCACGCCCCCGCCCATCCCTGTCCCCCGGCCACCTCCCATGCAGCCCTTTAACTCGCCTGAGGGTGTGTCACCCAGCTCACCCCCTGAGCCAATGGGAACAGGAACCAGAGGGGAGGGGTGAGAATTAGCAGGGGAGGGGGGTGAATTAAGCATCTGGAGCCCAGAGGAGGAGGCGAGGCCCTCTTGTCGCTCAGACAGTCCGGGTGTCCATTGGACAGGCCCTGATGTCCAGGATTTTTAATCTGGGGGAGGGGAGAGGTGGCGCGGGGGTGGGGAAGAGGTGGAGAAGAGGGCAGGGCCTCAAGGAAAGAGGTTGGACAGGGTCTTGAAGGACGAGGCAGGACCCGGAGGCAGAGGCAAAGAAGGGGCGGAGCCTTGGGGAAGAGGCGGACCAAGGGGCGGGGCTCAGCCTGGCAGGAAGGAAGATGCTCATCCCAGCGTTCCGTTGAGGGTCTCACTCACGTTGCTGCCCTGCGCCTGCGTTCCTTGTAAGCCGGGCATTTGTGCTGGGGAGGTTCCAGTGCCACCTGGCAGATTAGCAGAGCTGGTTTCGACAGGTGGTGCACATCCACACGGGCCTTGGTGCACATAACAAAATGCATTCCCCACATGGGTGGGAAAGATCGGCGGGGAACACTATCTTGCGTGTCACGTGTATACCGTTCCCCACCCCAATCCCGAGCGTCTCCTTTAAATGAGTCCCCGACAGCCTCCCAGCCTGAGCGGCGCATTTATGCTGTTCCCCCAACAGCATCCCTTGGCGTCACATTTGTGAATAATGAATTGAGTTATGGATTCAGGGGATGTTTCCTGGGAAAGTCCAGGATTTTCGCTGGCACCAACACTGACACATGAGCATGGGAGGCAGAGCCCAGCACTGGGGAAGGAAGGGAGACACGAAGCCCATTAGCATCATGAGTCAGGGGAGGGAGGCTGGAGGTGGGACACAGCACAGGTGAGAAGCTGAAAATATCTGGGGCAGCTAGTTGCTTCCCAATGCAGCTGCAGAAGGATTAAAGCGGGGGTGGGGAGGAAGGGGCGTCTTCCCCGGGTTTCTCGAGGACAAACCTGACCTGATCTGACCTGAGACTAGACCAGGTCGTATCAGAATCCAGGCCAGTGGCCTCCACTGAAGCTACAGACAGAAGTGGGGACAACAGAAATCCTGGCTGTCGCATCCCCACACATCCACTCGCACCAATGGGACAGAACTGGGATTGGAAACAGAGACTGTGCTGAAAGCTATTTCCTGTCTGGGGGAGCGACTGCCACAGTGAACATTAACAATATCCCGTAACTGGTTCCTTAACACCCGCTCACCCCCAGATCCTGGGATTTCTTGGGGCTTGATCATTTGCTTTTAGAACTGGATTCATGTGTCTATCTCACCGGTTGCTTGCGATTTCCTTTTTAACTTATCAAGGGTCTTTGCGGTTTGGGGTGGCGGGGACCTAAGATCCGTCGCCTCGGATACTTTCCCTTGTAAATGCAGCCTCCTCGAACAGGATCAGTGCAGTCTGGGTGTATCATTTTATTTCCTGCTTTTCATTAGTTGTAATAAAATGCCACATTTCCAGCATTCCCAGAATCCCGAGTCCTCTGTTCTGGAGAAAAACCACCAGTCAAAATGAGCCTTAGGTGAGGTGTGGGGGAGGGGGTTCCCAAAAAGTCAAGATTGTGGATTCCTTGAGGCAGGAAGTGTCTGTCTTGTCTGTGTTTTGTACAGCACCAGCACAGCAGGGTTGTGCTCCACGACTGAGGCTCACAGACACTATGATAATACAAATAATCGATGGTATGAATTTGATTTCAGCTAGAGAAGGAGAAGAGTTGCATATGGAAAAATAAGTTCTTAATTCATTTGAGCTAAGCTTCTATTTTCACTCCTTCTTTTGGAAATTCAGAGTTAGGGTTGAGTTTTCTCCCCCATTTGGAGTTACTGAGATCAGAGTTAATTTTCTCCAGCAGAGGTGAACGTTAGGCGGTTTGCAGTTTCAGCGTGCAATACATGATGCTTGACTCAAGTGATTCTCTGAGCCATGCAGATCTTTCACTATTCAGCTGCTTCTCATTATTCTGTGCAATCGTTTTAAATCTGTAGGGTTTTAATTGGCTGCCCTGGCTTTTCAACATGAAGGAGCAACATAGCTTGATGTTAACTCAGATACTTGCTTCCTACTGAGAATAGGGTACCATCTCCAACACCAGTGTAGGCATGAAGCATGTAAATCTGTATTTGTATGTATTTCCCTACAAATACTAACAGATTCATAGCTTCTGTGGCCTGACAGATCCATGGTGATAATTTAATGTATGCCACAAGGCAGAGAATTCCCACAGAATAATTTTTAGAGCAGTGTTTCTCAACTAGTGGTACAAGTACCCTTAGGGCAGGGGTGTCCAAACTTTTTTCAAAGAGGGCCAGATTTGATGAAGTGAACATGCGTGAGGGCCGACCATTTTGCCTGACATTCTTTGAACCATTACAATTAAATGCAAATTAACTATTTTATGCAAAGTTTATTGCAAACGGCATACTTTTCATTTCGTCACATGGATGACAAATCTAAACAGGTGTTAAATCACTCTGCCTTTCATATCTGAAGGCCAGATGAAAAAAAAAATCCAGGAAGCTGAAATATATGTCAGGAACATTGTAAAGTACATGACATATTATTGGTAATAAAGGTTGTCTGTCAACTTTTAAGTTCAAAAAATATGAACAGGAACATAACACCAAGTATACATGTTGTGTCAAATATATTTATAACTGATTTAGACCAACTGACATTAACTGAGATTTTACAATGTATTCATCTCAATACATATGGATTCGTTGGGGCCATAAAAGATAGATATTGCCAAATTACCTGTGGGGCCGTATTAAACCGGAACACGGGCCGCAATTGGCCCCCGGGCCGGACTTTGGACATGCCTGCCTTAGGGGGTACTCAAGATAAGTCTGGGGGGCACATTAACATCACTGAAATTTGGAGAAAACTGAATTTTTGTTGTAAGTTTTACAGCGTTTTATTATTTTTGTACATTTTACACCCAAAAATTTCTTTGCCTGCCCGGCTACGATTAAGTTGTTTATACAAATGTGTTTCAGTGGTAGAAAAACAATGGTGTGTCTGAAAACTGTAGGTACTGGGGTACTTACAATTTTTCTAAAGGGGTACTTTATAAAAAAAAAAGGTTGAGAAACACTGTTCTAGAACATAGACGGTAGAATAATTTAGGGGATTAATTTTGGGTCCTTCACTTTGTTTCCTACTAGTGCCCTCTATAAACATGAGGATACTCAGCCTGGGTGGCAAGGGGAGACTGAACCTGGGACATTTGTCTGGGTGGCAAGGGGAAACTGAACTTGCTGGTTTAATTTTGAGGGCGAGGGGGGGAGAAATTGGTGAGCAGAAAACCTGATCGAAAGGAAAACTACTGAGGTTGGGCTAAAAAACAGCAAAGCGACGAGGAAACAGGACTAGACGCTGCTGTTTACGTGGGGGAGAACATGGAACGTTGGTGGGTGCGGACCTACGTGAAAACTGCTCGGATAAGGTCCGGCGGAGCACAGGCTGATTCGGTGGCGTCCGGCTCTGCGTTATATAAAGTCCCGGTGGGAGGGAGCGTGGGCCGAGTGAGGATGAGCGGGCCAAGCGAAACGAGGCGGAATCTCCTGGCCACGGTGGGGGAGCGGCTGGTGGCTATTGGCCGAAGCGCGGCGGCGGCGGGACTCGAGCTGCTAGCGGCGCTGCGGGAGGAGGAAGCGGCGGTGGCGGGGGAACCCGGTAAGGCGCTGCAGACGGAGCACGTGGAAACGCGCGGGTCCTCGCCGTTTAACACGGGATAGCGCCGAACCTGAAACCGGAGCGGGAAGGGGAAGGGTGCAGGGCGGTGCCCAGGTAATGGACGGGGCTTAGCGGAAAACGCGAGGCTCCTTGCGCGTTGGGAGTGTGGAGGAACTTGCGTGGTCCAGATCGCTGTGGGCGATTCAAGGGGAACGTGGTGTGGTAGGTAGTTACTGGTTTTCTATGTGGAACTTGCATTTTTCTTCTCTTCAGGATAATTTTGACTTGCCCTGTTGGATTTGGGTTTTCTTCAGCACTTTCTCCCTTGGGTTTTTGGGGCTACTTTGTGTTTGGGATCTGCTCTGAATCCTGGGGCTGGAAGAGACCTCAGGAAGTCAGCGAGTCAAGCCCCCTGCCCAAAGCAGGCCCAGCCCCAACTCAATCATCCCAGCCAGGGCGTTGTCAAGCTGACACTTAAACTCTAGAATGGAGATTTCACCACCTCCCGAGGGAACCTGCCCCAGAACTTCACCACCCTCCTAGTGCAATAGTCTTTTCCTAGGCCTCCCCCACTGCAACTTGAGACAGTTGCTCCTTGCTCTGTTTCTGATCCTTTTTCCCCCCTTTTAGTTTACTTTTGAGTGCCTGTAAAACAGAGAAGGGGAAACTTTTTTGGGTCAGAGACTGCTGACCCGCAGAAAAATCAGTCGGGGGCTGCACACAAGTGAGACGCGCCTTACTGAGAAGGAGAAAGACATTTCCCTTGCACACCAGAGCCTAGGGGGGCCTAGGCTAGTAGATCTTGTGTGCTCCAGCCTGGTGGGTAGTAGGGGCTGGAGTACGAGTATGCACTCCCCAGTGTGAAGCCTTGGAGGCTGGATCCAGGCAAGCCGGGGGCTGCATCTGACCCCGGCACCTGAGATTCCCCACCTCTGCTATAAAAGCTGTCTTTTTTTCCCCCCCTGTTGTTTTGTAAAGAGAACCCCATATCTTTCTACCCCTAGGAATTTGCTACCTTGGTGGTGTCTCATTATAGTACATTTTGGGCCCTAAATAAAAATTTATTCAATATATATATTCTGGGACTTACGGTTTTGAGCTGGGGGTTGGGGACCAAGAGCTGTTGTAGATTAGTATGGTTGGTGGTCAGGAGTTCAGTCTACTTTTGCTTTGTAGATGTTGGTTGGCTTGTTTATAACTGCGGTATTTGGTGCTCTAAAACAGGCTTCTGATCTAAATGGGCCGTGAGTGACCCTACCTAGTATATAGAACTTTTTTTGTATGAAGAAAGTGAAGTTGTCTAGGAGAATGAGGAGACATTAGCAGCTCAACATCTAATCCAGAGCAAATCTCATGATGCTCAAGTAGTGGTTGCTTCTTAATGGCTTTGGCTGCTGTTATGAGTCTTGTTTTGATTGCTGTGGATTCTCTAACAAGTGTCTGTGTTTGAGTTTCCTTGTAGCCCCGGGATCTGTGAAACAGGAAGATGATAAAAGCAAGACAGAAGAGGAACCTATCCCAGTAACCACTCCTGCACTCAAGCAAAGGGAGCAGGTGTTTGCCTTGGAGGCTCCTTTTACCATGCAGCAGGACAGGAATCAAGAGACGGGCATGTTAGCAGTAGGTGCGAGCAGCAAACATCCTCCTCCCTTCCCCATCCCTGAAGCTTGTGCTGTTTAAAGGGGCTTAGATTAATTGAAGCAGGAAGAGAGAGTGCAGCTATTACTGTATGCTGAAAACAAAGTGAGAACCCTCCATCTGTATTCCAGTAATCCTTAGAGTGTCTGTTTAGGACCGTGATAGAGATGTAGCCATGTTAGTCTGGGGTAGCTGAAGCAAAATGCAGGACAATGTAGCACTTTAAAGACTAACAAGATGGTTTATTAGATGATTAGGACCCTTTGCTAATTGCTGTATGAACAACAAAGATGGTTCCTGCTTTAAGATGCTTTCAAATTGTGTAGACAAGGTGGCTACGTCTACACTGGCACCCTTTTTCGGAAATGCTTAAAACGGAAAACTTTTCCATTATAAGCATTTTCGGAAAAAGCGCATCTACATTGGCAGGATGCTTTTCCGGAAAAGCACTTTCTGCGGAAAAGCGTCCGTGCTAATGTAGACACACTTTTCTGCAAAAAAGCCCCAATCGCCATTTTCGCGATTGGGGCTTTTTTGCAGAAAAGAAATCTGTGCTGTCTACACTGGCCCTCTTCCGGAACAGTTTTCTGGAAAAGGACTTTTTGCCTGAACGGGAGCAGCATAGTTTTTCCGGAAAAAAACACTGATGATTTTACATTAGATCGTCAGTGCTTTTCCGGAAATTCAAGGGGCCAGTGTAGACAGCTGGCAAGTTATTCCGGAAAAGCGGCTGATTTTCTGGAATAAGTGGCCAGTGTAGACACAGCCGGTGGGTACCTGGGTGAAAAGGGATGAGAAGAAGTGAGTATAAACTGATTATTATCCTCATGGGCCAGAACACCTTGCCAAACTACTTCTCCCCATGAAGCACTAGTTTTCTATCATTGGAGTCCTTTGCTGTGATGCACAGTGGGAAAAGTAGCTTGGCTTATAGAGGCAAATGGGAACATGAGAACTGCAGCACAATTCCCATGAGGCACAGGCAATATTTCTAAATCAAAACAGCTTGGTTCTTTATTAGTCAAAATCTTGAAGGAGGGAAGAGTCCATTTTCCAATGAGCTCTATAAGTGTCTTTTCTTTTAGAGAGCAGTAACTTATTTTTGGCATGGAGGAGAATTTGTTCTATTAGAGGTGTGTGTTCTTTCTTTTGTTTAGAAACCATTGTGAAAAACCAGGAGGTGATGAGGTCGTTGATGGCGGAGCTGGTGAAAAGCATGGGTGCTGTGGAACGCAGGATCCGCAACATAGAACAAGAGATGGGGCTGATCACTAAATTCACCCAGGAGCTAAATGAATTGGGTGAAGACAGCTGGACTTGAAAGTGCTCACGACTTGCTTTGTTCCACATTTTGCAACAGTCAGTCTCTGATACAATATTTCTTCATTGACTCGTCAGTCCTGTTTGGGATGGGGTTTTGTGATACTTCTAGGGCAGTTAACCATCCAACTACCATTTAGATAATATGGGAGTGAAGCAGTAAAGAGTTTTTTTGTTTGTTTGTTTGTTTTTTCAAAAGCACTTACCTTCTACAGATCTGTTGATTCCTTTCTATAAGCCACGTGCAGGTTTCAGAAACTCCAGTCTCCACAAGCATGTAGTCTTTAAGCTGTAGAGCTTTGCAGTTGACTGCTACTACTTCCCCTAGTTGCCAAGATGTTAGACAGGTTCCCTAACACCTCTTGTCTGCAATGCAAAGCCATTCCTAACTGGGTAGATTATTCTTCCCCTCACACTGGTATCCACTGGTCTGGTCTCTTGGAATGCTGCCTTTATCCTGATGCATAATTTATAAAAGACGGGCTGCATTAAAAGAACAAATACACTTTTCATCAAATGCTGGTTTTGGTTGCATTTGTAATAAGGAACCCTTTAGTCTCATCAGTAACAAAAACACTAGAAATTTGGGCATGTTCCATTTCCGTCCAGCACTTTCATATTTGCCTAAAGATTTCTATAGAGGGATCACTGAACATAAAGCACAGACTCTTTAAATCTTTATTTGATTGGGGGCTCTGTAGGGTTTGTGTTCAGGCTTGGAAGGCTGATACTCCTGAAAGGTTTATGGAGGTGAAATATTCAACTTTTGGATTGAAAGAATGCCACTTATTCCTCTGTTTTGACAGTAAATTAGTTTGAACAGCTTTGCATATAGCAGTGTAATATTCTTTTACTGCTACTACATGTTCTACTCTGTATTTCCCCTAAAATCTATACTATCTGGTAACCAACTCTGCATGTATTTCCACTAATATTTACACTTCCTGATAACTAGCATTTGACTGGCTAAAATTCCTTGGTCAATCACTGCTTTGGGGAATTTGTGAAACATGCTAATCCACTGTTAGGTCAATGACAGAAAGAGCTGATTAATTTAAAACAATAAAATGTATGTGAAAGACTGCTTTATCAGTAATCCATATTGAATGAGGTCTAGTGACACAGATCAGCTGGTGTAAATTTATGTGGCTTAATATATAGCTCTTGTACTAGCTGAAAGAGCTTTACTAGTATCTTAAGAATGCATACTTTAAAAAAAAAAACTGACTTGGTTCAGACCAAAGCCCCAAGTTTCTGCTTTCTCTAAGAGAAAGTTTGGGATGTGTGATTCTGAAAGGGGCCTGAAGTGTTCTTGCCTGTCAGAGAAGTCTGCAGTCTTCTAGCCATCTGAATGTATTTATTCCCATTCTGATGCTTTTTGGACAGAAAGCGATCTTTGTTTCACATGTGCAAAACTCGATTGGATTAAGAGAACATTCACTGCACCATGATAGATGTTCAACCGATGGAAAAAAATGGAATCATTTGTGATTTCTCTTGTGTGCTTCATATCTGCAAAATAGGTTCTGCTGCTCTGCAGTTTCTACAAGCAGGTAATAATCCCACCGCCATTGAATGGGGAAGAGTTTGGGTAGAAATAATGACAGCAATTGGTGTATGTGATGCTTAAGATCTTTCCTGCTTGAAAGCGAAGGTGGGAGCTGTTCATGTGTGTGAATTTAAACCAATATAGTTAAATTGTGATGAAATCCATTGTGGAGATTTTTACTCCAGAATAAGTGTCTTCTCTAGCAGCTATGTTGGTATCATTAAATTGATGTAACTTCCTTTCCAGACAAACCTTAAGGCTAAAGTCCTGCTAATCATACCTGCTGAAAATTGCTTTTTAAAAAAAGTGGAAGGCTACACAGCAATGAAAGAACCGCGTGAGCCCATGTTGGCTGGCATGGGTATTCAGCTGCAGTGTAGACATACCCAGAGAAGACAAGGGATGGGAAGAGAATTAGGGCAAAATCTGATGGTGGGTGGGATTAGTGATGCAGTGAGCCCCTGTCTCAGGAAACTGCTCTTGCTAAGGGAGGGAGCCAAGAACACTTTGGCTGCATCTAGACTGGCATGATTTTGTGGGAATAGTTTTAATGGAAAAGTTTTTATGTTAAAAGTATTTTTGCAAAAGCACATCTAGATTGGCACAGATGCTTTTGCGCAAAAGCATCCGTGGCCAGTCTAGACGTGACTTTTGTGCAAGAAAGCCCCGATCGCCATTTTAGCCATCGGGGTTTTTTTGCCCAAAACAGTTCTTCCCTGTCTACACTGGCCCTCATGCGCAAGTATTCTTGCACAAGAGGGCTTTTTCCCGAGCGGGAGCGTGAAAGTATTTGCACAAGAAGCACTGATTATTTTTTTTTAACACTACCAAGTCAGTGCTCTTGTGCTAATTCAAGCAGCTAGGGTAGACAGTTGGCAAGTTTTTGTGCAAAAGCAGTGGCTTTTGCGCAAAATCTTGCCAGTCTAGATGCAGCCCTTCAGTTTGCCTGAAGGGGAATGAAATATTAAGTACAGGCAGTCCCCGGGTTACATGGATCCGACTTACATCGGATCCCTACTTACAAACGGGGTGAGGCAACCCCGCACTAGCTGCTTCCCCCCAGCAGACCAGGGAGACGCGGAGCTAGAGGCCCCCCCCCCCCAGCAGACCAGGGAGACGCGGAGCGGCTTTTCTCAGCAGACACCTAAGCTTGAGAATAAAGGACTGAGGGAAGTGAGGTGTGGGAGAATAAAACTGAGCTCTGGAGAAATGTTTGGCTAGAGTTTCCCCTACAATATGCACCAGTTCCGACTTACATACAAATTCAACTTAAGAACAAACCTACAGTCCCTATCTTGTACGTAACCCGGGGACTGCCTGTATTCAATTTCAGTGGGGCAGCAGTTCTTGGAGCAGAACTGGACATAATGTAGTATCATGGGATGAATCGTGCTGGGGGGGCAGAGGGAGCCAAGGTCTGGGGAGAGGTGTTTTCTCTCCGTTGCTCAGCATGAAAGGTCTGAGCAACCAGGCCAGTCACAAATCAGCGAGGGGTGGCCTGCTGCTATATTGGGTCCCACCCACTGGGGTTGAATATTCTTATTCCCAGCCATCAGGGCAAAGACCACATGGAGTCTCTGAATTGTAATGAGTCCAACCGGGTAAAAAAAAATGGTGGGGAAAGCTTTCTGTGTGAAAAATGCCACTCCGCTAACCTCAAACTGTTTTGCAAATTTGTTTCAACTGCCTCCTTCCAGAAATGAAATATTTTGGCTATTTCCAAATCTAAATCTTGCTTTAGGTTTTGAAATGTTCTTCCTAACTAAAAAACGTTTAAACCACTCAAAATCCTAACGAAATATTTTGTCACGCAAGCAAATCTCAACTTGAAACGATCTTTATTTTCAACTTCCACCTCTCCCAAACATTTGTTTTGTGGGCAACTCACCATGATTTTTTTTTTCTCCCCTCTTTGAATTGCCACCTAACCGAAAAAGCCCTTACTTGCCCAGGTCTAGGATTAAGTGCTATGCTCCAAGCAAAGCTTTTCCAGTAATGGGGTGGCCATTAACAAGGTTTCTTGTGCAGATGGATCCGCCGATGCTTGATGAGGGCAGAGCTGTCTCCAAAGTTTCTCCCGCAATCAGGGCAGTGAAAGGGTCTCTCCCCTGAGTGGGTTCTCCAATGCTGAGCCAGGTGTGAGTTCTGATTGAAACTTTTCCCACACGCGGGGCATTTATAGGGTCGCTCTCCTGTGTGAGTCCGGTGATGGGTGGTCAGGGACGAGCGAGCTGTGAAGCCCTTCCCGCAGTCAGCACATGTATAGGGTCTCTCCCCAGTGTGGACTCGGCAGTGCTGGACCAAATGGGACCTCACAGCAAATCCTTTCCCACATTCGGCACATTGGTAGGGGCGCTCACCTGTGTGAGTCCGGCTGTGCTGAGAGAGATGAGCACTGCGGGAAAACCCTTTGCCACACTCGTGGCATTTGTAGGGTTTCTGGCCCCGGTGGGTGCCCTGATGCTCCAGGAGGTTGGAGCTGACGTTGAAGCTTTTCCCACAATCGGGGCACTTGTAGGGCTGCTCCCCTTTGTGCAGCCGCTGGTGGGCAATCAGGGCAGAGCTTTCATTGAAACTCCTCCCGCACTCAGTGCATTTGTAGGGTTTCTGCCCCGTGTGGATCCTCTGATGTTTAATGAGGTTGGAGCTGACGTTAAAGCTTTTCCCACACTCGCTGCATTTATAGGGTCTCTCCCCAGAGTGGATCCGCTGATGCACTACCAGGACTGAGCTTACCCGGAAGCTCTTCCCGCATTCAGGGCATTTGTAGGGACGCTCGCCCGTGTGGCTCCTCTGATGGGCCACCAGCCGGGAGCTCACCCCAAAGCCTTTCCCGCAGTCGGCGCAGCGGTAGGGTTCTGCTCCCGAGTGGGTGCCCCGGTGCTGGGTCAGGTGAGCGAGCTGCGTGAAGCCTCTCCCGCAGTCAGGGCATAGGTAGGGACGCTCCCCAGTGTGGATCCTCAGGTGCGTGCTGAGTGTCGAGCTCCGGTTGAAGCTTTTCCCACAATCTGGACACTGGTGGCATTTCTCTCCCTTGCGGGCACTCTGAATGAATCCTTCCATGGACCCATTCCCTTCCCCCTTTCTCTGCTGCAGCCAGAGTTGCTTTACATCAGCCTGGGGGAAAGATTTTTCCTCTCTCTCCCCTGGAAGTTTTCCTCCTTCGTCTTTCTCCCACCCACCCTGACTTGCACTGGCTTTTCTCAGGCCCATGTTCCCCTCGGCTTCTGTGGACTCCCAGCTCCCTTGCAATGGATTTGTCTCCTCGCCCCTTGCCATCCCTGAAATCGGGACAGAATCCAAATAGGAGACGTTCCTCCCAGTTGGGGGAGGAAGAGGACAAAACAAACCAACTACTGTGTGGGAATCTCTGCAGGTTAGGTTAGTGGGCAATCTGCGGACCGTTGGGGTTCCACCTTTGGGCCAGGTGTAACCACCACCAGGTGGATTTGAACCTGGCACCTCTGAAGCTTAGCATAGGAGTCTCTACCCTCTGAGCTAAAAGCCAGCTCTTTTTCAGCCCATGCTGTAGCTGTCTCTTGATCTTAGCTGTTGCTGTGGTCTAGGTGCCACTGCATGGGACAGTGAACCACGCTAGGTGTGTGGGTTACACGTGCACTCCCTCTCTGCCCTGCTCCCCCGTGCCTGTCACCCAGTGGGGCACTGGAGCCTCACACTTACCCCTTCCTTTCCATCCCAGCACTCTTGGAGCACTGTAAATCAGCTGATTTGAGCTTCCCCCTTCCTCTCACCAATTCACAGTGCTCCCAAAAGTTCTGGGAGGGAGGAGGAGTAGATCAGTGTGGGGGCCCTAGTGCAAGAGTCTTGAGGGAAGGGGGCAGAAAGGGAGTGTACACACCCCAGCTGGAACCCCAGTAGGCCACAGCTTGGCCCCCACTTTCAGCCCACTGAGGCAGAGGGCCACTCATGCCTCACTCACCAGGCTTGCTTTCCCTTTCCTGGGTTAGATGGTCCCTTCTGGCTTTACAATCTATTACGCTAGGACCATGTCTGGGGAACCTGGACAAAATCCCCTTGTGACGTAGTGGGGGTACTTGCTGGGCTGTGGTGACCTCTGCTGTCTGGAGCAAGACCCAGCAGGGAAAACCTCACTAGGCAGAGGTAATGCCAAACTTGTTGAACCAGTGGCCAGACACCCCCCATGGAGAGGAACAAAGGAAGGTGAATGCTGCCCTGGCTGGGGGGCAGGGCTGGAAGGGAGTGAGTTAGTTGCTGGCTGTCTGTGAGGATGGAGGAGACAGCCTAGGGAGAGGAGCTGGAGTTTAGGGGCCCAGTCTCCCCCCAACTCAAGGGGGCCTGAGGCATCCTAGCCCAGTTCTGTGACCAGACTACATCTGTGCTGCGCTGTATCCTGGAGAGGCAATAAACTTCCTCTATTCCACCGGCTGGTGCAGTCTGTTTGTGCCATTTCGGGGTGCAGGAGACGGGGAACCCCCAACGCGCCGTCACACCCCTTCAAGTCCTTCACCGGTGGGAAGACAGGAGCAGAGCCACCTTGCTGGCCCTGCCCATCTCACCGGGCTGAGCGAGGGTTGGGAGCTGCTTGCCGGCGGAAAGGACAAAAAGCCCCAGGCCAACCTACCCTGAGAACAGGATGCATGAACGGCCTGACCTGGGAGAGCACAAGGCAAAGCCCAGCATTGGCCTTTTCTCCCTGATTGTCTCTGAGCTGCTTTCACTGGTTCTTCACCTGGGTGGGTGCCTCTTCTGGAGATCCAGCTCCTATGGTTCTTCCCCTGTGTCCAGACAGATCAGGTCAGGGAGAAGGGATCCTGCTCGGGAGAAAGAGAACAGGAGAGATCAGGCTTGGTTACAGGTTCCCTGGGCTCCCATAAAAGACGCAGGATATGCAGCACTGCCCCTATGTTTCCCAGAGGGGAAGCAGAGGGGCGACGCTCTTTAGCAAAGCTCCCCTTTGAAGGCTGATGTGCAAGGAACAGGCCCGCTACGGGATTCAGGGATCTGGTGAGTCAGCCCAGCACGAGGATTAAATCTCCAGACCCACTAGAGATCCACTGCTCTCCCTGAGAATGACCTCTGGAAAAACCAGAGGTCAGAAATCGGGTGAGCTAACAGGTTAAAACGGCGGTGAAAACGCAATAACTCCGCTTTTTGCTGGCAGTTTTTTAGCAGTTCAAATTGCACCCAGGCTCACCTATTGGCTGTAGGAGCAGGCTGCTCCCTGTTTCTGTTAGCTTGTTTCCTCTTCCTATGGGGGTATGTTTCATAGTCACAGACACTAGAACGGGAAGGGACCTCGAGAGGTCATTGAGTCCAGTCCCCTGCCCTCACGGCAGGACCCAGCACCGTCTAGACCAAGCATGTCAAACCTGCGGCCCAATGGAATTTTTTTGTGACCCGCGACTACATGTTTATAAAGTATCTAAGTTACTGCCTGGTTACACTGTTTATAAAGTAGGCATAGGGCCCATGGCCCTTCCAAGAAAAATCTCTCAAGTTGCACATGCGCATGGGACGTAAGCTGCTATTAAGCACCCAAAAGATCAAGCTTAAGTGATGTCAAGGATCAGAGGGGCAGCCGTGTTTAGTCTGGGTCTGCAAAAGCGACAAGGAGTCCTGTAGCACCTTATAGCCTAACAGACGTATTGGAGCATACGATTTCGTGGGCAAAGACCCACTTCGTCAGATGTGATGAAGTGATGTGATAAGCGATGAACATTTACCAGCTGTAATTAGAGTAGTATTGGTTCAAAATAGCAAACCAAATCTTGAAAAACCGGTATCACAAAAGTGGTGTTAGCTCTCTAGAAAGAATCCTCGAGATTGAAATGCTGCAGGTTTTAATTTGAAATTTTCACGCTTATATTTTATTCTTATGCTACTGTTGTATTTGATTCTCAATAGTGAATAATATAAAAATGTGATTTAATATTTTGCTTTTTATTTATTTATTCCCAAATAAAATCACAAAACATATGATATTACTTTTATATCAGTAAATATATGTCCATTTTTTGCAATCGCATGAATAATTATATGTTTATGCAAAATCTCAAACTTACAAAGTATCTCAAATTTTCACAGAAGCCTGTTCTATTTGAATAACCACGGTCTATACTTGTTTTTATTTCAACAAAGCAAGTAATAATCATATAAAAATAATTTAAAAGTACCTTACATTTATATTTAAATTAAAAATTATTATATATGAGCAAATAACAAATTTACACACCAAGTTATTGTATTATATTCAAACAAAACCTGAAAAAAATTATAAATATACCTTAAAACATAATCATCATAAATAACTACGACTTTCCAATAGAAGTACATTTTCTTTGGTGGCCCTAAAACCTATCAGTTTTCATTTGTGTGGCTCTCAATAGGCTTCGAGTTTGACATGCCTGGTCTACACTACCCCTGATATATGAGTCTCTAATCTGCTCTTAAATATCTCCAGAGGTGGAGATTCCACATCCTCTGTAGGCAACTTATTCCAGTGTTTAACCACCCTGACAGTTAGGAACTTTTTCCTTATGTCCAACCTAAACCTCCCTTGCTGCAGTTTAAGCCCCTTGCTTCTTGTCCTATCCTCAGAGACCAAGAAAAACAATTTTTCTCACTTTTCCTTGTGACACCCTTTTAGATACCTGAAAACCACTATCATGTCCCCTTTCAGTCTTCTCTTTTCCAAACTAAACAAGCCCAATTCTTTCACCCTTCCTTCATAGCTCATGTTCTCTAGACCTTTAATCATTCTTGTTGCTCTTCTCTGGACCTTCTCCAATTTCTCCACATCTTTCTTGAAATGTGGTGCCCAGAACTGGACACAAGACTCCAACTGAGGCCTAATTAACACAGTCATAGAATCATAGAGCTGGAAGAGACCTCAGGAGGTCCTCAAGTCCAGCCCCCTGCCCAATGATTTCTTGTGTCTTGCTCACAACACTCCTGTTAATGCATCCCAGAATCAGCTTTGCTTTTTGTGTAACAGCTATTTTTAACTAGGTTCGAAAACTGACTTCCCTTTTGTGTCCTTTTAACCCACAAGTATCACACAGGATACGTCTACACTGCAGCACTATTTCGAAATAACTAGTGCTATTCTTAAATAACTTAGTCCACGTCTACACAGCAGGCAGTTATTCTGAAATAGTGTCAAAATACTGTCAAGCTGAAGGACTTCTTCCTCTGACTCCTATAACCCACAGGCTATGTCTAGACTGGCCAGTTTTTCCAGAAAATCAACTGCTTTTCCGGAAAAACTTTCCAGCTGTCTACACTGGCCCCTCGAATTTCCACAAAAGCACTGACTTCCTACTGTAAGAAATCAGTGCTTCTTGCGGAAATACTATGCTGCTCCCGTCGGGCAAAAGTCCCTTTTGCACAAAACTTTTACGCAAAAGGGCCAGTGTAGACAGCTCAGATTTGTTTTCCGCAAAAAAGCCCCGATCGTGAAAATGGCGATCGGGGCTTTTTTGCGCAAAAGCGCGTCTAGATTGGCCACGGACACTTTTCCCCAAAAAGTGCTTTTGGGGAAAAGTGTCCGCACCAATCTAGACGCTCCGTTGCGAAAATGCTTTTAACGGAAAACTTTTCTGTTAAAAGCATTTCTGGAAAATCATGCCAGTCTAGACGTAGCCACGTTGTATGAGGAATAAGGGAAGTCGGAGGAAGAGTGCTCAATTTCGAAATAAGTGCTGTGTAGATGCTCCCAATTTCGAAATAAGCTATTTCAAAATAAGCGACGCAATTGACGTAGCTCAATTAGCATTGCTTATTTCGAGTTAAGCCCTGCAGTGAAGAAACACCCACAGCAACAGAGAAGTTATTGGGATTTTCAGGTCATTTGAAATTGCGAGTGACTCCAAATGAAGAACACAACTCTGTCTTGCCTTGAAAACCTACCCTCAGTTCCTCATTTTCGTTCATCAGAAGAAGTGGGCTGTGTCCATGAAAGCTCGTGATACCATCGACATGTTTTGTTAGTCTCTCAGGTGCTGCAGGACTATTTGTTGTTTTTTAAGTTCTCTCAGTTCCCCGCGGTGTTAAAAGGATTTGCCCACCCAACACGGGAGTACAGCACAGTTTGCTTCTCCTCCGTGCGCTCTGTTCATACCAGCCAGCTTCAATGGAATCACTCCAAGGCTTGGCCTCTACTTAAGAGTTATCTTGGCATGGCTGTGCCGGGCAAGGGTGTGAAAAAAACCCTGTGCCAGCCTAACCTCCTGTGTAGACACAGTGGAAGAATCCTTCCAAGGCCGTAACCCAAGAGGTGATGTTCCTACACGGATGCAACCCCCCTTTTTCGTGTGGTTGTGTCTACACTACAGGGTTATGCCTGCTTAGCTCTATCAATGTAGTCTGGACATCTCCCCAATAGACAGCTGTGCCGACGAGGTCCAGCCTGCGTATACTTCTCTATAGTAGAGGGTTTTTTGGGGGGGGAGGGTTCCCCCCTTTAACCCAGAATTAATTGGTAATTAGCACAACATCATGAACACAGTTGTAACGTTGTTCTGGTTACTTAGCGGCACTGGTACTCAGCCCTGGTACAAATGAAGCACTGACTGGCCCATTCCCATGGCTCTTTGCTCGCAGGACCGGGAGTGTCGGTCGGTGACGGCTGCAGAGACGGGGAACCCCTTCCCAGCCAGCCCTTCCTGTCTCTCCATCACCTGCAGACTCTGGCATCACCCCCAGCCACTGCAGAAAGTCCCCCTGGGCCAGGCCCAGAGGGAGCTTGGATGAAAGTCTCCGCTTGGCTCACACCCCACTGAAGCTGCAACTGCTCCGGCTGGTGGATCTGCAGCTGCATCCGTCTCCTCCAGGAAACACGAGCTGAGCGGAGGAGAAAGAGAGACAAGGAGCGAGGAAGCTGCCTCCCCTCAGCATAGCCAGAGCCCTCTGGTGGGGACTGCTTTGGAGCCAGGCAGCTCTCCGCTTTTCCAGGCCACCGGGTCCCTTTGAGGAGGTAGATTTGTCTCGTGTACCCCCCCAGGTTTCCCCTTGCTCTACAACCGCTTGCGGACAAAATCAGACCTAAAACCACAAACTCTCTCAGCCACCGGGACTGACCAATGGCTGCATTTCTCATTGCTACCACAGCGGTATCCAAAAACTCAACTGGCGTACAGGCTGAACCTCTCTCGTCTGGCGCTCTCAGGCCGGCAATATCCGTGGTCCGGCATGATGTGAGTGAGCCGGATGTCCATTTATCATGGGCGGGGCTCGACAATCTATGTAATCTACTCACCCGTGGCAAGTAGATTACATCCGGGAAGAGCCGGGTTCAGACGATCTGCGCATGCGCACAACGCTGGACAGCACAGCTGGCGAGCAGGGCTCACCGCGGCTCGGTGAGCCCTGATCATGGGTGTGGCCAAGTTTCCTCCTGTGGTCCAACAAATACGAACATAAGAGAGGCCACACTGGGTCAGAGTAACGGTCCATCCAGCCCAGTATCCTGTCTGGAGAGAGTGGCCAATACCAGATGCCCCAGAAGGAGGGGAAACGTCAGGCAATCCTCACGTGTTCCCTCCCCTGTCACCCCCCTCCAGAGAAACAGAGGCCAAAACCACCATTCCTACCTACCCTGGCTATAGCTGCTGATGGACCTCACCTCCATGAATCTATTTAGCTCCTTTTTGAACCCCGTTAAAATTCTAGCCTTCACCGCATCCTCTGGCAAGGAGTTCCACAGGTTGACTATGCGATGAGTGAAGAAAAACTTCCTTTGGTGTCTGGTTTTTCACCCAGGCAGTCCAGTAATTGCGTCTTCTCTCTGGTTAAAAAAAAAACAGAAAATACTGGACATATAAAACGTCCAGTATTTTATGTTTTTCTCAGACGGAAGACTGCTGGGGAAATTTTTCTCCTGCTGCGTTTAAAGGTGCAGTGTCCTTTTTTTTTTTTTTCGCTCAACCAATTTTTTTCCCTGCCATGTTTGGGATTTTTGGTGAAGGTATCTGGCAACCCTAGGGGCTGCCCAGAGGCGAGAAGCAAAACGCAAAACAAAGCAAAACATCTCACTGATGTAGCCTGTCCGACAAGAAGCAGAAAGACACGCCCCCACAGTCCCCTCGCACGCCGGAGCCTGGGGGAGAGGAGTGGGCTAGTAGATGTTTGTGGGCCTCCCTAGGCCCTGGGGTGGGTCCAAAAAGGAGGGGTTCAATGTGTGGGAGAGAGCTGCCAGGAAGCAGGCTTGGGGAGGAGGGGTCTGAGTGGGAGGGGAGTACAGGAGCAAAGTGAGGGGTGCACAGTGTGGGTGGGAGGGGGTGCAGGAGCGGGGTCTGGATGATGCTGGCATGGGGTCCCCAATGCTGGGGGGAGCCCCAAGCTTCGGGGGGGGCAAATCTAGGCAAGTGGGGGGCTGGATCTGGCCCCCAGGCCTTAGATTCCCCACCCTTGCTGTAAAACTAGGTCATCTGGCCACCCCTAGGAGGCACTAGGGAAGAGGGGATCCCCGGCATCTCCCCACTAGAGGGCTCTTGGGTACAGCTCAAAGCTTAAGTTCCTGCTACTCCCTGTCTGGGTCAGGAGTTTCCTGCTGCGATTATCAAATGTTTCAACTTCCTGGCTTGGACTGGCAGAGTGGAGAAATTGCAGCAGCAGCTGTCTCTGTCCGGGCTCAGCTGAGCAGGGGAAACTGGGCTCCCAAGGCAGCCCCGGATCCACCAGCACCTGCAGGTGATGGGGAGAGAGGTGGGGAGTGGGGGAGGCTGGGGACCGGCAGGAAAGTGCCTCTGCACAAACCCATCTCTGCTTCCTCCCCATCCTCCACGATCCCAGAGCTGCTGCCTCCTCCCTGGCCCGCTAAGCGAGGGCCGACGCCCCCATGGGGCCAGGGGCCGGGAGCGGAAGGGGAGCAAAAGGGAGACAGGGCAGCAGGAGCCAAGAGTGGGGAGGGGGGTTCCCAGCTGCCCAGCCCACCCAGATCTGCTCCCTGTGGCATCCCTGGTCCCGATGGATTTTCCCAGGGATGGGGTCGCCGGGTGCCCAGTTTTCCACCCGAATGCCTGGCCAAAAGGAACCCTTTGGCGGTGCCTCAAAGTCTGCCTGGGGGCTCACTCCTGCCCTGGTTCCTCAGGGCTCCTGGAGAGGCTGCCGGGTCGGAGGCTCCAGGATGGCCTGGGTGGGAGGAACCTGGGTGGCCACTTCCTGGGAGCTTAGGGGACCCCGCACTCCCAGCCCGGAGCCCTCCAAACCCCTCATCCCAGCCCCACCCCCCAGAGCCCACGCCCTGCCCCGGTCTGGAACCCCCTTCCAAGCCCCTCATCCCAGCCCCACCCCCCAGAGCCCACGCCCTGCCCCGGTCTGGAACCCCCTTCCAAGCCCCTCATCCCAGCCCCACCCCCCAGAGCCCACGCCCTGCCCCGGTCTGGAACCCCCTTCCGAACCCCTCATCCCGGCCCCGCCCCCCAGAGCCCACGCCCTGCCCCGGTCTGGAACCCCCTTCCGAACCCCTCATCCCGGCCCCGCCCCCCAGAGCCCACGCCCTGCCCCGGTCTGGAACCCCCTTCCGAACCCCTCATCCCGGCCCCACCCCCCAGAGCCCACGCCCTGCCCCGGTCTGGAACCCCCTTCCGAACCCCTCATCCCGGCCCCCCCCCCCCAGAGCCCACGCCCTGCCCCGGTCTGGAACCCCCTTCCAAACCCCTCATCCCGGCCCCGCCCCCCAGAGCCCACGCCCTGCCCCGGTCTGGAACCCCCTTCCGAACCCCTCATCCCGGCCCCGCCCTCCAGAGCCCATGCTCTGCCCCGGTCTGGAACCCCCTTCCAAACCCCTCATCCCGGCCCCGCCCCCCAGAGCCCACGCCCTGCCCCGGTCTGGAACCCCCTTCCAAGCCCCTCATCCCGGCCCCGCCCCCCAGAGCCCACGCCCTGCCCCGGTCTGGAACCCCCTTCCAAGCCCCTCATCCCGGCCCCGCCCCCCAGAGCCCACGCCCTGCCCCGGTCTGGAACCCCCTTCCAAGCCCCTCATCCCGGCCCCGCCCCCCAGAGCCCACGCCCTGCCCCCGGCCCCGCCCCCCAGAGCCCATGCTCTGCTCTCCGGTCTGGAACCCCCTTCCAAGCCCCTCATCCCGGCCCCGCCCCCCAGAGCCCACGCCCTGCCCCGGTCTGGAACCCCCTTCCAAACCCCTCATCCCCCTTCCAAACCCCTCATCCCGGCCCCGCCCCCCAGAGCCCACGCCCTGCCCTGCCCTGGTCTGGAACCCCCTTCCAACCCCTCATCCCTAGCCCCACCTCAGAGCCCGCTCCCCTAGCCAGAGCCTTCCTGCTCCCCCACGCCTCAATCCCGTTCCCCAGCCAGCTCCAGTTCTGTCCCTCTGCTCCTCGGGGTTGGGGGGACTGGAACCCACCACCCTGCGCCCCCAGTCAGAGCCTTCCCCCCTCCACACTCCCCCAACCCCTTCCCCAGTATGGTGAAATTGGGGGAGGGTGGGGGAGAAGGCATGACGGAGGGAGGGGGACGGAGAGCACGGTGAGGGGGGCATGGCTGTGGAGAGGGGACAGGGATGTTCCGTTGGGTGCGATCGAAACTCGGTAACGCTCGAAGGCACAAAGAGGACAAACCAGTTTTGCTTCCGGTTAGTTACGGCTGCCAGGAAAAGGAAACCCTTGAAAGTCACCCCCTCGGAATCTACTCAAGCAGGGGCTTGTGGAGAAAGGCAGGGTTAGGTTGAAACGGGGAAACCCGTTGTTCAGCAGGTTCTGTCTAGACCAGTGAATTTAGTCTGGCTAAGATTGAGGATACGACCTCGGAGCCTTTTCCTGAGCAATGGGGCGAGTTACCTTTGAAAAACCCAGGTCGGTTTTTCCACACTTCCGACACCTTTGGATGAGAAATTTTACGCTGGGCAGGAAGAAAATTCCCAAGTCAGATCCTCCTCCTTCTGTAGGCTCATAAATCCCTGTTCTGGCGTCGTAATAGAGATGTAGCCGTGTTAGTTCTGGTCTTGCTGAAACAAAAGACAGGACTAACAAGATGGTTTATTAGATGATGAGCTTTCGTGGGCCAGACCCGCTTCCTCAGATCAAATAGTGGAAGAAAATTGGCACGACCATATACCAAAGGGATACAATCAAAAAAAGTGAACTCCTATGAAATAGACAAATCAGATTTTAGAACAGAGGGGGGTTGAGAAGTTAATGTCTATGAGCTAATGATATTAGAGGTGATAACTGGGGAAGCTACCTTTGTAATGGGTAAGATAATTAGCATCCTTGTTATGGTCCATTCGTAAAGTGTCAAATTTAAGCATGAATGACAGTTCAGAAGCTTCTCTTTGAAGTCTTGTGTTAAAGTCTCTTTGAAGGGGGATGCAGGTCAGATGGTTGAGACAATGCCCAGGCTGGTTGAAATGGCAAGGAACTGTTTTTTCTTTGTGAAACTGTCTGATGTCTGTTTTGTGGTCAGCGCAGACTAAAAGATTGTCTGCGGACACACTCATTTCCTGCCCCCCGCACACACACATGCTTTGATCAGAATGGTTTCCTCCCTTAGGAGTCAGTTCCGTGAACATCCACTCAGATCGATGCTGAGTGTGTAAATTGTCCAGTGTGCGTCGTTATTTCATCTCCATTATCGAGAGGGATTAAAAACATTTCACTCCATTTCATGCCGGCGGCAGGGCCGGGGCTGGGCGGGAATAACATGACCACGGCCGGGATCGTTAAACACAAATTTTGGCTTCTAAACCCGTATCCAGGCACCGGAGTAAAATGGTCTGTCACCAAAAGCTCTGGGGAACTCAGAGCTGGACCCCAGTGGTTCGTGCTCAGGACTTACACAAACCAGGATTCTTATTCAGGGTACGGCTCGAGGAGGTGACCTTTGGGACGGTATTTTTTTTTAAATCACATCTCAAGCGCTGTCCGAATGGCAGAGTCTAGAATTTCCGTCTACACGGAGCTTGTGAAGGGGAAATCGGTGTGAAACCTACTCAAGCCCCCATCGAAAGATCCCCATTGGCGCTTCTCACCTGGCAGGTGGCACAATAACATCCGGGTTTCGCTCCAGATCGTCCCGTCTTTGCGGAGGGCAGGGGAAGGAAATGGCAACCACGGTGGGAGTGACCTTCGAGGAGGTGGCTGTGTATTTCAGCGCGGAAGAGTGGGCGCTGCTGGGCCCCGCTCAGAGAGCCCTCTACAGGGAGGTCATGCAGGAGAACTACGAGGCGGTGACCTCGCTGGGTAAGACACCTCGGCCGTTTCCCATCGACTCGGTTTGCAGGCCCCCTCCGGCAGACATAGAACTGGGATTCACATCCCGGCGTTTCTGTGTAAGGAGGAAACCGGGAATTTGCAACCAGCCCCAATCTCTTCTGTTCTCTCCCCCCTGGGCAGGACTCCCCATCTCTAAACCTGACCTGATCTCCCGCATGGAGCGAGGGGAAGAGCCGTGGGTCACCCATCTCCAGAGCCAGAGGAGGAGGGAGGTCCCCAGAGGCAGAAACTCAGGTGAGGAACCAGGTAAACAACCAGACGGGAGCAAAGTCCATCATGCGCCCTTATGTACTTTCCCAGCTCTGACGCCTCTCAGATAGCTCAGTGTCTCGACTGGCAAGTTCCCACCTCAGATTGTGCTGGCAGCCTGGCAAGGTTATTCCCCTCTCCGCTCCCGGCCTCCGTGCCCTGGTAGCGACGCTCAGACTTGTGAGTTACCAGCGCTGGGGTGGAGTTTGGGGACGGTTCAGCTAGTGATGATTCAGCTGATCCAAAAGGTTCTGTCTCTGTGACAAAGCTTTACAGATCCCTTTTTTCTGGGGCTACTCCATTCCGAGTGCAGGACGTGACTCACATTTGGGGTGTCTCCTTCCCCCAGCAGGTGACAGGACGGCCAGCGAGAATGAAATGCAGAATCCCCACCAAGGAGGCCCTGAGTCGGCAGGACCACAGGGAATGTTTGCGGGATGGTCCCAGGGGAGCATTTGTCAGGTCGGAGTTGGCTGGTCGGAGGAGCAGTGTGGAAACCCACCCGGGGAGAGCGAGAAGAAATTCTCTCCTGAAAACAGATGTTTCAAGGAACTCAAAGAACTCCTGGACCGTACAGAGATGCCCGACAGAGAGACAAGAAAGGCAGGCGCTGAATGTGGGCTGGGCTCTCACAAGATGCTCCGTCCAGGAATCCCCCCAGGGGAGACGACACCCCACCGATGTGGGGAAAGCCCCCATCTGAGCTCAGTGCCTCCCGATCATCAGAGCGCAGCCCCCGCCAGCCTCCTCTCAGGGCAGAGCCCCTGCCAGTGCCCCGACGGCGGGACAAGTTTTGCTCAGAGGTCGACCCGCAAGGCCCATCCGAGGCGCCACACAGGGGAGAGACCCTACAAATGTCCCGACTGCGGGAAACGCAGGTTCTTGAAGCACCGGGCCATGCACCAACCGAGGGCACCTTTCCAGTCTCTGGAGCATGGGAAAAACTTGGCCCAGAACTCAACCCTGACGAAACGCCACTGGCGGCCCACCGGAGAGAGCCCCTACACCTGCCCGGACTGCGGGAAAGGATTCACCCAGCGCTTTGACCTCGCCATGCACAAGAGGGTCCACACGGCCGATCGACCCTTCTTGTGTCCTGACTGCAGGAGAGGCTTCAACCAGAAAGCCAAGCTTGCCATGCACCAGATAGCCCACATTGGGGAACGACCACCCAGCGGACATCCCCAGAGGCCACCTGGGAAGAGCCCCAGATCTGCGGCAGCACCGGGAAAAGAGGAGTCGGTGCCTTGACCGGGCGTCAGCGGAGCCAGGCAGGCGAGAAACTTTACAAATACAGCTGCCCGTGCTCACCTGGCCTAGCACGCTCCAGCCTGCTCCGCCTGTCACAAAGGCACAGCCCTGCCAAAACGCCGTCGTGACTGCAGCAGGATGTGCGGCGGCAGCTCCAACGGGCTCGCCTGCAGAGGAGCAGCCCTACGAGCGCTGGGATTGCGGGAAGAGCTTGAGCATGTGCTTCAACCTTGTCATGCCACCGAGAGACCATGCTAGCCTGCAACCGTACTCACGCCCTGAGGTAGGGGCAAAGCGATGCGCTGGGCCGATGGCCACAAACCCCAGATTCTCGGCTCTTTGTGGAAGGCAGCTGTTTACTCTGGGTCGTAAAACGTCCGACACGACAGATTTTCACAGGCATCTAAGGGGGAAAGTTGGATACTGTCCCACGTGTGACCGGAAAGAAAACAAGAAAACCAGATAAAGTCTGCGGATGGCACAAACATTGAGGCAGGAAGCAATAACCAAGAGGACAGGACATTGATCCAGAGCGATCGGCATCTCTCGGAAAACTAAGCGCAAGCAAACAGTGTGTTTTAACATGGCTAAATGCCAACGGATACCTCTCGGAAGAAAGAACGTCGGCCCTACCTGGTGTGGGGCACTTAGGGTATGTCTACACTGTGACACTATTTCGAAGCAACTAGCACTATTCCGAAATAACTTAGGGTATGTCTACACTACAAAGTTAATTCGAACTAACAGACGTTAGTTCGAATTAACTTTCATAGGCGCTAAATCGAACTAGCGGAGCGCTTAGTTCGAACTAGGAAAACCTCATTTTACGAGGATTAAGCTTAGTTCGAACTAGCTAGTTCGAATTAAGGGGTGTGTAGCCCCTTAATTCGAACTAGTGGGAGCCTAGCCCTCCCCAGGTTTCCCTGGTGGCCACTCTGGCCAACACCAGGGAAACTTGTCTGCCCCCCTCCCGGCCCCGGCCCCCTTAAAGGGGCACGGGCTGGCTACGGTGCCCGTGCCAGGTGCAAGCCTGCCAGCATCCAGCCAGCAGACCCTGCACCTGGCACGGATCGAGCCAGCCACCTGATGCCCCCCAGCCCTCCCCCTCTTCCCGGGACCAGGCTGGCGGCTCCCGGGAGCTTGCCCGGGACCGCAAGAGGCGGGCACCCGCCTGGGCTAGTGCGGACATCGTGGACCTCGTCCACGATCTCCGCACTAGGCACAGGAAAGTGGCCGGCTAGGGCAGGAGATCTGCCAGCCTGGCCACCCAGGAGCAAGTGTGCATGAAAATCAAGGTGGTCCACTGAGACCCCCGACCCTGAGCCCTGAGCTTACAATGGCCGTCCTGGGTCAGACCAAAGGTCCATCTAGCCCAGTAGCCTGTCTGCCGACAGCGGCCAACCCTAGGGACCCTGGAGGGGATGGACCGAAGACAGTGACCAAGCCATTTGTCTCGTGCCATCCCTCTCCAGCCTTCCACAAACCTTGGGCAGGGACACCACTCCTACCCCCTGGCTAATAGCACTCCATGGACCCAACCTCCATGACTTGATCTCACTTCCCTTTCAACTCTGTTCTAGTTCTAGCTTTCACAGCCTCCTGCAGCAAGGAGTTCCACAGGTTGACTCTTTGCTTTGTGAAGAAGAACTTTCTGTTACTAGTTTGAAGCCTGCTACCCATTCCTTTACTTTGGTGTCCTCTAGTCCTTCTTTATGGGAACTAATGAAGAACTTTTCTGGGTGCACTCTCTCCACCCCACTCATGATTTTAGAGAGCTCTATCCTGTCCCTCCTCTGTCTCCTCTTTTCTAAGCTGAAAAGTCCCAGTCTCTTTAGCCTCTCTTCATATGGGACCTGTTCCCAACCCCTGATCATTTTAGTTGCCCTCCCCTCTCCCACCCTCTCTCTTCCCTTCTCCCACCTCCCTTTCCCAGTCTCCCCCAGTTTTGTTCAATAAAGACAGATTCCATTTTGGAAGACACGTTTTTTTATTTTGTACATCAAGAAGAGGGGCTAGGGAAGGGTAAGTGGAAGGAGGTGAGGGAGGAATGGGGTACGAGCCCCTGATGGGGAGGACTGGGCTGGCTCTGCGGGCTTCTGGGGGTGGAAGCTCTCCTGCAGCCCCCCAATTGCCCCCTCTCCCCAGATGGCAGCCTGCGGCAAGTGCAGCCAGGCTGATGGCCGAGTGCTGTGATGTGCCCAGTGTAGGTAGTCCGGGCACTCCAAGCCAGGACTGGTTTGCAAGCAGGGCACCCCTGAGAACTGTCTGTCCGGGGTGGGGGTCGGGACCCTTTAAGCACAGCCCTCGGCTAGCCTGAGACAGCATCTCCACGCTCTTAGTCCTCCTCTGATGCCCTGCCGGCACTGCTTCCGGCCATCCTTAAGCCCGGTTCAGGGTCCACTTAATGTGGACATGCTAGTTCGAATTAGCAAAACGCTAATTCGAACTAGTTTTTTAGTCTGGATCCGTTAGTTCGAATTAGCTTAGTTCCAATTAACTAATTCGAACTAAGTTAGTTCGAATTAACGTTGTAGTGTAGACATACCCTTACTCTGCGGCTATGCAGCCGGCAGTTATTTCAAAATAGTGTCAAAATCCTGTCAAGCTGGAGGATTTCTCACTGGGCTGTTGTACGAGGGAAGTCGGAGGAGGAGTGCTGTTTCGAAATAAGTGCCGGGGAGACGCTCCCGATTTCGAAATACGCGACGCAATTGGCGTAGCTCAATTTGCGTCGCTTATTTCGAATGAAGCCCCGCTGTGTAGACGCACCCTTAGGAATCAGGCACTCTGGAAAAAAAATGCAGGGGGGGAGGCTCAGCTGAACATGAACTCCCAGCCAGTGCGATCCTGGGATCCTTAGCTGGGGAACCTTGACATCGGAGCAGAGGTGACTTTTTATTTAGCCCTTGTGAGTCCACTGCTGGGGTACCGGTGTCCTGTGCCGGAGCTTAGAATTCAAGGAGGGTGTGGATGAATTGGAGAGAGGGCAAAGGATTAGAAAACCCATCTTCTTGGGACAGACTTAAGGAGCTCAATCTATTTAGCCCAGGGGTGGGGACATTTGGGGGGGGGGCTGTTGACTCACAGAAAAATCACTTGGGAGCCTCAAGAGAAGCAGAAAGACCCTCCCTCCACATTCCCCTCGCACACCAGAGCCGAGGGGACTAGCAGATTTTGTCGGGGAAAAGCCTTTAGACAGCACCTTGCTGCAGCAGCCGAGGGGAGGGCGAGCAGCACAGAACTGCCCCCCACCAGGCAGGGCCCATGGGTCAGATTCTGGGTCTGGCGTGCCTGACTCCAGCCTGCAAGGCTCACGGTTCCTCCCCCCACAGTGGGGAGTCGGTGCTGGTACTCCATCTCCATGGGGGGGTCTGCAGGGAGGGGGTGCGGTGGGGCTGGAGCAGCATAGTCTCCCCCATGCTGTGGAGGAGTGTGTGTGGCGGGGAGCCCTCGGGGGCTGGATCCAGGCCAGCCTTAGGTTCCCCACCCCTGATTTATCCCAACAAAGAGGCAGCAAAGGGGTGAACTGATCCGTCTATAAATATCTCCACGGGGAACAAACACTTCATAAAGGGATCTTCGAGCCGGCAGAGAAAGGCCTCTCTCCAGCCAATGGTTGGCAGCTAGATCTAGACACATTCAGCCTGGAGACAAGGTGCAAATGTGTAACTGGGAGAGTAATTAACCACTAGATTCGTTTGCCAAGAGCCGAGATTAAAGCCCTACCAAATTCACAGTCTGGTTTGGTCAATTTCATAATTTTCTTCAACTGGGTCAGGAGAAAAAAAAAAAAAAGTTGGAAAACCACGGCCCTTACTTCTGCCTTCCGAGCTGGGCGCATGGCCAGCAGTTGCCATATTCCAGCCACCCAGCTTTGAAGGTAGCGGCGGCAACCTCCCACCCGTGACCCCCTCTTGGGGTGGGACCCCAAGTTTGAGAAATGCTGGTCTCCACCACGAAAATCAGCGTTGTACAAGGTAAAAGCACACACAAGACCAGATCTCATGGGGGATCCGTTTTCACGGGTCTGTGACACGTTTTCACAGCCAAGAATTTGGCAGGGATCTAGTCATGGAGGATTCTCCATCACAGACGATTTAACATAAGAATGGCCAGACTGGGTCAGACCAAAGGTGGCCACTGGGTCAGCTGACAGTGGCCAACACCAGATGCCCCAAAGGGAGGGAACACCACAGGTAATCCTCATGTGATCCCTCCCGTCACCCATTACCAGCCATTGATGGACCTCACCTCCATGAACCTATCTAGCCCCTTTCTGAACCCCGTTAAAGTCCTAGCCTTCATTACATCCTCTGGCAAGGAGTTCCACAGGTTGACTGTGCGCTGAGTGAAGAAAAACTTCCTTTGCTTTGTTTTAAACCTGCTGCCTATTCATTTCATTGGGTGACCCCTAGTTCTTATATTGTGGGAACAATGAAATAACTTTTCCTTATTCACTTTTTCCGTACCAGTCATGAAATCTAATGGGAAGGGCATGATCTGTAGCTGGGGTAGGTGCATGTGGGGGGGAAGGAGAGGAGCAAGCCACACAGCTTCAAAGCTGCAGTCCCTAGTCTTCCAGGGATGTAAAAACACCAAACAGAAAATTATTGACCGTGTCACCAATCAAATTTCTATTGGTGACTGTTAACCACGGCTCCCAGGGGGGTGGCTGGGGTTCCCGGGCCTTATCAGGCCACTGGCAACCCTATGAAAAGTTTACCAGTCACCGAGAAGTGACAGCTTATTGGTGAACCAGGTAACCACGATCAACCAGTTAAAACGCCTACATCCCTACTGTCTCTGGCGCGGCAGAGGAGAGACGTGAGCTGGGACACGCCAGTAGCTTTACAGATCAAATCGGAGAGCTTCTTACAGGATGATCTCAATTTAAGAGAATTTTCTCCCCCCTGGGGAGAACCTCAGGGGGGTGGCCTCTAGCGACCCTCCCCAGGGGATTCCACTGACTGAGGCGGGCTCCGTTAGCGGGGGCCTCGCCCAGCCGGGATGGGAACTAAACCCCGGGCGTGTGTGTTGTGATGCAGCCCGTCCCTCACCTGCATCACCTGAAACAGCTGGGTCCCACAGCATCCAGGAAGGAATCTGCACCAGGCAAGACCCATTCAATGGGCCAAGAATCCGGATGCCCTCAAGCCCCCCCGCTCCCCCCCAGCACTGAAATCAGCATGGAGAGGCCTCTGTCACCCCACCGGGAACCCCCCCAGCTGCCCTGCCTGGGAAATGACAGATCTGTTCTCCCCTGCCGGTCTCTTTTTTTTTTTTTTTTTTTGCTCAATCAATTTTTTCCCCACCATGTTTGGGACTTTTTTGTGAAAGTATCGGGCAACAATTAAAGTCTCAGCTGGGATCACACCCCTGACCCTGCAGACTCCAGCTCTTTCCTGGGAGAGCAGCTGCCAGCAGAGATGGGGGTGCCCCAACCACACCCTGTAACCCCAACAGCTGATCTCTTAACTTCCTCCCACTCACCCCCAGATCCTGGTTTCTCAGGGCCGGGTCACGCGCTTGGGTAACTGGCTTGTGGCATCTCCCTTCCACCAATGGGGTCACCCCCTTAGAAAGGCTGGGTGGCCCAGTGAGCTTGGGTCTGTCTCCAACGGGCCAGGCCGAGCGTTGGGCCGTGAGTTGAGGGGAAATGGGTCGTTAAGGTCCTCACACTCCCGGGCCCTGAAGGACCAGAGGTTACCAGCACCGTTCTGGGAAAGTCTCTCTGGACTCGGAGTCCCCCGCTCTGGATTCAGGCTGGGCTCAGGCTTCCCACCCATGCGGGGCTCTGGGTCCGAGCCCGAGAGATTTGGGTGTAGACGGCGGCGGGGTTTGGGCTCAAACCGGAGTCTGCACCAGGGATTCCGTGGCAGTGTAGACACAGCAGTCGGGAGCCATTTGGGTGCATGTTTGGCTGCCTCTCGAGGCCAAGCGAAAAGCATCCACCCAGGATCCTTGCAAAGCTCTACGATTCTCTGCATCTTGTGGTCTTCAAAGTATTTGAAGGCTTCAATATCTGAGCTATAGGTGAGAGGATTATTCTAAGAGGGGTGGGTGAGATTCTGTGGCCTGCACTGTGCAGGGGGTCGGACGAGATGATCATAATGGTCCCTTCTGACCTTAAAGTCTATGAGCTCCCATCCATGCTGTGTGTCCCCCCCCATGCACCCCTTATCCTGCATGCACCCCCTATTCCGGGTCCCTGTCGGCTCCCCATTCATAGAACACTAGAACTGAAAGGGACCCCCCACGGCAGGACTGGCCTAGGACCAGCAGGTGCAGGGTCCTGGCCCTGGGCTCCATACCCCCCCGTTTCTCGCCCCTGCCCCCCCCCCGGCTAGTCCGATAGGCAGAATAATGCCATGGAGTCGAATGTCAGACCCTGCTGTGCCCAGACATGTGACCCTCTTGGTCATCACGGAAGCACTTCCCGCACTCGGCGCACTGATGGAGTCTCTCGCCCGTGTGGCTCCGGCAGTGGGTGCGCAGGGCTGTTTTGGTCGCGAAGCCTTTCCCGCAGGTGGGACACGGGTACGGCCACTCGCCCGTGTGGCCTCTCCGGTGGGAGGTGAGATGGGAGCTCCGGCGGAAACCCTTCCCGCAGTCCGGACATGGGTGAGGCGGTTCTGCCTCGTGGGTGGCCCTGTGGGGCAGCAGATCTGCGCTGCGGCTGAATGTCCTGCAGCTGAGATATCAGTGGGATTTCTCCGTCGCGTGGTGCTCCGGCAGGGCCGTGCTGTCCGGCCCCTCCTCCGCAAGGACCCATGCTCGGTGCGTCGGGCGTGAGCGCAAACGGAGACGTTCCCCACCCTCAGCCCTGGGCTGCTCCAAATGACCCCGCCGGTGTCTGCTCAGATTCCAGTTCTTGACGAAGCTCTTCCCGCAGTCGGCACAGACCCAGGGACCGTGGCCCGGTGCCTTTCCTGCCGCCGCCCGGCCACTCTGCTGGGGGAGATCTCCGGTTCCCAAGCCGGAGGGCCTTGCTGGAGAAATGTCTCCCACCATGGGGAGATGCTACCAGCTCCACGGGGCGCTGGGCAGCCCGGTGCTCTAGCAGCCGGGAGCCGCCACAGAAGCCTCTCTCGCGATGCTGCGTCAGGTTGAAGCTGCTGCGAAGCCTTTCCCACAGCTAGGGCACCGGTAGGGGTGCTGGCCCGAGTGGAGTCTCTGATGCCGCCGGAGGTTGGAGCTGTCCGCAAAGCCTTTCCCGCACGTGAGACACTTGTAGGGGCGCTCGCCCGAGTGGAGTCTCCGATGCCGCCGGAGGCTGGAGCTGTCCGCAAAGCCTTTCCCGCACGTGGGGCACTTGTAGGGGCGCTCGCCCGAGTGGCGCATCTGATGGGAGGCCAAGGTCGAGATCCAAGAGAAGCGTTTCTCGCAGGTTGGGCACTGGTAGGGTTTCTCCCCCGTGTGGAGCCTCTGGTGTATCTTGAGGGACCACCTCCGAGCAAAGCTTCTCCCGCAGACAGGGCACTGGCAGGGGTTCTGCCCCCAAGGGAGGCTGGCGGGGGCTGCGCTCTGATGTTGGGGAGGCGCTGAGCTCTGACGGGGGTTTTCCCCACATCTGGGGGGTGACTCCCCTGGGGGGATCCCCGCACGGAGCATCTCGTGCGAGCCCAGCCCACGTTCAGCGCCTGCCTTTCCCGTCTCCCTGTTAAAGTCTTTGAGTTTCTTGCATTTGCTCTGTCTCTCCCCAGGTGGGTTACCCCACTGCTCCTCCGACCAGCCAGCTCCCACCTGGCAAACGCTCCCCTGGGACCATCCCGCGAACATTCCCTGTGGTCCTGCCGACTCAGGGCCTCCTTGGTGGGGATTCTGCATTTCATTCTCGCTGGCCGTCCCGTCACCTGCTGGGGGAAGGAGAGACCCCAAATGTGAGTCACGTCCTGCACTCGGAATGGAGTAGCCCCAGAAAAAAGGAGGCGCTGAGCTCAGATGGGGGTTTTCCCCACATCGGTGGGGTGTCGTCTCCCCTGGGGGGATTCCTGGATGGAGCATCTTGTGAGAGCCCAGCCCACATTCAGCGCCTGCCTTTCTCGTCTCTCTGTCGGGCATCTCTGTACGGTCCAGGAGTTCTTTGAGTTTCTTGAAACATCTGTTTTCAGGAGAGAATTTCTTCTCTCTCTCCCCGGGTGGGTTTCCACACTGCTCCTCTGACCAGCCAACTCCGACCTGGCAAACGCTCTCTTGGGACCATCCCGCACACATTCCCGGTGGTCCTGCCGACTCAGGGCCTCCCTGCTGGGGATTCTTTGCCTCGTTCTCGCTGGCCGTCCCGTCACCTGCTGGGGGAAGGAGAGACCCCAAATGTGAGTCACGTCCTGCACTCGGAATGGAGCAGCCCCAGAAAAAAGGGATCTGTAAAGCTTTGTCACAGAGACAGAACCTTTTGGATCAGCTGAATCATCTCTAGCTGAACCGTCCCCAAACTCCTCCCCAGCGCTGGTAACTCGCAAGTCTGAGCATCACTACCAGGGCACGGAGGCCGGGAGCGGAGAGGGGAATAACCTTGCCAGGCTGCCCGCACAATCTGAGGTGGGAACTGCCGGTCAAGACACTGAGCTATCTGAGAGGCGTCAGAGCTGGGAAAGTTCATAAGGGCGCATGACGGACTTTGCTCCCGTCTGGTTGTTTACCTGGTTCCTCACCTGAGTTTCTGCCTCTGGGGACCTCCCTCCTCCTCTGGCTCTGGAGATGGGTGACCCACGGCTCTTCCCCTCGCTCCATGCAGGAGATCAGGTCAGGTTTAGAGATGGGGAGTCCTGCCCAGGGGGGAGAGAACAGGAGAGATCGGGGCTGGTTGCAAATTCCCAGTTTCCTACTTACACAGAAACGCCGGGATGTGAATCCCAGTTCTATGTCTGCCGGAGTGGGACCTGCAAACCGAGTCGATGGGAAACGGCCGAGGTGTCTTACCCAGTGAGGTCACCATCTCGTAGTTCTCCCTCATGACCTCCCTGTAGAGGGCTCTCTGAGCGGGGCCCAGCAGCGCCCACTCTTCCGCGCTGAAATACACAGCCACCTCCTCGAAGGTCACTCCCACCGTGGTTGCCATTTCCTTCCCCTGCCCTCCGCGAAGACGGGACGATCTGGAGCGAAATCCGGATGTTATTGTGCCCCCTGCCAGGTGAGAAGCGCCAATGGGGATCTTTCGATGGGGCCTTGAGTTGGTTTCACACTGATTTCCCCTTCACACGCTCCGTGTAGACGGAAATTCTAGACTCTGCCATTCGGACAGCGCTTGAGATGTGATTTTAAAAAAAAATACCGTCCCAAAGGTCACCTCCTCGAGCCGTACCCTGAATAAGAATCCTGGTGTGTGTAAGTCCTGAGCACGAACCGCTGGGGTCCAGCTCTTTGGATAACAGGCCATTTTAACTCGGGTATCCAGAGCTTTGGATAACAGGCCATTTTAACTCGGGTGCCTGAATACGGATTTAGAAGTCGAAGTGTAGGTGCCTGTGTTTAACGATCCCAGCTGTGGTCATGTTATTCCCTCCCAGCCCCAGCGCTGCCACCAGCATGAAATGGAGTGAAACGTTTTTAATCCCTCTCGATAACCGAGATGAAATGATGCACATTGGAGCATTTGTATTAAAAAAAATTCCTATTTCAGTAATATTTGATGTTGTACACCTTGCCAAATTATTTTAAAATAAAAATACATTTAATTTGTATAGCTGTTCTGATTATTTTGTTTTTAGTTTTAAAATAAATAGAATAGAATAGAATAGAATAGAATAGAATAGAATAGAATAGAATAGAATAGAATAGAAATTTGGTTTTACTTAACATTTTGAGTGTAATCCTTGTTCTTGTTTTTGTTATGCATAATAGTAAAAAATATGTTAAAAAATATCGGTAAAAGCCACCATTAAACCAAAAATACTAAGAAAAAAAATCCAACAAACTGAAAAGCATAACAACAACAAAAAACAAACTGGCAGCCCAAAACACTAAACATGGGCAAGCATTTATCAATTAAATCCAAATATTTATAATCAAAACCAACTTAGCATAGCAAAACAAAAAGCAAACAAAAAAAGCAACAAAGAAAAACCTCGCCAAAAATGAAAAACATCCATAAAAAAACAGAATAATGCAAAACTTACTAACCTCGATTAAAAAAAAAAACCCTACTATAAAAAAAAAACTTTGTTTTGCTGTAAGACTTTGGGAACATCCTGCCAGAACTGGAGAATTGGTCAGGACTGAGAGAGCCTCGTTCTTCCATGTGTGATCAGTCTGGTGGGCTCAGAACATTGATGGGTATGTGCATGCATGCATTAGTGTGTGCGCGCGTGTGTTAGTGTGTTCGTGCATATGCTAACTGCTTTGTCATTGCACAGTAATGACTTGCTTAACACATTTTTGCAATGGCACGATTTTTGGGGGAACATTTTTTGAACAACATGACTGTCCCCAAAATAACACATTTTCCCCAGCCGGCTGGTTGCTGGTGGCTACGCAGGGCTTCCCCCGCCTCCCTGCAAAGTGGCGCAGAGTTTACCGCACCGTTCCCCGGTGACCCTCTCTCGCCGGACGCCTTGCTCCCTCTCCTGCACTCCTGCTTGCAGGCCGGCGGCTGGGTTTCCCCATTCCCCACCACTTGAAATGCAACCCCCACCTTTTCCATTATTTTCAATGGGAAAATTGACCCCACATAACACGTTTTCACTTAACACGCTCATTTTCTGAAATGTTTCTACCGTGTCAAAGGAGGAATTACTGGAGTCTCAATAAACGTGGTATAGTGTCTTTTCCCCTTAGAACAACCCCGTGTGCTACTGATAAGCATAACACGTTTACACACTCAGCATCCATCTGTGTGGTGTTCGCAAAACTGACGCCTGAGGGAGGAAAAAATTCTGGTCGGGGGGGAACAGCGGGTAGGGATGTTCAATATCAGTTAATTGAATAGTCGAGTAACCTCATGAGTTCTGATTGGTTAGTCGACTATTCTATAGTCCCCGGGGGTGGGGCCAGAAGTCAGTGAGCTCCACCCCCACTCCAAAGGAGCTCCTCCCTCCCAGTCTAGGCCGCTACTTCTAGCAGAGGCAGCAACACAGGGTGGTAGCAGTCCCTGTCCAGGGGAGTGGTTGAGCGCCTGGTCCCAGCACAAGCTGGAACTGAACTGGGCTGCTTGGTTCCTATTGCACTTTAAATGCAGAGCTGCAGCAGAGTCCAGCACAAGCCAGAACTAAGCTGGGCTCCTGGCCAGCCTGCTAAAAAATGTACTGGCAAGGACGGGGAGGGGGAAATGCATGTAGTCTATAGCATTCACCTATAAGCTTTTGCTCATCAGTTAATCCGATACTCGACTACAATGTTACATCCCTATCAGTGCGTCTGCACAACAATCCTGTCGTCCACTCTGACCACAAAGCGACGCCAGAACAGGTATTTATGAGCCTACAGAAGGAGGCGGGTCTGACTTGGGAAGTCTCTTCCTGCCCCGCGTAAAATTTCTCGTCCAAAGTTGACGGAAGTGTTAGGCCCTAGAGAACTGGGCCTGGTGCAGGTATGTTAAGACAGATCAAGGAAAGAGGTTAACAAAGGTTTCTGGGTAGTCCCTGAGCAGAACTAAAGACATGGTTCCAGCAAGGGGGCGCTCCCTACATACTTGCTTGAGTTGCAGAAGTAAAATAAGTGAAAGGCTGCATTCCTATACCGGTTGTGATGGGAACAGCTAGTTTGAGAACTGATAAGGTGACTCCCTGTTTCTGTTCTCACCCTGATCTTAACGAACTGTCTCTGCCCTCTGTTGTTTTAACTCCCTGTCTCCTTGTTGTTTGGTACTTGCCTTCTGGACTGATAAGAAAGCTGTTGACGTATTATGAATTGCTTAAGGCCATGAAGTACAGGCAGTCCCCGGGTTACGTACAAGATAGGGACTGTAGGTTTGTTCTTAAGTTGAATTTGTACGTAAGTCGGAACTGGTACATGTTGTAGGGGAAACTCTAGCCAAACATTTCTCCAGAGCTCAGTTTTATTCTCCCACACCTCACTTCCTTCAGTCCTTTATTCTCAAGCTGAGGTGTCTGCTGAGAAAAGCCGCTCTGCGTCTCCCTGGTCTGCTGGGGGGGGGCGCTAGCTTTGCGTCTCCCTGGTCTGCTGGGGGGAAGCAGCTAGTGCGGGGTTGCCTCACCCCGTTTGTAAGTAGGGATCTGATGTAAGTCGGATCCATGTAACCCGGGGACTGCCTGTATACGCATTAACACTAGAAGCTTCAAATTAATTAAGGGGGGGCTGAGATGCTTGGGCAAATGTTTTATGACACGACGGAACGGTCTATATAATCTTACTTGTTACTGAAATCGGGGCTGGTTCACTTGGGAGACGGGCTGCTCTCTGTTGTAGTGCGCACTATTCAATAAAGAGCTTGGGATCGGATCTTGCTGGTGTTGCCTGTCTCTTTGCGGTCAGACAACGAACGGAGGCCGTCCGGGTTAAAGTCCCCGACAGAAGTGTGCCGTTTAAAGTGAAAACAGATCAAAACAATGGAAAAAGCAGCTTGTCTGCCCATCGCAGGCAAGTCCATAAGACCAGCCATATTGGGTCAGACCAAAGGTCCATCTAGCCCAGTGTCCTGTCTGCCGACAGTGGCCAGTACCAGGTGCCCCAGAGGGAGTGAACAGAACAGGGAATCATCAAGTGATCCCGCCTCTGTCACCCATTCCCAGCTTCTGACAGAGGTTAGGGGCACCATTCCCACACATCCTAGCTAATAGAATCTCCATGAATCTATCTAGTTCTTTTCTGAACCCTGTTAAAGTCCTGGCCTTCACAACATCCTCTAGCAAGGAGTTCCACAGGTTGACTGTGCGCTGCATGAAGAAATACTTCCTTTTGTTTGTTTTAAACCTGCTGCCTATTCATTTCATTTGGTCACCCCTAGTTTTTAGGTTACGGGAACAAGTAAATAATTTTTCCTTCTTCAGTTTCTCCACACCTGTCATGATTTCGTAGACCTCTATCCTATCCCCCCTTAGTCTTCTCTTTTCTAAGCTGAGAAGTCCAGTCTTTTTTATTTCTTTTCATATGGCAGCCATTCCAAACCCCTCATCCTTTTTGCTGTCCTTTCCTGAACCTTTCATGAGAACATAAGAACGGCCGTACTGGGTCAGACCCAAGGTCCATCTAGCCCAGTGTCCTGTCTGCCGACAGTGGCCAATGCCAGGTGCCCCAGAGGAAGTGACCTGAACAGGTAATGATCAAGCGATTTCTCTCCTGCCATCCATCTCCAGCCTCTGACAAACAGGCTAGAGACACCATTCCTTACCCATACTAGCTAATAGCCATTTATGGACTTAAGCTCCATGAATCTATCTAGTTCTCTTTTAAACCCTATTCTAGTCCTAGTCTTCACAACCTCCTCCGGCAAGGAGTTCCACAGATTGACTATGCGCTGTGTGAAGAAGAACTTCCTTTTATTTGTTTTAAACCTGCTGCCCATTAATTTCATTTGGTGGCCTCTAGTTCTTCTATTATGGGAACAAGTAAATAACTTTTCCTTATTCACTTTCTCCACACCACTCATGATTTTATAGACCTCTGTCCTATCCCCCCTCAGTCTCCTCTTTTCCAAGCTGAAAAGTCCCAGTCTCTTTAATCTCTCTTCATATGGGACCCGTTCCAAACCTTTCCACAGAAGGGGGGATGGGGTTTGCCTCGTGGTTGGGGGTCGCATGAGGGCATAGGCGGCGAGTTATATGGGTCTGTGGAGTTCCGGCACCAATCAGAATTCATATGCCAGCAGCTGGGGTAAACAAGCAGCTGGAAACTGATCTATGCTGGCTGCCACCCGCCCGCCCCCGTGTTTTAGCGCACTTCCTCCAGAACCTGCGCCATATCCTCCCCCAAATTCCATTGCCCCCTCTAGCCCTACACTCCCAATCATAGCCTATACTCAGGACCCTCCCACCCCAGGCTTGAGCCACCTCCCAAAGCCTGCATTGCAGACCCTCACCTGCACCCAAGCGCTGCCCCCCCCCACGTACTGCCTCTCAGATCCTGCACCCAAACTCCCTCTCAGAGCCTACCCCCTCCTCTGCCCCGGCCCAGAGCCTGCACCGAGCACCCACACCTTCCCAGAGCCCGCACCCTGCCCCCCAGTCTCCTGCCCCAGCCCACAGCTTTCACCCAGCACCCAAACTCCCTCTCAGAGCGGGGGGGGGGGGGGGGGAGGGGCGCGTGTGTGTGTGGAAGACTTTGATTGGCAAAGGGGTGCAGGCTCTGAGCCTTCTGGGCACCATCCAATGTTCTGCACAGCTCCAGCCCTGGCATGCTGGGAGCGTGTGTGTGTGTGGGGGGGTACCTTACCTCTGCAGAATTAATTCCCCTGCTCAACGGGGCTGGCATGAACTAGGTAGCTGGTACCTGCAGCCCACGTGGCCTAAAGCCCCCAGAATACCAGAGAGAGAGAGAGTCTGAGTCTGTCTGTCTCTCCTCCTCAGATCTGGTTCCCGGGGGGTGCTGGGTTGGAGGGGGTGGGGTTGCCAGATGGTTTCAACAAAAATACTGGACCCGCGTGACATGACCTCCCAATCCACATTGCATCTTAGTTAGACAATACCGGACAGTTCTATTTTCTCATTGGTATTTTCTCAATTGGTTTCCCGAACAGAAAGCTCAAATACTGGACTGTCTGGAGCAAAACCGGACACCTGGCAACTCTATGAGGCCTGGTCCTTATTTTCCCTGGAGAGCAACTTTTGGCCGGGGGAGGGGGGGGGGTGGGGGGGGGAGAGGGGGATCCATACAACAGGTGTGGGGGGCTGGATCATTGTGTGTGTGGGGGGGGGGGCTCTGAGAGCCATTGAACCAATGGCAAACCCTGTGATGGAAACAGCTGCAAGCCGGGGGGTGCACCCGCCCCCACACTTCCAGCCCCTTTGGGGGGGGCCTCCTGACTCGACCCCAGCACTTGGGGGGGGGGGGAGTCCAGCCAGGGCAGGAACCGGCGTCCCCTCCCCCTGATCCTTACCTGGATCCCCGCAGAGTCACTCTGCCCGGGGGAGCTGCAGGGATGGATCCGGGCTGGGAGTCTCCCTCCCGGCTTCTTTGCTCCGCCTGCCCCCGCTCTGTTGCCGGCAGCTCCGGGCGAGGCTCCGAGAGGGTCTCTCGGGCTCCCTCTGGAGCGCCCACGGCAGCCGCAGCCCCGGGCAGAGCTCAGCTCTCCAGCCGCTGACCCCAGGGAAGCTGCGGAGAGGGAGACGCGGCGCCGCACCAAGAACCCAGAGCCCTCTAGTGGGGACCGAGCCCTCGCCCGGCCTGCCAGGCACCGGGGGCTGGACGCTGGGAAAGCGCCCCCCCCCCAAGAAATGCCCCCTGGCTAGATGGGAGCAATTTCGGGGAGACAAGCTGCCCAGCTTCCCCCCCCCCCCAGCTCCGCAGTCAGGTCTGGGGAAGGGTCAGAGCGAAATGCAAGAGGGGCCGGTGTCTCCCAGCCAAACTCTCCCCCCACCTGCCTAAGGCTCTGAGAGAGAGTTTGGGTGGGGGTGCGGTGGGGCTCTGGGTTGGAGTTGGGGGGATAGAGCTTTTCAGGAGGGGTGCAGGCTCTGGGATGGGGCAGAGGAGGGGAGGCATGAGGCAGAAGGCTCTGGGAGGGAGTTTGGGGGCAGGTGGGGGGCCTGGGGCAGAAGGGGGCTGGGAGCAGGCTCTGGGGGGTGTTTGGGGGCTGGATGGGGGTGCGTGGGGGAGAGGGACAAGCTCTGGGAGGGAATTTGGGGGCAGGTGGGGAGCCTGGGGCAGGAGGGGGCTGGGAGCAGGCTCTAGGGGGTGTTTGGGGGCTGGAGGGAGTTTGGGGGCAGGATGGGAGTAGTTGGGGAGAGGGGCAGGCTCTAGAAAGGAGTTTGGGGGCTGGAGGGAGTTTGGAGGCAGGATGTGGGGGTAGGAGAGACAGACAAGCTCTGGGAGGGAGTTTGGGGGCTGGATGCAGGCTCAGGGTGGGAACTTGGGGGTCAGGAGGTAGCAGGGACTGGGGGAGAAGGAGTTTGGGGGCCTGGGTGCAAGCTCTGGGAGGGAGTTTGGGGGCTGGAGGGAGGGAGTTTATAAGCTTCTTTAATAAACCTGTAACTGTTTAAGCTTTAACCTGACTCCTTCAGTTGCTGTCATAGAACCAAGCACAATTTAAAAGAACTTCAGCAGGTCATAAGGGACAGGTATAGGAAGAGCTTGGGCATTTTGGATCGTGTCACTCCCAGGTGACAAATCCATTGGGGCATCTCTCAGTCTTCCCTAGACTGCTGCTGCGAAGGGATCCTCTATCTTAGTAGCTGAAATCTGAGATGTAATAAACTCTTCCTATAAACTCTGTTGGCTGCCCTCCGCGACGGGACACACACACACACACACACATCCTATAAACTCTGTTGGCTGCCCTCCGCGACGGGACACACACACACACACACACATCCTATAAACTCTGTTGGCTGCCCTCCGCGACGGGACACACACACACACACACACATCCTATAAACTCTGTTGGCTGCCCTCCGCGACGGGACACACACACACACACACACACGATTGGGGAAATCCTGAGGAGTTGTGGGTGCAGTTCTGTAAGTACAGAACTGCTTGCAAGTTAAGAAATGGGACAAAGCCTGAGTCTGTGGAAAGGAGCCACTTTCCATTTAGCAAGGAAAACAGGATCAGGCCCAGACAAGCAGGCAGGCAACAGATAGATTGAAGGCCTTGCGGTAGAACTGAGAAAAAGGCAGTAAGTACATTTACTGGAAATCTAAATCCTTAAAACAATACTTACAAGAGTAATATCTGAAACAAGGCCAGTTTTTTTATTTTTAGAGATAAGAAAGTGTTTTAAGAAAAGAAAAACCCACAGCGAATTTAACTCTGCAGAGAATGGAGAGAATTGAGCAGTTGTGCAAATGCTAAAGGGTGCAGATAGAAAAAAATGGGCCCTTTTTCCAAAGGAATGTCTGTAAATAATCCAGGCAAATTTGACTCAAATCCGTACATTTGATTATAGATCCTGCTAAAAGAACTCTAAAGGGAGAGGGTTCTATTGGAACTTAACTACCCCAATGAATAAAAAGGGGATGTAATTGTTGTACAGCTATGTAGAAATAGTGTAAGAAAAGTTCAAAGAGAATGTATGTGTATCTGTGTGTAAATATATATAGTGTAAATACATGAGGTTTTCAAGGTCCAGTAATCTTGTTTGTAGGTTTTAAAACAAATTGGTTTGGTTTATTTTCAGTAAGACCATTTCAGTCCAAGTTGTTTAATGAAAGTACAGGAAAACTGTAAGCATAAAGAAAGAGTTACACTCTATGCAAAGTTTAATGTGGCTAAGTAGTGTTGTAAACAAAGATTGCACATTTTCCTGTGACATGCCATGTATATTGTAGAAGGGATAAAAACTGCAAACAAATTAAAATGCTGTGGAGGCTTCAGAAGCCACAACAGGTTGTAATTTCCTTTGTGATGCAAATGCCCTAGCTGGCAGCACAAAGAGGCTTTGCAGGTAATAGCTAAGTTTGATCAGCAAACTACCTGAGCTCAGAAAGTTCAAACTGTAGCCCTCCAGAAAGAAAGAAAAAAAGGAGATATTGGGATTGCTATTTTAGTCCCATAGGAGGTTGGGTATACTAGAAAATGTTTAAATGTAAGCAGTCTTTTAAGAAGGCTCCCAGAGAGAAGACTGAGAAATTGGCATTTGTAAAAGATGTTACCCCTTTTGAACAAAATCTTGCAAAGGTTCGGGCATACCCCTTGGTCTGATCAAGTGTTAGCTGCTTGTCCATACAATTTCAGACCTAGAAGACAAATTGGCTAACTACTTGTGGATATATAAACCCTTGGCTCCAATGGAGAGGGAAACAGCTGCAGCTTGACTTCTATGGAAAACCTGTAATGAGGTGTTCTTCAAAATTGACTAAGTATAAGAATACAAATATGAAGCTGCAAAATGTAAAAGCCTCTGCTGCAGAAGTGGAGAGGTAGAAATGCATGTTCCTCAGTACCCAGACACAGTTAGATTCCCTTAAGGAAAGGTACTGAGAGTTAAAGCAACTCTCAGATTTTTTTTCCCCCTTAGGAATATGCTTAAGAAAAGGACCAGGAAGTATGAGGCTTAGTGAACAAGCTCACCCTCCTTACCAAATTAATAGTAGACAACCCTGTGTCATTGGGAAAAGTCATTTAGTAGGAATCAGGATGGATCATCAGAAGAAAAAAGCATTTGAAAGGGGAAGGCATAAAAGGTTTGGAGCCCTATGGGCATAGTTGAAGGAATACGGAAAGTAATACAGACATTGGAAAGTTACTAGGAATGAGGAACGTTTTCTTTGGAAGGATGAAGCAAGTGATTTAAGGGAATGTGAAGATAAAAGGTGGACTCCGTGGGAGTGTGGAAGGAATTAAGTGATGGTTGTAATATGTGAAGGGAAACCTGCTTTAAAAATGACACCTCGTTTCTTTGAAGCCTCTTAAGCACTGTGCAAACCATCTAAGCAAAGAAACAATCAAATGTAAACATTTGTCTACGGACACTTTTGTTAAATCTGCAAAGGAAAATTAGGGATTCTATTGAAACTTAATTGGTTAACTGCATAAAAGAATGAGCTCTATATATCTTGTAGCTCTATTTTTTGGTTTTCCAATGAACTAGTTTTATTTTGTTTTGGATAATGTCCTCTTGCTTAAAATTGCAAACAGACAAGGCACAAATTGGTTAGTGCTTCTGTTGGGCATTCAACTCTTAAGGTTAAATTTAACTTTCTAGAAACCAAATGATTATTTTAGAAATTCAAGCTTTGAAACTTCACTGTCTCTTTTCAAGGCTGAGTTGATAACACTTTTGGCTTGCTTTCAAATCCAATGTTATATGTGAATACAGGCTGCCTGGCTATTTCAAAGGAAAGTGGACAGGGAAGGCTGCGGCAGTCTCAGCAGACACATCCGCTGCACCCCTGACCACAAACATAGAGGCTGTGTCTACACTGGCCCCTTCTTCGGAATAGCCATGCTAATTTAGAACTTTGGAATAGGGAAATGCGCGGGGGATTTAAATATCCCCCGCGGGATTTAAATAAACATGGCCGCCGCTTTTTTTCCGGCTTGAGGAAAAGCCAGAAAAGAGCGTCCAGACTGGCGCGATCCTCCGGAATAAAGCCCTATTTCGGAGGATCTCTTATTCCTACTTTCAAGGGCTTTATTCCGGAGGATCGCGCCAGTCTGGAAGCTCTTTTCCGGCTTTTCCCCAAGCCGGAAAAAAAGCGGCGGCCATGTTTATTTAAATCCCGCGGGGGATATTTAAATCCCCCGCGCATTTCCCTATTCCAAAGTTCTAAATTAGCATGGCTATTCCGAAGAAGGGGCCAGTGTAGACACAGCCAGAGGGAACAGCTCAGCTTGCAGAGCTGGCAGCAATCAAACTAGCTTGTGAGGCAGGTGCCAGTACCATCTACACTGACTCCTATGCTGTATGGGCTGGAGCCACCCAGTGGATAACTAACTGAAAGAATAATAACTGGAAAATAGGAGGAAAGCCTGTTCGGAGATTGAAATATTGGAAAGGGATATACCAGCATGCAACCCAACATGCATTGAGCATAGGCCATGTGGCAGCTCACCAAAAGAATAACACCCCGACTGCACGGCTAAATAACCTAGCAGATGCAGCAGCACAAATTTTTGCTGCCCAGGTGGATTGGGAACGCCTGTACATTTGGCTACGTGAAACCTTGGGACACACAGGAAGCGATGAGCTGGTGCGGCAGGCACATGCCAGGGGTGGCCTATCACCCACCAACAAGCCAGAGATCTGGTACAAGCTTGCACCCTATGTGCTGAACTCAGGAAACATATAACAGAAGGACAACAGTTTGCCAGACGAAGAGATGGAAAAGTACTATGGGCAACCTGGCAAGTAGATTATATTGGTCCACTACCCGCCAGTAAGCAAGGGTGAAAGTATGTTTTAACTGGAGTGGAATTGTTTCAGGAGTTGGGTTTGCTTACCTGACTCGAGTGGCAACAGGATTATCTACAGTCATGGGACTAAACCGCTTAATAGCCCTTGTCCCAACACCCCAGTTTGGGAACGCAAACCCACGTACTGCACTCCTCTAAAGGAAAAGGAGTCACTGCAGACACTGGGCTGACACCAATAACCATTACTGAGGCTTGGATTGTATCCAAAACCGGAGAACCTTATGGTTTATTCCAGGAAACTGAGGCAATAGCCCTGAATAGTGCTCCAGTGGGATGAATCCCTTCCAATGCTGGTGTGGATCTGGGAAACCACTATGATCTTTTGGACATATATACCGCTTGCTGTTATAGCGCTTGCAATCGCTGTTGTTAGTTATAGTCTGAATTATGAAGAAAAAACCCCTAAGCTGAAGCAAGACATGGTTCTCCAACTCGCCATGGTCTTCTTCCTCATCCCAACTGCTACTGCTGTACCAGAACACCTTACTTGACTCCTCTACTGGACCGGGAATCGAGTTCATCCCTCTCAGCCCAAATGACTGGTGGAACAAGTGTGACATCTTCCGATGGGGACCAGTGTGGTTTGATGACAGCGACTACCACAATCCTCTAAATAACTCTGGGGGGAGACAAGGGAAGTGGCAACGAACGGTATGGGGTAAGACATGCTGTAACTAAGAATGTAAACAACTCATGGCTAAATTGGTTAGCCAACAGCTAGAACTTTCCTTAACTCCTTTCCTACACTCTGTTATGACCACTGTTTTAATTGTTTTGATTGTTGTACTCCTTTTCTGCCCAACCCTATGTATTGTGCAATGCCTAGTTAATGTAGCTATCTCTTGTGTTCACATTCGATATACAGCACTAGGAAAGGACCCTAGTCAAGTCCTAGATCCTGAACCCTCTAATCAGGCCACTGGGTACTTTTAGATTCCTCCAAGGTGGACAAGAGGTGCTGGCAAACCACCATCTTGCATTTCCGGGACGTGGTGTGTCGTATCAGGGGGTGGAATGTAGCCAGACAACCCCCCTCCCCGCCCCATCGCATCAATCTCTGAGATGTCTGTATACAGGGCAGAGAAGGAGCAATAAAAATCAGCATAGCCATTAAGCTTTGATCTGCTTTGATGCGAGATCAGGATATGCGGGCTTCTCTGACCCTGAGTAAGCTGAAAATATAGATATGAGGAGAGAACGATTAAGGCAATAAGCTGACCTCGAGGCTGCCGGAACTGCCCTGGCTGGCACCCATGTTGATACGATCACACACAGACGTCCCTGGGAGAGGAATCTCCCACTGAGAAAAAAAAAAGAGGACTGTGTAGCACTTTAAAGACTAACAAGATGGTTTAATAGGTGATGAGCTTTCGTGGGCCAGACCCACTTCCTCATCACCTATTAAACCATCTTGTTAGTCTTTAAAGTGCTACACAGTCCTGTTTTTTGTTTCAGCTGCACCAGACTAACACGGCTACATTTCTTCCACTATTCCACTGAGAAAAGAATGCCCAGTACTTCCAATGTAGTTATCTCTCTTACAAGTGTAAATTAAGTTCACAACTCCCTTGTAAGAACTGGTGTCACAAAAGACAGACCAGCACCATTTGGCATCACAGATAAGAAAGAGAAATACGTGACCCCATCGGTAAAAAGACGGGTCCAGCAGCGCACTCACTTTGAGTGTCAATCTACCATCTACCTGCTAGTCGGATTAGGTGTTTGACCTCCCGAGGTTCCACGGGGATGCCCACCTCGTATTCGTCTTTCCTAGGAATTGAGGGACCAGCCCTGGCTTGACCCGCTGGAGTCGAGAGGCACAGAAGGGGGTAAAAATTGTACCGGGATGTGTCCTTTGTCTTAAGTGTACACATAGACTTAGAGCTCTTTAAAGATTAAGCTGTCACTTGGTACCATTATTTCTATTTTCTCTCTTTATTTTCTTTATAACCATTTTTAAGATCTGTATTTGCTAGCAGTTAAGAAATAGAGCAATAGCCATTGTAACCATATGATTTATAAGCTTCTTTAATAAACCTGGGTATGTCTACACTACCCCGCTAGTTCGAACTAGGAGGGTAATGTAGGCATACCGCACTTGCAAATGAAGCCCGGGATTTGAATTTCCCGGGCTTCATTTGCATAAGCAGGGCGCCGCCATTTTTAAAACCCCGCTGGTTCGAACCCCGTGCAGCGCGGCTACACGGGGCATGAACTAGGTAGTTCGAACTAGGCTTCCTAGTTCGAACTACCGTTACTCCTCATTTCACGGCGCCCTGCTTATGCAAATGAAGCCCGGGAAATTCAAATCCCGGGCTTCATTTGCAAGTGCGGTATGCCTACATTACCCTCCTAGTTCGAACTGTTTAAGCTTTAACCGGACTCCTTCAGTTGCTGTAACAGAACCAAGCACAATTTAAAAGAACTTCAGCCGGTCATAAGGGACAGGTATAGGAAGAGCTTGGGTGTTTTGGATCGTGTCACTCCCAGGTGACAAATCCGTTGCGGCATCTCTCAGTCTTCCCTAGACTGCCCGCTGCGCAGGGATCCTGTATCCTAGCAGCTGAAATCTGAGATGTAATAAGCTCTTCCTGTAAACTCTGGGGTGTCTGTCAGCCTGTTGGCTGCCCTCCGCGACGGGACCCCGGTCCTAGCGGTAAAGTTACGGACGTTAAACCTTTTCTCGGTAACACACACACACACACACACACACACACACACACACTGCCCTGACCGTCGGCTGACAGGGGGGCTGTAGCATCAACAGACCCATAGCCAGATCCGACTGGCGTGTAATGATTCTAGCTGCTTTGGGTGGTTTGGGTATCACATTTCCCAAAGAAGGCTTGGCCAACGTGGGTTGTTCTTGGTTTCTAATTCCGATGGATCACACCCCTGTTTGTTTTGACTCAGGGAAGTGGCCCAGTGATGCTGTTACCTCAAGCTAGGTCAACTGGGGAATTAGCGGCCACCTCTCTGGCAGTTTCTCACATTACGCAGGATCCGGGGGTGCCTGGATGTTGGCGTAGAAGGAGTAGTCAGGAAAAGTCCTCAGGGATCTTTTTGTCCTGCTCACGGAAGGTGACAGTGGGGGAAATGTAGGGGGAAGGGCAGAACAATATGTACAGCGGGTGTCCTTAGTGGTTGGAACATTTTTTCAACAGGGGGTGTTGAAAGCCAGTGGTCCCCAACTTTTTAACCCTTCCCCCCTTACTCCTGTCCATACCCCTCCATCCACCAATACTAGAGCAGGGCCAGGACTCTGGGTGGGGGACACAGGCAGGGGTAAGGGAGCCAAGGCTAGAATCAAGGTTCCCTCGTATCTTTTCCATCCGTGTGTGGAATAATTTTATGTGCACCAAGGCCTGTGTGAATGTGCACCACCGGGAGAAATGCAAACCTAGCTGGGGGTAGTCTGCTAATCAGCTGGTCAGCATTTGACTCTTTCCTGAGCAGTCGCACAAGCACCCAGGTTACAGGGAACAGTGGCCGGCACCCTGCATATGGGGCCAAGAGCAGAGCCCTCAGAATAAAGCCTGTGGGGCCAAGGATACCATGTACAGGACCATAAACTAGGGACGTTAATGGGTAACTACTTCACTGGTTACCCAGTAAACATCACCCTGAGCGGAGCAAAGCCCCTTTTCCACCCACGGCTCATCGCAGGCGGAGAGCTGCTGGCTCTGTGGGCCCCATGTGGAGCCAGAAGCAGCTGGGTTGGAGCAGCCCCACCCCCACCTGCCCCCATTTAATCACTCAATGGGTCAAATTTAATTTAGCGAATTAAATGGGATTTGACATCCCTCCTGTAGACAGGGCCCTGGGCCTGGGGCAGGTGGCTGCCAGGCGCTAAGCCCCCTGGGAATGAGGCTAGGAGGAGTGCGCCAGGCACAGTGGGGCTGAGAACAGAGCTCCGGGCACGGGTCTAGTGGCAGCCGGGGCTGTGAACAGAGCCCTGGGTGTGTGTCCTGCGGACAGGACCCCTGGTGCGGGGCTAGGAGTACCGGGCACAGGATTGGCAGCTGACTCCTGCACCCTACCCCCTCCCACTCTGAGCCACCCATGTTCCCAACCCTGAATCCGCACACCCCAGCCTTCCACCCTGAGCCCTTCCTCTTACCCCCAACCCTGACTCCTGTACACCCATATCCTCCTGCTCTGAGTCCCTCATACCCCCATTGACTCCTGCACCCCCATACCCTCCTGCTCTTATACCCTCCACATTCCCAGCCCCCTGCTCTGAGTCCCTCATGCCCCCCACTGGCTCCTGTACCCCCATATCCTCCTGCTCTGAGCCCCCCACATTCCCAGCCCTCTGCTCTGAGTCCCTCATACCTCCCACTGATTCCTGCACCCCAGATCCTCCTGCTCTGAGCCCCCCACACTCCCAGCTCCCTGCCCCGAGTCCCTCATACCCCCCAAACCTGACTCTCGGACCCCCACGTCCCCTGGACTCCCACAAACTGCACCCCTCTTCCCTGAGCCCCTCATGCACCCCAACCCCCTGCCTTGACTCCCCCAGTGCCTTGCCGAGTCCCTCATACCCCCCACTGACTCCTGCACCCCCCCCACATCTCCCTGCCCTGAGCTCCCCCCCCCCCAACTCCCAGCTCTCTGCCCCGACTCCCCACACTCCAGCCGTCTGCCCTGAGCCCTTCCTCCCCCCGGCCCCCATTCTTGACCCCGGCAAACCCCCCAGCCCCAAATCCCAGCAGGGTGCAGAAGCGGCGGGGGGAGGGGGGAGCTGCAGCCCCTCGAGTTCCCGGATCTATGTGGGGAGGGGGGCGTCAAGCCAAGGAGCCAAACTGCCCATGCTGGGAACCGCTTGGAGCCGGGGGCGGGAGCGTGGGAAGAAGCTGGGGGCGGGAGCGTGGGAAGAAGCTGGGGAGGGGGGGGGGCGCCTGTCTCTCCGGGGCTGTCCCCACTAGAGGGCCCTGCTCGGGGCTGGCCGCCTGCAGGGCTCTGGCCCGGCCCCCCGCCTCTCCTACGAGAGCGGATCCAGGGGGCTGAACTTCCCAGGTTAGCAGCGGCGGCTTCCGCAGCGCCCGGCCAGCCCCGCTCCCTGCGCGCCCGGGCCGGCTGGGGAGCGCTCGCCGCAGCCCGCAGGTACCCGGAGCCCCGCGGGGGGGAGGGCGCTGGAGCAGAGCCTGGCCGGCGTGGGAACCGCTAAGCCCCCCCCCCCCCCAGCTCCTCCTGTCTCTGCTCCCCGGGATCTGCTGTGGCCCCCGATCTCCCCCCCCCCCCCATTCTCCCAAGAGAGCGGGGAGGAGAAGAAATTGGAAGGGGCAGTAAGCGGGGAGGGAGGCTCCCAGCCCTGCCCGGATACATCCCTGCACCCCCCCCCCCCCATTCCTGCAGCTCTGGGCTCCCTACGCTCCTACGCTCAGGATTGAAGCCAAGCGCCTGTGACATCAGTGGGGGATGTTGGCCTGGCCCCCAGGAGATCTGGCCCTGTCAGGACAGGATAACAGGCAACCCTGGGGCTTGGGAGAGCTTTTTTTTGGGGGGGGGGCAACATGGGCTTTCCGGGGAGTAAAGGGGGCAGCTAGGGATTGCCCCATGCCAAGGCACCGCCAGATAGGGTTGCCAGATGGTTTCAACAAAAATACCAGACACACTTGCCATGACTTCACAATCGACATTCCGTCTTAGACAATACCAGACACACCTGACATGACATCACAATCGACATTCCATCTTAGACAATACCAGACACACCTGACATGACATCACAATCGACATTCCATCTTAGACAATACCAGACACACCTGACATGACATCACAATCGACACTCCGTCTTAGACAATACCAGACACACCTGACATGACATCACAATCGACACTCCATCTTAGACAATACCAGACACACCTGACATGACATCACAATCGACACTCCGTCTTAGACAATACCAGACACACCTGACATGACATCACAATCGACATTCCGTCTTAGTTAGACAATACCAGACACACCTGACATGACATCACAATCGACATTCCATCTTAGACAATACCAGACACACTTGACATGACATCACAATCGACACTCCATCTTAGTTAGACAATACCAGACACACCTGACATGACATCACAATCAACATTCCATCTTAGACAATACCAGACACACTTGACATGACATCACAATCGACATTCCGTCTTAGACAATACCAGACACACTTGACATGACATCACAATCGACACTCCATCTTAGTTAGACAATACCAGACACACCTGACATGACATCACCATCGACATTCCATCTTAGACAATACCAGACACACTTGACATGACATCACAATCGACATTCCATCTTAGTTAGACAATACCAGACACACCTGACATGACATCACAATCAACATTCCATCTTAGACAATACCAGACACACCTGACATGACATCACAATCAACATTCCATCTTAGACAATACCAGACACACTTGACATGACATCACAATCGACATTCCATCTTAGTTAGACAATACAGGACAGTTCTATTTTCTCAATTGGTTTCCTGAACAGAAAGCTCAAATACTGGACTGTCTGGTTCAAAACCAGACACCTGGCAACCCTACCACCGGGCTGGGGTGGCGCTGCCCTGGGGGACAGTGTCCGGGGCAGACCCCCAAAGCGGACCCTTAGATCCTACGCTTGGCTGGCGTTTGGTTCAGCTACCCAGGTCCCGGGGGGGAGTGAGGGCTGCTGGGTTTGCATCGTGATAAAGTGACGGGGCGTTTTCCCAGCCTGGCCCACGCCACCTGTGGGGTGCAAGCCTGGGGTAAGGGGTTCGGGGTGCAATATGCACTCCGGGCCCTTCTGCAGCTTCCTCAGTCTCCCTGCTCAATTGCACAGGGAGACTGATCCCACAGTTGTGGGGGCAAACTTCCTGGGACTTACCTGGGGTAAAAGCCAGCCAAGGGGGTGAAATTTCCCTTTCTGCAAGATGAGGAACAGCCCCCCAAAGCACTCGGTTTTGTTAAGGACAAGGAGGCAATCCTGGGACATAAGATGCCCATAACGATGTATGGGATTTGGGGGGAGGCCGGGATCAGCAGGCGCTGAGCCAGGCTCTTTCATTCTTCCAGGTGCTTGAACGGAGCCAGCTGCGGTTTCTCCATGGAGAAGTGGGTCTTCCTAGATCCTCGGCAGAGGGCGCTGTACAGAGATGTCATGCAGGAGAGCTACGAGACCCTGATGTCCCTCAGTAAGGAACCGTAGGCTGCTGGTTCGCGGGAGATAGACCAGCCCCGAGGTTGCCCCGGGCTTCCCGCAGCAGCTTCCTTGGGCTGATGCTACACTTCAAAGGCAGAGGTTCCCTGATGGGCTAACCGAGTAGTCGATGCATATTGCGTTCGATTAGCCAATTGATCGAAATGTAACATCCCTAGATTGGATGGCCTTTCAGACAGCCCTGCATGGTTGGAATGAGCCTTATTTCAATGACTGGTTTGGAATGGACCTTCCTTGCTAGCTTTGAATGTGCCACACACAAGGTCTTGGACGGGTAGACTGTGATACTGAGTCTTTGTCCTTCTATAGGCTTAATGGGCTGGCCTGAAAATCTGTGTCCTAACGCTGGAGTCACAGTTGTTTGTTGGCACTGCAGTTCCTAGGCTGGGCTTTGGTTTGCAAGGAGAAGCAGGTTCCGTTACCAGCGCTTCCCGACTCCGCCAGCTTGCACAGAACCACAGCGGGAATGCGCAGATTAGAGAAATGGGTTGAACTAGCGGGTAGGGCTTTGGGCTAGGATTGAAAAGCACCCGGTATTTTCCCAGCCCGGCCGCAGCCTCCCTGTGCGACCACGGGCAAGTCACTACATCTCTCCGGCCTCAGTTTCCCTATCTGTAAAGTAGCCATCATAAGCCTGTCTGTTTATGAGACAGTACCAGGAGAGACAGACCGGGGGGAGTGTGATGGGATGGAAGGTGGCTGATGCAGCGTGTTACGGCGGCCACCCGGCAAACGGCTTGACAAACCCTGATCTCTCCCCTGTTGTGTCCCCCTCCCCGTGTGCAGAATATCCCATCCCGAAACCGGACGTGATCTCCCGGCTGGAGCACGGGGAAGAGCCGTGGGTCCCGGGTCTGCAGGCCTCCGGGGCAGGGGACTCCCCGAGAGGCGCTAGGCCAGGTGAGGCAACAGGTGAGGCAACCTGTCGTCAGGAGCTGGGTTTCCCCAAAGAAGTCCCGTGGGCCCCCCCTCCCAGTTGCGCCACAGCATCTCGGGGCCCCAAAGTTCCAGGACCCGGCTCCCAGCACGCGTGGCCAGAACCTGAAAATCAGACCCACGGAAAAGGGGGAGGGGGTGTGACTTGGCGGGGGGAGAAGGGGAGGGCGGAGGAAGGACACATGGAGCCTCCTGAGAAACTACCAGCCCCGCTGGAGTTCTCTGTACATAGAGCTGCTGGTTTGACGCTGCCGTGGCCCCTTCTAGCATCACTGCCTGGGCTCTTCTCTGCCCATGAGAACCTACAACCGGCCACATCTCGCCCAGGGTCCTGTCTGCTGACAGTAGCCAAGGCCAGGTGCCCCAGAGGGAGGGAACAGAACAGGGATCCCTCTCCTGTCACCCATTTCCAGAGACACAGAGACTCGGGACACCGTCCCTACCCTCCTGGCTAATAGCCACTGATGGACCTAACCTCCACGCATCTCTTGCGCTCTTTTTGGAGCCCTGTCAAAGTTCTAGCCTTCACCACATCCTCTGGGAACGAGTTCCGGAAGTTGCCTGGGCGCTGAGTGAAGAAAAACCGTCCTTTTGTTTTGTTTTAAGCCTGCTGCCTGTTCATTTCATTGGGTGACCCCCCTCGCTCTTATATTGTGGGAACAAGTCAATCATTGTCCTTAGTCACTTTCTCCACACCTGTCAGGATTTTCCATCCCCCCTTAGTCTCCTCTTTCCTAAGCTGAAAAGTCCAAGTCCATCTTCCCAATGGCCCCCGGGGGCTTCTCCGGGCATTCCCGGCACAGGGAAAGGGGGGCACACGGAGCCCTTGGAAGGGTGGGAATGGAGGTAGGGGGAGGTAGGGTTGCATTGGAGGTGGAGAGAGGCTGGGGGGCCGCTGGTGTGAGCAGGGGATCTCGACCAACAAAGACCGTGGCCCTCCAGTCATCTTGTGGCGGAGGGCGCTGTCTCTGCTTGGCCCCCCTGCCTACTGTCTACTTGCTGAGGCAGGAGGGGGAAGCAGGATGGGTCCCCTCTTTTCTCCTCTCTCGGGAAGGACTTGGCGGGGGAGGGAGAAGGGGATTTGGCTCCAGATTTCGTTCTTGGTGTGAGGCCAGAAGGAACCATCCTTTGTAGCGTCCACTCAAGGACCGCTTACCTTCCCCTTTCCCCAGGCACATGGCACGGCTAACGGCTGGACTCTCTCCTTACCAGGGACAGCGAGCGGGACCGAGGACAAGGCACCCCGGCAAGGAGATCCCGAGACAGCCTCCTCGGGAAGCGGCCGGGGCCAGGGGTCCCGCCAAGGGGGCAAAGCCGGCAGGTCCAGAGGCCCGGCGGGGAAGAGACGAGGCAGAGATGCTCCCGTCAACGGATGTCTCAATAAGGTCCGGGAGGCGGCAGCCCACCGGAGAGGCCGCCGGGGTGGGGGCCCAGAAGCCGGGCTCGAGGTGGAGGGTGGCACGGGAGATGAGCCCCATCCGTGCCCGGAGTGCGGGGAGAACTTCACGGCGCGCTCCGCTCTCCTGACCCATCAGAAATCCCACACGCCGCCGGGCTCCTACCCGTGCCCGGCCTGCGAGGAGAGCTTCATCGAGAGAGCTGCCCTGCTGGCTCACCAGAGATCCCACGCCGGGCAGGAGCCCGGCCCGCGGCGCCGGCCCCAGGCCCCCGGCGGGAAGCGGTACCGCTGCGCCGAGTGCGGGGAGCGCTTCCGGGTCAGCTCCCACCTGGCCACCCACCTGCGCCTCCACACCGGGATCAAGCCCTTCCAGTGCTCCGACTGCGGGAAGGGCTTCGACTGGAGCTCGCACTACGCCCGGCACCGGCGGCTGCACACGGGCGAGCGGCCCTTCCAGTGCGCCGACTGCGGGAAGTGCTTCGGGCGCAGCTCCCACCTCTACCGGCACCAGCGGGCCCACGCCGGCGGGAAGCCCTTGGAGTGCCCGGACTGCGGCAAGGCCTTCAACAGCAGCACCTTCTTCCTCAAGCACCGGCGGGCCCACGCTGCCCCCCAGCAGCCGCACCGCTGCCCCGAGTGCGGGGAGAGCTTCCCCCGCAGCGCCGCCCTGGCCCGGCACCGCCGGAGCCACCGGGGTGAGAAACCCTTCCGGTGCGGGGACTGCGGGAAGGGCTTCGCCTGGAGCTCCCACCTGGAGCGGCACCGGCGCGTCCACACCGGCGAGCGGCCTCACGCCTGCGGGGAGTGCGGGGAGGCCTTCAGCCAGAGCGCCCACCTGGTGAAACACAAGCGGGTGCACACGGGCGAGAAGCCGTACGCCTGCTCGGACTGCGGGAAGAGCTTTGGGGACAGCTCGGCGCTGGCCAAACACCGGGCGTGCCACGCGGCCGGGGAGAGACGCCGCCGGGCTGCCAATCGCCCGGCGGCAGCAAGGCCCTACACGTGCGGCGCGTGTGGGAAAAGCTTCGCACGGAGCCCAGCACTGGTGAGACACCAGAAGAACCACTCGGAGAGACAGCCGGAGGGTGCGGGGAGCTCAGCCCAGGAGAACTCCCGGCACCCCTGCCCCGACTGCGGGAAAAACTTCCCTCGAGCCTCCCAGCTGGAGAGGCACCGGCGCCTCCTTCACACGGTGGGTCAGCACCGCCAGGGTGACCGACCCTTCCGGTGCGGGGACTGCGGGAAGGGCTTCTCCTGGAGCTCCCACCTGGAGCGGCACCGGCGCGTCCACACCGGCGAGCGGCCTGATGCCTGCGGGGAGGCCGTCAGCCAGCGCGCCCAGCTGGCGAAACACAAGCAGGTGCACACAGCCCGGCGGAAGAGCTCCAGGGACCGTCCGGCACTGGCCACGCCCCGGGAGGGCGGAGAGGAGGTGTCCCACCGCTGCGGCGACTGTGGGAAAAGTTTCCACTGCCTCGCCGACCTTGACCAGCATCGGCCTTCCCACGCGGCGGAGAAACCCCACCGGTGCGGGGATTGCGGGAAAAGCTTCAGCCAGGCACCAGCGCTGGCTCGGCACCGGCGGCTCCACGCTGCGGGCGGGAAACCCTTCCACTGTACCGACTGCGGGAAGGGGTTTGCTTGGAGCTCCCACTGGGAGCGGCACCGGCGCGTGCACACCGGCGAAAAACCTTTCCAGTGCGCTGACTGCGGGAAATGCTTCGGGCGCAGCTCCCACCTCTACCGGCACCAGCGGAACCATCCCAGAGAGAAACCCTCCTGCCCCGGGGCTGAGTAAAGGAGGAACCCGGACACCGGGGCGGGACCCTCATGAGACAACAAGGAAACCAAGCCCAGAACCCTCCTTCCAAGGGCTCGGCTGAGGGGGAAGGAATCTGCCAGGGACAAGAGTTCACCTGGGAGAAGAGACCCTTTGAGTTCCACCCGTATTGGGCGTCGGAGAATCGTCCGCGGCTGAGAAATCCAATCCGCATGCTCACCGAGGATGATGCTCCTCTGTCGCGTGGGTTCGGCTGAGGCTGATGAGTGATCTTGGAGAGTTGTCCTCAAGTGGGATGGGAAGTGACAGGGGAAGGGAGAGAGATGGGAGGTGCTGCCACTTTCCATTCCCCCCGTCAGCCGCTGACGTCCACACTCAGAAACTCCCTCCCCCACCCTTGTCTCTATTTCCCCTCCCCCCGGCAAGCGTCGGGGCCCTCACCCGCTCCTCCGTGGTTCAGCGAGAGGATGAAACAGAGACTCGAGAGGGAAACAACCCAAGGCCCAGCGGTGGTCTCAGAGGCGACGCTGGGTGAAAGCGGGGAGGCTCCAGAGGAGAGAGGGACTAAGCCACAAAGGTCAAAAAAGGAGAACCCCTGCCGATGTGAGGCAGAACGGACCTGTGGGACTCACTGCTGCAGGAGAAGGGTGCATTTTGAGATGGTTTCCTGCAAGTGCTCAACAGGCAAAGGGCTCTGAGTCGCCAGAGCAATCGGGGATGGGTGCCACATTTACATTGTCACCCATTAGTCGGGTTACCAGGTGGCTTCAAAAAATAATACCGGACACACTTGATCTCAGATGGGGGAGGAGGTGGGGAGGGGAGGCGGAACTGGCCAGCAGGAAGCAGGGCTGGTGGGTGTGGCAGTTAGGGGCAGCGAGGCTGGCCGGGGGAGATTGGGAGGGGAGGGGGAAGAACCAGCCGGTGGGAAGCCGGGCTGATCAGGGGCAGCGAGGCTGGCCGGGGGAGATGGGGTGGGGGGAACCAGCCAGCGGGAAGCAGAGCTGGCCAGGATGGAGTTGGGGGGAGCGGGGCTGACTGGAGGAGGGAGGAGTGGTGGGAGAGTCTCAGCCAGCGGGGAGCAGGACTGACCCGGGTACACACAGATCCTGGGGCGTTGCCCGTCCCACGCATGGTCCTGGCGAAGCACAAGCGAGTCTGGACCCGGGGATTCCCTCCCGTCCCAGCCCCATCCCTCGCGTATGAGCATGTCGACCAGCCAGGCAGCTCGCAACTACGTCCTGATACTTCTAATAATAATAATAAACGTACCTAATTAGAAAATACCGGACATTTTATATGTCCGGTATTTTCTCAATTTGTTTCCCAGACAGAACCCTCAAATACCGGACTGTCCGGTTCAAAACCAGACACCTGGCAACCCTACCCATTAACCCGAGTATCACAGACAATCCATTACCCTGGGTGTCCCATTGATACCCTTCCCCTGTAGCCCAAGCTTTGCTTTTATAAGATTCTCCATTGGCCGAAGTGTCCCATTTATACTGTTCCCTATTGGCCGAAACGTTGCATTTATATGGTTCCCCCTAGCCCAAGTGTCACATTTATATCATTCCCCTTTCGCCTGAGTGTCGCCTTTATACCATTCCCCAGTAGCCAGAACACCACATTTTCTACGGTCCCCTGTGTCCGAGCCATGAGTAGAACCGCTGTGTCAGGGATCATTTCAAAGCAGACTCCAGGATTTTCACTGGAGCCGATATTGCGAGTCAAGTTTGAGAGACGGAGGCTGAAATGGGGGAAAGGAAGCTGGACCCGGCCCCTTCGGATGTTTCCTGAGGTGGTCAAGAGGGAAAGGGGGAGAAGGAAGGAGGCGGGAGCTGGTTGAAACTCCTGGATTGAACCAGGGACATTGAACCAAGCATGAGCGGCCGCCACATTTGGATGTAAAGCTTTGATTTCACAGCTCCCACCTTGTGGATGGGCACAGTGGGGGACCAGGAATGAACAGTCACCCGGTGGATCAGATGGGGACACCGCCAGGTTTACTCTTGGGGACCAGGGGACTGAGAATTGGTAACTTGATGCATGGGGGAGACGCAGGGACCTCTCGGAGGGGTGTGCTGCCGGCTGGAGCGTGGGAAGGGCCAGGAGGCCACCGCAGAAGGAGGAAAGCGGAGATGACCCTGGAGCCCGTCGGGGATGTCTCTGAGGGGAGCAGAGAAGGAAATCGGGGAGAGGATGCCCCGTCCTGAGACCTGAAACCAGGCCGGGTTCCGTCCGAAACTGTCCATGTTCCATTCACCCCCCAAAAAGCAGCCCCGGAGGATAAAAGCGGTGGTAAGGATCAGAGACCGGGAGGTGGCTGTGACTTGCTCCCTGTCAACGAGATGCTGCTGGCAGAGAAGGGGTTAACGCTGCCCTATCCGGTCCCCCTAGAAATGTGAGCACTGAACTCTGCTTTCTTTGGGTATTTGGTTTGTTGCAATAGAGAATGGTGCGGCCTAGTGGATCAGGGACTGGCTTGTACATTAGGAGACCCGGGCAGGACACATTTCCCCCTCCCCCCCCCCCCAGGTCCTCTGCCTCAGTTTCCCCTCTCTCTGTTTGTCTCTTTTAGACTGGGGCAGGGGCTGTGGGGTCGTATGAGTCGCAGCACGGATTGGTCCTACAATACTCTCATTGCTAACTTTAGAACTGAGACGCCGCCCCCCCCTCCCCCACGGCCTGTAATTCTGTCTCCACTAGGTTTCAGTCCATCCCTTTCCACAGGCCTGTGCTTCCTCCATCCTCTTTGAAGAGCTGGATTCCTGTGACGTGATCTCTGAAAATGAGCGGGCTCTGGTTACAGGGGTGGTAAAACCATGGGTGTATGGGGGGCATCTGATTATCCATGGAGGTTTGATTTCTTTCAGTGAGTAGCAGCTGCTGGATGGGGTGTCATATGAATAAATTATAACACAATCGGCTTTAGGGTAACCAGATGTCCCGGTATGAGGGGCTTTGTCTTATACATGCAGCTGTAGCCCACCCCTCAGAAAAAAAAGTCCCGGTTTTTCACACTTGCTGTCTGGTCACCCTAATTGGACCAGCACTGTGTGGCTGTGTCTAGACTGGCAAGTTTTTCCGCAAATCATCTGCTTTTGCGGAAAAACTTGCCAGCTGTCTACACTGGCCGCTTGAATTTCCGCAAAAGCACTGACGATCTCATGTAAGATTGTCGGTGCTTTTGCGGAAATACTATGCTGCTCCCGTTCGGGCAAAAGTCTTTTTCCGAAAAACTTTTGCGCAAAAGGGCCAGTGTAGACAGCAGAGATTTGTTTTCAGCAAAAAAGCCCCGATGGCCTAGTAAAGGTTAATTCAGCTCTGTGTCGAGACGTAGGATCAGAGCTATGGACGAAGAGCCAGACCATCCCTCAAATGCGTAACCCCTTTTGAGATGTACGTTTGCAAATGTTTGGCGCTCAGATCACGACCTTCATCTGATAACTGCCTTGATAAGTGAGTAGGGAGAAGTTTTACATCAAATCTGGCCAGGACATAGGTTACTACCGGCTAATAGTATAAGCCAATTGAGTATAGAACAATTGATATTAATATGTCTCAGCTCCAAACGGAACGCCCCAGGAAAAAGGAACCATTCTGGTATCTAGCCTTTGTGACAATGACATTCCTGTACTTGATACATTGGGTTTTTTTAAAAGCTCGTTCCCTCTAAGGGTGTGTCTCCATAGCACCCTAAATTCAAAATAAGCTACGCAATTTGTGCTATGCAACCTGCGTGGGTTATTTCGAGTCTATTTCGAAATAACATGCTATTTCAAGCTATCCCTTAACTCTCGTGCAAGGAGGTTTGCAGGGATGGTGAAATAGCATGCCTGTTATTTTGAGAAATATTTCAAAATAGCAGGCGTGTTTCTAAGAGGCAGGGTGGCTATTTCGGGACACTTCGGTATCCTGAAATATCTCTGCTGTGTAGACGTAGCTTAAGGGTCTTGTCAGGGTCGACTGTCCTGGGCAAATGATAATAAAAAGCTTGGGATTGTTTTCAAACCAAGATGGTTAGTTTTCCCCCCCTTTAAGTCACAGGGAAATTGTTAACACATGGGAAATAATGCAGCAGGCAAGTGGACCATTGTGTATATAAAGGGATCGAATGGGACATTTGTTTCCTCATTTGTAGTAGCCATGTTGGGTCCGGGATGTGAGAGAGACCAGGAGTGTGTATGTGGGGGGGTCAGGTCATATCTTCTATTGGACCCCCCCTTTTGACGGTGAGAGAGACATGCTTTCTGGCTATTGGTCCTGACCTTGTCTCTCACCTTCATTTCATAGCACGTGAGAGGGGAATGAATTCAGGTTTACCTTAATTCACTTCAGGACAAGGAGTAATGGGCTTAAAGTGCAGCAAGGGAGGTTTAGATTGGACATTAGGAAAAAATTCCTGTCAGGGTGGTCAAATATTGGAATAAATTGCCAAGGGAGGTGGTGGAATCTCCCTCTCTGGAGATATTTAAGAACAGGTTAGATAGACATCTGTCAGGGATGGTGTAGACGGAGCTTGGTCCTGCCTTGAGGGCGGGGGGCTGGACTCAATGACCTCTCGAGGTCCCTTCCAGTCCTATGATTCTATGATTCTAAGCTTTGCCAGAATGGAAGCCACTTTCCGACTTCATAAGCGTGTCCACACAGGAGTTTAATGAGGTTGAACTACTCCACTTTAAAAGTGAACTTGGATTTGTATTCCCCTCCGCCCCCAGTTTAGGTCTACACTTCTGCATTTTGTGTAGCTTTTTCCGATTTTTTTCGGAAGAGGTTTTTCCAAAATGTGGCCTTTCTACCCTGGGCCAAAGTTCAGAAAATCCCCCTCTTTCGGAAGATCCTTTCTTCCTCGTGGAATGAGGAAAACAGGGCTACCGAAAGAGTGCATTTGCACTTCTGCAAAATAAGCGGAAACACATTCCCCAGACACGGCAGGGGTTTTCCAGGATATCTCTGGTATCCTGGAAAAACCCCGCCATGTAGACATAGCCTCGGGGTTCTAGTGTCATGCAATTTGTTGCAAACTCTCCCCCAGAAGGAAGCCAGAGAGCAGAGCCATTTACCATCTAGGGTTTGTTTAGTATTTTTTCCATTTCTTTAATAATAAAGTCGTTGTTGAGAGCCCTGAGTTGTTGGCTTGCCTCTAATTAGGCCACCCATGATGGTGTGGGGAGAAGAACCCCCCTAGAATAGAAACAGGGTATGTGGTGGCGAGGGGCGTCACCCACGCACCCACCCAAGCTGACATGCAGAGACGGTTATTAAGATTTGGTTCCAGCCCGTATTTCGTTTCCCAAACGGTGTTCCGCAGAACCCCGGGGTTCCGTGACGTGACAATAAGGATTCCGCGAGAAAATTCCATTACAATCCCATTTTATGATTTAAAGAAAAATCATGGTTTTAAATATGGGCAATTAAACTAAATGTTGATCTCATGGCCTTGTTTAGCCTTTGTTTATGATTATCCTTACTTATTTTGTGGTCTACTTTTTCAGCTCCATATGTCAGCCTCTTATTAGAGGTTCCGCAAAATTCTTTAAAAAAGGGTTCCATGGCCAAATAAAATTGGGAAACACTGCGCTCGAGACGGTGATTTTATAAAGCCCTGCTACAGGCCCCATCCTCACGATGGAGGCAGAGGGATTCTTGCAGGTGCAGTGTTGGGATGGACCAGCAGGGGGTGCTGTGTGGGGAAGAGGAACTTGTCTGGCTGTTACACCTCTGCCCTAGCATCAGTGCTGACCTAGCCTAGACAGACATCCCTGAACTTCAGCCTTGCATCTCCTGAGATCCCCTGAAGGGGACAGAAGGGAGCTGGGGCTTTTGGGCCGGGTCTGCCCTTGGTGGGCCCTGCTGAGACTGCCAACTTGGGGGTTGGGCCGTGCCAATGGGAGATGCAGTTACACCATTACAAACTGGATCCACCCCACTCATGCCTCCCACAAACAGAATGTCACCCCTGCCACTAAGCCACACTCACCCCGCGGCCATTCCCAGCGGGTCTCCAGGCCCAACACAAACACCCAGTGTGGGATGAAGTGCCTCCCGAAAGGAACAGAACCCAGGAGGCCTGGTTCTGCTCTAACCACTAGACCCCGCTCCCTTCCCAGAGCTGGGGAGAGAACCCAGGAGTCCTGATGCCCTCTTGCTCTAACCACTAGACCCCGCCTCCTTCCCAGGGCTGGGGAGAGAACCCAGGAGTCCTGATGCCCTCTTGATCTAACCACTAGACCCCGCTCCTTTCCCAGAGCTGGGGAGAGAACCCAGGAGTCCTTTCAGAGGAGGAGAGTCATCCTTTTAAGGTCTGGGGGACTCTCCGCCCCTCCCTTTCCTTTCCACTGTGGCGTGTCACAGAGAGGAAATCGAAAGTTAAGCGAGTGAAAATCTGGTTTCATTTCTCCCTGCAAGGCTGCTCTGATCCGACCCACTTGCAGTGGCAGAACTGGTAAGTGTGTTTGTACCCTGCACCCGACACCCTTCTGCTTCCCTCCTATGTTCTCCCCCCCCCCCCCGAAAATACCTTTCCTTTGTCACACCCCGATTTGGGGATTCCCCCTCCTCTGGGCTGGATTCTGCCCCCTCTGCTCCTGTCTCCTTTTTCTGTGCCCTCCAATCATAGAAGATTAGGATTGGAAGAGACCTCAGGAAGTCATCAGAGGGTGGAGTGAGGGGGGGGGGGGGCTACTGAAGGCCCGGCCCCTGCTTCAGCTCCAGCCATAATCGCAACATCCCTCCCCCTGGCCTTGCATCCAGTTAGAGTAGCACTTGGAGGGGGATCATCCCCCCAGTGTGCCCCAGAGGAGGTGGTGCAAGGCCTTCCTCCTTCAGCACCATGGGGTGACAGGACTCCCTCTCCCCCTGTGTTGAGACCAGCCTCGGGGGCGTTGCTGCCGTGAGAAAGGCCTAGGGTAGTCCCCTCCTCTCCCCCTGGGCCAGCCTGCCTACTGACCCTCCTCCTCCCCAACCCCACCCCAGAGCTCTGAAGAACAGAAACCCATCTGGTTTTGTGAAGTAGGGAGCCATCTGCCGGTAAAAGTTTGCAACTTGCCTCCTAGATATTTGAGAGAGCACAACAACAAAATAGAAGCAAGGAGGAGTCGCCCTGTGGCACCGAAGGGCATGTCTACACAGCAGGGCTAAAGTCGAATTAAGCGACACAACGTCATTTGCGAAGTTGAAATGGCTTAACTCAGCTTTTGGGGCCGTCTACACAGCAGGAAGCCAACGGGAGAACACTCCTCCTCCGACTTCCCTTACTTGTGAAATGAGGGTTACAGGAGCCGGAGTAAGATGTCCTCCAGTTGGACACTAGTTTGAATTAACGGCTTGCTGTGTAGATGCACTCTTTGTTATTTCGAAATAACACCAGTTATTCTGAAGTAACGCTGCATTGTAGACGTATCCTTAGGGTACGTCTACACAGCACCCTTAGCTCGGAATAAGCTACGCAACTTCAGCGATGCAAATTGGGTCGCTTATTTCGAGTTTACAATGCAGTGTAGACATAGCCTAACTGAGCACTTCTGGGGAAATCTTCTAGCGAATAAATCAATCAAGTCTGTTGGGAGACGCAAGGAGCTTCTGCAGATAGTTTGATAGGTAGCAGGTTTAAAACAAACAAAAGGACATTTTTCTTCACAGTCAACCTGCGGAACTCCTCGCCCAAGGGTGTTGTGACGGCCTGGACTTTAACAGGGTTCAAAAAATAGCTAGATACATTCATGGAGGTTAGGGTCCTTCAATGGCTATTAACCAGGATGGGTAGGGAAGGTGTCACTAGCCTCTGTCGGAAGCTGGGAACGGGCGACAGGGGAGGGATCACTTGATGATTCCCTGTTCTGTTCACTCCCTCTGGGGCACCTGGCATTGGCCATTGTTGTAAAACAGGACACTGGGCCAGATGGGCCTTTGGCCTGACCCAGTGTGGCCGTTCTTATGTTCCCAAATTTCCATTTCCTCCCCCCCCCCCAGCCCAGTCCTGCCCTTGCCTTTTTTTTAGGGTTAGGGCCACTTCTTCCGTCACATTGATGGGTTTGTTTCAGGGCTCCTGACAGGGAGAATTCCTTTGCCCGTGGTGGAGGCATCTTCAGTCTCGGCATGGAGCGCTTGGTTACAAGGGACCTGACATTATCCTTCCGAGAGATCCTGAAGAAGAAGATGGAGATGGAGCAGCTGGGCCTAATGAAGGAAGGTTTGGCAGCCTGTTTTAGCAAAGCCTTGGAGCTGAAGGACGAGTCCCAAGGAATTGATGACGAATTCTGGGAGAGAGCCACGCTCATCATCCAAGCAGATGGGATGTGGCTGGAATTCAGAGCCGGGAATGGCAACCATGTCTGGGTGATGTGGTACGACCCGCACAAGAAGGCAGTTCAGGTTGTCAAGCCAGCTGGCCAGAAAACTGATCGTGCTTGACGGACCCCTCCTTGTGCTTCTAGTCCCCGCTGTGCCTAAATAAACGCCCACCGCACTTCCAAATTGGAATCTGCGTCTTGGTGGTATTTATCGTAGGGTTCCCTGCAGCACAGCGCCCCCTAGTGCCATGCAAGGTGTGACAGGGTGCCATCACAGAAGTCCCTTTCTCCATGCGCCAGTAAAGCTACTGACATTCGCTTTTTTGCTCTCTGGGGCCCCTTACCACCGTGCCTGCTGGATCAGATCTCCTGGGCTGTGTCTACGCTACAAAGATAAATCAGAAAAAGAAAAACAGTTTGCGGTATGCAAATGGCGCGTCTTTTTCCGATTTACTTCTAAAAGAGGCTTTCCCCAAATTTGGCCCATCTACGCGAGGCCAAATTTTGGGGAAAAAAACCCTCTTTCAGGATATTCTTTCCTCCCCGTAAAATGAAGTTTACAGGGATGCCGAATAAACGTGTCCGCTTTTCCAACCTTTTTTTTTTTTTTCAGAAAAGCAGATGTGTTCCTTGGACATGTCAGAGTTTTTCTGGCCTACTTCCTGCGGTCTCGACATCGTCTCGGTCTCCCCAGTCAAGTCACAGAGCTGAGCTCATCTGTCCCCCCAAAGAGCAATTCAGACACTGAGAGTGCATCTACGCAGCGCCCTAAACTCGAAATAAGAGATGCAATTTACGCTACCCAAATTGTGTCTCTTATTTTGGCTGTATTTCAAAACAGCTTATTTTTAAATTTGGTGCCAAATTTTGAAATAATGTGCTATTTCGTGCCATCCCTTAACCCTCATACAAAGAGGGTCACAGGGATGCCGAAATAGAGCACCCGTTATTTCGAAAAATATTTTGAAATATTAGGTGTGTTTAAAAGACGCAGAGTAGCTATTTCAGGGGATCTCCGGTATCCCAAAATAGCCCCACTGTCTACATATCCCCGGAGTCTCTTCAGGTCTGAGGATAATGCAGTTCTACGCGTAGCATCCAGGAACTCCCTGACCCAAAGGGGATCAGAGCCCCAGAGGAATCCGTCTCTCACTGCAGGAGAGTTTCACGCGTTGAAAGCCCGTCCTGGCAAGCCCCCTTTAATGATGACAGGAGGATGTACACACTGATGGCTCTCCCAGGGAACAATGATTTGCACTGGGCTTGCTAGTAAATAAATGTGGGTTTAAGTACAAACAGCAAGTGAAAATGGTGAAATGGGCAGAGCAAAGTAAACTACAAGGCTGTGTCTACACTGGCGGGATCTTGTGCAAAAGCAGTTGCTTTTGCGTAAAAACTTGCTGCCTGTCTACACTGGCTGCGTGTTCGTGCACAAATAAACTGATATTCTAATGTATAAGGGGCAGATGAAGTGCCAGCAGTTGACAGCCTCCCAAACAAACCAGTCAGGATCACCTGTCAGTGGCTCCACGATCTATCGGTAGATCCCGATCGACTGGTTGGTGACTGCTGGGTTAGAGCAATGTGTTCTGGAATAAAGATGCCAGGGTTATACATCAGCTCCTGGAGGTGACCGGGGTCTAGTTGGTCAGCTTAGAGGGTTGGGGGGGCAGAGGGCTAAGAGCCTGGCCTCCTGGGTTCCAGATCTCGCTCTGGATGTACAGGGTCATCTCTGGGCTTTGTCATTTGCCTCTTCAAATCCCAGAGGACCATTTATCCCCTCCCCCCAAGTCACCTGGGTCCCTCATTATCTCAGTACTGAACTCCCAGCCCCCAACACACACACACACACACACACACACACACTGCCCCCAATCAACCTCACACACCAGGCCTCTGTTTCTGGTCAGAATATACTTTAATGCAGGAGGGGAGAGGACAGAGGAATCGCAGAGGGTGGGTCAGTCCATGGATTCCCAGCAGGTTAATTAGCAGGATCCTCGTTAAGGACTCTGCCGGCGCTAACAGGAACTGGAAGCTTTTCTCGGAGGGTGGGTTCCTACCATCCAGGGACTGGGATTGCTCCATTCTTCAGTCACAGGTCCTTGGGGCGGGCAAGTCCGGAGGCTGCACCTGCGGGACACACAGCGAGCGGGGTTAACAGCGGTGGGGGTGACCTCAGACCAGGCAGGGTTTGCTCGGGTTGCTGGCGCGCGGGGAGACCTGCAGGGGAAGCCAGGTGTCACATGGGCACCGTATGGGGTGCTCATCCCTTACAATCAGTGCTAGTCCCTGTCCACTAGGGGGCGCTGTGCTGCAGAAAATAGCAGGGGGTTCACCCCCGAGGCAATGCTGTATTCTAACAGCAGGGGGCGCTGTGCTGTTGGAGTTCCAGTGTCTCTCGGCATCTGTGAACCCTGGTGTCCAAGGTGCAAGGTTCAGTTCTAGCTCCTATAAGAGGCGCCATCTTGCCTCCCCCATGGCACACAAAGATTTCCAGGAGCTAGGCTTCTCCTTCAGCCCCTGTGCTACTCTGTTACACAGTGGCTGTGCCCCTCCCCAGAGCCAGCTACATTTCTTTTTCTCATGGCTTTCTTTTTTTTTTTCAGGGCCCTTATAGGCCGTGTGCCTTCACCACCACCCCTCACTCTCCTAGGATGCATAACCCCCCCCCATCCACCCCGATGGGAATCCCTCCCTCCCCTGCGCTGTAGCCTTCTCCAGTGGAATGGGGGCACGTGGGGTTAGGCTGGTGCAGGAAACGCGGGTGTCCTTGTCCTATGCAGAGGGGCCGAGCCAGTGACGATGGGACAAAACCCGTTTCTGCCCCGCTGCAGATGGGTTCTGGACTGGTACTCCCAGGGGACACAAGGTCACCCACAGGCAGGAGAATGGGGCGTCTCTAGGAATATAAGCAGGGGCTGAACTGCTGCTTGCTATCAGCCAGCTAAAAGGAGGGGTGGGTGTGCCCGCGACAAGGGTGCATCTAGACTGGCTTTTGCACAAAAACTTGCCAGCTGTCTACACTGGCCGCTTGAATTTGCACAAGAACACTGACTTTGTAATGTACAAAATCAGTGCTTCTTGCACAAATACTTTGACACTCCTGCTCAGAGATAAGCCCTCTTGTGCAAGAATACTTGCGCAAGAGGGCCAGTGTAAACAGACACCTTAATTTTTTGCGCAAAAGCATCCGTGCCAATCTAGATGCTCTTTTGCGGAAATACTTTTAACGGAAAAACTTAGCCCAAGGCTGCATCTAGACTGGCCAGTTTTTCCAGAAAATCAGTAGCTTTTCTGGAAAAACTTGCCAGCTGTCTACACTGGCCGCTTGAATTTCCGCAAAAGCACTGACTTCCTACTGTAAGTAATCAGTGCTTTTTGCAGAAATACTATGCTGCTCCCATTCGGGCAAAAGTCCCTTTTGCGCAAAACTTTTGCGCAAAAGGGCCAGTGTAGACAGCTGAGATTTGATTTGTTTCCGAACGGGAGCAGCATAGTATTTGCGGAAGAACACTGACAATCTTACAGCCGCTTTTGCTGAAAAACTTGCCAGTCTAGACACAGCCCCTGAGAAGTCTGCTCTTTTGCTAGCCCAGTGGAAGCTGGATTCCTTTGCCAATCCAGCTGGTGGCTAAAGTGTTGAAATCACTGAGAGCTGAAATCACTGGTTTGGCTGAGAGCCAGACCCGTTGCAGCACAGTGAAGCAGCGGCGACCAGCAGAGTGGCTGGTGGGAATCACTGGCTGGTGGCGTAATGTGGCCAGTAGGAGCAGCGGCAGGCGAGGAGTGGCGACCAGCGGTGTGGCGTGGAGCGGTGGCAGGTGAGGTGCGGCGACCAGCGGCGTGGCGTGGAGCGGCGGTAGGCGAAGAGCGGTGACCAGCGGCGTGGCGTGGAGCAGCGGTAGGCGAGGAGTGGTGACCAGCGGCGTGGCGTGGAGCGGCGGTAGGCGAGGAGCGGTGACCAATGGCGTGGCGTGGAGTGGCAGTAGGCGAGCAGCGGTGACCAGCGGCGTGGCGTGGAGCGGTGGTAGGCGAGGAGCGGTGACCAATGGCGTGGCGTGGAGCGGCAGTAGGCGAGCAGCGGTGACCAGCGGCGTGGCGTGGAGCAGCAGTAGGCGAGGAGCGGTGACCAATGGCGTGGCATGAAGCGGTGGCAGGTGAGGTGCGGCGATCAGCGGTGGCAGCAGGCGAAGAGCGGCGGCAGGCAACCAGCGGAGCGTCCGGTGGCATGGGACGAGACAGTTGGAGCGTGGCGGAGTGTCGTAACGTGCCCTCTATCTATCCACCCCCATTTCTACCCACTGGTGAAACCCTGCGGGTGAACTTTGGGACTCTGGGTGGCACGGACCAGGGACAGAGGCTTTTGGGGTGTCGGACTCTTTGGACTTCAGGTGATTCTTGGCTGGGGGAGGGAGGGCTTAGCTCATGTTTGGGTTATGAACTCTGTTTGTGGTGTTTTCCCCAAGTTAATGCCGTACGACTTCTCTCTCTGTTTCATTAAATGTTTCTTTCTCACACTCAGACTCAGTGCTTGCGAGGGGAGAAGCATTGCCTCTCAGAGGCACCCAGGGGTGTGTGAATTTCCCAGATTACCGGGTGGGGGCTCGAGCCGGTGCTGTGTGAGATGGACCCCAAGATATGGAACCCAGCTCTAGTTACTGCCAGGCCTACCCGGCAGAAGGCTTACAGGAAGATTCCATGGAAATGGGAATATGATCCGGTCCGTCTCCTCGATGGGGCGCCAGTTCCAGTCCAACCCCCGGGCGGGGAGATTGGCTGGCTCAGAGGTAGGGCCTTCTTTGCCCTCCCGGGCTGCTGTCTCACCTGGCAGGCTCAACTTCTCTGCACGCAATGGTGCCAAGAAGCTGCAGTGTCGGGTGAGCTCCATCTCCACCACCTGGGATGACTCGAGTCGGATGCGGAAGAAGTTCTGTTTCAGGGGGTCATAGCGGGGCCATGGCTCTCCTGTGCCCCCCTTGCCTGTGGGGGTCCTAGGGAGTAATTCAACAGAGTACACAGAGGTTAGTACCTGGGCTGGGTAGGGACAGGGACCTGCTCCAGCCAGAGTCTGGAGCCAACTTGCAAAGTTGGGTCCTTTTCCAAAATGGCTGCCATCCCCTATTGCTCCCAATGAGAGTGAAGCCAGAGGCTGCCCTCAGTGAAGATGGCTGCTTCCACTTGTTCTCCTTATATGGGGCGGGGGGAGAGGGAAGGGAGAGCTACGGGTTGCCCTTAATAAAGATGGCCACTATTTCTCATGGATGGCCGCCACTGGCCTACAGCTCTTTCCAAAGAGACACTGCCCTTAAGAAAGATGGCCACGGTCTCCTATTGTTTAGAATGGGATTGAAGACAGGCTCCCCTCAGGGAACATGGGCATCCTTATAGGAAGGAAGGGGCAGTGTGGGGAGCTGAACAATATGGTGGGCGGGAGGAAGGGGGAGAAAGGGACGGCCACTGCATTTAAGGTTTCATAGGAAGATCTAAACTGGAAGGGAGTCTGAAACCACTATTTGCCCTCACTTAAGATGGCCTCTCTCACTTGCCTTTAAGTAGGACAACATCACATGCTGCCCTAAGAAAAAATGGTCACCATCTTCCACTATTCTCCATGAGATTGAAGCCACAAGCTGCCCTGAGTAGACTGCCATTTTCCTACAGCCCTAACATTGCCTGGTTCATCCCAATTTCCCTTTTCATAAATTAACCTCAATTTTGTTATTATGCATTCTTCACAAATTCTCCACGTGGTCCAAGATGTAATGAAAATCAAGGTTGGTAGACCAGCAAGCTCATCAGCCAGTTCTTATTAAGTTATCGGGGCCCGTTGATTTAGAAACCTTTAACTTTAGAAGCATCCATTTAACAGCCTCCAGAGATACTAAAGGAATAGAAAGAGAGTTGTCATCTCCTTGCAGTGAACCAATACCATCTGAGTTTTTCTCCCCCAAACAGAAATATTTACTGAACATGTCTGCCTTTTCTGCATTGTTATAGATAATTCTGCCATTTCCAATTAGTAACAGGCCTGCCTCATAGTCAGATTTTTTTTTTTTCCAGGTATATTCAAAGAACTCTTCATTGTTCTTAACTCTGCTGACCATGTGGTCTCTATGGTTGTGTCTAGACTACAGGGTTTTGTCGACAAAAGTGGACTTTTGTTGACAAAACTAAACCTGCGTCTACACTACCGCTGAGTTCTATCGACATAACATCAGCAGAACTCAGCAGTTTTGTTGACGCTGATAAACCTCATTTTACAAGGAATAATGCCTTTTGTCGACAGAGTTCTGTCGACAGAAGGCATTATTGCATCTAAACTGTCCTTTGTGTCTACACTGCCATGTCGACAAAGCAGCTTGCTTTGTCGACAGAACTGAATGTAGTCTAGACGCTCTTTGTCGACAGAAACTTTGTCGACAGTATCTGTCGACAAAACTTCTGTCAACAAAAGCCTGTAGTCTAGACGTACCCTATGTGTCTCTTTGCTTCCCTTATCAATTTGCTACAGTTCCTTATATATGCTTTATATTCATGACTATCAGCTTCCACTTTTCCCCCTAGTATTGGATATTAATATTTTTGATTTTTACAACTGCCTCCACTTTCCAAATCTGAGAATCAGTGAGATGGTTCGGACCAAAATGTTCCCTCTAATCTTTCCCATCTATGTGTGGAATAATTTGTAAGTGCACCAAGGCAGGTGCCCTGAGTTCAGCTCTAGGTCAGGGGCTTCAACCTAACAGATCATCTACTTTCCAAAGTCATCTGCTTTGAAATGGGGCTTCCTGGAAGTTGTGGACACCTGTCCAAAAGGTCACAGCAGTTCTCATGGTCTGGCTGAGGGGGAACAAGAGGATGCTGGGGAATTTCCTTACCCACTCCTGGCAAACTCTGCCCAGTACCGCATCATCCTTCGACTTAGCCCCACCTCGGCTTCCGTGTACATGCGTTTGGCTCCTGCCACAGCCGCCTGGGTCCCAAACACATAGGGTAGCTCAGAGTCGTGTGGCACACCTGTCCACTCCGGTGTGGACAAGCCGCTGGTGCGGTGGGCGAAGTGGTAGGCGTACACGGGATTGCCAGCCACCGCCTCCCGCCCAGCCATCTCAGCCACCGGGCACACAATGAAGTAGTCACCAAACATTTGATCCATGGCCCATCGGTACTGTGCCTTACCCTGCCCCTCCACTTCCTGGATGTACCGCTGGGCCACGGCCCGGATAGTTTCTTCTGGGGCTCTGGGCACTATCAGCCTCACCGCCTGCAGCAGATGCTCCCAGCCAATGGCGCTGGTGTTCTCCACGCCGAGGCTGGGGAGAGCGTAGAGGAGAATGTAGGAGCCTTCGTTGGCATTTATGCCGGTCAAGATAGGGATAGCTTGGCCGTGCTGGGCCTGCAGGAGTCTGGGTGGTGTATCAGGGAGAAAATCCCCATCTACGGTGGGCAAAAAAGGGAGCACCAGTAGATCCCGGTAGTACAAGACGGAGAGCTCGTGTTTGGGGAACTCTCCAGGATCCTTCGCCTGCAGGCAGCTCACCAGGGCGGTGTCGTTGCTTTCGGTGCAGCCCAGCAGCTGGCCGAGCCGCCGGCTTCTCTCTTGGGCCTCCTCGAGTGAACTCCAAACCCACAGGGCTGTCGGGGCCCCGCTCTGCAGCGCGGCGCGGGTGAAGAGGGCCCGGCTTCCGGGAGAGAGGAGGTGGAAGCCGACTGAGGAACCCCCGGCACACTGGCCGAAGAGCATCACCCGAGCCGGGTCCCCCCCGAAGGCGGCCATGTTGTCCCGCAGCCAGCGCAGCGCCAGGCGCTGGTCCCACAGGCCGGCGTTGCCCGGGGCGGCGGGGGGAAGGGCCAGGAAGCCGAGCGCCCCCAGCCGGTAGTTCATGGAGGCCACGATCACGTTCTCGGCGGCGGCGAGGAAGCGGCCATCGTAGACGTCGAGGGAGGCAGCGCCAAAGAAGAAAGCCACGCCGTGGATCCAGACGAGGACGGGGACCGGCTTACGGGGCCGGGGGTGGGGCACCCAGACGTTGAGGAAGAGACAGTCCTCGGACTGTGGAATATTGGAGTTCCACATGTAGGCGTCGGGGTAACTAGTAAGCGGAGGCTGGGGGCAGGCGTGGCCGAAGCTGGTGGCCTCCAGGACGTGGCTCCAGGGCTGGTGGGGAAGCGGCTTCTGGAAGCGCAAGGCCCCCACGGGGGGCTGGGCGTAGGGGACCCCCAGGAAGGCCGTGACCGTGCCGGAGCCGGCCGGGAGGTGCTTGCCCCGGATGGGGCCGCTGGTTGTGAGCACCACGATGCCGTCATCATCGGAGCCGGCGCTGGGGCCCGGCAGGGAGAGGAGGAGCAGGCAGGGGAGCACGGAGAGGAGTCCCGGCATCGCGGCGGCTGGAAGGGAAACCCCCCACCCCACCCCAGAATAAGTTATAGGGAATGTGATTTGGGGGTCTTTCTCCTCTAGGGGGTGCTGGTTCCCCGCCATCGAAACACAGAAGCAGGAGGGAGCGCCCCATAGTGGACTGAGCGCCTTTAGAAAATACAGCCATCTCATCAGTCACTCGCCCATGCGCTCAACCCCAGCCCTATGACAGCCTCCCTTGCTCTAACCACTAGACTCCACTCTCCCTCCAGAGCTGGGGATAAAACCCAGGAGGCCTGCCTCCCTGCTCCAACCACTACACCCCATTCCCCTCCCAGAGCTGGGGATTAAGCTCAGGAATCCGGCCTCCCTGCTCCTTGCATTAACCACTAGACCCCACTCTCCTCCCAGAGCTGGGGATAAAACCCCGGAGGAGTGCCTTCCTGCCCCTTGCTCTAACCACTAGACCCCACTCTCCTCCCAGAGCTGGGGATAAAACCCAGGAGGAGTGCCTCCCTACTCCTTGCGTTAACCACTAGACCCCACTCTCCTCCCAGAGCTGGGGATAAAACCCAGGAGGAGTGCCTCCCTACTCCTTGCGTTAACCACTGGACCCCACTCCCCTCCCAGAGTTGGGGATAAAGCTCAAGAATCCCACCTTCCTGCCCTTTGCTCTAACCACTAGACCGGGAGTCAGGCACCTCCAACCTGTGGGCCGATTCATCCGTGTTAGCTGCTGGCGGGCTCCCAGACGGCTTGTGTACCTGAGTGCCCACAGGCTTGGCCACAAGCAGCTCCCATTGGCTGTGCTTCACCGTTCCCAGCCAATGGGAGCTGAGAGAAGCAGCGCGGCCCAGACTGCAGCTTCCCGCAGCTCCCATTGGCCGGGAACAGGAAACTGCTGCCAATGGGAGCTGCGGGGCTCCGTGCCTGCAGACGCTCAGGCAAACGAATCCCTCGGGCAGCCCGTCGGGGGCAAACGCGGCCAAGCCACGTGTGGCCAGCACCTCAGAGGTTCCCCATCCCTGCACTCGACCCCATTTCCCCTGCGAGCCAAGGCTCAGTGCACTTCAGTGACCTGGCCCCCAAATAGAAGCACAAAAACGCTCCCCATGTTTTCCTCCCACACTGGAGCCCAGGGGCCCCAGGCCAGTAGACTTTTTGGGCCGGCTCTGGGATGGGGCCAAAAATTAGGGGTTCTGCATGTGGGAGGGGCTGCCAGGAAGCAGGATTGGGGTGTTGGGTCTGGGCAGGAAGGAGGGTGCAGGAGTGGAGTGGGAGGGGAAAAGGAGTGGGCAGCGGGTCTGGGGGAAGGAAGGTAGGGTGCAGGAGTGGGCTGGGGTCTGGGAGGGAAGGTGGGAAGATGCAGGAACAGGCTGGGGGTGAGGGGCAGGAGGTAGGGAGCAGGAGTGGAGTGGGAGGGGAAAAGGAGCAGGCACGGGGTCTGGGGGAAGGGAGGGAGGGTGCAGGAGTGGGCTGGGGTCTGGGGGGTCTGGGAGGGAAGGTGGGAAGATGCAGGAACAGGCTGGGGGTGAGGGGCAGGAGGTAGGGAGCAGGAGTGGAGTGGGAGGGGAAAAGGAGCGGGCAGGGGGTCTGGGGGAAGGGAGGGAGGGTGCAAGAGTGGGCTGGGGTCTGGGGGGTCTGGGAGGGAAGGTGGGAAGATGCAGGAACAGGCTGGGGGTGAGGGGCAGAAGTTAGGGAGCAGGAGTGGAGTGGGAGGGGAAAAGGAGCGGGCAGGAGGTCTGGGGGAAGGGAGGGAGGGTGCAGGAGTGGGCTGGGGTCAGGGGGCTCTGGGAGGGAAGGTGGGAAGATGCAGGAACAGGCTGGGGGTGAGGGGCAGGAGGTGGGGAGCAGGAGTGGAGTGGGAGGTGTAAAGGAAAGGGCTTGGGGTGGGAGTCTGTGCAGGAAGAGGGTGTAGGAGTGAGCTGGGTGTTGGGGGGTCTGGGAGGGAGGGTGGGAGGGTGCAGGAGCGGGCAGAGGATGAGGGCAGGAGGGAGGGGGCAGGAGTGCAGTGGGGGGTAAAGGAGCGGGCTGGGGGTGGGGGGGTCTGGGTGGGAAGTAGAGTGTCGTCACTCCAGCCCGTCTAGGGGAATCACAGCGGGGCCACAGGGCTGGCGTCAAATGCCCCTTCCCTGCCGTCCCTGGCTCTGGGACAGGACAGGGATCCAGGGGGTCAGAGCGGAGGGAGCTGGGGACCAGGACTCGCATGTTGTACCCCCAGCTCTGGGAGGGACCCCGGGGGTTGGAGCCGGCGGCGCTGGAAGCCAGTACCGCTGGGTTCTCTGCCCAGCCCTCAGAACAGGGTCTGTGAAGGTAATTACCTGGAGTGGCCCCAATTCCTGGTGTTCTGTCACGGCCTCCACCTCTCTGTCCCTTTCTCAGAGCCACTGGGGCCTTTCAGCCCAGACACCCCGGGACACAGGAGCTGCCGGACCCGAGGGGATGCTGAGAATGCAGCCAGGAAGCTGCCACCAGAGCATACTTATCTTCAAATCTGCCACCTCATTAGGCAAACAGGCGGGGGGGGGGGGGGAGCTGGGTGGGCCTGGGGAGGAGCCCAGGGCTTTGGGAACAGACTCCCAGTTTGCCTGAGGAAAGAAGGGATGTGGCCACTGACCTGCACCCACCTCTAGGGTGGGGCAGCCAATAACAACTGCACCTGACCGCTCCATTAGCCCAGCTCCAGTGTTCCCTCAAAACCAGGCCCGGGGGCTGGATATGACCCCCAAGTTGCCTGGATCCAGCCCCGAGGCTCAGGGCTTCTCCCGGAATTGGGAAGCCTGGATTGATGCTTCCCCCCCCCCACCCGTCACCCCACTACAAGGCTAAAGCACACAAAAATCTACTGGGCTGGGGAATGTGGAGCGTGTCTTTCTCTGCAGTTGGGGGCCGCATCAGTTTTTTGTGTTTTTTTCCCTCTCTTCCCACTTGTGTATGGCCCCCTACTAATTTTTCTGTGGGTCAGTGGCACCCTCCAGCCCCCAAAAAGGTTCCCCACCCCGTTCTAAACTTTTCCATCCAGGTGTGGATTTTTTCCATCCTTGTGCGGAATAAATTTCTGCATGCACCGAGGCATGTGCAAATGTGCACCACCAGCGGAAACAAACCACCTCACTGGGGGCGCTCTGCTAATCCGTGGGGTGGCATCGGACTCTCTCCCGAGTTGCTGCCCAAGTGCCCCGCTTACAGGGAAGGCTGCCCTGCTCTGAAAGGCAGTCGCTTCGGGCTGGGGCGTAGGGGTCAGCACACACTGAGGAGAGAGCCCCTCACTAATCTACTTCCAGCCTATTCCCTGCAACACGCTGCCCGCTAGCACTGCACGGGGGCATTGGTGTCAAGGAAGAGCGCCCCCTACAGGGGCATTGGCGCTGGGGAAGTGCGCCCCCTACAGAGCCTCCCATAAGAACATAAGAACAGCCACACTGGGTCAGACCAAAGGTCCTTCTAGCCCAGTATCCTGTCTGCCGACAGTGGCCAGCACCAGATGCCCCAGAGGGAGGGATCGCAACAAGTAACCCTCCCTATCTCCCACTTCAAGAGAAACAGAGGCTAGGGACACCATTCCTACCCATCCTGGCTAATAGGTATTGATGGACCTAACCTCCATGAATCTATGTAGCTCTTTTTTTAACCCTGTAGAAGTTCCAGCCTTCACTGAATCCTCTGGCAAGGAGTTCCACAGGTTGACAGTGCGCTGCGTGGAAAAAAAAACCTTCCCTTTGGTTGTTATAAAGCTGATGCCTATTCATTTCATTTGGTGACCCCTAGTTCTTCTCTTGTGGGAATAATTAAATAACGTTTCCTTATTCACTTTTTCCACACCACTCATGATTTTATAGACCTCTATCATATCCCCCCCCCTTAGTGTCCTCTTTTATAAGAGGAAAAGTCCAATTCTTTTAAATCTCTTTTTATAGGGGACCCGTTCCAAACCCCTAATCAAATCTAGTACTTCTAAGCTCAATATCACAGCAAGAAATTGATAATAGCTATCTGTGATAGGGAAAGGGGGAATGATATAGGCTGGAGCACCAGAACACCAGGGCTGTGTCTAGACTGGCTTGCCCCAGATTGGCCCACTGGTTGTGAGCACCACGGTGCCGTCATCGTCGGAGCTTTTGTGGAAAAGCATCCGTGCCAATCTAGACGCTCTTTTCTGCAAATGCTTTTAACGGAAAAAAGCATTTGCGGAAAATCATGCCAGTCTAGACGCAGCCCAGGGGTTTTGTTTTTGTTGCCCGTTTCTGAATCTTTTCCAGTGCCAATATAGCTTTTTTGAGATGAGGCGACCACATCTGTACACAGTATTCAAGATATGGGCGCCCCATGGTTTTATATAGAAGCAACAAGGTATTTTCTGTCTTATTCTCTATCCCTTTTTGAATGACTCCTAAGATTCTGTTTGCTTTTTTGACTGCCTCTGCACACTGAGGGTACGTCTAGACTACATGGCTCCGTCGACGGAGCCATGTAGATTTGTTTGTTCGGCAAAGGGAAATGAAGCGGCGATTTAAATAATCGCGGCTTCATTTAAATTTAAACGGCTGCCCCGCTCTGCCGATCAGCTGTTTGTCGGCAGATCGGGGCAGTCTGGACGCTCCCCTGCCAACATGAAAGCCCTTTATCGACATCCCCGGTGAACCTCATCCTACGAGGCATAACGGGGAGGTCGATAAAGGGCTTTCAGGTTGGCGCGGGAGTGTCCAGACTAACACGCTGAGCCGACAAACAGCTGATCGGCAGAGTGGGGCAGCCATTTAAATTTAAATGAAGCCGCGATTATTTAAATCGCGGCTTCATTTCCCTTTGCCGATCAGCCTCATCTACATGGCTCCATCGACGGAGCCATGTCGTTTAGACACACCCTGAGTGGATGTTTTCAGAGAACTATCCACAGTGACTCCAAGATCTCTCTCTTGAGTAGCTGTAGCTAAATTAGTCCCAGCATATTGTATGTATAGTTGGGATTATTTCTTCCAATGTGCATTATTTTACATTTATCCACATTAAATATCATTTGCCATCTTGTTGCCCAGTCTCTTAGCTTGGTGAGATCTTTTTGAAGCTCTTCACAGTCTGCCAAGATAGTCTGGTCTCAGATCAAGATAGTCTGCTCTTAACTATCTTGAGTAGTTTGATAACCCATCCCACAACGACCCTTCCTTCATCACTGCAGTATTAGGATGAGCACACGCTGTCAAATGAGGCCTCCCCTCCTCCTGAAGTATCTGCTGACTTTCCAAAGGCCTTATGGAGACATCCTGCCCATGCCGGATCCGGCTGCGAGAGCCACTCCGGGCAAGATCCTGGCTCCGGCAGCATGTGGTTGGGTCAAGATCATTGGCAGGCTCTGGGCATGTTTGTTCTCCCTTGGGGTGGGTGGGCTTGGAATAGCCTGAAGGTCTCTGGGCTGCTGCTTCTATTCACTTAGCAAGAGGAGTTTGGTTCGCTCTAAGCTGCCATGGGAGTGTGTCCTATGTTGCTCAGAGCTGGCTGAGAGCAGGCAGCCCACGTTTGCTCCGGCTCAGCAGAGCTCAATAATTGTTGCTTTTTTATTTTGGCAGAAGGCACCAAGGTGCCTTGGCTCCCATGTTTGTCCACATCCATTGTCACTGTTGTGCTCCCAGAGCGGGGTCCGGCCATTATCGAATGGCAGGTGAGATCCAAAAAAGTTACATTTGATAACCTGTTGAACCATGAATGATCAATCTCACTTCTCAAATAATAAAGTCAACGGCATTAAACTAATCGGCTACGTCTACACTGGCATGATTTTCCGGAAATGCTTAAAACGGAACAGTTTTCTGTGATAAGTATTTCCGGAAAAAGCACGTCTACATTAGCAGGATGCTTTTCCAGAAAAGCACTTTTTGCGGAAAAGCGTCCGTGCCAATGGAGACGTGCTTTTCCGCAAAAAAGCCCCGATCGCCATTTTCGCGATCGGGGATTTTTTGCGGAAAACACTACTGTGCTGTCTACATTGGCCCTTTTCCGAAACAGTTTTCCGGAAAAGGACTTTTGCCCCAATAGGAGCAGCATAGTTTTTCCGGAAAAACACTGACAATTTTACATTAGATCGTCAGTGCTTTTCCGGAAATTCAAGGGGCCAGTGTAGACAGCTGGCAAGTTATTCCGGAAAAGCTGCTGATTTTCCGGAATAAGTGGCCAGTGTAGACACAGCGATCCTGAACATGTCTCTGAGCACCACTCGTCCCTCCTCTGCCTAGCTCTCTATTTCAGTTATTACAAAGAGAAATATGTTTTCAAATTAGTTTTTGGGTCTAGATGCATTATTTCAAATTAGCTTATTTCGAATTAACTAATTCGAAAAAAGTTAGTTCGAATTAGCACTGTAGTGTAGACATACCCTAGTGCTACGTCTAGACTGGCATGATTTTCCAGAAATGCTTTTAAAGGAAAAGTTTTCCGTTAAAAGCATTTTCGGAAAAGAGAGTCTAGATTGGCAGGATGCTTTTCCGCAAAAGCACTTTTTGCAGAAAAGCGTCCATGGCCAATCTAGACACGCTTTTCCGCAAAAAAGCCCCGATCGCCATTTTCGCACTGGACTGTGCTGTCTACACTGGCCCTTTTGCGCAAAAGTCTTTCGGAAAAAGACTTTTGCCCGAACGGGAGCAGCATAGTATTTCCGGAAAAGCACTGACAATCTTACATGAGATCGTCAGTGCTTTTCCGGAAATTCAAGCGGCCAGTGTAGACAGCTGGCAAGTTTTTCCGGAAAAGCGGTCGATTTTCCGGAAAAAGTGGCCAATCTAGACACAGCCTTAGAGACTAACAAAAATGTAGACGGTATCATGAGCTTTCATGGGCACAACCCACTTCTTATTTACGTTCTCCACACAAGTCATGATTTTCTAGAAGTCCATCATATTCCCCCTTAATCTCCTCTTTTCCAAGCTGAAAAGTCCCAGTCTTATGTGAGTCTGGAATAAGTAGATATAGAATCATAGCGCACTAGAACTGGAAGGGACCTTGAGAGATCATCAACTCCAGTTCCCTAACCTCATGACAGGACTAAGCACCAACCGCCATCTAGAAACAACTCACCATCTATCAGGTGAGTTGTTTCCTGAGGCTAATTTAATTTACCCTCATCCTGTTTGTTCTCCTTTTTAGCCAAACTTGCTAGAGGCCTAAATGCAGAATGAGCCACTATGGCCAGCAACTGCCTTTTAATCCATAAAATTGTTACAAAAAACAGTGGAGACTCTTAGAGATGCTCAAAAATAATGGTTTAGTAAGGAAAAAAAGGACTATTCTGATGAAAAGGAGAGAGAGGAAGAACACTAGAAGGCCAGTTTGGCTCAATCAGCAACTCATTATTGGCCTGAAAATCAAAAAGGAAACCCAATAAAAAGCGAAAACATGGACAAATTGGACGGGGAGGAGTACAAAAGAAAGCACAAGCACGTAGGGACAAAAATCTGAAAAACTAAGGCACGAAATGGAAGTTTTTCAAAGGGACATTATTAATGGCCCAAAAGCAAACTATTCCATTGCTTAGGAAAGATTGAAAGTATGGCAAAACACAAGAAGACATTCTATAAAGGTATTAGAAACAAGAGGAAAACCAAGGACAGGGTAGGCCCATTGCTCAGTGAAGAGGGAGAAACTATAACAGGAAACTTTGAAATGGCAGAGGTGCTGAATGACTTTTTTGTTTCAGTTTTCACCAAGACGTTTGATGGTGATGGAATGCCTAACATAGGGAATGCTAGTGTAAAAGGGATGCGTTTAGAACTTACAAAAAAATAAAAGAACAAACTTAAAAATTACTTAGAAAAGTTAGACATCTTCAAGTCACCAGGGCCTGATGAAATGCACCCTAGAATACTCAAGGAATTGATAGAGGAGGTATCTGAGCCTTTAGCTGTCATCTTTGCAAGTCAGGAGAGATTCCAGAAGACTGGAAAAGGGCAAATCTAGTGCCCATCTATAAAAACGGAAATAAGAACAACCCAGAAAACTACAGACCAGTCAGTTTAACTTCTGTGCCAAGCAAGATAATGGAGCAAGTAATTAAGGAATTAATCTGGAAATAATAAGGTGACAGATAACAGCCAGCATGGATTTGTAAAGAACAAATCATGTCAAACCAATCGGACATCCTTCTTTGATAGGCTAGTAAGCCTTGTGAATAAGGGAGAAGTGGCGGACGTGGTATACCTAGACTTTAGTAAGGCATTTGATATGGTCTCGCATGACCTTCTTATCAATAAACTAAGCAAATACAATTTAGATGGGGCTGCTATAAGGTGGGTGCACAACTGGCTGGATAACCATTCTCAGAGAGTCGTTATTGACAGTTCACAGTCATGCTGGAGGGGCATAACAAGTGGGGTCCTCCATGGGGTCTGTTTTGGGACCGGTTTTGTTCAATATCTTTATCAATGAGTTAGATGATAGCACAGAGAGGATGCTCCTCATTCCACGAGGAGTAACGATAGTTCGAACTAGGAAGCCTAGTTCGAACTACCTAGTTCGTGCCCCGTGTAGCCACGCTGCACGGGATTCGAACGAGCGGGGTTTTAAAAATGGCGGCGCCCCGCTTATGCAAATGAAGCCCGGGAAATTCAAATCCCGGGCTTCATTTGCAAGTGCGGTATGCCTACATTACCCTCCTAGTTCGAACTAGCGGGGTAGTGTAGACATACCCTCAGTCTGTGTCTACACAGCCGAAATAATGTTGAAATACTGGCCAGCTGGAGGACTTCTTCCTCCAGCTCCTGTAACCCTCATTGTACCAGGAGTAAGGGAAGTTGGAGGAAGAGTGCTCTATTTCAAAATAAGTGTTGTGTCAACGCTCCCGATTTCGAAATAAGCTATTTTGAAATAAGCTACGCAATTGACGTAGCTCAATTTACGTCGTTTATTTTGAATTACGCCCTGCTGTTTAGATGCATCCTAAGTCCAAGGTAGCGTGTCCACAATAACGGAGCCCACCTCAGACTAATTTCGAGGCTTCCCAGTCACTTAGACATGCTAGTTTGGTTTCATTAAATCGGGAGTTATGAAGTCAAATTTCCTAATTTCGAAATAGTTTCCTCGTGTAGACATGGCCCCAAGTACTTAGGCAAAATCTCTTGCAGTGAGATGAGGCTTGGAAGGATTAAAATACCCTAGCGACTAAGGCTAACGATTCAATTCACCGCACACGCATAGCCTGACAAATGTATTGCCATCAAAAATAACTGAAATCGACAGCTGGTTAAGGTAAGGAAAATGCTTCTTCTAGACACGCTTGTTTAATTTTTAACTTCTTTGCTTTGTATATGAGAAGAGGTGGCGATCGATTTCTGCTGCAAGCATTCAAAAAACTTATCTTTTTTCAATCCCAACGGTACTTAAATCATTGTCTGACCCTGACCCCTTCCCCACAATATCCTGACAGTTGAAATGAATAAAAATTGGGGTGAGAGGAGGAGGAAATGCTCCCAAATAAATGTGGGTGTTACCTGTCAAGTTATAAAGTGCAAACACTGAGATCTGCCAAGGCTAAGCAGTGTGCACTCAGCGTTCTGCTCGCAACGTAGGTGAACAGTGGCCAAGTTCTGGCGCCAGCAAAAACCGCAAAGCGCCAACTTGCTATGAGAAGCAGTCATGGGGCAAACGTGCCCAGGGCTGTCGATAATGTTCACAACCCAGCCACATGCTGTCAGCACACGGATCTGCCCTGAAGCAGCCCTCGCAAGCTTAGAAGGTTGTGATGTGGGCAGGATTTCAAAAGGCAACAACCAAAAGTCAGAAGAGGCTAGAAGGGGTAGGGTCGGGCGCTATTCCCATACCGTCAGGGTTGACTCCAATGTCCCAGCTACTGTGCAGCAGGGACCGGGACCATCAGAAGGGGGAGTTTTCCCTTGAAATCCCAGCTGAGTCCAATGTCCCAGTGTGATACTAGGACCAGGGAACAGGTTCAGTAGGAAGTGCTCTCCCCTCGAAGTCAGTGCTGTCCCCAAAGCCCTAGCATTGTGTTGGGGTGTGTGCCCTGCTGCAGGGAGCCAGGTGGGAGCTCAGTCATAGGCACGGTCACCACTGACCCGCCTGCCCACACAGAAATGTAGTTTCCGTTGGGGAAAAATGTCTGCGTGGCACATGAATTCTGCGTGCGACAGTGGCGCATTGTCCCCCAGAGCACTCCTTGCAGAGGGGTTCTAGGAGGCAGCGAATGCTGGACTTCACATTCGCAATAACCAACTCACGGCCTTGCCTCCCTGTGAAAATCCCCTTGCTCCTTCTCTTATCAAAGGGTATGGACCCTGGTCACCAGGCTAAACACCATCTCCAGTTATTCCATTCAGCCCCATCCTCTACATTCCACTTCTCTTTTCTATGAACATAGGATCCCTGATTCCCCACCAAAACTGTTATGCTTCTAAGAAGCACACGGATTCTTTTTTTTTTTAGGGGAAAAGGAAATACCCTGCCTTTATTAAGAATACAACAGTAAAGCAGCCAGCATATGCTTTCATAGACACACACTCATACATACACACACATACACCAATTCTACCAAAATTGCTACAATGACCAGTTTGCTCTTTTTATTAACTTATTGGCCAAGTAGACTGAGTTTGGACCAATACTCCAGGTTTGCAAAATGGGATCCCAAAATTACGGAAATCAGCCCCTTTTTATAATAGTTATTTTATTGGTCTTAAAAGTCTCAGAGGGAGAGCCATGTTAGTCTCTAACTTTAAAAAAACAATGAGTTGTCCTGTGGCACCTTGTGTCTAGACTACAGGGTTTTGTTGACAAAAGTGGACTTTTGTAGACAAAACTATACCTGCATCTACACTACCACGGAGTTCTATCGACATAACGTCAACAGAACTCGGCAGTTTTGTCGACAGCGGTAAACCTCATTCTACAAGGAATAACGTCTTTTGTTGTCAGAGTTCTGTCGACAGAAAGCGTTATTGCATCTACACTGTCCTTTGCATCTATACTCTCATGTCGACAAAGCGCTTTGCTTTGTCAACAGAACCGGATGTAGTCTAGACGCTCTTAGAATCATAGAATCATAGAATCATAGAATAATAGGACTGGAAGGGACCTCGAGAGGTCATCGAGTCCAGCCCCCCGCCCTCAAGGCGGGACCAAGCTCCGTCTACACCATCCCTGACAGATGTCTATCTAACCTGTTCTTAAATATCTCCAGAGAGGGAGATTCCACCACCTCCCTTGGCAATTTATTCCAATATTTGACCACCCTGACAGTTAGGAATTTTTTCCTAATGTCCAATCTAAACCTCCCCTGCTGCACTTTAAGCCCATTACTCCTTGTCCTGTCCTCAGAAACCAAGAGGAACAAATTTTCGCCTTCCTCCTTGTGACACCCTTTTAGATATTTGAAAACCGCTATCATGTCCCCCCTTAATCTTCTTTTTTCCAAACTAAACAAGCCCAGTTCATGAAGCCTGGCTTCATAGGTCATGTTCTCTAGACCTTTAATCATTCTTGTCGCTCTTTGTCGACAGAGGCTAAAACCCAAGTGGGGTTTTGTTAGTCTTTGTTAGTCTACATGTTTTGTTAGTCTTTAAAGTGCTACCGGATTTTTTGTTGTTTTTTAAGTTTATCATTTATATATATATATATATATATATATATATATATATATATATATATATATATAAAAGTCTCCATACATCTACACTGCATTCTTAATTTGAAATAAACTACGCAATTTGTGTAGCTTATTTCAAATTAATTTCAAAGTAGCTTATTTTGAAATTTGGTGCTGTCTACAGAGCACTTATTTCAAAATAAACCACTCTTCCAAAACGTCCCTTACCCCTTGCGGAATGAGGTTTACAAGGATATCAGAATAGCGAGTCCATTATATTACAAAATAACAGGCGAACTCAAAAGAAATAACACTGCAGTGTGGATGTAGCTTAAGGTGCAACAGGACTGCTGATTTTTATTGGGATTAGTAAATTCTACCCCATTATGCTGTTATTAATTGCCATTTGATAAGTGCGTGGTTTAATTTTTTTATGTTACAGCTGTTTTGTTTTAATTGATCAGTAAGTGCTTATCATATTTTTTAGAGTTGTTAATTTGCTTTTTATTCACGTTTTGATAGGGGCATACAGCAATTTTTTGGTGCCTTTATATGTGTTTTTGGCTCTTTTTTTAGAACATTTGATGTGGTGAAGGTCTTTCCCCTTATTTTTTATTACACATTCTTTTCTTGATTCACACACAAAAACAGGATTGATTTCTTTTTGTGTGATCCAGACACAAGGTAAATTGTTATACCAGCACATTAAATGACAATGTAAAGAAAACAATCATCCTCCCGTTTTACTGATTTTACAGTGCAAATTTTGAAATGTAAAATCAAACCCATAAGGATTCCTTCAGCTTTAAACGCAAAAATTTTGGCTGGTGCACCTTGACGGATGGTGCATTTAGCCTATTCCTTCCTGTTCTCAGAAAGGGTGCCTGGCAGAGCACAATGAATCATCGTTCTAAAATACATTAATACATTTAATACTTAAACTAGTAAATTATTGCTTTTTTATTTTATACCCTAAAATAGGTGGTGGTGTTGCCCAGTAATTTTTTTTTTTTTTTTTTTTTTTTACTGCACCAGGTACCCAGAGGAGGCTGTGCCACATTAATCACAAAGATTCTCTTCCTAGAACTCAAAATACTATTTACCCACGTGGGTGTCTCTTTCCAAACCCCATGACTCCTCCACCACTGTCCCACCCCAACGTCCCTCCCCCTGTGTGTGCACAGCCTAATGAGCACACAGATTGGAGGATTAATAAATCCCGGTGGTAGCTCCTGGGCTGTTGTTCTCAGCATTGGAGGTGCCGTGTTGGCTCCAGCACCCCCCATTCGCCATCGTGCTGAACTGCAGATGGCGCCGAGGAGAAAGGCAGGTGAGTCTGTATTTCCCGGAGCTCTATCATTTCCGAGATAAGTCCAGAGGGTCTAAGGGAATAACTGGAAAAACAGGAGGAATTGGGACCCATCTAAATAATTACCTATCTCGTACCCTTTCCACACACCCCGCACTGGGAGCAGGGGAGAAAACCCACGAGTGCAGCCTCCTAAGCTCTCCTACCCTAGAGTCAGAGGGGCTAAGGGAGTAAATAGAACAACAGCAGGAATTGGGACCCATATAAAAAATTACCTATGATGATTTCCTGTTCTGTTCACTCCCTCTGGGGCACATGGCATTGGCCACTGTCACCAGACGGGATACTGGGCTAGATGGACCTTGGGTTTGACCCAGTGTGGCCATTCTTATGTTCTGATGGTTGATGGCTGGAAACTCAGCATGGAGTTGGAGCACGAACTGAAAAGGCCAGGGCATTCTATTAGCTAATGAGGTTCTAGGTTGATTTAGAGAACTCCCTTCTGTTGTGGATATTAAAGTGTCTGGGCGTATGTCCAGACCTCAGAGTTTTTCCGGGATACCTCTGGTATCCCGCCAAACTCTGCCGCATCCCAGGAACGTGTCTGCTCTTCCGAAATTTTTTTCAGAAGAGAAGATGCATTTTTTCTGCATCCCTGTAAACCTCGTTTTAAGAGGAAGAAGGGATGTTCCGAAAGAGGGCTTTTTTCCTCCACATTTGGCCCACTGGAGACTTCCAAAAAACAATGCGGAAAAAAATACGCAAATTGCAATTCAAAATTTGCATATCTTTTTCCGGAAGAACTGTGTAGTCTAGACCAGTGATCCCCAACACGGTGCCCGCGGGCTTGGGGGGGGAGGGCGCGGTGCATGTGTCCCCGCCCTCTGGCGCCCGGCAAGCGAACGGCCACGCCCCCTGGCGCCCCGCAGCCTCTAAAGGTTGAGGACCACTGGTCCAGACCCAGCCTGGTTCTAGATAGGAGCCAGTGCCCCCTAGAGGAAAAAAAACCCATCTTCCCTTTCGAGCTACGGGTGCAGTGAAGATGCACCCTAACATGTTCTGGGCGGTTTCCCTTCCAGCTGCCGCGATGCTGGGACTCCTCCCTCTGTTTCCCTTCCTCTTCCTCCTCTCCCGGCCGGACCCTTGCTTCAGCTCCGATGATGACGGCACCGTGGTGCTCACCACCAGCGGCCCCATCCGGGGCAAGCGTCTCCCAGTCGGCTCCAGCTCAGTGACGGCCTTCCTGGGGGTCCCCTACGCCCAGCCCCCTCTGGGGCCCTTGCGCTTCCAGAAACCACTTCCCCACCAGCCCTGGAGCGAGGTCCTGGAGGCCACTGGTTTCGGCCACGCCTGCCCCCAGCCTCCGCTTACTGATTACCCCGATGGCAAATTACTCACACCCAAAATGCCACAGTCCGAAGACTGCCTCTTCCTTAATGTCTGGGTGCCCCACCCGCGGCCCCCCGCGCCTGCTCCCATCCTCGTCTGGATCCACCCCGGGGTGTTCTACTTAGGCGCAGCTTCCCTCAAAATCCACGACGGGCGCTTCCTAGCTGCCTATGGGAAAATGATCGTGGTTTCCATGAACTACCGGCTGGGGGCGCTCGGCTTCCTGGCTCTGCCCCCCGCCGCCCCGGGCAACGCCGGCCTGTGGGACCAGCGCCTGGCGCTACGCTGGGTGCGGGACAACGTGGCCGCCTTCGGGGGGGACCCAGCCCATTTGATGCTTTCCGGCCAGGGCTCTGGGGCAGTGTCGGTCGGCTTCCATCTCCTGTCCCCGGGGAGCCAGTTTCTCTTCACCCGCGCCGTGCTGCAGAGCGGATCCCCCACCTCTCCAGGCACTTGGACCTCACTCCAGGAGGCCCAGGAGAGAGGCCGGAGGCTGGGCCAGCTGATGGGCTGTGCCACAAGCGATGATACAGCCCTGGTGGGCTGCCTGCAGGGGAAGGAAGCCGGGGAGTTCGTCAAACACCAACAGGCGGTCGCCAACCACAACGATCTGGTGGGGTTGCACTTCGTGCCAACACCCGATGGGGATTTCCTCCTGGATACACCCCCCCGGCTCCTGCAGGCGAAACGGAGCCAGCGAATGCCCATCGCCACCGGCTTCACCCCCAACGAAGGCTCCTCCGTACTCCTTTTGGACTTCCCCGATCTCAACCTGGACAACGCCAGCAACGTCGGCCTGGAGCAGCTGCTGCAGGTGGTGAGACTGGTGGTGCCCGGGGCGCCGGAAGAGGCCGTCCAGGCTGTGGCACAGCGGTACAGCCAAGAGGGGGCGAGTCAAGGCGAGGCCCGGTACCGATGGGCCATGGAACAAATCCTGGGCGACTACTTCATCGTGTGCCCGGTGGCCGAGATGGCCCAGCGGGAGGTGGAGGCCGGCAGCCCTGTGTACGTCTACTCCTTCGACCAGCGCCCCAGCTTCTTTTCTATGCCCGAGTGGGCCGGGGTGCCGCATGGCTCTGAGTTGCCCTACCAGTTTGGGACACTGGGGCTCCTGGAAGGCGCCAACCGCACGCACACGGACGCGGAGGAATTGTTCATCTGCAAGGTGATCGAGTACAACGCGGAGTTTGCCAGGAGCGGGTGAGGAAATCCCCCAGAATCCTCTTGTCCCTAGAGCCAGTCCAGGAGAGCCGCAGGCACCTTTTAGTCAGGCGATCACGACTTGCAGGAAGAGCTGCCCCAATGCTGCGGCAAAGGACGGGCGTGTTTGGAAAATAGCTCATCTTGTCAGTTGAAGCCCCTCTCCCAGAGCCAAATTGCCATCAGAAAACTCAAATCCGAGCCCCCGCGGCTTGTAGGTTGGGGAGAATCCCCTGCTTCTTTCATCAGGCTGCTCCCCCAAACACTCCCACTTTTCTTCAAGGAAACACGTTTTCTAGCAAGTGGCCTCTGGCTTCACTTTCATTGGGAAGAACAGGGGTTGGCAGCCATTTTGGAAAACTTTGCAAGCGGGTTCCTCGGGGCCTCGTCAAGCTAGGCTGCAGGAGCGGGTTCTCTTCCTTTCCAAGCCCGGCTATTAACCTCTGTGTTGTGTGGAATTCCTCACCAGGGCGTTCCAAGAGGAAGAGAGCAGGGGAGAGGTGTGGCCCCGCTACGACCCCATAAAGCAAAACGTTTTCCACATCAGACTGTGGTCCTCCCGGATTGAGGAGATGCCCCTCGCCCAGCGCTGCAGCGCCGTGGCCTCGCTGCTGGCAAGAAGCCAAGCCTCACAGGTGAGCGTCAGTGGGGTGAGAGGCTAGCAGCCCTCGAAAGGAAAGGCCTGGTGCTCTCCAGCCCTGTGAGCCTGCTCCTCAGCCCACTCCTAGCGTTGGCGCCCCACTGAGGGGAAGGACCCCAGGTCACTTTCCCGTCTCCATGGAGCCTTCTAGGCTACGTCTACACAGCAGGGTTCTATTCCGCGTCTTCTAAGCGCGCCCGTGATTTCGAAATAGACCGGGCTGGCTCTTCTGACGTCCCTGTAAACCTCGTTCCACGCAGCGTAATGGACGTGTTGGGATAGCGATTTATTTTGAAAGCTGGCACTGTGGAGATGTAGCCCACATGCCTAGGCTGTCCAGACTGCAAGCCTCTTTCGAAAGAGGCTCTTTCGAAAGCATCTTTCGAAAGAGCCTCTTTCGAAAGAGAGCATCTAGACTGCACGTTGAACTTTCGAAAAAGCGGCTTGCTTTTTCGAAAGAAAGCATCCAGTGAGTCTGGATGCTCTCTTTCGAAGAAGCCCTATTTACATTGAAGAACGCCTTCTTTCGAAAGAGGAACTTTCGAAAGAAGGCGTTCTTCCTCGTAAATTGAGGTTTACCGCCATCGAAAGAAAAGCCGCGTTCTTTCGAATTAATTTCGAAAGAACGCGGCTTGAGTCTGGACGCAGGGGAAGTTTTTTCGGGAAAAGGCTACTTTTCCCGAAAAAAACCCTGAGTCTGGACACAGCCCTAGTGTGGTATGGGGATGTAACAGCGTCGTCCAGGGCTACTCAACAGGTGACCACATACAGCCCGCAGCCCGTTTGGTTACAGCCCACGGTGCAGTTTGGGTTCACGTGTGACTCAACACGTGGCCGGGAGCCGAAACCAAAAAGTCGCCATTATAACGGCCTTCTGTTCGTCGTTACATTCCTGGTCTTTAACAGTGCTGTCATATGGGTGACAATCGGGTCAATATTGCATGTGATTCACGACAGCAGAACTGACTGAAATGGGGCCTGCGTATTGTGTCGTCCTGCCTTAATCTTTGTATTCATGCCCATCAGTGTGAAAGAAGCTTTTGCATAGATTTGCATGTCTATGCAACCACACTTAAGTTGCGGTCCTCGGCATGCGCTATGAGTATCGTTGTGGCCTCCGAGGCTTCCAAAGTTGAATAGCCCTGGTGTAGTCAATTAACTGATTAGCAAAAGCATATAGGTCAATGCTATAGACTACAGTGGTCTCCAACCTTTTTACACCCAAGATCACTTTTTAAGTCTCAGAACAGGCGAAGATCTACTGCCCCGCCCCTTCCTTGAAGCCCCGCCTACATTACATGAGGAAATCTAATGTAAATGCACTGTGCAGGTGCGCAGTTCAGAGAGGACTCAAGAGCTGCTCTTAGAGCTCCTGAGATCTACCGGTAGCTTGCGATCTACTGGTTGGTGACCACGGGACTACCGGCATTTCTCCCCCCATACTTCCCATCAGTAATTTTTTAGCTGCTCAGTTCTGGCTTGTGCTGGGTCCGGGAGCTCAGACCATCCAACCCGGACAGGGGCTGCTGTTGCCCCGTGCTACTGCCTCTGAGACAGCACCGTGGAGTGGTAGGAAGCTGGTCCACAAAGGGAGCTGTTTTTTAAACTGGCTTCCCTTATGGACCAGCTCTTCCCTAGCACCGTACCCTGCTGCCTCTGATGGAGAGTCACCAGCGCAGGGTGACAGGGGCTCCCCAGGAGCGAGGCTGGAACAGGGGGGGAAGAGAAAGGAGGCAGCGAGAGAAAGAAACACAGCTGGCTCTGGAGAGAGGCGCAGCTGCTGTGTAACGGTTCAGGGGAACCCACACAGGGACTGAGGGAGAATCCAATAGCCGCTGCGTATCCCGTGTGCTGGGGGCTCGTAGGGGAGGCAGAACAGAACTTTGCACTTTGGGCCCTGGGCTTCACAGATGCTGGGAGACTCTGGAACTCGTGCAGCACAGCGCCCCCTGCTGTTCGAATACAGCATTGCCTGGGGGGAAGAATTGACTGGGGGAACAGCACCTTGCTGAGCCCCTCCCCCATGCTGCTTTCTGCAGCACAGCGCCCCCTGGCGTGCAGGGATGAGCCCTGCCTGTAAGGGCTGAGCACCCCATACTGAGTCCTGCAGCCCTGGCTTTTCCTGCAGGTCTCCCCATCCATTTGCAAACAGACCAAACCCTGCCTAGTCTGAGCTCCCCCCGCTGCTGTTAACCCCGCTCGCTGTGTGTCCCGCAGGAGTAAACTCCGGAGCTGCCCAGCACAGGGGGCCGGGCCTGAAGATCGGAGCAATTCCAGTCCTCGGCTGGGGGGAGCCGCCCTGCAGACAAGAGCCTCCAGTTCCTGTTAGCGCCATCCGAGTCGTTAACGAGAATCCTGCCCACGAAGGGGTTGGACGCCCACGGATCGACTCTCCCTCTGCATTTCCTCCCGGCCCGGTGCATTAAAGCATGTTCAAAGTGCAGACCGAGCCCTGGTGTGTGAGGCTGGTTGACTTCCCCGGACTAGAAAAGCCGGGGGGGGGGATGTATATTGGCATTGGACCGGGCTCCGGTGGCTGACCTCGGTCCCTCAACCCTGATCACACCACTCCACATTCCAGGGGCCCCCTGATCCCGATTTCACCCTCCTGGGCTCTGGTGGCCAAACTTGGGCTCCCGACCCCGATCACACCTCCCGCCGTACTCCAGCATCCAACCTCGGCTTCCCAAGCATGATCCCGCCTCCCTGGCTCCAGCAGCCATCCTCCTAACCCCAATCAAGTTCACCTGGGCTGTGGCGGCTGACCTCGGTGTTCCAAACCCGATCACGCTCCGCCCATGGCTCCCGCTTCCGACCTCGGTCTCCTGACCCCGATCACATACCCCTGGACTCCTGTGGCCGACCATGGCCACCCAAACCTGATCACAGCCCTGCCTGAGCTCTGGCAGCCAACCTCAGCCACCCGACCTGTATCACAACTCCCCGGATTCTGGAAGCTGACCTCGGCCCCCTGACACATTCCCGAACCCGACCATGTCCCCAGACTCCGTCAGTCAACCTGGGCCTTCTGACCCCTATCACACGCACCCCCACCTCACTTCCAGGCTGCAGTGTCAAACTTCGGCCTCCCAAGCATGCTCATTCCTCCCCGAGCTCCAGCGGCCGACCTTGGACTCCCAACCTCTATCATGCTCCACTAGGCTCCAGTGGCCAAACTCTGCCTCCTGAATTGACCATGCCCTCCTGGGCTGCAGTGTCCGATCTCTCCCGCCTGACCCCAATCGTGTTTCCCCCGGCTCCCGTGGTCAACCTCGGCTCAGGATATGGCAGTCAATCTCGGTGCCTCCTGATCCCAGTCACACCCCTTGTTCTCCCATAGCCGACCACGGCCTCTTCTTAACCCGAATCGCACCCTCCTCCCCACCCCCCACGTTCCTGCAGTGGAATTCGGCCTCCCAAACCTGATCACATTTGTTTTGGATTCCAGGGGCCCACCTCGGCCCCCTGACCCCAGTCACCTCCACCCCTGTGTTTCAGCATCCGACCTCGGCCTCCTGACCCCAATAATGCCCCTCCAGGCTCTGGCGGCCAACCTCGGATTCCAGACCCTGATCATGCCCCCTTTACCCCTCTGTCCTCGGCCTCCTGACCTTGATCACGGCCCCCCCCGAACTGCAGTGGCTGTCTTCAGCTTCCTGACCCCAATCATGTTCCCTTTGGCTCCTGGGCTGACCGTGGCCTCCTGACCCCAATCACGCCCCCCCAGGCTACGGTGGCCAACCTCAGCCTCCGGACCCCAATCACGCCCCCCCCAGGCTACGGTGTCCAACCTCAGCCTCCTGACCCCAATCACGCCCCCCCCAGGCTACGGTGGCCAACCTCAGCCTCCTGACCCCAATCACGCCCCCCCAGGCTACGGTGGCCAACCTCAGCCTCCGGACCTCAATCAGCCGTGCCAGGCTCCGGTGGCTGACTTTGGCCTCCTGACTCCAATCATGCCCCTCTCGCTCCCGTGGCCGGCCTTGGGCTCCCAACCCCAATCACACCTCCCCCCACACCCTCCAGCTCCATTGTCCAACCTAAGCTTTCTGAGCATGATCATTCCCCCCTGAGCTCCGGTGACCGACCTTGGACTCCCAACTCCTATCACCATACAGGATGGTAGCCATTTCCAAGCCGGCTCACAGTCACCCCTGCCTCTGCGATGTGAGACGTTCCCGTCCCTACCAGCCCTCCTCGGTGGCAGTGGGGTGTGTTCATTTTCCGTGCAGGAAACCCATCACGGGAAGGCGGCACAAAGCAGTGGCCCAGCGACGACCCTACAAAGCAGAACTTTGAGCGCATCAGCCTCCGGCCGCCCCGAAGCAGAGACAGCACCGCACACCTCGCGCTGTGTGTTCTTGGCCGTGCTGCTCTCAGACAAACCAAGCGTTGCAGGTGAGCTGTAGCGGGATGAAAGGGCAGCAGCCCTATGGGTCCCATGTCTCTCCAAACCCTTTAAGCCAACCTATCCCCCAACCTTGGGGCTGGATTGGAGATGAGGGTGTGCAGCCTGTCATGTCACAGAAGAGAAAGGAGCAGAGGAAGGGATGACATGCAGCTGGCTCTGGGGTGAGGTATGGCTGCCCAGTAGTCACTGGGATCCTGTGTGCCGAAGGGGGGGGGGCTCTTATGGGAAGTAGAACAGAACCTTGCTCGTTGGGCCCTGGGGGTTACAGATGTCAGGAAACACGGGAACTTCAGCAGCACAGCGCCCCCTACTGCTAGAACACAGGGGGCACCCTGACTTCCGGGGACCACCCTCTCCTAAGCCTGACTTCTGGGGACCACCCTCTCCTAAGCCTCCTCACCACACTCTTCAGTACAGTGCCCTCTAGTGCTCTATCTGCAAAGACTGAGCCCGGCAGGTCTCCCCTCTGTTTGCAAGCCTAGTCTGAGCTCACTTCCCCCTCCTGCCCCACCCCTCCTGCTGTTAACCCCACTCTCTGTGTGTCCTGCAGGAGCAGACTCCGGACTTGCCCAGCCCAGGGTGCAGTGAATGAAAAGTTCAGCCATTCCACTTTCTGTATTACCTACCAGCCCTGTGCTCTTGGGGAGCCAGGAAGTGTCACTCATGGAAAACCATCCCCCCCTTCACCTAGGCCTCTGCTAGAATCAGACAAAGCAAGGAAAAAGCCAGAGAAGACACACCTAAACTAATTAAGAAAACACCCCAGCCTCATCTGCATTGAAGATAGAGCAGAGGGACATCTCATTAGCATACAGAATGGAGACCAGCTCTTCCAAAGCAGGAACTGCACTGAACTATGGGATACTGGAAGCAGAGAAGCACAGCCTGATGAGAAATCTCTGCTCCAGATGCTAATGAACCCAGGCCTGTTCACACCCAAATTAGTCAGTGTAGGGAATAATTCCAGACACTCTGGATGCAGAGAAAACAAGCGGAGGATTTATTGTACAACAGCGCTAGTGGAGTACCACCCAGGGGTTAACCTGGAGAGCACTAGTTAAATCAAAATATACCTTAGGTTATATAGGCAGTAGATGGGCGGAGTGGAAGTGATTTGATAGGTCTAGCAGCAGAGACGTAAGGAGCACATTAGCCAATAAACTATGAAGGTTACACAGTATCTCCGCCCATTGCCAATTAAACATCTTATCATTAATACAGGTAGTTATTCCTAACAAGCTAAATAAGCCAACATAAACAAAAGACATGTTGATGGCAACTTTGTCGGCTGGAAATATAATGCGTCTCTTGCAGAGTGATTACTGCCTTGCATTGGCCCAGTCCTTGAGATTCAGGCTTGTTTTCTAGGAATAAAGAAGATAATGAGAGAAAAACTTCCACATGGTTTGTTTCAGTACCAGCCACTTTGATACGACCCTTTTCGAATGTGGTTGCCAGGGCAACCAGAGTTAACTGCCTGCTCTGTTTGTTCTCAAGCCTGGCCTCATAATTTAGAATTTAGATGAGAGTTCTTAGCAGAATACCATGAACTGCCTCAGTTTACCCCTACAGTCATTATCAGACCAATTCTAGTAATAATCCTATTGACATCCAAAATACTGAAACTGCCTAGTTGCGTTGTGGGCTTGTTCAAGGAACATTACCCATAACCAGGGTGATCATAGCTATCATATGATAGAATACTAGGACTGGAAGGGACCTCGAGAGGTCATCGAATCCAGTTCCTTGCCCTTATGGCAGGACCCAGTACTGTCTAAATCATCTGGCGACAGAGGCATGTAGATTAGGCTACCCGGCATAGGAAAGTGAAGTGGCAACTTAAATTAAAATGGCTGCCACGCTGAGCCGATCAGCTGTTTGTCGGCACAGCGCAGTAGTCTGGACGCTCCACAGTCGACATCAAAGGCATTTGTCGACCGCCCCGGTAAACCTCATCCCACGAGGCATGAGCACGGTAGCCATTTAAATTCAAATGAAGCGGTGATTATTTAAATCGCTGCTTCATTTTCCTATGCCAGGTAGCATAATCTACATGCCTCTGTCGCCAGAGGCATGTAGTCTAGCCATACCCCTGGAGTTAAACTGCATCAGTTCCATTGAGACATCTTTATCTCCTGTCTCATCGTGCTGGGGGCTCTGCTCTGCTCGTCTCCTGCCCTCTGGACCCCCAGTTCCCATCAACATCTGGAAATCCTGATCAGTGCAAGTTCCATGGAGTGGTGAGGTCTCTCTCTCTCTCTCTCTCTCTTTCTCTCTTCCTGTCCCCCTCCCCCACCTCTCTCTAAGCATAGCCTCCTGACTCTTCCCTGTGTAAACTGTTATATGGTTTGCTAGCCCTAACATTTGTAATCCGTTTCAATTTAGATTTAATATTGTAACTGTTTTGTGTGTCTGGCTGGCTCACTGTATATGAATCACTTTCATTGTTAAGCTGGTTGCTTCTCTCTCTTTCTTTCTCTTTCACTCACTCTTCCTTAAGGGGTGTTGTTTTCGCTTCCCCATTCGCTCTGCCACAACGCTTCTCGTCCCCAAGCTAAAGATCCCTGTAGTGCTCAAAATCCTGTGGGGTTTGCTCATCGTGTGGTTTACCAGTGAATGACTGTGGTGTGAAAGTGGGGATAGGGGGTGCTGAACCTGGGGGCATATGAGGATGGCCACTTAAAGTGCTGTTTAATGCAGCCCACGGAGTCCAAAGGCACATGAGGGTGCAGTGTGGCATTGCTGTGAACCCAGCCAGCTGAGTCCAGGGACATATGAGGGGATCAGCTTGTGAGTGCTGAGTACCCAGTCCTCTCAGACGTGCTCTGATTAGTGGGTGTGAGTGTCTGTGTGTGTTGCTAAGGTGGGAAGAACCCCATCCTGAGAAACCTAGTTCCTGCAGGAGAGCTCCAGTGGGAGGGGGAATTGGCAGCAGGGAGAATTCAGCTCCATATGAGAGCACAAATAAGCACCAACAGCACACTGAGGCTGCGTCTAGATTGGCATGATTTTCCGGAAATGCTTTTAACGGAAAAGTTTTCCGTTAAAAGCATTTTCAAAACAGAGCGTCTAGATTGGCACGGATGCTTTTCCGCAAAAGTACTTTTTGCAGAAAAGCGTCCGTGGCCAATCTAGACACGCTTTTCCACAAAAAAAACCCAATCGCCATTCTCGCGATCGGGGCTTTTTTGCAGAAAACAAATCTGAGCTGTCTACACTGGCCCTTTTGCGCAAAAGTTTTGTGCAAAAGGGACTTTTGCCCGAACGGGAGCAGCATAGTATTTCCGCAAGAAGCACTGATTTCTTACAGTAGGAAGTCAGTGCTTTTGCTGAAATTCAAGCGGCCAGTGTAGACAGCCGGCAAGTTTTTCTGGAAAAGCAGCTGATTTTCCAGAAAAACTGGCCAGTCTAGACACAGCCTGATAGAATGATTAACCTTCCCCCAGTCCCATAAGAGGAATCCTAATAAATGAGCATACCCCAGAGTATTGGGCAAATCTGATAACATCTTGCTGGGGGGAAGCCTCCCTGCACGCAAAAAGATCCAATTCCTGTTAGCGCCTGCCGAGTCCTCCATGGGGATCCTGCTAATTAACCTGCTGGGAACCCATGGACTGGCCCTACCTCAGCAATTCCTCCACCCCCAGTGCACTAAAGCGTATTGAGTCTGGCGTCAGAGCCCTGGTTTTGATGAGGCTGGTGAGCTGCCCCTGAGAAGAGGAAAAGGGGGTGAGGTGTGTGTGTGTGTGTGTGTGTGTGTGTGTGTGTGTGTGTGTGTGTGTTGAGAAGAAGAAAAGGGGGTGAGGTGTGTGTGTGTGTGTGTGTGTGTGTGTGTGTTGAGAAGAAGAAAAGGGGGTGAGGTGTGTGTGTGTGTGTGTGTGTGTGTTGAGAAGAAGAAAAGGGGGTGAGGTGTGTGTGTGTGTGTGTGTGTGTGTGTGTGTGTTGAGAAGAAGAAAAGGGGGTGAGGTGTGTGTGTGTGTGTGTGTGTGTGTGTGTTGAGAAGAAGAAAAGGGGGTGAGGTGTGTGTGTGTGCGTGTGTGTGTGTGTGTTGAGAAGAAGAAAAGGGGGTGAGGTGTGTGTGTGTGTGTGTGTGTGTGTGTGTGTGTGTGTGTGTGTGTGTTGAGAAGAAGAAAAGGGGGTGAGGTGTGTGTGTGTGTGTGTGTGTTGAGAAGAAGAAAAGGGGGTGAGGTGTGTGTGTGTGTGTGTGTGTGTGTTGAGAAGAAGAAAAGGGGGTGAGGTGTGTGTGTGTGTGTGTGTGTGTGTGTTGAGAAGAAGAAAAGGGGGTGAGGTGTGTGTGTGTGTGTGTGTGTGTGTGTGTGTTGAGAAGAAGAAAAGGGGGTGAGGTGTGTGTGTGTGTGTGTGTGTGTGTGTGTGTGTGTGTGTGTGTGTTGAGAAGAAGAAAAGGGGGTGAGGTGTGTGTGTGTGTGTGTGTGTGTTGAGAAGAAGAAAAGGGGGTGAGGTGTGTGTGTGTGTGTGTGTGTGTGTGTGTGTGTGTGTGTGTGTTGAGAAGAAGAAAAGGGGGTGAGGGGTGTGTGTGTGTGTGTGTGTGTGTGTGTGTGTGTGTTGAGAAGAAGAAAAGGGGGTGAGGTGTGTGTGTGTGTGTGTGTGTGTTGGGGGCTGGGTGTCAAGTGTTGAGCTAATGGTGAATAAATATGATGTAGGGAATCAATGCAGCTCAGGAGGTTGAAGAAGAAAATGAGGAAGCCCAGAGATTATGCTGCACCCAGATCCAGACCTGGAACCCCGGAGTCCCGACTCCCAGCCACCCCACCCTCCTCTGGTTTAACCTAATACAACCCACTCCCCTCCCAATACTGAGAACGAATCTCAGAGTCCTGGCTCCAAGCCTCCGGCTCTAACCCACTAAAGTGCCTCCTCTCCCAAGAACACTTGGTGGACAGGGAGGAAGAGCCGTCCGCACTATGGGGTCTCAGAAAGTTGGCTGTTTTATTGATGGCACTCGCAGGCTACATCCCCTCTATGGTGCATGGCCCTGCAGCCACACAGCTGCCTATTAAGCACCACAGAGGCACTCACCACTGTGGATGAGGAAAAAGATGCCTCTTCCCAAGCACCGGACCTGCCATAACACCTCTGCCCTGGCCCCAACCCAGCCCAGCCCAGCCCTGCCATGTGTGATGTTTTAAACACCCCTTCCATATAACAAAAATCATTCATCACATGGAACTGAAAAAATAGAGAGAACTCTGCTCTCAGGCAATGGGAGAATAGAAGCCACAGAGGCAGGATGTTTGCCCACCCAGCTGCCAGTGCAAACAACAATTCGCCACCCTTTCATGGGAAGGAGAAAGGCTAAATGGTACAGGACCATGGAGAGCTCCCATGATGCTCACAGCACCCCCACAAACTAGTCCTGCAAATTTGAAATGGCTCCTCTGGGGATGGTGAATTCTGTGATCCAATCAGCTCTCAGCCTACTTGCTCCAGGACCGGTGGATTGTGGGATAGGGGGACCTCCCTACTTGCAGGGGGGGGGGGCGGCTAGGCTTGTTACTCGGGGTTTCTCGGAACCCAAAGGCACGGGAACGGAACTGTTTTTCTCCAGGCAGAGTCGGGAATAAACCAGGGGGGACGTGGCTCCTCTGTTTGATAGATTCCTGGCACAAGCAGGCTTGCTTTCATCTAAAACCACTCATCTTAGTAGCTCTTAAGCAAACGCACCTTCATATGGTGTTACAATAGGTATAGGGCATTTATAGATTCCTAGGGCTGGAAGAGACCTCAGGAAGTCATCAAGTCCAGCCTCCTGCCCAAGGCAGGACCAACTGAAGTAGGCATGTCAAACTCAAAGCCTACTGTTTTCAGGGACATCTAGGATTCCCAGATGGTTTGTCAAGCAAAAAAAAAGGGGGGGGGGCAGAAGGCAGAAGCCACCAAAGAAAATGTACTTTCTTTCACCAAAGGAAAGTCATAGTTATTTATTATTATAGATTATGTTTTAAGGTATATTTTATAATATAACAATCATTTGATGTGTAAAATTGTTATTTGCTCATATTAAATAAATTTTAAAACATAATTTTACATCATTTTTAATGTAAATATAAATGTACGGTACTTTTACATTTTGTATATGTTTCATAACTTGTTTTGTTGAAATAAAAGCAAGTATAGACCACGGTAAATCAAATAGAACAGGCTTCTGTGAAAATTTCAGATACTTTGTAAGTGCGAGATTTTGCATAAAGATATTATTATTCATGCGATTGCAAAAAATTGACATTTATTGATATAAAATGAATATACATTTTGGCTGTGTCCAGACTCAGGGGTTTTTTCAGGAAAAGTAGCCTTTTCCCGAAAAAACTTCCCCTGCGTCCAGACTCAAGCCGCATTCTTTCGAAATAATTTCGAAAGAACGCGGCTTTTCTTTCGATGGTGGTAAACCTCGTTTCACGAGGAAGAACGCCTTCTTTCGAAAGTTCCTCCTTCGAAAGAAGGCGTTCTTCAATGTAAATAGGGCTTCCTCGAAAGAGAGCATCCAGACTCGCTGGGTGCTCTCTTTCGAAAAAGCGGATTGCTCTTTTGAAAGATCCGCCTGCAGTCTAGACGCGATCTTTCGAAAGAGCCTCTTCCGAAAGAAGCCTGCAGTCTAGACATAGCCTTTGTGATTTTATTTGGGAATAAATAAATACAAAACAAAATATTAAGAAAATAACCTCCTCCTCTCCCCCAGAGCCCGGCACTCCCATACCCCCGTTCTAGCCCAATCCCCCTTCACTCCCCCAGAACCAGGCCCCCCCAACCTAATGCCTCTCCCCTGCCCCAGAGCCAGGCACTCTCAGCCTCCCCAACCTAATGCCTCCCTCCTCCCACAGAGCCAGCCCCCCCCAACCTAATGCTTCCCCCCACCCCCAGAGCCAGGGTCTCCCAGCCCCCTTCGAACCTAATACCTGGGTCCCAGAGTCGACGTTGCCACCTGAGGTGCTGGGGTGTGAGCACAGCGGCCAGCTGTGAGCACCCGCTGAAGAGTCCAGTGCAGAGCTCCCAGCTGGCTGCAAGCAGGCACTTGGCCACGTGCTCTGAGTGGCCAGCGGGCCGCACTTCATTCTTTTATAAAAATGTTCTGGGGGCCACAAAAAAATTCCATCGGGCCACATGCGGCCCTCCAAACGCCAGTTTGACGGGCCTGCACTAAATCAACCCAGCCAGGGCTTTGTCAAGCTGAGACTTTCTGGCTACCTAGAATTAAGAAATGGTAATGAGGAATCAGCAGCTAAACTTCAGGGGACCCTCCCTTTGTGGAGAATGTAGATGCTCCAAAGCACATTCTTTCGCCTAATCTTTTCTAGCCCACTAAACAAAGCATGTGACTTCTAGTGAGTCAGCCCAGCAACCTCTCCTGGGTCACCAATTCTCACGAACTATTCACTCTCTCCAAACCCTGCCAGTATGACTAGTCACAACAGCAGTATATTGGGGCACGTAAAACCAATGGGCGATTCACTCTCTTCCATACTTGATGTGATGGGTTCTCCCCGAGGTGCTACCAGGAACTGGGGTACCACTGAGCCCCTCCACACACCAGCCTGGGCTCCCTCTCACACAGTATCGCTGTAACAGTCTGTCAACCTCCATTTTCACCAGTGATCATGACACGGTAGCAGCACACTAAGCTACAGTTGTATAAAGGCTTTCTAGTCAGCCCTTGCATAGGAAGGCACCAGTGTGGGCAACTTCTAATTCCCCAGCAAGCACCCCTTCTGGAGGGTAAACCCCACATTCTACCGTCTTGCGCTGCGCAGAGCCCTGTTGAGTGTACGCTCACAAAATTCTCTCCCTCCTTCAATGGGGAGAGGGACATGCAACAGCCTTTGGCCCCTGGGTTATGTTTCCCACCCACTGGTTTAGGCAAAAGAAAAGCGAGGTTATTAACTCACCACAGAAGGTCGATTTTAAGTGATTATAGGAGATAGCAAACAGATCAAAGCAGGTTACCTAGTAAATAAACAAAAAAAACCCACAAACTAAGCACCAAGTCAGCACATTGACCCAGCACTGCTCGGCGCTGAATCCAGACAGCCAACTTAGGATGAGGGACACTCTGAAGGTAGGGATGGGGCATGGGTTCTTGAGTGGACTAGGGGGATACGGCATTAGCTGAGAGAACTCAGGGTGATGAGTTTGAGCCCCACCAACCCTGGGAGCGGCTGGAAAGCCAACACAGGCTGCCCCAGGCATGGAGCGGGCTCCCCTATTAGGAAGTCAGGATAAGGGACCAGCGGAAGGTAGGAAGGTGGGGTAGGATCTCCAGTGAACTTGGGGATAGGTCATCCACCTATGGAGCAGCGGGTGGTGGGCTCAATTCCACCCCACTCCGGCAGGGGCTGGGCAGCCAACACCAGCTTCCTGAAGCCATTTGGAAGGCTGAGGTCAGCACATCTCAGCATCACACACAGAGAGCTGGGACTTCCTCAGAGCCAGGTTCATTGGGGGTGGGGCAAGAAGAGAGGCTCAGACACTTTCGAAAGAGACAGGAGGCCAGTAAATGTGGGCAATTGCACTGAAAGGACAGATAAAGATCAGATCCCGCCCACAACAGGGAACTCCCTCAGTTAGAACTTGCAGCACCCCCCATGGCGCTGTGGTGTCAGATCTCATCGGAAGGAGGATCCAGCCACCATTACCTGGTGCCTTTGCTGTTATTTCTCCAACATAATAAGGCGAACGGGGTTCAGCAGGTGGGGTGGGGTGTGATGAATTGACAGTCTGGGTAGGCAAGGATGGACATGGTGGGCACACAGTGGTAGGAGTTGGTTTCAAGTGTTTAAAACAGGCGTGTCCAAAGTCCGGCCCGCGGGCCAATTGCGGCCCGTGTTCCGGTTTAATAAGGCCCCCCAGGTAATTTGGCAATATCTATCTTTTATGGCCCCCAACGAATCCATAGGTATTGAGATGAATACATTGTAAAATCTCAGTTAATGTCAGTTGGTCTAAATCAGTTATAAATATATTTGGACACAACATGTATACTTGGTGTTATGTTCCTGTTCATATTTTTTTAACTTAAAAGTTGACAGACAACCTGTATTACCAATAATATGTCATGTACTTTACAATGTTCCTGACATATATTTCAGCTTCCTGGATTTTTTTTTCATCTGGCCTTCAGATATGAAAGGCAGAGGGATTTAACACCTGTTTAGATTTGTCATCCATGTGACGAAATGAAAAGTATGCCGTTTGCAATAAACTTTGCATAAAATAGTTAATTTGCATTTAATTTTAATGGTTCAAAGAATGTCAGGCAAAATGGTCGGCCCTCACGCATGTTCACTTCATCAAATCTGGTCCTTTTTGAAAAAAGTTTGGACACCCCTGGTTTAAAAGGTAGGATTGTGTGGTCAACTTGGGAGGATCAAGTTTATAGTCAAGGTCTTAGGATTGGGAATTGGAGCTGAGATGTTCCAATTCTGGAGAGGTTTTAGGGTTAAGTGGCAGGGTGGCTGGACCTGGTAAGTTCAGGGTTAGAGTGAAATAAAAACAGAAGAACGACCAGACTGGATCAGACCAAAAGTCCATCTAGCCCAGGATCCTGTCTGCCGACAGTGGCCAATAAGATGACCCAGAGGAAGGGATCACAACAGGTCATCCTCACATGATCCCTCCTCTATCATCCATTTCCAGACAAACAGAAGCTAGAGACACCGTTCCTACCCATCCTGGCCAATAGCCATTGTTGGCCCTAACCTCCATGAATCTATCTAGCTCTTTTCTGAACCTTGTTAAAGTCCTGGTCTTCACCACATCCTCTGGCAAGGAGTTCCACAGGTTGTGCGCTGAGTGAAGAAAAACTTCCTTTTGTTTGTTTTAAACTTGCTGCCTCTTTATTTAATTTGGTGACCCTTAGTTCTTATATTGCGGGAATAAGTAAATGACTTTTTCTTATTCATTTTTTCCACACCAGGCATGATTTTATAGACTTCTCCTCCTACTCAAGCCCTGTGAGGTAGTGCAGCGATGGGGGAGGAGGCAAGGAAAGCTGCATGGGCTCAGTGTAATTCCCGGTTAGCAAGTGGAATGGGCAATGCACACCCACCCAGAGTCCTCTAGCAGCTGCCCCACCCCCTCAGATAACAGCCCTACTATTGCAGCCAGCTAACAGAGCTCTCTCTAGAGTCAAAGACATGGTGGCAGGAAGTCGAGATAGTCCAGGAGGGAGAAAGGTGGACTTAACCTGTCTTTACACGGCCCCCTCCCGCGCCTCCCTTGCAACCAGCAACGCCCTGAAGGCTACACACCACAGCAGAATCCACCGGCTGGTCCTGGGCCCAGCCAGCCAAAGCTATCACTGAGTGGAGGCATGAGACAGATCTTGCCACCTCTCCACAAGACTTCACTCCCCAGCACAAGGCGCAGCCGGGCAGCGGCGGTGGGAAGCAGAGCCCGGGCCATGCTGGGCTTCTTCAGTTCACTGGCTGATTCCAGGCTGGGGAGAGAAAATTCCCTCATGCAGCAAAATAGCTGAAATCGTACTCCGGAGTCAACAGATCCGGCTGGGAGGCCTAGGAGCACCCCCCTCTTCCCTCTCTCCTCCCCCTCCCCCCCCCCCGCCCCCTGCCGTGGGCTGCTAGTTCCCAGAGGGGGATTGTACAGGAAAAAGGCCCGGTCGCTTGTTCGGATCAGCAAGAGAACAAGCAGGATGGGAATGAATTAAATTAACCGCTGGGGGCGGGAGGGGAATCACCTGACACATCATCACTCCTAAGACACAGCCCCCAGCTGTCTCCTCACCACCCTGGGCTTCTGGCAGGCCTCGATCCTGACCCACAGAGCCTGCAATCCCAGCGCTGGACTCCAAGGAACAACACGAAAGAGCTGGCCTCTTGCTTTGCTCTTAATGGGAACACTCCCATTAAGGGAGCAGGGACTGAGCAGGGAGCTCCCATTAGCACAGGAAGGTCCAGTTACACATTCGTGGGGTGCCCCTGCAGGATCCCGCCCTCTTACCCCTCGTTGTCCCAAGGACAATTACCTCCTTCATACGTGCCGAGGCAGCCGGGGTCTTGCAGATCCACCCAAGGCCACTCTGCCCATAAGAACATAACAACGGCCACACTGGGTCAGACCAAAGGTCCATCCAGCCCAGTATCCTGTCTGCCGACAGTGGAGTGAATTGAACAGGGAATGATCAAGCGATTCTCTCCTGCCATCCATCTCTACCCTCTGACAAACAGAGGTTGGGACACCATTCCTTATCCATACTAGCTAATAGCCATTAATGGACTTAACCTCCATGAATGTATCTAGTTCTCTTTTAAACCCTGTTAGAGTCCTAGTCTTCACAACCTCCTCCGGCAAGGAGTTCCACAGGTTGACTGTGCGCTGTGTGAAAAAGAGCTAGTCACTCTTCCCCTTATCGTCTTGCTCAGCAATAGCGCGACCAGCTCCTCTGAAGCCCGTGATTGAGTGGCACAGAGAAAACATTGCAATTAGGTGTGATTCCTGCACTGCACTTTCCCCTCATCCTCGGTATCTCATAGTTGGCCTTCCATGAATGAGCTCACTTCAGGGCAGGTGCAAGAAGTTTGTTTTCCTTCAGAAATGCACAGACAGCACAACTGGGAATCCAGGGGATCTTGTCCCAGGATGAGAATCTCAAAAAGGCTCATCTGGCAGCAGCTACATAGTCAGAATTTCCATAAAGCTGCAGCTAAACTCCAGGGTTACGTCTACACTGGCACCTTTTTCCGGAAATGCTTAAAACGGAACAGTTTTCCGTTATAAGTATTTCTGGAAAAAGCGTGTCTACATTGGCAGGATGCTTTTCCGGAAAAGCCCTTTTTCCGGAAAAGTGTCCGTGGCCAATCTAGACGCGCTTTTCCAGAAAAAAGCCCCTATCGTCATTTTCGCGATCGGGGCTTTTTTGTGGAAAAGAGTACTGGGCTGTCTACACTGGCCCTTTTCCAGAACAGTTTTCCAGAAAAAGGACTTTTGCCCGAGCGGGAGCAGCATAGTTTTTCCGGAAAAGTAGCTGATTCCTTACAGTAGATTGTCAGTGCTTTTCCGGAAATTCAAGCGGCCAGTGTAGACAGCTCACAGCTTATTCCGGAAAAGCGGCTGCTTTTCCGGAATAAGTGGCCCAGTGTAGACACAACCCACTTGAAAAAAGAAGAATGCTGCCAATCTAGCTTCTCACGGGGACTGTGACTGTCAGAACCACAGCTGAGTGAGGAAAAAAATCCTTGGGAAGAATGGATGACATAGACTCATAGACTCATAGACCTTAGGGTCAGAAGGGACCATTATGATCATCTAGTCTGACCCCCTGCACAGTGCAGGCCACAGAATCTCACCCATCCCTCCCAGAATAATTCTCTCCCCTATATCTCAGATACTAAAGCCTTCAAATACTTTGAAGACCCCAAGATGCAGAGAATCCTCTAGCTGTGATCTGTACCCCATGCTACAGAGGAAGGCGAAAAACCTCCAGGGTCTCTGCCAATCTACCCTGGAGGAAAATTCCTTCCCGACCTCATGTCAGAACCCTCACTCGCAATTCTCTGGAAGCATCGGCCGGAAATCCTGGACCAGTGTTTCTCAAACTTTTTTATAAAGTACCCCTTTGAAAAAAAATAAGTACTCCGAGTACCTATAGTTTTCAGACACACATTTTTTTTCTGCCATTGTAACACATTTGTTTAAACAACTTAATCATAGCCGGGAGGGGGATGACATTTTGAGGTGTAAGAAGAACAAACATCATAAAGCGCTGTAAAACTTAAAACAAACATTCAGTTTTTGCCGAATTTCAGCTGTGTTGACGTACCCCATCCCCCCCGGACTTCTCTCGAGTTACTCATACTACTGGTTGAGAAATGCTGACCTAGACCACCAGACAATTTCTCTGTCAGGCACCAGGATACCTTTGATCAAAACGATAGGAGACAGTCTCCGTCTCGGCATTCATTACTGTGCACTGAGTCTAAGAAATGACACCTTCCGCTCTTGATTCCTGAGGGACTGGATGGCACAACAGGCTGCCTTTGCGGGGCATAAAGTTTTGTGCAAATCAGGGAAGAGTACAATGGCAGACTGCCTATCAAATCTGCGGTGGCCAATAGGAATATTTCGTCATGCCCTTTTGGTTGACCCATGCCACAGCCACTTTCTACCATTTCATAGCTGTACTCCCATATTGGACCAGTATGTAGTAGGCTACCTAGGCAGACAATGAGTTTCTCTAGCTACCCTGCTCCTGTCTGGAATAGTTACGGCAGCTTGGCTTTTCCAACAAGCTACAGACGTGTGCATTTGATCAGACCTCCACAGAGTTCTTGTACCTCATCTTAGCCCCAGAAGGGGTTCAGATGGACCCAAACAACAGTCGAAACTCTCCAAAATTCATTGACCACCACAGAGAGACTGAGAGGTTACGTCCACACAGCCGGCTTTGCTGGCAGAGCCTATGCAGATAAAGCGTGGATTAGCATTTTGCCACACTTCATTCGCATGATTTATTCAAGCTGTTTTTGCGCAAGGAGATACCCTACCCCCAGTTTGCTCCTGTTCCTGCTTCCTGGAGTGCCCATGAGGCGCTGGGTCCCCCAAGCTTGAAAATTTATTCATTTTTAATTCTTTTTTATATATGTTTATATTTTGGGGCTGCAAAAAACAGTACTGAAAAAAACCCCGGGTTCCAACTAAAGTTTGGGAAACCCTCATCTAGCCGGCTTTCTATCCATCTTACGGTCCATTTATCCAATCCATATTCCCTTAACTTGCTGGCAAGAATATTGTGGGTGATTGTATCAAAAGCTTTGCTAACGCTGGCACTGGGGGCTTTGGGAGGACCAGAAACAACTTAGTTGAATATTCATCAGTTGCTTAATGAATATGCAAATATGCAAATGACTGTTATCGGTCCTCCAAAAGATCATGATTAGATTTACTGGTCCCCATGTCAAAAAGTTTGGGAACCCGTGGTCTAGACAGTACTGGGTCCTGCCATGAGGGCAGGGGACGGGACTCGATGACCTCTCGAGGTCCCTTCCAGTCCTAGTGTTCTATGATTTTATGATTAAGAAGTTTTTGCACAAAAACAAGCTGTGTGGATTTTTTTTTTTTTTTTTTGGCGTAAAAACCCCATTTTGCACAGGATCCTTATGCGTGTCCCAGAGAGGCATAAGGATCTTGTACAAAACGGGGGTTTTGTGCAAAAAAACCCCCACATCCACACTGTTTCTGTTTGCGCAAAAACCCCTTGCGCAAAAAGAAAGGGCAGAAAAATATGCTAATGATGTTGCAGCTTATGCTAATGAGTCCATGATTAGCATATTTTCTGCTGGATGAACTCGCTGTGAAGACAAAGCCAGAGAGAAAAGAGAAAGAGAGAGAGAGAGAGAAAGGGTACAGCTAGACTGCGGGGGTGTATCCCCCCATCTCATCCATCTTATTTGCCTCTCTGAAGCATACAGGGCAGAGAAGGAGCAGTAAAATCAGCATAGTCTATGCTGGCTCATGTGATCCTGAGAAGCTGAAAAAAACAGATATGTGGAGAGAGAGCGATTAAGGCAATAAGCTGGCCTCGAGGCTGCGAGAAGTGCCCGGCTGGCACCTATGTTGATTCGAACACACACACAGTCCCTGGGAGAGGAATTTCCCACTGAGAAAAGAATGCCCAGTACTTCCAATGTAGTTATCTCTCTTACAAGTGTAAATTAAGTTCACAACTCCCTTGTAAGAACTGGTGTCACAAAAGACAGACCAGCCCCATTTGGCATGACAGATAAGAAAGAGAAATATGTGACCCCATGAGTATATAAGATAGGTCCAGCAACACACTCACTTTGAGTGTCATTCTACCCTCTACCTGCTGGTCGGGTTAGGTGTTTGACCTCCCGAGGTTCTATGGGGAGACATAGTATTTTCGTCTTTCCTAGGAATTGAGGGACCAGCCCTGGCCTGACATGCTGGAGTCGAGAGGCACAGAAGGGGGTAAAAATTATACCTGAATGTGGTCCTCTGTCTTAAGTGTACACATAGAAAGAGTAAGCTGTTACTTGGTACCATTCTTTCTATTTTTCTATCTTTATCTTCTTTGTAACCATTTTTAAGATCTATATTTTGCTAGCAGTTAAGAAATAGAACAATAGCCATTGCAACCATATGATTTATAAGCTTCTTCAAATAAACCTGTAACTGTTTAAGCTTTAACCTGACTCCTTCAGTTGCTGTAACAGAACCAGGCACAATTTAAAAGAATTTCAGCTGGTCTTAAGGGACAGATATAGGGAGCCCTGACCGTCGGCTGTCGGGGTTCGGGCATAGGAAGACTGTTCACTGACCTTCCCTTCATCACAGCTGCTCCCCCCCTCCTTTCAGCAAGGGGATACCAGGATTAGCAGTGACTGTTGAGTGAGACCTCCCTACCCAGCTCCCGGTAGCATCTTCTGACTTTCTGAGGCCTCCATCAGACATCCTGCCAATGCCGGAAGCCGCTGGCTGGTGAGAGCCACTCCAGGCAAGATCCTGGCTCGGAGAACACGTGGTTGTGTCAAGACAGCTCTGGGAATGTTCATTGCTCTTGGGGGGTGGATTTGAGATTGCTCTAAGGCCCCTGGAGCAAAGATTTTGTTATTTCTAGTTGCCAGCCTTAGGTCAAGCGGGTGGTAGTTGGCCTCAGTTGGGAGAGTTACAGCCGAATGCCAAGAGGAGCAAACTTCCCCGGGGCTGTCAGTAAGGATCAGCACCCAACCACATGTTGTCAGAAGCAGGATCTCGCCTGGAGCGGGTCTCACGAGATAGGAGAGCTGCAGCAAAAGAAAACCTCCAAAAGTCTGCAGGTGCTATGGGAATGGGGCGCTGTCCCATGACAGTTGGCGCTGATCCCCTCCCCCAACCTCAGTGGGGCTGTAAGAAATGCTGTGCAAAAGCCATGGGGGTGGTCAGCTAAGGGTCTTAACTCTTCAAAGTCTCCATGGACCTGTGATCCCTGTAAGCTTGGCACTTCTGCAGCCACCCAGGAGAGAGTCAGGTGCTACCCAGCAGAACGCCCACAGATGACTCCCAGCTGGCAGCGTGTGTTTCTATGGGTGGTGCACATCGGCCCGTACCTTGGCGCACGTAATAAAATGTATTCCTGTGACGGGGCACCGGGCTCCAATCAGGCAGAGCTCCCGACACCCCGCACTTCGTGGCCACTGGAGGAAGCGTTCAGAGGCGAGCGTGCTGCGAGGAGCCCGGAGGGGGAGACGCTGAGCCTGGAAATGGTCGAGTGCCCGGACCCCCATGCTGCTCACTGGTGATCTTGTCCAGCCTGCTCCGGGGCCGTCAGGGGCCAGGCGGAAGCCAGCAAGGGGAAGACATCAGCTGACGTCATTTGTGAGCCCCGGGGACGGGCCGCAGGAGGTGGAGGGCCGAGCATGGTTGCGTTCGGCGGCAATTTAAATGGCACCCCAGCCCTGCTGGAGAGGGAGGCCTGGGGAGAGAACCGCTGAGGACCCCATGCGGATCACACACCGAGCCTACGACCGCAGAGGGAAGGAGGAAGTGGCCCAGGATGGAGACGGGAGAAGAAGCAACCCCCACCCCCGAGGGTTGGTGAGTTACGGGGAAACTCCCCACCAACCAGACAGCGAATCCACTTCGCCACCTTTAGGGTCCTGAGCCGGGACCCAGAGCGGGGGCAGGCCCGAGTCCCCCTCCTTGGGCCAAGCGAGTCCCGCTGAACTGAGGCAGACTCACGGGGATCACTGGGAAACTGTGAGACCAAGGGATCTGGGAAAGGGGGAGCACTGGGTTCGGGGAAAGGGGGAGCACTCGTTGGCGGGTAACCCCAATGAAGACAGGGCTGTGAGCCTGCGGGGGAACCCGCAGCGTAACAATTCCACATATAGATGGAAAAACGTAGAGGGAACATTTCCGTGGACCCAAAAGTCCCAGCGTGGTGCTAGAAGGCACTAGGTTCAAGGGTCTGGGGAGGTGGTCTCCCCTCTAAGTCAGTGCTCATCCGAAGGCCCTTACAACATGTCGGGTATTTAGGTATTCTCCCCTTAAAAGCCTAAAAATTCAGTGCACGATGTTTTAAAATTCTGCCTATTTTATGCGTCAAAATAACACCACGTAACCACAGCCCGTTCGATTACTAGGTTAATTCATTTCAAAATACCTGTCGGCAAGTACGAGTGTAGCAACAGAGACACCGAAAAAGATTCAGGACAAACCGATTCCCCGCAAGGCTTACGAATACAGAACTTGGAGCGATGGTTCGTTTCAACGACACTAGAGGAACACGTTTCCTGCGCCCCTTGGAAGCTGGGCACTGGCTTGGGGGAGTCAGGGTTCATGGAGGTCAGAGGGAGCGGGAAGGGTCGTGGGTGTGGACCTGGAGGGTGGTTGGGTGTGGGTGGGAGAAGTAAGAAACGGGTTTGTGGGAGACGGGCACAGAGGGATTGTTAGGGAACCCACCCCAGACAGATCCTGGCTGCCCCCTAGCCTCTCCCATTCATTCAGGCACATCTGTGCCTGTCCCCAAGTGGTCCTAAACCCCCTCGTATCTCAATGAGTCCTTCTCCCCCATCCCTATGTATCCCTGCACCCCAACTCTGCCACCCCTTCCCCATGTGTCCCTTCTCCCCTTCCCCATGTATCCCTGCACCCCAACTCTGCCACCCCTTCCCCATGTGTCCCTTCTCCTCCATCCCCCTGTATCCCTGCACCCCAACTCTGCCACCCCTTCCCCATGTGTCCCTTCTCCCCTTCCCCATGTATCCCTGCACCCCAACTCTGCCACCCCTTCCCCATGTGTCCCTTCTCCCCTTCCCCATGTATCCCTGCACCCCAACTCTGCCACCCCTTCCCCATGTGTCCCTTCTCCTCCATCCCCCTGTATCCCTGCACCCCAACTCTGCCACCCCTTCCCCATGTGTCCCTTCTCCCCTTCCCCATGTATCCCTGCACCCCCACTCTGCCACCCCTTCCCCATGTGTCCCTTCTCCCCTTCCCCATGTATCCCTGCACCCCAACTCTGCCACCCCTTCCCCATGTGTCCCTTCTCCCCTTCCCCATGTATCCCTGCACCCCCACTCTGCCACCCCTTCCCCATGTATCCCTTCTCCTCCATCCCTATGTATCCCTGCACCCCAACTCTGCCACCCCTTCCCCATGTGTCCCTTCTCCCCATCCCCCTGTATCCCTGCACCCAACTCTGCCACCCCTTCCCCATGTGTCCCTTCTCCCCTTCCCCATGTATCCCTGCACCCCCACTCTGCCACCCCTTCCCCATGTGTCCCTTCTCCCCATCCCCCTGTATCCCTGCACCCCCACTCATTCAACCCCTTCTCGTCCGTCCACGTGTCCCTGCACCCCCTACAATTCAGCCCCCACCTCAATATGTCTCTTGCACTAGCCCTTATGCGTCCCAGTCTGTGACCACCTGAGTAGCCCCAGGTGCCACTGTGATGGCGCAGTCGGGGGTTCCCCCGGTCCTGCACCCCCGTAGCAGTATGAACAGTCTCCACCAGCCAGTAGAATAGAGAGGGGTTTATTGAGTTTCCAGAATACAGCACAGCCCATACGTGATGTGGCTACAGGAGCCAGAGCCAGGATGCCTCAGAGCCTAGGGCTAGGGGTCCATCACCCCCAGATCCCAGCTTAGCCTCTTCTCTCCATGCTTCCCAGACCGCAACTGCCTTCCCCCGAAACCAGACAGGTTGGGGGGTCTTTTGCCTACGTGACCGTATCCATGCTCCAGATACCCTGCAGTGTGCGCCACCCACAGCCCACGGCCCAAACATAGCAACCAGCAAGGTACTACCACCACACCACAGCCGCACACTGTTCATCCCCTCCTCTGCCCCATACCTTGCGCCTCCTAATCTGCCCCACCAACCCAGTGCTATGAGCAAGGCAGCCTCTTCTTTGCCCTATCCCCAGCTGGGGCTGGCTGCTCTCTGGTCTGGCACGGCAGCAAACCCTGGTGACCGAAAGGCTTAACTGCTGCTTAATGATTATTTTCTGAGGGATTTTTTTTTTTTTTTGAGCATGGCTGTGACGGCGCGTTGGGGTTTTCCCGTCTCCTGCATCCCCGTAGTGGCACAAACAGACTCCACCAGCCAGTAGAATAGAGGGGCTGTGTCTACACTGGCCACTTATTCCGGAAAATCAGCCGCTTTTCCGGAATAACTTGCCAGCTGTCTACACTGGCCGCTTCCTTTTCCTGAAAAGCACTGACGATCTACTCTAAAATCATCAGTGCTTTTCTGGAAAAGCTATGCTGCTCCCGTTCGGGCAAAATTCCTTTTCCGGAAAACTGTTCCGGGAAAGGGCCAGTGTAGATAGCACAGATTTCTTTTCCGCAAAAAAGCCCTGATCGCGAAAATGCGGAAAAGCACGTCTACATTGGCACAGACGCTTTTCCGGAAAAAGTGCTTTTTGAGCATTTTAAGCATTTCCGGAAAAGGGTGCCAGTGTAGACGTAGCCAGGGAGTTTATTGCTCCTCCAGGATACAGCCCAGGACAGATGTAATCTGGTTACAGGAACTGGGCTAGGATGCCTCAGCCCCCCTTGAGATGGGGGAGACTGGGCCCCTAAATTCCAGCCCCTTTCCCTAGGCTGTCTCCTCCATGATCCCAGACAGAAACTAAAGACCGTCCCTTCCAGAGCTGCCCCCCAGCCAGGGGCGGCGTTCCACCTTCCTTTGTTCCTCTCCCTGGGGGGTAACTGGTAGAACAGGTCACCTCCCTGTCCCATCAGCTACTCGGCTGGGCCGTGGTACAGGCAGCAGCCAGTGGGGCTCACCCACAGCCCAAGCCTAACAAAGTACCCACACTGCGTCACAGTGGCACATGAATTCTGCACAGTGGCACATGAATCCATTGCGGCTGAACAGAACACCCCCCTGGGGTGCTGGCTTCCAGCACGTGCTGGTTTTCACATCCGAAATCACCCAGACATGGGCTTTGCTTCTAGCACTTTCCCTCCCTGGAGAGCTATAAATCCCGGTCACGTCACTACACTCCCCCTTCCGTGACTCCAGTCGGCCTCCTCTCCTAAACACCCACTTCTCTCTACTTTATAGGTGGGATTCACCATTCACTTCCTGGTACCCAGCTGCCCTGTCCCAGAGGCCCTTCCATCTCTTAAGCTTTCCCGCTGTTTACCCAACTGAGACTCTGTTTCCACACTTCTTGGCACCAAGCCCATCCGGCCGCCGCAGATCCGCCTCCCTCGGTGTGTGCACAGTGTGATGACACCACCGATTTGAGGATAAATAAGCCGTTGGTGGCTCCTCTCAGCTGCTACTCTTCGCCGCCAAGGCCTCCCGTCTGCTGCGACGCAGCGAGAGCCACAAAGCCGCAACGCACCGAGGAGAGTCTGCGTTGCGGGCGGCAAGGTAGGGACAGAGAGGACCAGGGACGGAGCAAAGTGGAAGAACCACGGGAATTAAGATCATTCTAGAGCATGGGGTCCCAAAACTGGGGGGGCATGTCCCCTTGGGGGGATATGAACAAATTCCAGGGGGGGCGAGAGGTGACCAAGCCCCCTCCCCCCCTAAGTTTTGCTGCTATACTTGTTTTTTGGATCCGGTGAGTTTCTTTTTTTTTTGCGCAACAAGTTTTGCTGCTATTGGGGGTAGGCGGCATCATGAGGGTTTCTCAAAAATCGAAATGGGGGCGGGATGCCGAAAAGTTTGGCAACCAGTGCTCTAGAGAATTTCCCCTCTAATAGCCTGTCCACCGGCCCCTTTCTCAGAGCAGGGCCTAGAACCCTGCAAGCCTGGTGCCCAGCTCAAGGCCGGCCCGAGCCCTGTGGGCACCCTGGGCTCGGGCGCACGGAGCCACCCCCAGGTGCAGAACGCATGCGCAGGCCCGCCTGTGGGGTGCGGGCCCGCCCCCCGGGGTGCACGGTGCATGTGCGTGCTGGCCATGGCCGCTGGCGCGCAGCCCGGTGCTGTGGGAGCCGGGCGTGTGGTTCCTGACGGCAGCTGTAAGGGACACCGCGCACCCCATACAGCTGCCATCAGCCACCCCCCATCTTTTGGCGCCCTGGGCAGCTGTCCGGCTCGCCCATGCCTCTGTCCGGCCCTCGCCCAGCCTCTCCACCACTCTAGCCCTCCCCTGAGCGGGGGTCTTGGTGGAGGCCAATTCGGAAGCTCAGCAGGGAGGCAGAGCGCGAGGGGCGCAGACCGAGGGGCTGTGTTTCCGAACAAGTCTGATATAAGGAGCTCTCACCTGCAGCCTGAATTCAGGTGGCTAGATCCGGTGGGAGCCAGCGCCCCCTTAATGGGAAAGGCCCCAGATCCCATCCCCTGGAACTCACTCTGAGGTTTCCTCTTCCAGCTCCCATGATGCCGGGACTCCTCCCCGCGCTCCCCTGCCTGCTCCTTCTCTCCTTGCCGGGCCCCAGCGCCGGCTCCGAAGACGACGGCACCGTGGTGCTCACCACCAGCGGCCCCATCCGCGGCAAGCGCCTCCCGGCCGGCTCCGCCATGGTCACGGCCTTCCTGGGGGTCCCCTATGCCCAGCCCCCCATGGGGCCCTTGCGCTTCCAGAAGCCGCTTCCCCACCAGCCTTGGAGCGACGTCTTGGAGGCCACCAGCTTCGGCCACGCCTGCCCCCAGCCTCCGCTCACTGATTCTCCTCAGGCTGAGATATACACACCCAAAACGCCGCAGTCCGAGGACTGTCTCTTCCTCAACCTCTGGGTGCCCTACCCGCAGCCCAACGGGACGGCCCCCGTCTTCGTCTGGATCCACGGTGGGGGGTTCTACATGGGCGCAGCCTCCCTTGACATCTATGACGGGCGCTTCTTCGCCACCACCGAGAACGTGATTATAGTCTCCATGAACTACCGGCTGGGGGCGCTGGGCTTCCTGGCCCTGCCCCCAGCCGCCCCGGGGAACGCCGGCCTGTGGGACCAGCGCCTGGCACTGCGCTGGCTACGGGACAATGTGGCCGCCTTCGGAGGAGACCCAGAACACGTGGTGATTAATGGCCAGGACTCTGGGGCTGCATCGGTCGGTTTCCACCTCCTCTCCCCAGGGAGCCAGTCCCTCTTCGCCCGTGCCGCGCTGCTGAGCGGAGCACCAAACGCGCCAGGGACGTGGGTTTCCCTCGAGGAGTCGCAGGAGAGAGGACAGAGGCTGGCCCAGCTGATGGGCTGTTCCGCTGGGGACAGCACTGCCCTGGTGGGCTGCCTGCAGGAGAAGGATGCAGGAGAGTTCCTCAAATACCAGTTCTCCGTCTTCAGCCACAAACAGCTGCCAAAACTGCCCTTTGTGCCAACCCCGGATGGGGATTTTCTCCCTGATACACCCCCCCGGCTCCTGCGGGCCCAGCACGGCCCAGCTAAAAGTATCGCAATTGGTTTCAATGCCAACGACGGCTCCTACTCCTTATACCATATCGATCGCGCTTTCGACCCGGACGACGCCAGCTCCATCGGCTGGGACGAGCTGCTGCAGGTGGTGCGGCTGTTAGTGCCACGCGCACCTGAAGGCACCGTCCAGGCCATAGCACAGCGGTACAGCCTGGAGGGGAAACAGGAGGGCGTGGCACGGTACCGCTGGGCCATGGATCAAATTATGGGTGACTATGTCGTGGTGTGCCCGGTGCTGGAGATGGCCAGGCTGGAGGCGATGGCTGGAAATCCCGTGTTCACGTACTACTTCGCTCACCGCACCAGCGGCTTGCCCACACCTGAATGGACTGGAGTGGCACACGGCTCGGAGGTGCCCTACGTTTTTGGAACCCTGGCGTCCGTGGTAGGAGCCAACTACACAGCGGCCGAGGTGATGCTGAGCCGGCAGGCGATGCGGTACACTGTGGCGTTTGACCGGAGCGGGTAAGAGAGTCCCCCTCCAGTCTTCTCCTCCCCCTGAGCCAGACCGCGAGAGCTGCTGTAACCTTTTGGACAAGCGTCCACCAACATCCAGGAAAGCCCGGCTCCCTACCCGGTCAAAGCAGGGGCCTCTTAGAAAAGTCGTTGAGCTGTTAAATTGAAGCCCTTAGCCTAGAGCTAAACTCATGGCCACGGATTGGGATGCTCCTCCACAGACCACCGCAAGCATCTTTGCTGCAGGCAAGGTCTTTCCTAGGTGAAAGCCTTCAGGCTCAGGGCAGCCCTTGGACTCTGTCTTTAGAATCCATGGGAAATGGCAGCCATCTTCCTTGAGGGCAGGCTGTGGCTTCTGGGGAACAGTGACAGGTGGCGGCCATCTTCCTTGAGGGCAGGCTGTGGCTTCTGGGGAACAGTGACAGGTGGCGGCCATCTTCCTTGAGGGCAGGCTGTGGCTTCTGGGGAACAGTGACAGGTGGCGGCCATCTTCCTTGAGGGCAGGCTGTGGCTTCTGGGGAACAGTGACAGGTGGCGGCCATCTTCCTTGAGGGCAGGCTGTGGCTTCTGGGGAACAGTGACAGGTGGCGGCCATCTTTCCTCGGGACAGCGTGGCATAGAGGCAAACGGCAGCCGCCCCAGGGCAGCGTGTGGCTTCAGTCTCGTTGAGCACCGTGGGCGATGGTGGCCATTTTGGGTGAGGGCAGCAGCTGACCTCATCCTAGTTGAAAGGACAAGTGAGAGAGTCCATCTTAAGTGAGGGCAAAAGGTGGCTTGAGACTTGCTTCCAGTTCAGATCCTCCTGTTTGGGCTCCCAAGTTCCTTGGCATCCCCCTGTCGTTTCTTGTCCCCCACCCCACCACACGCACATATATGGTGCTGCTCCCCATGCAGCCCAGTTCCTACGTCTGTGAGCACGATGGATGACCATTTTGCCTGGGGGAAGTCTGGCTTCAGCCCCATTGGAAACAATGGAAAATAGTGGCCATCTGCAGTAAGGGAAGAGTCTCTTTCCAAAGGGCCATAGGCCAATGGCAGCCATCATAACTAAGGGCTGCCTATGGCTTCAGTCTCAGGGAGATCAGTGGAACATAAGAACATAAGAACGGCCGTACTGGGTCAGACCAAAGGTCCATCTAGACCAGTAGCCTGTCTGCCGACAGTGGCCAGCACCAAGTGCCCCGGAGGAGGTGGGCCAAAGACAAAGATCAAGCTATTGTCTCGTGCCATCCATCTCCAGCCTCTGACAAACAGAGGCCAGGGACACCATTGCTAATAGCCTTTTATGGACCTAACTTCCATGAATTAATCTAGCTTCTCTTTAAACTGTTATGGTCCTAGCCTCTACTGCCTCCTCTGGCAAGGAGTTCCACAGGTTGACTATGCGCTGTGTGAAGAAGAACTTTCGCTTATTAGTTTTAAACAATAAAGACAGTGGCCATGTTTATAAGGGGCAACCTGTAGCCTTCGGCCCATAGGAAAAGACCGGGTGGCAGCAGACATTTTAACTGAGGGCAGTCTGTGGCTTCACCCTCAATTGGAACAGCACGGGGTGGCAGCCATTTTGGAAAGGGGTCAAACTTTTCAAGCTGGCTCCCATGTTCTCGTCCCTACCAACTTTTGGTGCCAACCACAGCGGGGTGTGTTCATTTTCCGTGCAGGAAACCCATGACGGGGGAAGGCGGCACAAAGCGGTGGCCCAGCTACGACCCGACAAAGCAGAACTTTGAGCACATCGGCCTCAAGCCGCCCCTAGCTGAGACGGCGCCGCACGCCTCGCGCTGTGCGTTCTGGGCCGCGCTGCTCTCGGAGAAACCAAGCGTTGCAGGTGAGCCGTAGCGGGGTGAAAGGGCGGCAGCCCTACGGGTCCCATGTCTCTCCAACCCCTCTGAGCCAACCTATCCCCCAAGCCTGGGGCTGGATTGGAGATGGTGTCCCTCCTTCTGGCCTCCTAAACATGCCCCGTTCTCCTGCCATGGGGAGCTCCCACATCCCCTAAGAGCTCTGGAACCCGCCTGCTATGGGGCAGCCCCACGTTCCGCCCCATCTTCACTTGCTCAGCTCCTCTGAATGATCGTGGTGTTACCTCTCCAGGGTCATCCCACCTCCACCCCCCTTTCTGGGGAGGAGGCGTGAGCTCAGGGACAGGGACCCCCAGTGGGGCGCATGGGGATCAAGGGATGGTTCCAAGGCCACTGGTGGCTGAGGGGGTGGGGCTCCCCATGTCGCGGAAAATAAAGGAGGCGAGGGAGGAGTGAAATGCAGCTAGCTCTGGGGAGAGCTGCCGGGACCGAAGGAGAATCCAGTAGCTGCTGGGACGCCTGTGTGCCAGGAGGGGGGAGCACTGACTGGGGGGGGGGGGAAGAGCCCTCTTCTGAGGCCCCCTTGCTGTGCGCAGGGGTCAGTACCCCATGTGGAATCCTGAAGCCTCAGGTTTCCGCTGCAGGTCTCTCCGTCCGTCGGCAAGCAGGGCCAAACCCTGCCTAGTCTGACTTCACTCCCCACTGGCATTAACCCCACTCACTGTGTGTCCTGCAGGTGTGGGCTCCGGGGAGTTGGGAATAAAGAGCTGAGCAATCCCAGTCCCTGCAGAGAAGAGCCTCCAGTTCCTGTTAGCGCCTGCTGAATCATTAACGAAGATTCTGCTAATTAACCTGCTGGGGGTCCGTGGCCTGACCCTCCCTCTGCGATTCCTCCATCCCCGGTGCATTAAAGCGTGTTCAGTCTGGAGGCAGAGCCCTGGTTTGTGCAGTTCATTAAAGTGGCTCCTGAGCAGGGGGGACAGAGTATGTGCATGCGTGTGTGTGTATGTGAGCACACCTCTGTGCATGTGTGAGCACAACTCTGTGCATCTGTGTGTGTGAGAGAACACCTCCATGCATATGTGTGTGTGCATGTGTGAGCACACATCTGTGTGTGTGTGTACATGTGTGAGCACACCTCTGTGTGTATGTGCCTGTGTGAGCACACCTCCGTGCATGTATGTGGGTGTCTATAAAATCATGACGGGGGTGGAAAAAGTGAATCAGGAAAAGTTACTTAATTATTCCCACAATATAAGAACTAGGGGTCACCAAATAAAATGAATAGACAGCAGGTCTAAACCAAACAAAAGGAAGTTTTTCGTCACTCAGTGCACAGTCAACCTGTGGAACTCCTTGCCAGAGGATGTTGTGAAGATCAGGATTTTCACAAGGTTCAACAAAGAGCTAGATACATTCATGGAGGTTAGGTCCATCAATACTTATTATCCAGGATGGGCAGGAATGGTGCCCGGAGCCTCTGTTTGTCAGAAACTGGGAATGGGCAACAAGAGAGGGATCGCTTGATGATTCCGATTTGTCCACTCACTCTGGAGCACCTGGCACTGGCCGCTGTTGGACGCCAGGACACTGGGCTCAATCAGGGTTTCCCAGCCTGTGGGTCGAGACCCAAATATGGGTCATCATTACATTTCAAAAGGGTCACCAGGTGTCTCCCCATGTGGCCTTTACGGAGCCATTCACACATTTTTTGAATTGCCCTGGGTCAGCAAGTCTTCTTGAATTGTCAAAATAGGTCCCTGTCTGGAAAACGTTGGGAACCGCTGGGCTACATGGACCTTTGCTCTGACTTAGTCTGACCATTCTTGTGTTCTTATGTTCCAGTATCCCCGAGCATTTCTCTCATTGGGGAGGGATGAACCAGCCTGTTGGCTAAATACCCCTCTGTAAATTCCATTCCGCCTGTTCCCCAAAAATCCACTTCTGCTTTATTTGAAGCCAGTCACTTCCTGGCACCCAGCTGCTCCACCCCAGAGGTGGCTGCCTTTAGCGCTGGGCAAAGGAATTGGAACAGTCTCTTCTGCAGCTGTTGTCGATGGCCCCACCCCAGAGGTGGCTGCAATTCAGGGCCCACGGCCCTTTGGGTGAAGATTCTGGCAAGAGGATTTTTATTATTAACATTCACGGGCCGACTGTTCAGAAGCCGGAGTCCCAAGTCAGGGGACTACCAGCCGAAGTCCTGCCTGCCCTTTGGTGAAGACTAGGACTTTCACAGGGTTCAAAATAGAGCTAGGTAAGTTCAGGGAGGTTAGGCCCAGCAATGCTATTAGCAGGGCTCGCCAGCCGCGTGGAACCACACGCTGCCCGGCCTCGCCAGGCTAAAATCGACTCGCCACGGGCAAGTAGATTCCCTTAATTGTCGAGTCCTGGCTATTAGCCGGGATGGGTAGGAATGGTGTCCCTAGCCTCTGTTTCTCTGGGAATGGGTGACCGGGGAGGAGTCACGTGAGGATTCCCTGTTGTGACCGGGGTGGGTAAAAGGACCCAGGGGTTCATTCAGCCCACGGCCCCGCCGGTCCCCCACCCCCAAGCCAATTAGAGTCTGGGGGCCGGGGAGCGCACACAGCTTCCTCCCACCCTATGAGCCGCATGCAGCGCTGATTACAGAGCACTGATTGGCCTGGGGGCGGGGAAGCTGTGCAAAGTTTCCTCCCCCCCCCCCCCAAACACACACACCCTGCAAGGAGCACACAGCACATACACCCGCAGAGGGTGGGAGCAGGGCAAGGGAAACTTTGCACAGCTCCCCTGCCCCCAGGCCAGTCAGGGTTTTGGGCGGGGGGAGCACGTGCCGTCTCCCCCGCCCTGCGTGGCACTTGGAAGGGCTGCATGCTCCTCGCAGGGTGGGGTAGGGTAGACCTTGGCCACAGTGCCTCTGCCAGCTCCGAGCCTGCCAGCCCTGACCCAGTGGCCCCGAAACATGAGCCAGCAAGCCACGGGCCCCCCACCGCTCCCCAGGAGCAGTCTGCCAGCTCCCAGGAGCCTGCCAGGGGCTGGAGAAGGCAGGCGCCTTCCTGGTCCAGGGTGGAGATCATGGTTTTATTCAGGTTTGGGGGGGATGCCCCCAACATCCATGATCTCCGCACTAGATGGAGGAAGACGGCCGTCTAGGGCAGGAGAGCTGCCAGCCTGGTCATCAAAGGCCACATGCGACCCCAGGAGCAGGTTAGCATGAAAGTCAAGTTGGTCCAGCGAGACCCCTAACCCTGGGCCCTGAGCTTCCCCTCCCCCTTCTTCCCCTTGCTTCCCCCTTCCAGCTCCCTCCCCCCAGGTTTCCCCCTCCTCTCTCTCACTCTCTCTCTTCCCCTCTCCCCTCTCCTTTTCCCAGTCTCCCCAGAGGTTCACCACCACCCCCCCCCGGTTTTGTTCAATAAACCCAGTTTCTATTTTTGAACATGTGTCTTTTATTTGACATCAGGAAGGGGGGCCAGGGAGGGGTAAGTGGAAGGACGTGAGGGAGGAATGGGGTACAAGCCCCCAATGGGGAGGACTGGGGAGTCTCTGAGGGCTCCTCAGGATGGATACTCCCCAGCAGGGCCTTCTGGATCCTGACAGCCCCCCGATAAGCCCCCCCCCCCCCCCGGATGGCAGCCTTCAGCAAGTGCAGCCGGGCTGATGGCAACGACCCCACGAGACGCACCAGCGTGCCCACGGGCAGCTCTGGCTCCATGTGGCCGAGTGCTGTGGTGTTCCAAGTGTGGGCACTCAGGGCACTCCAAGCCAGGACTGCTTTGCTGTCCCTCATCGAGATAGACAAGCAAGCGGGGAACCCTGAGAACTGTCTGTCCGGGGTGGGAGTAAGGTCCCTTTAAGCATGGTGCTCAGTTAGCCTCAGGCAGCATCCCCACACACTAGGGGTATGTCTACACTACCCCCCTAGTTCGAACTAGGGGGGTAATGTATGCATACCGAACTTGCTAATGAAGCCCGGGATTTGAATTTCCCGGGCTTCATTAGCATAAAGCCGGCGCCGCCATTTTTAAAAGCCGGCTAGTGCGAACCCCGTGCCGCGCGGCTACACGCCTGTATGCCTCGTGAAACGAGGTCCTAACCTGCTGCCCTGCCGGCTGGTTCCAGCCAGCCTTAACTTCAGTTCAGGGTCCACTCACTGTGGACGTGCTATTTCCACGAAATAGCGAAAATAGTTTTTGTGTCTAGATGTGTTATTTCGAATTAGTTAATTCGAAATAGCGCTGTAGTGTAGACATACCCTAACTTACTTTGCTCTGTCTGTTTTCAATTGCAACCACATGCCAAACTAATCTGATAGCTTTCTTTGATAAGATAACGAGCCTTGTGGATAAGGGAGAAGCGGTGGATGTCATATACCTAGACTTTAGTAAGGCATTTGATACGGTTTCGCATGATATTCTTATTAATAAACTAGGCAAATATAACTTAGATAGGGCCACGATAAGGTGGGTGCATAATTGGCTGGATAACCGTAGTCAGAGAGTTGTTGTTAACGGTTCTAAATCCTGCTGGAAAGGGATAACAAGTGGAGTTCCTCAAGGGTCTGTTTTGGGACCCGTACTGTTCAATATCTTCATCAATGATGTAGATATTGGGATAGAGAGTACGCTTATTAAGTTTGCGGATGATACCAAACTGGGTGGGGTTGCGACTTCTTTGGAGGATAGGGACATAATTCAAAATGACCTTAGCAAGTTAGAGAAATGGTCAGAGGTAAACAGGATGAGGTTTAATAAAGAGAAATGCAAAGTGCTCCACTTAGGAAGGAACAATCAGTTCCATACATACAAGATGGGAAGCGACTGTCTAGGAAGGAGCATGGCAGAAAGAGATCTAGGGGTCATAGTGGACCACAAGTTGAATATGAGTCAACAGTGTGATGCTGTTGCCAAAAAAGCAAATATGATTCTAGGTTGTATCAACAGGTGTGTTGTAAGCAAAACTCGTGAAGTCATTCTGCCTCTCTACTCTGCACTAGTTAGGCCTCAGCTGGAGTACTGTGTCCAGTTCTGGGCGCCACATTTCAAGAAAGATGTGGAGAAATTGGAAAGGGTACAGAGAAGAGCGACAAGAATGATTAAAGGTCTAGAGAACATGACCTATGAAGCCAGGCTTCATGAACTGGGCTTGTTTAGTTTGGAAAAAAGAAGATTAAGGGGGGACATGATAGCGGTTTTCAAATATCTAAAAGGGTGTCACAAGGAGGAAGGAGAAAATTTGTTCCTCTTGGTTTCTGAGGACAGGACAAGGAGTAATGGGCTTAAAGTGCAGCAGGGGAGGTTTAGATTGGACATTAGGAAAAAATTCCTAACTGTCAGGGTGGTCAAATATTGGAATAAATTGCCAAGGGAGGTGGTGGAATCTCCCTCTCTGGAGATATTTAAGAACAGGTTAGATAGACATCTGTCAGGGATGGTGTAGGTGGAGCTTGGTCCTGCCTTGAGGGCGGGGGGCTGGATTCGATGACCTCTTGAGGTCCCTTCCAGTCCTATGATTCTATGATTCTATGAAATCTAACTTTTTATACTTAATAAAAACACTTTTGTTTATTGTGAAGCCCAGTGCGAATAATTGTTCTCTGGGGGAGCAACCACTGTGCATCTCTCTCTTTCACTGACAAAGAAGACGGACTTCATGAACTTTGTGCAAAACTTTTACACGGGGGGCATGTTTCTACTGCAGTTTTTCCGGAAAAACTACACTTACGTCCACACTGCAATTGTGTTCTTTTCACAGAAAGTCGAACGAACGCAGGGGTTTTTCCATCAGCGGTAAACCTCTTTCTACGAGGAAGAAGCCTTTTTCCAAAAGAGCTCTTTTGGAAAACGGCGTGTGTGGACGGGGAAGAGGGTTTGTTTTTTTTAAAGAAGAGGCCTCTAGGAAAAAGCACAGGTGCCCTACTGGCCACTCCGTCCACAGCAATCAGAACTTAAATGCCTGCAGTGTAGACATAGCGGCTGTGTCTAGACTGGCCAGTTTTTCTGGAAAATCAGCCGCTTTTCCGGAAAAACGTGCCAGCTGTCTACACTGGCTTCCTGCTGTAAGAAATCAGTGCTTTTTGCGGAAATACTATGCTGCTCCCGTTCGGGCAAAAGTCCCTTTTGCGCAAAACTTTTGCACAAAAGGGCCAGTGTAGACAGCTGAGATTTGTTTTGCGCAAAAAAGCCCCGATCGCAAAAATGGCGATCGGGGCTTTTTTGCGGAAAAGCGCGTCTAGATTGGCCATGGACACTTTTCCGCAAAAGCACTTTTGCGGAAAAGCGTCCGTGCCAATCTAGACGCTCTTTTCCGAAAATGCTTTTCACGGAAAACTTTTCCGTGAAAAGCATTTCCGGAAAATCATGCCTGTCTAGACGTAGCCAGGATAAGACCAATGTATTAGGGGTTTTGGTCCTTTTTGGGGGATGGCTTTCTGGGTACTGAGCCTTTATAGCTGGGCCCTCCCAGAGTTGGACTGGTTCGGCGTCTGTGTTGCTTTTCAGGGGGGTAGTAACCCCAACTCTCTGCCTTGGCTGGGGGGAAGACAGAGTTTCTGGTCCAATAGAACAGAGTGGTGAGTAGCCCTAGAGGAAAGGAGTCAGTGGCGTGGATGGCCCTGCAGGCGGGGGCGCCGATAGCGCGTTCTGCCTGGGGCGCCAGCTGCCGCAGCCCGCCTCAAGCCGCTCCTGCAGCACACACACAACCATGCACAGCTCTCTACTGGATGGAATGGTCGTCAAACACACACACGTTAGTCCTCGAGTAGCTGACTGCCATTGGATAACAGCCCTACTCCCGCTGCCAGCGAACAGAGCTCTCTCTTCAGTCCAAGTGACAGCGATGCTGAAGATCCTGAATTCTCCCCCTCTTGTGACCAGGGCGTGAGGGGGTTGTGTGAAAATGAAGGCGTATAAGGGTGAAAGGATGGGGGTGTCTCCGACTCGCTGGATGACCAGAAAGACGCTGGAGAACGGGCCCGGCTCGGTGGGGTGTGTGTCCCCTGGCACCAAATCAGGATGGTGAATTCCCAACATTGCCGGGTGCTAACAGACGCAGAGAGGGAATCAGAGAGTTGGACGGGGTGGGGGAAGATAGAGAGATGTGGGGAGGGAGAGAGGTGGGAGCCCAACTCTGCAGTCTTCTCCCCTGTGCCTCCTGCAGCGTTGTGGGGTACACGCTGCGGCAGAAGCCCCTCCTACCCCCAAAGCTGACCCCGAATGTCTGCAGTGCTAAGCTAGGCCAAACCTTTCCCCCAGATCAAAGCAGGGGCCACGAGGAACAGGGCCCAGGCGATGTTCGGATTCTCTGCATCACTGGCAGATGCTGGGCCAGGCAGAGCTAGCCGGTGTAAATAGCACCCGGGAGGCAGCAGATCCCAGTCCCGAGCCTTGCGATCCCCACAGGGCAGGAATTTCACCCGGGGAAAGGGCCCTGGCTTGTTTGAATCACCAGGAAAACAAACAGGATGGGGAGCGGGGGGGGGGGGGGATACATTAAATGAGGCCCAGGGAAAAAACGCACCTGACACCTCCTCACTCCTGACACACAGCCCCCGGCTATCCCCTCCCAGCCCTGCCCCCCCTCTCCCCACAGCTCTGCCAATGTCAGTCCTGACCCCTGGCTATCCCAGCTCGGTGGCGCCCTTCAATCCCAGGCTGCCCCCCGCAGCACTCCCACCCTACAGCTACCTCTCCACAGATCCCAGTCATGGGTGGCGGGTGACCCCATGGCTTGGGGAGGCAGCCCTACCCCCGCCCCTCCTGTCTGAGTCCAGGCTTCCCCTCCTGCCCCCCCCCTGCACTGGGACCTGCTTGCCCCTTCCCAACCTCCTTCCCCCCACACAATGTGGCTGCTGGCTCTTGCCCCCTCCCTGCCCCAGGGTAATGCCCCCACCTCCCCCCTGGTCCCAGAGCACCAGAGAGCCAGCCAGCAAGCCTGGCACAGGGCTGGGGCCGTGGCCCCCACAGCCCTGACCAGCAAGGCCCTCCCCACAGCCGAACCCACAGCCAGAGGGCCCAAGCGCCCGGAAGAAGGCAGTGCAGCCCACAGTGTGCCTGCCCCAGTCTCCGGGGCTCACCCAGCAGCCTGGGGAAGTGGGGCTGGGGGACTCCAGTGGCGTATAGGCGGGGCCAGGTGTGGTAGTTTGGGAAGGAAACGCCTTCCCCTGCCTAGGATACCCGCCACCAACCAAGGCCCGGGTCACATTTTTTGTCCCGCGAGGGCTGGTTCATCCCTGGGCCTCGGGGACCAGCCGGTGACCGCGGCAGGTGACTAGAAAGACGGGAACCCCTCCCTGTGAGAAGCAGCCCGGGGAACCTGGGGCAATTTCAAAGATCCAGGAGGAACAAACATTCCCCCGGCTGTCACTTCCAGAACCAGGATCTCGCCTGGAGCCGGTCTCACCGCTGCCAGAGTCCTGCTTGGCCTGACCCCCCCTGCGGCGATGGGATAGTCACGCCTGAGCCCCGTGGACCGGGGTGGGCTGGCCGTGGGACCCCCGCCCAGCTGGGGCTGAAACAGCAGCGAAAGCCACAGGGCTCTGTTCAAGGTATAGAATCCATCGTCTCGGTGGCCCCGCCCACGTGCTGTTTACAATCTCCTAGGTCTGTTTCCAAACCCCTTGGCCCCGGCCCAACGGTGCCATCCGGCTGGCCCACGTCCCCCTCCCCCTGTGTGTGCAGAGCCGGCCTGAGCATAAATACGCCCTGGGTGCCTGTTCCCAGCATCTCAGGCAACCCGCCCGCTCCAGCGCCAGCTGATCTCCCCGAAACCCTGCAAGAGCAGCGACTGCAGCCAGAGAAGCCGGTGAGTCTGCGTTGCCTGGCTCCCCCCACCCCACCACATGCCCAGCTTCAGCACGGTGGGGCAGGGGCAGAGAGCCTGAGTGGGTGTCTTATAGGGCCACAGAAACGGACTTGGGAATCTCTGGCAACTGCCCCTTCGGCAGACGCCACTCCCAGAACTGGGGACAGAACCCGGCAGTCCTTGCTGCAAGCCCTCTGTGCCCTAACCACTACGCCCCACTGCCAAGGAGAAAAACAAGGAGCTTTGGTTCCCCTCCAACACACTAGACTCCCCTCCCCTTCCTGAGTTAGAAAAGAGCCCAGGAGACCCGACTCCTAGCTCCACTGCTCAAACCCATTCGACCCCATTCTCCTCCCAGAGCCATGGACAGAACCCAGGAGTCCTGACTCCCGTCCCTCCTTGCTCTGTCCACTAGCCCTCACTGCCCTCCCCAGAGATGGGGACGGAAACCAGGACTTCTGGCTCCCAGTCCCCACTGCTCAAACCCACTAGACCCCGCTCCGCTCCCAGAGCTGGGGAGAAGGAATTCATCGCCCCCATTCCCGTGGAGTGCTTTCCCGTGGCTATGCGGTGGAATCCCGTTAAACACACCCCTGTGCCTAATTTCTGCCTCCTCCGGGCACCCAACGGTGATCCGAGCCCCGCCCGCGAGCCAGATCTCACGCCTGGAGCGACGATTTTCTCCAGGCACTTTTGAAATGGATTTCACGGCAGAGGTGCAAGGGGAATAAAAACCAAACAAAATGCCTTGAACAGACACTAACAGAGGGAGCGGTCAGGTAGACATGGGGAAGGAATGTGAGATCACCCTCCACCCTCCACCCTCCGGTCCTCCCGCTCACCCCATAGCAGCTGCTGGGCCCAGCTACCCCAGCCCCGGCGCTGCAACCTGGCAGGCGCGGCCACTGTAGATGGAGACAGAAGGGTCAGGTAGGCTGAAGCTGAGTGGCTGGGCCACAGTGCCACTTGGTTTGGGGCCTTCTGTGGACGTTCATCAAATTCATCATTTCCGTCACCTCCCTGGCACAACCGTAGACCTGAGTGACTATGTAAAGCCACAGCCCTGGTCCAGCAACTCCCACCCAGCAGTGTCTCAGCAACACAACAGCTACAGCCTGGCTCCTACCAGCCTGGGTTGTTACTTACAGGGTGACCCCAGCACACGCCCGGTCTTGGATTCTCTCCAGCCTTCTCCAACACAACATCGTGTGCCTAAAGTGTCCGTCTGCCGTGTACATTGGACAAACTTCTCAGACACTTTGCCAAAGAATCAATGCGCACAAAACAGACATCAGACTCTCACGGAGAGAAAGCTGTTGCTTGTCATTTCAGCCAGACTGACCCTCATCGAGATAGACAAGCAAGTGGGGAACCCTGAGAACTGTCTGTCCGGGGTTGGGGGTAGGGTCCCTTTAAGCACGGAGCTCAGTTAGCCTCAGGCAGCAGCCCCACACACTAAGTCATAACCTGATGCCCTGCCAGCACTGGCTCCGGCCAGCCTCAACTTCGGTTCAGGGTCCACTCAGTGTGGACGTGCTATTTCCACAAAATAGCAAAAATAGTTTTTGTGTCTAGATGTGTTATTTCAAATTAGTTAATTCGAAATAGCGCTGTAGTGTAGACATACCCTAACTTACTTTGATCTGTCTGTTTTCAATTGCAACCACTTACATCTAACTTTTTATACTTAATAAAAACACTTTTGTTTATTGTGAAGCCCAGTGCGAATAATTGTTCTCTGGGGGGAGCAACCACTGTGCATCTCTCTCTTTCACTGACAAAGAAGACGGACTTCATGAACTTTGTGCAAAACTTTTACACGAGGGGCATGTTTACACCACAGTTTTTCCGGAAAAACTACACTAACGTCCACACTGCAATTGTGTTCTTTTCACAGAAAGTCGAAAGAACGCAGGGGTTTTTCCATCAGCGGTAAACCTCTTTCTACGAGGAAAAAGCCTTTTTCCAAAAGAGCTCTTTTGGAAAACGGCGTGTGTGGACAGGGAAAAGGGTTTGTTTTTTTTAAAGAAGAGGCCCCCAGGAAAAAGCACAGGTGCCCTACTGGCCACTCCGTCCACAACAATCAGAACTTAAATGCCTGCAGTCTAGACATAGCGGCTATGTCTAGGCTGGCCAGTTTTTCTGGAAAATCAGCCTCTTTTCTGGAAAAACTTGCCAGCTGTCTACACCGGCCGCTTCAATTTCCGCAAAAGCACTGACTTCCTACTGTAAGAAATCAGTGCTTCTTGCGGAAATACTATGCTGCTCCCATTCGGGCAAAAGTCCCATGCCTCTGTCCGGCCCTCGCCCAGCCTCTCCACCACTCTAGCCCTCCCCTGAGCGTGGGTCTTGGTGGAGGCCAATTCGGAAGCTCAGCAGGGAGGCAGAGCGCGAGGGGCGCAGACCGAGGGGCTGTGTTTCCTAACAAGTCTGATATAAGGAGCTCTCACCTGCAGCCTGAATTCAGGTGGCCAGATCCGGTGGGAGCCAGCGCCCCCTTAATGGGAAAGGCCCCAGATCCCATCCCCTGGAACTCACTCTGAGGTTTTCTCTTCCAGCTCCCATGATGCCGGGACTCCTCCCCGCGCTCCCCTGCCTGCTCCTTCTCTCCTTGCCGGGCCCCAGCGCCGGCTCCGACGACGACGGCACCGTGGTGCTCACCACCAGCGGCCCCATCCGCGGCAAGCGCCTCCCGGCCGGCTCCGCCATGGTCACGGCCTTCCTGGGGGTCCCCTACGCCCAGCCCCCCGTGGGGCCCTTGCGCTTCCAGAAGCCGCTTCCCCACCAGCCTTGGAGCGACGTCTTGGAGGCCACCAGCTTCGGCCACGCCTGCCCCCAGCCTCCGCTCACTGATTCTCCTCAGGCTGAGATATACACACCCAAAACGCCGCAGTCCGAGGACTGTCTCTTCCTCAACCTCTGGGTGCCCTACCCGCAGCCCAACGGGACGGCCCCCGTCTTCGTCTGGATCCACGGTGGGGGGTTCTACATGGGCGCAGCCTCCCTTGACATCTATGACGGGCGCTTCTTCGCCACCACCGAGAACGTGATTATAGTCTCCATGAACTACCGGCTGGGGGCGCTGGGCTTCCTGGCTCTGCCCCCAGCCGCCCCGGGGAACGCCGGCCTGTGGGACCAGCGCCTGGCACTGCGCTGGCTACGGGACAATGTGGCCGCCTTCGGAGGAGACCCAGAACACGTGGTGATTGATGGCCAGGACTCTGGGGCTGCATCGGTCGGTTTCCACCTCCTCTCCCCAGGGAGCCAGTCCCTCTTCGCCCGTGCCGCGCTGCTGAGCGGAGCACCAAACGCGCCAGGGACGTGGGTTTCCCTCGAGGAGTCGCAGGAGAGAGGACAGAGGCTGGCCCAGCTGATGGGCTGTTCCGCTGGGGACAGCACTGCCCTGGTGGGCTGCCTGCAGGAGAAGGATGCAGGAGAGTTCCTCAAATACCAGTTCTCCGTCTTCAGCCACAAACAGCTGCCAAAGCTGCCCTTTGTGCCAACCCCGGATGGGGATTTCCTCTCTGATACACCCCCCCGGCTCCTGCGGGCCCAGCACGGCCCAGCTAAAAGTATCACAATTGGTTTCAATGCCAACGACGGCTCCTACTCCTTATACCATATCGATCGCGCTTTCGACCCGGACGACGCCAGCTCCATCGGCTGGGACGAGCTGCTGCAGGTGGTGCGGCTGTTAGTGCCACGCGCACCTGAAGGCACCGTCCAGGCCATAGCACAGTGGTACAGCCTGGAGGGGAAACAGGAGGGCGTGGCACGGTACCGCTGGGCCATGGATCAAATTATGGGTGACTATGTCGTGGTGTGCCCGGTGCTGGAGATGGCCAGGCTGGAGGCGATGGCTGGAAATCCCGTGTTCACGTACTACTTCGCTCACCGCACCAGCGGCTTGCCCACACCTGAATGGACTGGAGTGGCACACGGCTCGGAGGTGCCCTACGTTTTTGGAAACCTGGCGTCCATGGTAGGAGCCAACTACACAGCGGCCGAGGCGATGCTGAGCCGGCAGGTGATGCGGTACAGTGTGGTGTTTGCCCGGAGCGGGTAAGAGAGTCCCCCTCCAGTCTTCTCCCCCTGAGCCAACCGCGAGAGCTGCTGTAACCTTTTGGACAAGCGTCCACCAACATCCAGGAAAGCCCGGCTCCCTGCCCGGTCAAAGCAGGGGCCTCTTAGAAAAGTCGTTGAGCTGTTAAGTTGAAGCCCTTAGCCTAGAGCTAAACTCATGGCCACGGATTGGGATGCTCCTCCACAGACCACCGCAAGCATCTTTGCTGCAGGCAAGGTCTTTCCTAGGTGAAAGCCTTCAGGCTCAGGGCAGCCCTTGGACTCTGTCTTTAGAATCCATGGGAAATGGCAGCCATCTTCCTTGAGGGCAGGCTGTGGCTTCTGGGGAGCAGTGACAGGTGGCAGCCATCTTCCTTGAGGGCAGGCTGTGGCTTCTGGGGAGCAGTGACAGGTGGCGGCCATCTTCCTTGAGGGCAGGCTGTGGCTTCTGGGGAACAGTGACAGGTGGCGGCCATCTTCCTTGAGGGCAGGCTGTGGCTTCTGGGGAACAGTGACAGGTGGCAGCCATCTTCCTTGAGGGCAGGCTGTGGCTTCTGGGGAACAGTGACAGGTGGCGGCCATCTTTCCTCAGGACAGCGTGGCATAGAGGCAAACGGCAGCCGCCCCAGGGCAGCGTGTGGCTTCAGTCTCGTTGAGCACCGTGGGCGATGGTGGCCATTTTGGGTGAGGGCAGCAGCTGACCTCATCCTAGTTGAAAGGACAAGTGAGAGAGTCCATCTTAAGTGAGGGCAAAAGGTGGCTTGAGACTTGCTTCCAGTTCAGATCCTCCTGTTTGGGCTCCCAAGTTCCTTGGCATCCCCCTGTCGTTTCTTGTCCCCCACCCCACCACACGCACATATATGGTGCTGCTCCCCATGCAGCCCAGTTCCTACGTCTGTGAGCACGATGGATGACCATTTTGCCTGGGGGAAGTCTGGCTTCAGCCCCATTGGAAACAATGGAAAATAGCGGCCATCTGCAGTAAGGGAAGATTCTCTTTCCAAAGGGCCATAGGCCAATGGCAGCCATCATAACTAAGGGCTGCCTATGGCTTCAGTCTCAGGGAGATCAGTGGAACATAAAAGCATAAGAACGGCCATACTGGGTCAGACCAAAGGTCCATCTAGACCAGTAGCCTGTCTGCCGACAGTGGCCAGCACCAAGTGCCCCGGAGGAGGTGGGCCAAAGACAAAGATCAAGCTATTGTCTCGTGCCATCCATCTCCAGCCTCTGACAAACAGAGGCCAGGGACACCATTGCTAATAGCCTTTTATGGACCTAACTTCCATGAATTAATCTAGCTTCTCTTTAAACTGTTATGGTCCTAGCCTCTACTGCCTCCTCTGGCAAGGAGTTCCACAGGTTGACTATGCGCTGTGTGAAGAAGAACTTTCGCTTATTAGTTTTAAACAATAAAGACAGTGGCCATGTTTATAAGGGGCAACCTGTAGCCTTCGGCCCATAGGAAAAGACCGGGTGGCAGCAGACATTTTAACTGAGGGCAGTCTGTGGCTTCACCCTCAATTGGAACAGCACGGGGTGGCAGCCATTTTGGAAAGGGGTCAAACTTTTCAAGCTGGCTCCCATGTTCTCGTCCCTACCAACTTTTGGTGCCAACCACAGCGGGGTGTGTTCATTTTCCGTGCAGGAAACCCATGACGGGGGAAGGCGGCACAAAGCGGTGGCCCAGCTACGACCCGACAAAGCAGAACTTTGAGCACATCGGCCTCAAGCCGCCCCTAGCTGAGACGGCGCCGCACGCCTCGCGCTGTGCGTTCTGGGCCGCGCTGCTCTCGGAGAAACCAAGCGTTGCAGGTGAGCCGTAGCGGGGTGAAAGGGCGGCAGCCCTACGGGTCCCATGTCTCTCCAACCCCTCTGAGCCAACCTATCCCCCAAGCCTGGGGCTGGATTGGAGATGGTGTCCCTCCTTCTGGCCTCCTAAACATGCCCCGTTCTCCTGCCATGGGGAGCTCCCACATCCCCTAGGAGCTCCGGAACCCGCCTGCTGTGGGGCAGCCCCACGTTCCGCCCCATCTTCACTTGCTCAGCTCCTCTGAATGACCGTGGTGTTACCTCTCCAGGGTCGTCCCACCTCCGCCCCCCTTTCTGGGGAGGAGGCGTGAGCTCAGGGACAGGGACCCCCAGTGGGGCGCATGGGGATCGAGGGATGGATCCAAGGCCACTGGTGGCTGAGGGGGTGGGGCTCCCCATGTCGCGGAAAATAAAGGAGGCGAGGGAGGAGTGAAATGCAGCTAGCTCTGGGGAGAGCTGCCGGGACCGAAGGAGAATCCAGTAGCTGCTGGGACGCCTGTGTGCCAGGAGGGGGGAGCACTGACTGGGGGGGGGGGAAGAGCCCTCTTCTGAGGCCCCCTTGCTGTGCGCAGGGGTCAGTACCCCATGTGGAATCCTGAAGCCTCAGGTTTCCGCTGCAGGTCTCTCCGTCCGTCGGCAAGCAGGGCCAAACCCTGCCTAGTCTGACTTCACTCCCCACTGGCATTAACCCCACTCACTGTGTGTCCTGCAGGTGTGGGCTCCGGGGAGTTGGGAATAAAGAGCTGAGCAATCCCAGTCCCTGCAGAGAAGAGCCTCCAGTTCCTGTTAGCGCCTGCTGAATCATTAACGAAGATCCTGCTAATTAACCTGCTGGGGGTCCGTGGCCTGACCCTCCCTCTGCGATTCCTCCATCCCCGGTGCATTAAAGCGTGTTCAGTCTGGAGACAGAGCCCTGGTGTGTGTGGTTCATTAACGTGGCCCCTGAGCGGGGGGGACAGAGTATGTGCATGCGTGTGTGTGTATGTGAGCACACCTCTGTGCATGTGTGAGCACAACTCTGTGCATCTGTGTGCGTGAGAGAACACCTCCATGCATATGTGTGTGTGCATGTGTGAGCACACATCTGTGTGTGTGTGTACATGTGTGAGCACACATCTGTGTGTGTGTGCCTGTGCGAGAACACCTCCATGCATGTGGGTACATGTGTGAGCACACCTCCGTGCATGTATGTGGGTGTCTATAAAATCATGACAGGGGTGGAAAAAGTGAATAAGGAAAAGTTACTTAATTATTCCCACAATATAAGAACTAGGGGTCATCAAATGAAATGAATAGACAGCAGGTCTAAACCAAACAAAAGGAAGTTTTTCGTCACTCAGCGCACAGTCAACCTGTGGAACTCCTTGCCAGAGGATGTTGTGAAGATCAGGATTTTCACAAGGTTCAACAAAGAGCTAGATACATTCATGGAGGTTAGGTCCATCAATACTTATTATCCAGGATGGGCAGGAATGGTGCCCGGAGCCTCTGTTTGTCAGAAACTGGGAATGGGCAACAAGAGAGGGATCGCTTGATGATTCCGATTTGTCCACTCACTCTGGAGCACCTGGCACTGGCCGCTGTTGGACGCCAGGACACTGGGCTCAATCAGGGTTTCCCAGCCTGTGGGTCGAGACCCAAATATGGGTCATCATTACATTTCAAAAGGGTCACCAGGTGTCTCCCCATGTGGCCTTTACGGAGCCATTCACACATTTTTTGAATTGCCCTGGGTCAGCAAGTCTTCTTGAATTGTCAAAATAGGTCCCTGTCTGGAAAACGTTGGGAACCGCTGGGCTACATGGACCTTTGCTCTGACTTAGTCTGACCATTCTTGTGTTCTTATGTTCCAGTATCCCCGAGCATTTCTCTCATTGGGGAGGGATGAACCAGCCTGTTGGCTAAATACCCCTCTGTAAATTCCATTCCGCCTGTTCCCCAAAAATCCACTTCTGCTTTATTTGAAGCCAGTCACTTCCTGGCACCCAGCTGCTCCACCCCAGAGGTGGCTGCCTTTAGCGCTGGGCAAAGGAATTGGAACAGTCTCTTCTGCAGCTGTTGTCGATGGCCCCACCCCAGAGGTGGCTGCAATTCAGGGCCCACGGCCCTTTGGGTGAAGATTCTGGCAAGAGGATTTTTATTATTAACATTCACGGGCCGACTGTTCAGAAGCCGGAGTCCCAAGTCAGGGGACTACCAGCCGAAGTCCTGCCTGCCCTTTGGTGAAGACTAGGACTTTCACAGGGTTCAAAAAAGAGCTAGATAAGTTCAGGGAGGTTAGGCCCAGCAATGCTATTAGCAGGGCTCGCCAGCCGCGTGGAACCACACGCTGCCCGGCCTCGCCAGGCTAAAATCGACTCGCCACGGGCAAGTAGATTCCCTTAATTGTCGAGTCCTGGCTATTAGCCGGGATGGGTAGGAATGGTGTCCCTAGCCTCTGTTTGTCTGGGAATGGGTGACCGGGGAGGAGTCACGTGAGGATTCCCTGTTGTGACCGGGGTGGGTAAAAGGACCCAGGGGTTCATTCAGCCCACGGCCCCGCCGGTCCCCCACCCCCAAGCCAATTAGAGTCTGGGGGCCGGGGAGCGCACACAGCTTCCTCCCACCCTATGAGCCGCACGCAGCGCTGATTACAGAGCACTGATTGGCCTGGGGGCGGGGAAGCTGTGCAAAGTTTCCTCCCCCCCCCCCCCAAACACACACACCCTGCAAGGAGCACACAGCACATACACCCGCAGAGGGTGGGAGCAGGGCAAGGGAAACTTTGCACAGCTCCCCTGCCCCCAGGCCAGTCAGGGTTTTGGGCGGGGGGAGCACGTGCCGTCTCCCCCGCCCTGCGTGGCACTTGGAAGGGCTGCATGCTCCTCGCAGGGTGGGGTAGGGTAGACCTTGGCCACAGTGCCTCTGCCAGCTCCGAGCCTGCCAGCCCTGACCCAGTGGCCCCGAAACATGAGCCAGCAAGCCACGGGCCCCCCACCGCTCCCCAGGAGCAGTCTGCCAGCTCCCAGGAGCCTGCCAGGGGCTGGAGAAGGCAGGCGCCTTCCTGGTCCAGGGTGGAGATCATGGTTTTATTCAGGTTTGGGGGGGATGCCCCCAACATCCATGATCTCCGCACTAGATGGAGGAAGACGGCCGTCTAGGGCAGGAGAGCTGCCAGCCTGGTCATCAAAGGCCACATGCGACCCCAGGAGCAGGTTAGCATGAAAGTCAAGTTGGTCCAGCGAGACCCCTAACCCTGGGCCCTGAGCTTCCCCTCCCCCTTCTTCCCCTTGCTTCCCCCTTCCAGCTCCCTCCCCCCAGGTTTCCCCCTCCTCTCTCTCACTCTCTCTCTTCCCCTCTCCCCTCTCCTTTTCCCAGTCTCCCCAGAGGTTCACCCCCCCCGCTCGGTTTTGTTCAATAAACCCAGTTTCTATTTTTGAACATGTGTCTTTTATTTGACATCAGGAAGGGGGGCCAGGGAGGGGTAAGTGGAAGGACGTGAGGGAGGAATGGGGTACGAGCCCCCGATGGGGAGGACTGGGGAGTCTCTGAGGGCTCCTCAGGGTGGATACTCCCCGGCAGGGCCTCCTGGATCCTGACAGCCCCTCGATAAGCCCCCCCCCCCGGATGGCAGCCTTCAGCAAGTGCAGCCGGGCTGATGGCAATGACCCCACGAGACGCACCAGCGTGCCCATGGGCAGCTCTGACTCCATGTGGCCGAGTGCTGTGGTGTTCCAAGTGAGGGCACTCAGAGCACTCCAAGCCAGGACTGCTTTGCTGTCCCTCATCGAGATAGACAAGCAAGCGGGAAACCCTCAGAACTGTTTGTCCGGGGTGGGAGTAAGGTCCCTTTAAGCACGGAGCTCTGTTAGCCTCAGGCAGCATCCCCACACACTAAGTCCTAACCTGCTGCCCTGCCGGCTGGTTCCGGCCAGCCTTAACTTCGGTTCAGGGTCCACTCACTGTGGACGTGCTATTTCCACGAAATAGCGAAAATAGTTTTTGTGTCTAGATGTGTTATTTCAAATTAGTTAATTCGAAATAGCGCTGTAGTGTAGACATACCCTAACTTACTTTGATCTGTCTGTTTTCAATTGCAACCACTTACATCTAACTTTTTATACTTAATAAAAACACTTCTGTTTATTGTGAAGCCCAGTGTGAATAATTGTTCTCTGGGGGGAGCAACCACTGTGCATCTCTCTCTTTCACTGACAAAGAAGACGGACTTCATGAACTTTGTGCAAAACTTTTACACCAGGGGCATGTTTCTACTGCAGTTTTTCCGGAAAAACTACACTTACGTCCACACTGCAATTATGTTCTTTTCACAGAAAGTCGAAAGAACGCAGGGGTTTTTCCGACAGTGGTAAACCTCTTTCTACGAGGAAGAAGCCTTTTTCCAAAAGAGCTCTTTTGGAAAATGGCATGTGTGGACGGGGAAGAGGGTTTGTTTTTTTTAAAGAAGAGGCCTCCAGGAAAAAGCACAGGTGCCCTACTGGCCACTCCGTCCACAGCAATCAGAACTTAAATGCCTGCAGTCTAGACATAGCGGCTGTGTCTAGACTGGCCAGTATTTCTGGAAAATCAGCCTCTTTTCCGGAAAAACGTGCCAGCTGTCTACACTGGCCGCTTCAATTTCCACAAAAGCACTGACTTCCTACTGTAAGAAATCAGTGCTTTTTGCGGAAATACTATGCTGCTCCCGTTCGGGCAAAAGTCCCTTTTGTGCAAAACTTTTGCACAAAAGGGCCAGTGTAGACAGCTGAGATTTGTTTTGCGCAAAAAAGCCCCGATCGCAAAAATGGCGATCAGGGCTTTTTTGCGGAAAAGTGAGTCTAGATTGGCCATGGACGCTTTTCCGCAAAAGCACTTTTGCAGAAAAGCATCCGTGCCAATCTAGACACTCTTTTCCGAAAATGCTTTTCACGGAAAAATTTTCTGTGAAAAGCATTTCCGGAAAATCATGCCAGTGTAGACGTAGCCAGGATAAGACCAATGTATTAGGGGTTTTGGTCCTTTTTTGGGGATGGCTTTCTGGGTACTGAGCCTTTATAGCTGGGCCCTCCCAGAGTTGAACTGGTTCGGCGTCTGTGTTGCTTTTCAGGGGGGTAGTAACCCCAACTCTCTGCCTTGGCTGGGGGGAAGACAGAGTTTCTGGTCCAATAGAACAGAGTGGTGAGTAGCCCTAGAGGGCAGGAGTCAGTGGCGTGGATGGCCCTGCAGGCGGGGGTGCCGATAGCGCGTTCTGCCTGGGGCGCCAGCTGCCGCAGCCCGCCTCGGGCCGCTCCTGCAGCACACACACAACCATGCACAGCTCTCTACTGGATGGAATGGTCGTCAAACACACACACGTTAGTCCTCGAGTAGCTGACTGCCATTGGATAACAGCCCTACTCCCGCTGCCAGCGAACAGAGCTCTCTCTTCAGTCCAAGTGACAGCGATGCTGAAGATCCTGAATTCTCCCCCTCTTGTGACCAGGGCGTGAGGGGGGTTGTGTGAAAATGAAGGCGTATAAGGGTGAAAGGATGGGGGTGTCTCCGACTCGCTGGATGACCAGAAAGACGCTGGAGAACGGGCCCGGCTCGGTGGGGTGTGTGTCCCCCGGCACCAAATCGGGATGGTGAATTCCCAACACTGCCGGGTGCTAACGGACGCAGAGAGGGAATCAGAGAGTTGGACGGGGTGGGGGAAGATAGAGAGATGTGGGGAGGGAGAGAGGTGGGAGCCCAACTCTGCAGTCTTCTCCCCTGTGCCTCCTGCAGCGTTGTGGGGTACACGCTGCGGCAGAAGCCCCCCTACCCCCAAAGCTGGCCCCGAATGTCTGCAGGGCTAAGCTAGGCCAAACCTTTCCCCCAGATCAAAGCAGGGGCCGCGAGGAACAGGGCCCAGGCGATGTTCAGATTCTCTGGGCCAGATGCTGGGCCAGGCAGAGCTAGCCGGTGTAAATAGCACCCGGGAGGCAGCAGATCCCAGTCCCGAGCCTTGCGATCCCCACAGGGCAGGAATTTCACCCGGGGAAAGGGCCCTGGCTTGTTTGAATCACCAGGAAAACAAACAGGATGGGGAGGGGGGGGGGGGGGATACATTAAATGAGGCCCAGGGAAAAAATGCACCTGACACCTCCTCACTCCTGACACACAGCCCCCGGCTATCCCCTCCCAGCCCTGCCCCCCCTCTCCCCACAGCTCTGCCAATGTCAGTCCTGACCCCTCGCTATCCCAGCTCGGTGGCGCCCTTCAATCCCAGGCTGTCCCTCGCAGCAGCCCCACTTCCCCTTGCTCCCACCCTACAGCTACCTCTCCACAGATCCAAGTCATGGGTGGCGGGTGACCCCATGGCGTGGGGAGGCAGCCCTACCCCCGCCCCTCCCGTCCGAGTCCAGGCTTCCCCCCCATTCTGCCGCAGTGTGTACTGGGACCTGCTAGCCCCTTCCCAAACTCCTTCCCCCCACACAATGTGGCTGCTGGCTCTTGCCCCCTCCCTGCCCCAGGGTAATGCCCCCAACCTCCCCCCTGGCGCCAGAGCACCAGAGAGCCAGCCAGCAAGCCTGGCACAGGGCTGGGGCCGTGGCCCCCACAGCCCTGACCAGCAAGGCCCTCCCCACAGCCGAACCCACAGCCAGAGGGCCCAAGCGCCCGGAAGAAGGCAGTGCAGCCCACAGTGTGCCTGCCCCAGTCTCCGGGGCTCACCCAGCAGCCTGGGGAAGTGGGGCTGGGGGACTCCAGTGGCGTATAGGCGGGGCCAGGTGTGGTAGTTTGGGAAGGAAACGCCTTCCCCTGCCTAGGATACCCGCCACCAACCAAGGCCCGGGTCACATTTTTTGTCCCGCGAGGGCTGGTTCATCCCTGGGCCTCGGGGACCAGCCGGTGACCGCGGCAGGTGACTAGAAAGACGGGAACCCCTCCCTGTGAGAAGCAGCCCGGGGAACCTGGGGCAATTTCAAAGATCCAGGAGGAACAAACATTCCCCCGGCTGTCACTTCCAGAACCAGGATCTCGCCTGGAGCCGGTCTCACCGCTGCCAGAGTCCTGCTTGGCCTGACCCCCCTGCGGCGATGGGATAGTCACGCCTGAGCCCCGTGGACCGGGGTGGGCTGGCCGTGGGACCCCCGCCCAGCTGGGGCTGAAACAGCAGCGAAAGCCACAGGGCTCTGTTCAAGGTATAGAATCCATCGTCTCGGTGGCCCCGCCCACGTGCTGTTTACAATCTCCTAGGTCTGTTTCCAAACCCCTTGGCCCCGGCCCAACGGTGCCATCCGGCTGGCCCACGTCCCCCTCCCCCTGTGCGTGCAGAGCCGGCCTGAGCATAAATACGCCCTGGGTGCCTGTTCCCAGCATCTCAGGCAACCCGCCCGCTCCAGCGCCAGCTGATCTCCCCGAAACCCTGCAAGAGCAGCGACTGCAGCCAGAGAAGCTGGTGAGTCTGCGTTGCCTGGCTCCCCCCCCCCCACCACATGCCCAGCTTCAGCACGGTGGGGCAGGGGCAGAGAGCCTGAGTGGGTGTCTTATAGGGCCACAGAAACGGACTTGGGAATCTCTGGCAACTGCCCCTTCGGCAGACGCCACTCCCAGAACTGGGGACAGAACCCGGCAGTCCTTGCTGCAAGCCCTCTGTGCCCTAACCACTACGCCCCACTGCCAAGGAGAAAAACAAGGAGCTTTGGTTCCGCTCCAACACACTAGACTCCCCTCCCCTTCCTGAGTTAGAAAAGAGCCCAGGAGACCCGACTCCTAGCTCCACTGCTCAAACCCATTCGACCCCATTCTCCTCCCAGAGCCATGGACAGAACCCAGGAGTCCTGACTCCCGTCCCTCCTTGCTCTGTCCACTAGCCCTCACTGCCCTCCCCAGAGATGGGGACGGAAACCAGGACTTCTGGCTCCCAGTCCCCACTGCTCAAACCCACTAGACCCCGCTCCGCTCCCAGAGCTGGGGAGAAGGAATTCATCGCCCCCATTCCCGTGGAGTGCTTTCCCGTGGCTATGCGGTGGAATCCCGTTAAACACACCCCTGTGCCTAATTTCTGCCTCCTCCGGGCACCCAACGGTGATCCGAGCCCCGCCCGCGAGCCAGATCTCACGCCTGGAGTGACGATTTTCTCCAGGCACTTTTGAAATGGATTTCACGGCAGAGGTGCAGGGGGAATAAAAACCAAACAAAATGCCCTGAACAGACACTAACAGAGGGAGCGGTCAGGTAGACATGGGGAAGGAATGTGAGATCACCCTCCACCCTCCACCCTCCGGTCCTCCCGCTCACCCCATAGCAGCTGCTGGGCCCAGCTACCCCAGCCCCGGCGCTGCAACCTGGCAGGCGCGGCCACTGTAGATGGAGACAGAAGGGTCAGGTGGGCTGAAGCTGAGTGGCTGGGCCACAGTGCCACTTGGTTTGGGGCCTTCTGTGGACCTTCATCAAATTCATCATTTCCGTCACCTCCCTGGCACAACCGTAGACCTGAGTGACTATGTAAAGCCACAGCCCTGGTCCAGCAACTCCCACCCAGCAGTGTCTCAGCAACACAACAGCTACAGCCTGGCTCCTACCAGCCTGGGTTGTTACTTACAGGGTGACCCCAGCACACGCCCGGTCTTGGATTCTCTCCAGCCTTCTCCAACACAACATCGTGTGCCTAAAGTGTCCGTCTGCCGTGTACATTGGACAAACTTCTCAGACACTTTGCCAAAGAATCAATGCGCACAAAACAGACATCAGACTCTCACGGAGAGAAAGCTGTTGCTTGTCATTTCAGCCAGACTGACCCTCATCGAGATAGACAAGCAAGTGGGGAACCCTGAGAACTGTCTGTCCGGGGTTGGGGGTAGGGTCCCTTTAAGCACGGAGCTCAGTTAGCCTCAGGCAGCAGCCCCACACACTAAGTCATAACCTGATGCCCTGCCAGCACTGGCTCCGGCCAGCCTCAACTTCGGTTCAGGGTCCACTCAGTGTGGACGTGCTATTTCCACAAAATAGCAAAAATAGTTTTTGTGTCTAGATGTGTTATTTCAAATTAGTTAATTCGAAATAGCGCTGTAGTGTAGACATACCCTAACTTACTTTGATCTGTCTGTTTTCAATTGCAACCACTTACATCTAACTTTTTATACTTAATAAAAACACTTTTGTTTATTGTGAAGCCCAGTGCGAATAATTGTTCTCTGGGGGGAGCAACCACTGTGCATCTCTCTCTTTCACTGACAAAGAAGACGGACTTCATGAACTTTGTGCAAAACTTTTACACGAGGGGCATGTTTACACCACAGTTTTTCCGGAAAAACTACACTAACGTCCACACTGCAATTGTGTTCTTTTCACAGAAAGTCGAAAGAACGCAGGGGTTTTTCCATCAGCGGTAAACCTCTTTCTACGAGGAAAAAGCCTTTTTCCAAAAGAGCTCTTTTGGAAAACGGCGTGTGTGGACAGGGAAAAGGGTTTGTTTTTTTTAAAGAAGAGGCCCCCAGGAAAAAGCACAGGTGCCCTACTGGCCACTCCGTCCACAACAATCAGAACTTAAATGCCTGCAGTCTAGACATAGCGGCTATGTCTAGGCTGGCCAGTTTTTCTGGAAAATCAGCCTCTTTTCTGGAAAAACTTGCCAGCTGTCTACACCGGCCGCTTCAATTTCCGCAAAAGCACTGACTTCCTACTGTAAGAAATCAGTGCTTCTTGCGGAAATACTATGCTGCTCCCATTCGGGCAAAAGTCCCATGCCTCTGTCCGGCCCTCGCCCAGCCTCTCCACCACTCTAGCCCTCCCCTGAGCGTGGGTCTTGGTGGAGGCCAATTCGGAAGCTCAGCAGGGAGGCAGAGCGCGAGGGGCGCAGACCGAGGGGCTGTGTTTCCTAACAAGTCTGATATAAGGAGCTCTCACCTGCAGCCTGAATTCAGGTGGCCAGATCCGGTGGGAGCCAGCGCCCCCTTAATGGGAAAGGCCCCAGATCCCATCCCCTGGAACTCACTCTGAGGTTTTCTCTTCCAGCTCCCATGATGCCGGGACTCCTCCCCGCGCTCCCCTGCCTGCTCCTTCTCTCCTTGCCGGGCCCCAGCGCCGGCTCCGACGACGACGGCACCGTGGTGCTCACCACCAGCGGCCCCATCCGCGGCAAGCGCCTCCCGGCCGGCTCCGCCATGGTCACGGCCTTCCTGGGGGTCCCCTACGCCCAGCCCCCCGTGGGGCCCTTGCGCTTCCAGAAGCCGCTTCCCCACCAGCCTTGGAGCGACGTCTTGGAGGCCACCAGCTTCGGCCACGCCTGCCCCCAGCCTCCGCTCACTGATTCTCCTCAGGCTGAGATATACACACCCAAAACGCCGCAGTCCGAGGACTGTCTCTTCCTCAACCTCTGGGTGCCCTACCCGCAGCCCAACGGGACGGCCCCCGTCTTTGTCTGGATCCACGGTGGGGGGTTCTACATGGGCGCAGCCTCCCTTGACATCTATGACGGGCGCTTCTTCGCCACCACCGAGAACGTGATTATAGTCTCCATGAACTACCGGCTGGGGGCGCTGGGCTTCCTGGCTCTGCCCCCAGCCGCCCCGGGGAACGCCGGCCTGTGGGACCAGCGCCTGGCACTGCGCTGGCTACGGGACAATGTGGCCGCCTTCGGAGGAGACCCAGAACACGTGGTGATTGATGGCCAGGACTCTGGGGCTGCATCGGTCGGTTTCCACCTCCTCTCCCCAGGGAGCCAGTCCCTCTTCGCCCGTGCCGCGCTGCTGAGCGGAGCACCAAACGCGCCAGGGACGTGGGTTTCCCTCGAGGAGTCGCAGGAGAGAGGACAGAGGCTGGCCCAGCTGATGGGCTGTTCCGCTGGGGACAGCACTGCCCTGGTGGGCTGCCTGCAGGAGAAGGATGCAGGAGAGTTCCTCAAATACCAGTTCTCCGTCTTCAGCCACAAACAGCTGCCAAAGCTGCCCTTTGTGCCAACCCCGGATGGGGATTTCCTCTCTGATACACCCCCCCGGCTCCTGCGGGCCCAGCACGGCCCAGCTAAAAGTATCACAATTGGTTTCAATGCCAACGACGGCTCCTACTCCTTATACCATATCGATCGCGCTTTCGACCCGGACGACGCCAGCTCCATCGGCTGGGACGAGCTGCTGCAGGTGGTGCGGCTGTTAGTGCCACGCGCACCTGAAGGCACCGTCCAGGCCATAGCACAGTGGTACAGCCTGGAGGGGAAACAGGAGGGCGTGGCACGGTACCGCTGGGCCATGGATCAAATTATGGGTGACTATGTCGTGGTGTGCCCGGTGCTGGAGATGGCCAGGCTGGAGGCGATGGCTGGAAATCCCGTGTTCACGTACTACTTCGCTCACCGCACCAGCGGCTTGCCCACACCTGAATGGACTGGAGTGGCACACGGCTCGGAGGTGCCCTACGTTTTTGGAAACCTGGCGTCCATGGTAGGAGCCAACTACACAGCGGCCGAGGCGATGCTGAGCCGGCAGGTGATGCGGTACAGTGTGGTGTTTGCCCGGAGCGGGTAAGAGAGTCCCCCTCCAGTCTTCTCCCCCTGAGCCAACCGCGAGAGCTGCTGTAACCTTTTGGACAAGCGTCCACCAACATCCAGGAAAGCCCGGCTCCCTGCCCGGTCAAAGCAGGGGCCTCTTAGAAAAGTCGTTGAGCTGTTAAGTTGAAGCCCTTAGCCTAGAGCTAAACTCATGGCCACGGATTGGGATGCTCCTCCACAGACCACCGCAAGCATCTTTGCTGCAGGCAAGGTCTTTCCTAGGTGAAAGCCTTCAGGCTCAGGGCAGCCCTTGGACTCTGTCTTTAGAATCCATGGGAAATGGCAGCCATCTTCCTTGAGGGCAGGCTGTGGCTTCTGGGGAGCAGTGACAGGTGGCAGCCATCTTCCTTGAGGGCAGGCTGTGGCTTCTGGGGAGCAGTGACAGGTGGCGGCCATCTTCCTTGAGGGCAGGCTGTGGCTTCTGGGGAACAGTGACAGGTGGCGGCCATCTTCCTTGAGGGCAGGCTGTGGCTTCTGGGGAACAGTGACAGGTGGCAGCCATCTTCCTTGAGGGCAGGCTGTGGCTTCTGGGGAACAGTGACAGGTGGCGGCCATCTTTCCTCAGGACAGCGTGGCATAGAGGCAAACGGCAGCCGCCCCAGGGCAGCGTGTGGCTTCAGTCTCGTTGAGCACCGTGGGCGATGGTGGCCATTTTGGGTGAGGGCAGCAGCTGACCTCATCCTAGTTGAAAGGACAAGTGAGAGAGTCCATCTTAAGTGAGGGCAAAAGGTGGCTTGAGACTTGCTTCCAGTTCAGATCCTCCTGTTTGGGCTCCCAAGTTCCTTGGCATCCCCCTGTCGTTTCTTGTCCCCCACCCCACCACACGCACATATATGGTGCTGCTCCCCATGCAGCCCAGTTCCTACGTCTGTGAGCACGATGGATGACCATTTTGCCTGGGGGAAGTCTGGCTTCAGCCCCATTGGAAACAATGGAAAATAGCGGCCATCTGCAGTAAGGGAAGATTCTCTTTCCAAAGGGCCATAGGCCAATGGCAGCCATCATAACTAAGGGCTGCCTATGGCTTCAGTCTCAGGGAGATCAGTGGAACATAAAAGCATAAGAACGGCCATACTGGGTCAGACCAAAGGTCCATCTAGACCAGTAGCCTGTCTGCCGACAGTGGCCAGCACCAAGTGCCCCGGAGGAGGTGGGCCAAAGACAAAGATCAAGCTATTGTCTCGTGCCATCCATCTCCAGCCTCTGACAAACAGAGGCCAGGGACACCATTGCTAATAGCCTTTTATGGACCTAACTTCCATGAATTAATCTAGCTTCTCTTTAAACTGTTATGGTCCTAGCCTCTACTGCCTCCTCTGGCAAGGAGTTCCACAGGTTGACTATGCGCTGTGTGAAGAAGAACTTTCGCTTATTAGTTTTAAACAATAAAGACAGTGGCCATGTTTATAAGGGGCAACCTGTAGCCTTCGGCCCATAGGAAAAGACCGGGTGGCAGCAGACATTTTAACTGAGGGCAGTCTGTGGCTTCACCCTCAATTGGAACAGCACGGGGTGGCAGCCATTTTGGAAAGGGGTCAAACTTTTCAAGCTGGCTCCCATGTTCTCGTCCCTACCAACTTTTGGTGCCAACCACAGCGGGGTGTGTTCATTTTCCGTGCAGGAAACCCATGACGGGGGAAGGCGGCACAAAGCGGTGGCCCAGCTACGACCCGACAAAGCAGAACTTTGAGCACATCGGCCTCAAGCCGCCCCTAGCTGAGACGGCGCCGCACGCCTCGCGCTGTGCGTTCTGGGCCGCGCTGCTCTCGGAGAAACCAAGCGTTGCAGGTGAGCCGTAGCGGGGTGAAAGGGCGGCAGCCCTACGGGTCCCATGTCTCTCCAACCCCTCTGAGCCAACCTATCCCCCAAGCCTGGGGCTGGATTGGAGATGGTGTCCCTCCTTCTGGCCTCCTAAACATGCCCCGTTCTCCTGCCATGGGGAGCTCCCACATCCCCTAGGAGCTCCGGAACCCGCCTGCTGTGGGGCAGCCCCACGTTCCGCCCCATCTTCACTTGCTCAGCTCCTCTGAATGACCGTGGTGTTACCTCTCCAGGGTCGTCCCACCTCCGCCCCCCTTTCTGGGGAGGAGGCGTGAGCTCAGGGACAGGGACCCCCAGTGGGGCGCATGGGGATCGAGGGATGGATCCAAGGCCACTGGTGGCTGAGGGGGTGGGGCTCCCCATGTCGCGGAAAATAAAGGAGGCGAGGGAGGAGTGAAATGCAGCTAGCTCTGGGGAGAGCTGCCGGGACCGAAGGAGAATCCAGTAGCTGCTGGGACGCCTGTGTGCCAGGAGGGGGGAGCACTGACTGGGGGGGGGGGAAGAGCCCTCTTCTGAGGCCCCCTTGCTGTGCGCAGGGGTCAGTACCCCATGTGGAATCCTGAAGCCTCAGGTTTCCGCTGCAGGTCTCTCCGTCCGTCGGCAAGCAGGGCCAAACCCTGCCTAGTCTGACTTCACTCCCCACTGGCATTAACCCCACTCACTGTGTGTCCTGCAGGTGTGGGCTCCGGGGAGTTGGGAATAAAGAGCTGAGCAATCCCAGTCCCTGCAGAGAAGAGCCTCCAGTTCCTGTTAGCGCCTGCTGAATCATTAACGAAGATCCTGCTAATTAACCTGCTGGGGGTCCGTGGCCTGACCCTCCCTCTGCGATTCCTCCATCCCCGGTGCATTAAAGCGTGTTCAGTCTGGAGACAGAGCCCTGGTGTGTGTGGTTCATTAACGTGGCCCCTGAGCGGGGGGGACAGAGTATGTGCATGCGTGTGTGTGTATGTGAGCACACCTCTGTGCATGTGTGAGCACAACTCTGTGCATCTGTGTGCGTGAGAGAACACCTCCATGCATATGTGTGTGTGCATGTGTGAGCACACATCTGTGTGTGTGTGTACATGTGTGAGCACACATCTGTGTGTGTGTGCCTGTGCGAGAACACCTCCATGCATGTGGGTACATGTGTGAGCACACCTCCGTGCATGTATGTGGGTGTCTATAAAATCATGACAGGGGTGGAAAAAGTGAATCAGGAAAAGTTACTTAATTATTCCCACAATATAAGAACTAGGGGTCACCAAATGAAATGAATGGGCAGCAGGTCTAAACCAAACAAAAGGAAGTTTTTCATCACTCAGCGCACAGTCAACCTGTGGAACTCCTTGCTAGAGGATGGTGTGAAGATCAGGATTTTCACAAGGTTCAACAAAGAGCTAGATACATTCATGGAGGTTAGGTCCATCAATACTTATTATCCAGGATGGGCAGGAATGGTGCCCCGAGCCTCTGTTTGTCAGAAACTGGGAATGGGCAACAAGAGAGGGATCGCTTGATGATTCCGATTTGTCCACTCACTCTGGAGCACCTGGCACTGGCCGCTGTTGGACGCCAGGACACTGGGCTCAATCAGGGTTTCCCAGCCTGTGGGTCGAGACCCAAATATGGGTCATCATTACATTTCAAAAGGGTCACCAGGTGTCTCCCCATGTGGCCTTTACGGAGCCATTCACACATTTTTTGAATTGCCCTGGGTCAGCAAGTCTTCTTGAATTGTCAAAATAGGTCCCTGTCTGGAAAACGTTGGGAACCGCTGGGCTACATGGACCTTTGCTCTGACTTAGTCTGACCATTCTTGTGTTCTTATGTTCCAGTATCCCCGAGCATTTCTCTCATTGGGGAGGGATGAACCAGCCTGTTGGCTAAATACCCCTCTGTAAATTCCATTCCGCCTGTTCCCCAAAAATCCACTTCTGCTTTATTTGAAGCCAGTCACTTCCTGGCACCCAGCTGCCCCACCCCAGAGGTGGCTGCCTTTAGCGCTGGGCAAAGGAATTGGAACAGTCTCTTCTGCAGCTGTTGTCGATGGCCCCACCCCAGAGGTGGCTGCAATTCAGGGCCCACGGCCCTTTGGGTGAAGATTCTGGCAAGAGGATTTTTATTATTAACATTCACGGGCCGACTGTTCAGAAGCCGGAGTCCCAAGTCAGGGGACTACCAGCCGAAGTCCTGCCTGCCCTTTGGTGAAGACTAGGACTTTCACAGGGTTCAAAAAAGAGCTAGATAAGTTCAGGGAGGTTAGGCCCAGCAATGCTATTAGCAGGGCTCGCCAGCCGCGTGGAACCACACGCTGCCCGGCCTCGCCAGGCTAAAATCGACTCGCCACGGGCAAGTAGATTCCCTTAATTGTCGAGTCCTGGCTTTTAGCCGGGATGGGTAGGAATGGTGTCCCTAGCCTCTGTTTCTCTGGGAATGGGTGACCGGGGAGGAGTCATGTGAGGATTCCCTGTTGTGACCGGGGTGGGTAAAAGGACCCAGGGGTTCATTCAGCCCACGACGGCCCTGCCGGTCCCCCACCCCCAAGCCAATTAGAGTCTGGGGGCCGGGGAGCGCACACAGCTTCCTCCCACCCTATGAGCCGCACGCAGCGCTGATTACAGAGCACTGATTGGCCTGGGGGCGGGGAAGCTGTGCAAAGTTTCCTCCCCCCCCCCAAACACACACACCCTGCAAGGAGCGCACAGCACATACACCCGAAGAGGGTGGGAGCAGGGCAAGGGAAACTTTGCACAGCTCCCCTGCCCCCAGGCCAGTCAGGGTTTTGGGCGGGGGGAGCACGTGCCGTCTCCCCCGCCCTGCGTGGCACTTGGAAGGGCTGCATGCTCCTCGCAGGGTGGGGTAGGGTAGACCTTGGCCACAGTGCCTCTGCCAGCTCCAAGCCTGCCAGCCCTGACCCAGTGGCCCCGAAACATGAGCCAGCAAGCCACGGGCCCCCCACCGCTCCCCAGGAGCAGTCTGCCAGCTCCCAGGAGCCTGCCAGGGGCTGGAGAAGGCGGGTGCCTTCCTGGTCCAAGATGGAGATCATGGACCTTATTCAGGTTTGGGGGGGATGCCCCCAATATCCATGATCTCCGCACTAGATGGAGGAATGTGGCCGTCTAGGGCAGGATAGCTGCCAGCCTGGTCATCAAAGGCCACATGCGACCCCAGGAGCAGGTTAGCATGAAAGTCAAGTTGGTCCAGCGAGACCCCCAACCCTGGGCCCTGAGCTTCCCCTCCCCCTTCTTCCCCTTGCTTCCCCCTTCCAGCTCCCTCCCCCCAGGTTTCCCCCTCCTCTCTCTCACTCTCTCTCTTCCCCTCTCCCCTCTCCTTTTCCCAGTCTCCCCAGAGGTTCACCCCCCCCCCCCTCGGTTTTGTTCAATAAACCCAGTTTCTATTTTTGAACATGTGTCTTTTATTTGACATCAGGAAGGGGGGCCAGGGAGGGGTAAGGGGAAGGACGTGAGGGAGGAATGGGGTACGAGCCCCCGATGGGGAGGACTGGGGAGTCTCTGAGGGCTCCTCAGGGTGGATACTCCCCGGCAGGGCCTCCTGGATCCTGACAGCCCCTCGATAAGCCCCCTCCCCCGGATGGCAGCCTTCAGCAAGTGCAGCCGGGCTGATGGCAACGACCCCACGAGATGCACCGGCGTGCCCATGGGCAGCTCTGACTCCATGTGGCCGAGTGCTGTGGTGTTCCAAGTGTGGGCACTCAGGGCACTCCAAGCCAGGACTGCTTTGCTGTCCCTCATTGAGATAGACAAGCAAGCGGGAAACCCTCAGAACTGTTTGTCCAGGGTGGGAGTAAGGTCCCTTTAAGCACGGAGCTCTGTTAGCCTCAGGCAGCATCCCCACACACTAAGTCCTAACCTGCTGCCCTGCCGGCTGGTTCCGGCCAGCCTTAACTTCGGTTCAGGGTCCACTCACTGTGGACGTGCTATTTCCACGAAATAGCAAAAATAGTTTTTGTGTCTAGATGTGTTATTTCAAATTAGTTAATTCGAAATAGCGCTGTAGTGTAGACATACCCTAACTTACTTTGATCTGTCTGTTTTCAATTGCAACCACTTACATCTAACTTTTTATACTTAATAAAAACACTTCTGTTTATTGTGAAGCCCAGTGCGAATAATTGTTCTCTGGGGGGAGCAACCACTGTGCATCTCTCTCTTTCACTGACAAAGAAGACGGACTTCATGAACTTTGTGCAAAACTTTTACACGAGGGGCATGTTTCTACTGCAGTTTTTCCGGAAAAACTACACTTACGTCCACACTGCAATTGTGTTCTTTTCACAGAAAGTCGAACGAATGCAGGGGTTTTTCCGACAGTGGTAAACCTCTTTCTACGAGGAAGAAGCCTTTTTCCAAAAGAGCTCTTTTGGAAAACGGCGTGTGTGGACAGGGAAGAGGGTTTGTTTTTTTTAAAGAAGAGGCCTCTAGGAAAAAGCACAGGTGCCCTACTGGCCACTCCGTCCACAGCAATCAGAACTTAAATGCCTGCAGTCTAGACATACGGCTGTGTCTAGACTGGCCAGTTTTTCTCGAAAATCAGCCACTTTTCCGGAAAAACGTGCCAGCTGTCTACACTGGTCGCTTCAATTTCCGCAAAAGCACTGACTTCCTGCTGTAAGAAATCAGTGCTTTTTGCGGAAATACTATGCTGCTCCCGTTCGGGCAAAAGTCCCTTTTGCACAAAACTTTTGCACAAAAGGGCCAGTGTAGACAGCTGAGATTTGTTTTGCGCAAAAAAGCCCCGATCGCAAAAATGGCGATCGGGGCTTTTTTGCGGAAAAGCGCGTCTAGATTGGCCATGGACGCTTTTCCGCAAAAGCGCTTTTGCGGAAAAGCATCCGTGCCAATCTAGACACTCTTTTCCGAAAATGCTTTTCACGGAAAACTTTTCCGTGAAAAGCATTTCCGAAAAATCATGCCAGTGTAGACGTAGCCAGGATAAGACCAATGTATTAGGGGTTTTGGTCCTTTTTTGGGGATGGCTTTCTGGGTACTGAGCCTTTATAGCTGGGCCCTCCCAGAGTTGGACTGGTTCGGCGTCTGTGTTGCTTTTCAGGGGGGTAGTAACCCCAACTCTCTGCCTTGGCTGGGGGGAAGACAGAGTTTCTGGTCCAATAGAACAGAGTGGTGAGTAGCCCTAGAGGGCAGGAGTCAGTGGCGTGGATGGCCCTGCAGGCGGGGGCGCCGATTACGCGTTCTGCCTGGGGCGCCAGCTTCCGCAGCCCGCCTCAAGCCGCTCCTGCAGCACACACACAACCATGCACAGCTCTCTACTGGATGGAATGGTCGTCAAACACACACACGTTAGTCCTCGAGTAGCTGACTGCCATTGGATAACAGCCCTACTCCCGCTGCCAGCGAACAGAGCTCTCTCTTCAGTCCAAGTGACAGCGATGCTGAAGATCCTGAATTCTCCCCCTCTTGTGACCAGGGCGTGAGGGGGTTGTGTGAAAATGAAGGCGTATAAGGGTGAAAGGATGGGGGTGTCTCCGACTCGCTGGATGACCAGAAAGACGCTGGAGAACGGGCCCGGCTCGGTGGGGTGTGTGTCCCCCGGCACCAAATCGGGATGGTGAATTCCCAACATTGCCGGGTGCTAACGGACGCAGAGAGGGAATCAGAGAGTTGGACGGGGTGGGGGAAGATAGAGAGATGTGGGGAGGGAGAGAGGTGGGAGCCCAACTCTGCAGTCTTCTCCCCTGTGCCTCCTGCAGCGTTGTGGGGTACACACTGCAGCAGAAGCCCCCCTACCCCCAAAGCTGACCCCGAATGTCTGCAGGGCTAAGCTAGGCCAAACCTTTCCCCCAGATCAAAGCAGGGGCCGTGAGGAACAGGGCCCAGGCGATGTTCAGATTCTCTGCATCACTGGCAGATGCTGGGCCAGGCAGAGCTAGCCGGTGTAAATAGCACCCGGGAGGCAGCAGATCCCAGTCCCGAGCCTTGCGATCCCCACAGGGCAGGAATTTCACCCGGGGAAAGGGCCCTGGCTTGTTTGAATCACCAGGAAAACAAACAGGATGGGGAGCGGGGGGGGGGGGATACATTAAATGAGGCCCAGGGAAAAAATGCACCTGACACCTCCTCACTCCTGACACACAGCCCCCGGCTATCCCCTCCCAGCCCTGCCCCCCCTCTCCCCACAGCTCTGCCAATGTCAGTCCTGACCCCTCGCTATCCCAGCTCGGTGGCGCCCTTCAATCCCAGGCTGCCCCTCGCAGCAGCCCCACTTCCCCTTGCTCCCACCCTACAGCTACCTCTCCACAGATCCAAGTCATGGGTGGCGGGTGACCCCATGGCGTGGGGAGGCAGCCCTACCCCCGCCCCTCCCGTCCGAGTCCAGGCTTCCCCCCCATTCTGCCGCAGTGTGTACTGGGACCTGCTAGCCCCTTCCCAAACTCCTTCCCCCCACACAATGTGGCTGCTGGCTCTTGCCCCCTCCCTGCCCCAGGGTAATGCCCCCAACCTCCCCCCTGGCGCCAGAGCACCAGAGAGCCAGCCAGCAAGCCTGGCACAGGGCTGGGGCCGTGGCCCCCACAGCCCTGACCAGCAAGGCCCTCCCCACAGCCGAACCCACAGCCAAAGGGCCCAAGCGCCCGGAAGAAGGCAGTGCAGCCCACAGTGTGCCTGTCCCAGTCTCCGGGGCTCACCCAGCAGCCTGGGGAAGTGGGGCTGGGGGACTCCAGTGGCGTATAGGCGGGGCCAGGTGTGGTAGTTTGGGAAGGAAACGCCTTCCCCTGCCTAGGATACCCGCCACCAACCAAGGCCCGGGTCACATTTTTTGTCCCGCGAGGGCTGGTTCATCCCTGGGCCTCGGGGACTAGCCGGTGACCGCGGCAGGTGACTAGAAAGACGGGAACCCCTCCCTGTGAGAAGCAGCCCGGGGAACCTGGGGCAATTTCAAAGATCCAGGAGGAACAAACATTCCCCCGGCTGTCACTTCCAGAACCAGGATCTCGCCTGGAGCCGGTCTCACCGCTGCCAGAGTCCTGCTTGGCCTGACCCCCCTGCGGCGATGGGATAGTCACGCCTGAGCCCCGTGGACCGGGGTGGGCTGGCCGTGGGACCCCCGCCCAGCTGGGGCTGAAACAGCAGCGAAAGCCACAGGGCTCTGTTCAAGGTATAGAATCCATCGTCTCGGTGGCCCCGCCCACGTGCTGTTTACAATCTCCTAGGTCTGTTTCCAAACCCCTTGGCCCCGGCCCAACGGTGCCATCCGGCTGGCCCACGTCCCCCTCCCCCTGTGCGTGCAGAGCCGGCCTGAGCATAAATACGCCCTGGGTGCCTGTTCCCAGCATCTCAGGCAACCCGCCCGCTCCAGCGCCAGCTGATCTCCCCGAAACCCTGCAAGAGCAGCGACTGCAGCCAGAGAAGCTGGTGAGTCTGCGTTGCCTGGCTCCCCCCACCCCACCACATGCCCAGCTTCAGCACGGTGGGGCAGGGGCAGAGAGCCTGAGTGGGTGTCTTATAGGGCCACAGAAACGGACTTGGGAATCTCTGGCAACTGCCCCTTCGGCAGACGCCACTCCCAGAACTGGGGACAGAACCCGGCAGTCCTTGCTGCAAGCCCTCTGTGCCCTAACCACTACGCCCCACTGCCAAGGAGAAAAACAAGGAGCTTTGGTTCCGCTCCAACACACTAGACTCCCCTCCCCTTCCTGAGTTAGAAAAGAGCCCAGGAGACCCGACTCCTAGCTCCACTGCTCAAACCCATTCGACCCCATTCTCCTCCCAGAGCCATGGACAGAACCCAGGAGTCCTGACTCCCGTCCCTCCTTGCTCTGTCCACTAGCCCTCACTGCCCTCCCCAGAGATGGGGACGGAAACCAGGACTTCTGGCTCCCAGTCCCCACTGCTCAAACCCACTAGACCCCGCTCCGCTCCCAGAGCTGGGGAGAAGGAATTCATCGCCCCCATTCCCGTGGAGTGCTTTCCCGTGGCTATGCGGTGGAATCCCGTTAAACACACCCCTGTGCCTAATTTCTGCCTCCTCCGGGCACCCAACGGTGATCCGAGCCCCGCCCGCGAGCCAGATCTCACGCCTGGAGCGACGATTTTCTCCAGGCACTTTTGAAATGGATTTCACGGCAGAGGTGCAAGGGGAATAAAAACCAAACAAAATGCCCTGAACAGACACTAACAGAGGGAGCGGTCAGGTAGACATGGGGAAGGAATGTGAGATCACCCTCCACCCTCCACCCTCCGGTCCTCCCGCTCACCCCATAGCAGCTGCTGGGCCCAGCTACCCCAGCCCCGGCGCTGCAACCTGGCAGGCGCGGCCACTGTAGATGGAGACAGAAGGGTCAGGTGGGCTGAAGCTGAGTGGCTGGGCCACAGTGCCACTTGGTTTGGGGCCTTCTGTGGACGTTCATCAAATTCATCATTTCCGTCACCTCCCTGGCACAACCGTAGACCTGAGTGACTATGTAAAGCCACAGCCCTGGTCCAGCAACTCCCACCCAGCAGTGTCTCAGCAACACAACAGCTACAGCCTGGCTCCTACCAGCCTGGGTTGTTACTTACAGGGTGACCCCAGCACACGCCCGGTCTTGGATTCTGTCCAGCCTTCTCCAACACAACATCGTGTGCCTAAAGTGTCCGTCTGCCGTGTACATTGGACAAACTTCTCAGACACTTTGCCAAAGAATCAGTGCGCACAAAACAGACATCAGACTCTCACGGAGAGAAAGCTGTTGCTTGTCATTTCAGCCAGACTGACCATTCCCTCAATGACCTTAAAACTTGCATATTGCTTCAGAGTGATTTTAACTCCAGACCTCAATGAGAAACTTCAGCATTATCATTCATGCTTCAATTTGACACGTTCTATACAGAGGAGGTGGCATAGCTTGATGGTTTGAGCATTGGCCTACTAAACCCAGGGTTGTGAGTTCAATCCTTGTGGAGGCCATTTGGGGCAAAAACTTGTAAGGGGTGACAAGGGACTGGACTCCACTTAATGACCTTTCAAGGTCCCTTCCAGCTCTAGGAGATAGGTAGTCTCCATTAATTTATGTATAGGTCTCAACAAAGATGTTAATTATCTCACCCATTACAAAGATAGCTTCCTCACAGACACTAACCTTCCCTTTCTTACCCCTCCTCTGTTCTTAAATCTGATTTGTCATTTTTATGTGTGTTCACATTTTTTTTTATTATATATCAAAGTGATACACAGTTGTGCCAATTTTCTTCCACTATTTGATCTGAGGAAGCTGTTTTTTGAAGTATAAACAACCCTGTTTTTTGAAGTATAAAAGTGATAGAGATGTAGCTGTGTTAGTCGGGTCTAACTGAAACAAAAGGCAGGACTATGTAGCACTTTAAAGACTCACAAGATGGTTTATTAGGTGATGAGCTTTCATGGGCCAGACCCACTTCCTCAGATCAAATAGTGGAAGAAAATTGACACAACCATAGATACCAAAGGATACAATTAAAAAAAATGAACACATATGAAAAGGACAAATCAAATTTCAGAAGAGAAGGGGAATGGGGGAGGGAAGGTAAATGTCTGTGAGCTAATGATATTAGAGGTGATAATTGGGGTAGCTATCTTTGTAATGGGTATGATAATTAATGTCTTTGTTTAAACTTAGGCGTAAAGTGTCGAATTTAAGCATGAATGTCAGTTCAGAGGAGTCTCTTTCAAGTGTGGTCTTAAAAGGTCTTTGAAGCAGGATGCAGGTAATCAAGTCGTTGAGACAATGTCCTTTCTGGTTGAAATGGCAAGAAACTGTTTTTTCTTTGTGATCCTGTCTGATATCTGTTTTGTGGGCATTGATCCTTTGGTGAAGTGTCTGAGACGTTTGTCCAACTGTTTCAGCTACACCAGACTAACACGGCTACATTTCTATCACTGTTCTTTTATACTTCCGTCACCCTTTCAAATGCATTTACCTGAGCGAGACACCTAGATAAAGTTCTTTGCGACTGAGAGCTAGAAGACATGGAGCTGGGATGCAGGGGGGGGGAGGGGACACAGAGATCAAATGCAATTACTTGCTAAGATCAGTCCTGTTTGCTCCAGCCCTTCGTCCGTGCCAAAGACGGGCCAGGTGGCAGCTGATAGCCCATTGGCCTTGATGACACCTGGCTGGGGTGTCACCTTGTCCTGGGTCTGTCAGAAACAGGTTTGCCTCCTCCCCAGGCTTGTCTGGAAAGCACTGGATTTCCTCTCCCGTTCATCACGGGACACAGAACAGAGGCAGCAGCGTGGGTACCAGGCAGGAGCTGGTCCACAAGGGAAACCAATTTAAAAACCAGCTCCCCTCGTGAAGCAGCTGCCTCCCCTGTCCAGGGGAGGGGTTGAGCTTGGTGTGAGCTGGAACAGAGCCGGGCTGCCTGCCCACCTGACTCCTCACACACTTTAAATGCAGAGCCGCAGCAGGGAAAGCTGTGGACCCGTTGCAAGCCAGGACTGAGTCAGGTTGCTGGCCAGCCTGCTAAAAAATGTACCAGCGGGAGGGGCAGAATATGTGTAGTCTATAGCATTCACCAATAAGCTTTTACTTATCAGTTAATTGACTGCACTATTCCATCCCTAGGTCAGACCCAAGGTCCATCTACCCCAGGGTCCTGTCTGCCCACAGTGGCCAATGCCAGGTGCCCCAGAGGGAGGGAACAAAACAGGGAATCATCCCGCGATCCCTCCCCTGTCGCCCATTCCCAGACACACCTTCCAGACCCCATCCCTGCCCTTCCTGGCCAATAAGTGTTGATGGAGAGACCCTCCATGAGTGTATGTAGCCAGAGCAACAGCTCCCTGATGTTTTTGGATACGGCCATATTTACAACATTCATTCCTCTTGCATTAGTTAGCCTGCGTGTGACTGACGCAAATCACTACACAGTTCTGTAACGTTTCCCTTCCAGCCCCGCCATGCCGGGACTCCTCCCCGCGCTCGCCTGCCTGCTCCTCCTCTCCCTGCCGGGCCCCAGCGCCGGCTCTGATGACGACGGCACCGTGGTGCTCACCACCAGTGGCCCCATCCGGGGCAAGCGCCTCCCCGTCGGCTCCAGCTCAGTGACGGCCTTCCTGGGGGTCCCCTATGCCCAGCCCCCCCTGGGGGCCTTGCGCTTCCAGAAGCCGCTTCCCCACCCACCCTGGAGCCATGTCCTGGAGGCCACCGGCTTCGGCCACGCCTGCCCCCAGCCTCCGCTCACCGGTTACCCTGATGCCAAACTGTTCTTCGTGGAAACGCCGCAGTCCGAGGACTGTCTCTTCCTCAACGTGTGGGTGCCCCACCCCCGGCCCCCGGAGCCGGTTCCCGTCCTCGTCTGGATCCACGGCGGGGGGTTTTATATGGGTGCAACCTCTGTGGAGCTTCACAGCGGCCGCTTCCTCGCCGCCACCGAGAACGTGATCGTGGCCTCCATGAACTACCGGCTGGGGGCGCTGGGCTTCCTGTATCTGCCCCCTGCCGCCCCGGGCAACGCCGGCCTGTGGGACCAGCGCCTGGCGCTGCGCTGGCTGCGGAACAACGTGGCCGCCTTCGGGGGGGACCCGGCCCGCGTGATGCTCTTTGGCCAGAGCGCCGGGGCCGCGTCGGTCGGCCTCCACCTCCTCTCCCCAGGGAGCCGGCCCCTCTTCACCCGCGCGGCGCTGCAGAGCGGTGCCGCCACTGGCCCCTGGGCTTGGGTTTCACCCGTGAAGGCCAAGGAGCGAGGCCGGAGGCTGGCCCAGCTGCTGGGCTGCCCTGAGGGCAACGACACGGCCCTAGTGGGCTGCCTGCAGGGCCAGGAACCGGAGGCGTTCCCCAAACACGAGTTCTCTGTCTTGCAATATGGCGATCTGACAGGGATGCCCTTCGCGCCCACGCCGGATGGGGATTTCCTCCTCGACACCCCGCCCCACCTCCTGGAGGCCAGGTACCTCCGGCGTATGCCCATCCTGACCGGCGTCACCGCCAACGAAGGCTCCTACTTGCTCAGCTCCAGCCTTCCCAGCCTCCACCTGGAGAACGCCAGCACCATCGGCCCGGAGCAGTTGATGCAGGTGGCGAGGCTGGTGGTGCCAGGGGCCCCAGAAGAGGCCATCCGGGCCGTGGCGCAACAGTACAGCGAGCAGGGGGCGAATCAGGGTGAGGCCCGGTACCGATGGGCCATGGAACAAATCCTGGGCGACTACTTCATCGTGTGCCCGGTGGCCGAGGTGGCCGGGCAAGCGGCGAAGGCCGGCAGCCCCGTGTACGCCTACTACTTCACCCACCGCAGCAGCACCTTGACTTCCGCTGCCTGGACTGGGGTACCCCACAGCTCCGAGCTGCTCTTCACTCTGGGGTCCCTGGCGTCCAGGGGAGGAGCCAACCGTACGCACACGGAGGCCGAGGCGGGGCTGCGCCGCAGGGTGATGCGGTACTGGGCGACCTTCGCCAGGAGCGGGTAAGGGAATCCCCCAGCATCCTCTTGTGCCCCCGGAGCCAGACTGCAAAAGCTGCTGTCACTCTTCAGCCAGGAAACCACAAGAGCTAGGAACACCCGGTTCAAAGCTCGGGCAAGGAATTGGGTCTCTTTGAAAAGCAGATAATCTGTAAGGTTGAAGCCCCCGATTGAGAGCTAAAATTCCCTCCCCAGGCTGTTGACCCCACAAACACACCTATTCTCATTCCAGGAAAAATGGTGTTTAGTGGGTAGCCAGAGGTCTCGAAGCTTGGCCCACCCTTCCACTCACACATTCAGGGGATGTCCATGCTACAGACACTATAACACAATGCTCCCTCTAATTTTTTCCATCCTTGTGGGGAATAAATTTTGTTATGTGCACCAAGACATGTGCAGATATGCACCACCAATAGGCACACATGCTGCCAGCTGTGGGCACTGTGGGTGCTCTGCCAATCAGCTGGGGGCACCTGAATCTCCCCTCAGTGGCCTCCCAAACACCCAGCTTACAGGGAATATTGCTACGGCACCCTTACTAGACCGGGTCCACCCCATAGTACAGACGTGACCTACCTTGAGAGAAGGGGCTTTTCCATCGGTGTCGTAGGGTGGTTGGCAACCTGTGGCCAGGTCCATCGAGGTTCTATGTGTGGCCCATGAGGATAGGGGGGTCTGGGCAGGAGGAGGGGTGCAGGAGAGGGCTGGGCGTGGAGGTTCTGGCTGGGAAGTTGAGTGCAGAAGCAGGCAGGGGTGGGGGGTCTGGGCAGGAGGAGGGGTGCAGGAGAGGGCTGGGCGTGGAGGTTCTGGCTGGGAAGTTGAGTGCAGAAGCAGGCAGGGGTGGGGGGTCTGGGCAGGAGGAGGGGTGCAGGAGAGGGCTGGGCGTGGAGGTTCTGGCTGGGAAGTTGAGTGCAGAAGCAGGCAGGGGTGGGGGGTCTGGGCAGGAGGTGGGGTGCAGGAGAGGGCTGGGTGTGGAGGTTCTGGCTGGGAAGTTGAGTGCAGAAGCAGGCAGGGGTGGGGGGTCTGGGCAGGAGGAGGGGTGCAGGAGAGGGCTGGGCGTGGAGGTTCTGGCTGGGAAGTTGAGTGCAGAAGCAGGCAGGGGTGGGGGGTCTGGGCAGGAGGAGGGGTGCAGGAGAGGGCTGGGCATGGAGGTTCTGGCTGGGAAGTTGAGTGCAGAAGCAGGCAGGGGTGGGGGGCCTGGGCAGGAGGAGGGGTGCAGGAGAGGGCTGGGCGTGGAGGTTCTGGCTGGGAAGTTGAGTGCAGAAGCAGGCAGGGGTGGGGGGTCTGGGCAGGAGGAGGGGTGCAGGAGAGGGCTGGGCGTGGAGGTTCTGGCTGGGAAGTTGAGTGCAGAAGCAGGCAGGGGTGGGGGGCCTGGGCAGGAGGTGGGGTGCAGGAGAGGGCTGGGCATGGAGGTTCTGGCTGGGAAGTTGAGTGCAGAAGCAGGCAGGGGTGGGGGGCCTGGGCAGGAGGAGGGGTGCAGGAGAGGGCTGGGCGTGGAGGTTCTGGCTGGGAAGTTGAGTGCAGAAGCAGGCAGGGGTGGGGGGTCTGGGCAGGAGGTGGGGTGCAGGAGAGGGCTGGGCGTGGAGGTTCTGGCTGGGAAGTTGAGTGCAGAAGCAGGCAGGGGTGGGGGGTCTGGGCAGGAGGAGGGGTGCAGGAGAGGGCTGGGCATGGAGGTTCTGGCTGGGAAGTTGAGTGCAGAAGCAGGCAGGGGTGGGGGGCCTGGGCAGGAGGAGGGGTGCAGGAGAGGGCTGGGCGTGGAGGTTCTGGCTGGGAAGTTGAGTGCAGAAGCAGGCAGGGGTGGGGGGTCTGGGCAGGAGGAGGGGTGCAGGAGAGGGCTGGGCATGGAGGTTCTGGCTGGGAAGTTGAGTGCAGAAGCAGGCAGGGGTGGAGGGCCAGGGCAGGAGGTGGGGTGCAGGAGAGGGCTGGGCGTGGAGGTTCTGGCTGGGAAGTTGAGTGCAGAAGCAGGCAGGGGTGGGGGGCCTGGGCAGGAGGTGGGGTGCAGGAGAGGGCTGGGCGTGGAGGTTCTGGCTGGGAAGTTGAGTGCAGAAGCAGGCAGGGGTGGGGGGCCTGGGCAGGAGGTGGGGTGCAGGAGAGGGCTGGGCGTGGAGGTTCTGGCTGGGAAGTTGAGTGCAGAAGCAGGCAGGGGTGGGGGGCCTGGGCAGGAGGTGGGGTGCAGGAGAGGGCTGGGCATGGAGGTTCTGGCTGGGAAGTTGAGTGCAGAAGCAGGCAGGGGTGGGGGGCCTGGGCAGGAGGTGGGGTGCAGGAGAGGGCTGGGCATGGAGGTTCTGGCTGGGAAGTTGAGTGCAGAAGCAGGCAGGGGTGGGGGGCCTGGGCAGGAGGTGGGGTGCAGGAGTGGGCTGGGGGTCCAGGGTCTGGCTGTGATTCTGGCCAATGGGAGCAGCAGGGAAAGCCTCCAGGCAAGCAGTTTCCTGCCCTGCCATTTCTCCAGCTGGGAGGAGGGGAAGGGACAGCGTGTGGAGCTGCTTCCTCTCCCCACAAGCTAGAACTGGCCGGCCAGGCTTGGGGTTCCCCCTACAACGGGGGAGCGCCAGTATGGTCTCCTCACTGCGGGGAAGGGGTAAACCCCGTGTCCATGGGCCACTTACAAAACATCTATCAGGAATCCTGCGGCTTCAGTCTCCAGAACAACAAGAGACACCAGCCATCTTTATAAAGGGCAACCTGAGGCATCACCCCGTGTGAGACGGAGCGGCAACAGTGGCCATCTTAACTGAGGGCAGCCTGTGAGGTGAACAGGAGACAGTGGCCATCTTAACTGAGGGCAACCTGGGGCTTCAATTTCCAGGACTAACCATAGCAGCCATCTTTATAAAGGGCTACCTGAGGCATCAACCCGTGTGAGACAGAGCGGCAACGGTAGCCATCTTAACTGAGGGCAGCCTGTGAGGTGAACAGGAGGCAGTGGCCATCTTAACTGAGGGCAACCTGGGGCTTCAATTTCCAGGACTAAACATAGCAGCCATCTTTATAAAGGGCAACTTGTAGCATCACCCCTAGGGTGTGTCTAGACTACATGGCTACATCGACAGAAACGAGGCTTACAGGATCTGCCGGCAAAGGGTTCTGGGGTCGGCAGATCCCCATCTAGACTGCCACGCTGTGCTGCCAAACAGCTGATCGGCGCAACATGGCGGCCATTTTGATGTAAATGAAGCGGTGATTATTTAAATCGCCGCTTCATTTCCCTTTGCCGAGTAAACTCATCTACATGGCTCTGTCGACGGAGCCGTGTAGTCTAGACACACCCCTAGTGAACAGCCTGGGTGGCAGCAGCCATCTTAACTGAGGGCAGCCTGCAACTTCACTCTCCCTGGGACCAGCAAAGGATGGTAGTCATTTTGGAAAAGGATAAACTGTGGCCCGGCTGACCCCTGGGTCTGGGAGGTCAGACTGCAATGGCAGTACGTTCCTATCTCTGCTCAGGCATGGGATGAATCTCTGTGGGGCATGCTGAATGTCTCTCCCCCCAGGCACCCCACAGAGGCAGGGAACAGCGAGGAGCAGTGGCCCCGCTATGTCCCCAGGAAGGAGAACTTCTTCCACATCGGCATGAAGACTCCCCAGGTCGAGGTGCCATCGCCTGCCCGGCGCTGCCGTTTGTTGGCGTGGCTGCTGAAGAAATCCACAAGGGAGCATCAGTGAGGTGAGAGGAAGGCGGCTCTGGAGGGGAAAGACCCTCTGTTTTGCCCCACACCTCTGAGCCAGCCAGTGTCTGCCCCCTGCCCTCCTGGGGCTGGATTGGAGCTGGTCCCCTGTCCTCCTACCTCCTCTGAGCCAACCGGTCCCCCCTCTGGATCAGAGCCGGCACCCCCAAAAGGGGAAGGACCTCATATACGACTCCCTTCTTCCCCTGGGGACATGACATGGCACTGTAACTTTAGCGCCCGCCTGGCAAAGACGGTGTCTTCTCTGATGGCCAAGAGAAGGAGCACATGGGACTGCAGTGGGAAATGTTGGGGGCCCCGTGCACACTTGTGACACAGGCCCCCTCCCACACATATACCACGATTTGCAACCAGAGCCAGTCCCTGGTAAACTGTACCCTCCTCTCCCCATGTGGGGGCCCTGCCTTATACCCCAGGGGCACCTGTTCCAACCCCTGAATTCACACCCACCCAAAAAGCACAATGAACATAAGAGAGGGAAATATTTAGTTACGGCAGGGTGATACGAAGCTGGGAGGGGTTGCAAGTGCTCTGGAGGAGAGGGTCAGACATCAAAATGATCTGGACAAACTGGAGAAATGGACTGAGGTAAGCAGATGACATTTAATAAGGACAAATACAAAGTGCTCCACTTAGGAAGGAGCAATCCGTTATAGAATGGGAAGTGATTGTCAAGGAAGGAATCTTGCAGAAAGGGATCTCGGGGTCAGCATGGACCAGAAGCTAAATATTAGTCAACCGTGTAACACTGTTGCAAAAAAAGCAAACAGGATTCTGGGCTGCGTTATCAGGAGTGTGATGAGCAAGACACAAGAAGTCATTCTTCCGCTCTCTGTTGATTCGGTCTCATTAGGAATATTGTGTCCAGTTCTGGGTACCACGTTTCAAGAAAGATGTGGAGAAATTGGAGAAGGTCCAGAGAAGAGCAACGAAAATGATGATAGGCATAGAAAATATGAGCTATGAGGGAAGACTGAAAGAATTAGGCTTGTTTAGTTTAGAAAAGAGCAGACTGAGAGGCTACGTCTAGACTGGCATGATTTTCCGGAAATGTTTTTAACGGAAAAGTTTTTGCGTTAAAAGCATTTGCGGAAAAGAGCATCTAGATTGACAGGGACGCTTTTCCGCAAAAGCACATTTTGCGGAAAAGCGTCCGTGGCCAATCTAGACGCGCTTTTCCGCAAAAAAGCCCCGATCGCCATTTTCGCGATCGGGGCTATTTTGCGGAAAACAAATCTGAGCTGTCTACACTGGCCCTTTTGTGCAAAAGTTTTGCGCAAAAGGACTTTTGCCTGAACGGGAGCAGCATAGTATTTCCGCAAGAAGCACTGATTTCTTACAGTAGATTGTCAGTGCTTTTGCGGAAATTCAAGCGGCCAGTGTAGACAGCTGGCAAGTTTTTCCGGAAAAGTGGCTGATTTTCCGGAAAAACTGGCCAGTCTAGACACAGCCAGAGACTACAGGAGAGCAGTTTTCTAGTGTCTAAAATGGTTTATCATGAAGGAGGGAGAAAAATTGTTCTCTCTGGCCTCTGAGGATAGGACAAGAAGCAAGGGGCTTAAACTGCAGCAAGGGAAGTTTAGGTTGGACATTAGGAAAATCTTCCTGTCAGGATGGTGAAACATTGGAATAAGTTGCCTAGGGAGGTTGTGGAATCTCCATCTCTGGAGATATTTAAGAACAAGCTAGATAGACATCTGTCAGGGATGGTTGACTCTAGATAGTGCTTGGTCCTGCCATGAGGGCAGGGGACTGGACTCGAGGTCCCTTCCAGTTCTAGTGTTCTGTGATGCTATGAGAGGAAAAAAACAATAGCGGGGAGGAGAACATAAGAAGAGCGGTAACACAGGGTTGCCTTCAAAACAAGGCCCAGGGTAGCGCAGTCTGAAAGGGCTGACACACAGTGACGCATCTCCAGGGCAAAGTTCCGTGTCAGTGGTGAATTTTGGGTGCTCCCAGTCAGTGGCGGATATAGGGCAGAGCGAGCGGGGCAGCCGCCCCAGGTCCCGCGCTTCAAGAAGCCCCGCACATGTGCTGTGGTGCCACAGCGCATGCGCCGTGTCAAAAGGGGGGGCCCCGCAAAATTATGCTGCCTCGGGCCCCGCAAAATCCTCATCCGCCCCTGCTCCGAGTCATCCTCTTCGATGCCAGTGAATTTTCCCCCAGCAAAGTCCTCCAGCGCCCTCTTCTGCCACTCCGCAAAGTCACAGAAAACAATAACCTCCCGATAATAACAGCCTCATTCCACATTCCCAGGGTATGTCTACCCTCCAGAGCTTTTCCACAAAAACAGCCGTTTTACTGGAAAAACAATACTGACATCCACACTGGGATTGCGTTCTTTCGACAGAAAGTCGCAAGAACGGAGGGCTTTTCCGATGGCAGTAAACCTCATTCTGAGGAAGAAGCCTTTCCCCGAAAAAGCTTTTTCGGAAAAAGGTGTGTGTGGATGCGGAAGAGAGTGGTTTTTCGAAAGATGAGGCCTCCAGGAAAAAGCACAGGTGCCCTGGTGGCCACTCCGCCCACAGTAATCACAGCTGAACTGCAAGAGAGCGTCTTTCGACTGGGTGCTGTCTTTCGAAAAAGCAGATCGCTTTTTCCTTGCACTTTTCCTGTGTAGATGCCCTCTTTCGAAAGAAGTTTTTCCATAAAATCTCATCCGGAAAAAGCTTCTTCCGAAAGAAGCATGCAGTCTAGATGTAGTCCCAGGAAGCACTGCTCGGGATAGCTGGGATACATGGACCAGCCCTGGTTTGTCCTTTCTCGGATGATTCCTTCCTGGCACCATGCTCCGCCTCCTCCTGGCTCCTATCCCAGGACTTCCCCGGTCAGCCGCTTGGTCCCTACCAGGATCCAGTCGGGGTCCCTCTCCCTGGAGTTCCAGACACACCCACCCTGTCGTTCTCCCGTCTCTGCTCCTCTACAACCACCAATAGCACTTCAAACAGCCCTTTCCCCTCACCGGAAAATGATTTTCTCAACACCCTGCATTTGGAACTGCTAGTGAGGGGCCAACCCACCTAATAGACCTCCTGCGCTGCTCCCTGCCCCACAGCACCCCCTAGTGCCTCACCTGGGTCAGCACTGCCTAGAAAGAGACAGCGCCCCCTACTGAAACATCAGTCTACTCCCCTGCCCCACAGCACCCCTAGTGCCTCACCTGGGTCAGCACTGCCTAGAAAGAGACAGCGCCCCCTACTGAAACATCAGTCTACTCCCCTGCCCCACAGCACCCCTAGTGCCTCACCTGGGTCAGCACTGCCTAGAAAGAGACAGCGCCCCCTTCTGAAACATCAGTCTACTCCTCTGCCCCACAGCACCCCCTAGTGCCTCACCTGGGTCAGCACTGCCTAGAAAGAGACAGCACCCCCTACTGAAACATCAGTCTACTCCCCTGCCCCACAGCACCCCTAGTGCCTCACCTGGGTCAGCACTGCCTAGAAAGAGACAGCGCCCCCTACTGAAACATCAGTCTACTCCCCTGCCCCACAGCACCCCTAGTGCCTCACCTGGGTCAGCACTGCCTAGAAAGAGACAGCGCCCCCTACTGAAACATCAGTCTACTCCCCTGCCCCACAGCACCCCCTACTGCCTCACCTGGGTCAGCACTGCCTAGAAAGAGACAGCGCCCCCTACTGAAACATCAGTCTACTCCCCTGCCCCACAGCACCCCCTACTGCCTCACCTGTGTCAGCACTGCCTAGAAAGAGACAGCGCCCCCTACTGAAACATCAGTTTATTCCCTACCCCACAGCACCCTCTAGTGGCTCACCCGGGTCAGCATTTCCTAGAAAGAGACAGCGCCCCCTGTTGAACCCTCACCTTGCTCCCTGCCGCACAGCGCCTGGTGCCTCACTGGGTTGAGCGCTGACTGCCAAGGGAAAGCGCCCCCTGCTGAACCCCCATTGCCCAGCACCTAGGTTTTGGCTGCAGATTGAACCAGATCACACCCTGCTTGGGCTCAGCTCCCCACCACTCGCTGTGTGTCTCGCAGGTGCGTGCCCAGGTCACGTGAGGCCCAGGAGACGACGTCCGAAGAGCTGAGCCATTCCAGCAGCCCGCTCGAGGGGGTGTCCCCTGCAGACAAGAGCTTCCAGGCCTTGGGAGTTCCAGCCGCAGCTGCTGATGTGTTCGTCCTGCCCCTAAACCCCGGGGGGAATCCTGGAACTAAACGGCCTCTCCACAGCCTCTCGGCTCATTAAAGCACATTTGGTCTGCAGACACGACCTGCGTGCGGTTGGTGCATTTACTGCTCCTGAACAACGGGGCTTGAGCGCGAACATGTGTGTGCGCTGGGGGCTGGGCGGTTGGTGTTGGGATCACAGGACACAGAGGGAGGCGAGTGGTGCTCTGGGGTTTCAGCAGACATTGGACAAAGTCCAGAGAACACATTCCCTCTCCTCCACCTCCCCGCCCCCGAGTCGGAAATCGAACCCAGAAGTCCTGATTCCCAGCTTGCTCTGCTCCAACCCTTTAACCCCACTCCCCTCCCCAAACTGGGGACAGAACCCCAGAGTCCTGAGTCCCTCCCCCCTCCCCCACTCTAACCCCTGGACCTCACTCCCCATCTTTGTTGGTGCTCAGTGGCCAGTGAGCAGAGCCGTGCACACTCAGGGAGTCCAGAAAACTGGTTTGTTGATGAAGCTTGCAGGCTGTTATATGACACAAGCCGCAGGGACAGGTTTCTGCCCAGCCAGCTGTCCCCCCACACACTGGGGCCGGATAGCATGGCCAGAGGTCCTGGTTTTACAGGGACAGCTCCAATGTTCCCCCTAATCATTTTCAACCTTGTGTGGATTTTTTTTCTCCATCCATGTGCAGAATAAAATTGTCCTGTGCACTGAGGCACATGTGAATGTGCACCACCGATAGAAAAGCAAAACCTAGCTGTGGGCATGTGGCTAATCAGCTGGGCAGCATGTGGCCGCACAAACACCCAGCTTACAGGGAACACTGGAAAGTCCCAATAATTGGGACTTTGTCTTACAGAGGCACTTAGTACCCCCTTTACTCCCCTGTTCTGATGTTTCACATTTGCTGTCTGGTCACCCAAAGGCTGAGGTAGAGTGTGACAGACCAGCCAGGTCTGGGCACCACTGAGGGTATCCGTTCAGGGTGAATTGCTCAAAACAAGGGCTCTTTACAGCCCCAGACTGGAGACCTTCCCAAACAGGTCACAACCCAGTCACACCGAGCAAAACCCCTCAGACACACTAGCTCTCTCTGGCTGTGTCTAAACTACATGGCTCCATCGATGGAGCCATGCAGATTAGGCTGATCGGCAAAGGGAAATGAAGCCGCGATTTAAATAATCGTGGCTTCATTTAAATTTACATGGCTGCCACGCTGAGCCGACAAACAGCTGATCAGCTGTTTGTCCGCTCAGCGCGCTAGTCTGGACGCTCCGTGCCGACCTGAAAGCCTTTTATCGACATCCCTGTTATGCCTCGTAGGATGAGGTTTACCGGGGATGTCGATAAAAGGCTTTCATTTCAACAGGGGAGCGTCCAGACTAGCACACTGAGCCGACAAACAGCTGATCAGCTGTTTGTCGGCTCAGCGGGGCAGCCATGTAAATTTAAATGAAGCCGCGATTATTTAAATCGCGGCTTCATTTCCCTTTGCCAAACAAACAAATCTACATGGCTCCGTCGACGGAGCCATGTCGTCTAGACGTACCCTCTGTGCCGCAGTCAGCTTTGGGCCTAACACACAGGTGAGGGGTTACAGAACCCAATCTCACCTACTCCAAACGGATCTTTCCAGTTCCAAAGAACCAGCCACAAATCAGTTTACACTTTGGATCTTACCCACAGGATCACACTGGGCCAATCCTTTAGAATCTAAAATCTAAGGCTGCATCTAGACTGGCAAGTTTTTCCGCAAAAGCAGAAAAACTTGCCAGCTGTCTGCACTGGCCGCTTGAATTTCCACAAGAACACTGACGATCTCATGTAAGATTGTCAGCGTTCTTGTGGAAATGCTATGCTGCTCCCATTCGGGCAAAAGCCCTCTGGCGCAAATGCTTTTGTGCAAGAGGGCCAGTGTAGACAACGCGTTATTGTTTTGCGCAAAAAAGCCCCGATGGCGAAAATGGCGATCAGGGCTTTCTTGTGCAAAACCACGTCTAGACTGGCACGGACGCTTTTCCGCAAAAAGTGCTTTTGCGGAAAAGCGTCTGTGCCAATCTAGACGCTCTTTTCCGCAAATGCTTTTAACGGAAAAACTTTTCCGTTAAAAGCATTTGCGGAAAATCATGCCAGTCTAGACGTAGCCTAAAGGTTAATTAATAAAAGAAAGAAAAGCATGAGAGTAAAGTTGTTAAGGAGAATACATTACATGCGTCGAATCTCCCAGCTTTCGATGCAGGCTCTTAGCAGAGATGTTAGAAACTGCAACCTTAAAAGTCCTGGGTGTACATCCTATGTCAGGACGGGCCCACGATTCTTCCCGGCTCTCTGTTCCCCGCAGGGCTGCATCTGGAATCAGTAGTAGAATTGAAGGCAAGATCAAATCCGCCTCATGACATTTTATATTCACCCCTGGTATCTTCCAAGTTGGAGCAGGTCACATGGTCCAGTGACCTATCCTTGTGTCCCAACTCAGCAATCACGATACTGGCTGGTTTGCAGGTCTCAGACACAATCCTCAGGTGTGTATTGGCCTCTCTGAGAGCCTTGTTCCTGGAGCCTTGCTAATTAGATAGTCACTGATTGGACATTCCTGACCCATCGCTCTGTCTCAGGCAGAGAATTTTCCAGCATCACCACAGAGTACATATTTATTACTCCACGTACAGATATCACACAAGCACATGAATGACATACATAACATCAGTAGAACACACGCTTTCATTGGACACCTCACATGGCCCCCTTTGTACAGACTTTGGGGCACCCCCTCGCCCCTTGTGTGCAGCAGTGATCTGTCTGATCCCCTTACAATCCAGTAACGTGACAGAGGCATGTAAATTAGCCTACCCGACATAGTCAAAGAAGCCGGGATTTAAATATCCGCCGCCTCATTAAAATAAAAATGGCCGCCGTGCTGTGCCGGCTCAGCTGATTGTCGGCACAACGCGGCAGTTAAGGCATGGATCGGTCGACAGGGAAAGCCGCTGTCGACCGATCCCTTATACCTCGTGACTTTCTCTATCGACCGATCCACGCCTTGACTGCCGCGTTGTACCGACAATCAGCTGAGCCAGCACAGTGCGGCGGTCATTTTTATTTTAATGAAGCGGGGGATATTTAAATCCCAGCTTCTCTGATTATGTCGGGTTGTCTAATTTTCACGCCTCTGTCGGCAGAGGCATGTAGTCTAGACATACCCCCAAGGGCCTGGATTCTGTATTTGTCATTGCTCCCATGAGGGGCATTTCCAAGTACGGTTCGATGGCCCAACAGATCACACATGTGCTAGTGACACAGACTTTGGCTGCAGCCTTTCAAGCACGCTCTGTCCCATCCTCCCCTGTCCCCCAGGTTTGGGCGCAGGGAGTTGATCCTTCACCCCAGCTGCCGGTGGGGCAGCCACTCTGCCAAACTTTTAACCCAAGATCTTTCCAATGAAGCCTGCCACCCGTCCCTCCTGCCCACCCCCAGTGAGGCATGGGAGGTGAACACAGCTGTCGCCGCTCGCCGCTCCCGGGCACTCCCCTGACTCAGAAGCCAAGACGGGGCCATTCTCCATGCTCAGCAGCTGTGGGGCCCCACCCCAGAGTCAGCTGCATCTCGGCACGCAGGGAGCAATGGGCAATGCGGCCCTGCTGGGTGGATGCTGTCTGCTGCCTCACCCCAGAAGTGGCTGCATTTCAGCCAGCGGAGCTTCTCCACAGCATCAGGAAGCCTTTGGCCCCGGCCCTGGATTCCCTCCAGCCCTGCCCCCACGTGTCCAGCTCTCAGCAAGGTCACTGCTCAAAGGATCAATACCCCGGGGGTTGTTCGTCTCTGCATCGGAGCCATTAGTTGGCTCCGGCGTCCTCTGCGTGCTGAACCACAAAAGCTGCAGAGCTGCAACAGGACTGGGGACAGGGGACTTGGTGCTGCCAAGGGGTCTCCCTGCTGTGAAACGGTGAGAGAGGGAACGACGCAGCATGGAGGGCTGGAAGTGGGGTCTCCCTGGGGAATCACCCATCTACTAGAGCATTTCTCAGATCCCACATCAAGGACCCCTTTTCCTTATTCACTGAGGCTGGAACCCAGGTGCCTAGCCCCCTGCCCTAACCACTAGACCCCACTCAGCTCCCCGAGCTGGGGTTTGAACCCAGAAGTCTTGGATCCCCACCTGCCCTCGGCTCCCTGCACATGACCATCCCCCCACACATTCTGGAAAGGAGGCACCTTTGCACCCCACTCTACAGCAATTGGGGCTGAATCAGAGCCCGTGCGCCCCGGAAGGGAAAGACCCCATGTGCCAATTCCTGCCCCACCCCATTGACCCACCCAGCCCTCCACCTTGAGCCTGGATTCTGCATTTGCGGCTGCTCTCGGGAGAGGCTTTTCCAAGAAGGGTTTGATGCTCTGAACCTGCCTCTCTAATTCTGACTCCCAGCCCCTCCACCCTGCTATAGGGCCATATCCCAGGAGACCTGGCTCCTAACCCCTTCCGCCTCCCCTCCCCCCCCCCACACACACACTCAAAACCAATAGATCCCATTCCCTTCCAGGGCTAAGGGGAGATCCCAGGTCCCCCTCCCTCCTTGACTGCTCTAGATCCCCTGCCCATCATCACAGACCCTATAGCTTCCTCCTCAGGTCTGGACCAGCTGTTTGGTACTTCCCTCCCCTCCCCCGCCCCCAATCCCATTCCTGCTTTGCCTGCCGCCTCTGGGCTCTGCTGGGTTCCGGTTTGTATAGCCACAGTCTGAGGTGAGCAATCAGCCAGACTGCAAGCCTCTACCCCCAACTCCAGGAGGGGAGTGGGGTCTAGTGGTTAGAGGGGGGGGGCGAGCTAGGAGCCAGAACTCCTAGTTTTAATCCCTAGCTCGGGGAAGGGAGGGGAGTCTAGTGGTTAGAGCGGGGGGGGAGCTAGGAGTCAGAACTCCCAGTTTTAATCCCTAGCTCGGGGAAGGGAGGGGAGTCTAGTGGTTAGAGCGGGGGGGGGGGAGCTAGGAGCCAGAACTCCTAGGTTTAATCCCTAGCTCGGGGAAGGGAGGGGAGTCTAGTGGTTAGAGCGGGGGGGGGGGGAGCTAGGAGCCAGAACTCCCAGTTTTAATCCCTAGCTCGGGGAAGGGAGGGGAGTCTAGTGGTCAGCGCAGGGTGGGGGGAGCAGGGTCCTAGAGCGGGGAGCTGTAGCCGGAAACGTGCTCTCACCCACAGAGGGGTGAAGGACGTTCCCTGCTGAGCTCAGCAAATGACTCCTCTCCCCAGGGTAACTGACCTGCGGGCTGTATTTGATCAAGGGGAGCAAGGACAGCACAAGAAACTACCTGCCCCCATCTCTCGGTGGAGGGCTTGGATCAGAGCGGGTCTGGGAAAAGCTACAGAAGACAGGCCCCATATAACGCTCCGTGTAACCCCCTTCGGGGGGGGATTTCCCTTCCAGCCCCGCCATGCCAGGACTCCTCCCCACGCTCCCCTGCCTGCTCCTCCTCTCCCTGCCGGGCCCCAGCGCCGGCTCCGACGACGACGGCACCGTGGTGCTCACCACCAGCGGCCCCATCCGGGGCACGCGCCTCCCGGCCGGCTCCGACACGGTCACGGCCTTCCTGGGGGTGCCCTACGCCCAGCCCCCCGTGGGGCCCTTGCGCTTCCAGAAGCCGCTTCCCCACCTGCCATGGAGCGACGTCTTGGAGGCCACCGACTTCGGCCACGCCTGCATCCAGATTTCATTCTCTGGTAGCCCGGAAGCTTCTATCTGGATGCCCAAAACGCCGCAGTCCGAGGACTGTCTCTTCCTCAACGTGTGGGTGCCCCACCCCCGGCCCCCGGAGCCGGTCCCCGTCCTCGTCTGGATCCACGGCGGGGGGTTCATAACGGGCGCTGCCTGCCTCAACATCTATAACGGCCGCTTCCTCGCTGCCACTGAGAAAGTGATCGTGGCCTCCATGAATTACCGGCTGGGGGCGCTGGGCTTCCTGGCTCTGCCCCCCGCCGCCCCGGGCAACGTCGGCCTGTGGGACCAGCGCCTGGCGCTGCGCTGGCTGCGGGACAACGCGGCCGCCTTTGGCGGGGACCCGGCCCGCGTGACGCTTTTCGGCCACAGCGCCGGGGCCTCCTCCGTCGGCTTCCACCTCCTCTCCCCGGGGAGCCGGCCCCTGTTCACGCACGCTGCACTTCAGAGTGGCGCCGCGACCGCCCCCTGGGCTTGGATCTCTTTCCAAAAGGCCCAGGAGAAAGGCCGGAGGCTGGGCCAGCTGCTGGGCTGCCCCGAAAGCGACCACACCGCCCTGGTGAGCTGCCTGCAGGGGAAGGAACCCGGGGAGTTCCTCCAACACGACCCCTTGGCCATGCGCAAGGAACTGTTCTCGAAGGCCTTTGTGCCGACACCAGACGGGGATTTTCTCCCTGACGTACCTGCCAGGCTGCTGAGGGCTGACCACGGCCAGCCTCTGCCCATCCTGACCGGCGTCACTGCCAACGAAGGCACCTTCCTATTAAAATTCAGCCCTCTTAACTTCAGCCTGGCGAACACCAGCGCCATCGGCTGGGAACACCTGCTGCAGATGGTGAGGCTGTTGGCACCAGGGGCCCCGGAAGAGGCCATCCAGGCTGTGGCACAGCGGTACAGTCAGGAGCGGCAGGATGACGCCCGGTACTTATGGGCCATGGGTCACACCACCGGGGACCACGGCTTTGTGTGCCCGGCAGCCGAGGTGGCGGGGCGAGAGGCGGACGCCGGCTGGCCTGTGTACGTCTACTACTTCACCCACCGCAGTCACGTCTTGCCTATGCCGGAGTGGATGGGGGTGCCCCATGGCGCTGAGGTGCCGTACCTCTTTGGGACCCTGGCATCCCTACGAGGAGCCAACTACACGCTCCCGGAGGCCGACGTGGCGCTGAGCCGGAAGCTGATGCGGTACTGGGCAGAGTTTGCCAGGAGCGGGTAAGGGAATCCCCCAGAATCCAATAGCCCTGGTGCTCAAACTAGGAGGCTTTGTCTACACTGGCAAGTTATTCCAGAAAATCAGCCGCTTTTCCGGAAAAACTTGCCAGCTGTCTACACTGGCCACTTGAATTTCCGCAAAAGCACTGACAATCTCATGTAAAATCATCAGTGCTTTTCCGGAAAAACTATGCTGCTCCCGTTCGGGCAAAAGTCTTTTTCCGAAAAACTGTTCCAGAAAAGGACCAGTGTAGACAGCAGAGATTTTTTTTCTGCAAAAAAGCCCCGATCGCGAAAATGACGATCGGGGCTTTTTTGTGGAAAAGCGCGTCTAGATTGGCCACGGATGCTTTTCCGCAAAAAGTGCCTTTCCGAAAAAGCGTCCTGCCAATCTAGACGCGCTTTTCCAAAAATGCTTTTAACGGAAAACTTTTCCGTTAAAAGCATTTCCGGAAAATCATGCCAGTGTAGACATAGCCGGAGGGTACATTTATACTGCAGCACTATTTTGAACTAACTAGTGCTACAGGCAGTCCCCGGGTTACGTACAAGATAGGGACTGTAGGTTTGTTCTTAAGTTGAATCTGTATGTAAGTCGGAACTGGCGTCAGCCGCTGCTGAAACTGATCAGTTTCAACCGCGGCTGAATCTGGATGCCAGTTCTGATTTACATACGGATTCAACTTAAGAAACCCAGGCGTCCCCAAGTCAGCTGCTGCTGAAACTGATCAGCGGCTGATTCCAGGAAGCCCGGGGCAGAGCAACTCTGCCTCGGGCTTCCTGTAGTCAACCCCTGGTCAGTTTCAGCAGCGGCTGACTTGGGGACGCCTGGGGCAGAACAGCTGGGGTGCTGCCGAGTTGGCACAGTAGTGCCGAGGAGCAGCGCTGCGGGACCAACTCGGCAGCGCCCCAGCTGCTCTACCCCAGGCGTAGGCAAGAAAAGCCTGGTCTGCTGGGGGGGGACACTAGCTGCAACCCCCCCCCCCCCCAGCAGACCAGGGAGACACGGGTGGCGGGACCGCCCGCGTCCTCCACGGCTTTGCTCCATCTCCCTGGTCTGCTGATCAGGGAGACGGGGAGCAAAGCCGCGGAGCACGCCCGCAGCGGGACAGCCCAGGCGTGCCTGGGCTGTCCCACTGCGGGCGTGCTCCGCGGCTTTGCTCCGCGTCTCCCTGGTCTGCTCGGGGGGTTCCCCCTCCCAGCAGACCAGGGAGACGTGGAGCAGCTTTTCTCACCCCGGAGGACGGGGGCGGCGGGACTGTAGCGCATCTGGGCGTCCCGCCGCTCTAGTCCTCCGGGGCAAGAAAAGCCCCGTTCATAACTGCGGATCCGACATAAGTCGGATCCGCGTAACTCGGGGACTGCCTGTATTCTGACATAACTCAGGGTACGTCTACACTAGCCTCCTAGACTAGGGAGGCTAATGTAGGCATTCGAACTTGCAAATCAAGCCCGGGATTTAAATATCCCAGGCTTCATTTGCATGTTCCCGGGGGCCGCCATTTTTAAATGCCCCGTAGTCGGGAAGACTGCCCGTGGCTACACGCGGCAGGGATCAGGTAGTTCCAATTAAAGCTCCTATTCGAACTACCGATATTCCTTCTGCAAGGACGGTAACGTCTATCCTTCCTATTAGCAGCCTGTCCTGAAAGTGCAACAGGCAAAGGGCAGCAGTCTGTGGCTTCTATTCCTTTTCGACCATTAGAAAGAAGTGGCCATCGTTAGTTAAGGAAGCACGTGGCTTTCTCCGTTTGGAAGGACGAGAGACAGTGGACATCTTAACTGAGGGCAAACTGCAGCTTCAGCCTCCTACCTACCCCAGACTCTCTATCTGGGCCCCCATGTTCCCCCCCCCCCCCACACACACACACACCACAGTCTCCTTCCCTCTCCCTCCCCCGTCTCCCCCACCCGTTCGTCTATATTGCTCTCCTGCCCACACAGCCCACATGTCTGAGAGCCAAATGACAAGCCGTCGTCCCCGACGGCAGCATGTGGCATCAGTCGCCGAGAGAACAAGGGCACCCTGAGTATTAGTTTGTTTGAGAAGAAGGGCAGGGGAGGGGGCTCCCAGCTGATGCCAGGGCGGCCATTTTGGAAGAGGGCGGCGCATTGCAGGTTGGCTCCCGATGACCCCTGCACCTGGGCCAGTGCTCGCTTTCAGGGGACGTGTTTGCTTTCCTCTCAGGAGCCCCACAGGGCCAGGGAGCGCTAAGGAGCAGTGGCCCCGCTACAAATCCACAGAGCAGAACTTCCTGCGCATCAGCACGGAGCCACCCCAGCTGGAGGGGACGTCGCCCGCCCGGCTCTGTGGCTTCTTGATGTCGCTTCTCAAAGAGAAGCCCAGCCCGATAGGTGAGCGTCAGTCCGGGAAGGGGGTTATAGAATCATAGAATCATAGGACTGGAAGGGACCTCGAGAGGTCATCGAGTCCAGCCCCCCGCCCTCAAGGCAGGACCAAGCTCCGTCTACACCATCCCTGACAGATGTCTATCTAACCTGTTCTTAAATATCTCCAGAGAGGGAGATTCCACCACCTCCCTTGGCAATTTATTCCAATATTTGACCACCCTGACAGTTAGGAATTTTTTCCTAATGTCCAATCTAAACCTCCCCTGCTGCACTTTAAGCCCATTACTCCTTGTCCTGTCCTCAGAAACCAAGAGGAACAAATTTTCTCCTTCCTCGTTGTGACACCCTTTTAGATATTTGAAAACCGCTATCATGTCCCCCCTTAATCTTCTTTTTTCCAAACTAAACAAGCCCAGTTCATGAAGCCTGGCTTCATAGGTCATGTTCCCTGGGTTACGGCACCCCATCATCCCTGGGTCATCGTTCCCTGGGTTCCCCATCGTCCCTGGGCCAGCCAGTCCCCCCCACCATCCTGGGACCAGGTTAGAGTTGGGGCCCCCTGGAGGGTAAATTTGCCAAATGCCATTTCCTGCACTAGAACCCACAACCCCATCCTTCCCAGGCAAGCGCCAAGTAGTCTCCTAGATCCATGGGTGGATTACAGCCTTCTGCCCCATTTCCCCCTTTTCAAGTGAAGATGGGACCCTCTGGCCTCGTACAGGGGTAGACAACTGCAGGGAGCGCTCCCGTTCCTGGAGGGCTCCAGAATCCATGTGCTGCAGGTCGTCTCTAGGTTCAAGCCCAGTTTGTGGCTGTTTGGGACTTTTCTGGGGGGCAATGACATCTGCATTTCCTCCCCCCAGCTGAGACCCATGGAAGTGCAGAACCCTCAAAGGAGAAGGCGCATGAGGAGGAGAACTGAGCCCAGTGGAGCAAGCCAGGTCCTGCAGCATCCAATTCCAGACGTCTTCTATCCGCCGAGCAAAGAGAGAAATTTCCCCAACTGGGAGTCAGTTACTAGCTGCTGTAGTAATTCCATCTGGCCTCTAGATGGAGACATCATCCTAGTCACTTAGCACTGACGTTTCCTTGCAGTGTGTCATTCAACCATTAGATGTCACTGGGGTAGCAAATGGTTTCAATCAAGGTGGTGTCCCTGGTAAACAAGAGAGACCATGCTGGAATGAGAGCTGTGTAGAGACCTGTTTGGGTCAGTCGCTGCTTTCTTTAATAAACAGCTTCTATTGTTATTATTATGTATTATGTGCATTATGACATGAGATCAGGACCCCGCTGAGGTAGACTCTGTAGACACATACTACCAGATCTTCCCTGGCCGTACAGGCTACCAAAGGAAATAGACAAAGAAAGGATCGTTATCCCCCCATTGCACAGATAGGGAAACCGAGGCACAGAGGGGTGATATGACTTGCCCAAAGTCACACAGTGAACCTATCGCCAAACTGCCAGACGATATTTTGCCCAGTGGGAAGACAGTCAGCAAGGGAACGGGCGGCTGTTTGGGAAAGGGATTTCAAACACCCACCAGCTAGACACAGAAAAGGCAACAACAGAGCAAACCAGACCCTGCCACTGTGGGGAAACCTGAGAGACGGCCTCTCAGGGAAGGAAAGAGGGTTCAAACACAGGAGGCCTTACTCCCAGCCCCTTCTGCTCTCACCCACTCCTCTTCCCGAGCTGGGGATACAACCCAGGAGTCCTGGTTCTGCTCCCCTCTGGCTCCAATGAAGAGACGAACAGCCCCCGTTGTAGCAATCCTTTGAGCAGTGACCGTGCTGCCAGCTGGACATATAGGGAAGGAGTGGGGGGGGGGCAGTTGGAAGGAGCCCAGGGCCAGAGCTGCAGAATGCTTCCGATGCTGCGGAAAGGCTCCGCTGGCTGAAATGCAGCCACTTCTGGGGTGAGGCAGCAGACAGCATCCACCCAGCAGGGCTGAAACGCCCATCGCTCCCTGCGTGCCGAGATGCAGCTGACTCTGGGGGGGTGGGCCCACAGCTGCTGAGCGCAAAGGATGGCCCCGTCTTGGCTTCTGAGTCAGGGGAGTGCCTGGGAGCAGAGACAGCTGGCTTCGCCTCACTGGGCTTGGGCAGGAGGGGCGGGTGGGCAAGACCTTGGTGGAAAAAGTTTGGCAGAGTGGCTGACCCACCGGCAGCTGGAGGGAAGGATCAACTCCCTGCGCCCAACCCTGGGGGGGGATGAGACAGACCATGCTTGAAAGGCTGCAGCCAAGGTCTGTGTCATTAGCGCAGGTGTGAGGTGATGGCCCAGCAAATCCTGCTTGGAAATCGCCCTCCAGGGAGCAATGGCAAATACAGAATCCAGGCCCCTGGGGGTGGGGAATGGGTCAGGGCCTTTCTCTTCCAGGGGGCGCTCCTGGGCTCTGATCCAATCCCACGTCCCCTTGCGCCTGCTTCCATCTATTGAAGCCTCCCTTTCTCCAGCCATTGGGTGACCAGACAGCAAATGGGAAACATCAGAACAGGAGGGTGAAGGGGGTACTAGGGGCCTCTGTAAGACAAAGTCCCAATTCTTGGGACTTTCCAGAGTTCCCTGTAAGCTGAGTGTTTGTGCGGCCTCCTGGGAGAAACTGAAATGCTGCCCAGCTGATTGGCAGCGTGCCCACGGAGAGGTTTTGTTTTTCAATTGGTGGTGCACATTCTCGCAGGCCTTGGTGCACATGACAAATTTATTCTGCACATGGATGGACAACAAAAGCCACATCAGCGGGAAAAAAGGAACCTGTCCCTGCGGCTTGTGTCATATAACAACCTGCAAGTGTCGTCAATAAACCGGTTTTCTGGACTCCCAGGCAGTGCGCGGCTCTGCTCACTGGCCACTGAGCACCAACAAAAATGGGGAGTGAGGTCCAGGGGTTAGAGTGGGGGGAGGGATGGGGACTTAGGACTCTGGGGTTCTGTCCCCAGTTTGGGGAGTGAGGTCTAAGGGTTGGAGCAAAGCAGGCTGGGAGTCAGGTCTCCCGGGTTCTATTCGGACTCAGGGGGCGGGGAGGAGGAGAGGGACTTGGTCATCTGTCTGCCGAAACCCCAGAGCACCACCCGCCTCCCACTGTGTCCTGCGATCCCAACACCGACCGCCCAGCCCCCAGCGCCCACACAGGTTCACGCCCCGGCCCCTGCTGTAAATGCACCAACCACACCCAGGTCATCTCTGGAGACCGAATGTGCTTTAATGTGCCGGGAGACTGCGGAGAGGCAGTTTGGTCTCGGGATTCCTGAGGGGTTTATGGGCAGGACACATCAGTATGGTCTGCTGGCACTCACAGGGCCTGGATGCTCTTGTTTGCAGGGCCCCACCCCACAAGCAGGCATCCGGACTTGCTCAGCTCTTCGTATGTCGTCTCCTGCACCTCAGATGTCCTGGGCCTGCACCTGCGAGACACACAGCGAGTGGGGTTAACAACAGCGGTGAGGAGCTCAGCCCAAGCGGGGTTTGGTCTGGTTCGAAGCAGGAAGGGAAATCTGAAGCCAAAACGTACGTGCTGGGCAGTGGGAGCTCAGCAGGGGGCGCTGTCCCTTGGCAGTCAGTGCTAACCCCAGTGTGGCACCAGGGGGCGCTGTGCAGCGCGGAGTAGACTGATGGGTCAGTAGGGGGCAGTGCTGACTCAGGTGGAGTCGCTAGGGGGCGCTGTGGGGGCAGGGAGTAGGCCAGGAGGTCCACTAGGGGGCGTTGGCCTTTCACAGGCAGTTCCAGCTGCAATGCTGCCTGAGTAGGAGTGGGTCAGCGGTTCTCAGGACAAAATTTTTGTGGGGCAGGGGCCTCAGAGAGTGGCCACCAACTCTTGCGGGTGTCTGCTGTCCAGGGGAAAGCACCCAGACACACATCCACCCAGACACACCCACCCAGACACACATCCACCCAGACACACACCCACCCAGACACACACACCTAGACACACCCACCCAGACACACATCCACCCAGACACACCCACCTAGACACACCCACCCAGACACACACCCACCCAGACACACCCACCTAGACACACCCACCCAGACACACACACACCCAGACACACCCACCTAGACACACCCACCCAGACACACACACACCCAGACACATCCACCCAGACACACATCCAGCTCATTGTCATTTCTTTATGGCTCGCCAGCAAGCCTGGGGGGAAACGCGCTCGTCCCAAAACGTGCCAATCACACTTTCCGGCAGACTTATTCAGCCCCGGAAAGCTTGGGGACAAATTCAGGCCTGGATGGACACGGGAATGGAAGCAGGAAATGGTGGGGAAGGGATTTGTGTGCAGCCTCCTTAGGTGTGTCGGTAGCAGAGCAAGAGTCAGGCTAAGTCGGTGGCCTGACAGCGTGAACACTGCTACCTTCGCCTCTCACCTCCGTGGTCTCTCTCCAATCCTCCTTCTCAAGCTCTTTCCCCCTTCCTCCTGTTCATTCTTGCATCCTTCAGCCCCTCTGCTCTAGCATTCCTATTCCTCCTCCCTCCTTCCTCTCCTCCAGCTCTACTTTTCTTCACCCACCCTTCCTCTCCTCCTTCTCTGTTTCCCTTCCTCCCTTTTCCCAGCCCCCTCTTTCTTCCTCTTCTTCCTCCCGAACTTCCCCCATCTACTGAAGCTACAACTTTGCAATGTGCCCACATTCCATGTGTCATGATTATGAGGGTTAGCCAGCAGCCTGGGGATTAAGGGGTTAACTACACCTAGCCAGGTGGAGTGACCAGTAGGAATGTAGGTGGGACTTTCAACCTGGGACAAAGGAATTTGGGTTTTTTTCCCTTTCTCCTTTTGTCTCTTGGGGTGTGTTCTCCGCAGCTACAGAGAGGGACAAGCATCTCTCTCTCTCTCTCCAAGAAACAATGCTTCACTTTTGTAAGTAGGGTAAGGTTTAGGTAGTTTCCTTAGGCTTTATTGTTTTAAGGGTTGGGTACAGGATCTGAGATCTGGCACTCCTTAAAAGATGTTTTGGCTTTTCTTTGTAACTAAGTTCTAGGCCCATGGAGTTTCTCCAGGAGTATATTTTGTTACCTTCCTATCTAGTCATTATGGTTGCAACAGGAACATTGTTGTAATAATAAAAGTTCTTTCTTTTCTTTTTATTAACCGGGCAGTGGTTAATTGTGTGCCTTGATTTTTAGCTTAGGGGTGAGATTTCTCAAATGATCTTTCTCCTGATTTCTTTATCAACATTTGGGTGGTGGCAGCGGAAGTTTTATTCCCAAGATCTAGGTTTTTAAGATTTTGGGGGAAGTTTTATACCAAGGCCTGGTAGATAAGGCTTTGGGGTACACTTGCTGGCCCCCACTTCTGCATTTATCATGCCAGAGTGGGGAAGGAGCCATGACACCATGCACGGTTGGCTAGCTCATCCACACTGTGGCTCCTATGTTTCAATCGTCTCTCCTTCCCTGAGAGGCCAGCTCTCAGTTTCCCCCAAAGTGGCAGTGTTTGGTTTGCTTTGTATTTGCCTTTTCTGTGTCTAGCTCAAGAGGGGGCAATAATTTTGGGCTGGGGTCCACTTCAAAAGTTTGTCTCAGAAGGAGCAGGGCCAGCGCTCCACGGCTGTGGGACCCACTTATGCCTATTTTTCACAGTTAAAGCAATACCGCCCCAGCAACATCAGGTGAAGAGCCAGGTGCATTTTGAGTGGCTTGACAAAGCCCTGGCTGGGTTGATTTAACTGGAATTGGTCCTGCCTTGGCCAGGGGGCTGGACTTGATGGCCTTCTAAGGTCTCTTCCAGCTCTATGGTTCTATGATTCCTTGTGGCTGTGTCTACACTGGCAAGTTATTCCAGAAAATCAGCTGCTTTTCCGGAAAAACTTGCCAGCTGTCTACACTGGCCGCTTGAATTTCCGGAAAAGCACTGATGATCTCATGTAAAATCATCAGTGCTTTTCCGGAAAAACTATGCTGCTCCCGTTCGGGCAAAAGTCTTTTTCCGAAAGACTTTTGCACAAAAGGGCCAGTGTAGACAGCACAGTAGTGTTTTCCACAAAAAAGCCCCGATGGCGAAAATGGCGATCGAAGCTTTTTTGCGGAGAACCGCGTCTAGATTGGCCACGGATGCTTTTCCCCAAAAAGTGCTTTTGTGGAAAAGCATCCTGCCAATCTAGATGCGCTTTTCCGAAAATGCTTTTAAAAGAAAACTTTTCTGTTAAAAGCATTTCTGGAAAATCATGCCAGTGTAGACGTAGCCACATGTGTGTTTTGGGGTAAAAACATAGTTTCTCAGCCATTTGGCTAAGTTCAAGAGCAGCACAGGGGGAGGCAGGGAAGTGGCCCAAGGACCCGGCCCGAGAGCAGTGCTCATGTTTCTTTGCCGTAAAGCGTTGCTTCTTGGGTGTTCACCTAACAGCGAGTGTTCTGTGCCTCTCGGCGAAGACAAAAAGCAGTGAGAGGTAGCCCGCAGCTGCGGAACCCATCTATGTGGAGTGGTGTGGAGAGGGCTGATAAAGAAAAGTTATTTATTAGTTCCCATAATAGAAGAACTAGAGGACACCAAATGAAATTAATGGGTAGCAGGTTTAAAACTAATAAAAGGAAGTTCTTCTTCACACAGTGTGTTGTCAACCTGTGGAACTCCTTGCCAGAGGAGGCTGTGAAAGCTAGGACTATAATAGAGTTTAAAGAGAAGCTGGATAAATTCATGGAGGTTAGGTCCATAAAAGGCGATTAGCCAGGGGATAAAATGGTGTCCTTGGCCTCTGTTTGTCAGAGGCTGGAGAGGGATGGCAGGAGACAAATCGCTTGATCATTGTCTTCGGTCCACCCTCTCTGGGGCACCTGGTGCTGGCCACTGTCGGTAGACAGGATACTGGGCTAGATGGACCTTTGGTCTGACCCAGTACGGCCGTTCTTATGTTCTATGCTCGCTTTTCAGAGTTAAAAAAAAAAAACCTCACATCTGACACCTTCCCACATTGCATTGGGTGGGAATTGAGCCCAGGTCAACTGCTTGGAAGGCAGTAATGCTTGCTGCCAATCCACCAATGCGCCTAGCTTGCCCTGGTAGTAGAATTGGTGGGGGGTGGCCCACGTCTGCTCCCAGGCCCGCTGGTGGCGAGACGTGTGTTTTGGGGTAAAAGCATAGATTCTTGGCCGTTTGGCTAAGATCAGCAGCGGTGAGGTGTGGGTAGCAGCTGCCCTGAGCTCTCCGTGACGTGAAGAGCCAGGTGGGAGAGGAGTCCTGGTGCCTTTTGAGAGGGCTTGAAGATGGCTCGGGTGGAGGGGGAGAAGTGGCTGCCACATGCTGTGTGTGCCCTGGGGTCCTGGCCCAAGAGCGGTGCTCCTGCTTCTTTTCCGTTCACCTACAATCAAGAGTTTTGTCCCTCTTGGCAAAGAGGAAAAGCAGTGGGAGTCACTGGCGCCTGTTTTTCAGAGTTAAAGCAAAACCTCTGTAGCAACATCAGACTCTGCCAGCCCAAATTGCATTGGCTGGGAATCGAACCCAGGTCAACTGCTTGGAAGGCAGCTATGCTCACCACTATACCACCAATGCTTGTGTCTGTTTCTTGCTGTAGACTTGGTGGGAGATGGCCCACGTCTGCTCTGAGGCCTGCTGGAGTCCAGATGTGCGTTTTGGGGTAAAAGCAGAGCTTCTCGGCCCTTGGGCTAAGATCAGCAGCAGCAAGGTGGCAGCAGCGGCTGCCCTGTGCTCTCTGTGACGTGAAGACCTGGGGAGGAGAGAAAAATTGGCCGCCCTATCTTTTGTCCCAGGAGCAACCAGGCATCCAATCCAGCCTCTTCAGGGCTGGCGCTGGTGCCACTTGAGAGCAGGGAGGCGAGGTGGGCTCCGTGAATCCTGGAAGAGGGGACTAATGGACTGGGCCGGCAAGGTCTTGTATTTATTCCCGGTCTATATTGTACATGGTCTTTCCAGTGCTGTGGCCTTTCCTGCCTTCAATTGTGCCCCATCCCAGCCCCTGCAGCACGGCGCCCCCTAGTGCCACACTGAGGCCTGTGCTGACTGCCGGGGGAGAGCGCCCCCTACTGAGTCCCCACTCTAGTTACTCCAGCACCGTGCCCTGTAGCATCGCCCAGGGGCTGACACTGACCCACTAGCCGGTAAATAGGAGACACAATCTCTAATCTCCCTCCTGCACAGATCAAGCCGAGCTCATTCCTTGGGAGAACAAAGTGTTTGTCCTTGTGGAGGCCGGTTCACTGAGATCCATCCCACCTCCTCACAGAATATTTATAGCTTCTTGGCCGCCTAAAGCCCAAGGCCAGAAGTTATCATGGGGTTTGGCCGGGAAGCTCTCAAGCGCTGGTTCTTCGGTTGCCCCTCCACTGTCATTCTGCTCCTGGCCTCTATCTTGGAGTTCCCCCTTGGGAGCCACCTACTTGCTGTGCAGGGTGTGAGAGGGAGAAGAGGGGGGGTGTTGATGTCAGGGTGTCCCTCTTCCCCCCACTCCTGTCCCTGATCTCCACACAGAGAGAAGGGGATGGAGGGAACTTGGCCGTGCAAATCTCTGTCACCCTCACACACTGTGTGCATCTCTGTCATTCTCATAAACACACAGGCTACATCTACACTGGCACCCTTTTCCGGAAGTGCTTAAAATGGAAAACTTTTCCGTTATAAGCATTTTGGGGAAAAGCGCGTCTACACTGGCAGGATGCTTTTCCGGAAAAGCACTTTTTCCAGAAAAGCGTCCGTGGCCAATCTAGACGTGCTTTTCCGCAACAAAGCCCCGATCGTCATTTTCGCGATCGGGGCTTTTTTGCGGAAAAGAAATCTGGGCTGTCTACACTGGCCCTTTTCCGGAACAGTTTTTCCGGAAAAGGACTTTTGCCCGAATGGGAGCAGCATAGTTTTTCCGGAAAAACACTGACGATTTTACAGTAGATCATCAGTTCTTTTCAGGAAATTCAAGGGGCCAGTGTAGACAGCTGGCAAGTTATTCCGGAAAAGCGGCTGATTTTCCAGAATAAGTGGCCAGTGTAGACACAGCCACACTGTCTTTCACTCTCCGCTCCTCACCCAACACGTACGTGGGGGGGGGGGTTGTCACTACTTTTGCTGCTTGCAAAGTGGGTTATTTTTCGTTTTCGACTGGTCGGTGCATTTCAGCATTTTCATTTCTCTCTTACGCTTAAATGTAATTCTTTGAGGAGCGAGTTCTAAAATGCCAAACCTGTCATATCGTGTCTGGAGTAATTACCTAGGGCAGGCATGTCCAAAGTCCGGCCCGCGGGCCAATTGCGGCCCGTGTTCCGGTTTAATACGGCCCCCCAGGTAATTTGGCAATATCTATCTTTTATGGCCCCCAACGAATCCATATGTATTGAGATGAATACATTGTAAAATCTCAGTTAATGTCAGTTGGTCTAAATCAGTTATAAATATATTTGGACACAACATGTATACTTGGTGTTATGTTCCTGTTCATATTTTTTGAACTTAAAAGTTGACAGACAACCTTTATTACCAATAATATGTAATGTACTTTACAATGTTCCTGACATATATTTCAGCTTCCTGGATTTTTTTTCATCTGGCCTTCGGATATGAAAGGCAGAGTGATTTAGCACCTGTTTAGATTTATCATCCATGTGACGAAATGAAAAGTATGCCGTTTGCAATAAACTTTGCATAAAATAGTTAATTTGCATTTAATTTTAATGGTTCAAAGAATGTCAGGCAAAATGGTCGGCCCTCACGCATGTTCACTTCATCAAATCTGGCCCTCGTTGAAAAAAGTTTGGACACCCCTGACCTAGGGCATTTGTGCTCCTGGAGGTGGCTGGCATGTCCCTGCAGCCCCTGAGAAAGGCAGAGCGGCATGGGGGAAGGTCTCCCTATGCCTTCCTAATGTGAGCACCAGTTCCATCCCTGGGGCAACCTATGGTGGATGTTCAAATGTTCCCAAAGTAGGTAGGACTTGACCTACCACCCTGCTGCCGCCCGGGCGAAGGCCCTGTCCCTCTCAAGAGCTCACCCCACCTCCCTAGTCCCTTAGCCTGTGTTGTCTGTCTGGTCAATTGGCAGCTCCTTGTAACGCCCTTTTAGGTACTGTAAAGCTGTTCTCCTGTCCCCTCTCCGTCTTCTCTTTTCCAAACCAAACAGGCCCAATTCTTTCCATCTTCCCTCATAGCTCATGTTCTTGGGACCTTTCCTCATTCTTGTTGAGCTTGTCCGGACCCTCTCCAATTTCTCCACCTCTTCCTTAAAGAGTGGTGCCCAGAACTGGACACAGCACTCCAACGGAGGCCTAATCCGCGCAGCGTAGAGCGGAAGAATGACTCCTCGGGTCTTGCTCACCGCACGCCTGTGAACAGAATCATGTCTGTTTGCTGGTTTTTGGTTTGTTTTTCTGGCAACAGCGGGACACTGTTGACCCATAGTTAGCGTGTGGTCCTCTACGACCCCTAGATCCCTTTCCGCGGGACTCCCTCCTGGACCGTCGCTTCCCCTTCTGTATGTCGGGGAGAAAGCCCAGGAGTTCTGACTCCCCGCCCTCCAGCTGAAGACATCGCTGGAGGAGACGGGGGAGAGCAGGATTGCCTTCGGGCGGCAGCTGTTCTTTGTGTGGGCGCCTGCCTGGCCATTGGCCAAAGTCCAGTGTGTACCTTGCTGTCCTCCACCCACCCTGGGGTGTGATCTTTGGGGGCTGGCCCCTAGGGCATTGTGGCAGGATAAAGCCAGCCCCAAGCCACCCTGCTGTGAGCCAGGAGAGTGCATCTGAGAAGTCTCCACTCCTCTGACCCAGCATCTACCTTGACACAGAGGAACCCAGCATGGCCCAGGCTTTTTTCCTCCCAGCCTCTGTGCTGCTCTGCCTCGTGCTAGGGGGTAAGTTCCATCTGTGGCTGCGGGGGGTGGGGGGGAGACAGAGCTGGAGCCGCGCCTGCTGTGGGGGACACCCCTTTCCTCCTATAACCAGAGATAGAACCCAGGATAGAACCCAGTGAAAGGACCCAGCTAGTTCAGTAGATAGAGCGTGAGACTCTGCAGGCGTCTTTCGGAAGAAGCTTTTCCGGAAGAGATCTTCCAAAAAAAGCTTCTTCCGAAAGAGCGCGTCCACACTGCAAAAGCGCGTCGAAACAGCAGTCTGCTTTTTCGAAAGAAAGCGTCCACACGGATTGGCCGCTCTCTCGCATGTAAGTTGTGATTACTCTGGACGGAGTGCCTACCAGGGCACCTGTGCTTTTTCCTGGAGGCCTCTTCTTTCGAAAGAACTCCCTTTTCTGCGTCCACACGCCTTTTTCCGAAAAAGCTCTTTTGCAAAAAGGCTTCTTCCTCATAGAAAGAGGTTTACCGCTGTCAGAAAAAAAAAAAAAACCCTCCGTTCTTTCGACTTTCTGTCAAAATAGCAATAGCAGTATGGATGTAAGTGTAGTTTTTCCGGAAAAACGCTGCAATGTAGACAAACCTTTAATCTCTGGATTGTGGGGTGGAGCCCCATATAGTGGGGGACGAGGGAGCTTAATGGCTACAGCACTGCCATGTGGGTGGTCCAGATTGAGATCTTTACTCTGCCTGATTCAGAAAAGAGGTTTTCAAGTACAGGCAGTCCCCGGGTTACGTACAAGATAGGGACTGTAGGTTTGCTCTTAAGTTGAATTTGTATGTAAGTCGGAACGGGTACATATTGTAGGGGAAACTCTAGCCAAACATTTCTCCAGAGCTCAGTTTTATTCTCCCACACCTCACTTCCCTCAGTCCTTTATTCTCAAGCTGAGGTGTCTGCTGAGAAAAGCCGCTCCGCGTCTCCCTGGTCTGCTGGGGGAGGGGGCGCAGCTAGTGCAGGGTTGCCTCACCCCGTTTGTAAGTAGGGATCCGATGTAAGTCGGATCCATGTAACCCGGGGACTGCCTGTACCTGAAAAGGTGTTACAAGCCAGGGTACGTGTACACTGCAGTTTTTTCAGAAAAACTGCTATTTTTCCGAAAAAAACTTCAGTTACATCCACACTACAATCATGTTCTTTCCGAAAAAAATCAAAAAAACAGAGGGGCTTTCCCAACAGCGGTAAACTTTTTTCTACGAGGAAGAAGCCTTTTTCTGAAAAAGCTTTTTCAGAGTTCTTTCAAAAAAAAGGCATATGTGGTCAAGGAAGAGGGTATTTTTTCTTTTTTTTCAAAAGAAGAGCCCTCCAAGAAAAAGCACAGGTATCCTAGTGACTACTCGGTCCATAGTAATCACAACTTACACGTGAGAGAGCATCCAATCAGCGTGGATGCGATCTTTCGAAAAATCAGATCGCTTTTGGAATGCACTTTGGCAATGAGGACGCTCTCTTTCAGAAGAAGTTTTTCCAGAAGATCTCTTCCGGAAAAGCTTCTTCCAAAAGAAGCCTGAAGCCTAAACAGAGCCTGCAGCGGGAGAAAAATTGTTCCCCTCGGCCTTTGAGGACAGGAAAAGAAGCAAGGGGCTTAAACTGCAGCAAGGGAGGTTTAAGTTGGACATTAGGAAAAACTTCCTACCTGTCAGGGTGGTGAAACACTGGAATAAATTGCCTAGGGACGTTGTGGAATCTCCATCCCTGGAGACATTGAGAAGCAGGATAGACAAAAAACTGGTCAAGGATGCTCTAGATCAGGGGTGGAGAACCTCAGGCCAGGGGGTTGAATGTGGCCCCCTGCATCTGGGGCTCCCCAGAGCATAGGGGAGGCCCATGCACAAGGCAACAGTGGGGAGCCCACAGAATCTACTAATCTCCCCTCCCAGAACCAGAACAGAACCCAGGAGTCTACTGTGACAAGTAGACTCCCCTCCAAGCCGAGGCTGCAGGCTGGCGATGGAAGCATTCCCTTGGGAAGGGGGGTGGGGTGGGTGGCCCCAGCCTGACGGGGATTCGCTCGTGTCCTTCCGCAGCCGACGCCCTGAGCTGCCGGGTCTGCAGCAGCATTCACCCAAAGATGCCCTGCATGCCCGAGAAACTGAGTTGCAATGCCCTCCTTCCCAAGGAAAGCTGCCTGGCCATCACCATCTCCAGCGGTAAGGACCAGGGGGGGTCTGGCTGCCCATGTCTCCGTTCTCCCTCAGTGGCTCTGCTCCACAGGCAAAGTCCCCCCCCCACACACACACACACACACAGACGTCCATCTAAAAATCTAACTCCCCCTTGTCTCCCCCCCACACACACTTCACATCCCACACCTTGTCTCCCATCGGAGCTGAGGAAGTTAGCCCTGCCCTCTGTGTTGGCCACACTCACTCCCAGACGGTAACCACGCCCCTTTCCTCGTTAGGGTGTGGGCCCTTTATTTCCCACTGGTGGCCCATCTCTGTCTGAGTTGGCCCCGCCCCCCTCTGCTGGCCACACCCACCTAGAAGCATTGGACCACTTACCAGCGTCCTTGCAAGACATGGCTTGCACTGTAGCCCAGGACATCGTGTTAAACTACGTCCCACCTCCGCACCCTCCCTGGCCTTCCTTTATAAGACCCTCTTAGCGCCACTTCCTTTGCCCCCAGCCAATCAGCACCTCTGGTTTTCTATGATGTTTTGCACCCTGTTCTCCCAACAACCTCTCCTCCCCCCCCCACACCCTACCACACCCTGATCCTGCCCCGCGCTCCACAAACGAGGGGATCCAGCCCCTGAAGCCCACAAGCTGCTCATCCTCCTAAGGCTGGGGAGTGATTTGTCATGGGTCCCCAATCTGATTCTCTTGGGGCACGTCTACACTAGAGCGTTACTTTGAAATAGCGCGTGGCTATTTCAAAATAACCAGGTGAGCATCCACACAGCAAGCCCCTTCTTTCGAAATTATTCTGATTTCAAAATAAGAAACCCTCATTTCATGAGGAATAATGCTTCTTTCAAAATAGCACTAGTGCGGACACTCCACCGCTGCTGTTTCGAAATAACTACTCCCCAGCACCTTTCAGAGTCATTACCCACCAGTGCTTCCTAGGGCTCTAAATCGAGGTAGCGCATCGACATTAGGGGAACCTGCCTCCAATTAATTTCGAGGCTTCCCTGTAGTGTGGATGCTCTATTTCGAAATAGTTATTTCGGGAGTTAGTATTGCAAAAATAACTTATTTTGAAATACCTTTTGGCTGTGTCTAGACTGGCAAGTTTTTCCAGAAAATCATCTGCTTTTCTGGAAAAACTTGCCAGCTGTCTACACTGGCCACTTGAATTTCCGGAAAAGCACTGACGATCTCATGTAAGATTGTCAGTGCTTTTCCGGAAATATTATGCTGCTCCCGTTTGGGCAAAAGTCTTTTTCCAAAAGACTTTTGCGCAAAAGGGCCATTGTAGACAGCATAGTACTGTATTCCGCAAAAAAGCCCCAATCGCGAAAATGGCGATCGGGGCTTTTTTGCGGAAAACCGCGTCTAGATTGGCCACGGACGCTTTTCAGCAAAAAGTGCTTTAGCGGAAAAACATCCTGCCAATCTAGACGCGCTTTTCCGAAAATGCTTTTAACGGAAAACTTTTCTGTTAAAAGCATTTTCGGAAATTCATGCCAGTGTAGTCGTAGCCTTGTAGTGTAGACGTACCCTTAGGCTATGTCTACACTGGCGGCTTCTTGCGCAAAAACATCTTGCGCAAGGGTTCTTGTGCAAGAAGTCTTGCGCAAGAAAACGTCCACACGGCCATGTGCGAGCTGCGCTTTGGCACAAGCGTACCCATGGCAGAGTGGACGCTCTCTTGCGCAAGAAAACTCTGATGGCCATTTTAGCCATCGGGCTTTCTTGCGCAAGAAATCCCTGCCGAGCGTCCACACTACCCTCTTGCACAACAGCTCCTGCACAAGAGGGCTTACACCTGTTAAAAAAGAGCGCAGCTCTTCCGCAAGGAGCCCTCTCTTACCACGCCGTACGGTAAATTTTCTTTCACAAAACCGGGTGGCCAGTGTGGCTGCTCTGCGGATTCTTGTGCAAGAACGGCTGTACTTGCGCAAGAAGCCACGAGTGTAGACATAACCTTAGGGTATGTCTATACGGCAGAGTTTTTCTGGAAAAACGACACTTACGTCCACACTGCAGTTGTGTTCTTTCAATGGTAAGTCAAAAAAACAGAGGGATTTTTCTGACGGTAGTAAACCTCTTTCTATGAGAAAAAAGCCTTTTTCCGAAAGAGCACTTTTGGAAAAAGGCGTGTGTGGAGGGGAAGAAATTTTTTTTTTCGGAAGAAGAGGCCTTCAGGAAAAAGCACAGGTGCCCTGGTGGTCACTCTGTCCATAGTAATCACAACTTAAATGTGAGAGAGCGTCTAATCAAATGTGGACCAGGAGCAGCCCGTGAGCTTAGGCAGACTAGGCAGTTGCCTAGGGCGCCGCCAGCCCAGGCGCCCGATGATGATGTCACGGGGCGCCTCAGCACCCCGTAATTACATCATGGCCATTGACGGCCGTGCATGCGGGGGCACCAATCGCGCCTTCCGCCTGGAGTGCCAGCTGCCAGCTGGTCTCAGGCCGCTCCTGATGTGGACGCTATCTTTTGAAAAAGCAGATTGTTTTTTCATTGCGCTTTTGCTCTGTAGACGCTCTCTTTCAAAAGTTTTTCCAGAAGATCTGTTCCGGAAAAGCTGCTTCCAAAAGAAGCCTGCAGTCTAGACATAGCCTCAGACATGCTCCTGGGGTACTCCATCGTCTACATTCATCCTGGCAGAGGGGATCCTGCAGGCCCTGCGCCTAAGCCCGGAAACTGGTGTTTCTGACATACCGAGGCCCTTGGACACACAGACGCATTCCCTCATAGCACACTCCTGGACAGGACAGCTATGGTTTCTCTCTCTCTCTCTCACACACACACACACAAGCTCAGAAGGGGACATGGTTTCATCTTGGCCTGCCAGATGGTTTAACCATAAATACTGAATACCTCCCCCCCCCCCAAAAAAAACCACCAGGGAAAAAATTCTGTTGAGAAAAAAAAGGGGGAGACCAATGTTGTTGAGGGGGAAAAAAAGGCCCCTGTGAGTTATTAAGCAAAAAAAATAAAATAAAAAAATCCAGCATGGCCCCTTTAAGAAATGCCTTTGAGGCTTTTTAGCCCTAACAGTCTGCCAGCGGCTGTCCACCATCTTATCTGCCTGCTCCGGGCCAGACAGCTCCCCTATGAAACCAGGTAAGAACCTAGGATTTTCACCCCCTGGCCAGGAAAAAAATCAGAAAATACAGGACATTTTAGGTGTTTGGTATTTTCTGGATTTTTTTACCAGACAGGAGACGAAAACACCGGACTGTCCAGGTCAATGCCGGACACCTGGCAACCTTAATTTCATCTAAGCTGGCACCTATATAAGGTTGGCAGACGTCCTTTCTTAAAACATTTTGAGAGCTAATACCAACTTTCATTTTGAACCTTTTTTTTTTTGTATCTTTTTAAATGTTCGCCACGGTGCAAAATTCCAGGGTGTCAACATTGTTTTTCAATGTTGTATCGATGTCGATGTTTAGATTTGCAGGAAATTGTGGGGACGGGTGTCAGGCAATCGGGGGGAGGGGGGTGGACAATAATAATTTCCTGACAGCAGAGGTTGAGATTTGAAAAGGAAAACCCATTATACACAAATGATCAATATCGCATATCGAACAATACAGTGGCAATAGCCTTGAAACGGGCTCTGATAAGTTCACACGCGGCATTTTTCTGACGTGGCATTGTAGGCAGAGTTCAGTGCTGGAAATGTATTTTGCTGCCTTATCTGTGTGTGGCGAAATGGACATTTACCCACAAAAATGGAGGCTTTCCAGACCTATCCATATCCCAACTGAATATCTCCGCTGCAGGTGACGAGGTGCAGCAGAAGATGCTGGGCTGCATCCAGACGAATCACAAGAAGTGTGGTATGACCTGGGAGGACCCAAAGACAAACCGCAAACTCGAGTACAAGTGCTGCTCCAACGCCGACTACTGCAACGAATAGGGGGCTGGATCCAGCCGAGGCGCCCCCTGGATGGGGTGCAGGGCACGACTGTGCGAACCAGATGCTCACGCCCCCTGCTGTAACTTCCAGCTCCCTCCTCCCGCGGCAGGGTCAATACAGCCGAGTCCAGAGCCCTGGTGTCTTGGGAGATTCATTTCTATCCGTCCTGAGCTCAGAAACCCACACGGCAGGGGGGACACAGGGTGGCGGGTGGGAGAATGCTCGTTCTACTTCAGAGGTTCCCAACCTGGGGTATGCAAAAGCGGCGAGGAGTCCTGTGGCACCTTATAGACCTGTGGTCACCAACCAGTAGATCGCGATCTACCGGTAGATCTCGGAGGCTCTAAGGCTGTGTCTAGACTACATGCCTCTGTCGGCAGAGGCATGTAGATGAGACACATAGGCAAAGGCAAATGAAGCGGTGATTTAAATGATCGCGGCTTCATTTAAATTTACATGGCTGCCGCGCTGAGCCGACAAACAGCTGATCAGCTGTTTGTCCGCTCAGCGCGCTAGTCTGGACGCTCCCCTGTCGACATCAAAGCCCTTTGTCGGCAGCCCCGTTACTCCTCGTGGGATGAGGCTTACCGGGGCTGCCGACAAAGGGCTTTGATGTCAACAGGGAGCGTCCAGACTAGCGCGCTGAGCGGACAAACAGCTGATCAGCTGTTTGTCGGCTCAGCGCGGCAGCCATGTAAATTTAAATGAAGCCGCGATCATTTAAATCGCGGCTTCATTTGCCTTTGCCAAAACAACAAATCTACATGCCTCTGCCGCCAGAGGCATGTAGTTTAGACATACCCTAAGAGTAGCTCTTGAGCCCTCTCTGAACTGCGCGCCTGCGCAGTACATTTACCTTAGATTTCCTCATTTGAGGAGCAGCTACTCACTGAGCAACAGCACAGATGAGTAGCTGCGAGAAATGGTGGGGATTTAATTTTTGAAAGTAGCAGTATAAGGATTGGGGGTAGCAAGTGATGGAGAGGAGGAGAATAGAGAGGACGGGGCTTCAAGGAAGGGGCGGGGCGGTAGATCTTGGCTTGGTCTATCATTTAAAAAGTGATCTTGGGTGTAAAAAGGTTGGAGACCACTGTTATAGACTAACTGAAGTATAGGAGCATAAGCTTTCGTGGGCAAAGACCCACTTCGTCAGATGCATGCATCTGACGAAGTGGGTCTTTGCCCACGAAAGCTTATGCTCCTACACTTCAGTTAGTCTATAAGGTGCCACAGGACTCCTCGCCGCTTTTGCAGATTCAGACTAACACGGCGACCCCTCTGATACTGAACCTGGGGTATGTGTACCCCTAGGGGCCACGAGAAGCTTGTCAAGGGGGTACAGGGAATATTTGGTAAATAATTAGATCATCCTAACTGAAATATTCCCAAAGTAGTAGTGTGAGTGAAAAAAGTTGTGGATTCTAGAGTCTAGAATTTATTTCCTTTCATATTGAATAGGGGGTACGGGAAGGTTTACTAAAAGCCAAGGGGGTACGGAGACCGAAAAAGGTTGGGAACCCCTGCTCTACTTGGTACGCCCCCCCATGGAGGGGGGATATGCATTTGGTACCTTCCACAATGGGGTGGGTATGAATGTGGTTCCTTTTGTAATATAATAGGTGGTCTGGGCTTTGCTGAAAGGGGCAGATCGGGGCACATTGCTTAGAACCAGGGCTACTTACAGCCCAAGACTGGGGCCCTCCTCTATAAGGCACCAATCCGCCCTTCAGCTACCACTCTGGCCAGCTAGGAGTTGCAGAAGCAAATCTCTCTGTTCTTCCCCTTTTTTTGATCTGGAGTTCAAGGCTGACCGCGCTCTCCTTCTCTGCTTGTGTAACCTCGGGGGGGGGGGGGGGGGCGCTAGACGTCACTGCCCATCTCCAGTGTCTAGAAAACCCCCCAGCTCCCATAGAAAGTAGCTGGAGACCCAGAATTCAGCCTATCAGGAATTTCAGCAAGGATGGCCCCGTGTCACGCCTCCCCACATTCTAGTCCCAAAAGAAACGAAAGAAATGAGTTTCATGAAACAACGTCATAAAATCTCACGCTGAAGGGGCAAATAATAATCGAAGTTTTACAACAGAACCCACAGACCTCGGCTTCACGGTTACAACCACCATCAAGAGAAAACCAAAAGTAAAAGGTCCTGATCCAAAGCTCAGTAGACCTGGTTCTGCGGATCCAAGCATGACTACACCACTGTAATATAAACAGGTGGTCTGGGGGCACCATTGAGAGGGTCAAATCGGGGTGAGTTGTTTCGAACCAGGGCCATTACAGCCCAAGATTGGGGTCCTCTTCTATAAGGCACCAAACCGGTAGCTGGCATTCTGGCCAGCAAGAAGTTCCACAAGCAAACCCCTTCGACACTCCAGCTTTACCTGGGGAGGGGGAACAGTTGCTCCTGGGCGCCACATTAAGGGGGCACTAATTTAGTCCCCCTCTACTCCCCCTGTCATCCCTCAGCTCGCCTGCTCCTCCTCCACCCACTTCTCCTAGGGCTGGGCTCAGCCGTGCGCCAGGTTCGGGGCCCCGCCACCCAGCGACGATGGGAAGCAGAGAGGGTGCAAATTTTGCTTTTGCACCCGGGCACATACTACCCTCGCTACACCTCTGCTGGTCCCACAGTCCCAGGACAATTTATACCTCAGACCTTACCCAAAAGAGCGTGCTGGGCCAATCCTTTAAAACCTAAAATCGAAAGGTTTATTAATAAAAGGAAAAGGTTGGAAGCAGAATTGTTAAAGCCCATTTCATACATTAAGTAGCAAATGCTTGCTGCAGGGTCTTAGCAGAGATGTAACAAACTGCCAGATAAACGTCGCTGGAGTACAGCCTATGTTAGAATACATCAACGCTTCTTCCTGGCTCTCTGTCCATAGCAAAATCGCTTCGGGTGTGTCTAGACTACATGCCTCCTTCGACGGAGGCATGTAGATTAGCCAGATCGGAAGAGGGAAATGAAGCCGCGATTAAAATAATCGCGGCTTCATTTAAATTTAAATGGCTGCCCCGATCTGCCGATCAGCTGTTTGTCGGCAGATCGGGGCAGTCTGGACGCGACGCGCCGACAAAGAAGCCTTTCTTCATCGGCACAGGTATGCCTCGTGAAACCAGGTTTACCTGTGCCGATGAAGAAAGGCTTCTTTGTCGGCGCGTCGCGTCCAGACTGCCCCGATCTGCCGACAAACAGCTGATCGGCAGATCGGGGCAGCCATTTAAATTTAAATGAAGCCGCGATTATTTTAATCGCGGCTTCATTTCCCTCTTCCGATCTGGCTAATCTACATGCCTCCGTCGAAGGAGGCATGTAGTCTAGACACACCCTTCTGTAGTCAAGAGCAGGAGTGAAGACAAAGATGGAGGCACCCCCTGGGTACTTTTATAATCTTGTCCATGCGGAGGGAAATCCTTCGTTCTCCTGAGTACCTCTGAAAATGGAGCTGATCACATGATTACTGTGTCCTTTTTAGGCAAGGAGCCATGGAGTATCCAGGTATGTCCTCCTTAAGCAAGGGGCCATTGTGTGTTCCTTGGGTGTCAAATGGCCACCCTTAAGAGCCGTTGTCCATGCAACATTCACTGGGTCACCACCCCTCACAACAGGGGTACGTCTACACTACATGGCTCCGTCAACGGAGCCATGTAGGTTTGTTTATTGGGCAAAGGGAAATGAAGCCGTGATTTAAATAATCGTGGCTTCATTTAAATTTACATGGCTGCCACGCTGAGCCGACAAACAGCTGATCAGCTGTTTGTCGGCTCAGCGCGCTAGTCTGGATGCTCCCCTGCCAACATCAAAACCCTTTGTCGGCAGCCCCGGTAAACCTCATCCCACGAGGAATAACGGGGCTGCCGACGAAGGGCTTTGATGTCGGCAGGGGAGCGTCCAGACTAGCGCGCTGAGCGGACAAACAGCTGATCAGCTGTTTGTCGGCTCAGCGGGGCAGCCATGTAAATTTAAATGAAGCCGCGATTATTTAAATCGCCGCTTCATTTCCCTTTGCCTACAACCCTCATCTACATGGCTCTGTCGATGGAGCCATGTAGTCTAGACACAGCCTAAGTGGGCAGTGCCGCCTTTTGTCTCCCAGACAGAAAACATGCACAATATAAGCAGGGTGACCATCCCATGTGTACCCTGTCAGTCCCTTATTCAAGACCTCCTCCTCCCGGCCTCCCAACTTTTTTAAAAAAACGGGCACATTGTCCCGTGTTTCCCCTGTGGGGGAGGCGGGGAGCCCGCTAGCACTCAGGGCTTCAGCCACTGGAGCCCCAAGCACTGGCACCTCCCCTCCCCACTCTGGGGGTGAACTTCATCCCTGCAGTGGGGCAGGATGGGTGGGGAGCTGCCTGCATTGCGTCAAGTGCCAGCGGCTGCCCCCCTGCCCTCTGCAGGGCTGAAGCCTGGAGGACTAGCAGCTCCCCCCCCCCCCCCCCCCCGCCAGCAGGCCTAAAGCCTCAAGAGCCAGCAAGGCCCCCGCCGTGGTGTCCCGTATTGCGCATAGGGAAATATGGCCACCCTGAATACAAGCACCGAGCCCATATGCATAACCTCGCGCACCGAGATGGCACGCGAGCAGCACAGACAAAGTCAGCTGAGCACCAGCTTTCATTAGACACCCCACGCGGCCCACCCGGCACAGAGCGAGGGGCAAACACGCCAGTGGGCGCAGCAATGAACTGCACGTGCCTTTTAAAATCCAACCACATGACACCTTCCAAGGGGGCGGGGCATGATATTGGTACATTCCACAAGAGGGGTTATGAATTTGGTACATTCCACAAAGGGGGGGTATGAAACTGGCATGGTTCACAAAGGGGATTGGTGAATTTGATACATGCCACAAAGGGGGAGGAGGTATGAATTTGGTACAGTCCACAAAAGGGGGGGGGGTATGAAATTGGCACGGTCCACAAAGGGGATTGGTGAATTTGGTACACTCCACAAAAGGGGGGGTATGAAATTGGCACGGTCCACAAAGGGGGTTGGTGAATTTGGTACAGTCCACAAAAGGGGGGGATGAAATTGGCACGGTCCAGAAAAGAGGTTGGTGAATTTGGTACATGCCACAAAGGGGGGGGGGGGTATGAATTTGGTACATGCCACAAAGGGGGGGGTATGAATTTGGTACATGCCACAAAGGGGGGGAGGTGTGAATTTGGTACATTCCACAAAGGGGGGGAGGTGTGAATTTGGTACATGCCACAAAGGGGGGGAGGTGTGAATTTGGTACATGCAACAAAGGGGGGGAGGTGTGAATTTGGTACATTCCACAAAGGGGGGGAGGTGTGAATTTGGTACATGCCACAAAGGGGGGGAGGTGTGAATTTGGTACATTCCACAAAGGGGGGGGGAGGTGTGAATTTGGTACATTCCACAAAGGGGGGGGAGGTGTGAATTTGGTACATTCCACAAAGGGGGGGGAGGTGTGAATTTGGTACATTCCACAAAGGGGGGGAGGGGTGAATTTGGTACATGCCACAAAGGGGGGGAGGTGTGAATTTGGTACATTCCACAAAGGGGGGGAGGTGTGAATTTGGTACATGCCACAAAGGGGGGAGGTGTGAATTTGGTACATTCCACAAAGGGGGGGGAGGTATGAATTTGGTACATGCCACAAAGGGGGGGGAGGTGTGAATTTGGTACATTCCACAAAGGGGGGGAGGTGTGAATTTGGTACATGCCACAAAGGGGGGGAGGTGTGAATTTGGTACATTCCACAAAGGGGGGGAGGTGTGAACTTGGCATATGTAGATTGCCACGAAGGGGGTCGGAGTCGCGTGTCTTTCACAAACTAGAGCTTGGTACAGCCCAATGCAATCGGGCGATTTGGTACAATCCACAGACGGGGCGTTGGAGGTGAATTTGCTGCGCTCCACACTGGGACGCGCTTGGTACATTCCACAAACGGCGGTTGGGGGGGAGGTGGAGTCCTCATTTCCGGTCGGGGCAGACCCATCTCCTGCTTCTCAACGTCGACTTCCGGAGGCGGGTGCCCAACGTCACATCCGGTGAGGTCAGCACCCTGCGCCATGCCAACGGCCGGAAGCCCGGTGCTTCTCCTCCCCCGTTTCCGGCTCGTTTCCGGGGGGGGGGGGGCGGCCCCGAGTGTCTAGTGTCGTCACTTCCGCCCTGGGCCCGGACCGGGGCAGCCCTGGGCTCCTTTCTCCCCGCCGGGAGGAGGCGGGCGGAGGTGAGTCCGGGGCGGGGAATTTCTGTGTGACCCACCGTAATTATCCCCGCCCCTCCCCCCACGCCGGGGAGAGAGACACCCCCTGTCAAGGGAGAGACCCACCGCCCCTCCCCCCACCGGCCCCCTCCCCGTGTCCCAGGAGACCCCCCCCCCAGCAGAGACTCTCCTGCCCCCCCCCCAGCAGAGACTCTCCTGCCCCCCCCCCCAGTGGGCATCACGGATTTGTTGCTGCCAAAGCAAAGTCCCCCCCCCCCCCCTGCCCCCCTTTCACACAGCCCGGCTGTGAGGATTCACCCCCCCCCCCGCATCTCCCTCCCCCCCAATAGCAGGCTCGAGCTGTAACACCCCCCTAGGGCCCGCGGCGCTCCGCCTGTGCGGAGGGTGTTGCGCCTCTCGGGCGTCACATGTGCCCGGCGTACCCCCAGGCGTCACCTCACTGACACATGCCTGATGCAGGGACTCAGACATAAAAAGACAGACACGTCACAGCCCCTTGGACCGCAGCACGGCGGCCGGCTTTGTTTTTTGCTGTCGAATAAGCTGCAACGGAGACCCGTGCTGATGAGTCTCATCCCTGTCCTACAATTGTAATGTCAACCAAAGGGCACCTAAATACTAGCTTTCTGTTTCAGTGATAGCCTATAGAGCTGTGTGAACAAGTCGTGTGACAGCTTAGGTTGTGCTGACTTCACTAGTGCTTTTTATGGAGCCGGTAGTAAAAATCAGACAAATGTCTAGATGACTTGTACTTCCTGGAAGATCTTTGCATAGTCCTAAGGGTAGTGTATTCATGAATGAGAATGACTGGTCTAGGTGGCCTTGTTTCTTCTGATTTCACTTAGCTTGCGTGCCTCTCCCAGATTCTGCTTATAGCTGCCCTTCAATCACTTGAATGGAAATCAAATTCTTAAAAATCTGTTTTGGTAACACCCATTTAATTCAAATGCCCAATTAACAGGTAGGAGAGAAGTTCTGTGTTACAGGTTGGTCACTCAGTGTAAATCAGCCTTAATAGACATTCGGGGGGGAAATTGGGGTAAAAAAGATCAGGATTTCTAAATAAAGTTACTGTCTTTTGCCCTGCTTAACTCTCTTTTGGGGCTGCCTTCATCATAAAGAAGCTGTTTTAAGTAGTGATATAAAAGGTTAACCAGTTACCCGGTAAGCATTTCTTACCAGAATGCTTACCAGGTAGCAATTGGACAGCCAACCGTGCCAGGCTGTAGCAGCCCTGGCTGAGGCCGACCGACCATGAGGGGGTGGTAGGCAGGGCCACGCCTGCATCAGGCCAGTAGGACTCTAGCTGCATGGGCGTGATAAACAGGGCCCCAGCGGCTCCAATTCGACCCAGGTAATCTGACAGGATAGGCAGGTGGGACTCTGTGGCTGTCCTGGGCTGGCAGATGGTGCCCGCTCTGGGGCAGACCAGGTAGACCGGCAGGACTCTACCTCAGTGGTGGGGTGGTCAGGCAGGGTCCCCGCCACTCTCACTTGGCCTGGGCGCATGCATGGGAACCCATTTCCAGCTTCCTGACAGTGGTTAACCATTAACCGTTATAATTTTAGTTGTTTAAATTGTTATTTACAACCCTCGTTTTAACAATGGACAGAAACCTGGTTCATTTTGTCCTTCCCTGGTAGCTTCAGAATCTTTATATAACGAATTACCTCAAGAGAGGAAGCATAGTCCAATGGGTAGAGCACTGGACTGAGAATCCGAACTCAGGTAGCCTGCTCCTAGCTTTGCTGTTGACTTTGGACAAGTCACGTTCCCTGGCTGTACCTCCGTTTCGCCTCCTGTCCTGTCTAGTTAAACTGTAAGCTCTTCCAGTCAAGAACTGACTCTTACAATCTATTTGGAGGGAGTGGGGGGCTGATCTCTTGGTGTTACAAGATGAATAAATAAATGCCCTCAGTGGCATTAATGTAAGCAGGAAATTGTGAGCAGCCTCAGGCAGGGGCCTCTTGTGTGGTTTTTCTCTGTACAGTGCTTAAGGCCTTTATTTTTAATAGGCCACCTGACAGGGAAATAATAAGCCTACCAGGATTTAGACAAAGGGACCTCAAAAAGTCATCCAGTCTGGCTCCCTGTGCTGAGGCAGGACCGAGTAAACCAAGACCATCCCTGCACAGGGTTTGTCCTGGCAGGTCATGAAAGCCTCCAACCACTGAGACTCCACAATCTTTGCTAGAAGCCATTCCAGAACTGAATTGCCCTCCTCCTTAGGTTTTCCTAATATCTAATCCAAATCTCCCTTGAAGCAGAACCCAGTTAACTCTTGTCCTTTCTTCAGAGGACAGAGAGAGCAGCTGATCACGTTTATCTTTATAGCAACCCTCAACATCTTTGAAAACTATCCGCACATCTCCCTTCTATTTTCTCTCCTCAAGGCTGAACAGACTGAGTATTTTTTTAACCTTTCCTCTCAGGTCAGGTTGTCAGAACCCTTCATCCTTTTAATTGTCCTCTTCTGAACCCTCTTTCAACTAGTGCATGTCCTTCCCAAAATGTGATGCCCAGAATGTTTCCCAGTCCTCCACCTCAGGAGAGCGGGACAGTCACCTACCACGTCTTACATATGACACTCATGTTAACACAAGGTGAACCTCTCTAAACCGAGGCTCTCTAGACCACAGCTGTTCCAGGATGAGAAGGTTAGTGGCTAGGAGTCCTACAAGCCAGCAGGACAACGGGTTGCTGACAGCAAAGCTGCCCAGCATGAGGCCGTGGGAGCAGCAGGGCCAGTGGGGAAGAGGGGGTCATTTCTGGTCCTTCTGCCCTTCCTTGATCTAGTAAAATCCCTCAACAGGGACCAATCAGGTCCTGAGGGTGACGGACCAGGGAGGTCAACCTGTATAATCCAAGAAGCAATGTCTTGGTCTACTCTATAGGCCTTGTGGAATAGCGCTTCCAGTCAACGTAGGGTTGCCAGAGAGGTTGGTTTCTCTTCAGTGCCTTTGACTGGCAATTGAGATCCAGCTCTTGTTGTCAGTTGTTGGGTGTGTCTGTGTTTTCACTCTGGGCAGGCACACAGCACAGCAGACCTCAATGGAACTGCCTAAGAAGACCAAAAACTTAGTTTAGTGGCAAAGACGCCCAGCCAGGTTTATTGTCAACAGAGCACGGTGGTAGTGCTCCAGACTACTACTTCACACAGCGCACAGTCAACCTGTGGAACTCTTTGCCGGAGGAGGTTGTGAAGGCTAGGACTATAACAGGGTTTAAAAGAGAACTAGATACATTCATGGAGGTTAAGCCCATTAATGGCTATTAGCCAGGATGGGTAAGGGATAATATAATATAATAATAATCAGAGCTCAACAATTAGTGTAATCTACTTGCCCGTGGCGAGTAGATTACAAGATGGCACAGCCGCGCAGTGTGGTCTGCTCATGCGCAGCGTGCCGAACCGTGCAGCTGGCAAGCAGGGCTCGCTGCCTCTTGGCGAGCCCTGATAATAATATTTGGAGATATACTATCTCATAGAACTGGAAGGGACCTTGAGAGGTCAAGTCCAGTCCCCTCTCTCACAGCTGGCCCAAGTACCATCCCTGAATGGTGTCCCTAGCCTCTGTTTGTCAGAGGGTGGAGATGGATGGCAGGAGAGAGATCGCTTGATTATTACCTGTTCAATTCACTCCCTCTGGGGCACCTGGCATTGGCCATTGTAGGCAGACAGGACACTGGGATAGATGGACCTTTGATCTGACCCACTATGGCCGTTCTTACGTTCTGCAGGAATGTTGCTGTATGTCTGTGCTTGTATTACGATCGGTCTTTGTGCTTTATTCCTGATGTTCCCGACATCGCTTTGGTCAAACCATCTTGTGCTAGGCTGGAGCATCCCCGTGCTGGCCTGCTGGAAGGTGTTTACACGTCCAGTGCGTTTTAGCCATGCCTGCGACACTCGTGCCAAGTTTCTGTACGGACTGTGAACTTGCCAGCACGCATTTGTGTTTTGATCGGGTCTGTCTGTACTCAGAGCATAGCTTTGGCTGACTTTGATACATGCCTCAGGTCTTTCATCAGGCCCGTGCTTCAGGTTCTTTCTTCCCACTCCATTCCTCCACTTTGGGGCTTTTTCTTAGGAGATTTACCCGTCATCCCGGAAAAGCATAATGCATGAACTGCAAATAACCCAGGAGGCTAAACACTGTTATGGCCACGCCACCTTATATTACCGTCCATATGTTCATGCCCCGTCTGTCCCTTGGTCTCAATTAATCCCCTCATACAACTGATAGATTTTCATTTTCAATGGTTTTAGTCCCAAAGGGTGGGCCTGGGAATGGTAAGTCCCATTCTTTGATGAATGGGGATAGTTTCAGTTGTTCTGAAATACTGTCGGCATTATTACACTGCGTCCCATCGAGCTGTGTCATATGGCGAATAAAATGGAAATCTGATCTATAGGTTGAACCTCTTTAATCTGGCACACTCTGGTCCAGCAACCTCCATGGTCCGGCTTGATTTGAGTTAGCCGGGTGTCCACTTCTCATGGGTGTGGCCAAGTTTCCCGCAGTCCCATAAAGTTGGTTTACAACCACCAGTCCTGGCTCTCGGTGTTCTGTGCTGTTCTTTAGCTCTGATTTACTCCTAATGTCTTCTAACATCTCAGTAACCAGTGGAAGGATTGGTAAGGCCGCTAGAAAATATTGACCTCCCATGGCCTGGCAAATTCTCTGGTTTCGCACTGGTCAGGTCCCAAGAGTGCTGGATTAGAGAGATTCAACCTGTAGTGCCATCACAAATGAGGTCTTTGGTAGATTTTTTTTTTTTTTATAATCAGTTGCTGTACGACACTGGCCATCCCTGGGATCATACTTACCACATGGTGACAACCAGAAATAAGTTGTGCTGGGCAGGAAACAGGAGCCTGCTTGTTTTTCAGTGCTATTTGTTTGACCTGAATTATTGTGACCTCACCCTAGAGCTATGATGTCAACAAGCCATGGTGTGATGCTCTTTAGGTTGGCCTGGCTACATGGCACAGTAGTTGATACAGATCCACCCGGGTGTTTATTGTAAATGCCGTCTTCCAGATAACCTACTTAATGGACAGCAACTAATTTCTCAAGTATTACTGTGTCAGGGATGTAATAACGGATCAAGATTGTATTAAACCAGTGGTGGGCAATACATTTTTGCCAGGGGCCACTTGAGAAATTTTTGAAGTGGTCCCGGGCTGCACCGGAAGGGGGGGGGGGGCAGGATACTTCCCTGCTTCCCATCCACAGACCATGATTGGTGAGAGAGTGGGGGAACATGCGAAGTCTCCTACCACCCTGCCAGGAGGCTGTGGCGCTTCTAAGCACTGCGTGCTCCCTGTAAGGCAGGGGGCAGGAGGAGGAACTGAGTGCTTCCCCCCATCCCTAATTGGCCTGGGGGCAGGGGAGCGGCAGGGCCTCTGCAGGCCGGATCCAGCCCGTGGAGGCCCTTTTGCCCACCCCTGTATTAAATCATATGAACCTCACTTGGGATGCAGTGTTGTTGACCCCAAATGATGACTGGTACTCATGGGGGACTTGTGTACATAACATGGGCTACGTCTAAACTTTTCCGTTATAAGCATTTTCAGAAAAAGTGTTGTTCACTAAAAGCAAGCAGGATCTTATGAGGGGGATAAGGCAAAAAGCCACATTTATCGTAAAGATAATAATAAAGAATAAAGAAAAGATAGAAGCAAACAACGTTGTTTAACTACTTAACCCTTATACATATAAACATTCATTCATCCATTCATTCAGGTTCTGTGTATTTGTTATAGTTACCAGCCTGGAAGTTGCTTGTGACAGAATACTGGCCAGGTATTCTGTACACAAGTGATGGGAGTGGGGAGCGAAGTCCTGATCAGAGGCGCATCTGAAGCTCCTGGTAGGCTGGCAGCAGAACCTTGGACTCCAATTCCATAGTTTTTTAGTCCAGTTCTTATAGGAATTTCTTCCTATGCCAGTCTATGGAAATTGCTGCATCATGCTGATGTCTCCAGGGTGGCTGCCAGGTGCTGGTCAGTGATCTCATCGGGTGGACCTCCAGTACTTGGTTTTCTCCACTTGACACCTTTTGGTTGCACTGGCACCTGACGCCTTCTTCAGCCCTTTGTTGCTGTATTCTCAGGCTGGCACCTCTCAGAACCATTCACTCATCATCCAAGCACTCTCTCTCTTACATACATTCCTTAATTAATGTTTCCCATACAATATTTTTGTATAATAATAACTTTACATATATCAGAGTTGTAGTTACAAAAAGTTTCTGGGTGGTATTGCTTAAAACATTCTCTGAGTGCTGAGTAAAGTTACAAAGTTTTAAAGAGAACAGGCATCAAGTAAGTAACAATGCCCTTGGTCAATTACAGGGCTTGGCTCCCATAGCAGAGTTAGTGGCTTGACAATGCATTGTTACAATGTATCTCTGCAATGTCAATTTCAAGCAGCCCCTTGCACAAGCTTGAGCATGTCCTGGGACACGGCGGGGGGAGGGGGGGGCTGTTTCTGGCTACATAGGATTATATTCTTAACAGTTCTAAGTTACATGACCTAATACATTATATTCTAAAGGGGCAATAATAATAATAAATCTAAACATTTAACAATCTTAACAAATAATAATAATAAGAAGAAGAATTAATAATAAATCTAAACACTTTAAGTTGTGGGGAACAAATTATGGGGAGTCACTTCCATTTGGGGGAATCATTTTCAATACATTAATATGTTATCCCTACAAAAGCGCGTCTACATTGGCAGGATGCTGTTCCGGAAAAGCACTTTTTGCGGAAAAGCGTCCGTGCCAATCTAGACGCGCTTTTCCGCAAAAAAGCCCTGATCGACATTTTCGCGATCGGGGCTTTTTTGCGGAAAAGAAATCTGGGCTGTCTACACTGGCTCTTTTCCGGAACAGTTTTCCGGAAAAGGACTTTTGCCCGAACGGGAGCAGCATAGTTTTTCCGGAAAAACACTGACGATTTTACATTAGATCGTCAGTGCTTTTCCAGAAATTGAAGGGGCCAGTGTAGACAGCTGGCAAGTTTTTCGGAAAAGCGTCTGATTTTCCGGAATAAGGGGCCAGTGTAAACACAGCCGTGATGTATTGCTGTTTTTGTTATAAAGTGGGGCCAGGGTTAGGTAGGTGGTGTTAGTAAGAAAGTTAAATAATATCCTGGGGGGGGGGGGGGGTTATGTTCTCTAATGAGTTGGTTAAGGTGGTTACTATGAAACCCTCATAAGCAGTAGAAATAGTATCTGTATTTGTTTTGTTTTTTCTTTCTTGCCTCCATGTTTGTGTGATGCCGTTAGTTACTTTTTACTTGCTGGCTTATCCGTTCAGCCGTGTCATGCCAGTTGTAAATGCTGTATATTTTTTTCAGTAGGTAGGCCCTTAATATTCTGAATTACAGAGGCAGAGACAATTTCCTCTGTTGGGGGGTGAAAATACTTACTGATTTGTTGGCTTCGTATAGCGATATATCCCTGTATAGATATATTGCCCTTCTGCCAAATAGGTCTCCAGATTCAGATAATCTCAAGTGCAACCCCTAACTCTTATCTAGATTTTGGAGTCTGGACTGTGAAAGCGTTGTGCACATTCCTGATCAGATGAGGGAGGGATAGCTCAGTGGCTTGAGCATTGGCCTGTTAAACCCAGGGTTTTGAGTTCAATTCTTGAGGGGGGATCTGGGGCATTTAGGGATCTGGGGCAAATCTGTCAGGGATGGTACTTGGTCCTGCAGGGGGCTGGACTCCATGACCTTTCAAGGTCCCTTCCAGCTCTATGAGATAGATATATCTCCATGCTGATATATCAACTATCAAAGAGTGATACAGCAATAATACAGTTGCTTTGACTCAGTAAAACCATAGGCACTTGACCTCAGTAAGATTCAGTGTAAAAGGCCCAGCTAGTGATTGCTGGCTGATTGCCTATTTAATTGCCCAAATATAGTAGACTAAGCTGTGCTTGAAAAGTCTGTTCTTAATCAAGCACTTCATTTTTCTTTCTTGATGCCTGGGGGTTCCTTCCCAGAGCGCTGATATCTTCTAGTGTTTTAGTTCTCTGAGAGGCATCCTTAAACAACTTTAAATTTTTTCTTGTACGTTCCTCTTGTTTTCAATAACCCAAATTGTTTGTATTAACTTGTTGTATGAATTTAGGCTCTTGGGCATTTCTCATTACTTTACGTTCTGTTTTTAAAACTCTGCCACATGGAAACACGATGTTTCACGTCACGATTACATGCACAGTCAGCATTTCTGTTTCTTGGCAACCATATCTTTAAGAAAGTTAGTTTATTTCCGGCTATTGCATTCCTGAATAATGATTTTGGTGGGCGTATTTAAAGTTTTTACTTGCGTTTCTCTTTTTGTTTCATTTTCAGTGGCTTCCTCTTAGTCGGGGATAGAGGTGTCTGTAATCACTAGAACTTTTAAAACAAAAAGGGGGCCGAAGTGGAAAGCAGAGGAGGGGAAGGATAACCTAGGACAGGAGGTGAAACAAAAGACAGGACTATGTAGCACTTTAAAGACTAACAAGATGGTTTATTAGATGATGAGCTTTCGTGGGCCAGACCCACTTCCTCAGATCAAATAGTGGAAGAAGAAAATAATAATAAACCATCTTGTTAGTCTTTAAAGTGCTACATAGTCCCGTATTTTGTTTCAGCTGCACCAGACTAACATGGCTACATTTCTATCACTATTTTGGGACAGGAGGGAGACCAGAAACCAAGAGATATTGATTAACTCTGTGAGGTCATTTTAAAGTACAGACAGCAGCAGCAAGCTTAGCGAACAAAGAGGATATAAAGGAAAAACTTAACTGGTATGTACAAATATTTGAGAGAGGGAGATTATATTACTACCTGTGAGTGAGTAATAAGGCTCAGGGGAGTCAAAGTATTTGGGGGACCCTTACCCCCAATGTTTATCTTGACTCTGAAAGGAGAATGAAGGTTTTTGCCCACACTTACAAAACCTAAATTTCATAGAATCCTAGGGCTGGAAGAGACCTCAGGAGGTCAAGCAGTCCAGCCCCCCGCCCAAAGCAGGACCAACCCCAACTCAATCATCCCAGCCAGGGCTTTATCAAGCTGGGACCAGCCCTAAAACTGATCCTTGGGGCACCCGACCGCCAGCCAGACACTGAGCCATTGATCACTACCTGTCGGGCCCGACAATCTAGCCAGCTTTCCACCCACGTTACAGTCCATTTATCCAATCCATACTTCCTTAACTTGCTGGCAAGAATACTGTGGGAGCCCATATCAAAAGCTTTGCTGAAGTCAAAGTATATCACATCCACCAACTTCAGCAGAGTCCACAGAGCCAATTACCTCATCATAGAAGGTAATCATGTTGGTTCCCCCCACCCCCGGCCGTTGCTTCGGTCTGCTTGCCATATGGAATACAGGATTGTCTTTCTCGGCTTCAGTTAACCATATCCGGGCAGTCCCCCATGCATTCGTGTCTCGATTCCCTCTCCACTTTTCACTCTGAAATTCTCCTCTGGCCATGGCGCTCAGCCAACGTGCACCAAGCTCCACGTGGGCAGGCGCAGAGCGGAAGCCGTCCGATCAGCTGGACCGCGGTTCAGCCTCCTCCGGGCTGAAGGCCACAGCCAGCTGGCCAGGCAGCTTCTCTGCACCAGCCCACGTGGAGCGTGGTGCACCCTGGCTGAGCACTACTTCCAAATGTTGAAAAACCTCTTCCAAATGTTGGAAAAACCTTTTTAAAAAAAGCAGCAGTATAAGGATTGGGGATAGCAAGTGATGGGAGAGGAGGAGAATAGAGAGGGCGGGGCTTCAAGGAAGGGGCGGGGCAGTAGATCTTGGCTTGGTCTGTCATTTAAAAAGTGATCTTGGGTGTAAAAAGGTTGGAGACCACTGTCTTAAAGTGTTCTCTCTGCCCTACTGTTTTCTCCTTCACCTAGTTTACCAATGCAGTGACAGATCGTTTGCTACTTTTTCCTCCTGTGCCTTTACCTTGTCATTCCCAAAGTTTTCATTGCCAGTCTTTTCCTTTCACTTGGGCCACCTTGTTCCCTTTCTGCCCCGATTCTTGAAACACCAGGTAAGCACCTGAAATCTCTCGTTGCTCAGCCCGACTTGTGGACTGTTTCTACAGCTGTTTCCAGTGTTCTGTTGATCCCCAATGCTTTCCCACGCTCTGTTGCTTTTGTAGTGTCTCTGACCTTTGTTTGTGTGTTTGTTTCTGGTTCTTGCCCCGCCAATTCCAGGGCCGTGTTGTCTTAACTCTTTAACAACTGTGTCCGGAGCTGTAATATTTTATATTTCTTACTCTCACCATGATTTTTTTAAAGCTTTGGTTTCTGCCACCATTGTACATGTTCCGGTCCATGCGTCTCCACTATCTTTTTTTTTTTTTTTTTTAAGCCTTGTGGCTCTCTTTTGCTGGCTACCAGCAGGTTCATCTCTCATCAGACTCTGTGGGGACTGGAAGGGAGGATAAGGGAGATTCCCTAGCTCTAAGCTTTTTGCCATGTTAGATCACAATTGGAAAAAAATGTGGTTTGTTTCATTTGGAAAAGAGAAGTCTGAGAAGAGGGCAGGAAAGCAATTTTCAAGAGTGTTACCTAAAAGGCTGTTATGAGGAAGAGGGAGATATATTGTTCTCCTTGGCCTCTGAGGATAGGACAAGAAGTAATGGGCTTCAGTTGCAGCAAGGGAGGCTCAGATTGGACAGTAGGAAAAACTTCCTGTCAGGATGGTTACGCACTGGAATAAATTGCCTAGGGGGGTTGTGGAATCTCTACCGTTGTCTAATCTGCTCTTAAAAATCTCCAGATGCCTGTCAGGGATGGTTTAGATCAGTGTTTCTCAACCAGTGGTACGAGTATCCTTAGGGGTACTTGAGAGAAGTCCGGGGGATACGTCATCACAATTGAAATTTGGCTTTATTATTTTTGTACTTTTTACACTCAAAAATTTCCTCTCCCACCCGGCTACGATTAAGTTGTTTAAACAAATGTGTTGCAGTGGTCGAAAAAAATTTTGTGTGTCTGAAAACTGGAGGTACTTGGGGTACTTATAATTTTTTTAAAGGGGTACCTTATAAAAAAAAAAAAGGTTGAGAAACACTGGTTTAGATCAGCGACAGGCAACCAAGACAAGAGAGTGGGCCACGTGAGCAGCTTTCTTCCGCTCCATGGACCGCATGACCAGTGGTGGGCAACTCGTGGCCTGCTGGGGTGAGGTTGATTTGTGGCGCTCAGGCTGTTGGAGGGAGGAGAAGAGCAGGGGCAGAGTACAAATCAGTGGATTCATCGCACACCGAAAGGGCTGGGAGGGCGGGGGAGAGCAGGACGTGCGGGCCTCCAGAGCAAGAGAGGCGCATGGGAGAGTGGGACAGAGGGGAACCCCGATGGCCTGCATGTGGCCCGCAGGTTGTCCATTAGTGGTCCAGATGGTGCTTGGTCCTGTCATGAGTGCAGGGGACTAGAGAGATGTGAGAGAGAACCTCCGGTTCTGTGATTCTGTTGAGTCAGCTGTCCGGATCCATAAAAGGGCCTCATTGTTTCTTACGTTTATCCAGAATGGAAGGAGACTGGTTCGTCCGTTAGCTTCAGTGAGGTTTAACCCAACCCACAATTCTGATGCTGCGTGCGCACATACGCATGGGCTTATTTCTTTTAAACTTGTTTTGACTGTGCTAGTCCTCATCTATACTTACCGGATGATCGACTCTCCGGAGTTTGATTTAGCGGGTCTAGGAAAGACCCGCTAAATCAAACATTGAGGGTTCCTACATTGACCCTAGTAACTCCTTGGAGTCACAAGGAATAAGGCAAGTCGACAGGAGAGTTTCTCATGTCAACCTCCCGCTGCAGGTCCGCCCCAGAAAATCAGTTTAAGGTACGTGGACTCCAGCTGTGTAAGTCTCATAGCTGGAGTTGTGTATCGTAAGTCGATTTTCTGTCCCAGTGTGGACCTGGTCCTAGAAATCCTCCTGGGGCATAAACCAACTTTTGACCCCTGGGAGCCGTAGCAGATTTTCTAGGAGCATGTTATCTGATCATGGGTGGTACCTCTTGCATCTTCCTCCGCAGCATCTCCCACTCGGGCTGGAGATGGGCTATTGAGGTAAATGGCCCCTTGAGCTTCATTTTTATGACCATAGGCAGGTGTCAACAAAACCCCCAAGATGTTTCTAAAGCAGTTTGGGTATAAACTAGGAGTGTGAAAGGTTAATCGGTGAGGGCTTAAGCAGCTCCCCACCCGCCACGGGTAGGGGGCTGTTCCAACCCCACGAGGCCCGCCACAGACGGGGATGCTCCACCTGGCTATTCTCCATCCTGCCGGTTAACCAGTTCAACATTACATTAACCCAGTTAACCAATTAACAGGATTTTACACCCCTAGTATAAATCTCTTCTTAGTGGCTCAGGTTTGACTTGCTTAGGATCTGTCATAAAATCTTACCGGTTCTCCAGTCTTCCAGGCTAGACAGGACTTGCATTTCTGATTACGGGAGGTGGGGGGAGCCTTGCTCAAACTGTGGGTCGGGACCCCAGAGTGGGTTGCAAAGCCTTCTCAATGGGGTCTCCGGGACTGGCTTGCGACTTGCTGGAGCCTAGGGCTAAAGACCGAGTCCCTCTGTCCAGGGGCAGCTTCAGCTCTGGGTGGCAGGGTGCAGGCGACACACCCCACTGCCCCCTGCCTGGGGCTGACACCCTTGAGCCTCAGTCCCTCCCCTCCCAGTGGTGGGGTTCAGGGTTTGGCCTCCTCGCCTCAGGCTCTCTCCTCCTGGGGTCATAAAGTAACTTTTGTTGTCCGAAGGGGGTTGCGGTGCAAAGAAGTTTGGGAACCCCTGGTTTAACCCCTTCAGCCCTCAGCTGCTATTCAGGGAGGAGTGGGGACAACTGCAGCCGCTTCTGGGGAGGGGCCTCAGAGCCGCCCACGTGTATAACGCAGGCGAGCTCCGTCCCCCTTGACCACCATGGGACTTTGGGCTCTGTGCCGCAGAGTTGCTTCCCATAGGTCACTGTTGAGGGGTGGACCCCCAAAATACAGTTATTGGGGTACAACCCCCCCTAAAATCCAGTCTACGACGGCAAAGGTTCGCCCCCTCGCCCCCATGTCAGGGTCCTAGATGGCGGATAACGCCACTTGGAAGCGTAGCGCGCTCGCTTTTGCAGCGGCCACGCCCTCGGGGAGGGAGTAGGGGGGCCCCAGCCCCGGGCCCTAAGAGCAGGTCCTACCAGACCTACTCAGCCGGCGGGGGAATCTAACCCCCGAAACCCTCCAGCTCGCCGGGCCAACTCCAGCCCCTGCCCTGAGCTGCTTCCTACTCCCAACCCACTGCCTCTATCTCTCTCTTTCCTTCACCCCCTCTCCTGGGCTTTCCTTCCCCCTTTTAAACTCCCCGCCTCCCCCACGTCATCGTCCGGTGCCCTTCTCCTCCTTGGCCCGCCCCTGACGTCTCCGTTCCGACGTCACTACGCCGGATGCCGGGGCTGCCCCTGCCCTCGGCGGAGCGCTGCCCGGTGGCGGCCGTGCAGACCGGCTGCGTAAGTAGCACAAGTGCCACAGCCGGCTCAGTGCGGGGCGGGTTCGCCTCGGCAGGGCAGAGGCGTCCCGCCCCGTCACAGTCACCTATATTCCCTGGCTCCGTGCCCCCAGCGCGCCGCTGCCCGGGCCGGGGAAGAGGGTCAAGGCCTCAGAGCGGGTGGGGGATCGGCGGCTGGGCCTGATTACGGCGTGAGAGCAAAAGGTGAGTGGGCTCGCCTCAGGGCTGTTGTCCCATGTCCCGCCACCCCCGTGGGCCAGTCAGTCCCTCCTCACGTGAGCCACATCACAGCAGGCTTCTCCTAGGGGTAGTGGAGCCCGAGACCTTTCCCCTTGAATTGCCAGTCAGTTCCTCCTTGTGTGGGCCGGATCACAGCTGGCTTTTCCTAGAGGGAAAGGCCCCGCACCCCGCCACCCCTCAGAGCCAGTCCCTCCTCCTAGGGGTGGTGGGGCCCGGGACCTTTCCCCTCTACGTGCCAGTCAGTCCCTCCTCGCATGGGCTGGCTCAGAGCTGGCTGCCCCTGGAGGGGAAAGGTCTCTCCCGTCCCAAGCAACCCTCCCTTTCCTCGCAGATATCATGGCTACCACCAATCCCCTGGAGAACCTGCAGGTGGAGGCCAGCTGCTCCGTCTGCCTGGAGTACCTGAAGGACCCGGTCATCATCGACTGTGGCCACAACTTCTGCCGGGTCTGCATCACCCGCTGGTGGGAGGAGCTGAACCGGGACTTCCCCTGCCCCGTCTGCCGCAAGACCTTCCGCCACCGCACCCTCAAGCCCAACCGGCAGCTGGGCAACATGGTGGAGATCGCCAAGCAGCTGCAGGTCACCAAGCGCAAGGTGCGGGACGAGAGCCTGTGCGGGAAGCACAACGAGGCGCTCAACCTCTTCTGCAAGGAGGACCAGCAGGCCGTCTGCCTGGTGTGCGAGATCTCCCACGACCACCGCTCCCACACCGTGGTGCCCCTGGACGACGCCTCCCTGGAGTACAAGGTGGGAGGCCGCCCAACAGGTGACACCCGGCCCTTTCCCCCGGGGCTGGCGCTCCGCCAGCCGGACCAGGTCTCCCGGGGGTCCCCTGTAGCGTCTGTCCTCGGAGCTAGCCCGGATTCCGACCCCCCCCCCCCCGTCTCCCTACGTAGCTCCCGGGTGCTGTCTGGTGAGGATGCCGGCTCTCCAAAACCGGGCGTCCTCCGCTGCCTTCCCACAGTGCCCGTCTGTGTGCCCGGAAGGGCAGACGAGTTCTCCCCCTGCTGACTGGGAAGGAGTCATTTCAGGTCACCGCACTGCTGAGATCCCCGATAGCCTAGCGAAGCAAATGGAGTAGTGTAGGTCTAGCACAGGGGTGGAGAACCTCAGGTCCGGGGGCCACATGCGGCCCTCAGCTTGCTTGGATCTAGCCCCCCGAGGCTCAAGATCCATCCCTCCCCCCCCCCCCCCCCCCCCGCGCAGCATTGGAGCACCCAAAATCTACTAGGTTGGGCCCCCCGGACATGAGGAGAATGTGGGGAGCATCTTTCTCCTCCTTGGTGGGCAGCCACGTCAATGAGGGTTTGATTTTCTCACTTCCGTGCGGCCCCCCCCGACTGATTTTTCTGAGGATCAGTGCCCCCTGACCTAAAAAAGGTTCCCCTCCCCTGGGCTGGGGGGGAGAGGAGCTAGGGGGGAGCCAGGACTCCTGGGTTCTGTCCCCAGCTCCGGGAGGAGAAAAGACTCCCTGAGATGAGGGAGGGCTGAGACTGGACTGTCTACAAGGCACTGGGTTGGCCTCTGATCCGTAATCATACCCCTCCCCACTTCCCCAGTGACCCATCTAACCTCCAGAGAACTGTCCATCTGGTTACTGTTGCCACGAGCCTGAATCCGGCGGCCGGATCCCGCGGGTTAAATGTCCTTCCTTCTCCCAGGAGAAGCTGCAGCAGTGTCTGGAGCCGCTGGAGCGGAAGCTGCAGGACATCGCTCACTGCAAGTCCCAGGAGGAGAAGAAACCTGGAGAGCTGAAGGCAGGTGGCAGGTTTGCTCTGTCCCCTGCAGCGGCGGGGGGGAAGGCCGCCGGATGGGCTGGTCCATCCGTGAGCTGGGTTGGGCGGGGTCCCAGGCAGTGATGGAGTAGTGTAGTCGATGAACCGAGAAGCTAAAGCTTATAGGCTAATGCTATAGATGACACGCATTTCCCCCCGCCCCCCAGCCAGTACATTTTTTAGCAGGCTGGTTCAGTCCTGGCTTGCTCTGGGTCCGAGACCTACTCCCGCAGTGGCTCTGCATTTAAAAGCATTAGGAGGCAGGCAGCACAGCTTAGTTCCTGCTCACATCGGGTCCGGGAGCGAAGAACCCCCCCGAAAACCGACTGCTGCCATCCCACACTGCCGCCTCTTTATCAGCCAGTTGGCGTGGGGATGTGTTTTAAACTGGCTTCCCTCACAGACCAGCTCCCGCCTGGCACCCTGCGCAGCTGCCTCTGATACAGAGGCAGCAATGCGGCGTGGCAGGGGGCTGCTCGGGAGTGGGGCTGGAGTGCACTGGCTGCCGGCCCCACCCCTGGGGACTATAGAATAGTCTAGTAACCGATAAGAATTCATGAAGTTTCTCGACTATTCCATGAACCGATAGCGAACATCCCTCGTCCCAGCTCGGTTGGGAGAGCTGCAGGAGGCGCCAGTAGGGGGCGCTGTCTGGCCCTCAGTGCGCCAGCACAAAGCTAGGGGGCGCTGTGCTGCTGGAATCGCTGTGTCAGAGACCCGGACTGGGTGAGACGAGTGGAAAATCTCCCGCTGCCGACTCCTGAGTGTCAAATGCCAACGTGGGTGGCTCTGTTCTGACTCCCTGAGCCCCCTGCAGTCTGGTCTCAGGGGGATTCAGGGCTCCCCATTGAACCTTCCCCCCTGCAGCTTTGCCTTGTGGGGTCACAGCTGCCCTAGAGGTGGCTGCATTTTGGCAGCCGCTGCGGCAGTCTCCGTATCCACATTGCAAAGAGACTAATCGCTTCTCCCCAGCTGTAGACAGAGCTCACCTGGGCTTCCTACTGCACCCAGCCCCCTTCTGTCCAGTTCTAAAATCCCCTGCTCCCTTCCTCTGGCTAGATCTCGGGCGTAGCCCCTCCCTTCTCCCCACCCCCCACCCCCCGCCTCTCTGTGGCCAGATCCAGGGGGAGACCTCCCCCTCTTCTTTCTCTGTGTGGCCAGATCTGGAGGGAGACACCCTCCTCCCCCCCCTCCCCCGGCCTCTCTGTGCCCAGAACTGGGGGAAGATACCCCGCCCCTCCTCTTTGTGGCCAGATCTGGGGGGATAGCCCCCCCCCCTCCCCTGCCCCTCCTCTGCCTCTCTCTGGCCAGATCTGGGGTGGGAGGGAGTCCCGTGCCCATGCCGGCTTTCCCCATGCCTGACTCCAGCCCGGTCCTCCGCTGCAGAGGAAGGTGGAGAGCCGTCGGCAGCTGATCATGAGCGAGTTCGAGGAGCTGCACCAGTTCCTGGAGGAGGAGCAGCGGGTGCTGCTCCAGCGGCTGGAGGAGGAGGAGAAGGAGATCCTGCAGCGGCTGAAGGACAACGTGGCCCAGCTGTCGGACCAGCGCCTCTCCCTCAACCAGCTCATCACCGAGATCGAGGAGAAGTGCCTGCAGTCGGGCATCGAGATGCTCCAGGTGAGGAGCCCTCCTTCCCCGGCCCGTCGGTGGGTGCCCAGCCGGGACCTGGCTGAATCTGTGGGCAAGCCCCCGGATTCCCATCCTGCCCCCAGAGCTTCCTCAAGGGAGGCTCCGAATGGGCACTTCTGGCTGGAGCGTCCGTCATGGGGGAGTTGACAGTCCCCTCAACATCCCCTGGGCATCCTGTCCCTTGGCTTTGCCTTGCGGGTTCACAGCTCCTCCCCGCTTGGAGGTGGCTACAGTGTGAGAGCCGACGGAGCAGTCTGCGAATACGCTCTGCAAAAAGAATCACCTGAAGAGAGATGAAAAAGACTGGGACTCTTCAGCTTAGAAAAAAGGACGCTAAGGGAGGGGGGATAGGATGGAGGTCTGTAAAATCACGACAGGTGTGGAGGAAGTGAATAAGGAAAAGTGATTTACTTGTTCCCATCACACAAGAACGAAGGGTCACCACATGAAGGCTGCGTCTACACTGGCATGATTTTCCTGAAATGCTTTTAACGGAAAAGTTTTCCATTAAAAGCATTTTCGGAAAAGCGCGTCTAGATTGGCAGGACGCTTTTCCGTAAAAGCACTTTTTGTGAAAAAGCGTCCGTGGCCAATCTAGACGCGCTTTTCCGCAAAAAAGCCCTGATCGCCATTTTCATGATCGGGGCTTTTTTGCGCAAAACAAATCTCTGCTGTCTACACTGGCCCTTTTGCGCAAGTTTTTTGGAAAAAGACTTTTGCCCGAATGGGAGCAGCATAGTATTTCCGCAAAAGCACTGACAATCTTACATGAGATCGTCAGTGCTTTTGCGGAAATTCAAGCGGCCAGTGTAGACAGCTGGCAAGTTTTTCCGCAAAAGCAGCCAGTCTAGACACAGCTGAAAGGAATAGGTAGCTGGTTTAAAATGAACAAAAGAAGGTTTTCTTTATGCAGCACATTGTCAACTTGTGGAACTCCTTGCCAGAGGATGTTGTTCCGACCAGGACTTGAACGGGGTTCAAAAAAGAGCGAGATAGATTCGTGGAGGTGAGGTCCATCAATGTCTATTAGCCAGGATGGGTAGGAATGGTGTCCCTAACCTTTGTCTGTCTGGAAATGGGTGACAGGGGAGGGATCACGTGAGGATTCCCTGTTGTGTTACCTCCCTCTGGGGCATCTGGCATTGGCCGCTGTTGGCAGACAGGCCACTGGGCTAGGTGGACCTTTGATCTGACCCAGTGTGGCCGTTCTTATGTTCTAACCTCTGCCCAGCTATCGACAGATCCCACTCGCTTGTCCACTTCACTCAGCCCCTCTCTGTAGAGACGCCCCCCCCCCCGTACAAACACCTGGGAGAATCCCCCCCCCCCCCCCGGCTGGATCCCTCGAGAGCTTCCTCCAAAGCCACTTCCAGCTCCTATGGCTGGAAGAGGCAGGCAGAATTCCCGGCCAATCCCTGGCACTCTCCAGGACCCTCCTGGGCTCAGAGCGGGGCACAGTTAGACGCCTGCGTGTGGCTCTGGATGCCGCGTCCAAAGAGGCACCCCCAGAGTTTCCATCTTGTCCCAAGAGTTTCTTCCAAGGCCTTTTCTGAGCTTGCTCCTCAGAGACCCGGCGGGCTTTGGAGGAGACTGCCTGGGGCGTCCAGAACAAGGACGTTTAGCTGTCTTGGCACTCCCTGCTAAGGAACCAGCCCCCTCCTTCAGCCTTCTCTGCCCTTGCCAAGGTGCGGACGGCCCTGCCACGGAGACCGTTCTGCTGGCCTGCAGGGTAGCTTCTTCCACGTGGGCAAAAGGAGATGAGTCAGACTGGTCCCGGGCTCCTCCTGGCATCACCAGGGCCCTGCCAAATTCACAGCTGTGAAAAACGTGTCACGGCCGTGAAATAAACCCTTCCCCGTGAAATCTGACCACCCCTGTGTGGCTGGGTGTGCCCCAGGCAGAGGGCTTCTACCTGCAAGTCCCCGCCAGGCTGGGTAGACACAGGACTTGTCCTTCCCTTGCATGGCAACTCTCGGAGGGAGGTCCGGCCGACCTCCAAGTGCCTCCCGCCCCTGGGCAGCAACCCTAGAGATTCCAGCAGCTGGAGGAGGCTTCTGGAGGGAGGTCCGATCTCCCTCTGCTTCAGGGAGCACCCCAGCCCGGGTGAGGAGTCAAAGGACTTATCCTTTGGGGGGGAAGTGCGATCAATTCCTCCCGCCTCTGGGTCGGGAACCCCATGGTGACAGCCCCGTGACATTTCACATCAGCACCCAGAAAAGTGAAACTGGCCAATGTTTAGAGCCCTCTGGCTGTGAAATTGATCAAAAATGGGCCATGAACTTGGTAGGGCCTGAGACATAACTCAATCATAAAACTGGGGCGCCTCAGGAGGTCCCACGTGGGCGGGTCAGCAGGACTGCACTGGGAGGAGGGAGGGTTTGGGGTCCCTCTCAAAAGCTACTTCCCGACGCCTTGGAGGGCCCCTTAGCAGGGCTGTGACTGGAGCTGTGGCCGGTTCCAGAGGAGGCCCCTGTCTGGAACCTTTGAGCTGGCCTTTGAGCTGCCGTCACGGGCAGATGGGCGAAGAGCCTGGACCTCGCGCCGCTGAGCCATGAGCGCTGCGGTTGGGCCGATCCAGGGGGCGGTCGCACCGGGGCAAGGTCTGGGGGACCCGTTTCTGGAGACGTCTCAAGCCAGAACGTTGGGGTACCTACTGGCTGTCGGAGGCCGTCCCTGGCCGCCCTTTGGGACTGGGTGAGAGGGGCGCGGATTGGGGGCATCTGTAGCCATCGTGCAGATGGGTCCTGAGAGGGCCTCAGTCTGGGGAGCCGGGGGGCGGAGAGGGGCGGGACCAGCTTGACAACTGCCTGACCGATTCATGGAGCTGCTCTTGATTGGCTTCTTTTCTCTCCCTGTAGGACATAAAGAGCACTCTGGAAAGGTAAGTCTGCCCTTCCCCAGCTCTCACCCCTGGGAGCTGAAAACAGCACCGCCCGCCCACCCCTAGCCCCCATCCCCACCAGTCCCAAAGGGGAAAGGCTCTGAACAGCACAGGGGGGCGGGGGCCTAGTGGGTGGGTCAGAGCTACAGGAAAAGACCAACAACCGAGCTAGCCTTTGCCTTGGACCAGAATGTCAGAGTAGGGTCTAGTGGTTAGAGCTGGGGGGCCTGGGGGTCAGGACTCGTGGGTTCTGGAAGCGGAAGTGGGGTCTAGTGGATTAGAGCCGGGATCTAGGAGTCAGGACTCCTGGGTTTCCTCCCTGGCTCTGGGAGGGGGAGTGGGGTGTAGTGGTTAGCGCGGAGAGGGGAGACTGGGAGTCAGTACTCCTGCATACTGCTGCTGGCTCGGCCCATTGCCTGCCTGCCCGCCCCGTGCCTCAGTTTCTCCCCTCCTCGCCCTGCGTCTGGGGTACAGGCAGGACTTGTGAGGCAGAACGCGTGTCTGAAATGCCCCCTGACAACAGCCCTGCCCTTTCAGAGCGCCGGGAGGGTATCGGGGGGTCGCGTAGGCCGGGACTCCGGCTCCTTGGACTCCTGTCCTGGGAGTGCAGAGCCAGCTGCTGCGATGCTACCTGTGTGCTCCCCCCTTCAGGTGCGAGACGATGCGGACCATGAAACTGGCCTCGGTCCCCATTGAGCTGGAGAAGAATTTCTGTAGCTTCCCCCGGCAGTACTTTGTCCTGCGCAAGATCATCAAGAGACTGATCGGTGAGCGGTGCTGTTAGGGCCGCCTCTTCCTTCCCTGCCCCTGGGGGCCAACACTCCCCCACCCCCTACGCCACGACATGGAAGCCCTGCAGACTTGTTATGCTTATAAGAAACCCCTGGGATCTTTTTCAGGGGGAAAGACAATGCACTGTGTTTGTTGAGAATCCAGTAGAGAAGCAGTTAGCATCTGCTTTAGAAAGAGAGAGAGTCCGTCTTACTGGCCAGGCTGACGGAGCGAGGAGCCAGGGTTCCTCTGAGACTCCTCCGAGGCTCAGCTTGCGGGATTGAACCCAGAATCTCATGCCAAGAGCTTCCCTTCTTATCCATGTCAGTTCCCATTGGAGTCTGTGGGTGTTTGTGTCATGCTGCCCTTATCCGCCCTTAGGTGGGGTTAATTTGTGTTCCTTTGATGGTGATTGTCAGGGTGATTGTCAGGGTTGTTTCTCGCTCTTGGGAGGGTCTTTGCCTGTCTCCTGAGTTTGTTAATGCTGCTAATTCAATTCAGCCTCAAGACACACTGCATGTCTTTGTTGTCTTCTAAGGCTGTGTCTAGACTACATGCCTCTGTCGGCAGAGGCATGGAGATTGGGGTTGTAGGCAAAGGTAAATGAAGCCGCGATTTAAATGATCTCGGCTTCATTTACATTTACATAGCTGCCGCGCTGAGCCGACAAACAGCTGATCAGCTGTTTGTCGGCTCGCCGCTAGTCTGGACGTTCCCCCTGTCAACATCAAAGCCCTTTGTCGGCAGCCCCGTTATTCCTCGTGGAATGAGGTTTACCAGGGCTGCCGACAAAGGGCTTTGATGTCGACAGGGGGAACGTCCAGACTAGCAGCGAGCCGACAAACAGCTGATCAGCTGTTTGTCGGCTCAGCGCGGCAGCCATGTAAATGTAAATGAAGCCGCGATCATTTAAATCGCGGCTTCATTTACCTTTGCTGAATAAACAAATCTACATGCCTCTGCCGACAGAGGCATGTAGTCTACACTACATGCCTCTGTCGGCAGAGGCATGTAGATTTGTGAGGCATGTAGTGTAGACGTACCCTAAGTGTCCACTTCTTCTTGATCACCTGGGCATCTATGCTGGCTTTCACTCACACACACCCTCCACTCACACCACACAATTGTACAGAGTTTCAGACAAGATCAATAGTTACTAGGGGTACAATTTAATTTGCAATACCTAACAGGGAGCAAGGCCTTGCAGTAACAGCATCTAATCATGAGAGAGACAGAAATAGAAGTTACAGAACTTATAAGCAAGTCATTATACATCACACTTATAGGCTGTGTCTAGACTGGCAAGTTTTTCCGCAATACGGAAAAACTTGCCAGCTGTCTACACTGGCCACTTGAATTTCTGCAAGAACACTGACGATCTCATGTAAGAAATCAGTGCTTCTTGTGGAAATACTATGCTGCTCCCGTTCGGGCAAAAGTCCTTTTGCGCAAAAGGGCCAGTGTAGACAGCTCAGATTTGTTTTGTGCAAAAAAGCCCCAATGGCGAAAATGACGATCGGGGCTTTTTTGCACAAAAGCACGTCTAGATTGGCATGGACGCTTTTCCGCAAAAAATGCTTCTGCAGAAAAGCATCCGTGCCAATCTAGCCGCTCTTTTCCGCAAATGCTTTTAACAGAAAACTTTTCCGTTAAAAGCATTTGCGGAAAATCATGCCATTCTAGACGCAGCCTATATAGTCTTATAACCAATACTAACTACAATATACATTTTTGCTACAGGCTCTGGAGGTAGATACCTTGGTCAGTGAGAACCGGGAGGGGTGGGATGTTGCTGGGGACTGGAGAGGGTGCTGTGGGTGTCGGGAGGCATGAGGCTGGAAAAACAGAGCGCTGGTTTGGAGGGGTGAAGGAGTCAGTTGTTGGGGACAGGAGGGTGAGTGGGGGTTGGTTTAGGGGCTGGGGGTGGCATAGAAGGAATGTAGAAAGGGGGTAGCAATGGGGTGGGTGGTGGGTGAGGGCAGGGGGTTAAGTGGGAAGATGGAGGGACAGATTGAAGTGGTGTGTGGGTGAGGACGGAGGTTGGGTGGGTCTGGCATGGGAGTGATTTAGGAAGGGAGTAGCAGTGGGGTGGAGGTTGGGTGCGGGGCGAGCTCACGGGCTGTGTGGGGTGGGGTAAAGGTCTGATCAGCTGGCCTCTCTCCCCCGCCAGGGGACGTGACCCTGGACCCCGACACGGCCCACCCCAACCTGGTGCTGTCCGAGGACCGCAAGAGCGTGAAGTTCGTGGACACACGGCTGCGGGACCTGCCCGACACCCCCCGGCGCTTCACTGTCTACCCCTGCGTCCTGGCGACCGAGGGCTTCACCTCAGGCCGCCACTACTGGGAGGTGGAGGTGGGCGACAAGACGCACTGGGCCCTGGGCGTCTGCAAGGACTCGGTGAGCCGCAAGGGTGAGCTGATGGCCCTGCCCGAGACGGGCTATTGGCGGGTACGACTGTGGAACGGCGACAAGTACGCGGCCACCACCACCCCCTTCACCCCACTGCACCTCCCCGTCAAGCCCAAGCGGGTGGGCGTCTTCCTGGACTACGAGGCCGGGCGGGTGTCCTTCTACAACGTGACCGACCGCTCCCACATCTACACCTTCACGGACACGTTCACTGAGAAGATCTGGCCCCTCTTCTACCCGGGCATCCGCGCCGGGCGCAAAAACGCCGCCCCGCTCGTCATCCGCACCCCCACGGACTGGGAGTGAAGGGGCCGGAGGCCGCTCGCGCCAGCCTCCTGGAGCCAGGCCGGAAGCTGGGATCTGGTGTCTGCTGCCCGCCCGCATGCTCGATGGGCGAGGTAGCGCTTCCTGCCCTCCTGTGTATTGGCCTGGGCGGGGGCAGAAATGGATTGCAGGAGGCCCCTCCCTGCAGACTGGAGGGGAAGGGACCTTGCTGGTCGTGCTTTGATCTGGTCCTGCCCCACACGCTGCAGCCAGCTGTGAAGGAACGCCCTTCCGTCTGCCCCACCGCTGTCCAGCCAGACATCCTGGCTAGGAAGTGACGGAGGCACTGCTTTGCCCCCCGCGGGGACCTCACAGCTCCCTGACACCACTGCCTTTCCAGACTGGGGGGGGGGACTTCTCCCCACCACCCCATAGCGCCCCCCTAATGGGGGCCAGCTCAGCACAGACCCCAGTGCAGTCCTGAAGGACATCACAGGGACCCTTAGGTTCCTTCCAAGGGCAGAGGCTACCCGCTTCTGGGTGTGGGGGGGTCCTGGCTACTGTCGTGGCCTAGTACATTTCTTCCCCCTCGATCAAACCCATGGGGATCTCTTCTGAGTGTGTTGATGCTAACATGTAACCACGGACTGCGATAGAAGAGGAGGAGAGGAGGGTCCAGTTAGAATTGGGGGAGACAGGCCATGAAGGACTATGGGGGTGTTGGCCACCAGCTCTGAGGGGCTTTGGTCTCGGCTCCCTCCATGAAATGGCCCTGTCTCTCCTCCACCCAGAATGGGCTCACTTGGTTGGCCAGGTTTTTAGTCCCTGAGTTATTTTGATCCTGAGCTCCGCTTGCACTTCCCCCCGGTTTATTTGGGGCTGCGTTGTATCCATCCTGCTGCCGGGAGAACCCGTCACGTTTGGGCTGTCCAAGCCGCGTCCTTGGAAGAGGCAGCAGGCTCAAGCGAGTGATGGGGGGAGAATCTTTGGCGAATCGTACGACCCGAATTTACTTCCCCTCTGGAGGCACAGAACTCCTGGGTTCTTCGATCAGTGTCCCGTGGGTGCTCCACTATAGGTGTCGGGCTTGTCCCGGCGCCGCAGATCGGAGAATTTTCGTAGCCGTAGTCCGCCGGACCGCGCATGCGCGAAGCGCGGCTCGTGCTCTTTCGCGCCGTTTGTGTTCGCGCGGTCCGGCTCCCGCCAGTTCCTCCTGACCGTCCTCGGCTGCGGACGGAATACTGTTTTCTCCTCAGACTCTGTCAGGCTGAGAGAGAGAAAGAACCTTTAGGATTTACTTAGATTACTTCATAGTTAGTTCTTTGCAGTTATTTAGTGACATTAGTATTAGTCGTAGAAATTTTATTTCTTCAGAAGTTACCTGTAAATAGTTTCATACTGTAAATAGTTTCTTCTTTACTCCTGTCAGAAGAAGACAGAGGTGACCATGCCGGGTTCTCCGGGGTTTAAAAAGTGCAGCCTCCAACGGTCACGCTCTCTGCATCCGCTGTTTAGGTGAGGGGCACATACCCCAGAAGTGCCCTCACTGCTCCAAACTTACCGCGAGAGCGAGGAAGGACAGGGACATGAGGCTCACAATGCTCTTCTTCAATAGGGCATTACAGCCACAAGAGGGAGCGAATCCCGAATCCCTCCCTACTCCTTCAGCTGAGCCGTCCCCAAAGAAGCCGAAGGAAAGACCATCGCCTTCTCGTTCCCTTCCCCCGACACGTGTTAACGTGGGGGACAAACCTGGGACCTCGGGCGTGCATGGCTCTAAGGCGAAGCCCAGCCGCAGTACCTCGGCGCTGCAGCCCGCAACTATTCGGGCGCCTAAGTCATCGTTGGCACCGAAACCGTTCCTGGCACCGACATCACATGCGGCACCGAGAACACCCGCCGCACCGCCCACAGCTGCGGCACCGACGCAGGCCACTCCAACGGCACCGATCCCCACCTCGGCACCGAAGGAACCTCCGGCACCGAACGCGTTGCCAGCACCGCGTCGCCCCCTGGCACGATCAGATGCTCGGGCACCGCGCCCTTCGCCGGCACTGAGTAACTCGCCGGCGCCGAGCGACTCTTCGGTGCGGGAACTCACTCCGGCTCGGGAGTCTATTCTCCCACAACGTTCCCTGCCTCCTGACATGGCACTGCCGGCACCGATGGAAGGAGATGTGCAGTCTGCACGACCTTCTGCAGGACGAACCACTTTATCCACGCACCGAACATCGAGAAGAATCATTACACCTTCTCCCTCACCAGATAACATCCAATTTTCACCTGAACCGCCTTCTCCTTCATCAGGACTCTTTCCTCAATCTATCAGGCACGCGCAAAGGGTTTACCATTCCCCACGTGTCTCGCCAAGACGCCGTTATCACCGGTCACCTCCACCTACCCCGAGATCCAGAGAACGATCTCGATCTCCCAGGTCTCCATCACGCTCCGGGCGCTATGGGTATTATACCTCTCACAGATCCTGTTACTATTCTAGATCTCCACACCGCTCCTCATATTATCATAGGTCACCGGAACATCGTTATTATAGGCACTACTCCCAGTCTCGACATTCCTCGGTGTCCTACTCTCCTCATCGTTCACACACATCACCCAACAGGGAGTGTCAGTCTTTACCAGCAACAGCCAGACCACCAACTCCATCAAGTATCCCGCCGCCCCAACCACCTGAGCCTTAGGTACTCCTACAACATACCACTGAGGATGAGTCTCAACATCAATCTGCTACCGACCTATCCTCTTCCTCGCCTGATGATGCTGTTTTTCAGGAAGACACATCTCCGTCTGACGACCTTCGTCAGTTTCAAGACCTTTTCAGAAGAGTGGCGGTATCACAAAAAGTACAGCTTGCGGAAGTTCAGCAGAAATCTCACCACTTGCTTAGAAACCTTCATCCTTCGCAGCAGGTGAAGGTGGCTCTCCCATTGGACGATGCCATCCTGGAGATTGTTGATCACATATGGCAGCTGCCAGCTTCTGCACCGGCCACCAACAAAAAGGCAGACAAAAAATATTACGTTCCAGCGAAAGGGATGGAGTTTCTTTTCTCTCATCCTCCACCGAATTCTCTGGTTGCCGACGCGGCCCAACAAAGAACGAGGGGCCCGCAGCAAAGACCGAGTGGCCCAGACAAGGACATGAAACAGCTAGACCTCTTCGGTCGGAAGGTCTATTCATCTGCTGCCCTTTCACTCCGGATGGCAAATTATGCGGTGCTATTAGCTAATCATAGCTTTGATAATTATGCCAAACTAGTGCCCCTACTGGAACATCTACCCGAGGGCAAAAGGGAGGTCCTTAAAGCGGTGGTCCAGGAAGGCTATACAGCTGCCAGAACAGCTCTTCACATAGCTCTGGACATGGCTGACACCGCAGCGCGTACCACAGCTACATCAGTGGTCATGCGCAGGGCCTCGCTGCTACACCAGGCAGCAGTCCCTAAAGACCTGCTGTCCAAAGTTCAAGACCTACCCTTTGACAGACAGACTCTCTTTTCTGACAAAACTGATCAGGTGCTTCATTCCGGTAAAGACTCTAGATCCACACTCAAGACTCTGGGCATGTATACTCCTCCCTTCCGTCGGAAACGATATACTCCCTATCAGAGACAGAGATCATTCGCCTTTCAGCCATCCCAATACAGACAGCAGGACCAGCAACGTAACCGTCAGCACCAGCAGAAGAGAAGGCCTCAGCCAAAAACATCTGGCCGTCTAAATGCCAAGCAGCAAGTTTGACATCCCAGTCGAGGGACTGTACACCATTCCGCTAAACACCCATCCTAAACTTCCACAGGCGTTATTTCACCACCGCCTGAGACCTTTCAAACACCGTTGGTCTCACATCACCACCGACAGATGAGTACTGCAAACAATCACACTAGGGCATACCATTCCATTCACCGCTCTACCCCCACCCAATCCCCCCGCCCCATCCTTTTTCAGGGACCCATCTCACGAGCCTCTCTTACAACAAGAGGTCAATCGCCTCCTCGCCATCGGAGCAATAGAAATAGTACCAAAACAGTTCCGGGGACGGGGGTTCTATTCCCGATACTTCCTAACAGAGAAAAAGTCTGGGGGATGGAGACCGATCCTCGACCTGAGAGGATTAAACCGGTACCTGCGGAGGTACCGCTTCAGAATGGTTACCCTAGCCACTATCATTCCAGCGCTTCACAGCGGAGACTGGTTCACGTCCCTCGATTTACAGGACGCCTACTTTCATGTAGCGATACACCCGGCTCACAGACGATTCCTACGCTTTCAATTAGGAGCGGGCTATTTCCAATACAGGGTCCTGCCCTTCGGTCTCTCGTCGGCTCCCAGGGTTTTCTCCAAGACACTGGCAGTAGTAACAGCGTACCTATGACGTCTAGGCATAATAACATTCCCCTACCTAGACAACTGCCTAATCAAGGCGCCTTCAGCGGTGGAGGCTCTGCGCGTGACACGCCTCACGAGAACAGTTTTCGAAACCTTGGGCCTGATCATCAACATTCCAAAATCGGCCATGACGCCACAACAATCGATACAATTCATAGGCGCACAACTCGATTCAACCACTGCTCGTGCTCTATTGCCAATAACCAGATTCCAAGCAATGCAAGACCTTATACAGGCCATCACCACCAATCCCAGACCCTTGGTCCTACAATGTCTCCGGCTTATGGGACACATGGCAGCCACGACATACGTCGTCGAGCATGCAAGACTACACTTCCGTTGCCTTCAGCACTGGATAGCTACGGTTTACACTCCAAATGTTCGAGATGTCCAAAACGGGTATCAATCCCAGTGCATGTCACAAATTCTCTAACTTGGTAGACAGCCCCCAAGAATCTGATGTCGGGTGTGCCATTTCATCGCCAACACCCGACAATACAGCTGACCACCGACGCATCTTTAATAGGCTGGGGCTCACACCTGGAACACAATCAGGTACAAGGGCTTTGGTCCCCGGAGGAGTCGATGCTGCATATCAATCTCCTAGAATTACGAGCGGTGCGCAATGCCTGTCGTTATTTTCTCCCAAAGATTCATGCCCAAACTGTCCGAATTTTTACCGACAACATGACAACAGTATACTATATAAACAGGCAGGACGGGGCCCGATCCCAGTCACTCTGCTCCGAGGCAATTGCCTTATGGAATTGGTGTATCCACCACAAAATCTCCCTGATTGCAGAATACTTACCCGGTCAGCAGAACTCTATAGCCGATGCACTAAGCAGGCATTTTTTCCTGAAGCACAAGTGGGAGCTTCACCTGGAAGTTCTCTCAACCATATTCCACTCCTGGGGATTTCCAACAGTGGACCTATTTGCGACCCGCATGAACGCCAAATGCCCCCAAGACTGTTCAAGGGCAGGAATAGGTCGGAACTCCAAGGGAGACGCCTTCCTAAACAATTGGAGTCATCAACTGCTGTCTGCGTTCCCTCCCACACCTCTAATCTCCAGATTATTAGAAAAGATACTGATGGACAAAGCCACTGTAATCCTGATAGCTCCCTTTTGGCCAAGGCAAACGTGGTTTCCTTACCTTCATCATATGTCAGCGCGTCGTCCATTCCCTCTGCCCAAGAGGCGCGACCTCCTCATCCAGAACAGGCAGCGCCTGTTCCATCCCCAGATCGATCTTCTGGCACTGATGGCATGGTTCCTAGTTGGTTCCAACAAACAGAAATGATTTGCTCGCAAGAGGTCAAACACATTCTTTTACATAGCAGAAAATTATCCACGAGATCCACCTACCTTCACAAATGGACACGGTTTTCCGCATGGTGTGCGTCGGCATCCCTGGATCCCTACTCCGCACCCATCCACCGTATCCTGGACTACCTCATGCACCTCAAGAGCTCTTCTCTCAGCTGCGCCTCTATTAGAGTACACATCGCCGCAATCACTGCGTTTACACCACACTGTGGAGGGTTACTCAGTTTTCTCTCACCCGACGATGCGACGTTTCATGAAAGGCTTAGATAATCTCTTCCCACACCGAACACAACCGGCGCAACCATGGGACCTAGAGCTCGTTCTTAATACGTTAACTCAAAAACCCTTTGAGCCCTTGGCCACATGTGACTTCCGCACTCTCACAATGAAAGTTATCTTTCTCACAGCTATAACCTCCGCAAGACGGGTGGGTGAGCTGGCTGCCTTATCGGCTTTGCCCCCATACACTCTGTTTACTGATCAAGGAGTTATTTTACGTCCCCAACCCACTTTCCTTCCGAAAGTGAATTCGAAATTTCACATCAACGAGCTGATAGTGCTTTCCACTTTCTACCCAAAGCCCCACATCTCGGCAGAACAAGCTCGGCTACACACTTTGGATGCCAGACGTACCCTGGCTTTCTATATAGACAGAACTAGGTCCATCAGGAAGACAAACAATCTATTTGTGTCTACAGCCGATAGTTCTAAGGGTCAACCGTTGTCAGCACAGCGCATTTCGTCAATCATAGTGAACTGCATAAAGGAATGCTATACCCTACGTAGCAGACCACTGTTGCAGAATCCGACAGCGCATTCCACGTGTGCAGTCGCTGCATCAACGGCATTCCTGAAGGGAGTACCTCTAAAAGACATTTGTAGGGCTGCTACATGGTCGTCAAACTTCACCTTTGCCAAACACTATGCCATTCCCAACCTTCACCTTCCAGAAGGAGCAGTGGCAAGAACGGTGCTGTCCACCGCCACAGTACGATAGCTCTGAACCCTCCTCCTTTTAGGGGCTACTGCTGCACATTCACCTATAGTGGAGCACCCACGGGACACTGCTCGAAGAAGAAAAAGAAGTTACTCACCCTGTGCAGTAACAATGATTCTTCGAGATGTGTGTCCCGTGGGTGCTCCACGACCCGCCCTCCTCCCCTCTTCGGAATTATGATTTTGTCTTTCAGACCAAGAGGATCAGGAGGAACTGGCAGGAGCCAGACCGCGCAAACACAAACAGCGCGAAAGAGCACGAGCCGCGCTTCGCGCATGCGCGGTCTGGCGGACTACGGCTACGAAAATTCTCCGATCTGCAGCGCCGGGACAAGCCCGACACCTATAGTGGAGCACCCACGGGACACACATCTCGAAGAATCATCGTGAGTAACTTCTTTTTCTGTGCCCAGCTCTGGGGCGGGAATGATGTGTCTAGCCGAACGGAGGGGGTAAGGGCCAGGACTCCTGTGTGGGCCATCCTTTCGCCATCTGTGGACCACCAGCTTGAGGCGGTGCTGGCCGAGGGAACCGAGGGATGAGCTGGTTCCCAGGAAATGAGCATGTTGAGCCTTGTTTCTGAGGGCAGGGGCCGCGTTACGGACACAGGTCGATCTCTGCAATTAGTAGCGTAATTCAAATTGCTGTTGCTTAGAGCTACTTACCGCGAGGTCCACAGCACGCTGGGTCGGCAGAAGAAACTCTCCCGTCGACTTCCCTTACTCTTCTTCTCGTTCGGTACCAGACCGGACGTAACAAACCGACTCCCGGTGGACGGCTCACTGCCCCGTCCATCCGGCCTGTAGTGAAAACACGCCCTCGGTGTCCCAGACGGTTTGAGGGGTCGCGAGTCTTCGGCCTCGTGATAGTGATGGATCATCTTGGGAAATAACCAGTCCCCCAGAGTCAGTGGTGCTCAACCTTTTTTCATTTGCAACTCCTGGAGCCGGGAAAATTTTTGTTGAGCCAAAAAAAAGGTGGGGGGGGGGGGGCACTTTGTGACGGCCCATTTAATTTAAAGCACCAGTCTGCTCCCCTGCCACTCTCACCGCGTGTACGTTGGCCGAGCCGGGAAAATGCCGGCCGGCCCGGATCAAAGCGTGGAAGACAGCCATGACCCCCTTGGGTTGTGTGCCGCTGCGCCAGGTCACCTTCATGTAGGCCAGAGGAAATGCATCGAATGTACTTAATTCCAGTCCCTTGGGGCTGAGCTGTCGTCCTCGTTCCTGACTGACCTGGGGGCGGGGGAGCGCGCAAAGCCTCCTCCGCTCCTCTCCCCCCACGCCCCGCGATCGTGCGGCGCTTCAAAGCACCACATGCTCCTGGCTGGGCGGGAGGAGGCGTTCCCCCAATTAAGGCCTGGGGGTAGGGAAACAGCAGGGCCTCCACGGACCAGATCCATCCGCCTGGCGAGCCAAATCCACCCTGCAGAGGCTCTTTTGCCCACCCCTGGCTTGGAGGCAACCCCCAAAGGGCCGGCTGTTGTGCAAGGAGCATGTTTCAGGATGTGACAGGAGCCGGAGGAATGGCTCAGCTCCTGACTCCCACGGGGGTAGGGGAGTATCCCGTGTTCATGAATGGCAGCGCGGCCCCCTCGACAGGCTCCCTCTTCCAGCCGCTGTGCGAAGGAGGGGTGAGCGGAGCATGGCTTGTAACGCATTAGCTAGCTATGTGTGTAACTAGTGGCCATGGGCAAGGGACTGCCTGGCTCGGGGGAGGATTGGACACGGCTTTTCCCCTGTAGGGGGCGCTGGCTCTGAGCCGGGGTGGCTGGCTGGCTCGGAGTGGAGAGAACGGGACTGGGGGGGGGGGGGGGCGGCTGACCTTGGGGACACCCGTTTTCATCTGGCCCCATCTCAGCGCAGGGCGTAAGCGCGTCCTGCGTGGTATGTCCATGTGTGTAATGAGCTGATAGGTCTCCGAGAAAGTCCTCTGATCCCCACCTGCCCTGACAGACCCCCGGTGCCAGCCCACGGCTCCAGCTCCGCCCTGTACCCCAGAGCAGCATCTCTGCAGGGGCAGAGCTGTGATTCATTGGCCGGTGGGGGAGGGAGGTTTCTCTTCTCCCCTCCCCAATGGGAGGAGCTGCCCGGGATGTGGGGGCAATTGACGGGGCAGCCGTCAGTTCCCCAGCCGGGCAAGAACCTGTGTCCTGTGGCTTGTATCGTATAACGGCCTGCAACTTGTCATCAATAAACCACCAATTTTCTTACGACTTCCTGATGTGTGCGGCTCTTCCTCACTGAGTAGCGGCAAGGCGGGCAGCGGGGTCCGGTGGGGGGAGACGAGGGACGCCTGGGAGTCAGCGCTCCCTGGGTTGCATCCTGGGCGCTGGGAGAGCCGCGGGGTCCAGTGGTTAGAGGCAGGGCGTTATGGGGCTGCTTGCTCTTGATTCCCATTTGCAAGGGGCAGAGTGGGTGGCCCAGAACAACTGGAGAACCCCAAATATCCCAGAACTCCATAGCAGAGGGCGCCCTCTGCTGCCACCTGCTGGTGAACAGTGGGGAACAGCTGGTATGGAGCAAGCCTCATTTGCATGTCAGTTAGGTGCCCTTTTGGGGTCATTTATGTTCAAATACGGGTCCGTTTTGAGCCTGAGGGAAATGAGACACCTTGGCCCCACTGGGAGGCAGATGGGGCAGAGAAGAATGGGGGTCATGAGGCATTCAGGGGTCACCCTGATCAATAGCGCTGTCAGGCACAGCTTGGCAAGAGCTGGCGAAAGCAACGTGATTTGAATTTCTGCGGTGATGCTGTTGCTGAAGGAATCGCTTATTAAAAGCCTGGCTCGCAAGTCCAATCTGACACCCACACTGCTGTGAGGGAAGGAAGAAGGTTTCATGAGCTGACCTTGCCCCAGCACAATCCCATTGGTTGGTTTCTGGCCAATGGGAGCTGCCTGTTTGAATAGCACGTAGCATAAGCACCACTTCCACTACTTCCCCTTCCTTTCAGGCTCATACTTATTCACACATGGAGGCTACGTCTGCACTGCAGCCTTCTTGCACAAGAAGGCTGTGTCTACATTGGCAAAATTTAGCGCGAAAGCGGTCGCTTTTGCGCAAAATCTTGCCGCCTGTCTACACTGGCCGCGAGTATTTGCGCAAGAACACTGACATTCTACTGTATGAAATCAGTGCTTCTTGCGCAAATACTCTGATACTCCTGCTCAGAGATAAGTCCTCTTGCACAAGTGTTCTTGTGCAAGAGGCCAGTGTAGACAGATAACATTAATTTCTTGCGCAAGAAAGCCCTATAGCTAAAATGGCCATCGGAGCTTTCTTGCGCAAGAGAGCATCTACACTGGCACAGATGCTTTAGTGCAAAAGCACATGCCAGTACAGACGCTCTCTTACTCAAATACTCTAACACAAAAACTCTTGGCTGTGTCTACACTGGCCACTTATTCCTGAAACTCAGCCGCTTTTCTGGAATAACTTGCCAGCTGTTTACACTGGCCCCTTGAATTTCCGGAAAAGCATTGACGATCTAATGTAAAATCATCAGTGCTGTTCCAGAAAAACTATGCTGCTCCCGTTCAGGCAAAAGTCCTTTTCCGGAAAACTGTTCCAGAAAATGGCCAGTGTAGACAACAGAGATTTCTTTTCCGCAAAAAAGCCCTGATCGCGAAAATGACAATGGGGGAGCGGAAGCAGCATAGTTTTTCCGGAAAAACACTGACAATTTTACAGTAGATCGTCAGTGCTTTTCCGGAAATTCAAGGGGCCAGTGTAGACAGCTCGCAGCTTATTCCGGAAAAGCGGCTGCTTTTCCGGAATAAGTGGCCCAGTGTAGACACAGCCTTGGAGTGCTGCCCATCCACCTCACAGCAAAGCCAGATGAAATGGGAGCAAAAGGTCCGTTTCCACCAGCCTGTTGGGGAGACGGTATTTCCGATTCGCCACAGGATTCCGAAAGGGCGAGCCAGCCCCATGCCAAGAGAGCCAAGTGAATCGTGTCTCAATAGGTTTTCATATTGTCCTCATCCACATAGTACCTGCACATCGCCCCAGGTCTCAGTGCATCCATCATGTACAGGCTGGTCTCTCCTCTCGCCGGAAAAGTAAGTCTTTTGGGAGCATTTTGTCTCAGTCATGACTTCATATCGACCTGTTGCTGGGGGTTTCCTAAAGGAAGCCTAGCCAAAGGACTAGTCCTGGCCCATGGAGAGGAGCGGGTGGAGGTTTGAGGTGGGCCTCCATTCTTGGGCACGTTCAGTGGCTGCCGTATGGTTGACCTACGTTCAAATCTTGGCTCTCGACCACAATGCGGGGCGCTCACGCTCTGTTGACCGAACCCCCACTGCTGACGGAAGCGCTTATTCCTTCTTCAACCTGTGGAACTCCTTGCCAGAGGATGTTGTGAAGACCAGGGCTTCAAAAAAGAGCTAGATAAATTCATGGAGGTTAGGTCCATCAATGGCTACTAGCGAGGATGGATAGGGACGGTGTCCCTCACCTCTGTTTGCCAGAAGCTGGGAATGGGCGACGGGAGGGATCACTTGATGATTTCCCCCTTCTGTTCATTCCCTCTGGGGCACCTGGCATTGGCCACTGTAAGAAGACAGGACGCTGGGCTAGATGGACCTTTGGTCTGACCCAGTGTGACAGCTCTTACATAAAACAGGGAAGTTCCTAGGGAACGTTTCTCTTTCATAGAGGCAACGCATTCTGATGGGAAGCGAATTTTGTTGTAACATTCCACTTTGCTCGGCTCAGGACTCCTGGATTGTATGCCCCACTTTGAGAAGCAAGTGGGGTGCAGGATGTGAAAGCAGGGGGTGCTGGGAGCCAGGACTCCTGGGCTGTGTCTACACTGGCCACGTATTCCGGAAAATCAGCCGCTTTTCCGGAATAACTTGCCAACTGTCTACACTGGCCCCTTGAATTTCCGGAAAAGCACTGACGATCTCCTGTAAAATCGTCAGTGTTTTTCCGGAAAAACTATGCTGCTTCCGCTCGGGCAAAAGTCCTTTTCCGGAAAACTGTTCCGGAAAAGGGCCAGTGTAGACAGCACAGTCGTGTTTTCCGCAAAAAAGCCCCGATCGCGAAAATGACGATCGGGGCTTTTTTGCGGAAAAGCGCGTCTAGATTGGCCACGGACGCTTTTCCAGAAAAAGTGCTTTTCCGGAAAAGCATCCTGCCAATGTAGACGCGCTTTTTCCGGAAATACTTATCACAGAAAACTGTTCCGTTTTAAGCATTTCCGGAAAAGGCTGCCAGTGTAGACGTAGCCCTGGGTTCTAGGCCCAGGTCTGTCGGTGACTGTGTGGGAGTCTCGTACCCCTTCCTTTGTGAGCTGCATCAACCATGAGACATGGTTGCGGTTCGCAACCTCCCCCTGTGATCTCTAACTAGCCCATGCGGAGGTGTGACGGATCCTCGGGAACTGGTATGAATAAGGCCACACCCTTTGTTCTCCCAATTAATGGGTTCAGCTTGCTCTGTGCAGGAATCAGTGGGGAAACACGGAGGAGGCTGTTGAACCAGACCTGACCCCCACGCAGCAGGGGGCAGGGAGGAGCGCAGTACCACAAGGTGGGGGTGGCGGCGCGTCGGGGTCCCCCGCCTCCTGCACCCCCGTAGTGGCATGGAAAGACGCCACCAGCCAGTAGACTAGAAGGAGTTTATTGCTTCTCCAGGATACAGCAAAGCACCAACGTCATCTGGCAGGGCAGGGTGCCTCAGCCCCCTTGAGATGGGGGAGACTGGGCCCCTAAATCCCAGCCTCTTCCGTAGGCTGCCTCCTCCGTGATCCCAGACAGACACTAAAAACTCTCCTCCAGCCCTGCCCCCCAGCCAGGTGCTGGTCTCCGCCCTCCTTCCTTGATCTCCTCCGTGGGAGGCTGAGCCTGGGTGTCTGGGTTAATTCCCATTTGGGAGAGTCAGTGAGAATCTCCCATCACAGGGCAGGGGGACCCCGAGTGCTGACCCCGGCGTGGCCCCAGGGGGCGCTGTGCTGCAGGGTGGGGCTCAGCAGGGGGCGCTGTCTCCTCGCCGTGCTGACCCCGGCGTGGCCCCAGGGGGCGCTGTGCCACAGGGTGGGGCTCAGCAGGGGGCGCTGTCTCCTCGCCGTGCTGACCCCGGCGTGGCCCCAGGGGGCGCTGTGCTGCAGGGTGGGGCTCAGCAGGGGGCGCTGTCTCCTCACCGTGCTGACCCCGGCGTGGCCCCAGGGGGCGCTGTGCCGCAGGGTGAGGCTCAGCAGGGGGCGCCGTCTCCTCACCGTGCTGACCCCGGCGTGGCCCCAGGGGGCGCTGTGCCGCAGGGTGGGGCTCAGTAGGGGGCGCCGTCTCCTCACCGTGCTGACCCCGGCGTGGCCCCAGGGGGCGCTGTGCCGCAGGGTGAGGCTCAGCAGGGGGCGCTGTCTCCTCGCCGTGCTGACCCCGGCGTGGCCCCAGGGGGCGCTGTGCCACAGGGTGGGGCTCAGCAGGGGGCGCTGTCTCCTCACCGTGCTGACCCCAGTATGGCCCCAGGGGGCGCTGTGCCGCAGGGTGGGGTTCAGCAGGGGGCGCCGTCTCCTCACTGTGCTGACCCCAGTGTGGCCCCAGGGGGCGCTGTGCCACAGGGTGGGGCTCAGCAGGGGGCGCTGTCTCCTCACTGTGCTGACCCCGGTGTGCCCCAGGGGGCGCTGTGCCACAGGGTGGGGCTCAGCAGGGGGCGCTGTCTCCTCACCGTGCTGACCCCGGCGTGGCCCCAGGGGGCGCTGTGCCGCAGGGTGAGGCTCGCCGTGCTGACCCCGGCGTGGCCCCAGGGGGTGCTGTGCCGCAGGGTGGGGCTCAGCAGGGGGCGCTGTCTCCTCGCCGTGCTGACCCCGGCGTGGCCCCAGGGGGCGCTGTGCCGCAGGGTGGGGCTCAGCAGGGGGCGCTGTCTCCTCGCCGTGCTGACCCCGGCGTGGCCCCAGGGGGCGCTGTGCCGCAGGGTGGGGCTCAGCAGGGGGCGCCGTCTCCTCACCGTGCTGACCCCGGCGTGGCCCCAGGGGGCGCTGTGCCGCAGGGTGGGGCTCAGCAGGGGGCGCCGTCTCCTCACCGTGCTGACCCCGGCGTGGCCCCAGGGGGCGCTGTGCCGCAGGGTGGGGCTCAGCAGGGGGCGCCGTCTCCTCACCGTGCTGACCCCGGCGTGGCCCCAGGGGGCGCTGTGCCGCAGGGTGGGGCTCAGCAGGGGGCGCCGTCTCCTCACCGTGCTGACCCCGGCGTGGCCCCAGGGGGCGCTGTGCCGCAGGGTGGGGCTCAGCAGGGGGCGCCGTCTCCTCACCGTGCTGACCCCGGTGTGGCCCCAGGGGGCGCTGTGCCGCAGGGTGGGGCTCAGCAGGGGGCGCCGTCTCCTCACCGTGCTGACCCCGGCGTGGCCCCAGGGGGCGCTGTGCCGCAGGGTGAGGCTCAGCAGGGGGCGCCGTCTCCTCGCCGTGCTGACCTCGACGTGGCCCCAGGGGGCGCTGTGCCGCAGGGTGAGGCTCAGCAGGGGGCGCTGTCTCCTCACCGTGCTGACCCCGGCGTGGCCCCAGGGGGCGCTGTGCTGCAGGGAGCAGGGTAGGCTCCCAGTCTCAGGGAGCTCTCCCCAGGCAGTCTGAGCTGGTAGGGGCCCCTGAAATAAACCTGCCAAAGCTCTGACCCCCCTGCTGGACCTCACCCCTCCCACAGCCATGGGTGGGGCCCAGGAGTCCTGGCACCCAGACCCCCCTGCCCCCGCCCGGTAGCATCTATTCCTGGAGACCTGGTGCCTCCCCGCAGGGGCTGTTCTCTGCGTGGGCGGCTGCTTTGAAGTGGCTCTGCCCTGCCCCTCCAGCGGCCTGGGGCCAGGCTCCCTCCGCAGCCGGGCACCGGCCCAGAAGGGTAAAACCAGCCCTGAGCCCGCCTCGTCCCCTCCTGAACGGAGAGCCCTGCGCTCGCCTGGCCCCGAGGAGCCCAGCATGGCTCGGGCTCCGCTCCTCGCCGCCTGCGCCCTGCTCTGCCTGGTGCTGAGGGGTAAGTGCGGCAGGGAGATCGGCCGGGGAGGGGGGAAAGGGAGGGCTTTGCTCCAAGGGAACTAGGCCGCTGCTGAGACAGTGGAAGTGTCTCCGCCGGGTGCCCAGAAGAGACACAGCGAGTCCCCCCCAATCCCACCAGCTCTAACCACTAGGCCTCCCCCACCTCTCCGAGCTGGGGAGAGAGCCCAGGAGGCCAGACGCCAGCTCTCACCCACTAGCCCCCCGCTGCTCAAACCACGAGGCCCAGCTGCTCTCCCAGAGCTGGGGAGGGACCCCGGGCTATGTCTACACTCGCGGCTTCTTGCACAAGTATGGCCATCGTGCAAGAATCCGCAGAGCGTCCACACTGCCCGCCTGCTCTTGTGCAGGGAAATGTACCATCCGGCGTGGTAACAGGGCTTCTTGTGCAAGAGCTATGCTCTTTTCTAACAGGTGGAAGCCCTCTTGTGCAAGAGCTCTTGCGCACGAGGGCAGTGTGGACGCTCGGCAGGGATCTCTTGCGCGAGAAAGCCCGATGGCTAAAATAGCCACCAGAGCTTTCTTGCGCGAGAGAGCGTCCACACGGCCATGGGAGCTCTTGCCCAAAAGCACAGCGCGCACACGGCCGTGTGGCCGTGTTCTTTCACAAGGGTTCTTGCACAAGAACCCTCGTGCAACACGGTCTTGTGCAAGAACCCGCCAGTGTAGACACAGCCCAGGAGTCCTGGCTCCCAGCCCCTCATTCCCCAGCCCCCTTCGTCTGGACCAATGAGTGCTGGGGACGCTGAAATCTGTGTCCCTCTGATGGTGCCGCTGACAGTCTCCTCCCATGACTCGTCTCAGAGCCGCAGCCCGCCAGATCTCTCCTCAGCCACGGAGACTTCCGGGGTCCCCCGGCCAAACTGACGGCCGCCGGGCAGGGAGCTGGGTGCCAGGACGCCTCGGCTCCGTCCCCAGCGCTGGGTGGGCAGTGGGGTGGAGGGGTTAGAGCAGGAGGGGCTGGGAGCCGGGACTGCTGCTTTCTACCCCTGGTGGTGGGGGAGCGGAGCGACCTCGGGGGAGTCAGCGGGGTGGGGGGAGGTTGCCTGTGCCCGTCTCTCATTGCGTGTCCGTTGGCTCCCTTCCCCCCCCCAGCCAGCCAGCTGCGCTGCAGACAATGCCTCCTTCACTTGCCTCGTGGAGGGTGCCCTCCCGGACTTTCCGAGTGCACCCCGCGTGTGGGGCAGCCCTGCGTGATTATCAACAGGACCATCCGTGAGTGGAGGGGGGCTGCCCCGGGCGCGCTCTCTAGCCCAAATGCCCCCGCCCAGCCTGATCCTAGTCTAACCACTAGACCCCCCCACCCTTCTCAGGGCCGGGCAAGGTGCTGCTTGGCTCTGGCCTGGCTCCTTGTGTTCAGGCTCAGCTCTGCAAGGTGGGGCTCCTAACATCCCCCCCACCTCCCCTGCACCCGCTGCCATCCCCGGCCCCCTCTCCCCTCCTCGGCCTGGGGACACAGCTCAGGCGTCCAGGGAGCCCAGGGAGCGTTCAGCCTGTGGCGGCCAGCCCGGCAGGAAACCTCGGGGTGACGGGTTTGAGGGGCGCGGCTCAGAGCCCTGACCCTGTGTCCCTCCCTCCCCGGCAGGGGGGATGCCGCAGGTCTTCACCCAGGGCTGCAGCTTGGAGAACTACTACTGCGGGCAAGTGCAGGATTTCGGCTTCGGGTACCACATCACCATCAGCTGCTGCTCCTGCACCGACTTCTGCAACGACTGGCCCCCGCCTGCAGGGGGCGCCGAGTCCGGCCTGCTGCCGGCCCTCAATGTCACTCTGCCAACCAGCTCCCCTGGCGCCCCCCCGCCAACGCCCCCCCTGACATCTCCCTCTACCCCTGCCTCTAAGGCCCCCCCGATGCCTCCCTCTACCCCTGCCTCCAACGCCCCCCCGAAGCCTCCCTCTACCCCTGCCTCCAACGCCCCCCCGACGCCTCCCTCTACCCCTGCCTCCAACGCCCCCCCGACGCCTCCCTCTACCCCTGCCTCTAACGCCCCCCCGACGCCTCCCTCTACGCCTGCCTCCAACGCCCCCCCGACGCCTCCCTCTACGCCTGCCTCTAACGCCCCCCCGCCGCCTCCCTCTACCCCTGCCTCTAACGCCCCCCCGACGCCTCCCTCTACCCCTGCCTCTAACGCCCCCCCGACGCCTCCCTCTAACGCCCCCCCGACGCCTCCCTCTAACGCCCCCCCGACGCCTCCCTCTACCCCTGCCTCTAACGCCCCCCCGACGCCTCCCTCTACCCCTGCCTCTAACGCCCCCCCGACGCCTCCCTCTACTCCTGTCTCTAACGCCCCCTGACGCCTCCCTCTATCCCTGCCTCTAACGCCCCCCCGACGCCTCCCTCTCCCCCTGCCTCTAACGCCTCCCTGACACCCCCCTCTACTCCTAACACCCCCCAAAACCCCTCTGCCTCTAACGTTCCCCCAACATCCCTCCTCTATCCCTGCCTCTAACGCCCCCCGACGCCTCCCTCTACCCCTGCTTCTAACGCCCCCCCGATGCCTCCCTCTACGCCTACCTCTAACACCCCCCTGATGCCTCCCTCTACCCCTGCCTCTAATGCCCCCCCGACGCCTCCCTCTACCCCTGCCTCTAACGCCCCCCGACGCCTCCCTCTACCCCTGCCTCTAACGCCCCCCCGACACCTCCCTCTACTCCTGCCTCTAACGCCCCCCCGACGTCTCCCTCTACCCCTGCCTCTAACGCCCCCCCGACGCCTCCCTCTACCCCTGCCTCTAACGCCCCCCCGACACCTCCCTCTACTCCTGTCTCTAACGCCCCCCAACACCCCTCCGCCTCTAACGCCCCCCCGACGCCTCCCTCTACCCCTGCCTCTAACGCCTCCCTGACACCCCCCTCTACTCCTAACACCCCCCAAAACCCCTCTGCCTCTAACGCCCCCCCAACATCCCTCCTCTATCCCTGCCTCTAACGCCCCCCCGACGCCTCCCTCTACCCCTGCCTCTAACGCCCCCCGCCTCCCTCTACACCTGCCTCTAACGCCCCCCCGACACCTCCCTCTACTCCTGTCTCTAACGCCCCCCAACACCCCTCCGCCTCTAACGCCCCCCTGACGCCTCCCTCTATCCCTGCCTCTAACGCCCCCCAACACCCCTCCGCCTGTAACGCCCCCCCGACGCCTCCCTCTACCCCTGCCTCTAACGCCTCCCTGACACCCCCCTCTACTCCTAACACCCCCCAAAACCCCTCTGCCTCTAACGCCCCCCCAACATCCCTCCTCTATCCCTGCCTCTAACGCCCCCCCGATGCCTCCCTCTACCCCTGCCTCTAATGCTCCCCAATGTCCCCCCGCCCCCCAAATCTCTCTCTCTCCCTGCCTCTAACACCCCCCCAATGTCCCCCCGCCCCTAACGCCCCCCCAACATCTCCCTCTCTCCCTGCCTCTAACGGTCCCCGACGCCTCTCACCCCCCTCCGTGTCTCCCTGTATCCAATGTGCCCCCGACAGCTCTCTGCATCCCTGCCTCCGATGTCCCCCCACTTGCGCCCAGTCCACGTCCTTCCCCCCACCTTGCAGTTCTCCAGCTCTCCTCTCCCACGCTCCTTCCCTCCCCCGCCCTCTCTCTGCATCTCTCCTGCCCTCTGCCCTTGCTCCCTTCCCTGTCTCCCCCATCCTCCTCCTCTCCCAATACACACACACCCTTCCCTGCTGCCAGGTGGGAAACCTGCCCCCTCCCGGAGCTGCTGCGATGAATAAACCCGCCAGGGACGGCACAGCCTTAGCCCCGTGACAGAGCTGCCAATGGGGCCCATGCCATGGTCCCTGGCCAATGGCGGGGCACCCAGAAACGTGAGCGTCTCGGTTCCATGTCTCCTGCCAGACCCACCGGGCCATAGGGGCAGCCTCGGCCCCCTCACCCCAGCTGTGGCCCCAGGAGTGAAGGACTCAGGCTCCCTGCCTTGGTCTCAGGGCTGGGGGAACCCCTCTCTGCCTACAGTTGCCATGGGGGGGGTGTCTCTGGCCTTGAGGCCCTGGGGGGGAGGAAAGGAGCACGCAGGCTGCAGGACCACAGTAGAGGGGGTGCAGCGGAGTGGGGCTGGGGTGGGGCTGAACAGAGGCAGGGTGGGGAGGGCTTCCTGCCCCTTTCTCTGGTCCAGGGCCCCATAGCACCTTCATCCCTGAGGGGGGTGGAGGATCGTTCAGAGGGGGCGTGATGGGGGCCCATGGGGGGGCAGGAAGTGAGCCCCCCCCCAGCACCAATGCTCCCTCCATCCCTCACTGCCACCCCCATCTCAGCTCCCAGCTCCAGCTCCTGACTATGCCTCCCCAGCAGGAAGAAAGTTTGGGCACCCGTGGTCTCATGCGTGCGAGCCAAGGGGGGTTGACAGCCAGGATTCCTGGCAGCTCTCCCTGGCTTTGGGAAAGCAATGGGAACTAGGCCAGATGGACTGGGAGCCAACACTCCCGGGTTCTAATCCCCTCTCCACCTCTGCCTCAGTTTCCCTCCTGCGGAATGGAAGGAGACTGGCCCCACACCACCTGTGCTGTACACTTGCCTTCCCCCCATGAATCCTCTTTGTTCCTCAACGTCTCAGGGGTTCCCTACCTCTGCCCAAACCCTCTGGCTACGTCTACACTGGCATGATTTTCCGGAAATGCTTTTAACGGAAAAGTTTTCCGTTAAAAGCATTTTCGGAAAAGTGCGTCTAGATTGGCAGGATGCTTTTCCGCAAAAGCACTTTTTACGGAAAAGCGTCCGTGGCCAATCTAGACGCGCTTTTCCACAAAAAATCCCCGATCGCCATTTTCGCCATCAGGGCTTTTTTGCGGAAAACAAATCTCAGCTGTCTACACTGGCCCTTTTGCGTAAAAGTCTTTCGGAAAAAGACTTTTGCCCGAACGGGAGCAGCATAGTATTTCCGGAAAAGCCCTGATGATTTTACAGGAGATCGTCAGTGCTTTTCCGGAAATTCAAGCGGCCAGTGTAGACAGCTGGCAAGTTTTTCCGCAAAAGCAGCTGATTTTGTGGAAAAACTTGCCAGTCTAGACACGGCCAGAGAGAAAAACCAGAGCCAGGCCAGACAACGCTCCCCCTAGGTCCGCACGCCCTGCGATGAACTCACACTTGGCAAACACCTACGGTGGGAACAAAGTTAAGCTGGGTGGAGCGTGGCCTTCTGGGAAGGTGATTTAATTAGTCACCCACTAACAGAGAATCCGCCCTCCCCCACCCTCTTGTGCTCCGCCACACCCCGTGTTATTCCCATTGGTAGTGGGAGAGGGATTCTCCCACCGATACCCCATCACGGCCAGGCAGGACCGGCCTGGGGCTGCCCAGTTCCCTCCACGTAATCCTAGAGCGGCCCCTATAGGGTAAACCCCGCAGCTGGTTGTAAGCCAAGAAGAGATCCCAAGGAGGAAAACAGAAATAAAAATCACACGGCATCGCTGGCTGGGTTTATAAACGGTCGAGGTCCCAATGCCTCCACGCCCCTCAAAAAAATCCACCAATCAGAATCAGTCCCTGCTGAAACGGAGAAGGACCCTGCATCCTACTCCCTGCCCCTCTGAGCCAGCCGGTCCCACACCCTGGGCGGGATCAGAGCCAGCCCCCCCGCGAGGGGACAGGTCCCGTGTCCCACCCTCACAGCCAGCCAGGAGTGGATGGGGAGGTGGGGGGGAGTTTCTCTTTCTCCCCCTTTTCAGATCAGTCTTGGTGCCTCTTACAAAGGGAGTCTCCTTAACTCTGCCCCAGGTTTTTCCTCACCACCCCCGGCCCCCCAGCTGGGATCAGGCCCCCCCACCACTGGCCCCTGCACATGGCCACGGAGTCACCTCCTGCTCTTGCCCCCTTTCCCCACCCGGGTCCCAGCCTCTGCCGTCCGCTGGGGGCTGGGCTGGCTCCGGAGTCCGGGGGTCACGCTGGGGGCGCCAGTCTTCTGTGCTGGGGGGATCTGGGGGGCTGCAGGCTTCTGGCCTGGTGAGGAAAGAGATAAGATGCAAGAGATTCCCAACACCACCCTGCACCCCCAAACTCGCCCCTCCCACTCGGTCCTGATACCCCCCCCATAGCTCCCCACCTCTCAGACCAACCCCAGCACCCCACCCCCAGCATGGATCCCTTCTAGGCTGATCCCAGATTCCCCCCAAAATCCCCATGGACCCATCATGTCCCACCAATCCCAGCTCCGACCACACACCCCTGCAGCTCCTCCCCCCTCCAGCCTCCCCCCAAATTAACATGAGCTTCACCCCCTCAGACCAGTCCCAGCGCCACCCATCCATACCCCACTTTGACCAATCCCTGCCAAGCCCCCCCAAATCCATCTAGCCGCCCCCCCCAGCGATAAAACAATCCAGGATCCAGCCACCCCTCAACCCCTCAAATCCTGGCTCCTAATCACCCCTTTGCCTGCTGCCCCCCTTCCCCATCTCACCGGCCTGAGGCTGGTTCTCCAGCAGGGCCTCGGGCTGCTCCGCCCACAGCTTGTGCGCCGGGTCACTCGGGAAACGCTTGGTCCGGCTGCAGCGGAGACACCGCACGACCGTCCAGCGCCGGCCGCGGCGACCTGGGTGGGGGGGCACGTGGAGAGGTTTTGTCACTTGATCCTACCACCCACTCTGGGTCCTGGCTCCCAGCCCCCCCTGCTCTGACCACTAGACCCCGCTGCCCTCCCAGAGCTGGGACAGATCCCAGGGCTCCCAGCTCCGAACCCACCCTGCTCCCGTCCTCACCTCACCAGAACCGGGAACAGAACCCAGGAATCTTGGCTCCCAGCCTGCCCTGTTCTAACCACTGGAGCCCGCTGCCCTCCCACAGCCGGGAATAGAGCCCAGGGCTCCCACCCCTCCAGGGCAGCCCTCTCTCCCCCCACCAGGGGGCGGTACTCACTTCTCTGCCGCACGGTGGCGCTGACGCCAGGCACCAAGAGGGAGGAGCAGGATTTGCAGACGGTTCTCTTCACGGAGGGGTCCCTGAATGGGGGAATATGTGGAGGGGGGACACAGATAAGAGTTGAGCCTGGGGGGATGGGCCCTGGGAGGGGAAAGGCCCCTGGCCCATCCCCCAAACCAGCGGGTTCCCCCCACCCCGGGGCAGGATGGGAGCTGGCGCCCCCCAGCACTCACTGTCTCAGGACCAGCCTGCGGCTGATGCTGCGTTGCGTGTGGCTGTAGAACCGCGCCAGCGCCTGGTTCTCGGGGTTCTGGGCGAGGACGCAGTGAGCTGCCTGGGGGAGATGCAAAGTGAGGGGGGCGGCCCCACGTCGCCCCCGGCCCCACGCCGCCCTCCCCTCCCCGTTGGTCTCCCCCAGCCCCAGGCGACCCCACCCGTTCCCCCTTTCGCCCGTGTCCCCCTCCCTCAGCCCCACCGCCCTCAACGCTCCTCCATCCCCAGCCCCACCTCCGTCCATCCTCCCGTCCCTCCTGCCCCACATCGCTCCCCACACCTCCACCTGCCCCCCTGTGCCCCACCAATCCCATCTTCCTCCAATCCCCGCCCCCCGCCCCCACACACAACACCCTCTTTGCCCTGTGCCTCCTCCAGCCGTCCTGGGGTGGAGCCCCATAAATCCCCCCTCCCTGGGCCCCACAGAGGCCCCCCCCCCCGGCCCTGGAGGAATTGCTCCCCGGGTCTCTCATAGGGGTGTAACGGCCCCACTGGGGTCTCACCTGGTAGAGGAAGCTGAGTCTCTGAAAAGCCTCCTTGTCCTTTACCTGGGCCGACATTGCAGGGGGGGGGGGGCCTGGAATGGGGAGGGAAATACTGAGGGGGGGCAGCCAGTCCTCCAAGGGGCAGTTAGCAGGGAGCCCGCTGGGGGCGGGGGCAGCGGTCTCCAACCTGCCGGCCACCCCTTAGCGCATCTCGAGAACCACGCCCCCGCCCCCCGCAGAGCTGGGATTTGTTGTCCCCCCAACACGCGGCTCCTAAGCTTCGTTATCCTCACCACCCCCCAATACCAGAACAGGGCCAGGCTGCCCCCGCGCCCCACTGCCCTTGTGGGGTTACACTTGCTCCCCTCCCCCCACCGGCACATCCCCCTCCTCCCCGTTGGACCCCAACCTCCTCCTCCATCCCCAGGCCTCCTATTTAGCCTGCCCCTCCCCTGCCAGCCCCCAATTTCACTTCTCCCCTCCGCTGCCAGCCCCCAGCCTGCCCACCCCACATCTCCCTCCCCTGCCAGCCCCGCCCAACATCTCTCCCCCCGCCAGCCCCCAGCCTGCCCACCCCACATCTCCCTCCCCTGCCAGCCCCGCCCAACATCTCTCCCCCCTGCCAGCCCCCAGACCGCCCCTCCCCACATCTCCCTCCCCTGCCAGCGCCACCCCACATCTCCCCCCCCGCCAGCCCCCAGCCCGCCCCTCCCCACATCTCCCTCCCCTGCCAGCCCCACCCCACATCTCCCTCCCCTGCCAGCCCCGCCCAACATCTCTCCCCCCCCGCCAGCCCCCAGCCCGCCCCTCCCCACATCTTCCTCCCCTGCCAGCCCCCAATTTCCCTTCTCCCCTCCCCTCCCCTGCTCTGCCCTGCCAGCCCCCAGCCTGCCCACCCCACATCTCCCTCCCCTGCCAGCCCCGCCCAACATCTCTCTCCCCCGCCAGCCCCCAGCCCGCCCCTCCCCACATCTCCCTCCCCTGCCAGCCCCGCCCAACATCTCTCCCCCCTGCCAGCCCCCAGACCGCCCCTCCCCACATCTCCCTCCCCCAGCCCCCAGCCCGCCCCCATCTCCCTCCCCTGCCCCCCCCAACTTACTCCCTTGATCCCCCCGTTTCTCCCCCCCGCCCCCAAACCCACCTGAGTGCCCCGGACCCAAACACGTGGCGACTCCAGCAGCTGCCGCCTCTTCCCGCCCAGCCCCCAGCTGATGGAGCCGCCTCCGCCGCAAAGGCCTCTGGGAAATGTAGTTCCTCCCCCCCCCCCCCGCCTCTGCCGCACACGTGGAACGCGGTGGGGGGGGAACCCGCCTCCAGCCTGCGCCTGCCCCCTGGGGTCCCCCTGTAGCCGGGACCCAGCGCAGCCCTGCCCCCCCGCCGGCCTTTCCCCCTCCCTCCAACAGGGGGCGCCCCCGGGACTCATCCTGGGCTTTGGGTGGGAGTTGGGGGAGGGAATCCCCCCCCCAGCCCTTCAGGGAATCCCCCCCCCCCCAGCCCTTCTTGTCCCAAATGATCTAGGTCCAAGTGGCTTGTGGTGGTTAAATAGCCACTGCCTCTCCCCCCCCCAGAGGTGGCTGCATTTGAGTGCTGGGTGGGCCATCCCGGCGGCTTCGCTCCCCGCTGGCCCACCCCAGAAGTTAGGAAGGGAGGGGGACTCAAAACATGTGGCTGCCCCTCCGCTCAGAAGAGTTTGTAAGGTGAAGAACGTGAGAACGGCCACGCGGGGCCAGACCAAAGGGCCTGCTCGCCCCACGTTTCTCAACCGGTGGTAACAGGACCCTTAGGGGTACTCGAAAGAAGTCGGGGGGGGGGGGAGGAGGTATGTCAACACCACTGAAATTTGGAGAAAACGGAGTTTTTTTGTTTGACGTTTCACCGGGCTTTATTAGTTTGGTACTTTTGACACCCAAAAAATTGTCAGCGCCCGCCCGGCTGCGTTTTCAGTTGTTTCAACAAATGCGTTGCAACGGTAGAAAAAAAAAAATGGTGTGTCTGAAAACGGTAGGTACGGGGGGTACTTTGTAAAAAAAGATTGAGAAACGCTGACCTAGCCCAGAGTCCTGCCTTCCAGCAGTGGCTGATGTCAGGTAACCCAGAGGGAGTGAACAAATCAGGGAATCATCAAGTGATTCCTCCCCTGTCGCCCGTTTCCAGCCTCAGACAAACAGGTATGGGTATGTCTACACTACAGGTTTGTTGGCAAAGTGGCCATTTTTCGGACAAAATCTGAGTAACGTCCACATTGCAATCGCGTTTTCTCAAGTCAATTGAAAGAACAGAGGGGTTTTCCGGCATTGGGAATCCTCTTTCTACAAGGAAGAAGCCTTTTTGTGAAAGAGCTCTTTCAGAAAGAGGCGTGTGTGGGCGGGGAAGAGGGAGTTCTTTCGGAAGAAGAGAAAAGAGGAAAAAGCACAGGTGCCCTGGTGGCTATTCCACCCATGGAAATCACAGCTTACATGCGAGAGAGCGCCCATTCAGTCCGGAAATCTCTTTCAAAAAACCAGATAACTTTTTTGATGCACTTTTGTGTGTGGACTCTCTCTTTTGGAAGAACTTTTTTCGGAAGATCTCTTCCAAAAGGTTCTTCCGAAAGAAGCCTGCAGTCTAGGCATAACCTAATAGCCACTGATGGGCCTAACCTCCATGAATTTTTCCTCTTTGAACTGTTAGGCTGCGTCTAGACTGGCAAGTTTTTCCGCAAAAGTGCTCGCTTGTGCGGAAAAACTTGCCAGCTGTCTACACCGGCCGCTTTGAATTTGCGCAAGAACACGGACGATCTCATGTAAGAAATCAGTGCTTCTTGCGGAAATACCATGCTGCTCCCGTTCGGGAAAAAGCCCTCTTGCGTAAATGCTTTTGCGCAAGAGGGCCAGTGTAGACAGCTGAGAACCGTTTTGTGCAAAAAAGCCCTGAGGCTTTATGGGGGATAAGGGATCTTTTCAAAAAGGGTTTATCTTTCGAAAGATCTGCGTCCAGACTGCCTTTTCCTTTTTACAAAAAAGGCTCCGTTTCGAAAAAAGGGGGCAGCCATGTTTATGCAAATGAAGCGCAGGATATTTAAATCCCAGCTTCACTTGCACTTTCGATGTGCCTAATCTACATCTCTCTGTCGACAACGCTAATGGACAAACACGCGGTTCCTCTTTGGCCGGCAGAGAAGATACAAGCACCAGCAAAGCCCTGCAGTTCTCTCCATCAACTGTTGAGTGATGTAAATTTACACCCACCCTAGCAGGCGCCAGCTGGGTCATGTAAATTTACACCCACCCTAGCAGGCGCCAGCTGGGCCGAGTATTCTGACCCAGACAAGGAGGGGACAGTAAGTCCCATAAGGGCAGATTCCCTGAGGAAGGCAGAGGGGTTACGATGCTGCCAAAACTGGGGCCCCAGCGCTGCGTCCTCAGGGCCCCCCATGGAACGGATATTTCTGCAAAGCCGGCGATTGCTTGTCTGTGGGAATGGCTCGGCTTCATGGTGCGGCGCAGCGGGGGAGTCTTCCCAGAGTGCAGTTGGCTTCGTCTCCACTCACTTATGTCTCTTCCATCAGCTATGAGAATGACCAAAGTGGGGCAGGTTCCCTTTAGAGCATAGTAAAGATTTAAAAGATTTATTTTCCTTTGTCAAGTTTTTTGGATCTCAGCCAGGGCCGGGCCTGTCTCTCGCTGTGTCTGTGCAGCGCCTGGCACAACGGGGCCCTGATCCCAGCTGGGGCGGGGTCTGTCTCTCGCTGTGTCTGTGCAGCGCCTGGCACAACAGGGCCCTGATCCCAGCTGGGGCAGGGACTGTCTCTCGCTGTGTCTGTGCAGCGCCTGGCACAACGGGGCCCTGATCCCAGCTGGGGCGGGGTCTGTCTCTCGCTGTGTCTGTGCAGCGCCCGGCACAACAGGGCCCTGATCCCAGCTGGGGCAGGGACTGTCTCTCGCTGTGTCTGTGCAGCGCCCGGCACAACAGGGCCCTGATCCCAGCTGGGGCAGGGTCTGTCTCTCGCTGTGTCTGTGCAGCACCCGGCACAACGGGGCCCTGATCCCAGCTGGGGCGGGGTCTGTCTCTCGCTGTGTCTGTGCAGCGCCCGGCACAACGGGGCCCTGATCCCAGCTGGGGCGGGGTCTGTCTCTCGCTGTGTCTGTGCAGCGCCCGGCACAACAGGGCCCTGATCTCAGCTGGGGCGGGGCCTGTCTCTCGCTGTGTCTGTGCAGCGCCCGGCCCAACGGGGCCCTGATCTCAGCTGGGGCAGGGTCTGTCTCTCACTGTGTCTGTGCAGCGCCCGGCACAACGGGGCCCTGATCTCAGCTGGGGCAGGGTCTGTCTCTCGCTGTGTCTGTGCAGCACCCGGCACAACGGGGCCCTGATCTCAGCTGGGGCAGGGTCTGTCTCTCGCTGTGTCTGTGCAGCGCCCGGCACAACGGGGCCCTGATCTCAGCTGGGGCAGGGTCTGTCTCTCGCTGTGTCTGTGCAGTGCCCGGCACAACGGGGCCCTGATCTCAGCTGGGGCGGGGACTGTCTCTCGTTGTGTCTGTGCAGCACCTGGCACAACGGGGCCCTGATCTCAGCTGGGGCAGGGTCTGTCTCTCGCTGTGTCTGTGCAGCGCCCAGCACAACGGGGCCCTGATCTCAGCTGGGGCAGGGCCTGTCTCTCGCTGTGTCTGTGCAGCGCCCGGCACAACGGGGCCCTGATCTCAGCTGGGGCGGGGACTGTCTCTCGCTGTGTCTGTGCAGCACCTGGCACAACGGGACCCTGATATCGGCTGCGGCAGGGACTGTCTCTCGCTGTGTCTGTGCAGCACCCGGCACAACGGGGCCCTGATCCCAGCTGGGGTGGGAACTGTCTCGCTGTGTCTGTGCAGCGTAATGTGGCCCTGGTTTCCTTTGTCGCCTCTAGCTATTTCCCTAGTACAGCTCATCCTGAGCTGTTGTGGTGATTGGCTGCATGTTTCAAACCTGCAAAACAAACACAATTCAACCAAAGTTCTCCCAGCCTGCCCTGGGGCAAATGTTCGATGCCCCGGAGGCCATTGTAACTTCTAGAAAAATAAGCAGCTGAAGGGATCCAACTCCAGGGCTGTAATGTTGAGTTAACCCTTGCACTCTCTACTTCCACAAGCCATATGGTCAAGAATACTGTGGCAGGGAGTTCCACAGGAAAACAAGGAGCAGGGTGATTCTGCAGCACAACAAGGTTTGAAAACTAAAAGGAAAAAGCCTTTCTGATCTATAGAAATGACCCAAAACAAACAGCCCTGGTAGAGACCACTGCTCTGAACCAGGGCCGCAAGGATCAGGTGGGGCTACTGGGATATGTGGGCCCATGGATCTGATCAGGGAAGGCCAGATACCAGGCTAGATGGGCCTATTGGCATGCTGCAGCAGAGAGGTGGAGACTCTGGGAGAAACAGACCAATGGCTGAGGAGGGCGAAGAGTGGCCCAGCCAATGACAGAGGTGGAATCTGGAAATAAACATCACCTTTATTCATATACAGAACCTATAGAGCATGGGAACGAACATGGAGAATGGGGGCGGAGCTCAGCCAGGGCAGGGGGCGGAGTCTCTACCCAGGCCCGCCCCCTATCTCAATCTGTCCAGCAGGGGGAGCCACTAACATTCGTCCTCCCCCAGCAAAGCAAACAAGTTCCGGCTGGAGAGCTTCCCCTTCAGCACCCTCCTGGGTTGGGCCGGGGCTGGGGCCGGGGTGCTGCTCCCTCCCCTGCTGGGGGCTGCTAGCTCTTCTTCCTCCTCCTCTTCCTCTTCTTCATCAGCATCACGGTCCTTCTCCTCGTCCTCCTCCTCCCCGGAGCTAGAGATCTCCTCTTCCTCCTCCTCCTCCTCTTCCTCGGAGCTGCGCCGGCTGTGCTTGCGGTGAGCCTCCTGCAGGGAGGCGATCTCGGCCGTCTCGGGGTGATGCTCCCACATGGCTGCAGGGGGACAGACAGGGGTGAGCGGCCAGGGTGCACCACCCTATTCTAACCACTAGACTCCGCTCCCCCCCACCCCTCAGAGCCAGGACTAGAATCCCAGCAATCCGCACCCCTATGATTCCCACCCCCCCCCCGCACCGAAGCGCTAACCATTAGACCCCACTCCCCTCCCTGAGCCAGAACTTCGAATCCAATTCCCAACACCTCCCCCCACTCTAACCACTAGACGGCACTCCCCCATCCCAGAGCCAGAACTAGAACCCAGCAGTCCTGGCAGACACCACCCCTCAAAAACATCTGCAAAACATCGGATCGGTGAAATCTGGTCTTCCCGCCCAGCCTCACAGAGGCATGCTGGGTAAATACCCACAATGCCCTAGGAGCGCAGTCCCCCTCCCACGCCCAGTACCTCTGTGAGTGGAGTAGCCGGGAGGCCGCAGACAGAGGCAGAGGCGCCCGTCCACTGCCAGCCGCAGGATGCTGTTGGCGGCTCGGTAGACGTCGTTACGAGCCGCTTTGGCCGTCTTGTAGCCGCGCTTCTCGGCCCAGGCTGGGAGAGGAAGGGGGGGGAGAGGGAGGGTCAGTGCTGATTCCCAGGGGAGAGCACCCCCTATGGACCCCCCCCGCGGCTCCCAGACCACAGCGCCCCCTATGGCTCCCTACAGCACAGCGCCCCCTAGTGCCATACTGGAGCCAGTGTTGATTACCACAGAAGAGCGCCCCCTATTGAGTCGTGGCACAACGCCCCCCCTAGCGGTCAACCCCCACTCCGGCAACACACCTTCACAGATGTCCCAGGCGCACCACCGGGTCTCCGGCCTGCCCTCCTCGGAATTGGGGTGGCGCAGCTTGAGCAAGGCCTGGATGGGGATGCGGACGGCCAGGTACCCCACGGGGGTGTAGGGCTCTTGGATCTGGGAGATGGGGTAGATGCCCGACAGGATCTGGAAAGAGAGACGGGCGGCAGCGCTCAGCTACGGCAGGGAGCCTGGGGGATCACGCGGTATCCCCCAGGGGCAGGGGGTTGGTATCATTAGCCAAGTATTACACAGAGCTAAAGTGACATGTGGAGAGGGGAAGAGAACAGAACTCAGGAGTCCTGGCTCCTACCCAGCCAATCCACTAAATCCCCACTCCCCACCCAGAACCGGGGCTGGAACCCAAGAGTCCTGGCTCGCAGCCTCCCCACTCTAACTACTAGACCCCGCTCCCCCGGCTGGCTGCAGGGCGATACCTGGAGCTCCCGCTGCACCAGGGAGGGGAAGATGAGGCCGGGGCAGTCGCAGAGGCGCACGGTGGGGGTCAGGAAGTAGGTCTGAAAGTACTTGGTGTGGCCGGGCGTCCGGGACACGCTCACCACCTTGTGGCCCACGAGCCCGTTCATCAGTGAGGATTTGCCCACGTTGGGGAACCCTGGAGAAAGGGGGCGGGGTCATAATGTAGACAGAGCTGCCCAGGCCCCGCCCCCATCCAGCATAAGCCACCCCCCCCCCCCCCCAAAGTCCTGTCCTGCCCCTGTCAGGAGAAGCCACCCCAGCGGAACCACTGGGCCTCTCTCAATTCCCGCCCCCTCCAAAAGCTTGACCCCGCTCCCTGGCCCCATTCCCTTCCTCCCCCCGTTGCACAATTGCTGCCTTGCCACACACCCTGCTCCCAATTCTGATCCAGCCCCCCAGCCCCAACTTGGTCGCCAAATCACCAGCCGTCCGCCTGCCCCCTTCTCCCCACAAAACTCCACGCAGCCGGTGTCTCCCCACCTAAGCTCCGCCTTCCTCTCCCTCACCCTCTTCCCCTGAAACCCTTTCCAAGGCACCGATCCCCCATCTCCCCATCCACTCACCTCCCACCCCAATGCTCCCTGGAAACCCAACTGAGAGCCCTCCTCCCAAACACCCCTTCCCCTGCCACGCAGCCTCTCCAGCAGCCCGAAGGAGACCCCAGCCACTGCTCCGCGGTATGGCCCCCTTCCTCCCCCCGGCGGGGGACGCTCTCACCCACACAGCCCACGGTCAGGACGCCGTCCTTGTACAGCTCCTGGGAGGGAGCCCCGAGCTCCATGGCCACGTCGGTCTGGTGTTCCACCAGCACGGCCGCTCCTTCGTCGTCCTCGTCCTCCTCGTCCGAGTCCTCGGCGGCCAGGTGGGGGCTGGCCGCGTCCCGCTCGATCTTCTCCTTCCAGCTGCTCAGGTCCACTGGGGAGAGCAGCAGAGTCAAAGGGATGCCAGCCAGTGACTCTGTAGCACACCTGCTAGGGCTGGGGGCGGATGCAGGAAGCTAAGCAGGGCCTGCTCTGCACAGAATGTGGATGGGAGATGCGGGGAGGCATTCTGCCACATGCTGCCCCCCAAGTCAGCGATAAACCCCAAGGAGATGTTATGAATTGTCCACCTAATTCCCAGACTGACAAAAACCCAGCGGCCTGGCCAAATTCCAACTCAACCTGTTCCTTTTTCTGTCTCTCTGAAATACCCCACGTAGTCCCCATCACCAGGGGGTTCGCTGTGCGGCTGTTCCCTGCAGCTCTGCCCCAGAGGTGGCTGCATCTCACCGCGATCCCAGTGCGGTGTTGCTGTGCGGCTGTTCTCGCCCTCCCCCCCGATGGGCGAGCGAGCCGCACAACCCAGAAAAAGTGTTGGGAGCCCACGGGGGGCGAACAGCAGCCTGCATTACCACAATGGACTGGGAGGGGTGTCCCCCCCAGGCTGAGTGGGAGGCGGGGAGGAGAGGAGAGGGGTGGGGGGATCTTACCTTTCCCAGCAGTGATGCTCTCGCAAGCCTGCAGCAGCTGCTCCGGTCCCATGGCCGTGCTCCAGCCCTTCCGCCGCTTCCGCCGCTTCTTAAACACTGACGGACAAGCAGGGGTTAGAGTAGGGGGCCCGGACTCTTGGGCGCCAGCTCAGCGCTAACGTTTTCCAACGTCCCTTGCCAAGTTCATCGGCAGCCAGATCGGAGCCAGCGCCCCCCACAACCGTGATTTTAACGGACAGGTCGCGACCCGGCACTGGGTCTCGTTGCTGCAGGGCAACCAGGTGACCACGCTGAGGCAGCTTCCTGCCTGTCCCGGCGCAGTGGACCACGCCGTGGCTCAGAAGTGGCCGGCAGCCGGCCCGGGGCTCGGAAGCCGCCGGCAGCAGGCCCGGCTCCCAGGTGGAGGTGGAGGAGCCAACTCTCCCAAGAAACAAAAGCAAAACCAGGCACAGAAGGGCGCCGATCCCGTTTCACCCCACGCTCCAGACGAGCCGGGAACCGGCCAATGGGAGTGCGGCGCCAGAGCTGAGGCCAGGGTCAGGCTGTGGACCCAGATCTGCTGCGGGACCACTTCCCGGGTGCAGTGGGGCCCGCAGTGCCAGGCCAGACAGGAACCTGCCTCGACACCCTACCGCATCGCTGGCTGGGAGCTGCCAGAGGCAGGCCTGTGCCCCAGCCCTGAGCTCCTTCACGCCCAGAACCCCCCTTCTGCAGCCTGAACCCCTCATCCCTGACCCCAGCCCACAGCCTGCACCCCCTGTATCCCACCCCCATGCCCCAACCCAGAGTCCCCACCTAAATACTGAACCCCTCTGCTCCACCCCCCCACACCACCTGCACCCCATAGCTTGCACCCCATCCCTGCAGACTATACCCCCAAATCCCTCAACTCTGGCACTCCCCAGAGCTCACCCCCCCTGTACCTCGCCCCTATGGCCCAGCCCACAGTCCCCGCCCACATACCGAACCCCTCTGCTCCACCCCCCCACAGCCTGCACCCCAAGTCCCTCACCCCAAGCCCCACCCCATAGCTTGCACCCCATCCCTGCAGCCTATACCCCCAAATCCCCCAACTCCGGCACTCCCCAGAGCTCACACCCCCTGTACCTCACCCCCATGGCCCAGCCCACAGTCCCCGCCCACATACCGAACCCCTCTGCTCCACCCCCCCCACAGCCTGCACCCCAAGAACCCTCATCTCCGGCCCCAGCCCGGAGCCCACACCTTCAGGCAAAGCCTTCACCCCCTCTGCCTCAAACCCCTCACCCTCGCAGCCTGCACTCTGGTCAGAATTACGCGGGGTCCCAGGCATCAACAATTTTCCTCAACTGGGGGGGGGGGGGGCGAGGGAAAAAAAAAAAAAAAGTTTGAGCACCCTTCCCCTCCCCCAGCCCTCTAGGGCAAGACCTCCTGCCCCAAAGCCCGAGCCAGCCTGGGGGCAGGGGCGTTACCTGTGCTGGGGTCCTGGTCCTGCTGGGGGTAGGAGGTGAAGCAGACGACGCGCACCTGGGGGAAGCGGGTCTGGAAGTAGTGCTTCCAGGCCACCACCAGCGCCGGCGGCGCCAGGTCGATCTTGTTCAGCACCAGGATCAAGTTCTTCCTCATCTCCTTGGTCACAAAGTCGTACAGCGCAGGGGAGAAGTTAATGACCTGGGGGGAGGGGGGGGAGAGGCCAAACGAGTTAGAACAGGGACGGTTAGGAGCCAGGACCCCTGCTCTGAAAGGAGAGAGAGTCCTAGTGGTTAGAGGGGGAGGGGAGGGACAGGAGGCTGTGTGCCAGGACTCCTGGGTTCTATTCTCCAGGTCTGGGATGGGAGTGGTGCCTAGTGGTTAGAGCAGACGGCAGCCCCAAGACTTTAGGGGTCTTTCTCCAGTTCTGGGAGGGGAACGGGCCTAGTGGTTAGAGCAGTGGACTGCGGGGGGCTGGGAAGAAGGACTCTTGGGTTCTTTCCCCAGGTCTAGGAGGGGAGCAGGGTTAGTGGTTAGCTGGGGACTCCTGGGTTCTGTCCCTAGCTCCGGGAGGGGAGTGGTGCCTATTGGTTAGAGCAGAGGGGGCTTTTTCCCTTCCCCGCTCGGGGAGGGCAGTGGGGTGTAGCCAGGGGTTCAGCAACCCGTTCCCACACCCATCCGTGCTGCCCCCTTCAATTTGGTCACCCTGAGGAGCTGGGACAGCAGCAGCGTCGGGCCAGGACGCTGCCGGCCGAGGGACACTGCCCCTCGCCCGTCCTGCTGAGTGGCAGGACGGAGCACACTGACCTGCAGGGTCACGTCCAGACGCCGAGAGGCTGGAGTCCCCAGAGACCTCCCCGCCTTTTTTAAGGGACCCTCTGGAGCAACATCTCCATCTCCTGTGGCCTGGGGGGGGGGCTCCTAAACTTCCCCCTTCCCCACGGAGTCCGGCAGCCAAGAACGAGACTCTCCAAGCCCCTTCGCCCTGGGGTGCCAGGGAGGGACCCTCACCGGATGCCGGACGTCTGTGATCAGCAGGATGATGTCGGACATCTCCAGCACCCGCCACAGCTGACGCCAGGTCTGCAAGGCAAGTGGGGAGGGGAGAGATCCGATTCAGGCCCTGAGCCGGCCAGTCCCTCCCCGCCACCAGGGACCTGGATCAGAGCCGGCGGCCCCAGAGGGAAAAGGCTCCGGGTCCCATTTCCCACCTCCGGAGACAGCCAGACCCCCGCCCTGAGGAGAGCTGGCGCCCCCTAGAGGGGAAAGGCCCCATGTCCCATTCCCGACCCATGAGACAGCCAATCCCCTCCCGCCCCTGCCCCAATCAGAACTGGCGCCCCCTAGAGGGGAAAGGCCCCATGTCCTCCGCTCACCTCTAGGTTATGCTCGAAGTAGCTGAGCTGGCTGGGCTGGTAGGTGCTGTAAATTCCCTCCAGATAGTCCCGGAAACATTTCTCCTCCCGCGCCAGCACCTGCTCCTTGCTCATTTGGTAGCTCCAGGGGGGGCGCTTGGGGAAATCCAGCACTGGGAGGTGGGGAGCAGACACATGGGGGGGTCAGAATGGGGGGGGGCCTGTCATGGACAGGGGGAGAGCTGACCACTACCCGGTGACTCAGGGATTAAACTCAGGTCCCTAGCAAGGGGCTCAGATCCAATCGAGAGAGGGGGCTGAAATCTGAACTGGATACAGGTTCCCCGCCTGCTCTCTGTGTGTGGGAGAGTTAAACCAGGAGTTGAGAGACACAGAACGATTTAAACCCAGGCAGGACTACCGTGCCTCCGAGGAATTCGGGGCATGGAAGCGGACTGAACTGAAAGTAAGTAAAAGGGCTAAGTGAATCTAGTCGCGGTCGGGGTATTTTTTTCTTTATTAAACAATCTTTCTTTTAAGCTGTCACCGGTCCTGTGTCTGTCACGGGATTTTCAACTTGTCCCTCCCGCGCACACGCCAATGTGGCCGCCCCCGCCAGCGCCTGCAGGCGCGCTCTGCCACTTCCAGCTCCACCTGGCTTTGTGCCGGCAGCTCCAGCTCCCGGCTCCCCCAGCAGGTCACCCATGTTCAGCTGGCTGCCCCCGACAGCTCCGCATCCCGGCCCCCTGGCAGGCCACTCCAACCAGCTCTAGTTAGCTAACAGTTTTTCTTAAACTGCGCTCCGCGGAGCCCCAGGGGCGCCGCAAGACATTTCCAGGGGCGCCGCGAGGTTGACAATCTGGAAATGTCGATAGGTACAACACAAATAACCGCTGGGGCTCCGCATACATTTTTACGCAAGTTAAGGGCTCCGGAGCCCAAAAAGTTTGAGAACCACTGATAACAGTTAGCAACTACCTTGAATTGTACTTGGCCATCCAATCTTTCTCCTACATTGGTAGCTGAAAATTTTATTTTGACTCTTTTGGTGCATTTTTAAAAAGATTGTCTTTTAAAAACTTTTTTTTTTTTTACAGAGATTTGTGGTTTGGCTTGAACTGCTCTGAGCGAATAGGGCTGCCAGATGGTTTCAACAAAAATACTGGACACACTTGACATGACATCACAATCGACATTCCGTCTTAGACAATACCAGACACACTTGACATGACATCACAATCGACACTCCATCTTAGTTAGACAATACCAGACACACTAGACATGACATCACAATCGACATTCCATCTTAGACAATTCCAGGCACACTTGACATGACATCACAATCGACATTCCGTCTTAGACAATACCAGACACACTTGACATGACATCACAATCGACACTCCGTCTTAGACAATTCCAGACACACTTGACATGACATCACAATCGACACTCCGTCTTAGACAATTCCAGACACACTTGACATGACATCACAATCGACACTCCGTCTTAGACAATTCCAGACACACTAGACATGACATCACAATCGACATTCCATCTTAGACAATACCAGACACACTAGACATGACATCACAATCGACATTCCGTCTTAGACAATTCCAGACACACTTGACATGACATCACAATCGACACTCCATCTCATTTAGAAAATACCGGACAGTTCTATTTTCTCAGTTCTATTTTCTCAATTTGTTTCCCAAACGGAAAGCTCAAATACTGGACTGTCCAGTTCAAAACCGGACACCTGGCAACCTTATGAGTGACTCTGTGCCTCTCCTTTACCATCTCGCATTGTGCCCAGAGACTTTTCTCTGTGTTTTAATTTGTTTTCCTTAGCTGCTCAGTAACATCTAGCAACCAAGTGTGCTTTATCCTGTTTAATCTTCTGTTTTGTAAGAAAAATCACTTTTTCTTTGAAGGTGATGATTGGATTCTTGTGTCCTGGATGGTCTGTGGGTGGGTATCTGCAGGCCTCTGACTGAGGGGTCCGCTACTAGAGACGGCAGCTTGTTTTCCTCTTTTCTTTTTTTCACGCTCTTTTAGGGCAAACGAGCTTGGGGTATCCCAGGGGAGGGTTCAAGTGTTCACCCCTGTTTTTTTAGGGATAAAAAATCACTTGATCGTGGCAGCGATTTACCAAAAAAATCTGTGATTCTGGGGAGAAGTTTTTGTAACCAATGTCTGTAGAGGCAAAGGGTTTTTTTTTTTCCTTTTGAGTTCTTTGCGGGCCCCCATCTTCTGTACTTGGCGTGCCAGAGTGGCGAACAACCCTGGCAGATCCCAAGGCTGCCCCCAACCTAGCAGCGGGGTGGACTTCTAAAAGAGCCATACAGCCCCCCCCCACTGATGGGACCTGTCCCTCCAAAGGGAAACGGGGGACCCTTCACCCATCCACGGTCCTAGGACAATATTCCCCCACGATACTCCAGAGCAACCACATGCCGGCCAGATCCAACGCATCTGCAGGGGAATAGCAGCCTGAGGAACTCCTTGCCACAAGATGTTTGCCCAATGGGAACCAGGAGAGAAGGGAAAAAAAAATCAGGAGGGCCCAGACCTGCAGGCGAGGTCCCGTCCCACCTTACCGGAGCCGGATTTGTAGACATCCTGTATGTCCAGCTCCTTCTCGCTCTCCGGGACGGGCTCCAGGATCCTCTCCTGAGCCACCTTCTTGCGCCGCTCCACATCCTCCCGGCTCTCGCGCTCAAAGTGCAGCCGGTACCTGGCAGCAGGGGGACGTTACAGAGCATCAGGCAGGCCGGGAAACCCCAGGGTGGGGGGGCAGAGATTTTGGGTGTCCTACTTTTCCTCCCCAAACAGGAGCTCCCAGCACTGTCAAGATCCCAATCCCGGGTCTCCCATCCACATCCAGGCCCAAGTGGGGCCTGTTTAGCTTCAGGCCCAACAGCTGGCACCTCCCCCAGGTGGTCTCATTGCCTAGGACTAATGCTAGCCAGGTGATGGGTCGGGAGTGGGGTGGGGGAACAGATCACAGGGCCTTTCCCCACTAGGGGGGTGCTGTCTCCCATCCAATCCCAGTGCAGACAGACTAGCTGGCTTCAGAGGGGCAGGGAAAGAGACACAAGGTGATTCCCCTCTAGGGGGCGCTGGCTCCTGATTTGATCACTCCCGTCTGGGTGTAATGAGTTGCGAGGTCTCCCCTTCCACTACAACCCCCACCCAGCAGCAAGGGGAGGGGGCAGAACTCTGAGCCAGTCCTGGAGTGGCAGGTTGGCCCAAATTCACCCCCCTGCAGCTATCATTGAGGGTAACGGGGGGCGGGGGGAGACAGGACTCCTGGGTTCTGTCCCAGCTCTGGGAGGGGCATGGGGTCTGGCTGGATGCGGGGGCTGGGTTCTGCCCCTCTGATAAGGGAGTGGGATGTAGTGGTTAAAGTACAGGCGCTGGGAATCCGGACTCATGGGTTCCACACCTGATTCTGCCACACGCTCTGCGCGGGACCTGGCTCTGTGCCTCAGTTTCCCCCCCCCTTACCTGTTGGGGTCATAGCTGCGCTCGCCCAGCCTGCGGGCCGGTGGCTGCTGGTTGAGTTTCCGGACCTGCAGGGACAGGGATTCGCTGTCCGAGGTGTCCGTCTGGTCCTCCCGCCGCTCATGGCTACCGCTCCGGCTGTTGGAACTCGACCTCACGCCATCATGCAGGCCTGGGGCATGGAGAGGGCCGGGTCAGGGACCTTTCCCCGCGCGGGGGCGCCGGCTCCCAGCCAGCCCATGGCAGCATAACACTAGGGCAGTTCAAGGCCCCAAGGTCAGACCCAGGGCTCTGCAATGCAGCCCGGCAGGGCCCGTGTTGCTGCGTCAGGGCCGCTCAGAGCTGGAGACGCCTGCAGCGTGTCATGTGTCTGCGGCAGCACAGTGGGGAGGGGGGGATCTGGTCCCCCTCCCACGAGGGCCTCAGTCCTCCTCAGACAACATTCCTCATGCAGTGGGTTGGGGAGGGGAGGGGCTGGGAGCCTGGACTTCTGAGTTCTATGCCCAGCTCTGCATGCATCTCTGAGAGGGAGTGGGGTGTAATGGTTAGAGTGGGGGGGTTTCTCTCCCCACCTCTGGGAGGGGAGTGGGGTGTAGTAGTCAGAGCAGGACAGGGAACTGGGAGCCAGGACTCCTGGGTTCTCGCCTCATCTCTGAGAAGGCAGTGGGGTGTAGTGGAGAGGGCGGGGCGGTGGGGCTGGGATCCAGGACTCCTGGTTTCCGTCTAGTGTTGCGGGAAAGGAACGGGAATAGTGGGTTACAGCAGAGGAAGCGGAGCCCAGAGTCCTGTGAGGAGAGTAGGGTGCAGTGGATAGAGCAGGAAGGGCTGGGAGCCAGAACTCCTGGGTCCTCCCCCTGTCTCTGAGAGGGGAGTGGGGTGCAGTGGTTAGAGCAGGAAGGGCTGGGAGCCAGAACTCTCTTGTCTCTGAGGGGAGTGGGGTGCAGTGGTTAGAGCAGGAAGGGCTGGGAGCCAGGACTCTCTTGTCTCTGAGGGGAGTGGGGTGCAGTGGTTAGAGCAGGAAGGGCTGGGAGCCGGGAGCCAGGACTCCTGGGTTCTGTCCTTGACTCGGCTACAGATTCTCCGTGCGACTTTGGGCAGGTGCTGGAGCTGAGCGCAGGATGGCGGCAGGCGGGAATTATTGAGACAGCCCATGATGGCCTCAGCGCCGAGGGTCACCCAGGGGCTGAAGGGAGGCAGGGCGGAGAATAGGGTGGCCGGGGTGGGGCCCCTTATCAGCCGCTTCCAGCCTGTTTGGGAGGCCGTGCGGAGAGCTGAGGAATGCTGACAGGCAGCACGGCTCAGCATCAACCTTTACGCCTCCCTAGGCCAGGGCCCCCCCATCCACCCAGCCCTGGATCAGCCACCCCCCACCCCATGGCACAGAGGGGAGAGCGCCCCCTGGGGCCACACTGGGATCAGCCTGACTGCCAGGGGAGGGCGCCCCCTACTGAACCCCAGCCCTTGGAGGGAGACACCTCATGCCAGGGTGAGCTCCGTGACAAGGCCCTGTCTGGGTTGATGCAGTTGGAGCTGGTCCTGCCTTGGGCAAGGGTGGGACTTGAGGACCTCGTGAGGTCTCTGCCAGCCCTGGGATTCTAGGAGAGCGTGCCCACGCCTTGGGGCTCCCAGCCGGCGGCTAGGCAGCAGGGCTTTCACCCGGCTGGATGTCCAAGCCTCACAAAAGCTTCCTGCCTGGCAAGTGCCGCCTGGGTTTACTGTCTAGGTGCCCATCGGCCAGTGGTGCATCTCCGTTTGGGGCGACGGGGCCTTTCCCCAGGGGTGGCGCCGGCTCCGATCCAGCCCCGCAGCCCTCCCTGAGGTTTCTGCCCAGAGATTTCCCTTGTCATTCAGTGCTTTGAGAGCAGGCACTGGGGTGCACGCTCGCTCCCCCCCCCCCACACACACACAAGGAGCTGAGCCCGGGGTCAGGCTTATGGGGGCAGGAGGGAACATGCCCAAGTGGGAGTGGAAGGTGGGGGAGGGGGTTGGTGCCCAGATGTTAGCAGGAGAAGAGGCCCAGATGTTGGCAGGGAAGGTTGGTGCCCAGATGTTGGCAAAAGGAGGGGAAGAGAGGAGGGTCAGTGCCCAGATGTTGGCAAGAGGGGGGAGGGGCCCAGATGTTGGCGGGAAGGGAAGGGGGGGGTCAGTGCCCAGATGTTGGCGGGAAGGGAAGGGGGGGGTCAGTGCCCAGATGTTGGCGGGAAGGGAAGGGGGGGTCAGTGCCCAGATGTTGGCGGGAAGGGAAGGGGGGGGTCAGTGCCCAGATGTTGGCGGGAAGGGAAGGGGGAAGGTCAGTGCCCAGATGTTGGCGGGAAGGGAAGGGGGGGTCAGTGCCCAGATGTTGGCGGGAAGGGAGGGGGGGTCAGTGCCCAGATGTTGGCGGGAAGGGAGGGGGGGTCAGTGCCCAGATGTTGGCGGGAAGGGAAGGGGGGGTCAGTGCCCAGATGTTGGCGGGAAGGGAAGGGGGGTCAGTGCCCAGATGTTGGCGGGAAGGGAAGGGAGGGGGGGTCAGTGCCCAGATGTTGGTGGGAAGGGAAGGGGGGGGTCAGTGCCCAGATGTTGGCGGGGGGAGGGGCCCAGATGTCGATGGGGAGGGGGAGGGGCCCAGATGTTGGCAGGACGGAGGAAGGGGGCCCAGATGTTGGCGGGGGGAGGGGCCCAGATGTTGGAGCGCGGCCCCCTCCCCCGCTCACCCCGTTTCCGCTCCCGCTTGTCCTGCAGCTGCTTCTTCTTCTGCTTGGCGCTGAACGGCCGCTTGCGGGGCATGTCCCGGCCCGGCCGCCGTCCCGCAGCACCGGCAGGGAAGCGGGAAGAACCACTGCGGGTGTGGGGGGGGGGGGGGGGGGGGCGGAAAGGAGGCGGAGCAAACACTGTGACTGGAAGAAACCACTGGGACCCCGAAGGGGGAGGGAGCAATCTGGGCGAAACCATGGCGGAAGGGGGAGTCAACCACTGAGAAAGATGCGAGGGGGAGGAATCTGGGAACAACCAACTCAGGAAGGGGGGAATAAAACACTTAAGAGCGTGGGACAAAATAACCACTGAGAGCTCAGCCACACTGGGGAAACTGGGGAAAGCCACTGAGTTGGGGGGAAGAAACCATCGAGATCCTTACAGAGGGGGATAAACCATTAAAAGATGGGGGGGGAGGCAGAACAAGGAGGGATATGGGCGAAACCACTAATTGGGAGGGGGGAGCTATAAAGAATGCAGAATAGTGTGGGAGAAACCATTTATCTTGGGTGGCTCATGCTTAGCTGCAGGAGGCTGGGCTGAACCATTCAGGTCTGGGGGTAGCGAGATTGTATCATTATTAGAGAGACATAATGAGCTGTACCACTTGTATTAAAAGGGGGTGCAAAGTGGTCTGAATTATTTTCAGGGCAGAGATGTGTGTGTGTGTGTGTGTGTGTGTGTGTGTGTGTGTGTGTCCAGCTGCTCCCCGAATTACGAACAAGTTACAGCCATAGAGTTACATGGCGATCGCGCTGTTCGTCAGTGCAGATCGCCGTTCGTAACTTGGATCCGCATTTACGACCGCTTTGGTCGTAAGTGCGAATGGTCGTAAGTGGAGGTGGTCATATCTCGGGGAGCGGCTCGCCTGTGGCGAGTAGATTTCAGCCGGTTGCTCTGTGTGCCCCATTCACCCGTGCTTGGTGCATGCGCAGTGCCAGTCTGGTGCATGTGCGGTGCGGGGCTGGCGAGTAACCCTCGCCAGGGTTTGTCAAGTACACACACACACACACACACACACTCTAGAATTGGGTTGAACCATTTTGAAAGAGGGAGTTAAACCATCCCATTTAGGCTCTGGAGCAGGGGTGGGCAAAAAGGCCTCCACTCTGCCTGCCTCCTGCCCTGCAAGCTGCGCATGGCGCGTCAAAGCGCCGCATGCTCCAGGCAGGACGGAAGAAGGCTTCGCACTCTCCCTTGCTCCCAGGCCCTAATTGGCCTAGGGGCAGGGAAATGATTGAAGTCTCCTCCCACACCAGGGCCTGAGCACCTTGGGGGAATGCGAGGTGGTGGCAAAGGCACTCCCTCACCCCCCTAGACCAATCATTGTCTGGGAGTGGGGAACCCCTATTTCAAAATAAGCTATTTCGAAAGTGTAATGTAGATGCACCCCTAGAGTCTATTTCTAGGATCCTCCCTGCCCTGCCACCCTGATGGCACATGTGAGGTCATGCCACACGGAGGGAAGGGGTTTCATATTTAAGCATGTGCTATCGCACGCCTGCTGCTATGGCAGAATCTGCAAGGTCACATGCTTCATATGTGAGGAGGATGGCATATTCTTTAAGAGCCAGAAGGGGTGGAATGGCCCCTCCCACACCAGACAAAACCGCATCTGGTTTTATCCCCATTCTAGATGAGAGGTGAATCTTTCAGAAAGAGGTCTGCCCAGTTCAATACAAGCTGCATGCCCTCCCTAGGAGGGAGCATCCACAGACTACTTAGACACCTTTCAGGGTGGATGGGCACCGTCAGGGGTTCTTGGCTTGGTGTCCCTGATGTTTAACTTTTAGCCCTGGCTCTTTGTGTCTCTTTCCCTGGCCCTGTTAGCATTTGCTCCCCAGCCGGGCATCATGGTTCTACCCCTAGGCGCACCTGACCGGGCTTTGCACCCACAGACAGCACAGCAGGGAGAGAACCCAGCGGGTATGCTAGATCCCAGACCCCCCCGACTGCTCCCCACTCCCCTAGCTCCCAGCACCCTCTGCTGTAACCACTAGCCCCCACTCCCCTTCCAAAGCCAGGGACAGAACCCAGGAGTTCTGGCTCCCACTGGAGGGGGGGGGGTAGCATCTGCTTTGGTGCAACAGTTGTGGGGCGGGGGGATCAGGCCCCCACCTGCCCTGAGCTGCCCCCTGTTTTTGGGGGGGGGGGGGCTTGGAGGGAGCAGCCCCAGCCTGGGCTGGGCTTGGAGAGGAGGCCTCCTTCCCCAAGCCCCACCCTGGGAGGACTGAACCACAGCGGGCTTGTCTAGCCACCCAATGCCTCTCTATCGCCCCGCGGCTCTATGGTGCGCGCGGAGGGGGAAACCGCTCTGGGCTGGGCGCTTCCGGCCACTCGCTGGTCAGGCCGGGCGGGCTCGCCTGCTCTCCCTCTGCGCAGGCGCAGTGGCCGCGCTTCCTCGCAGCTGGCCGGGCTGCATGTGAGCGCGGGGACCGGCCATGCCGAAGGGGGCGAAGCCGCCGCGCCCGCCGCAGGAGGAATGGATCGGGGACGGGGAGGAGAAGGGCGGCGAGCCCGCAGGTCAGCGGCCCGGGGGGCAGAGCCCGGGGAATGGGGGGGCAGAATCTGGGGGGCTGGGGGGAAGGAGGGGGCAGAATCTGGGGGGCTGGGGGGAGGAGGGGGCAGAATCTGGGGGGCTGGGGGGAGGAGGGGGCAGGCCTTGGGGGGAGGAGGGGGCAGGCCTGGGGGGGGCAGAATCTGGGGGGTTGGGGGGAGGAGGGGGCAGGCCTTGAGGGGAGGAGGGGGCAGAATCTAGGGGGTTGGGGGAGGAGGGGCAGGCCTGGGGGGAGGAGGGGGCAGAATCTGGGGGGAGGAGGGGGCAGGCCTTGGGGGGAGGAGGGGGCAGAATCTAGGGGGTTGGGGGAGGAGGGGGCAGAATCTGGGGGGGAGGAGGGGGCAGAATCTGGGGGGTTGGGGGGAGGAGGGGCAGGCCTTGAGGGGAGGAGGGGGCAGAATCCGGGGGGTTGGGGGGAGGAGGGGGCAGGCCTTGGGGGGAGGAGGGGGCAGAATCAGGGGGTTGAGGGGAGGAGGGAGCAGAATCAGGGGGGTTGGGGGGAGGAGGGGGCAGGCCTGGGGGGGGGCAGAATCTGGGGGGTTGGGGGGAGGAGGGGGCAGGCCTTGAGGGGAGGAGGGGGCAGAATCCAGGGGGTTGGGGGGAGGAGGGGGCAGGCCTTGGGGGGAGGAGGGGGCAGAGTCTGGGGGGTTGGGGAGAGGAGGGGGCAGAGTCTGGGGGGAGGAGGGGGCAGAGTCTGGGGGATTGGGGGGAGGACGGGGCAGAGCCCGGGGAATTGGGGGGGGCAGAATCCGGGGGGTTCGGGGGAGGAGGGAGCAGAATCAGGGGGGTTGAGGGGAGGAGGGGGCAGAATCTAGGGGGTTGGGGGGAGGAGGGGGCAGGCCTTGAGGGGAGGAGGGGGCAGAATCTGGGGGTTGGGGGGGAGGAGGGGGCAGGCCTGGGGGGAGGAGGGGGCAGAATCTGGGGGTTGGGGGAGAGGAGGGGACAGGCCTTGGGGGGAAGAGGGGGCAGAATCTAGGGGGTTGGGGGGAGGAGGGGGCAGAATCTAGGGGGCTGGGGGGAGGAGGGAGCAGGCCTTGGGGGGAGGAGGGGGCAGAATCTGGGGGTTGGGGGAGGAGGGGACAGGACTTGGGGGGTAGGGGGAGGAGGGGGGAGAACCTGGGGGAGGCAGAAGGCAGAATACCGGGGAGGGTGGGGGGGAGGAGGGGATAGATCCTGGGGGGGGAGGAGGAGGGAAGGTCCGAGGGGGAGGAGGGAGAATGAGGCAGAACAGGGGGTGGGGAGGGAAGGACGGGAGGGAGCAGAACCTGGTGGGGGGGATTGAGCTGGAGGGAGCGGGCTGGGGAGGGGGGAGTGCAGAGGGGACAGGGCCTGGCTGAACTGGACAGATGGGCTGTGGATTCATCTCTCTCCACGTGTTGTTTCAGACAAAGTGGTGAAGAAAGGCAAGAAGGACAAAAAGACCAAGAAGTCGGTAAGAAGCGGGACTCTTGGGGGGAGGGGGGAGCTCTGACACAAGGGCCTAGCAGGTCAGGCTGGAACTCAGGAGACTCCAGATTGACACCCTCCTCCGCCACTGCCCTGCTTTGGGACTCGGGTTAAATCACTTCTTCTTTTTGTGCCTCGGTGTCCCGTCCCACCGTGTGTCTGCTTATACAGACTCACTCTCGTTGTGTGTCTGCAGCGCCCGGCACAACGGGGCCCTGATCCCAGCTGGGTCAGGGACTGTCTCTCGCTGTGTCTGTGCAGCGCCTGACACAACGGGGCCCTGATCCCAGCTGGGTCAGGGACTGTCTCTCGCTGTGTCTGTGCAGCGCCCGGCACAACGGGGCCCTGATCCCAGCTGGGGCAGGGTCTGTCTCTCGCTGTGTCTGTGCAGCGCCTGACACAACGGGGCCCTGATCCCAGCTGGGTCAGGGACTGTCTCTCGCTGTGTCTGTGCAGCGCCCGGCACAACGGGGCCCTGATCCCAGCTGGGGCAGGGTCTGTCTCTCGCTGTGTCTGTGCAGCGCCTGACACAACGGGGCCCTGATCCCAGCTGGGGCAGGGCCTGTCTCTCGCTGTGTCTGTGCAGCGCCTGGCACAACGGGGCCCTGATCTCAGCTGGGGCAGGGTCTGTCTCTCGCTGTGTCTGTGCAGCACCCGGCACAACGGGGCCCTGATCTCAGCTGGGGCAGGGCCTGTCTCGTGCTGTGTCTGGTGCGGGGCCTGTCTCGCGCTGTGTCTGGTGCGGGGCCTGTCTCGCGCTGTGTCTGGTGCGGGGCCTGTCTCGCGCTGTGTCTATGCAGCACCTGGCACAACAGGGCCCTGATCTCAGCTGGAGCAGGGTCTGTCTGGAGCAGGGCCTGTCTCTCGCTGTGTCTGGTGCAGGGTCTGTCTCTTGCTGTGTCTATGCAGCACCTGGCACAACGAGGCCCTGATCTCAGCTGGGGCAGGTCCCGTCTCGTTGTGTGTCTGTGCAGCCACCATAGGGCCCTGATATTTAAAACCAGAGTAAGTAGCTGGATCTCTCAGACCTCACCGCTAGGGGCTGTGAAAGGAACGGTGGCTGGATCTCCCCTAGCACAATGCAGTCTCAGGGGAAGGGGGTGAGTGTGAGTGAACCCGTGACTGCTCCCCAGCCGGTGTGCCTTTCCCTCACCACAGGGGCCAGGGAGATGGGGTAGGGGAAGCAGAGCTCTTATCTTTCCCTTCTGCCCCAGTTCTTTGAAGAGTTGGCTGTGGAGGAGAAACAAGTCAGCGAGCAGCAGGCCGTCCTTAAAGAGAAGGAGCAGCAGCAGCAACAGGTGAGCAGAGGAACGGGATCCCTCCCGCCGGCTGCTGGGTGTTCTTGTAGGACCTACAATAAACAGGCTGTCGGCAAGGGGTGCTCTGCTTGGTGAGCGTCCATCCCCAGGTTGTCACGGGGCGTGGGCAGATCTGAGCCCCCGTCTCTGTGCCCCCCCCTCCCTTCCCAGCTTCAACAACAGAAAAAGAAACGGGAGAAGAAGAAGGAGAAGAAGAAGAAGGACGCGGAAGACGATGAGGAAGAGCACCAGCTGATCGAGAAGCTGAAGAAGCTGTCGGCTCAGGGCAGCGATGAGGAGGAAGAGGGTGAGGCAGGGAGGCGCGTGTTTGGGTTCTAGCCGCAGATCTAGGAGGGAATGGAGTCGAGTGGGCTAGAGGGGGGTGTCTGGGGGCCAGGACCCCTGGATTTTATTCCCAGCTCTGGCCAGGGAGTGAGGACCAGCTGTCAGGACCAGCGCTCGGCGCTCCTGGGTTCTGTACCCTCCAGTGACTCGTTTGGCCCACCTTGCCGCAGTTTCGTGCCCTGCGATGTGGTACGTGGTGGGGAACGCCCGGCGTGGTGGGCGCAGTTAGTGGCTGTGGTGCCATCTCCGGGGTATAAACAGCGGCACCCTCCTGCCACGAGCCCAGCCCCTCCGGAGACCCGCCCCCTAGCAGTGGGTCACTCTCGGGGGCAGGGCTGAGTGAGAAGCAAGGGCCTCCCTTCTCCATAGCCTGCCTTTCCCCCAGCTTCCACCCCATCACTCCAGCCCTTGTGGAGCGACCTCCCAGCCCCCAGGACTGCAGCAGGGACCTAGAGGGGGGTAACGCACCAGGAGACCATCCCGGCGCTCTCTAGGTTCTGGAGGACTCTATAGGGCCAGCTCCCCATAGGGCGAGCGGCTGCATCTCCGTTCCATCGCTCCCTAAAATCCTTCTCTCGTTTCCTTTCCGGCAGCCGTTCCCGTCACCAAAGGCGACAGGAAGAAGAAGGTGAGAGTCGGGCTGGAAGGGGCGCGTACTAGACTCGGGCTGCAAGAGGATGAGGTGGAAGGAGCGCTAGGGTTTGGGGTCTCTGTCTAGACTCGGGCCGGGCTGGGGATTCGGCCGTAGGCGACCGTCTTGCCCCGGTTGAGGTGGGACCTGATGAGGCATCCAACTGGGGGATTGGTGATAAGAGCTGATCCTGCGCTGGGTTTCCAGGGGGGTCTCTGGTGAGGGGCAGAGAGACGTCTGCCCTTCGCTGACGACCTTGACTTGACCCTCCACGCAGGGAGGGAATGTGTTTGCCGCCCTGAGCCAGGAGCAAAGCGAGGAGGAGGAGGAGGAAGAGGAGACACCGAGACCGGCCAAACCCAGCAAGAACAAGATCAGCAAGGTTCGCTCGCTCGGACCACGTCTCGCACGGACGGGGGTGGGGTCGTCTTCTAGCGGGTTACAGCAGTGCGGGTCTGGGGGCTTGGGCTCGGGCTCCTGGGTTCTGTCCTTGTTTCTGGGAGGGGAGTGGGGCCTAGTGGTTAGAGCAGGGAGGCTGGAAGGCAGAACTCCTGGGTTCCGAGACCCCTGGGAGGCCAGGAAGTCGGGGGAGGGGGCCTCCTGTGCTGGAGATCTTCCCTACCCGTCCTGGCGGGATCCCTGGGGGCTAGTCTGTGGGGGACGGTCCTGAGGATGGGGGTGCAGGGTCAGTCTTCCGGTGCTGAATTGCGGGGGGTTGACGTGGTACCCCCTGCAGATCCCACCTGATGACGAAGAGGAGAAGCAGCCAGAGAAGAAAATAATAAAGGATGACAAGCCAAAAGGAAAACAGGTCAGTCCCCTAATACCTCCACATTGGGTTGGCCCGTTGGTCTTAGCCGGGATGGCCAGGGCTGCAGATTCTGTCGCCAGTTCTGGGAGGGGAGTGGGGTCTAGTGGTTAGAGCTGGGGGGGGGGGGGAGGGAGAGACTGGAAACCAGGCCTCCTGGATCTATTGCTAGCTCTGGGAGGGGAGTACAGTATAGTGGTTAGAGTGGGTGACTGGGAACCCAGCCTCCTGGTTCCATTGCCAGCTCTGGGAGGGGAGCGGGGTCTAGTGGTTAGAGCAGGTGACTGGGAACCTGGCCTCCTGGTTCTATTGCCAGCTCTGGGAGGGAAGCGGGGTCTAGTGGTTAGAGCAGGTGACTGGGAACCAGACCTCCTGGTTCTGTCCCTAGCTCTGGAAGGGGAGCGGGGTCTAGTGGTTAGAGCAAGGACTGTGAACCAGACCTCCTGGTTCTGTCCCTAGCTCTGGAAGGGGAGTGGGGTCTAGTGGTTAGAGCGAGGACTGGGAACCAGATCTCCTGGTTCTGTCCCTAGCTCTGGAAGCGGAGTGGGGTCTAGTGGTTAGAGCAAGGACTGGGAACCAGATCTCCTGGTTGTCCCTAGCTCTGGAAGGGGAGTGGGGTCTAATGGTTAGAGCGGGGTGTGGGTCTGGGAGTCTCAAGTGGCAGAATAGCTTAGCCAAGCAGGTGCATGATGAGAGGTTTTTCCGGCTCCGCTGGGCAGGGGTCTGCCTGGAGACAGCGGGGCGGGGCGTCTGGGCTGGGTCAGGTGGAGTCAGAGACGCCGCGTCTCACCGGGGCAGGATGTGCTGTGTGCTCTCGGCAGGAGGAGGAGGACGATAAAAAGAAGAAGAGCAGGAAAAACGAGAAGAACAAAGGAAGGCAGCAGGTGCGAAGCCGGCTTTTCCCAGAGTCAGCGGGCTGGGCACGTGGAAACCAGGGCCCCCGCGCTGCACGAGGGGGCGCTGTGGTGCAGGGAGCAGGGCGGCGGGGGGCCAGTAGGGGGCGCTGTCCCCACGCAAACAGTGCTGGCCCCGGTGCCGCACGAGGGGGCGCTCTGCTGCCTGGTGTGTGTCTGATGTTAGGAACTCGGGCTACTGAGTTCCCCCAACCCTGCCGTCTCTGAAAGCTCTGGCTTCTCCCCCGGCTCCCAGGGAGGAGGCGCAGGGTTTGCTGTTCTGGCCCAGAGCGAGGAAGAGGAGGAGAGCGAAGAGGAACCTAAATTGAAACCCAAAGGCAAAGCGAGCAAGGTGAGCCAGAGGAGTGCCGGGGGGTGGGGTCTAGTGGTTAGAATGGGGAGGGGTGGGGCTGGGAGCCAGGACTCCTGGGTTCTGCCCCCAGCTCTGGGAGGGAAACAGGGTCTAATGAGTTAGAAGAGATGGGGCTGGGGGGTAGGACTCCTGGATTCTGTCCCTGGTTCCAGGCGGGGAGGCGACATTTGGTGGGTTAGAGCAGGCAGGGCTGGGAATCTGGACTTCTGGGTTCCATCCGCCGCTCTGGGAGGGGAGTGTGGCCTAGCGGTTAGAGCAGGCAGGGCTGGGAATCTGGACTTCTGGGTTCCATCCCCAGCTATGGGAGGGGAGTTTGGCCTAGTGCTTAGAGCAGGTGTGTGTTGGGTAGGTCAGGCCTTCTGGGTTCCATCCCCAGCTGTGGGAGGGGAGTGTGGCCTAGTGGTTAGAGCAGGTGTGTGTTGGGTAGGTCAGGCCTTCTGGGTTCCATCCCCAGCTGTGGGAGGGGAGTGTGGCCTAGTGGTTAGAGCAGGTGTGTGTTGGGTAGGTCAGGCCTTCTGGGTTCCATCCCCAGCTGTGGGAGGGGAGTGTGGCCTAGTGGTTAGCGCAGGTGAGGGCAGGATGGTTCTCCCCCCCCCCCCCCCCCCAAGTCAGGGAGACAGGCCCAACTAGCATGATGGGAGTTGGGGGGGGGTCGGCTTCCCCTGACAATTCGGGAGCCGTCCGCATTGGTGCGATGTGGCACGGTACAAAAGGGAGCCCGGGATACCAGGGAGGAAGGAGGCTACTACATCCGCCGCGTTTCCTAAACGCCTTCCCGCGTCTTCCTCCATCTCCTTCCAGGCTGGGAATAAACAAGCGGAGTCTGGTCCAGAGAGGAAAAAAACAAAAGGAAAAAAGAATCAACCAACCCAGGTGAGGGCTTGTGTGTGTGTGGTGGGGGGGGGTGTTTGTCCCTACTAGCAGTGGCCACTAGGGGGCGCCGTGCGGCAGGGAGCAAGGTTGGGGCTCAGGAGAGGGGTACTCTCCCGTCACAGCCAGGGCTGGCCCCGGGGGGCGCCCTGCTGCGTGAAGTGTCTCCATGCAATAGTGCTGCGTGGCCAGTACCCAGCCGCCCCACCCCAGAACTGGCTGCATTTTGGCGAACCTCCCTGCGGTTGGATGAGCTGGGCCTCTGCTCTGCTGCAGAACAAATTTGCTGCCCTGGAGTCGGAGGAGGAGCTGGAGGAAGACGAGGAGGAGCCGGAGAAGCCCAAGGACAAGTCCAAACGAGGCAGCGAGCCGGTAAGACAGCCGTCCTCCCGGTGGGGGAGGCGTTGCCCTCTTCTAACCGGCCTGCATGGAGTGGGCTGGCTCAGCGGGGAGGGTTTCTCGGATCATTTCCCAGCTATCCCCCGTCCCGCATGGGCACCCTTAGCGGGGGGGGGGGGGGGGGAGCCACGGAGCTGTGCTCCCCTCTACGTCTGCAGGGACCCCCCTTCCAGGGGGCAGAGCTGAGTCATGGCGGAAGAGGATGAAGCTCCCGGAAGTCGGGACTCCTGGGTTTTGTTCCTGGCTCTTGGAGGGCAGTGGTGTCTAATGGTCGGATGCTGAAACTCCTGGGTTCTTTTCCCAGAGTAGGGTCTAGTGCTTGCAGGGGGGGGGGGGTACGTCCCTGGCTCTGGGAAGGGAAGGTTCTGTCTATAACCAGCCTCATGCGGTCGGCGCAGCAGTCGGAAGAGGATGAGGAGGACGAGGGGGAGAGGAAGGAGGACGACCCCTACGCTCACCTCAGCAAGAAGGAGAAGAAAAAACTCAAGAAGCAGGTGAGCTCTGGGTGGACGGGGGGGGCAGAGCTTCTTCCAAACACCCCCTCCCCCCACCTTTGGGGCTGGTGAGCCGCCCACCCAGCGGGGTGGTTTCTAGCTGTCTAGAGCTGCCCTTTTTGGTCACAGGCCCATGTTCCCAGAACCCTCTGCTATTGCCCAGCAGCATTATGGGAATTGCTTATAGTGCGGGGGCGGGCTTGTTAACGAAGATGGATCCATGTTCCTGGCCCAAGAGGTTCCCCATTGGGGCATCCATCTAGCTAGGAATGCTGGGTGCTGGCAAGGAGGGTCCCTGGGCTGGGGCAGGGAGAGCGTCAGCTGGCGGGGGCGTCACCTCACGCTATCCCGCAGATGGAGTTCGAGCGGCAGGTGGCAACGCTGAAGGCGGCCAGTGCGGCGGAGAACGACTTCTCGGTGTCGCAGGCAGAGATCTCCTCGCGCCAGGCCATGCTGGAGAATGCCTCCGACATCAAGGTACAGCCTCCCCCTCCCCGCCCCCAGAGTTTATTTGGAACGTTCCTCTCGATTCCCGAAATTTTGTCAGGGTTTCCTGGTGTGAGACCTTCTGTGTCGTCCCCCCCCCCCTTCAGCTGCAGCATGCAAGGAGTTAATTTCCTCTTATTCCACTCCTTCCTTTTCTGTATCTCCTCCCCGCCCCACCCCGCACATTGGTGAAGTTGGTATTTCCCACTACAAGGTGGACCAGCAGCAGCATGGAAGGGGTTAAGCCCATCCCCTCTGTCAATGGGGAGTGGAGGGGGCTGGGTTGTACTAGGCTGGGTGGGAGACCGGGTTGAACCATGTAGTAAGAGGGGGGTGGATGTAGATCATACCACCTGCTAGGGGTGTGCGGAGTGGACTACTGTCTGGGATGCAAGGGGGAGTAGATCGTACTATGAGATGGCAGGGGCTATAGGTTGTACCATCTGGCAGTGCGTGGCACAATTGTCATATGGGAGGGGGAACGGGTGCCACCACCTAAAGAGTGGGTTGCACAATTATATGAGAGGGGAAGTGGGTTGTACCAAGAGACACTGGGGGTAGGATTGCCTATTCTGCACAGTTGTCATGGAGCATCCAGGAGCTAAAGATTAATCTGTAATTAAAAATGTCACCTTGCTGAAACTTTTCAGAATAGGTCCAACCAAAAGAGGAGACTGGGGGGGGGAGGAGGATAGGATAGAGGTCTATAAAATCATGACTGGTGTGGAAAAAGTAAATAAGGAAAAGTGATTTATTTAATTCCCACGTAAGAACTAGGGGTCACCAAGTGAAAGTCATTGGCAGCAGGTTTAAAACAAACAAAAGGAAGTTTTTCTTCACTCAGTGCATAGTTAACTTGTGGAACTCCTCGCCAGAGGATGCGGTGAAGGCTAGAGCTTTAACAAGGTTCAAAAAGGAGCTAGATAGATTCATGGAGGTTAGGTCCATCAATGGCTATTAGCCAGGATAGGGAGGATAGGCCCCTAACCTTTGTTTCTCTGGAGGTGGGTGACAGGGGAGGGATCACGTGACGATTACCTGTTGTGATCCCTCCCTCTGGGACGTGGTATTGGCCACTGTCGGCAGACAGGACCCTGGGCTAGACGGACCTTTGGTCTGACCCAGTATGGCCGCTCTTATGGTGGCACTGGACCATTGGGTGGGGAGCGGGTCATACCATGAGATGGCAGGGGTGGCCGGGAGGGGAACACAATGGGTCACACCATTTGGCACATCTGGCGGGGGGAGGCGAGAGGGTCATACCGTCTTTTCCCGATCTCTCTCCCGTGCCGTTATAGCTGGAGAAGTTCAGCATCTCAGCCCATGGCAAGGAGCTCTTCGTCAATGCAGACCTGTACATCGTGGCCGGGCGTCGGTACGGCCTGGTGGGACCCAACGGGTAGGTACATGGATGGATTCCCCGCCCCCCCCCCCCCCTCCATCTTCATGCTTTCCCATCGCAATCCAGGTTGGCCCCTGGGCACCACTAGGGGGTGCTGTGCTTTCGGCCTCCCTGCTTAACCCTTTTCCTCCCTTTGCAGGAAGGGCAAAACCACCCTGCTGAAGCACATCGCGAACCGGGCCCTGAGCATCCCCCCCAACATTGACGTGCTGCTCTGTGAGCAAGGTACAGGGAGGGACTGGCAGACAGGATCCCTGGGCGTGAGGTCTAGTGGTTAGAGCAAGGAGAGGGGGAGGGGTCTGGGAGCTAGGACTTCTAGGTTCTGTCCCTGGGTGTGGGGTTTAGTGGTTAGAGCGAGGGGGGGGTGTTGGGATCCAGGACTCCTGGGTTCTATCCCCGGGTGTGGGGTTTAGTGGTTAGAGCGAGGGGGGGGTGTTGGGATCCAGGACTTCTGGGTTCTATCCCCGGGTGTGGGGTTTAGTGGTTAGAGCGAGGGGGGGGAGGTGTTGGGATCCAGGACTCCTGGGTTCAATCCCCGGGTGTGGGGTTTAGTGGTGGGGGGGGGGGGGTGTTTGGATCCAGGACTCCTGGGTTCAAGCCCTGGGTGTGGGGTTTAGTGGTTGGGGGAGGGGGGGGGTCTGGGAGCCAGGACTCCTGGGTTCTATCCCCGGGTGTGGGGTTTAGTGGTTAGAGCGGGCGGGGGGGGAGGTGTTGGGAGCCAGGACTCCTGGGTTCTATCCCCAGGTGTGGGGTTTAGTGGTTAGAGCGAGGGTGGGGGGAGGTGTTGGGAGCCAGGACTCCTGGGTTCTATCCCCGGGTGTGGGGTTTAGTGGTTAGAGCGGGCGGGGGGGGGGGGTCTGGGAGCCAGGACTCCTGGGTTCTATCCCCAGGTGTGGGGTTTAGTGGTTAGAGCGAGGGTGGGGGGAGGTGTTGGGAGCCAGGACTCCTGGGTTCTATCCCCGGGTGTGGGGTTTAGTGGTTAGAGCGGGCGGGGGGGGGGTCTGGGAGCCAGGACTCCTGGGTGCTGCCCCGGCTCTGAGAGGAGAGTGGGGACTAGCGGGGTAGCACAGGGAACTTGGCACTCAAAGACTTGTCCCCCCTCCAGAGGTGGTGGCGGATGAGACTCCCGCCGTCCAGGCGGTGCTGAAGGCCGACACCAAGCGGCTGAAGCTGCTGGAGGAGGAGAAGCGGCTGCAGGCGCGGCTGGAGAAGGGGGACGACAGCGTGGCTGAGAAGCTGGAAAAGGTCCGGGGATGGGGGGGGAGGCGATACCACCATGGCTGTGGGACGGGCGAGGGGGTATGGGAGGGAGCAGGGCGGGGCTGGTGTGTGGAGAAGGGCTGTAGTTGTGTGGAGGAGCAGGGAGAGAGCTGGGGTGGAGCACGGGGGGGAGGATTTGGAGAGGGGGAGCAGGGGGGACGGGATTCGAGCTGAGAGGCGGCAAAGGCTCCCCAGTGAGCCCGCCCGTTCCCCCCCCCACCCCCCCGCAGGTGTACGAGGAGCTGCGGGCCACGGGAGCAGCCGCAGCAGAGGCCAAAGCCCGGCGCATCCTGGCCGGTCTGGGGTTCAACCCCGAGATGCAGAACCGGCAGACCAAGAAGTTCTCAGGCGGCTGGCGCATGAGGGTGTCTCTAGCCAGGTGAGGCTGGCGGGGGGGGGGGGGGGGGATAATCACACCCCCACCCACCCACCCCTCTCCCCTGTTGGGGGCTGGGCTGAGACCTGGCAGCCACAAGGGGACCCTCCAACTTGGAACCAACACCCCCTAGAGGGGAAAAGCCCCACGTCCTATCCTACCAGCCCCCTCCCTCACAGACCCCCCCCCCACCCCACCAGCTAGTCCCTCTCTCTTCCCGCACCAGCCCTCATCTCATCTCCTCCCCTGCCTGCCCCACTTCTCCCTCCTCCCCCGCCAGCCCCCTTTGCAGTCCCGCAGGGCGCCATTAGGGGGCGCTCCTCACCCACCCGGTCTCCTTCAGGGCCTTGTTCATGGAGCCGACGCTGCTGATGCTGGACGAACCCACCAACCACCTGGATCTCAACGCTGTCATCTGGCTCAACAAGTGAGTGCCCCGCCCTGGAGGAACCCTTCCCCTCCAGCTGGGATCAGCAGCAGCCACCTCTGGGGAGGAGCCTGCTGAGCGACTGGATGGGGGTGGACCCCACAAACCCCTCAGAGCTGGGGCTGGGGTGGTTCTTCTCAGCCCTTGGTGGTGGGGATAGGGGTCGGGGATAGGGGGCAAGGCGGGATCTAGGCTGTGATTGGGGAGGGGGTGTCCTATGGGGCTGGGGACCGTCAGGATTTGTGGGGGTCAGAGTTTAGATTCTGGGGGTCAGGGCTGGGGGTTGAAATGGGGGCGGGGTTTGGGCTCTGCGGGGGGACAGGACTGGGTGGGACTCCTCAGAAGGGTGCATGGGGCTCGGTAGGGGGGGATCAGAGGAAAGAGCCCCCATTTGTGTGGGGCCCCCCATAGAGGCTGCCCCACATCCCACCATGTGGGGTATGTATTCTGAATTCAATAAAATCATGAAGCCGTGAGTTCCGTGGGTTAACATGATGGCGCAAGTTCCCACTAGGAAAGCCCTCAGTTGAAGCCAGTGCCCCGTAGAGCCACTCAGTCCCCTCCCTCCCGGCCAGGGTGTCCCTCCTGGCTGTGGAGCCGAGTCCGTCCCTCTGTCTGATTCTGTCTGTCCTCCGTTGGCCTCTCCAGCTACCTGCAGACCTGGAAGAAAACCCTCCTCATCGTCTCCCATGACCAGGGCTTCCTGGACGACGTTTGTACCGACATCATCCACCTGGACATGCAGAAACTCTTCTACTACCGGGGCAACTACAGTGAGTGTGGGTCGGGGGGAGGGGCAGTTGTGGGGGGGGGGGGGGAATACATCAGTGGGGGGGGAGAAGGAGGGGGGAAGTTGTAATGAGCGGGGGTGAGGGGGATGCAGCTGGGGCAATATCAGAGACTGGTTTGCCCCTAGGTGTCCTTCCAAGAGTAGGCGGTTTTGTGGGTACAGGGTGCATCATGGGACTTGTAGTTCAGTTGCCTCGTGTCCCCATGTGGGCTGGACTCCTTGGAGAAAGTGTTCCCCACGCTGCATCCCTCTCCCTGAGCTTCCAAATGGCATCATGGGAGCCCCGTGGTCCATAGTGCATCATGGGAGATGTAGTTCAGCTGGGGAGCTCAGCCCAGAGCAGAGAGGGGGAGCGCGAGGCCCCTGAACTACACCTCCCATGAGGCATGTCAGAACCCCACGTCTCTCATTGGCCAAAACCCCCGTTTTCCACCCAAAAATGTTTTGATGGGAAATTTCGGACCATTCTAAATGCAGAGTTGCCTCCCCAGGCTTTGTTCTTTAGCTCTCGGAGTCTGCGTTTAGATCCAGAGGGCCCCAGGTTTGATCCCCCAGGCAGGAAGCGCTGGGCAGGGAGGGAAAATGACATTTCCCCGTCTCTGCACAGAGAGCTTTGGTGGCAGAGGGGGAATTTGAACCCGGATCTCCCAGCGCAGTGCCCTAACCACAGCCCCTCTTAACCTCTCTCTCTCTGCCGCAGTGACCTTCAAGAAGATGTACCAGCAGAAGCAGAAAGAGCTGCTCAAACAGTATGAGAAACAGGAGAAGAAACTGAAGGACCTGAAGGCGGGTGGGAAGTCGACAAAACAGGCGGTGAGTCCTGAGGTCTGGCCCCGTGGCAGGGGCACAGGATATGGGACCTTTTCCCCCTCTACGGGGCACTGGCTTCAACTGAGGGCTTACCTACTGGGAACTTGTGCCGTCGTGTTAACCCACGGAACTCCCTGCTGCATGATTTTATGGAATTAAGAATCTCTCAACAACAAACTGAGTTATTGCATAGCCCTCAGGCTGAGGGGCAGCTCCTGAGTGTCAAGGGAAAATTCTCCCTTCCTTGCCATGGGACTACTGCCCCCTGAGATGAACTGTGGCAGATTTGTACTTCCTTGTAGTCTGAAGCTCAGGCCTACCCATCTGATGGGCTTCTTGATCTGGTCTGGGGAGCCATGGGTCTGATGTGGGGTGACAGGGTGGAGGCTAGATGGGCACTTAGGTTTGATCTGGGATGGCAAGGAGAAAGCAAGATACCGAGCTAGGTAGGTACATGGGTTTGATCTTCAGGGATGGTGGAGACAGGATAGCAGACTAGATGGTCACAGGGGTTTGATCTGGGGTAACAGAGGTGGGATACCGGGCTAGATGGTCACAGGGGTTTGATCTGGGGTAACAGAGGTGGGATACTGGGCTAGATGGGCACATGGGTTTAATCAGGGGTAACGGAGAAGGCGGGATACTGGGTTAGATGGGCACGTGGGTTTAATCAGGGGTAACGGAGAAGGCGGGATACCGGGCTAGATGGGCACGTGGGTTTAATCAGGGGTAACGGAGAAGGCGGGATACCAGGTTAGATGGGCACGCGGGTTTAATCAGGGGTAACGGAGAAGGCGGGATACCGGGTTAGATGGGCACGTGGGTTTAATCAGGGGTAACGGAGAAGGCGGGATACCAGGTTAGATGGGCACGCGGGTTTAATCAGGGGTAACGGAGAAGGCGGGATACCGGGGTAGATGGGCACGTGGGTTTAATCAGGGGTAACGGAGAAGGCGAGATACCGGGTTAGATGGGCACGCGGGTTTAATCAGGGGTAACGGAGAAGGCGGGATACCGGGCTAGATGGGCACGTGGGTTTAATCAGGGGTAACGGAGAAGGCGAGATACCGGGTTAGATGGGCACGTGGGTTTAATCAGGGGTAACGGAGAAGGCGAGATACCGGGTTAGATGGGCACGTGGGTTTAATCAGGGGTAACGGAGAAGGCAGGATACCGGGTTAGATGGGCACGTGGGTTTGATCTGGGGTAACGGAGGCGGGATACCGGGCTAGATGGGCACGTGGGTTTAATCAGGGGTAACGGAGAAGGCGGGATACCGGGTTAGATGGGCACGTGGGTTTAATCAGGGGTAACGGAGAAGGCGGGATACCGGGTTAGATGGGCACGTGGGTTTAATCAGGGGTAACGGAGAAGGCGGGATACCGGGTTAGATGGGCACGTGGGTTTAATCAGGGGTAACGGAGAAGGCGGGATACCGGGTTAGATGGGCACGTGGGTTTAATCAGGGGTAACGGAGAAGGCGGGATACCGGGCTAGATGGGCACGTGGGTTTAATCAGGGGTAACGGAGAAGGCGGGATACCAGGTTAGATGGGCACGCGGGTTTAATCAGGGGTAACGGAGAAGGCGGGATACCGGGTTAGATGGGCACGTGTGTTAAATCTGGGCAGGATACTGGACTAGAGCAGCACATATCTTTAATCTGGAGTGACGAGGAAGAGGCTGGATACGAGGCCAGTGGCTAGGATCCAGAGCAGTGGCGAGGCAGCCGGGATACCGGGTTAGATGGGCTCACCAATCTGTCCCTCCCTCCGTCTCCAGGAGAAGCAAACCAAGGAGGCGCTGACGCGAAAGCAGCAGAAATGCCGCAAGAAGAACCTGGATGAAGAGGCGAACGAGGCTCCCGAGTTGCTGAAGAGGCCCAGGGAGTACACCGTGAAATTCACCTTTCCCAATCCGCCGTTGCTGAGCCCCCCCATTCTGGGCCTGCACGGTATGTCTGCGCTCAGCAGGGGGCGCTCTCCCTTGGCAGTCAGTTCTGACCTCAGCAGGAGGCTAGGGGGCGCTGTGGCACCAGTAGCACTCCCCCTGCTGGCCTGGCCTCATCCCTGCCCAACCCACGGTCGTTAGACGCCTCCCACCCAGCGGCCACAGTTGGACACCGGACTCCCCTTTGCTTCCTGCCCCACGTTGCTGGGTGACATCGCTCTGGGGCTGCTCCCCAGCTGCCCCACCCCCAGCTGCCCCACCCCAGAGGTGGCTGCATTCCAAAGCTGGGTGATTGCCCCCTTTCTGTCCGCTGGGGAGACGAGCTGCTGAGGGTTCCTCTCCAACCCCGGTTTCCCACGGGCCCCAGAGCTGAGCGATGCATTGTGGGGCTGTGTCGGCTGCACCCCCTCACCCTCCTCCCGGCCCTTTTCACAGGTGTCGTGTTTGGCTACGAGGGACATCCGCTGCTGTTCAAGAATCTGGATTTTGGGATCGACATGGAGTCGAGAAGTAAGTGGCCGGTCGGTGTTTATGAGAGACCCTACCATAACAAACTGGCTTGCGCACTCCCTCAGCGCGCCCTCTGCTTGCAGCCCCTGCGAGCCTACAGTACAAAGGGGGACATGCAGGCTGCTCCCATGGTCGCTGCCCTATGGTAAACTCCAGCCCCAAAATCTTAACGATGAGCCAGATGTGCTTTAAGACACCCTACAATAAGAACATAAATTCACCTCCATGAATCTATCTAGCTCTTTTTTGAACCCTGCTAAAGTCCTAGCCTTCACCGCATCCTCTGGCGAGGAGTTCCACAGGTTGCCCGCACGCTGAGTGAAGAAAACCCGCAATAACAAACCCACCCACACATGGCCCCAGTGCCCTTCCAGCAATGAATTGGACTCTTCAGCCCCAGGGATGATGCTACACCTACAATAACGATCCACCTGCACAGCCCTCCTCGTATCCTTGAGACCCTACAGTAACAAACTACCCCGTGCAGCCTCTTAGCAACCTCTAAAGATCTTAGAATTACAGTCAGCTTGTGCAGCCTTGTAGTACCCCTGCGAGACCCAACGATAATAGACTAGAATGCCCGAGAGACCCTACAGCAACAAACCAGCTCATACAACTTCCTTAGTAACTCCAAGCCCCTACAATAACACGCTACTGTAAAGTCCTAGCCTGCCTGAGGGACCTCACAATAACAGAGCTGCCCCATGGAATCACCGAGACACCCTACAATAACAAAGTGGCTCGTGTAGCACCCTTGAAAGACTCTGCCTTAATACACCACACTGTGCAGCCCCCTAGCAGCTCCAAGAGACCCTACAATAACAGGCTAGTAAGCCAGAGACCCTGCAACACCAACCCAGCCCAGGTGGATCCTGTCGCATCCCTGAGAGACCCTAGAATAACAAGCCGCCCCGGGCAGTCAGAGGAGAGTGCAGTCCCAGCGCAGACCCTGTGCTAACCCACCAAGCTCCTGGCCCGGTTGCATCACTGACGGCTGCTCTCTGTCCACCTCAGTCTGCATCGTGGGGCCCAACGGCGTGGGGAAGAGTACGCTGCTGCTGCTGCTGACGGGGAAGCTGACACCGGTAAGGGGCCCCCTCTTGTGACACCCGCCCCCCCATCCAGAGTTAACCCAAACTCATCTGATTCTGGCCCTTCCCTTTGTGTTCTAAACGGCTGTTTCCCAGCTGCCGCACCCCAGAGGTGGCTGCATCTCAGCGCTGGGTGAGGGGGGGGGGGGGGGTGTGGTCAGTACACGAGAGGGCAGCGGGAAGCAGTCCCCATGAACCCCCTTTCTCTCCTTTCAGACACGAGGAGAGATGAGGAAAAACCACAGACTAGTAAGTAATGATGGGACCCCAATGCAGAGGGGTGTGAGGGATGGGGGGGGGGGCAAGGCCGTGGTTGGGATAACGGGGCTAGCAGTCAGGATCGGGGGACAGCGGCAGAGCTGGGGGGAGCCCACGGCTGGGATAAGAGGGGGCAACTGCTGGTCAGGACGGGGGGGGCAGTTAGAGGGAGGGGGAAGTGGGCAGCAAGGGGGCGGTGCTTCGGGTGTTGACTCCGCCCCTTCCCCCTCTCCCCACAGAAAATCGGCTTCTTTAACCAGCAATACGCCGACCAGCTGAACATGCAGGAGACAGCGACCGAGTACCTGCAGCGCAACTTCAACCTGCCCTACCAGGACGCCCGCAAGTGCCTGGGGCGCTTCGGCCTCGAGAGCCACGCCCACACCATCCAGATCTGCAAGCTGTCGGGTGAGGGGGCGGGGCCAGGGAAGGGCTGGGGCCTAGGGTTGTGGATGCAGAGTGAGGGGCAGCCCTTGGGGTAGTAGGAGGGGCAGGTTTTGGGGAGATGGGGGGTGTGGGCAGGGCGCTCCGGAGCTTAGCTTGGGGGAGGGGAGGCAGGGGAGGGCACCTTGTAGCTGTGGTTGGGAGCGGAGAAAGGGCTTGGCTGACCAAGATGCGGAATGATTCAGACAAGTGGGGAGTGGGCTCCCCTGCCTCACTCTCCCCACTCCCTTCCAGGGGGCCAGAAGGCTCGCGTGGTCTTTGCCGAGCTGGCCTGCAGGGAACCCGACGTCCTTATCCTGGTGAGTGTTGCTGGGCGGGGAGAGGACAGGGCCGCGGAGGGCAGCTGGCTCTAATGGGGAGTAGGGTTCAGTGGTTGGAGGGGGCTGGGAGCCAGCACTCCTGGGCTCTTTCTGGGATCTGGGAGGGCAGCAATGGAGCCTAGTGGTTAGGACGAGGCGCTGGGAGCCAGCATTCTTGGATTCTCTCTGGATCTGGGAGGGGAGTGAGGTGTAGTGGTTAGAGCAGGAGCAGGACTTGTGGGTTCTTTCTGGGAGGGGAGTGGGGTCCAGTGGTTAGAGCAGGAGCAGGACTCCTGGGTTCTCTCTGGGATCTGCCCCTTCGCCGGCTCAGCCCGTTGTCTCTTTCCCCAGGACGAACCCACCAACAATCTGGACATCGAGTCCATCGACGCCCTGGCCGACGCCATCAATGAGTACAAGGGGGGTGAGTGACACCGGCGGGCGCTTGGACCGGTCCGGAAGGGCCCATCGATGGGGAGGGAATTCTGGGCTGGAACATCCCATTGGGCTGGGAGGGGAGGGAATTCTGGGCCAGAAGGACCCATTGGGAATTCCAGACAGGAAGAGTCAATTAATCGGGATGGGGGGGATTCCAGGCTGGAATGGTCCATTGGGCTGGGAGGGGAGGGAATTCTGGGCCAGAAGGGTCCATTGATTGAGATGGGCGGGGATTCCAGGCTGGAATGGTCCATTGGGATGGGAGGGGAGGGAATTCTGGGCCAGAAGGGTCCATTGATTGAGATGGGGGGATTCCAGGCTGGAATGGTCCATTGGGGTGGGAGGGGAGGGAATTTTGGGCCAGAAGGGTCCATTGATTGAGATGGGGGGATTCCAGGCTGGAATGGTCCATTGGGGTGGGAGGGGAGGGAATTCTGGGCCGGATGAGCCCATTGGTCAGGTGATTGCGTTACGGGGGAGGGCATTTCAGGCTGCCACTGCTCATTGGTCTGGTCCAATGGTGGGGGAGGGAATTTTAGGCTGGATGGGTCCATTGATCTGTTCCGACGGGGGGAGGTGGGTTCTGAGGGCAGGGGGTGGTCCACTGGGGTGGGAGGAGGGATAAAACTGAGTTTCACCCCGGCTGCAAGAGGGCCTGCCCAAATTACCCAGCATGCATTTTCCTGGGCAAGACCATCTACAGACGGCAGGGAGGGGACACGTGTGTCTCCTCCCCCCACCTCTTCTGGAGATGGGGGCTCCCGCTGCTCGCCTAACTTTGCCCTCCCCCTGCAGCCGTCATTGTCGTGAGCCACGATGCCCGGCTGATCACGGAGACCAATTGCCAGTTGTGGGTGGTGGAGGAGCAGAGCGTCGAGCAGATCGACGGCGACTTCGACGACTACAAGCGCGAGGTGCTGGAGGCCCTGGGCGAAGTCATCATCAACCGGCCTCGCGAGTGAGGCAGGAGGCGGGGCCTCCCCAAGCTCCTCCCACCCGATGGACTCACCAGTCACCCGCTCGCAGCAGGACTTGGGTGCAGCTGGAGAGCGGCGGGGACGAGGCTAAAGAGATGGGGGTGGGTTCCTCTCCCCCCCCCACTCCCTTTCTGGGGAGGGGCACCGATTATTTATAGGAGGGGGTGGGAGTTTGTATTGATTTGTATTGGAACGGTGTATTCTGGCCCAGGCAGGGGAGGGGTCTGTACCCCATTACTGGACTTTCTCATCCCCCCCAACTGCTCCAAGGGTGGGTTGAGCCTTGTTCTGCTTCCATTTGACAGGAGTCAATAAAAACAGGAAGGAAACAAGTGCCTGGTCATGGCTGTGGCTGTGAGGGGGGTGGGGATTCATCGTGAGCAGAGAAGTGTGTTTGGGGGGGAGGTGATCTATTCAGCCCCTCACCCCTTCTTGCCTCTTGGGGCTACTTCAGCCTTCTGCCCATGTGGTTGGAAGGGTTCGGAGCAGGGATTTAAAATTGGGCAAGGGTGTAGCCTTGTGGATCCAGGAGGATGTGCTTTTAGCCACCTTGTGGGAAACGAACCTGAGCTTCTCACAGAAAGGGTCACTGGACTGTTTTAGCCTGAGTTCAATCAGGTATTTTCCCCATCTCTCGTTTTCAGAAACAGCTGTGTCTTAGTGCAGTGGCGGCTAATCCACCGCTCACGAGACACATGTGGCTCGTGAAAAAAAAAATTGCAGCTCCTGACGGAACCGGGACGGAACCCAGAACCGCTCAGGTCAGCTGCTCTCACGGCTGAGCCACTGTGAGCCACAGGCGTGCTCACGGCCCCCAGCACACTCACAGCGTCCCACCCTGCACATGTTAGCAGCCAGCCACTGAGTGCAGGCAGGGGTGAGGGCTTCGGGTGCTGCGGTAGTGGCTCCCAGACTTAGGCCTAAGGTTGTGAGGGGGAGGGGAATTGGGTTCGAGCGGGGGGGGGGGGGGGGGAGAGAGATCCTGGCTTTGGTGAAGGGGAGGGGGATCGGGTGTGAGGGGGGTGCACAGGGTGTCCCGGCCAGCAGATGCTCAAAGCTGGCTGCTCAGCACCTGTAGGAAGATACACGTAGCAGAAGTAGTGGCTCTGGCCCCGGGCATAAGGTTCGGGGAGAGGGTGATTGGTTTAGAGTGGGGGTGGGGGACCTGGCTCTGGGGGAGGGGAGGGGATTGGGGGGGGGGGGGGAGTAGGAGTCCCGGGACTGCATGCCAGTTCCAACTTCTCGGGAAGCACGGGGGTGTTGTGGGGAGCAGAGGAAGAGCACACGCCTCCTGAGAAGTTGGAGCTGGCACGCAGTCCCGGGACGCCTACACACACACCCTACGCAGGCAGGCAGCAATGGGAAGGAAGTCTCTGGCCAAGCAACAGACCCGGTGTTTCAGGAAGCGCGTCAGCTGTTTCTGGGAGGGGAAGAGCAGCCTGCATGCTTCCTGTAACCCTTGGGGGAGAGTGCAAATGAAGACCCCTTGTGTGTGTCCTAGCCACTTGGTGTGCTGTGCCTGTCTGCGTAGTACTGTGCACACTCACTCCCCGCAGTAGAGCACATGGCTTCTCCTCTTCTCACTGTCTGCAAGCCTACACGGTCTGGCTATGTCTACATTCGCGACTTCTTGTCCAAGGATGACCGTACTCGTGCAAGAATCCGCAGAGCATCCACACTACCCGCCCGCTCTTGTGCAAGGAAATGTACAGTCCGGTGTGGTAAGAGGGCTTCTTGTGCAAGAACTACACTCTTTTCTAACAGGTGTAAGCCCTCTTGCGCAGGAGCTCTTGCACAAGAGGGCAGTGTGGACGCTCGGCAGGGATTTCTTGCACAAGAAAGCCCTGTGGCTAAAATGGCCGTCAGAGCTTTCTTGTGCAAGAGTGTGTCCACATGGCCATGGGTGCTCTTGCGCAAAAGCACAGCTCGCACAGGGCAGTGTGGACGTGTTCTTGTGCAAAACTGCTTGCACAAGAATCCTTGTGCAAGATGTTCTTGCACAAGAAGCTGCCAGTGTAGACATTGCCTCATGTTTGCGTGCACATCCTCGTTGCACGGGAGCAAGTGTGGCTGACGAGTTCTGGGTTCTTGGACCATCATTGATTTCCTTGGAGACGTAGCCAGGGCTACTGGGGCGTGCACTGTTCCTGCAGCAAGACACAGTGGGCCAGAGGCCTGGCTGCCTGCTCCCCCAGTCTTTGGGCAAGTAACCCAGGGAAGTGTGTGACTGCAGGGGGGGGGGGATTCCTGCAGGGGCAGTGGAAGGGTTGGGAGCAGACTGGAGGCCATGATCACAAGGCTGGCTCACTGCGCTTTCCCTAGGAGCAGCTGCTGTGTCAGGGGCAGGCATGGCTGCAGGCTGTCAGCGTGCAGCACTGTTCAGGATGCATGGAGTGTGGCCTGCGCCCAGCTCACATCTCCCCTTGTAGAAATATGGGTCAGTCCTAGAACCAATCCTATTGAATTTATTCATAAATGATCTGGAGAAGCGGTAAACAGGCAGGTGGCAAAGTTGGCAGACGATACTCAACTGGTCAAGGTAGCGAAGACCAAAGCAGACTGAAGAACTTCCAAAAGATCTCACAAAACTAAGCGATTGGGCAACAAGATGGCAAATGAAATTTAGTGTGGATAAGCGCAAAGTACCGCACCTTGGAAAAAATAACCCCAACCATACATGTAATATGATGGGGGCTAATTTAGCTACAACTAATCAGGGAAGAGATTAGTTCTTGCAGCAGGGACGTAGCCCCAGGGTGAAAGGTTTCAGTCCAGATGGAGGAGGTTTAGCAAAGTTGTAAGCAACTGAACTCAAGGGCTTTTCAAGGGAAGAGATGGGCAATGTGACCAGTTCTGTTTGCATTGGATTCTGGGTCGATATCCCAGGTGAGGTGAGGACAGTTGGTGTCTCAGGGTGAGAGACAGTAAAAAAAAATAAAACGATGGAAAGGAAACAAACCAAGGCCCCAGATGCCAAGAGCAATCAAGTCAGTCCGTTTTCATAGAGAAGGTCCCAGGAATCCCAGCGAGGCAGGTATCCGCTCAGGGTGGGGATTGAGAGATTCTGGCCAATGGGTACTAGGGCCAAATTGCCAGCCTCCTGCTGAGTGTCAGCTCATGCGAAACTCTAGGAACAAGAAAACCCCTTCCGCTGCGGTTGGCTCGTTATTTCAGGGGCAGACAGAACCCATAGCAGGGCACCCGTTTCTGTACGGAGGCCGTGCTCACAGGCTCCAGATGCAAAGCTCCCACCTGCTGCAGCAGCAGGGTTGCCAATTTGGTGATATTGGAAAACCGGACACTCCAGCAGGCATGCTGGAATCATCTCTGCGCCCTATTCCTCCCCGGTTCCACCCTCCATCCACTGCTTTTCCCTTCCCTCCCTGGATCAGGAAGAACTCGCTTCGGGAGCCAGGGCGGGTGCTGCAGCTGCTGGAGACAGGTAGCAGGCGAGGCTGGCACGAGGGATGACCTGGTGCCTTCCTGCTGGCAGCGTTTGAACATCGGCCGTCCAGCCACCGGACATGGCTGGGTCCCCTTTCTGACAAAGTCTGTTTGAAAACCAGGCACGTGGTCACCCCGCCTGCCAGGCAAAGTACAGATGCGTGGGGATGGCCCCTTTCCCCCACAACCAGCACAGACAACAGGGTTAAATTAGATGATCCATTTTTTAATCACCATGTTTATTACCTAATGTACAAAATATACAAAACAAAAGGGGGAGGCTGCACCAGTGGGGGGGAGCGAGGTGAGGACAGTTGATGTCTCAGGGTGCGGGACGGTAAAAAAATAAAACAATGGAAAGGAAACAAACCAAGCCCCCAGATGCCAACAGCAATAAAGTCAGTCCGTTTTCACAGAAAACAGCTTTGCGCCCCCCCCCTCCAGCGACGCGCTAGCACCAATGGGAATCGTGTGTCTGCAGTCGTCGGCAGGGTGAGGATGGGTATTTACAGCGAGGGGAGTCGCTCCGATTTCACGCACGTAAGGGGCCGACAAGCTCCCCCTTTTCCTCAGTGGATCTTTAGCGTGATGGGGGAGGGTGCTTAAAGGACTCCTCCACTCCCAACAGAAGGATCGGTATCCTGCTGCTGCTGGACGGAGGGAGAAGTCTGACCACATGCCCAGAAACGGCACCATTTCTGGGGATGCCAGAGCGTGGCCGTGGTGTGGCCCAGCTGCTCCCTGGGCACAATGCCCTCGGGAGGCCTGAGCCTGGCAAACCCGCAGACAGAACGCAGCCCGGAGTCGGGTGGCCGCCAGACACCCCTCCCTTGACACAGAGACATTTACAGTAGTAACAACCCGCGCCGCCCCCCTCGCCCTCAGGTCCCAGAGCAGGCAGTAGCTTGTGTGCTTGCAAAAAGTCTCTTGGGGGCCCAGAGTCAGGTCCCATCAGGTTAAAATGACACAGGAAGGAGCAAGGTTGGGGGGGATTCTCCCCCAGTGGTTCCTTAGTAGCAGCAGCCGCTGGGGAGGGGTTGCTCCTCCCCCCCAGGCATTACAAGGCCTCACAGAAGCCATAAGTGGTGGATGCAGCCCCAAGTCCGACAGGGGGCACCCCAGAGTCCATGAAGTGGGGTCTGTGCTGGGAGGTTTCACGGGGCGTCGGCGGGGTGGGGGAGGGCCCCGGGCGCTACGGCAGGGGCGGCCCGTTCACTCCGGGATGGTAGAAGGCACAGTTGTTCTCGTACCTGCAGCTGCCTTTCAACATGAAGTGGCGACACACGGGGCGGCTCGACATGTCTGCGTGAGAGAAAACGGGGCGCAGGTCAGCCACGGCGGTGGGGCACGGCCAGAGGGGTGGCAGGGCAGGGGATGGGGGAGAGACTACAGCTCCCAGCATGCAACACTCCACCCTAACCCAGGCTGCCAGGAGCACAGATTAGAGCTCCCAGAATACTTCAGCCTAACCTGACGCCAGGAGCAGATTGCAGCTCCCAGAATGCACTACTCCACCCTAACCTGGGCAAGCGAGGAGCACAGACTAGAGCTCCCAGCATGCAATGCTCCACCTTCACCTGGGCCACCAGGAGCAGCCTCCAGCTCTCAGCACGTCATGCTGCAGCTGAAACTGTCTCCCTTGTTTTCACAGGCCCATAGGGGGTCTCTGCCAATCTGGGCCCTGCCCCCAAGGAGCAGGGCCTGCAGGATCGAATGGGTGCAATGCATGCTGGGTCTCCCCCATCGGCCCTTGCCACCTGCCGGATAAAAATGGGGGAGGGGAGGGGGCACTCACAGGCCCCTCCCACAAAGGGGCAGGGCCATTCCAAAGCCACGGCCCTCTGCTCCCCCTAGAGGGCAAACCAAGCCCCCTACAATTACCTCCTCCGTGGCCTCCACCATGACCCCGGCCGTGATCCCCTGGGTGGCCTCTGCCGTGATCTCCTCCGTGGCCACCGCCATGGCCGCCGCCTCCGTGGCCCCCACCATGGCCGCCGCCGCCTCCGTGGCCCCCACCATGGCCGCCGTGGCCCCTGCCGTGACCGCCGCCGTGGCCTCCGTGACCTCCGCCGTGGCCGCCGCCGTGGCCGCCTCCTCCACCCATGCCGTTGTTAGGAGGCCCGCCTCTGCCGTTGGGGGGGCCGCCGCTGCGCCCACCTCCTCCTCGCCCCCGGAAGGGGGGCTCCCCACCTCGCCCCCGATGGAAAGGGCCTGGGCCGGGCCCTGGGCCAGGGCCGCCCCCTCGCATGCCCCCATGGGGGTTTCCTCTCATGCCGCCGTCAGAGGGATCCCAGAAATCTCCACGTTGGGGAGGGGGAGGGCCCATCATCCTGGGCCCACCAGGCATCCCGGGACCAGGGGGCATGTTGGGACCCCCTGGGCCGCCATGGGGACCTAGGAAAGAGAGAGAGAGGCACCAAGGTTAGAAACCCCCCTTCTGAGCATGTAGGGCAGAAAAACACCAGCCCCTGAAACTCTCCTGTTCCCTGCACACAGCAATCCCTAAGCACCGCACGGGGGCATTAGCGCCCTCTACCTCGCCCCCTAGCACCGCACTGGGGCATTAGCGCCCTCTACCTCGCCCCCTAGCACCGCACTGGGGCATTAGCGCCCTCTACTGAGCCCCCTAGCACCGCACTGGGGCATTAGCGCCCTCTACCTCGCCCCCAAGCACCACACAGGGGCATTAGCGCCCTCTACTGAGCCCCCTAGCACCGCACCGGGGCATTAGCGCCCTCTACTGAGCCCCCTAGCACCGCACCGGGGCATTAGCGCCCTCTACTGAGCCCCCTAGCACCGCACCGGGGCATTAGCACCCTCTACCTCGCCCCCTAGCACCGCACGGGGGCATTAGCGCCCTCTACCTCGCCCCCTAGCACCGCACTGGGGCATTAGCGCCCTCTACCTCGCCCCCTAGCACCGCACTGGGGCATTAGCGCCCTCTACTGAGCCCCCTAGCACCGCACTGGGGCATTAGCGCCCTCTACCTCGCCCCCAAGCACCACACAGGGGCATTAGCGCCCTCTACTGAGCCCCCTAGCACCGCACCGGGGCATTAGCGCCCTCTACTGAGCCCCCTAGCACCGCACCGGGGCATTAGCGCCCTCTACTGAGCCCCCTAGCACCGCACCGGGGCATTAGCGCCCTCTACTGAGCCCCCTAGCACCACACCGGGGCATTAGCGCCCTCTACTGAGCCCCCTAGCACCGCACTGGGGCATTAGCGCCCTCTACTGAGCCCCCTAGCACCACACCGGGGCATTAGCGCCCTCTACTGAGCCCCCTAGCACCGCACCGGGGCATTAGCACCCTCTACTGAGCCCCCTAGCACCGCACCGGGGCATTAGCGCCCTCTACTGAGCCCCCTAGCACCACACCGGGGCATTAGCGCCCTCTACTGAGCCCCCTAGCACCGCACCGGGGCATTAGCGCCCTCTACTGAGCCCCCTAGCACCGCACTGGGGCATTAGCACCCTCTACTGAGCCCCCTAGCACCGCACTGGGGCTTTAGCGCCCTCTACTGAGCCCCCTAGCACCGCACAGGGGCATTAGCGCCCTCTACTGAGCCCCCTAGCACCGCACTGGGGCATTAGCGCCCTCTACTGAGCCCCCTAGCACCGCACAGGGGCATTAGCGCCCTCTACTGAGCCCCCTAGCACCGCACTGGGGCATTAGCGCCCTCTACTGAGCCCCCTAGCACCGCACGGGGGCATTAGCGCCCTCTACCGAGCCTCTACCTCGCCCCCTAGCACCGCACAGGGGCATTAGCGCCCTCTACTGAGCCTCTACCTCGCCCCCTAGCACCGCACGGGGGCATTAGCGCCCTCTACTGAGCCTCTACCTCGCCCCCTAGCACCGCACGGGGGCATTAGCGCCCTCTACTGAGCCTCTACCTCGCCCCCTAGCACCGCACGGGGGCATTAGCGCCCTCTACTGAGCCTCTGCCTCGCCCCCTAGCACCGCACGGGGGCATTAGCGCCCTCTACTGGGCCTCTACCTCGCCCCCTAGCACCGCACGGGGGCATTAGCGCCCTCTACTGAGCCTCTACCTCGCCCCCTAGCACCGCACCGGGGCATTAGCACCCTCTACTGAGCCCCCTAGCACCGCACAGGGGCATTAGCGCCCTCTACTGAGCCCCCTAGCACCGCACTGGGGCATTAGCGCCCTCTACTGAGCCCCCTAGCACCGCACTGGGGCATTAGCGCCCTCTACTGAGCCCCCTAGCACCGCACGGGGGCATTAGCGCCCTCTACCGAGCCTCTACCTCGCCCCCTAGCACCGCACAGGGGCATTAGCGCCCTCTACTGAGCCTCTACCTCGCCCCCTAGCACCGCACGGGGGCATTAGCGCCCTCTACTGAGCCTCTACCTCGCCCCCTAGCACCGCACGGGGGCATTAGCGCCCTCTACTGAGCCTCTACCTCGCCCCCTAGCACCGCACGGGGGCATTAGCGCCCTCTACTGAGCCTCTGCCTCGCCCCCTAGCACCGCACGGGGGCATTAGCGCCCTCTACTGGGCCTCTACCTCGCCCCCTAGCACCGCACGGGGGCATTAGCGCCCTCTACTGAGCCTCTACCTCGCCCCCTAGCACCGCACTGGGGCATTAGCACCCTCTACTGAGCCTCTACCTCGCCCCCTAGCACCGCACAGGGGCATTAGCACCCTCTACTGAGCCTCTACCTCGCCCCCTAGCACCGCACTGGGGCATTAGCGCCCTCTACTGAGCCCCCTAGCACCGCACTGGGGCATTAGCACCCTCTACTGAGCCTCTACCTCGCCCCCTAGCACCGCACAGGGGCATTAGCGCCCTCTACTGAGCCTCTACCTCGCCCCCTAGCACCGCACTGGGGCATTAGCGCCCTCTACTGAGCCTCTACCTCGCCCCCTAGCACCGCACAGGGGCATTAGCGCCCTCTACTGAGCCCCCTAGCACCGCACTGGGGCATTAGCGCCCTCTACTGAGCCCCCTAGCACCGCACAGGGGCATTAGCACCCTCTACTGAGCCTCTACCTCGCCCCCTAGCACCGCATGGGGGCATTAGCGCCCTCTACTGAGCCCCCTAGCACCGCACTGGGGCATTAGCACCCTCTACTGAGCCTCTACCTCGCCCCCTAGCACCGCACGGGGGCATTAGCACCCTCTACTGAGCCTCTACCTCGCCCCCTAGCACCGCACAGGGGCATTAGCGCCCTCTACTGAGCCTCTACCTCGCCCCCTAGCACCGCACGGGGGCATTAGCACCCTCTACTGAGCCCCCTAGCACCGCACAGGGGCATTAGCGCCCTCTACTGAGCCTCTACCTCGCCCCCTAGCACCGCACGGGGGCATTAGCGCCCTCTACTGAGCCTCTACCTCGCCCCCTAGCACCGCACGGGGGCATTAGCGCCCTCTACTGAGCCTCTACCTCGCCCCCTAGCACCGCACGGGGGCATTAGCGCCCTCTACTGAGCCTCTACCTCGCCCCCTAGCACTGCACAGGGGCATTAGCGCCCTCTACTGAGCCTCTACCTCGCCCCCTAGCACCGCACTGGGGCATTAGCGCCCTCTACTGAGCCTCTACCTCGCCCCCTAGCACCGCACGGGGGCATTAGCACCCTCTACTGAGCCCCCTAGCACCGCACGGGGGCATTAGCGCCCTCTACTGAGCCCCCTAGCACCGCACAGGGGCATTAGCGCCCTCTACTGAGCCTCTACCTCGCCCCCTAGCACCGCACAGGGGCATTAGCTCTTCCTATGAGCCTCTACCCCAGTGTTTCTTAAACTTTTTAAGACTGTGGAACACCAAACAATAATTTGGTTCCTTTGGTTTTTTGTCAAGCACAAAAAAAAAAGTCACCTGCCCCTTTCAGGGCAGCTGTTTTGAACGCTGTTCTCTGTGGCACACCGGTGTGCTGCAGAACAGTGTAAGAAACCTCCCCCACCCAGCACTGCATGGGAGTCAGCAGTCCCTACTGACTTAGGCCTGCACCAAAAAGTGTCCTCCCCCACCCCCGCAAAAGGTGGTAGATTCCTGCTTACCAGGCATGGGTCCTGGCCCCCCAGGTGGGAAATGCTGCATGTTCTTTGGTCCAGGTGGGAATCCATTGGCAAGGGGCCCTGGGGCTAGCAGCCCATGTGGTGCTGGAAGACGGGAGAGCAAAGGGATGAAATACAGGCAATGGGGAGAGAGAGGGGGTGGGAGAAGAGGAGACCCACTTCCCATCTGTCACAGCCAACCTCCCACCCTAACGAAAGACGTTTACAGGCCACCTCTCTGGAATCCCCCCTCCCCCACGCCTTCAGGATGCTGGGAGCACCAGCTCCCCCCGGCCCTGCCTATTGGAATCCAGTGAGCTCACATCCTTCTATTACCCGCCCGCCAGAGCTCTCGGGGAGATCGGTTTGCACGTCTCAGGTGCCCAGTCGAGACCGAGGGCAAGGAAACAAGCCAGAAGGCAACCGGCAGGACAGCATTTCCTCCCAGCACCAGGAGGTCAGAACAGGCTCACTGGCTCCCTCCACGGGTCTCTTACCTCCTGCGGGCCCTGGGGGCTGCGTCTGGAGGTTGCCAAGCAGATGTTTGATCTTGTCCGAGTAATCTGGCTGCTTCATCAGCTCCTCTGTCTTGTGGTTGTTGGGCCCACCCTGCACAGGGAAGGAAGGGAGAGGAAGGGCAGGGTTAGAGGGAGTGTGTCTAGGTTCCCCACCAGCCTGCTACACCCCCCTCAGCTGTCTGACCACTAACTCCAGGGCGCTCAGCTGGTCCACTAACCCCTCTAGCTGGGGCCGGGGGCTAGCTTCACCCAACCGCTTGGTGGGGTGGGATGGGTGGGGGAAGAGGGTGACCGATGAGAACCCCACCTACTCATACCTCACCCCAACTACTGCTCAGCTGGGGCAGTTTAGCTGTGGGAGTGGCCTCTTCCTCCTAACATACTGAATGCTGGACGGGCCAACGGTCTGCTCCAGCACTGGGGAGTGCCGTGGGGTAGACCGGCCAGGGAGGCCCCATCCATAGAACAATGCAGAGCTAACCCCTTTGGGTGTTGAACCCGCTCAATATGGAGCCTGTAGGGTCAGTCCTCGCTGCCTCCCCCAAGCTAGGCAGCTTCTCCAATTACCATGATGGAGGTGAGGATCTCCTGCACGTTCATGGAGGAGTTGGGGTTGGGGCCCTGAGGGCTCTTGCCGGCCCCCATGCTCCCCATCAAGTTGGCCAGCACTGGGGGCAGCTTGGAGCCCCCGGCTCCGTCGGGAGACTGCGAGGCGGCGGCTGGGTCGAGTCCTTCCTGGTAGGTGGCCTCGTCCATGGAGCATTCCTGAGAGAGGGACAGAGGAGACACGGGAGTCAGGAGGGGCTGAGGGCAGGGAGGACGCCCCAGCCTCAGGGGCTGGGGGTCATGGCTGGGCACTGGGGTTTCTGGGCCTTTCGTCCTCGCCTAGACCATCCCTGTTAGGGGAGACAGGGACAAAGTGGGGAAGGGCCCCCAGCGAGCTAGGAAATGACCCCCTGCTCTAACCCCTAGACCCCTTCCAGAGCGAGGTGCGAACCCAGGATCCCTGACTACCAATCCCTCTGCTTTACCCCAACAGGTAGAGTGCTGTGCCCCAAAGCAGGGTAGGGAACCCCGGCCCGGCTTACCTCGTCCAGCGGAATGAGTTTGGGCGGCAGGGGTTCGTAGGACTCCAGGTCGGGTTCGTGGGGACTGTCAGGAACACTGCAGAGGAGACAAAACCATCAGATCTCAGCACTTAGGAAAGCTCCCCACCCCAAGGACAGCTTCAATAGCCCCCCACTCCCTCAGCATTCGTGGGAAGCCCAGCTAGCAGGATCAGAGGGGAATCCCAGTGCCCAGCAGCCTAGAGTCCAGGCTGGCTCACATGCCGGGACCCCGGAAGCTAAACGCAGGGTCTGTGCACCCTGATTTCAGCAGTCAGCTGACAGGCTCCAAGGCAGGAGGGGGCTCATATGCCACTAGAGAGGGCTAGAGCCAGACTGGCTTCAGGTGGGTTGCCATACATCTGACACAGCAGCTGCTCAGTACAACCCTTCGAGGGGGGCAAATAGCTGCCTCCGCCCGAGTCTTCCAACCCCTCACCCTGCCCTCCACAGCCACACCCACCTCTCCTTGGAGAGGAAGATCTCCTGCAGGATGCCCTTCTCCCGCTCGGCCTGGGTGAACTTTTCCCGGCTGCCGCTGCCTGGCTGCACCAGAGGGCTAGGTAGGTCAATGAGCTTGGGGTAGACCCAGGGCACTTTCTCCTCCATGGTGTCATGGCTGAGCCGGCGGGCCGTCTCGAAGGCGTGCCGGTCCATCAGCATCTCCCGCTTGGCTGCCTCGCCAAAGTCTTTGATCTTGTTCACATTGACTGTCGGGAGGGAGAGGAGGAGAAAAAAAGGGCAGGGGTTTAGTCAGGGGACGAGAGACAGGTCACTGCCACATGGCCAACAGCATGGGTGAGACTTCAATTCCACCGTAGGAGCCCTGAATCCCTTTTCCACCCTGGGAGCCAGCAATGCCCTGGTGCTGGTGCCCCGTAGAGGGGGAGGCCCCACATCCCATTATCTAGGGCCCTACTACATTTGCAGTCCGTTTTGGTGCTGCCTTCAGTGCTGAGCAGTGGGAGAGCGGCAGCTGCTGGCCAGGAGCCCTGCTCTGAAGGCAGACCCGCCACCAGAAGCGGCGCAGGAGAGCGACTTGATACCGCATTGCCGCCTTTAGTTCTGCACTGCTGCTGCTGGCAGGGTGCTGGGCACCCGGCTGACAGCCACCGCTCTCCAGCCAGCCAGCTGTGAAGGCAGCCCAGAAGGAAGGATGACAATACCACAGTCCTCCCAAAATCACCTTGTGACTCTCTTGCAACTCCCCTATTTGGTCAGGACCCCGAATTAGGGAGACACCAGTCTGCCCTATGAAATCTGTAGAATACAGGATAAATGCATACTGACCAGATTTCATGGCCAGTTATGCATCGCCATGAACTTGGTAGAGCCCTATGCATATCCCAGTCCCTTAGCACTGGAGGGGAGATGGCGCACCCCAGAGGGAAAGCTCCCCCTCGGTACTCACCTCGCTCCGTCTCGTCCAGCTCAAAGTAGAAGTATTCTCGCAACTTGCTTTCTTCAGGCCAGCTCACTGTCTTCTTCTTCTTGCCCTTCTTGGTAAGCTGCGTGGAGTCAGCGGGGTTCTCGGACGGCTTGGCATCCGAGTTCTGCTCAGACGAGGCTGAGGGGAGGGACACAGAACGGCTCGGTGATCAGATACACACACACACACAGCTTGGATCTAACAACCAGAGCCCCCAAAGACCAACCCCACAGTTAAGCTGATGTGGAGGCTACCTACCCCCTATGTCCCAAGGTGGATATATCCTGGCTGCCATGGCACACCAGGCAACATGCATGATAGCAGTGTTTCTTAAACTTTAAGACCAAAGAACACACCAAAAAAAAGTCACCTGCCCCTTCAGGGACAGCCATTTTGAATTCTGTTGCTCTCCACAGCATACCTCCGACTGCCTTGCAGCACATCGATGTGCCACAGAATACAGTTTAAGAAACACTGCATTATGGGGTTTTATAGGCTCCCAGGTGGCAACATCAGGTCTGATCCAACACAGGCAGGACGTTGGGCTGAAACCTCCTGCCACCCACAACAGAACCCATTGGCTCAAAGACCTTCATCCTTACCCGTCTCCATCAGCTCTGGGACCTCAACTGCCGGCACCGGAGTGCCAGGCCGATCCACCTCCATGGGTTCGGATGCAGTGGCAGGCTCTGGGGACGATGGTTTAGCAGCGCTCGCTTCTGGGGCTGGCTTCCCTTCAAACGGACTCGCCTGGAGAGATATACGGAAGCAGTGTAATGGCATGCGAACCGCTGACTTCCAGCCCCTACACCAGACCCCACTCCCACCCTGCAGCAGAGGACAGAACCAGCCCCTTGTTCTAACCCACCAGCTTCTACCCTCCCCAGCCAGAGACGGGACAGAACCAGCCGCTGTTCGCATACAGAAGTGCAGGTACCTACCTTGGCTGCCGTAGGAGACAAGACTTTCTTTTTCTTTTTGATCTTGATCCCTGGGACGGGGGCAGAGTTAAGGGCATCTAGGAAGCCCAACCCTTCCATTGCTGCAGGGAAAGAGAAATGGAAGGTTATGCAAACTAAAAGCTCCAAGCACCTGCAACTTCATGTTAACCTGCCCCCCTCGCATGCTAGACCCCACTCCCCTCCCAGAGTCAGGGAGAGAGGTCAGGAGTCCCGACACTCAGCCCCCACCCCCCTCCCAATGCGGGGATCGAACCCAGGCCCTCTGACCACCAGGACTCAATGTACTCACGTTGCGCAGGAATGATCTTGACTTTGATCTCCTTGGTGCTGTTGGGGGTGGTGTTCAGAGGTTTGTATTTCTTCTCTACTGGTGGGTTGTCTGCCGAGGGGGTGGACGAGCTGCAAGAGGGAAACGCAGACATGGTATTGAAATGCTGAGGCCAGAGTCCAGGAAAGGGATCAGACAGCACCCAGAGCGGGCAAATGCACATCCCACAGTGGTCTGCTGTGAAGAGCACAGCACATCCCTACAGCTCCTTAGCAGGAGGCTGAAGGGTTACAATGCTGGGCCCGTCCCATGCAAAGGGCCTCGGATTAATCCCCTCAGCGCCCAGCTTGTGTCCAACCCCGACTAGAACCAGGCATCCTGATGCCCAGTCCCAGCTGCTCTAACCACTAGGCCTAACACCCTTTGCACAGCTGGGGAGAGAACCCACAAGTCCTGACTCCCAGCTCCACCTGCTCTAACCATTAAACCCCACTCCTCTCTGAGCCAGGCTTTCACACAGACTGCTTCCCAGGGCTGAGGCAGAATGTAAAAGCAAGGCAAGAAGAGGAAGCCCTGGGCATTTTCCGCAAAGCTGGGAGGGATGCTCAGACCTACCTCTGTCTCTTGACTGGCATCGGCTTCAGATTATATTTATCAGAGACCACGACTGCGTTGGGGTTCTTCTTTACTGGCACCAGGGAGGGAGTCTCCAATTCCAACCCTACGGCACAGCAGAACTCAGGTTAGCAGAATAAAGCAGGAGGATATGCCCCCACGTTTCCATAGCACCTCAGCGACACGAGATGTTCAGGCTGGGATCGGTCACCCAGTGCAGAAATGCAGCCAGTTTTGGGGTGGTGCCTTTGGAGAAGAGCCACACAGAGCCCCCAAACATATCTACTCGTTGCTACCCCCCCCCCGAGATCAGAGAGGTGTCCCTCCCAGTACCCACCGGTGGAGCGGAATTTGGCATGGCTGGGCGCTGTGGTGCGCAGCGATTTGGGCTTCTCGCGCTTCTTCTCTGGCATCTCCTCAGTCTTAGCTTCCGTCTTGGCCTCCTGTGGCTTCTCCTGGATGGGCGCTTTGCTTTTACTCTCCTCCTTTCGCTTTTTCTTATCTCGCTCTGTGGGGAACAGGAGGGTTAGGTACTGGGGGGAGGAGGGGGAGGGTGTGTTCAAGTCCCAAAGGCAGATGACACTACTGAGAAAACCACACCCCATCTGGGGATCAGAAGGGAATAGCCCACGCCCTGCCCGCATTAGATAGGATGGCCACGGGAAGCGTATTATGGGAGCAGCCACTGAGCAGTCGAGCGGCAGGGAATTCACTGCTAGAGGCCAGAGCTGGGACGTTGGGAGCTGCCCACCAGCGGGGCCTGAGCCAGTACAGTGGGGACCTGTCTGTTCAATCAGTGCTTGGGGAGCCTGGCTAGGCAGAGTGCAGCAGCGTGACTCACCTGCTGGCTGCACGCTGCTCTGGGAGCGGATGACACCCATCCAGTCGCTGACGAGGATGGAGGCCAGTCTGCGGAGCTCTGGAAGGGGAGAGGGGACAGAGGTTAGAGGAGGGCAGCTCGCACTGAGCTCTGGCACAGGGGAGGAGGCACGGCAGGTGCACACACGCACAAGGTGGCCTCTTACCTTCGTCCTCGCTCGACTTGCTAAGCTGCTTCACCAGTTTCGCCGTGTTGTTCTGGAAGAGATCAGAGCAGGACAGATGGTTATGGTTAGCACTGCCCCAGGCCCGGCACTGACCGCTAAGGGAGAGCGCCAGCAGTGTCACTCACTTGCTTCAGGTGATCCACGGTGAGGGGCAGGTGCTGCAGCGTGAGCAGGATCTGCTGCAGCAGGGGCACATTGCTGGACGCCTTGGAGCTGGTGAGCCAGGTATTGAGAAGTTTGTAGCCCCCAACCCGGATGAACCTGGGACGAAAGTGAAGCCTGATCAGCACTGGTGTTGTGCCCTTCCCCCTCTACAGGCTACAGCCAAACCTTGTACTGTGTCTGCACACTCCTTACAGCCCAGGACCGATCTCCAAGCATCTCCCAGAGATGGCTCATTAAAAGCACACGGCCTACTTGAGACCCTCTTTGCACTTGGGGGGGGGGGGGGGGGGAGGCAGGAACGCCCAACCAGTCATACAGTGAGCGGCAGAGATGGGAAGAGAACCCAGGAGTCTTGACTTCCTGCCCCCTTCTCTAACCCACTAGATCCCACTCCCCTCCCAAGGCCGTGGCCAGACCCAGGAGTCCTGACGCCCACTCCGTGTAACTCTCCATGGCACTTACTTTGCCAGGATGTCTTGCGTCCGAGTCTGCAACAGGATGTTCAGGTAGATGCAGCGACTGACCATTTTCTGTGCGTCTTTCATTAAGCTGCAAGCAGGAAGGGAGAGAAGAGAGAAACTGAGCTGAGGCAGCACGGAGAGATCACAGCACATGGCAAACAAAAGCCACAAAAGCAGACTCTGTAGGCCGGGAGAAGAAGAGAGTAACAGGACTCACGCAGGACAGCATATGGTTTTTTCCCCTTCTGCAGGGCACTTGGCTCCAACCCAATACCGGCCTGAGGCAAGGACTGGCTCAGAACATATGGGATTTCCCCCATTCAATAAGGAAGCCTCACCAATTTATTCCAGCTGTGGACTTGCTCAAGACTAAAATGTTCTGCCAACTCCATACACCTCCCTTTAGGCAAAGGGGGTCAATGAGATGGGGGTTTAAATATTTCACAGGGCTATTACAGATGCCCAGTGCTGCCTCTCTACCCTGAGGAAGAACAAGGCGGCTCAAGGACAGATCTGGGAACAAATGCTTGGAATACAGTCAGGTGCCATCAGACAACCTGCAAGAAGGACTTCCACTGATGGAACCCAAGGCCAACTCCCGAATTCAAGTCTCCTCTGGAATCAATGGGGCCGGATTCCCCTGTTGGTTGTTGGTTTACAGTGGTACAACAGTGGCGCTCCTTTCATGTACACCAGCTGAGAATCTGGCCTGTGTGGCCTTAAGCGGCTTTAAAAATAGCCCACTCCCATCAACAGATACTGGCCACCAGACAAACAGATCAGCATTTAAACATGCTAAATAGGACTAGTCAGGTTCATTTTTACATAGCACCAGCCACTTCAATTCCCCCAAACAGATGTAAGGAGGTGGCTACATTGTACGCCCTGCCACACTAAATATTACTCAAGCCACGTTTTAAAGGGGAGACTTACTTGAAAATCTTGGTGATTCCTTCTGTGTTTTTGACTTCACCATCTCTCCCAAGGAAGCAATCTAATCCCTTTAAGAGCTCATGAGGATCTATTGGTCCAGAGCCCATGATGGAAAGTTCTGAAACAAAGAAAAAAGAGGCGGGGGGGTTACTCTGAGCAAAAAGCAGGCAGATATCATTACAGTAAGTGGAATCCAAATTTGATCAGGCGGGGTTCAGGTATCTATACAAGTACAAAGTATTATCCTATTGTTTCCACCAGTCAAGAGAGAGCACAGCGCAGAAAACTTTGCAAATATCAAGAGTTCCCAGAATTTGAAAACCAGAATTCTTTTCTCTAACCATGCGCTTGCCGCTACATATACATACAGCTTATAGGCCTTAACCAGGATAGAGTTGAACTCATTTCTATGCCAACCTGCCTCTTCTATAATCAAGCGCCTCTCAAGCCTCTGGGAAATCAACAGGACAAAAGGATAACCAACGGGGAAAAGTCTAGAGTGGGCAGTGTCTTAACTAAGGGCTCTCCGCTCATGTTCCCACTCAGTCACCTTGAGGATAACATAATAGTTTATGGCAAGGTGCCATTTATTGAATTGTATACACACAATCATGTTTTAAAGTCAATATCCCCCCTTTTTTGGGGGGGGGGGAGAGAGAACAAAGTCTGGCAGAGAATGCTGATGTTTTTTCTGAAGCTAATTTTTAAGTTAGAAGTTATTGCACACTAAAGAATTTACACCCAAATAGAGCTTAATCAGAGGAGAGATGTCAGTCTAAATCTTATTCAGTGCTTTAAAGGAAATAACTAAAGTCAATATTGACTTGTAGAAACACAATGTTGTCTACGAGAATGGGACCTAAAATATATCAGCAGCTGTAAATTTGAATCAGGCTAAATTTGATTAGCTACATAAAGAAGGAAAGGGTTCAATGTGAGAGCAGCAGATTATGTTGGAATCTATTTTGTTACAAAGAACCATTGCCCAAGTACATCTCAACTACGTTAAACAATTTCTTTTAAAAGGGCCTGGATTAGAAGAAACACATGGACAAACATAAATTGACAGGTAGTATTTTGGCGTATGCTATTAAAAAGATTGACAGGTTTGGGTTTTTTTTTATTAATTTTCCTCCATAACACTTCCAACATTCACAAATTACAAATGGTAAGTTACAAAATTTGTCTTTAGGAAATTTAATGCACCAAGTTACAGGTACATGTTTAAACAGCAAAAATTCAGTCACAAAAGATGCAACACAAAAACAAGGTAAGGAGAAACTCTGCCAATTTGTCCCTTAATGCAATTCTTCATAGCCTACTGCAATAGAAGGGACTCTGAAACAAGCTGATTAGATTCAACAGACCACGCAAGGGGAAAGCTAAGCTGTTTGGTATTATTGTTCAACTTGTTCTTCGCTTTGCCAGAGGAGAGGCCAAGAAAGAGACAGCTCTCTTCTTCGCAGGTTACACCAGACCTTTCACAGTGGATGCTGGGAAAGTACAGCATTCTTCAAGGGGAACTGGCAAATGGCTGATACAAAGTTATGACTCTCTCCCACAGTCAGGATGATGCAAAGCAAAAGTCATGCATGGATAAATTGGCCTGTTTGCCAGGATGTTGAGCATGAATGTTGCACAGCGTCACACCACCGTTTCTATTGGGTCTTTCAGACCCAACAAGGCCTAGGATCAGGTGAATCTGTGGCACGTAAACGGCTTATTGTAGATACCAGAACAGTAAGCAGAGTGTCTAAGGGCATAACTCGCTCTGGCAAAAAAAAAAAATCAGTTTAATTAATGGGAAGTTCAGCTAAGACTCTGAGTGGAGTCCAAGGGCCACTGGCAAGGTTTGATCACCCAGTATTTGATTTTGGCAACTGCTCGGTCTAAATGTTTCATTGAAGATGGAGCCCTGCACAAAACTGAGAAAACAGATCAAGTGAAGTGAAACAGAACCCGCTAACTGAATTGACTCTAAGCCAAGCGCATGGGAGCTGGACATGTCATTTTTACCAAGACTAACTTCAGGAAGTGTCTTGACCATGGCCCCTTTAAACAGAAGACTATGTTTTAAGTGATCTGCATTCAAAACAGACACCCTTCCCAAAGCCCAGGCACTGTGGTCTTTCTGCCACATGCTCCTAGGCTAGTATTAAATGGGATTTGAGGACTGCGGAGATCAGGGGCCACTGATGACTGGCTTAAATTCAGGCAGTCATGTGTCAGATAATTCAGTGGCAGGGTGGAAAAGTGCAACACTACTGATGTCCCTCTCAAAGGTGGGGCCAACTGGTAACATGCATAAGCAGCTGTTGACCAATATATTACTGACTTTGGGCCCAGACCCTGACTCCCTTGTATTACACACAGGCTTTCTTGAGCTCTAGTGCAGAGAGGAAGGGCAGAGTTTAAGGCAACTAGCTTGCAGCTCAGTTTAAGCACTGCAGCTTTCCTTGGAGCTCCAAGGGTGACAGCCTCCCCACTAGGAAACCTGGCACTCATCCCTTGGTATGAGAGCTGCAGGTATGCATCAGTGTAAGGGCATGTTCACCTGTCTGGAAAGTCTGTCTACATTACATGTCAAACTACAATAGTCAAGGCCAAACCGGATCAGGGCTGGGGCATTGAAGCAGGCCTGGCACTCAGCAACTCATTGCCCATTGTATGTTACCCTGATGCTGGGGGGGCGGGGGGGAGGAATGGGGGTGTAGTGTAGCTGCCAGTGCGTAAACAGTCCCCAGGCTGTACCCCGAGGAACGCTTGCAGTGTCAATGGTAGCTAGTGACACTAACGCAACCGTATGCCCCCTTGGTAAATTACACACTGTGTGAGGCAGAGACACAGACACACCACTGGAACAAACAAGGCAGTGAGTAAGGCTGCCAATGCTGCTTCGTTGGGGGGGGGGGGGGAGGCGCAAGGAGGGAGAATTTATACACACACACACAGACGGGCAGCATGGCTGAGTTCCAGAACTTTGTTGGCTGATCGAGACTGGATTCAACATGGAAAGAAATCCCCTTGTTGCTGCTTTTTCAGCAAAGTCCTTTCTCCGACCAGAAGGGGAAATAATATCCAACCACAGCCAGCTTTTCCAAGGTCTGGTGTCACCTCCTCCCCAGTGAAGTCTCTCTCCAAGTTAACTGCAGAGATCCACCATCACTTACTGGGCAACAGAGTTCAGTGGGAACAAAACTAAACAGTCGGGTGCGATGGAAAGTTGTTACCAGCGGATGGCTGTTCTGTGTCCTGGGGGAAGGGGAGCAGTTTGGGGGGTACGGGGTATTGTCAGTCCAGCTGCAAGGCATCCATGCTGGAAAAAAATCTCTGTGCCCGCAGTCCTCGGCGGAGAGCCAGAATGCAGGTTGGGCCATGGAGACTGAATTCCCCTCTCACCCCCCAGAGGTGGCCTCTTCCACATGCACGGTGGTTACGCTTCGGCAGGGAAAAAAGCTCGCAGTGCTGCTGCCTGGCTCGGATGTGCTTTGCTGGCGAAGAGAGGACTTCAGTCTCCAGGGTTGCCAATCCAACACCTGTCACCATCCACACAAGAGATCAAACAAAGAGTTATGTACACTGGAGAACTTAGCCTGTGTGAGACTAACCCACCCGAAGCCATGCTGAGACAGTAGACGACGCAGGATCACACAGGACCAAGAAAGCTGAAGGTCTAGACAGACCTACAAATAAGACTTGACCAGAGACGGATAAGAAGGAATACACAGAATTGACCAGGGTAACCAAAAAATTCCACTTATGTTCACAGTCTTTCCTGTGGCCTCAGTGCAGCAATAAACAGTGGGTGTTTTCACTGCTCAAGGTTTCCAGTAAAGATTTTAAGTTCTATTAATAAGACTGTGCAGACACCAGATTTGTATGCAGTAATGACAGGCTGCAACAGCTGTGTATTAGCACACAGCTATTCCGATCAGCCCACAATACTGGACTGAAGGACACTGGAGGAAAGAATTTGCAACTACTAAACCAATCGCAGAGCACCAGCTCCTTGACAATTTAAAATAAATGTCCATTACCAACCCCCCTTCCCTGCCTGAACAAGACTTAAAAGGAAAAAAAAAGGGTTTTTTAAATGCTATTTCCAATGTTTCTCAGGTCAGACAATAAGACAAACTAGGTCTTATACATTTCCAATTCATTTCACTTTCTGGCACACTGCTAAACCTTGCCACATTTGGGGCTGCCTAAGCTACAGGACAGAGGTTTGCTCTTACTGGAATTTATAGCATTTACGGAAACGTATTAAAAAAGATTAATGAGACGTTTAACTAAACTCGTAACTTGGGCATCTGTTTAAAAGACAAACTGCAAAATTGTGTGTTTAAATTCTTAACAAGCTAGTTAAATCTTAACAAAAGCTCATGTTTTGACAAGATAATCCCTGCCCTCTCACACACCAGAGAAATCCAAGATTTCCTTGGATTCCACCTAGGCAGGAAGTACAATTAACATGTGTAGTGAAGCCAGTTGTTAGGAATATGAAGTTACATGGAAGGCTCCTACTTCAGAATTGGCCCCTATAGCTTACATTTGAATTAACGTCCAATATGCACTCACACCATAAGGCTAGAGAAAGTATTAACACAATGTCTAAAACCTGTTTGTAATGCTTCTTATATCCCTTCATCCAGGACGTAAGAAATCAATCAGGGAAGGCTGGCTGCACGTTTCTCCCTAAGTATCTTCAGGGAATCAAATTAATGTTCACATTTTACAGGCAAAACTATCGAGGGAGGTTATATGACCTACTTAAGGACACAAAAGTCTGTAGCCACGCCAGGAATAGAACCCAAGAGTCCTGACTCTCAGGCATCCAATTCAAGGGACAAATATAGAACCCAAGAGTCCTATGGCTCACACCAGAAGATGGCACCCTTTCTCCAACACACAAATTTCCCCATTATCTACAGCTTTGTGTATATCCTAAAGCAACTGACCCCCCCATTATAAGCTCAAGCCTTCACCCAGTGGTTCTCAAACGTCTGAACTGGAGACCCCTTTCAAGCCTGAATGCAACTCTTCTCTCAGCCCCTGCGCCTTGTAACTGCTTTTTTATATTTAACAAAATAAATACTGGCGGTAAAGTGAGGTTTGGGGGTGGAGGCTAACAGCTCATGCCCTCCCCATATAACACTGATCTCTGGAAGGGTCACAACCCCACTTCAATCATCCCTGAGGAAGACCCTTGTAGTTCACCTCTGAGAACATCACAAAGCTTAATTTAGACTGAAGTCCACTCTCAGCTAAGTGCCTAGCATGCTCCCAGTTTCTAGGTCAATAGCTTGAGCCAATCATCTCGAAGGGGCATAAACCAACATGATAAAAGTTGCAAGCCCCTGGACATGGACTACTGGGAGTGTCACCCAGCATAGCTGTAAAGGAAATCAAGTGTTCCATTCTGAAAAGCTACTGCAAAATGGCTTTGGGTGTGTCCATGATCCCAAATCAAGTCTGTCAGGTTATACTTGTCTGAAAGCTTTTGCCAACTGACTCCTTACACACTCAGCACAGGATCACAGAAGCAACACTTTTGTTATATTGCTTGTGCATCTGCATTAATAGATATTCTGCTGGGCTGATTCTATTTAGAGTCAAGAGCTCAATAAATCTGGCTCTGCAATCAGGCATGTCTTAATACAAGGGGCATGGGTCCAGTGTTAAAGCATGAAAACCAAGGGTCCCCATTTGCGTGCAATTCCTCACTGCACTAGATTTCCTGTGTGACCGTAGCCAAGTCACTTAGCTCTCGGGGCCTCATGTTTCCCCATGTGTAAAAACAGGGCTAAGCACTGCTCTACCTCAGAGGTGTTGAAAATGAAAATATGAAGGTTAAGTGCTTCAAGAGCTACTGAGGAAATGGCATTATCTGCAACTTGACAGGATGCTATTTTAGAAAAATGCTTCATCACAGAAGCATGTTTGAAAGAACAGTTTTAAGTGGCATTCATAGAAAAACTGCTTTTCTATTTTTAACCTTGGTGAAACTGCAGTCCACAGTCAGCTATTTTAGCAGTAAGCTATAGAAATACAATTCTGGCAAAGTCACGAACATTTAACCGGTGCTGCACGCACCCTAGAAGTTCACATCACAAGCAGCATGTCTCAGTCCATCCCTCCCCAAAAGGGGCATTTCATCTGAAAGCACAGTGTGAATGGCTAAAGGGAAACCAGCACTTAGGACAAAGGTCTGGACAACCACCCTTACTTTATGGACAAAAAAAATAATCCTATGAAATTTACATAATGGAGAAAGGTTGCCATTTTACCATTTTTGTTCTAGCTCCTGAAACAGATCCTACAGTATTGTATCAATCACTCTTTGGCACGAGTGCCTTTTTTTAAATCAACACTAATCTCTACATTTGAGTGCTGTTTTGCACATGTTCTGTGCATTCAGCTGGAGATTAGGCTTCCTGCAACTAAGGAATTTCTGGTTGGAAAATCTGGCCTGCTGTGGGCCATGGAAATCAAGACAAACTTGCTCAAAGACCAAAACTGCTCTCAGTCAGCAAACTACCCAGATCAACAAGCTGAAGCTAAGTTACTCCACTCCAGTTTCTGAAATGCAGCCACCACTGGGGTGAAGCACTGCAGCTACGTAAGTGCACGCTATGCTAAATCAGAGGTCAAGCACAACAGAATTTGGTTATGATGTCCGTTAAGTGTTCACCGCCACTGAAAGGCATGGTGATCTAGCCTATCAAGCATGGCTCTACTCTTTGACGTGACTCAGCATATTCTCTAGTTCCTGTGTGTATTAGAATCACATTTACTAACTTTAGTGATAAAACATTTGATTCCTGTTAGCTCCACAGAACCAGAAAGGCTTTAAGGGAGCCTGTATGTTCTATTCTGGGCTCACCCACAAGCTGCAGTCTCACCTGGGTAAGCTTACTGCAATCAGGTTAAATGAAGGTAGAACTTAATTTGTACAATCTATTCCCAAAGAAAGCAAGGTGAACCCAGCCTGACAACTGGACCCCAGCCTGAATTTGCTGGCCTGGCAGAAAGCCATTTGTATTTGCCAGTTGAGCAAACAGCATCTAGAGTTCAGAGACAAAGCCACACAATGCCTTTTACAGAGCTGCTTCTCTGAGTAAGGCTGCACTTTGAATTTAACCAAAATCAATGATTCAGTGTTGAGTGGCATGCCTCCCAACCACTGAAGTGTGATACTGGTTAAACAATAAAGCATCGATCGATACATTTGCTCAACTAGCACTGAAGCAGGGCAGAAACCAAACTGATATCAGCAGAATGAAGCGCATAATAAATACCGGCTTCCATCTCCACATTTTAATACTGATATTCAGAAATTCAGAACATCTGGATTTCCAAATGAAGGGAGTCTGACATCAGGCCTATGTGGTACAAGAAATGCTTCCAGTGATGTGAACTTTTAAGCAACATTTTTACATAACTCTAAATCAAACATTAAAGTTTCTGTATAGACACAAATAGCATCATCATTTACAAGGTACAGTTCATGAACGTGAGTCAACAGATTACTACTTCCTTCTGAAAAAAAATCAGAATAAGTCAAGCTGGTAAGGGGAACAGCAGCATTATGTATACTTATTAGCCCAAAAAAAGGTTATTTCTAGAACATGAATCACTGAAATGACATTACTATCACTTGAAAGGATACAGAAACCAAGGCTTGTTTTTAAGCAGATGAAGTAAGTTTACAAGATTTAACAAGCCTTCAGCAAACCTTGGAAAAACACCAATTTGTAACCCAAACCATGGCAGATGAAGGATAGTGAACCAGAAGTGAAATTTATAGAAACCGAACAGGTTCTGAGAAAATAACCACACTTTCCCGTGACAGATTTCAATATCCTTTGGATATGAGCAGAAGTGATTAAACACAGGGAAAAACATTTTTAGATGTTACATTTCAGCCTTGTACTTTTAACTCTGTATCACGGAAGCCTAGGGTGGAAAAGATTGAAAAATTTTAGTCCAGTTAGATTTGAAATTGCGGTTCACCCCTCTGCAAGAGATCTAGTTAATTTCTCCCAGTGCTAATGAGAGCACCTAGTGGCAATTGGTCGAGGACACAGGGATCTGATTTTAAGCAATGGGTCATACAACAGGCACCCCATGTTTATCCATTGCCAAGATCTAGCCAGTCAGTATTGACGTAAAGCATGTCAAAGCAACATGGCTGCGCCAATTTAGGAGAAAGCCAGCTGTGTGTTCCAACCCTAAAGACAAAGGAACCCTGCAGACACTGGGTAGATTTCTAAATGCTTTGGGTGAAGGGATTTACTGAAGCTAGCATGATCTCTATAGGGGTTACGGACATGGCAGAGCCATAAGGGTCTGGATGGGAGAGAAAGATAAAAGGACAGATGACATACCACAAGCAAAGCATAGCTAGTGATCTATTAGGAACCCCTCCACAAGTAGCGTTCCAGTACAGCTGAGAAGTTAGATCTCATGTGACTGGACACCACTGGGAGAGTTGTTTTATACTTACAGTTTAGAGATAGAAATCAGGATTTTAGTCCAATGAAGACAGACAGACATCTTCATATCCTATAATCCTATTAATATATATCACAAAGGATTTAAGATATGGTATTCTAATCCCTAATCCTGGGGAGTGACTGAGGACTGCCAGTTACTGTAAGGCTAGAAAAACAAACATGTTTGCTAAATCATGATTAAAAACCATCCTGCCACTGCCCTCCCTCTCCCTGCCACTCTCCCATAGAAAGGGCCCATGACCCCGAACCTTTTGGCTCTAGTTACACTTTCCCAAATCCAGACAGAACCATGAGTCCAGACTCCCAACCTTGTGCTCTAACAGAATTCTCCTCCACCTACGTCAAGGAAACTGAGATTAGTTTGTATCTAAAAAAACGCAAGTACTCCCTCCCCCCCTTCAAATGGAAGGGCAAAGTGGCCACTGGACTGACTACAGCCAAGTTAAACCAAGACTAAATTCTGCCAAATCTTCCAAGAACTGGTCCCCATGTATTCAGAGACCTATTTTCTCAACTGAATTCTCTGGACTCCACACTGAGAGATCGGAAATCAAAAGTTATCTTTACAATATGTTGCACAGAACTCTCTGAACATAACTGAGGCTGCATTTGGGACGAGAACCTGCTGGTGACTGTCTCAAGCAGTCTACAGCAGAAAGCACAACGTACAGCTTACAGTCACAAGTTTCTCTTCAGTCATTCTTTACTGAAGGAAAACCCGGGCTCATTCAGTATTTTTGTCCCTTTGGTTTCTCAGGGTCTTACTTCTCCCAGCCTCATCCTGCATCTCGTGTTCACCCGCTTGAGAGACCATTAGATTACAACTTCAGGAAGGTGGGGGAAGAGAAAGACAGCAGGAGTACAGACTCATAGAACAAAAAGCCCATTAACAGAATTGATAGAAATGTACTCCCTTCTTCAACATCAGATGCTCTTAACACAGGGTAACAGCTGTTACGATGCAGAAACTTCATGTATTGGGATTTTTAAAAGTGTGGTATTAACATTTGAAAAGCAATCTTTAAAGATCTATAGGCATCTGGCTAAAGGATCACTGGCTGCACGGAAGGAACTAAGTTAGTTCTGCAATTGTTGAGGCTTCCAGCAAGAGAAAGTTACCAGCAGACCCACTACCCGACAGCCCCACTTGAATTAAAAGCAAGCCGGCCAAGGGAAATGATTGTGTATTCATTCTACATTTAGCCTCACTTTAGGTGAGTTTAACCTCTCATCTTCAAATCCCCAAATGGAGAATATTTTCTTCTAGAATCAAGTCTCAAAATGCACATTTAAGACAGACGTAGATTTGTCTCAGCATTTTCCCTGACAGATCTTAAATGAGGGATTTATTTAATTGTCTGCATGACATTAAAATGGGAAACCAGAACTTTCCTCTCATAGCTCTGTCATCTCAAATAGAAAATCTATTTCTATTAACAGGCTGCAAGAGCCATTGCTGCTTTCATCAACCTCTCTGGCTGGATCTTGTTATTTTCTTTATTTAGCATATTTCACCTCCATTAATCTTCTGTGCGCTTGGAAATTTACAAGCACACACATCTGCAACACGCATTGGATGAATGGCCCGTGCGCCACTCTTAAGAGGACCTACCCGTCGACACATACATGATCTTTACAAGGCTTTTGGTAAGTTTACTGCCTTGTATACAACTTACCTCATCCTACCTGCACTAAAATTTAATTGTAAATGCTGCTAAGGCCCAACCCAGAGACAAACTTGGCACCCAGAACGTTTAATAAATTTAACAGGATTGACAGTAGCTTAATGCTTCAGGATCAAGCCATTAGACCATATATTGTTCAGTTCTCATATGAGACTAAAAGGTTGAATTGCTTTACATTACATGAAATGCTACCACTGGACACTTCAGCAGGCATGTAACCTGCTGGTCTTGAAAAAAGTCTGCTTTGTGACGTCCCATTTCATATTAGAAACAGTCCAGAAAAAAAATATCCAGCAGTTTTAAAAAAAAAAAAAAAAAAAAGACACAAAAGCAGCCTCTCCTTGGTTTAAAAAAAAAAAAAAAAATCTATCTGAAGTTCATGCAGATCCAATGGGTTGGTTTGGGTAAAAGAAGTCAGCTCTCCCCTATAGTCTCAAAAAAGTTAAATTTGTAGTGGTCTTAACAGACTGGCAAGCTCTTAAAATCAAGACTCAAAATATCCTTACAGCCTCTGCATGCATCAGTTGATGTCACTGCACGGAGTTGACAATGGAAGAAGAATTAAAAAGAAATAAGCAAAGTGGTCTGGAACAGAAATGAAGGTTGTGAAATGTAATTAATACCAGAAAGGTTTGCTTACCCGTGAATTGTGGCTGTTCCCCTCCCTTTGATGAGGGCTTCCCTTTTTTTCCTAATGATCACGTCTTTTCCTAGTACATTATACAGGAACTATGGCACTGTGGAATGTGGCAAATTAATTGAATACAAGCTTTTTACCTGTCTCCTGCTCAACAAGACACTTGGGGAAGAGTTGGGGGAAAGGGGGATGGCTGGAGAAAATGCACGCACCCATCCCATCCCCAGAATCCTTGACAATAGATTTGTGGGGTATGTACAGCACCTTTGGAGTCCAGTGTTAGCATTTCACATCTGTTATGACAAATCAGATTACATTAACTGATCAAGAATGCTCCCCCGATTGCCTTCAGAACGTCTGAAAAAAGACCCAACGTAGGAGGGAGACAAAGCAGACTGACTGCTTTAAACTAGCACGGAAGAAAGATAAAAACCAATTTAAGTTACAAATACAGCCGAAATAAGACAGACAAGAGAACGGAGGTCCAAATTCATGGGTTATGTTGAGACCTATAAGAAAGAAAGAAACCTGGTGGACTTAGGATCATACTTTGTACTCATATATTAACTTGTACCCAGAGGATTCCTGTAGATGAAAGAGCCGGGAACGGAGTTTAGTTAGACCAGTTTAGAAAGGGAGGGCAGGGTGCCTTCCCCCGCCCCATCTCTCATTCCCTCAATTCCATGCCTTCAAACGCAAGCCATTCGGTGGGAGGAGTTTGCTCAGAGCTGGTTACATCACCTCCCTGCCCATGGGTTCTCTCTTTTGTACAGGAAGAGAGAAAATGAGGCAGTCGCCATTTTAGAAGCAAGAGAGGAAAAACAAAACAAAAAAAAACCCCACAAAACAAAAAGGCTTCAGTATCTATTAAGAGGGAATTCATAACAATACAGCTCCCACCATACATACATACATATACACACACACACACACACACCCCTTTGTATACTCCCTCAATCCTACAAAACTACAGCTACTAAAAATACAATGGGAGGGAAATCCAATTCTTGTTAGTTTAAGATTCACTATGGAATCTTACCTATCACAATTTATGAGGGGGGGCAATCTGTCCCCCCCCAATTATGGGAGGGGCAAAAAAGTGAGGCAAAATGGAATCAACCTGCACAAAAAAAAAAAAGCTGCTTGCCAACGAACAAAGACAAGGAGACAAAACAGCTTCGCCATCTTGAGTAGGGAGGGGAAAATAGAAAGCGAGAATCACATTTTCAAAAGCACATTAGATTTCACAATTGGAGTCTAAATGCTCTCAAATTCCATGCCCATCTTTTTTTAAAAAAGGTAAATGAAGTTTAGCGAATTTAAGTTTTTTTAAAACATCTTTTGCAATCTTTATTTTTAGATTGCCACCCAATTCTTAAGATTGCCCTTTTCCCCAGCTATTACATATATATGCAAATACATTAACGTGGCACTCCAGGTTCTTTAAAAAAAAAAATCACATAAAAAAGCCTAACTTCACTGAATTTAAAATATTAAATGATTTTACATATTGTAAGGTTAATTTCTTTAAACCCCTCTGTGGCTAATATATTTCTCTTGCATTCCTCACCATTTATAGCCTTACCCTGCAATCTTTATGTACAGATTGCTCATTGTCCTTGTCTCCCACACAAAGAAGTGATACTTTATGGTTCAGTTAACACCATCATTTGCATGGGAGCTCATTAACCCTTCATATTCGTAGAGACGATGGATTTGTCTAAGACACCATCATACTCCTTATAAATATGCATTCATATTTGCAAAACAGCTGACTTTTAAGGGTTAACCATCTGAAACAAAGCCTACTTTCCTCCCAATTATATACACGTATTTTTGGTTTCTTCCTGGAGTTAATTCTTTTTGATACAGGAGGAATTTTTTTGGTCAGTTGGTTGAAAATTCGACACTTACTATCCAATTATTTTTCTCGTCGACAGCGCTTCAAAGTTTGTTAATTTTTGAATTAAAGTGGTGTATTTTAAAGAAAAAAAATAATTGATTTGTTTTTGGTCATGGTTTTAAAAAATACAGCAACTTTTCAGGGATTTTTTGGTGGTTTGTCAAGATAAAGAGATGCAAAAAAGTTGCTCGATTTAAAAAAAAAGGATCAGGGCAGGTTGTTGCTAATTATTTTGTTTGGTCTTTTGGATATGTTTAAGTGGCAGTTTCCTTCAGGTCACAGAGACTTTGAACGGCTTCCCAAGGACGGTCGAAAATATGGTGGCTGCTTGTGTGTGTCTTCCAAGGACCAAGTGGGGGGCTTTTTTCCCTTTTCTCGTAGCAAATTCGACTCCAGTCTCAAGACCAAACCAACCTGGAACAAAAGAGATAAAGGAAAAAAAAAAAAACACAATGAGCATTTTTAGACCCAAAAGGCACCAATCTCACCCCCATCCCAGGATTTCTAACCGCAAGAACAGAACATTTGTCCCCAAAACTAAGCACAAAGGTTTCTCAAAAAAAAAAAATGTAAGAGGAAGAGGGGGGGGGGGGGAACTGCTGTAATTTTGTAAATCTGAAGTCATGGGGCGTCTAGAGGGGCAATGGGGGTGTCTAGGAAGGATCATGAGGATTTTTAGAGAAAACCCCCTTTTGGGGGGGGGGGGGCCTAAAGTCTCATTATTGAAATGGTGCCCAAAGTCAATTAAAAGCCCCAGGTCCGTGCCTCGCACCTTGGGGGTTAATTAGCAGCAAGAATGATTAACGTCCAAGGTCATTGTGGTGGGCTAAGGGGTCCCCCCTCCCCCCCCACGCCGCCCCTCCCCCCCCACCTCCCAGCCTGGCGCTCCAAGGAGCTCTGTACTCACCTCTAACCAGACCCCAGAATGGCCGAACGCCGCGCGGGCGGCGCCTTTTATACGCGGCCCCGCCCGCCGGCGGCCCCGCCCCTCCCACTCGCGCCGCGGCGCGAGAACAAAGCTTCCGTCCTGGCGGCGCCCCACTCCCCCCCCCTTCCTCGCCAACGGCCGGGGCCTCGAGAACCGGCTTTAAACCGCGAGCCGCGCACGCCGCCGCGCTCCCCTCCCGATGGCCGGGCAGCAGGCGGCCTCGAAAATCAATTATAAAATTGGCGACGTTTGTGACGCAGTTAGGCAAAGGGCCCAGCGCGCATGCGCGGCGCGGAAAGGGCGGTGCACGCCCCAAGGCGTCACGAGCAGGCACCGCCTTTGCGGCGTTGTCTCGCGACTCTCTGGAAAGCGCATGCGCATAGGTCGGCCCTGTCGGATTTTTTTTTTTTTTTTTCCGAGCCGTCTTCTGGAAGGTGGTGCGCCTGCGCAGCCAACGCCCCGCATTGTCTTGGGCTTGTTGCGCAGTTTTTATTCCGCGGCGAGGTGTGCGCATGCGCCCCAGCGGAACGGTGAGCGCGTGCGCATGGATCACCACCACCACCCCGCCCTTTTCAACCTACAACTCTTAATTTTTCCGGCTTCGTTTTCTGTCCGACGCACCACGGAGGGATCGAGTTATCCAGACGGCTTCGGAGAAAAAAAAAAAAAAAAGGCGAAGCCGAGACCGTTGACAGCGGTGGTGACGTGGTAAAAGATGGCGGCCGCCAAGGCCACGCTCGTTTGTCGAGTCACCGCGCATGCGCAGACGTAACCGTACCACAAGATGGCGGCGTCCAGGGGCCTCGTGCTGCTGCGAACGGCCGCGTGCAACCTGCCCTGGCTGGCTCCGCTCAGGAGGCTCTTCTGGGCTCAGGTGAGGAGCGGGGCTGCGGGGGCCGGCGGGGGCCACTTGCTGTGATGTCACCGCCTGGCCCGTGGTGACGTCATCGTGTACAGGAAATGCCTTCTGTGAGGTCAACTCATGGCGCTACCGGGATGCAGTGTGACGTCAGCGTTGCCAGTCACCAGCCTCACCTGCCTTGACGTCATCGTCCCAAGGGGCCAGCTGGTATCATGGCTGCCATACTGTGAGATCATCACACCCCTAAAGTGGCAATGTGACATCATGGCTACCATATTGTGAGGTCACATCATGGGGTGCCAATGTGACATCATGGCTACCATATTGTGAGGTCACATCGTGGGGTGCCAATGTGACATCATGGCTACCATATTGTGAGGTCACATCATGGGGTGCCAATGTGACATCATGGCTACCATATTGTGAGGTCACATCGTGGGGTGCCAATGTGACATCATGGCTCCATATTGTGAGGTCACATCATGGGGTGGCAATGTGACATCATGGCTACCATATTGTGAGGTCACATCGTGGGGTGCCAATGTGACATCGTGGCTCCATATTGTGAGGTCACATCGTGGGGTGCCAATGTGACATCGTGGCTCCATATTGTGAGGTCACATCGTGGGGTGCCAATGTGACATCGTGGCTCCATATTGTGAGGTCACATCGTGGGGTGCCAATGTGACATCATGGCTACCATATTGTGAGGTCACATCATGGGGTGCCAATGTAACATCGTGGCTCCATATTGTGAGGTCACATCGTGGGGTGCCAATGTGACATCGTGGCTACCATATTGTGAGGTCACATCATGGGGTGGCAATGTGACATCATGGCTCCATATTGTGAGGTCACCTTACAGGGCGGCAATGTGACATCATGACTACTGTGCTGTGAAATGATCACACCACAGGGGTGGTAGTGTGACAGTCTGGCTGCTGTGCAGGACCGGATTAAGGCATAGGCTAGCCAGGCAGCTGTCCGGAGCGCCAACCTATGGGAGGCGCCTGATGGTAGCTGGAAGGGGCGTGTAGCGGGCTGCAGCAGCTCCCAGCGGCCACCCGAGATGGGGGCCACGTTAACCCCTGCAGCACCGGCCAGCAGCGCCCTTTCCCCCACGGTTGCAGGGCCCTGCAGAGCCAAACTCGGACCGCCCCGTGCAGCCCCGAACTGCGCGCCAGCGGCGGAAGCTGTGGTGGGCCGGGCACGTGCGTCCTGCCGCCGCCAACTCCGCACGCCCTCCCCTACATGCCGGGCGGGGGCGGGGCCACGCATGCGCCCTCCCCCAACCCAGGGCGCAATTAAACTGTCTGCCTGGGTGCCGGAATGGCTCGGTCTGGTCCTGCCGCTGTGCTGTGTCATCTCGCCATGAGGCGGCAGTGTGACATGGCTGCTGTGCTCCTCTTGTGCTGTGTGGCATAGGGGAACACGAAATGACGTGTCCTTGTCCTGCTGCGACTCCACGAAGGCCAATTAGGCCGCATGGGCGATGTGACACGAGTCACTCTGCAATGATATCGGCGGTAGGCCTGTGAATCCCGCTGCTACTTCAGCATAACACAATGTGGTTGTCCCATGCTGAGCTAACCTGCCAACTAGCTAAATTGAGATGGCAGTGGGATATGAATAGAACCCTGTATCCCCATATGTATCCACAAAAATGAGTCACCGATACCTGCAGATTTGGATACCCGCAGATATCCACAGATTTGTGGGGCTCCAAATATTTCATTCCCCTGGCGTGGTGGTATTCTCTTGTGTAGTATCACTGTGTCAGGTGGGAACTCAGCTCTCTGCTTTGGGAGCCTGCAGACTTTTTACCTCTGAGGCACTAGCCCGCTGCACCTTCCTGCAGTGTCTTGCAATTCTGGACTGGACAGCTGCAGACAGCACATCTGCTTGTTTTAACTCTGGCTTTTTTTTTTCTTCTCAGAAGAAACTCGGAAATTACATGCAAAAAATATTGTTAAAGCCACTTTCTAAAAAGAGCATGCTAGGGCTCTCCAACCCCTTTTTCCCTCAAGGATAAAATCTTTCACACTTGCTTGCTCTGCTGTTTCATCAGAGAGTGGCGGTGGGTTCCATTGAAATGCAGCCTTCTCTGGGTGAAGTGCAGTGATGAACCACACTGCACAGCAGAGAAAGAGAGTTCAACCAAGACCACTGTCCCAAGAGCACTGGGACAAAGTTCAAGCAGTGCAATTTGCAGTAACTGCATCTCAGCATTGGTGAAGTGTTCTTTATGGGGTGTCTCGGGGCAGCTGCTGCTCTGCTGGCTCACCCCAGAGGTGGCTGCATTTCTGTGATGATAGAAATGTAGCCGTGTTAGTCTGGTGTAGCTGAAACAAAAGACAGGACTGTGTAGCACTTTAAAGACTAAGAAGATGGTTTAATAGGTGATGAGCTTTCGTGGGCCAGACCACTTGCTCAGATCAAAAGGTTTGATCTGAGGAAGTGGGTCTGGCCCAAGAAAGCTCATCACCTAATAAACCATCTTGTTAGTCTTTAAAGTGCTACATAGTCCTGTCTTTTGTTTCTGAGATGAGTGAGTGATTGTACTGTCTACCATGTAGTGTTGCTGTTTGGCTGTTCCCCAGCTGTGGTTGCATTTCAATGATGGATGATGGATGAGTGATTTCTTCCATGCAGCTGTTCCCTAGCTGCCCCAGCTCCAGAGGTGGCTGCATTTCATTGATCCTTATCTAATATTTTAGAAACGGTGGGGACAGCCACTCACTGGGATTATCTGATTTTTTTTTTCCCCTCTTCTTTCTTGACTCGGCCTTTCTTAGACTGCTCCTGCTGCCTCTCTCCTGCGGCTCCAGCACCCGCTGCTCCGGGTGTTCAGCACAGAGGCAGACCCAGCCACGCCGGCAGAGCCAGTTGCCTTTGACACCGAATCACGCTTTAAGGAGAAACCCTGGGAGTATCTGGAGACAGAAGGTATCCAGCCAAGAATTGTGAAGAGGTTGATGCTGGGTTTTGGAACCTGCTGCTTCACAGGCTGGCACAGGGGGGCATCCTTGTGAAGGGCTTTGGAAGTGCTCTAGGGCAGTGTTTCTCAATCTTTTTTTAATTAAGTACCCATTAAAAAAAAAAAAGTACCTCCAGTACCTATAGTTTTCAGGCGCACAAATTTTTTTCTACCATCGCAACACGTTTGTTTAAACAGCTTAATTGTAGCCAGGTGGGTGATGACATTTTGGGGTGTAAAAAGTACAAAAATAATAAAGTACTGTAAAACTTAAAACAGAAATTTAGTTTTCTCCAAATTTCAGTTATTGACAAACCCCCCCCCCCTCCAGGTACTCATACCACTGGTTGAGAAACACTGTTCTAGGGCCATGGTGTCCAATCAGTTCTGAAGCAGTGGCTACTGCTATAGTAAACTAGCCACACTCAACTGGCCAAATAGCCACATGTGGCTAGTGTGTTGGACACCACGGGTCTAGGGGCTAAAGTGGGGTGGGAGGCAGATCTGGGATTCTATCCCCTGCCCTGGAAGGAGAGGGGCATTTAGTATGTTAGAATTTGGTCAGGACTCCTGGGTTCTGCTTCTATCTGTTGACCAGACTCACAGTATGATCATTGGCCATACTCCTTCCTCTGTTTCCCCACATGTACAGGGCGGTCTAATGGGATAGAGGTTGCACCTCCTTAGTTCTATAAGACCCTTGGTGAGACACCTCCCCCTCTTGGGAATGGCTAACTCTTCCCCCCGCCCCCCTAGAGTACATCGAGAGATACGGCGAGAAGCCCGTCTGGTTCGGCTATCGGCGCAACCACAAGGGAGCCATCCCCCCGCAGAAGACCCGCAAGACCTGCATAGTGAGTGCAAACCCTTGGCCTATGCTGCCGGCTTGGGGCCAATGACTGGCGTGCCTGTCCTTGAGATTCAGCTGCCCCAGCTCCGGGAGACAGAGGAAGAAGCCAGTGAACTCCCAGATTCCACCCTATGGGTCTGGCATGAGCCGTAGGCTGGTCGGAGAGCTGACCACAGAGAGAGATGTTCTTGGTGTAGTATTTTGGAGTTGGGGGAAGAGGGGACGGGAGCCAGGACTGCTATCCCCTGCTCTGGGAGGGGACTAAAGTCTAGTAGTTGGGGGGGGGGCAGGAGCCAGGACTCCTGGGATCTGGCACGGGAGTAGAGTCTCTAGTGACTGGGGGGGGTGTGTCTAGAAGTTGGACAGGAGGGCAAAGCCCCCTAGTGTGGCTAGCAAGGCCAGACTAAGCAGTGGGCAAGCTGGGCAGCTGTCCAGGGTGCCAACTTATGGGGGCGCCTGATGGCAGCTGTAAGGGGTGCACAGCGTCCCTTATAGCTGCCATCAGGTGCCGTGCGCCCTGCTCCCACAGCGCCTTAACCCCCACGGCTGCGGGGCCCTGCACAGCCAGGTGCGGCCCGGCCCGGGCTGCGCGCTACCAGTGGTGGCCAGGCCGGGCTGGGCAGCGCATGCGCCATGCACCCTGGGGGCGGGCCCCGGGCTGCATACTAGCGGCCATGGCCGGGCAGCACATGTGCTGTGCGCCTGGGGCACCAAAATGGCTCAGGCCGGCCCTGGTGACTAGCCTTGGTGAGATCCATAGCAGGGCCAAAGGGATGATTTGGCGAGAGGCACAGGAAGGGAAATTGGCGGGTGATGCCAAACAGGAAAACAAAACATCCAGTGGGACGCAGAGAACTTAGATCCATGGGCAGCTAGTCCATGGACGACTGAATCATCCATAGCAGGCATCGCAAAGGGAACACAGTGGGGCGGGCTGGATTGGACTCTAGTGCTAGGCGCCGAAGATACCTGGCCACTGGAGAGGCTGCTGTGCTCTCCTCCGCTGGGTAACTTCGGACAGGTCCCTGCCCTTTTCTCCGTCAGCTGTCCCATGCGTAACATGGGGCTAAAAACAGCATCCTTCTTGGCAATGTGTTTTGTGATCTCCTGATATAGAGCCCCGAGGAGGAGCTAGGGATTAGTATAATGGCAGAGGAGAGATGCTTCAGGGCATGAGGAAGATCAGGAAGGCTGTTGTGTGGAGACAGTTCTGGGACAGCGCAGTCGGGGTTCCCCTGATCCTGCACCCCTGTAGCAGCAAGAACAGATTCTGCCAGCAGTAGAATAGCAAAATGTATTGGTCCTCCAGGATACAGCACAGCATAGACATGGTGTGTTTACAGGACTCAGGGCCAGGGTGTTTCAGACCCCTAGAGTTAGGGGTCCGTCACCCCTAGCCCTCAGCCCCAGCAACCTCAATCTGTCTCCCTCATGGTTCCAGCCCCAGCCTGCCACTGCCCCTTCACCCGAAACTTGGTGTTGGTCTCCACCTCCCTGCCTTTGTGTCTCTCCCTGGGAGCCTGAGCCTGCGTGTCTGGGTTAATATGCGTTTGGGAGAGTCAGTGAGAATCTCACATCACAGCGCAGGGGGATCCGGAGTTACAGAGGAGACAGCCCCCCGCTACACACAGTTCTGTTCCAGATCTGACCCCCGGGGTCGCTTGCACCTTCTCCTGTTGCTTCCTGCTACCAGTGACGGGATACTGGGCGAGATGGGCCCAGAGGTCTGGCCCATCATGGGCATTGCTTTGTGGCTGTAGTGGGCGGAGAGGCGGCACAGCTCTGACTGTCTCATTTGTTTGGCCAGAGAGGAAAGAAGATTGCGGGGAATCCCTGTCCCGTTTGCCGAGACCAGAAACTTCACTTGGACTACAGGGTAAGGAGCCAAGCCCAGTTCAGGAGTCCTTCTGCCCCAGTCCGCGGCCGGGCCTGTGACCTCCACCCCTTGACCTAGAGAGACAACGCGTGTGGTCTGGGCTCCCTTGACTAGCTCCACAACCCGGTACCCCCTGCTCCGTAATGCCCTTCAGTAAGGCTTGCCCTGCTTGTGTGGTTCCTTCCCCGTGCCCCTGCTCTGCCTGTATGATCCCTGTCACACCTCCCTCACGGCTCTGTGATCTCCCCCTGTCCTGCCCATATGGTACCTTCCCTCAACTTTTTGGGGAATCTAGTGTCCCCCAGTGGCTTGGTGTCCTCCCTAGCCAGCTACTTTCCCACCCGGCCCTGGCACCTGCTGCTCATAGCTTCATCTTCCCCTCTTTCGCCCTACAGAACGTGAAGCTCCTGGAACAGTTCATCTGCTCCCACACAGGCGTCACCTTCCACCCCACACATACAGGTACGTTGCTTTTCCTCCCCTGGGGGTTTAGAGTCCGCCCCAGGGACCCGCTCCTCTGGCTAGAGCAAGGGATGGGTGGGGAGCTATCTGACTAGTTTTGGGGTGGTGGGAGTACAGAGGTGGGGCAGACAAGTCCAAGAGGCAAAGGGGAGTTCATGGGGTAAAAGGGAGGGGGATGAAAGTGAATAAGAAGAGACATTTCCCATCCCCTGTGGGGCAGCCTCGCCCCTTTCAGCCTGGCCTCCAGGGAGGTGGGGACGCCCTGCCCAGCCCAGCCCAGCCTCAAAGTGAGACAGCTGCTACGTAGCAGGAGAGCTTCTGGCTCAGTTGGCTCCTCAAACTCCCCAGTCTCTTTCTCCTCTGAGACGTGCCCCTCAACCCCCTCTTTTTCCTCTGCAGGTGTCTGCATGAAGCAGTATAAACGCTTGACCCAGGCGATTGACAAAGCTCGTGACCATGGTGAGTAGGGAGCTGGCTGACACAGAATTGGAATAGCAGAGGATTGCTGGTCAGGAGTGAGGGGCACTGGCAGAGCTGTGGGGAGCCCAGAGCTGGGCTAGGAGGGGCTGTGGTTTGGGATTGTCAAAGTCAGACAGGACTCACAGATTTGTCAGACCGCTCTGTTTATTTCAGCAAAGCTCTGCTAAAATGCATCCAGAAAAATGAGAGCACCATACAAGGTTCAAACCCCTTGATTTATACAGTCAAAAGGCCAAGTTAACAGGATCAAAAGAGGGGCAAAACTTCACATTATCAGTGTGGTTAAGTATCTTCATTTCAATATCAAGCACACAGCAATCTCCTGTCTATATCTCCCTGATTATCTGGAATTGCTTTCTGCCTAACACCTAATGTTCCTTTTCCTGTTAAACTCAGGCCCATCTGGCTAGCACCTTGATCTGCATACCTACAATCAACATTAACATACTTTTCTTCTTCCTCTTAAAAGACAAACAGAATTCCTTCAACTTATTCAGTTATTACAGCACAATTCATCTTTCTCTTACAGTATAATTCTTTCTACTTTCACAGGATTGAGGGGCACTGGTGGAGCTGGAGGGGAGCCCAGCTGTATGTGTGGTGGAGGGTTGTAGATGGAGATTGTCCTGTCTTGCTAACAGCCTTTTCTCCCCCCCAAAGGGCTCCTGAGCTTCCGCATCCCCTGGGTGACACTGCAGGATGAGGACTACAGCAACCAGCACCAGGCTGTGGCCAAGACGCCCCCCGCCCCCAGCCTGCAGAGCCAGGCACCCTGGTACTCCTGGTACGAATGGCAGCAGCCACCCGAAAAGGACATCGCCAGGATCCGCAAGATTTACAAGAACTATCTGAAGGAGGAGACTGGCCCCGCTTGAAGGCCCAGGGCAGGACTGGATGGAGTGTGCTGGGGCTTGGTGTGGGGGTAGGTCACTCCTGGGGGAGCTTGAGCCTTTGGCCTGACCCCCGCAGGGATAGCTCCGCAGTGGCCCAGACCTGTCCAAGCTTTCAATGAGAAATAAACTGGACTATTCCAGGAGTGACTCACTGTAGTTACTTACCCAGTGCTAGGAATGCAGGGTTGGTCAGCTGCCCTACCCGAGTTCAGGGCCCGTTGTGCCGGGTGCTGCACTAACAGAGCAAAGGACCGTCCCTGCTCCAGCTGAGATCAGGGCCCTGTTGTGCTGGGCGCTGCACAGACACAGCGAGAAAGTGTCCTGCCTGATACCTCTTGCAAGCTGCACAGAATAGGCAGATGTAGGCTCAGCTCTGTTTTACAGAAAGGAACATGAGGCTTATAGAGGATCAAGGACTTGCCCAAAAAGTCTATTTCAGGCTTCGGAATTGACCCTGCCCCCCATCCCTTGAGTTCTCAGCTCACAGGCTCTTCTGCCATCATTGTGCTTCTTGTCCTAACCACCTCAGAGGGTAGTGATGCCTTCTTTCAGATTTCCTTTACATGCCAGGTGCTGCAGGTAGCTGGGCTCCCAGACTATGTCTAGACTACAGAGTTTTTCCGAAAAAAGTGGCCTGTACCTTCACCTGCGTCTAGACTGCTGTCACGTTCTTTGGAAATTAAATCGAAAGAATGCAGTGGGTTTTTTCAACAGCAGTAAACCTGCTTTTATGAGGAAGAATGCGGTTTTTTTAAATAACTATTTCGAAAAATACACGGGAGAGGCAGTTTTTTCGGGGGGGGGGGGGGGAGAGGCCTCCAGGAAAAACCCTGGTGGCCACTCCGTCTACACTTATCGCAGCTCTGTAGTTCTTGTCTCTAGCCCATGTCTTAAAGTTACAGGCACCCAGGACAAGCCTTGTGGCAGGAAGCCAGCCTCACAACAGAACCTTAACCGTGTGGCTCTCCCTGCCACACAAACAAGGAGCCATGACACAACCAAAAGGTCCCTGAGACCTCCCTCCCCCTTCCATGGCCATTCTAGGGAGGCATCCCAGGACCTACCCAGGGGCACAAAATGCCAGGCTCCAGCCTGGTCAGGGGTTGAGGTCCTGACACTTTTAGAGCTGTGGTCTCAGGAGGAGTCTCTGCAGTCTCTCCAGTCACGCTGTAGGAATGCGGACATTTATGGCCATATTGCCAACGGTCTGGCTAAGAGAGGCCACCACCCCTGCACCTTGGATCAAGTGAGGAAGAAGGTGAAAGAATTGCGGCGGGGTTATGCCAGGGCCCGTGAGCGCAGCTCCTACTTCAGGGATATGTCCCTTTGATGGCTCCTCCAGAGCTCAGGAATCCAAAGGCAGAAAGCCAGCTACGATGGTGTCCAGGTCTCCCAGGCGGATGATCCTGTGCAGCAGCTCTGAGTTGATGGCCGTCACCACCAACAGAAGGAGACATAAAAACACAGAATTAGAGGGGGTGTCTGAACCTTTGGGAGGTGCCTGCCATCTTCCCCCCCCCCCCCACAAGACCCCAGGGCTATGTCTACACTTGCGGCTTCTTGTGCGAGTAATATGCAAATGAGGCTAAGCGTGGAATATCGCCGAGCCTCATTTGCATACCTAATGAGCCACCATTTTTTTTCAGCAGAGGCTCTTGCTCAAGAAGGAGCATCTATACTGCCCCTTCTTGCGCAAGAAAACCCCTCTCGCGCCATGCCGTTCTTCCTGAAAAGTAATAGGTGGAACCGCATTGCACAAGAGGGTTTTTCTTGCGCAAGAAGGGGCAGTGTAGATGCTCCTCCTTGCGCAAGAGCCTCTTCTGAAAAAAATGGTGGCTCATTAGGTATGCAAATGAGGCTCGGCGATATTCCACGCTTAGCCTCATTTGCATATTACTCGCACAAGAAGCCGCGAGTGTAGCCATAGCCCAGGAGCAGGGCTGAGTGAGGCCAGGAGACGCTCCCACTCCACCCTGCATCCCCCCTGCCCTTTCCTGATGTGCCTTACCTCTATCAAGACCTCCCCATGCCAAACTGGTGTCCTACTGAGCAGTAGCTGTCAGGGTGGTGAGCTTCCACAGGGCAATAGCAACCCGCTTCTCCAGGGGGATGGCGGGCTGCAAGTGGGGGTCCTGTCATTGGAGAGCAGGGGTGAGCCAAGCACATAGCTCCAGGAATGTGGCCTTCTGCATGTGGAAGTTTCAGCCACTACTGGTTGTCTGTCTGCTCCAGGACGAGCCGGTCCCACCAGTCAGGTGTCCAGCCTCCAAAATCGCCTCTCCACTAGGAAGTTCGGTGGTAAGGGCTTTGGTCCTGCACCCAAGGCTGCAGGTCTGAGTCCAGATGCACCAGGAGCATCATGAGAGTGTCATGGAGGTGCAGCAGAATTTGCAGCATGGCAGTGTGGGGCCATTGTCTGTCCAGGAGCAGCTCCAGCTCTATGCCAAAAAAATAAATAAAAATACCAGAAAAACCCAACACAAAACCAAACTGCTGTGGCGTGCAAGAAAGCTGGGTAACCAGAGCATGCACTGCAGAAGCTTTGGTGTCCCTCTGAGAGGTAGGCAAGCCAACAGCAGAAGCAGAGAAACAGCTGGCTGGGGGGTGGAAGGGTCCCTTTAAGCATGCGTCTCTGCAAGCCTCATGCAGCAGCACCCAGAAGTAAATGCTGCCCCTATGCCCTGCCAGAAGTGGTTCTGGGTATCCTTTTTGCAAGAGAGTGTCCAGGCAGTCTGGATGCTCTCTTTCAAAAAAACGGATCACTTTTTTGATCTGCTTTTTGTAGTCTGGACATTCTGTTTTGAAAGAAGCTTAAAAAGCTTTTTTTGAAAGAATCATGCAGTCTAGACATACCCCCAGACACCACAGTGATAGCAGTAGTATGAAATGGAAGACAGGTCCATCAATGGTGTGAAAGTAAAAAGAGTTATGCTGTAATAATTGAATAAGTTGAAGGAATGCTGTTTGTCTCTGAAGCAAAATGCAGGACAATGTAGCACTTTAAAGACTAACAAGATGGTTTATTAGATGATGAGCTTTCGTGGGCCAGACCCACTTCCTCAGATCAAATAGTGGAAGAAAGTAGTCACAACCATATATACCAAAGGATACAATTTAAAAAAATGAACAAATATGAAAAGGACAAATCACATTGCAGAACAGAAGGAGGATGCGGGGGGGTGGGAAGGGGGAGGAAGGAAGGTAAGTGTCTGTGAATTGCTGATATTAAAGGTAGGGAGAGTGGGATGTTTGTGAGTTAATGGTATTACAGGTGATAATTGGGGAAACTGTCTTGATAATGGGTGAGAAAGTTCAAAGACTTGTTAAGTCCCTGGTGGTAAGTGTCGAATTTTAACATGAATGACAGTTCAGAGGATTCCCTTTCAAGTGCAGATGTAAAAGGTCTTTGTAGCAGAATGCAGGTGGCTAAGTCATTTAGAGAGTGTCCTTTCTGGTTAAAGTGGCAAGAAACTGTTTTCTCTTTGTGATCTTGTCTAATATCTGTTTTGTGGGCATTAATCCTTTGGCGAAGTGTCTGAGATGTTTGTCCAATGTACATAGCAGACGGACACTTTCGGCACATGATAGCGTAGATTATATTTCTGGATGCGCAGGAATATGTGTTCTTGATCTTATAACTCACTTGGTTAGGTCCAATAATGGTATCAGCAGAATGAATATGTGGACAAAGCTGGCAACGGGGTTTGTTGCAAGGGAAGGTACCAGGGTTGGTATTAGTGTGGTATGTCCTGTGGTGGTTGGTAAGAATCATCTTGAGGTTAGGTGGTTGTCTATAGGAGACTATGGGTCTGTCTCCCAGAGCCTCTTTGAGTATGGTATCCTGTTCCAATATAGGCTGTAGTTTCTTGATAATGTGTTGGACAGGTTTAAGTTGGGGGTTGTAGGTGATGACAAGTGGTGTTCTATTGTTGGTTTTCTTGGGTCTGTCTTGAAGTAGATGGTTTCTAGGTATTCGTCTGGCTCTTTCAATTTGCTTTTTTGTTTCTCTGGGTGGGTAGTTGAGATTTATAAATGCTTGGTAGAGATCCTGAAGCTTCTGGTCTCTGTCAGTGGGGTTAGAGCAGATGCGGTTGTATCGAAGGGCTTGGCTATAGACGATGGATCGTGTGGTGTGTTCTGGATGGGAGCTGGATGCATGTAGGTAACTGTATGAGTCAGTGGGTTTTCTGTAGAGAGTGGTGTCTAATTTTCCATTGTTGATTTGTACGGTGGTGTCCAGGAAGTGGATCTCTCGTGTAGAATGGTCCAGGCTGAGGTTGATGGTGGGGTGTAGGTTGTTGAAATCTCTGTGGAATATCTCCAGTGTTTCTTGGCCATGTGTCCAGATCATAAAGATGTCATCGATGTACCGTAGGTAGAGGAGGGGTGAAAGGGGACGGGAGTTGAGGAAACGTTGTTCTAGGTCAGCCATAAAGATGTTAGCATACTGTGGGGCCATGCGTGTACCCATGGCTGTGCCGCTGATCTGGAGGTATAAGTTGTTCTCAAACCGGAAATAATTGTGGGTGAGAACAAAGTTACATAGGTCTGCTATCAGGTTGGCAGTAGTGTCCTCTGGGATAGTGTTTCTAATTGCTTGTAATCCGTCTTCATGTGGGATGTTGGTATATAGAGCTTCTACATCCATGGTGGCAAGGATGGTATTATTGGGGAGGTTATCGATGTTTTGTAATTTCCTTAGGAAGTCAGTAGTGTCTCGGAGATAGCTGGGGGTATTGGTTACGAAGGGTTTGAGAAGAGTGTCTACATAGCTGGATAGACCAGTAGTGAGCGTGCCAATACCAGAGATGATGGGACGTCCGGGGTGCCCAGGTTTATGGATCTTGGGAAGTAGATAGAACAATCCTGGTCGGGGGTCAGAAGGTGATTCTGTGAGGATTTGTTCCCGAGTAGCTGTGGGGAGGCTTTTAAGGAGACAGTGTAGTTTCTTTTGGTAGTCCAAGGTGGGATCAGAGGGGAGAGGTTTGTAAAATGTGGTGTTCGAGAGTTGTCTGGTTGCCTCCTGGTTATAGTCGGCCTTATTCATAATGACCACAGCACCCCCTTTGTCAGCTGGTTTGATTACAATGTCCAGGTTGTTTTTGAGACTCTGGATGGCATGGTGTTCAGCGCGGCTAAGATTGTGTGTCGCTTGTTGTCGTTTGTGAATAATGTCAGTCTGTGCGTTGTTGCGGAAGCTGTGTATATAGAAATCCAGATTGTAATTCCGACCGTCAGGGGGAGTCCATATAGAATTATTTTTCCTTTGGTGTTGGTAGGGGGGATCTGGTAGATCAGATTGATGTTCAGTGGTGGTTTGGAAATATTCTCGGAGACGGAGGCGGCGAAAAAAAGCCTCAAGGTCACCACAAAATTGTATCCAGTTTGTGGGGGACGTGGGGCAGAAAGAGAGACCCCGGGACAAGACAGACTCTTCTGCTGGATTGAGTTTGTAGCTGGAGAGGTTAACAATATTATTCGGTGGGTTGAGGCAGTTGCTGTTGTAGCCAGTGGTATGGAGCAGGTTAGAAAATTTATTGTCTTTTCTTTGTTGTAGGGAATAGAAGTGTGTATAGTAGATTTCTTGTCTGGTGGAACAAAAGTCTTGCAAGGTGTCAGTCGGTGTGGATGTTTGTCTTGAGATGAGACGATCTAAGTTAGAAATGTCATTCTTGAAAACCATCAAGAATGACATTTCTAACTTAGATCGTCTCATCTCAAGACAAACATCCACACCGACTGACACCTTGCAAGACTTTTGTTCCACCAGACAAGAAATCTACTATACACACTTCTATTCCCTACAACAAAGAAAAGACAATAAATTTTCTAACCTGCTCCATACCACTGGCTACAACAGCAACTGCCTCAACCCACCGAATAATATTGTTAACCTCTCCAGCTACAAACTCAATCCAGCAGAAGAGTCTGTCTTGTCCCGGGGTCTCTCTTTCTGCCCCACGTCCCCCACAAACTGGATACAATTTTGTGGTGACCTTGAGGCTTTTTTTCGCCGCCTCCGTCTCCGAGAATATTTCCAAACCACCACTGAACATCAATCTGATCTACCAGATCCCCCCTACCAACACCAAAGGAAAAATAATTCTATATGGACTCCCCCTGACGGTCGGAATTACAATCTGGATTTCTATATACACAGCTTCCGCAACAACGCACAGACTGACATTATTCACAAACGACAACAAGCGACACACAATCTTAGCCGCGCTGAACACCATGCCATCCAGAGTCTCAAAAACAACCTGGACATTGTAATCAAACCAGCTGACAAAGGGGGTGCTGTGGTCATTATGAATAAGGCCGACTATAACCAGGAGGCAACCAGACAACTCTCGAACACCACATTTTACAAACCTCTCCCCTCTGATCCCACCTTGGACTACCAAAAGAAACTACACTGTCTCCTTAAAAGCCTCCCCACAGCTACTCGGGAACAAATCCTCACAGAATCACCTTCTGACCCCCGACCAGGATTGTTCTATCTACTTCCCAAGATCCATAAACCTGGGCACCCCGGACGTCCCATCATCTCTGGTATTGGCACGCTCACTACTGGTCTATCCAGCTATGTAGACACTCTTCTCAAACCCTTCGTAACCAATACCCCCAGCTATCTCCGAGACACTACTGACTTCCTAAGGAAATTACAAAACATCGATAACCTCCCCAATAATACCATCCTTGCCACCATGGATGTAGAAGCTCTATATACCAACATCCCACATGAAGACGGATTACAAGCAATTAGAAACACTATCCCAGAGGACACTACTGCCAACCTGATAGCAGACCTATGTAACTTTGTTCTCACCCACAATTATTTCCGGTTTGAGAACAACTTATACCTCCAGATCAGCGGCACAGCCATGGGTACACGCATGGCCCCACAGTATGCTAACATCTTTATGGCTGACCTAGAACAACGTTTCCTCAACTCCCGTCCCCTTTCACCCCTCCTCTACCTACGGTACATCGATGACATCTTTATGATCTGGACACATGGCCAAGAAACACTGGAGATATTCCACAGAGATTTCAACAACCTACACCCCACCATCAACCTCAGCCTGGACCATTCTACACGAGAGATCCACTTCCTGGACACCACCGTACAAATCAACAATGGAAAATTAGACACCACTCTCTACAGAAAACCCACTGACTCATACAGTTACCTACATGCATCCAGCTCCCATCCAGAACACACCACACGATCCATCGTCTATAGCCAAGCCCTTCGATACAACCGCATCTGCTCTAACCCCACTGACAGAGACCAGAAGCTTCAGGATCTCTACCAAGCATTTATAAATCTCAACTACCCACCCAGAGAAACAAAAAAGCAAATTGAAAGAGCCAGACGAATACCTAGAAACCATCTACTTCAAGACAGACCCAAGAAAACCAACAATAGAACACCACTTGTCATCACCTACAACCCCCAACTTAAACCTGTCCAACACATTATCAAGAAACTACAGCCTATATTGGAACAGGATACCATACTCAAAGAGGCTCTGGGAGACAGACCCATAGTCTCCTATAGACAACCACCTAACCTCAAGATGATTCTTACCAACCACCACAGGACATACCACACTAATACCAACCCTGGTACCTTCCCTTGCAACAAACCCCGTTGCCAGCTTTGTCCACATATTCATTCTGCTGATACCATTATTGGACCTAACCAAGTGAGTTATAAGATCAAGAACACATATTCCTGCGCATCCAGAAATATAATCTACGCTATCATGTGCCGAAAGTGTCCGTCTGCTATGTACATTGGACAAACATCTCAGACACTTCGCCAAAGGATTAATGCCCACAAAACAGATATTAGACAAGATCACAAAGAGAAAACAGTTTCTTGCCACTTTAACCAGAAAGGACACTCTCTAAATGACTTAGCCACCTGCATTCTGCTACAAAGACCTTTTACATCTGCACTTGAAAGGGAATCCTCTGAACTGTCATTCATGTTAAAATTCGACACTTACCACCAGGGACTTAACAAGTCTTTGAACTTTCTCACCCATTATCAAGACAGTTTCCCCAATTATCACCTGTAATACCATTAACTCACAAACATCCCACTCTCCCTACCTTTAATATCAGCAATTCACAGACACTTACCTTCCTTCCTCCCCCTTCCCACCCCCCCGCATCCTCCTTCTGTTCTGCAATGTGATTTGTCCTTTTCATATTTGTTCATTTTTTTAAATTGTATCCTTTGGTATATATGGTTGTGACTACTTTCTTCCACTATTTGATCTGAGGAAGTGGGTCTGGCCCACGAAAGCTCATCATCTAATAAACCATCTTGTTAGTCTTTAAAGTGCTACATTGTCCTGCATTTTGCTTCAACTACCCCAGACTAACACGGCTACATTTCTATCTCTGTTTGTCTCTGAACAGGAAGAAGAAAAGTATGTTAATGTTGTTTGTAGGTATGCAAATCAGAGTGCTAGCCAGGTGGGCCTGAGTTAATAGCAAAAAAGAACATTAGGTGTTAGGGAGAAAGCAATTGAGATAACCAGGGAGATATGGACAGGAGATTGCTGTGTGCTTGATGTGGAAATGAAGATACTTGACTAGCCTCACACTAATCATGTGAAGTTTTGCCCCTCTTTTAATCCTGTTAACTTGGCTTTCTTTTGACTGTATAAATCAAGGAATTTGAACCTTGTGGGGTACTCACATATTCTGGGTGCATTTAGCAGAGCAGCTTTGCTAATAAACAGAGCGGTCTGACAAATCTGTGAGTCCTGTCTGACTTTGACAATGGCTATTAGCTTGGAGGGATATGAATGGTAACCGTACCGTCCATTTGTCAGAGGTTGGGATGGATTATTTGATGATTCCCTGTTCTTTTCATTCCCTCTGCGGCACCTGGCATTGGCTATTGTTGGAAGAACCTTTGGTCTGACCCACTATGGCCATTCTTATAAAATAGGAGTGGATCAGACTCCTGAGGGGGCAGGGAGGGCTTACAGAGGCTCCCGTTCTGTGGTACTTGAGCTGCCTCTTGCCGCCTGGTCTGGGAGTGTGTCCTCTGCAAGGAGGGGGACCATGCTGTGATACTCCCCTTGCCTTGGTCACTGCTGCATAGCCTTAAGTGGAGGAGGGGACAGGAGGTCTCTTCCCCATCCCCAACCACTCTGGGTGACAGGAAGTGTCCCCCTCTTTAATTAAGGTGGGCTGTAATCCTATTCCATATCCCTCCCACTTTCTGGTGACTGGGGATCAATCCAAAGGTAGGGGGTAGAGGGTCTCAGCCTTGAAGGGGGTCACCTATAATAAATGTGTGGGATTTGGAGGGGTCTGTTATTGGAGGACCAGTTTTATTATGAGGGAAATAGACCAAAGTGTCCCTTTCAATGTGAGACTAAGAGCCAGACTAAATGTGTCCCATAGTTTGTGGGGGTGTCAGACTGTTAAGTAAAGCAGCTGTCTTATATGATGGAATTAGATTGTAAGGGGCTTATTTAATGGAGGGTGGCAGACTGGGAGGGGGCTTTCAGTAAGGGACACTCCTTATGATTCACTATAATGAAAGAGCCGCTGTCTTAGGGTGTCCTGTATAATGGAGGGGGGATCAGATTAGAGGGGTTCTTATGGAATGAGCAGGAAGGCAGACTGAAGGGGGGCAGTCCATGGGGGCAGCTTTAGAGGGTGATGAGGCTGTGGGTGATCCCCAATATTTGGGGGCTCTAATTGGGGAGGACCTGGATTTGGGGGGACAGCTCTTGGGACCTTACATCCTGGGGCAGAAATGCTAAGCACCTCTAACCCAGCATGGCCTGGGACTGGAGGGGCGAGGGAAACTTTTTACTCTTTGTGAGCAGTGGCAGGGAGGATGGGCACTCGTTACCCATCATGCCCTGGGGCAAGGGGCAGGTATTTGTGCATCATGCCTTGGGGCAGGAGGTAGCCAGTTAGCCAGCGTGCCCTGGGGCCCTCACTACCCCTCATGCTCTGGGATAGAGCGCAGCTATTACCCATCATGCCCTGGGTCAGGAGCCCTGCCATTACCCATCATGCCCTGCAGCTGGAGGTATGATGGGCACCATTACCCATCATGCCCTGGGGCAAGCATAGGGGGCACCTATTACCCAGCATGCCCTGGGGTAGGATTGATGGGAACTCATTACCCATCATGCCCTGGGTCAAGAGCCCCGCCATTACCCATCATGCCCTGGGGAAGGACTGAGGGGCACGCGTTACCCATCATGCCCTGGGTCAGGAGCCCCGCCATTACCCATCATGCCCTGGGTCAGGAGTCCCGCCATTACCCATCATGCCCTGGGTCAGGAGCCCCGCCATTACCCATCATGCCCTGGGGCAGGACTGAGGGGCACCGCATTACCCATCATGCCCTGGGTCAGGAGCCCCGCCATTACCCATCATGCCCTGGGGCAGGACTGAGGGGCACCGCGTTACCCATCATGCCCTGGGTCAGGAGCCCTGCCATTACCCATCATGCCCTGGGGCAGGACTGAGGGGCACGCGTTACCCATCATGCCCTGGGTCAGGAGCCCCGCCATTACCCATCATGCCCTGGGTCAGGAGCCCTGCCATTACCCATCATGCCCTGGGGCAGGACTGAGGGGCACGCGTTACCCATCATGCCCTGGGTCAAGAGCCCCGCCATTACCCATCATGCCCTGGGGCAAGGCTGAGGGACCCCTATTACCCATCATGCCCTGGGGCAGGACTGAGGGGCACGCGTTACCCATCATGCCCTGGGTCAAGAGCCCCGCCATTACCCATCATGCCCTGGGGCAAGGCTGAGGGACCCCTATTACCCATCATGCCCTGGGGCAAGGCTGAGGGGCCCCTATTACCCATCATGCCCTGGGGCAAGGCTGAGGGGCCCCTATTACCCATCATGCCCTGGGGGCAGAGGTGAGACGCGCCCGTGGCCCAGTGCGGAGGGGGCGGGGCAAGTTCACGGCCGTGGTTGCTAGGGAGCGGCCCGGTTGCTAGGGGCGGGCCGGTTGCTAGGGAAGCGGGGCGCCGCTAGGGGGCGGGGCGCGCGTTGCTAGGCGGAAGCCGCGCGCCGGGGGGGGGGGGCGGAGCAGGTTTGGGCGGTAGGACCCGGATGCCGGCGGGCGATGGAGTTCCCTTTCGATGTGGACGCGCTGCTCGGGGAGCGGATCACGGCGGTGGACCAGCGTCTCCAGCCGCCGGGCCGCAGGGGGCCCGGCTACACCGCGGCCCATAGGTAACCATGGCAACGGCGCGGGGCCGCCCGGGGGGGATGGCAGCCGTCTGGGGTGGGGGGGTCCCTGCCCCGGGGCACCCTGGGTAATGGGGGGGGTCCCTGCCCCGGGGCACCCTGGGTAATGGGGGGGGGTCCCTGCCCCGGGGGGGGGGGGGGGTCCCTGCCCCGGGGCACCCTGGGTAATGGGGGGTGGGTCCCTGCCCCGGGGCACCCTGGGTAATGGGGGGGGGGGTCCCTGCCCCGGGGCACCCTGGGTAATGGGGGGTGGGTCCCTGCCCCGGGGCACCCTGGGTAATGGGGGGTGGGTCCCTGCCCCGGGGCACCCTGGGTAATGGGGGGTGGGTCCCTGCCCCGGGGCACCCTGGGTAATGGGGGGTCCCTGCCCCGGGGCACCCTGGGTATTGGGGGGGGGGTCCCTGCCCCGGGGCACCCTGGGTATTGGGGGGGGTCCCTGCCCCGGGGCACCCTGGGTATTGGGGGGGGTCCCTGCCCTGGGGCACCCTGGGTAATGGGGGGGTCGGCACCCTGGGTAATGGGGGTGGGTCCCTGCCCCGGGGCACTCTGGGTAATGGGGGGGGTCCCTGCCCCGGGGCACCCTGGGTAATGGGGGGGTCGGCACCCTGGGTAATGGGGGTGGGTCCCTGCCCCGGGGCACCCTGGGTATTGGGGGGGGTCCCTGCCCCGGGGCACCCTGGGTAATGGGGGGGGTCGGCACCCTGGGTAATGGGGGGTGGGTCCCTGCCCCGGGGCACCCTGGGTATTGGGGGGGGTCCCTGCCCCGGGGCACCCTGGGTATTGGGGGGGGTCCCTGCCCCGGGGCACCCTGGGTAATGGGGGGGGTCGGCACCCTGGGTATTGGGGGGGGTCCCTGCCCCGGGGCACCCTGGGTAATGGGGGGGTTGGCACCCTGGGTATTGGGGGGGGTCCCTGCCCCGGGGCACCCTGGGTAATGGGGGGGTCGGCACCCTGGGTAATGGGGGTGGGTCCCTGTCCCAGGGCACCATGAGTAATGGGGGGGTCCCAGCACCAGGGGTAACAAGGAGCCCATTACCTCTGCCCAGGGCACTAAGGGTAATGGGGGATCCCTGCCCCCAAAGCATAATAGGTGATGGGTGCATATCACCCTTGTCCCCGTGCATGACTTGTAATAGGGAGATGCTTAGCTAATGGGTGCCCACCAGTCCTGCTGCAGTGGGTAGTGGGTGCCCATCATGCCTGCCCCCGGGTATAACAGGTATGGAACAGTTTCTATGTGAAAAGAGAATCAACTGGGGCTTTTCAGGTTGGAATAGAGAGAACTAAAGGGGGTGTGTGATCGAAGTCTATAAAGTCATGACTGGTGTGGAGCGGGTAAATAAGGATGTGTTGTTTACTACTTCCCTAACACAAGAACTAGGGGTCACCAAATGGAATGAATAGGTGCCAGGTATAAAACAAACAAAAACCATGTGTGTTCCATGTTTCTTCATGGAACACACAGTCCACCTGTGGAACTCCTTGCCAGAGGATGTTGTAAAGACTGGGACTATAACAGGGTTCAAAGAAAAGCTGGATAAGTTTGTCAATGGCTGTTAGCCAGGATGGTGTCCCTAGCCTCTATTTGCCAGAAGCTGGGAACAGGCAATGGTATGGATCATGTGAGGATTCCCTGTTCTGTTCATTCCCTCTGGGGCATCTGGCACTGGCCACTTGTCGGAAACAGGACACTGGGCTGGATGGACCTTTGGTCTGACCCAGTGTGGCCGCTCTTATATTCTCTTTTCTTCAGTGGAGGGTGGGAAGCAGGTGTCCGTTGCTCCTGCCTCCATGTATGATAAGTAGTACCCCTGTGAGCGGTAGGGCAGGGATGCCCATCACCCCTCTTCCAGGGAATCTTCCTCCTCATATCACTACAAAATGGCAGCTGGACCATGGCTTGTGCCTTCCCTTGACTAGTGGAGTAGGGATGTGGACAGGGGCCCTGTGCTGGGCAGCAGGTGGGGGTTTGGCTTGGAATTTTCCACATTCACATTTGGGGGCAGTCTTTAGCTTTGCCTTGCTCAGCCTGTCCCCATGCTTTGCCAGGCTGGCTTTCGCAGGATTTGGAGCTCTCCAGAGTGTAAGTTGAGGACGCCGCCAAGAGGGAGTTGTTTTGAAAAGCCTTGGTCCTTCAGAATCTCTGGAGCCTTCTCCAGTGGTGTTTTGGGGGTGTCGAAGGCAAAGTTATTTCTTTGTCACCCAGCCTCCAAGGCATGATGGGTAATACCATGAGGTACCTCGTCCTTGCCCTCAGGGATAGCTAGTATCCCCCATATCTTGGGGTGTGATAGCCAATCGCATGGGCAGCTATTGCCCACTTGGTAATGGCTGCTCCCTTTGCACCTAGCCTGTGGCATGTTGGGTAAATTCCACCACTTGTGCTTGGTATAATCTGTTACCCTCTACTTGTATTCCCTGTAAGCTGAGCGTTTGAGCAGCCATCTAGGAGAGATTCATATAACACCCTGCTGAATAGCAGAGCACCCACAGCCAGCAGCATGTGTTTCTGCTGATGGTGCACGTCCACATGTGCCTCAGTGCACTGAACAAAATTTATTTCACACATGGATGGAATTTATTCCACACATGAAGTGTGCTGGGTAATTGCCACTGATTTCTCATTAAGCCACTTGTTTAAATGGCCTCTGGAGTGTTTTGCTTACCTCTGATTGATGGGGCGAAGGTAGAGGAAGGGCCAGAACCCCATATATTGTAAAATACAACCTATAATTCTCCTATAGATTGGAGAACGTTGCATCTGACGAAGTGGGTCTTTGCCCACGAAAGCTTGTGCTAGTCCATAAGGGGCCACGAGACTTCTTGTTGTTCATTCAGATTCAGACTAACACAGCAACTCCTCTGATATAGTTCTCCTAGTGATTCACAGGCCTTACATCTCTGGGTGACCTTCCCCTCACAGCAGTGCCCTGGATCTGTGCCACAGAGTCCCTGGAGCGATGTAGCCCTGCCTATGAAAGAGCCTGGCTCCTCTTAGTGCAGGGTGGAGAAACACCCATTCCCAGCCAGTCTATGTGGGCATTCCTGGGTTCCATTCCCAGCTCTGGGAGGGGAGTACGGTCCAGTGGGTTAGAGCGAAAGGGGGGAGCTGGGGTTCAGGACTCCCTGAGTTTTAGCCCCTGCTCTGGGTGGGGAGTGGAGTCTAGTGGGCTAGAGCACAGCCTGATGTTTAGTTGTAATGACATGGACAGGAGTAACAGATTTCAGCAGAAGGCAAAACTCGGTTGGATCCTATCAACTCCAGCCCCAGACAAGGGCCCGGCAGCTTTGATCCCATTCACTAGGCCTTTCTTTGTTCAGACCTCCATCAAAATCTCGCTAGCGCTCCGACTCCTGCCTCCTCCCTTGCAATGAGACTGGCATAGGCGCAAAGATCTGCCCCAGTGCTAGGAGATGGGCCCTGACCCTCAGCTGGAAGGCCCCACATCCCTTCTAACTCCCCATTCCGTCCCCTAAAGAATCCTCCTCCCTTCGGGCATTGGTAGGCAGCTCTCCCGGTGGTGGAGCTGGGGAGAGACTGTCACTGACATGCAGCCGATTAAATCTTTCCGCTCTGCTGCTGCTGCTTCATGGCTCGGTTGCCTAAGGGATTGTGCCAGAGCACAGCGGGTTGTGAGAGTCTCTCCTGATCCCCCCAGGCTCTTCTGTTGTGGCTCACATGGTGGTTTTATGTTAAAGGACGGTGGGGTAGGCTGGTTGGGAGAGCAGGTGCCTGGGGTATTACAGCCCGCTGGGTTGTAACCCCTGCTCTGGGAGGGGCATGGGGGTTGGGAGCAGGGCTGGGCCCCAGAGTTCCTGGGTTCTGTTGCAGTTCTGGGAGGCGTGGGGGTAGTGGTTAAGTGGTAGCTGGGGAACCATAGGGTATTGTCCTCTGCTGTTTTTCCATGTGAATGCTACTCAGACACAGCCTGATTTCCTGCTATACCCCGCCCCTCCCCCCGTGACCCTTAGGGGCTCAGGCCCCTTTCCCTCTGCAAAGATTGGGCACCTTTTTCTGGGCATTACTCCATCCTATCTCCTTTGCTCTCTGTCCTCCTCTGCAAAGGGTGGATCTGCAGCAGCAGCTCATGACTATCATAGACCAGATGGGCAAGGCCTCGGCCAAGGTAAGGTAGGGGTTTGGAAACCGAGGGGTTCATGGGACACGGGATGGGATCAGACTCGGGGTGGGGGGATTTTGGGGTACCCGGATCAGCCAGATATGAGCTCCCCCCTTGTTTACCCCACCCTCATTCCTCTCTTGTTGTTTGAAGGTGAAGGTCATCAGGAAACTAGAAAGTGTGTGAGCTGAGGGTGGGGAATGGAACTTTACTCTTTAGGGGGTGCTGACTCCAATGGGCCCCAGGGCAGGATACAGGCTGGCTTGGGAGCCAGGAAGCACTGGTTCTGATCTAGGGCACTCTCCTCCCCTCTACCCTATCTCACTCTACACCTCTGTTTCTAGGCGCAGAACCTGCCGGCTCCAATCACCAGCGCCTCTCGGATGCAGACAAACCACCACGTTCTCTACATCCTGAAGGACAATGAAGTGAAGACGTGAGTTTCCAGTCACCCGGGTTTGGTTCCACAAACGTCCCTGTGGACAACCCCCAGCATGAGGCCCTGCATGTGAGCCCATCTAGCTTGGTATCCCGCCTCCTTGGATCAGACCCCATGGGCACATCTAGCCCAGTATCCTGATCAGCGCAACAAACCCTTTGGCGCTGCCGCTCGCAGCAGCCAGTGCTGGGTGTTCCCGAGAAAGGTATGAACTTCCCAGGAATGCACCCTATTGGGCAATACTCTTGCATGATGTTCCTTCGTGAACTTCCCCCACCCCTTCCTCAGGTGGGCATCAGCTCCTTTCTGAAGTCTGAGGGCTGGGTGCACCATATCCACACCAATATCTGCTCCCCTATGTGCCGCATTCGTTTTTTGAAAGGGTCATGTCCTGCAGCAGAGAGTTCCACAGGTCCTCGTTCCCTCCCCCTCTATATTCCCCATACCATAGATATCGGTAGAGTAGATGGGACCCTGGCATCTACAGGACAGTCTAGGCATCCCATCAGTGTGTGTCTCCTCTGTCCCAACTTGGCCCCTTTGCTAATGCCACCTCTTTTCCTCCCCTATTGCAGGGCTGGGAAAGGGGCCATAATCGGCTTCCTCAAGGTTGGCTACAAGAAGCTCTTCCTGCTGGTTAGTTGCTCTGAACGGGAAACCTAATAGGGGGCACGTTCCCCAGTTAGTGCTGACCAAATGTTCCTGTGTGGCACTAGGGGGCGCTGTGCTGCAGGGAATGGGGCAGGGGGCTCAGTAGGGGGCGCTCACCCCTCACTGTCTGTGCTGACCCCAGTATTTATACTAAGGGGCTTTTTGTGTTCCTGTCACATTGGGATCCTTGTTACTTGGATCATTTTCAGTACCAGGGGGAAAACCTCGGTAGAAGAAGCTCCACTCAGGACTCCTGGGTTCTCTTCCTTGCTCTGGGAGGGGAGTGGTCTAATGGATTAGAGAGGGGGTGGCTGGGAATTTTTGACAGGGTAATATCCTGCAGCAGTGAGTTCCACAAATCCTCATTCCTTCCCCCTCTGTATTCCTGATACCATAGATATTGGTAGAGTAGATGGGACCCTGGCTGTCCATGGCTCCTTCTGTCCCTGTACGTTAGGGTCCTGGTTCTGGGGAGGGTGTGGAGCCTAGTCTAGTGAGTTAAAGTAAGGGACTCCAGAAGCCAGGGACTCCTGGGTTCTCTGACCTGTTGGGGCAGGTCACCTATTCTGGGTCCCCCCCCCTCTGCTCGTTACTCAGCTGTCCCTGTACTCTTCCCCGCCCCAGGATCGCCACGGGGCTCACAACGAAGTGGAGCCGCTGTGCGTGTTGGACTTCTATATCCATGAGTCACTGCAGAGGCACGGCTATGGGAAGGAGCTTTTCCAGTACATGCTGCAGGTGAGAACCCTGGCCTGGCGTTGACCCAGGGGAATTGCTCTGGCTAGGAGGGGGCCCTCGGATTCCTTTCCCGCCTCCCTGCCACAGTGGGAAGGCTTGGGAATCCATAAGGTGGGTTGGCACCACCTGCCTTATAAATTCAGGTGCCTCCGCGCCCTCTTGCTATGGCTCAGAGCTCCGAGTCCTGGCATAAAGGTCTCACCCTGGCTTCCACCCACCTAATTATTCCTGGCAGAGGGGCCCTACTATCTCTAGTCATCCCCCCACCATGTGTCTCCCTTAATTCTGAATTACCCTTCACTCAGACCTTTTCCCTCTGATTCCTTCCCCCTGAATGGGGTGATAACTAATCACTGGGGTAGGTTCTCTTTGGTGCACTCGCTTCACATGGTCTGCACCCCAGAGGCCGGTTTGGGGGGGAGAGAAGACTGTAAGAGCAGCCACACTGGGTCAGGCCAGTATCCAGGCTTCCGACGGTGACCAATGCCAGGTGCTTCAGAGGGAATGAACAGAACCAGCAATCATCAAATGATCCATCCCGTCTTGCCCGTTCCCATTTTCTGGCAAATAGAGGTTAGGGACACCATCCTGTCTAATAGCCATTGATGGACCTATCCTCCTTCAACTTAGCTAGCTCTTGTTTGAACCCTGTTATAGTCTTGGTCTTCACAACATCCTCTGGCGAGGAGTTCCACAGGTTGACCGTGTGGCAATAGTTCCTTTTGTTTGTTTCAAACCTGCTGCCTAGTCATTTAATGTCATGACCCCCTAGTTCTTGTGCTAAAATAAAAGAAGGATTTAATAGAGGAATCACAAAACCCAAGGAGAAATAGCGAGGAAAAGCCAATTCGGACAAGCTCTGGGGAAAAAGCCAGGCTTTGCCCTTCTCTGTTAGTCAGATTCCCTTTCCTAGTGCTAGTTATTCTCTGTGGCTGGGACTTTCTTGTCAATGTCAGTGTCTTTCCTAGAACACTAGAACTTGAAGGGCCCTCCAGCGGTCATCAAGTCCAGTCCCCTGCCCTCACGGCAGGACCAAGCACTGTCTAGACCCATGGTGTCCAACAACCTAGCCACATGTGGCTATTTGGCCCGTTGAGTGTGGCCAGTTGGCTCACAAAATTATTTACATTTTCAGAATTCTGTGGCTGGTTTGCTATAGCAGTAGCCACGATGGTGGCTGTTGCTTCAGAACTGGTTGGACACCACGGATCTAGACCATCCCTGACAGGGGTCTGTCCAACCTGCTCTTAAAAATCTCCAGTGATGGAGATTCCACAACCTCCCTCGGCAATTTGTCAGGGTGTTTAAGCACTGGGATAATCAGTTTTTCCTACTGTCCAATGGAAGCCTCCGTTGCTGCATTTTCAGCCTGTTGTTTCTTGTCTTATCCTCAGAGGTTAGAGAGAAGACTTTTTTTTCCTCCTTCCTCCTCGTAACAACTTCATGCATCCTTGAAAGCTGTTACCCTGTCTCCTCTCAGTCTTTTCACTTATTTGCCGTGGTGCTCCATGTTCTCTCGCTCAGCTGGCCAATGCTCAGTGCCCCTCCCAGCCTGATTGCTTCCCCTCCCTCCCCTGTCCAGAGGTGATGCTGTAGTTACACCCTTCTCACAATATTCTACACACACAGGTGCCTACAGTCTTCTCCAGAGCCTGTACTTGGATCTCCTGGTCATCAAGTTTTAGGTCATTACCAGCTTTCATAAAAGACCATCCTTGGCATATATTGATACCCAGTCACAGCCACAACACGTTGATTGCGTCACTTCTTCCGGGGAGTTCAACCCCCCTGGTTTCCCCTTGGGCTGTCTGGATCCTGACTGTCACACCCGCTGCCCCCGTTGAGTCATCTGGACTTTGGGAGATCCAACTGGTCTGTCTGAGCCTGGATCCCAGACCACTGGTTTGGTCTGGGGTCATGAGTTTGGGACTGGGCCCTGGCCTGCCTGAGGCTGCTGGGAAGTAGGGGTTCTGTCTGGGGGCTCCCCAACTCCTTTCACAGGTGAGCCAACAGATAGGAGTGACCTGAAGCTGCTGGGCTGCAGAGGAATCGGTCCCCCCTGGAGGGAGAAGGTCTGTGTCCCATCTCTCCCCATATCAGCCAGTTCCCCACCCCGGGATAAGGTCAGAGGGAACCTTTCTAGAGAGGAAAACACCCATGTCCCATTCCCCATCCTCCTGAGCCAGGCAGTCCCCAACCTGGGACCAGATCAGAGCCCCTTGGTAGGAACCATGTCCCATTCCTCAGCCCCCTGAGCCAACCAAGCCTCATCGCTGAACGTGTTGCTTGCACTGTGGGTGGGTTTAATCTTGACCCTTTGTCCTGACTAATCCCCGGCTGTGTCTTTCCCCCGTCCCCGGCTCTCAGCGCGAGCGAGTGCAGCCACACCAGCTGGCCGTGGACCGCCCCTCGGAGAAACTCCTCTGCTTCCTCTGCAAACACTACAACCTCCAGGGGACCATCCCCCAGGTGAGTTGGGCCCTCTGGCCATCATCCGGGGGGGGGGGGGAAATCTCTCATTGCACCCAGGTGGCGGCAGGGGGCACATCCTGGGTGGTTTAGCAGCCGCGCCTGCTTTCTCGGCCATGCCAGAGAGCTGCGGAGGAGAAGGCTCTCACCCCATTGGAGGGCTCTTAGCTGCCCTGCTTGTGGGCTTAGACGTGGCTTCATGCCACATCTCTCCTGGAGCAGCAGGGGCCTGAGCCTGCCTGGGTAGGGCAAGGGGGAGACTGGTGAGAGGAGGGGGTGATGGCAGTATCGAGGCAGGGGGGCGGGACACCAGCAGGCAGGGGGGCATTGGGGTGGAGGCTGATGGGATGGGGGAGACTGGTGCTGGGGACAGGGGTGGGGGCAGTTGGTGCCGTGGAGGAGATGGACGGGGCTATTGCTGGGAGGTGTGGGGCGGTTGGTGCCGGGTGGGGGAAGTGCAGGCGGGAGGAGTCACGGGCAGGAATTTCTCACTGTCCGTGGCCTTTGCCTCTCCCAGGTGAACAACTTTGTGATCTTCGAGGGCTTCTTTGCCGACCAGCATGGTGAGTGGCCTGGCTTGGCCATGGGCGGCTTCCCCCTCCGTCAGCAGGGGGCACTCCCTTGCCACACAACCTGCACTCTGCTCAGGGACAGCCTTGCCACCCCCTTCACTCAGGCAGGGCTTCCCCAGAGCCCTGGCGTTTGAACCAGGGGCTACGCCAGAGGTGGGCAAAGGGGCCTCCATGGGTCGGATCTGGCCTATCAAGTGGGTTGATCCAGGCCCTGCCGCTCCCCAGGACCACGCGCCCGAGGGCGAGAGACTTCACACTCCCCCCCGCCCCAAGGCCAATCACGGTTTGGGGGTGGGGGTGGGGCAGGAGCGTGAGAGTCTCCTCCCATCCTGCGAGGGGTGTGGCGCTTCTAAGTGCCGCATGCTTCTTTCAGGTTGGGAGGAGACTTTGCGCACTCCCCTGCCCCCAAGCCCTGATTGGCTGGGGGGATGCGGGGAGCATGTGGAGTCTCCTCCTACCAGCAGGAGCACAGGCACCTAGAGGGAACTGCCAGCTGTTCAGAAGAGCTGGTGGTTCTCTGTGGGGCGGGACAAAGACTTCACGTGCTCCCCCACCGGAGCAGCCTGGGGCCACTTCAAAAACTTCTGAAACTTCAAAAAATTGCCTGCCCCTGGGCTAAGTCACAAATCTTGGTAGCAAGCAGAGAACCCTATGGGGCAGCACCCCCCCCCGTTGGAGCAATAATAGCCCCACTCCGTCCTGCTCTCTAACGGGTGGGTCCTGCCTCTCCACTGCCCTGTGGGGTTTGAGGCCTAAAGCCAATGGGGGAGGTGGTCTTCACCTCCTTCCCAGCCCCCTAGCCAGGGTGACCAGCAAAAGGAAACACTAATTGGAGTGTGGCCCCTTTAAGGCCAGGTGCTTTCTGGGTGTTATAGTCTCCCCAGAAAGGGCTAGGCTTGGTGGGAAGGAACAGGATCTCAGCTGTATCCTGCTTCTCAACTGGACAAAAAGCAGGAGGGGAAACCGAGGCACCAAGTAGCAAAGTGACTCACCCAGCAGGCCAGACGGTGCTGGGAATAGACTCCTGTGTCCTGGCCCACAGCTCCAACCATTAGGCTACCGTACCTGCATTTGAATCCTGCTAAGCTCCAGGCCTCAGCGCTATCCTGTGTCAGTGAGTTCCACAAGTTCACTCCAACTTCATTCACATCATCTGGCAGCAGTGGGATGTAACCCTTTGTGCTGCCTTCATCACCTCCCGCGGATGATTGTCCCAGAGCTGCTGTGGAGGATGGGGGGCCAGTGTCGCTGAATGCCCCTGGAACTTAACTTTGCTCTTTTCCCGCCCCATTCTCGGGTCTGTCTCACCCAGAGAGCTTGGACATCCTTAGCAGGTCTAGACCCCCCTTGCCTGGGGTTCCTGGGCCCCCTGCTGCTGGGTCACCCAGGAGGGGTGGCGTTCTCATGAAGTGGCATCGCTTCAGTCTCCTCCCCTGCATCTCCCTCTGAGCCGCACACAGACGCCTGCCCCCATGAACCCCAGAATCTTGCCTGATCTCACCCCATCCTGCCGGCTTTTCTACCGCTGCTTCTGGGCCTCCTTGAGCAGAGCAAGTCACAGCTCGGTGCGTTCTAGATCGTGTCTCCCCCTCCGTGCCAGCGCTGTTTCGGCCACAGCCATAACGCAGCCTCCTCTAGGGAGGAGTGCGGCCGCGCCTTACCAACCGGGCAGCAAGCTTTTCACAGGGATCCTTGCTCTAGTCCTGCAATGCAGCCGCTTCTGGGGTGGGGCAATTGGATAACAGCGGCGCAGTGACACAGCACTGCGGGGGTGGGGCATAGCAGCTGTTTCATAGCTATGCCCAAACAAGAGCCAGAGGTCAAGATGACAGTGTCTTGCAGCTGTTCGGGACAGCCGGCGAAGCATTTTTTGTTCACTTACGCCTTCAAAAATCTAGGGAAGCTCATGGAAGATGGACTGGGATGAGATGAGTGAGGAGAGAGTATCTGAACAAGCGTGATCAGGGCCTTGAAAGGACACTGCTTGCTATGGGTCAGCACTCACTGTGAGAGCAGAGCGCCCCCTACGGAGCCCTCGCCCTGCCCCCCGCACTGAGGGAGAATTTCTCCTTGCCCCCGTCATTCCCATTCTGCCGTGCACTACAATGCAGCCTCCGTAGCTGCACAACTTGATCCCTGTCATGTGATTTCCACTCTCTTGTGTTTTCACAGCCCCGCCCACGTGAATCCCAGAGAGATTTTTGTCTCCCACCATCTCCCGCCCCCTGATTACCAATAGGCCTGATTACCAGCCCCTCCACGGTCTGGCTCTCAGAGGTGCTGATCCTCCCCCCACAATGCCCTATCCCCTACTCCACTCAAGAACTCACCCCACTTCCCTACCTTCAGAGGGTCCCTGCCTTCCTAATATGGGAGCCAGCTCCACCCCCTAGGGAAATTGATGTTGTCTGCCAGGCTGCTACTTTGGTGGGTGGCGTGGGGGTAGGGGGGAACTCCAGACCACCACCCTGTGCTCCAGATGCTGTATCCTCTAGGGCACTCCACCCCACTTCCTCCCTTCAGAGAGTCCATTCTCCTGTATTTGCTGTCTGGTCACTTCCAGGAGCACAGGGGCGACTGGCTCCTGTGGTCAAACCAGTTTAGCTGAGCAGCGAGAAATTGAAAGGGTGACTTGATCCTAGTTTGCACAGAGGGCACATGTGAAAAATCAGGACATGCTTTTTTTTCTGGGGGGAGGGGCGGGTTGCCCATATAAGACCGAGCCCCTAATCACAGGACATCTGGCCCCCTAGTTGATCACAGTTTAGCAGTCACTGCACGAGGAAGAGAAATTGGATAGTTGGGTGGGGAGGGTTGAGTCTAGCACAGGAGTTTTTCAAATTTTTTCCTTCCCCTTCCCCCCCCTTTAAAAATATTTATCGCTGTGATGACCCCCCTCCCGGTACCAGACCTGACTTTCAGGACCTCTGATGTGAGAGGTGGGCCCTGGGTGGCAGGGAAGGACAAGGGGTCAGACAGTTGTTGGGGCCAGAGCCTAATGGGTGGGCCGGGGAACTAGGGTGGGGGACTAGTGCCTGTAGCAGAGGCTTGCCACCACCATAGAGCAGTGCGGCTTTGCTTCCCCTGGCGGCCCGGTGCATCGCTTGTGGGAGGAACAGGACCACCCCCTGCGCTCACTGGCGGGAAGCAGAGCAAAACGGCTGCCAGCTGGGGGAGGGGAGCAAGGTGGGGCCATGTTGCTCCGCTTCCCCAGCCCCCACTGCTGCTGATGAGTGCTGGGGGGATGACCCCTGCTGCCAGTGCCAGACCTTCCCCGGTCTCCCGGGTAGGGGAAGAGGCAAGATCTAGAGTTGGGTGGGGGGTTGTCCCCGGCCTCCCTTGCTATAGGGGTGGCATGGGGCAGAGTCACATCAGGATGGGGCAGTCACAGGGCCTGTGCCCCGTGTCCTTCACCCTACCGAATTAAATAACTGTGCTATGCCAGCCTTCCTTCTGCGCTGCTGCTGGGGGCGGCACTCCATTCATAGCTGGGTGGTTGGGGAGGAACAGCTGCTGGCTGGAAGCCCAGCTCTGATGAGAAGGAAAAAGAATGCACAAGAGAGAATCCCGATCTTTTGTTCGTATTTCAAAAAGCCTCCCAGACGGAGCTCGAAGGACCAAAAACAGATCGTGCCTGGAAAAATCCGGGCGTCTGACAACCCTACGATCGCAATTACCCTACAGTGTCCCTTCTAATCTTTTCCCTTCCTGGGCAGATTTTTCCATTCCCGTGCAGAATAAATTTTGCTATGCACACCAAGGCACGGGCGGATGCGCACCACCAGTAGAAACACAAAACCCACCTGTGAGCCCTCTGCTGATCAGCTAGGCAGTGTTGCACTCTTTCCTGAGTGGCTGCACAAGCGCCCAGCGTACAGGGGACACTGCCTGGGGACCCACTTTTGGGTTGCGCCCCCCAGTTTGAGAGAGGGCTGGAAGATTCAGACTAGAAATAAAGAGGGGACTTAACTGCTGGGCTGTGCTGGATTCTCTGGAGCTATTCAACCCAAGAATGCAGGGGACGGGCGGGAGGGAAGGAGGAGAGGGGCAGGAGTTTTCCCAGCTGCTCTGGTTCAACTTGGGACTGATCCAAGGCTGTTTTGGGGCCTGGCTTACCCCGGAGGTCGCTCTCAAGCATCCCGTCTGCCCTGACAATCTGGGAAGTGGACCCTAAGTGCTAGGAGCCAGACACATGAGGCAAGGCTACCGTCAGAGGCTGCTTGTGGAAAGCTTGGCCCAAGCGCCTCTCAAAACAAGGAGCGTCTCTGTGTTCTGAGTTTGGATGGCTCCCAGCCCAGTGCAGGCCTGAGCAGTGAGCGGGCGCTCTAGGAATGCAGATATCATCACAGCGCAGGTGGCTTCTGTTCAGCCCAGGCTGCTCAGCGTGAACCCCTCCTGCCACACATGCAGACGTCCACGAGGCTCCGTCCCGTTTAGGGGGAGGTTGGAGGCCTACGCTCGGCTTCTGTGAGCTTTTCGGAGTCTAGCGATCAGTGTTTCAAGTGGGTCCCCCACCCTGGTCTTCCAGGGTGGGGTGACTGGGTCACAGCTGCACATCAATGCTGCATGGGGATCACCCGTCGGTGCTGTGATGCGGCTGCCTCGGGGGCGGGGTGGGAAGGGAACAGCTGCACGGGTGACAACGCCCAACAATCTCTCCCCCATGATGAAATGCAGCGATCTCTGCTTTGGGCATTTTGGGGACAGCTGCACCACGATGCTAGATCGGGATCTGAACCCCAGTGCTGAGATGCAGCCACCTCTGGGGTAAGGCACAGCCTCCATTTAACAGCCAGCAGCAACGACGCACCCGTTGGAAAGAAACGCGCGCCCCTGTGGACTTGTGTGATGGGAGAGGCAGTACAATGCAATCTGCCATGGTGACATTGACCAGGCCCCTGGGACATGTGTGTGGCACAGACCAATGCGATAGGCCCTGCCCCAAAGAGCTGCCAATCAGAGCTAGGCCAGGAGGGATCATAGCCTGGTCCTGCGTGCCCTGAAGCTGCTGGTGGTGACCCCAGTGTGAGCCGCCAGGGTGGATTTGGTACCTTCGGCTCTGGTGTGGCTTCTGCCTTTCTAGGACTGACCTTTCTCCCCCTCTCCCTGCAGCTCCGGTGAGGAAGTTGCCTCCTAAACGTTCCGAGGAGGAGATCAAACCCTACTCTCTAACAGATCGAGAGTGTAAGAGACCCCTTGCGCCGATCCAGCCTGGAGGAATGGGGCAGAGGACCTTTCTCCTCGGGGGGAAGGGGGAGGGGGAGACTGGGTCTCATCTCATCTATGGATGAGACCGGTTGTCTCAGGATGGGGAATGAGAAACTGAGCTGTTCTCCTCTAGGAGGTGTCAGCTCTGATCTGGCCCCGGCGTGGGAGGGTCTGGCTGGCTAAGGGAGATGGGATAAGGGCTCTGATCTAGTCCACGGATGGAGGACTGGCTGGCTCAGGTGTATCCCCACTAGGATGTGCCCCTCCATTCCCAAACAAAATCCCATGCTTGGGGCGGTGCCCCAAGGGGCTGAGAAGAGGCAGCGCTTGGTTGTAATAAACATCAAGCAGAGTTCTCTTATTGAGGCTGCCTGACTGACTGATCCACATGGGCGCCTGGACTCAGCAGAGCCGAGACAGGGGTCTCCTGGGATGAGGCTGCTGGTATGTCTATTTTTTTAGTGTGTCCTCTCTCTGCCCCCCATTTGCTTTGCCTGGAATGGGAGGCCCTAGAATAAGTGCACTCTCTCCTGCCCCCCCAACTTCTTCACTGTCCCCTCCCTTTCTGCATCCCCCTCTGCCTACTTCATCCAGTGCACACCCCTGAGGGTTCCTTTAGTGCCATGCACAATGATCCCACCGCACCCACCAATTAGTGGTCAGCCACACTGTCCTCTCCAGAAGCTTTTCCATTCACTGTTGCAGGGGAACCCACCTTATCTCTGTTTGGAGAAAGATAGATTCCCCCCCCCCCCTCTTTTTTCAGTGAGAATGGAACAAACTCCCCCGTTGCCAGCTGGAGGAGTTCATCCCACTACTGCCACCACACTGCAGGGGCAGATGGACTGTACTGTGTGTATTATGGTCTATCGATCTCATCTGGCTCCCGTCACCATAGGATCTGAGCACTTCATAGTAGCCCCGGGAGGAATTATCCCCCTTTTCCAAATGGGGAAGCGGAAGCCCAGGGAGGGTTATTCAGGGAGCCGGGGCAAGAGCCAGGAACAGAACCTGCCTCTGCCGTGTCCCTGACAAGCACCCTCGTCACTGGGCCACTCCTAGAGGAGAGGTGCCTGGAGCAGGGCCGGAGGGGCTGATCCTGAACATCTCCCTTCAGTCCTGAAGGAGGAGGTGGAGCCACCCTGGCCTTTCAACCAGTCGCACTCGCTGACCCGCTCCAGCAGCCTGGGGAACTCGCCCGTGCGCACCTGCCTCAAGCCCTTCCTCAACGAGCAGGAGCTGCTGCGCAACCTGCGCCTCTGCCCCCCGCACGCGGCTGCCCACCACCTGCTGAACGGCGAGCCGGGCGGGCCGGCCGCCCAGCGACGCAGAACCAGGTACGGGGCTGCTCTGAGCCTGGCGAGGAGGCTGGGCCCTTGTATGGAGGGCAGCGGCCGGACAGATCGGGGAGGGGGAGGCACGTTGCGGGGACAGAGCTGGCATCTGAGTGAGGGGTTCTGGGTGGAGTCCATTTGCGGGGATCTGGGCCGCACCCGGTCCTGGGGATTCGAGTCCTAAGCTGCCAGGCAGGGTCCAACCCTGGAGGTCTGGGTCGCTGGATGTCAGATATCTTGAGGCTCTAGCGCACAGGCTGATCCTACAGGTCTTGGATCTGGGCTGTGGGCGGAGGGCTGTTCCTGGCAGTTTGGGCGAAGCGGGGCAGGGTGGCATGTTCTGACTCACCCAAGCACCATCGCAGGAGGAAGGGGGGAAGCAGGACCCTTGTTCTGGCCCAGATAGTGCAGCAGCAGGATGGATTTGGGTCCTCCCAGCGCTGGGCCAGACTCTGGGGATTTGAATGCGGCCATGTCGAACCAGCTGCTGTGTTGGGGGCTGGACCAGACTCCCACCCGCTTGGCACATTTCTCCCGCACGTCGTGCGTGCCCACCTGCAGGTCGCTGGCCTTATTGTGCACACGCCCGTGACTACCAGCCCTAGGCTTGCTTGCACGACCGTGCCAAATGTCCCATCTACTAGCGTCGCATGTTGGCTCTAATACAAAGTTATGAGACAGGCCCCGATTTGCATGCTGCCCAGCTGTCCAAATAATGCTGTCTCCCCTGCTTCCACACGTCCGCACCGAGTGTTAGATAGGTGCCAGCTATGCTGGCTTTCCCATTCCCGGCGGGTCCCAGATTGGTGCAAGGTGCACTAGTTTTGCACGGTCTCACTGAGTCCTGATTAGATCTCTGTCTAGTTTTGTGTGGGACTGTTGGTTCGTTGCACACAGACCTTCTTTTGCACGGTCACACTAACTGCTGCGTCGGCACAACTTATGCTCATGTTGCACACCGGGGTGGCGTCTGTGTGAGTCACACTGATGTTCCATGCTCATGCTTTGCAGGCCTGATTATATCCATGTCAGCTGCACTGATTTTGCACGCTTGTCTTGCACAGCACCATGTTGCGTCCGTGCAAAGTGCTCTGATTTTACGTGCTCCCACTTTGCAGCTTAATTGCGGGGTGCGGGTGAACTGCACTGATTTTATGTTTACTGTTTGCACACACTTAACTGCTGAATCTTTGCACGCCTCACCAATTTCGCATGCTCGTGTTGCACACCCAGATGCTGGATATGTGCGAGCTACACTGATTGTGCACACTCGGGTTGGATTTGTGTGAGTCAGTCTGAATGCTCACATGTATCCTGTGAATGCTCAGATGTTGGATATGTGTGAACCAAGTGGTTTTGCACACTTGCCCTTTGCACACCAGCATGTTAGGCTAGTATGAGCTACCCCATTTCTTCATGCTCATACTTTGCACACCAGCTTGGATCCATGTCAGCTGTGCTGCTTTTGCATGCTTCTGTTGCACAGCATAGTGTTGAGCCTGTGCAAAGTACTCCGATTTTGCACACTCACACTTTGCCTGCTCGGGATGTTTGCTTCATGGGGGCTGCAGTGATTTTTTTCATGCTCAGTTTTTGAATGGCTGGGGTTGGCCCAGGGCAACCCTTACTGGTTTTGTGCACCCACGGTTTGCACCCACAGCTGGATCCCTGCAAGACGCACTAACGTTTGCACACTCCTGCTTTGCATGCACTGGGCCACGCACCGCGTTGCTCTCATTTGGCACTGCTGCCTCTCAGCTCTGGGCTAGTCACTCAGCTTTGCCCCTTCCCCAGCTTTCCAGGGCTGTGGAATTTGGCCCAGCAGAACCGGCGCCTACAGCCACTCCCCCTGCGCACCCAGAACTGCCCGCTAGCTCAGCTCCCCAGTCTCTTTTTGTGTGTGGGGGGGGAGTCTTGATTTGGTGGCGTTTCCCCCAGCCTGCCTGGGATCTAACCTGTCTTCTCTCTGTCTTTCTCTCTGCCTCCTCCTCCCCATCCCAGCTCCCTCACCCGCTCGGAAAACACCAGCCATTGACGTCGCCGCCGTGTGCCCCTCCCCATGCCTGGTCCTCCGGTTGTGTCTTGAGATCTTGGGCGATGGGCATGGGGGTGTTCTGCCCTAGCACCCCTCCCCTGCCCTTTTTTATACGTGTGGGTGGGGCTGGCACAAACGCTGGGTTATTTCTGTGGCCCGGTGGGTGTTTTTTTTTTCCGGGCTGTTTGGTTTTTCTATGGAATGATCCTAAAAAACCCTCGGAAGATCCGGGGATCCGGTTGCGATAACGCAGAAACTTTCCCCCACTGCTCCCATTTTTTAATATGCCTATGTTGTCCTTTGAGCCAACGCTCCCAGAGATCCCTCCCTGTCTGGATCTCGAAATGGGATCCTGCTGCCTGGTGCCAGATCGAATCCCCCCCATTATGTTTCCTGGACTTTTAAAAAAAAAAAAAAAAGTATCCACTGCAAATTGGCAACAGCAGACTCGGAAACGGGACCCCCAGTTTGTCTTGGGGTCTAGCTGGGATCCACTGGGTGGATCTAAAAGTGATCCACTAAATTGCCGACTTAAAAGGGGATCCCTTTATTTTTATTAGTGGATCTAAAAGGGATCCGCAAATGCTAACATTGTAATCCGACATTGGATCCCCTTACGTTTCTCGTTGGATCTAAGGGGGATCCGGTGGGGGTCGAGTTCAGAGCAAAGTGCCCTTTGAGGTCCATGCTTGCTGGAGGCGAAAGACTCGCTGCTGAACACCTATGTGGGTTAAAATCAGATCCCATGCGATTTGCAGCCGGTACATTTCAAACGAACCACTCCTGTCCACCAGCCCGGCTCCGAAATACTGTCTCGGGTTGCTGCTTGCCAGTTGCCAGCTTCACAATACAACCTCCTCCTTGTTTTCTAGGCCAGTGTTTCTCAACCAGTGGTACGAGGACCCTTAGGGGTACTTGAGAGACGTCTGGGGGGGGGGGACTGAAATCTGGAGAAAATTGAATTTTTGTTTTAAGTTTTACAGTGTTTTATTATTTTAGTACTTTTTACACCCACACATTTCATCGCCCGCCCGGCTACAATTAAGTTCTTTAAACAAATGTGTTGCAATGGTAGAAAAAAATGTGTGTGTCTGAAAACTGTAGGTACCGGGGGTACTTATATATATAAAAGGTTGAGAAACACTGTCCAAGTGGATGAATCTAAAAGAAATCCAGTGCCAATCACCAGTAGCTGATCCCACAACGAGATCGGCTTTGAGTATTCTCAAGTGGCTGCACGTCACACTGCCAAAAACTGAAACCAAATAAGACTGAGTTGCAGCCCTTGATGGGTGGATCTGAAAAAGGATGCACGGCCGACCAGCCGTCACCGTGATACACCCAAGACAGACGGGCTAGCCAATAGCAGCTGCATCTTCCCTCAAAGGGATCTGCTACAAATTGCCAGACTGGAGGGTTCCCTGCAAAGGGGGATCCGTTGCATGTTGCCAATAGCAAAATCCAACCAAAAAAGCCCACCCTCCAGCTTCCTGGTTGGGTGGGTTTCCCCGTGGATCCATGACAGCTGCCTCCTAAAAAGAGTGTCTACAAATTGCCAATTGCTAGAGTTTCAAGAGGGAATCACTATCGACCGTCAGTTCCTCCTTAAGGGTCCCTTCAGGAAGCTGAGGAAGTAGTCAGATGCCCCCAAAGGGATCTTGCTTTTGCTCCCATTCCCCTGAAGGCATCACAGCTGGTCATGGGCAAAAGAGTCTAGTGGTTAGAGCAGTGTTGAGGGGGCTGGGAAGCAAGACTCCTGCAGTCTGTCCCCATCTCTGGGAGCGTAGTGGTGCCCGCTGCATTAAAACAGGAAGGCTGGGAGTGGAGATCCTTGTGTCTCTTCACAGACACACTGTGCGAAATTGGGCAGAACTCTTCCCTGTTCTGCGTGTCCGTTTCCCCCTCTGTAACCATCACAGGGATGTCATGAGGCTTGATGACAGTGTTAATTAGTTCATAATTATTAATGCTGGAAAACATTGGTTCTAAAACCTCCCTGACCTGAATCTGTTGCAGTTATTTTTTTAAAAAATATTAGAACCTGGAGGCCCAGCTGAGATCTTGTCCACATTACACGAGGCACTGCCCAGACACAGTGAGAGACAGTCCCTGTCCCAGCTGAGATCAGGGCCCTGTTGTGCCAGGTGCTGCACAGACACGATGAGAGACAGTCCCTGCCTCGACAGATCAGGGCCTTGTGCTGGACGCTGCTCAGACACACAGCGAGAGACAGTCCCTGCCCCAGCTGAGATCAAGGCCCCGTTGGGTCAGGCACTGCACAGACACCACGAGAGGCAGGCCTTTCCTGAGAACTGACAGGCAGACAAGAGAAGGCGTGTTCTCCCCATTTTACATATGGGAAAACTGAGCCTCAGAGCGAGTCAAAGGTGCGCCTGTGTCAAAGTGGGATTACAAGGCGTCAGATTCCCCATACTCAGTGCTCCCCATCAATACCAGTAGCCTTTTCTAAACAAGGTAACCATTGATCCAGCACATAGGGGTTCTTAGGTCAGTGTGGAGGAAGGTATAAGGGTTTCCCCAGGCAAGCTGGAGCGATCTGCATGGTCTGTCGCTCTCTGGCCTCCTTCATTCCTCCCACGGCCAGTGCTCCTCCCCTACCCTTCTCATTCATTCTGGGCCTTTTGCTTAGCTTCCCAACAGAGGGGGGGCGGGGAATCCATGACACCCCAGAGGTTGGTTTGTTTCTTGCAGGCCACCTTGTTAATCTGGGTCCGTTTCCAACCAGTTCCTCAAGGGGTCTTCATTCCATCAAGGCAGGGGGAGGACTCCTCCTGTCTGGAGAGCAAACTTGATCACTATTCCCCCCACTGGGTAACAGGGCCAGATACAAGGGAAACTGAGGCACACACGGGACTCCTCTGAAAATTACAGAAAGGCCCCAGTCCATCCATTGAACTCCAGCTGTTACACACCTTGGAGGATCGGAGCATCCAGGAGTTGCCAAAAGTCACTTCCACTTAGTGACAGAGCTAGGGCTTGGTCCCAGAGCTCTTGGTTCTCAGCCCAGCGCCTTGTCCGCCACGCTGGCCTTCCAGCCTGTGGCTGGCTGGCTGTGTGGACAGTGTCTCTCTTTGGTCTCTGCCCCGTCTGTCTCCCTCCCCCCAATCCCCAGGGCTCTGGGCGTTAGCGTTCAACACGGGAACGGGAGCTTTTGTTTTCATGGCAATAAAGTTTGGAGTTTTTTTAATTATTCAAAATGTGCGTCAGAAGCCTTTGTCATTTATTGTCGGCCCAGGGCAGCTGCACTGCTCTGCCCATCTCGGCTTTGGAACCAAGATGTACCATCAGGAGTGGAGTGGAGTCTAGTGGTTAGAGGGGGGGGGCGAGAAGTTGGGAGTCAGGACTCCTGGGTTCTATCCCCAGCTGTGGGAAGGGAGTGGTTCCTAGTGGTTAGAGCAGGGTGCTGCTAGCAGGGACTCCTGGTTTCTAGCCCAGAACTGGGAGGGGAGCAGGATCGAGTGGTTAGCGCAGGGGGTTGGAAGCCAGGATTCCTGCGTTCTATCCCCAGCTCTGGGAGGGAAGTGGGGCCTAGTGGACGGACTGTCATAGATCCCTGCAGGTACACAGCATGTGGAGGCAGGCATGAGTCTGGGGCACAGAGCCACCAGCTGGGTTGCCTAAGGAGCCCCTTTTGCCAGCAGCTGGCTGCCCTGATTAATAATAATAATAATTAGTGGAGATTGCCTAGTTCCCAGAACTGGAAGGGACCTTGCAAGGTCATTGAGTCCAGTTCCCCTGCCTTCACAGCAGGACCAAATACCATCCCAGACAAATTTTTGCCCCAAATCCCTAAATGACCTCCACAAGGACTGAACTCACAACCCTGGGTTTAGCAGGCCAATGAGCTATCCCTCCCTCTCGCCCCTTGGCTCCACCAGGGGCTGCCCTCATTGCTTTCTGTCAGCTGGGATTCTCTCAGGCCAGTGGACTAATACCTTACCTAGCTACCTTCCATCTCCAAGGATCTCGGAGTTATTTCCACCTCTGCTGAAATGCAGCCACCTCTGGGGGGAGGCATCTGGGGATCAGCGGCATTGCATGGGTGTCATTCACCAAGTGCTGAAATGCAGCCTCCTCTGGAGTGGTGCATGTGGGGAACAGCCTCACAGGGACTCTGGGCAGGCATTTGGGACAGGAAGTGAAGCAAGACCTTGAATCCAGTGGCTACTGCCGGGGAAAAGGGCAGGGAGGTGAAATGGAGGCTTCAGAGGTGAGATTTGTGCGGGACCCAAGATCCGGATTGTCAGGAACATGGGCTGCGGTGTCAGCGCTGAATGCCAAGGGGGAGCAGCCTGGGCCGAGCTGCCACCCAATTCCCTTCGGCCCCGCACCACATTGGGGTCAGACTCTGAGGGCAGAGTGCCCCTTACTGAGTCCCCGAGCCCCCTCCGTTCCATTCCATCACACTGTCTGTGCTCCCATCCCGTGAGACTCCACGTCACCCTGGCATATCCCTGCCCCCCACCTTTCACCTCCATTTCATCACTCCCCCCATTTCCTCCCTTCTCTCCTCCAGGGGGAGCGCTGGGGGGCAGGACGGCTTGGCGGCGCAGCGGAGTTCCTACAGCCGCTACGGGAACCCCGCCCCGTCGCCTCAGGGGGTGGCCGGCAGCGCTGAGAGGAGAGTGGGTGAGTGGGGCAGGTGCCATCTTAAGTCAGGCCGGGGGGAGGGTCTGTGCCGAGATCTGCCCTCGGTATCATCACAGGTGGGCATCTCGCTGCTCACAGCCACCTGCCTCGAAGCCCAGCACGCGGGCTGCTGCTGCCCCCTAGAGTCCCAGCCCCCTGGAGCCAGGGTCCTGCCTCCTCCTTGCCAGTCTCCATTTACTGAGGCCCCCCCACAGCCCGTGCTGGGGTCTGCACTGACTGCCAGGTGCACTGAGTCCCTCATTTGCCTCCTTCCTGCAGTGCAGCGCCCCCTAGTGGTACATTGCGATCAGCACAACCCCCCCCACTGAGCCCCCATTCCCTGATGCACAGCGCCCCCTAGTGGCACACTTGGGTCAGTACCACCATCCCCACGGAGCACCCATTCCCTGATGCACAGCGCCCCCTAGTGGTACACTTGGGTCAGTACCACCATCCCCACGGAGCCCCCATTCCCTGATGCACAGCGCCCCCTAGTGGCACACGTGGGTCAGTACCACCATCCCCACGGAGCACCCATTCCCTGATGCACAGCGCCCCCTAGTGGCACACTTGGGTCAGTACTACCATCCCCACTGAGCCCCCATTCCCTGATGCACAGCGCCCCCTAGTGACACACTTGGGTCAGTACCACCATCCCCACCAAGCCCCCATTCCCTGATGCACAGTGCCCCCTAGTGGCACAGTCAGGTCATAAGAGCTGCCCTCGCAGCACAGTCGGATCAGCACAGCACCCCCTAGTGGCACACTTGGGTCAGTACCACCATCCCTACTGAGCCCCCATTCCCTGATGCACAGCGCCCCCTAGTGGCACACTTGGGTCAGTACCACCATCCCTACTGAGCCCCCATTCCCTGATGCACAGCGCCCCCTAGTGGCACACTTGGGTCAGTACTACCATCCCCACTGAGCCCCCATTCCCTGATGCACAGCGCCCCCTAGTGGCACACTTGGGTCAGTACTACCATACCCACTGAGCCCCCATTCCCTGATGCACAGCGCCCCCTAGTGGCACACTTGGGTCAGTACCACCATCCCCACCAAGCCCCCATTCCCTGATGCACAGCGCCCCCTAGTGGCACACTTGGGTCAGTACCACCATCCCCACCAAGCCCCCATTCCCTGATGCACAGCGCCCCCTAGTGGCACACTTGGGTCAGTACCACCATCCCCACCGAGCCCCCATCCTTGATGCACAGCGCCCCCTAGTGGCACAGTCAGGTCATAAGAGCTGCCCTCGCAGCACAGTTGGATCAGCACAGCACCCCCTAGTGGCACACTTGGGTTAGCACAATGCCCCAATGAGCTCCCCCCGCAGTCCCCAGGCGGCTGGGGCAGGCAGTGGGTAGACTGGGAGCTCTCTCAGGGAAGTTGCTAGAATTGCTGCTCACTCCTCCTTTTGCTCGTTGATCCAGAGAGCAGCCGAGAGCCACCGAGGAGACTCCGGGACTCAGAAAGCCGGTAAGAGTCTTGCTTCCTCTGCCTGCCTCTGGGACCCTTTCAAGGCATTCCCCTCAACCATGCTTGCTCTCCCCATGCTGCCCCTCCCTCTTGCTTCCGGGACCCCCCTCCTCAAGTCCCTCCTTCCACATGTGCTCCCCACTCCTCTGTCGCCCCTCTGCTGGGATCCCTCCCCATTGCCTTTGCCCTGGCTTGTGCTTCCCATGCCACTGGTACCCCCAGCTTCTGGGGCTCCTCGGGGATCTCTCCTCTGCCATCTGCATCATTGCTGGGATCCCTTCCCTCCCCCTGTGCAGTGCTCCGCACACCCCCTTTCTAGCAGTATGCACCCACTGGCACTGATCGGAGCCCCCCTCTCTCTGTGTCAGGTTGGACAGCACAGTGATCTCCAACCAGGACCCATCACATCCAGCCTCCCTTCCCCAGCCAGGGGGAGCGGCCTGTATCCCTGAGGGCACCTCCTCTCCCACCGAGCCAGCCCTAACGGACAGGACTAAGGACCCAAGGGTCCAGGTGGCCCCAGAGCCAAAACCCTCTCGTCGAGGAGATCTTGTGGACTGCCTCCCTCCAAGGCTCGGCAGCAGGTGGTATGACCCAGACCGGGTGCCGTGGGGGAAGCGGCTATCTTGGACGGTAGCGGGAGCGTCACGGGACGCCCAGTGGATCCGCTACAAGCAGGAATGTCGCAACACCAGGCCCTGGTGAGTAGGGGGGCAGCAAGCATGGCTGGAAAACCCCACCTCGTCTGGTATCCCAGCTCCTGACAGGCCCGTGGGTCCATCTATCCCTGCATCCTGCTGGGACCAATGGGCCCATGTCGCATGGTCTCCCAGTATAAGTTTGATCTTCCATTGGCTGCAACGATTCGTCTGAAATTCCACCTGGTCTGTCCCAGCCCCTGGCGGCTTTGGTCGGGAACGTTCTGGGGGGGCATCACGTGACGTTTTGGGGAGAAAAAAGGAGGCTCCAAGCGCCAATGTTTCTCCCCCCTCTCCCTGGCACCTGCACTCTTGTTAGCACTGGGAGTGGTTGGCAGGGAGAGAAGAGCCAGTGAGGGTCACTGTACAGAGGGCGAAGAGCCGGAGATGGGAAGTGGGGTTTTTGACGAGACGGAATTGTTCTGTGAAAAGCGGCTGCTACTTGGGGGAAATGTCCGTTCCCCTCCCCACCTCAGAAAACCCCACATATTTCATTTCTGCAATGCCTCCATGGTGCCCTATGGGAGTTGTAGTTCAGTTTAGTCGTGTCCCCATTGCTAAGTATGGCTTGGCTCCCTGGCTGGACTATGACTCCCATAATGCATCTGCCTCTCCACACCAAAGATTGAGGGGAATCATGGGAGATGTAGTCCCACTAGGAAGTCCCACCTAGCGATGAACTTGGAGGCACAAGACACTTGAAATACAATTCCCATTATGCACCATGACCAGGGGCTCCCATGATGCAACTGCCTTACCCCCAGGAGACATCACAGGAGATGTCTACAGTGGAGCCCAGTCTATAGCAAAATCACCCTTCTGAATGGCAACTCCCATGGTGCATCTGCTTTTCTTCCCTGAGAAACTGGTGCAACGTGGGACATGTAGTCCCATCAGGGACCCTGGCCTAAAGGAGAGCTTGGGGCACCTGATCTACAAACATCGTAACAGCTTTTCCAAAGTAAGATATTTCCTATTTCAGTTTTTGCTGAATGTTTTCATGGGAAACTCCCCTCTCCCCAACCCCCCTGCCTCATTTGCCAACCAGTTCTGGGGACCTGAAAATGCTGCCATAAGTCATACCAAAGCACCCAGTTGTCCTAGGTTCATTCCTATGGGGGAGGGACATCTATGGGGAAGCGATCCCCCCTCCCTCCCTCCCTCCCTGCTGTCTGTCTTTTATCCCCAGCATTCATTTCTTTCTCCATTTCCCTCTCCTCCAAGCTTCTTACTGCCCCAGCCCCAGCTCACTCCCAGGACCCTAGGCCCTGGCTGTTTCCTTCTAGGGCATTACAGCCAGCATCAATGGAAATGGGCGGGGCCTAAAATAGAAGGGGCGGAGTCAAGGGATGGGTTCTCAAGATATTGGCTATGACCCAGACAAGATGGCAGAAGAGCTACGGCTACTTCCCATGGTGCTGGGGAGTCCGGACTGAGAGGAATGGGATCCCAGTAAGGAACAAGTCCAGTTCCAATGGTTATATAGTGCCACGGGTGGAGGGTTACATTTCCCAGCTTGCTGGTTCTTGCCTCTGACTCGCAGGATGGTTTTAACAGCAATAACGTGCTGGGCCTTTTAAAGGGAATGAAAAAAAATAAATCAATGAACAGACCATGGTGAGAGCTAGATGTTATAATTGACCTGATACACACACCCCTTGGCTTCCACGGGATGAATGAGCATGGTGGAAATCAAGCCTTTGCTTGCAGCATCATAATGGTTTGATTAAAGCAATTACAGGCAGGATCCCGAGAAAGAGATCTGGCAAAAGCCAGGAAGTCTTCAAAAGTGGTTTTGAACAGGGCCCTCGACACAGGATTTTAATTAGATGATGGAATCGATTGATTTCTTCAGCACTGCTCACCCCAGGCGGTGGGGTGGCTCTCTGGGCCAATGAGCACTTTTTAGGAGCCCTGGGATTTGGTGCATTTTTGAGGTTTCTCGTTAATGATTATGGTCGTTTTCAGGTATCTGCTATTTTAATAGCTAGCTATATAATTGGAGGAAGCCATGAGTTACGAGCCTACGTGCCTTTAAAAAAAGAATTTCTGGTTGGAAATCGGCTCTTTAAAAAAAAATAAAACGTGTAATACAGTTTGTGTGTGTGTCTGATGCTCCGTGCTGGAGGGCCTGAGGTATATGTGTGTGTGGCGGGGGGAGGGGGCCTTGTTCTGTGCTCCAGTGCTGTTGTGATGTATTGTATTGTGGTGTCTCCCCATCAGGCCAGATCAGGGGTCGGCAAGAATCTGCCAGGGGGCCAGATCCGGCCCACCAAGCCACCAGAAAAGCAGAAACCCTGAAGCAGAGAACAGCTCACACTTTAAAAAGCCAGCTGTTCTCCATTCCAGACAGCTGGGGAGGGAGGAGGGAGACGTCTCATGCTCTTCCTACCCCGCCAGCAAAATCTCTTAGCTCCCATTGGCCGATCTCTCAGTTTCCGGCCAATAGGAGTTGAGAATTTTTGCTGGGCGCAGGGGCAGCATAGGAAGCCTTCTCCCTCCCTCCTTGTTCCCCCTCCCCCTCATGCCCGGCGTGGGGCAGTGAGCAGCCTGCAGCAGACAGTCTGCTTCAGGTTTCTACTGTTAAGTACCTCCCAGCCAGAGCCTGCCTCTGGCACCCCAGCCCCTCCCTTCCCCAACCCTCTGTTCCCTCCTGCACTCATACCACCTCCCAGATCTGGCACCCCAATCTCCTGCCCCAGATCACAGTCCCCTCCTATCCTAGGTCACATCCCAAACCCCTGCCCTCCAGTCCCCTGCCCTAGATCACAACTGACTCCTTCACCCAAACACCATCCCAGACCCCATTCTCCCTCCTGCACCCCAATCCCTTACCCCAACCTTCCTTCTGCACCCAACTTCCACCCCAGAGCCCGGAATTCCTCCATTAATATCCTGAAAGAGTGTGGCCCTCGACCACTTTCCAAAACCTTGGCATGTCCCTTCCCCCTGGTCAAAAATTGTCGCCCACCCTGAGCCAGATACACAAGCCACATGACAGCATGGTAGCCCCCTATCCCAAAGAGCTCACAACCCAAATCTACAGTGCAACAGCCAGCCCCAAGGAGCTGGGACGGGGCGTGCAAGATGATAGTGAAATGATGAGGATCCGTCCGATCTAGGCAGCTGTCACGACATAGAAGGGGCCTGGCTGTCTGCATGTCTCTGCAGGGATTTGAAAGGAAGCACAGCAAGGGTAGGAGCCAGGACTGGGGGTTCTGGACCCTGTCCAGGGTGGTGTGCCAGGTATCTGGGCTGCAGACAAAAAGAAACTTCCTTAGGGCCACACCATGCAATTATTTTAATTCACCTTCTTTATGGACCTTTGGGGTCATGTGTTTGTACAGCTCCTGACACAGGCAGAGCATGGGTTATGAATGGTGCACCAGGATGCAGCCACAATATGAATACATCAATGATTATAATGATGAGTGGGATAGGGATGTAACTGAGCAGTCGACTAGCTGACTACCCAATAATCAAAAGCTTATCGGGTAATTGACTGGAGTATCAACTACTCGCTCCCTCTATAAGAGGCAGCAAAGGGGGAGGGAGGGACAGAGGCCGATGCTGTGGTGCCACTTGTCCCACACCCCCACTACCTCTCAGTGGGGTATAGCGGAGGCTGCTGCGAAGTACCCTCTGCCCATGGCCTTTCCACACCAAACAGCCCCTTTTTGCAGCGGCCCAGGCCTTCTGCCACAGCAGCCTCTGTTTGTGGTGGACAGGGCTGGCCACGGGCTGAATTTAGGGTTGCCAGATGGTTTCAGAAAAAATGCCCAAAAACAACGACAAAGAACACGCCAGGAAAAAGTTTGTTGAGCAAAAAAACCTCAAAAAACCCTACTGTGGCCCCTTTAAAAACCGCACGGGGAGGCTTTTTGGCTCCAACAGGCTGGTGGTGGCCACCTGCCATCTTGCCTCCTTGCGCCAGGCTGGACAGCTCCTTGGTGAGCACTAGGGTTGCCAGGTTGCCTCTGTATTGAGCCAGACAGCCCGGGATTTTCGCCTCCTGGCCAGGAAAAAATCAAAGTTCCGGACATTTTAGGTGTCCAGTATTTTCTGATTTTTTTTACCAGATAGGAGGCGAAAATAACAGACTGTCCAGTTCAATACCGGACACCTGGCAACCCTCGCTGAGCTTCTGAATTTTAAATGTAGTAAGACCCGGCGGCTCTTACTGCTTTTGAAACACAGAGCTAGTAGCATGGGCGGCTCCCGGAGCTGGCTCCGGGATCTACCCCCACTGCTGTTCTAAACAGCGGTCCTTACCGACGAGTAGTGTAGTCGATACGAATTGTATCGACTACATGGATAACCGCAATTTAACATCCTTCGAGTGGGGAGGGGTGACTCTCGGACCCAAAGGGGCATTCAGAGTGGTGGGCCACACACGGGTGGGATTCAGCTCCCACGCCCAGGGCGAGGAGAGAATGAGAGCTGCAACAGCAGCCAACTGAGGCTGCTTCTCCCCCCCCAATGAAGCCCCACTTCCCCTTATGGGCTAAGTCAGTCCCTCCCTCCAATGCGGCCCCACCCCTGACTGGGGTAAACCCTGTCTCAAATTAGCTCCTCCCCTAGTATAGATTAAGCCCCGCCCTCCAATGTAGCCCCTCCCCTCCCTAGATAAGACCCGCCCCTTGTGTGTTTTAGCCCCTCCCTCTAATGGGGCCTCACTCCTGAGTGGCTTAAACCCTGCCCCAAATAAGCCCCTCCCCTTTTAGTAGTTAAGCCCCTCCCTCCAATGTGGACTCCTCCCCCTTTGGCAGTTAAGCCCCTCCCATCACGTCCCCGCCTTTATTATGACTTAAGTTCCTCCCCTGTGTGGAACCACGCCCCCTCCTAGCGGAGGCTCTGCGACACAGTCCCGGATGCGCATGCGTGGAAATCCGCCTGTCCCTCCCCGACTCCGCCTGGGAGGTGCTAGCGCGCAGGCGCAACGGCTTTCCTGTTTGAAATCAGCCGGCTTCTCCACACCTCCTTCCCACCCCACCCCACCCCGAGTGCGCATGCGCTGTGTGGTCGCCGGACGGTCACCTTCCCGGCGCGAGGAAGAAGGGCTCGCCTACCCCCGCCGCATGCGCAGTGCCGAGAGGCCGCCGGGTGGGCGGGGCCGCGCGTGCGCCGGCCGCCTTGCCGGGCGCCGGGCTTTTTCAGGGCGCCTGCGCGCCGCGCCCGTTGGCGGCGGCGGCGCGTGCGCAGTGGCCGCGCCGGCTGAGCGGAGCGAGCGAGCGGCTGGGGCCACCCCGCGTGTCCGTCATGTACCAGCGGAGCCGGGCCGTGGCCGGGCGCCTGGGCCCCGCCGCCCGCTGCTGGGCGCCCCGCCGCCCCTGGGGGCAGGGCGAGTCCCCGCGCTGCTGCTACCGGGCCCGGCAGCAGGTGAGGGGCGGGGCCAAGCACGGGGGCGGGGCCAAGGACAGAGGGGCGGGGCCAGGTGGGGTAGAATGTACAGAGGGGGCGTGGCTGGGTTCTGGAGGGGCCGGCAGGGAAAGGGGGGCTCTGGAGGGGGGGCTCTGGAGGGGCCGGCAGGGAAAGGGGGGGGCGCTGGGGCTCTGGAGGGGGGGTGCTGGGGCTCTGGAGGGGGGGTTCTAGAGGGGCCGGCAGGGAAAGGGGGGCGCTGGGGCTCTGGAGGGTCTGGCAGGGAAAGGGGGGCGCGGGGGCTCTGGAGGGGGGCTCTGGAGGGGCCGGCAGGGAAAGGGGGGTGCTGGGGCTCTGGAGGGGGGGTTCTAGAGGGGCCGGCAGGGAAAGGGGGGTGCTGGGGCTCTGGAGGGGGGGTTCTAGAGGGGCCGGCAGGGAAAGGGGGCGCTGGGGCTCTGGAGGGGGGCTCTGCAGGGGCTGGCAGGGAAAGGGGGCGCTGGGGCTCTGGAGGGGGGCTCTGGAGGGGGGCTCTGCAGGGGCTGGCAGGGGAAGGGGGGGCGCTGGGGCTCTGAAGGGGCCGGCAGGGGAAGGGGGGGTGCTGGGGCTCTGAAGCGGCCAAGGGGGGGAGGCGCTGGGGCTCTGGAGGGGCTGGCAGGGGAAGGGGGGGTGCTGGGGCTCTGGAGGGGGTGGGGGCGCGCTGGGGCTCTGAAGCGGCCAGAGGGGGGGGCGCTGGGGCTCTGGAGGGGCCAGAGGGGGGAGGCGCTGGGGCTCTGGAGGGGCTGGCAGGGGAAGGGGGGGTGCTGGGGCTCTGGAGGGGCCAGAGGGAGTGGGGGGGTGCTGGGGCTCTGAAGCGGCCAGAGGGGGGAGGCGCTGGGGCTCTGGAGGGGCTGGCAGGGGAAGGGGGGGTGCTGGGGCTCTGGAGGGGCCAGAGGGAGTGGGGGGGTGCTGGGGCTCTGAAGCGGCCAGAGGGGGGAGGCGCTGGGGCTCTGGAGGGGCTGGCAGGGGAAGGGGGGGTGCTGGGGCTCTGGAGGGGCCAGAGGGAGTGGGGGGGTGCTGGGGCTCTGAAGCGGCCAGAGGGGGGAGGCGCTGGGGCTCTGGAGGGCAGTGTTCCCTGTAAGCTGTGCGCGTGGCTGGCCACCCAGGAGAGTTTCTAACACCCGACTAGCAGAGCACCCACAGTTGCCCAGAGCCGGCGACATGTGTTTGGGCTGGTGGTGCCCATCTGCCCGTGCCTCGGTGCACAGAACAAAATTTACTCTGCACCCCTGGAGGGAAACCATTAGCGCAGCGGTTCCCAACCTTTTCCAGATGGGGACCCATTTTAACAATTCAGGCAGACTCGGTGACCCCAGGCAATTCAAAAACGGGGGGAGGGCAGAGCCATCTGGGGAGACACTTGGTGACCCTTTTGAAATGTCATGACGACCCATATTTGGGTCCGGACCCATAGGTTGGGAAACCCTGCATTAGAGGGAGCATTGCTGGAGGGCGCAGGGGCTGGGTACATGGGACTGCAGGAACTGGGCGTGGGAGGCTTGCAGAGACTGGAGGGGGGGTTGTGTGGATTTGGGGCTGTGCAGAGGGTGGGGTCTGGTGGGGGGATTGGAGGAGGTAGGGGTTGGGGTAGATGCCAAGGGTGCCTGAGCTGCTACGTACAGCATCTGGAGTGTGATCGGCTGAAGGATGCAGGATGCACCCTGGAGGTGCAGAGGGCTGGGGAGTGCGGAATCCCTGGTGCAGAAGCTGAAGTCTGGGGGCTGCAAGGTGCTTGGCTTGGGGAGGACTGCAGAGGATTGCGATGTGCAGAGGCTGGGAGGTTGCATGGGGGGGGGGCCGGGTGCTGTGAATGGGCGGAGGACCTGGCTGAGGGGCAGGATACATAGGCTGAGGCCGTGCGATGGATGCAGGATGCCTGGTTGAGGACTGCGGACGTTGTGGGGTGCATGGTTGGGCAGTATGCATGATGCAGGGCTGGGGCCTGTGGCGGGGGGGGTAGGGGCTGGGTGTGTGGGGACATAAGAACGGAGTTGCGGTCACCAGAGTGAGGGGCAGCGACAGTGACTGCAGGATGCAGATTAAGGGGTACGATGGGGAGTGGATTGGCTGGGTCTGTGGCGAGCAGGGCTGTGCAAATCCATGCCCACATAGATTAGAACAAACTCCAGAGAGAGCTAACGGTGGAAATCTTCTCCCTCTTCCTCCCCTGGGTATGTGTCCATCCCACCCCAGGATTTTGGAGAGGGGTGTGCGGTGCATGTGAGCTTGGCTTGTAGGGGATCACCGGGGCGGAGTGTGAGATGGGCTGGCTTAGGGGTGGGGAAATGGAGAAATAGGATATAGAGCCTTTCCTCTCTAGGGGGCACTGGCTCTGATCTGCTCCTAGCTCAGGGTAGGGATGTGAAAGGTTGATGCTTACCTGTTGTGGTTAACCAGTATGTTTTTTAGCAGCCTGGCTCAGTTCTGGCTTGTGCCAGGTCCAGAAGCTCAGACCCGCCCCCAGCCAGGGACTGCTGCTACCTCCGCACTGCTGCCTCTCTCAAAGCAGCAGTGCAGGGCGACAGGTAGCCGATCCACAAGGGGAAATGCTTTTTAAACTGGCTCCCCTTGCGGACCAGCTCCCACCTGGCACCCCGCGCCGTTGCCTTTGCTACGGTGGCTGCTGGCCCTGCCGCCGGGGTCTGTAGACTCGTCGACTAACGGATAAAATGTCAGTGAACTGCTATTTAACATCCCTAGGCTGTAATTGAATAACTGTGTAACTGCATCACATTTTAGCGGTTCCCCGACTATTCAGTAGTCCTCGGGGGTGGGGCTGGCAGCCAGGGTGCTCCTGGTTCCATCCCCAGGGAGCCCCCTGCAGCCTCTCACTGCTGCCTCTGTATCAGAGGCAGCAGCACAGGTGACAGGGTTAACCGATGAACTCAGGCTTATTGGTTAATCATTGAGTACACGTGGACATCCCTCATTCGCAGCGGGCCCCGGGTGTGTCTGGCTGGATGGGAGCACCCCCCCCTTAATTGGTTAACCAGTTAAACATCGTGTTCTGTTGGCTAACCAATTACAATGGATTTTACATCCCTAGCTCAGGGGTGCTGGGATCCCTTGTAAGTGCCCAGCAGACTGAGTGGCTTCAGTCCCGCTAATCCCTTCTCCCTTCCAGGACCTGTCGTCCTGCTGGGACAAGGTCCCCCGGGTGCCAGGCCCAGCTACGGCCCTCAAGTTCCACTCATCGCTGGCGGAGCGGCCGGTGGAAGCTGCCAGGATCCCGCTGTTGCCACCGCTAGGAGCCGACCTGGCCGGTGGCACCGTCCTCCCAAGTGTATCGGAGCAGAAGCTGAGCCTGCATGCGCTGCTGCAGGGCCTAGAGCCGGGGCGCCGCTGCCGGCCTGCTGCCCTCTCCCCCCTGCAGGGCATGGAGGCCTCCGTCACCACGGTGGATGGGCAGCAGGAGGACGACATCACCGTGCGGGATGGTGCCGGCCTGGACAGCGCCTCCCTGGACTCTCTGTACAGCCTGCTCCACGGCAGGCCCTGCTGGATGCCTTGCCAGGCCCTCGCCCCCTTCCAGGCCACCACCGGCACAGCTGCCAAGGCTGCTTCCGGCTTGCCGGAGAACCACGACCCCGGCATGGAGGAGCACCTGGCTGTCATGTACGAGAAGCTGCAGCACGAGGTACGTCACGGCCCGGGTGCCTGGCTCCCCGGCCTCCCCCTTCCGTGTGCTGCCTGGATTCTGCTCCCCTCCATTCCCTTTGTTCCCTGCCTGCGGGCCTGGGCTCATTCCCCTCACCCCTCTTGCCTGGCATCTCCCTCCCGCATTTCCCCACTGCTGCTGCCTGGATCTCTTCTCCCCCCGGGCTGCTTGGATCCTCGGGCTGCACCCCCTGCCCATCTCCTTCAAATGCCCTTGAGGGTCAGAGGGGAGCACACACCGGTCCCTGGCCTGTCTGCTCAAGCTGTGAAGCAGGGGGTGGGCTAGGGCCTCAGAGGGTGACTTGCTCCTATACACAGACCTGTGGGCCATTGGGGGATCTTACTTGTTAGTGCAGCCCGTGAACCAGCCAGGGTTTGGGCATGGTATCCGAACCTGTATCACGGTGACACCTAGAGGGCAAGACAGGCCCTGCCCTGGCCGAAATCAGGGCCCCGATGTGCCGGGCGCTGCACAGACACAGCGAGAGACAGGCCCTGCCCCAGCTGAGATCAGGGCCCCGTTGTGCCGGGCGCTGCACAGACACAGCGAGAGGCAGGCCCTGCCCCAGCTGAGCTCAGGGCCCCGTTGTGCCGGGCGCTGCACAGACACAGCGAGAGACAGTCCCTGCCCCAGCTGAGATCAGGGCCCCGTTGTGCCGGACGCTGCACAGACACAGCGAGAGACAGTCCCTGCCCCAGCTGAGATCAGGGCCCCGTTGTGCCGGACGCTGCACAGACACAGCGAGAGACAGTCCCTGCCCCAGCTGAGATCAGGGCCCCGTTGTGCCGGGCGCTGCACAGACACAGCGAGAGGCAGTCCCTGCCCCAGCTGAGATCAGGGCCCCGTTGTGCCGGGCGCTGCACAGACACAGCGAGAGACAGTCCCTGCCCCGGCTGAGATCAGGGCCCCGTTGTGCCGGGCGCTGCACAGACACAGCGAGAGACAGTCCCTGCCCAGCTGAGATCAGGGCCCCGTTGTGCCGGGTGCTGCACAGACACAGCGAGAGACAGACCCTGCCCCAGCTGAGATCAGGGCCCCGTTGTGCCGGGCGCTGCACAGACACAGCGAGAGACAGACCCTGCCCCAGCTGAGATCAGGGCCCCGTTGTGCCGGGTGCTGCACAGACACAGCGAGAGACAGACCCTGCCCCAGCTGAGATCAGGGCCCCGTTGTGCCGGGCGCTGCACAGACACAGCGAGAGACAGACCCTGCCCCAGCTGAGATCAGGGCCCCGTTGTGCCGGGCGCTGCACAGACACAGCGAGAGACAGACCCTGCCCCAGCTGAGATCAGGGCCCCGTTGTGCCGGGCGCTGCACAGACACAGCGAGAGACAGACCCTGCCCCAGCTGAGATCAGGGCCCCGTTGTGCCGGGCGCTGCACAGACACAGCGAGAGACAGGCCCTGCCCCAGCTGAGATCAGGGCCCCGTTGTGCCGGGCGCTGCACAGACACAGCGAGAGACAGGCCCTGCCCCAGCTGGGATCAGGGCCCCATTGTGCCGGGCGCTGCACAGACACAGCGAGAGACAGTCCCTGCCCCAGCTGGGATCAGGGCCCCATTGTGCCAGGCGCTGCACAGACACAGCGAGAGACAGTCCCTGCCCCAGCTGGGATCAGGGCCCCATTGTGCTGGGCACTGTGCAGACACACCAGGAAGTATGGCCTATGTTCAAGAGCTCACAATATACATGGCAAAGGGAGGATTATTCCACTGCCCAGAGATTGTGACATGCCCACCAGCACAAGGGGTTGGCGGCTGAGCTAGGACTTGAACCCAGCCCTCCTGGCTCCGGCCCCGTGACTTCCCATGACCCCTCTTCCCTCACGGCGCCTTTGCTCTCCCCCTGGTTCTCCTGCAGCTGCCGAACTTCCTCCTGAAGGTGCCTGACTATGGGATCTACTCCCGGGATGTGGAGTTTGTGAATGAGATCTTGCACCTGAGAACTCGGTCAGTGCCAACGGGGGCGGGAGGGGAGGGGGAGTGGACCAAGCCACTTCTGTCATGGAGGTGAGAGGCAGGTGGGATCAGCCCACTTTCCCTTGGGAGGAGGGGGAGGGGTTGATCCAACTCTTCCCAAAGGGGGTGTGGATGAGTCCATATCCTGCTGAGAAGGTAGGGGGAGCAGCCTGTTCCACTCTCATCCTGGGGGCAAGTGGGATGGGCCACTGTTCCCACCACGACTGGCAGGGTTGGATCAGTCCGTTCGTCCTCTGGCCCCAGGGTGGATACCAAGTTGGGATCCCCTCAGTCCAGAGGTGTCTCCTGGCCTGATGTGCCTCCCCCTCTCCCACGCACAGGGGCCTCGCCATGTACCAGCTGTCGCTATCCCTGTACCGCCTTCTGGCCTGGAGCTACTTCGCCAGCGTGCAGCTAGAGGTACTGAAACTGACGCGGCACCCCGAGAACTGGAGCATCCAGGCCCGCTGGCGCATCACGGGGCTGCCCTTCCACGTCCTCCTGCTGCGCTTCTACAGGAGGGACAAGCGGGAGCTGTTCAGGTGAGAGCTCGGGCTGCCCCACCCGCCCCCAGCCTCCCTCGGGCATGAGCTGGGCTGTGGCTGGCTGGGGCGCAGAGGGGCTACCGTGGGGCTCTTGCGCAGGCACTCCCTGCCCAGTCTGCGTCCCGATGAGCTGGGCAGCCTCTCCAGGGGGCTGCCCCATCTCTTTCCTGGCTGGGCTTTGCAGGGCCATGACCTCCTGGGGCTGAGGACTGTTTAACCGCACACAAAGCAGTGGCCTCTGCTGACTCCAGAGATGAATTTCCTAGTCTCTACCACTGCTCCTCCCCAGCTGGGCTGCACAGGTGCTGATTTCTGCATTGCCAGGGAGGTGCTCCACCGTGAGGCCCCATCTCCTGAGGCCCTGCCCGCTCGCTGCTCCCTTACCTCCTCCCTGTGCTATTGGGCTGTAGCGAGGGGGTGCCAAGCATCTGTGGAGTCAGAGCCTATGAACAGCTACTCCCTGGGGGTGGGGATGCTGCTGGCTCTGCCTCTGAGCTGCTCAAAGCCCAAGGATTTGCTGTTCCCCTGGAGTAAGTCCCAGCACCCTCTCCCCCCATGGTCCTAACAGCAGAGGTTCCCACACCCGGGGGAACGTGAGAACTCATGGGGGCGGGAAAAGATCGTCCCGTGCGTATTCTACCCGCGGCAGCGAATTACTAGCACAGCCAGTTTCTCCTCACGTGGCCCCGTGTCTCGGGCTCCAGGTAGCGCTGTGCGCTCTCATTTCTGTTCCGCTTGCGGCGTAGGGATGTTCCCATGTCATGGAATAGTTGTGGAACCGCATCAAATGTAAGTGGTTACACGACTCTTTGATAGTCCCTGGGACCAGTGGCCACTGGGCTCCCAGCCCCACTCCCGGGGAGCCCCCTGCCAGCCTGGGCTGCTGCCTGCAGCGCAGGGTGGCAGGTGGGAGCTGGTCTGCGAGGAAGGCCAATTAAAAAAACCCAGCTCCCCACACAGACTGGCTCTGCCTGCCCCCTGCGCTGCTGCCTCTGATACAGAGGCAGCAATGTGAGGTGGCAGCAGCCTCTGTTTGCAGTGAACCCGAGCTCCCTGTGGACAGAGGCTGCTCCGTGGCAGCAGTCTCTGTTCGTGGGGGTGTCTGAGCTCCCGCAGACAGAGCCAGCCTCTGTCCCTGGGGACTTGAATCCTCCCCCTCCCCAACAGGAGGGGCTGCCGTGGAGCAGCCTGTATCCGTGGCAAGCCCTGGATAGAGGCTACTCCGCAGCAGTCTCTCCTCCCCCTCCTCCCCCCCGCGCTGCTGCCTCTGATAGAGGCAGCAGCATGTTGGAGGTAGGCGGATCTGGTGCTTTTGGGGAGTTGGCTTAAAAGCTGGCTCCCCACAGGCACTGGCTCCTGTCTTCCCTCTTCCTGCCTCTGATAGGGGGGACGCATGTAGTCACAGTATTAATTGATAAGCCCAGGATTATTGGTTAATTGTCTACACCCATGGGGTCCAGCCAGTTCTGAAGCAGTCGCCACGATAGCAAACTAGCCCCACTCAACCAGCCACATAGCCCCATGTGGCTAGCGGCCAGCGTGTTGGACACAGTGGGTCTAACACGATGACCTCCCTATTGCAGAGCATTGTAGAGTCACTGCCCTCTGTGTCCCCCCCCCCTTTGCTCAGAGACAGCGGGCACAAAGAAAAGTGAGCACGGCCCCTGATTGCAGGCCTGCCCTTTGCTCTTGTCATGGCCCATTTGTAGAACGGGGAAAAACATTTTTAAAAAGCGAGAAAGGACTCGAAGCGATTCGAGCGCCGCGCCGCCGTGTGTAGCAGTATGAGGGATGTGAAACCCCCCATTTAGTTGGTTAACCGGTTACAGGGAGGGTCACGCCAGCCTAGGTAGCTAGGGGCTGCTCTGGAGTCACTAGCAGCCTCTCTCTGCAGCGGGCCAGGGTGCCCTGCCTACAGGGTGCCTGGGTCTGCCATGGACAGAGGCTGCTGCGGTTAACCTTAATGGGTGAGCCTCACGCGTTAAGGTGTGTGCCACGGAGGAGACAAAGGGGAGTGTTCAAATAAGTTTGAGAACAGCTGCCTTGGAGAGACCCTGCGTGGGGGGCTAGCAATGCCCCCTTCAGTCAGCACGGCACCCCATCTAACTGTCCTATTTTATACGCCCCTCCCAGGACCTACGACGCCTATTCCACTTTCTTCTTGGACTCCAAAGGGCTGATCCGCTGTCACCGGATAGACAAGGTGAGTGCCGGCTCCCGGCGGCCGAACCACGAAAGCTGCAGCTGCAGCCTTTAACGCCTGCCCCTCTCCCCTCCCTACAGCTGATGCCGTCCCAGCCGCCAGTGGCCAAGGTGAAGAAGCTGCTGGTGGCGGCCCTGGTTGGCCTGGGCCTAGCGGAGACCAGACCCTCGCTCCAGCTGCTCTTAACTGTCCTGGCTGGCAAACAGCAGGGGCAGCCCATGGGCTACAGGGACAGCTGAGCCAGCCCTGGAGCGGAGGCTGGACATTGTGACTTGTGAGCTGAGGTGGCCTGGATGCACAAAGCCCTGCCTGCCGGCTCCGCTCCCCTCCCCTCTCCCTGCCCAGCGCTGTAAAGAACTGTACATAATAAAACTGGTGAGATGGCTGGGGCTGGTGGCTCTGGGAGGGTAGGGAGCCTCTCAGCCAGGGGTGGGCTGCTCCAAGAATTGGGTAAGGGGTCAAAGGCTGCGCTCTTCCCTCATTAATGGAGGAGGTGCAGGGCCTTGGACAGCGGGGTGCAGAAGGGAGCTTGGAGGAAGGGATGGGGGTTACATAGCTGGGGGCCGGGGTGCTGCTGGAGGCAGGCTTTGGCCAGAAAGTGCTTCCCTGCCGCGCACCACTCAGAGCAGCTGGCTGCAGGGGCCCTGTGCTGTTCTGAACGCTGGCGGCCACGGAGAGGCTTCCAACAGGCAGCTCGCGTTGGCTGGAGACTGGCTAATGGTAACTAGGAGCTTGTGCTAGAGGCATTACGAAGCTTCTCCCCCTTCTTCCCTGCCTTGCAGCATTCAGCTGCACGGGGCCCCACAGCTGGCTTTTCTGAGTTGGTGCGGAGGCAGAGGCTCCACGCGGGCTGGGTCAAGCAGGGGCAGACCCTCTCCTGCAGCTCTGCCTTGGACTCCTGCCTCTGGGGGGGGAGTTGCAGGGAGGCTGTGGGGTAAAAGCCTGGGGGGCTGGAATTCATCAAGAAGAGAGGCCTTAGGTTGGAGGCACCTGGGGCTCTTGTGTCTCGGCCCTGTGGGTAACACTGTCGTCTCTTGTCCTTCCCCCCACCCGAGCAGGGGCGTGTGAGGGGGGAGAAAGGGGCTGATGCTGAGAGCACAAACTTGCTCCCCTGCCCCAGAAGGTGCCAACACCTGCTCATGGTACCTCCTTTCTGTGCAAAGCAGCTCCCCCCCCCAAGAAATTAAACAAGCAGGGCCATGGTGGTAGCAACAACTCTGCACCACTGCAGGGGCTTACAGCAGCTGCCCTCTGGTGAAGTCCAGGGCCACTAGGAAACTGCTGCCCAGGATGGGGACAGGCACACAGCTCCACCGTCATTGGTACCAGGGTAGCTTAAAGCGGGCCTCTCGTAGAAGTTCCCTAACTTCCCTAGGGAGCCAGATCAGCTGCTAAGGGTGGCCCGGCCCCGCCCAAAGAGGAGAGGAGCCCAGGTCTGGCTTAATTTAAAAACGGCTTTGTTGGTGCTGCCCTCCTTGGGCAGCAAGTTCTATACAGCTGTACAGAGTCCCTGGGAAAGGGGGAGCCGGGAGCCTCCCCCTCCCCCCACTCCAGTCCTGGGGGGCTGGGCGTTGAGGCGCTAGCCCAGCTCCTCCCGTGTCTTGCCCACTTTCTTGGGCAGCTTCTTGGCGGAGGCGTCCTCCAGCTCCTTCGCCTTGTAGTAATGAGGGGCCACCTCCAGGAGCCAGGTGCTGTCGATCTCTATGACCTGCAGGATGGAGAGAGAGAGAGCACGGTAAGGACACGGGCCGCCTCAGCTGCAGCGCCCCCTAGTGGCTGAGGAGTGGTCCAAAATGCTGTGACTAGCCCTTTAAGGAAGAGCTCCACCTCCTTTATGCTAATGAAGTCAAACTCCACCCCCTGCAGGAAGGGGAAGGGACTAACATTGACCAGAGGGCCACTGGCAGGGGATGTTCCTTTTCGGAATATGCCCTCTAGTGGGTGGAGGATTCAGTGCAGCACTACTAAGCTCTACCCAAGTCCTGAGGGCACCAGTAGCACAGTACCAGGGCTAAAAGCCCCTCCCTGCTAGCTGTGGGGGTGTAAAATGGCAGGTGCATCCTGCAACAGTTTGGTCCAGGCTCTTTCTCCAGCAAGGGGCAGTGAAAAGCAAGGCTTAGCTCCCAGCATGCCCACAGCCCCACCTGTCTCATGAACTCCTTGGTGGTGAAGACCAGCTCGTGGTAGATGAGCCAGCGGGGCTGCTCCTCGAAGAGGCAGCTGTTGGGGTGGACGAAGACCGTCTGCTGGTGCTTGACCGTCTTGTAGCCGGTGCGGGTCAGGCGGGCCGTGTGGTAGAAGAAGCCGGCGGTTATTGCCTAGGAAAGCGGGGAGGGTGAGCGAGGGGGCAGCAGAGGGGGCTCGTGGGGGGAAGGGCAGCAGGGGGAGGGGGTTACCTTGCGGATGGGAACGTAGTCCCCCTCGCTGGAGGTGAGGTCCACCTCGATGCGCTCCAGCAGCCCCTCCAGCTGCTCCCGCACGTCCCGGGCCCGCCTCATGGACCGGAACTGGATGAAGTTCTCATAGCACCACTGCATGGAGAAAGCGCTCTCCACCCACTGCGGGGCAGAGAGGAGTCAGAGCCAGCCCCAGCTGTGAACCTAGGCCCCACCCCTTAGGAGGGACACAGCTGGCTGGGGCAGCTGGGAGACCTGGCCTGTGACTGTATTGGAGCCAGAGGTCCCCCAAGGGAGTGACCCCCCCCCCCACCCACCCACCCACACACCCACCCACACACACACTCTCCTCCTGCTTGGAGCCAGACTGCAGCAAGCACCCCAGGGAATGGGTGGAAGAGGGAACAGCCCCGTGTCCCATTCTCTACCCCTGGCCCAGTCCATCCCTGGACGTTGGAATCCGTGGGGCGCCAGTGCCCACTCACGGGGAAAGGCCCCATTCCCCATCAGCCAGCGCCCCTGCCTTGGGGAGGGCTCCATGCTGGTGACTCCAGGGGAATAAAAAGCCCCCCCCCCCCGTCCCCCTCACCTGGTTGTAGACGTTGAGCAGCACCAGGTGGTCCCCGCCGGGCAGGAAGAAGTTCATGCGGGCGTTGTCCGCGTGCATCACCTTGTCCTTGGGCCGGTAGAAAATGGAGTTGTTGACGGACAGCATGGCCGCGATGGAGAGGATCTGCTCCGAGCACTTGTACCTGCCACGCCCCGAGGGAGGCAGCGTTAGAGAGTGAGGGGGCCTGGCCTGGAAAGCTGACCCCAAGGGGGCTTGGGAACTGTGGCCTTTGTGAGGAGCGAGAGGGTTCAGGGGCTAAGGCAGCAGCTGAGCCTGGGTGGAGGTGAGAGGAGCCAGGGAGAGGGAGCCCTGGAGCTTTTGGAGAGGCAAAAAGGGGAACTCACTGCTCCGAGGCCAGGATCATCTTGGAGAGCATGGGATCCACCGGCAGCTCTGCCATCTTCCGCCCCAGCTGGGAGACACACACACAGGGCTGTCAGAGTGGTTCCCCCACCCTCTGCTCCCCCTACAGGCCTGTCTGCTTGGCCACCCTAGATCAAGCCCCTCTAGCTCCGTGTTCCTGCCCCAAGACAGCAAAGCCCCCCCACGCAGCGGCTCACTGGTCACACCAAGTGAGGGGAGTGGGGGGGGTGAAGATTCCTTCCTGACCCCCAAGGCGAGAGGCTCACACCCTGCCCTGCAGCCTGGGGCTGCCCCAGCCGAGGAGCCCTGGGTCCCACCATGCAAGGGAGCGCCTAGCCACAGACAGATCCTGCTTTTGCCCCAGCTGCAGGAGGTCCCCCCTACCTTGGTGAGTTCCCCTAGGTGGTTCAGTGCCCCCAATGCATACAGCTGCTCCAGGGCCAGCACCAGGGTCTCGTGGGGCGGCGGGTCCATGAAGTCGAAGTGGATGAGGTCGTTGATGCCTGTGGCGGGCGGAGGGGACAGGCAGGGTGGTCCGATGTCAGTCAGCAAGCAGGAAATCACAATGTAAGTCTCCAGCTCAATGTGCATTGGTACTTTGTAGTTACATGCCTAAAGACAACTCCAGCCTCCCTGGCTGGCAGCCCCGGCTCACCGCTAACCAGAGGCTGCTCTCTGCTAGCCAGGAGGCGCTACGGCCATACTCCATTAAGCAACTGTTTGTGAAGTTAGAAAGTGGTGAAGGGTGCAGTTCGGACTGACCAGGCCGAGGCGACGGCCTGTTTACCTACAATGGGCCTTGAGCGGCACTGGACGCTGAAATTGAATTTTTGCGTAACACCAGCCCGGTGACGCTGCCTGAAACGCGCTGCAGCCATAAGAAATAAATGTTTATTTAAACACGATTTGCCTTTAGCAGGAACTGATTTATTTATCTGCTGTTAGTGAATTGCTTTGAGGTTTTTCTTTGAGGCAGGGTGCCGAGGTTTTATTACTAGTAGAGCTCCTCCTTGCCCCTGTGGATTTAATCCATGAGCCGGAAGAGGAAAACTCCATCTTGTTAAAGGTCTCTTTGCTGTGAGGCTGTGTCGACACTGCAGGATTTTTGTGCAAAAACTGTTTTGCGCAAGAGTTTCTGCACAAAAATTCTTGCCCAAGACCGTGTCCACACTGCCAAGGACGCTCTTGCGCAAAAGCACATGGCAATGTGGATACTCTCTTGCACAAGAAAGCTCTGATGGTCATAGAATCATAGGACTGGAAGGGACCTCGAGAGGTCATCGAGTCCAGCCCCCCGCCCTCAAGGCAGGACCAAGCTCCGTCTACACCATCCCTGACAGATGTCTATCTAACCTGTTCTTAAATATCTCCAGAGAGGGAGATTCCACCACCTCCCTTGGCAATTTATTCCAATATTTGACCACCCTGACAGTTAGGAATTTTTTCCTAATGTCCAATCTAAACCTCCCCTGCTGCACTTTAAGCCCATTACTCCTTGTCCTGTCCTCAGAAACCAAGAGGAACAAATTTCCTCCTTGTGACACCCTTTTAGATATTTGAAAACCGCTCTCATGTCCCCCCTTAATCTTCTTTTTTCCAAACTAAACAAGCCCAGTTCATGAAGCCTGGCTTCATAGGTCATGTTCTCTAAACCTTTAATCATTCTTGTCGCTCTTCTCTGTACCCTTTCCAATTTCTCCACATCTTTCTTGAAATGTGGCGCCCAGAACTGGACACAGGTCATTGTAGCCATAGGGGTTTCTTGTGCAAGAAATCCCTGTTGCCTGTCCACACTGCCTTCTTGCACAAGAGGGCTTATTCCTCATGGGGAGAGGACTAACTCTTGTGCCAGAAGTCCTTTTTTCTGACACTTTACTGTAAAATTATTTGCGCAAGAAGGCGCCAGCAGTGTAGATGCTACGCAAGCTGTTGGGCAAGAACAGCTGTTTTTGCGCAAAAAGCCTGCAGTGCAGATGTAGCCGCTCTGAATCAGAGGAACAAAGTGAAATGCCAAAACCATACTCTCCACCCCTGCAAGTTCCTGTCCCAGGTGCTTAGCCCGTGCCTGCCATGAATGCAGGGACATGGCTGACTTGAAAACTTCAGCAGCGAATGTGTGTTGCTTGGCTGTTCTGCAGAGACTCAGGAGCACAGCCAAGCCCTAGGACTTTCCTCCATCACCCTAGGACCTTCCTGTCCATCCTCCCCACTCCACAGGGACCTGTATCCCCCCCCCCCATCCCGGGCAGGCCCCCTCCTCACCCAGGCTCTTGAGCAGCAGCACCACATTGCCCAGGTTGGTCCTCTGGATCTCGGGCACCGTGGTCTCCTCCATCTCGTTCTTGTAGGCCCAGGCTGTGTAGAGGCGGAAGCACTTGCCGGCCGCCACCCGCCCAGCCCGCCCTGCCCGCTGGTTGGCGGAGGCCTGGGGAGGAGGAGAGAGGCATGAGAGGAGAGCTTGTGAGGAGCGATACAGGCCCCCCATGAAATCCTGTAACCTGGGGCTCAGCCAATGGCTGTAGAACATGGTGGGGAGGAGGGATGCCCTGTATCCAGTGGGGGATGGGGCTGAGGAGACGTCCCTTGTCCAGCGGGAAGGCGTAGCCGGGGACTCGCTGCCCGGTGCTGTACCCTGGCAGTGGTCGTGAGTGTGGGGGGGGCCCCGTACCCGAGAGCAGGGCGTGACAATCAGGGACTCCATGCCGGTGCGGGCGTTGTAGCTCTTCTGCTTGCAGAACCCCGGGTCGATGACGTAGATAATCCCGTCAATGGTCAACGACGTCTCCGCGATGTTCGTCGCCACCACGACCTGCGAGGGGTGGGGGGCACCTCATTAGCGGTGGGGGGAGGGGGAAGGGGTCAGCCACACCAGGCTCATGGGAGTCACCCTGGGCCTTGGATAGTCACAGCTGCTGATTAGGGTTCTGTGGGGGAGGAGGAATATGACCCTTAGCCCCGCCCTCTCCATAGCTCCTCCTCCTTCCAGTCCCACCCCTCAAAGCTCCTCCCTTACTGCCCCCACCACACACACTTTCAACCCTTCTCCTCCATGGCCACCTATCCCTGAAGCCACGCCCCCAAGCGCTAAGCCCCTCTCAAAAGCATCTACCCCATAGGCCCAAGCCCATCTAGCCCCCTTGCCACTCCACTGCCCTAAGCCCCGCCCCTGGGCTGCCCCCACTCCTCACCTTCCGGGCGCCAGGCGGGGTGGGCTCGAAGATCTTGGCCTGCATGTCGGAGGGCAGGTTGGCGTAGATGGGCAGCACCAGAAGCTCGGGGATCTTGGAGCCCAGACGGCGGCAGCGCTCCTGCAGCATCTCGCAGCAGGCCTCTATCTCCTCCTGCCAGGCAGAGGTGGGAGGGGAGGAGTCAGATGCGGCAGGGGCGGGGCCGGGCCCTGCAGGGGGCGGGGTCAGGCTCTTACCTGGCCGGTGAGGAAGACCAGGATGTCGCCACGGGGCTGGGTGACGTGAATCTGCAGCACTGACACCACGCAGGCCTCCAGGTAGTCGGCCTCAGGGGCCTAGAGAGGGGTCAGAGGTCAGCTCCTGCCCCACGGCGGGACCTCTGGCCTACAGCCTCTCTCTCATCCTCCTTCTGCCCCAGGAGATTCATTGGCTCCACGTCCCACCCTGGACCCAGTGTCCCCACTCAAACCGGCCCTGGGGATCCTCCTCTCTGGGCCTGCCTCATGCACGCCCCACACCCTGCTCCCTCCCCCCACTCTCCTTCCGGCCATGCTGCCCCACCTCCCTCCTTTGCCCCCTGCTGGCCACACCTTCCTTGGCTTCCCTTTAACAATCTCTCCATGTGGGGCGGTGGTTCTGCTGCCAAACACACTCTGCACACCACCCCTCCTGCAGGCCGGAGCCGAGTGCCCCCTCCCTGCCAGGTCATGTCCCCCGCCCTCCCACAATGCTCTCCCCATGCCACGCCCACACTGCCGCCTCTGGGCCACGTTTCCCGCCACACCGCTCCCTTCTGGCCACGAAGCCCCCTCCGCCACCACGCCAATCCCCCTACCTCTGCCAGGTCACACCTCCCCCCAGGCCATTCCTGGCCATGCCACGTTTCCTCCCACCTTCTCTGGGTCACGCCACGTCCCCCCCACTGCCCTCTTCTGGCCATGCTACCCCCCCCACACCATACTGCTTCCTCTCCCTGCCCTGACCACACCATGCTATCTCCCCCCACACCAGCACCCCCCAGCTACATCATGCTGCCTCCCCCCATACTACCCGTCCTCCCATACCACACCATGCTGCCTCCCCACCACGCCACCATCTCCTCTATACTTCCCCAGAGCCCACAGCTATCCCTCCATCATTCCCCCCACCGCCCATCCTCTTAGGACCCTCCTGGCCACCACCTTCCGCCCACTCCCTAGGCCCCTCCCGCCCCCAGCGATTGCCCCATGCTGCTCCTCCCCCCGCGCCGACCTTGGTGTAGTAGATGTCCACAGGGAAGCGGCGCCCGGGGATGCGGAAGATGGGCGCGTCGTCGAAGAAGGCGGAGAAGCGCTCGGTGTCCAGGGTGGCGCTGGCGATCAGCACCTTGAGCGCCGGGCGGAAGCGCGCGATGTCCTTGATCAGCCCAAACAGGATGTCGGTGTGGAGGGTGCGCTCGTGGGCCTCGTCGATGATGACCACGCTGCCGGGAGGTGGTGGGTGAGAGGGGGGGTCAGGAACAGTTCTAACTCCCTGCAGCACAGCGCCCCCTGGTGCCAGCACGGACTGCCAGGGGACAGCGCCCCCTGCTGAGCCTGCTCCCTGCAGCACAGCGCCCCCTGCTGAGCCTGCTCCCTGCAGCACGGCACCCCCTGGTGCCAGCACGGACTGCCAGGGGACAGCGCCCCCTGCTGAGCCTGCTCCCTGCAGCACAGCGCCCCCTGCTGCCAGCACAGACTGCCAGGGGACAGCGCCCCCTGCTGAGCCTGCTCCCTGCAGCCCGGCGCCCCCTGCTGCCAGCACAGACTGCCAGGGGACAGCGCCCCCTGCTGAGCCTGCTCCCTGCAGCCCGGCGCCCCCTGCTGCCAGCACAGACTGCCAGGGGACAGCGCCCCCTGCTGAGCCTGCTCCCTGCAGCACAGCGCCCCCTGCTGAGCCTGCTCCCTGCAGCACGGCACCCCCTGGTGCCAGCACGGACTGCCAGGGGACAGCGCCCCCTGCTGAGCCTGCTCCCTGCAGCCCGGCGCCCCCTGCTGCCAGCACAGACTGCCAGGGGACAGCGCCCCCTGCTGAGCCTGCTCCCTGCAGCACAGCGCCCCCTGCTGAGCCTGCTCCCTGCAGCCCGGCACCCCCTGCTGCCAGCACAGACTGCCAGGGGACAGCGCCCCCTGCTGAGCCTGCTCCCTGCAGCACAGCGCCCCCTGCTGAGCCTGCTCCCTGCAGCACGGCACCCCCTGGTGCCAGCACGGACTGCCAGGGGACAGCGCCCCCTGCTGAGCCTGCTCCCTGCAGCACGGCACCCCCTGGTGCCAGCACGGACTGCCAGGGGACAGCGCCCCCTGCTGAGCCTGCTTCCTGCAACCCGGCGCCCCCTGGTGCCAGGACAGACTGCCAGGGGACAGCGCCCCCTGCTGAGCCTGCTCCCTGCAGCACGGCGCCCCCTGGTGCCAGCACGGACTGCCAGGGGACAGCGCCCCCTGCTGAGCCTGCTCCCTGCAGCACGGCACCCCCTGGTGCCAGCACGGACTGCCAGGGGACAGCGCCCCCTGCTGAGCCTGCTCCCTGCAGCACAACGCCCCCTGGTGTTACACTGGGGCCAACGCCCCCTACAGGGCCCCCATCCCACTCCCTGCAGCACAGCGCCCCCTGGTGCTGTTTGGGGGTCAGCAGTGCACCCTTCCCCCACACCTGCCCCACACCAGCCCCTAGCACCACTCCAGGGCCAGCCCTGTCTACCAGGGGAGAACATCTCAGCTCCATCTCGGGACACCCGGCGCCCTGCAGCGGGGCCCACCTGTAGCTGGAGAGGTCGGGCTCCGTCAGGAACTCCCGCAGCAGCATGCCGTCCGTCATGTACTTGAGCAGCGTGCGCTCCGACGTGCAGTCCTCAAAGCGGATGCTGTAGCCCACCTGCCAGGTGTACGGGGCATTAGCCTGAGCAACCGCAAAGCTGACGGCCGATACCGACACGAGAGCGTTGCATGGTCCCATTCGGGGCACTGGTTTGCAGAGAGCTTCTGCCTGCAGCCTTTGCCCACGCGGGAGAGGAGAGTTAAAACACGGGCACCTCCCACATCTTAGGGGGGGCCACGATGGGTTTGCCCTACAGGGCCCCTCCTGGCGTGGCATGGGAGGGGGAACAGGAATGGACCCAGTTAACTGTAGTTGTAAAGAGAAGGACAAGGGGCCTTTCCCCTCCATGGGGACTGCCTGGCTGGGAGGGGGGAGACATGGGGCCTATCCCCTCCATGGGGACTGCCTGGCTGGGGGGAGGGGGGAGACATGGGGCTTTTCCCCTCCATGGGGACTGCCTGGCTGGGAGGGGGGGGGGAGACATGGGGCTTTTCCCCTCCATGGGGACTGCCTGGCTGGGAGGGGGGGGGGGGGAGAAGACATGGGGCTTTTCCCCTCCATGGGGACTGCCTGGCTGGGGGGAGGGGGGGAGACATGGGGCTTTTCCCCTCCATGGGGACTGCCTGGCTGGGGGGAGGGGGGAGACATGGGGCTTTTCCCCTCCATGGGGACTGCCTGGCTGGGAGGAGGGGGGAGACATGGGGCTTTTCCCCTCCATGGGGACTGCCTGGCTGGGGGGAGGGGGGAGACATGGGGCTTTTCCCCTCCATGGGGACTGCCTGGCTGGGAGGGGGGGGGGGAGAAGACATGGGGCTTTTCCCCTCCATGGGGACTGCCTGGCTGGGGGGAGGGGGGAGACGTGGGGCTTAACCCCTCCATGGGGACTGCCTGGCTGGGGGGAGGGGGGAGACGTGGGGCTTTTCCCCTCCATGGGGACTGCCTGGCTGGGGGGAGGGGGGAGACATGGGGCTTTTCCCCTCCATGGGGACTGCCTGGCTGGGAGGGGGGGGGGGAGAAGACATGGGGCTTTTCCCCTCCATGGGGAGTGCCTGGCTGGGGGGAGGGGGGAGACGTGGGGCTTTTCCCCTCCCTGGGGACTGCCTGGCTGGGGGGAGGGGGGAGACGTGGGGCTTAACCCCTCCATGGGGACTGCCTGGCTGGGGGGAGGGGGGAGACGTGGGGCTTTTCCCCTCCCTGGGGACTGCCTGGCTGGGGGGAGGGGGGGGAGACATGGGGCTTAACCCCTCCATGGGGACTGCCTGGCTGGGGGGAGGGGGGAGACGTGGGGCTTTTCCCCTCCATGGGGACTGCCTGGCTGGGAGGGGGGGGGAGACGTGGGGCTTAACCCCTCCTTGGGGACTGCCTGGCTGGGGGGGGGGGGGGGGAAGAAAGACATGAGGCCTTTCCCCTCTAGCGGGTGCTGGCTCTATTCAGTCCCTAAGGGGCCTGGCTGGCCCCGGCGGTGGGGGAAGGGGCCGCGGGGCCACCTCAGGCGAACCCAGCCCTCACGTACCTCGTTGCCCAGCTTAACTCCCATTTCCTGGGAGACCCTGGCCGCCACGCTCATGGCCGCCACTCGCCTGGGCTGGGTGCAGCCGATCTTCATCCCCTTCTCCGTGTAGCCCTGGCAAAGGACACGAGGGACTGAATGGAAACGCCCCGCAGCACAGCTATTTCGGGGGGGGGGGGGGGGGGGGAGAGAATACCTGGAGAACAGCAGCCAACTCTGGGGAGGGGTGCAGTGGGCACCAGCCTCCTGCTGAGCCTCCTCCCCCACTCCCTGTGGCACTGCGCCCCCTAGGGCAGGGGTGAGGAGCCTCAGGACCAGAGGCAGCCCTTGGCTTATCTGGATCCGCCCCTCGGCCTGCCTGGATCCAGCCCCTAAGGCTCAGGGACCCCCCAGAATTGGGGAGCCCACACTGGTGCCCCAGCCTCCCAGCTCTCCCTCTGGGTGCTGTAATGCACAAAAATCTACTAGGCTGCCTTCCCCCTCCCTCCTCCCCCGGGCTCTGGTGTGCAAGGGGAATGTGGGGAGAGTCTCTCCCCTCATTTGGGGGCCACCGTGAGGGTTCCCCCCCTTTCACTTAGGAAATAATATAATATAATATATGGAGATATACCATCTCATAGAGCTGGAAGGGACCTTGCGAGGTCATTGAGTCCAGTCCCCTGCCCTCACAGCAGGACCAAGGACCATCCCTGAGAGATTTGCCCCAGATCCCAAAATTGCCCCCCTCAGGGATTGAACTCACAACCCTGGGTTTAGCAGGCCAATGCTCAAACCACTGAGCTATCCCTCCTCGCTCTTGATCAAACCACTGAGCTATCCCTCCTCGCTCTTGATCAAACCACTGAGCTATCCCTCTCCTGCCCAACCTGAAAAAGACTCCCCACCCCTGCCCTAGGGCCACACTGGGGCACAGAGGTGAGCACTGAATGCACAGGAACAGCGCCCCCTACTGGAGCCTGCCACCCATCTCCCTCCAGCACAGCGCCCCCTAACACTAAGCTGGAAGGGGAGAAACGCCCCCCTCCCCTTCACTCCCAGCCTCGGCCCTGCCGCGCGGTTACCTCCTCGTACAGGTACTGGGGGATCTGCGTGGTCTTCCCGGAGCCTGTCTCCCCCTCGATAATGAGGATTTGGTGCTCGGCGATGGCCACCAGCAGGTCCTGGCGGAAGGGGTAGACGGGCAGGCTGCGCCGCACCTCCTGCATGGAAAGCTTCCGCCGCGCCGCCTCCGACAGCTCCGGCTTCTCCTCCTGGGCCGCGGGACAGGACGCCTGTCAGCTGGGCCGTTCCTGCACCTCTCCTCTGCCCCCGCACTAGTTCTTGCCCCTCCCTCTAATCTTTGCCATCCACGAGTGTGGAATTATGTTATGTGCACTGAGCCACGTGTGGATGCGCACCACCACTAAACCCAGCTGCGGGCTCTCTGCGCATCTGCTGGGCGGCAGCTGAGGCTCCCCTGCGCAGCCACCCAAGCGCTCAGCTTAGAGGGAACGCGGCCTCCCTCTACCCGGGCTGGGGGGCAGCCGCTGGATCTCCAGATAGGAGTCAGACCCACAGAGTTCTTGGGTCAGAGAGAACCAGGAGATGCAGGGGGATGGGAGGGGGTCGGGAAGGCACTGGAGTATAGCTGCACACGGATTTCACTGCGGCCACGGGTAGAGGCCTGCAAACTCGCCTTATGCCGCAGATGTGTCCGCACAGGGCTCTACCCCTGGGGACTGTCCCCTTTCTGCTCACCCCATACAGCGCCCCCTGTCCGTGGACCTCAGTGCTGTCCGCTAGGGGGCAGAGGGGAGGTGAACCCCATGGCTCAGCAGTCAGGCTCCCTGCTCAGTGCCATGGGAGGGATTTAGGGGGTTTGGGATGGGGGTGCCTGCCCAGGCAGGGGCTGGCCGTGGGAACTTGTTAACCTAGCTGGCAATGATCCCATTCCCCACCCCCTGGCCCAGCAAGTCCCCCCAACTTGAGGCTGGATTGGAGACGGCGCCCACTAAAGGAGACGGGCCGTGTGTTCCGCTGGCCCCGCCCTTCCAGGCTGGCCCCTCCTCCTTAGTTCTACTGGCTCCTCCCCCTCCAACGTGGCCCCTCCTCCTCAGATCCCTGGGGCTGGATCCAAGCCTGAGGCCCCTGGAGGGGAAGGGCCCAGCCCCCTTCTCTCACCTTGTCCTGGGCCGTGCCTTGTATCTGCACAGCGCTGATGAATTGGATCATCTCGTCCTCCTCCAGCACGTACTCGTAGTCCTTGCGGGGGTGGCGCTGGCCGGCATCGCGGGCCCCGAAGCGCAGGGCGGCTGCCCCGATGTGATCCTCCTCCCAGCGCCGCTGCTCGTCCCGTGGCGTGGCGCGCTCGTCCGCCACCGGCTCCTCGTAGCGGTCAGGGATCTTCTGCAGGGGGGAGCCAGGGCCCAGTCTGACACCCGGGCCACCCCCAGATGGGAGCAGGGGGTGTGGGACAAGCTGTCCCCACCGTAATCCTGCCCCCTCTGCCAGCCTTAACCTGGCCATTCCACAGGGGAGCTCCCCTCCCCTCGCAGTTCAGTACCCCCAGCTAATGCCAACCCTTTCTGCTTCCAATATGAGAATTGCCCCAGAGCATGGACCCCCCCACCAGGTCCCACTCCCTTCCCTCACCCCCCGGGAGCATCATCACATAGGTCAGGCTTTTCCCACGCTCCCGTTGCTCTCCTCCTTCCATTTCCCCAGCCTTTGGGGAGGACACCTGGTGATTCCCTTCCCCCATCCTTCTATGGGGCTACTCCTACCTCATCAGCCCTCTTCCCCCCACACCAATGCCACAGCCCAGCAGCAGGCACTTTGCTGCTGCTCTACCCTCTCACTCCCAAGATGGCTGCCGCGCGGTGCCCCCCTGCCCTCCGCCCCCAGGCGGTGGGTACCTTGCTGCGGCTTTCCTCGGGCATGTAGTAGCGATTGCTCTTCTCCAGCTTCTCCTGCTCGCCCGCCTGCTTGTAGTCCTTGGCCAGGTCGCGCACCCGGCGCTTGTACTCCAGCTCCCGCCGCTCAACCATGGTCAGGTCTTGCTCCGAGAACAGATGCTCTTCGTCCAGGATCTCCGCCTCCAGGTCCTCCAGCTTGTCCTGCTCCCGCTTGGCCAGGTACTCCCGGCGTGACTTCTTCCGCAGCTCTGGAATCTGGGGGGAGGGATGGACAGGGGGTAAGGACACCGACTGGGAATCCAGGGGTTTTCATCTCCAGCTACGGGAGAGGAGAGGAGCGGAGTCTAGTGGTTAGAGCAAGGGTGGCTGGGCGCCAGGACTCCTGGGTAGTATCCCCAGCTCTGGGTGAGCAGTGAGGGATAGTGGTTAGAGCAAAGAGGACTGGGAGCCAGGACTCCTGGGTTCTATCCCCAGCTCTGGGTGAGCAGTGAGGGACAGTGGTTAGAGCAAAGAGGACTGGGAGCCAGGACTCCTGGGTTCTATCCCCAGCTCTGGGTGAGCAGTGAGGGACAGTGGTTAGAGCAAGGAGGACTGGGAGCCAGGACTCCTGGGTACTATCCCCAGCTCTGGGTGAGCAGTGAGGGACAGTGGTTAGAGCAAGGAGGACTGGGAGCCAGGACTCCTGGGTACTATCCCCAGCTCTGGGTGGGCAGTGAGGGACAGTGGTAAGAGCAGGCGGGGGGCTAGGAGCCAGGACTTCCAAGTTCTCTCCCGGGAATTGGGCTAGATGGGCCCCACGGACCTGATCTGGGGTGGCAAGGAGCAAGGGACACAGAGCTAGATGGAGCTGCACAGCTGCAGTTGGCCATGAGGCCGGACAGAAAACACAGCAGGAGACAGGCAAAGTCCTCACCATGGTTTTCTTGTCCTCTTCCGCCATCTTCAGTCGCTTCTGCGCCTCTTCGTAGGCCTGCCAGGGGAGAGACACCCATCGGGTTGTGTAGACGGTCACAAAGCGGACCCCAACTGGCCCCTTTCTGGAGCAGGACAGGCTGTGGACAGAACCACCCCCCCAGGAGGCGCTCCCCAGCTTGCTAACTAACGAACGAGGGATTTTCCCTTCCTCCCCACAAATCTGTGCCCTCCGGCGCTTATGGGGTTCACGATCCCCACTTTGGGGGAGAAATCTGGCTGTGAGAGGCGCAAACACCGGAGAGGCAGGTGGCGCAGGGGACTCACAAAGGGTTGGATGGAGCCCCGGGACAGGATCCTGGCAGGTGGGGTGGGATACGGGAGGAGAGGTTCAACGCAGACAGAGATGCTGGCAGTGCGAGGGACAGAGAGCAATCCCAGAAGCAAGAGGTGTGGGGTGGCACCAAGGAGGGATCCAGCAGCAAGGGTAGGGCTGGGGATGGGTGCTGGTCGCGGGGCAGGCTCCGACCTTCTTGTCCGACCGCTCCAGGATATTCCTGGTCCGCTCCTTGTCCTTGCGCTTGACCCGTTCGGCAAAGGCGTCGCGCTCCTCCAGGTCCTGCAGGCGTTCCCGCTCGCTGCGGTCCCATTCGTCCTCCGAGTCCTTTCCCTCCAGGGCCGGGGCCGGCTCCCTGCATCCGGGGAAGGGCCAGAGACCACAATCAGGGCACTAGCCAGCCCCGGGGAGCCCCAGCGCAGGGGACTCTCCCTCGCCCCACCCTCTAAGATCCCCCAGCGGAGGCGACACTCACGGCTCCCGCTCTGCCTCGTTCTCCTCCTCTGATGCCTCCTCCTGCTTCCGGCGCAGGTGTTTGCGCCGCTTCTTGTGTTTTCTCCCCTCGGGGCAGTGCTTAGAGCCTGGGGCCCCCCCTGCATCTCTCTCCTCCTCCTCGCTGTCCTCCAGCAGCTGGTACGAGCGGTTCTTCTGCTGCAGGGCGAGGGCCTCCCGCTCGGCCACCCGGGCCGGACGCTCCTGCGGAGCTGAACGTGGGACCTAAGAGCAGGGCAGAGACAGGGGTGGGGTTAGAAATACTGCACAGACAGCGCTCGCTCCCTGCCCCCCCCTTCTGCTTTCTCCTTTAGCTCCTCCCACTTAGCACACAGGTCCCGCCTCTACAGTTGGCTCCTCCCCCTCCCCAAAGGCTCCTCCCATTCTGCTAAGCTTTCTCCTTCCCATGTAGTTCCTGCCATTGTAACCTCTCCCTAAATCCTCCTCCCCTGCCTCCCCCCCCCAACCTCCACAGGGCACTGCTAGAGCTAGCCCTGCCCCATCCCCTATAGGCCTCGCCCACTAACCTCACAGGACACTCCCCCTTGGCGCCTTCTCCATCCCTACTGCTCCTGCTCCCTTTGTTCACAGGCCCTTCCCTTTCAGCCCCACTCCCTCTCCTGCCCCCCAACATGTCTCCTCCTCTCCCCAGGCCCTTAGCCCCTTGCCTGACACTCCGCCCTCTGGCCCTACTCAGCCCCTCCAGTGTGACCCCTCCTCATCCCTACTAGCTCCTCCCCCTCCTGTGTGACCCTCCCCACCCCACTGGCCCCTTCCCCTCCAGTGACCCCCCCAGCCCCACTAGCCCCTCCCCCTCCTATGTGACCCCCCCGCCCCCTGGCCCCTCCCCCTCCAGTGACCCCTCCCTCCTGTGTGACCCCCCTTCAGCCCCACTAGCCCCTCCCCCCCTCCCCCTCCTGTGTGACCCCCACTAGCCCCACCCCCTCCTGTGTGACCCCCCTCAGCCCCACTAGCCCCTCCCCCTCCTGTGACCCCCCTCAGCCCCACTAGCCCCTCCCCCTCCTGTGTGAGCCCCTCCCCCTCCCCCCCCTTAGCCCCACTAGCCCCTCCCCCTCCTGTGTGACCCCCCTCAGCCCCACTAGCCCCTCCCCCTCCTGTGTGACCCCCACTAGCCCCTCCCCCTCCTGTGTGCCCCCCTCAGCCCCACTAGCCCCTCCCCCTCCAGTGTGACCCCCCCACAGCCCCACTAGCCCCTCCCCCTCCTGTGTGACCCCCCCCCCCCTCAGCCCCACTAGCCCCTCCCCCTCCACTGTGACCCCCCTCAGCCCCACTAGCCCCTCCCCCTCCTGTGTGACCCCCCTCAGCCCTACTAGCCCCTCCCCCTCCTGTGTGACCCCCCTCAGCCCCACTAGCCCCTCCCCCTCCAGTGTGACCCCCTCAGCCCAATGGCCCCTCCCCCAATGTGGCCCCGCCCCCTGCGGTGTGGCCCCGCCCACCTGCTCCCAGAGGCGCCGGGCGAAGGCGCGCACGGCCGGCTCGCTCACGCGCAGCGTCTCGGTCTCCTCCAGGCGGCTCAGCAGCTCGTCGGCACTGCGGCTGCGCCGGGCCAGGCCGAGCAGGAACGCGACCACGTGCCGCTCGCTCAGCCCCAGCAGCGCGTGCAGCTCGCCCGACACCCAGCGCTCCAGCGCCGCCATCCTGCCCCCGCTTCGGACCCCCCCGTGGGCCACCGTACCCCGCTTCCGGGCCACGTGACCGCCCGGGCCAACGGCTTCCGCCATCGTCATAGCGCGCCGGCGTAACGCCCTGTACCGTAATGACCGGTCTATGAGCGGCGTCAGACTTCAACAACCCACGCTCGCCCCCGCCTTCGCCCGCTACCGTAATGAACGGAATATCCACCGCGAGCAAAACTCTCTGGTCGTAAGGACAGGGATACGCGCCTCCACTTTTGCGGGCGACTTCTTACCGTAGTGTCTGGAATATGAGCGGCCCCGCCTCCAGCCAGACTTTTTACCGTAATTAAAGCAATAAGCGCCTCTCCAGCTGGCTCTTTACCGTAATGACAGGAATAGGAGTCTCTCCATCTCCAGCCGGCGTTCTTACCGTAATTATAACAATATGAGCCTCCCCTTCTGCAGGCCCCTCTACCGTAATGACAGGAATAGGAGTTCTTACCGTAATTATAACAATATGAGCCTCCCCTTCTGCAGGCCCCTCTACCATAATGACAGGAATAGGAGTTCTTACCGTAATTATAACAATATGAGCCTCCCCTTCTGCAGGCCCCTCTACCGTAATGACGGGAGTAGGAGTTTTCCATCTCCAGCCGGGCTTCTTACCATAAATATAGCAATATGAGCCTCTCCATCTCAGCGGACACCTTACCGTAATTGTGAGAAAATTAGTTGCCCCTTCTCCGGCCACATAGCCTACCGTAATTACAGGATTACGAGCCTCCCCTTCTCCAGCTGACTCTGTAATTCTGCACCTTCTCCAAACAGATCCCTTAAGATAGCAATATGAGTCTCTCCTTCTCGGGCCGGGCCCCTTTTACCGTAATTACAGGATTGCTCGTCATACAGCCAGACTGGCTTCCATAATGACCATAACATGAGCAGCCCCTCCATCCAACCAGACATGCTACCCTAATGGCATCCCGCCACACACCTGTCCATTTACCGTACTTACAGGAGTTCATGCCCCCTCCAATTTTCACCTCATGCTGTCATTATGGATATACACACACCCCACGCTGGGGTGGGATTTTTACTGTAAGAATATAAGAATGGCCAGGCTGGGTCAGACCAAAGATCCATCTAGCCCAGTGTCCTGTCTGCCGACAGTGGCTAATGCCAGGTGCCCCAGGGGGCAGTGAACAGAACAGGGAATCGTCAAGTGATCCCTTCTCTGTCACCCATTCCCAGCTTCTGGCAAACAGGCTCAGGACACCACCCCTGCCCATCCTGGCTAATAGCCATTGATGGACCAATTCCCCATGAATCGATCCAGTTCAGTTACCATCCTACCAGCTGCAGGCAGAAGCACAGCCCAGTCCGGCTGATCCTCACAGGAGTTTGGTGGGGAGGCAGCACATGGAGAAGTCAGGTTCTTTACTGTACGTGCAGGTGTAATCCACACATTAGGAATGTGCCATTATCAGCGATCTTGTGTAATGTTGGCCTGCACCGTAATTACTGTAATACAAGCTGCAGAACCAATTCAGGTCTGTACCATAATTAACCATGCATGGGCTCTAACATGGATCTGAACTGCAATTAATAGAGGACAGGATACATCCAGAACGGGCTCTGCACCAGTGCAGAGGCCACAGCGCTGGCTGCGATCAGTAGTGGTCACTGTGTGGGTCCTCCCTTCCAAGTCAATCCTCTACCATAATTACTAGTGTACAAGCCTCAAATACTATTGGGACCTGTACCATAATGACCCATGCACAAGCTGCCCCCTCAGCTCGGCCCTTCACCATTACTGCTCACGTCTGAGCCACAGCTCCAGTCTGTGCACCCTATAACCTGCACAAGAGCAGCTACCATGGTCCTGCTCCTCATTTTTATTGGTATAGGAGCTGCAGTTGTCCTCACGCTCACTGTCATGATAGCTATCTGGCTGTCCAACTTCCCTTGCACAAGCCAATGTTTTCACACTTAGGAGCTGCTGCCCTAATTTGGTTCCTTTCTGTAACTAGCTGTGTGTCTGCCCATCAGATTTTTACCATAGTTAACTGGGTATGAGTCAGTTTCCGGCCTCTCTTTTTTAGCACCGTTACAAACCTATTCAGCTGCCTCCCCAGTTCACAGGTTCTGTATTTACTAGCATTTGAGTCAACTTCCCGACTACGTTTTTTACCATATTTACAGACAAATCAGCGTCCCATCTGATTGTTTACCTTATTTCCAGGCATGAGTCAACTCTGCTTCTAGACCCATGAGTCACATTTTTCAGTAGGCACATTACCGTATGTCCCAGCAGACAACCTCCGCTGGCTTCCTGCCATATTGACCAGAGTCTGAGTTGCCTTCAAAAGTAGGATCATCATCGTTTTTACAGAGCCAGCTCTTATCTGTATTTCCAGGCATATGAGTTGACTTCCTCCACGTAATGTCATTGTCTCTAGCTTAACGGCGTCATGCAGCAAAGCTTCATTCTCATTGTAGTCCTGTCTCAAGCACTGTTCTTCTATGGGGGGGGGGGGGGGGGAGCTGCAAAGCAGCGTTCCCTATAAGCTGGGCACTTGGGTGGCCACCCAAGAGCGAGTCAAATGCCGCCCAGAATAGCAGAGTGCCCTCAGCCGGCAGCATGTGTTTCTACTGGTGGTGCACATCTGCACATGCCTTGGTGCATAGAACAAAATTTACTCCGCACAGGGCTGGAAAAAAAATCAAGGGCGCATTGATGCAGAGGCAGCTGAAGGTTGCCTGGACATGTGGGATTTTCTCCTTCTGACACACTAGCAGGGATTTCAGCCTCGGTGGGGCTGCAGCAACGTAGTGCGGAGCTCGGAGGCTGGGGCAACGTGGGCTAGGAGGCAGTGCAGCACCCACACCACCAGGGGGCAGGAAAGAGCCACGGTCTTCCCCAGTGTGGAGGTCTGAGTGTTGGGGGTGAGCGGGAGAGGCAGGAGTGGGGGATCCCGCCTTGTCAATGCCTCACCACTAGGGGGCGGGAGAGAGTGAATGGGGACTCAGGGGCCTACAGGGCAGAGCTGCAACCCCCAGGGGGCGCACAGGATCTGGCAGGGCAAACCCTCATCTCCAAGGGGTACATGGGAGCCAGGTCCCGGCAGCATCCACCCCTCACCCTCAAGGGGTACATGGGAGCTAGGTCCTGACAGCACCCATCCTCCCCTCCTGTGGCATCTGGGAGCGAGGTCCCGGTAGCACCCCCCACCCCCGTTCACAGAATCATAGAACTGGAAGGGACCTCGAGAGGTCATTGAGTCCAGTCCCCCGCCCTCACAGCAGGATCTAGATCACCTCCAAAAGGTATAGGGGCACCAGGTCCTGCAGGCTCCCACACCCGTCCCAGACCACGTGGGCCACAGATGATAGGGAGGCGGTGTCACGTGCAACATCTCTCCGTTTTATTATTATTATAACACATATAAAAAAACGCTATTGGAACTGGCCGGCTGCGGCACCCTCCCCCCGCCAGGGCACAGACGCCTCCTGCTGAGAGGGTTAAACAGGAGGGAAGGTAATTGCCCCTGGACGTCTCACCCCTGTGACCACAGGGCTGCTCTGGGCGGGGGGAGGAGCGTGCCGCATTTGTTCGTTCACTCGCCCCCTCGTTCCTGGGCGAGGACGCGACTGCTTCCCCCAGTGCAAAGGAAAAAAAATAGTCATAACGAGAATGAACTAAACTCACGGAGGAGGGGCTCATTCATCCATCCAGGCCCGCCCCCACTCACTCTGTGCCCTCCCCACACACTGAATTCCCCATTCCCTCCACGCTCACGCTCGTCCCCACACACTCATCCAAGTCCACAGTCACATGGCACAACCTCCTCCCGCCCCCATGAAAGGAGGTGAAATTGCTCCACCTAAAGAGGAAGTGGGATGGCTAAAACAGGAAGTCACCCCTTTGGCCCGCCCTCTGCCTCCATCACTTCGTCGTCCCCCACCTCCAGTCTCCTCCCCAAATCCTGGTTGGCTCTGGCTCCCACCCTCGAACCACATACTGCCCCGTTCCCCCCCAACACAACTAGGCTTGCCTCAAGTATACAAAAATGGCCCCACCTGTAACTAGCTCCAGCCTACTTACAAATGGCCCTCCCACCCCTGCAAAATAGCAATTTGCCCCACCCTCCAAATACTGACTGGCTCCGCCTCCGTCTCAAGTGGCTCCGCCCCAGTCGTAGATTGCCCCGCCTCCAACAGTGATCCTCTCCAGTTATGAGTGGGACTTGTCAAGTAGCAAAGTGATCCCTCCCTTCCCCAATAGACCCCACCCCCACTGTGCTACGCTAACTCCCCTTAACTCTGACCACCCGGGCAGCATTATTAGGAAGTAAAAACTGGGTAGCAAAAGTTCCTCACCTGCATGACATCCCCTAGAAAAAGGGGTCAAGAGTTACAAAAAAAATTGCATGTGTGTATGGTGGCGGGGTGGTTTTCTTTGCCACCCTCTACTAACAATTAGTCCATCCACACCCATTTTGGGGGGAGGGGATGTGACCTTTAACCTTTGGCTGAAAAGGTAGGCCTGATGACCTGCTGACGGCAGTAGAGTCCATGGGGTTTAGAGCATCCCCCTGCTGGCTGCAGCAGCAATGGGCTCTCCCAACAAAGTCCGGATGGTGAAGAGCGCCTTTCCCCCCCCCACGGCTGCAGGAGCAATGGGCTCTCCCAACAAAGTCCGGATGGTGAAGAGCGCCTTTCCCCCCCCCACGGCTGCAGGAGCAATGGGCTCTCCCAACAAAGTCCCGATGGTGAAGAGCGCCTTCGCCCCCCCCCACGGCTGCAGGAGCAATGGGCTCTCCCAACAAAGGCCCGATGGTGAAGAGCGCCTTTCCCCCCCCACGGCTGCAGGAGCAATGGGCTCTCCGGCACTGTCCGTGTGGTGCAGAGCACCCCCTGCTGGCTTCAGTGGGTTTGTTCCTAGAGGCTGTCTGCATGCAGTTTATTTCTTGAATGCATCTCCCCAGCTGGGCCTTGGGGGAGCAGTCACGCTGGAGCATGGCTTCTCTAGTCTAGCCACCGCCTGGAGGGCGGGGGCCGAATTCCTTCCAGTCCTTGTTCTCGCGGGGAAGTTGTTGGAAGACGAAGGAGAAGGGGCCGATCAGGAGCTTTCTGGACCTGCCCCATCCCCCCTCCTCCCGTCACGAGGGGGCTGGTTTCCACCGGGTTATCGCCTGCAGGATTCATCTGCCGGAAGAGAGACACGGGGAAATAAGGAAGGAAACGGGAGAGGGGGGAAATCCAACAGAGGCGGAGAGCAGAACAGAACCAGGGTGTTCTCTGACCCATTGATCATTCTCCCCTCCGGGCTCCCAGCTCCCCCTGCTCTGACCCACTGGACTCCACCCCCCTGCCAGAGATGGAAGTTGTAAGCAGTGCATGCTGGGATGCGGGTGAAGGCGGGGCAAGGGCCTCCCCTTCCTGTAGGGGGGACAGGATAGGGAGCAGCTGGCAAGAGACCTCCGGTTTGGAAAGGGCAGGATGCATCTGTTCCCGGTGGCCCACACCCTGGCGCTTCCCCCAGCTGGCCACTAGATGGAGCCCCAATGCCCGTGGCTGGACAAGCCAAAATTTTCCCAGGGGCAACAGCTGTTTCACAAGCATTTTCCCAGCATGGTTCATTACCTGCTCCCTGCAGCACAGCGCCCCCTAGTGCTGCACTGGGGCAAGCACTGGCCGCCAGGGGAGAGCGCCCCCTACGGAGCCCCCCACCCATTCCTTGCAGCACAGTTCGCTGAGACTCACCCACGAGGAGGGCTTTGGTCCTGAGCACGCCGGGCAGGCCACGATGGAGGAGCAGCAGCTCCTCTTCTTCCTCGTCCTCCTCCCCATGGGGGTTGACACAAGCTGGTGCGTCTGACTCCTCGGGGGGCCCGAACTCCTCCAGGAGGGACCCCTCGGACGGGTACTGGAAGGTACGCTCCAGCTGGCTCTCGCTGAATGAGATCTTCAACTGCAGGGCAAAGGGGAGAAGGATCAGGCTAACAGGCCCATCTACCCCGGTATCCCGCCTCCTGCCTGGCTGTCCCAGATCAGACCAATGGGCCCATCTACCCCGGTATCCTGCCTCCTGCCTGGCTGTCCCAGATCAGACCAATGGGCCCATCTACCCCGGTATCCCGCCTCCTGCCTGGCTGTCCCAGATCAGACCAATGGGCCCATCTACCCACTAAAAGTAGCACTAAAAGTCCCTACAATAACAAACCAGTGGCTGGATCCTCAGTGCACCAGAAAGACCCTACAATAACAAACCAGTGTGCTGGGTCCCAGCACCACTCTTCAGTAACCCCTGTGCCTATCCCCAAGGAGGAAAGACCCTACAATAACTAGATGTGGCACAAAGCCCTACAGCTGAGCCTCTATAATGTCAAACCCCAGTGCTGCCCGGGGACCCTGCAGTAACAAACCAGTGTGCACATCTTCCGTACTAAAAGACCCTACAATAACCGAACAGGAACACAGTCTGGACCCTGACAAGAGACCCTACAACAGCAGCAGTGCATGTCAGTTCGCACTGCTGACTTGATGGTTACAATAACAAGTCTTTTTGTGATCATTATCCACAGGGCTAAGAGAGCCTACAATAATAAACCACCCCATACAGCCCTAGCAACTTCAAGAGACCCTACAATAATAAACCACCACATACAGCCCTAGTAATTTCAAGAGACCCTACAATAATAAACCACCACATACAGCCCTAGTAACTTCAAGAGACCCTACACTAATAAACCACTGCATACACTCCCATTGCTGACCAGAGTCCTAAAAATAACAAACCAGCATGCACGTGTCCCCACTGCCAAGAGACCCTACAATAATACACCACAGCACACAATCCATGTAATACCAAGAGACCCTACATTAACAAACGGTAGCACACAGTCCAGGTAATGCCAGGAGACCCTACAATTACCTGGACTGCGTGCTGTATTTTGTTATTGTAGGGACTCCTAGCATTACCTGGACTGTGTGCTGTATTTTGTAATGCTAGGAGACCCTACAATAACAAAGCACAGCACACAGTCCAGGTAATGCCAGGAGACCCTACAATTACCTGGACTGCGTGCTGTATTTTGTTATTGTAGGGACTCCTAGCATTACCTGGACTGTGTGCTGTATTTTGTAATGCCAGGAGACCCTACAATAACAAAGCACAGCACACAGTCCAGGTAATGCCAGGAGACCCTACAATAACAAAGCACAGCACACAGTCCAGGTAATGCCAGGAGACCCTACAATAACAAAGCACAGCACACAGTCCAGGTAATGCCAGGAGACCCTACAATAACAAAGCACAGCACACAGTCCAGGTAATGCCAGGAGACCCTACAATTACAAAACACAGCACACAGTCCAGGTAATGCCAGGAGACCCTACAATAACAAAGCACAGCACACGGTCTGGGTAATGCCAGGAGACCCTACAATTACAAACCACAGCATGTAGTCCAGGTAACGGCAAGGACCCTACAGTAACAAACAGCAGCACACAGTCCAGGTAATACCAGGAGACCCTACAATAACAAACAGCAGCACACAGTCTGGGTAATGCCAGGAGACCCTACAATAACAGATCTCGCAGGCAGTAACTCTCTGTGTACCCTCTAAGGACAGCGCAGCCGTGGCAGGCCCATTTTGGCTAAGCCTCTGGTGGAAGGTAGCCAGGAAGCTGCCCCCGCCTGCCTCCCAGCTGGGCGCAGAGCGGAAGCCCTGGCAGGAGATAAACCCTGCAGGAAATGCGATTACTCAGCCCTCCTGCAGAGAAAGGACAAGAGCATCCACCTTGACCCGCCACCGCTAGGCTGGGCCACAAATAGCACAAGGGAAGGAGCCGGGGCCGGACAGAGCCGGGGAGGGGGAGCCTTGGGTACAGGCCTGCCATGCAGCCACCTCTGGGGTGGGGCAGCTGGGGAGCAGCGACCTAGCAGTGTAGGGCAGGAGGCGAAGGGGAATCTCGTGTCTAGTTGTAGCCGGGGGACACCGAGATTCATGCCCCAGCTTGGGAGGAAAGTGTCCCAGAAAGTTTAATGACTAGGCGTGGTTGGGATTCCAATTTTCTAGGGGTGGGGAACCTGTTTTGAGCCTCACTGACGTGGCTTCTGAATGAGAAGGAGAAAGACCCTCCCCACACTCCCCTCACCCCCCAGAGCGTAGGGGGGCCCGGGCTAGTAGATTTTGTGTGCTCCAGCCCCACAGTAGGGGGGCTGGAGTGCCAGCGCCGGCTCCCCAATGCTGGGGTGGAAGCCCTGAGCCTCAGGGGCCGGATCCAGGCAAGCCAGGGGCCACATCTGGCCCCCGGGCCTTAGATTCCCCCCCCCCTTGTTCTGTACCATCCAAAAGTGGCACAGCGCCCCCTAGGGCACTGGGGTCAGCCCTGACAGCAGCCAGGACAGCGCCCCCTACTGAGCCCCCGGCCTGCTCCCTTCAGGACAGCGCCCCCTACTGAGCCCCCGGCCTGCTCCCTTCAGGACAGCGCCCCCTACTGAGCCCCCGGCCTGCTCCCTTCAGGACAGCGCCCCCTACTGAGCCCCTGGCCTGCTCCCTTCAGGACAGCGCCCCCTACTGAGCCCCTGGCCTGCTCCCTTCAGGACAGCGCCCCCTACTGAGCCCCCGGCCTGCTCCCTTCAGGACAGCGCCCCCTACTGAGCCCCTGGCCTGCTCCCTTCAGGACAGCGCCCCCTACTGAGCCCCTGGCCTGCTCCCTTCAGGACAGCGCCCCCTACTGAGCCCCCGGCCTGCTCCCTTCAGGACAGCGCCCCCTACTGAGCCCCTGGCCTGCTCCCTTCAGGACAGCGCCCCCTACTGAGCCCCCGGCCTGCTCCCTTCAGGACAGCGCCCCCTACTGAGCCCCCGGCCTGCTCCCTTCAGGACAGCGCCCCCTACTGAGCCCCCGGCCTGCTCCCTTCAGGACAGCGCCCCCTACTGAGCCCCCGGCCTGCTCCCTTCAGGACAGCGCCCCCTACTGAGCCCCCGGCCTGCTCCCTTCAGGACAGCGCCCCCTAGCAGCTCACCGGGGCATCGGGGGCAGTACTAGCTGCCCCATCCCAGTTTCCAGCAGTCTCCCACCCCGACCCCTCTCCAGCTTGGCATGGTTCTGGGGCTGGCCCGGGCACCCTGCCCCCGCTCCGTTTGGCGTGTGTGCGCGTGTCTTCGATTTTATCGGCTCCCGAATCGGTTCCCATGGGAATTAATCCCTCGCTAATCACAATTAACTGAAGTCTGTTAACGAGCTGGGGGGGAAGGAGGGGGAGGAGGAAGAGAGGTCATGAGGCCAGTCCTGGGGCGAGGGAGGGGGAGGAAGAGGCAGGAGAGGAAAATAGGGAGCCAAACCATGGGGGAGGGGAGGAAAGTCCAGGTTAGAGAAGAGGGGAAGGAGAAAATTGGGGCGGGGAGGACCGCGGAGGAGGGAGAGAGGGAACGTGAGACTGACAAGGGCAGAAAGGGGAAGAAAAGCAAAGGAGAGATCAGAGAGGGAGGCCGAGAAAAAGAACGAGACAGGACAAGAGGAAGGAGGGGAGGCAAAATACAAGAAAAGAGTGGGTCCCATATGAAGAGAGATTAAAAAGACCTGGACTTTTCATCTTAGAGAAGAGGAGACTGAGGGAGGGGAGGGCTATCTACGATAGAGGTCTATAAAATCATGCCTGGTGTGGAAAGAGTGAATCAGAAAAAGTGATTTACTTATTCCCACAATATAAGAACGAGGGGTCGCCAGCGGGAATGGATAGGCAGAAGGTTTAAAACAAAGACAAGGAAGTTTTTCTTCCCTCGGCGCATGGTTAACCTGTGGAACTCCTTGCCAGAGGATGTGGTGAAGGCTTGAACTTTAACAGGGTTTAGAAAAGAGGGAGATAGATTCCTGGAGGTGAGGTCCACCCATGGCTATTAGCCCGGATGGGTAGGAACGGTGTCCCTGGCCTCTGTTTCTCTGGAAGGGGGTGATAGGGGAGGGATCACATGAGGATTCCCTGTTCTGTTCCCTCCCTCTGGGGCACCTGGTATTGGCCACTGTCGGCAGACAGGACACTGGGCTAGATGGACTTTCAGTCTGGCCCAGTATGGCCACTCTCTTATGGAAGGAGACAAGTCTGTGAGAGAAAGGAGCCTGGGAAGGAAAGAGAAGACTGGAGAGAGGACACGGGGGTGAGGCGCGGCAGGACGGGGAGGGCACAGGGAGAAAAAGAACAAGAGAAGGAAGAGGGGGTGAGAGGGGCGAGAAGCAAGAGTCCCACGGAGACCGAAAAGATGGGGTGACGGTGGATGTGAGGCGGACGAGGAGAAAAGTCCAGGAGTGGAATCAGCCAGGGAAGGGAAGCAGAGAGGGAGGGACACAGGCTCCGGCTACACTTTCGACCAAACGTTTCGACAGAACGTTTGTCGTTCGCGGGGGCTTCCCCCCACCCCCCGCCCCGGAATGGCGAACATTTTCCCGGCGAGCGGGAATGCCGCTTTGCCCGCAGGAAGCCGCTAGACGGGTTCTGTTGGCTAAAGTGCCAGCAAAGGGTGTTCCCGCGCCGGTGGTGTGTCTGTCCCGCTCCCTCAGCGGTGGGGGGAGAGCAGGGAAGAAGAGAAGGAAGGGAGGAGGGGGCCGGTGGGGCGTGAAGAAGGGAAGAGCGAGCCCATGTGCGAAGGAGGCAGTGGCGGAGAGAGGCCGGGCGCTGGGGAGGAAGAAGGGAGAGGAAAAAAAGCGGAGGAACGGAACAAGTCCACGTCTCTGAGTCTCCTCCCACATCCCCCCCCCCCCGTTTCCCTGCCCGGCCTTCATCTGTCCTCAGTCTCTTTCACGCTCCCCCCATCTCTCCCCCTGCCCCCCCCCCCCAGCTGCTGGGCCCCACCCTCCCTTCCTCCCACTGCCCCCAGCTCTGGAATGTGCCTGAGTCACTCCCTCCGCAGCCTGGTTCCTAAATAAGGAGCGAACAGGCCTGGTTTGGCCGGGCGGGGGAAGGGAGGAAATCCAGCTGCCATCCCACTCTCACACAGCTGCGCTGGGAGCCTCCTGACCCTGCTCCGGCTTCCGGCACCACCGGGTGCCCACCCTTCCCACCTGTCCCGAAGCGGGTGGGGAACAGAAACCAGACCCCACTTCTACAGGACTTCCCCCTCTCCAGGCCACGACCCTGCAGACTGAGCTATATGACCTTCCCGGAACGGCCTCCTCGCCCCAAACTGGGCCCATAACCTTCCCGGACTGGCCCCACGACCCTCCAGCAATGGCCAGGAATCTCCAGACATGACCCCAAACCAGCTAGATATGATGCACGTCCCTCCAGAAATGGCCATGGCTCTCCAGACTGGACTCGCGACCTTGCAGAAATGGCCGTCTATCTCCCGACTGGATCCACGGCCCTCTAGAAATGGCCATGGCTCTCCAGACTGGACTCGCGACCTTGCAGAAATGGCCGTCTATCTCCCGACTGGATCCACGGCCCTCTAGAAATGGCCATGGCTCTCCAGACTGGACTCACGACCTTGCGGAAATGGCCATCTATCTCCCGACTGGATCCACGGCCCTCTAGAAATGGCCATGGCTCTCCAGACTGGACTCGCGACCTTGCAGAAATGGCCGTCTATCTCCCGACTGGATCCACGGCCCTCTAGAAATGGCCATGGCTCTCCAGACTGGACTCGCAACCTTGCAGAAATGGCCGTCTATCTCCAGACTGGATCCACGGCCCTCTAGAAATGGTCATGACTCTCCAGATGTGACCCAAGGCCCTCTAGACCTGGTCTACGCCCTCCTCCAGCCTGGATCCTCGCAGCCTTCCAGAAATCACCCTCTTTATCTCCAGACCGGGCCCATGGCCCGCAGACACGGCCACGACTCTCCAGAGGGGCTCAGGGCTCGCCAGAAAAGGCCCTGACTATCCAGACATGGCCCACCAACTCTCCAGGACCCGCACGCTCCATTCTAGAGCAGCGGGATTTCCAACGCTTTCTCCAGATGACGTTTTTGGGAGGGACCATCACCCCTGGCTGCCCAGCCCCCTCTGTGCAGAGCTCTCCTCATAGCTCTTCCTCTCTGCCGGAGGGCCGAGGAAGGAAGGAAGGATAAACGGAGAGGCTGGCTTGCCAGTGGCCTCTGTGAGGTGTAGCTTGAAGTCCCGGGATCTAGCCCATCGGTGTTCCTGAGCTCTGGAGCCAGTGGAGTGCTCTGTGGGAGAAGGTCTGGTGCCCCATCCCTGACCGGACCCCGTGATGTCTCCGTGACTGCCGTGCTAGAGAGAGACTGGGGGGAACAGATGGGAAGACACACCAGCGAGATGCCTGCCTGTCCCATGCTCACTTCTATTCATCGCTAGCTCCGTCCGTCCATCTGTCCATCGTCGGATTATCTTTGGGGCTTACATGAGAAAATAAGAACGGCCAGACTGGGTCAGACCAAAGGTCCATCCACCCCAGGGTCCTGTCGACCCACAGTGGCCAGTGCCAGGTGCCCCAGAGGGAGTGAACTGAACAGGGAATATTGACCCTCCCCTGTCACCCATTTCCAGCCTCTGGCAAACAGAAGCTAAGGACACCATTCCTACCCAGCCTGGCTAATAGTCATCGATGGACCCCTAATCTCCATGAATTTATCTAGTTCTTTTTTGAACCCTGTTAAAGTCCTGGCCTTCACAACATCCTCTGGATTCATCCATCCATCCATCTCAGCTCTGTTCTATCCCTCCATCCATCCATCATCAGATCATCTTTGGCTTTATCCATCCATCGTCAGATCATCTTTGGCTTTATCCATCCATCCATCCATCCATCCATCCATCCATCCATCGTCAGATCATCGTTGGCTTTATCCATCCATCCATCCATCCATCCATCCATCGTCAGATCATCGTTGGCTTTATCCATCCATCCATCCTTCCATCCTTCCATCCATCCATCCATCCATCTTTGGCTTTCTCCATCCATCGTCAGATCATCTTTGGCTTTATCCATCCATCCATCCATCCATCCATCGTCAGATCATCGTTGGCTTTATCCATCCATCCATCCATCCTTCCATCCATCCATCCATCCATCTTTGGCTTTCTCCATCCATCGTCAGAGCATCTTTGGCTTTATCCATCCATCCATCCATCCATCCATCCATCCATCCATCGTCAGATCATCGTTGGCTTTATCCATCCATCCATCCATCCATCCATCCATCCATCCATCCATCATCAGATCATCTTTGGCTTTATCCATCTATCCATCTATCTATCCAAGCTCTTTCTATCTATCCATCCTCAGGAGTATCTACACCCATTTCATCCATCCTCCGATTTACCTATTGTGACAGGGTCAGGCCAGAAGGATACAAAAGAGTAACAGAAGGAAGGTATACTAGCCTCAGACTGCGTAAATCTCTGTTCCCAGAGTAAACTGGTGGGGCTAGTCCAGAACCAGCACAAACTTGCCAGAATCAATCAGGGCAATTAAACATCTGGAGATAATTAATTGGGCTTGCAGAGTCAGGTGTGACAAGGCTAGTTAGAAGACCTGGGGCCAATCAGAGAACCCGCTGAGAATGGTTATAAAAAGACTTTTCTGCAGTTAGTGCGTGAGGAGCTGAGAGGATGTAGGGAGTGCTGCTGGGCGTTTAGGAGGAGCAAGCGCCTGTGGCTACTAGGAGGAAGTGCCTGAGAGAAGGAAGGCGTTGGGGGAGGTGTGGGGAAGTGGCCCAGGCTTGTGTGGCTGTCTCGTAGCAGGTGTTGGAGACTGTCATAGGCAGCTGCTATTATAAAGACCTGGGATGGAACCTGAAGTAGAGGGTAGGCTCAGTTCCCCCTTTCTACTTGGGGAAAAGAAAAAGGCCTGTCTAACGTGTGGGGTCCACCATGACTGTCGGTTTGGGTTTTCCCCCTGTACCTTATGCTGGCCTAGGAATGGGGCCTAAACTGAGGGCCACTGGGAGCCTCTGGGGCAAGCCAATCCGCCTGAAAGCACAGGACCCCCCAAGTTCAAGCAGGAGCTTGGTCACACTGTAGATCTCTGTCTAGCCTCAGCTCTGCATATGCATCCGTTCTCGGATCTAGTCCCGGCTCTACTCCTAGGCTCCGTCGACACTGCCAGTTTTGGAGGCAGAAAAGACGCGAAGGAGGGACTCATTTGCATGAGTTGCGATCTCATTTGCATATTTCCCGCCGATCCGGTTTTGCGCTGGGGGCGTTTGTGCAAAAACAAGCAGCGCGGCCGTTTCCTTTTTGCGCAAACCCCCTCCCTTTCCCGCGAGATCCTTATGCCTCAACAAAGGAGGTATGCCGATGTTGCGGGAAACGAGGGTTTTGCGCAAACGGCCACGCTGCTTGTTTTTGCACAAAAAACCCCCAAGGCAAAAACGGATTGGCAGGAAATATGCAAATGAGATCGCAGCTCATGCAAACGTCTCCCTCCTTCGCATGTTTTCTGCCGCAAGAACTCGCAGTGTAGACGTAGCCATAGTGAAATCTTTCCAGCACTCCTCCTTCTGAGCTGTCTGCCCACCCTCAGGCTACGTCTACACTACGAGTTTTCTCGGCCAAAAATATGCTCATGAGGGACTCATTTGCATGAGCTGTGATCTCATTTGCATATTTTCTGCTGATCCGTTTTTGCACTAGGGTTTTTGCACAACCCCAGTTTCTTTTTGTGCAAAACCCCCCGTTTCCTGCCAGATGGGTATACGTCCTTTTTTGGGGCATAAGGAGCTTGCGGAAAAAGGGGTTTTCACGCAAAAAGAAAACAGCCACGCTGCTTTTTTTTGCACAAAAACCCCAACGCGAAAACAATAATAATATATGGAGGTATACCTATCTCATAGACCCATTGACTTGTCTCATACCCTCACGGCAGGACCAAGTTCTACCCTTGATGGATTTGCCCCAGCTCCCTAAATGGCCCCCTCAAGGATTGAACTCACCACCCTGGGTTTAGCAGGCCAATGCTCAAACCACTGAGCTATCCCACCCCTCCCCCATAAAACACCTTGGCAGAAAATATGCAAATGAGACCGCAGCTCATGCAAATGAGTCCCTCATTAGCATATTTCTTGCAGAAAAAACTTGTTGTGTAGACGTAGCCTCAGCTCCATCTCTCCACGGACACGTCTCACTAAGTATCTATCCATCCTCAGCACCACCCGCCCCTCTCTCTCTCTTGTTCATGCTTTCTCCTTCCCCAGCTCCGCCCACCCATTCATCTAGCCAATGACATCTCGCTCTGTCTTTGGCTCCGCCCACTCTAACCAATGGCATCTCGCTCTGTCTTTGGCTCCGCCCACCCCTCAGGAGAGCTTTCTCTCTATCTCCCCATCCTCGGCTGTATCTGAGTTGCAGACAAAGGAAGGACCAGCCGGGGGCCAAGCCAGGAACAGAAATCAGGGGTCCCGAGTCCCGCTCCAGGGTTCTGTCCACTAGGAACAGAACAGGACCCGTCCCGCATCCGTGTGCCCCCCAGGGACGTGCAGTAAGCCAAGGGCTAAGCAACCCCCGCCTGTCTCTGGTGGGGCAGGTGTGATCCTGGGCAGGGATCCTTGACCGGATTCCCAACTCCCATTATTCCCAGAGTCACCCCGTTCCAATCAACCCCCTGCCTCCCATCCCAGCAAGGGGCCTCGGAGTGGGGCGACTGGCTGGCTCGGGGGGCGTGGGGAATGGGCAGGGGGAATGGGCAGCAGGGCCTTCCCCCTCTAGGGGGCGCCGGCTGCCATCGGAGAGGCAGTCTCGCTCTCCATTTGGATCTGGGCGGCCGCCAGGTCGGAATTAGCTCAACTAAGAGAGGGGCTATTTGGGGAATCGCCTCTAAAGCTCTTATATACCAAATGGCATTAGCGCAGGCCGGGCTCACCCAGGGCTTGGCTGATCCCACAATATCCCTCCCCTCCTGCCCCCCAGGCCTTTATCCTGGTTTGGCCTGGTTTGCTGGGTGCCCCAGGGTTTGGGCGCTCAGCAGGGGTTTGGCGGGTGGGGGCAGAGGAGGACTTCAGGGATAAGAAAGGGCTGACAGCAAAGCTGGGGGGATGGGACCAAGAGTCCTGCCTCCCAGTCCCTCCAGCTCTAACCATTAGACGCCCCTACCCTCTCCCAGGACTGGGGATGGGACCCAGGAGTCCAGCCTCCCGGTCCCTCCAGCTCTAACCACTAGACCCCCCCTACCCTCTCCCAGGACTGGGGATGGGACCCAGGAGTCCTGCCTCCCAGTCCCTCCAGCTCTAACCACTAGACCCCCCTACCCTCTCCCAGGACTGGGGATGGGACCCAGGAGTCCAGCCTCTCAGTCCCCCCAGCTCTAACCACTAGACCCCCCCTACCCTCTCCCAGGGCTGGGGATGGGACCCAGGAGTCCTGCCTCCCAGTCCCTCCAGCTCTAACCATTAGACGCCCCTACCCTCTCCCAGGACTGGGGATGGGACCCAGGAGTCCTGCCTCCCAGTCCCTCCAGCTCTAACCACTAGACCCCCCTATTCTCTCCGAGGACTGGGGATGGGACCCAGGAGTCCAGCTTCCCAGTCCCTCCAGCTCTAACCACTAGACCCCCCCCACCCTCTCCCAGGACTGGGGATGGGACCCAGGAGTCTTGCCTCCCAGTCCCTCCAGCTCTAACCACTAGACCCCCCCTACCCTCTCCCAGGACTGGGGATGGGACCCAGGAGTCCTGCCTCCCAGTCCCTCCAGCTCTAACCACTAGACCCCCCTATTCTCTCCGAGGACTGGGGATGGGACCCAGGAGTCCAGCCTCCCAGTCCCTCCAGCTCTAACCACTAGACCCCCCTACCCTCTCCCAGGACTGGAGATGGGACCCAGGAGTCCAGCCTCCCGGCCCCTGCCCCAGCTCTAAGCACTAGATCCCAGTCTCCTCCCACAGCTGGGGATGGGACCTAGGAGTCCTGACTTCCAGCCCTGCCCCCCCCAACTCTTGCTCTAACCACTAGGCCCTCCCACCCTCTCTCAGAACTGGGGATGGGACCCAGGGGTCCAGCCTCCGAGTCCCCCCCCCCCCCGCCCCTGCTCTAAGAACTAGACCCCAGTCTCCTCCCAGACCAGGGGATGGGACCCAGGGGTCCTGATTTCCAGTCCCCCCCCCCCAGCTCTAACCACTAGACCCCCTTACCCTCTCCCAGAACTAGGGATGGGACCCAGGAGTCCAGCCTCCCAGCCCCGCCCCCACCGGCTCGCTGCTTTCGCTCTGCACTGCAATAACCACTTCCTGAGCAGGCGCAGGCCACCCGGGGGCTTTGGCTGACACAGCCCTCGCTCCCCCACACCCTCTTCCGCCCCACACGGTTCCCGCTTCCTGTTTTCGACAGGGCTGCAGCACTGCGGGAAGACGGGGCAGGGCCGGGCCGCCCCAGGGGCCGCTGGGTAATACCGAGAGCGGGTGGAAAGCAGCCCCCCCCCCCCCCGCAAACACATCTTGCCCCTCACCCACGGGCGGCAGCCCTGCCCCTGCGGGGATCCCCTCTTGGGGGCAGAGGGGAGCTGGGGCCCTGGCTTCCCTGCGGAGGCTGCTAGCATTGCAGGAGGGAGGCGGGGGAGGATGGAGGCACCTGCCCTGGTAGAGGCTGGGCTGAGCCCGAACAACTCGTTACATCCAGATGGGAACGGTCAGACTAGCGCCCCCTGGAGGGGCAAGGCCCAGGAGTCAGGAGGGTGAAACGAAGCCAAGATCCATGTGGCTCTCGGCTGGAAGCTGAGGCTGGGGGGTGAGGGAGTTGGGGGGGGGGGGGAACGGGGACGGCACCAGCAGCCGCCCCTGGGCAGCCTGGGGGTGGGATCAGAGGGGTGTCTGCTCTGGGGGAGAGTCAAGGGTTAAACTGCCCCTCCCCCATGGTAACTGTGACCTTAAAAAATGCCGAGGTCAGATTTGATCAGGACTTCCCCTGGAAAAAACCCGCCGGTGGCTTCCGCTATTAAGACGCCTGCTGGGCCTGGGCTCCCGCGCCCATCACACCCCTGCCTGCCCCGTCCCCCGCATCACATCCCCTCCCCCGTCGCACCCCCGCCGGCCTTTCACCCCTCCCCCACCGCATCCCCCCCATCACACCCGGCCTGCTCCCCTTTAATCCCTCCCCCACGCCCTCCCTCACCACGTCCCCTCCCCAGCGCACCCTGCCTGCTCCCTTTTAACCCTCCCCCACGCCCACTCCCTCACATCCCCTCCCCATCACACCCTACCTGCTCCCCTTTAATCCCTCCCCCACACCGCCTCCCTTCCCATGTCCCCTCCCCATCACACCCTACCTGCTCCCCTTTAACCCCCCCCCCCACACACACCTCCCTCACACCTTGTCCCCTCCCCATCACACCCTACCTGCTCCCCTTTAACCTCTCCCCCACCACCGCCTCCCCTTCCCATGTCCCCTCCCCCATCCCCCCCCACCTGCTCCCCCTCAACCCCTCCCCCACACCCTGCCTCCCCTCCCTCCCCCACATCCCCACCCCATCACACCCTACCTGCTCCCCTTTAACCTCTCCCCCATGCCGCCTTTCTCACCACATCCTCTCCCCCATCGCACCCTGCCTGCCTTTCAGCCCTCCCCATGTCCCCATCCGCATGGCACCCCCATCTGCCTTTCTCCCCACCCCCACCACATCCTGCCTGCTCCCCCTTCACTCCTCCCCCACACCTCTTGCCCAACCCTACTCCTTCCTTCTCCCCCTTTCTCCCCACCCCCATTCCTTTCCCCCTACCTCCCCCTCTCCCCTCCCGCTGCTTTGCATCCTGGCCTCCACATCCTGGGGGAGCCCAGGGCTGTTGCGCCGGGCTAGGACCCAGCACAGACCTGCTCCCTGCTCCCTCCTGCACCCACAGTGGCTTCCCTTTTCCCCCGCGCGCACACGCCAGCCCAGCTGTCTGCGGCTGTCTCTCCCCGGCACGCGTCTTCCTCTCAGGCTCCCGCCTGCTTGTCCTGTGGCGCTCGCTGCATCTCGCACGCCGCTAAGAGCTGGGGAGAGAGCGCAGGGGTCCTGACGTCCCAGCCCCCCTCCCCCGCCCACGTGCGCTAACCACTAGACCCCGCTCCGCTCCCAGGGCTGGCGAGAGAGAGCCCAGAAGTCCTGGCTCCCGACCCCGCCTGCTCCGACTCATTAGACCCCACTCCCCTTCCAGAGCAGGGAATAGGACCCAGGAGTCCTCCTGCTCTAACCACTGGGGAAGCTGCCCTCCCTCGCCCAAGGCAGTGGCCTTTCAGCAGGCAGGAGAGGCCTTAGACGGGTGGAGAGCTGAGGCCTGCATGCCAATGTGCCCTGGACTCTGAGCTCACTGGAGAGGGAGCCCGGGATTTCACTCCACGGCCTCCCGGCCCTCGGGGTTGGCAGGAGCGTGCCAGGGAAGGACAAAGAGACTCAGAGGAGCAGCCAAGGCCCTGGGGTCTAGACGAGAGCAGCCCAGATGCCAGCATAGGGAGGAACAAGACCCATGGCACCAGGCCTCACCAGGCAGGGGGTCGCCCGGGATATGGGCCTCAGTCAGAATGGGGGACAGGCGGGACACAGGGGCTCTGGTCCTGAATGAGCTAGTGAGTGGGGCAGGCAGGAAAGAAAAGAAAGAAAGAAAAAGAAAAGAAAGAAAACAAACAAAAGAAAGGAAACTGCGGGAGGGAAGGGATGGATAGACAGCTACACAGCTAGATTCATCTACAGTTTATATACAATGAATTGAACTTTCTTACTGTCTTCCAGTTCAGCTCTACCCACTAGACCCCACATCCCTGCTAGACCCAGGAACAGAACCCAGGAGTCCTTGCTCCCCGCCCCATCCCAGCTCTGCTCACTAGACCCCACTCCTCCAAGCCTGTCCTCTCCTCCATCTCAGACACGTCACGGTACTCCCGGCCCTAGCTCACCCCCCAACCCCAGCTCTCAGAGGTCACAGGACACAGGACTCAAAGCGAAGGAGAGAGAGACAAAGTGAGCTGGCTCCATCTCGGGGAGGGAAGGATAAGCCGGGCAGAGATCCCAGCTGCCCGGCTGCTCCAGGCCCTCCGGCAGAGAAAGAGCTGTGTGTGGGGAAATGCGTCCGGAGCAGGAGCTGCATGAAAAACCCACGCGGGAATTGACTCTCGAGGGGGGGGGGTGTCACAAAAGGAGCACGCAGCAGGACGGCGCCAGACCTGAGATAAAGGGCACCTGACCTGACTTGGAATGCACTCTGGAAGGATCTAGAGCAGCAGGTGCCTCTGCTGCATTCTAGAGCAACACACGCTGGAGGGTTCTAGATCAGCGGTGCCTCTGCTGCCTTCTAGAGCAACAAGCCCCCCAACCCTACAGTCTAGATCCTCCGCCTGCCCCTGAGCTGCATTCTAGAGCAGCAGGCCTCTCCGAAGCCCCGTGTTCTAGAGTGGCGCCTTGCCTCCATTGCTTCATTCTAGAGCAATGGGCCTCTCCACAACCCTAAAACAGCAGCTCGCACCCCACTGCTGCCCACAATGACAGACCCATCTAGGGACCCCCGTGTTTTAGAGCTTCAACTTGCCTCCTTTCACACCTTTCTAGAGTGACGAGGCCTCTCCCACTGGGCTCCGGAGTGCTAGTGCCTGTGTTCTAGAGCACCTGCCCCCCCCCACATTCTAGAGCTTCAGCTCACCTCTCGTCACGGCATTTTAGAGCAACAGGCCCCACAGCCCAGTGGTCTGGAGCACAGAATTGTCTCCCTTCACTGAATTCTAGAGCCACAGGCCCCTCCAGGGCTTCTAGAGCGGCAGTCCCCGAGCCCATCTTCTAGAGCTTCAACTCTCTGCCCCTTCCCCACATGCCAGAGAAAGAGCTCCCCTCCACTGCACTCCAGCGCAACAGCCTGCCCCCTCTCGAGTTTCTAGAGCCGCAGGCTGCCATCCCTGCTGTGTGTTTTACAGCATCCGACACCTCCAAAGCTTTCCAGAGCAACAACCACTCCATTATAGAACAACGGGTCTCTACCGATTCATTCTAGAGTGACTGCAATGGCATTCTAGTGCCCCTCTCCCGGCACGCTCTGCAGTGGCAACTTGCTCTCTGTGCAATGCTTTCTAGAGCAACCCCCTCCCCCCGCCGCACTCCCGAACGAGACAGTGTTCTAGAGGGCTTACAGGGCCAATCCTGCGTTCTAGAGCCCCCCCCCCCGCCCCGTTTTAGAGCCACAGGCCCCTCCAGTGCATTCCAGCATGACTGGCCCTGCAATCTAGACCAACAGTTACCAACATGGCATTCTAGAAGTGCACATGCAGCTGTCTTCTAGAGCATCGCCCGCTATGGCGAGAACTGCTGCTGTGATTGCAACAGCAATTGCTGCTGTGTCCTGGCCCTGTTTTGTAGAATAGTTAGCTACTGGGCTATTCCGGAGCCTCAGCCGCTACATGCTTGTAGAGTAACGAAAAGCCCCACAGTGCTCTAGAGCAACCATTGCCCGAGTATTCTAGAGCTGCTGAGAAAGTCCTGGTGCTGCTGGGCTCCATCCCAGGTTTGGGGCTGATCACAATAGTCTAGAGTGAAAGCCATGACGGTATTCTGGAGCAATGCTCCCCACCTTTTTCTGGAGACACGGGGCTCTAGCTCCGTAAGATGCTAGATCCATATACACCCAGGCCCCATACATGGAGGTTGCTCCATCAAAGTCAGTGTAGGAGCGGTGACTGACACCAGCCACAGAAATCGCACCCTCAGGCTCCAGAGCACTCTAGATTAGGTCCTTAAAGGACCATGGCAACACATGGAGGGGGGCTAGCTTGGCTTGGTCACAGCGTGGGTGCTCACCAAGACCACGTGGGTTTGTGGAGGTGAGTCATTGCTATTGTAACACCAACAGGTGGGATCGAACCTGGAACCTCTGGAGCTTAGTGAATGAACCTCTACTGCATAAACTAAAAACCAGCTGGCTGATCTCTCAGGCCATAGAGCAGACTCATTATTCCCACTGGAAGGAGTCTCACACCAAGTCTACGCTTCACAGTTAAAGATGTGCAGTTCCAGCTAGGGGAATTGAGCAGATGGAGTCTACATACCTTAAATCAAATTTATCCGGCATCCGCACTGCAGGAGGTCAATGGGAGAAACTCCCATAGACTTCCCTTACTCCTCAAGACCCCCTGAAGTACCAGGGTTGACGGAAGTACCATCAGAGTTCGATTTAGCGGGTCCTTACTAGACTCACTAAATCGAATCCCGCAAGATTGATTTCTGGTGTGTGGCTCCTCCCAAAAGTGTAGACAAGGCCTCGGTGACACGAGATGGGACAGTATACCATGCCCAGCAGGTATGGGGGTTACACTATCGTTGCCAATAAGGGAACAGTTGGGAGTCAGATAAAGAAACAAACCCATATGGAGATGAGACAGTGATCCGGATCCATGCAGGGACTGAATAGACAGAGGGGGAAGGATGGATGCATTAGAGAGATGGACAGATAGATGCATGGGGGTAACTAGAGGGAGAGATAGACGTGTTGTGTATGGATTCGAGCGAGAGAGACATGAGCACAGGCAGATGGACGATTTATGGACAGACTAGGCAAAATACTCTCCTATTTTTAAAAAGTATATTGATTACTTTAGAGCAGCGCAGTATTTATTTTGCCATTCCGCACCGCTATCATGGGCTACTTCAGTAATTTAATACTCCTGTGACCTGACACTGTAGACGACACTGCAATTGTTCCCCGTATTTTTGAGTCCTTAATATAGAACACGGCAGAGTTATCACAGTATTGAGACCTACTACTTCCCCACACCTCCTGAGCGCTAAAATAGGGTGTGGGGTTGTTGTTTTTTTTTACAATAATTGCCGTGCAATACTGAGCAGCATTCTGATCGATTCACGGGAAGACGACAGAATTCGGAAGCAATTCCTATGAAATACTGCCGCGATCTACTGTTCTTCCGCTTGTTCAAGAACTCCTCCTACACGGGAAGAGCCAGGACCACCAAATGCGGTAGGCAGCTTCCTCTTATCCTAACTTCAAGCAAGCTCAGGGTATGGTTGTGCCAGGACAATGGGTCGGGCCTGGAATGGAATTGCTTCTCATAGAACCACACAGAAAAGAGACAGCATCACCAGGCAGTGAAAGGGGCTTTCTGGAGGGGTCCCTTCCCCCACCATCCAGGACTATCCCAGCCCCGAGCCTCTCAACATCCTCCAAGTACCCTTTAAGGAGGATGGGGTGTGCTGGAGCTTCCCTCTCCTCCTGCAATTTGCCTGGGGACATTGCTGGTGGTTCCTCTTGGTCCAGGCGCGAGGGGACAGCGTCCAGTTTGCTGCATTCCTCGCTCTGGCTGGGGAACGCAGGGGGCAGATGAACCTGGATTTGCCCCAGCTGGGCGGACATGCCCCCCTCTCCCGGCTGAGTCAGCTGCAGCGGCCATGGAGAGGCGCTTCTCACTTGGCCCCAAGCTGCAGTGGTGAGAGACGGCTGGGGTTGTCCTCTCTCCCTGCTACAGCCTGCATCCTGACCCCCTTCTCCCCAGCCTCACCCCACAGCCATGATTTCAATGAAGAAAAACAACAAATGAATTGAGTTACAGACCCGAGCAAATCTTCTCATTTAACAAGACTTCCCTGTAGGATATTCTAGCATAGGGGGCATTACGGCAATAATTTAACTCTTCTGTGCCCTTTTACGCTACTATCCGCTGGTGCTTTACAGGGACACGGTGTGGGAGGTTATATCATATAGTGGACCAACTGCTGCTGGTGAGAGAAAAGTAAAGTTGGTCCAATAGGAACAGCCAGACTGGATCAGACCACAGATCCATCTAGCCCAGTGTCCTGTCTTCCAACAGTAGCTAATGCCAAGTGCCCCAGAAGGAATGCACAGAACAGGAAATCATTGAGTGATCTCTCCCATCGCCCACTCCCAGCTTCTGACAAACAGAGGCTAAGGACACCCTGGCTAATAGCCATTGATGGACCTAACCTCCATGAATCTATCTAGCTCTTTTTTGAACCCTGTTCAAGTCCAGGCCTTCACCACATCCTCTGGCAAGGAGTTCCACAGGTTGGCTGTGCACAGTGTGAAGAAAAAACTTCCTTTTCTTTGTTTCAAACCTGCAGCTTATTCATTTCATTGGGTGACCCCTACACAAGACCCAATACAAGATATAACCTCGCCCCTGGGACCCACCTGGCCACAGTGACACTGCTGCTGTTGCAGTAACTGGCTGCAATGCTATCGCAATTTAACCGCACCGTCAGTACTCTAGTATCTTCCTGTGTGTGCTGTGGGACATTAAAATAATGTAGCCACCTTGTCATCTGTTCCTCTAGAATACTCTAGTATCTTACAGCAATCTGGAGTACCACTACAGTAATTTAGCAATATTGTGATGTTACTCCAGAACGCTGTAGTAATTCGAGCAATACTATAGCTCAGTGGTTCCCAAACTTTTTGGCATCACACCCCCTTTTTGATTTTTGAGAAACCCTCATGCTCCCCCCCGCCATAGCAGCAAAACTTGTTGAGAAAAGAGAAGAGAGAGAAAAAAAAAAAGGAACTGACCAGGGCTGAAAAACAAAAATAGCAACAAAACTTAGGGAGAGGAATTGACTGGGGGGGGGGGGGGCGAGCTGGGTCACCTTTCACCCCCCCTGGAATTTCTTCATGCCCTCCAGGGGGGCACGCCCCCCAATTTGGAAACCCATGTTCATAGCTAATTGCACTTTCTGATAGCTTCTAACTGTGGAGGACTCGTGTCCTTTCTTATATTTACTACTAGCAGATTTACCTGGCGTTGCTCGGGTGCGTAATTCAGGAAATCCATCAAGTGTATTGTGTTTCTTCATCCCTCTAAATTCCTGTCATTCGCTATGTTTTCACAAAAGGGGCTCTAGTCAATTTGGCTTCCGATAACATTTTCTTCTACTTGCAAACCTTCCGCATTGATGGAGCTGGGCCAACACAGAGCACGACTCCAAGGCTACGTCTAGACTGGCATGATTTTCCGGAAATGCTTTTAACGGAAAAGTTTTCCGTTCAAAGCATTTTCAGAAAAGAGTATCTAGATTGACACGGACGCTTTTCTGCAAAAGCACTTTGTAGCCAATCTAGAAGTGCTTTTGTGCAAAAAAGCCCTGATCTCCATTTTCGCAATCGGGGCTTTTTTGCGCAAAACAAATCTCAGCTGTCTACACTGGCCCTTTTGCGCAAAAGGGACTTTTGCCCGAACGGGAGCAGCATAGTATTTCCGCAAAAAACACTGATTTCTTACAGTAGGAAGTCAGTGCTTTTGCGGAAATTCAAGCGGCCAGTGTAGACAGCTGGCAAGTTTTTCTGGAAAAGCGGCTGATTTTCCAGAAAAACTGGCCAGTCTAGACACAGCCCAAATGTTTCTGTTGTATTTCTTTTTGGTAAGGTTGATGGAGAAGCAAACCTGGTTCCAGGTTCCTCCTAGCTTTTCTGGCTCGTCTTGGTTCAGTCTTTTTCAACATTCACTCACTGATGTCACTTTTGAGGACTGGACTTGCTTGGGTGATTCTGTCTCGTTTCTGTTTGGTTTGATGAGAAGCAATCCCATTCCAGGCACAACGCAACCCTGACCTTGCTTTAAGCGATGATCAGAGGAAGCTGCATGCCAAATGTGTTGGCCCTAGCTCTTAATTTTTAGGAGGAGTTCTTGATCAAACAGACCAAGTCTCTAAACTATATAGTTGATATATAATGCAGTAATCTAGCAAAGCTGTTATTCTGAAGCACTCCGGGGGTTTTGAAATAACTTTGAGCAATGCTGCAGCAAGTACCAAAAGGACAATGTTATTGCTCTTGAATACTCTAGGGCTACGTCTACACTGGCATGATTTTCCGAAAATGCTTTTAACGGAAACGTTTTCCATTAAAAGCATTTTCGGAAAAGCACGTCTAGATTGGCAGGATGCTTTTCCACAAAAGCACTTTTTGCAGAAAAGCGTCCGTGGCCAATCTAGACGCGCTTTTCCGCAAAAAAGCCCCGATCGCCATTTTCGCCATCAGGGCTTTTTTGCGGAAAACAAATCTCTGCTGTCTACACTGGCCCTTTTGCGCAAAAGTCTTTCAGAAAAAGACTTTTGCCCAAACGGGAGCAGCATAGTATTTCCGGAAAAGCACTGACGATCTTACATGAGATCGTCATTGCTTTTCCGGAAATTCAAGCGGCCAGTGTAGACAGCTGGCAAGTTTTTCTGCAAAATCGTATGATTTTGCGGAAAAACTTGCCAGTCTAGACACAGCCTAGTCGTTTGCAGTGTCTTTGAGCAATGGCACAGCTAACGTTACAGCCCAGTGCTCTCGACTTTAACGTAGTCACTAGTAAAGTCATTGTTTTGCGATCTGTTCCTCTCAAGCACTCAAACAGTCTGCGGTGTCTTTCCGCTGCACTACAACAATCCAACAGCGTGACAGTCCCTTATTTTAAAATGTTGCCGTATTTACTACAGGTTGAACTCTCTAGTTGAGCACTCTCTGATCCCGCAAAATCCCTGGTCCAGCATGATTTAAGTGAGCCGGATGTCCATGTATCATAGAATCACAGAACACTAGAACTGGAAGGGACCTCGAAAGGCCATTGAGTCCGGTCCCCTGCCCTGACGGCAGGACCAAGCACTGTCTAGACCAAATAGTGCTCTGCGAAACCCTGGGGTTCCATGACGTGAAAGTAAGGGTTCTGCAAGAACCTGATCACTCCCACCCCCCCAGAGCCGGTCTTAGGGGCGAGCAAGCCGGGCAGTTGCCCAGGGGTGCCATTTTCAAGGGGCCGACTGCTACCGCAGTCTTAGGGGCGGGCCAGCGTTTTGGAGGGTTTTTTTTTGTTTGACACTTTTTCCACTTTTTTTTTGGTTGAACAGTTTTCCCCGGCATTTTTTTTTTTTAAAAAAAAAGGGTTCCATGGCCAAATAAAATTGAGAAACGCTGGTCTAGACCATTCCTGACAGGTGTCTGTCTACCTCAGTATTTCCCAATTTTATTTGGCCCCGGAACCCTTTTAAACTCAAAAGAATTTTGCGGCACCCCTAAGAACATTCGTATATCGGATATATAACAGGTGATCACACCATTGACCCACGGCATGCGCAGCGCTGAGTGTGACATCATCGTCCCCACTTTCTGGCTAAGCTGGCATTACACAGGGGCACTTATTGTGGCAAACGGAAAGGAAAATTGTTTTCAATAAAATTCATAAATTCTGAAATACTATTTTTTGAAATCGTAAAATGGTATCGTCATGGAATTTTCTCACGGAACCCTTATTTTCACTTCACGGAACCCCATTTGGGAAACACTTGTGTAACCTGCTCTTAAATATCTCCAGTGATGGAGATTCCACAACCCCCCTAGGCAATTTATTCCAGTGCTTAACCACCCTGACAGGAAGTTTTCTTAATGTCCAACCTAAACCTCCCTTGCGCTCAAGCCCATTGCTTCCTGTCCTGGTCTCAGAAGCCAAGGAGAACAATTTTCTCCTCTCCTCTCTGTGACACTCTTTTAAATACCTGAAAACCGCTAGCATGTCCCCTCTCAGTCCTGTCTGTTCTAAACTAAACAAGCCCAGTTCGTTCACTCTTCCCTCATAGCTCATATTTTCTAGACTTTTCATTCTGGCTGTGTCTAGACTGGCCAGTTTTTCCAGAAAATCAGCCGCTTTTCCTGAAAAACTTGCCAGCTGTCTACACTGGCCGCTTGAATTTCCGCAAAAGCACTGACGATCTCATGTAAGATTTGTCAGTGTTCTTGCAGAAATACTATGCTGCTCCCGTTCGGGCAACAGTCCTTTTGCGCAAAACTTTTGCGCGAAAGGGCCAGTGTAGACAGCTCAGCTTTGTTTTCCGCAAAAAAGCCCTGATGGTGAAAATGGCGATCGGGGCTTTTTTGCGGAAAAGTGTATCTAGATTGGCACGGACGCTTTTCCACAAAAAGTGCTTTTGCGGAAAAGCGTCCGTGCCAATCTAGACACTTTGTTCCGAAAATGCTTTTAACGGAAAACCTTTCCGTTAAAAGCATTTGCGGAAAATCCTGCCAGTCTAGACGTAGCCTCTGAATGTGGCCACGTTTCCCACGGTCCCATAACGTGTGTTTACAGCCACCAGTTCTGGCTCCCAGGGTTCGGTGCTGTTCTTTAGCTCCAATTTACCCCTAAATGTCTTCTAAGCACCCAGCAAGGAGTAGAAGTGTTGCTAATGCTGCTAGACAATTTTGATCTCCCGTGGTCCAGCAAGTTCTGTGGTTCGGCACCCATCAGGTGCGGAGGGTGCCGGACTAGAGAGGTTCAACCGGCATATAATACGAGAGAAATTTGCAAGTAGCATGGTCTGTTACTCTAAAGTACTCTAGCCGGCTGTAGTTATTTTGGGCAGTCTAACAGTATCATGGCCCATTAATCTAGTATTTTACTATTCTACCCCTCTATACTAGACCCCCGTATTACTCACAGACTATATTTATTTACTATATAAAACGAATACGAGCCGGACTTCTCAAATACTCCAGTACTCCAGAGCAGGGATCCTCAAGTTTAAGGAGCATAGTGGGACGTCGATTTGTCCAGCCACCTCCTTGGGCTCTGTGGTCAGTGCCAGCCGGGCTGACCCCTCCCCGCCGGGCATGAATTCAGACCACCTGCCCCACCAGGGACAGTTTCTAGTGCTGAGAAGCTGAGCAGAGCTTTCAGCTGCACAAACGCCACGGAGGCTCAGCCACAGTGTTTAGCCAGGGGATGCCTTTTGCCTAGCGACTGTCCCAGCTAAATGAGCCCCTTATGAGGCAAAGAACAGACCAGCCACTGTGCCCGCCGCTGCATCTGTCCGGGGGCAACCCCAGACCCCGGCTCGGGTCACATGAGTGAAAAGGCTTTTGTGGATCACCCCCTTTCCCTCGGGGCCCCCCTCCCCACCCGGCCTCTGGCAGGGATCCCTGGCGAGCGAGAAAGAAGGCTCCCAGGTCCTCCAAGGCTACCGAGGCTTCGGGCCAAGGGGGAAGCGGGCTGAGACCTAACAAACTCACTTCATGCTGGGGCCGGGGAATGGGAGGGGTAGGGGGTGGGGGATGGGACACGGGGCCTTGCTCCTCGCGGGGGCACCAGCTCCTAGCCAGAGGAATTGGAATCAAGCGCACAATTTCCACCCTCTGGGCCCCGCCCTTCCTGCTCCAACGCCGTGCGAACGGTGTGAGAACACTCCGGTGCCACGTCCCATGCCACGCCCGGCCTCCGCCACGTGCCCTATGCCCCGGGCCCACGAGGGACAGGGGCGCCGCCCAATGGGTGCAAGGCTCAGGTGGGAGGTCAGAGGTCAGCTGTGGCTAAGGTCGCACGCAGCGGCAGCGTGGGAATTCCCATGCTGAACCCAGAAAGAGGAGGAGAAGCAAGAGGGAGGGAGGGAGGGAAAGGAAGAACACGGCAGAGTGAAAGAAAGAATAAAAAAGGTGAGAGGCGGGAAAAGTGAGAGCACGAAGCAGAGAAAAAGAAAGCGAGACACGGAGGAAGAAAGAAGGATGCAGAGTGGGGAAAAGAGGTGCACGAATGAAGAGGCGCGTGAGAGAAGCAAAAAGCAATGCAAAGAAAAAGAAAGTGAGCAGGGAAAAGAAGAACGTGGAAGGGCGAGAGCAGGAGGAGGTGAAGAGCGCGTTGGTACCTTTTTCCGGTGTGGGTCATTCTTGGCCAGGCAGGATTTCTGCAGCGACAGGTAGCCTCCGATCACCTGGATCTCCTCCGCCGTCGGGTAGCGCTTCTTGACCGGCGCACCGGCCGCCTTCTCGGACACTGCGGGGCCCCCCTCGCCCTCCACACCGTTCTCCACGGCCGGCGCCGGCGCCTTGCGGGGGTTGATGGTGATGGTGTTGCCGCTCCGGCGCTGCACGGCCGGGTGGGCCAGGGCACAGGGGCCCCCCAGCTCCCGGGGGCCCCGGCCCCCGCGCCTCATGGCCTCCCCCTCGGCTGGCTCCTCGGTGCTGACCGGGAGGGGAAGCTGCTCGCGGCTTGGGGAGGAGGAGGAGGAAGTGGAGGCCGGAGAAGCGCTGGTTTCCTGACGAGCCTCGTCGAGGTCTGGGGGAGGGGACGGAGCCGTCCGCCGCGGCACCACCACGAAGGAGTTGCGCGAATGCAGACGCAGGCTGGCCAGGGCCTTGGCTTGGGCTTCGGCATCCAAGATGGCGTCGACGGCCGGGCCTGAGGCGTCCCCGTCCTCAGCCCTGCTCCCCCTGTCCACGGAGGGGGCCTCTCCACCCGGCGTTCCTGGCATCACCAAACTGCCGCCGCCACCGTCACGCCTCTCCGGCGAGGCGGCGCCTCTGGCTTGTAGGCCCAGCCCCATCGTTGCTAGGCCGGCGCAGGCCTTAGGTCCCCTCTCCGGAGAAGCTGCTGTTTGGGGTTGTAGGCCCGGAACCGCCGCCCTGCCATCGCGCCTCATTCCCTTCTCCGGCGAGATGGCCTCCGTGCCCGGAGCCCCCAGCGTCACAGCCCCCGTGCCGCCGCCATGCCAGGCTCCTCTATCTGGAGAACCGGCGTCCCTTCCCCGAGGGGCTGGCGCCACCGCGCCCTCACGCCGGGCCCCTCTTTCCGGCGAGGCGGCCTCCCTGCCCCACGCTTTGCCAGTGGGCGAGCGCCGAGGCGGGCTCTCCGGCCTGGCCTCGGATCTGGCTTCGAACTGGCTGCGGTAGGACGCCACGGTGAAGGGCAGCGGCGAGGGGGCCAGGCCCGGCAGGTCGCGGGGAGGGCTGGGGGTGCCGCTGCGGCGCTGGGCCGAGCCGGGCGGTTTCCTCGCCGCCAGGGAGCGTTCGTAGGAGCCGTCGGCGAGGTTCTCGGTGCTGAGGGACCTGAGCGGCCGCGGCGGCGGGTCCTCCTGGCCGAAGCGGCTCAGCAGCTTGCTGACGCGCCCGCGGCGTTGCTCCGGGAGGCCCGGCCGGCTGTCGGCCTCGCCCCGGCTCTGGCCGAAGGAGTTGAGGTCTTCCACGCTGCGGCTGAGGGCCGATTTGACGATGAAGACTTCGCCGGCCCGGATCTCGGTCACGCTCCCGCCGCGCCGGGCCAGCAGCTCGTTCAGGGACTCCACGCTGCCGGATTTGGCCTCGCCCCGCCGCTCGGGCCCCAGCGACACCGCTCCCGGCACCGACTCAATGATGATGACGTTGTCGGCCTGGAGGGTCCTCACGCTGGGGCGCTGGCCATATAGCTCCACCAACTGCTTAGCCTTGGCGCTGGCCGGCTCGGCCTCCGGCGCCGTCGTCTCCTTGCGCCGCTTTTCCAGCTGGATAAAGGGGTTCTGGTGCACCGGGCCGATTTTCTCTTGCAGCACGGCGCTCTCCTCCGGGCTTGCCCCGGTGCCCGGCGGCCCCGCCACGGCCGAGGGGGCTCCCACACTACCGCCCTCTGGCTCCGAGAAGGAGGCGCCGGAGCCTTGCTTGGCCCGTCGGCGCTCGATGATTTCCCGCTTCCAGGCCGGCATCTTGGCCATGCGGTCCTGCTGCTCCCGCTCTCTGCGCCGCGCCTCTTCCTCTTCCTTCCGCTTCCGCTCCAGCAGCTGCAGCTTCCACTCGGGCAGGGCCGGGGCCGACGCCATCCTCGCCCCGGGGTGGGGGTGGGGGGGGGGCAGGGAGGGAAGTGGGGAGGAGTGTTGTGGGGGGAGAGGCAGGGAGAGGGTCACAAGGAGGGAAGGAAGAAGAGGGGGAACGGAGGGATAGTTGAGGATGGACGGGAGGGACAGAGTGTGAACAAGGGCAGGGTGGAGGAAAAGGGGGGGAATGCAGGAGAGTTTAAAGGGAGGGCTAACGTGCCGGGGCAGGAAGCAGAGTTTCGGAGGAGGCGGGGAGGAAGGAAGGAGCCGAAACAGAGGACTAGCTGAGGAGGAGGAAGGGCGGCCGGGGGGGGGGGGGGGGGGGGGGGAGGGAGGGAGTTAGGGAAGGACTAGCAGGACGGAGGGATAGAGAAAGCGTGGGAGAAGGAAGAGGGGGACGGAGGAGAGCTGGAATGAGAAGTGGGAGAAAGGAGGGATGGCGAGAGAGCCGGGGGGAGAAGGGAGAGGCCGGGAAGAGGGATAGTGGAGCCGGCAGAGGGAACTCCCAGTTCCCCCCTCCCCGGCCCGGCTCTGGAGGAAGAGAAAGAGGGGGGAGAAAAAAATAGAAAAGATGAAAAAAAAAATCCCTAAAGTTCCGCCTGTGGCCAGCCCTGCGATTTCCGGAGGGGGCGGGCACTGCTCGCCCCACCCGCCCGCCTGACAGCCCCGCACGCGGCTGGGAATCCCAGACCCCCGGGGAATCCAGGAGTCCGGGGATGGGGAGAGGGACAGCTCTGACTGGGTGGGCAGGGGAACCCAGGAGTCGGGGGGGGGGGAGAGGGACAGCTCTGACTGGGTGGGCAGGGGAACCCAGGAGTCGGGGGGGGGGGGGGACAGCTCTGACTGGGTGGGCAGGGGAACCCAGGAGTCGGGGGGGGGGGGGACAGCTCTGACTGGGTGGGCAGGGGAACCCAGGAGTCGGGGGGGGGGGGACAGCTCTGACTGGGTGGGCAGGGGAACCCAGGAGTCGGGGGGAGGGGGGGACAGCTCTGACTGGGTGGGCAGGGGAACCCAGGAGTCGGGGGGAGGGGGGAAGGACAGCTCTGACTGGGTGGGCAGGGGAACCCAGGAGTCGGGGGGGGGGGGACAGCTCTGACTGGGTGGGCAGGGGAACCCAGGAGTCGGGGGGGGGGACAGCTCTGACTGGGTGGGCAGGGGAACCCAGGAGGGGTGAATATGGGGTGGGGGGGCAATAGGTCAGATGGGGCAGTGGAACCCAGGCGTCTGGGCTGGGGGCAATACATCTAGACCCCCCCCCCCCCACGCCAGAGTAAGCTCCAACCTAGGTGGCTCCGAGGACCCCAGGCGTCCGGATGGGGGGCGGGATTGGTGGCTTTTTTGGGTGGGGTATCACCCTGGACCCCAACCCCCCCCCCCCCACTCTGGCTCAGGCTAGCTGGACTAAGGGACCCAGGCGTGGGGGGGGGGCTGGAATGAAGCCTGTCAATCAGCACAGCACTGGGGGGGGGGGGAGAGCGAGGCAGGGGAGAATTTACCGCGGGAAGTAACGGGACCCAGACGTCAGGCGGCTCCTTGCAGCGCGGGGGGGGGGGGGGGGGGCTCCTCGTTCCCCACCGAACCCAGGCGTCCGGGGCTGGGGGGGGGGGGTTCCAGGCCGCCTTTTGTCAGCGACGATCCGGCGCGGGGGGGGGGGGGGGGACCCAGGCGTCCGGGCGCGGAGCTCGCAGGCTCCTATTGTCGGCGGCGCAGAGGGCGGGGGGGGAGGGATGGCGGGGGGGGGGGGGGCAGCAAATCTCGGTGGGACCCGGGCGTGCAGCTGCTATTGTTCGCGGCTGGCTGGGAGGGGAGGGGAGGGGAGGGGGGTTGCAAATCCGTGAGACCCGAGCGTCCGGGCGGCTCCTCTTGTCGGTGTGTGGGGGCGGATCGGAGCCTCGCAGGGACCCCGGCGTCCGGGGGAATTTCCCGGCTCTCCGCGGCGCGTCTGCCCCCTCCCCCAGCCGGGCGGGCTCTGCCCCTTTTTTTAAGGGGGGGGGGACGATGTGCTGCCCCCCTGGGCAGGCGCGGGGCGGGGGGAGGGGGAGGTAGGAACAAGACGCCAGCCGAGCCGTTTAATCCCCGCCTGGCTGATCCGCCCCCCCCCTCGGAGAGGAGAGATGGGGGGAGGGGAGGGGAGGGGAGGGGTGGGGGAAAGGGGGTCTTTGTGTATAAACAGAAGGGGAGGGCACAAGGCGAGGGGTGGGGCTCTGGTAGCAGAGGGGTGGGGGGTTGGGCTAGTGGCGGTGCGGGGGGGGGGAGGGTCTGAACAGATGCGGGGCTGGGGGGCGTTATGGGGCTGGGGCGGTCTCTCGGAAGATGGGGGCGGGGGAGGAGGTCAGGGATGGTTCTGCGGGGGGGGGGAGGAGAGTGGGTTGCGATGGGACTGGGGTGGCTGAGGGGTCAGAGATGGTTGTGGGGTGGGTGGGGGGATGAGGCTGGGATAGCGAGGCTGTGTGGGGTGGGTTGGGATGGGGAGGGTGGGACTGGGATGGGGGAGGGGTGAGAAATGGTTATGGGGTGGATCGGGGGGGGGTGGGGCTGGGATAGCCAGGGTGTGTGGGGTGGGTTGGGGTGGGGAGGGTGGGATTGGGGTGGGGGAGGGGTCAGAGATGGTTATGGGGTGGGTTGGGGGGTATGGGGCTGGGATAGCCAGGGTGTGTGGGGTTGGGAAGGGGAGGGTGGGTCTGGGGTGGAGGAGGGGTCAGAGATGGTTATGGGGTGGGTTGGGGGGTATGGGGCTGGGATAGCCAGGGTGTGTGGGGTTGGGAAGGGGAGGGTGGGTCTGGGGTGGAGGAGGGGTCAGAGATGGTTATGGGGTGGATCGGGGGATGGGGATGAGATAGCGGTGTGTGTGTGTGAGGTGGAGGATCAAAGTGTGGTTCTGGGGTGGGGGAGGGTGTGCGGGTTGGGGCTGGGATAGGGAGGCTGTGTAGGGTGGGGGGTTCTTGGTGGGGGATTCCCTGCCTCTCTAGGGGTGCTGATAATGTAGGGGCACTAGGGGTGAGGGGCTGTCACATCTGTGAGTGGTTTCCATCTTATGTAGAGTTTACAGTTCAGTCCAGTGGTTCTCAGCCCTGCCCCATACACAGTATTCCAGCCCCGCTGTTAGGGGTCAGGCTCTGATCTGGGGAGTGCCCAGCTATTTGCATTGAGAGATCGGGGGACAGTGATGTGAGGATTTCGGCTTGGTCCCTAGAACCTCTGAGCGCAGGGGATTTAAAGCAGGGGGAGCAATTTCTCAGTGGTTCTAGGGGTACAGAGAGTTGCAGATGGTGGTTTGGGGGGTAGAAATTGGGCTGTCAGAGCTTGGGGGTGGTGGATGGCAGCGGATTGATGTGCAGCCTCATCCAGCATCTCAGAAGCTGCTGGCTCCCGGCTGACCTGCCCTGGCACCCCCCACCACCCTATTTGTTATTGTAGGGTTCCCTTGCTGATTTGTTGTAAGGCAACACAAATGCTGGTGCCCTTGTGCAGACCTGTGTGTTATTGTAGGGTCTCTCAGGCATACGGGGGGGGGGGGGGGTGTTCATTACACCAGGGAGCCCTGGGAAGGACACTTTTATTTTGGTAGGGTCGCACAGCAACAGGCGGGATTTTTAATACACCACCACCCCCTGGAGGTCTGGTTGAGGAATTGCACCATTTGGGACCCCAAGTCTCCGTGAGGTAAGGAGGACAAGGAGAGGCAGGCGCCCGCATGCCAGGTGAGGCAAAGGGCACCTCTTCCAAGAAAACCCACCCCTAGCATGTAAACCTTGCTGCAGGCTAACAGAAAAATTCCAAACCCTTCCACTGGGATGCAGCCATCTCTGGGGAGGGACAGAGAAGTAACAGCCCCACATTTTAGGAGGGGGCTCCCTAGGCCAGTTACAATCGCAAAGCACGGTGGGATGTAGGGCGAGACTACAGTAAGCTGTGTGGGAATTAGGCCAGGACAGCAGCGGTGCCACCGCACCTCGTGGGAACAGGACATGAGGATATTTACAAACTTCCCCCCCGCCCGGCCCGATACTGCACCAGGGTGTCAGGATCAACCCTGAGCGCCGGGGGTCAGCGCCCCCTACAGAGCCCCTGCTCTGCTCCCTTGTTCCAGCGCTAACCCTGCCTGACCCTTCAAGATCAGACAAGCGCCTTAGTGAAGGCCGCTCCCTCCCCGCCAGCTGTCTGCAGCCTCTAATCCAGCAGGAATGCATGACGCACGCATGCCGGCAGGCCTGTGTCATAGGCCCAGCCCCCGGCCTGGGAACTGCCAGGCCCCTGCCTGCCTGGCTACAAGCAGCCATGGGGGACAGACACCGAACCCACCATCCTCCTGGGAGGGACTAGAAACCCTGCCAGAGAGCAGTGGGTTTCAACCTTGCCCCACCCTGAAAAATTTCAAATGGTGGAATAGACCCCTTGAAAATCTTAGCCATCTCCTGGGTACCCTGAAACCATTGACAGAGTGACATGGCCCCCGTAATGCAGAGATGCAACAGACGGCTGTGGCAAGTTTGCCTGTACCAACACCATCCCCTAGTCCCCAGACATTAAAATGCAGTACCTAGTTTGCCTGTAGCAACACTGCCCCCAACAGGTAGAGACTGTGAAATGCTATAGCTAGTTTGCCTGTCCCGACACCGCCCCCTAGTCCCTAGAAATTAAAATGTAATAGTTAGTTAGCGGTGTTGCTACAGGCGGTGACAGTGAAACGCTACAGCTAGAAAAACTTGAAAAACAAAAAATAGTCTAGCTGCACCTTAACGACAAACAAAATATGTAGATGGGATCCTGAGCTTTTTTGGATATAGCTCTTTAGCTAGTTTGCCTGTACTGATACGGCCCCCTGGTGGGGGGACAGTGAAATTTGATAGCTAGTCAGCCTGTAGCAACATTGCCCCCTAGTGGGTAAATTAATGGAGATGCCTATCTCCTAGAACTGGAAGGGACCTTGAAGGGTTCAGTTGAGTCCAGTCCCCTGCCTTCACAGTGGGACCAAGTACTATTCCTGACAAATTTTTGCCCCAAATGGCCTCCACAAGGATTGAACTCACAACCCTGGGCTTAGCAGGCCAATGCTCAAACCACTGAGCTATCCCTCCCCCTCTATCCCCTGCCCATCTGCGGAGCATACGATGAGGGGGAATCTCCTGGCCAAAGGCAGCTTCTGCCCCATGGAGCACTGGGGGAGGGGGAAAAAAAGAGGATCGGGACTAGGAGTGGGGAGAGGGCTGGAGCGTAAACAGCAGCGCAGCTGGCAGACAGATGGTGCCTCCTGGGGTATCAAGATTGGGGTGGGAGGCAGTGTGCATGCAGCCAGTCATGAACGGTGACCCCCAGGTGAATATCGCCTGGCAGAAAATCCCAGTCCCCTAGTGGGCCCGATCCTTGCTTTTCTTTTCCTTCCCTAAACTTTCCGTGGACCCCCTATAGTACCATCACAGACCCACAGGTTGGGAACCACTGCTATAGCTAGTTCGCCTGTACCAACACCACCCAGGCGAGAGACACAGTGAAACACACTAGTTTGCCTGTACCAACACTGCCCCCTAATGGAGCAAATGCCCTGGGGAGTGGGCCTGTATCAACACTGCCCCCTGGCGGGGAGACAGTGAAACGCTGTGTTGTGTGCCTGAATTAACACTGCCCCCTAGTGGAGAGACAAGAGAAACGCTGTTTTGTGTGCCTGTACTAATACTGCCCCCTAATGGCGAGTGGTGGTATAAAACCAGTAGTGTGCTCAGTGGATTGTTCCATAGTGCAATGCTGTGGCTAGTTTGCCCGTACTAACCCCGTCCTCCGGCAGGGAGTACCGCAACGACCGGCTTGTCTGCCACAGGCTCTTGAGTGTTCGCAGAGCAGCGTGTTTCTGGAATAGCAACAGGTCTGTCCCCTGCACTGCCGAGCTCTGGTCTGTTTCACAGTTAAGGACACAGAGGAAAAGGACAAATGACTCTCGATGTCAAGTGGAGAGTGGAAAGGAACCCAAGAATCCTGACTCCCAGCCCCCCCTTTCCTTGCCCCCCCCTGCTCTAACTACTAGACCCCACTCCTCTGCCACAGCTGGAGAGAGCCCAGGAGTCCTGGCCCCCTGCTACCCCTCTGCTCTAACCATTAGACTCCTCTCCCCTCCCCGAGCTGGGGGGAGAACACAGGAGGCAGACAAGTGTGTAAAAGCAGCAGCGACTTTTCCTTTTTAATTTTTGGGAAAAAAAAAGTTCTCTCAGCTCGCACAAAAATCAGAAATACAAAAATACTTTATCAGCTTTGGGCGAAGACGACCATGTTAAAAAAACCCTTCGGTGCTTAAAAATAAAGGGTCCCGGTTAAGGCACTGGGATCCCCTGCCAGAGCCAGGAATCGAACCCAGGAGTCCTGGTTCCCAGCCCTCTTGTTCTAAGTCCTAGGCCCCCCATCTCCTGCCAGAGCTGGGGATAGGGATAGGACCCCCCCAGTCCTGACTCACAGCCCCCTGCTCTAAACCTTTCCACTCCCAGAGCTAGACCAGAATCCAGGAGTCCTGACTCCTAGTTTCATGCCCAGCGACTGGGGTCCTGGGCACAGAACGAGCCACCCCTCAGCCCCTGCCACCCCACAACCGGGCTGCCACTCACTGCTGAGACCGCCAGCAAGAGGGCGGTGAAGTGCCCAAAGGCGACGACTGGTCCGGGAACCCGTCAGTGTGAACCACAAGGCACAGAATGGTGGGCGGGCGGGAATGGCTTTTGGCTCCTAGGGAAGAGAGTTGGAAAAGGGAACCCCCCCCACAAGGGGAAAGGTGCCACGTCCCAGTCCTCAATCTCCTGAGCCAGCCAGTCCCCCACCCTGGTGTTGGATCAGAGCCCGAGCCCCCCTACAGGGGACATGCCATTCGCCAAGTCCAGAATAAGCCCCACTCCCCAGTGTGTGACTGAATTCTGCACAGATTTATCGTTGTTTTGTGTTTCAAAACACACTTGCAGAGACTCTTTCTGCAGCCACAAGTGCGGCTCGAAACAAAACATGCTGGGTAAAGCCGCCGGGTAAAACCCAGGAGTCCTGATTCCCAGCCTCAAGTCAAGCCTCCGACCATTAGATCCCACTCCCCTTCGAGAGCTGGGGATGGAACCCAGGCGCCCCGCCTCTCAGCCCCCTCTTGCTCTAACCACTAGCCCCCACTCCTTTCCCAGAGCTGGGAAAGAGAACCCAGGAGTCCAGGCTCCCCAACCCTTTCTTGCTCTAACCACTAGTCCCCACTTCCCTCCCAGTGCTGGGGACAGAATCGAGGAGACCTGCCTCCCAGCCTGCCTTACTCTAACCACTAGCCCCCACTCCTCTCCCAGAGCTGGGGATTGAACTTAAAAATCCGATGCAAGGAGGCTGGCGCCTAGTGGTTAGAACAGGGGGGGCTGGGAACCGCTGTCTCTGGGAGGGAGTGGAGCCTAGTGGTTAGAGCAGGGCTTGGCTTGGCATTTGCAGACGCTAGGCACTCAGAGGAGCTAATTCTACAGGAACTAGTGCAGGACTCTTGAGCTCAGAGCCTCAGTGCATGGTAGAGGCCCTGGCCCCTCAGCTCTCCTTGGCAGCCGCCGGGCCGTTGCGGGCCAGCAGGTCCCCATAGGCAGCCTCCTCGCGGGAGAAGACCAGGAACTTTTTATCCAGCTGGGCGCGCAGGTAGAGATAGTCCTGCTGGTCCAGGGCGTGCCCGCAGCTCAGGTAGAGGGTGAAGAGGCTGGCCAGCAGGAGGCGATCCAGGGACAGGCAAGGCACCACCCACAGCACCAGCAGGAACTCCAGGTAGACGGGGTGGCGGAGGTGGGAGTAGAGCCGCAGGACTCGCACGGACTTCAGCGCTAGCGGGTCTCCCATGCCCAGGCAGTGGTAATAAACCTGGGGGAGGGGCAAAGGGCAGAGCTGAGACACGCCCTGCTCCAGAGCAGAGCTGGATCCCTGCTGGCGCCCCCTAGGGGAAAGGCTCCATGTCGCCTTCACAGCCAGCCAGTCCCCCAGGCCGGAGCCACATTGGATCTGGCGCCCCCTAGAGGAGAAAGGCTCCATGTCACCTTCACAGCCAGCCAGTCCCCCAGGCCCGAGCCACATTGGATCTGGCGCCCCCTAGGGGAAAGGCTCCATGTCACCTTCACAGCCAGTCAGTCCCCCAGGCCGGAGCCACATTGGATCTGGCGCCCCCTAGAGGAGAAAGGCTCCATGTCGCCTTCACAGCCAGCTAGTCCCCCAGGCTGGAGCCACATTGGATCTGGCGCCCCCTAGGGGAAAGGCTCCATGTCGCCTTCACAGCCAGCCAGTCCCCCAGGCTGGAGCCACATTGGATCTGGCGCCCCCTAGAGGAGAAAGGCTCCATGTCGCCTTTACAGCCAGCTAGTCCCCCAGGCCAGAGCCACATTGGATCTGGCGCCCCCTAGAGGGGGAAAGGCTCCATGTCGCCTTCACAGCCAGCTAGTCCCCCAGGCCGGAGCCACATTGGATCTGGCGCCCCCTAGAGGAGAAAGGCTCCATGTCGCCTTCACAGCCAGCTAGTCCCCCAGGCCGGAGCCACATTGGATCTGGCGCCCCCTAGAGGGGGAAAGGCTCCATGTCACCTTCACAGCCAGCCAGTCCCCCAGGCTGGAGCCACATTGGATCTGGCGCCCCCTAGAGGAGAAAGGCTCCATGTCGCCTTCACAGCCAGCCAGTCCCCCAGGCCGGAGCCACATTGGATCTGGCGCCCCCTAGAGGGGAAAGGCTCCATGTCGCCTTCACAGCCAGCCAGTCCCCCAGGCCGGAGCCACATTGGATCTGGCGCCCCCTAGAGGAGAAAGGCTCCATGTCGCCTTCACAGCCAGCCAGTCCCCCAGGCCGGAGCCACATTGGAGCTGGCGCCCCCTAGAGGGGGAAAGGCTCCATGTCACTTTCCACACCCCTCCTGAGCCAGGCACCTCTCCAGCCCTGGCTGCGTGGGGCCGGGATACCTGCTTGACTCCCATGAGCTCGGCGTAGTCGAAGATGAGGATGACGCTGAAGATGACCAGCCAGGCGATGAAGTGCAGGATGAAGCAGAGGAGCGGGACCCAGGTGTCCCAGGGCTCCGTGCAGGCGTCCCAGAGCAGGGGGCCGTGCCGGACGGGCTGCCAGTACCGCATCAGCAGCTGCGGGGGAGCCCCATTTGAAATGGCTCTGCCGGTGCCTCTCAGTCCCGACCCAGCCTCGGGCTCCCCCCAGCTCTGCCTGTGCCCCTCACCTCCACCCACAGCCCCCTGCCCTGGGCTCCGCCCCCCCCAATTGCCTACTAGCCCCGCCCCCAGCTCTGTCGGTGCCCCTCACTCCTGACCCGCAGTGCCTGCCAGCCCTGCCCCGTGCCCCCAGCATCGCTCACTCCCAACCTGCAGCCCCTGGCTAGTCTGGCCCTGCCCCCTGCCCCACCCCCAGCTCTGCTGGGGCCCTAATTCAGCCCCAACCCACAGCCCTCAGCTAGCCTAGCTCCGCCAGTGCCCACATAGCCTGGCTACCCCAGACCCTGGGATCCCCCCAGTTCTTCCGGTGCCCCTCAACCCCCACCCACAGCCCTCTGCCTTGAGCTCCCCTCACTCCCGACCTGCAGCCCCTGACAGTCCAGCTCTGCCAGTGCCCCTCACTCCCAACCCCTCCTAGCCCAGCCCAGGGCTTCCCCAGTGGGTACCTGCAGGGCCAGGGAGGTGCAGAAGACGTAGAAGGATCGCTGCAGCACCCCGAAGCAGCTGGCAGTCCAGCGCTTGGCCAGCGCAGTGGCCATGAGGCTGTGCTGCAGCACAAACAGCATCACCAGCCCCAGGTCCATGGCCAGGGGCTGCAGTACCCGGGGGTCCTGCAGGGCAGCTCCCCACTGCGGGCTGGGGGAGGCCTCTGCAAAGGGGGAGACAGTGATTAATGGGAGGCAGAAAGTACCCAGGAATGAGCTACCCATTTGGGTCCCTCCCCTCCTCTCCCCCAGGGCCCTGCTCCCTCCTCTGCCCCCAGTTCCCTCTTTGCTCCTAGCTCCTGCCCTAGGCCCCAGCACGACCCAGCTTAACCACCCTGCCTTGCCCATGGCTTCTGCCCCCCGTCCCAGCTCTCCGGCATTCCCCCCTAACCTCTCCCCACTCTGCTTCACCTGGGTCTCCCCTCTCCTGCAGCCCCCACTATTCCCACAACCCCCGGATTGGGAGGAGCTTTCCCCAGGATCCACCCTGCCTCCCCAGAGACCAGCCTCCAGGGAGGGGCTTACCCCGGGTCTCCTCCCTTTTTCCACTCCCGCCTTGGATCTCCTCTAGGTCTCTCTTCCCAAACTCCTCCCCCACCAGGAGTCTCCTTTGGGGCACCCTCCCCTCCCAACCGCCAGGGTCTCCCTCAAGGTCTGGTCTCCCTTGCTAATTCCCCTTCCCCAGGTAGGTCTCCCTCCAGGTCTCAACCCCAGGTCTCTCCTGCACCCTCTCCTCCTGGTCTCCCCCAGGTCTCTCCTGTACCTTCTCCTCCTGGTCTCTCCCCAGGTCTCTCCTGCACCCTCTCCTCCTGGTCTCCCCCCAGGTCTCTCCTGCACCCTCTCCTCCTGGTCTCCCCCCAGGTCTTTCCTGCACCCTCTCCTCCTGGTCTCCCCCAGGTCTCTCCTGCACCCTCTCCTCCTGGTCTCCCCCAGGTCTCTCCTGCAACCTCTCCTCCTGGTCTCCCCCAGATCTCTCCTGTACCCTCTCCTCCTGGTCTCCCCCAGGTCTCTCCTGCACCCCCTCCTCCTGGTCTCCCCCCAGGTCTCTCCTGCACCCCCCTCTCCTCCTGGTCTCCCCCCAGGTCTCTCCTGCACCCTCTCCTCCTGGTCTCCCCCAGGTCTCTCCTGTACCCTCTCCTCCTGGTCTCCCCCAGGTCTCTCCTGCACCCCCTCCTCCTGGTCTCCCCCCAGGTCTTTCCTGCACCCTCTCCTCCTGGTCTCCCCCAGGTCTCTCCTGCACCCCCCTCCTCCTGGTCTCTCCCCAGGTCTCTCCTGCACCCCCAATTCCTGGTCTCCCCCCAGGTCTCTCCTGCACCCCCTCCTCCTGGTCTCCCCCCAGGTCTCTCCTCCTGGTCTCCCCTGCACCCTCTCCTCCTGGTCTCCCCCCAGGTCTCCCCCCCCCCCAGGTCTCTCCTGCACCCTCTCCTCCTGGTCTCCCCCTGGTCTCTCCTGCACCCTCTCCTCCTGGTCTCCCCCTGGTCTCTCCTCCTGGTCTCCCCCCAGGTCTCTCCTGCACCCTCTCCTCCTGGTCTCCCCCTGGTCTCTCCTGCACCCTCTCCTCCTGGTCTCTCCCCAGGTTTCTCCTGCACCCCCCTCCTCCTGGTTTCCCCCCAGGTCTCACCTGCACCCTCTCCTCCTGGTCTCTCCCCAGGTTTCTCCTGCACCCCCCTCCTCCTGGTTTCCCCCCAGGTCTCTCCTGCACCCTCTCCTCCTGGTCTCCCCCCAGGTCTCTCCTGCGGTCTCCCCTCCACCTCCGCATGCCCCCGGTCTCCCCAGCCCCGGCCCCACGCACCCGGCCGGCCCGCGCCGGGCAGCAGGGCGCGCAGCGAGGTGAAGCGGACCAGCTCCACGCCGGTGCCGAAGGTGAAGAGGAAGCTGCCCAGGGCCGGGACCAGCAGCAGCAGCTGGGCCGCCATGGCGGGCAGGGAGCCGGGGCGGGGACGCCGCTTCTCCCGCCGTCCGGACAGACCCGCCCGGGGGCGGGGCTTCCCCCGGGATCCCCCTTCCCCAGTGACGCGCCTCTGGGGGGAGGAGCTTCCCCAGGATTCCACCCCCCCGTGACCCTCCGCGGCCCCGGGATCCCCCTTTCCCCTTGCAGGGCCAAGCAAGGGCTTCCCCCGGGATCCCCTTCCCCAGTGACGCGCCTCTGGGGGGGAGGGGCTTCCCCAGGATTCCACCCCCCCGTGACCCTCCGCGGCCCCGGGATCCCCCTTTCCCCTTGCAGGGCCAGGCAGGGGCTTCCCCCGGGATCCCCTTCCCCAGTGACGCGCCTCTGGGGGGAGGAGCTTCCCCGGGATTCCATCCCCCCCTGCCGTGACCCACCCTGGCCCCGGGATCCCCCTTTTCCCTTGCAGGGCCAAGCAGGGGCTTCCCCCGGGATCCCCTTCCCCAGTGACGCGCCTCTGGGGGGACGGGCTTCCCCAGGATTCCAACCCCCCCTCCCCCGTGACCCTCCGCGGCCCCTGGGATCCCCCTTTCCCCTTGCAGGGCCAAGCAGGGGCTTCCCCCGGGATCCCCTTCCCCAGTGACGCGCCTCTGGGGGGAGGGGTTTCCTCCAGGATTCCCCTCTCCAACCCGGGATTCCCCTTCCTCGGCCTGGGGAGGGGCTTCCCCCGGGGATGCCCCTTCCCTGGGACTCCCCTCTAGGGGAAGGAGCTTCCCACCCCTCCTCCAAGGGAAGGGTTCCCCCCAGAATCCCTGTCCCCCAGCTTCCCAAGCTCCCAAGGGAACCTCTCTCCTCTTGGGAATACCCCTCTTTCTGGGCTCGCCTCCCCTCCCCAATAGGCAGGACTGATCCCTCCCCTCCCCCCCAAAAAAGGCCCTTCCCCTGTAGGGGGAGCCAGGTAACCCTCCCCAGACCCGCCCCACAGTCCCTGTCTGGATCCCACGCTGCCCTTCACCCCCTGATGGGGACACCCTTAGGGCCCCCCTGCCCTGCCATCCCCTCACTTTGGGGATCCCCCAGAGATTCCCCATCAGCTCCCCACCCAGGGATGTCCCCCAATGTCCCCCCAAGTTACCCATCACTCAGGAATATCCAAGGACTCCCACCCAGCTCCAGATCAACCCACACAGCCCTGTCTGAGGCAAGTGGGGCTGCCTTTCCCCCACCCCCTCCACCATCGCCCCAGCCCTACTGGCTCCCTTGGCTCCCCCCGCATTGTCCCCAGGACCCCTTGCACACCGTCCATCTTGCCTCTTGACCATGGTCGTCCCCACCATCCTTGGGGGGGGGTCACTCACATGGCCCCCCCGGGACGCTGTCATGATGCTAACCCATGGCCTCCCATGTGTTCTGCCTTTTACACCCTGTCCCAGGGAGCCAGCAACGTTAGCTCCACCCCATGTTTAGAGGCACGGGGACCATATGTTCTGATTTTCTAGGACAATCCTAATATTCAGGGCGTTGTCTTACACACAGGCATCTCCCTCTCCCCACGCCTGTCCCGATGTTTCAAAAGGACATATTGTCACTGGAAAAGGTTCAGAAAAGGACAACAGAATTGATGAGGGGTTTGGAATGGGTGCCCTAGGAAGAGAGATTAAAAAGACTGGGACTTTTCAGCTTAAAGAAGAGGAGACTAAGGGCAGGGCCGGCCTGAGCCATTTGCATGCCCCAGGCCCTGGGAGCGTGGCGCCGTCCCTGGGAATGTGACGCAGGCGCAGCCCTGCCCCATGGCACCCGGCACATGAGTGGCACCGCCCTGGGCATGCGGAGCATGTGCAGTGCTGTTCCTGCCCGGCCCGGCAGCTCCGCGTGGCGCCCCCTACAATGGGGCGCCCCGGGTGGTAGCCTGGCTTACCCGTTCCTTGGACCGGCTCTGCCTAAGAAGAGACAGGATTGAGGTTTATAAAATCATGACAGATGGAAAGAAAGTGGATGAGGAAAAGTAATTTACTTATTCCCACAACATAAGAACTAGGGGTGACCAAATGAAATGAACAGGCAGCAGGTTTAAAACAAACAAAAGGACGTTTTTCTTCACTCAGCGCACAGTCAACCTGTGGAACTCCTTGCCAGAGGATGTTGTGCAGGCCAGGGCTTTCATAGGGTTCAAAAAAGAGCTAAATAAATTAATGGAGGTTAGGTCCACCAATGGCTATTAGTCAGGATGGGCAGGGATGTTTGTCAGAGGCTGGAAACGGGCGACAGGGGAGGGATCACTTGATGATTCCCTGTTCTGTTCATTCCCTCTGGGGCACCTGGCATTGGCAGACAGGACACTGGGCTAGATGGACCTTTGGTCTGACCCAGTCTGGCTGCTCCTATGTTCTTATTTGCTAGCGGATCATCCTACTTAGAGAGCGCAATCTGTTGCTTGTGGGGCCCCCTGGAAAACTTTCCCGTTTTTTTTAAAAGACTGGTGGTGTAGAAAAACATGGCCTCTGAGCAGGGCTTGCTGAACCGTGGTGAGCCCCACTTGCCAGCCGTGCTGTCCGGCGATCTGCGCATGTGCAGATCACCTGAACCCGGCTCTTCCGGGATGCAATCTACGCACCATGGGTGAGTAGATTGCATTATTTGTTGAGCCCTGCCTATGAGGGACCTCTGGGAAAACATGGGTTTTGTCTGTAGCAGGGTATGTCTACACTACCCTCCTAGTTCGAACTAGTGGGGTAATGTAGGCATACCGCACTTGCAAATGAAGCCCGGGATTTGAATTTCCCGGGCTTCATTTGCATAAGCGGGGAGCCGCCATTTTTAAAACCCCGCTAGTTCGAACCCCGTGCAGCGCGGCTACACGGGGCACGAACTAGGTAGTTCGAACTAGGCTTCCTAGTTCGAATTACCGTTACTCCTCATTCCACGAGGAGTAACGGTAGTTCGAACGAGGAAGCCTAGTTCGAACTAGCGGGGTTTTAAAAATGGCGGCGCCCCGCTTATGCAAATGAAGCCCGGGAAATTCAAATCCCGGGCTTCATTTGCAAGTGCGGTATGCCTACATTACCCTCCTAGTTCGAACTAGCTGGGTAGTGTAGACATACCCGCAGAGAAGCCATGGGGGGCGGGGAGGGGGCGAGAGGCGGGAACGGGGTCATTTTTTTTCACACGGTAAAACTGTGTTCTAAAGAGGAGGCTGACAAGTTGGTCTCTGCATTCACTTTGCCCTTGAAGTGCACCACTGTTCCCTGCTGCAGAGTGAGCAGAGCGTCTTCTCCAGGGTGCGCCCTGCTCTCCTGCCTTGAGTGATCAAAGCCCATTGGCGCGAGTCCATTTTCCCCACCTCTCTGGCTACAGCTACACTGCCGCAGAAAGTGGACTTGAGCAACGTAACTCCAGCTGTTTTGGAACCTTGTCACAGTGTTGGTGGACACAGCCTTGTTTGTCTCTCGCTGTGTCTGTGCCGCGCCCGGCACAACGGGGCCCTGATCTCAGCTGGGGCAGGGCCTGTCTCTGTGTGTCTGTGCAGCGCCCGACACAACAGGGCCCTGATCTCAGCTGGAGCAGGGTCTGTCTCTCTGTGTGTCTGTGCAGCGCCCGACACAACAGGGCCCTGATCCCAGCTGGAGCAGGGTCTGTCTCTCTGTGTGTCTGTGCAGCGCCCGGCACAACGGGGCCCTGATCCCAGCTGGAGCAGGGTCTGTCTCTCTGTGTGTCTGTGCAGCGCCTGGCACAACGGGACCCTGATCTCAGCCAGGGCAGGGTCTGTCTCTCTGTGTGTCTGGGCAGTGCCCAGCACAACGGGGCCCTGATCTCAGCTGGGGCAGGGTCTGTCTCTCTGTGTGTCTGGGCAGTGCCCAGCACAACGGGGCCCTGATCTCAGCTGGGGCAGGGTCTGTCTCTCGCTGTGTCTGTGCAGCACCTGGCACAACGGGGCCCTGATCTCAGCTGGGGCAGGGACTGTCTCTCGCTGTGTCTGTGCAGCGCCCGGCACAACGGGGCCCTGATCTCAGCTGGGGCAGGGACTGTCTCTCGCTGTGTCTGTGCAGCGCCCGGCACAACGGGGCCCTGATCCCAGCTGGGGCAGGGACTGTCTCTCGCTGTGTCTGTGCAGCGCCCGGCACAACGGGGCCCTGATCTCAGCTGGGGCAGGGTCTGTCTCTCGCTGTGTCTGTGCAGCACCTGGCACAACGGGGCCCTGATCTCAGCTGGGGCAGGGACTGTCTCTCGCTGTGTCTGTGCAGCACCTGGCACAACGGGGCCCTGATCTCAGCTGGGGCAGGGTCTGTCTCTCTCTGTGTCTGTGCAGCGCCTGGCACAACGGGGCCCTGATCTCAGCTGGGGCAGGGCCTGCCTCTCGCTGTGTCTGTGCAGCGCCTGGCACAACGGGACCCTAATCTCAGCCGGGGCAGGGCCTGTCTCTCGCTGTGTCTGGGCAGCAGCTGACATCACGGAACTTCATTCTACTAACACCAATATTATTTTGCCATTGCGACATGCGAAGGTGCAGCACCAGTATTAAGCAAGGATGCTGAAAACAATTTGTGCTGGAAGTAATAATATCTGGTCAAACTAATAATTAGTTGACATAATTAATAACCCTCTAACTTCTTTCTTCTGACGATCTCCAAGCCCATTCAAAAGTGCTGTTAATTAAACCTCGTAATAGCACATACGTGACTGTTCTTATTTTACAGACAGAGAAATGGAGGGGGAAGGGCAGCGTCCGAGCTAAAAGCCAAGAGTCCTGATTCCCTGCCAAAGGACCAATTCAGATTTTGGGATGGGAGACAACTTTAACCATGATGCCTGGGGCTATTTCGGCACTAGAAAACTCTTGTTTCCTGGCAGATAATTTAACAGTTAGCTGGCAGGAGCCCTGTATCTAATTCCTATATAAAAGAAACACAAATATTAGACCCACTCGGGTTTAATGGTAACATTTTATGGCAAGTCCCTTAGGGGACACTGTTGGAATTTTAATATATATTCTTGATTTGTTACTAAGGCCAGGCCGGAGTCGATGTACCTTAAAATCAGGAATAAGGGATCTTCCGGAAAAGGGTTTATTTTCCACAAGATCCTGTCTAGACTGGCACTTTTTTCCAGCAAAGCCCCGAGCCGGAAAAGAGCGGCAGCCATGTTGATGCAAATGCCACGGGGAAAATTTAAATCCCCGGGGCATTTGCAATTCCGACTGGTCTCATTAGCATCCCTTTTCCGGAAAAGGGTGCCAATGTAGACACAGCCACTGAGAGTGAGATGAGACAGAAGGAAAGGGCGCTCGCTCCCATCACATTTTGTGGGTTCTCAACTTTTTCCTTCACTTGCCAGAAAGTTTGGGTGTCAGTTTTGCTGACTCCTCCCCTGTGAGGGTGTCTCTCAGGATCTCTCTTTCCTCCTCAGCCTGGAGGTCGGGCATCCAGGGCTCTTCTCCTTGTTCCAGCTGGGTGATCAGCTCAGACTTAGGAACGGGAAACCCAGTGCAGGGGGTGTGTGGAATTCATGCCTGTGCTGGGGGGGCGGATCATGAAATGCAAGAGGACAGGAGCGTGGTCACGGAGCCCCCCTTGGGAGAATGCGGAGTGCATTTTGCGTATCTTTTTCCAATAGACCCTCTCAGTCTAGACGTACCCCAAGTGAAATAAAAGAAAACCCCTTTTTTTCCCGCACCCAGGAAGACACACTTGGACTTCTTCCAGAGGGGGACCCCAAACTCCTTTACCACAAGCGAGCTTGAAAACAAAGAGAAAACAACTGGGCTGTGTCTAGACTGGCCAGTTTTTCCGGAAAATCAGCCGCGTTTCCGGAAAAACTTGCCAGCCGTCTACACTGGCTGCTTGAATTTCCGCAAAAGCACTGACGATCTCATGTAAGATTGTCAGTGTTTTTGCGGAAATACTATGCTGCTCCCGTTCGGGCAAAAGTCCTTTTGCACAAAACTTTTGCGCAAAAGGGCCAGTGTAGACAGCTCAGATTTGTTTTCCGCAAAAAAGCCCCGATCGCGAAAATGGCGATCGGGGCTTTTTTGCGGAAAAGCGCGTCTAGATTGGCCACGGACGCTTTTCCGCAAAAAGTGCTTTTCCGGAAAAGCGTCCGTGCCAATCTAGACGCTCTTTTCCGAAAATGCTTTTAACGGAAAACTTTTCTGTTAAAAGCATTTTCGGAAAATCATGCTAGTCTAGATATCGCCCTGCAGTCTTTGGGAGCTGACCTCTCAGTCTGAGGCAGGTGTCACGTTATTGGATTTTCAAGGTCATTGCTGCACCCGTGGAGGGAGGAGGGCAAAAGTCTGTACAAAGGGGGCCATGTGAGGTGTGTGGGAGAAAAATCAAATAACTCCAATTGTGTCTAAGGGAGGACACTGGAGGAAATCAAAACTCTCGAAAAGAAACCTGCTGGAAGGGTTAAAAGTTTTCCAGGCCTCTCTCCCTGTAACAGAGAGAAATCATCTGAACTCTAATCAAGACCCTTACAATGCCTGTCTCAAGTTCATGGAGACTCCTAGGCTGTCACAAATTGCCATGTAAACTCTTATCTTTGTCACATAGTGATAGAAATGTAGCCGTGTTAGTCTGGGGTAGTTGAAGCAAAATGCAGGACAATGTAGCACTTTAAAGACTAACAAGATGGTTTATTAGATGATGAGCTTTCGTGGGCCAGACCCACTTCCTCAGTGGGTCTGGCCCACGAAAGCTCATCATCTAATAAACCATCTTGTTAGTCTTTAAAGTGCTACATTGTCCTGCATTTTGCTTCATCTTTGTCACAGTTTGCCTTGTAGATTCCTCACTCAGGTTCTCATGTGCCATTGTACTGTAAAACTGACTTCTAGCACTTCTGGGGTGAACAGAAACCTCTCAGAGTACTTCTGCTGAGTCTTTGATATGTTAAAGAAAACAATCAACAGCTAAACTGTCTGAACATACTGTATAAAGAATCCCTGAACCTGTCTCTCAGGGCTGCTGCTGCTCTCACTCTGGTAGCTGTCAGCCTGCCTGCATGCGTAATAAAGTTTTCCTTCTAGATTTCTCTCCTGCCTCACTGCTTTGGCCTCCAGCCTCGGACCCTTCTGGGGACTCTGTACCCCAGGGGAGCAAGATTTCCCCTACAGGGTGTTACCCACCAGCTCTGTGATTCTTGGGGAATCATGGTCACCTGTCAGCCTTGTGCTCTTGGGGAGCCAGGGAGTGACATTCATGGAAAACCATCCCCCTCCCTCAGGCCTCTGCTAGAATCAAAGACAAAGCAATGAAAAGGCCGGGGAAGACACAGCTAAACTGCTTCAGACCAGGGTGATACAATTAAGGAAACACCCCAGCCTCATTTGCATTAAAGATGGAACAGAGGGACATCTCATTAGCATACAGAATGGAGAGCAGCTCTTCCAAGGCAGGAACCGCACTGAACTATGGGACACCGAAAGCAGAGAAGCACTGCCTGATGGGAAATCCTTGCTCCAGATGCTAATGAACCCAGGGCTGCTCACACCCAAATTAGTCATTATCAGACCAATTCTAGTAACGATCCTATTGACATCTAAAATAGTGAAACTGCCTAGTTGCATTGTGAGCTGGTTCAAGGAACATCCCCCATAACCAGGAGTGATCAGTCTCTATTGTCTCTCCTCTTTCTCTTTGAACTATCCCTATAAAAACGCCTATCCTTGCCCCAAGAAAAACTGTTCTGATACCTGGACTTAAACTGCATCAGTTCCATTGAGACCAGAGCTGGAGATACAACCCAGGAGTCCTGGCCACCGAGCCCCGCACCTGCTCTAACCACTAGACCCTACTCCCCTCCCAGAACTAGCGATAAGAGAGGCATTCTGAGTCAAACACATCTGCTGCGCCGATCACTAGCTCACACGTCCCCTGTTAAACTAAGGAAATGCTTAGTAGATCCTAGGGTTATGAAATGATTATGTTGCTTAGCTAACTCTGGTCCCGTGTATAGCCAGCCTGCGGAGGAGGGGAGCCAGGGCAGCTGGTGTAGTTTGCTCTGCCTCTGCTCCATCTTCCCCGGAGTTTCTGTCGCATCCGCCATTCGCTATGCGGCTCGACAGCTTGACGGGGTTAACGCCACAGAGGCCTCCCTGCCAGCTCGCTCCTCTTCTCCTATAAACTCCGGATTCACACCCTGCCCAGCTAGTGATCTGCCGATTTTCTCCCTCCCCCATCCTCCCCATGTCGCCCCCACTCCCAAAATCCTTCTCTGCTTCCCCCATGCCATCTAGAGAGCCTAACTCCTGGTATCCACCTGTTTCCCCTCTTTGATCTCCATGCCCCCCTCGCCACTCCTCTGCCCCCCCTGGAGACCTTCTTTCCCAGTCTGTGCCCACAGCACTCACAGCCAGCCGTGTGTATTTCAACTGGTGGTGCACATCCCCACATGTCTTGGTGCATATAACAAACTTTATTCTGCACATGGATGGAAAAAAATTAGAGGGAACTTTGGTAGGGACCCCATCTCCCCAGCCTGAGTTCTCCATGTCCCCCACCTCCCCTATTGCTGAAAGGCCCCTCCCCGATTCCCCTTCCCCATGCCCCCTCTTCCCCTGAGGCCTGGACCCCTCTTCCCCTGAGGCCTGGACCTCTCCCCAAACCACCACACCCCCTGGTTCACATTGTCACTGTCTGGTTTCCCAAGGGTTAACAGTATTGCAATGACAGGGTGCTGGGTGAGCATCCTGCCGGGGCACTTCTGGGCTGACCCCGCCCTGCCCCAGTCCCACGTGAGAGGCGGGTGTGGGCAGTGGGCGGTATAAATTCCAGAGCTTGGAACCAGGACAGTGCGGCTCGCTTTATCCCAGCCGGCAGAGACGAGGTCAGTCCCTGCTGCCTGCTAGAGGCCTCCAAGATGGTTCGTGGCGGCCATGGACGGCCGCCCCTCGGCGCAACTCCCATGATCCTCCTGGTTCTGTATCTCCTTCTCCTAGGTAGGTCCCTGGGCCTTCTTGGGGGGTAAGGGTTAAAGGTCACTTGCTGCTGCTGCTGCGGATTGTGATGTCATCGCCGGCTGTGATGTCATCAGCCACCCTGGCTGTGATGTCATAAATGACACGGGGACGGGGGAGAGGTGAGAACAGGCTGCAATAAGGTGTGTAAGATGGGCTGATCTTAGCAGCGAGGGAGGCGGGCAGTTTGTCCAGAGGGATCCCAGTGGACGGGGAGGTGGCCATGTGGGGGGACGTAGCGGTGTGGGGAGTACGGGCTGGGGAGCGGTGGAGCAGCCATCCCAGGAGGAGTCCAGGTGTCCCCATTTGCTTGTTTACAGCGTGCGGGAGTGAGTCAAAGCGAGGCAGGCGGGGTGCTGCGAGTTCTCCATTCCAGGCTGTCCAGTTTTTGTGACCGGTTTGCTCTTCCACCTGGGCACGCTAATTAAAACTCCTCGACACCCACTGACTCTAAAAACTCCTGCACACGCCCTGGATGCGCCTGCCAACTTTGCTCGCCGCTCCCGGGGGAGCAAGGATCCTGAAACTGGGAATGGAGCCTAGCTCACCCCACTTCAAACCACTAGGCTTTCATCCCTTCCCAGAGCTAAGAAGAGACCCAGGGCTCTGGAGTCCCACACAGCTCTAACCACTAGACCCTACTCCTCTTCCAGAAAAGGTGTGGTGTTGGCACAAGATGACCGGGTGGGAACACACAGTAGGAATTCCCTTTGCAGTAAGAGAGTGAAGTCAGTGGAAAGATGCTCCGTTCGGTGAGAGGCGGGCCAAAGGTAGAATTGCCCAGGGCCTGGCTATAGCTCTGCCGAAATGCATCGCTATCTCTCATGGCTTGAACAAAGACAGGAGCTGGAAGGGTCATTATATTCAATACCCAATTAATATCAAAAGCTAAAGATGGGACACTTTGGGTACGTCTAGACGACAGGCTTTTGTCGACAGAAGTTTTGTTGACAGATAGGGTGTGTCTAAACTGCATGGCTCCGTCGATGGAGCCATGTAGATTAGGCTGATCGGCAGAGGGGGAAATGAAGCCGCGATTTAAATAATCGCGGCTTCATTTAAATTTAAAAGGCTGCTGCGCTGAGCCGACAAACAGCTGATTAGCTGTTTGTCGGTTCAGCGTGCTAGTCTGGATGCTCCCGTGCCAACCTGAAAGCCCTTTATCGACCTCCCCGTTATGCCTCGTAGGATGAGGTTTACCAGGGATGTTGATAAAAGGCTTTCCTTTCGACAGGGGAGCGTCCAGACTGCCCCGATTGCCGACAAACAGCTGATCAGCAGAGCGGGGCAGCCATTTACATTTAAATGAAGCAGCGATTATTTAAATCGCGGCTTCATTTCCCTTTGCCGAACAAACAAATCTACATGGCTCCGTTGACGGAGCCATGTAGTTTAGACGTACCCATACTGTCGACAAAGCTTCTGTCGACAAAGAGCGTCTAGACGACATCCAGTTCTGTCGACAAAGCAAGTTCTGTCGACAAAGCAAGCCGCTTTGTCGACATGACAGTGCAGACGCAAAGGACAGTGTAGATGCAATAACGCCGTCTGTCAACAGAACTCTGTCGACAAAAGGCGTTATTCCTCGTAGAATGAGGTTTACAGCCGTCGACAAAACTGCCGAGTTCTGTTGACGTTATGTCAACAGAACTCAGTGGCAGTGTAGACACAGGTATAGTTTTGTTGACAAAAGTCCACTTTTGTTGACAAAACCCTGTGGTCTAGACACACTCTTTCAGGCCAGGCTCTGTTAGCCTCATTAGCACGAGCACTACCATTGGTTCCTCCCCGCACCAACCCCGACCTTCTTTTTCTGTTGTAAATTGTGACTGGGTCTGGCCAGCAGTGCCCCAAATATTCTGATGCCCTACACAGCTGTGTATGGGTACAGACAGCCCTGCCTGTAGCTTATCACCTGCCTGTTGATTTCCCAGGCCCGGGCCTGACTGGATCTGTAAATGAGGCCTCGAATGGGTTGGCTAACGAGGCTTTATACTCCAGTCATCTGAAGAAGTGGGTTGTGCCCACGAAAGCTCATGATACCACTTACCTGTTTCATTGGTTTTTAACACACTACTAGACTATTCGTTGTTTTTTACGTTTGTCCTGTTACTAACGAACGTGGCTGCTCCTATGAGGCTTTGCTTATATGCCGACCCAGAGTGAGATAGGTGTGTGCGTGGGGCCAGTAAGTTGATCACCCAGTTGTGAAGGTGGCCAGAGCACCAGAAACACCGTTGCAGGCTTACATTGGCATATTCACAACCATACCCCAGTCTGTATCCCATGTCTGTAACTTTACATACAAGAGCGATACAGACACCAAAATAAGATACACAGATCCAGCAGACGATTACGTTAAAGTGGATAGTGGACTGGATGACCTCTTGAGGTTCCTTCCAGTTCTAATGTTCTGTGATTCTATGAGGTATTTTGTCCAAAGCATCTTTGAGTTACGCCTGTTTGTATCCATAAGACAATTTCATACAGCACACAGGAGGGGGGGACGGGGACCGTCACACCCATGTCCCCCTCCCCCGAGCTCCTCATTTCACAATCGCAGTTCTACCGAATGCAATGAATGCAGTAGGAGTCCCCTGGGGTCTCTTGTTAGCTCCAGGGGGCAGAGTTAAGGTTATTTTAAGAAAGCAGGGTTGCGACTGAACACCTTGCTGCAGAAGGCCACAAGACACCCAGGGGCAGCCCGAGCACTGCGGTAGCCAAAGGTGGTGCCAGCAAATAATCTCTCTCTTTCTCTTCTAGGCTCGCTGTCCAACTGTGTCCCATGCAGGAAAGAGCCGGAGCTGGAACCACTGCCGGCTGGCGTGGACCCCTACATGCAGCCAGCGGGGATCCTGCAGCCCCAGATCCGCCCGCCGGGCCAGGGGACTGGTAGCAAGCCTGGGGCATATGGAGGAACTGGGTCTGGATTGCATGCACACCCTGGGCCCGGATCATATGGGATAGATGGGCCTGGGGCATATAGAGGAACCGGGAATGGAATTTCTGGAGGAACCTGGAGCGGATCCTCTGAAGGAACCTGGAGTGGATCCTCCGGAGGAACCGGGAATGGAATTTCTGGAGGAACCTGGAGTGGATCCTCTGAAGGAACCTGGAGTGGATCCTCTGGAGGAACTGGGAATGGAATTTCTGGAGGAACCTGGAGTGGATCCTCTGGAGGAACTGGGAATGGAATTTCTGGAGGAACCTGGAGTGGATCCTCTGGAGGAACCGGGAACGGAATTTCTGGAGGAACCTGGAGTGGATCCTCTGGAGGAGCCTTGCCGGAGCCATATAGACCACCTGGGCCTGGATCGTATGAGATAGGTGCACCTGGGGCCTCTGGAGGAACCTGGAGTGGATCCTCTGGAGGAACCTGGAGCGGATCCTCTGGAGGAACCGGGAACGGAATTTCTGGAGGAACCTGGAGTGGATCCTCTGGAGGAGCCTTGCCGGAGCCATATAGACCACCTGGGCCTGGATCGTATGAGATAGGTGCACCTGGGGCCTCTGGAGGAACCTGGAGTGGATCCTCTGGAGGAACCTGGAGCGGATCCTCTGGAAGAGATCTGGATAGGCCGTATGGACAACTGGAGCCTGGATCGTATGGGATAGATGGACCTGGGGCCTCTGGAGGATCAGGGGATGGAACTTTTGGAGGACCCGGGACTGGATCCTCCAGAGGAACCGGGTGCATGCTAAACCAAGGAGCCAGTGGCGGCTCCGACTTACAGCTTCGGCGCAAACGGAAAGGCCCCGTCGGATCCCAGCCCGTTGTCTCAGTGGGGGACTATCCTGTGCAGGCCGGGGAGCCGGGCGCTGGCTCTGGCACGGTCGTGGCCCGGCCGTTTGAGCGCGTCCCGCCCGTCTACAAGAGACCCGGCCTGCCCTTCGTGCCAGGTTTACGCGACAACGCCAGACTCGCAGGGCACGTCCGCATCCGCTATGAGGACGCAGGGAGCCCCCGCGGGAAGAGCCAGCCGGGGCCGATGGCGGGCAAGATCCCACGCCCACAGTACAAGGAACCCGGCATCCCCTACATACCGAGTCACGCGGAGCTGCCCTGCCATGCTGGACAGCGGGTGACCTCTAAGCCCCAGGTCTCCACGGAGGGTAGTGAGGGTGGAGGAATAGGAGGGGGAGGGGGAGCAGTGACACAAGAGGTGACCAGCCAAAACTCTTCCGCTCCCATGCTGCCCAGCGTGCCAGCATCCACAGGGAGTGTGGTGGGAGCTGGCGGGGTGTAGTGGTTAAGCCAGGAGGAAGGCAGGACACCTTGGGGGGAGGGGTATGATTTGGGGGTGAGAGGAAGGGATGGAGACGCAGAACACCTGGGTTCTGTCCCCAGCTGTGGGAGGAGAGTGGGGGCTAGTGGTTAGAGCAAAGGCTTGGACATCAGGACTCCTGGGCGCGCTCCCCGGGTGTAGAAAAGGCATGGGGGCTAGTGGTTAGAGCCGGGGCTTGGGCGTCAGGGCTCCTGAGTTCTCTCCCTGGCTGGAGGAGAGGAGTGGGAGTTAGTGGTTAGAGCAGGAGCGGGCTGAGAACCAGGCCTTCTGGGTTCTATCCCCTACAGTAGGAGGAAAAGTAGGGCCTAGTGGTTAAGGCAGAATGGGAATGTGGATCAGGGCTCCTGGGTTCTCTCCTGGCTCTGTGAGGAGGGTTGAGTGGGGCAGAGCGTAGGAACGGGGAGGCCTGGGTTTTACGCCCCCCCCTCTTCAGGAAGGGAGTGGTACCTAGTGGTTAGAGCAGGAGGGCTCCCATGTCTCTCCCCCTCTACTCTCATCTTATCGTGTGCCCCGATTGGGCCATGCCATCGCTTTGTGCCTCAGTTTCCCCTGTTGGGGCCCCAAGATCTTTGCCCTGAGTGGCAGGCAGGGGGCTCACCTCGTATTGTCCTCCTTGTGTAAGTTTCCTATTCCCCCCTCCCAGCCCATCCCCTGATCTCCCCCCCCAGCCTGACGTGTCACCCCTCCCCCCCCGCCTGTGGCCTCCGGGCCTGCGTGTTGCTGGCTTGCCCGTGGGAGGGCGGGGTGGGTGACTGCGTCTCTCTCTGCTCCTCACTCCCGGGGCACTAAGTGCTTCCAATAAAATTTTTGCTGCTTGAGGGATTTCTCCTTTTGGCAGGAACTCAGGGCAGGACGCTGGGTGTTTTGGGCCGGGCCGGCTCTCAGCAGCGCTCCCCCCCCGACTGTCACTTATAGGGGCAGATGGGGGCACGGTGGCCGGGCCCCTCCACGGTGCTCGACGCACCCTGCCAGCAGGCCCTTGCTGAGGTGGAGCATCTGCAAGGACCGGCGCTGAGAACCCCCCCCGGGTGTGACCGTCAGCGGGGAGCCAGCGCCCCCTAGAGGGGAAAGGGCCCATGTCCCATTCCCCATCCTCCAGGGCCTGCCAGTCCAGGGGCTGGCTCAGAGCTGGAACCCCTGGGGGAAAAGGCCCTGCGCCCCAGTCCCATGAGCCTCGCAGATCCCCAACCCCTCCAGGCAGTGCGGGCCCCAAGATGTAACGCAGATGCATCAAAAAGCAAACATCATGCGGGGACGTGTTAGCCGGGTGCGGTGGGCAAGACAGGAGAAGCGGTTCTTCCACGCCACGCCATAAGAACGGCCACGCTGGGTCAGACCCATGGTCCGTCTAGCCCAGGGTCCTGTTTCCGACACTGGCCAAGGCCAGGTGCCCCAGAGGGAGGGAAAGGAACAGGGATTCATCAATTGATCCATCCCCCTGTCACCCATTCCCAGCGTCTGACAAACAGGAGCTAGCTAGGGGTGGGAAGAAGGAGCTGGAAGGCCTGCAGAGGGGAACTGGTGCCCAGTGGCTTGGAGACACGGGGAGGGAGCGACAAGCAGCGCAGCGGGACGGAGGGCAGGGGGCCGGACTAGCTAGATCCCATCTGCCGAGCCCAGCCACTGCGGGTGACCCCTGCTCAGGGATTAGCACTGTTCCCTGGAAGGGGAGGGGCTGAAAATGGAAGATGCGGGGCCGGGGCTGAGCCGAGGTCAGAAGGGGTGGGACCTAGAATGGAAGGGGCGGGCAGAGGGGGCGGGGCCGAGAATGGAAGGGGCGGGGCAGAGGGGTGGGGCCGAGAATGGAAGGGGCGGGGCAAAGCGGGCGGGGCCGAGAATGGAAGGGGCGGGGCAGAGGGGGCGGGGCCGAGAATTCACACCCTCCCCCCCCGGGCACCTCCGAGAGGCCACGCCTCCCCCCGCACACGCACAGAGTCGGAGTGTAGAAAAGAACCTTTTAATGAAAGAGGGAGAGAAGTCACGTGGCGTTAGCTTGGGAAAATACCACAGCCGGAGTTCATAACCAACCCACGAGTAACCGTCCCAGCTCCAGAGGATGGAGCAACGTCCTTTGCCTCTCCGGCTCACACGTCCAGCAATGTAAGTGTCCCATTCACATGCTCAAACTTTCTCCACACCCCACTCTCAGTGGCTGTCCTTGGTCAGGGCAGATCAGAGCTCAGGAGTAATTTTCAGAGCTCACCTCCCACTCTTGGGCGGGGGGAAGATAGGAGGCATCTCACTCTCGCCATTGGCCACTCACCGCTGCTCCTGCCAGCCACCCTGCAGGCCGCCTGCTGCTGCTCCTACCAGCCGCCCGCTGGTCACTCCCCCCAGCCACCTGCTGGCCGCTTGCTCCTGCCAGCTGCTGCTTCCATGATGGGCCAAACCAAGTGATTCCAGCTCTTTGTGAGTTTCTCAATGATTTCAGCTCTTGGCCCATCACCTAGACTGGCCAAAAGATTCCAGCCCCCACTGGCATAACATTTCAAAATACCAAAGAGACTCCTTATGGAGTCTGTTTTAGGTCTATCCTTAGAACAGGGGTGCGGGGGGAGAGGGGAGGAGACAGGTTGAACCCGTCTTACAGCTCACGCCTGGGGAACACGTAGCCTGCTGGTTCAAGCTCCTTCCCCCCCCCTCCATCCCATCCAGTTGAGTCTGGAAGGGGGAGGCTTGTCCATCCGAGACTCTTCGCAATGACAGCGTCCCTCCTGCAGCACTGGTGCGATATTTTACAACTCCAACAATTAGGGTTAACATGGTTTGTGACCTCACAACCGCCAAATGAGTTACAATACACAACATTCCATTCCAACAATGAAGCATCCACCGGGCCTATAGCACTGGCCGGACTGGATTTACATAACCACACCCCGGATTCCTCTCCCATCCCAGCATAAGCTGTATTTACATAGCAACAGCTGGATACCTTGCAGGGCTGCTGGCTGCATTGGAAGCAGTGGTTCAGATCCTGCTTTCTCTTGCATTACCCTGAACTTCCGTCCTCGGCCTCATGCCCCAGGCCTGCTCCGTGCCCTGGGTGCCCCCCCAACCATGTGATGTCTCCCACCCTCGAGGACGGCCCTGCTCCACAGACATCAGCAGGGCCCGTCTTGCTGTGAGGTAGCTGGGGATCACCTCTTTGCGGGCCTGCAGTGGACTCCTGCCCGGGAAGGAGGAAGATGTTTAGGGAACCCACGTGGGATGCTCATCGCTGTCCCCACCCACCCACACTTCTGTTCGGGGCCCGGGCTGCAACGCACTGTGCAGCCCACAGGGGGCGCTCCTTGGGGTGAGACTGAGGCTGCGTGGGCCACAAGGCCTGGGGTGCCCTGCCTGGGTCTGAAGTCCTGCCGCTAAATGGGGGAGGGACAATGTGCTTTCTAATATTTTCCATCCATGCGCGGAATAAATTTTGTTCTGTGCACCAAGGCATGCCCAGATGTGCACCACCAGTAGAAACACAAACCTAGCTGTGGGCCCTGTGCTAGTCCTCCGGGCAGCATTGGAATGTGTCCTGAGTGGCCGCCCAGGCGCACAGCTTACAGGGAACACAGATGTGGGATTACCACCCAGGCTCCGTTAGTGGCTCTCCTGGGACCCCCCCCAGCAGCACTGGCTCCCCATCTGACTGCGGCTGCTCCCCGACAAAGCCCAGCTGTGATGGCTGGTGGGTGCAGCCCTAGGACTGTTCGGGGTAACTGCCCCACCCCGCACTTCAGGGCCACCCCTGCATTCGCCCGCAGAGGCAGGAAATGGAGCCATTTGGCTCCAGCTCTGCTCTGCCAGCTCCCACCCGTGTCGCTAAGGGGAAGGGGGCTTGGGGAAGTGGTAGGGTGGGGGCGGGACCTAGAGCAGAGCTGGGGGGGTGTCCTGGGCCCTTCACCCCCTAGGGACGGCCCTGGGGGCAACCTGTTTACCTAGGCCTCTGGCCCACACTTCCTGGGGCGCTGACATTGCCGAATTTCGAATGGCACAAACACTTGCCCTGTCCCCTGTCCTGAGGCCCCGCCCATCCCTCCCCCCAACCCCCCTGTCCTACTGCTGTTCGCTGTTCCCCACCCTCGCTCATTTTCACGGGGCTGGGTTGGGGGGCAGACTCTGGGGTGAGGCCAGAAATGAGGGGCTCGGGGTGCAGGAGGGGGCTCTTGGCGGGGGGTTTCTGGCGGTGCTGACCTCAGGCGGTTCCCATGAAGCGGTGACAGGCTGGCCAAGTGAGTCTGTCGGCTGTCCTTGCGCCCCCCCCCCATGCCCCTCCACGACAGAGCAGAGGGGGTGTGTGCAGCGTGGGGGGGCTGATGTGGGAGAGTGACACGCAGCTGGCATGAGGGTCAACAGAAGAGACTTCCAGCCCCCCTCCTGTAACCACTAGTCCCCACTCCCCTCCTAAAGCGGGAGGCGCCGAATCCAGGAGTCCTGACTCTGACTCTTTCCTGTCTGCTACCACTAGGTCGCGCTGCCTTCCCAGAAAAACATTCATGTGAGGAGAAGGAGAAATGGCTGATCCGTGACCCTAATGCAGGGATTCATTAGTTCAGTCCCTCACACGCACAAAGTGGGCCTGATTTCCTTGAGCAGGGACCGTACCCACACTCACCCACCCATATACACACATGCACACAGTACACACACATACCCCCCCAAGAGATGCACACACACACTTATACCCCCAGACACACACATACACCCCCTGAGATGCACACACACACTTACACCCCCAGACACGCCCCCCGACACACACACACACACCCTGAGACGCACACACACAGACACACACACACACACAGACACATACACCCCCCCAAGAGATGCACCCCCGAAGATACATATTCACATAGACCCCAAGAAACATGGACACACCCAGACACACACATACCAAGAAACCCCCGCACACACAGCCACATACATACACACACCAAGACACACAGACACATACCCCCTAAGAAATATGCACACACCCGGACATGCACCCCCCCCCAGACACACAGACTGACATAGACACACACATACACACCAAGACACACCCCCACAGCAAGACACACACTCACCCACCCACCCACCTAGACAGACAGACAGACAGACACACCCACACCCAAACATCCCCTCCCACACACTCTGGGAGTGGAATGGGCGAGGGCCCATCTGCCGGCACCAGACCCCCTGCTAATCCCCTAGGCTGCATCTCTTGGGAGAAGGGGCCTGGGAGAAGCATCAGAGGAGGGGCAGAAACTGGGGGCGTTGGAGAGCATGCCTGGCTGACCCCTCTCCACGCACAGCCCTGTCCTCGTGTCACAAAGAAATCCACCCTGCTCCATGCCCGAGCAACCCGACCCTCCACTCCCTCCACAGGCACCATCCTCAAGTGCCGTGGCCTGGCAGTCTTCCACACCAGGATCGGCTGGGGCACAGCAGCTCCCCTCCATATGCCTGGTATCCGCCCGGCCCTGCCATTTCCGCCTGAGGCTCCAGGCTTCCAACCAGGCGGCTGCAGCTGGGTTAATAACACGGGCGCAGCTGGGCTCGGAGCCCATGACAGCAGAAACGCCGAGCCAGCATGTTCCAAATAAAGCCAGGTTTATTTCCCCCCCCGGGGTATGAAGCGCCCAGGAAGGTGGAGCAATGCAGAGACTGGGAGGAATTACCCAACCTCTGGTTTTTTTTCCCACTGAAAAATGCTGATGTGGGCTTAAGGTGGAACTCTGTGAAAACCTGGGACTGGCCATTTGGCAAAGGAAACAATAATACAAAATAACTAAAAGGAAGCATTTCTTCACTCAATACCCCATCAACCTGTGGAACTCCTTGCCGGAGGATGTTGTGAAAACCAGGACGTTGACAGGGTTCAAAAAAGAGCTGGATAAATTCATGCAGGTTAGGTCCGTCGATGGCTATTGGCCAGGATGGGCAGGGAGCGTGTCCCTAGCCTCTGTTTGCCAGAAGCTGGGAATGGATGACAGGGGAGGGATCACTTGATGATTCCCTGTTCTGTTCCCTCCCTCTGGGGCACCTGGCATTGGCCACTGTCAGCAGACAGGACACTGGGGGTGTCTGATCCAGTGTGGTATGTTTCTTCCTCTGGATGCCTGGTCTCTAGGGCTGTGTCTAGACTACATGCCTCTGTCGGCAGAGGCATGTAGATTAGGGTTGTAGGCAAAGGTAAATGAAGCCGCGATTTAAATGATCGCGGCTTCATTTACATTTACATGGCTGCCGCGCTGAGCCGACAAACAGCTGATCAGCTGTTTGTCGGCTCGCCGCTAGTCTGGACGCTCCCCTGCCGACATCAAAGCCCTTTGTCGGCAGCCCCGTTATTCCTCGTGGGATGAGGTTTACCGGGGCTGCCGACAAAGGGCTTCGATGTCGGCAGGGGGAACGTCCAGACTAGCAGCGAGCCGACAAACAGCTGATCAGCTGTTTGTCGGCTCAGCGTGGCAGCCATGTAAATGTAAATGAAGCCGCGATCATTTAAATCGCGGCTTCATTTACCTTTGCTGAATAAACAAATCTACATGCCTCTGCCGACAGAGGCATGTAGTGTAGACGTACCCTAGGAGGGTAGGGTGTCTGGGACTGGGGGAAGGACAGGTAACTGAGCTCCGGTGTGAGGAGGCGAAGAAACAGTCACTAGGCTGTCCTGGTGTTTCTCTAACTTTCTACCACCCGGGGGGAATGACTGTGCATCTGCGTTGTTACCAACAGTCTGGCAGCTGTTTTGAAATGAATTAATGAACAGGTGTGTTGTGAGCAAGACACGAGAAGTCATTCCTCCGCTCTACTCTGCGCTGATTAGGCCTCCGTTGGAGTATTGTGTCTACTTCTGGGCACCGCATTTCAGGAAAGATGGGGAGAAATTAGCGAGGGTCCAGAGAAGAGTAACAAGAATGATGAAAGGTCTAGAGAACATGAGCTGTGAGGGAAGGCTGAAGGAATTGGGTTAGTTTAGTTTGGAAAAGAGAAGACTGAGGGTACGTCTAGACGACATGGCTCTGTTGACGGAGCCATGTCGATTTGTTTGTTCGGCAAAGGGAAATGAAGTCGCGATTTAAATCATTGTGGCTTCATTTAAATTTACATGGCTGCCGCGCTGAGCCGACAAACAGCTGATCAGCTGTTTGTCGGCAGATCGGGGCAGTCTGGATGCTCCTGCGCCGACATGAAAGCCCTTTATCGACCTCCCCGGTAAATGTCATCTTACGAGGCATAATGGGGAGGTCGATAAAGGGCTTTCAGGTCGGCACGGGAGCGTCCAGTCTAGCGCGCTGAGCCGACAAACAGCTGATCAGCTGTTTGTCGGCTCAGCACGGCAGCCATGTATATTTAAATGAAGCCACGATTATTTAAATCACGGCTTCATTTCCCTTTGCCGATCAGCCTAATCTACATGGCTCCATCGATGGAGCCGTGTCGTTTAGACACACCCTGAGAGGGGACATGATAGCGGTTTTCAAATACCTGAAAGGGAGTTACAAAGAAGAGGGAGAAAAATTGTTCTCCTTGGCCTCTGAGGATAGGACAAGAAGCAAGGGGCTTAAACTGCAGCAAGGAAGGTTTAGGTTGGACATTAGGAAAAACTTCCTGTCAGGGTGGTTAAACACTGGAATGAATTGCCCAGGGAGTTCGTGGAATCTCCGTCTTTGGAGATTTTTAAGAGCAAGTTGGATAAACATCTATCAGGGATGATATAGATGGTACTTGGTCCTGCCATGAGGGCAGGGGACGGTACACTGTAGGTACATTGCAGCTCCTGAAGCCCCCCTCCCCGTACTCCCCCCCCCCCCGATTCTCGGCCTACAGAAATGAGCAGGGGAAGTTTGGGATTTCTGCTCCGTGGTTGGTTGGGGGGACTTGGGCTTTCTATTCTGCTGTGGGGGTGTCTAAGGATTTAGCCCCATGGGGGAAGCGTGAGGGCAGAAGTCCCGCACCCCAGTACGCACTGGCCTATGGGGCAGGGTTGTGCATGTCTGGCGGCTCTCATCCTGTGGAAGGTTTTTGGATGTGGCTCAGAGGAGCTGTAAATTGGGCTGAACTTTTATTCTGCCACGTAACATTTGTAGATTTTTAAAATGTCGTGAGCAGAATTTTAAATTTTTGGCCTGTTGTTCCCCCAGGAATATGGCACCGGCAGGGAAACTGTGAGTGGTGGGGTTATGGACACTGCAGCTCTCATGGGATTTTGAGACAGGAGCAGAGGAATTCTCTCCGCTGTGAGGTCAACCTAGCTTGGTCTCTGACAGTGACAGACACACAGCTGAGATCAGGGCCCTGTTGTGCCAGGCGCTGCACAGACACACAGCGAGAGACAGTCCCTGCCCCCCAAAGCTTATGGTCTAGGTAGTATGGCCTAATATCTAGACCTCTGGACAAAGACTCAGTCAGGATCTTTGCCCAGTCACGTCTCCCTGTGCCTCAGTTTCCCCATCTTCGACCAGGGGCTCTGGCTATTTACCTCCTTTGTCAAACACCGTGAGTCCCAGGGTTTTCGGGAGCCAGTTGTCAGGACAAATGAAGGGTTATGATTCCCTTTCGACAGATGGGGAAACCGAGGCACGGCAGAAACAACACAGTGAATAGTCCGGGGGTCACGCAGCCGAGTATGGAACTTAGCTGGAAATCGCCTCAGGATCTCCCCGCGCTCCTGGTGTGCAAACTAGAAGTGCTACATTCCAGTGAGAGCACTCATGCCTCTCGGTAAACCTGTCCCGACAGCTCCATCATCTCCTTCGACTCGCTGGTTTTCCTTCTGCTGGAAAAATCCCATGGGATTGCCCATCATCTAGCTCTGGAATGGGGAAACTGAGTCATGGGCTGAGGAAGTGCCGTATCCGGGAAAAGGGGATTAGAACACCGATTAAACTATTTTCTCCCCATGTTTATCATTACGGGTTGCTTATTTATCAGCTGTCTAGTGGGGCTCTACAGGGGTCAGTCCTGGGTCTGGCAGGCGTCAATAGTTTCGTGAAGCACTTGGGTAACAGAACGGGGAACTTGCTTCTGCAATGTGCAGCTGAGACCAATGCAGGGGAGGGGTTGCACGCACTTTGGCAGGCGCCCTTGCTAAGTGGGAGAATTGGTCTGAAAGCGCCATGCTGGAACACGAGCCGAGTGCTCGCAACCGTGCCTGCCGAAACAGAGCCCGAAGCGGGAAGTCATATCATCTTGCTTGTCCCGCCTGGGAAACTGAGGCAGGCAGCTAAGACGGAGGCTCAAATCACACCCAAAGTCAAAGGCACAGTCCTCATGCTGCTAAGCAAGCCCCCACTGAGATGAGTCCAGGGCTCTGAATTTTGGCTAGGATGCCGACACCGGCCCTATGCAGCATTATTGGGAAAAATGCTGCCTCATGAACTTCAGGGAGTGATGTATCCACCACGCCCTGCACGTCAGTCTTCCCCCAAATGGTGTTTCTGCAAACGACTGCGTTTTCACCACCATGGGGGTGCTAAGGAACAACCCATTTGCCCCCACCTTTCTGCAGGGAGCATGGCTGGCCCAGGGTTTGGAGCAGCGGCACGGTATGAAACCCTGGACAGAGATCGGTAGGAGCAAGAGTCACTGTTCCCTCTAATTTATTTTCCATCCATGTGCAGAATAAATTTTGTTACATGCACCACGGCATGTGTGGATGTGCACCACCATATACCTCCACCTTTCTGCAGGGAGCGGGGCTGGCCCAGGGTTTGGAGCAGCAGCAGGGTATGAAACTGTGGACACAGATCGGCAGGAGCAAGAGTCACTGTTCCCTCTAATTTGTTTTCCATTCATGTGCAGAATACATTTTCTTACATGCTCTACGACATGTGTGGATGTGCACCACCATAGACCCCCACCTTTCTGTGGGGAGCAGGGCTGGCCCAGAGTTTGGAGCAGTGGCAGGGTATGAAACCCTGGATACAGGTCAGCAGGAGTGGTGGTCACGGTTCCTTCTAATTTTTTCCCCACCCATATGTGGAATAAATTTTGTTACGTGCACCACGGCATGCATGGATGTGCACCACCATATGCTACCATCAGTGGGCACTCTGCTAATCAGCTGGATGGCACTGGAATCTCTCCCGAGTGGCCACCCAGCACCCAGCTTACAGGGAACGCTGGTGGGGATGCGCTGGACAGGAGAGAAGCCAAACTGTGGAAGGATACTCTGGGATGGAGGCGCATCTCAGGGTGTAGAAGCCTGGATGAGGCAGGGTCCTTCCTTGAGAACCATCGGGTTCCCAGGGGTTCCCAAGTGAAGGGAGAGCTAGTGATAGATCCCAGCGTCAGGACGGTGGTTGTATTCTACATGATCCATCTCCGCTTGCACTTTATGTGACTAAGGATCAGGGGTGAAAGTAACTTCAGTGTTTTACGGGTACTGTCCTATCGCAGTCCCCTCTTTGCGGGGGACTGGGAGTGCGGGACAGTGTTTCTTGTTAACTGGGTGCTTATGCGGCCGCTCAGAAGAAATCCCAGTGCCTCCCAGCTGATTAGCAGTGCACTCATCGCTGGTTTTGCTTTTATGGGTGGTGCACAACCACACATGCGTCATGGCACATAACATTTATTCCACACAAGCATGGAAAAAATCCGCCTATGGATAGAAAAAATTAAGGGGAACATAGGCCAGGGAGGGTCGTGATTGGACCGTAAAAGAAATTTACTTGTGGGATGGAGTCTGGGCTCTCAAGACAGGAGATTGGGGTGTGTGTGAGTGTCGGGGAGCTGAAGATGGGGGGCTGAGGGTGTGGGGGGGCTGAGGCCAGCAAGCGAAGCTGAAGGCAAGAGGCTGTAGGGTTTTGGGGTGGATGCAGAAGTCAGGGCAGGGGCTGCGGGGTGCAGGGGGGCCCAGAATAGATAAGCGCAGACTCAGCTCGCCTGCTCGGGGAAGGATCTCGGAGTTTTCCTTGCACCCCGAGAGACACCAGGCCAACGCCTCTGTCTTTCTTCACAAACAGGGCCCAGCCCTTTTGATTGTTCCGTCCCGTAAGCTTCCTGCCTGGTAACTTTCCTAAGCTTCCCTTCTGCCCCCAGCTCAGCGTGCAGCCAGGAAGACATGCTCGTCTGGAAGTGCACACGGCCAGCCAGGGAGCTAAGGTGCCTGTAACTTCCTGCCCCGAAGGAATGCGTCCGAGGGACGTCACCTCCTGGGGATGTTTTTGAAGAGCGCCGCGGTCAGAATGAGGTTTTGAACGGAGAGACGTTAACTCCTTCAATGTGATCCGTACGGCCTGGGTGGTGAGTGAACGTAGGGTCCCTTCGCCCGGACCCCACCCGTTCTCCCCAGGCCCCGCCCCCATGGGAGCTAAGCCCCTCCCCCCGGAGCACCATAAGGAAGTAGGGAGACGCATGGTTCCAGCCTCCCCGGCCCTCGAGCTCACAGTAACACCCTGCCCCCAGTGCACCTACAGTAGGTATGGCGGGGGCGGGGCCAAGAAGGCGACGCCTTCCCTTGCCTAGCATATCCGCTGCCTCCCTGCACGGTCCGGTGTGATATGACAGTACCTGTAAGGAACTGAAGTTACTGCCACCCCCACAAAATACTAGGCGTGTTGGAAACGACGTAAACTTATTTCATCGCTCTTTAATACACCGAGAAGACGGGGCAAAATAATTAACGTTAGCGAAGTGGTAATGCTTAAATGGTGAGCCAAACGGGCATTTCCCAAGGATTATGACAACGAGGGCTGTTCTGACTCTCAGGAGAGACCTCACAAGCCATCCACAGAGAAGTCATATCTATATCTGACCCAGGGGTCTCTTGTAATTTACAATGCTGGCCGTCCCATGTCATCGGCACGTCGGCAGTATAAGGGCCATGGGTTACAAGTATCGAAGCAGTAACCCGTCTTTCTCCCTGAAGAAAACATAAAGGCTACGTCTACACCGGCATGAATTTCCGAAAATGCTTTTAACGGAAAAGTTTTCCGTTAAAAGCATCTTCGGAAAAGCGCGTCTAGATTGGCAGGATGCTTTTCCGCAAAAGCACTTTTTGTGGAAAAGCGTCCGTGGCCAATCTAGATGCGCTTTTCCGCAAAAAAGCCCCGATCGCCTTTTTCACTATCGGGGCTTTTTTGCCGAAAACAGTACTATGCTGTCTACACTGGCTCTTTTGCGCAAAAGTCTTTTGGGAAAAGACTTTTGCCCAAATGGGAGCAGCATAGTTTTTCCGGAAAAGCACTCATGATTTTACATGAGAGCGTCAGTGCTTTTGCAGAAATTCAAGCGGCCAGTGTAGACAGCTGGCAAGTTTTTCTGGAAAAGCAGATGATTTTCCGGAAAAACTTGCCAGTCTAGACACAGCCAAACAGCTCATCTGCAACCTACGTTAATCAGGCAATCAGTCCAGCCCCCTACCAATGTCTCCTCTCATCTGTTCCATCCATGGGTGGCTTTTTCCATCTTCATGAGGAATGATTTTTTTTCGGTGCACCGAGACCCATGTGAATGTGCACCACCAGTAGAAACTAAACCCAGCTGTTAATCAGTTGGGCCGCAAGGGAATCTCTCCCGAGCAGCCAAACAAGCACTAAGCTTACAGGGAACACTGCTCACCAGGATGGTGCACATGGTGCTTCGCTCCACAGGAATCAATGAATTCAGCATCCCAGCTCATGTCAGTTTCCTTTCATCACTGGCTGTGATTTCCCTCTCTCAAACAATGCCATCAGTTGTGTGTGTTGGCAGGATCAGACATGCACCTGTTAGGAAATAGGTTTTCATCTCTTTATATAGTCAATTCACCTGCAGCAGTGACTCTGTGTAGACGCATCACTTGCCTGAGATTCTAATCTCCATGACTCTGGTGTAAATCGGGGGTGACCTCTTTGATACGAGTGGACTTTGATTCCGACTTTAAGTGACCCTGGTTTCAATCCAGAGTAACCCCATTGACACCAAGGGAATTTCATTCTGATCTCAGTGACCGTAGCGGAAACCTGGAGAGAAGTCAATTCTGATCTGAATCGCACTCGTGTAAATCCAGAGTGATTCTATTGACACCGATTGATACCAAGAATCCTCCGACCGGGGCTATAACCATGTTGGGGCCCTTTCCCCTCACACTCGCGCCCTCGGCTGCAGACGGGCATGGGAGCAGCTCCCAGGACAACCCCCCAGCGAAGCGCCAGAGAGGTCCTGGGACTGTCGGGTCGTGACTCGGAGCTAAGACTCCTGGGTTCCTGCTAGGACTGGTGGGTGGGCGTGGCGGGGGCTGGGCATCTCTGTGTCCCTTTGCTGGACTTTCCCTGGGTGCCAGGTGAGAGTGATAACAACTCTCCCGGGTACCACACTGCAGCTGTACACAGCTGCAGCCCTGTAGAGTCCTCTTGCTTGGTTCTTTCTCTGTCCCCTTCCCTGTTGAACACACTCGCCCTGGCTCCCACCTCCCCTGGGCTCATGACTAGACTTTCCTGCAGGCACTGAACTGGGCTTTGATCCCCGCACCCCCTGCAACCACTAGAGCCCACTCCTCTCCCAGAGCTGGGGGTTGGACCCAGGAGTCCTGGTTCCCAGCCCCTCTCTGCTCTAACCACTAGACCCCACTCCTCTCCCAGAGCTGGGGGTTGGACCCAGGAGTCCTGGTTCCCACCCCCTCTCTGCTCTAACCACTAGACCCCACTCCTCTCCCAGAGCTGGGGATTGGACCCAGGAGTCCTGGTTCCCACCCCCTCTCTGCTCTAAACACTAGACCCCACTCCTCTCCCAGAGCTGGGGGTTGGACCCAGGAGTCCTGGTTCCCAGCCCCTCTCTGCTCTAACCACTAGACCCCACTCCTCTCCCAGAGCTGGGGATTGGACCCAGGAATCCTGGTTCCCAGCCCCTCTCTGCTCTAACCACTAGACCCCACTCCTCTCCCAGAGCTGGGGGTTGGACCCAGGAGTTGTGGTGCCCAGCACCCCCCCATATGTAACCGCTAGGCCTTACTCCCCATTCCTGTTCACCCCTCCCCACACAGTGCCCTCACTGAGAGTCAGTCCTGTGCCCGCTGTCTTTAGAGGTTGTTTCCAGAGCTGACAGAATGGACACTGGTGGACAAACTTGCTGGGTTTGAGCCCAGTGGTTTGACTCATGACTCCCCCGTCCAGAGTCTGTACCCCTTTCTGCACCCCAACCACCAACCCAGAGCCTGTACCCCTTCCTGCACCCCAACCCCTAGCTCAGAGCCCATACCTCCTCCTGCACCCCAACCCTCAGCCAAGAGCCTGTACCCCTTTCTGCACCCCAACCCCCAGTCCAGAGCCTGTACCCCCTCCTGCACCCCAACCCCCAGTCCAGAGCCTGTACCCCTTCCTGCACCCCAACCCCTAGCTCAGAGCCCATACCTCCTCCTGCACAACAACCCTCAGCCAAGAGCCTGTACCCCTTCCTGCACCCCAGTCCCCAGCCCAGAGTTTGTACTTCTTTCTGCACCCCAACCCCCAGCCAAGAGCCTGTACCCCCTCCTGCACCCCAACCCCCAGCCCAGAGCCTGTACCCCCTCCTGTACCCCAACCCCCAGTGCAGAGCCTGTACCTCCTCTTGCACCCCAGACCCCAGTCCAGAGCCTGTACCCCTTTCTGCACCCCAACCCCCAGTCCAGAGCCCCTCCTGAAACCTGGAGCCTCCCTCCTGCACCCCAAACTCTTTATTCCTAGCCCCACCCCAGAGCCTGCACCCCCAGCCAGAGCCCTTGCACCCCAACCCTCTGTCCCAGTGCTGAACCCCCTGGGAAGCCCTCGGCCCCACCCCCGCCACCTGAATTTTGTTCCGGGCACGGTTATGACGCTCGCCCAGCACCTCCGTGTCACACGTCGCCTCCACACTGGTGCACACAAGAACATTCGTTCCGCTCAGGGGCGGAAAAAATTAAGAGAGGACGTTGGTCAGGACTCCTCTTCCATTCCTCGCTCTGGGAGGGGAGTGGGGTCTAGTGGTTAGAGGAGGAGGGGCAGGGAGCCAGGACTCCTGGGTCCAACCCCGAGCTCTGGGAGGGGAGTGGGGTCTAGTGGTTAGAGGAGGAGGGGCAGGGAGCCAGGACTCCTGGGCCCAACCCCCAGCTCTGGGAGGGGAGTGGGGTCTAGTGGTTAGAGGAGGAGGGGCAGGGAGCCAGGACTCTTGGGCCCAACCCCCAGCTCTGGGAGGGGAGTGGGGTCTAGTGGTTAGAGGAGGAGGGGCAGGGAGCCAGGACTCTTGGGCCCAACCCCCAGCTCCGGGAGTGGAGTGGGGTCTAGTGGTTAGAGCAAGGGGCAGGGAGGCAGGCCTCCTGGGTCCAACCCCCAGCTCCGGGAGTGGAGTGGGGTCTAGTGGTTAGAGGAGGAGGGGCAGGGAGCCAGGACTCCTGGGTCCAACCCCCAGCTCTGGGAGGGGAGTGGGGTCTAGTGGTTAGAGGAGGAGGGGCAGGGAGCCAGGACTCTTGGGCCCAACCCCCATCTCTGGGAGGGGAGTGGGGTCTAGTGGTTAGAGGAGGAGGGGCAGGGAGCCAGGACTCTTGGGCCCAAACCCCAGCTCCAGGAGTGGAGTGGGGTCTAGTGGTTAGAGCAAGGAGCAGGGAGGCAAGCCTCCTGGGTCCAACCCCCAGCTCTGGGAGGGGAGTGGGGTCTAGTGGTTAGAGGAGGAGGGGCAGGGAGCCAGGACTCTTGGGCCCAACCCCCAGCTCCGGGAGTGGAGTGGGGTCTAGTGGTTAGAGCAAGGGGCAGGGAGGCAGGCCTCCTGGGTCCAACCCCCAGCTCCGGGAGTGGAGTGGGGTCTAGTGGTTAGAGCAAGGGGCAGTGAGGCAGGCCTCCTGGGTTTTGTCCCCAGCTCGGGGAGGAGAGTGGAATCTAGTGGTTAGAGCAAGGAGCAGGGAGGCAGCCCTCCTGGGTTTTGTCCCCAGCTCGGGGAGGAGAGTGGAATCTAGTGGTTAGAGCAAGGAGCAGGGAGGCAGCCCTCCTGGGTTTTGTCCCCAGCTCGGGGAGGAGAGTGGAATCTAGTGGTTAGAGCAAGGGGCAGGGAGGCAGCCCTCCTGGCTCCAGCCCTAGCTCTGGGTGGGGGCCGGGGTGTAGTAATTACAGCGGGGGAAGGGGCTGTTGGCTGTGATGGTTTCGTCAGCCCCCTATTCCCCTCTGGGCACGTTGCCAGCTTGGAGGCGCTGGCTCCCCGAACGTCTTGTCCGGAGCTGATGAAACAAGGCGCGACGCTGCCGGCAGCGGATTCCTACACGCCCCAGACTGGGAACCCGCGGCCCTGCCCACGCGGCTGGGGATAAAAGCCGTCCCACTTCCACAAGGCTGCAGCCACCTCTGCCTGCGCCGCACAGCTCCCCTGGGTTAGCTCCAGCCGCCCTGCTCCCCCCCCCCAGCCCAGCGAGATGGAATTTAGACAGGGATGGGTCTCACTGGGGCTGGAATTAAGCATCCTCCTGGTGTTGTGCCTCTACCTGCCAGGTAGGTACCTGCCCCAGAGAAGGGCAAATCTGGGGGGGGAGGGGGAATCTCTGGACAAATAGCGGCACAGTGATTTGGGGGGGGAGGTGCTGCTGATGAAGCAGGTGGGTGGTACTGAACAGAGAGGGATATTTTGGGGTGTCACCGGTGGGAGGGGGGGGAGTCAGGACTCCTGAGTTTAGTGGGTTTTAGTGGTGACAGCAGGGGGACAGGACTCCTGGGTTCTCTCCCCACTGTCAGCAAGGGAGTGGGGTCTAGTGGTTAGAACAGGAGGGCCTGGGAGTCAGGACTCCTGGGTTTAGACGGGGAGTGGGTTTTAGTGGTGACAGCAGGGGGACAGGACTCCTGGGTTCTCTCCCCACTGTCAGCAGGCAGCAGGGGAGTGGGGTCTAGTGGTTAGAACAGGAGGGCCTGGGAGTCAGGACTCCTGGGTTTAGACGGGGAGTGGGTTTTAGTGGTGACAGCAGGGGGACAGGACTCCTGGGTTCTCTCCCCACTGTCAGCAGGCAGCAGGGGAGTGGGGTCTAGTGGTTAGAACAGGAGGGCCTGGGAGTCAGGACTCCTGGGTTTAGACAGGGAGTGGGTTTTAGTGGTGACAGCAGGGGGACAGGACTCCTGGGTTCTCTCCTCACAGGCAGCAGGGGAGTGGGGTCTAGTGGTTAGAACAGGAGGGCCTGGGAGTCAGGACTCCTGGGTTTAGACGGGGAGTGGGTTTTAGTGGTGACAGCAGGGGGACAGGACTCCTGGGTTCTCGCCCCACTGTCGCAGGCAGCAGGGGAGTGGGGTCTAGTGGTTAGAACAGGAGGGCCTGGGAGTCAGGACTCCTGGGTTTAGACGGGGAGTGGGTTTTAGTGGTGACAGCAGGGGGACAGGACTCCTGGGTTCTCTCCCCACTGTCAGCAGGCAGCAGGGGAGTGGGGTTTAGTGGTTAGAACAGGAGGGCCTGGGAGTCAGGACTCCTGGGTTTAGACGGGGAGTGGGTTTTAGTGGTGACAGCAGGGGGACAGGACTCCTGGGTTCTCTCCCCACTGTCAGCAGGCAGCAGGGGAGTGGGGTCTAGTGGTTAGAACAGGAGGGCCTGGGAGTCAGGACTCCTGGGTTTAGACGGGGAGTGGGTTTTAGTGGTGACAGCAGGGGGACAGGACTCCTGGGTTCTCGCCCCACTGTCGCAGGCAGCAGGGGAGTGGGGTCTAGTGGTTAGAACAGGAGGGCCTGGGAGTCAGGACTCCTGGGTTTAGACGGGGAGTGGGTTTTAGTGGTGACAGCAGGGGGACAGGACTCCTGGGTTCTCTCCCCACTGTCAGCAGGCAGCAGGGGAGTGGGGTCTAGTGGTTAGAACAGGAGGGCCTGGGAGTCAGGACTCCTGGGTTTAGACGGGGAGTGGGTTTTAGTGGTGACAGCAGGGGGACAGGACTCCTGGGTTCTCTCCTCACAGGCAGCAGGGGAGTGGGGTCTAGTGGTTAGAACAGGAGGGCCTGGGAGTCAGGACTCCTGGGTTTAGACGGGGAGTGGGTTTTAGTGGTGACAGCAGGGGGACAGGACTCCTGGGTTCTCGCCCCACTGTCGCAGGCAGCAGGGGAGTGGGGTCTAGTGGTTAGAACAGGAGGGCCTGGGAGTCAGGACTCCTGGGTTTAGACGGGGAGTGGGTTTTAGTGGTGACAGCAGGGGGACAGGACTCCTGGGTTCTCTCCCCACTGTCAGCAGGCAGCAGGGGAGTGGGGTCTAGTGGTTAGAACAGGAGGGCCTGGGAGTCAGGACTCCTGGGTTTAGACGGGGAGTGGGTTTTAGTGGTGACAGCAGGGGGACAGGACTCCTGGGTTCTCTCCCCACTGTCAGCAGGCAGCAGGGGAGTGGGGTCTAGTGGTTAGAACAGGAGGGCCTGGGAGTCAGGACTCCTGGGTTTAGACGGGGAGTGGGTTTTAGTGGTGACAGCAGGGGGACAGGACTCCTGGGTTCTCGCCCCACTGTCGCAGGCAGCAGGGGAGTGGGGTCTAGTGGTTAGAACAGGAGGGCCTGGGAGTCAGGACTCCTGGGTTTAGACGGGGAGTGGGTTTTAGTGGTGACAGCAGGGGGACAGGACTCCTGGGTTCTCGCCCCACTGTCGCAGGCAGCAGGGGAGTGGGGTCTAGTGGTTAGAACAGGAGGGCCTGGGAGTCAGGACTCCTGGGTTTAGACGGGGAGTGGGTTTTAGTGGTGACAGCAGGGGGACAGGACTCCTGGGTTCTCTCCCCACTGTCAGCAGGCAGCAGGGGAGTGGGGTCTAGTGGTTAGAACAGGAGGGCCTGGGAGTCAGGACTCCTGGGTTTAGACGGGGAGTGGGTTTTAGTGGTGACAGCAGGGGGACAGGACTCCTGGGTTCTCTCCCCACTGTCAGCAGGCAGCAGGGGAGTGGGGTCTAGTGGTTAGAACAGGAGGGCCTGGGAGTCAGGACTCCTGGGTTTAGACGGGGAGTGGGTTTTAGTGGTGACAGCAGGGGGACAGGACTCCTGGGTTCTCGCCCCACTGTCGCAGGCAGCAGGGGAGTGGGGTCTAGTGGTTAGAACAGGAGGGCCTGGGAGTCAGGACTCCTGGGTCCTCTCTCCAGCTCTCAGAGAGGAGTGGGGTCTAGTGGTTAGAGCCGGGAGGCAGGCCGTTTATCCCCAGCTCTTGGGACTCCTCTATTCTAACAGGTCAGGATAGTCTGGCGTGCCAGACTCTGATCGTATCAGTGAGCCGCTTAACACCCAATGCCATTTTGGCTTGCCAGCAGGGTGGAGAAACTGGTCCCCTAGCTCCGGGTGTTTGTGTGTGGCCTTCAGATCTTGGGTGTCACCAGTCTGCTGGCAGGGGATAGATAGCTGCAGAGACTCCTATAGGGGTGACACACTGAGGGGTGTCTCCAGGTTTCAGCTGGGAGTGAAGGAGCTGGAGGAGGGGCTAATTAATATTTGTGGGGGGTACAAAGAATAGTGGAGCAGCTGGGTGGTGGGGGAGTGTCTTGGGGTGACACAGTCCACGGACGGATCTTTTGGGAGACAGGCTCATGTGCTGGGAGGTCCTTCGGAGGCGGGGTGTCGATGGGGTACAGACATCAGCGATGGGGTACAGACTCTCAGGCATGGGCGGTGGGGTGGCGAGGGGTTTGGCATAAACTGGGGGGCATTGACAGTTTAAAGAGAGCTTTTTCCAGGGCTGGCATGGACAACGCTAGGTGGCTGTCTCAAGGAGCCGGTGTTGCCTGGAGAACTGTATCTGAGGGCTGGTGTCGCCCGGTTTGGTAGGCCGAGAGGGAGACCAATCGCCAGTCTAAGATGATGGGACTGGGAACAGAGGCTACAACAAGGCGGGGAGGGGGGGAACACTGTGGAGTCGGGGGCCGCTGACCCACAGAAAAATCAGGCGGGGGCTGCACAAAAAATGAGACGCCAAGTAAAAACCCAAATCAAAAAGAACAACAAAAAATACAGCCAGAAAAACCCACCCCAAAATCAAACCCCACCCCTGACGTGAGGGGTGGGGCAAAGTGAGGGGTTCAGCGTGGAGGAGGGCGATGCCGGGGGTCTGCTTGGAACTCCAGCCCCTTTGGGGGTTTTCAGGGTTCATCGATTCTTGGGGGCAGAGCCCCCAGGCTCGGGGGCCGAATTCAGGCAAGCTGGGGGCCAGATCTGGCCCCTGGCTCCTGCAGTACAACCAGCAAGGGGAAACAATTCGGAAGGAATTTGGCAGGGGAGAATCACTGACGGGGATGTGAGGCAACTGACGCGGCTCTGGAAATCCTTCCATTGGCGGGAGATGCCTTTGGAAAGGCAGGAGTGGCTAGGAACGAACAGGCGTAGGAAGTAAATTAGGGGTTGGCTGTTCTGGAATGTTGTTATGACTATGTGCCTGTTTATTAGCCTAGAGCCTACAGGCCGGCCAAAGTTGGAGGAATCATAGATCCCCGGCGAGAAGGGACCTCGGTGATCATGTTGGCTGACCGCCTGTGTCACCCAGGCTGCAGAAATCCTTCCTAGGCCGTGTCCAGACTCAGGGGTTTTTTTCGGGAAAAGTAGCCTTTTCCCGAAAAAACTTCCCCTGCGTCCAGACTCAAGCCGCGTTCTTTCGAAATAATTTCGAAAGAACGCGGCTTTTCTTTCGATGGCGGTAAACCTCGTTTCACGAGGAAGAACGCCTTCTTTCGAAAGTTCCTCTTTCGAAAGAAGGCGTTCTACAATGTAAAGAGGCCGTCTTCGAAAGAGAGCATCCAGACTCGCTGGGTGCTCTCTTTCGAAAAAGCGGATTCCCTCTATCGAAAGATCCGCCTGCAGTCTAGACGCGATCTTTCGAAAGAGGCTCTTTCGAAAGATGCTTTCGAAAGAGCCTCTTTCGAAAGAAGCCTGCAGTCTAGACATAGCCCTAGAGCTGTTCTGTTAGAAAAAAAAACAACAGCCCCTCTATTCCTCTCCAGAGCAGGGGCGCATCCCAACGCCTCCCCTAGCAAACACCGGCTGAGCAGTATGTTGTCAGGGATGGCAGAACCCAGCACCACCTTGATCATCCCTGATAGATGTCTATTCAACCTGCTCTTAAATATCTCCAGTGATGGAGATTCCGCAACCTCCCTAGGCAATTTATTCCAGTGTTTCACCACCCGGACAGGAAATTTTTCCTTATGTCCAACCTAAACCTCCCTTGCTGCAGTTTAAGCCCATTGCTTCTTGTCCTGTCCTCAGAGATTAAGGAGAACAATTTTTCTCCCTCCTCCTGGAAGCACCTTTTAGGGTATATCTACACGGCAAGGCTGTTTCCGGATGCCAGAGGTATCCCAAAATAGCTACCCCACGTCCAAGGAATGTGCCTGTTATTTCGAAATAATTTTCGAAATAACAGTTGCGCTATTTCACCATCCCTCTGAACCTCAGTGCACGAGGGATAAGGGCTGGCTTGAAATAGCCTTTTATTTCAAAATGTAGACGTGCCAAAATTCGAAATAGCCTCTTTCGAAAGAAAATTGAAGCAAGAGACGCAATTTGCGTAGTGCAAATCGTGTATCTGCTTTCGAGTTTAGAATCCAGTGCAGACGCACCCATAGATACTTGAAAATCCCTATCATGTCCCCTCTCGGTCTTCTCTGTTCCAAACCAAACAAACGCACTTCTTTCAGTCTTCCCTCATAGCTCCTGTTCTCTAGACCTTTCATCATTTTTGCTGCTTTTCTCTGGACCTTCTCCAATTTCTCCACCTCTTTCCTGATATGTGGTGCCCAGAACCGGACACAATACAGGCAGTCCTCGGGTTACATGGATCCGACTTACATCGGATCCCTACTTACAAACGGGGTGAGGCAACCCCGCACTAGCTGCTTCCCCCCAGCAGACCAGGGAGACGCGGAGCTAGCGCCCCCCCCAGCAGACCAGGGAGATGCGGAGCGGCTTTTCTCAGCAGACACCTCAGCTTGAGAATAAAGGACTGAGGGAAGTGAGGTGTGGGAGAATAAAACTGAGCTCTGGAGAAATGTTTGGCTAGAGTTTCCCCTACAACAGGCATGTCCAAAGTCCGGCCCGCGGGCCAATTGCGGCCCATGTTCCGGTTTAATACGGCCCCACAGGTAATTTGGCAATATCTATCTTTTATGGCCCCCAACGAATCCATATGTATTGAGATGAATACATTGTAAAATCTCAGTTAATGTCAGTTGGTTTAAATCAGTTATAAATATATTTGGACACAACATGTATACTTGGTGTTATGTTCCTGTTCATATTTTTTGAACTTAAAAGTTGACAGACAACCTTTATTACCAATAATATGTAATGTATTTTACAATGTTCCTGACATATATTTCAGCTTCCTGGATTTTTTTTTCATCTGGCCTTCAGATATGAAAGGCAGAGTGATTTAACACCTGTTTAGATTTGTCATCCATGTGACGAAATGAAAAGTATGCCGTTTGCAATAAGCTTTGCATAAAATAATTAAGTTGCATTTAATTTTAATGGTTCAAAGAATGTCAGGCAAAATGGTCGGCCCTCACGCATGTTCACTTCATCAAATCTGGCCCTCTTTGAAAAAAGTTGGAACACCCCAGCCCTACAATATGTACCAGTTCCGACTTACATACAAATTCAACTTAAGAACAAACCTACAGTCCCTATCGTGTACGTAACCCGGGGACTGCCTGTACTCCAACTGAGGCCTAGTGAGCGCAGAGTAGAGAGGAAGAATGACTTCTCGTGTCTTGCTCACAACACTCCTGTGAATGCAGGGCCAGCCCACTACATTTTGGCACCTGAGGCAGGGAGCTCAAATGTTGCCCTCATGCTTGGGGCAAAACTTTGAAAGGTCTCAATTCTCTGGGTCCTAATGGCACCCTCCTGCCGTCTGGCACCTGAGGCGGAGGCCTCAATTCGCCTCATGATACGGCCGGCCCTGTGTGAATGCCTCCCAGAATCGTGTTGGCTTTTTTACCAACATCCTTCTTGGATTGTGAGCACCAGGACTTTTTGGTGATGCGAGGGGGGGGCTGAGGGGTCCTGTGCTCCCCCCACACTCTTGGTGGGAGGAGTAGGGGCCGGCAAGTGGGAAGATGAGCGGGAAGAGGGGATCTAGTGTATTCACTGACAGCAGTGGGGGACGGTGCCACATTGCACCCAACCTGATTTGCTCCCCCGACTGCATGGGAGGGGGAGTGACGTGGTAATCCCAGCCTGCTAACTTCTTGGGCCGCATGGCTTGAGGGAGGGGGAAGAGGCTGGGGCCAGAGCAAGGGCAGGCGGGGGCAGGGTTGGGGTGGACGTGGGTTGTTCCAGCCTTTCCCCAGGCTGGGGGGTGGTCACGTGGCCCCTGCTCCCCTATTCTGTTGCCTCTGCCGGGACCAGCGAGGGTCAGCCCAGGGCCAGATCCAGAGGTAAAATAACCTCCCACTCCAACTTGGCAGGCTCGGGGCGGCGTTAGCTCTTTGTGCCCCGGCGTCGCACCCCTCGCGCCAGGAGCTGTACAAATGCAGAGCCCTGCCCCGAACCGCACCGGGCCTGCAGGGCCGGGCCAACGTTGTCTTCCCCTGTGTGGTCTCTCTAGGTGGGACGTCCAGGAGCGTTCAGCTTCCCGAAGAGGGAGCCCCCGGCCGATCCCGGCGGCAGGCGGACAGCCCGCTCTCCTCGGAGGAGGACGTGATGGAGTTCTTTAAGCCCCTCGTCCGGGTCTTGCAAGAGATTCCGGCCCCGACGCTGCCCTCCTCGGCGGCCATATGGTCCTGGATCCCTGCCCTGTTCGGCCCAACGAAACAGGAATCTACCCCTGGGCAGGTGGAGAAGCCCGCGGCATCCGCTTCTCCCAGGATGAGGGCCCTGGAGCAGCCCGTCTCTGTGAAGCCCCCGGTACCTAAAACCCCCTTCACCGCCCCGCCGCCCCATTTGGAGCACCCTGTCTCCATCCAGCCTCCAGCACCGGAGCTGGATAGCTCCGTCCAGCCAGCCACAGAGGAGCTGGATTTTACTTCCGAAAAAGAGGCCTGGTAATGGGGCAGTCGGGACTCCTGGGTTCTTTCCTCACCTCTCGTAGGGTCTAGTGGTTAGCCCCCGGACTTTCCTGGGAATCGTAAGGTCCCATCTCCCTGCCCCGTGGAATCGCCTAGAGCCAAGACATCTGGGTTTCATCCCTTGCTCTGCCACTGCCTCCTTCCCCTTCCCATGCTCCGTGCCTCAGTTTCCCCCAACAGTGATTGCCCCGGTGCCTGTGGACACAGAGGAGAGACGCGAGGCCGTGATGTAGGTCTGGTGCCGGTGCCTGGGGTAACTACTCATGAAATGTGAACTCAATAAAAACCCTGAAACCATAGACATGGCTTCTGATGCTGTTGTGAGCGGATCCGGGGACCGGCCAGCCTCCCCCGGGACATAACAGCCTCTGGGGGTGGGGGAGGAGGAGGGTGTCTCTCCCCGGCAGTTCTGCCCAATGCCAGTTGTGCTTCGGCCCTACACACACAGGGAGCCCATAATGGAGGCAAGGGAAGGCCCAAACTGTCTACACTGCCCAGCTGCCTGGGACCATGCCACCTGTCAGCCCCCGTCCTCAGCTGGGGTTGGGCGGGGCTTGGTTGTGGGGGGAGGAGGGTGTTGAAGGGGTGTGGTCTTGGGGGAAGGGGTGTGGCTTAGGGCAGAAGGGGAGGGGCTTTGGCTTGCCTTCCCCAACTGGGTCTTTATCCATCACGCATGGACCCATCACTGTGGTTCTGAGGGGAACTCCATCCACTATTCTCCCTTGGGCTCCATTTGCCAGCTGCGATGGGGAGGCCCCTCCCTCTCGAAAGGGAAATCCATCCGCTCCTTTAAGGCATGGATTCACTCTCTCTGCTGAGCTGGGACCGGATTGGATCTGGTTCCCCAAGAGAGATAACAGCCCCTCTTCCATTCCCAGACCCCCTACCCCCCATGTGCACTCCAGATCTCACACCGAATCCAACAGCTAGCCAACCTAGATTTATCCGCGCAGAGAAGAAAGGAGAAACACCAGCTTCTGTACACCAGAGAGTGAGTCTGAGCTCCTGAAAGGCGACCGGGCTGTTGTGATCTGCCAGTTCTTGGAGTCGGCGTGGGTAGTTCTCCGGCAACATCCACTCCCTGTGCAGCGGCAGTCAAAAAAGCAAACAGAATGTTAGGAATCATTAAAAAAGGGATAGAGACTAACACAGAGAATATCTTATTGCCTCTCTCTATATCCATGGGATGCCCACATCTTGATTGGTGTGTGCAGATGCAGTCGCACCATCTTAGAAAAAATATATCGGAATTAGAAAAGGCTCAGAAAAGGACAATAAAAATAATTAGGGGTATGGAACAGCTTCTGTATGAGGAGAAATTAACAAGGTTAGGACTTTTCAGCGTGGAAAAGAAATGACTAAGAGGGGATGTGACAGGGATCTATAAAATCTGGACTGCTGTGGAGAAAGATAACACAAGAAATAAGGGTCATCAAATGAAAGGAATAGGCAGCAGGTTTAAAACAAACAAAAGGAAGTATTTCTTCATGTAATGCAGGTCAACCTGTGGAACTCCTTGCTACAGGATGTTGTGAAGGCCAAGACTGTAACTGCGTTCAAAAAAGAACTAGAGATGTTTCCGGAGGACAGGTCCATCTGTTACACTTATAAGAAGCATAGAGGAACTTTTCAGGGGAAGAGGCCATAAGCAGTATTTAGTGGCAATACAGCTTTAAAAATCAGCATAGCCATTCATTCACATACACTCCACTAGTCCTGCAAATGGTGTCAACGTTACCAGTCTATTGTGGCTCGAATGAATCTAATGGCCAGTTACGTTGAGCATGTGTGTGGAGCCGGTCGCTGTCGATTGTGATCCGCTGCGCTGAAGTGGTGCAGGAGAAACCCAAAAAACCTTGGCACTACACTCTCCTTTTACACTTGGAAATTCCCATGGGAGCGTATGGGTTTTGCAGTGTCATGCGGAGACCCTTATATGGCAATGAGCCCCAACTTTTTCCCACCGTCATCCTTCGTCAGCATTTTGATTATTATGACAGGATTCACCGTTATAGGGGAACCTGGACAGCTCTGCCTTAACAATAGTAATAATGGCTGCCTTAACCACAGTGCAGATCGCTAACAAGCAAAACCCAGGCCTGTCTCATGTCTGGTGCACATAAGCATGCAAGCAAGGCTGGGGGAGAGGAGTACCTTTGATTGGCAGGAAAGTTTTTTTGTTTTGTTTGCACAGTCATGCAGCTACGGGGTACAGTGAGATCACGCCAAGGACATCGGAAGAAACCTTTTCCTGGTACTTCTATTTCTGATAAGCAAAAATTCCAGATACAGCCATAAAACGGTTAACGACGCACATAGGCTGTGTCTACACTGGCATGAATTTCCGGAAATGCTTAAAATGGAATACTATTCCGTTTTCAGTTTTTCCGGAAAAGGAGCATCTACATTGGCAGGCTGATTTTCCGGAAAAGCCCTTTTTCCGGAAAAGCGTCTGTGGCCAATGTAGACGCGCTTTTCCGGAAAAGAGCCCCGATCGCCATTTTCGCGATCGGGGTTTTTTTTCCGGAAAAGACTACTGGGCTGTCTACACTGGCCCTTTTCCGGAACAGATTTCCGGAATAAGGACTTATGCCCGAGCGGGAACAGAATAGTTTTTCTGGAATAGCGGCTGATTTTATACAGTGGAGCGTCGTTGCTTTTCCGGAAATTCAAGGGCCAGTGTAGACAGCTCGCAGCTTATTCCGGAAAAGCGGCTGATTTTCCGGAATAAGTGGCCCAGTGTAGACACAGCCCTTATGTTTGCAACATCCTGAGCAGCAGGATGTACCCCAAATAAAGGCGCTGGGCATTTTAAGTATCCTACACAATACGGAATCCATTGGTAAATATGATTAGAACGACCAAGTCTCGCTTTGCTATAAAATGGGTTTAGTAAGAACAATCGATGGGAGGGAATGAGTAGGATTGACCCACAGGTCCTGTTCGTTGTAATTAGAAGTAATAGGCACTTCACACCCGCTGTGGCAGTGCATGGCGTCCCAAAGCGCGGGAGTCCAAGGGACCACAATTTCCTGCTTGGTACTTTAGGTGGCATACGGGTGAAGTGTAAGTGAATTAGGCTTAATTATTGTAATATAATACATTTTCTATTACTTGCTTTTACATTGTTTTACAATTGCTTTAGAACAGTGGTCCCCAACCTTTTTGGGTGGCGGGCGCCACATGGGGCATGCCACATGGGCGCCACATGGGGCATGCCACGCGCCCAGGGACAGCACTGTGCTGTGCGCTCGGGGTGGGGGCTGTGAATGTGCCGTGCTTCCAGGGGCAGCGCTAGCCGGGCGCACCACGCTGGGGACCACTGCTTTAGAATGTATAGTGTTTAAGGTTTAAATTGTATACAGACAGTCCCCGGGTTACGTACAAGATAGGGACTGTAGGTTTGTTCTTAAGTTGAATTTGTATGTAAGTCGGAACTGGTACATATTGTAGGGGAAACTCTAGCCAAACATTTCTCCAGAGCTCAGTTTTATTCTCCCACACCTCACTTCCCTCAGGCCTTTATTCTCAAGCTGAGGTGTCTGCTGAGAAAAGCCGCTCCGCGTCTCCCTGGTCTGCTGGGGGGGGGCCTCTAGCTTCGCGTCTCCCTGGTCTGCTGGGGGGGCCTCTAGCTTCGTGTCTCCCTGGTCTGCTGGGGAGAAGCAGCTAGTGCGGGGTTGCCTCACCCCATTTGTAAGTAGGGATCCGATGTAAGTCAGATCCATGTAACCCGGGGACTGCCTGTAGTCATTTAAACAACTGTATTAACTGCTTAAAGCTTGCCATAAATAAGAAAGTGGTTAAGTCTTTCTAGAGTGTCCTAGTTTCCCTTGGATCTAAAATGAAACCACACAAAAACCACATCTGGTTTTGCCTTTATTGGTGATCTTATTTTGGGGAGGGGGAGTGCCTATGCTTTCAGGTTGCCAATCTGTCCTTCTTCAGCCATCATGAATGTGCCCAGATAGTCTGACGGGAATCTCTCAAGTCAACAGCCTCCTTCTTGATCATCCGGACTGTCTGGTGCTGGCGTCTCTGATCTCTCATTTATTAACGTTCCATGCATTCCTAACGCACACGCAGCACAGTAAATAATTAAAAAGGCGTTCTCTTTTCCAGGAGCAGAAACAGTCTATTGCAAAATAGAGAAACGCTTCATTTCTTATTTTAAAATTAGAAAAAAGATACAACAATTTTGTTTCAGCTACACCAGACTAACACGGCGACATTTCTATCAAAAAAAGATACAGGCTTTATAGCCTATATATTGTGCCTGGGTCCTACACATACATGGCTATTAGCAAAATCAGGGCTGTAAAACAAAAACCAAGCTCTGAATGTCTTTTCAGACTGGTCCATGTGGACTCTGTCTCGCAGCTCTGACCTCCTGAGAATCCAGATAGCAAAAGACTCGAGTTGAAAGAGTATAACCATCCAGCTGGCAGGGTGGTTAAACACTGGAATAAATTGCCTAGGGAGGTTGTGGAATCTCCATCACTGGAGATATTCAAGAGCAGGTAAGATAGACATCTGTCAGGATAATTCAGCTCTCATCTTTGAAAAATCATGGCAGTTGGGAGAGATTCCAGAAGGCTGGAAAAGGGCAAATCTAGTGCCATCTATCAAAAAAGGAAATAAGAACTACCCAGGAAACTACAGACCATTCAGTTTAATTTCTGTGCCAGGGAAGATAAAGGAGCAAGCAATTAAGGAATTCATCTGCAAACATTTGGAAGATAACAAGGTGATAGGTAACAGCCAGCATGGATTTATAAAGAACAAATTATGTTAAACCAATCTGATAGCTTTCTTTGATAGGATATCAAGCCTTGTAGATAAGGGGGAAGCAGCAGAGGTGGTAAACCTAGACTTTAGTAAGGCTTTTGACATGGTCTCGCGTGATCTTCTTATCAATAAACTAGGGAAATACAATTTAGATGGGGCTACTGTAAGGTGGGTGCATAACTGGCGGGATAACCGTTCTCAGAGAGTGGTTATTCATGGTTCACAGTCATGCTGGAAGGGCATAACAAGTAGGCTACGTCTACACTGGCATGATTTTCCGGAAATGCTTTTAACGGAAAAGTTTTCCGTTAAAAGTATTTTCGGAAAAAGTGCGTCTAGATTGGCAGGATGCTTTTCCTCAAAAGCACTTTTAGCGGAAAAGCATCCGTGGCCAATCTAGACGCGCTTTTTCCGCAAAAAAAGCCCCGATCGCCATTTTCACGATCGGGGCTTTTTTGCGGAACACACTACGGTGCTGTCTACACTGGCCCTTTTGCGCAAAAGTCTTTCGAAAAAAGACTTTTGCCTGAACGGGAGCAGCACCGTATTTCCGCAAGAACGCTGACGATCTTACATGAGATCGTCAGGGTTCTTGCGGAAATTCAAGCGGCCAGTGTAGACAGCTGGCAAGTTTTTCCGCAAAATCAGATGATTTTGCAGAAAAACTTGCCAGTCTAGACACAGCCGTGGGGGTTTGCAAGGGTCTGTTTTGGGACCAGTTCTGTTCAATATCTTCATCAATGATCTAGATATTGGCATAAAGACGACGCTTATTAAGTTTGCAGATGATAGCAAGCTGGGAGAGGTTGCAAGGGCTTTGGAGGAGAGGCTTATCATTCAAAATGATCTGGACAAATTGGAGAGATGGTCTGACGTAAACAGGATGAAGTTGAGTATGGACAAATGCAAAGTGCTCCACTTAGGGAGGAACAATCAGTGTCACACACACAGAATGGGAAGCGACTGTCAAGAAAGGAGTCCTGTAGAAAGGGATGTAGGGGTCACAGATTCTATGATGGGGCTTGGTCCAGTGTTCTCTGATGTCTCTTGCTCACTGTCTTTAGCTCCTCCTTCCAGAATTCAAGCTGAAGGGAAGCGTTCCTGGTGCGTGGGAAGGCACCATTCACCAAGTCTTTGCTCTGCGCCCTGTTTGGTTTCCACAGCCTTCTTCAGGAGCGGTGGCTAATCCCATCTGGCTCGTTCCAGGGCCTTTTTTTTTTTTACAGATTATGAAGCCGAAACATCAATCTTACCTCACGGTGTGTGGCAAGGCTGTTCCACACGAGGTTAGCGCAGGCGGCAGCTTGCAAGGATTTCATAACGTCGAAACACAAACCTCCTTGTTAGAAGCTCAAGGCCGTGGACGGTGGGCGAACCCTGGGCTTGGGGAAGCCTGCTCCTGGCCGGCACATCCCACCTTTTCCCATGGGCTCTGCCCTGCCCCACCCAGCTCCACACCCCCCTCCCTCAGCCCTGGGGCACTTGACAGGCAGCGTGGACCCCAGTCTGAGCCCCAGAGCGGCAGGCAGGCAGGGAATGTAAGAGCGGTCACACTGGGTCAGAACACAGGTCCATCTAACCCAGCGTCCTGTCTGCCAACAGTGGCTAATGCCAGGTGCCCGGGGGAGTGAACAGAACAGGGAATCATCAAGTGATTCATCTCCTGTCACCCATTTCCAGGCAAACACGGGCTCAGGACACAATTCCTACTCATCCTGGCTAATAGACATTGATGGAACTGACCTCCATGAATTTATCTAGTTCTTTTTTGAACCCTGTTAAAGTCCTGGTGTTCACAACATCTTCCGGCAAGGAGTTCCACAGGTTGTGCGCTGCATGAAGAAAATTTTCCTTTTGTTTGTTTTAAACCTGGTACCTGTTCGCTTCATGTGGGTCAGGACAAACTCTTTATTAAGCCCTGTTAAAGTCCTGCTTTTCACAACACCCCCCAGGTCTGGAGAGCTGGGCACGCAGGCAGGCTGAGTGTGCAGTGTAGTGGGTAGGCTGGTGGGCAGCACCCCGGCCCCAAACCCAGAGCTCTGGGTGGGTAGACAGAGTGACCCACACCAGTAGGGTTGCCAGATGGTTTCAACAAAAATACTGGACACACTTGACATGACATCACAATCGACATTCCGTCTTAGACAATACCAGACACACTTGACATGACATCACAATCGACATTCTATCTGAGTTAGAAAATACCGGGCAGTTCTATTGTCTCATTGATATTTTCTCAATGACTGGTTGTGTCTAGACTGGCCAGTTTTTCCGGAAAATCTGCCGCTTTTCTGGAAAATCTTGCCAGCTGTCTACACTGGCCGCTTGAATTTCCGCAAAAGCAGTGACTTCCTACTGTAAGAAATCTAGACGCTCTGTTAAAAGCATTTGCGGAAAATCATGCCAGTCTAGACACAGCCAACTGGTTTCCCGAACAGAAAGCTCAAATACTGGACTGTCCGGTTCAAAACCTGGCAACTCTACACACCAGTCGCCCGGACCCCTTGGCTGAAGGCCGGCTTCCGCTAGCCCCAGACGAATGGCACCAGAGCTCTCCCAAAAGTGTGTGCGGGGGGGTGCAGTGTCGGAGGTGGTTGCTCAGGGCGGGTGGAGGGTTTGCAGTGGCCGCGGCTCCGAGGCCCCACATCCCTTGGTCAGAGCTGTGTCGGGAGGGTAGGAGGTCCACCAAGGCTCTGCGCAGCTCCCCGGGCCCTCTGGCCCGGCCAGGCTGGGCCTTCAGGGGAGAAGCAGCTGGGAGGACCCCGTGGCTGTCGTAGCTCCAGTGTCACTGGGCTGGGCCTGCCACACAGGGGAGCACTTGTGGGTCTGGAGAACTCACGGAGCAGGGGGCGGCTGGAGAGAAGAGGCGCTTTCTGCCCCTTATGCCCATGGCCTGCACCTAAGGTTGCCAAGTAGACCCTGCCAAAAAACCAGACACACTTGATCGTGGGGTGGCGGGGGGGGGGGAGAGAACCGGGCTGGGAGGGGGGTGGGGCTGCCTGGGTGGTGGGCAGGGTGGGAAGCAGAGCTGGGGCGGGTCCGGGGGTTAGACAGAAGGGGAGGGGGGCCCGGAGGAAGGGGGCGGGAAGCACAGCTGGTGGGGGGGTGTCCAAGGGCCGTGGGGCTGGCTGGAAAGAAGGGGGGGCCAGGAAGCAGACCTGGGGGAGCGTCGGGGGCCGCAGGGCTGGACAGGAGGAGATGGGAGCCTGGAGGAAGGGGGGCGGGAAGCAGAGCTGGTGGGGAGGTTGTCTGGGGGCTGCAGGGCTGGCTGGGAGGAAGGGGGGGCTGGGAAGCAGAGCTGGGGGGGCCCGGGGGTTAGACAGGAGGAGAGGGGGGCCTGGAGGAAGGGGGGCAGGAAGCAGAGCTGGTGGGGGGGGGTGTCTGGGGGCCACGGGACTGTCCGGGAGGAAGGGGGGCTGAGAAGCAGAGCTGGGGGGGGTCAGCGAGGAGAGGGGGCCTGGAGGAAGGGGGGCGGGAAACAGAACTGGCGGGGGGGTGCAGCCATTGGCCACTGCTGGAGTCCTTCAGGCCGTGCCCCCCTTTAATTGCGAGCAGAAGCTGGGAGGGGGTGGGGCTGGGAGCCGCTCCCCCCGTCCGGCTTCTGCACGCGACCAGAGGCTGGGAGGCGGAGGGGAGAGGCTGGGAGTCCCGGCCTCCACCCTGCCCCGCCCTGCCCCCTTTTGCACGTGACCACAGGGCTCCCAGTGCCAATCGCGGCCCCGCCTCCCAGTCACTCCCCCGCCCCCCCAGGCTTCCGTCCGGTGCCCCGCCGGGAATTCAGAAAATACCCGACATTGCACATGTCCAGTATTTTCCGAATGTTTCTACCGGACAGACGGTGGAAATACTGGACGATCCGGTAGAAAACCGGACACCTGGCAACCCTCCCTGCGCCTCCCTCCCGGCCCTGCTCCTGCATCGCCAGCTCTCCAGACCCCAGTGCAGTAAAACCGCGTCCAGTCCGGGAGAGCTGGCAACTCCTTTTCCCACAGTGTCAGCCCTTCCTCACCTCCGTGTGGAGTGGGGCTGGGGAGGAGAGAGAAAATGCGGGTGGTGGGCAGTGGAGGGCAGCCCTGTCAACAGCCTGGATCTTGTGCTCCGGCGTGGAGAGCGGTTTTCAAGTATCTAAAAGGGTGTCACAAGGAGGAGGGAGGAAAATTGTTCTCTGAGGACAGGACAAGAAACAATGGGCTGAAACAGCAGCAAGGGAGGTGTTGGTTGGACATTAGGAAAAACTTCCTGCCTGTCAGGGTGGATAAACACTGCAATAAATTGCCCAGGGAGGTTGTGGAATCTCCATCACTGGAGATATTGAAGAGCCGGTTGGACAGACGCCTGCCAGGGATGAGCTAGACCGGGGCTACTCAACATGCAGCCTGCAGCCCATTTGTTTGTGCAATTTGGGTTTACGCTGGGCTCAACACACAGCCCGTGGGTGGGATCCTTTGAACATGGCCTCCACTGGGCACATGCACCACAGCGGTGAGGCGTCTCCCAAGCAGGACGAGCATTGAAAGACACACGCAGATGGGCTGGCTAGAACAGACAGATACAGGCTGTTGGCGTTTCTAGCCTCCGGGGAGCAGGTGTCGGGAGTGTGAGGACATTGTATGAAAGATGCTATTTGCATATATATTTGCAGTGCTTTTTTGTAAGAAGAAAGGTGTCAGTACTCCAAAGGGGGGAAGGAAAATTTGTTGAGCAAAAAAAAAAAAAAAAACCATGGTCCCCTTTAAGAGCGGAAAGGCTGCACTGGGAGCCGGAAAAAACCCACCTCGCAGCAGGAGGCAGACACTGGTACGCACGGGGGAAATGCCATTCCTTTTCTGTGTGATGGGAAAATAGGTGACGGTATACTGTTCCGGGCACGAAAAAAGCACTGTATATTTGCATGTCTATGCAACCACACTTAAGTTGTGGCCATTGGCATGTGCTGTGAGTATCATTGTGGCCTCTGGACTGTCCAAAGTTGAGTAGCCTTGATCTAGACGGTACTTGGTCCTACAGTGAGGGCAGGGGACTAGACTCGATGATGTCTCGAGGTCCCTTCCCGTTCTTATTATTCTATGAGTTTTGAACGCCTGAAGCTGGTTGTAATGACAGCACCTACAGCATAACGTCTTAGGGGCAGATTCTCCAATCAGGGTCTCATCCCAGCTTCAGTGCGATGAGTCATCCCACCGCTCACACCAGTGAAGTTATTATAGCTGCTCAGTGCTGGCATAGACCAGATTTCTGGGATGTCGGGTAGGACAGCAGGTGTACCGGCACTCAGAGGCAAGCTGTCACAGAGCTCCCCTTGCTGGGTGCTTACTAAGCTGTGCATCGGGTTCCCCCACATTAAACACACCCGGGCTACGTCTCGACTGGCATGATTTTCCACAAACGCTTTTAACGGAAAAGTTTTTCTGTTAAAAGCATTTGCGGAAAAGAGCGTCTAGATTGGCACGGATGCTTTTGCGCAAAAAAGCCCCGATCGCCATTTTCGCCATCGGGGCTTTTTTGTGCAAAACAAATCTGAGCTGTCTACACTGGCCCTTTTGCACAAAAGCTGTGCGCAAAAGGACTTTTGCCCGAACGGGAGCAGCATAGTATTTGCGCAAGAACACTGACAATCTTACATGAGCTCGTCAGTGTTCTTGTGGAAATTCAAGAGGCCAGTGTAGACAGCTGGCAAGTTTTTCTGCAAAAGCAGCTGCTTTTGCGGAAAAACTTACCAGTCTAGACGCAGCCATGCTGTGTGCTTCCTTTTGCCGGGGTTGGCTGCAGTATTGTATCCTTCTCCTTGGCAGGGTAACGCATGGAGCGGAGGGCATGAAGGGTCATGTGCCGTGGGGGGAGAGGCAAGGAGCCAGCAGCCAAGCAACAGCTCTGGCCCCCACTCTTTGAGGAGCTGTGATGGGGTGGACTAATCCCAAAGCCCCCTGCTGGAGGCCTGGCCGCACCTGGTTCCAGGGAGAAGAGCAGAAGAGAGGTCCTCCAGGCAAGCTAGAGTGGCGGCTTCTGCGACAGCCAATCAGGGCCCAGCAAGCTGGTATAAAAGAAGCTGCTGCCCCAAGCCCTGGCAGTTCCTCACTGGAGCTTGACCCAGACAGAGCTGGGATTGACTGGGAAGGCTGGTCTGGACAGCGCTGAGTGTGAGCTGGACATCAGAGCTGTCTGAAACCCAGGCCTGGCAGCTGAGGACCCGCCGTGGGAAAGTGGCCCCGGGGGCGCGGTAGCAGCGGACGAGATGGCAATTGCTGCTTACAGAGTCCCTGGGCTGGGACCCAGAGGAGTGGGTGGGTGGGTCTGGATTTCCCCCAACCCCCAGCAGCTATGAAGAGGGGGGTTAGAAGAAACCTGGTCCCAGGTGATGGACCAGAAAAGTCATCTGGGTGATGTCCACTCCCAGAGCCAGTTGGGGTGCAGGAGTTGTGGCTGTGCCTTTAGCCACAAAGGGACCCCCTGGTGGGCCCTGTGAGCCCCCATGGGGCCCAAAGCAGCTGGGAGGGGGGGGACTAGTGGGGAGTGGAGCAGGCTGGGGGCTGCTGAGGAATTGGGAGAGCCCCATCCCCTGCTGCTGGTAGCTAGTTGCAGAGGCCACGCTACTTGGAGGACAGGACTGGGGAGATGAGAAGGAGTGTGTGTGGTGGGGCGTTTGGGGGACGGGCTGACTGGGGATGGGGCAGGAAGAGATGGGCCTCACACAGGTTAGGGGTGATGCAGTAAAATCACACAAGGGGGGGTGTCACATGGCCGGTGGGGGGGCCCCCCCCCGCTTGCCTCCCTCCCCCAAATTTAACTGAGCTTCGAAGCTTTGCAGCGCCGCCCAAGGTGCTGCGTTTGCTTTCGTTTTGGGTGTTGTAGTTTCCATTTCAGGCAGGCCTGTGCTGTGTTTGCTGCAGGGAGGAGGGAAAGGAGTGAGGGGGGGGGGGGCTGTTTGTTGTGGCTGGGTTTTGGTCTCTGCTGCTGCCTGACTGGTACGTCCGATCCCAAGCGCGGGGCGGACGGGAGCGGGCGTCCCGCTGGGGCTTGTAACCCGCAGGTTCCACCGTTCACGTTCATCTCGTCCTGCCAGGGTCAGTCTCCGGAGTAAGGCGAGAGGCCCTGCGCTGGGTGCGGGTTCGGGCGCGTGAGCCCAGCTGGGGGGGGTGTGAAGTGGCAAAAGCAGTGGATTAAAGCTGCTGTGTTAAACCTCTCTTCAGCCACCTTGCCGGGGGCGACCCGCCTCAGCTGCCCTGCGCCCCTCCCTCGAGCTCCCCTCCCTCCTAGTCTCCTGAGTCCTGCACCCCCACTCTGCCTCCTACACCCCCACATCTCTCCAGCCCCCTATCCCCCATCCAGACTCCTTTACCCCCCCCATGTCCTCCTGCATTGAGGTCTTCCTCAACCCCTCCACCCTGACTTCTACACTTCCCCCCCCACACACACACACACCCCGCTCCTGAGCCCCTCCTCAACTCCTACATCCCCCCACCTCCTCCAGCCCCTGCTGTGAGGCCCCCCTCACCCCCCACCCTGACTCCTACACCCCCCACACATCACCCCAGCCCCGAGCCCCTCCTCACCCCCCACCCTGACTCCTACACCCCCCACACATCACCCCAGCCCTGAGCCCCTCCTCACCCCCCACCCTGACTCATACACCCCCACTCATCACCCGAGCCCCTCAGCCCCCCATCTTGACTCCTACACCCACATCCCCAGCTCCCTGCCCCGAGTCTCCCCTCAAAGCCCGCCCTCCCCCTTGACTCCTCCCACTGGGCTGGTAAGGGTTAACCAGGCCCTGAGAGCCCCGCCCCCACAGTCCTGTTGGGCGGGCTCCCACTGCAGGACCAGTATAAAAGCCAGGGGAGCTGGGTGGTCAGGGCTGACCACTGCAGGGGTAGGTGCTGCTCCCAGAGCACTGGAGGTGGAGCAGCAAGTGGATGTGGCTGGGGAAGGGCCCAGCTCGGAGGACACTGCTGGGCCAGATGCCGGCGATCCTGGACAGGGTAGGGAGTAGCCCGGGGCGGGGAGCTGGGCGGTGTATTTCGGGAGGATTCCCTGCTGAGCTAGTGGTGGGACGTGTCCCCCACTGACAGGGCCCTGGGCTAGGACCTGGTGGAGAGGGAGGGCCTGGGTCCCCCTACCCCACCTGTTAGCCCCCTAGGAGGACACTACACCTGGACTGCTGACTTGGCCCTGAGGACGGAAACGAGTACGGGGTGGAGCAACCCAGATGGGCTCTAGACTCTGCGCCCTGCCTCTGGGGGAGGGAGAGGGCTTGCCCCCTCGTGAGACACCCCCTGCCCTGAGTCCCCCCCCAACTCCAAGGCCTTGTCTTGACTCCTGCAGCCCCGAAGGACCCAGGCAAGACCAGGTAAGCGTTCTAGTGACTTGGATTCAAGAACAGAGACTCCGGCCTCTGAAATGAGACTTGCACAGTCTGACGCGCTGGAGCCTTGTCTAACGGAGCCCAGCCTCGTCTTCTAGCCACGTCGCCCTGGTGGAGGGGCCGGTCCAGCAAACGGCGTCCGGTCACACGTCTGCACGTGGAAACCCCTCCACTCGCCCCGCGCCGTAACTCTGGGCCTTCGGGGTTCTGCAAAGCCTAAGGACCCTGGCGCGTACGGATGCTTGAGTTCACTTTTTTTTTTTCGGGTGCTCCTGCCCCCAGCCAGGAGATGGCGCCGGTGTACAACAGCTGCTTTTGCTGCTTTGGGTCCGAGGGTTTGGCTCAGCCTGCTGTGGCCCATAGGGGTTCTGTGTGTGGCCCGTGAGACATTTTTGTATATCGTTGCCCATGAGCGGGGATGCCAACTTCCGCTGGTTTTTATATACACACACACACACACACACACACACACACACACACAGAGCCAGGGCATATGAAGGGGTATGCTGGTTTACACACACACACACACACACACACACACACACACACACAATGAAGGGGTATGCTGGTTTACACACACACACACACACACACACACACACACAGCCTGGGCACTGGTTTACACACACACCGAGCCAGGGCACATGAAGGGGTATGCTGGTTTACACACACGCACACACACACACACACAATGAAGGGTTATGCTGGTTTACACACACACACACACACACACACACACATAGCCAGAGCACTGGTTTACACACACACACACACACACACACACACACACACACACACACACACACACACACACACAGCCAGAGCACTGGTTTACACACACATACACACACACACACACACACACAGCCAGAGCACTGGTTTACACACACACACACACACAGCCTGGGCACTGGTTTACACACACACACAGAGCCAGGGCATGAAGGGGTATGCTGGTTTTTACACACACACACACCCCCACACACACGTTTACACACACACACACACACAGTGCCAGGGCATGAAGGGGTACGCTGGTTTTTACACACACACACACACACACACACACAGCCTGGGCACTGGTTTACACACACACACAGAGCCAGGGCATGAAGGGGTATGCTGGTTTTTACACACACACACACACACACACACACACACACACACACACACACACACACACAGCCAGAGCACTGGTTTACACACACACACACACACACACACAGCCAGAGCACTGGTTTACACACACACACACACACACACACAGAGCCAGGGCATGAAGGGGTATGCTGGTTTTTACACACACACACACACACACACACAGGCAGGACACCTGAAGTGAGGGGTGTGCGGATTGCCCACAACACTGACTATGGGAACTGGGCGCTCCCTCTGCAGCCAATCACAGCGCTGCTAGGGTTCCGTCGGCGCCTCCTGCAAATTCTAAGTACGCAAGTGTGTAACCCAGTGTGTGGGTCACTATCCCAAGTAGTAGCACTGAGGCCACTTATAGTGAGTGCTAAAAAGGAGGGAGCTCTATACCCTAAGCTGCGAGCCAGCTAGCAGAGGTACCTACACTGAGGTCCCAGGTTCAAATCTGGGTATAAGTAGAGGGGCTTGTCTGGGATTTCAGCTGGGTCTCTGGAGCTCGGGATGTGTTTCCTTCTCAACTAAGGAATGACTAGAGTGCAGAGGTTTTTTTGGGGAAAAACAGCCATTTTTCTGAAAAAAGTCACTTGCATCCACACTGCTATTGTGTTCTTTCGAAAGACAATCGAGAGAACAGAGGGATTTTTCTGACATTGGTAAACCTCTTTCTACGAGGAAGAATGCCTTTTCCGAAAGAGCTCTTTTGGGAAAAGGTGTGTGTGGACGCAGAAGAGGAAGTTTTTTTTTTTGAAAGAAGAGGAGAAAGCACAGGTGCCCTGGTGGCCACTCCATCTATAGTAATCCTAGCTTATATGTGAGAGAGGGTCCAATGCGTGTGGACACTCTTTTGAAAAAGCAGATGGCTTTTTTGATGCGCTTGAGCAGTGTGGATGCTCTCTTTCGGAAGAAGTATTTCCAGAAGATCTCTTCCAAAAAAGCTGCTTTCGAAAGATGCCTGCAGTCTAGACGTACCCTAGGGAAAATATGTAACCCACACACCTGGGGAGGTGAGGCACTGGGACCATTTCTTTCAGCCTTCCTTCATAGGTCATATTCTCTAGACCTCTAATCATTCTTGTTGCTCTTCTCTGGACCTTTTCCAGTTTCTCCACATCTTTCTCGAAATGTGGTGCCCAGAACTGGACACAATACTCCAACTGAGGCGTAATCAGCACAGAGTAGAGCGAAAGATTGACTTCTCGTGTCTTGCTCACCACACTCCTGCTAATACACAACGGCTGTGTCTAGACTGGCAAGTTTTTCCGCAAAATCATCTGATTTTCCGGAAAAACTTGCCAGCTGTCTACACTGGCCGCTTGAATTTCCGGAAAAGCACTGACAATCTCATGTAAAATCATCAGTGATTTTCCGGAAATACTATGCTGCTCCCGTTCGGGCAAAAGTCTTTTTCCGAAAGACTTTTGCGCAAAAAGGCCAGTGTAGACAGCATAGTACTGTTTTCCGCAAAAAAGCCCCGATCGCGAAAATGGCGATCGGGGCTTTTTTGCAGAAAAGTGCTTTTGCGGAAAAGCATCCTGCCAATCTAGACGCGCTTTTCCGAAAATGCTTTTAACGGAAAACTTTTCTGTTAAAAGCATTTTCGGAAGATCATGCCAGTCTAGACGTAGCCACCTGTGACAGAAATGGCCAATCCAGTCTGTTCAAGCACAGCTTTAAAATTGAGCTGACACTGCAGCAAATTCATAAAACGGACTCTGTTCATGCTTATAACGTAACCCCTTCCTCGGCATGGATGCCCGGTACAGGGAAGGGAGTGGGAATTGCAACTCCGTGTTCCCTCTAAGCTGGGCACTTGTGTGGCCACTCAAAGGAGAGTCAAATGTCACTCAGCTGATTAGCAGAGAGCCCACAGCTGGGATGTTAGTTTCTGTGAGTGGTGCACATGCCTTGGTGCACAGAAAAAAAAATTCTGCACATGTGTGGAAAAATTCCACATATGGATGGGAAAGACTAGAGGGACTATTGCTGGCCACTAGAAGGCCCCAGTGCATCATTCAGGGAAACTCTCTTTTCTAACACAAAAAACTGGACTATGTAGCACTTTAAAGACTAACAAGATGGTTTATTAGGTGATGAGCTTTTGTGGGCCAGACCCACTTCCTCAGATCAAATAGTGGAAGAAAATAGTCACAACCATATATACCAAAGGATACAATTAAAAAAAAATGAACACATATGAAAAGGACAAATCAAATTTCAGAACAGAAGGGGGATGGGGTGAGAAAGTAAATGTCTGTGAGCTAATGGTATTAGAGGTGATAATTGGGGTAGCTATCTTTGTAATGGGTAAGATAATTAATGTCTTTGTTTAAACTTAGGCGTAAAGTGTCGAATTTAAGCATGAATGACAGTTCAGAGGATTCTCTTTCAAGTGTGGTCTTTGAAGGTCTTTGAAGCAGGATGCAGGTTGAGACAAAGACATTAATTATCTTACTCATTACAAAGATAGCTTCCCCAATTATCACCTCTAATATCATTAGCTCACAGACATTTACCTCCTCCCCCCCCCCCCCCGTCCTCCTTCTGTTCTGAAATGTGATTTGTCCTTTTCATATGTGTTCATTTTTTTTAAATTGTATCCTTTGGTATCTATGGTTGTGACTATTTTCTTCCACTATTTGATCTGAGGAAGTGGGTCTGGCCACGAAAGTGCATCACCTAAGAAACCATCTTGTTAGTCTTTAAAGGGCTACATCGTCCTGTTTTTTGTTTCAGCTCCCCCAGACTAACACGGCTGCATTTCTAACACAGGGAGACACATCAAGGACTGACTTGAATCAGCTGGGAGAACGTGCCTTCCCTTGCCACATCGCAAAGCTCAGCACTTACACAAGTCCTGGTGAGCCGACGGCCAAGCACCCAGGGATTTGCGGGGAGGAGAAATACGCACACCTGCTTTAGTTGGGAAAACCAGACCAACAGCTCCTTGCATCAGAACCCTGAATTAGCAAAGTCGCTCTGTGGTGCAGGAGGGGTTTAGCCAATCCCATGAGCTCTTAATTGCTGCGTAGGGGAGGGCACGGTCCCTATGCACCTGCTGTCCCTCCTGAACCCCGTGGGTTTGGGGGAAAGGATGCACCTCTGCCCTGTAGGGCTGGAACTTTTTTAAGGGTGGGGGTACTGAGCTGTGCCCCTACACCTGTGTGCGCCCCTTGCTGGGGTCACACCTAGGGCTGCCGACTCTCCCGGACCAGTCCATCCCGTCTGGGAGAGTTGCCTGTGGGCCGGTGGCAGGACCCCAAGTGGTCGGTAGCCTGGACTGTGAGGGATGGTGGGTGGTGGTACCCAAGTTGGAAGAGCCCTGGATGCTGGAACCCTGTGGGTGGTGGAATCAGCAGCGGAGCTGGTCCCTGGGCACGGGGAAGCCAGGTGGAAACTCTGGGGATGCCTTCACTACCCCCGCCTATTGCAGCCCACCCCACAGGTCCCAGCCCTCCTCAGGTTGAGAGGCGCAAGCCCGAGAAAGAACCCTGCCGTGATGGAGACTAAGTGGCACTTACAAAAGAAGACTGAAAGAACTGGGCTGGTTTAGTCTGGAAAAGAGAAGACTGAGAGAGGCCAGGAGAGCAGTTTTCAGGTATCTCAAAGGGTGTCACAAGGGGGAGGGAGAAAAATTGTTCTCCTTGGCCTCTGAGGACAGGACAAGAAGCAAGGGGCTTAAACTGCACCAAGGGAGGTTTAAGTTGGACATTAAGAAAAACTTCCTGTCAGGGTGATGAAATGCAGGATTAAATTGCCTAGGGGGGTTGTGGAATCTCCATCATTGGAGATAGTTAAGAGCAGGTTGGACAGACACCTGTCAGGGATGATCGAGACAGTGCTGGGTCCTGCCATGGGGGCAGGGGACTGGATTCGATGACCTCTCGAGGCCTGTTCCCGTTCTAGAGTTCTAGGGTGCTGCGATTCTCTGACAGATGGGATGTGAGGGTGCAGTGGGGCCGGCTGGTGTCCCAGGTGAGACATTTCAAGCATGAGGCCACCAGGGAGTGGTTTGGATGATGAGAACGCCCGTCACTTAATCCTCCGCACTGGAGGAACGCCCAGGGACTGGAGGAAGGACACTCCGTCATGGGGCTTAGAGGGGATGTGCAAGAGGGGCAAGTCATTACCGACCCATCACCTGAAAGAGTCACGCTTGTCACGAGACGCTGAGAGAGAATGCCTGGGGAAAGAAAAGACTTAGAGGAAAGAGAGCAGCAAGCGAGCTATGACAACTCGTTTGGGCTTGTGCCAGGAGAGCCAGCGATAGGCGGAGCCGTTGGAGGTTGAATGGTGCGGCAGACATGCATGGAATTGTCTTTTGTGTGTGGGCCCTTAGGAGAAGCCGTGGGACAGAGTCCTAGACCGTGGATATGCCGGAGACACGTGGGCAGGCAGCCGTGGATGCATCTGAGGTTGGCACATGAGTCAGGAGAAGCCGTCACAGCTATTGGAAGCTGCGAGGGGAGATTTTTTGTAGTGCCTCTCTTGTGGATCTTTGCAGCCAGGGTAGTAAAAGCTCCCTAGAAGTGTGTGTGTGTGTGTGTGTGTGTGGTGGGAGGACAGTGGTGCCAAAGATATGATCCCACCACTGCACCATCCCTTTCCCCGAGGCTCCACCCCTATTTCACTGAGGCCCCGCCCTTTCCTGAAGCCCCGCCCTGTGTCTTCCTCCCCAGACTCCACCCCTGCTGGCTTCTCTCTGCCCCCTCCTTCTGTCGTCCTTTCAGCCGTTTTTTGCCCCCCACCCCCACCCCCGTTCTAGCACTTCTATTTGCAGCACAAGATATGAAACCACTGTGTGATGCAAATATTAACCAATCTCAGTTATTATCCCATCAGGATAATTTTACCATGTGTCATGTGTTTGGGATATTAGATACAAGAGGAGCCAGCAAACACCAAAAATAAACTAGATCTCTAAGGGTATGTCTACACTACCCCGCTAGTTCGAACTAGCGGGGTAATGTAGGCATACCGCACTTGCAAATGAAGCCCGGGATTTGAATTTCCCGGGCTTCATTTGCATAAGCGGGGAGCCGCCATTTTTAAAACCCCGCTGATTCGAACCCCGTGCCGCGCGGCTACACGGGGCTCGAACCAGGTAGTTCGGACTAGGATTCCTATTCCGAACTACCAGTACACCTCGTGGAACTACCTAGTTCGAGCCCCGTGTAGCCGCGCTGCACGGGGTTCGAACCAGCGGGGTTTTAAAAATGGCGGCTCCCCGCTTATGCAAATGAAGCCCGGGAAATTCAAATCCCGGGCTTCATTTGCAAGTGTGGTATGCCTACATTACCCCACTAGTTCGAACTAGCGGGGTAGTGTAGACATACCCTAACTTTTATTACACATAGAAAAGTAAAGAAAAGAAATGGAGAGTTACATAAATCCATTCCAATGAATGGCATAGCTAGCACAGACAATATAACACCTACACCTACGACAGTACACAAGATATTTAACTTCACAGATATGAACAGACATGTACTTATTGCGATAAATCACACACAGTTCCACCATTAGCAACTTACATTTGTCAGATGGAAGTTCGTGGCCTCTTTGGGCATATCTAGACTATGAGGAATGGTTGAAAGAGGATATGCAAATTCAGCAGGAATTTTCATATTTTCTTACGATTGAACTTTCGAAAGTGGAGCTTTCAAAAGTGAAAGTAATTAAGATGTGGCATTTTCGGCAAGCTGCCCCCCTTCGTGGAAAAGCCGCTTTTCCTCAAAAAAGGAGGTTTATGCGGCTTTTCAACCGGGGGGGGGGGGGGGGGGTGGTTCGCCGAAAAAGCCACGTCTTAATTACTTTCACTTTTGAAAGCTCTGCATTTGAAAGTGTGATTGGAAAAAGATTTGTATATCTTCTTTCTACTGTTCCCTGTAGTCTAGATGAACCCTTTCTTTCCCTACGCATAGAGGCGTCCACAATGCATTTGCTGGTAGGAACAGGCACCAACCTCTTACCACATCCCTTCCACCGATTGTGTGTTCGATACCTATATTTATACATGACTTGGTCGTTCTAATCATCTCTACCAATCGGTTACGTATTGGTAATTACACAGGCTACGTCTACATTGGCATGATTTTCCGGAAATGCTTTTAACGGAAAAGTTTTCCATCAAAAGCATTTTCGGAAAAGCACGTCTAGATTGGCAGGATGCTTTTCCGGAAAAGCACTTTTTCCGGAAAAGCGTCCGTGGCCAATCTAGACGCGCTTTTCCGCAAAAAAGCCCCGATCGTCATTTTCGCGATCGGGGCTTTTTTGCGGAAAACACTACTGTGCTGTCTACACTGGCCCTTCTCCGGAACAGTTTTCCCAAAAAAGACTTTTGCTCGAACAGGAGCAGCATAGTTTTCCGGAAAAGCACTGATGATTTTACATGAGATCATCAGTGCTTTTCCGGAAATTCAGGCGGCCAGTGTAGACAGCTGGCACGTTTTTCCGGAAAAGCGGCTGATTTTCCGGAATAACTTGCCAGTGTAGACACAGTCGTATTGTATAAAGGCACCTTTTATGCTCATATTTGGAGTACATTTTGCCACGCAGAATATTGCAAAAACTATATGCGCAATGAACAGTTTTGTGGCTGTACTTGGTACTTTTTGCTTATCGGTACAAAAGTACCAATACCAGGCTGCTTGTCCTTTGTGTTTGTGCCATGGTGTTGCTGTACCAGGCTAAATCTGCCTTGTTATGCAAAACAGTTCCTGACTCTCACAGCTCCCCTATTAACCCAAGCCTTGCCCACATGCTTTCAGTGCACTGGGCTTGAACCAGGCCTGGGGTTTTGCATTCAGGGGTCTGCACTGTACTTGAGGCAGATGTTATTGTCGAGGCAAAGCTATCCATGCTCCCGTACACCATGTTATTAACCAATTAAACAATCTCTGAAAGAATGCCTGCGAATTGCTGACTCCAGCAGAGTCTAGCCTCACAGCGTTTGCTTCAGAAAAGTCCCACCTATTTCACTGTCGGTCGCACGGGCAAAGACCCACATGACGTTTGGATAACGCGCAATTCTGAAGGCGTGTGGCTTAAAGGACTCTGAAGAAGTTGGCTTTGCCCACGAAAGCTCATGATCCCATCTCCATGGTTTGTTAGTCTTTAAAGTGCTACCAGACTATTTGTTGCTTTTTAATTTTTTTCCTGTTATAAACTAACTCGGCTACCCCTCTGAAACGATAAGATTTCAGTTGCTACTCCTGTGGTTGATACAGTAATAACACTCGGTCAGTCATTTTGCTGCAAGAACGATATAGATTTACCCATTTCCTTGAACGTTCAGCACAACTGGTTCTTGAAAACTGCATCTTGAGTGAAAACAGACGTTGGAACCGGAATCCGCTCCATTACAGATCAAGAAACGCAAAGTCGAACTCTGACATCGGATGTCGAAACCTGCCGTCCATTTCTAAACATTGTGGCTGCATCTAGACTGGCAAGTTTTTCTGCAAAAGTTAGAAAATACCGGGCAGTTCTATTGTCTCATTGATATTTTCTCAATGACTGGTTGTGTCTAGACTGGCCAGTTTTTCCGGAAAATCTGCCGCTTTTCTGGAAAATCTTGCCAGCTGTCTACACTGGCCGCTTGAATTTCCGCAAGAACACTGACGATCTCATGTAAGATTGTCAGTGTTCTTGTGGAAATGCTATGCTGCTCCTGTTCGGGCAAAAGCCCTCTTGCACAAATGCTTTTGTGCAAGAGGGCCAGTGTAGACAACGCGGTATTGTTTTGTGCAAAAAAGCCCCGATGGCGATTGGGGCTTTCTTGCGCAAAACCACGTCTCGATTGGCACGGACGCTTTTCCGCAAAAGCACTTTTTGCGGAAAAGCGTCCATGCCAATCTAGACGCTCTTTTCCGCTAATGCTTTTAATGGAAAAACTTTTCCGTTAAAAGCATTTGCGGAAAATCATGCCATTCTAGACGTAGCCTGTGAGTGCTGTTTGTCTTGTCTCAAATGTCATCTGTATATAGGAATTGAAACGATGAATTCATAGAACTGGAAGGAACCTTGTGAGGTCATAAAGTCCAGTCCCCTGCGCTCACAGCAGGACCAACCACCGTCGAGAATACCCCAATAGATGTACCCCAATAGATGTCTGTCCAACCTGCTCTTCAAAATCTCCAGTGATGAAGATTCCAAAACTTCCCTAGGTAACACTAGTTATTTTGAAATGTTGCTGTGTAGACGTACCATAAACCCATTGCTTCTTGTCCTATCATCAGAGGTTAAAGAGAATAATTTTACTCCCTCCTCCTTGTAACCCCCCTTTTAGGTACTTGAAAGCTGCTCTCATGTCCCCTCTCAGTCTTCTCCTTTCCAAACTACACAAGCCCAAATCTTTCAGTCTCATAGCTCATGTGTTCTAGACTGTTCATAATTTTTATTGCTCTTCTTTGGACCGTCTCCAGTTTCTCTACATCTTTTTTGAAACGTGATGCTCAGAACAGGACACAATACTCCAGTTGAAGCCGTGAGTATTCTAGGATATATTTCATCAGGCCCTGGTGACTGGAAGACATCTAAGAGGTTTTTAACATTTTCTTTTCCTATTTTAGCTTCTCATTTCCCCTGGCATTCACTATGGGTACTTCTAGACTGTACTTTAAAATCAAAATAAGATACGCAATTTGCGCTACGCTAATTGCGTATCTTATTTTGAAATAGGCTATTTCAAGATTTGGCACGTTTACATGGCGCTAAACCAGTGGTCTCCAACCTTTTTACACCCAAGATCACTTTTTAAGTCTCAGAACAGGCGAAGATCTACTGCCCCGCCCCTTCCTTGAAGCCCCGCCTACATTACATGTGGAAATCTAATGTAAATGCATTGCGCAGATGCGCAGTTCAGAGAGGGCTCAAGAGCTACTCTTGGAGCCCCTGAGGTCTACCGATAGATCGCGATCTACTGGTTGGTGACCACAGCGCTAAACTTTGAAATAAAGTGCTATTTCGAGACCTCCCTTATTCCTTGTGGAACAAAGTTTACAGGGATGCCGAAATAGCGCGTCTGTTATTTTGAAAATTATTTTGAAATAGCGAACACATTCCTTGAATGCGGGGTAGATATTTCGGGATACCTCTGGTATTCTGAAATAGCCTTGCAGTCTAGACGTACCCTGTGTTAGGCATCCAAGCACCACCAACCTTCTTGGCGAAAACCGGAACAAAGAAGTCATTAAGCACCTCTGCCACTTCCACATGTTCTGGTGTTTTCCCTCTTCGCTGAGGGGAAATTCACATGACTGTGTCTCTTTTTGGTAATGTTGATCCCAAATTTGGCTCCTGAATCACCGAGGTCTAAGTAGCTAGTCAGAGGACCAGAAGGGGCGTGGCCTCAGGCGGAAGGGGCGTGGCCTCAGGCGGAATGGGCGTGGTCTCAGGCAGAAGGGGCGTGGCCTCAGGCAGAAGGGGCGTGGCTGGGGTGAACCCCCCCTCAGCCAGCCAGCCCACCCGCCCTTCAGCACCACACAGACCATATTGCGCAGGGCTCTGGAAGTGATTTAAAGGGCCCAGGTGTCTGGCTTCTTCCCCTGGGGCATCTGCTCCTTTTGCCCCCTCTGATCTTGTCAGCAGGCCTGCCTCAGGAAGAAGAAGAGAAGTGGAGGGTGGGGACCATGATTCAGGTACCGATGAGCCCCCCCCCCCCCACTTTCAGGTACCTTCCACCACCCCAGATGCTTTTTGCCCATATCCTGTGAAAATAAGTCTCAACTAGAAATAGATCTGGGGCAGGAGAGGGGCAGGGGTCATGACCCCACTGGGGGTTGCAAGGTTATTACATGGGGGGCACGGTCATGAGCTGTCAGGGTCTACCCTCCAAACCCTGCTGGGCTGCCAGCATTTATAACAGTGTTAAGTTAAAAAAAATATTGTTTTTTTTCTGTGCATAGGAGGGTGCCACTCAGATCTGCTGTGTGAAACTTTGAGAGCCCACTCGGGCGGTTTGTAGAGCGCAGGATGGTATCTCCACGGAGGGTGTGCCACAGTCGGCGGGCGGGGAAACATCACACCGGCAGGGCAACGCGGAGGTGAAAAAATTGTCGGTGTTTGTTTTCCTGAAAGGGAATTGAAGGCACAACGTCGTAGGTAAAGCACGCACGGAGTGGGAGATGGTTAGCTGTTCATGGGCTGTGATATCAGGCAGTCAATGAACAACAAACGACAGTCGTGGGCAAGAAGAAGTGATGGAAAGCCAACCCCCTGGGGATACCCGTCGGGGGAGCTAGGGGCCAGGGATCACAGGTGGAAAAAGGAGTTTGAGCGTTAAGTGGGCAACCAGACTATGGTGTCCAAGGAGGTGGCGGAAGGCTCTTCAAACTAGACCCTGTCCTGAGGGGGTGGGGAATAATTTCACCCTCCCCCAGAAGAGGCTAACACCCTACCCAGGTCCTGATTCAGCTGGAGATACGACCAATGCGGCCCAGGATGCTGCAGAAGAAGGAGGGCAGGTGAAGAGTGTCAGAACAGTGGGGCCGGCATGAGAACGGCCAGACTAGGTCAGACCAAATTCATCTAGCCCAGTGTCCTGTCTGCCAACAGAGGCCAATGCCAGGCGCCCCAGAAAATCATCAAGCCATTCCTCCCCTGTCCCCCATTTCCAGTTTCTGACAAACAGAGGCTAGGGACACCACCCGTACTCATCCTGGCTAATAAGTATTGACAGACCTAACCTCTGTGCATGTATCTGGTTCTTTTTTGAACCCTGTTAAAATCCTGGTATTTACAACATCCTCTGGCAAGGAGTTCCACTGGTTAACGGTGCGCTGCATGAAGAAAAACTTCTTTTCTTTGTTTTAGACTATTCCTACCTTATTAATTCCATTTGGTGACCCCTAGTTCTTATGTTGTGAGAACAAGTAAATAAAACTTTTTCTCGTTCACTTCTTCCACACCTGTCATGATTTTATAGACCTCTATCCTATCCCCCTCCCCTCGTGGCCTCCTCTTTTTTAAGCTGAAAAGTCCAAGTCTTTTTACTCTCTCTTCATAGGGGACCCGTTCCAAACCCCTCATCATTTTTGTTGCCCTTTCCTGAACCTTTTCCAATGCCAAGAGATCTTTTTGGAGATGAGGCAACCACATTTGTATGCAGTATTCAAGATGTGGGCGTCCCATGGTTTTATATAGAGGCAATAAGATAGTCTCTATCTTATTCTCGATTCCCTTTTTACTGACTCCTAACCGTCTATTTGCTGTTTGGCTGCCGCTGCACACAAAGTGGATGTTTTCCGAGAGCGATCCACAGCGAGGGTGTGTCTAGACGACAGGGTTTTGTCGACAAAAGTCGACTTTTGTCGACAAAACTATACCTACGTCTACGCTACCGCTGAGTTCTGTCGACGGCGGTAAACCTCATTTTGCGAGGAATAACGCCGTTTGTGTCAGAGTTCTGTCGAGAGAAGGCGTTATTGCATCTACACTGTCATGTCGACAAAGCGGCTTAGAACTGGACGTCGTCTAGACGCTCTTCGTCGACAGAAGCTTTGTCGGCAGTATCTGTCGACAAAGTCTCTGTCAACAAAAGTCTGTAGTCTAGACGTATCCTGGCAGTCCATGCTACCTCTCCTTCCCCCAATGTTTTAGCAGCCATAAGGGTGAGTGGGTGGGGGGCGGGGGAGAGGATGGAGAAACGGATTCGCTGGGTTGGCCTACTCCCCACAGACCCTGTCTAGTCTGGGCTGCTCTGGGAACAACACCCAGAGATCCCAGAGCCAAGGGGGAGCCCCAGAGTGGTCTGCCCCCTGCTGGCCCCAGGAAGTCACTGCCTCGCCCCGCCCCGACTTGGGCACATGGCGAAGAAGGAGCAACTCGGCCGCTGAGCGTCGAACTATCTGCTGAGCAGCTGCGGGCGTCGGAAAGGGGCTTGGCCGGTGGACGTCCTCGGCGGGGCCAGGTCTGCAGGGCAGCAGGGCCGGTGGGGGAGTGGCAGAGACCAGGCCGGGGGACACGGGCCGTGCGCTGAACCGGGCATGCTGCTGCCGGCCTCTAATAGGAGCCATGAATTGCGTGGGCAGGAACCGCTCTCCCTGGTTCCTAGATTCATGGTGTTTAAGGCCAGAAGGGGCGGTGAGGTCCTGGCCTCCCCTGGAGACAGACCAGAGAATTCCCCCTGCTCAGCCCTCGGCTGGCTCCGGGAAGCTAGTTACCAGCTTCCTCCCCCCCCCCCCCCCCAAGTCAAAATATCCTTTTGTTCTGGGCCAGGAGAGATGGATTCTTCTTGAAAGCATGGTGGGAGGGAGGGGCACGAGGCCCCGCCCCCTAGGTGACTCCGCCCCTATGTGGCCACTCCCACTTTGTGGCCCCGCCCTTTTGTGTGCCGACCACCTCTGCCCCTCCCCTTTCTCCTGAGGTGCTGAACCCCCATCCCAAACCAAGCTAGAAGCTGGAGCTGGGTCGGGGAGCTCGGACACATCCACTTGCCTGAAGCCAGGCCTGAGAGCAGCCCCCAGCTCCTGTCCCCATCCCCCGTGTTCCCCACCAGGGGCAGATGGAGGATCCACGGGTTCCCCAAAGCAGCCCACACCCAGCTTCTAGCCCAGAAGCAAAGCATCAGGGATAGGACAGGGGGCCAGGATCATGGGAAAGCCATGGCCTCTTACCCTCTTTCCTCTTACCCGCTTGCTCAGGCTGGTGTTGAGGGCTTCCTAGCTCCAGCCCTGCCCCTTCTGACCCAGGCCCCACCCATTCCAGGGCCTAGACCAGGGCCCTCCCGTCTTGCTCTTGTTGGCCCTGCTGCCCATGGGGACTAGAACCTCTAGGGCCAAAGCCCAGTGGCAGACGAGCCTACTCATGCTTCAGAGATGTGGTGTTCTGCTTCCCTGAGCAGCTGTAATAATTACACTGGTGGCAGCGGTGGGATAGCTGTTCCATGACAGCCAGACAGAGACACCCCCCCCCAACCCCGTTAGGCTTGACACCTTAGCCAAATTTGCTGACACTGTTGCCATATTCAAGCATTTAAAAATCATGAACCTGCCCCCCCCCCCACACACACACAAAAATTGTGAGATGGACTGAAAAAAATCCTGAAATTAATAATAAACATTGTGGGGGGTTTTGCCTACAAGCTGGCCTTCCCTTCTGTTTGCAGGCGTTTCCCTGGAACCAGGAGGGCTAACGACTTACGTCTTTCAAAAGTAACGGCGGAGACGCTCAGGTTTTTTCAGCCTGATTCCAGTCGCTGGTGCCTTAAGAAATATACTCAGATTCGAACAGGTACGAGGTGCCAGAGGCCTGCTTGGCAGGTAGAAATGTACAGATGGGAGACCCAAAGACATGCACATGATATTGGGCTCCATACACAGATAAAGGAGTCATTAGAGTCTTTGCTCCTGCCTTGGGCAGGGGCCTGGACGTGAGGACCTCGTGAGCTCTCTTCCAGTGCTATGATTCTATGATTTGATAGAATGAGCTGTCTTAAAGGGAGTGAGGGATACGGCATGTTCTCCCTCACCTAATTCCTCGCGGCCCAGGGAAGCGCTGCACTTTGCAGCCCCTGTTCCTTCCATGCCCCTGTGATGCTGAGAGAGGGTAGGGAGGGCTGTGTTGCCCTCTAGCTATAGGAGGAGACTTTGCGACCAATGGTCCCGCTATTTTTCTATCCGTGTGTGGAATAAATTTTGTTACATGCACCAATGCATGTGCAGGTGTGCACCACCAGACAAAACATATGTTGCTGGCTGACAGTGCTCTGCTAATCAGCTAGGCGGCATTCAAATCTCTCCTGGGTGGCTGCCCATGTGCTCAGCTCACAGGGAACAGCAATTGTGACTGTGGCTTTTGCATTGACTGTCCCCACTCCGGGGGAGATTCTGGATAAACCGATTGTGGGTGGAACTGGACATCACTGGGGCTATAAGTCTGGCAAGTATTGGCTTGACCCGCTGCTTGAGACAGCTGCGGGGAGGTCAGCTCTGGAGGAAGGGGGCTTCCTGGGGTGAGACAGCTTGCGTTTGAGAAGTTCTCCCTCAAAGAAATGCGGAACCCAGAAATCCCACACGGTCCCATCCCCCCGCCACTGTATCTGCTCCCCCTTCCCTTGTTCCCAGTCTTTTTCCCCTTGCTCCACCCCCATGGAGCACAACGCGGTGACAGAATAAAAGCGTCTCCATTATGGAAAGGGAAGGCTGAAGGGATGGTTTCTGGGAGGGCAGCGGGGTCTAGTGGTTAGAGTGATGGGGATAGGATGTTAGGCACCCTGGATTCTAGGCCCAGCTCTGGGAGGGCAGCGTGGCCTAGTGGTTAGAATGATGGGGTGTCAGGGTCCTTGGATTCTAGGCCCAGGGAGCGGAGGGGCATGTAGTGGTTAGAGGAATGGTGTGTCAGGGATCCTGGGATCTCTCCCTAGCTCTGGGAGGAGAGCGGGGCCTAGTGGTTAGAGAGATGGGGTGTCAGAAACCCTGGGATCTCTCCCTAGCTCTGGGAGGAGAGCGGGGCCTAGTGGTTAGAGAGATGGGGTGTCAGAGACCCTGGGATCTCTCCATAGCTCTGGGAGGGGAGCTGGGTCTGGTGGGTTAAAGCAGGGGTGGGGGGAAGTGGGTTGCCAGACTTCCTGGCACCAGGGAGGTGTCCTCAAAAGCCCTCTGCCCAATTCACAGGCTCCCGTCCCCTTGCTGAGTCAGGGGCATGTCACGAACCAGGAGAGTCGAGTTCCTGGTTTCTGTCCTGCGACCAGCCCTCGTGCTGCGCAATCAAACCCAGAAGTGCTGACTCCGTGTGCTCTGCTGAAATCCACTGCACACCCTCCCCTTCCCGGAGCTAAGAATAGGCCTGAGTCCTGATCTTTCCCCCTGGGGGCTCTAACCACTAGACCCCACAGCCTTCCCAGAGCTGGGGATAGGACCCAGGAGGCCTGGCTGCCTGCTCTATCCTTTGATCCCCCTCCCAGACCTGGGGATGGAAGCCAGGAATGCAAACGCCCGCCCCAACCACTAGGTCCTACTGCCCTCCCGGTGCCTCCTTCCCCCTCCTAGATACATGGGGAAGGTTCGATGACCTCCCCTGCCCTGCGCCCGGCTCGCTTCCCTGACTCAGAGATGTTGTAAGCGGAGGGAGGGGGGGAGCTTTTCCTCCTGACTTCCCTAGCAAGAGGCACCATCGTGCCAGGGCAGCCGTTTGGGGAGCACCCGCCGGTCCGGTTCTTCTGCTCCGCGGGCTGCTATAAACGTTGGCGGCTCCCAGCCAGCTTCTGCTGCCTGCCAGGCCCCTGCGTGCCTTGGAGACAGCACAGCGCCTGCCCCGTTGGGTCCTTCTGTCAGGTACATCGACCTGACCCCTAGTGGGGAATGGGGTGGTAGGGGGGAGGGGGGCCTCTGGGAGGGGTGTGGGGTTGGGAGCCTCGACTCCTGGGGTCTGTCCACAGCTCTGGGAAAGGAGCCAGGACCACTGGGTAGAGCAGGGGCAGGGAGTCAAGACTCCTGGGTTCTAGTCCCAGCTCTGAGCAGGTAGTGGGGACTAGTGAGTAGAGTCAGGATTCCTGGGCTCTCTGGGCAGGGAGTGGGGTCTAGTGAGTAGAGTCAGGATTCCTGGGCTCTCTGGGCAGGGAGTGGGGTCTAGTGGGTAGAACCACGGGGTGGGGCTCACAGCCAGGGCTCCTAGGAGTAGATTTGCCTCTTGGCTTTGATCTAGCCGCATGGCTAAGGCCCCCTGTGCCGACATGGGCTTCGGGGTTCTTCACGGCCTTGCCCGACCAGCGCTCCTGGTAGCTGTCCCAGCTAGTTTGTAGCTTGTGGGGGGCTGTTTCTGCCCCCCGCAAGCTGCCATCACCCCCGCTCTCCTTTGCAGCGTCACCCGGAGGAACGGATTTGCCGGCATCTCCCTGCACAAAGCTGCCGCTGAGCGGTGCACCTGGCCACGACAGCTAATCAGCAGGTGCGCCAAGCAATTAGGGGCTTTATCTGCCCCGTGGACAAAGGACGAGGTGGGTGGGGAGCGCGGAGGGGAGACGTACAGTCGGAGCTGGCCCGGCAGAGGTAGCCGGAAGGGACGAGGAATAGGAGCAGTGTTAGCGAGAGGTGGAGCCCACATGGATGGACGGCTGGAACGGCCGGCAGATGGACGCCCAGTTGGGTAGAGAGGAGGCGAGATGAACACAGCTGGGCACGGATTCAGCAGAGTGTAGGGTGATCAAAAAAGTGAACAGAGATTGAAGGACAGCTTGATCCGAGCTGAGATGGACGGAGATTGATGCACAGACAGCTGTCTGTCCCTGCTCCCGTCACGTCGACCGGAAATAGAGAGAGAGAAGGGAGGCTAGACAGACACATCAAATAGATCTGGGTGTGGCTGGACGGAAGGACAGCAGGATTGAAGGGAAGAGGGTGGATAGATTGGTGATGGATGTATGGAATGAGGGGTGGGGTGGGGGGCTAGCCAGATGGGTCTAAGAAAGGGAGGATGGCTACCTAGGTGTAAGGCAGTGTGGATGGGCAGATGGAGCTAGGGGAGGTTACAAAGAAAGATGGGTGTAGGGCAGGGTGGCTCAGATACATGAAGCTAGGGCAGGTTAGATGAGGAGATGGGGGTAGGGCAGGGCGGGTAGATACATGGAGCTAGGGGAGGTTAGACGGGGAGATGGGGGTAGGGCAGGGCGGGTAGATACATGGAGCTAGGGGAGGTTAGACGGGGAGATGGGGGTAGGGCAGGGCGGGTAGATACATGGAGCTAGGGGAGGTTAGACGGGGAGATGGGGGTAGGGCAGGGTGAGTAGATACATGGAGCTAGGGGAGGTTAGCTGGGGAGATGGGGGTAGGGCAGGGTGGGTAGATACATGGAGCTAGGGGAGGTTAGCTGGGGAGATGGGGGTAGGGCAGGGTGGGTAGATACATGGAGCTAGGGGAGGTTAGATGGGGAGATGGGGGTAGGGCAGGGTGAGTAGATACATGGAGCTAGGAGAGGTTAGGTGGGCAGATGGGGGTAGGGCAGGGTGAGTAGATACATGGAGCTAGGGGAGGTTAGCTGGGGAGATGGGGGTAGGGCAGGGTGAGTAGATACATGGAGCTAGGGGAGGTTAGCTGGGGAGATGGGGGTAGGGCAGGGTGGGTAGATACATGGAGCTAGGGGAGGTTAGCTGGGGAGATGGGGGTAGGGCAGGGTGAGTAGATACATGGAGCTAGGAGAGGTTAGGTGGGGAGATGGGGGTAGGGCAGGGTGAGTAGACACATGGAGCTAGGGGAGGTTAGGTGGGGAGATGGGGGTAGGGCAGGGTGGGTAGATACATGGAGCTAGGGGAGGTTAGCTGGGGAGACGGGGGTAGGGCAGGGTGAGTAGATACATGGAGCTAGGGGAGGTGAGATGGGGAGACGGGGGTAGGGCAGGGTGAGTAGATACATGGAGCTAGGGGAGGCTAGCTGGGGAGATGGGGGTAGGGCAGGGTGAGTAGATACATGGAGCTAGGGGAGGTTAGCTGGGGAGATGGGGGTAGGGCAGGGTGGGTAGATACATGGAGCTAGGGGAGGTTAGATGGGGAGACGGGGGTAGGGCAGGGTGAGTAGATACATGGAGCTAGGGGAGGCTAGCTGGGGAGATGGGGGTAGGGCAGGGTGAGTAGATACATGGAGCTAGGGGAGGTTAGCTGGGGAGATGGGGGTAGGGCAGGGTGGGTAGATACATGGAGCTAGGAGAGGTTAGGTGGGGAGATGGGGGTAGGGCAGGGTGGGTAGATACATGGAGCTAGGGGAGGTTAGCTGGGGAGATGGGGGTAGGGCAGGGTGGGTAGATACATGGAGCTAGGGGAGGTTAGCTGGGGAGATGGGGGTAGGGCAGGGTGAGTAGATACATGGAGCTAGGGGAGGTGAGCTGGGGAGATGGGGGTAGGGCAGGGTGGGTAGATACATGGAGCTAGGGGAGGTTAGCTGGGGAGATGGGGGTAGGGCAGGGTGGGTAGATACATGGAGCTAGGGGAGGTTAGCTGGGGAGATGGGGGTAGGGCAGGGTGAGTAGATACATGGAGCTAGGGGAGGTTAGATGGGGAGATGGGGGTAGGGCAGGGTGGGTAGATACATGGAGCTAGGGGAGGTTAGCTGGGGAGATGGGGGTAGGGCAGGGTGAGTAGATACATGGAGCTAGGGGAGGTGAGATGGGGAGACGGGGGTAGGGCAGGGTGAGTAGATACATGGAGCTAGGGGAGGCTAGCTGGGGAGATGGGGGTAGGGCAGGGTGAGTAGATACATGGAGCTAGGGGAGGTTAGCTGGGGAGATGGGGGTAGGGCAGGGTGGGTAGATACATGGAGCTAGGGGAGGTTAGCTGGGGAGATGGGGGTAGGGCAGGGTGAGTAGATACATGGAGCTAGGGGAGGTGAGATGGGGAGACGGGGGTAGGGCAGGGTGAGTAGATACATGGAGCTAGGGGAGGTTAGCTGGGGAGATGGGGGTAGGGCAGGGTGGGTAGATACATGGAGCTAGGGGAGGTGAGATGGGGAGATGGGGGTAGGGCAGGGTGGGTAGATACATGGAGCTAGGGGAGGTTAGCTGGGGAGATGGGGGTAGGGCAGGGTGAGTAGATACATGGAGCTAGGGGAGGTTAGATGGGGAGATGGGGGTAGGGCAGGGTGGGTAGATACATGGAGCTAGGGGAGGTTAGCTGGGGAGATGGGGGTAGGGCAGGGTGGGTAGATACATGGAGCTTGGGGAGGTTAGATGGGGAGATGGGGGTAGGGCAGGGTGGGTAGATACATGGAGCTAGGGGAGGTTAGCTGGGGAGATGGGGGTAGGGCAGGGTGAGTAGATACATGGAGCTAGGGGAGGTGAGATGGGGAGACGGGGGTAGGGCAGGGTGAGTAGATACATGGAGCTAGGGGAGGCTAGCTGGGGAGATGGGGGTAGGGCAGGGTGAGTAGATACATGGAGCTAGGGGAGGTTAGCTGGGGAGATGGGGGTAGGGCAGGGTGGGTAGATACATGGAGCTAGGGGAGGTTAGCTGGGGAGATGGGGGTAGGGCAGGGTGAGTAGATACATGGAGCTAGGGGAGGTGAGATGGGGAGACGGGGGTAGGGCAGGGTGAGTAGATACATGGAGCTAGGGGAGGTTAGCTGGGGAGATGGGGGTAGGGCAGGGTGGGTAGATACATGGAGCTAGGGGAGGTTAGCTGGGGAGATGGGGGTAGGGCAGGGTGGGTAGATACATGGAGCTAGGGGAGGTTAGCTGGGGAGATGGGGGTAGGGCAGGGTGAGTAGATACATGGAGCTAGGGGAGGTTAGCTGGGGAGATGGGGGTAGGGCAGGGTGGGTAGATACATGGAGCTAGGGGAGGTTAGACGGGGAGATGGGGGTAGGGCAGGGTGAGTAGATACATGGAGCTAGGGGAGGTGAGATGGGGAGATGGGGGTAGGGCAGGGTGGGTAGATACATGGAGCTAGGGGAGGTTAGCTGGGGAGATGGGGGTAGGGCAGGGTGGGTAGATACATGGAGCTAGGGGAGGTTAGCTGGGGAGATGGGGGTAGGGCAGGGTGGGTAGATACATGGAGCTAGGGGAGGCTAGCTGGGGAGATGGGGGTAGGGCAGGGTGGGTAGATACATGGAGCTAGGGGAGGTTAGCTGGGGAGATGGGGGTAGGGCAGGGTGAGTAGATACATGGAGCTAGGGGAGGTGAGATGGGGAGATGGGGGTAGGGCAGGGTGGGTAGATACATGGAGCTAGGGGAGGTGAGATGGGGAGATGGGGGTAGGGCAGGGTGAGTAGATACATGGAGCTAGGGGAGGTGAGATGGGGAGATGGGGGTAGGGCAGGGTGAGTAGATACATGGAGCTAGGGGAGGTGAGATGGGGAGATGGGGGTAGGGCAGGGTGAGTAGATACATGGAGCTAGGGGAGGTTAGCTGGGGAGAGGGGGGTAGGGCAGGGTGGCTGGCTAGGACGGTGGATAGCTGGTGCCAGGGGAGGTGGATTGGCTGTTATGGGGTTCCTGGCCGTGGTGCTGTCTCCACCCAGAAGGGCAGGCGAGGTCCCCGCTGGTAACGTTCTCCCCTTCTTACCTCTCCAGGCACCGTGCCCCACAGTGAGGCCGCAGCATGTCCAGCCCCCGCCCGCGCCCTGACCCTCCGGAGAAGCCTGCGCCCGGGGTCCCCCGGATACCGAGGCCCGACGACCCGCTGACCCCGGTGCCGCCCCAGCCTTGGCCGGAAGGACCCCCCCAGCCTCCCCACCCTCTGCCGCGGGGGCCGCTCGTGCCGGGGAAGCCCTGGCCGGCAGGGCCGGCGGTGCCACCTCAGCCCGGGTCTCCGGCCGGCCCGTCGCAGCCTCCGCGACCTGAGGATCCTTGGCCGCTGCCCATGCAGCCGAAGCCGCCCAAGCCGCCGCTGCCCGATGACCCGTACCCGCCTGGGCCTGGCCTGCCCCTCGCCCCCTGGCCCCCGCTGCCTGAGTGGGACGATTCAGAGAAGCCCCCCCAGCAACCCCCAAAGGCTGATTAGCGTCCCCTTCTGCCCAGACCCCTCGCGCGCTTCCGGGGGGCCTCGTCCCTTCCCAGCCCACAGCCGCCCTCCTGCCAGGCCTCGCCCCACACGGCAGCCCCGTCCCTCTGCGCCCGGTCTCTGCAAGCCCAGCAGGGCCCCCGGGGGGTCCGAAGAGGCTGGGTGCCCCAGGGAGGGGCCTGGGTGAAGCTCGAGTTTTGGAGGCGATGGGCCAGAACTGAGGTGACCTCCAGTGCTCTGGTGAAGTGTTCGTCCGTCTCCCTTGCCCCCCATGGACTTGTCTGTCTGTCCCTCTGTCTCCATAGATACTGTCTTTCCTATCTAGCTATCCCACATCCACCCCCTCTGCCTGTCTGTCTGTCTGTCCCCATCCACCCCCTCTGTCTGTCTGTCTGTCCCCATCCACCCCCTCTGCCTGTCTGTCTGTCTGTCCCCATCCACACCCTCTGTATATCTGTCTGTCCCCATCCACCCCCTCTGTCTGTCTGTCTGTCCCCATCCACTCCCTCTGTCTGTCTGTCTGTCCCCATCCACCCCCTCTGTATGTCTGTCTATTTATCCCCATCCACCCCCTCTGTCTGTCTGTCTGTCCCCATCCACTCCCTCTGTCTGTCTGTCTGTCCCCATCCACCCCCTCTGTATGTCTGTCTATTTATCCCCATCCACCCCCTCGGTCTGTCTGTCTGTCCCCATCCACCCCCTCTGTATGTCTGTCTATTTATCCCCATCCACCCCCTCGGTCTGTCTGTCTGTCCCTATCCACCCCCTCTGTATGTCTGTCTGTCCCCATCCCCACCCCCTTTGTATGTCTGTCTATTTATCCCCATCCACCCCCTCGGTCTGTCTGTCTGTCCCTATCCACCCCCTCTGTATGTCTGTCTGTCCCCATCCCCACCCCCTCTGTATGTCTGTCTATTTATCCCCATCCACCCCCTTGGTCTGTCTGTCTGTCCCCATCCACCCCCTCTGTATGTCTGTCTGTCCGTCCCCATCCACTCCCTCTGTATATGTCTATTTATCCCCATCCACCCCCTCGGTCTGTCTGTCTGTCCCCATCCACCCCCTCTGTATGTCTGTCTATTTATCCCCATCCACCCCCTCTGTTTGTCTGTCTGTCCCCATCCACCCCCTCTGTCTGTCTGTCTGTCCCCATCCACCCCCTCTGTATGTCTGTCTATTTATCCCCATCCACCCCCTCTGTCTATCCATCCCCATCTACCCCCTTTGTCTGTCTTCTTTACTTATCCCCATCCACCCCCTCTGTCTGTCTGTCTGTCTGTCTGTCTGTCTAATCTCCCCCGTCAGTGCATCTGCCCTCACCTCACCGGGACTGGTGTTTGTTCCTTCCTCTCCCCTGTATCTTCCACACCCTTGCCTCACCCCTCCAGATATGGGGCCCATGTGACCGTGGGGCATCACAGTCGTGCTCACTGGGGTGAGCCGCCCGCCGCCAGAGAGCAAAGCTGTCTCATGACCGGGGGGGCCCAGTTTCCCTTGTGGTGTTTGAAATAAACTCTCATTAAAGTGTTTGCCTGAGAATTGCGCTACCTGGTCCGTGTAATTCCGGCACCGGAAAGAGGAGCATGGTGGGGCCGGCATGTTGGCTGGGAGGCAAGTGGTGCCTAGTGGTTAGAGCAGGCTGGGATCCAGCGTTACTGAGTCCTAACTATCTTTGAGAAGGCATTGTGTGTGTGTGTGTGTGTGTGGTGTGTGTGTGTGTGTGTGTGTGTGTGTGTGTGTAAGTAACCCTTCTGCTAGGCTGAATTAATAGCAGCAAGGGCCGGGTTCAGTACCTAGGGGTCCCCTCTCAACAACGTAATGCAACACCGGCTCGAGCCCCCACCCAGTGACCTGGGAAATCTTACACACACCCCTGGGTGCCTCAAAGAGGCAATTCTTCCCCTCTCGCAAGCACAGAGCCTCGGTATAGCAGCAAATCTTTAATAACATGAGGTAACTGACATCAGCATTAAACTGGGAAAACACCACGGCTGTGTCTACACTGGCGGGATCTTGCGCCAAAGCAGCCGCTCTTGTGCAAAAACTTGCTGCCGGTCTACACTGGCCGCGTGTTCTTGCACAAGTAAACTGACGTTTTAATGTATAAAATCAGGGCTTCTCGTGCAAGAACTCTGATGCTCCCACTCAGGAAGAAGCCCTCTTGCACAAGAGCTCTTCCAGAAGAGGCCAGTGTAGACGGGCAACATGAATTTCTTGCGCAAGAAAGCCCGATGGTTAAAATGGCCATCAGAGCTTTCTTGTGCAAGAGAGCGTCCACACTGGCACGGATGCTCTTGTGCAAAAGCACATGCCAGTGTAGACGTGCTCTTGTGGAAGAGTTTTTGCGCAAGAAGTGGCCAGTGTAGACGTAGCCTTAGGGTATGTCTACGTAGCAAAGTTATTTCGAAATAGCAGCCATTATTTCGAAATAACTTTACCAGCGTCTACACAGCCAAGCTGCTATTTCGAAATTAAATCGAAATAGCGGGGGGCTTCATTTCGAAATCGGTAAACCCCATTCCACGAGGATTGCTATTTCGAAATAAGCGCTGTGTAAACGCTTATTTCGAAATAGGGGGCTTCCAGCCCTTCCCAGCGTGCCCTGGTGGCCACTCTGGGCACAACCAAGAAAACTCCTCTCCCTCCCACCCTCCCTGGAGCCCTTAAAGGGGTAGACTGACCACAGTGCTTGTGCCGGCTCCAAGCCTGCCAGCCCAGAGCCAGCAGTCGCTGCCCCGATCCAGTGACCCCAGCATGAGCCAGGCAGCCAGTGCCAGCCAGCCCTCCATTGCCCCCAGGACGAGTCTGCCAGCTCCCAGAAGCCTGCCAGGGGCCGGAAAAGGCAGGCATCTGCCTAGTCCAATGTGGAGATCAGGGATCTAAATCATGCCTCCAACGTCCATGATCTCCGCACTAAACAGATGCAACCGTCTACAGGCAGACGGCTGCCAGCCTGGCCACCAAAGGCCACATGCAAACCCAGGAGCAGGTTTGCATGAAAATAAAGAAGCTGCGGCAAGTGTATGCCTGGACCACATGGGGGAAGCTCCCAACTCATAGACTCATCGACTCAAAGGTCAGAAGGGACCATTATGATCATCTAGTCTGACCCCCTGCACAGTGCAGGCCACAGAATCTCACCCACCCCTCCTGGAATAACCCTCTCACCTATAGCTCAGATATTGAAGCCTTCAAATACTTTGAAGGCCCCAAGATGCAGAGAATCCTCCAGCTGTGATCTGTGCCCCATGCTACAGAGGAAGGCGAAAAACCTCCAGGGCCTCTGCCAATCTACCCCGGAGGAAAATTCCTTCCTGACCCCAAATATGGCGATCAGCTAAACCCTGAGCATGTGGGCAAGACTCACCAGCCAGACACCCAGAAATTCTCTATAGTAACTCCTATCATCCCTCCATTGACCTATTTCCCACTGATAATGAATGGTCAATTAGTTACCAAGATCCTGTTATCTCATCAAACCATCCCCTTCATAAACCCATCGGCTACGTCTACACTGGCCCCTTTTCCGGAAGGGGCATGTTAATTTCAGCTATCGTAGTAGGGAAATCCGCGGGGGATTTAAATATCCCCCGCGGCATTTAAATAAAAATGTCCGCCGCTTTTTTCCGGCTTTTAAAAAAGCCGGAAAAGAGCGTCTACACTGGCCCCGATCCTCCGGAAAAAAAGCCCTTTTCCGGAGGATCTTATTCCTACTTTGAAGTTTGAAGTTTGAAGTTTTCCGGAGGATCGGGGCCAGTGTAGACGCTCTTTTCCGGCTTTTTTAAAAGCCGGAAAAAAGCGGCGGACATTTTTATTTAAATGCCGCGGGGATATTTAAATCCCCCGCGGATTTCCCTACTACGATAGCTGAAATTAACCTGCCCCTTCCGGAAAAGGGGCCAGTGTAGACGTAGCCATCTAGTTTAATCTTGAAGCCAGATACATCTTTTGCCCCCACTACTTCCCTTAGGGAACCTCACTGCTCTAATGGTTAGAAACCTTCGTCTAATCTCAAGTCTAAACTTCCTACTAGCCAGCTTATATCCATTTGTTCTTGTGTCCACATTGGTATTAAGCTTAATACCAACTAGGGGCAGACCCAGACCCCTGCCCCTATTTTGATGCCGTGGACCACATCCTGGGGGTCAGGACGGTCTGTGCCCCCTAGGTGGTCATCAACCTTGGGGCAGAGCTTGCTGTCTCCTGCTGCTCCACCCCTGCTGCATCCCCAGCTACTGCTCCTCCTCCCACTCCTCCCCATCCCGCTTCTTCCTCCCCACACCCCCAGGGACACCGAGGCCCCCGCACCTGTGGTGTTGGGACACAGTAGGGCCGGTGAGACCCCCAACCCTGAGCTCTGAGCTTCTCGTCCCCTTCCTCCCCTTTCCTCCCCCTGGCAGCTCCCTCCTCCCAGGTTTCCCCCTCCCCTTTCCCACCCTCCCTCCTCCCCTCTCCCACCTTCTTTCCCCAGTCTCACCTCAGTTTCGTTTCCCCACACTCCAGTTTTGTTCCTAAAGAGGCTTTGTAGTAATGAACACGTGTGTCTTTTATTGTACAGCAGCAAAGGGGGTTAAGGAGGGGTAAGTAGAAGGACGTGAGGGAGGAATGAGGCACAAGCCCCCAGCGGGGCACACCAGGGAGACTGTTACTGCCTGCAGAACGTGCTGCCAGGCTCGCAGCAACACGTCCAGGAGAAGTACCAGAGTGCCCAAGGGTGGCTCCGGTTCCATGCTGCAGAGTGCTATGGTGTCCCGAGTGAAGGCAACCAGAGCACGCAGAGAAAAAAATGCTTTGCTGTCCCTCAGCGAGGTAGGCAAGCAAGCAGAGAAACCTTAGAGCCGGCTGTCCGGGGCGGGGGGTGTCCTTTTAAGCAAAGGTCTCAGATAGCCTCAGGCAGCAGCCACACAAGGTAACTCCTGACCTGATGCCCTGCCAGAACCGGTTCCGGATGGTCTTAAATGCGATTCAGCGGCCTATCAGTGTGGACGCGCTATTCTGAAATTGCAAAACGCTATTTCGAAATGCATTTTGTGTCTAGACACGTTATTTCGAAATAAGCTATTGCGAAACAACACGGTAGTGTAGACACACCGTCGTGGGGAGAGGGAGCTGGGAGTCAGGGCTCTTGGGTTCTGTCCCCAGCTCTAGAAGGAAAGTGGTGTCTAGTGGTTAGAAGCTGGGGGGCTGATAGCCAGGACTCTGGGGTTCTAATCTGCCATTCAGCCTGTGTAGAAATTCAGGCAGGTGAGGTCTGGGCAGGGAGGGTGTCCCTAACCTCTATTTGCCAGAGACTGGGAATGGGCAACAAGGGAGGGATCACAAGAGGATTCCCTGTTCTGTTCCCTCCCTCTGGGGCACCGGGCACTGGCCACTGTCCAGAGACAGGAGCTAGTCTGGCTGCTCTTATAAGCACCCGTTTCCCCTTCGTGCTATTAGGGTAGCGTTCTTTCCATATGCCGGTGGGGCAGTGTTTCCTCTGGGAGAAATTCAGATGCCACCCTGCTGATTTCTGCAGGTGGTGCACATCATTTGGTGCACGTAACAAAAATTATTCTGCATGGCAAAAGGAACTTTGTGGCGGAGTGTAACACTGATGAATTTATTACAACGTTTAGACCTCCGGGGGTGAAATTGAATATAATCCAGCCCCCTCCCCCGCCCTCATGGATTTAGAGGTGACAGCTTCAGGCTTTTACATAAAAGTCTGCTTATGGAAACATCCCTGACCGAGCCAGGAGCAGATGCCTCTAAGCCAGTGTTTCTCAACCAGTGGTACGAGTATCCTTAGGGATACTCAAGAGAAGTCCGGGGGGTACGTCAACAACACTGAAACTTGGAGAAAACTGAATTTTGTATTAATTTTTACAGTGCTTTATTATTTTTGTACTTTTTACACCCAAAAATGTCATCGCCCGCCCAGCTACGATTAAGTTGTTTAAACAAATGTGTTGCAACGGTAGAAAAAAAGTTGTGTGTCTGAAAACTGTAGGTACTGGGGGTACTTCTAATATTTTTTTTTAAAGGGGGTACTTAATGAAAAAGAGGTTGAGAAAAACTGCTCTAGGCCAGTTTGTGCTGCATTGGGGTCAGATGTCACTGAGCTGGCTTAGTGCCAAAGATCGAAATGGGGATCTCTATAGGGAGTGCTCCCCCTTGAAGTCTGTGCCGAATTCTTGATCAATTCTGACTCTTAAACATTCGCCCGGCATTTTTCATTCGAGCTGGGGCGTGAACCTTTTGTGTCCTGGTTAAACCCTAGGCAGGGGCAAGGTGTTGTTCTGCATTTCCTGTCTAGAATTGTAATGTGTTGTTTATCTGGGTCATTGATTATTAAACAAGTTGTTCCGCCACTTAAATGAACGTCTTATCACTTCATTATCTCATTAGTCGCGTTCCTATGCAATGTTCAACTGGTGCTCCACCCCAGCGTTGGCAATGATTCAAGTGCTGGGGAAGAGCTGGGTGCAACACAGCTTTGCAGCTGTGATACGGCTGCTGTGTTCCACCCCAGAGTCAGATGCATGTGAGCATCTGAAAGATCCCTGTGCAGTATTGCTGAGTGTCTGTTATACTGCCGGGCTATGTCTACACTGCGGGCTTCTTGTGCAAGAGTGGACGTTCTTGCACAAAAGCGTGCGGAGCGTCTACATCGCATGTGCATTCTTGCACAAGTAAGTTTACAGTAAAGCATCGGAATAGTGGGCTTCTTGCACAAGAGTTATTTCTCTCCCCCCAAGGAATAAGCCCTCTTGCACAAGAGCTCTTGCACAAGAAGGCAGTGTGGACAGGCAACAAAGGTTTCTTGCGTAAGAAACCCCTATGGCTAAAATGGCCATCAGAGCTTTTTTGCGCAAGAGAGCGTCCACGTTGCCATGGATACTCTCGCGCAAAAGCACGTGGCAGTGTGGACACACCCTTGTGCAAGAAGCCTGCAGTGTAGACATAGCGCTGTTATGTTCTACCCCAGAATCAGCCGCATAATACCACGATGTGAAAGATTCCTGTACAACGTTGCTCTGTGTCTGTTATACTGCTGTTGCGTTCCACCCCAGAGTCAGCTGCATGTTAGCACAGGGCGAAAGATCCCTGTCTAGCGTTTCTGTGTGGCTGTTATACTGCTGTTGCATTCCACTCCAGAGTCAGCTGCATGTTTGCACTAGGCAAAAGATTCCTGTACAGTTTGGCTGTGTGTCTGTTATACTGCTGTTGTGTTCCACCCCAGAGTCAGCACTAGGCGAAAGATTCCTGTATAGCTTGACTGTGTGTCTGTTATACTGCTGTTGTGTTCCACCCCAGAGTCAGCACTAGGCGAAAGATTCCTTTACAGCTTGACTGTGTGTCTGTTATACTGCTGTTGTGTTCCACCCCAGAGTCAGCCGCATATTAGCAACAGGTGAAAGATCTCTGTACAGCATTGCTGTGTGTCTGTTATACTGCTGTTGTGTTCCACCCCAGAGTCAGCCGCATATTAGCAACAGGTGAAAGATCCCTGTGCAGCATTGTTGTGTGTCTGTTATACTGCTGTTGTGTTCCACCCCAGAGTCAGCCGCATATTAGCAACAGGTGAAAGATCCCTGTGCAGCATTGTTGTGTGTCTGTTATACTGCTGTTGTGTTCCACCCCAGAGTCAGCCGCATATTAGCAACAGGTGAAAGATCCCTGTGCAGCATTGTTGTGTGTCTGTTATACTGCTGTTGTGTTCCACTCCAGAGTCAGCCGCATATTAGCAACAGGTGAAAGATCCCTGTACAGCATTGCTGTGTGTCTGTTATACTGCTGTTGTGTTCCACCCCAGAGTCAGCCGCATATTAGCAACAGGTGAAAGATCCCTGTGCAGCATTGTTGTGTGTCTGTTATACTGCTGTTGTGTTCCACCCCAGAGTCAGCACTAGGCGAAAGATTCCTGTATAGCTTGACTGTGTGTCTGTTATACTGCTGTTGTGTTCCACCCCAGAGTCAGCACTAGGCGAAAGATTCCTTTACAGCTTGACTGTGTGTCTGTTATACTGCTGTTGTGTTCCACCCCAGAGTCAGCACTAGGCGAAAGATTCCTTTACAGCTTGACTGTGTGTCTGTTATACTGCTGTTGTGTTCCACCCCAGAGTCAGCACTAGGCGAAAGATTCCTTTACAGCTTGACTGTGTGTCTGTTATACTGCTGTTGTGTTCCATCCCAGAGTCAGCCGCATATTAGCAACAGGTGAAAGATCCCTGTACAGCATTGCTGTGTGTCTGTTATACTGCTGTTGTGTTCCACCCCAGAGTCAGCCGCATATTAGCAACAGGTGAAAGATCTCTGTACAGCATTGTTGTGTGTCTGTTATACTGCTGTTGTGTTCCACCCCAGAGTCAGCACTAGGCGAAAGATTCCTGTACAGCTTGGCTGTGTGTCTGTTATACTGCTGTTGTGTTCCACCCCAGAATCAGCTGCATGTTAGTGTAAGGGGACTGTTACCCCTTACTAAAACTCTGTGGGAGTTTTTGGTTTGCCAGCTCCCAGTATCTGAAGGGGAAGAGTTCATGAGACTGACTGACCCCAGAGACAATGGAAAGCAGCCAACACTCCAGCTCGGCCTGATTGACAGGTTGGACAGGCCAGTGAGGAAGGGGAGAGGCCAGGCCCCGTCCTCCCTGTGAGCTGGGATTGTTCTGGCTCTCTCTCTGTCTCTGAACAAACAAGTTGTGTGCAGAAGAGGTCCTGCAAAGACAGAGAGCTGAAAAGAGCAGTGCAAGCTGTATGAAGAAGTCCTGCAAAAACAGGGAGCTGAGAGACTAGCAAAGCAAGCTGTGTGCTGAGGGGCAGTTTTTGCAGCAGCTGAGCCTGACACACACAGCTCAAGAGCACATACCCTGTGTTGAGCAGCAGACTGGCAGTGCTCAGAGAGCCAAAAGGAACAGAGAAGCAACACAAGGAGCTGGAACTGGCCAAGCAGCACAGCCTGCAGCTGGATGTGGTGAGCAGCTGGGAACTGCAAAGTGTGGGGAGAGGCTCTGGACTGGGAGAGGGGTCTGGCCACTTCGAGCTTGAGGCTGTGTGGTCACTGCCAGAGCAAGCGTGTCCAGCCTGCAGCCCCCCTGCAGCATATCCAGGGCCTCTAAGGGGCCTGTAAGGAAGAGACTGTGAACTGTCCTTATACTCTGCAGGCTGCTGTGTTGATGTCCCTGTGCTGCAGAGCAGGGCTGTGTGTTCTCATTTAACCAGTCTCATTTTGTCTTATTCTTTTCTCTTTAATCAGTTGTTGTTTAATAAATTGTATTTGCTTTGAACCTTATGAAGTGATCACTGGGCCAAGAAGGCCTGCAGTGTGAAGAGAGCACCTCGGAGTGGGGACACCCTAACTCCTGCCCCTAGTGACTACAAGGTCGGGGATTAAGCCCCAGGAAACCTGGGCCCAGCCTTGTTGGGGTTTCGAGGGCTCTGCTACTCAGGAGAGTGGAGGGGGAGCCCTCAGGATCAGGGAAGCCGTGGGGTAAAGGAAGCGGGAGCGGGGACTCAGATCCTTTCGCTGGTTCATTTCACCGGGGTGTATAGAAGCCAGGAAAGTTCCCCACAAGAGCGGGATCATTCCCCCGCTTACATTAGCACGGGGCGAAAGATCCCTGTACAGCATGGGTGTGTTCCACCCCAGTGAAAAAGCCACTCAAGGGGCCATGAAAACATTTAACAGGCCTTTGCCAAGCCCAGGTCTATCCTGTCACTTTCGGAATGTTCTGTGTTCGTCGACGGGACCTTAGTTTAAAATTGGTTTTGAAAATATTTCTTCAGTGCGCTGGTGAAGACTATGGAATCACAGCTCTAAAACGTCATCATCTTCTCCCCCCTTCCCCGGGTCTGCCCTCCGGCCTAGGGGTACCAGTGTAATCGTACCGGGTAGGGCCCCATAAATCCTACAGCCCCCCTCCCCCCTGCGTGGGTCTTCTGGCTCCTGTCCTGCAAGACCCACTATCACCACTGCCACACGCAAAACCTTAGCTCCTTCCCGTCAGTCCTTCAGGAGAGAGACAGATCCACCCCCCCCCCCCCCCCCCAGGATACCAAAACAAACAAAAAAGGTCGGCTTGTAGATCATATATATTCATAAGTGGAATTCAGACAATTGCAGGAATTCAGACAATTGTTAATTAAATAATGGATTAAATATTAATTTCAGGCCCCTTTTATTACCCCAGGAGAGGTCTTCGCTCCTCTTGGGAAACTGACGAGAGATTGGGTGTTTTCCTTCCCCTCACCCAATCCTGCTCCCCACAAAGTGCATTTCGCCCACGCCTGCTCTTACGGCAGGTAGGTCCAGCTGATTAGCAGAGCGCCTACAGCTAGATGGTTTGTTTCGGCTGGTGGTGCACGTCCGCCCGTGCCTCAGCGCGCGCGTAAACATTGATTCTGCACTTGGCCGGAAACAAATGCACACAAGGATGGAAAAGCTAAGAAGGAAATTTTGCTCCAGGGCAGTCGGCCGCCTGAGCTTCCTCCTCCGGCTTGCGTGTGGCAGGATCTTCCGGGCAATTGGACTGTGGGAAGGAGACGATGGGAGAGGGGGAAAAGAACCCCAAACCCAAGCAGCTGGTTCTAATGAACCAGTCCTCTCAAAGGCTTCTGGGACGGGGTAAAGCCAAGGGAGCGTCTCCGTGTGATGGAGCCCAGAGGGGGATTCTGGGAAGAGCTGATCACCCCATTTCTCTGGCTCTCCTTCCTGTTGGGATCCTGGATTCTCCCCCTGGCTCAGGGAGGGAGGGAGGACTAGTGGTTAGAGGGCGTGGGAGTCAACATTTCTGGGTTCTATCCCATTAGGGAAGGGGACTGGAATTTAGTGCATTAGTAGGGGAGCTAGACTGAGAGCTGGCCCTGGCTCTGGGGTTAGTGCTGGGGTGCATGGGCTCAGAACTAGGAGGCCTGGCTCTGGGCCAGGAACAGGGAGCAGGTGAGGTGTGGGGGCCTGTCTAGTGTCAGCACTCCTGGGTTCCTTCCTTGTTTGGGGGAAGGGAAGTGAGGTCTAAGGGTTAGAGTGCAGGGGGAGGGGAAGTGGAGTCTAGGGGTTAGTGTGTGTGGAGGGGGGAGGCTGGAAGTCAGGACTCCTGGGTTCCTTCCTTGTCTGGGGGAGAGGAAGTGAAGTCCAAGGGTTAGTGTGTGTGGCGGGGGGAGGCTGGAAGCCAGGACTCCTGGGATGAGCTGGCTTAGAGCCTGCGGCTGTGCATTTCATTTGGCTTCCAGGAAAAATCACAGGTCTGTTTCCCGGGAGGACACGTCTGGTCCTCCCTGGATGCAGCGTGAGGAGTGACCCAACCCCTTAGGAGACGTCCTTGGGGGGCCTGTTACTTCATGGCGTTCCTTCTTGCGAGGCTGTCTTGAATGGAGGTGGGCCGGGTTGCTGGACACAGGTTGGGACTGCGGTCAGCTGGGCTTAGTAGTTCTGGAAGGGGGAGAATGAATTGTCACCATTCGTTTAGGTGGGCACCTCCCACCCCTCTGGCTTGGCATCGTCCCCCCCCCCCCACTGCATCTGATCAAATCTGTAGGTGCATCGTGGCATCTTCTCGACTCCCATCTGATGCCGGATCGAATCCCCACCCTCCCTCCAGCAGGCTAGCATCTCCAGCCCTGGATCTGGCTCAGCCGCCAATCCAGCCATGGGCCCTCAACGGCCTGCTCAGCTGAGTCCCGCCTATTTTGGCGGGACATGTCCCTGGGGGTTTCATCATAGGGCTGAGACTTTAATGACAGCGTTCATTCCTGGAAACGCCAGACCGGGGGTGCCTGGGACAGCGGTGCGGCCGCGTGGGAGAGCGTAACGCCGCTTTGCGGATTTGCAGCGCACCCCCCTGCCGCGGCTAGGTTTTATATTTCAGCTGGGGGTGCACATTCCCTCATACCTCGGCGCACAGCACATTATTCCGCACACCAGTGGCAAAATAGCCACACGCGGAAAAGATTCCGTTTTGCTCCAGGGCAATCGGCGGGCGGAGCGCCTGCCATCTCAGGGCAATTGGACGGTGGGGAGGAGACAACGGGGGAGGGGAAAAAAGAACCCCAAACCCAAGCAATGAACCAATCTTCACAAAGGCTTCTGGGAAGGGGCGGAGCCTACGGAGGCAATATAAACCAGAGCTACCTCTCTAGGAGGTAGTGGACTTGCCTGAGAGGTCAACTTTATGGAGTAAGGGGCTTTGGGGGTAGCTGAATGGCACTGCGCCCCTTTAACGAGCGCTCCTCCGTTCTTCCCCTCCCTCCCTTTCGGAGGCGGCCAGGTCATCCCAGCTCCTCAGCGGATGGCATGGTGACACTTGGGGTTTCACTGGAAGACCAGTGATCATCAGCTGAGCGCCCGGGGGTAGCTGGGGAGCCAGGAGGGGTGCCCCCAACTCAGCCAACGCCTCTTCCCCTTCCCCATAGGCTTTACCCTGCAGCAGACGACGCATCCGATGACGCCCGCAACGATGATGGCAGCCACCGACAGAATGATCACAAGAATCGCCCAGATCGGCAGCGCTGGCGGTGCTGGAACCGGCCCTACAGAGAAAAGGACCCTTATAGGCTGTGTCCAGACTCAGGGGTTTTTTTGGGAAAAGTAGCCTTTTTTCGAAAAAACGTCACCTGCGTCTAGACTGCAGCCGCGGTCTTTCGAAATTCAATCGAAAGAACGCGGCTTTTCTTTCGACGGCGGTCAACCTCATTGCACGAGGAAGAACGCCTTCTTTCGAAAGCGCCTCTTTCGAAAGCAGGCGTTCTTGAATGTAAATAGGGCTTCTTCGAAAGAGAGCATCCAGACTCACTGGGTGCTTTCTTTCGAAAAAGCAAGCCGCTTTTTCGAAAGTTCCGCGTGCAGTCTAGACGCTCTCTTTCGAAAGAGGCTTGCAGTCTAGACATAGCCATGGAGACACCCTCATTGGAAGTATTTCAGAGCAGGTTAGAAAAGCATCCGTCAGGGATGGGCTAGCTCCGGGCTACTAAACTTCGGAAGCCCTGGGGGTCACAATGATACTCACAGCACATGCCGAGGGTGGGTTGCAGATACATGCAAATCTATATGCAATGATATGCAAATAGCTTCTTCCACACGGGCAGGCATGACTACAAAGATTAAGGCAAGACTACACAGCACGCAGGCCCCGTTTCAGTCGGTTCTGCAGCTATTAATAAAATGCAACAGTGACCCCATTTCCACCCACAGGACAGAATTTTTACTGAGCAATGACAGTCCAAGAATTTCACTCCTAAAACGCATCTCAACAGAAAACCATTCTAGTGACTCTGTTTTTTGTTTTGGCTCCCACCCGTGGGCCGTGTGTTGAGCCCCACGAAAATCCAAACTGCATTGGGGGCCGCAAACTAATGGTCCGTGGGTCACATTCAGTCAACGGGCCACATCTGGGCTGTGTCTACACTGGACCCCTTTTCCGGAAAAGGGATGCAGATGAGACAAGTCGGAATTGCAAATACAGCGGGGATTTAAATTTTCCCCGCTTCATTTGTATAAACATGGCTGCCGCTTTTTTCCGGCTCGGGGCTTTGCCGGAAGAAAGCGCCAGTCTAGACGGGGATCTTTCGGAAAATAAAGCCTTTTCCGAAAAATCCCTTATTCCTCTTAAAATCGCTGGCATGATTTTCCGGAAATGCTTATAACGGAAAAGTTTTCCGTTAAAAACATTTTTGGAAAAAGCACGTCTAGATTGGCAGGACGCTTTTCTGGAAAAGCACTTTTTGTGGAAAAGCGTCCGTGGCCAATCTAGACGCGCTTTTCCGCAAAAAAGCCCCGATCGTCATTTTTGCGATCGGGACTTTTTTTCGGAAAAGAAATCTTTGCCGTCTACACTGGCCCTTTTCCGGAACAGTTTTCCAGAAAAGGACTTTTGCCCAAATGGGAGCAGCATAGTTTTTTCCGGAAAAGCACTGATGATTTTACATGAGATCGTCAGTGCTTTTCCGGAAATTCAAGCGGCCAGTGTAGACAGCTGGCAAGTTATTCCTGAAAAGCGACTGATTTTCCGGAATAAGTGGCCAGTCTAGACACAGCCGGAAAGTTTGGGGTTGATTGAAATATGATATATCTTTGGTAACCCCCCCGAGAGGAACCTAGCATTTTAGCAAGGCAAGAAGTATTGTAGGGTTTTAGGGTCAGAGTTAAGGCTGTTTTTAGAAATCCTGCAATGAATAGGACTTTCAAACCTTTATCCTCTAACCTCACACTAACTAGACTCTCAAAATCCGTCGGTAAACCTCCATGCTCTTATTTAACAGATCAATGTCTATCTCGTGAATGCTGCATCCAGTGGTGTGAAATCCTAGTGCAATCCCTTGCTCTGACACAGCCTTCCTCTGTGGCCTTGAGCAAGTCACTTGGTCTGTGCCTCAGTTTCCCCTTCTGCAAAATAGGGATAATTGAGCAGCTCCACCTCCCAGGGAAAGACATTAAAACTGTGGTTCCCAACGCGGTGCCTGTGGGCACCATGGCGCCCGTCAGGGCATTTATGTGTGCCTGCCGTGTGACCAGGGCTGGCCCAAGCCATTCTTGCGCCCTGGGCCCCAGGTGTGCGGCGCATGCGTGGCGCATGTGCAGTGCTGCCCCCGGGCGTGGGGCGTGTGTGCAGCCCCGCCCCCGGATGCGCAGTGCGTGAGCATCCCTACCCCTGGGCACCCGGCAGCCCCAAAAGGTGGGGAACCACTGCATTAAAAGTTTGTGAGGCACAGAGATAGTATGCCAATGGGCAGGTAGACCGATGGGAAGGGGCGTGAATAGGTCAGCACCTCTTTGGGGACAGAACCCTACAATAACAACTTCATGAAACTTCAGGCTTAAATAGCTGAAATCATGACATTGACTCTTTCTGAAATCCTATACCTGTGAAATGGGCCAACACGGACCCTGGATTTGGTAGGGCTAAAATCATAAGGTTTTTGGCCTAAGAATTTTCCTAGTCGGGGCTAGAACAGCATTACAGCTTCCTGAGGATAGGACACAGAACTGGCGGGTCTCCTGAGAGAGCCACAGAACGATCTGTCAGGGAAACTTTACCGTCTCCATATGCATCCTGGCTGGTGACATTAGGAAAAACTTCCTACCTAGCAGGGTGGCTAAGCACTGGAATGAGCGGCCTAGGGAAGTGGTGGAATCTCCATCCCTGGAGATATTTACGAGCAGGTTGGACAGACACCTGTCAGGGGTAATCTAGATGGGGCTTGGTGCCACCGTGGGGGCAGGGAGCAGGCCTTGATGACCTCTCGAGGCCCCTTCCCGTTCTAGTGTTCTAGGGTTCTATGGTTCTAGGACAAACAAGAGGGGTTTTCTTCCCAATACCTGGTGTAGTGGTGACTGTTTCCGTTGTCGATTCGGTGGTGTTGCTGTCCGTTGTTGGGATGAGGGTGGTGTTGGTCAGGGCAGTGGTGTTCTCTTGGCTGTTGACCGGTGTTGTGGACTCAGTGACATTAGATGGCATAGGGGTGGTGCCGTTGACCTCAGCCTGTATGGTGGTACTTTCCACAACCTGAGCAGTTGTGGTGGAGCCATCAGGTACGACGGGCAGCGGTGTGGTGGTGTTGGCGTTGATAGCTAAAAAGAGAGAGATGTCCCATTGAGAAAGGGTTACGTAAGAACAGCCAGACTGGGTCAGACCAACAATGCATCTCGCCCAGTGTCCTGTCTGCCAGCAGGGACCAAGGCCAGGCGTCCCAGAGGGAGCCAACAGAACAGAGAATCATCAAGCGATCCTTCCCCTGTCGCCCATTCCCAAACTCTGACAAACAGAGGCTGGGGGCACCATCCCTGCCCAGCCTGGCTAATAGCCATTGATGGACCTAACCCCCATGAATGTATCTAGTTCTTTTTTAAACCGCTGTTAAAGTCCTGGTTTTCGCCACATCCTCTGGCAAGGAGTTCCGCAGGTTGACAGTGCGCTGTGTGAAGAAAAATGTCCTTGTGTTTGTTTTAATTGTGCTACCTATTCCTTTCGTTGGGTGGCTCCTTATTCTTCTTAGTGTTATTGGGAAGCAGAAAAGGTTCTGTTCCAAACAGCAGAGATCGGCCCGCCAGGAGCCTGTGAGCTCTGTCCCGGGAGACCGGGAGACCCACTGTTGAGACTGGTATGCCACGTCTACACTGTATCCCTCTTGCGGAAAAGCCAATGCAAACAAAGCATGGATTAGCATATTGTCACGCTTCATTTGCATAATGAATTGGGGGCCATTTTTGCGCAAGAAGGTTTTGCGCAAAGAGGAGCTGTGTAGACGGCTCCTTTTTGTGCAAAAACGGCCCCTAATTAATGATGCAAACGAAGCACGGCAATATGTTAATCTGCACTTCATTTGCATAGGCTTTGGCGCAAGAGGAATGCAGTGTAGGCGGGCTGAGTTTCCCTGAGTTTGTGTCCCTGAGATTCCCCATCTCCATTTCCCACCGTCCCTATGGGTTTTCTTTAAGCTGTGTCTTCCCCAACTCCCCAAATATCCCAAAAGAGGAGGAAGCTGCCAAAATAAGAGAGCGTTAGAATGTGTCATCCCCACGTGGCCAATTTCCACATAGGAAGTTGGATTGACGCAGGCGAGGATCCCCAAACTGGTAAACACAGCGATTGCTTCAGCTGGAGCTGAAATGCAGCCAGCTCTGGGGTGGGGCAGCAGGGGAAGGTGCCGGTAGAAAGCTCACAGCTGTGGGGACTTTCAAACTTTTGTCGTTTTCCCTTCGCTCTCAGGGGGCTGTGAAAAAACGTGGGCAACGCTCAATACCCTCATTTAACCGATAGTCGTCTTGGCTCTTGGTCCAGTGGTTAGAACACCACCTTAGGCTGTGCCCAACCCCAGGGCCATGCCCTGCTCCGCCACAGCCTGCCTGTTTGACCTTGGGCAAGTCACTGCGTCTCTGCCTCTGTTTCCCCAACTGTAAAACAGGTAGAATAGCCTAGCTCCGCCTTGGAGGTTAGAGGTTGTGAAACTCCCTAAGGGTTTCCACTGACACTTAATGCAGTTTTGGGTCTAAGATTTTCCTGGCTGGGGCTGTAACAGCTTTGCACCCTGTAAGAATGGGGTTAGAACTGGAGGACCCCACGGGGACCTCACCAAACGATCTGTCGGGGGAATCTTAGGGTCTCTGATTGGATGCAGGTTGGGTGACACATTTCTTCTCACTACCTGGTGCAGTAGTGCCTGTTTCCATTGCGGCTTCGGTGGTGGCACCATCTGTTCCTGATAACGGGCTGGTGTTGGACAGAGCAGAGGTGACCTCTGGTGGGGATCCAGTGACGGCAGGTGTATCCTGTATAGGAGTGTCTGTGGTGACAGTTGGGGACCCAGAACCGTCGTCCAGCCAGCTGTTAACATCTATGAGCTCTTCGATGGGTTGTCCTAAGACATCAACAGCCGGTGCTGCAAAGCTGGTGGCTAAAAAGAGAGGCATGTCCCATTGGATAGGTGTTTCTTAAGAACGTAAGAACAGCCAGACTGGGTCAGACCAAAGGTCCATCTAGCCCAGTGTCCTGTCTGCCGACAGTGGCTAATGCCAGGTGCCCCAGAGGGAATTAACAGAACAAGGAATCATTAAGTGATCCCTCCCCTGTCAGCCATTCCCAGCTTCTGGCAAACAGACATTAGGGACACCATTCCTACCCAGCCTGGCTAATGAGTATTGATGGACCTAACCTCCATACATGTATCTAGTTCTTTTTTGAACCCTGTTAGAGTCCTGGTTTTCACAACATCCTCTGGCAAGGAGTTCCGCAGGTTGACAGTGCGCTGCGTGAAGAAAAAGTTCCTTGTGTTTGTTTTAAACCTGCTGCCTATTTATTTCATCGGGTGACTCTCCTAGTACTGCTTAGTGTTACTAAGAAGCAGAAAAGCAACTGTTCCAGGGAGCAGATACTGGCCTGCCTGTGTCTATGAGCACCGTCCCGGGAGGCTGGGAGCCACACTGAGATGCCCCCATCTTCATTCACCACAAGCCCGATGGGGCTTTTCTAAGGCAGATCTTTCCTGATTCCCTGAATACCCTGAAAGAGGAAGCAGCTGACAAAATAATCGTTGTCGTTTTTCCTTAGTGCTCATGGGGAGGTGAAAAAATGTTGGTAATGCTCAAAGTCTTCATTTAACAGATCAATGTCTGTTGTCTTGGCTCTCGGTCCAGTGGTTAGAACACCGGCTTAAGCTGTGTGCAACCCCAGGGCCATGCCTTGCTCCGCCACAGCCTCTCTCTGTGACCTTGGGCACGTCACTGCATCTCTGCCTCTGTTTCCCTGACTGTAAAACAGGGAGAATAGCCCAGCTCCGCCTCACAGGGAAATTAATTAGAGGTTGTGAGACTCTCTGATAGTGTGCTAAGGGGAGCCAATTATAGGCACCCTTAATGAGCTTTGCATCCTCTGAGGACAGGACTAGAACTGAGGGGACCCCATGGGGGGTCTCACCAAGTGATCTGTCAGGGGAACCTTATGGTTTCCGATTGCAGCCAGGGCTGGTGACAAACAAGAGGGGTTTCTTCTCACTACCAAGTGCAGTGGTGCCTGTTCCCAAATGTCAAAATGGTGGTGGCATTTTCTGCTCCCGAGAAGAAGCTGGTGTTGGTCAGTGCAGAGGTGGCTGCATGGCTGGTGGCGGCACGGTGACATTACACCAGTGTTTCTTCAAGTGTTTCTTCGGAACTGCAAGGCAGTTGGAGGTGTGCCACGGAAAGAACACAATTCAAAACAGCTGTCCTTAAAGAGACAAGCCTCCTTTTTTTTTTTTTTCAACAACTTTTCCCTGGAGGCTTTTTTTTTTCTCAAAAAAAGAAATCCTTGGTGTTCACCATAAAAAAATTATTGTTTGGTGTTCCTCAGTCTTAAAAAGTTTAAGAAACACTGGATTACACGCTATCGGTGCAGGGGTGTTGGTGGTGCCGGCTGGGTGGTGCTGCTGGTAGCCAAGATGGTTGCAATGGGGCTACCTGTGGCTATTGACAGTGCTGTAGTCTGTTTGACTGGCACAATGCAGCCAGCTGAAAAGGGAGAGACATCCCATTGGGAAGGGACTACTGACCCACAGAGCTGGGGCTGGGGGTCTCGAGCTGGCTGGGAAAACAGGAGCTGTTAGAAGGATGATTTTGACTTTTTTTGCTCGAATAACCTGAAATATTTTCATTCTGAAATGACACCGTGATGCCTCATAGGAGCTGTAGTTCAGCTGTTCTATGCCTCCATTTTCCTCTATATGGTGGGTTCCCCGGTGGGGACTACAACTCCCATCAGCCCCCAAAGTGTCCCATCATGGCTGTGGTGCATCATGGGAGATGAAGTCCCTCTGGAGAGCTCAGTCTGTAGAGGAGGTTAGGATTGTGAGGTATCGAAATTAATACTTCCACGAGACTCTGCCGTGACTTTTTAGAATGCAAATATTTTTAAGTCTGTTTTGGGAGCATTTTCTATCATTGAAAAATTAAAAGTTTTGAAAAATCAAAACTGAATCTTTTGTATCAATGTAAAACATCTTCCTCCCTGCCCCTTTCATATTGCAACTGGCCACTTCGGTTTTGGGTTTGACTTTCGGTTTTGGAATTGAGAATGGAAATCCTCATTTTTTTGTTTTTGTTTTTGTTTTGGTTTGGTTTACTTTCATCATCTTCATCTTGTCTGTCACCCCGAAAGCGGGAAGCAAACTAAAAAAATTCATCTGGAATTGAAACACTTTCCTCTGTTTTGTTTCTCGGGGAATTTTCCCAAACAGTGGAGGAAAAAAATTCTCAGGTGACTCTTTTTTCCATCAAAGTCCACGTGTGACAAAATCCCTCTCAGATGAGAGACATTCTTGGCTCATAGTAATTCTGATGCTCTCAAATAGGTCGCCGTATGGTTTGGGGCTGGATTAAGACATGCTAAAACCCTATGTCAGGTTTAATAGGCCCCATCACATTGCCCCCAAAATGTGTGTTATTCGAACAGAAAGGAAAATGAAAATAGAAATAAGAAAGCTTTATCTTTGCATCTAGACTGGTACATAGGTGAAGATACAACTAAAAACTAATCATTTTGGTTTTCATTTAGAGGCCCCTTGTGATCTGAAGCTCTAAACGGCTGTAGCTTACTTAGCATTTGTGTAAATTCAGCTCCTTTTCCTCTTGCTCATTTCTAAGGATCTCTCCAGGCTCATGAGACGAGAGAGGCAGGAATTCACCCAGCGTCGCTTCGATCAAGGCTGTAATTGGTCACGCCCATCCTTCCCTAATTTGTCATACCTCAGACTTCCTCCAGAGGCAAGAGGCCTCCAAGATCAGCCATTCGAAGGTGAGATTCTGGATGCAGGGCCTGGTCAGAATATTCCTGCCCCTCCCTCCCCTCACGCCCAGCGGTGACACAGAGAAACCAGTGACTGGTTCTCGGTTAGGTCATCGTTTCACCCAGGCCCTGGCCTGTTCAGCCTGTTCTCGAGGGTTCCCACTGCTAGGGAAAAACTCACATGCTAACGAACCTCACGCCCCCCAGGGAAAAGTCTGATCCAGCTGGGAAACGTACCCCCTTTTTTTTTGGTCAATTTCATTCCATTGCTTCAAGAGCGTTTAGATCCCCCGGACTCCTGGGCTACGTCTACACTGGCACGATTTTCCGGAAATGCTTTTAACAGAAAAGTTTTCCATTAAAAGCATTTTTGGAAAAAGCGCGTCTAGATTGGCAGGATGCTTTTCCGCAAAAGCACTTTTTGTGGAAAAGTGTCCGTGGCCAATCTAGACGCGCTTTTCCGCAAAAAAGCCCCGATCGCCATTTTCGCGATCGGGGCTTTTTTGCGGAAAAGAAATCTCTGCTGTCTACACTGGCCCTTTTCCGGAACAGTTTTCCGGAAAAAGACTTTTGCCCGAACGGGAGCAGCATAGTATTTCCGGAAAAGCACTGATGATTTTACAGGAGATCGTCAGTGCTTTTCCGGAAATTCAAGCGGCCAGTGTAGACAGCTGGCAAGTTATTCCGGAAAAGCGGCTGATTTTCCAGAATAACTGGCCAGTGTAGACACAGCCCTGGAGTCTAGTCTCCAGGCTGGGGGGTGAGCTAGAGGAGAGGAAGGGCATTGAGTCTAGGAGGCTTGGCCTCTGTTTCTAGCTCTGAGAGGGCAGTGGGGTGTAGGAGTTAGAGCACGGCGGGATCGGAGCCAGGACACCTGGGTTCTGTCCCAAGTGGTGGGAGAGGAGTGGAGTCTAGGGTGTCAGAGTATGGGCAAGGCTGGGATCTGCTCTGGGAAGGAAGTGGGGCACAGGGGCTATATGAGGGAATGCTGCGGTGGACTCCTGTGTCTTATTCCCCTCTCTGGGAAAGGAAGCGTAATTCTGGCAAGTGAGCGCAGAAGCAGGGACACAGGGGGACTAGGAATGAGGACTTCTAGGATCAGTTCCTAGCAAAGGGCTGTGAGCCATCAGGACCAATGTCCCCTCTAAGCTTTTTCATCCACCCGCGGAATAATTTTTTTTCTATGTGCGCCAAGGCAGAAGCAGATGTGCACCACCCGTGGAAACACAAACCTCGCTGTGAGCGCTCTGCTCATCAGCTGGGCGGCATCGGTATCTTTCCTGAGTGGCTGCACAAGCACACGGCTTACAGGGAATGCAAGTCAGGGCGCTTTTTGCTGCCTCTCCGTGCCTGCGGGTCCCCACCTTCAGAACATTCCTGACAGCAGGATATCCAAAGCAGGATGCAATTCACAATTCCTCCCTCCCTCCCCCCAAATAGGCCACCTTGCCCCGCCTGGCCCCAGCCTGGTGTCTAAGACACCTACCTGCTAAGTGCAGCACCAAAAGGAAGACGCCGAGAAACATTGTTCCAAGAGGTCGAAATTGACTTCCTCAAGATGCTCTGTATCCCGGGATTCTGTCCCGGCAGGCGGGGATCCCGGCTGTATTTGTAAGGGCGCTGGGCTGATGGTGTATCCCTGGGATGCCCTGCCTACATTCCCTCTCCGGGTGTCTTCTCGTAGGCGTGTTTTTCCCGATATTCCACATGCACTGGAAGGAGGAGGAAAGGGCCCAAACCCTCTCCTATCAGAATGTGTCATCTCCGTTTCCTCATACCTGGATTAACTCCGGGAGGATAACATCCTGCGATTGCTTCAGCTGGGGCTGAAATGCAGCTGACTCTGGGGTGTGGCGGTGTGTGTGTGTGGGGAACCAGTACAGCAGCAACGCTGCACCGGGGTGTGTGTGTGTGGGGGGGCTCTGTTGGCCTGGAAATCTAGCTGCACGGCTATAGAATGTCTTTTATCCACTCTCCCGGGGCAGCCACTAGAGGGCGATAGGGTGACATGGGCTGGAATGGCCAGGGATTGAGGGGCACCCATGCGAGGGTGGTGGTGGGGGGTGTGGAATAGCAGTGGGACGGGATCAAGGGGCACCGAGTAGGAGTAGCAGGTACACAGGGGTGCAGGTAAGGCCGTAAGCCCTGGGTGTGCCGCTCCGGTACGAAGGAACCACCCGGCATTTTTCCCACTCCCCTACATCCTCCCCACTCTCAGCCCCCTGTCCTGATCCCTCCACCCCCGCACAGCCTCCCTGCTCTGATCCCCTTGCTCCCAGCCCCCTGCCCCGACTCCTGCCCCCCCACAGCCTCCCTCCTCTGAGCTCCTCACTCCCAGCCCTCTGCCCTGAACCCTCCCTACCCTCAGCCCCCTGCCCTAATCCCTCCTCCCCCACACCCTCCCCACTCTCAGCCCCCTGCCCTGATCCCTCCTCCCCCACACCCTCCCCACTCTCAGCCCCCTGTCCTGATCCCTCCACCCCCCCACAGCCTCCCTGCTCTGATCCCCTTGCTCCCAGCCCCCCGCCCCGACTCCTGCCCCCCCACATCCTCCCTGCTCTCAGCCCCTCACTCCCAGCCCCCCGACTCCTGCCCCCCCACAGCCTCCCTGCTCTCAGCCCCCCTCACTCCCAGCCCCCTCCTCTGATCCCCCCACACCTCAGCTCTCTGTCCTGACTCCTGAGCCCCTCCTCACACACCCCAACCGTGACTCCTGCACCACACCCCCCAGATCCCCTGTCCTGAGTCCCCCCACCCCCCACCCCACACTTACATTTCTTACACGTGCTGTCCTATCACCCCCCCCCCCCCCCCCACACACACACACCCCTGTCCTGAGGCCTCCCGTATGTATGTGTGTGATAGGACAGTACCTGTAAGAAACTTAAATTGTTTTACCCCAGTGGGGTAGGATTAAGAGGCACAGGGATTTCCCTGCACCCCCCCCCCATGGGGGTGTATACCCCCTGAATTTCCCCAACCCGCCCCCCCCCCAGTTTTGTGAATGATGGTGCTCTACAGCCCACGTTCACCGTCACGGTCTCACCCCTCATTGGCCCTGACACCCCCCCAGAAATTCGAACCCCCCCCCAATTTAAATTCCTGGGGAGGCTACTGAAGGAGCAGCAGCCACGGGATCTTTCGGTGGCCTGTTCCCACGCACTGGTTTGGCTCAGAGCCGGCGTGAAGTATTGATCAGGGAGTGTGCCAGGCTGGTGACTCAGGCTACCGTCCCGTCTTTCCAGCTGGGCGAAGGGGCCTTGCAGTAGCACCGGGGAAGGGCTGGGTCCCCAAATCTTTATGCACCGGATGAGCCAGTCCCGGAGGTGTCTTGGCAATTGGCCCTAATTGCGTATTTCCCCTGGGATCAACAGCCAGTCCCACCCAGCGTGAGTGCTCCCCGATGCATCAGCTGTTAAACTTGGATGAGATCCATGGGCCCATCTAGCCCGGTATCGTGCCTGGTCCCTGCTGCCCCAATCATCTCGTCCGTTTCTGTCTTAGGCCTCCATGGTCCAGGCTCGGCCCCAGCGAAGAAAACTTGCTCCTGGCTTCTCCCCGCTCACCCACGCCCCCGGCCCGGCCAGAAGTCCTAACTCCTGGAGTCACGGGAGCGGAGAGGGGGCAGCCCTCTGGCCCCCACCCTGGTGATGTGAAGGCAGAAAACACGACTCCCCCCCTCGGGAAGCGGAACCCAGCCGCCCTAGCAAAGGCCCCTCCCACCGAGATTAGCCTTAAAATAAAACATCCGGAGGGGTGGGGTAGGTGGAGCTGATTCAAGCGTGATAAAAGTCGGGGGAACAGGCTGTTGTGCTGACAGAATTGCCGGGTGGGGTCGATTCCGTGCCTGGGGGAGGGGCGGGGCCTCACGTGGAAGGGGCGGAGCTCAGGCAGAAGGGGCGGAGCTTGGGCTTGCCTCCCCCAACCAGCCTTTTCAGCCCCACCGAGGGCGCCGGTGGAGATTTAAAGGGCCAGGAGACCAGGGTTATTTTAAATGCAGCCAATCCTCCGGCCGTCCCCCCCAACCCCAGGGCTGGAGGGCTGAGCGGGGGCCTGGGTCCTTCTCCTGGGTCAGCCAGCGATCTGCAGGAACGGCCCTGCAAGCCTGCCTGCCCCGTTATCCCACTCCTGGGGCCAGCGGCGGATATAGGGCAGGGTGAGCGGGGAGGCTGTCCCGGGCCCCGCGCTCAGGGGCGGAGGGATACAGCACTTTAGATTCCCCGGCACCGCATGCTGCACGGTGGAGGAGCGCATGTGCCGAGTGCAACACAGGTGAGAGAGGAGACACCTGGTGAGAGGGGCCCCCCCGAAATTGTGCTCCCCTGGACCCCCCCAAACTCTCATCCTCCCCTTCCTGGGGCTTAAGACCAGAGCAAGGCTCTGGGCACCGAGGCAAGGCTGACACCTGCTGGCCACCGGTGGTGTTGCAGCATGTGGAATCCAGCGTTGATCATTGGCTCATAGGGCCAGGTCTATATGAGACCCGGGAGGCCGGCTTACGGCACCCAACTCCAGCGACCTAAATAATGTAGCTGGAATTGACATACCTTTGTGGCGGGAGGCCAACAGGCACGAACGCTCCCGTCGGCTTCTCTTACTCCTTGCGAATTGAGGGGCCGCCTGGAGGCACCCTCCATGTTCGATTGAGCAGGTCTTTGCTAGACCTGCTAAATCAAATGCCAGAAGATCGATCTCCGGTGTGGCGACGGGAGACATGGCCATGGAAGATGAAGGCTGGAAGAGACCTCAGGTCACTGAGTCCAACCCCCTGCTCAAAGCAGATCCAACCCCAACTCAATCATCCCAGCCAGGGCTTTCTCATGTCCCGCTTTAAACACCTTTAAGGACGGAGCTCAATGTTCCCTCTAATTTTTTTCCATTTGTGTGTGGAATAAATTTTGGTGCATGCACCAAAACATGTGTGGCTGTGCACCACCCATAGACACACATGGGCACTCTGCTAATCAGCTGGGCAGCATTTGAATCTCTCTTGGGAGGCCACCGAATCATTCAGCTTACAGGGAAAACCGATGGGAGATTCCACATAGGGAACCCATTCCAGTGGTTCACCACCCTCGTCGTGAAATAGTTTTTCCTCATATCCAACCTAGACCTCCCCCGCTGCAACTTGAGCCCATTGCTCCTCGTTCTGCCATCTGCCACCACTGAGAACAGCCTATCTCCATCCCCTTTGGGACCCTCCCCTTCAGGGAGTTGAAGGAAGCCGTAAAATCCCCCCTCGCTCTTCTCTTCTGGAGTATAAGTCCAGCTCCTTGTAAGTCCATATGTCCTGGGCCCTACTCTGCTGGACTCTCTCCAATTTGTCCACGTCCTTTCTGTAGTGGGGGGCACCCCAAACTGGACACAACGCTCTGGATGTGGTCTCCCCAGCGCCGAGCAGAGGCATTGGGGTAGCACAGGTTGGGTGTGGGGAGGGGAGATGCCCGGTTAGAAAGTGTGAAAAATTGGGACGGAGAGTGGGGATGAGAGGCAGCTACGTAAGAAAAAGCCCCAAGACAGTCCCTATAAAATCAGGACATCAGGTCACCCCCGACTAGATGGGCCCATTGTTCTGGTCTGGCGTGGCAGCATGGGGGTGGGGATACCAGGCAAGATGGGGGCCCATTGGTCTGAACTATAGTCAGCATGGGGGGGGATACCAGCCTAGATGGGGGAACATTGGTCTGAACCATAGTCAGCATGGGGGGAGGGAAACCAGGCAAGATGGGGGCCCATTGGTCTGAACTATAGTCAGCATGGGGGGAGGGAAACCAGCCTAGATGGGGGAACATTGGTCTGAACCATAGTCAGCATGGGGGGAGGGAAACCAGCCTAGATGGGAGAACATTGGTCTGAACCATAGTCAGCATGGGGGGAGGGAAACCAGCCTAGATGGGGGTACATTGGTCTGAACCATAGTCAGCATGGGGGGAGGGAAACCAGCCTAGATGGGGGAACATTGGTCTGAACCATAGTCAGCATGGGGGGAGGGAAACCAGCCTAGATGGGGGAACATTGGTCTGAACTATAGTCAGCATGGGGGGGGAGGGAAACCAGCCTAGATGGGGGAACATTGGTCTGAACCATAGTCAGCATGGGGGGAGGGAAACCAGCCTAGATGGGGGAACATTGGTCTGAACCATAGTCAGCATGGGGGGAGGGAAACCAGCCTAGATGGGGGAACATTGGTCTGAACCATAGTCAGCATGGGGGTGGGGATACCAGCCTAGATGGGGGCCCATTGGTCTGAACCATAGTCAGCATGGGGGGGGGATACCAGCCTAGATGGGGGAACATTGGTCTGAACCATAGTCAGCATGGGGGTGGGGATACCAGCCTAGATGGGGGCCCATTGGTCTGAACCATAGTCAGCATGGGGGGGGGGGGGGGGATACCAGCCTAGATGGGGGAACATTGGTCTGAACCATAGTCAGCATGGGGGGGGAGGGAAACCAGCCTAGATGGGGGTACATTGGTCTGAACCATAGTCAGCATGGGGGGTGGAGATACCAGCCTAGATGGGGGAACATTGGTCTGAACCATAGTCAGCATGGGGGGGGATACCAGCCTAGATGGGGGAACTTTGGTCTGAACCATAGTCAGCATGGGGGGGGGGATACCAGCCTAGATGGGGGCCCATTGGTCTGAACCATAGTCAGCATGGGGGGAGGGAAACCAGCCTAGATGGGGGAACATTGGTCTGAACCATAGTCAGCATGGGGGGTGGAGATACCAGCCTAGGTGGAGGCCTATTGGTCTGAACCATAGTCAGCATGGGGGGGGTGGAGATACCAGCATAGATGGGGGAACATTGGTCTGAACCATAGTCAGCATGGGGGGGGGAATACCAGCCTACTTGGGGGAACATTGGTCTGAACCATAGTCAGCATGCGGGGGTGGGGATACCAGCCTACTTGGGGGAACATTGGTCTGTACCATAGTCAGCATGCGGGGGTGGGGATACCAGCTGAGGTGGGGGCCCACTGGTCCGAGCATGGAATTGGGGGTGAGAATATCAGGTGGGACGATGTGAGCCAGTAATAATGAGACATTCTGAAAAGAGATAATATAATTTAATATCCCTGGCAGGGATGAAATATTTTATCTTTACACATATATAATATACAGATATATTCGAATAATAACACATAGATAAATACATGAGGTATAGACAAAGGCAGGGAGAAGTAACCCCCCGCAGTGCAAATGTGCAAACTTGAAACACGAATAAAATAGACAATTTTGCAATAAAATTTTAGGTACAACATTTACCGTGGTGGCACCGGGCCATTGTACATTTGTCCACCAGGGACAAAACCTCACGTACTGATTCAACTCTCAGTGATTCTGGTAGGATCAGAATGGCAGCAGATCAGCTACTAATTACTATAATTAGGGCCCCATTGTGCCGGGCGCTGCACAGACACAGCAAGAGACAGGCTCTGCCCCAGCTGGGATCAGGGCCCTGTTGTGCCGGGCGCTGCACGGACACAGCTAGAGACAGTCCCTGCCCCAGCTGAGATCAGGGCCCCGTTGTGCCGGGCGCTGTACAGACACAGCGAGAGACAGACCCTGCCCCAGCTGGGATCAGGGCCCCGTTGTGCCGGGCGCTGCACAGACACAGCGAGAGACAGACCCTGCCCAGCTGGGATCAGGGCCCCGTTGTGCCGGGCGCTGCACAGACACAGCAAGAGACAGACCCTGCCCCAGCTGAGATCAGGGCTCCGTTGTGCCGGGCGCTGCACAGACACAGCAAGAGACAGACCCTGCCCCAGCTGGGATCAGGGCCCTGTTGTGCCGGGCGCTGCCCAGACACAGCAAGAGACAGACCCTGCCCCAGCTGGGATCCACCTTTCTATTGTCCCTGGTGCTCGGTGTGGATTCTGACAGTCTGCGTTCCCAAAGCGCCATCCCACTGCTGCGTCCCAGAATGCAGTGCGTGTTCATCTGGCAGCTAAGGGTTAATACTGGCTCTCTCGGCTCAATACTGACTGTTGGGGCTCTGGGTGAGCCCAGACCTGCTGGGTCGCAGCAGCCCCACTATGGGTGGCCGAGGGCGGAAGGTCCGGATTGTCTGTTCTTCTCCCAACTGCGATCCCGTTAGCTCCGGCTCTGGAGGAACTGCTGAGCCTTCTGGACCGAGTAGGAGGTGGCGCTAGCCAGCCGCGACTTTAGGAAAAACACCAGCTGCAGGAGACAGCGCCAGAGGGTGAACGGCAGGGCAAAGAGATACAGACACGCTGTGTGGTGGCTCTAACCACTAAACCCCACTCCCCTTTCTGAGATGGGGAGAGAAGCCTGGAGCCCTGACGCCCAGCCCCCTTGATTTAACCACTGGACCTCACTTCCCTTTCCCAGCAGGGGAACCTAAGAGCCCTGGCTGCCAACTCTCCCTGCTTTAACCACTAGATTTCTCCCCCCCCCCCCACACACACACTCTGGGAGGAGACCTAGCAGTCCTTCCCGTACCTGTTGCTTTAACCACTAGACTCCATTCCTCCTCCCAGAACTGGGGAAAGGATCCAGGAGTCCTGACTTCCCACCTTTGCTGCTCTAACCACTAAATATCACAGCCCTCCAGAAACAGGCCAGAGAACTCAGGAGCCCCGTCCTCCCCTCCCCCCCACCGATAGACCCTAGAAGTCCTGCTCTCTCCCCCCCACCCCCAGATCCCCTGCCTCTGCCAGAGTTGGGACGAGAAACTAGCAGTCTGGTGGCAACTGCGTATGCAGCTAGGCAGCTGTCAGACCCCCTACCCAGGGTAGTATGTCTTACACACACCACCAAAGCTGGTGCCCTATTGCCGTCTAGCAGCAGCCTGCACAGAGGGATAACAACCTACTACTGCAGCCTTTTAGCACCTAAGGGGAGAGGAGCCAGCTGCCACCCCTCTATGCCCCAGGATTCTTACCAGGCAGGAGAAGGACAGCAAGCTCAGTGCTCCCAGACAGATGAGGATGATGGCCCAGTAGGGGAAGGTACTGCCCTCCAGAGCCGCTGCAGAGGACAAGATCAGGGAGAGGAGGAAGGGTTAAGCCAGGGTGAAAGCATCAGGGGACCACTTTTACAGTCCTGCCCTGCAGTGGGAGCACAGCCAGCCCCAGTGGAGGCGCAGAGGGAGCCCGCATATGAGGCTACAGGGCCCCTGTCTACGGGACTACTGGCCTTCGCCTCATCCCAGCATTAGACCCCCTTTTCCAGCCTGCATAAGCCACAGCGACTTCCCAGACACCCTAGGACCAGGATCCCTTGCGGCAAGGGCCTCACATTCGGACTATGTGTAACAGCCACTGGGCGGATTTGAACCTGGGAACTTCGGAGGAGGAGCCGCTACCGTGTGAGTTATAAAGCCAGCTGGCTCGCTGCTTAGGCTGTCCAGCTCCCTTATTCGTACCACTTGTTGTACGTGGTCTAAGTGCCACTGCATGGGACAGTGACCCACACGAGGTGTGTGGGTTACACATGCGTCCTGGGGGAGGCCCAGAATATTTCAAGCCGGTGGGGCTGGTGGGCAGATTTTAGAGCCCTTTGAGAGGCCAGGTTGCTCAGACTTGAGAGTCAGGGGCTGGGAGGGACACGCGCCAGCTCCCATGGAAGTTAGGAGCTTTGCAGGAGCATGGCGTTCCACAGGAGCGTGAGGGTGTCTCAAAAATAAAAAAGGGGGCGTGATGCCAGAATGTTTGGGAACCGCTGCTTTAACTGGTCCTGCTACTTAGCAAGCCGATCAGCTCACCGGTGGTGTGGGAGGTGACAGGAGAAGACCCACGCGATGAGGCGGTCCCACCGGCCCCCGAAGGCGTCGTGGATCCAGGTGGACTGGGAGAGGTGGCCGGTCCAGACGCAGGCTGGCCAGACGTCGTCTCTCCTCGAGTCGCGATGGAAACTAGTGGATAAAAGAAGACCTCAGATGGTAAGAACATGCGGGGTCAGACCAAAGATCCATCTAGCTCAGGGTCCTGTCGGCCCGCAGTGTCCAATGCCAGGTGCCCCAGAGGGAGGGAACAGAACAGGGAACATCCAGTGACCCTTCCCCTGTCGCCTGTTCCCAGCAAGGTCTGATTATGGAGGAGAACTTTACATGAAAGCGGCTCGGTGCCTATCTAGGCACAGCTGCCGGGGAAGTTTCCTCTCACCACAAGCCCTCTCCTGTGCACCATTTGTGCTCCTCCACCAGTGTCCCCGTGGAGGCCTCCAATGCCCCCCTAACCTACAAACCTGGGGCATGTTAGCTGGGGAAGGCCGGGCGTGCAGTGCTATGGGTGGCTTTGGTGGGGGGTTGGTGCCACCAGCAGCGGGCGTAGGGGGGCCTCTGGGTGCCACCCGGAGGCACAAATGCAACATAAACGTACCCAGGGTGGTAGCAGAGGAGGCGGGGGTGCTAGAGGAGCTGACAGAGCTGACGCCGCCGGGGCTGGGGGTGACGGCAGGGGAGCCAGAAGAAGAAGCAGCCCCGGAGTGAGTGGATGTTGGGGTAGACGGTGGAGAGATCGTAGCAGAGCCAGTCGTCCTGGAAGCGGAGCTGGAGGCTGAGGTTTCAGTGGAGTTGGGCACCAAGGCGGTGGCGGAGCTGGTGACGGAGGTGGCTGTGGGGTCGGAGGTTGCGGTTTCAGTAGAACTGGCGATCGAGGTGGCTAAGGAGCTGGAGTTTGAGGTCGCTGCAGAGCTGGGGGTCAAGCTGGATGTGGAGCTGGGAGTCAAGGTTTCAGCAGAGCTGGAGGCCGAGGTGGCTTTGGAACTGGAGGTGGAGGTGTCTGCGGAGCTAGGGGTCGAGATGGCTGTGGAGCTTGGGGTCGAGGTTTCAGTGGAACTGAGGGTCGAGGTGGATGTGGAGCTGAGTGCTGGGGTGGTCGTGGAGCTGGAGGCCGAGGTGGCTTTGGAACTGGAGGTGGAGGTGTCTGCGGAGCTAGGGGTCGAGGTTTCAGTGGAGATGGAGGTCGAGGTGGATGCCGAGGTGGGGCGCGAGGTGGCTGTGGAGCTGGAGGTCGAGGTCTCTGTAGAGCTGTGGATTGAGGTGTCTGCGGAGATGGGAGTCGAGGTGATTTCAGAGCTGGCGGTTGAGGTGGCTGTGGAGCTAGGGACAGATGTGGCTGTGGAGCTGGGGGTCGAGGTGTCAGTGAAGCTGGAGGTGGAGGTGGTTATGGAGTTAGGGGTCGAGGTGGCTGTGGAGCTGGAGGTCGAGGTCTCTGTAGATGTGTGGATTGAGGTGTCCGCGGAGATGGGAGTCGAGGTGATTTCAGAGCTCGTGGTTGAGGTGTCAGTGGAGCTGGGGGTCGAGGTGGATGCAGAGGTGGGGCGCAAGGTGGCTGTGGAGCTGGAGGTCGAGGTCTCTGTAGAGCTGTGGATTGAGGTGTCTGCAGAGATGGGAGTCGAGGTGATTTCAGAGCTCGCGGTTGAGGTGTCAGTGGAGCTGGGGGTCGAGGCATCAGAGGAGTTAGGGGTCATGGTAGCAGCAGAGTTTGAGGTTGTTTTCTGAGGGGAGGTGCCGGTGATGATCGCAGCAGAATTGGGGGTTGGAGTGGCAGTAGAGGTGAACGTTAGGGTGCCGACAGAGTTGGGAGTGGAGGTGGCAAAGGAGCTGAGAGTCGAGGTGACAGAGGAGCTGGAGATCATGTTGGGGGTCGTGGTGTCTGTGGAGCGCGGAGTGGAGGTGCCTGTGGAGGTGAAGGTCGAGGTGATTTCAGACCTGGAGGTCGAAGTGGCGGTGGAGCTGGAGGTCGAGGTCCCTGCAGAGATGGATGTCGAGGTTGCTGTGGAGGTGGTTGTAAAGTTCGGAGTTGAGGTGGCTGTAAAGCTGGGGGTTGAGGAGGTTGTAGATATAGTGCTCAAGGTGTCTATGGAGCTGGGGATCGAGGTGGCTGTGGAACTGGAGATTGGGGTAGATGTGAAGCTGCCGGTTGGGGTGGCTGTGGAGCTGGGGGTCGGGATGTCAGTGGAGCTTCGGGTCGAGGTGGCTTTGGAGCTGGGTGTTGCGGTGTCAGTGGAACTCAGGTTTGGGGTCGATGTGGAGCTGAGGGTCGAGGTGTCAGTGGAGCTGGGGGTCGAGATGGCTGTGGAGCTTGGGGTCGGAGTGGCTGTGGAACTGAGGTTTGGGGAGAATGTGGAGCTGGGTATTGAGGTGTCAGTGGAGCTTGGGGTTGAGGTTTCAGTGGAACTGAGGTTCGGGGTGGATGTGGAGCTGAAGGTCGAGGTGTCAGTGGAACTGAGGTTCGGGGTGGATGTGGAGCTGAAGGTCGAGGTGTCAGTGGAACTGAGGTTCGGGGTGGATGTGGAGCTGGAGGCCGAGGTGTCTGTGAAGCTGGAGGTGGAGGTGGTTATGGAGCTAGGGGTCGAGATGGCTGTGGAGCTGGGGGTCGAGGTGGATGCAGAGGTGGGGCGCAAGGTGGCTGTGGAGCTGGAGGTCGAGGTCTCTGTAGATGTGTGGATTGAGGTGTCCGCGGAGATGGGAGTCGAGGTGATTTCAGAGCTCGCGGTTGAGGTGTCAGTGGAGCTGGGGGTCGAGGCATCAGAGGAGTTAGGGGTCATGGTAGCAGCAGAGTTTGAGGTTGTTTTCTGAGGGGAGGTGCCGGTGATGATCGCAGCAGAATTGGGGGTTGGAGTGGCAGTAGAGGTGAACGTTAGGGGGCCGACAGAGTTGGGAGTGGAGGTGGCAAAGGAGCTGAGAGTCGAGGTGACAGAGGGGCTGGAGATCATGTTGGGGGTCGAGGTGTCAGTGGAGCTGGCGGTCGTGGTGTCTGTGGAGCGCGGAGTGGAGGTGCCTGTGGAGGTGAAGGTCGAGGTGATTTCAGACCTGGAGGTCGAAGTGGCGGTGGAGCTGGGGGTCAAGGTGGCGGTGGAGCTCCGGGTTTTGGTACCTGTGGAGCTGGGGGTCGGGGTGTCAGTGGAGCTGAGGGTCGGGGTGTCAGTTGACCTGGGGTTCGAGGTGGCTTTGGAGCTGGGTGTTGAGGTGTCAGTGGAACTGAGGTTTGGGGTCGATGTGGAGCTGAGGGTCGAGGTGTCAGTGGAGCTGGGGGTCGAGATGGCTGTGGAGCTGGGGGTCGAGGTGGATGCAGAGGTGGGGCGCGAGGTGGCTGTGGAGCTGGAGGTCGAGGTCTCTGTAGAGCTGTGGATTGAGGTGTCTGCAGAGATGGGAGTCGAGGTGATTTCAGAGCTGGCGGTTGAGGTGGCTGTGGAGCTAGCGACAGATGTGGCTGTGGAGCTGGCGGTCGTGGTGTCTGTGGAGCGCGGAGTGGAGGTGCCTGTGGAGGTGAAGGTCGAGGTGATTTCAGACCTGGAGGTCGAAGTGGCGGTGGAGCTGGAGGTCGAGGTCCCTGCAGAGATGGATGTCGAGGTTGCTGTGGAGGTGGTTGTAAAGTTCGGAGTTGAGGTGGCTGTAAAGCTGGGGGTTGAGGAGGTTGTAGATATAGTGCTCAAGGTGTCTATGGAGCTGGGGATCGAGGTGGCTGTGGAACTGGAGATTGGGGTAGATGTGAAGCTGCCGGTTGGGGTGGCTGTGGAGCTGGGGGTCGGGATGTCAGTGGAGCTTCGGGTCGAGGTGGCTTTGGAGCTGGGTGTTGCGGTGTCAGTGGAACTTAGGTTTGGGGTCGATGTGGAGCTGAGGGTCGAGGTGTCAGTGGAGCTGGGGGTCGAGATGGCTGTGGAGCTTGGGGTCGGAGTAGCTGTGGAACTGAGGTTTGGGGAGAATGTGGAGCTGGGTATTGAGGTGTCAGTAGAGCTTGGGGTTGAGGTTTCAGTGGAACTGAGGTTCGGGGTGGATGTGGAGCTGAAGGTCGAGGTGTCAGTGGAACTGAGGTTCGGGGTGGATGTGGAGCTGGAGGCCGAGGTGTCTGTGAAGCTGGAGGTGGAGGTGGTTATGGAGCTAGGGGTCGAGATGGCTGTGGAGCTGGGGGTCGAGGTGGATGCAGAGGTGGGGCGCAAGGTGGCTGTGGAGCTGGAGGTCGAGGTCTCTGTAGATGTGTGGATTGAGGTGTCCGCGGAGATGGGAGTCGAGGTGATTTCAGAGCTCGCGGTTGAGGTGTCAGTGGAGCTGGGGGTCGAGGCATCAGAGGAGTTAGGGGTCATGGTAGCAGCAGAGTTTGAGGTTGTTTTCTGAGGGGAGGTGCCAGTGATGATCGCAGCAGAATTGGGGGTTGGAGTGGCAGTAGAGGTGAACGTTAGGGGGCCGACAGAGTTGGGAGTGGAGGTGGCAAAGGAGCTGAGAGTCGAGGTGACAGAGGAGCTAGAGATCATGTTGGGGGTCGAGGTGTCAGTGGAGCTGGCGGTCGTGGTGTCTGTGGAGCGCGGAGTGGAGGTGCCTGTGGAGGTGAAGGTCGAGGTGATTTCAGACCTGGAGGTCGAAGTGGCGGTGGAGCTGGGGGTCAAGGTGGCGGTGGAGCTCCGGGTTTTGGTACCTGTGGAGCTGGGGGTCGGGGTGTCAGTGGAGCTGAGGGTCGGGGTGTCAGTTGACCTGGGGTTCGAGGTGGCTTTGGAGCTGGGTGTTGAGGTGTCAGTGGAACTGAGGTTTGGGGTCGATGTGGAGCTGAGGGTCGAGGTGTCAGTGGAGCTGGGGGTCGAGATGGCTGTGGAGCTGGGGGTCGAGGTGGATGCAGAGGTGGGGCGCGAGGTGGCTGTGGAGCTGGAGGTAGAGGTCTCTGTAGAGCTGTGGATTGAGGTGTCTGCAGAGATGGGAGTCGAGGTGATTTCAGAGCTGGCGGTTGAGGTGGCTGTGGAGCTAGCGACAGATGTGGCTGTGGAGCTGGCGGTCGTGGTGTCTGTGGAGCGCGGAGTGGAGGTGCCTGTGGAGGTGAAGGTCGAGGTGATTTCAGACCTGGAGGTCGAAGTGGTGGTGGTGCTGGAGGTCGAGGTCCCTGCAGAGATGGATGTCGAGGTTGCTGTGGAGGTGGTTGTAAAGTTCGGAGTTGAGGTGGCTGTAAAGCTGGGGGTCGAGGAGGCTATAGATATTGTGCTCGAGGTGTCTATGGAGCTGGGGTTCAAGGTGGCGGTGGAGCTCTGGGCTGTGGTAGCTGTGGAGATGGGGGTCGAGGTGGCTGTGGAGCTGGAGGTTGGGGTAGATGTGGAGCTGCCAGTTGAGGTGGCTGTGGAGCTGAGGGTCGGGGTGTCAGTAGACCTGGGGGTCGAGGTGGCTTTGGAGCTAGGTGTTGAGGTTTCAGTGGAACTGAGGTTTGGGGTGGATGTGGAGCTGAATGTTGGGGTGGTTGTGGAGCTGGAGGCCGAGGTGGCTTTGGGGCTGGAGGTTGAGGTCGCTGAGGAGCTAGGGGTCGAGATGGCTGTGGAGCGAGGGGTCGAGATGGCTGTGGAGCTAGGGGTCGAGGTTTCAGTGGAGATGAAGGTCGAGGTGGATGCAGAGGTGGGGCGCGAGGTGGCTGCGGAGCTGGAGGTCTGGGTGTCAGTGGAGCTGGAGGTCGAGGTGTCAGTGGAACTGAGGTTTGGGGTCGATGTGGAGCTGAGTGTTGGGGTGGTTATGGAGCTGGAGGTGGAGGTGGTTATGGAGCTAGGGGTCGAGATGGCTGTGGAGCTGGGGGTCGAGGTGGATGCAAAGGTGGGGCGCAAGGTGGCTGTGGAGCTGGAGGTCGAGGTCTCTGTAGATGTGTGGATTGAGGTGTCCGCGGAGATGGGAGTCGAGGTGATTTCAGAGCTCGCGGTTGAGGTGTCAGTGGAGCTGGGGGTCGAGGCATCAGAGGAGTTAGGGGTCATGGTAGCAGCAGAGTTTGAGGTTGTTTTCTGAGGGGAGGTGCCGGTGATGATCGCAGCAGAATTGGGGGTTGGAGTGGCAGTAGAGGTGAACGTTAGGGTGCCGACAGAGTTGGGAGTGGAGGTGGCAAAGGAGCTGAGAGTCGAGGTGACAGAGGAGCTGGAGATCATGTTGGGGGTTGAGGTGTCAGTGGAGATGGCGGTCGTGGTGTCTGTGGAGCGCGGAGTGGAGGTGCCTGTGGCGGTGGAGGTCGAGGTGATTTCAGACCTGGAGGTCGAAGTGGCGGTGGTGCTGGAGGTCGAGGTCCCTGCAGAGATGGATGTCGAGGTTGCTGTGGAGGTGGTTGTAAAGTTCGGAGTTGAGGTGGCTGTAAAGCTGGGCGTCGAGGAGGCTGTAGATATTGTGCTCGAGGTGTCTATGGAGCTCCGGGCCGTGGTAGCTGTGGAGCTGGGGGTTGAGGTGGCTGTGGAGCTGGAGGTTGGGGTAGATGTGGAGCTGCCAGTTGAGGTGGCTGTGGACCTGGGGGTCGGAGTGTCAGTGGAGCTGAGGGTCGGGATGGCTGTGGAGCTGAGTGTCGGGGTGTCAGTAGACCTGGGGGTCGAGATGGCTGTGGAGCTGGGGGTCGAGATGGCTGTGGAGCTTGGGGTCGGGGTGGCTGTGGAACTGAGGTTCGGGGAGAATGTGGAGCTGGGTATTGAGGTGTCAGTGGAGCTAGGGGTCGAGGTTTCAGTGGAACTGAGGGTCGAGGTGGATGTGGAGCTGAGTGCTGGGGTGGTTGTGGAGCTGGAGGCCGAGGTGGCTTTGGAACTGGAGGTGGAGGTGTCTGCGGAGCTAGGGGTCGAGGTTTCAGTGGAGATGGAGGTCGAGGTGGATGCAGAGGTGGGGCGCGAGGTGGCGGTGGAAGTGGAGGTCGAGGTCTCTGTAGAGCTGTGGATTGAGGTGTATGTGGAGCTGGGAGTCGAGGTGATTTCAGAGGTGGCAGTTGAGGTGGCTGTGGAGCTAGAGACCGATGTGGCTGAGGGGCTGGGGGTTGAGGTGTCAGTGGAGCTGGCGGTCAAGGTGGGTGTGGAGTCGGGGCTATGGCTGGATGTGGAGCTGGGGATCGTGGTGTCAGTAGAACTGGGGGTTGAGGTGGATGTGGAGCTGGGGGTCGGGGTGGATGTGGAGCTGGGGATCATGGTGTCAGTGGAGCTGGGGGTGGAGTTAGTTGTGGAGCTGAGGGTCGGGGTGGATGTGGAGCTGTGGGTTGAGGTGTCAGTGGAACTGAGGGCAAAGCTGGCTGTGGAGCTGAGTGTTGGGTTGTTTGTGGAGCTTTGGATCGGGGTATCAGTGGAGCTGGGGGTTGAGGTGGATGTGGAGCTGGGGGTCGGGGTGGATGTGGAGCTGGGGATTGGGGTGTCAGTGGATCTGGGGATCGGGGTGTCAGTGGAGCTGAGGGTTGGGATGGATGTGGAGCTGGGGATCGGGGTGTTGGTCGATCTGGGAGTCAGGGTGGCTGTGGAGCTGGGGGTCGAGGTTTCAGTGGAGCTGGGGGTCTGGGTGGATGTGAAGGAGGGGGTTGGGGTGTCAGTGGAGCTGGAGGTCGAGGTGGCTGTGGAGCTGAGTGTTGGGGTGGTTGTGGAGGTTGTTATCGGGGTGTCAGTGGAGCTGGGGGTCGAGGTGGCTGTGGAGCTGAGTGTTGGGGTGGTTGTGGAGGTTGTGGAGGTTGTTATCGGGGTGTCAGTGGAGGTGGGGGTCGAGGTGGCTGTGGAGCTGAGTGTTGGGGTGGTTGTGGAGGTTGTTATCGGGGTGTCAGTGGAGCTGGGGGTCTGGGTGGATGTGGAGCTGGGGTTTGGGGTGTCAGTGGAGCTGGGGGTCGGGGTGTCAGGGGAGCTGGGGGTTGAGGTGGATGTGGAGCTGGGGGTCGGGGTGTCAGTGGAACTGAGGGTCGAGGTGGCGGTGGAGCTGGGGGTCTGGGTGGATGTGGAGGAGGGGGTTGGGGTGTCAGTGGAGCTGGAGGTCGAGGTGGCTGTGGAGCTGAGTGTTGGGGAGGTTGTGGAGGTTGTTATCGGGGTGTCAGTAGAGCTGGGGGTCGAGGTGGCTGTGGAGCTGAGTGTTGGGGTGGTTGTGGAGGTTGTTATCGGGGTGTCAGTGGAGCTTGGGGTCGAGGTGGCTGTGGAGCTGAGTGTTGGGGTGGTTGTGGAGGTTGTTATCGGGGTGTCAGTGGAGCTGGGGGTCGAGGTGGCTGTGGAGCTGAGTGTTGGGGTGGTTGTGGAGGTTGTTATAGGGGTGTCAGTGGAGCTGGAGGTCGAGGTGGCTGTGGAGCTGAGTGTTGGGGTGGTTGTGGAGGTTGTTATCGGGGTGTCAGTGGAGGTGGGGGTCGAGGTGGCTGTGGAGCTTGGGATCGGGGTGTCAGTGGAGCTGGGGGTCGGGGTGTCAGTGGAGCTGGGGTTTGGGGTGTCAGTGGAGCTGGGGGTCGGGGTGTCAGTGGAGCTGGGGGTTGAGGTGGATGTGGAGCTGGGGGTCGGGGTGTCAGTGGAGCTGGGGGTCGGGGTGTCAGTGGAGCTGGGGGTTGAGGTGGATGTGGAGCTGGGGGTCGGGGTGTCAGTGGAGCTGGGGGTCGGGATGTCAGTGGAGCTGGGGGTCTGGGTGGATGTGGAGGAGGGGGTTGGGGTGTCAGTGGAGGTGGGGGTCGAGGTGGCTGTGGAGCTGAGTGTTGGGGTGTTTTTGGAGCTTGGGATCGGGGTGTCAGTGGAGCTGGGGGTCGAGGTGTCAGTGGAGCTGGGGGTCGAGGTGTCAGTGGAGCTGGGGGTCGAGGTGGCTGTGGAGCTGAGTGTTGGGGTGGTTGTGGAGGTTGTTATCGGGGTGTCAGTGGAGCTGGGGGTCGAGGTGGCTGTGGAGCTGAGTGTTGGGGTGGTTGTGGAGGTTGTTATCGGGGTGTCAGTGGAGCTGGAGGTCGAGGTGTCAGTGGAGCTGGAGGTCGAGGTGGCTGTGGAGCTGAGTGTTGGGGTGGTTGTGGAGGTTGTTATCGGGGTGTCAGTGGAGCTGGAGGTCGAGGTGGCTGTGGAGCTGAGTGTTGGGGTGGTTGTGGAGGTTGTTATCGGGGTGTCAGTGGAGCTGGGGGTCGAGGTGGCTGTGGAGCTGAGTGTTGGGGTGGTTGTGGAGGTTGTTATCGGGGTGTCAGTGGAGCTGGGGGTCGAGGTGGCTGTGGAGCTGAGTGTTGGAGTGGTTGTGGAGGTTGTTATCGGGGTGTCAGTGGAGCTGGGGGTCGAGGTGGCTGTGGAGCTGAGTGTTGGGGTGGTTGTGGAGGTTGTTATCGGGGTGTCAGTGGAGCTGGGGGTCGAGGTGGCTGTGGAGCTGAGTGTTGGGGTGGTTGTGGAGGTTGTTATCGGGGTGTCAGTGGAGCTGGGGGTCGAGGTGGCTGTGGAGCTGAGTGTTGGGGTGGTTGTGGAGGTTGTGGAGGTTGTTATCGGGGTGTCAGTGGAGCTGGGGGTCGAGGTGGCTGTGGAGCTGAGTGTTGGGGTGGTTGTGGAGGTTGTTATCGGGGTGTCAGTGGAGCTGGAGGTCGAGGTGTCAGTGGAGCTGGGGGTCGAGGTTGCTGTGGAGCTGAGTGTTGGGGTGGTTGTGGAGGTTGTTATCGGGGTGTCAGTGGAGCTGGGGGTCGAGGTGGCTGTGGAGCTGAGTGTTGGGGAGGTTGTGGAGGTTGTTATCGGGGTGTCAGTGGAGCTGGAGGTCGAGGTGGCTGTGGAGCTGAGTGTTGGGGTGGTTGTGGAGGTTGTTATCGGGGTGTCAGTGGAGGTGGGGGTCGAGGTGGCTGTGGAGCTGAGTGTTGGGGTGGTTGTGGAGGTTGTGGAGGTTGTTATCGGGGTGTCAGTGGAGCTGGGGGTCGAGGTGGCTGTGGAGCTGAGTGTTGGGGTGGTTGTGGAGGTTGTTATCGGGGTGTCAGTAGAGCTGGGGGTCGAGGTGGCTGTGGAGCTGAGTGTTGGGGAGGTTGTGGAGGTTGTTATCGGGGTGTCAGTGGAGCTGGGGGTCGAGGTGGCTGTGGAGCTGAGTGTTGGGGTAGTTGTGGAGGTTGTTATCGGGGTGTCAGTGGAGCTGGGGGTCGAGGTGGCTGTGGAGCTGAGTGTTGGGGTGGTTGTGGAGGTTGTTATCGGGGTGTCAGTGGAGCTGGAGGTCGAGGTGGCTGTGGAGCTGAGTGTTGGGGTGGTTGTGGAGGTTGTTATCGGGGTGTCAGTGGAGCTGGGGGTCGAGGTGGCTGTGGAGCTGAGTGTTGGGGTGGTTGTGGAGGTTGTTATCGGGGTGTCAGTAGAGCTGGGGGTCGAGGTGGCTGTGGAGCTGAGTGTTGGGGTGGTTGTGGAGGTTGTTATCGGGGTGTCAGTGGAGCTGGGGGTCGAGGTGGCTGTGGAGCTGAGTGTTGGGGTGGTTGTGGAGGTTGTTATCGGGGTGTCAGTGGAGCTGGGGGTCGAGGTGGCTGTGGAGCTGGAGGTTGGGGTGTCAGTGGACTTTGAGGTCGAGGTGTCAGTGGAGCTGGTGGTCAAAGTTGCTGTGGAGCTGGGGGTTAAGGTGGCTGTGGAGCTGCGGGTCCCATTTTCTATGGGTGTGGAAGTTGAGTTGACTGTAGGTCTGGAGGTCAAGCTGTACGTGGATCTGGAGGTCGAGGTGTTTGCCAAGGTGGGGGTTGAGGCAGGAGGGCTGCTGGGGGCCGAGGTGCCACTGGGACTGGGCGTTAAGCTGGGATGGGGCCCGGGGCTCTCACTCATAGCCGGGTTGGAGGCTGTTGTAGCCAGAGTGCCGAGTTCGGTGCTGCCAGCGCGGTTGGGAGTAGCGGTTGGGCTCACGGTGGGAGTCAATTTTTCAGCGGTGCTGGTGCTGGCCGTGGTTGGGTTCCCTGTCGTGCTGGACGTTGCCCCTGTGGAAAGGGAGAAGGGCAGCGGGTTTACACAGCAGCCGGGTGACGCCCATCAGAACCTTTCTCCCAACAGGGCTCAGCTTCCCCCTCTGCTGGCTTCACTCCACTTTGCTCTTGGTGGCTCCGCTCGGGAGCTAAGACCTTTGCTTGGCCCCCTGCGCTGGTTTCACTGCATGGTCCCAGCCCACTGCCTCCCTACATCCACCTCTTGCCTCCTTTCTCCCTGCCCCAGCCCTGCTGAGGGGTGTTTCCCGTCTCAAGGAGACCGCTCCACCCAGAACACAACTGAGGACCACGGGTAGCGACCGTGCGGGGCATACGGCCCTGCCACCCATGCTGGGCAAGCAGACGGCTCAGAAACGAAGGAGGAAAGCTCCTTCATTGGAGGCTTGCACCTTAGTGCCGACCATACTGTCCATTGAACGTTTATTGGCTGCTGCTGCCCCGCACTGGAATAGAATCAGAGGTCTCCAAACCATCTCGCCTTTGATCCTTTGAACATAAGAGTGGCCAGACTGGGTCAGACCAAAGGTCCCTCCAGCCTAGAGTCCTGTCTGCCCACAGTGGCCAAGGCCAGGTGCCCCAGAGGGAGGGAACACAACAGGTAACCCTCACATGATCACCCATTCCCAGCCCACGACACACAGAGACTCGGGACTCCGCTCCTGCCTGTCCTGGCAAACAGCCATTGAGGCACCTAACCTCCATGAATTTATCCCGCTCTTTTTTGAAAGCCCTGTTCAAGTCCTGGCCTTCACAACCTCCTGTGGCAAGGAGTTCCACAGGTTGACGGCGCATTGAGTGGAGAAATACTTCCTTTTGTTTGTTTTAATCTCTGGGAGGAGGCAGGCCGGACTCCTGGCTTCTCTGCCTGCTGAGTCATTTCATTTGGTTGACTCCTAATTCTTGTGGTATGGGAACAAAGTGGATAACTGTTCCTTAATTACTTTCTCCACCCCAGTCATAATTTTATAGACCTGCATCATATCCCCTCTTAGTCATCTCTTTTCCAAGCTGAAAAGTGAATGTCTTATTAATCTCTCCTTATATACCCTTAATCATTTATGTTCCTCTAAGCCATGGGCTCCCAAACTGGGGGGTGTGCCCCCTTGGGGGGCTGTAAAGAAATTCCGGGGGGAGCGACCCAGCGTCCCCCCTCCATCAAGTTTTGCTGCCCTGGTCAGCTCTCCCTCTTTTTTCCCCCTCGACAAGTTTAGCTGTTATTTTTTTGGGGTGGGGGGGGGGCGTGAGGGTTTTTCAAAAATCAAAAAGGGGGCATGATGCTGGAAAGTTTGGGAACCACTGATCCAACCCCTAAACCAGCCAGTGTTGCCAGCCTAGGCTTAAGAAAAAAAGGCCCCATTTCTCACTCCCTTTTCCAAATAATTTGGGGATGGTCAAGTCCTTTTCATGCGGCACCCCATATACTACTCCACCATCTGCAAAACATCGCCTGGGAGCTGCTCCCCTGCCGGTGGCCTGTCTCAGACCAGAAATCTCTGGCCAGCCTCTGCTGGCTTTTATTTACTCATTTCCCAAATGGATTTTCAGCTTTAAAATGTTTTAAAATGCAGAGAGGCCCAGCAAGACCTGTGAAAATGGATGGACGTCACTGCCCTTATCTTGGGGAACGGATGATCTCTGCTCCATGGGGCCCTGATCCAAGCTGGGGCAGGGCCGGTCTCTCGCTTTGCCTGTGCAATGCCCGGCACAACGGGGCCCTGATCTCAGCTGGGGCAGGGCCTCTCTCTTGCTTTGTCTGTGCAGCGCCCGGCACAACGGGGCCCTGATCTCAGCTGGGGCAGGGGCTGTCTCTTGCTTTGTCTGTGCTGCGCCCGGCACAACGGGTCCCTGATCTCAGCTGGGCAGGGCCTGTCTCTTGCTTTGTCTGTGCAGCGCCCGGCACAACGGGGCCCTGATCTCAGCTGGGGCAGGGTCTGTCTCTTGCTTTGTCTGTGCTGCGCCCGGCACAACGGGGCCCTGATCTCAGCTGGGGCAGGGACTGTCTCTTGCTTTGTCTGTGCAGCGCCCGGCACAATGGGGCCCTGATCTCAGCTGGGGCAGGGTCTGTCTCTTGCTTTGTCTGTGCTGTGCCCGGCACAACGGGGCCCTGATCTCAGCTGGGGCAGGGGCTGTCTCTTGCTTTGTCTGTGCAGCGCCCGGCACAACGGGGCCCTGATCTCAGCTGGGGCAGGGACTGTCACTGTGTCTGTGCAGCGCCCGGCCGATCCCAGCCGGTGTTACAGCATTACAAGAACGGGCCATTAGAAACAGAGCCTTTGTTTCCTGACCAGCCAAGGGTGAAATTCTAACAAAAAGTAATAACCAGCGCATGACAGCGGAGATATTCATCAGCCTCTAGCAATTCGTTCACTGTCAAACCAGTGGATTAAATAATCCCCTGTAGTGTCTTTTTTTCCCCTCATCCACCATTAAGAACATAACATAAGAACATACGAACGGCCAGACTGGGTCAGATTAAAGGTCTAACCAGCCCAGTGTCCTGTCTGCCGACAGTGGCCAAGGCTAGGTGCCTCAGAATGAGTGAACTGAACAAGGCATCCTCAAGAGATCTCCCTCCTGCCATCCATCTTCATCCTCTGACAAACGGAGGCTAGGAACACCATTCCTTACCTATTCTGGCTAATAGCCATTAATGGACTTAACCTCTATGAATCTATCTAGTTCTCTTTTAAACCCTGTTCTAGTCCTAGTCTTCACAACCTCCTCCGGCAAGGAGTTCCACAGGTTGACTCTGCGCTGTGTGAAGAAGAACTCCCTTTATTTGTTTTAAACCTGCTGCCCATTAGTTTCATTTGGTGGCCCTTAGTTCTTACATTAAGGGAACAAGTACATAACTTTTCCTTATTCACTTTCTCCACCCCACTCATGATTTTATAGACCTCTATCCTATCCCCCCTCAGTCTCCTGGGGGCACAAGCAAGAATCAATGACTCTCAGCCTTGACGCGGAAGTTAGCACGCAAGAGCCCTCAATCGCCATTCCCTCTGCTCTGACCACTAGACCCTACTCTCCTTCCAGCGCTGAGCCGTGACTCCCTCTCCTGTGCATCACCCACAAGACGGTTGTTGCAAAACCAACTGTGTCCTTTCTGGACACTCATTGGGAACTGTGGATCTGAGTGTGAATCGTATTTGACTGAACCTCCCCCCTCTGATTTGAAGGGTCCCTTAGTAAACCCCAGGTCCACCCCTTAGATGGGTCCAAAATGCAGATCTGGGAGGAGCTCAAATGCTGATGTGAGCACCTAGGGATTATCTCTCTCCTCAGTAAATCTAGGAACCAGGGTGGGTGGGTTCACTTGTCAGTGTCCCCACCGTGTTTCCAAAGGATCCAAAAGGAACTAAACATATTGACTTTCCCTGGAAATTGGGCTCCTAACTTTAGATTTGAAAGTCTCCGCTGTTACACCCACTGGCAGGTCGGTGGGAGAGACACAGCCTCTTATCTAAAACAGATGATGGAAGGATAATTATTGGCAGGTTATAGAGGGGAAAAGTGAGATGAAGAAATTGACTATCCTTGGGTCTCGTAGGTAGTCCTGAGAGCAGGGAGGAGGGAGCCCGGACTCCTAGGTTCTCCTCCTGCCACTGGCTTCTCTGTGCCTCAGTTTCCCCATTCTATACATTATAGATCATAATAGACAAAAGATAACATAAGAGCAGCCGTACTGGGTCCAACCAAAAGTCCATCTATCCCAACATCCTGTCTTCTCACAGTGGCCAATATCAGATGCCTCAGAGGGAATGAACAGAACAGGGAATCATCGAGTGATATCTCCCCTGTCACCCATTTCCAGCCTCTGACAAACTGAGGCTAGGGACACTATTCCTACCCATCCTGGCTAATAAATATTGATGGACCTATCCTCCATGAATCTATCTAGCTCTTTTTTGAATCCCATTAAAGACTTGGTCTTCACAACATCCTCTGTCAAGGAGTTCCACAGGTCCACAGTGACCCATTTTTGGGATGCTCAGATCAAAGACCCTATGGTTGTGTCTAGATTGACAAGTTTTTCCGGAAAATCAGCAGCTTTTCTGGAAAAACTTGCCAGCTGTCTACACTGGCCACTTGAATTTCTGGAAAAGCACTGATGATCTCATGTAAAATCATCAGTGCTTTTCTGGAAAAACTATGCTGCTCCCATTCAGGCAAAAGTCTTTTTCTGAAAGACTTTTGCCCAAAAGGGCCAGTGTAGACAGCATAGTACTGTTTTCCGCAAAAAAGCCCTGATCGCGAAAATGGCAATCAGGGCTTTTTTGCGGAAAAGCGCGTCTAGATTGGCCACGGACACTTTTCCACAAAAAGTGCTTTTCCGGAAAAGCATCCTGCCAATCTAGACACGCTTTTCCAAAAATGCTTTTAACGGAAAAGTTTTCCGTTAAAAGCATTTTCGGAAAATCATGCCAGTGTAGACGTAGCCTACGTCACCTAAAGTCTGGTTACTGGAATAAATTCCGCACACTGGTGAAAATCAGTCCTACTTGAACCCGAGTCAATAGTCAATTGGAGACATTCTTGATTTGATGTCAGTCAGCCTCGGCCCCCAGTGGGCATAAATCGATATCGGCGGATGACCTGGCTCATTCTGATGGTTAAGGAATGCCATAAGCCCTTACCTCTCACGAGGAGCGAAAAAAACATGAGCCCCAAGAAAATCCACAAACGGACACCGGGTGCCGTCCGGACACGACCCATCGCGGTGCTGTAGAAAGCGCGATCCATGGCTGGTGGGTCATAGCCCTGCTTTTTAAAGTCTTTCTGCTGTCTCTCTGCAGACGTCATTCCCCAGGTGACGTTTTCTAGCGGTATGTAATCAGAACACGCCTTTTGGGTGTTCTTATGCCCCTATGTCATGCCAATCTCTCCCCTCATCCTGCAAAGTGTACCTAAGGGGCTGGGCTCTGAGCAGTAACTAACGTTATTAACACCCCTGAGTGGTTGGGTCAAGCCCTCTGTGATGAAGGCAGACAAAATTCCTTATCAGGAGAAGGGTGAGGCTGCGGTTAAGATAATGTCAAAGAGAAGCAAAATAATTTTTTTTTTAATGCCCTGCTGGTTTGGTAGAGATCAGGTGCTGCACGCTGGCTTACAAAAAAGCCAGTGGAATGAATCAGCAATGTTTGACTTAAGTGTTTTAGCTAGATACGCAGGGCATAGAAGTGAGGGTAGTTAGGTACTATCGTGAAACAGAGGGATGATAGATAGATGAATAAATAGCACAGTGAAGGTATGCACAGTGAGGATAACAGTTAGGCGTGCATTTTTACGTCACCTGCTGCTATTTTGGGCCTTATTTGAATGATCTGACCTTTGTAAATTGCTTCCTTCTGAAACAATTAGTCTCCAGAGATGTGATTAGTTATTGGAGTGCTAGACAGTAGCGGGCCCAAACACATTTTGCCTCTGCAAAGGTTTTGCTTGGACAAAGCTTGGATTTCGTGGCGGCGGCACGGCTCACAGGGAAAATGGGAATGAGGTCTAGGAATTGTTTTTCCCATGACTGGAAATCAACAGACCAGATTTTTCAAAGGCATTCAAGCCACTGTCCTACCAGTGTCAGGGATCAAAATGCGCGTGAACATTTGGCTGCAATACTCTGATTGGTTAAATCTGAAACTGACTAGAAATTCCCAGTGTCCAGCAGTCAAAACAGAGTCACACGATGGTGACTTTGAGTCTCTGGGCCAGATCCTGAGCAGATGCAAATGAGCCACATAGCCCCAAACCTGAACTATTTCCACCTGCTGAAGAACTGGATCTGACTAGATAGTCTGCTGAACGAAATGAAGAAAAATGCAGGGGGAGGGAGGAGGAAACCCCAGGAGGGGAGGGGGGAACCCCACAGAAGATGTAAGAATCAGTTTTTAATTGTTTTAGTCCTTTTAAGTAACTTTAAAAATAGTCAGCAGATTGAATAATAGGCAACAGGTTTAAACACACACAAAAGGAAGTTTTTCTTCATGCAACGCACAGTCAACCTGCGGAACTCCTTGCCAGAGGATGTTGTGAAGTCCAAGACTATAACAGGGTTCAAAATAGAACTAGATCAATTTGTGGAGGATAGGTCTGTCAATACCTGTTTGTCAGGATGGGCAGGGATGGTGTCCCAAGACTGTTTGAAGAAGATGGGAATGGGTGACAGGGGAAGGATCGCTTGATAATTCTCTGTTCTGTTCGCTCTCTCTGGGGCACTTGGCATTGGCCACTGTCGACAGATAGCACACTGGGCTAGATGGACCTTTGGTCTCACCCAGCATGGCCATTCTTATGGTTTTAGTTCAGGAAGTGCGTTTTTGAGTGTGTGTGTGTGTGTGTGTGTAAATTTGTGACTTGAAATGAACAGCCTCTGTTTAACTTACTATAAATAAAAACACATCTCACGTTACAGAGATTAGGTGGCTGCCCACGGTAGCGGCTTTCTTTGCCGGATTAATAATTTCTTTGTTGGCCAGTCGAATTCCTCTTGCCTTTTCGCATCATTCCCCGCCTTCTCCTTTGTGCTTGATTGCCTGATGATTACCCGCCAGCGTCCTGGTGCACCTGGGTGTTTTTAAAGGACTCAGCAGCGATTACACGTCTTGATTTCCCACTGCGAGCCAGGCTATGCACTTTGGAGAGGAACGTGTGCGCTTTAACCCATGAATGGGCACGTAGGGTCGAGCGATGGGGTTAAAAGTACAGAGAAACGTGTGTGCGTATGTGTGTGACTCAGAGCAAAATATTTGATTGGTATGGCAATGGGGTAAACACACGGAGGATGAGCCGGAGAGAGACGCTAGAGGCCTGCGAGGGAGCTGGAAAGGCTTCTGGCGTTCATCCTGCCATGGCACGTGGCCAGGAGCAATCGCAGGTGGTGCCGCTCAGTTCTGGAATGGGATGGCTGGGCCCCCACCCCCCATGTGGGGCTACTTTTGTCCTGGGAGGGGCCCGTGCATGCCTGGATTGGAGCGACACTGTTTTGGAAAAAGTCGAGGGCACGGTGGGGTTGGAGCCAGGTAGGGCACAGGCCGGTTGAGTGTGGGTGGAAGGGGAGGGTGAGAGAAACACTCCTGCGTGCGTGTGAAATGAAAGTGCAGTGAAGTCAGCAGCGGCTAATTTGAGCAGGGGAGTGGTACCCCGAGGGAATAGAAACCAAAGCCCAGACGAGTCCCTAATCCGAGCCTTCCCATTCCTTCTGTCTAATGGGGCACTCAGCTGCTGTCTCTACCAGGCTTCCCCATCCTCTTTTCCCATCAGAGGGTGGAAATCTGGCAACATGCCCCCAGATCCCCTCCCACCCGCACCTAAGAACAGTAGAAAGGAGTGGGAGGGTGGCCACTCTGGAACCTGTGGAACTCCTTGCCAGAGGATGTTGTGAAGGCCAGGATTTTAACAGAGTTCAAAAAAGAACTAGATCCTGGAGGTTAGGTCCATCAATGGTGTCCCTAGCCTCTGTTGGTCAGAGGCTGGGAATGGAGGACAGGAGAGGGATCACTTGGCGATTCCCTATTCCGAGTCCAGCCTCGATTCCGTTGACAATAGCACTCCGGTTTTACACCAGGGCCACTGAGATCAGAGTCCAGCCCTGACTTCAGCAACTTCGCCACCACTCTGGATTAACAGCTCCGCTCCTGGGGGCAAGAGGGCCCCAGCATCTTCTTCCTGGGGAGGTTCAGTTCCTGAGTCCACCCCCCATATCAGAAATGTGTAGGGACTCCCTCCAGATCCAAGGTTAGATGATGGAGCCTGTAACGTTCCAGCAAGGCAGTTGCATTAGTCGTATAGTGGTAAATGTAGTTTCTCCCACGCAGTTGACCTGGGTTTGATTCCCAGCCACTGCAAAATGAGAAGATAACACTGAGGCTATGTCTAGACTGCAGCCTTCTTTCGGAGGAAGCTTTTCCAGAACAGATCTTCCGAAAAAATTTCGTCTGAAAAAGAGAGTCCGCCCTGCCGAAGCACATCGAAAAAGCAATCTGCTTTATCGACAGATAGCATCCACACTGAATGGATGCTCTCTCGCACGTAAACTGGGATTACTATGAATGGAGTGGCCACCAGGGCACAGGTGCTTTTTCCTCTTCTATAGAAAGAACTCCCTCTTCCCTGTCTACACACACCTTTTTCCAAAAGAGCTCTTTCAAAAAAAGGCTTCTTACTAGTAGATAGAAGTTTACCAATATCGGAAAACCCCCTCTGTTCTTTCAAGGTTTTTTCAAAAGGACGCGATTGCAGTGTGGACGTAAGTGAGGTTTTCTTCAGAAAAACTGTAGTGTAGACTCCTTTAGGAGTTTCTACTTTAATTCTCAACCTGTGGAACTCCTTGCCAGAGGATGTTGTGAAGAGTTCAAAAAAGAACTAGATCATGGAGGTTTGGTCCATCAATGACTATTAGCCAGGTGTTCCTAGCCTCTGTTTGTCTGGGAATTAGGAACTAGGTTGGACATGAGGAAAAACTTCCTAACTGTCAGGGTGGTGAAACACTGGAATAAATTGCATCGGGAGGAATATTAATCACTGGAGATATTTAAGAACAGGTTGGACAGACATCTGTCAGGGATGATCTAGACAGTGCTTGGTCCTGCCTGTTGCGTGGTTTGATTTATTTTAGATGCAAGGGAAACCAGGACACACCAGGGCTACTTAACCACTTTTATATTGCAAGCTTTAAGCAGTTAATACAGGGCTGTGTCTGGATTGGCCAGTTTTTCTGGAAAATTAGCTGCTTTTCCGGAAAAACTTGCCAGCTGTCTACACTGGCCGCTTGAATTTCCGCAAAAGCACTGATTTCCTACTGTGAGAAATCAGTGCTTCTTGCGGAAATACTATGCTGCTCCCGTTCGGGCAAAAGTCCTTTTGCGCAAAACTTTTGCGCGAAAGGGCCAGTGTAGACAGCTCGGATTTGTTTCCCGCAAAAAAGCCCCGATTGCGAAAATGGCGATCGGGGCTTTTTTGCGGAAAAGCGCATCTAGATTGGCACGGACGCTTGTCCACAAAAAGTGCTTTTGCGGAAAAGCGTCCATGCCAATCTAGACGCTCTGTTCCACAAATGCTTTTAATGGAAAACTTTTCTGTTAAAAGCATTTGCGGAAAATCATGCCAGTCTAGACGTAGCCCAGTTGTTTAAGTGTTACAAGCCTTAAAAACCATGACTATACCATTTAAACCTTAAATGCTATAAATTCTAAAGCAAATAGAGGGGAGGTTTAGATTGGACATTAGGAAAAAATTCCTAACTGTCAGGGTGGTCAAATATTGGAATAAATTGCCAAGGGAGGTGGTGGAATCTCCCTCTCTGGAGATATTTAAGAACAGGTTAGATAGACATCTGTCAGGGATGGTGTAGACGGAGCTTGGTCCTGCCTTGAGGGCGGGGGGCTGGACTCGATGACCTCTTGAGGTCCCTTCCAGTCCTATGATTCTATGATTCTATGAAATAATACAGCGCAAAGCAGTGCAAAAGGAATTAATAGAAAATCTACTATAATACAATAATAAAACCTAGTTCACTTACACTTCACCTGTATGCTACCTACAGTGCCAGGTAAGAGGTCATGGTCCTTTTGATTCCCACGCAATGGAACGCCATGCACTGGGGTCGCCGGTGTGTTTACTTCTAGTTACATCAAGCAGGATGTGTGTGTGAATCCTGGCTATTCCCTCCCATCAATTGTTCTTACTAAGCCCATTTTATAGCAAAGTGAGACTTGGTCATTCTAATAATATTTACCAATTGATTACGTATTGTGTAGGATACGTAAAATGCCTAGTGCCCCTATTTGGGGTACATCCTACTCAAAACTATATGGCTGTGTCTAGACTGGCAAGTTTTTCCGCAAAATCATCTGGCCGCTTGAATTTCCGGAAAAGCACTGACGATCTCATGTAAAATCATCAGTGCTTTTCCGGAAATATTATGTTGCTCCCATTCGGGCAAAAGTCTTTTTCCGAAAGACTTTTGCGCAAAAGGACCAGTATAAACAGCACAGTACTGTTTTCCGCAAAAAAGCCCCGATTGCGAAAATGGCGATCGGGGCTTTTTTGCGGAAAACCACGTCTAGATTGGCCATGGACGCTTTTCCGCAAAAAGTACTTTTGCGGAAAAGCATCCTGCCAATCTAGACGCGATTTTTCCGAAAATGCTTTTAACAGAAAACTTTTCCGTTAAAAGCATTTTCGGAAAATCATGCCAGTGTAGACGTAGCTTATGAGTAGTTTACTGCCTGCATCTGTAATTTTTGCTTATCAGAAACAGAAGTACCAGTCTAAGGTTGCTTGTCATGTGTTCTCGCGTACTTTGCTTAATCTACATTGTTACGAAAAACAATTCCTAGCTCTCAGAATTTCCCTAAGCCAAGCCTGGCCTGCATGCTTACATGCACCAGACTTGAGACAAGCCTGGGTTTTGCTTGTTAGGGATCCACACCGGGGTAAGGCAGGATAGTGCAGTCTTCCGCACACTGCCACGAGGGCAGTGGACTTGACTTTCTGACCACATGAGATCCCTTCCAGTTCTAGTGTTCTATAAATTTCCCAGCAGCACGGAGCAATTTGTGGAGATTGGGTATTAGAGACAAAAGATTAGGCATAAGTGTTGCAGGTTGAGAGATTCGACAATGTTCAGACAAAAAATTAGACAATTTGAGGCAAAGGATTCGATTCTGGACCAGAGATTAAGAATGAGAGATTATTGATTAAATAGAAGGGATTAGAAGTAGAAGATTAGAAGGATTAGATACAGTTAGCACATGCTGTGGATTACAGATTTAAAGAGGGATTAGAGATTAGGGAGTGAATGTACACAATTTTAGAATCTGTCCAGGAATTTTCATTCCTGCACACTGTCATTCTTGCACACTGCGGTTTGTATCTCCGCAGTGACTTTTCATTCCACCGAAATCCAAAACTGTGGCACCAGGGTCATATATACATATGCTGTTGTATGTCATTATCTGATCGCTCACTTTATTTAAGAAAAAGAAAATTGTTATTGTGATGCTTACCGGCCTCAGCCAAATTGGGGCCCTGTTGTGTCGGGCACTGCACAGACACACAGCGAGAGACAATCCCTGCCCCAGCTGAGATCAGAGCCCCGGGTGCCAGGTGCTGCATAGACACAACGAGAGACAATCCCTGCCCCAGCTGAGATCAGGGCCCCGTTGTGCCGGGTGCTGCACAGATATACAGCAAGAGACAGGCCCTGCCCCAGCTGTGGTCAGGGCCTCGTGCCAGGCCCTGTACGCACACGGAACAAAGAGATCTTCCCCTCCCCAAGATGAGGGCAGTGACAAAAGTCCACCTGTGTTCACAGATCTTGCTGGGCTTCACTGCATTTTGAATCATTTTTAAGCTGAAAATTCCATTTGGTAAATGAGCAAGTAAAAGCCAGCAGGGGCTGGCCGGAGAGTTCTGGTCTGAGACAGGGTCTCTTTAGGGGAACAGCTCCCATTGGGTGATAGTTTGCAGACGGTGGCGTAGTATACGTGGTGACAAATGAAAGGACTTAATCATCCTCAAATGAGTTGGAAAAGGAAGTGGGAAAAGGGGCCTTTTTGCTCAAACCGAGGCTAGGAGACTGGCTGGCTAAGAGGTTAGAGAAACATAAAGGATTAAGGGTATAGACCAGCTCCCATGGGAGGAGAGATGAATAAAACCAGGTCTTTACTGCTTGAAAAAGAGGAGACTAAGAGGGGATATTCTGTAGGCCTATCAAATCATGACTGCAGGAGCAGCCCGTCCATATAGGAGAACTTGGCCTAGGGTGACAAGTTAAATGGGGAGCCAAATGGTGGTGCAATATCATTGAGGGGTTTGGAGGTGGGGGTGCCGATTGCAGGGTTCACCTAGGGTGCTAGTCTAGGACCGCCCCTGCGTGACTGACGTGGGAGAAAGTAAGGAACCGTGTGGGAACGGGTTCCCCCCACTGCTCACCCAACCAAGACAATTGCTCTTTGAGCTCAGGAATGAGGAACAGAAAAGTGGTCACGGAGGTGGGGGGTTACCGAGGTGACCCAGAGAATTATGGGATGGGTCATGCTCCACCCCTCCCTTTTGTTCTCTTTAGCTAGGAGGTGGTTCCTTCTTTGCCTCCCAATCAGCTGACAAAAGTAGCTCGTTCCCAGCCTACTGCTGTAACTACAAGTTGAACCTCTCTAGTCCGGCACTCTCTGGTCTGCCAACCTCCGTGGTCCAGCATGATGTTAGTTCGCCGGATATCCATTGATCATGGGTGTGGCCAAGTTTCCCGCCATCCCACAAAGTTGGTTTACAGCCACCAGTCCTGACTCTTAGCATTCTGCGTTGTTCTTTAGCTCTAATTTGGCCCTAATGTCTTCTAAGAGCCCAGCAAGAAGTAGAAGTGTTGGTGATGCTGCTAGACAGAATGGACCTCCCATGGCCCGAGAAATTCTCTGGCTCAGGACCAGTGAGGTCCTGAGGGTGCCAGACTAGAGAAATTCAAGCTGCGCTTTGTTCCTCGTGCCCTGAACGGTTCCTATGCATCACCGGTGTCCTGGGTTGCAAATTGGATCCCAGCTGTGTGTTTGTCTTTTGCAACCAGCTCCTGCAATTTTCTTCCCTGCAAAGACACCTTTAGGTGGGTTTCCATGTTTGCAGGCTGGCATTGCATGATCCGACCATGCTCAGTGGGGGCAGCCCTTGAAATGCCAGGATGTCTTCGGATACATTTCTTTTCTTGGGATTCAGAGAGATTTACCAGCACTCATTCAAGGAAGAACCCGTGCAGCTCTCTTGTGAGAAAAGTACACCTGTTGCACATAAGTACCACCAAAATAATTACATGCTTGACTTTAGCCGATAATTGTTCCCACGCAGAACGGGGAAGAGAACTTGAATTAATCCACAAGAGGATAACACTCTACCTGTTTAATGTTCTACGTACGTGAGTGGCATTCCTACAATTCTTGCAGTGGCTGTGCCGGTAAATAGCTCAGTCTTTGGCAAACGTACAACGTTGAGGATTTCATTAACGGCCAAGGAATTTAGACACATTTTATCCATTCACTTCCCTTGCTCCTACCTGATTGTGAATAACTAATCTCTCAAGAGTTCAGAGGCATAAACCTCTTACTTCTGAACCACCAACTTCTAATTAACACCTGCCCCATGTGTTTAGAAACTTCATCCTATTGCTTTTGATCACTCATGCTTAATTGCTAATCTCTAATCAACAAAGGACTTAGACACATAAATCTCCAATATATTACACCTAATATATAAACACTAATTTCTACAGAGATTAGATGCATTGTCATTAATTTCAATCCCTAAAAGCTACACTGAAGGATCTAGACACATAACACCTGTTAATTTCAATTCCCGATTTCCACTCCCGCTCAGAATCTGAAGATGTGGGTTTTGCCCAAGAAAGCTTATGATACTATATACTATATATTTTTGTTAGTCTCTAAGGCTATGTCTACACACAGCAGAATTATTTCGGAATAACTGACTTTATTTCAAAATAGCCTAGTCCACGGCTACACGAAAAAAACCTTAAAAAAACCCAGTGTTGCTGGAGCCGGGCGCATGGCTCCTGATGGCAGCTGTAAGGGACGCCGCGCACCCCTTACAGCTGCCATCAGGTGCCCCTCATCAGTTGGCACCCTGGGCAGCTACCCGGCTCGCCCATGCCTCCGTCTGGCCCTTCCCAGACCCAGTGGGCCCAAAACATGAGCCAGCAAGCCACGGGTAGCCAGCCCTCCACCGCTCCCCAGGAGCAGTCTGCCAGCTCCCAGGAGCCTGCCAGGGGCTGGAGAAGGCGGGTGCCTTCCTGGTCCAGGGTGGAGATCATGGACCTTATTCAGGTTTGGGGGGGATGCCCCCAACGTCCATGATCTCCGCACTAGATAGAGGAATGTGGCCGTCTATGGCAGGATAGCTGCCAGCCTGGACACCAAAGAACACATGCGAACCTAGGAGCAGGTTTGCATGAAAATCAAGTTGGTCCGGCGAGACCCCCCAACGCTGGGCTCTGAGCTTCCCCTCCCCCTTCTTCCCCTTGCTTCCCCCTTCCAGCTCCCTCCCCCCAGGTTTCCTCCTCCCCTCTCCCACCCTCTCTCTTCCCCTCTCCCACCTCCTTTTCCCAGTCTCCCCAGAGGTTCATCCCCACCCCCCAAGTTTTGTTCAATAAACCCAGTTTCTATTTTTGAACATGTGTCTTTTATTTGACATCAGGACGGGGGGCTAGGGAGGGGTAAGTGGAAGGAGGTGAGGGAGGAATGGGGCACGAACCCCTGGTGGGGAGGACCAGGGAGGCTCTGAGGGCTCCTCAGGGTGGATGCTCCCCTGCAGGGCCTCCTGGATCTTGACAGCCTCCCGATGGACCCCCCGGATGGCAGCCTGCAGCAAGTGCAGCCGGGCTGATGGCAACGACCCCACGAGATGCACCGGCATGCCCACGGGCAGCTCTGGCTCCATGTAGCCGAGTGCTGTGGTGTCCCGAGTGAGGGCACTCCGGGCACTCCAAGCCAGGACTGCTTTGCTGTCCCTCATCGAGGTAGACAAGCAAGCGGGGAACCCTGAGAACTGTCTGTCCGGGGTTGGGGGTAGGGTCCCTTTAAGCATGGAGCTCTGTTAGCCTCAGGCAGCAGCCCCACACACTAAGTCCTAACCTGATGCCCTGCCGGCACTGGTTCCAGCCAGCCTTAACTTCGGTTCAGGGTCCACTCAGTGTGGAGGCGCTATTTCAAAATAGTTTGTAGATGCGTTATTTCGAATTCGCTTAATTCAAATGAACTATTTTGAATTAAGTTAATTCGAAAGAGAGCTGCAGTGTAGACATACCCTCAGGGATTTGGACACATAACCCCAAATTTCTCCCCCTGCTATCTACCATGTTTGGATGCATAACACCCATTCATTTTAGTTCCTTATGGATGTGAACCCATAATCCCATTAATTTTATTCACTCATCCCTATTTCCAATTTGTAAGGATAATCATTTTAGTCCCTAATTTCTAATGCATAAGGGATTAAAACACATATCACCCGTTACTTTCAATCTGTGTGCACTAATCCCAAACTCTCTGGGATTTAAATGCATAACGCGCGTTATTTTTATCCCCAGTTTGTAATCTCTAATACGTAAGGGCGTTAGACACCAAATCCTGAATGAACCGAGTGGGAGGTGCCTCTTTTTAAATATGTTGACCCCCCCTCCGCCCCATAACGGGAGGAATGAGTCTGTGTGGGGGAGGAGAGAAGCTCAGAGTAGATTTCCCATGTGCAGGGTCGGTAGGTCTTTGCATCCCTCTCTCTTTCTACTGGGCTCCCCGCTTCCTCCTCTCTTGTGTCTCCAGTTCCCTCATGAGCTCTCTAGCTCTATGCCAGACTCAGTCGCCCTGTGTCTGTTGTGCACAAAGTCGGCGGTTGGTTGGGTACGTTTTTTCAGCGGGCATCTTGGGATCTGAAACAAGACGGGGAGACTTGGTTCATTAATGGGGCCAGGCTAAGAGAGTCAGTGGAATCAGGGCTGGATTCTGGTCTCAAAGTGGCTCTGGTTGTGAATCCAGAGTGACTCCGCTAATGTCAATGGAGTCAGGGTTGGATTCTGATCTCAAAGTGGCTCTGGTTGTGAATCCAGAGTGACTCCACTAATGTCAATGGAGTCAGGGTTGGATTCTGATCTCAAAGTGGCTCTGGTTGTGAATCCAGAGTGACTCCGCTAATGTCAATGGAGTCAGGGTTGGATTCTGATCTCAAAGTGGCTCTGGTTGTAAATCCAGAGTGACTCCACTAATGTCAATGGAGTCAGGGCTGGATTCTGATCTCAAAGTGGCTCTGGTTGTGAATCCAGAGTGACTCCGCTAATGTCAATGGAGTCAGGGTTGGATTCTGATCTCAAAGTGGCTCTGGTTGTGAATCCAGAGTGACTCCACTAATGTCAATGGAGTCAGGGTTGGATTCTGATCTCAAAGTGGCTCTGGTTGTGAATCCAGAGTGACTCCACTAATGTCAATGGAGTCAGGGTTGGATTCTGATCTCAAAGTGGCTCTGGTTGTGAATCCAGAGTGACTCCACTAATGTCAATGGAGTCAGGGTTGGATTCTGATCTCAAAGTGGCTCTGGTTGTGAATCCAGAGTGACTCCGCTAATGTCAATGGAGTCAGAGATGGATTCTGATCTTGGTGATCCTGATGTGAATCTGGAGTGACTCCACTAATATCAATGGCGTCAGGATGCCAAGGAGACGCTCCCAACCTAATGTGAATCTGGAGTGACTCCACTAATGTCAGTGGAACCAGGGCTGGATTCTGATTTTAGTGACCCCAGTGTCAATCCGGAGTGCTCCCACTCATCTTGGATTCTGATCTTAGTAACCACAAAGTGACTGTGGAGTGACTCCACTAATATCAACAGTTGCATTCTGAACTAATTGACCACAATGTGAATCTGGAATCCCTCCACTGATGTCAATGGAATCTCAGGGCTGGATTCTGATCTTGGTGAATCCGGAGTGACTCCACTAATGTCAACAGAATCAGGAGCTGGATATTGATTTCCTGGTGTACATCTGGAATGACCCTCCCCCCTGTAATTTCTGGAGTCAGAGGCTGATTCTGATTTCAGTAACCCTACTCCAAATCTGGAGTGACACCAAAGAAATTAGTGTATTTACACTGGTGTAAGTAAGGCCAGTATTCCACCCAGGTCTACCAAGTAAGTGGTTATGGGCCATAATGTGTTATTGCAAACAGCTGTGACACAATAAACTGTAATATATCCTTTGGAATCAGTGGATTTTGGTGTGACTGAGATAAGAAACCAGCTCAGACTCCACTGGGTGTGTTGGGGTGCCTCTGGATTTACCCCCCGTCAAATTTCCATGAGAATCCAGCCCTGACTCCACCGCGATCACTGGAGTCACTCGATTCACACCAGGATCACTCAGATCAAAATCGAGCCCTGACTCCATCAGTGGAGTCACTCTGGATTCATACAGGCTACGTCGAGACTGGCATGATTTTCCGGAAATGCTTTTAACGGAAAAGTTTTCCGTTCAAAGCATTTTCGGAAAAGCGCGTCTAGATTGGCAGGACGCTTTTCCGCAAAAGCACTTTTTGCGGAAAAGTGTCCATGGCCAATCTAGACGCGCTTTTGCGCAAAAAAGCCCCGATCGCCATTTTCGTGATCGGGGCTTTTTTGCGGAAAAGAAATCTCTGCTGTCTACACTGGCCCCTTTGCGCAAAAGTCTTTCGGAAAAAGACTTTTGCCCGAATGGGAGCAGCATCGTATTTCCGCAAAAACACCGACAATCTTACATGAGATCGTCAGTGCTTTTGCAGAAATTCAAGCGGCCAGTGTAGACAGCTGGTACGTTTTTCTGCAAAAGCAGATGATTTTGCAGAAAAACTTGCCAGTCTAGACACAGCCACAGGGTTACAGAGATCAGAATCCAGCCTTAACTCCATTGACATCAGTGGAGTCACTCTGGATTCACACCGGAGTCACTCAGCATCTACGCTGCACCCGTAGGTCGAAATAAGATACGCAATTTGAGCTACGCAAATTGTGCAACTTATTTTGGTCTAATTTTGAAATAAAGTGCTATTCCAACAAGTCCCTTGACCCTCATGGAATGAGGGTTATAGGCAATGCTTTTTTTGTGACGTACTGCCCGGTGCACGGTACCGGCACCTCCAATCAGAGTTTGCCTGGAAAGAACGGAATGTACCAGCACCTCTGTACACAGTCGGCTAGGCCAGGTGTCTTAAAGGGGCCGCATCTCTTAAAAGGGCAATGCCGGCCCCACCCCGGCTTTTTTTTTCTTAACAACCTTTCCCCTGGAGTACTGGCACTTTTTTTAAAAAACAAAAAAAGCACTGGTTGTAGGGAATCCCCCTTCCCACCACAGCTTAGATACTTACAACCCACAGGAGGAAGAGCAGCACGAGGAGGACAAAGGCAGCAGCCAAGCAGATGAGGATGACGGCCCAATATGGCAGTCCGCTGACGGCTGAGGCTGGGGAGAAGAAAGACAGAAAGGGCCAATTCTATATAGCAGGGCCAGAAACATTTCCTCTGCAATCACTGTTCAGCAAGAGAAAAAGGAACAGACTGGTAAACTGAGTCACAGCCCTTCCTGCGAATCACCCATTGGAGGATAACAGTCTACTACTGCCACTACTTCACACCAGCTGGGATCTGGCCATGCTGATGCCAATGGAACCATAGCCCATTCACACAAACTGGAATCTGGCCCCATTGACTCAGTGGAGCTGTGTCCCATTCATACCAGCTGGGATCTGGCCCCATTGACTCAGTGGAACTGTGGCCCATTCATATCAGCTGGGATCTGGCCCCATTGACTCAGTGGAACTGTGGCCCATTCATACCAGCTGGGATCTGGCCCCATTGACTCAGTGGAACTGTGGCCCATTCATACCAGCTGGGATCTGGCCCCATTGACTCAGTGGAACTGTGGCCCATTCATACCAGCTGGGATCTGGCCCCATTGACTCAGTGGAACTGTGGCCCATTCATACCAGCTGGGATCTGGCCCCATTGACTCAGTGGAACTGTGGCCCATTCATACCAGCTGGGATCTATGGAACAGTGGAACTATGTCCAATTCACACCAGCAGTTTGACAACGAGACTATTTTCACCTACAGCTCCAGCCCGCCATCACTATCCATGGCTGTGAGTGGCTCTGGGAGATCTGGGAGCGCCCCGGAGATACGGGCGAGACCGTTCAATAAAGTCGTGCTAGCGCTGTGTGTGAGTGACGGGACAGGGCCCCACACCCTTGGGAGGGGAGCTGCAATGTGTCCTGTCACTGTCACATCATTGCTGTGGGCACAGTGCGCTCCCTGGCCACACCTGAGCAGTCACCGTACCGGTTCTGGGGGGAGCTGCGGTGCTGGGGGCAGAGGCTGCGCTGGCATCAGGGATGCTGGGAGCCAAGGCGGCTGTGCTGGCTATTCCAGGCGTAGTGCTGTCCTGAGCGGTGAGAGCTGGGGCAGAGGAAGTGGAATCGGGAGGGGAGGTGGCATCTCTGGACACGGCGCCCTGCGGAGGGGAGGTGGCATCTCCGGTCACGGCGCCCTGCGGAGGGGAGGTGGCATCTCCAGTCATGGCGCCCTGCGGAGGGGAGGTGGCATCTCCGGTCACGGCGCCCTGCGGAGGGGAGGTGGCATCTCCAGTCACGGCGCCCTGCGGAGGGGAGGTGGCGACTCTGGTCACAGCGCCCTGCGGAGGGGAGGTGGCATCTCCGGTCACGGCGCCCTGCGGAGGGGAGGTGGCATCTCTGGTCACGGCGCCCTGCAGAGGAGAGGTGGCATCTCCGGTCACGGCGCCCTGCGGAGGGGAGGTGGCATCTCTGGTCACAGCGCCCTGCGGAGGGGAGGTGGTGGCTCCGGTCACAGGGCCCTGCAGAGGGGAGGTGGTGGCTCCGATCTCGGTGCCCTGTGGAGGGAAGGTGGCGGCTCTGGTCGTGGTACCCTGCGGAGGGGAAGTGGTGGCTCCAGTCACAGCGCCCTGCGGAGGGGAGGTGGCGACTCCAGTCACGGCGCCCAAGAGAGGGGAGGTGGTGGCTCCGGTCATGGCACCCTGCGGAGGGGAGGTGGTGGCTCCGGTCATGGCGCTCTGCAGAGGGGAGGTGGTGGCTCCGGTCATGGCGCCCTGCAGAGGGGAGGTGGTGGCTCCGGTCATGGCGCCCTGCAGAGGGGAGGTGGTGGCTCCGGTCATGGCGCCCTGCAGAGGGGAGGTGGTGGCTCCGGTTATGGCGCTCTGCAGAGGGGAGGTGGTGGCTCCGGTTATGGCGCTCTGCAGAGGGGAGGTGGTGGCTCCGGTCGTGCCGCTCTGCAGAGGGGAGGTGGTGGCTCCGGTTATGGCGCCCTGTAGAGGGGAGGTGGTGGCTCCGGTCATGGCGCCCTGCGGAGGGGAGGTGGTGGCTCCGGTTATGGCGCCCTGTAGAGGGGAGGTGGTGGCTCCGGTCATGGCGCCCTGCAGAGGGGAGGTGGTGGCTCCGGTCATGGCGCCCTGTAGAGGGGAGGTGGCGGCTCCGGTCATGGCGCCCTGCGGAGGGGAGGTGGCGGCTCCGGTCATGGCACCCTGTGGAGGGGAGGTGGTGGCTCCGGTCATGGCGCCCTGCGGAGGGGAGGTGGCGACTCCAGTCACGGCGCCCAAGAGAGGGGAGGTGGTGGCTCCGGTCATGGCACCCTGCGGAGGGGAGGTGGTGGCTCCGGTCATGGCGCTCTGCAGAGGGGAGGTGGTGGCTCCGGTCATGGCGCCCTGCAGAGGGGAGGTGGTGGCTCCGGTCATGGCGCCCTGCAGAGGGGAGGTGGTGGCTCCGGTCATGGCGCCCTGCAGAGGGGAGGTGGTGGCTCCGGTTATGGCGCTCTGCAGAGGGGAGGTGGTGGCTCCGGTCGTGCCGCTCTGCAGAGGGGAGGTGGTGGCTCCGGTTATGGCGCCCTGTAGAGGGGAGGTGGTGGCTCCGGTCATGGCGCCCTGCGGAGGGGAGGTGGTGGCTCCGGTTATGGCGCCCTGTAGAGGGGAGGTGGTGGCTCCGGTCATGGCGCCCTGCAGAGGGGAGGTGGTGGCTCCGGTCATGGCGCCCTGTAGAGGGGAGGTGGCGGCTCCGGTCATGGCGCCCTGCGGAGGGGAGGTGGCGGCTCCGGTCATGGCGCCCTGCGGAGGGGAGGTGGTGGCTCCGGTCATGGCGCTCTGCGGAGGGGAGGTGGTGGCTCCGGTCATGGCGCTCTGCGGAGGGGAGGTGGTGGCTCCGGTCATGGCGCCCTGCAGAGGGGAGGTGGTGGCTCCGGTTATGGCGCCCTGTAGAGGGGAGGTGGCGGCTCCGGTCATGGCGCCCTGCGGAGGGGAGGTGGCGGCTCCGGTCATGGCGCCCTGCGGAGGGGAGGTGGTGGCTCCGGTCATGGCGTCCTGCGGAGGGGAGGTGGTGGCTCCGGTCATGGCGCCCTGCGGAGGGGAGGTGGCGGCTCCGGTCGTGCCGCTCTGCAGAGGGGAGGTGGTGGCTCCGGTTATGGCGCCCTGTAGAGGGGAGGTGGCGGCTCCGGTCATGGCGCCCTGCGGAGGGGAGGTGGTGGCTCCGGTCATGGCGCCCTGCGGAGGGGAGGTGGTGGCTCCGGTCATGGCGCCCTGCGGAGGGGAGGTGGTGGCTCCGGTCATGGCGCCCTGCGGAGGGGAGGTGGTGGCTCCGGTCGTGCCGCTCTGCAGAGGGGAACTGGTGACTCTGGACACGGCGCCCTGCGGAGGGGAACTGGTGACTCTGGACACGGCGCCCTGCGGAGGGGAACTGGTGACTCCGGTTGCGGCGCCCTGCGGAGGGGAGGTGGCAGCTCCAGTCGCGGGGCCCTGCAGAGGGGAGGTGGTGGCTCCGGTCGTGCCGCTCTGCAGAGGGGAACTGGTGACTCTGGACACGGCGTCCTGCGGAGGGGAGGTGGCTGCTCCGGTTGTGAGGATCTCAACAGTGGGCGTCACTCCTGGGAGCTCTTCCTGGGCATGTGCTGGACAGGGAGGATGAGAAGAGTGTCTCGTATAAATACCAACCCCTCCACGTTCTCCTTCCAAGTCCCCACCCTGCCTTTGCCTTCCCTCGCCTGGGTCAGTGCCTGGCCGACCCAGCAGGGGCGCATTTCAAATTTGGGAGGGGGAGCAGATCCCAACCTCTGCATGTCGTGTTAGGGGGAAGGCAGAGAGTGAGAGCATGGGAGAGCAGACGGTGGACAGCGGCTTCAGCCGTGTTACTGAGCATGCTCAGTACAAGCCAAGCAGCAAATTGGAGTGAGGGAGGGGGAAGTGATTCCATTCCCCCTCCCCCCACACACATATCACCTCCTTCTAGGGCTGCTAAGGCACTGGAAAACTCAAGGGGTTTTCTTGGGCACATAACATAGGAGTTAGCTGACAGGAGCACTGTATCTAACTCCTATATAAAGGAATGAAAATGTCAATAAATATGAGACCCGCTCAGCTGTAACACTAACATGTTCTGACACCGTGTGGCAAGTCGCTTAAGGAATGCGGGTTAGTTTTAAAATTTTAATATAACGTCTTACGTTTTCTCTTTTCAGCGAGTAACAGAGACTCTCAGGACTCTCGGGCTCCATCGCTACTCCCTGCTGTAACCTACTAGACCCTGCTCCTGTTTCCAAGGGACACATTCGGACTCTATATAAGATCAGAGCAGCCAGAGTGGGTCAGACCAGTTGTCCATCTAGCCCAGTGTCCTGTCTGCCCACAGTGGCCAATGCTCGGGGCTTCAGAAGGCATGAACAGAACAAGGAATCATCAAATGATCCCTCCCCTGTTGCCCATTCCCAGCTTCTGGCAAAAAGAAGCTAGGGACACCATCCTTGCCCATTCTGGCTAGTAGCAATTGATGGGTCTATCCTCCAAGAATTAATTTTGTCCTTATGGGAACCCTGTTACGGTTTGGGCCTTTCCACTATCACCTGGCAAAGAGTTCCACAGGTTAACAGTGGAGAAATAATTTGTTTTAAATCTGCTGCCTATAAATGTCTTTGGATGAACTTCTTGTGTGATGTGAGTGAAGGAATAAATCCCATTTCCTTATTCTATTTCCCACACCATTCATGATCTTCTAGACTTCTAACAAATCCTCCCATTGTTTAGTCATTTATTTTCCAAGCTGAAAAGTCCCAGTCTTGTTAATCTCTGCTTATATGGAAGTTGTTCCTTACCCCTAATCATTCCTGTTGCCCTTTCTGTACCTTTTCTAAACCCACTATATATTTTTGAATGGGATGACCAATCTGCATGCAGTCTTCAAGATGTGGGCATAAAATGACTTATATAGAGGCAATATGATATTTTCTGTCTCGTTATCAGTTCATTTCCTAATGATTCCCAATTTTCTGGTCGCTTTTTAGTTTTTAGACTGCTGCTGCACAGTGACCAGATGTTTTCAGGGGACAATTCACAATGACCTACATACAATATGTTGGGGACTAATTTAGCTACAACTACTCAAGAGAGAGATCTTGGAGTCATTGTGGATTGTTCTTTGAAAACATCCACGCCGTGTGCACTGACAATCAGAAAACCAAATAGAATGTTAGGAGTCATTAAAAAAGGGATAGAGAATATATCTCTATATAAAACCATGGTATGCCCACATCTTGAATACAGGCAGTCCCCGGGTTACATGGATCCGACTTACATCGGATCCCTACTTACAAACGGGGTGAGGCAACCCCGCACTAGCTGCTTCCCCCCAGCAGACCAGGGAGACGCGGAGCTAGCGCTCCCCCAAGCAGACCAGGGAGACGCGGAGCGGCTTTTCTCAGCAGACACCTAAACTTGAGAATCAAGGACTGAGGGAAGTGAGGTGTGGGAGAATAAAACTGAGCTCTGGAGAAACGTTTGGCTAGAGTTTCCCCTACAATATGTACCAGTTCCGACTTACATACAAATTCAACTTAAGAACAAACCTACAGTCCCTATCTTGTACGTAACCCGGGGACTGCCTGTACTGCATACAGATGTGGTCATCTCATCTCAAAAAAGTTATATCGACATTGGAAAAGGTTCAGAAAAGGGCAACAAAAATGATCAGGGGTTTGGAACAGGTGCCATTTGAAGAGAGATTATAAACACTGAGGCTACGTCTAGACTGGCAAGATTTTGCGCAAAAGTGGCTGCTTTTGCGTAAAAACTTGCCAGCTGTCTACACTGGCTGCTTGAATTTGCGCAAGAATGCTGACGATCTCATGTAAGATTGTCAGTGTTCTTGCGCAAATACTTTGACGCTCCCGCTCGGGAAAAAACCCTCTTGGGCAAATATTTTTGTGCAAGAGGGCCAGTGTAGACAGGGAAGAATTGTTTTGTGCAAAAAAGCCCCGATGGCGAAAATGGCGAACGGGGCTTTCTTGACCAAAATTGTGTCTAGACTGGCCACGGATGCTTTTGCACAAAAATAGACGCTCTTTTGCGGAAATACTTTTAACGGAAAAACTTTTCCGTTAAAAGCAATTGCGCAAAATCATGCCAGTCTAGACGTAGCCTGATACTTTTCATCTTAGAAAAGAGGAGAATAAGGGGGGATAGGACAGAGGTCTGTAAAATCATGACTGGTGTGGAAAAAGTGAATAAGGAAACGTTATTTACTTGTTCCCACAACATAAGAACTAGGGGCCACCATATGTAATTAATAAGGTAGCAGGTTTAAAACAAACAAAAGGAAGTTTTTCTTCACTCAGCACTTGGTCAACTGGTGGAACTCCTTGCCAGAGGATGTGGTGAAGACTAGGACTTTAGCAGGGTTCAAAAAAAGAGCTACATAGATTCATGGATGTTAGCTATTAATGGCTATTAGCCAGGATGAGTAGGAATGGTGTCCCTAATCTCTGTCTGTCTGGAAATGGGTGACAGGAGAGGGATCATGTATGGATTACCTGTTGTGTTGCCTCCCTCTGGGGCATCTGTATTGGCCACTCTCAGCAGATAGGACATTGGGCTAGCTAGACCTTTGGTCTGACCCAGTCTGGCCATTCTTACGCTCTTATGTTAATGATTCTGAGATCTCTTTCTTGAGTGGTAACTGCTAATTTAGATCCCACCATTTTTCTATGTATAGTCGGGATTATATTTTCCCATATGCATTACTTTGCATTCATCAGCCCTGAATTCCTTCTGCCCTTGTGTTGCACAGTCACCCAGTTTCGTGAGATTCCTTTGTAGCTCTTTGCCGTCAGCTTTTGAGTAGTTTTGAAGTGCCTGTAAATTTTGCCACCTTGCTACTTACCCCTTTTTAAAGAACATTTAAAAGTTTAACACAGTGGCCCTAATGCAAATCCCTGCAGCACAACACTCATTCCTACTCTCCCCTCCCAATGGTTTCATTTTGATCTAACGATGAATGACCAACTCCTTTTTATAACAAACTCTCTGCCCCAAAGGCAAAGTTCAAACGCCGGTTGCAGTTAAAAACTGCCTCTGGAGCCACAGCCTGCAGCTTTAAGCAGGCCTCAAGTATGATATCTGGGGGTTCCCATTGTAGGGGGGGCTACTGCCTGCCCTCCCCCCACCCCACAACCTTCCCCTTAAATGGCACCCTTGTGGCCCAGCCAGTCTCTGCTCTGCAGTCAGCACTGATTGACAGAGAAGAGCGCCCCCTAGTGATCCCCCTGCTTGGTTCCTCGCAGCACAGCGCCCCCTAGTGCTGCACTGGAGGACTGAGGTCAGCACTGCCTGCGAGTGGGAGGGGGGAGTTCTTTGCTGGCCTTGGGCCTTCTTTTCCCTGCTTCTGTCACCCTGGTATCACCAAGGGATCCCTGGCTCCAGCCCGGAGCAGTCCCAGCTGGCCAATTGTTATTCTTGATTTGTATGAGCATAGTGCCCCGGAGTCCAGTGCCGTCCCTAAGGAGCCTGGGGCAACCCCCTTATTGCCCCCAGCATGGGGCCCAGGGTAATCCTTCCGCTGCAGGACCCACTCCACCCCTTCCCTCAACCCCTGCCCCTGCTCTGCCCCTCCCACCCCACTCCCGCAAAGCTCCTCCTTGCATAACGTGAGCCAGGCCCCTGGGGTAACTCCCAGCCGCCCTGGGCCCATGGGGGACCGTGCCGGAGTCCCACGAACAGCTCAGGGCCCCGGGGTGCGAGGTGCTGTCCGAACACGGTACGTCAAAACGGTTCCCTGCCCCCAACCCGCTTCCTGCACTGGGACGCCAATCGGGGTCATAAATCTCAGGCGGCGGCGTGCACAGTGAATCACTCGCTGGGTGGGTATGGCTGTAACAGCTTGTACGGCTTCCCCGCCCTGGGTGACGCTCCGCATCATGATCTGCTTCTAACTGTCTTGAAGATAAGCAGGTACACAGAGCGGGAGGTGTGATTCTCTGGGCTGCTTTTTCCGGAGAATCAGGGCAGGACCCGTCTTATCTTTAAGGCACCAGGGGAGCTGGGTTTTATTTCCAGTGGGACATAGGGCAAATCAGGGCATTTCTCTGCGGCTGGGGAGAAAACTGGAATGCATTTCTATTTCCCAAGGACGAGTAATCCCATGGCCCCTTAAAGACTTACAAAAAATGTGTCTAGTAGCATGAGCCTTCATGGGTAAAACCCACTTCTTTACCCACGAAAGCTCACGAGTCCATATATTTTGGTTAGTCTCTAAGGTACCCCAGGACCACTTGTTGTTATCAATGTTACAGACTAACGTGGCTCCTCCTTGGAGACTTATATCTCCCCGGCACTCACCTTCAGAGCCTAGTAGGAATAGTTGTTTCATGGTACTACACACCCAAATGGAGATCAGGGCCCCGTTGTGCCGGGCGCTGCACAGACACAGCAAGAGACAGACCCTGCCCCAGCTGAGATCAGGGCCCCGTTGTGCCGGGCCCTGCACAGACACAGCGAGAGACAGTCCCTGCCCCAGCTGAGATCAGGGCCCGTCGTGCCGGGTGCTGCACAGACACAGCAAGAGACAGTCCCTGCCCCAGCTGAGATCAGGGCCCCGTTGTGCCGGGCGCTGCACAGACACAGCAAGAGACAGTCCCTGCCCCAGCTGAGATCAGGGCCCCGTTGTGCCGGGCGCTGCACAGACACAGCGAGAGACAGTCCCTGCCCCAGCTGAGATCAGGGCCCCGTTGTGCCGGGCGCTGCACAGACACAGCAAGAGACAGACCCTGCCCCAGCTGAGATCAGGGCCCCGTTGTGCCGGGCGCTGCACAGACACAGCGAGAGACAGACCCTGCCCCAGCTGAGATCAGGGCCCCGTTGTGCCGGGCGCTGCACAGACACACAGAGACAGGCCCTGCCCCGGCTGAGATCAGGGCCCCGTTGTACCGGGTGCTGCACAGACACAGTGAGAGACAGACCCTGCCCCAGCTGAGATCAGGGCCCCATTGTGCCGGGCGCTGCACAGACACAGCGAGAGACAGTCCCTGCCCCAGCTGGGATCAGGGCCCCGTTGTACCGGGTGCTGCACAGACACAGCGAGAGACAGTCCCTGCCCCAGCTGAGATCAGGGCCCCGTTGTGCCGGGTGCTGCACAGACACAGCGAGAGACAGTCCCTGCCCCAGCTGGGATCAGGGCCCCGTTGTACCGGGTGCTGCACAGACACAGCGAGAGACTGGCACTTCACCAAAGACCTCCCAAAGTAGACCAGACAAGGAAATGAATATTAACCCTGTTTCACAGGCGGGGGGTGGCACTTGTCTGCCCTTCAGTGCTTTGTATTAGCACAATAGGCGTATGGTGCGTCACTGGCATTCCTGGGCTGTAACCAGAGCCCAAGGAATTCTTCCCCGGGAATCCTGCCCAGAGCCCCCGCACCTGATTCCCCGTCGGTTCCCTTCCGCCCCGTCTCATCTTCCCAGGCTCTGCCCAGCCGAACTCCCGGCTCAAGGAAAGCCCCCGCTGCAGCTGCCATATTTACTGTAGACCCTACCCAAAACAAGCTGCCACTCGGAGAAGATTGTGTAGATCTCTCCCCTTATTATTACTCTCTCTCTCTCCCTTCTGGCAAGAGAAAGAAGGAGCCATTGTTGATGTTTTCACGATCAAGACAACAGCTGTTAAGATGCCCCTGGGTAGATCCACCCACTCAGTACCAGCTCAGACTCTCTTCAAACTCAGGTAGCCGTGAGTTACCCCCCGGTGCGTTTTCAAGGCAATCTCCCCACGTATCAAAGCTGGAGACTTCCTCTGTGTCCGAAATGAGTGCTGGCAACTCTGGCCAGCAAACGAGGGGTTGGGAAAGGCTGCCTTTGTGCGTAAATGAACCCCACCCTTACCTGGGACTGGCAGCCCCACAATCAGCAGTTGGATTAGCCAGAAGGCAGCCTGGGGTGAGGCTGGCCGCCGGTGCATGGCGACCACTGTCCTTCGCCGAGTCTTCAACGCCTCTGCCAGGGCTGTGTGTTTAAGTATAGTCCTGCCTCGTCCTGTCCGTCCCACCGCCATGGCAGGCGAGGAACCGTTTATTATAGGGTGCAGGGATGTGGCGTTTCAGCCTCGCAGGCGGGGGCTGGAACGGTTCCCTCTGGATGAGTTTATTTTGGTCACGAAATGGCGAGGTTGGAGCTGCCGGTGAGGGATTGTGTCAGGCCAGGTGGCGGCTTTGCACAGGGCAGGTTAGGAAGGGGACGCAGGGGAGTAAGAAGGGTGAGGGTGCACATGATGGTGGAATGGAAGGTCCCAGGCTCCTCTCATCGACCCTGGTGTTACTCTACCAAGGTGATCCAGTGGTTAGCACAAGCGGGGGCTGGGTGTCAGGGCTCTTGTCCCAGCTCTGGGAGGGAAGTGGGGTCTAGTGGTTAGTGCAAGGAGGGCTGGGAGTCAGGACTCCCGGGTTCTTGTCCCAGCTCTGGGAAGGAAGTGGGGTCAAGTGGTTAGTGCAAGAAAGTGCTGGGAGTCAGGACCACTGGGCTCTTGTCCCAGCTCTGGGAGGGAAGTGGGGTCTAGTGGTTAGAACTGGGAGTTAGGACTCCTGGGTTCTTTTCCCAGCTCTAGAAGAGGACTGGGGTCTAGGCAGGGAGTCCTGGGTTTCTCTTCTTGAGTCTGTGAGGGGCTGTGGATAAATGGTTAGAACAGCCTAGGGGGCGGGCCGGGGGCTGTGATTTCAGTTTCTCGTTTTCTGGTTTGGCTCTGCTGCTGACGCACCATGTCACCCCCCCAGTGCTCTGGGCCTCAGTTTCCCCCTCTGTGAAACCAAGATAACGACGACCACCCTCCCCTTTCCCTGGGCTGAACTCCTATTTGTGAACTGCTTTTAAGAGTCCCTGCCTGCAAGCAGCCAAACTGGTGTGGGAAATTCAGTGTTGGCAGGCAGCCTGGTGAACCTGTGGAACTCACTGCTGCATGATCACACTGAGGCAGGAGACAGCAGTAAAGGTAGACATTTACATGGAGAATGAGAACCATGATAATTAGGTGTGAATACAAAAAAGGTGTAAATTATATAAACTGATAATAAATAATTAAGCCTCCAAGCGTTAATTATTGGGAGGAAACTTTCCTCCGACACGCTGCTAATTCCATAAATTACCACAAGGGGGAATGTAGTGCCCGTTTTTCTTAAGCAATTGGCACTGAGGAGCTGTCGGAGAGAGACAACTGGCTTATGCGGACCATGGGTCTGATCCCGGCTGGGGCTTGCTACGAAAGTCCCACAGAGCACGAGACAAATAGCGAGGGGCTGATGTTCCAGCGTCTCCCCCCATGTTCTCTGCCAGCATCTGCAGGACACACCCCTGCTGAGGACACCATGCCCAGTGCAAAGCCCACCACCCCGCAGGTGACTACTTGTGTATCTGTCCCCTCTCCCCACATCCTCTTATGCTGATTTGGGACTCCCTGCCATGTGCTGCAGGGAGTGTGTGTGGGGCATGGGCGGGGACAGGGCTCAGCAAGGGGCAGACTTTCCCCTGGTAGTCAGTGCAGGCCTCAATACCCTAGGGGGCGCTGTGCTGCAGGCAAACAGGATGAGGGAGAATATAGGGGGTGCTCTCCCTTCCTAGTGCTAACCCCAGTGCTCCTATATGGTGTTAGGGGGTGTGTGTGCTGCGCCACAGAGAACAGGCTCAGTAGGGGGCCCTGTCTGCTGGCAGTCAGTGCTGATCCCAGTGGGGCAGCAGGGGGCGCTGTGCTGCAGGACACCGGGGCTGAGGGCTCAGCAGGGGGCGCTGTGCTGCAGGACGCCGGGGCTGAGGGCTCAGCAGGGGGTGCTGTGCTGCAGGAGGCGGGGGCTGAGGGCTCAGCAGGGGGCGCTGTGCTGCAGGAGGCGGGGGCTGAGGGCTCAGCAGGGGGCGCTGTGCTGCAGGAGGCAGGAGCTGAGGGCTCAGCAGGGGGCGCTGTGCTGAAGGAGTCGGAGCTGAGGGCTCAGCAGGGGGCGCTGTGCTGAAGGAGTCGGAGCTGAGGGCTCAGCAGGGGGCGCTGTGCTGAAGGAGTCGGAGCTGAGGGCTCAGCAGGGGGCACTGTGATGCAGGAGGCGGGGGCGGAGGGCTCAGCAGGGGGCGCTGTGCTGCAGGAGGCGGGGGCTGAGTGCTCAGCAGGGGGCGCTGTGCTGCAGGAGGCGGGGCTGAGGGCTCAGCAGGGGGCGCTGTGCTGCAGGAGGCCGGGGCTGAGGGCTCAGCAGGGGGCGCTGTGCTGCAGGAGGCGGGGCTGAGGGCTCAGCAGGGGGCGCTGTGCTGCAGGAGGCGGGGGCTGAGGGCTCAGCAGGGGGTGCTGTGCTGCAGGAGGCGGGGGCTGAGGGCTCAGCAGGGGGCGCTGTGCTGCAGGAGGCGGGGGCTGAGGGCTCAGCAGGGGGCGCTGTGCTGCAGGAGGCGGGGGCTGAGGGCTCAGCAGGGGGCGCTGTGCTGCAGGAGGCGGGGGCTGAGGGCTCAGCAGGGGGCGCTGTGCTGCAGGAGGAGGTGGCTGAGGGTTCAGCAGGGGGCGCTGTGCTGCAGGAGGCGGGGGCTGAGGGCTCAGCAGGGGGCGCTGTGCTGCAGGAGGCGGGGGCTGAGGGCTCAGCAGGGGGCGCTGTGCTGCAGGAGGCGGGGGCTGAGGGCTCAGCAGGGGGTGCTGTGCTGCAGGAGGCGGGGGCTGAGGGCTCAGCAGGGGGCGCTGTGCTGCAGGAGGCGGGGGCAGAGGGCTCAGCAGGGGGTGCTGTGCTGCAGGAGGCGGGGGCTGAGGGCTCAGCAGGGGGTGCTGTGCTGCAGGAGGCGGGGGCTGAGGGCTCAGCAGGGAGCGCTGTGCTGCAGGAGGCGGGGGCAGAGGGCTCAGCAGGGGGCGCTGTGCTGAAGGAGGAGGGGGCTGAGGACTCAGCAGGGGGCGCTGTGCTGAAGGAGGCGGGGGGCTGAGGGCTCAGCAGGGGGCGCTGTGCTGCAGGAGGCGGGGGCTGAGGGCTCAGCAGGGGGCGCTGTGCTGCAGGAGGCGGGGGCTGAGGGCTCAGCAGGGGGCGCTGTGCTGCAGGAGGAGGGGGCTGAGGGCTCAGCAGGGGGCGCTGTGCTGAAGGAGGAGGGGGCTGAGGGCTCAGCAGGGGGCGCTGTGCTGCAGGAGGCGGGGGCTGAGGGCTCAGCAGGGGGCGCTGTGCTGCAGGAGGCGGGGGCTGAGGGCTCAGCAGGGGGCGCTGTGCTGCAGGAGGAGGTGGCTGAGGGTTCAGCAGGGGGCGCTGTGCTGCAGGAGGCAGGAGCTGAGGGCTCAGCAGGGGGCGCTGTGCTGCAGGAGGCAGGGGCTGAGGGCTCAGCAGGGGGCGCTGTGCTGCAGGAGGCGGGGCTGAGGGCTCAGCAGGGGGCGCTGTGCTGCAGGAGGCAGGAGCTGAGGGCTCAGCAGGGGGCGCTGTGCTGAAGGAGGAGGGGGCTGAGGGCTCAGCAGGGGGCGCTGTGCTGCAGGAGGCGGGGGCTGAGGGCTCAGCAGGGGGCGCTGTGCTGCAGGAGGCGGGGGCTGAGGGCTCAGCAGGGGGCGCTGTGCTGCAGGAGGAGGTGGCTGAGGGTTCAGCAGGGGGCGCTGTGCTGCAGGAGGCGGGGGCTGAGGGCTCAGCAGGGGGCGCTGTGCTGCAGGAGGCGGGGGCTGAGGGCTCAGCAGGGGGCGCTGTGCTGCAGGAGGCGGGGGCTGAGGGCTCAGCAGGGGGCGCTGTGCTGCAGGAGGCGGGGGCTGAGGGCTCAGCAGGGGGCGCTGTGCTGCAGGAGGAGGGGGCTGAGGGCTCAGCAGGGGGCGCTGTGCTGAAGGAGGAGGGGGCTGAGGGCTCAGCAGGGGGCGCTGTGCTGCAGGAGGCGGGGGCTGAGGGCTCAGCAGGGGGCGCTGTGCTGCAGGAGGCGGGGGCTGAGGGCTCAGCAGGGGGCGCTGTGCTGCAGGAGGAGGTGGCTGAGGGTTCAGCAGGGGGCGCTGTGCTGCAGGAGGCAGGAGCTGAGGGCTCAGCAGGGGGCGCTGTGCTGCAGGAGGCAGGGGCTGAGGGCTCAGCAGGGGGCGCTGTGCTGCAGGAGGCGGGGGCTGAGGGCTCAGCAGGGGGCGCTGTGCTGCAGGAGGCAGGGGCTGAGAGCTCAGCAGGGGGCGCTGTGCTGCAGGAGGCGGGGGCTGAGGGCTCAGCAGGGGGCGCTGTGCTGCAGGAGGCGGGGGCTGAGGGCTCAGCAGGGGGCGCTGTGCTGCAGGAGGCGGGGGCTGAGGGCTCAGCAGGATGCGCTATGCTGAAGGAGGCGGGGGCTGAGGGCTCAGCAGGGGGCGCTGTGCTGCAGGAGGCCGGGGCTGAGGGCTCAGCAGGGGGCGCTGTGCTGCAGGAGGCGGGGGCTGAGGGCTCAGCAGGGGGCGTTGTGCTGCAGGAGGCGGGGGCTGAGGGCTCAGCAGGGGGCGCTGTGCTGCAGGAGGCCGGGGCTGAGGGCTCAGCAGGGGGCGCTGTGCTGCAGGAGGCGGGGGCTGAGGGCTCAGCAGGGGGCGTTGTGCTGCAGGAGGCGGGGGCTGAGGGCTCAGCAGGGGGCGCTGTGCTGCAGGAGGCGGGGGCTGAGGGCTCAGCAGGGGGCGCTGTGCTGCAGGAGGCGGGGCTGAGGGCTCAGCAGGGGGCGCTGTGCTGCAGGAGGCGGGGGCTGAGGGCTCAGCAGGGGGCGCTGTGCTGAAGGAGGAGGGGGCTGAGGGCTCAGCAGGGGGCGCTGTGCTGCAGGAGGCGGGGGCTCAGGGCTCAGCAGGGAGCGCTGTGCTGCAGGAGGCGGGGGCTGAGGGCTCAGCAGGGGGCGCTGTGCTGAAGGAGGAGGGGGCTGAGGGCTCAGCAGGGGGCGCTGTGCTGCAGGAGGCGGGGGCTGAGGGCTCAGCAGGGGGCGCTGTGCTGCAGGAGGCGGGGGCTGAGGGCTCAGCAGGGGGCGCTGTGCTGAAGGAGGAGGGGGCTGAGGGCTCAGCAGGGGGCGCTGTGCTGCAGGAGGCAGGAGCTGAGGGCTCAGCAGGGGGCGCTGTGCTGCAGGAGGCGGGGGCTGAGGGCTCAGCAGGGGGCGCTGTGCTGCAGGAGGCGGGGGCTGAGGGCTCAGCAGGGGGCGCTGTGCTGCAGGAGGCGGGGCTGAGGGCTCAGCAGGGGGCGCTGTGCTGCAGGAGGCGGGGGCTGAGGGCTCAGCAGGGGGCGCTGTGCTGAAGGAGGAGGGGGCTGAGGGCTCAGCAGGGGGCGCTGTGCTGCAGGAGGCGGGGGCTCAGGGCTCAGCAGGGAGCGCTGTGCTGCAGGAGGCGGGGGCTGAGGGCTCAGCAGGGGGCGCTGTGCTGAAGGAGGAGGGGGCTGAGGGCTCAGCAGGGGGCGCTGTGCTGCAGGAGGCGGGGGCTGAGGGCTCAGCAGGGAGCGCTGTGCTGCAGGAGGCGGGGCTGAGGGCTCAGCAGGGGGCGCTGTGCTGCAGGAGGCGGGGGCTGAGGGCTCAGCAGGGGGCGCTGTGCTGCAGGTTGCGGGGCTGAGGGCTCAGCAGGGGGCGCTGTGCTGCAGGAGGCGGGGCTGAGGGCTCAGCAGGGAGCGCTGTGCTGCAGGAGGCGGGGCTGAGGGCTCAGCAGGGGGCGCTGTGCTGCAGGAGGCGGGGGCTGAGGGCTCAGCAGGGGGCGCTGTGCTGCAGGAGGCGGGGGCTGAGGGCTCAGCAGGGGGCGCTGTGCTGCAGGAGGCGGGGGCTGAGGGCTCAGCAGGGGGCGCTGTGCTGAAGGAGGAGGGGGCTGAGGGCTCAGCAGGGGGCGCTGTGCTGCAGGAGGCGGGGGCTGAGGGCTCAGCAGGGGGCGCTGTGCTGAAGGAGGAGGGGGCTGAGGGCTCAGCAGGGGGCGCTGTGCTGCAGGAGGCAGGGGCTGAGGGCTCAGCAGGGGGCGCTGTGCTGCAGGAGGCGGGGGCTGAGGGCTCAGCAGGGGGCGCTGTGCTGCAGGAGGCGGGGGCTGAGGGCTCAGCAGGGGGCGCTGTGCTGCAGGAGGCGGTGGCTGAGGGCTCAGCAGGGGGCGCTGTGCTGCAGGAGGCGGGGGCTGAGGGCTCAGCAGGGGGCGCTGTGCTGCAGGAGGCAGGGGCTGAGGGCTCAGCAGGGGGCGCTGTGCTGCAGGAGGCGGGGGCTGAGGGCTCAGCAGGGGGCGCTGTGCTGCAGGAGGCAGGGGCTGAGGGCTCAGCAGGGGGCGCTGTGCTGCAGGAGGCGGGGGCTGAGGGCTCAGCAGGGGGCGCTGTGCTGCAGGAGGCGGGGCTGAGGGCTCAGCAGGGGGCGCTGTGCTGCAGGAGGCGGGGGCTGAGGGCTCAGCAGGGGGCGCTGTGCTGAAGGAGGAGGGGGCTGAGGGCTCAGCAGGGGGCGCTGTGCTGAAGGAGGCGGGGGGCTGAGGGCTCAGCAGGGGGCGCTGTGCTGCAGGAGGCAGGAGCTGAGGGCTCAGCAGGGGGCGCTGTGCTGCAGGAGGCGGGGGCTGAGGGCTCAGCAGGGGGCGCTGTGCTGCAGGAGGCCGGGGCTGAGGGCTCAGCAGGGGGCGCTGTGCTGCAGGAGGCGGGGGCTGAGGGCTCAGCAGGGGGCGCTGTGCTGCAGGAGGCGGGGGCTGAGGGCTCAGCAGGGGGCGCTGTGCTGAAGGAGGAGGGGGCTGAGGGCTCAGCAGGGGGCGCTGTGCTGCAGGAGGCGGGGGCTGAGGGCTCAGCAGGGGGCGCTGTGCTGCAGGAGGCGGGAGCTGAGGGCTCAGCAGGGGGCGCTGTGCTGCAGGAGGCGGGGGCTGAGGGTTCAGTAGGATGCGCTGTGCTGCAGGAGGCGGGGCTGAGGGCTCAGCAGGGGGCGCTGTGCTGCAGGAGGCAGGAGCTGAGGGCTCAGCAGGATGCGCTGTCCCCTGACAGTCTCACACAGACACACACGGTCCCTTAACAGTTACAGGCTGCTGGCTCCTGCCAGGCGCTGTCCCGGCTTTAATTACAGGCCGGGTAATAGCGGCTCGGTGCTGGCAAAGCGCTTTTTATAACCCCTTTGCGATCGCCCAGAAGGGGGCTGGGCTGGCGCGGAGGTGCCAATCCGGATGGGTTCGGCTGAAATGGAGAATCCGGTTTCTGTATCCACTGGCAGAGCTTTCATCGGGACCCGGGGAGGATCGCAAGGCTGGCCGTTCGCCGACACCGGAATCGGTTTTCCTTTTGTGCACTGTGGGAACTTTGAACTCGGGAAATAAACCCAGCAGGGGAGTCCTGTGTGAATCCCGTTCGGTGCCCAGTGCTAAAAATGGGAACCCAGGCGTCCTCCTCTGCCCCAACCCACTCTAACCAGTAGAGATCACTTCCCTTCCCGGGCCAGGGCTAGAACCCAGGAGTCCTGATGCCTAACCCTTCATGCTCTAACCACTACACTCCACAACTGAAGCAAGAACCCAGCAGTCCTGACTCCCAGCCTTCCTCCCCCACTAACCGCTAGACACCACTCCCTTTTCAGAGCCAGGGATCACACTCAGGAGACCTGACTCCCAGGTCCACCCCCTTGCTGTAACCACTAGCCCCCACTCCCCTCCCAAAATTAGAGCAGGAACCCAGGAGTCCTAACTCCCAGCTCTCCCTGCTCTGACTGCTAGCCCCCACTCTCCTCTCAGAGCTAGAGCAAGGACCCAGGAGTCCTGACTCCCAGCCCTCCCAGCTCTAACCACTAGCTCCCACTCCCCTCCCAAAATTAGAGTGAGAACCCAAGAGCCCTGACTCCTAACACTTCTTGCTCTAAGCACTAGCCCCCACTCTCCTCCCACAGCTGCAGGGAGGACCCAGGGGCCCTGATTCCCAGCCCCCTCCCCACCTCTCTAACCACTAGACACCCCCCCTCCCTTCCAGAGCTAAGGAGAGAACCCAGGAGGCCTGACTCCCGGCTCTAACCACTAGCCCCTGCTCCCCTCCCAGAGCTAGTGCGAGAACCCAGGCATCCTGTCTCCCAGCCCCCTCCACTCCACGTCTCCTTCCAGAGCTGGGACGAGAACCCAGGAAATCCTGCTCCCAGCGTCTCTTTTTTAATGCACTCGCTCTCAAGTCTGGGCCGCCTTGTTCCCCAAGTCTTGGGCGATGCCCTAAAACCCCTGCACACTTTGGGGGGGGGGGGACCCAGCTGGGTTCTTTATAAGCCAACTGCAGGAGCTACCTGGGGAAGCTCAGAGCCTGCCTCCTAGTGGGCAGAAGTGGGCACTGCCTCCCAGACAACTCGCCCAGACTTGAGCACTCAGAGAAGAGAGAGAGGCCCTGGGTTTGTTGGAGAGTTGTGGTGGGTTGTATTATGCAAGCAGCAGCCAGAAGTGGGGAGCCCTTCCCCCACAGACACAGGGGAGCTGGTAAGGAAAGATCGTGCTGGCAGGTGTTATTTACAGCCAGGGGGTCCGGCTCCAAAGTGTAACCACCTTCTAGGAAGCCCGCATGCCGGCTGCTTAATTGCGGCTGCTTCTGGGGGTGGGTCATGCCTCCGCAGCCATGCTGCGCCCAGCTCTGGGGTGGATCCATGAAAGCCAGTTAACAGCCACGAAGCAATGGGGCACTGCAGGGATCGGCCAAGCTTGCACTACTGGCTCTGGCAGAGGCAGGGTGAGGTACTGGGTCAGAGGAGGCCCGCGGTTCCGATCCAGGGAAAGATGGGCCCATCGACCTGTCCTTCCCCCCGGCGCCAGAAGTGGCGTTAGCTGCGCCGCTAGGCTACCCCCCGCCCCATGAGATGCAGCATTGCTCCCGTGCGTTATGGCCCAGCGGTGACCCCTTGCGATCCGCTGGATTACACGTTCCAAGTTCTTGGCGTGCAGCGATGCTGCGGTCTTCCCTAGAGCAGTGCCCGCTGGACACTAACTACCCATGCGATTGAAGAGGGGAGCGGCGAGACGGGTGTCTTCCTCATACGCCGTGGCAGCCCAGGCAACCATCTCACACCGACTCTCCCGAGGTGGGGATCTCAACCGAGGGAGGGCCCTCACGGGAAGGAGCTGGCCACCGGCTGATGGTAATGACCTTCATGTAGCAGACAACCTAGAAGAGGCACGAGGGAGTCAGGGGTGCAGCCGGGGTAACACAGACAACACCCCGCTCCCTACCCAGAGTTGGGGATAGAACCTAGGGGCACCTCCCGGCTCCAACCACTAGACCCCACTCCCTTCTCAGAGCTGGGGACAGAACTCAGGAGTCCTCGCTCTCGGTTCCTTTGCTCTAACCAGTAGACTCTCTTCTCCTCCCAGGCCCTGGGACAAAATCCAGGGGCCCTGCCCCATTCTAACAACTAGGCCCTACGCCTCTCCCAGGTCCAGGAAAGCACCCAGGGATCCTGACTCCCAGCCCCACCCCCATTCTAACCACTAGGCCCCACTACCCTTCCACAGCCAAGATAAAACCCAGGAGCCTTGTCTCCCAGACTCCCTCTGATCCAACCACTAGACCCCGCTGCCCTTCCCGAGTTGGGGGCAGAACCCAGGCGTTCTTAGCCAGCTACAAGCATGGTGACACCCCAGCCTGGGGGTGCGAGAGGGGATCCAGATGGGGCGTCCCCCCAGACCCAGGGGCAGGCTGGCTTCTGAAGCAGTGTGGCCTTACCGCGACTATCCCGGTGAGCAGGCCCACGGAGAGGAAGAGGCAGAGCAAGCTGATGAAGCCCACGGATCGGTACGCCCAGAGGGTCCGTGGCACGGTGGCCGCTGCCGAAGGAGAGCGCAGAATGGGTGAGAGGTTCTTCCCCAGGCTGGGTGGATGCAGAGATGCTCCGGTCAGGGGCTGGGCTGCCCTTGGGACGGGGCGTGGCCTCCCCACCCAGCTACATCCCCACCGTGGTGCCTGTCACCATAGCGACGGGGCATCTCCCACGGGCAGACCGTAACTAGCATGGCATTGGGGCAGGGGACTGTTGTTTTCCCTCCCTCCCCCCCACCAAGCCGTGGACTTCACTGCTGCTTACCAGGCGTGGTGGATGCTAGTCTAGGGGCCCTGGTTTCTCCCGGGGCATCATGGTCATCTCCGGGGGGGACAGCAACAGTGTTATCTCCGGGGGCATTGCCTTCATCGGCGTCAAGGACAACAGCAGCAGTGTCTCCGGGGGTATCAGCGGCATCTCCGGGGCTGTCTGTGGCGGCAGGGACGTCTCCAAGAACTGGGACATCTCCAGAAACTGTTGTATCTCCAGGGTGGTCCACAGTGGCAGACGCATCTCCAGGGATGGTGGCCAATTCTGGACTATCTGTGGGGGGGTCTCCGTAGGCAGCAGTAATGCTGGTGTCTCCAGGGTCTGTAGCATCTCCAGTAGGGGTGGAGGCATCTCCAGAGGCTGTTGTGTCTCCAAGAGCAGCGATGGTGCTGGTATCTCCACGGCCTATGGTGTCTCCAGGGACACCCACATCTCCAAGGATGGTGGTGGTGGTGGTATCTCCAGGGGCAGCCGTGAGGGTGTCTCCAGAGTTTACATTGTCTTCCAGGGTGGGGGTGACAATGGTATCTCCAGAGTCTGAGACATCTTCAAGGGCAGCAGCAGCGGTGGTGTCTTCAGGCACTGCAACGTTTCCAGGAGTGGTGGTAGTGGTGTCTCCAAGGACTGCAGCATCTCCAGGGGCAATGGTGCTGGTATCTCCAGGTGAGGTCGTGTTGCTCTCCTCAGGGACTGTAGCATCTCCAGAGATGGTGGTGGTGGTGTCTCCAGGGTCTATAGCATCACCAGGGGCAGTGGTGATGGTGATGGTAACTCCAGAGGTGGTGATGGTGTCTCCAGGGACTGTAGCATCTCCAGGGAGGGTGGTGATGGTGTCTCCAGGGACTGTAGCATCTCCAGGGGTGGTGGTGGTGGTGTCTTCAGAGACTGTAGCATCTTCAGGGATGGTGGTGGTGTTGTCTCCAGGGTCTACAGCATCACCAGGGGCAGTGGTGATGGTGATGGTAACTCCAGAGGTGGTGATGGTGTCTCCAGGGACTGTAGCATCTCCAGGGAGGGTGGTGATGGTGTCTCCAGGGACTATAACATCCCCAGGGGCAGTGATTATGGGGATGGTATCTCCAGGGGTGGTGGTGATGGTGTCTCCAGGGACTGTAGCATCTCCAGGGATGGTGGTGGTGGTGTCTCCAGGGTCTATAGCATCACCAGGGGCAGTGGTGATGGTGATGGTATCTCCAGAGGTGGTAACGGTGTCTCCAGGGACTGTATCATCTCCAGGGGTGATGGTGGTGGTGTCTTCAGGGACTGTAGCATCTCCAGGGGTGGTGGTGGTGGTGTCTTCAGGGACTGTAGCATCTTCAGGGATGGTGGTGGTGTTGTTTTCAGGGTCTATAGCATCTCCAGGGGCAGTGGTGATGGTGATGGTATCTCCAGAGGTGGTGATGGTGTCTCCAGGGACTGTAGCATCTCCAGGGATGGTGGTGGTGTTGTCTTCAGGATCTATAGCATCTCCAGGGATGGTGGTGGTGGTGTTTTCAGGGTCTATAGCATCTCCAGGGGCAGTGGTGATGGTGATGGTAACTCCAGAGGTGGTGATGTTGTCTCCAGGGCCTGTAGCATCTCCAAGGGTGGTGGTAGCGGTGGTAGTGTTGTCTCCAAGGACTGTGGTGTCTCCAGGGACTGTTGCATCTCCAGGGGCAGTGGTGGTGGTGTCTCTAGAGACTATGGTGTCTCCAGGTGAGGTGGTGATGGTGTCTCCAGGGGCAGTGTTGGTGGTGGCATTTTGAAGGCATGCCATGTCTCCAGAGACTGCCAGATCTTCAGGGGTGACAGTGGTGGTGTCTTCAGGAACTGCAGTGATTCCAGGGGTGATGGTAATGGCATCTCCAAGGACTGTACCATCTCCAGGAGTGGCGGCGATGGTGTCTCCAGGTTCAGTGTTGGTGGTGGCATCTCGAAGACATGTAATGTCTCCAGGAACTGCTGTTTTTCCAGCAGTAACTGTTATGTCGGCGAGGTCTCCAACGGCAGTGGTGATAGTGTCTCCAGGGACTGCTGCGTCTCCAGGGGCGACAGTACTGGTGGTTTCTCCAGGGACTGTGGTCTCTACAGGGGAAGTGGCGGTGTCTTCAGGGACTGCCACATCTCCAGGAGTGGTGGTGGTATCTACAAGTACTGCAGTGTCTCCTGGGGCAGTGGTGGTGTCTCCAGAGTGTGTGGTATCCCCAGGTACAGCAGGAGTGGTGGAGGTGTCTCCTGAGGTTTCAGCATTTCCAGGGGCAGTGGTGGTGCCTCCAGGGGCAGCAGTATTGGTGTCTCCTTGGACATGGGTGTAGGTATCATTGTCTCCAGGGACAGTGGTGTCTCCAGGAGCGTAGGCAATGTCTCCAGAGCCCTTGGTGGCATCCCTGGGGGCATTAGCAGCATCTCCAGGGTAGGCGGCCATGGTGTCGGCATCTCCTCCAGGGGTGACACTGGCATCTGTGTCTCTGGAGATGTTGGTGACAGCCATGATGTCTCCAGCGCTGGTGGTATCTCCAGGGGCTGTAGTGTCTCCAAGAGTGGCAGTGGTGGTGTTGTCTCCAGGAGAAGTAGGGGTGGTTCTGGTCTCTCCAGGGACTGTCGCATCTCCAAGGGTGGTGATGTCTCCAGGGGCGGAGGCAGTGTTGTCTCTGGGGGCACGGGTGTAGGTATCAGCATCTCCAGGGTCTGTGGTGGTCTCCCTGGCAACAGTGAGGCTCCTTGGAGTGCCCTCGGTTGTTGGGGCCGTGATCTGGTCTGGGGTCTCTGTGCCGCCAGAGGAAGTGGCCTCACCAATGACCATAGAAGACGTGGAGGTGTCCCTGGGGATGCTGCTGTCCCTAGGGGTACCAGGCCACTCCGGAGGGGTGGTCTGGCTGTGAGTGGCCAGCTTGGATCGGGTACTGCTGCTCCAAGAAAGGTCAGTCTGGTCAGGGGCGGCTGCTGGGCTGAGGGTGCTGGTCTCTCCAGGGGAAAGGGTGGCCCCGAGCGAAGAGGTGTTGGCATCTCCAGGAGCGGCAGTGCTGGTGAGGTCGGCAGTGGCGGTGTCCCTCACAGCGGTGCTGACGTCTCCAGGGGCAGCGCCTGCAGAGCGGGTATCTCCGAGGACGGCGACATCATTATCTCCAGGGGTGATGGGGGAATCTTCTGGAGCAACAGCTGTGTCCCCAGGGGCAATGGTGGTCTCTCCGGAACCGAGGGGGGCATCTCCAGGGGAGATGGCTGTGTCTCCAGGGGTGATGGTCGCATCTCCAGGGGCGATGGCTGCGTCTCCTGGGGCGATGGTTGTATCTCCAGGGGCAACGGTGACAGATTCAGGGATGATGGCTGCATCTCCAAGGATGGAGGTGGCCTCTGCAGGAGCAATGGCTTTGTCTGCAGGGACAATGGTGGCATCTCCTGGAGCGGCAGGAGCGTCTCCAGAGGCAACTGTGATGTCTCCGTTGATGGGGACGGCACCGTGGTCTCCAGGTATGGGGCTGATGCTCCCGTCAGTGCTGGTATCATCTCTGGGGACCACAGTGGCATCTCCAGCAGTGAGGGTGGAGTCTTCAGGCGTGACGGGGGCATCTCCAGGGGTGATGGCTGTGTCCTTAGGGGTGATGGTTGTATCCCCAGGAGTCACGGTTGTGTCTCTGGAGGTGATGGGTATGTCCCCAAGGGTGATGTTGGTGTCTCCAGGAGTCACGGTTGTGTCTCTGGAGGTGATGGGTATGTCCCCAAGGGCGATGTTGGTGTCTCCAGGGGCGATGTTGGTGTCTCCAGGAGTCACGGTTGTGTCTCTGGAGGTGATGGGTATGTCCCCAAGGGTGATGTTGGTGTCTCCAGGGGCGATGTTGGTGTCTCCAGGAGTCACAGCTGTGTCTCTGGAGGTGATGGTTATATCCCCAAGGGTGATGTTGGTGTCTCCAGGAGTCACGGCTGTGTCTCTGGAGGTGAGGGTTATGTCCCCAGGGGCAATGGTTGTGTCCCCAATGATAATGGTGATCTCCCCAGGGATGACGGTTGTGTCTCTAGAGGTGGTGATGGTGTCTCCAGGGGTGACAGTTGTGTCCCTAAGGATGATGGTTGTGTCTCCAGGGGCGATGGTGCTCTCCCCAGGGGTAACTGTTGTGTCTTCAGGGGTGATGTTGGTGTCTCCAGGAGTCACGACTGTGTCTCCGGGGGTGATGGCTGTGTCTCCAGGGGCGATGTTGATGTCTCCAGAGGCAATGGTGATCTTCCCAGGGGTGACGATTGTGTCTTCTGGGGCAATGGTTGTATCCCCAATGACAGTGGCAATCTCCCCAGGGGTGTCGGTTGTGTCACCAGGGGTGATGGTTGTGTCTCCAGGAGTGATGTTGGTGTCTTCAGGAGTCACAGTTGTGTCTCCAGGGGCGATGTTGGTGTCTCCAGAGGCAATGGTGATCTTCCCAGGGGTGACGATTGTGTCTTCTGGGGCGATGGTTGTGTCCCCAATGACAGTGGCGATCGCCCCAGGGGTGACGACTGTGTCCCCAGGGGCGATGGTTATGTCTCTAGTGGTGACAGTGGCATCTCCAGGGACAACTGTGGTGTCTCCATTGATGGGGGAGGCACCATCATCTCTGGGGATGGGGCTGATGCCTTCGGCCGTGCTGGCTCGGTCATCCTCTCTGGGGGCGACGGCGGTGTCTCCATCTCCGAGGACAGGGCTGATGTCTCCATCTCCAGGGGCAGAGCCATCGTCTCCCGGGATGGAGCCAAGGCATCCGTCAGTGCTGGAGCTGTGGTCATCTCCAGCAGTGCCGGTGGGGGTCAGCGTGTCCACAGCAGGGCTAGACACATCATTATCTTCAGGCTGGAGCAAGGCAGCTTCTCCCTCTCCAGGGCTGCTATCACCGGGGACGACTGTCCCGGCCCCAGGCGCTGTAGGGTCCTCAAGGGCGATGGTACCGTCAGCTGTAGCGCTGTCCCCGAAGGGCATTGTCACGTTCACACCGTGAAGAAGGCTGCCTCTCCTAGCATGGGCGCATCTCTCCAATCTCACAGCTGTATCCATCGGCAGCAGCACAGCGGCAGACCCTTTGGGGAAAAAAAATCAATTTGTCAAAAACGCAACTTTCAAAACTTTGTCTCAGCTGAGACTTCATCCTTGCCGAAACACTTGCACTGCAGCAATGGGAATCCAAAAAGCAACTGTGTTACAAATTGGAGCAGAGACATCTTGAGCTAAGCCATCATGGAAAAATTGTTCACTGTAATAGAAATCCCCAAGGAAAATTCCCAGACCAGTCACATTGTATATAATCAACTGTTTCAAATATGGCGAAGGGCAGATAACAAACAGTTAAAACATTAGGAAAAGTTTATGTTTGTTGCATTTGTGTATGTGTGTTTCTTTTTACCTTTTTATCATTCTATCTAATCTAATCTAATCTAATCTAATCTAATCTAATCTAATCTAATCTAATCTAATCTATCCCCATCCACCCCCGCATCTATCTACCCTCATCCACCCCATCTATCTACCTATCTATCTATCTACCCTCATCCACCCCATCTATCTATCTATCTACCTACCTATCTACCCTCATCCACCCCATCTATCTACCTATCTATCTACCCTCATCCACCCCATCTATCTATCTATCTACCTACCTATCTACCCTCATCCACCCCATCTATCTATCTACCTATCTACCCTCATCCACCTCATCTATCTATCTACCCTCATCCACCCCATCTATCTATCTACCCTCATCCACCCCATCTATCTACCTATCTATCTACCCTCATCCACCCCATCTATCTATCTATCTATCTATCTATCTATCTATCTATCTATCTATCTATCTATCTATCTATCTATCTATCTACCCTCATCCACCCCATCTATCTATCTACCCTCATCCACCCCATCTATCTATCTATCTATCTATCTATCTATCTATCTATCTATCTATCTATCTAATGTAGATAACAATCAAAAATTAATAGGACAACACATTTCTATTTAAAAAAACAATTCGGGTGGATTTTTTTGTCCAGTAATTGAAATAACATGCTGCTAACTTGTAGAACTATTCAACACATAAATATAAAACATAATTAACTTTCAGGACAATGCTGATGTTTTGAAGTTGTTCTAGAAAAAAGTTTCAAAATGGGCCGAATTTTCCTTTTCTCGCGTTACTAGAAGATTTATCCAGTGTGGCCAAGTCCAGCCCAGGGCGGGGTGAGATCACGCACCATGGTTGCTGGCTTCTCCCTGGGTCGGCCCAGAGTCTAAGGTGGGGGTGGGGGTGCTTAGTCCAACCCCAGGCTTCTTCCCAGTGCTGGCCTGGGGGAGGTGGGGCAGTGCATCCCAGACTCCGGCTTTGCCTCAGGGCCCGCCTCACAGTCCACTTTCTGTTGCTCTCTGTAGACAAGGGGGCCATGCAGGGCTCCCCACCAGTGCGGCTTGGCCTGGGGATGGTGGTGGGGTTGTTCAATGGCTGGCAACTGCTGCTGGCCAGTGGCTTCCCTCTGGGGTGTTCGCTGCCCTCTTGTGGCCATTCCACTGTGTAACGCCCTCCTACCACACCCCTCTCTTTCCATGTTATGAGAAACAATCGAATTCCAAGCACATCCCATTGTCCTGGCACAGCCAAACCCCGACCTTGGCTTTAAGTTAGGAGAAGAGGACGCTGCCCGCCAAATTTGGTGGTCCTACCTCTTCTTGTTGAGGAGGAGGTCGGTCTTAAAAAAAACGGACTTGCAGCTGGACAGACAGATGCACATTTCTAAAATATATAGCTAGACGACATGGCTTCACACTAGATCAGTTTTCTGAGTTGGTCACTCTTTCAGAAAAGGTTCATGAGACTTTGCCATGCTGTGATCTTTCGCACTTTGGGAGCAAAAGACTTTGATTTTATTTTCAATGATTTTTGTCCTAGTGAAAAACAACCACCACGGCAAAGTCAACCATGTTGCATGCAAAATTTGGTTTACAAAGGGAGCAATTGTTAGATAATAAAACATCTTTGTGAATGACATATTTCCTACTAATTGGACACCGTCAATACGGAGGAGATGTAGGAACATGTGAAGGGCAAAATGCCTGTATCGTTCACAGCACTTTATAGAGCTGCGTAGCTCTTACACACCGATTCATGCCGGCATCACACCAAGGGGGGTGTCTATAATTTTATATACTCATTACCCCCAAACAGGCGCATAATAGGTTGGAAGGACTCTCTTTGGCAAAGGGAAATCTAGGGTTGATGGCAAAAGTGGCCCTGTAGGGAAAAATAAATAAAAACTCAGAAATAGACGAGGAGATTTATGTTGCATTTATGTTACTTAAAGTCGCAATAATGGTGGATCCCAGAAAAGTGAAACATTTCACCTCATAGCAGTGTTTTGGCATGTATGCACACCCAGCCCCTGAGAGAACAAGCTGTAGATATAAAATCATCCTATTTCTACTACAGATTGGGAAAAAGAAGAGACAGGCTGTTACTCCTATTTTTAATTTTAAATAATAAAGACGTGTCCAAATATAGATAGATAGATAGATAGATAGATAGATAGATAGATAGATAGAGGGTGTGTGGGGGGATAGATAGATAGATAGATAGATAGATAGATAGATAGATAGATAGATACAGGGTGTGTGGGGGGATAGATAGATAGATAGATAGATAGATAGATAGATAGATAGATAGATAGATAGATAGATAGATAGATAGATAGATAGATAGATACAGGGTGTGTGTGGGGATAGATAGATAGATAGATAGATAGATAGATAGATAGATAGATACAGGGTGTGTGTGGGGATAGATAGATAGATAGATAGATAGATAGATAGATAGATAGATAGATAGATAGATAGATGGGGTGGATGGGGATAGATAGATAGATAGATAGATAGATAGATGCTCTAGGCAGAATGAAAATATGGTTAAATTAGCTTGATTAAATTAGGGTCCAGGGGAAACAGACAGACCAGAGTAAATTAGGATGGGAGGGTGGAAGACAGACAGACCAGGTTTAAGACAGATGCACCAGAGTATATTAGGATGGAGGGTTAAGACAGGGTTAAGTACATTAGGATTGGGGGTTGAGACAGATCGGGTTTAAGACAGACGGACCAGAGTATATTAGGAACTAGAGGGACAGCCAGCCAAAGTATGTTCAGATCTAGGGGGATCAGACAGACAGACAAAGTCTATTTAGGGCTGGGGGATTGGAGCGCTGGCCAGCAGGGCCTAGGGGGCTGGGACAGACAGATGGACAGGCACACAGGGGATGAAAGGACAGAGTGACAGATAACATTAAGATCTCGAGGTAGGTACCTTGTGTTCCCCTCCGGCCTGCAGCCCAGCGGAGCTGTGAAGTAGGACAGACTCCGGGCTGTGTCACTGGCAGCTAGTCGATTGTGCCTGCCTCGTTACTATTTTAAATCAAACTTGCTCGTCAGGGGGACCTTGAACCAATTAGCTCCAGATCCTGGTGTTGGTCCCAACGTCCCTGTCAAGGACAGAAAAAATAACCCTCTCCTTTTTGGAGTGAATGCTGTCGGGGATGGGGCCAGCTGTACAGTTGTCGGTACCTGGAAAGTGGCTCAGAGCCAGGACTCGTGGGTTCTATGCTTGGCTCTGGGAGGGGAGTGGGGCCTAATGGTTAGAGCGGGAAAGTGGCTGGGAGTCAGGACTACTGGGTTCTATGCCTGGCTCTGGGAAGGGAGTGGGGGCTAGTGGTTAGAGTGGGATGGGGGCTGGGAGTCAGGACTACTGGGTTCTAGACCCAGTTGTGGGAGGGGAGTGGGGGTTAGTGGTTAGAACGGGACAGGGGCTGGGAGCCAGGACTCCTGGGTTCTATGCCTGGCTCTGGGAAGGGAGTGGGGGCTAGTGGTTAGAGTGGGATGGGGGCTGGGAGTCAGGACTCCTGAGCTCTAGATCCAGCTGTGGGAAGGGAGTGGGGGCTAGTGGTTAGAGCGGGCTGGGAGTCAGGACTCCTGAGTTCTAGACACAGCTGTGGGAGGGCAATGGGGCCTAGTGGTTAGAGCAGTGTGTGTGGGGGGGCGAGGGCAGGGCTTGGATCCAGGAGCCCTCACCTGCAACTGATGGGGAGTGAGCCTGCAAGGACCCTCACTCCCAGCCCTGTGTTCCAGTCCCGGAGGCTGTGTGGACACAGGGACTCGTGAGCTCACGAGCACCTCGCGGGGGGGGGGGGATAGGCAAGCGCTCAGACAACACACCGGAGCACAGTGCGAGGGGCAGCCTGGTGGATAGCAGCAGAAAAACTGCATGGCCCGGGTGAGAGTCTCCCCCGGTGGCGGTTCCAGCACCTCCTGCCCTAGGGGGTGCCTGCAACATTAGGCGCCTAAATCCCTTTGGAAACGGGGCTCTGATTGCATGCCCAGTGCTGAAGCAAGAGGCGATGGTGTGTCAGGTCAGAGATGCTGGTGACCGTGTCGCACGTGTGGTTGCCCGATCCCAAGTGCAGTAACATTGTGGGGGCATGTCCCACCCCAGAAGCAGCTGCACTTTGTGACCAATGTTGCACTCCCTGGGGCTGGGGGGGGGGGGGTCGCCAATTGAAATGAACGGGCGGCAGGTTTAAAACAAACCAAAGGAAATGTGTCTTCATGCAGCGCACAGTCAACCTGTGGAACTCCTCGCCAGAGGATGTGGTGAAGACTAGGATTTTAACAAGGTTCAAAAAAGAGCTAGAGAGATTCACGGAGGTGAGGTCTATCACTGGCTATTAGCCAGGATGGGTAGGAATGATGTCCCTAGCCTCTGTTTGTCTGGGAATGGATAACAAGAGAGGAATCACATGAATGAGTCCCTGTTCTGTTTGCTCCCTCTGGGACGCCTGGCACTGGCCACTGTGGGCAGACAGGACACTGGGTTGGATGGACCTTTGGTCTGACCTAGTGTGGCCGTTCTTATGTTCCCTGCTGCTGTGTGGCTGCTTTGCAGCTGCCCCACCCCAGAAGTGGCTGCCTCTCAGTGCTGGCTCAAAGTGGCTGGCAGTTTCACATGCCGTGCATGTGTGTGTGGGCGGGGGGAAGGGAGGCGTTGCAAGCTGTCCCTGCCCCCACCACAATCCCTTAGCTGGGCTGTAGTGGGAAGAGTGTTGGGGGGGACAGAGCGCCTGGGTTCTGTGTCCAGCTCTTGGAGAGCAGTGGGGACTAGTGATTAAAGCAGGGAAGGCTGGGAGCCAGGGATCGTAGGTACTCTCCCCAGCTCTGTGAGGGTAGTGGTATCTAGTGGTTAGAGCGGGGAGGGGTGCAGCTTGGCTGAGCGCCAGGACTTCTGGGTTCTCTACCCAGCTCTGGGAAGGGAGAGGGGGGTCTAGTGGTTAGAGTGCAGGAAAGCCAGTTCTGTCCCCAGCTTCGGGAAAGGAGTGGGGTCTAGTGGTTAGAGCGGGGGGCTAGGAGCCAGGATTCCTGGGTGCTACCCCTGGCTCTGGAAGGGGTGTGGTTAGTGCATACGTGCGTGAGTGCGGAGACTAACAGTTGGCTTAGTCAAAGTCTGAGCCCTGTAAAAAGTGGGTTTTATTCCAGCACAGCGTCGATTCTGGGAGCTGCTCCAGAACAGAGATCCAGGTCAATTTCTCCAGTCTACTGCCCAGAGTAGACACGATCATTAGCAACTCCGCTTCCCACTGCGTCATCGGCCAGGGCTCACCGCTCTCCCCTGTCCTAAAACAGTAGAACCCACTCCCTGCCTGGAACCCAGGAGTCCCGGTGCCTCTCATTAACTCCTTGCCTTGCAGTTTATGTGCCAAGAGCTGACCTCCAGAGGAGCACGCCAGAATGTACTCCTGGAGCAGAGGCATTCGGGGCAGGACCCCCACAACACGTCCCAGCAAGGTGCCGTGGATCAGGGCTGGAAAGACCCATCTCGGGCAGGATACACTGTGTCTATCATATACCAATGTCGTCCAGTACTCTTTGTGGATTATAGTAACATCCAGAGGTCCCAGCTGAGATCAGGGCCCCGTTGTGCCGGGCGCTGCACAGACACAGCGAGAGACAGGCCCTGCCCCAGCTGAGATCAGGGCCCCGTTGTGCTGGGCGCTGCACAGACACAGCAAGAGACAGACCCTACCCCAGCTGAGATCAGGGCCCCGTTGTGCCGGGCGCTGCACAGACACAGCGAGAGACAGGCCCTGCCCCAGCTGAGATCAGGGCCCCGTTGTGCCGGGCGCTGCACAGACACAGCAAGAGACAGGCCCTGCCCCAGCTGGGATCAGGGCCCCGTTGTGCCGGGCGCTGCACAGACACAGCGAGAGACAGGCCCTGCCCCAGCTGGGATCAGGGCCCCGTTGTGCCGGGCGCTGCACAGACACAGCGAGAGACAGGCCCTGCCCCAGCTGAGATCAGGGCCCCGTTGTGCCGGGTGCTGCACAGACACAGCGAGAGACAGGCCCTGCCCCAGCTGAGATCAGGGCCCCGTTGTGCCGGGCGCTGCACAGACACAGCGAGAGACAGTCCCTGCCCCGGCTGAGATCAGGGCCCCGTTGTGCCGGGCGCTGCAGACACACAGGCCCTGCCCCAAAGTGCCAGGGCTGCATGGGAAATGCAGGGACTGAGCAATGCAGTGACTTGCAGTGACACAGCCGCATGGGGTGAGAAGGAGGCTTTGAACCCAGCTTTCCTCTCACTCCCGTGCGTTCACCCCAAACCCAGCGCTGGCCTGCTAGCACACGAATACATCACTCCTCCAGCTCCCAGCCCTCTCGTTACCCACCGCAATACCCCTGTGAGGCTGACACTCCAGGGAATCTAGGCGCCATCTTCAGCTCTTCCACCGATTCCCCGTGTGACCATGGGCAAGTTACTTAGCCACTCTGGCAGAGTGTCTCAATCTGTGACAATCTTGGACACGGGGAGCCAGGATTAGAACCTTGAGCCTCCTATGCCAGCACGCCCATGTCCCTATCTGAGCTAACGGGGACGCTCTTCTAGTCATGGGTCTCGTGTTCTGTTCACACCGGCACCCACAAGGTGGCAACATACAGAGAACCCCCCTTTTCACACAGCACAGTAGTTATTTCATCATGCTGGCTGCAGAATAGCTCCTCACCCCATGCCACCCCACCCACTGCAGGCTATAGTTCTAGGCATGAGAACGGCCATACCAGGTCAGACTGAAGGTCCATCTAGCCCAGTATCCTGCTTTCCAAGAGTGGCCAATGCCAGATGCCCCAGAGTAAGTGAACCGAACAGGGACTCATCAAGTGATCTCTCCCCAGCTGACAAACAGAGGCTAGGGCCACCATTCCTACCTATCCTGGCTAAATGTATCTAGTTGTTTTTTGAACCCTGTTAAAGTTTTGGCCCGCACAACATCCTCTGGCAAGGAGTTCCATAGGTTAACTGTGTGCTGCGTGAAGACAAACTTCCTAACACTGCAGCCCTCCCGCTGCCCCACGGCGCACACAAAATCTACTAGATTAGGGCCCCCCTAGGCTCTGGGAGGGGAGGGTCTTTTTCCTTCTCAGTTGGGGGCCTTGTCAGTGAGGGTTTTGGCGTTTTTTGGTTTTTTTGCTTTTCGCTTGCTGATTTTTCTGTGGGACAGTGGCCCTGGACCCAAAAAAGGTTCCCCATCCTTGCTCTGCATAAGTAGAGACAAACAGGAAGTTAGAGGGAAATAAACAGGGAAAGAACAAGGGGAAAAGAAACTGGATTGAGACTGGCTGGAAGCTTTGCCCAATAAAACTCAAATTGTTTGCAGCTCTGGGCTTTGGGAATTGCTGGTTACGAGAAAAGGACCAGATAGGTGGGAGGGTGAAAGGATAAATCCTCTAACAGTGGGTTCTCACGGGGAACAATTCTATTAATCCCAGGCCCGATCTTGGGCCGAGAACCTGCCAAACATCGGTGTGGTCCGGAAATGCCTAAGGAACCACTACAATGAATACCCAACTCCAGAGAGCAGGCCACAGGCACAACTCGCTCGCGCCCACCCACAGCCTTGTGTCTTCAGGCTCCGATAGAGAAGCAGCTCAGAAATCAGAGATCAGGTTCGCTCCCCGGCAGTTTTAATGAGGGATTCCACTTCCACACCAAGCCGCCGGCTCATTTTCCCGGAAGCCGGCTGGATCCCGCCTCCTTTCCAAAAAAACCCCGCGCCGCGAGAGAGAGGAACGGGCGGTAGGCCTGCCCACCAAGAGGCCCCGGGTTTGACCGACAGATGCTGGTTGCGGGGTGGATTCGGATGGAAACACAAGAGAACGGGTCGTTTGGTTCGTGTTGTCCCAAGGAAGTGGGCGTCACAGCGCCCCCTAGGGGTAAGCGAGCCGGGAGCACAGCGTACGCCCAGACAGCCGTTTCCGCTGGCTCTTCGAAGTTGGCTGGTTTGTCCATGGCGCGAGAGTGACCCCTACTGGCCAAGGGAAGCAGTCTGCCCCTAGGCCAGTCCTGTTCTGCCATGGTCACACCCAGCGAGCAGCCGGCTGCCCTTGCAGGCCCTTCAGTCTCTTAGTATCTCAGCCTCATTGGTCCTCTGCACTTGAGCCCGGCCCATGGCCCCCGGTAGCTTGGGTCCTTTCCACATCCAGCAGCAAGGAGTTCTCTAGGTGAACCCAGTTTGCTAGGAGGTGACTCATTCGTCTGCCGCCGACGGAGGGGTTCCCGGTCTGGCTGCCATGCGGCTGAGGCTCTCCAGGGCCTGAGCCAAGTGTGCCAGCTCCGTCTGGAGAGAGGAAATCTACCGGGGAAGAAGGGGGGGGAGCCACATCTGATCAATGCAGCCACGTTCTCCACCACAGTGATGCCCCCTCCAAACCCTGACACCCCCCCACCTCCAAATTCATCTGTCACTGGGATGCCCATGGACACAGACACACCATCTAATTAATGTCACTGGAAACACCCCCTCCCCCCGATTCTATATCATCTTTCACTGGGATACACAAACACACACACACACATACACACCACCTCCTAATTCATCTGTCACTGGGATCCACACACAAACACACACACACACACACACACACACCACCTCCTAATTCATCTGTCACTGGGATCCACACACACACACACACACACACACACACACCCTACCTCCTAATTCATCTGTCACTGGGATCCACCCCCACACAGACACACACACCCCATCTCCTAATTCATCTGTCACTGGGATCCACACACACACACACACACACACACACCCACCCTACCTCCTAATTCATCTATCACTGGGATCCACCCCCACACAGACACACACACCCCATCTCCTAATTCATCTGTCACTGGGATACACACACACATTCACCCCACCTCCAAACTAATGTTTTTGAATGCACCCACCCCCCTCCAAATTCCCCCTCTCAGTTTCACTGTGGCTACAATGAACCGCACACACACGGGACCGATCTAGTGCTGGAATGGACAATACACGTGTGTGCATGCACACACAGGAAAATACACACACACACACACACGCGCGCGCAAAGAAGAAAACATGCATACATACCTAGAGGAAAACGCACACACCCTGCTCTAGCAGCCAGAACAAGCATCCATCTCTCTCTCTCTCACACACAGACACACACACAAAATAGAAAACTCTGCCAGAGAAATTTGGGAAAATTCAAAATATGGTTTTTTCCTCGCCCTTTTTGCCTGGTTTAAAATCAAATTTGCTCGTTTCTCATTGCCTAAGCAATGTCTTGGACGGTTTCTATTTTTTAAATCTGGGTGAGTTGAAATCATAGGGTGGGGTCAAAAAAATAATTTCACTGGGAATATTTTTTAAATGGGTTTCCAAAAAAGTAATTTTTGAATCTTGGGGAAAACAAAGAAAAAAGTTTCGACTGAAAAAAAAATAGCAACATTTTCAGGAAAAATGTTTTGCTTTAAAAAATTCACCCCCCCCCCCCAAAAAAAATTCACAAATAAAATAATGCTCACAAGGTGAACTATATGAAGGCAGGAAAAGGGCCCCAACCTCTGGGAATAAATTTTTTAAAAGCATCGCTACCAGTTCTAATCACACAGACCCCCTCCCCGCTACTACGGCTCATCACCTTCAGCTGGTTCTTTGCCTCTGCGCCTGGTAACACCGTCTCCTGGTAGCCAGCTGCTTGGGTCCGTGCCAGGAGCGCCGAGATCTGCCGCTCCAGCTTCTCCTTACGGGATGCTAGCCTGGGGAGCTCCACCTCGGGGTCAACCAGCCCCTGGGTGTGTCAGGAAAAAAAGCCAGGTGTAGGGTAACGTTAAACGGGCAGGATCATGTCGCCCTCTAGTGGCGACACAGCGTAGAACAGCCCCTTCCTGGTGCAAGGTGTGACTGCGTCGCCCTCTAGAGGCAACAAGGGGGTATTGCACCCTGCTGCTGGCACCACCGTTGTAGTTAGTGGTGTGGGGGGAGGAGGCCTTTAGCCGACAGGCTTGAGGCTGGGTTGCCAGGTCCCAGGTTCAAGGCCAACGTGTGCCCCATTGCGGCCATACAGCTGCAGTCCGTCTCTAAGGAAATAAGCCCAGGGCCTGTTTAACCCCGAGGAGCATTGGGAAGTGGACCCTGAGTCATCTCCTCTCTGGCTCCCCAGCAGGACTTTCTGGCCCGGCCTTGTGCCTTCTCCCCACTGGGCCCCCGATCTCCAAACACTGCTCCCCTGCTTCCTCTAGCCCATCGGTAAAAACAAGGATGCAGGGACCCATCCAGCTGGGATCCCTCCCCCCTTCCTGTGCTGCCCCAGATCAGAGCCACGGGCCCATCTAGCCCGGTATCCCACCTCCTGTAAGGCCAGAGGAAGCCATAAACTTTCCCACGATGCACCTCACGGAGCAGCACTATCCAGTGTTTTTCCTGAACCTCTTCCCCTCCATCCCAACCTGGCTCTTGCTTGCACCTGGCTCTTACCTGCAGGTCCAGATAGATCTCAGTGTGGCCGTTCACTCTCCCCCCAACCCAGCCCACAGGAGGCTCCGCCCCCTTGGTGGAGGGGAGGAGCTCCAGTGAGCCGGCCAGGGACAGGGTTTGCAGGGGCTCACGGTATTCCTCGTACACCCGGCAGGGAGCTGGCTCTGAGCACAGCAGGTAGACTGCAGGGGCACAGAGAGAGAGAGAGAGCCCATCAGCCAATGGGGTGAGGCAGCCCTCCCAGGGCATGCTGGGAATTGTAGTCCTGATTGGCCATACCTGCCCGGCATCTTGGAAGGACCCAACAGGAGCTGCAACCTCCTCAGGCATGTTGGGAAATGTAGTCCTGATTGGCCACCGACCTGGTTTGGCCTTTTCATCATGGCGGGCCTGGCCAATGTGGTAAGGTTGCCCTCCCAGTGCATGCTGGGGAACGGCAGGCTTCCCCAATGGGAGGCCCAACCACCATTTGGAAGGGGAAGGGTGTATCTAACCCAGAGGGGGCAACCACAAGATAAGACTACAGCCAAGGGAGCTAAGGTTCTCCTCCCTGTGCATTCTGGGAATTGTAGTCCTTGCAGGCCACACCCATCACACTGGAGCCTTGTTGGCAGCCAATGGGGCGAGGCTGCTTTCCCAGTGCCGGCTGGGAATTGCTGTCCCCGATAGGCAGCACACCCCCATGACTGGTAGAGACAAGGCAACGTAGCCCAGCTCGGCTGGTTCTAACCAGCACCCTGTGTTGGCAAACTCAGCACAGAGGCTCAGGGGCCCTCCTGCCTCTTATGGGCAGGGATCCCCTCCGCTCACCGGGCGGTCGGGCTCTCGTCAGCCGGTAGGACACCCTCAGGGTGCGCGCCGCCCGCACCACTTCCTGCGCCAACAGGAAGTCGTCCTCGTCCGTGGGGCGATGCCAATGGGCCTGCAGCGAAGAGAAGGGAATTCATTGGTTGCTGATGCCCTCGCATCAGGATGCGGGTACCACTGCCTAAGGCTGCTTCTCCCGGTCTACCTGAGTCCAGCTCTGGCTGTTTACAAGCAACCCTACAATAACAAACCAGCACCACCAAAGCACTCTCCCCTGCTGTTAAAGCCCAGGAGTTTTGGTGAACTCTACAATAAGAAACCACCTCATGGCAACCTCACAGTGACCAACCAATACCAGCGCACGCCTCTTGGAGCTAAATCTCAGGTGTTCTAAGCAACCCTACAAAAACAAACCAGTGTTTCACTGCCATTCCCGACACCCCAGAACCACTTTGTATCTCTTGCTAGCAAAGCCCAGGGTGTATTTATCAACCTTCCAATAACAACCAACTCCCATCTCTGTCGATCTCCCGCTAGCATAGCCCATGGTTTCCTAATTAGCGTTACATTAACAAAGCAGCCACCCCTCGGTTGCGAGGCTATTATTGTGTTACAGTCATACAGAAAAGCCCCAGCGGAGATCAGGGCCCCGTTGTGCCGGGCGCTGCACAGACACAGCGAGAGACAGACCCTACCCCAGCTGGGATCAGGGCCCCGTTGTGCCGGGCGCTGCACAGACACAGCAAGAGACAGGCCCTGCCCCAGCTGAGATAAGGGCCCCGTTGTGCCGGGCGCTGCACAGACACAGCGAGAGACAGGCCCTGCCCCAGCTGAGATCAGGGCCCCATTGTGCCGGGCGCTGCACAGACACAGCAAGAGACAGGCCCTGCCCCAGCTGAGATAAGGGCCCCGTTGTGCCGGGCGCTGCACAGACACAGCGAGAGACAGACCCTGCCCCAGCTGAGATCAGGGCCCCGTTGTGCCGGGCGCTGCACAGACACAGCGAGAGACAGACCCTGCCCCAGCTGAGATCAGGGCCCCGTTGTGCCGGGTGCTGCATGGACACAGCGAGAGACAGGCCCTGCCCCAGCTGGGATCAGGGCCCTGTTGTGCCGGGCGCTGCACAGACACAGCGAGAGACAGACCCTGCCCCAGCTGAGATCAGGGCCCCGTTGTGCCGGGTGCTGCATGGACACAGCGAGAGACAGGCCCTGCCCCAGCTGGGATCAGGGCCCTGTTGTGCCGGGCGCTGCACAGACACAGCGAGAGACAGGCCCTGCCCCAGCTGGGATCAGGGTTCCGTTCAGTGCATGGCAGGGAATCGAACCCAGATCTTAGGCCAACCCTCTTTCCCCTGGGCCACCCCTTTCCGTTCGGCGCCGAGAGCTCACCCACCAGCTGCCCGGGGCTGGGGTAGGTGGCCACGCAGATGCTGGAGGGGGAGCCCGCGTCCGGCTTGGGGAGCCGCTGCCACAGCTCCTCCGTCAGGTAGGGCATGAAGGGCGAAAGGAGGCGCAGGCCGAGGTCGGCACAGCTCAGCAGGGTGTGGCGGGTCTGCAGGATCCGGGACTGATCCCCGCCCTGCAACACGGGCTTCACCGACTCCTGCCAAGGGAGGGAGAGGCCTCTACATCAAACCATGGGACGCCCACCTCTTGAATAACCGTGTGCCGATGTGGTCGTCTCATCTCACAAAAGGTCTTTTGGGATTGGAAAAGGTTCAGAAAAGGGCAACAAAAATGACGAGGGGTTTGGAACGGGTCCCACATGAAGAGAAAATAAAAAGACTTGGACTCTTCAGCTTAGAAAAGAGGAGACTAAGTGGGGATAGGATAGAGATCAATTACATCATGTCTGGTGTGGAAAAGGGGAATAAGGAAAAGTTATTCTCTTGTTCCCATATCACAAGAATTAGGAGTCAACCAAATGGAATGACTAAGCAGCAGGTTTCAAACAAAGAAAAGGAAGTATTTCTTCATACAATGCACCATCAACCTGTGGAACTCCTTGCCAGGGGATGTTGTGAAGACTGGATTTTCACAGGGTTCAAAAAAGAACTAGATAAATTCATGGAGGTTAGGTCCATCGATGGCTATTAGCCAGAATGGGTAGGACTGGTGTCCCTAGCTTCTGTCACAGGCTTGGCATGGGTGACTAGAGAGGGATTGCTTGAAGAATCCCTGTTCTGTTCACTCCCTCTGGAGCACCTGGCATTGGCTACTGTCAGCAGACAGGACACTGGGCTGGATGGACCCGTGGTCTGACACAGTCTGGCCGTTCTTATGTTCTTATATACCATGCTGTGGGAGCCTAACAGATGCCCAGCTTAGGTAGTGGGGTGGACAGGTTGGGTTGGATGGATGGGTTAGTTACATTGGGCTGGGTGGGAATTGGGAATTGGATGGACAGCTGCAGAGATTGGGTTGGCTGGGTAAGATGGATTGATCTGTTAGATGAATCATGTGAGTATGTCGAGCACATAGAATTGATAGACGGCTGGGTCAGACAGGTGTTTGGATCCCCTGGGTTGGACAGGATGGGCAATTGGATGGATATAATGGGTTTGAGGGGTGGATGGATAGATACGATGGGTAGGACTGGGGTGATCTTGGATACAATGGGTTGGCTAGACAGTTGGATGGGTTCAACTGGTACTTGTATAAATACATACAATGTTTTTGATTCGCAGTTGGACGGGTTGGATGGATACGATGGGCTGGGTGGATAGGACGGGTTGGATACCAAAGGTTTTGACAGGCAGTCGGATGGATACGTTGGGCTGGGCTTGGGTAGGATGGGTTTGACTGATGGTTGGATGGATACGTTGGGTTGGGTTGGTTGGATGGATGGGTTGGGTTGGGTTGGTTGGATGGATGGATACGTTGGGTTGGGTTGGTTGGATGGATACGTAGGGTTGGGTTGGTTGGATGGATACGTAGGGTTGGGTTGGTTGGATGGATACCTTGGGTTGGGTTGGGTTGGTTGGATGGATACGTTGGGTTGGGTTGGTTGGATGGATACGTTGGGTTGGGTTGGGTTGGGTTGGGTTGGGTTGGTTGGATGGATACGTTGGGCTGGGCTTGAATACAGTGAGTTGGATGGATACAGTGGATTCAACTGGTGGTTAGATGGGTGCTTTGGGTTGGATGGGTGGTTGAATGCCATGGATTGGGCTGGGTTAAACACAATGACTACATCTACACTGGCATGATTTTCCGGAAATGCTTTTAATGGAAAAGTTTTCCGTTAAAAGCATTTTCGGAAAAGCGCGTCTAGATTGGCAGGACGCTTTTCCGGAAAAGCACTTTTTGCGGAGAAGCGTCTGTGCCAATCTAGATGCGCTTTTCCGCAAAAAAGCCCTGATCGTCATTTTCGCGATCGGGGCTTTTTTGCGGAAAACTCTACTGTGCTGTCTACACTGGAACAGTTTTCCAGAAAAAGACTTTTGCCCGAACGGGAGCAGCATAGTTTTTCCAGAAAAGCACTGATGATTTTCCATGAGATCGTCAGTGCTTTTCTGGAAATTCAAGCAGCCAGTGTAGACAGCTGGCAAGTTTTTCCGGAAAAGCAGCTGATTTTCCGGAATAACTTGCCAGTGTAGACACAACCAGTGGGTTGGGCTGTGCTGGATTGGGTTGGATGGATGGGACAGGGCTGGGCTGGGTGGGTGGGTAGGATGGGGCTGGGCTGGATGGATACATTGTGTTAAGTATCTTAGAAAGTTGGGTGGACGACTGGACGATGGGTGGGGCATAAGCAAAGGATCTCACCTTTAGGACCAGGTATCTATTTGGTATCCCACTTCCCCTTACCCCCAGCTCCACCTGTACCCCTCAATCCTGATCCCTAGGACTCTCCCTATCCTGATCTGCTGCTTCTTCAATATGTTTAAAGAAGGCAGAAGGAGGCGGGTAGGCTGAGAGCCAGGGAAACTCAACGCCGAGCCGAGGGGGCAGGATTCCCACCCCGGGCAGGGCCGAACGGACACCCACCAAGTAGACGTCGCAGAAGTTGTTCAGCCAGAAGTGGTGGACGGCGGCCGCGGCCAAATGCAGCTCGTACTCCCCAAGCCGCTGGCCGCAGTCCGCCGCAGCGTGGTAGAGACGGCTGAGGATCCACCGGTCCATGGGGGAGCTGGGGCAGATCTGGGGGGGATGGAGAGAACACAAGAGAGGGTTGTCTCCAGCCCTAGGTACAGAAATCTCGAGGGGGGGAGGGGAGTCGCTGCTGCCCCCCCTGTAATACCTCCCAAGCCCAGCAGATGGCACCATACAGACCCAATATTTCCCCACCTCCCAATATGCACCTAGTCTTCAACACACCCACGTTCACCCATTATACTGCCCGCTGCAATACTGCGTGAGTCCAGCAGGAGGTGTCATTAAGCCCCGCCCTTACGCTGTCCCTGCAGTTCCACCCAGAGCCAGCAGAGGGACCCAATGAGACTCATGACTCCTTCCCACCCCCGAAACATCCCATTACCTCCTCCGGGCTCCGTGGGGCAAACCCCTCTCCCAGGGCCCCCAGGGTGAAGCGGACGGCGTTCCACACCTTGTTGCAGAAGTGCCGGGAGCTCAGGACCGCGCCCACGTCCAGGTTGAGGTCGTCTCCTGGGGGAGCAACGTAGAGAAGTGTGTGGGGGGGAAGGCCCCGATCCCCAGCCCTTAAGCCCTCCAGTCCCCCTGCTCTAGGGCCGGATCAGCGCCAGCGCCCCCTAGAGGCGCCCCTCTCACCTTGGACGCGATGGGAGCACAGTGCGAATCTCAAGGCGTCAGCGCCGCATTCGGGGATCCCCTGGGGGAAGTCGCGCCTCTGGAAGGGAAGGGTGAGGGGTTGAGGGAGGGGGGAGCTGAGAGAAGTGGGGCAGGACGAGGGGCCGTGAGGGGGAGGGGACAGACTCACCTGTCCCTCCGCAGCGATGGCCGCCTCCCGGGGGTCCACGTTCCCGTCTCGCAGCCTCCCCTGCAGCTCCTGCAACGAGGGGACAGCCTGATCAGGGGCAGGCAGGATGGGGCGGGGTGAGTTTTTGCAGGGTCTCTGCTGAGTGCAGGCCAGTTTGTTATGGTAGGGTCTTCCGGGAGGTGCCCGGAGGGAGCTGGCTTGTTACTATAGGGCTGCACAGAGGTGGTGTTGTTTGGGGGTATTTTGAATGGCAGAGTTTCGCTGAGGTGGCGGGGAGAGATAAGCAGGGGCCAGTTATTATAGGATCTCCAGAGGGGAGGGGGGCAGGATGCATGGCCCCATTAGTTATTGTAGGGTCTCTGGCGGAAGAGGGGGCAGGATGCATGACCCTGTTTGTTATTGTAGGGTCTTTGGAGGAAGAGGGGGGCAGGATGCATGACCCTGTTTGTTATTGTAGGGTCTCTGGGGGAAGAGGAGGCAGGATGCATAGCCCTGTTTGTTATTGTAGGGTCTTTGGAGGAAGAGGAGGGCAGGATGCATGGCTCTATTTGTTATTGTAGGGTCTCTGGGGGAAGTGGGGGGCAGGATGCATGACCCTGTTTGTTATTGTAGGGTCTCTGGGGGAAGAGGGGGCAGGATGCATAGCCCTGTTTGTTATTGTAGGGTCTTTGGAGGAAGAGGGGGCAGGATGCATGGCTCTATTTGTTATTGTAGGGTCTCTGGGGGAAGAGGGGGCAGGATGCATAGCCCTGTTTGTTATTGTAGGGTCTTTGGAGGAAGAGGGGGGCAGGATGTATGGCTCTATTTGTTATTGTAGGGTCTCTGGGGGAAGAGGGGGCAGGATGCATGGCCCTGTTTGTTATTGTAGGGTCTCTGGGGGAAGTGGGGGGCAGGATGCATGACCCTGTTTGTTATTGTAGGGTCTCTGGGGGAAGAGGGGGCAGGATGCATGGCCCTGTTTGTTATTGTAAGGTCTCTGGTGGAAGTGGGGGGCAGGATGCATGACCCCGTTTGTTATTGTAGGGTCTCTGGGGGAAGTGGGGGCAGGATGCATGGCCCCGTTTGTTATTGTAGGGTGTCTTGAAGAGGGGAGGAGGGGATGTAGGGCCTGGTTTAGTATTTTAGGGTCTCTCTGGGGCTCTGCTGAGACGCTGCAGGGGCCAGTGTGTGGCCGTACGGTCTCCTGGGTAGGGAGGGGGGACGGTACCTGCAGGGAGGCCCCATGAATGACGTCCAGCGGGTCCACGACGTTCCCCAGCGATTTACTCATCTTGCGGCTGTGGGCATCGCGCACGAGGGAGTGCAGGAAAACCTGGAAGGAGAAAGAACCACAGGGAGCCCCTCGGTCCTGAACGGCAGCCCCCTGCTAGCCCAGCCCAGGACTCCCCCCAGCACCTCCTAGCCCTGCCCCCCACTTTCCGCTAGCCCAGCGTGGGACACCTCTCCCCCCTCACATACCTGGGAGAAGGGCAGCTCTCCGGTCAATTGCTCCCCCAGCATCACCATCCGGGCCACCCAGAAGAAGAGCAGATCGCTGCCCGTCTCTAAGAGGCTGTTGGGATAGAATTCCTGGAGGTCCCCAACCTGCGGGGGGTGGAGAAGGACACAGGAGTGAGCCAACCCTGAGTAGAACAATGGGCCCATCTAGCCCGGTATCAGGCCACCTCCCCTGATCAGAGTCATGGGCCCATCTAACTCGGCATCCCACTGCCTCCACAGATCAGCACCACTGGCCTATCTAACCTGGCATCCCACCGCCTCCCCAGATCAGCACCATGGGCCCATCTAACCCGGCATCCTGCCACCTCCCCGGAAAGGCGCAATGGGTCCACCTAACCTGGCATCCCACCGCCTCCCCAGATCAGCACCATGGGCCCATCTCACCCGGCATCCTGCCACCTCCCCGGAAAGGCGTAATGGGTCCACCTAACCTGGCATCCCACCGCCTCCCCAGATCAGCACCATGGGCCCATCTAACCCGGCATCCTGTCACCTCCCCGGAAAGGTGCAATGGGTCCACCTAACCCGGCATCCCACCACCTCCCCAGATCAGCACCATGAGCCCATCTAACTCGGCATCCTGTCACCTCCCCGGAAAGGCGCAATGGGTCCACCTAACCTGGCATCCCACCGCCTCCCCAGATCAGCACCATGGGCCCATCTAACCCGGCATCCTGTCACCTCCCCGGAAAGGTGCAATGGGTCCACCTAACCTGGCATCCCACCACCTCCCCAGATCAGCACCATGGGCCCATCTAACCCGGCATCCTGTCACCTCCCCGGAAAGGTGCAATGGGTCCACCTAACCCGGCATCCCACCACCTCCCCAGATCAGCACCATGAGCCCATCTAACTCGGCATCCTGTCACCTCCCCGGAAAGGCGCAATGGGTCCACCTAACCTGGCATCCCACCACCTCCCCAGATCAGCACCATGGGCCCATCTAACCCGGCATCCTGTCACCTCCCCGGAAAGGTGGAATGGGTCCACCTAACCCGGCATCCCACCACCTCCCCAGATCAGCACCATGAGCCCATCTAACTCGGCATCCTGTCACCTCCCCGGAAAGGCACAATGGGTCCACCTAACCTGGCATCCCACCGCCTCCCCAGATCAGCACCATGAGCCCATCTAACTCGGCATCCTGTCACCTCCCCGGAAAGGCGCAATGGGTCCACTTAACCTGGCATCCCACCGCCTCCCCAGATCAGCACCATGGGCCCATCTAACCCGGCATCCTGCCACCTCCCCAGATCAGCACCATGGGCCCATCTCGCCCGGCATCCTGCCTGTCCCCGTTGCTCTCTGTGTCACTCACCTTACGGGGCCATCCCAGCGCAGCGAAGGGGAAGAGAGCAGAAGAGAACCAAGTATCCAGCACATCGGCGTCTAGAGATACAAACACAGAACATCAGCCAATGAGCTGCTTGGTAGGTTTGCAGAGGCAACACGCCGGGAACCCTACAGAAATAAACGACTTCCACACCGTATTGGTATTTTCCTTAATCTCTGTGTGGTCTCGTCCGTCTCCCTTAGTTTTCCCTAGGTCCGAAGCAGGTTGGGCCCACTACAGGACATAACGGCGGGGTTTCTTTGCCCTCAAAAGCTCCCCCAAAATTACAGGGCATTCCCCCCCATTCCAGAATGAAGACCCCTAAGGCCTGCTCTGAAGTAAGCCATGCATTCTGGGAAAACAGCCTTTGCAAATGGCTGAAATGTTGTGTATCCCACTTCTCCCACCAAAAGTAGGTTCTGAAAACAGGTGAAAAGCGGGTGCATAGGGAAGGGGTGAGACGCTCCGGGTCTTAGTCCCATTTGTCACTTGAGGCTTCACCATCCCCGTAAGAGTTATATCCTAGATGTTCCTCCTCTTTACCTCTCACCAGTTCCAGTTCCTCTTCCGGTTTTCTCAAAATCGCCGATGCTTTCCTGCGGGCTTCCGCCTCTGTCCTGCCAGCTACCCACAATGCATCACTCCCATCCTGGTCATAAATTCATGAAAAGTGATGAATGTAAGTTAGCGAAAGCGCCCCCTGCTGGGAGATATTGGGGCTGGTGTAGACAGGAACGCCCCTCTCTCCCCCACTGCCTCCCCCGCCAGCATCCCTGCCTCATGCCCCTGCTGGGAAGGGCTGGGGCTGGAATAGCCCCCCAGCCAATAACATTCCAGAAGCACACATCTCACCTTGCCTATGTCACATGACCCTGAGACAGAAACCTGATAGGCCGGAATCTGATGCCCCCACCACAGCTGCCGGGAGATGCACCAATCGCTACAATGAAGCCAACAAGGGGACCAATGAGGTTAAAGAAAACAATGCCAGTGCCTCAGGTGGCCACAAGGGGGCGACAGTGGATTGTCGACAGGCCCGTTGGTTATGGTAGGGTTGTGCCCAGAGACGGATCCCGGCTCCAGAAAGGGGAGGGGCAGAGCCGAGGAGGGAGGCCTCCTGGGTTCGAGTCCGGGTCTGGGAGAGGAGTGGGGTCTCTGGGTTATAGCAGGCAGGGCTGGGCGGCAGAACACCTAGGTCAGGGGCGCTCCGAAAGCGTGTGGTGGGTTCAGATTGTGGCCACCAACTCCTGCCGATGGCTACTCTGACTACTTTTCCTAAGATTCTTAATTAGCTGGAGGAAAACTATAAATAGGCACGGCCCCCGTTGGCCCCCTCTCCCCGCCCACCCTCCCACCCCATCCTCCACTGCCTCCAGCTCCCTTCTGTGGCCTCTCACGCCCACGCTTGTCTCTTGACCAACGTGCCAGGTAAGGCCGGCACTATTGAAATCCAGAGCCCAGCCAGGCTGGAGCGGGGAAGGTGGGGGCTGAAGCTCAGAGCCGGCCCCACAGAGCCCCAAGACTGTTGGGGGGGGGGGGGCAGTTAAGCCTGCTCCCGGAGCCCTTCAGCACTGGAGGGAAAAGCTGCTGCTTTGCCCACTCCCCATCTCTGCCCAGGAGGACCGGAGACCTTCCCGGGGGCTGGGGGCAGAAAGGGGACCCTGTGGGGGAAGGTTAGGGGTATAGGTGGGGGCAGAAAGGGGAGTTGGGGGGTTTGGGGGCAGAAAGGGGACCCTGTGGGGGAGGGTTAGGGGTATAGGTGGGGGCAGAAAGGGGAGTTGGGGGGTTTGGGGGCAGAAAGGGGACCCTGTAAGGGGAGGGTTAGGGGTTTGGTTGGGGGAGAAAGGGGAGCTTCAGGGTGGAAAGGGGGCCCCTGTGGGGTGGGAGGGGGAGGACACCCCCATCCTGGGTTCTGTCTGCAGCTCTGGAAGGGGAGGACTTGTTATTGTAGGGTTGTTCACAAACGAGGCAGCGACAAATCCTCTCGCGGTTAGAGAGGGGCGGAACTCCCCTCACCTGATGTTGGACAGCCACGTCCTCCATTTCTTCGCGTGAAATTTCGGGGTGAGTTTCAGGCGCCCCGACTCCACAGCCTGAGAGGCGAAAGAGAGAGACTGAGGAGCTGAACAGAACCCCCAAGAGAAGAGACAAAGGAGGCGGCCCTACACCCTTCAGAATGGGAGACCGCCTCATAAGCAAATTCCTGTATCCCACTTCTGCCACCAATCATAACCCACGAGTCCCATCCAGAGCAAGATGATCCCTAACAGCCTATGCCGCAGAGATTTATGCAGCCCAAGATGGAGGTACCGTCATGACTTCAATCAAGGTCAGAGGACTTAGTGGTTGGGGCAGGGAAAGGCTGGAAACAGGAGCGCAGGGTGGTGGCCATGCGGGAGTTGCTATTATAGGACCCTCACCTCCAGCGCTCTCTGGGCCATTCCCTCACATCGTAGAAACCACTGGCTCTTCAGCAGGTTCTCGACCACGTCCCCAGAGCGACTGTGGGATGGAAAGAGAAAAACATTAATTTGTAATATCTTGGAATGGCCTACTTGCACCCCATAGCACAGCGCCCCCTAGCGCCACACGGGGGTTAACACTGACAGCAAAGGAAGAGCACTACCTATGGAACCCCCTCAACCTGCCCCATTGGTAGGGGTTTGCTACCTGCAGAGGGGCAGGGCCATGGCATGATCCTTCATACCCCGGTACAGGCCTTTCTCCTTCAAGGCAGATACCACCTTCTCACGAGCCACAAAGCGATTCAGGCCCTACAAAGGAACAGAGGAGGCTGTGGGTTGCAGTTGAGGGGCACAAGAAGAGCTGCAGGGGGAGCCCAAGGCTGGGACAGCAGGGAGGTGTGGATGAGGACCGAGTGTCATTACCTGGAGCCAATCGCCACATTGAGCGGTCATGGTCCCATCCTCCCCGATCACAGAGACCAAGGGCAGCCCATGCTGCTTGCCCAGCTCGTAGTCGGTGTGGCTGTGCGCCGGCGTCACCTTCACCGCTCCTGCAGGGGGCCCAGCGGAGAGGAAAGAACGTCTGAGACCTGGATCCCACCGCTGCCACCAATTGGATTCCCAAGACCAATGTAGCCAGTGCCTGACTGGAAGACATCATAGGACCGTGGGGCCTGGTGCTCACCTGTGCCCACCTCTGGCTCCACCAGGGGGTCCGTGATGATGGGTAGGAGGCGCCCCGTGAACGGGTGTCGGAGCTGCTTGCCATACAGGTGCTGCCAAAATAAAAAGAGAATCAAAACCAAGAGATTCCACCTACCCATCTCCATGGCAATGACCCTCCCTTCTCCTCCAAACCCCACCGTCTCCATGACAACGAACTTCATCTCCCTACTGGTGACTCCGCCTTCCTCCCCTTGAGATCACACCCCCTTCTCCATAGCGATAACACGCCCCTGTCTCCCCGGAGATGACCTTTCACCCTTCTGCCCCAGGAGTCCCAATCTCTGTCTTCATGGAAATGACTCTCCCACCTCAAACCCGAATCCCTTCTCAACTGAGACAACCTAGTCTCCTCTTCCCCTGAGACACTGTGTCTCCGCACCTCAGAGACACTCCCGCCCCTTACCCTGAACCGTGGGTCGTCGGGATGGACAGCCACGGCCACATCCCCCAGCATCGTCTCCGGGCGGGTGGTGGCCACCGAGACCTCCTCATCTTCCCCCCACACAGAGACATGGGAAGAGAGACAGAAAGAGGATGATGTTATGGGGCTGGATCGTCACGGGAAAAAACAGACATCTCTGGGGCGGGGGACAGCCCCAGAGCGACACACCCAGCACTGAAATGCAGCCACCTCTGGGGTGGAACCACTGGGAAATAGCCACACGACACAGGGAGCGCTCAGCCAGCCCTGCGATGGAGCCACCTCTGGGGTGGAACCACTGGGAAATAGCCACACGACACAGGGAGCGCTCAGCCAGCCCTGCGATGCAGCCACCTCTGGGGTGGGGCCACTGGGAAACAGCCACACGACACAGGGAGCGCTCAGCCAGCCCTGCGATGCAGCCACCTCTGGGGTGGGGCCACTGGGAACTAGCCACACGACACAGGGAGCGCTCAGCCAGCCCTGCGATGCAGCCACCTCTGGGGTGGAACCACTGGGAACCAGCCACATGACACAGGGAGCGCTCAGCCAGCCCTGCGATGCAGCCACCTCTGGGGTGGGGCCACTGGGAACCAGCCACACGACACAGGGAGCGCTCAGCCAGCCCTGCGATGCAGCCACCTCTGGGGTGGGGCTACTGGGAATCAGCCACACGACACAGGGAGCGCTCAGGCAGCCCTGCGATGCAGCCACCTCTGGAGTGGGGCCACTGGGAACCAGCCACACGACACAGGGAGCGCTCAGCCAGCCCTGCGATGCAGCCACCTCTGGGGTGGGGCCACTGGGAACCAGCCACACGACACAGGGAGCGCTCAGGCAGCCCTGCGATGCAGCCACCTCTGGGGTGGGGCCACTGGGAACCAGCCACACGACACAGGGAGCGCTCAGGCAGCCCTGCGATGCAGCCACCTCTGGGGTGGGGCCACTGGGAACCAGCCACACGACACAGGGAGCGCTCAGCCAGCCCTGCGATGCAGCCACCTCTGGGGTGGGGCCACTGGGAACCAGCCACACGACACAGGGAGCACTCAGCCAGCCCTGCGATGCAGCCACCTCTGGGGTGGGGCCACTGGGAACCAGCCACACGACACAGGGAGCGCTCAGCCAGCCCTGCGATGCAGCCACCTCTGGGGTGAGGCCACTGGGAACCAGCCACATGACACAGGGAGCACTCAGCCAGCCCTGCGATGCAGCCGCTGGGAAACACCTGCTGGCCCCACCCCGGCTGAGCATGGGAACTCACCCTCTGGTCCATCCACTTTGTAGGCAAAGGTGACCATCAGTCCAAAGGGCACCGGATCTGGGCAGCCGGGCACGGGGAGCAGAGTCCGACCCCGGAGCTGCCGGGTTTCCACCTGCCAGGAGGAGACTGCGTCACGAGGCCCAAGGAACGTGCGTGCGTATGCGCGTGCCCGACCAAATCTCCCTCCCCCAAAATATAACTAGAGCCCTGTGCGGATACAAAATTGGCATCTGCATCCCCATGTGCAAAACCTATTCATGGGTATCCCCCAATTTGCAGGGCTCTAGATAGAAACCCACCCCCTAGCCGCAGGGCCGTCCCCAGCCTCCCCCACTCACCTCCACGTCAGAGATGGCAGAGCGCAGGGCGCACGACCAGTTCACCAGGCGCCGCTCGCGGTACACGAGCCCGTCCTCGTGCAATCGCACGAAGGCCTCTGCCACGGCGGCTGAGAACCCCTGTGCGGGGGGGGAAGAGAATGGCATTTGCAAAGGCACGGCCCAGGACCAACTTGGGAGACCCAGCTCCTCTCCCAGAGCCGGGGAGCAAACCCAGCTGCCCTGACCCCCTCCCCTCCAGTCACTAGATCTAACCCACCAGCTCCCACTCCCCTCCTGAAGCTGGGAGAGAACCCAGGAGTGCTGGATAATGAACCGTTGCACATCAGACACTCACAGCGTCCATGGTGAAGCAGACTCGGTCCCAGTCCAGAGATGCCCCCAGAGCCTTCAGCTGTCGGAAGATCTCGTCCCCTTTCCTGATCGGAGAATGAAACACTGATTTAGAACATGGTGTCCCAGGAGACAGCGCCCCCTACTGATCCCACAAGCTGCTCCCTGCAGCACAGCGCCCTCTAGTGCCACACTGGGGTAGCACTGACTGCAAGGGGACAGCGCCCCCTACTGATCCCCCAAGCTGCTGCCTGCAGCACAGCGCCCCCTAGTGCCACACTGGGGCAGCACTGACTGCCAGGGGACAGCGCCCCCTACTGGGCCCTCAGCCTGCTCCCTGCAGCACAGCGCCCCCTAGTGCTACACTGGGGCAGCACTGACTGCCAGGGGACAGCGCCCCCTACTGGGCCCTCAGCCTGCTCCCTGCAGCACAGCGCCCCCTAGTGCCGCACTGGGGCAGCACTGACTGCAAGGGGACAGCGCCCCCTACTGGGCCCTCAGCCTGCTCCCTGCAGCACAGCGCCTTCTAGTGCCGCACTGGGGTAGCACTGACTGCAAGGGGACAGCGCCCCCTACTGGGCCCTCAGCCTGCTTCCTGCAGCACAGCGCCCCCTAGTGCCACACTGGGGCAGCACTGACTGCAAGGGGACAGCGCCCTCTACTGGGCCCTCAGCCTGTTTCCTGCAGCACAGCGCCCTCTAGTGCCACACTGGGGCAGCACTGACTGCCAGGGGACAGCGCCCCCTACTGGGCCCTCAGCCTGTTTCCTGCAGCACAGCGCCTCCTAGTGCCACACCGGGGCAGCACTGACTGCAAGGGGACAGCGCCCCCTACTGGGCCCTCAGACTGTTTCCTGCAGCACAGCGCCCCCTAGTGCCACACTGGGGCAGCACTGACTGCAAGGGGACAGCGCCCCCTACTGGGCCCTCAGACTGTTTCCTGCAGCACAGCGCCCCCTAGTGCCACACTGGGGCAGCACTGACTGCAAGGGGACAGCGCCCCCTACTGGGCCCTCAGACTGTTTCCTGCAGCACAGCGCCCCCTAGTGCCACACTGGGGTAGCACTGACTGCAAGGGGACAGAGCCCCCTACTGGGCCCTCAGCCTGCTCCCTGCAGCACAGCGCCCCCTAGTGCCCCACTTGGGCAGCACTGACTGCAAGGGGACAGCGCCCCCTACTGGGCCCTCAGCCTGTTTCCTGCAGCACAGCGCCCCCTAGTGCCGCACTGGGGCAGCACTGACTGCCAGCACCCCCTCTGAGCCTCTGTCTCGCTCTGTGTGCAGCCCAGGGCCCCTTCCCACTACTGCCAAGCCCAGTCTCGGGTCAGTGACGGCCCGGCTGCACTCACTCCTCTTTCCATTTCCAGACCTCGGCCAGGAATTCCCCTCGGGTCAGGTCCTGGCGCAGGGCGCCCCGCTCCTTCCACAGCTTGCGCTCCACCACCGCCTGCCAGGAGGGGAGCAGGGAGGGTTACCAGAGAGAGGGACACACACACAGGACAGAAACAGCCACCCCACCCCAGAGCTGGCTGCTTTTCTGTGCTATGAGAGCAATTCCTGCGTGGCATTGCTGGGGGCTGTAACCCCACCCCAGCCAAGAGCTGGCTGCATTTCCATGCTACAAGAGCAATCCCTGAGCAACGTTGCTGGGGCTATTCCCCCTCCCTCCCAGTCGCCCCACCCCAGAGCTGGCTGCATTTCCATGCTACAAGAGCAATCCCTGAGCAGCATTGCTGGGGCTATTCCCCCTCCCTCCCAGTCGCCCCACCCCAGAGCTGGCTGCATTTCCATGCTACACGAGCAATCCCTGAGCAGCGTTGCTGGGGCTATTCCCCCTCCCTCCCAGTCGCCCCACCCCAGAGCTGGCTGCATTTCCATGCTACACGAGCAATCCCTGAGCAGCGTTGCTGGGGCTATTCTCCCTCTCCCCAGTTGCCCCACCCCAGAGCTGGCTGCATTCCTGTGCTACAAGAGTAATCCCTGTGCAGAGTTGCTGGGAGCTGTTCCCCCCAGGTGCTCCACCCCAGAGATGGCTGCGTTTCCATGCCGATTCCCTCCACCATAGCTTGACCTACACTTCAAATTTCGGCTGACCTAGCTCCGTCCCTCAGGGGTGTGAAAACCCACCCCGCCCAGAGTGCTGCGGCTCTGCCGACCGGACCCCTTGGGCATTTGTTGCTGCTGCTTGGGGAAGCGGGGTTCCTCCTCCGACAGCACAACCCCTGCCGCCGAAGCCCCGGCTCTGGGCTCACCTGAGTCGCGATTCCGGCGTGATCCGATCCCGGCACCCAGAGCACCTGGCAGCCCTGCATCCGGCGCCTGCAAGGCAGGTAGGAGACACACGCTAGGGCCCCTGTGTGCCGCAGCCGGCCTCAGGCCCCCGCAAACTGGAGTCAGCGCCCCCTAGTGGAGAAAGGCCGCACGGCCCATTCCCCACCCCTCCGAGCCCCAACTCACCATCGCACCAGCGAATCCTCGACGGCCACCGTGAGGGCATGGCCCAGGTGCAGGGACCCCGTGACGTTGGGCGGGGGGATGCAAAGGGAGAAGACGTCTGGTTTCCTATGGGGCTGCCGGCTCTGAGACACAGAGAGAGGCTGTTTTCACCAGCACAGCGCCCCCTAGTGCTGCATCGGGGCCAGCACGGATGAAGTGAGACGCCCTGCCCCCCCGCTCCTCCCAGCACAGCGCCCCCTGGTGCCTCCCGGAGGGGGGACGACCTGCACTGACTGTGAGGGGACAGCGCCCCCTACTGAGCTCCCTGCAGCACAGCGCCCCCTAGGGCAGCTTTGAGCCCTGCCACAACTTATGCCAGTGATGGGCCTCTGATCCCAGGGGGACGTTTTTACCTGATATTCGGGTTTGAAGAATCCTTCCTTCTCCCACCACTCGTACCATGCGGCTTCCACGTAGCGGGGGCTGTACGAGGCCGGCAGGGGCAGGGACGTGTCTAGGGAGAGAGCCAGCGTTCGGTGAGCCACGACCAGAGAGGCCCCTCAAAAATCTTTATAGGCCCGGGGGGTAGAGGGGTTATATTTTCCCAGCATACCTTTCTTCTGACCAGCGGGAGTTGGGATGTCGTACAGAACCACCTCTTTCGGGGCCCACGCCTTACCCTGCCCCTGAGGTACCTGGGGAAACACCAAAGACACCCAAAAGGATGGCAGGGTATGAACCAGGCACCCTGCTGGGGACGAACGCATGGACCGGACTTCATCACGCAACAGAACAAGAAGATATTTAACGGGTGTGTCATTTATCACAGAGGAGATTTACGCCGGGGTTGCTCTGGACTGACCATGCAGCCACCTCTGGGGTGGAGCGGGGCTGGTGGCATATCAGTCCCCAGCAATGCCGCTCAGGGATTGCTTTCGTAGCATTGAAATGCAGTCACTTCTGGGGTGGGGTAGTCAGGGGACAGCCTGCAGCAACACTGCCCATGGGGTTGCTCTGGGGTGCACAAATGCAGCCACTTCTGGGGTGGAGTGGCCGGGGGACAGCCTGCAGCAACGCTGCCTAGGGGTTGTTCTCGGGGTCCAAAAATGCAGCCACTTCTGGGGTGGCACAGCTGCATTGGCGTCACAAGGGAGTGTTTCGTTTCACTGAAGACAGGGTCCTGGGATGAGCGCTGACTGCAAGGAGAGCGCCCCCTACCTCCTGCCTCCGGGCCACTCCGGCTTCAATCGACTCCAGCCTCTCCCGCTGCCGCCGCCGCTTCTCCGCCTTGTTCCTGAGCTGGGTCATTTTCCGCTCCAGCCCCTCGGGGTCGGATTGACTAGCCTGGGAGGAGGTTCTCCATCCACACGGGGCGCCCGGGGGTCGGGGGCCAGCCCGGAGCAGCAGCCGGCAGAGGGAGCTCAGAATCCACCCGGTGCCGGAGCCACGCCAGTTGGGCGCCATGTCCAGACGGGAGTGGCTCTGACCACCTGCTGGTTGGGGGGTGGGTCCCCGTCTCCTGGCAGCTCACACCCCACACAGGGGCTGGTGAGGGGGCAGCACAGGGCTGGGGAAGGCACCTGCTGGGCACAGAGAAGGAGACAGGATTTAACACCCAGGGACCTGTGTTTTCTGCCTCCGGTGCCTCCTCCCACTCACACCACTAGACCCCACTCCCCTCCCAGCTCCAGGGAAAGAACCCAGGAGTCCTGGCTCTCAGCCCCCACTCTAACCACTAGACCCCACTCCCCTCCCAGCTCTGGGGAAAGAACCCAGGTGCCCTGACTCCCAGCCCCCTTATAACCCACCTGCCCCCCCAACTTGGACAGGGAGAGAGCCCAGTAGTCCTGGCTGTTGCCCCTCCGCTCTAACCACTAGACTCTGCTCTCCTCCCAGCTCTGGGGAAGGAACCCAGGGGTCCTGACTCCCAGACCCCTCTCTAACCCATCTGCCCCCCCCCCCTTGGCCAGGGAGAGAACCCAGTAGTCCTGGCTCTCAACCCTCCCGCCCCGCTCTTACCACTAGACCCCACTCTTCTCCCAGCTCCAGGGAAATACCCCAGGAGTCCTGGCTGTCACCCCCCCCTTGCTCTAACCACTAGACCCCACTCTTCTCCCAGCTCCAGGGAAATACCCCAGGAGTCCTGGCTGTCACCCCCCCCCCCCCCTGCTCTAACCACTAGACCCCACTCTTCTCCCAGCTCCAGGGAAATAACCCAGGAGTCCTGGCTGTCACCCCCCCCTCCCTGCTCTAACCACTAGACCCCACTCTTCTCCCAGCTCCAGGGAAATAACCCAGGAGTCCTGGCTGTCACCCCCCCCTCCCTGCTCTAACCACTAGACCCCACTCTTCTCCCAGCTCCAGGGAAATACCCCAGGAGTCCTGGCTGTCACCCCCCCCTGCTCTAACCACTAGACCCCACTCTTCTCCCAGCTCCAGGGAAATACCCCAGGAGTCCTGGCTCCCCCGCGCTCTAACCACTAGCCCCCGCTCCCCTCCCAGCTCTGGGGAAAGTCCTGACTCCCAGCCCCCCCCCCCTTGGGCAGGAGTCCTGGTTCCTACTCCGCCCCCCCCGCAACCTCACCTGGCATTGTCCAGCCCCGCGCAACTCCCGCCCCGCCCCGCGCATTGTGACCTCACCCCCAGCCCGCCAATCAGCGCAGGGAGCGAACGCTTTGCTCATTTCCTATCCGCCTCCCCCCCCCCCCCGCCACGCAGAGCAGGGGGCGTCGCATTGCATGACGGGAAGGGGAGTTTCGCGGGGGGTCTCCGCGTGGAGCCGCGGGCAGGTGGATGGAGGGAGCCGGCAGGGGCCGCTGCGCAGGAGCGAGAGAAGGTGGGTCCCCGGGCGGGGGGGGCAGCGCTGGGGATATGGGGGGCACAGAGGGGGCTGAGTCACAAAGGGGGCAGATCCTAGGGGTGTGAGTGGGGGGCACAAAGGGGAATCTGGGGGGTCTGGGGGCAGAAAGGGGACCCTGTGGGGGGAGGGTTAGGGGTATAGGTGGGGGCAGAAAGGGGGGCTGGGGGCAGAAAGGGGACCCTGTGGGGGAGGGTTAGGGGTATAGGTGGGGGCAGAAAGGGGGGCTGGGGGCAGAAAGGGGACCCTGTGGGGGGAGGGTTAGGGGTATAGGTGGGGGCAGAAAGGGGGGCTGGGGGCAGAAAGGGGACCCTGTGGGAGAGGGTTAGGGGTATAGGTGGGGGCAGAAAGGGGGGCTGGGGGCAGAAAGGGGACCCTGTGGGGGGAGGGTTAGGGGTATAGGTGGGGGCAGAAAGGGGAGTTGGGGGGGTCTGGGGGCAGAAAGGGGACCCTGTGGGGGAGGGTTAGGGGTATAGGTGGGGGCAGAAAGGGGAGTTGGGGGGGTCTGGGGGCAGAAAGGGGACCCTGTGGGGGGAGGGTTAGGGGTATAGGTGGGGGCAGAAAGGGGAGTTGGGGGGCTGGGGGCAGAAAGGGGACCCTGTGGGGGAGGGTTAGGGGTATAGGTGGGGGCAGAAAGGGGAGTTGGGGGGGCTGGGGACAGAAAGGGGACCCTGTGGGGGGAGGGTTAGGGGTATAGGTGGGGGCAGAAAGGGGAGTTGGGGGGGCTGGGGACAGAAAGGGGACCCTGTGGGGGAGGGTTAGGGGTATAGGTGGGGCAGAAAGGGGAGTTGGGGGGTCTGGGAGCAGAAAGGGGACCCTGTGGGGGAGGGTTAGGGGTATAGGTGGGGGCAGAAAGGGGAGTTGGGGGGGGGCTGGGGGCAGAAAGGGGACCCTGTGGGAGAGGGTTAGGGGTATAGGTGGGGGCAGAAAGGGGGGCTGGGGGCAGAAAGGGGACCCTGTGGGAGGAGGGTTAGGGGTATAGGTGGGGGCAGAAAGGGGAGTTGGGGGGGGCTGGGGGCAGAAAGGGGACCCTGTGGGAGGAGGGTTAGGGGTATAGGTGGGGGCAGAAAGGGGAGTTGGGGGGGCCTGGGGGAGAACGGGGACCCTGAGGAGGGAGGGTTAGGGGTATAGGTGGGGGCAGAAAGGGGAGTTGGGGGCCTGGGGGAGAACGGGGACCCTGAGGAGGGAGGGTTAGGGGTATGGGTGGGGGCAGAAAGAGGAGTTGGGGGGTCTGGGGACAGAAAGAGGACCCTGTGGGGGGAGGGTTGGGGTTTGGTTGGGGGAGAAAGGGGAGCTTCAGGGTGGAAAGGGGGCCCTGTGGGGTGGGAGGGGGAGGGCAGAGCCTAGGGTTATAGGTGGGGGCAGACGGGCTCCTCTGGGGTGGGAGGGGGCAGACCCATGGGATAGACATCTGTCAGGGATGGTGTAGACGGAGCTTGATCCTGCCTTGAGGGCGGGGGGCTGGACTCGATGACCTCTCCAGGTCCCTTCCAGTCCTATGATTCTATGATTCTATGATACAGGAGGTGGAGGCAGCCTAACCCTTTCCCTCCCCTTGGAGATCTCTGCTCTGCCCTCCCGTCGGCCCTTGTTCCCAGCTTGCATTGGTTTGGTACGTTTCGCCTTTGTGCTTTCTGCCCCTCATGCTGGGGAGAAGAATAAGAGCGGCCATTCAGCCTTATCCTGTCTTCTGACAGCGGCCAATGCCAGGTGCCCCGGCGGGCATGAAGAGATCAGGGAATCATTAAAGTGATCCCTCCTCTGATGCCCACCTCCAGACAAACAGAGGCCAGGGACAGCACCACTTCCCGTCCTCCGTGAATTTATCTAGCTCTTTTTTTGAACCCTGTTGAAGTCCTGGTCTTCACCACATCCTCTGGCAAGGAGTTCCACAGGTTGACTGTGTGTGAAGAAAAACTTCCTTTTGTTTTGTTTGAAACCTGCTGCCTGTTCATTTCATTTGGTCACCCCTAGTTCTTATGTGATGGAAACAAGTAAATCACTTTTCCTCCTTCGCTTTCTCCACACCTGTCATGATTTTACAGACCTCTATCCTATCCCCCCTTAGTCTCCTCTGTTCTAAGATGACGTGTCCCAGTCTCATTAATCTCCCCTCCTATGGGACCCGTTCCAAACCCCTCATCATTCTGTGCCCCAGTCTCCAGAGCTACCCCTTCATCTTACTTCATTCCCTTCTCCATTAGCTAGGATGGGTAGGGATGGTGTGTCTAGCCTGTGTTTGTCAGAGGCTGGAAATGTATCACAGGAGAGGGATCAATTGATGATTACCTGTTCTGTTCACTCCCTCTGGGGCATCTGGCATTGGTCTCTGTTGGAAGACAAGACCCTGCGCTAGATGGACCTTTGGTCTGACCCAGTGTGGCCGTGGATTCACCCCAGGGTGCTACGCCCCCAGCTTTTAATCAGTCCCCGTCTGTGGGCCAGACCCGCAATAGATCCCCCTTTTCCTCTGAATCCAAACCTCCGGGCTGTGTCTACACTGGGCCACTTATTCCGGAAAATCCGCCGCTTTTCCGGAATAAGCTGCGAGCTGTCTACACTGGCCCCTTGAATTTCCGGAAAAGCAACGACGCTCTACTGTACAAAATCAGCCGCTATTCCGGAAAAACTATTCTGCTCCCGCTCGGGCATAAGTCCTTATTCCGGAACACTGTTCTGGAAAAGGGCCAGTGTAGACAGCCCAGTAGTCTTTTCCGGAAAAAAAGCCCCGATCGCGAAAATGGCGATCGGGGCTCTTTTCCGGAAAAGCGTGTCTACATTGGCCACAGATGCTTTTCCGGAAAAAGGGCTTTTCCGGAAAAGCAGCCTGCCAATGTAGACGCTCCTTTTCCGGAAAAACTGAAAACGGAATAGTATTCCATTTTGAGCATTTCCGGAAATTCATGCCAGTGTAGACACAGCCCTATAGGCCTTCCTGCTTCTCCCTGGGAGCTCTGCACAATTAGGTTCCTGGTGGAGATGTGTGCGCTCTCCAGGGACCCCAAACTGCGTCTCAGCCTTTGTGAACCATAGCAGGTTTAGAGATGGAAAAAGTCCTGAGGTTAGCGTGGACCAGTGAAGGTTACGACATAATCCCTCTGGCCAAGCTGCGGTGAACTCCAATGCAGACCCCCTCCCAGCCCCAGCTGAGAGCAGCCCGGCCTCTCTCGAAAGCTGGCTCCCCCCCACCCCAGCCCAGTTTCCATCGGGGTTTCCATGGATACATGCTGGCCTTGAACGACTCCCTTCCAACCTCCCCGGACACCAAGCAGGCAACGGCGTTCCTTGTGTCTCCGATTCTGCCCCTGCTTGGCAGCAATGCAAAGCACAGAGGGAAACTGAGGCACGTACATCGGGTGAACCAAAAAAAAAAAAAAAAGTGATGGGATATGCCCGCTTTGCCATGCCTCTAATCATTTGGCTGCGGTTTAGCTGCTGGTGCGCTGGAGTTGCTGAGTGGCGCTGTTTTGTTCCTGGGTGCTCCCTGCCCGTCTATTTCTTCTCTTAGGCCCAGATTATCAGATCCGTAGGGCAGAGGCCCTCTTTGTGCAGCAGAGGGGTCTAGGGTATGTCTGGGTCCCTAGGTGCTACCGGACGACAGATAATAAACTAACAAATCAGTGCGCCTCCCCGAAGAGATGGAGCGACGGACTTGCGTGTTTGTATGAGGGATGTTAAAAAATGGAGAGAAACATTAACTGAATTATCAGTTAAACATTTGAGGGGATGTCGTGACAGGGCAGGAAAGGTCGCCAGCAGAAGGTCAGGCTACGTCTAGACTGCAGGCTTCTTTCGGAAGAAGCTTTTTTCAGAAGAGATCTTCCGAAAAAACTTCTTCCGAAAGAAAGCATCCGCACTGCCGAAGTGCATCGAAAAAGCCATCTGCTTTTTGAAAGAGAGTGTCCACACTGAATGGACGCTATCTCACATGTAAGCTGTGATTACTATGGACGGCGTGGCCACCAGGGCACCTGTGCTTTTTCCTCTTTCCTCTTCTTCCGAAAGAACTCCCTCTTCCCCGCCCGCACACGCCTCTTTCCGAAAAAGATCTTTCGCAAAAAGGCTTCTCCCTCGTAGAACGAGGATTACCAATGTCGGAAAAACCCTCTCTTCTTTCCATTGTCTTGTGGAAGAACGCAACTGCAGTGTGGATCTGCCTCAAGTTTCTTGGGAAAACGGCCGTTTTCCCAACCAAACTCTGTAGTGTAGACATACTCCCAACCTCCTGGGATCCCAGCAGCCAGCCCCGCCACCAGCTGGCGGTGGAGTTCCAGCTGCTGGCCCTGCTGCCGTGCACTTTCAGCCACCAGCAGGGTACCAGCAGGTGAGTTTAAACGTTTAAGTCACCGATAAGCATCAGCGGATCAGTTAAACGGTTACATGTTTTAACGTGAACATCCCTAGTTTGTACCGCCCCTCTGGGTGCTACCATTATGCATATACAGGCAGTCCCCGGGTTACATGGATCCGACTTGCATCGGATCCCTACTTACAAACGGGGTGAGGCAACCCCGCACTAGCTGCTTCCCCCCAGCAGACCAGGGAGACACGGAGCTAGCGCCCCCCCCCCAGCAGACCAGGGAGACGCGGAGCTAGCGCCCCCCCCAGCAGACCAGGGAGACGCGAAGCTAGCGCCCCCCCCCAGCAGACCAGGGAGACGCGGAGCGGCTTTTCTCAGCAGACACCTCAGCTTGAGAATAAAGGACTGAGGGAAGTGAGGTGTGGGAGAATAAAACTGAGCTCTGGAGAAATGTTTGGCTAGAGTTTCCCCTACAATATGTACCAGTTCTGACTTACATACAAATTCAACTTAAGAACAAACCTACAGTCCCTATCTTGTACTTAACCCGGGGACTGCCTGTAATACCCCTTCTAGAAATCAGGCCTGGGAGTTTATCTGCTGTGACTCCCATCATCGAGTGCTGGGGCTAAAGTAGTAACCCAGCGAGGGGTCAGATCCCCGACCCCAGAGATGCAGGGGGAACCGGAGAGAGCGTAGAGGGAGACAGCATACCTGGCAGGTCAGGGTGGGTTACCTGACATAGACCTTGCCTCTGTCATGGTCCAGGATCCTCGTTTTCCATGATAAAACCACCACATTCTTCAAATCGAATACACCTATTACTTTTCAGGAAGACCGGCATTGCGCAAGAGGGTTTTCCTTGCGCAAGAAGGGGCTGTGTAGACACTCCTTCTTGCGCAAAAGCCTCTTCTGAAAAAAAACGGTGGCTCATTCGGTATGCAAATGAGGCTCGGCGATATTCCACGCTTAGCCTCGTTTGCATCTTACTCACGCAAGAAGCCCCGAGTGTAGACATAACCCAGGTGTTGGTGGAACACAGTTTTGACATTGTTCCGGTTGCGAAACCCTGGCGCCCTCCGCTCACGGTGCTTCGTGTCTTTATTGTGGTCGGTGGCCCTGCTGTGTCAGACGCGCTTTTTGTTTCGTTTCGTTCCATTTGGTCTTTGCACGCAACAATGCTCTGCCTTCGAACACCATCCGCCAGCCCCGCTGCATTACATCAGAGCACAGCCTGTTACTACCCCTCTGAAATTTGTCCTCGCCAAACTCAGGGGCTGGAGAGGGGGTTTGTAGGTTTGTTAGATCTTTGCATAGCTTGCAGGACTCCCGCCCGGAGGCTGAAGTGGCATTAAAACACAAACCCTTGTATCTCACTGAGTAATGCCTATCTGCCAGAAGCAGTTTAACAGCGTATGCCGTGCAGTGTACAGGTAAAGTGCATTCAACAACCAACCACAAAAGGGGGAAGTTGTGTGCAGTGGCGAAACGACACTGGTATTTGCCGTCAGATTTAAGTCATACGTTTTTTTCCCCACCAAAATGTAAAAACTAATAATTCTTTGGGGGGAAAATAAACCTTCTTGCAAGCTCCTTGTTTTTCGGCTGTTTTCCATGACCAATGGATTTCTACCATCCCTTGCCATGGTCTCCCCTGCTGCCTTCCAGGTGATGGACTCCGTGATGAAGCTGCAGAGGGTGCAGTTGAAATGCAAGAACCTGCACGAGTTCCTGCGGGGGCTGAGCCCGGGGATCCTAGATCGGCTGTACAATCATCCCGCCACCTGCCTGGCTGTGTTCCGGTGCGTGGGCTCCCTCCCCAGCCCCCCTGGATGGCTGGTTGGGTGTGAGGGGGGCGAAGGGGAGGCCTGGGAGGACTGTTCCAGCATTGCCCACTAGGGGGTGTCTTGCCCCGGGGAGAGGCAGTTGAGCTAGACAGGCCTGTTGGGCTGTACTAGCTTGTATGGGGATGGGCGACTTGGGGATGTTTCTTAAGTTGGGTGTCAAGAGTTGTTGGCTGATTATGAGAGATGGAGGAATTTTTGGCCTGGATCTAACCTGTTATCCTGCCATCCCATACCAGATCAGTGGGCCCATCTAGCCTGTCTACTCCCCTACCACTCCAGATCACACCCATGGGCCCATCTAGCCCGGTATCCCGTCTGCTCCTCTACCTCTCCAGATCACACCCATGGGTCCATCTAGCCTGGTATCCCGTCTGCTCCTCTACCTCTCCAGATCACACCCATGGGTCCATCTAGCCTGGTATCCCGTCTGCTCCTCTACCTCTCCAGATCTCACCCATGGGCCCATATAGCCCGGTATCCCGTCTGCTCCTCTACCTCTCCAGATCACACCCATGGGCCCATCTAGCCCGGTATCCCGTCTACTCCCCTACCACTCCAGATCACACCCATGGGCCCATCTAGCCCGGTATCCCGTCTACTCCCCTACCTCTCCAGATCACACCCATGAGCCCATCTAGCCCGGTATCCCGTCTGCTCCTCTACCTCTCCAGATCACACCCATGGGCCCATCTAGCCCGGTATCCCGTCTGCTCCTCTACCTCTCCAGATCACACCCATGGGCCCATCTAGCCCAGTATCCCGTCTGCTCCTCTACCTCTCCAGATCACACCCATGGGCCCATCTAGCCCGGTATCCCGTCTGCTCCTCTACCTCTCCAGATCACACCCATGGGCCCATCTAGCCCGGTATCCCGTCTGCTCCTCTACCTCTCCAGATCACACCCATGGGCCCCTCTAGCCCGGTATCCCGTCTGCTCCTCTACCACTCCAGATCACACCCATGGGCCCATATAGCCCGGTATCCCGTCTGCTCCTCTACCTCTCCAGATCACACCCATGGGCCCATATAGCCCAGTATCCTGTCTGCTCCTCTACCTCTCCAGATCACACCCATGGGCTCATCTAGCCCGGTATCCCGTCTGCTCCTATATCTCTCCAGATCACACCCATGGGCCCATCTAGCCCGGTATCCCGTCTGCTCCCCTACCACTCCAGATCACACCCATGGGCCCATATAGCCCAGTATCCCGTCTGCTCCTCTACCTCTCCAGATCACACCCATGGGCCCATCTAGCCTGGCATCCTGCCTCCTGGCCTTGCCCGTTGTGGTCAGACCCGAGGACGTGTCTAGCCCGGACGCACCCTAATTGCGATGCTTAGTGGTGGATTCTGTCGAATGCGCTGGGGGGGCTGGTCTCTGAGTTTTTGTATTTCGCAGCGAGCTGCCGGGATTGGCTAAGAACTACGTGATGCGGATGCTCTTCCTGGAGCAGCCCCTCCCCCAGGCAGCTGTGGCCTTGTGGGTAAAGAAGGAACATGTCAAGTGAGTCCTCGAACTGGAGGTGGAGGGGGAGTCAGGGAGGGTAGAGGGAACTTCAGATATTGATCTGGGATCCCCCACGGACACCCCCCCCAGTCACCAAGTTCCCCTGCCCTAGATTGGAGTTGGTGTGTCCTAGAGGGGAAAGGCCTCATGTCCTATTCCCTGCCCCCCACGCCTGCTGGTCCCTACCCTGGCTAGAACAGAGCCAGTGCTTCCTAGAGGGGAAAGGCTCTGTGACCCACTCCTCTGGGTCAGCCCATCCCTGGCTCTGGAGCTGGAGCTGGATCGGAGTTGGCGACCCCTAGAGGAAAAAGTCCCCCTTCCCCCCAAATCAGCTGGGGCTGGGTCCCTGGAGGTGAAAGGCCCCCGTATCCCATGAGTTCAGCCAGTCCCCCAGCGCTTCCCATCGGCTTCCCCATAATGCACCTGGCTAGATCCCTTCCTGACCCCTGCCCTGCAGCCTGGAGGTGGCGGCGGGTGCTCGGCTCACCGGCACGTTGCTGTCGCCGCAGGGAGCAGGAGGAGAGCTCGGACGTCTTGCTGGGGCTGCGGCTCTGGCACACCCAGCTGCTCCCGGGGGGCCTGCAGGGGCTGGTGCTGAACCCCGTCTTCAAGGAGAACCTGCGCGTCGCCTTGCTGGGCGGGTGAGAGGCCGGGGCCGGAGGTGGGACGGGCAGAGCTGTGTCCGGAGGCTGGGTGTTCCTACGGCACCCGCCTCCCGTCGGCTGGAACCGGCTTGCTGGCTCCTTTGGGTCCCTCTGGGTACCGGAGCGGTGGTCGCGGCCTGCAAGGGGGAAACTGAGGCACGGGGTGGGGCCAGGCTCTGCTCGTGCGGCTACAGGTCAGTGTCAAGCCTGGGAAGCCCCCCCTTGCTCTGGTCCGTTAGACACCTCTCCCGCCCCCCTGCCCCGGCGGGAAGCGGACAGACCCCCTGCCAGCCCACTCTGCTCTCCCGGCTGCGTGGGGGGAAGGGATAGAACTGCCCCCTCCCCCCCATCACACGTGCTGGAGGCGGGCGGTGGAGTGCAGTGTGCGGGGGCCCACTTCCTTCCTCCTTCCCACCTGCCCCCAGTCATGGGGGGGCGGTTGCCTGCTGCTGGCACTAGGCTTCCTGCTCACCCCCACCCCCGAGCCACGTCGCTCTGGAGAGGGGGCTTGGGAGAAGGGGTGGAGTGGGGCGGAGGGAAGGGGGTGGACTAGGGTTTGGGAGGGGGCAGGGCGAAGGGCAGAGTGGGGTTGGGGACTAAGGAGTGGAGGGGAGCAGGGGGAATAGGTGGGGGGAGACTTAGGGGGTGGACTAGGGCTTGGGAGGGGGCAGGGTGAAGGGCAGAGTGGGGCTGGGGACTAAGGGGTGGAGGGGAGCAGGGGGAATAGGTGGGGGGAGACTTAGGGGGTGGACTAGGGCTGGGAGAGGGCAGGGTGGGAGAGGGCAGGGTGAAGGGTAGAGTGGGGTTGGGGAGGGGGCTGGGGATGGGGAGAGGGGGGAGGGCTGGGGGATGGATGGGACTAAGGGGTGGAGGGGAGCAGGGGGAATAGGTGGGGGGAGACTTAGGGGGTGGACTAGGGCTTGGGAGAGGGCAGGGTGAAGGGTAGAGTGGGGTTGGGGACTACGGGGAGAGGGGGGAGGGCTGGGGGATGGATGGGACTAAGGGGTGGGGGGGAATAGGTGGGGGGAGACTTAGGGGGTGGACTAGGGCTTGGGAGGGGGCAGGGTGAAGGGTAGAGTGGGGTTGGGGACTAAGGGGAGAGGGGGGAGAGCTGGGGGATGGATGGGACTAAGGGGTGGGGGGGAATAGGTGGGGGGAGACTTAGGGGATGGGGCGCAGTTGGGGGAGTTGTCCCGGAGCTGGCCAGGACGTGAGGCTGGCAGCCGGAGCCCGCAACACCCACGTACGCAGCACGCGCCAAATTCCCCCAGATTTTGCGGTGCCGTGGGCAGCTGCGTATTTTGCCTGTCGGGGGGACCCCCATCCCTTGATTAGACCCCACTCCCCTTCCAGAGTCGGGGACAGAACCCAGCTGCCCTGCTGTAACCACTAGGCTCCCCTCCCCGCGCTGGATGGGAATACTCAATCGGATCTGGTCTCTGTGCCACATGGAGTTGTGTAGCCCAGCAGGTGGGGGGGCAGAGAGAGTTGGGGAACCAGGCTGGGGGGTGGGGGGGGACAAGCAGCCGGAGATAAGTCACCTGCAGTTCACACCGGTGTCCCCCCCCCCCCGTCCCCCCCCCCGGCTGGGACCACACTTGCCTCCTGTCTGATCCCAGCGCCGTCGGGCGGCCTGTTCCGCCCCGGTGAGCCCGTTTTGTGTCTCCTCCCCCACCCCTGATTCTAGCGGCAAGGCCTGGTCCGACGACACCAGCCAGCTGGGACCAGACAAGCACGCGCGGGACGTCCCGTCGCTGGATAAATACGCCGAAGAGAGATGGGAGGTGAGTGCCGGGGGCCCCACGAGCCCTGATTCCCAGCCCCTCCCCTCCCGCCCCCGCTCTAACCACTAGACCCCGCTTCCCTGGAGCTCTGGCTGCCAATCTACACCTCTGCCTTTCCCCAACAAACTGAGATGCGGCCACCTCTGGGGTGGAGCGGCTGGGGAACCGCTGCTACGCCTCCCTGCGCAGAGATGGCTCGCCCCGTGCTGGGTTGCAGCCGTTTCTGGGGCGGGTGGAGTATAACATGGCCCTGCGGGGGTGGGCCCAGGTGGGCTCTGTGCCTTTGAGTAGGCCCAGGGGCGAGAGGGGTGCAGTGCCCGCTGGTGGCCGAAAAATGGGGTGTGGCTTGAGCCTTCCTAGTAGCTGACCTGTCCGTGTGTCCGTCTCCCGCCGGCCCAGGTGATCCTGCATTTCATGGTGGGCTCCCCCAGCGCCGCGGTCAGCCAGGATCTAGCCCAGCTCCTCATCCAAGCCGGGCTGATGAAGAGGTGAGTGGAGGCATAGGGGGCGTCAGCTCTCATCCAGGGCTGGGGGGACCCGCATCCCTTCCCTTCACTGACTCCCCAGTTTCCCTTTGGTGCCCCAGCCTGCAGTCTGAGGGGTGCTGAGCAGTATTCCCTCTGATTTTTTCCATCCATGTGTGGAATAATTTTTCTGTGCACCAAAGCCTCTACGGATGTGCACCATGCACAGAAACACCTGCTGACGACTGTGGGAGGCTGCGGCCACTCTACTGAGCCGTGTGGCGGCACTGGAATCTCTCCGGGGTGGCCGCCTGAGCGCGTGGCTTATAGGGAACGCTGGGGCTGAGTCCTGACCCTCTGTCTCTTCCCCCCCACAGCAGTGAGCCCGGAGAGCCCCCCTGCATCACCTCCGCCGGCTTCCAGTTCCTGCTGCTGGACACGTCCTCCCAGCTCTGGTATTTCATGCTGCAGTATCTGCAGTCCGCCGAGGTGAGATCTCGCCCGCCCCGGGCCCTGGCCCCCTCGGTCACTTCCCCCCAATCCCCTTACTGCCTCCCTGTGTTGTCTGCTGCTGGGACAGTCCCCTTCCCCCGCCCCCTTCCCAGCCGCTCTGCCTCTTGCACCCCCTCCCCACAGGCTGTTTTAACCCCTCCGTCTCCCCCGCAGACCCGAGGCATGGACCTAGTAGAGATCCTGTCCTTCCTCTTCCAGCTCAGCTTCTCCTCCCTGGGCAAGGTAAGGCTGGGAATGCCGGCCGCTCTAACCACTGGGACCCACTGCCCTCCCACAGCAGGTGTTAGAACCCAGGAGTCCTGGCTCTCCCCCCCCCCCCCCATCCTCGCTCTAACCACTGGACCTCCACTTCCTCTCTGAGCCAATGATAGATCCCAGGAGTCCTGGTTTCCAGCCCCCTGTCCTCTCCCTGCTCTAACCACTGGACCCCACGTCCTCTCCCAGAGCCAATGATAGAACCCAGGAGTCCTGACTCCGAATGCCCCTCACCTGCTCTAACCACTAGACCCCACGTCCTCGCCCAGAGCCAATGATAGAACCCAGGAGTCCTGACTCCGAATGCCCCTCTCCTGCTCTAACCACTAGACCCCACGTCCTCGCCCAGAGCCAATGATAGAACCCAGGAGTCCTGACTCCGAATGCCCCTCTCCTGCTCTAACCACTAGACCCCACGTCCTCGCCCAGAGCCAATGATAGAACCCAGGAGTCCTGACTCCGAATGCCCTCACCTGCTCTAACCACTAGACCCCACGTCCTCTCCGAGAGCCAATGATAGAACCCAGGAGCCCTGGCTCCCAGCCCCTCCCTTCTTCAACAAATTGTTTCAGCTGGAATGTGGCCCAGCTACACAAGAAGAAAAACCGAGTCGGTTCTATCCCGAGGCTCCCCAGGGGAGACTGGTGGTGGTTCACATTTACAGCCCCCCACGATGGTGTCCGAGAGCCTCGTGGGGAAAGATCGTGAGGTTCTCACTCTGGCTCGGGGAGGGCAGTGGGGTGTGGTGGTGAGAGCAGAGGGGGGCTGGGAGCCAGGACTGCTGGGTTCTAACCGGTGTTCCCTGTAAGCCGGGCGCCTGTGCGGCCACTCAGGAGAGAGAGTCCAGTGCTGCCCAGGTGATTAGCAGAGCGGTTTTGTTTCTACCGCTGGTGCACATCCGCCCCTACCTCGGTGCACAGAACAAAAAGCATTCCGCACTTGGATGGGCACAATTAGAGGGGACCCCTGTGCAGGGGGGGAAACTGAGGCACAGCAGAAGGAGGCAGCAGGGAGTTAGTGATGGAGAGGGGATTGGAGACCAGATCTCGTGAGCTCCAGCCCTGCGCCACTAAGGCCTCCCCTCCTTTTGCTAACCAGCCTCCTGTAACTCCGGGCGGAACGCAAGTCTGCTGCAGGGGGGCTTCGTGAAATAGACGGGGAAAGAGAATCCAGGTGGGTGAGGGGTGTTGGGCGGTGAAACATCTCCCCCGGGGGGGCAGGGCTGGGAACATGTGGGATCAGACAGGGCAGAGATTCGGGGACGGGGACGGGTTGATTAAATGGGAGCATCCCTGGGTCTGGAAACAAAGCCTCTTTGCTCTCCTGCCTTTTGCCCCCTGCCAGGATTACTCGGTGGAGGGAATGAGCGACTCGCTGCTCAATTTTCTTCAACACCTTCGGGAGTTTGGTCTGGTCTTCCAGAGAAAGGTATGTGGAGGGGGAGGGAGGCAGAGCTGGCGTAGTGGGAGCCCAGGGCTGGGCTGGCCGAGGCTGGGGGTCGGGAGTGAGGGGCACCGGCCGAGCTGGGGGAGCTGGCAGAGGCTGGGGGTTAGGAGTGAGGGGCACCGGCTGAGGTGGGGGAGCTGGCAGAGGCTGGGGGTCGGGAGTGAGGGGCACCGGCCGAGCTGGAGGGGGCTGGCAGAGACTGGGGGTCAGGAGTGAGGGGCACCGGCTGAGCTGGGGGAGCTGGCAGAGGCTGGGGGTCAGGAGTGAGGGGCACCAGCCGAGCTGGAGGGGGCTGGCAGAGGCTGGGGGTCAGGAGTGAGGGGCACCGGCTGAGCTGGGGGAGCTGGCAGAGACTGGGGGTCAGGAGTGAGGGGCACCGGCTGAGCTGGAGGAGCTGGCAGAGGCTGGGGGTCAGGAGTGAGGGGCACCAGCCGAGCTGGAGGGGGCTGGCAGAGGCTGGGGGTCGGGAGTGAGGGGCACCGGCCGAGCTGGAGGGGGCTGGCAGAGGCTGGGGGTCGGGAGTGAGGGGCACCGGCCGAGCTGGAGGGGGCTGGCAGAGGCTGGGGGTCGGGAGTGAGGGGCACCGGCCGAGCTGGAGGGGGCTGGCAGAGGCTGGGGGTCGGGAGTGAGGGGCACCAGCCGAGCTGGAGGGGGCTGGCAGAGGCTGGGGGTCGGGAGTGAGGGGCACCGGCTGAGCTGGGGGAGCTGGCAGAGGCTGGGGGTCAGGAGTGAGGGGCACCAGCCGAGCTGGAGGGGGCTGGCAGAGGCTGGGGGTCAGGAGTGAGGGGCACCGGCTGAGTTGGGGGAGCTGGCAGAGGCTGGGGGTCAGGAGTGAGGGGCACCAGCCGAGCTGGAGGGGGCTGGCAGAGGCTGGGGGTCGGGAGTGAGGGGCACCAGCCGAGCTGGAGGGGGCTGGCAGAGGCTGGGGGTCGGGAGTGAGGGGCACCAGCCGAGCTGGAGGGGGCTGGCAGAGGCTGGGGGTCGGGAGTGAGGGGCACCAGCCGAGCTGGAGGGGGCTGGCAGAGGCTGGGGGTCAGGAGTGAGGGGCACCGGCGGAGCTGGAGGGAGCCCGAGGGGGGCTGGCGGGGCTGGCGGGGCTGCGGGTGGGGACTGAGGGGCACCGGCGGGGCTGGAGGGAGCCGAGGGGGGCTGGCGGGGGCGGGGCTGGGGGGAGCCGAGGGGGGCTGGCGGGGCTGCGGGTGGGGACTGAGGGGCACCGGCGGGGCTGGAGGGAGCCCGAGGGGGGCTGGCGGGGCTGCGGGTGGGGACTGAGGGGCACCGGCGGGGCTGGGGGGAGCCGAGGGGGGCTGGCGGGGCTGCGGGTGGGGACTGAGGGGCACCGGCGGGGCTGGGGGGAGCCCGAGGGGGGCTGGCGGGGCTGCGGGTGGGGACTGAGGGGCACCGGCGGGGCTGGGGGGAGCCGAGGGGGGCTGGCGGGGCTGCGGGTGGGGACTGAGGGGCACCGGCGGGGCTGGGGGGAGCCCGAGGGGGGCTGGCGGGGCTGCGGGTGGGGACTGAGGGGCACCGGCGGGGCTGGAGGGAGCCGAGGGGGGCTGGCGGGCACCGGCGGAGCCATGTGAGGGCGCAGCTGCAGGCTGGAGAAGGGTCCCGGCAGACGCCCCGTGCCCCCTTTGCAGAGGAAGTCGCGGCGCTACTACCCCACCCGCCTGGCCATTAACTTGTCCTCGGGCATCTCCGGCCCCACCACGGACACCCACAACCAGGGCTTTGTCGTCGTGGAGACCAACTACAGGGTCTACGCCTACACAGGTCAGAGGTCAAGGATCGGGGGTCGCCCGCGTGGCTAGTCGTGGACACCCCTCCCTTCCCATCTCCTGGCAGCCTCCATTCCCCGCCGCACATGGGCAGAGGGGGTCAGAGCTGGGGGAAGAGGCCTCTCTCCCTCGTGGGCCATGCAGCTTAGAGAGAAGCCAGATTCTGTCCCCAGCTCTGAGTCAATCTTCCCACTAATCTTTACCATCCACGTGCGGAATAATTTTTTCTGCGCACCGAGCCGCGTGCACCACCAGCAGAAACCCAAACCTAGCGGGGGGGGGGGGCGCTGTGCTCATCAGCCGGCTGGCACTGGAATCTCTCCTGCACAGCCGCAAAACATCCAGCTTCCTGGGAAAACGCTGCTCTGAGAGAAGCCTGGGGGTCGAATGGGTCAGAGCAGTCGGGGGCTGGGCGTCAGGACTCCTGGGTTCTTTTTCCAGATCTCTGGGACCTTCAGGGTCACGTGCCCTTCCCCGTGGCTCAGTTTCCCCCTGTGACGCCGGCTCCATGATCTTTTCCGCTGTGCGTACAGGCAGGGAGATCAGTGGTTGGGTTATGCTGCGAGGGGAGATGACTTACTGCGGGGGACACTGATTCCCATGGGGTGCTGCTGGCCCCGCCTTCAGGGGGAGGGGCTTCCCTAGATACAGCCACGGCCTGATTGTGTCTCCTGCCCCCCCCCCCCCCCCCCCCCCCCCCCCCCCCCAGACTCGGAGCTGCAGATCGCGCTCATCGCCCTGTTCTGCGAGATGCTGTACCGCTTCCCCAACCTGGTGGTGGCTCATGTGACCCGCGAGAGCGTCCAGCAAGCCATCGCGAGCGGCATCACGGCCGAGCAGGTGGGAGCTGGGGCCGTGGGACCAGAGAGACCCTGGGAGGGTTCTGGCTCCCCCCTGGGCCCCGTTCCCAAACGACAGAGCCCCCAGCCTGCCCTGTTGGGGGGAGAAACGGATCAAATGTTTCCTGCTTTGGATACCCCCGCTCCTTTCTCTGCACCCCCCACTGGGGGGCAGGACTCCTAGGTACTGTCCCTAGCTCTGGGAGAGGAGTGGAGTCTAGTGGTTAGAGCTAAGGCAGGGGGCAGGACTCCTGTGTTCTGTCTCCAGCTCTGGGAGAGGAGTGGAGTCTAGTGGTTAGAGCTAAGGCAGGGGGCAGGACTCCTGTGTTCTGTGCCCAACTCTGGGAGAGGAGTGGGGGCTAGTGGTTAGAGCAGGGGGGGGGCAGGGGGCAGCCATGATTCCTGGGTTCTGTCTCCAGCTCTGGGAGAGGAGTGGGGGCTAGTGGTTAGAGCAGGGGGGGGGAGGGGGCAGCCATGATTCCTGGGTTCTATCTCCAGCTCTGGGAGAGGAGTGGGGGCTAGTGGTTAGAGCAGGGGGGGGAGGGGGCAGCCATGATTCCTGGGTTCTGTCTCCAGCTCTGGGAGAGGAGTGGGGGCTAGTGGTTAGAGGAGGGAGGAATCGGGGATGCACCATACGGCCGCTGTCTCCAGCCCCTGCGCTCACCCCTCCGAGGGGACGGCCTGGTCCCGGGGAAGGACCATCCGAGCTGGCAGGAAGAGCTGTGGGTGGCCTCGAGGGGGTGCCAGCCCGTAACACTTTCCCCTTCGCCTGCAGATTATTCACTTCCTACGGACCCGAGCGCACCCTGTGATGCTGAGACAGGTGAGACGGGGGGCCCTGGTCTGGGTAGCATTGACGGCAGGATCTCCCTAAGTCCGGGGGGCTGGAGAGAGCTAGGCAGGGCAGAGATGAAGGGCTGGAATGGCTGATCGCTGACCAGGCAGGGGTGAAGGAGGGCAGGGTGAGAGACAGGACAGGGTCCGGAGATCCAGGGGACAGAGGGGAAGGGGCAGATCCCAGAGAAATCAGGTGCCCCTTGGCCGCCGGTGGGGTTGGTAACTACTGAGGGACTCCTCCTTTGCTCCCCCTCAACAGACCCCGGTGCTGCCCCCAACCATCACGGATCAGATCCGGCTCTGGGAGATGGAGCGCGACCGGTTGCGCTTCTCAGAGGGTGAGTGTCTCAAAGGAAGAGCTGGTTGCCAGGGAAGGGACGGTGTCCTGGTGGCATCTGATGGGGTTTTTTTCTCCCTTTGCTCCATTCTACCTACCCTTCATCCCACTTGTCCATCCACCTCTGCCCCCTTCTCCCTCCTCCTGCCTACTCTTCACCCATCCCTCATTCCTCCTGCCCCCTTCATCCCACTTGTCCATCCACCCCTGCCCCCTTCTCCCTCCTCCTGCCTACTCTTCACCCATCCCTCATTCCTCCTGCCCCCTTCATCCCACTTGTCCATCCACCTCTGCCCCGTTCTCCCTCCTCCTGCCTACTCTTCACCCATCCCTCATTCCTCCTGCCCCCTTCATCCCACTTGTCCATCCACCTCTGCCCCGTTCTCCCTCCTCCTTCCTACTCTTCACCCATCCCTCATTCCTCCTGCCCCCTTCATCCCACTTGTCCATCCACCCATCCACCTCTGCCCCGTTCTCCCTCCTCCTGCCTACTCTTCACCCATCCCTCATTCCTCCTGCCCCCTTCATCCCACTTGTCCATCCACCTCTGCCCCGTTCTCCCTCCTCCTGCCTACTCTTCACCCTTCCCTCATTCCTCCTGCCCCCTTCATCCCACTTGTCCATCCACCTCTGCCCCGTTCTCCCTCCTCCTGCCTACTCTTCACCCATCCCTCATTCCTCCTGCCCCCTTCATCCCACTTGTCCATCCACCTCTGCCCCGTTCTCCCTCCTCCTGCCTACTCTTCACCCATCCCTCATTCCTCCTGCCCCCTTCATCCCACTTGTCCATCCACCCCTGCCCCCTTCTCCCTCCTCCTGCCTACTCTTCACCCATCCCTCATTCCTCCTGCCCCCTTCATCCCACTTGTCCATCCACCTCTGCCCCGTTCTCCCTCCTCCTTCCTACTCTTCACCCATCCCTCATTCCTCCTGCCCCCTTCATCCCACTTGTCCATCCACCTCTGCCCCGTTCTCCCTCCTCCTGCCTACTCTTCACCCATCCCTCATTCCTCCTGCCCCCTTCATCCCACTTGTCCATCCACCTCTGCCCCGTTCTCCCTCCTCCTGCCTACTCTTCACCCATCCCTCATTCCTCCTGCCCCCTTCATCCCACTTGTCCATCCACCTCTGCCCCGTTCTCCCTCCTCCTTCCTACTCTTCACCCATCCCTCATTCCTCCTGCCCCCTTCATCCCACTTGTCCATCCACCCATCCACCTCTGCCCCGTTCTCCCTCCTCCTTCCTACTCTTCACCCATCCCTCATTCCTCCTGCCCCCTTCATCCCACTTGTCCATCCACCCATCCACCTCTGCCCCGTTCTCCCTCTTCCTTCCTACTCTTCACCCATCCCTCATTCCTCCTGCCCCCTTCATCCCACTTGTCCATCCACCCATCCACCTCTGCCCCGTTCTCCCTCTTCCTTCCTACTCTTCACCCATCCCTCATTCCTCCTGCCCCCTTCATCCCACTTGTCCATCCACCTCTGCCCCATTCTCCCTCCTCCTTCCTACTCTTCACTCATCCCTCATTCCTCCTGCCCCCTTCATCCCACTTGTCCCATCTATCCATCCACCCCTTCCCCGTTCTCCCTCTTCCTTCCTACTCTTCACCCATCCCTCATTCCTCCTGCCCCCTTCATCCCACTTGTCCATCCACCTCTGCCCCATTCTCCCTCCTCCTTCCTACTCTTCACCCATCCCTCATTCCTCCTGCCCCCTTCATCCCACTTGTTCATCCACCCATCCACCTCTGCCCCGTTCTCCCTCCTCCTGCCTACTCTTCACCCATCCCTCATTCCTCCTGCCCCCTTCATCCCACTTGTCCATCCATCCATCCACCTCTGCCCCGTTCTCCCTCCTCCTGCCTACTCTTCACCCATCCCTCATTCCTCCTGCCCCCTTCATCCCACTTGTCAATCCACCTCTGCCCCATTCTCCCTCCTCCTTCCTACTCTTCACTCATCCCTCATTCCTCCTGCCCCCTTCATCCCACTTGTCCATCTATCCATCCACCCCTGCCCCGTTCTCCCTCTTCCTTCCTACTCTTCACCCATCCCTCATTCCTCCTGCCCCCTTCATCCCACTTGTCCATCCACCTCTGCCCCGTTCTCCCTCCTCCTGCCTACTCTTCACCCATCCCTCATTCCTCCTGCCCCCTTCATCCCACTTGTCCATCCACCTCTGCCCCGTTCTCCCTCCTCCTGCCTACTCTTCACCCATCCCTCATTCCTCCTGCCCCCTTCATCCCACTTGTCCATCCACCTCTGCCCCGTTCTCCCTCCTCCTGCCTACTCTTCACCCATCCCTCATTCCTCCTGCCCCCTTCATCCCACTTGTCCATCCACCCATCCACCTCTGCCCCATTCTCCCTCCTCCTTCCTACTCTTCACTCATCCCTCATTCCTCCTGCCCCATTCTGCCCTCCCTTCATCCCACTTGTCCATCCGTCCATCCGTGTTTTATCCACCTCTTTGCCCTGTTCCCCTTCATCTCCCTTCTTCCATCCCTCATTTGTCATCCATTTCCCGCTCCCACTTACCCATCTGTCTGGTCTACGTCCAACCATCATCTGTTCCTCCACTGATGGTTTCATCCGTCCACTCCCCCGCCTCTTTCCTATCCCCTTCCTCCTCTTTATCCACCATCCATCCCTCTCCTGGCTCCCCCTCTGCTCCCACCCGTGCCCCCTCCCCATGCAGGCGTGCTGTACAACCAGTTCCTGTCCCAGGTGGACTTCGAGCTGTTGCGGAACCACGCCCGGGACCTGGGCGTGCTGGTCTTCGAAAACCCGGCCAAGCGCCTCATGGTGGTGACCCCTGCCGGGCACTCGGACGTCAAGCGTTTTTGGAAGAGGCAGAAGCAGAGCTCCTGAAGGGGACCCCCCCTCTGATGCAGGGGGAGGGGGAGACGACCCTGCTGTGCTGCGTGCCCGGCCGTTACACAGCAAAGTTCAGTGGATCTGCGGCAGGAGTTAAATCGCAGCAACTCACCCTGCCTGTCATCCCCCAAATTGGGCACCTCGTTGGCAGATCTCTGTGCCCCTGCCTTGCCAGCAGCCAAGAGGTTACACGATGGAGCTCCCCCTTTTCTTACCCTTGCGGGGGGGGGGCACTGAATGGTCACCTTTGAACCCATGGCTGTGGGGTGGGATGCACCTTCCAAGGTGCGACTGAGGCCTGCAAGTTGTACCCTTTGGGGGGGGGGGGCCGGTATCCTCAAATGGTCCAGGACTGGGTTACATGCCCCATAACCCTTCAGCTCATGCCACTGGGGGGAGGAGGGGAGGCGGCTTTCCAGCTGCCAGAGGAAGAGTCCCTGGGGATCTTTCTCCTCTCTGGGGGGGGCGCCAGCTCCTATCCTGCCTTAGGACGGGACTGAGACGGGCTGGCCCTGCTTTGTCACAATGAGCGTCAACCAGCAACCCCACTGGCGTGAATGCAGCAGTTTCCCTCTCATCTGGTGCAAATCAGGAGTAGCCAAACTGAAGTCACTCCCCCCCCCTGCATCGGTGGCAACTCCCCGCACGGAATTGGAGTGACCCTGTTCACATGGGCCGAATGGGTCCCGGTCCAGCCCTGGCTCTTGTCGCCGTCGATGGGCTGATCTGGATTGACACCACACTCAGCATCTGGCGCTGACTCTACAGGTGTCTCCATGGCTGTACAGCCAGGAGTGGACAGGAGAATCCAGCCCACTACTTGTAAATAGGTTTTTCTAGCTGTGAAGACGAATAAAGCTCCCCTGTGAAAGTCGTCGTCCTTGCTGCTTTTGGCCGGTGCAGTGTCTTCCAGGCTGACCCAGGGCACGCCCCCACAGGGAGGTGCAGAAGCCCTGACTTGATTTCCCTTTGCCTCCCTGCACAGCTGGGTGTGAAACAGCATCTTTGACTGCAAGGGGGTCAGCCAAGCACCTCCCACGTATTAAGGAATTTAGCTCCTCCGCCTTTGCAAAGTTTAGGACTAAATACCATGTGAAATAATAGAAGGGGCGACAGCGGAGGGATCACATGAAGATTCCCTGTTCTGTTCCCTCCCTCTGGGGCACCTGGCACTGGCCACTGTCACCAGACATGATCCTGGGCTGGATGGACTATTGGTCTGACCCAGTATGGCCATTCTTCTGATGGAGCTAGGGGGCAACCAGGAAGCCAGAAGCTGTGGCTAAGAGCCCAGCAAGGTCCCCTCTTTGTGAGTAATGACTCACGTTTACAGCTCCTGCTGATGGCGGGATGGTGTGCTAAAGTGTGCCCACCGTGGAATCCACCAACCCATGGAGCCGAGTGCGGGAGACATGCATTGGGCGGGAAACATGCATTGGGTGGAAAGTCGCTGGACCATTCCCATGAAACGTTGGGACATCCTTGTCTCCTTGCCCCATCAGGCTGACTGAGGCCATATCTATAGTTGTGTGCCTGAAATCGATCTTCTGGCGTTTGATTTAGTGGGTCTAGTTAAGACCCACTAAATCGAATGCTGAGGGCACCTCTGGTTGGCGCCTATACTGGCAGTCGCTAAGAGTAAGGGAAGCCACCGGGAGCTTTTGCTGCCATCAACCTCCCACTGTGGAGACGATGCCATGCTCGGCCTTAGGTAAACCAACTCTAGCTACATTATTTACGTAACTGGAGTTGCATACCTTAAGCTGACCTTCTGGGTCTAGTGTAGGCATAGCCTGAGACCGCTGTATCTAGAGGCTTTGGTTGGCCTTGTTTTTGGAAAAGTCTTCTCTTGACAGGTCAGTGGGGTCCCCACCCCTGCCCTAAAGCGATAGAATGGAGCAAGTCCTTCCCTCTTACTCCATTTCTGTTGCTTCCCTTTTGCTTTTCTTATGGGTCAATGGAGAGGGGAAAACTTTACTGGAAAATTAGGTGGTCAATAAAAATGATTTTTACCCACAGCCATTTGCTTTCCATGGGCAATGCTCATTGGTTAAACCCAAATGCTGGAAAAACAAAATATTGCCATTTTGCAGCTTGTGAATTCTTTAACTTAATATGCTTTAGTTTTCCACAACATCCCCCAAAGAGTTATGGGGCGGGAGCTATACCACTCTGTTGATCTAAGATACGCAACTTCAGCTACACAAACAGCGCTGATCAAATCAATATACTTACCACGCGTCTTCCAAGCAGTAAGGTCAGCAGGGGCTGCTCTCCCATGGACTCCGCCTACTCCTCTCGTCATGGTGCAGTATCGGAGCTGACGGGAGAGTGCTCTGAGGTTGATTGATCATTTCTAAGCAGACTCTGCTTTAAGTTAGTATAAGAGGTAGCAACATACCAAATTTGGTGGTCCTAGCTCTCACCGTTTAGGAGTTCTTGAACAGATGGACTCCCAGATGGACAGATGCACAAACTCCCTCAAATATACAGTAGAAAATCAGTCATGACTCCAAGCAAATGGGTCAAATTTAAAAAAAAAATCTTTATTGGCTTAGAGAAAAATTGTCAGACTGAAGGACACCTTTATAAATATGTCTGAACAAAAATACTTCACATAGAGAAAGTGTCAGGAAAATCAACTTCCACTTAGAAATAAACACTGTTGTAGAAAAATGATCCGTGTACACAATGACGTAACTAAGCTCTATGGGGCAAAGTTATTTGTTTCTTCGGTGTTTGTAAAGCCCCTAGTGTGGGTCTTACGTGCTAACGTAATATAAATAATTAAGAAAAAGAATTGAAGAGAAATGTGCTTCAGTGTTAGCAGATTGGGAGAATTAGTTAAAGAAATAAGGCATTCCCATGAAAAGATTTATCACTGGATGTGTAAAGAAGTAAAAATGTTACAGGAAAACTGGGGTAATAAGGATTCTTTGGTAGAAGCAACTATTGAAATATCAATTATCGAAAGAATTGTCTTGTTAACTAAGGCCTTTATCCAGAACAAAAATTGAACAAGTGATTAACTTAATCCATGTAAATATTCCCATGTGGATATCAATGGCATGTCTGTTTAAGTGGCCAAAATGCACAAGGAATCAAAATTACATTAGGGAGCAATTTTAAATATGACAGTACAGTAACCTGTGTAAGTATTTGGGATGTAAGCTGATCTCACGAACGACGACGTGAAAAAAACAAAACACCGACGTGCTGGAGTGAAAAGCAAAATGCCTAACCAAGGAAAAGCTGTGATGACAAACCAAGAAACCACATAGCCTTCGGCTCACACGACAAAGAAGATTGTGCTATAGAAGAAAGGAAAAAAAAATTAGAAAAATATTTTAAGTTAGAGAATCAAACAGAATTCTATACTGAGATGGGGTGGCTTAGATATTAGCATCAGAATTTATATTCTAGTTGTGTATTTATTGGGATTAAGGCAGCTGGTCCGCATGGGAAGCTGTTTTTTAAACTGGCCCCCCGTACTAGCTCCCACCTGGCAGCAGTGTGGAGTAGCAGGCGGCTCCTCAGGAGTGAGGCCGGAGCGCCCCACCTCCGGGGACTACAGAATCTGACTGGTGCCAAACCAGAGAATTTGCCGAACCAGAGGAAATCAATGTCGTCTAGCAGCATCACCAACACTTCCACTGCTTAGAAGACATTTAGGGTAAATCAGAGCTAAATAACATAACAAAACACGGAGAGCCAGAACTGGAGGCTGCAAACAAACTTTATGGGACCGTGGGAAATTTAGCCACACCCACGATAAGTGGACATCCGGCTAACTCAAATCATGCTGGACCACGGAAGTTGTCAGACCAGAGAGTGCCGGACTAGAGAGGTTCAACCTGTAGTTACATCAACAGACAGTCATTCCAGTAGCTAAAATCAATGAGTCAGTTTAATCATTTTCACATTTATGACGGCAACGTACCAAATCAAAGACACTTCCACAGCGGTGCGTAGTAAGTCTGATCCTGGGGCTTCGCTTGCTTTCGGCGTGCCATGCCCTCTGCTGAACTGGCCGCCCGACGTCCTTTGCTCAGCCATGATTTAACATACGCGGAAGGATTCCACTCTGTGTAGGGAGGTCCGACAATTGAAATAAAAAGTAGATTGGCCACATGCTGAGTGGTCAGTGCAGTCCGCGTATCCGTGATTATGTTGTTCATTACGCTGAAGACCTGTTCGCAGCAGTCAGCATTACTCACTGCAAGCGTGTTTACAGCGAGGAGCAATTTCTTTAATTTCTCAGGTACAATCAGCCCTGCACAACATTTGTACTCTACAAATCCCAAGTGTGATTCATGGTGACCAACTTTCAGAGTTTCGCATAATGCCCGGATTTCGGTTTCTCCAAACCAGGGATTTTCTGCGTGTTGCTGCCATGTTTCGGGTTTCAAAACAGACACATTCTCAAGCAGATTCTGGTCAGCAATTTCATTGCTTGCTGCTGGGCTTTGAGTAGCGGTGCTGGTGAATAACTTGCATCTGATGTTGTCAACCACGGCCTGAATGAATTGTGACGGGTTAATGGTGGGACTTTCTCTGGCAGCAGTCAACTTTGTGTTCTTGAACATCATCGCCTCTTCGGCTTGCTGTGCTTGTTTAGTGTGCAATCCAGAGATTCTCCTCAAGCTGTCGATTCTCTGCAAATACACTTTCATCAGGTTGTCTGCTTTGGGGATCATCAGTTCTTGGTCTTGTAAAAGTTCGGACAAATTCTTGAGCTCTGTTAAGACATCTAACATTAATGAGAGATTTTTCACAAACTGGACCGAACACAGTTTTGAATGGAGACCCTGGAATTTTTCTCGTTCCCTTCCATCCCTCGATTGGTCCCGCGAGGCTTCCTCAAAATATTTAGCTAATGTTGGGTAAGTCTGCCAGACTGCATTGACAGCTTTCCACGTTGAAGCTACCCATTGTACACTGAAAACTCGGCCTATTTTTTTAAGTATAACATGCAGTTCGTTTGCATGTGCCCTGAGCTCACAGGCGTTTTTTGGTGATTGACTGCACAGTGAATACAAGCTGTCTAAAAATGCCCTGAAATCGTTTGTACCCCCCGTGATATCCAGTGCTTGATCAACCACCAATTCAAGTCTATGGTTAAGACAATGCCACAGAATGAGATTTGGGAAGTCTTTTTGTAGGAGTTTGCCCAACCCAGCTTTGGCTCCAAGCATGAGGTTTGCACCATCACTGCAAAAACTGACAAAGGCCTCCGTCAGTAATTCCTTAGTGAATCCATAGTGCAACAAGCAATTGATTATGTCTTGCTTTATGTTCTCAACCGATGTGTTGTCTAACTCAATTAAATCCAAAGGAAAAGCTACTGGATTCATCACACCATCAACACTGGCTTTTAAAAAAATTATAAGAGTAGATTTTCGAGCAAGAGTAGAATATTCATCAACTAGTACAGTGATCTTGGATTTGGCCTCGATTATCCTCGAGACGATTCTTTGCTTCATTTCTAAAGAGACATGCTCTATGATATCACCACAGACAGTTCTGCTTTGAAGCAATCGCCCCATCTCAACCCCATTCACTTTTTGCAGGTCAATCAGGCTTTTGTGGTCAGTATATGGCCGATTCATTTTCGCGATGTAGTAAGCTGTCCTGAACACGCGAGCAGTGGTTACAAGTGCTAATTCTTCATTTTTTGCTTTGATCAGACTGTCTCTCTTAGCTGCGTCTAAAAGTTTTGTTGCTTCAGTGTGAGCCGCTGAATTCTTGTGTTCGATAATTTTTTTTCGAAGTGACGTGAGCTGTGTTTTTCGAGTTTTTCCAAAAGAGGAAATCTGACATTCAGACCACTGAGAAGCAATGTTCACACCCCGCCCTCGAGCAGAGAAAAGCTTGAAGTTGGAAACGTGTCTACACGTTCTACAACCCAGCTTTCCATAGGACGCAAACAACCAATCATTTTTCCTTTGGAATTCCTCATATTGAACCCTGGACCACACAACTGGATATTGCTTTTCATCAGTAGGGTCACCCTGCGATTCAGCAGAAATCATGCCCTCCTCCAGTTTTATAATTGGACTTGCTGTGGCTTCGTGCTGTGTTGGTGACTCATTTGCCATTTTTTTAGAGGTCCTACTTTCTTCACATCCATCCTCAGCTTTGCGCTTGAACATTTTTAACATTTGTTGCTTTGACTTTGTGATCAGCCCTCATTAATCCAACAGCCACTTAATAAACACCTAACTCCTTAGCTAAATTTGGTTTCTCAATTTGACAGTCTTCAATTTCACTATCTGCCCAGATCTTTTATTTCTGCCCCATGCAACAGCAGCATATGAATGAAGTGTAGTTAGGTAGGTCAGAGTGAAATTTGTTGTAGAGCTACCTAGTGGAAATGCAGCTGCTTTACCTGTTGGGAGGGAGGCTGAAAGTTCGAGCCCAGCCACTGGGATTGTGAATTTCAGGTTTGTAGCTGGTCCTGGGTTGCTTCCAAATCATTAGAAAGTCCTCAGCTCCTTTGGTCAGAATGCTGTCATTAGTATATATTCTTAGTCCAGTGGCTGGAGCAGGAAAGAGGCCTGAGCAGAAAAGAGGCAAAATGGAGACGTTTCCAGGGCCTTTTAGCTTATGTCGAGTGAAGGAAAATCTGTTCCTACTGTGAAAGATGGTGTTTGGAGTCAGACACTGCAAGTTACATGTCCTTTCCTATCCATTATTCTACTTAGAACATTCACAGGAAAAGTCCATTTAGTATAGACAGGTGATTTCCAGTCCATTGTTAAGCTAAGTATTCCTTAATGGACCATTCAACTTGACTTGTCCCTGCCTGTGTTGGTTAAATACCTTCTGGGTGTTACCACAGGAGGAAACACGTAGTAAAACGCAGGTAATAGTCATAACTTCAGATACCAAGGTGATACTTGCATAGAAATCGCATAACCAGAAGTACCAGCTATTTCACGTACATGCCTACTTCGAAAAGAGATTCTGAAAAAAAAAAAAATCACATCATGTATCAGAGACCCTATACGCCAGGAACTGACATGTAATGATTATGGTAACTGATAAGCTCATGCTTACTGGTTAACCGTTTAAACGATTATATTGTTGCATCCCTACTCACCACATAGTGGAATTGTCACCAGCCCTATAGCAGAGCTGATTCAGAGTGTGTTACTCTGCTGCGGAGGGCGTGGGGGGGGGAAGGAAGCTGTTCCCCGAACTCTGTGCCTTTGAGCTTTTGCAGGACACACTGGGGGAGGGGCTTGGTGGCATGATCAGCATGCCAGGGAACAGCCCCAAGGAGACCTCTGTGATCCGGTCACACTGCCTACATCACATGGCGCTCTCTGTCGATGCAAGACAAGAGCTGGTAACGTGGATGCATGCTGCTGACACAAGAAGCACAGCATGACCATGCAACAGCAGTTTAACTAAAGCAGTGTAACATCTGGAGATAAAACTCTGACACAGCCCCAGTCTGTGGACCTGCCACGGTCTCTAGACCACGAGTTGAGAGCCAGGCAGGCAGACTCCAAGCTCGGCCTGAGGGAGGCACTGTGGGAAAGGTGAGCCTAAGAATTGACCCAGGGAGCTCCCCCACAGCCTGACCTCTGCATACACAGTCTGTGGAACTGTCATCCCCCAATGCCCTTCAGCTCCCAGCTGGGAAACACCCCACCCCCCGAAATTATCCGGGAACCAACATAATCTGTCTCCTTTCTCCACCCCCATGGCATCTATGGGGAGAGTCAGTTTCCCTGTCTCAATGCAACACCCAGCCACCCTACCATGTGTCTTCCCTGCCCCATCTCCTTCCGCCCCATTTCCCTTGGACTGGGTCTTTGACAGCCCTTCCCACCCGTGTTCTCCTCCATCCCCTCTCCGTGAACCCCAGAGGCTGTGTCTAGACTGGGAAGTTTTTCCGCAAAATCATTTGATTTTGCGGAAAAACTTGCCAGCTGTCTACACTGGCCACTTGAATTTCCAGAAAAGCACTGACGATCTCATGTAAAATCATCAGTGTTTTTCCGGAAATACTATGCTGCTCCCGTTCGGGCAAAAGTCTTTTTCCGAAAGACTTTTGCGCAAAAGGGCCAGTGTAGACAGCACAGTACTGTTTTCCGCAAAAAAGCCCCGATCGCGAAAATGGCGATCGGGGCTTGTTTGCGGAAAACCGCGTCTAGACTGGCCACGGATGCTTTTCCGCAAAAAGTGCTTTTGCGGAAAAGCATCCTGCCAATCTAGACGCGCTTTTCCGAAAATGCTTTTAACGGAAAAGTTTTCCGTTAAAAGCATTTCTGGAAAATCATGCCAGTGTAGACGTAGCCCTGGTGTCTATGGGGCCAAGTCTCTCCTCGCCACCTCCTTCCCCCCCCCCATGCATTTATGGGGCCAGGTCTCCCCTCGCCCTCCCCTCCCCACTCTCTGCCCCCCAGGTGTCTATGGGGCTGGGTCTCTCCCCGCCCCCCCCCCCGCCCACCAGGTGTCTATAGGGCCGCGTCTCCCCTCGCCCCCCCCACCCCACTCTCCGCCCCCCAGGTGTCTATGGGGCCAGATCTCTCCTCGCCCCCCCTCCCCACTCTCCGCCCCCCAGGTGTCTATGGGGCCAGGTGTCTATGGGGCCAGGTCTCTCCTCGCCCCCATCCTCCCTCTCTGCCCCCCAGTTGTCTATGGGGCCAGGTCTCTCCTCGCCCCCCATCCCCCTTCTCCGCCCCCCAGTTGTCTATGGGGCCAGGTCTCTCCTCGCCCCCCATCCCCCTCCTCCGCCCCCCAGGTGTCTATGGGGCCAGGTCTCTCCTCGCCCCCCCTCCCCCTTCTCCGCCCCCCAGGTGTCTATGGGGCCAGGTCTCCCCTCGCCCCCGCTCCCCCCTCTCCGCCCCCCAGGTGTCTATGGGGCCAGGTCTCTCCTCGCCCCCCCCCCGCCCCCCACTCCCCACCCCCCAGGTGTCTATGGGGCCGGCCCGCGGGCCACACTCACCGCCCCCCACGGAAAATGGCCGTTGCTGCGCGCGCACCCAACCGCTGGCCGCGGCCTCCCAATACGGTCGCAGATGGGAGGGGGGGAGGGAGGAGGAGGCACGCGCCCCACTATGCAAATCTGATTCCGCCGCGTCCTGCGGATTGGCTCAAGCGTGGCGGGGAAGGGGCGGGGCGGGGCGTGGCTCGAGAGGGGCACGGGGTGCGGGCCGGACGTTACGCCGCGCCTGCGCAGTGCGCCCTCCTCCTCCTCCTCCTCCGCGTGGAGGAGAACTCAGAACTCTCCGCTCCAGCTGGGACGCGGCCCGGTGGGCGGGGCCTCGGTGTGGGTGGGCGGGGCAGGGAGATTTTGCTGGAGGGGTCACCCATAGGGTTGGTGCAGCCTTGCAGGGGAGGGTCCTGGGCTCCCCTCCCCCAGTCTGTGACACAGCCCCCCAGCTGTCACCCCTTGCCCCAGCAGGGCTGCACTGGGAAAAGGGGCAGGTGGAAAATAGGAAAAGGGAGGGAGCTGTTTCCTGGGGTGGACCGGGGGGGGCATGGGGGAGCATGTGCCTCCCAAATGCCATGAAAGATGCCAGGGGCCAATGGGCAGAGCCCCCTTTGTCAGCTGCTCTGGGCCACATGCTTTTGGGATCCTCAGGCAGGTGGGAGGGCCAGAATCGCCAGTGGTGGGAAGCAGGGATGTGATCAAGTAGTCGACTAGTCCATAAGCAAATGCTTATCAGATAGTCAACACACTAGTGGACTAGTTGTCCCTCCCCCCATCTCTATCAGAAAGAGACAGCAAGGGGGGAGAAGAGGAAGGGGTGCTGAAAAGCGGCAGCACAGCATGGAGCCTGGGGTTCGCTTTGAAACACCGCATACTGGCACGGGCCAGCTGGGGCGTTCCCAGGCTGCACGTGGCATTTCATAGTGGCAGCACTGTGTGGAGCCCGGGATCAGCGGGGGAGTCCCCACTTAATCCCAGGCTCCCCGCAGTGCTGCTACCTTGAAACACCACAGGGGCCCAGGCTAGTCGATTTTGTGTGCTCCAGCCCTGCGGCAAGGGTGCTAAAGCACCAACATGGTCTCCCTAATGCTGGGGGGAGAGCCCTGAGCCTTAGGGTCCAGATCCAGGTAAGCCAGGGGCCACATCTAGCTCCCGGGCCTTAGGTGCCTCACCTGTAAAGTAGAAGGACACACATGAAGGCGGAGAGACAGTCTCCCATTGCAGTTTTAGAATTAGCTGAAGACATTAGACCAATGGTCCTCAAACTTTTCAGTTACTTGCACCCTCCTTACCCATCTGTTCCTGCAATCCTCCCCATGCCCCTCCCCAGCCCATTCTGAGATTTGAGGCTGGAAGGGGCAGCTGACAAATGGGAATAAGGGGGCAGAGGCCAGGAACAGAGCTGTGGACAGGATCCAAGGCTTCGGTTGGGGCATGATTGAGGCCTGGACAAAGCCATAGATGGGCTGAAATGAATGCTGCAGCTGCAGGCAGGATCAACATGTGGGGTCAAGGCTCAGACTGGTGCCGATCTGGGTGCTCCTCTTGCCCTCCGCCATGGAAGATGGCCTGGGCCCCCAAACATTAATTTCTCTGTGCCCTCCTTGGGGGTGGGGGTGTGCCCTATAGTTTGAGGACCTTCGCTTTAAACGTAAGTGTCTCTGGGTCCCTCTCCCCACCTCAGGTCAGGACATCTCTCAGGGTCAGGACAATGAAAGACCAATGATGGCAGATCTCTGGGGTATTAGCAGTTGGTGGGAGTGGCAGTCATGATGGTGACTTTCTGTTCGCCCGACTTTGTCGACCAACATTGTAGTTGTTTTGCCCCGTCTTTTAAGGAGCCAAGGAAACGATGGGGCAAAAATCTCTCTAGCCCCAAGTTAGTTAGGTATAATTTCTGGACACACTACTTTTGGTTCATTGATTTCTGGCCCCACACTTGTTTACCAGGCATGATCTTAACAAAGGCCTTGAGTTATAGCAGTAGGTCTTTTGGTTTAGACCAGTTAAGTATGTTTGTTTTTCTTTTAACACCTTCACCCATCAACGTTTACTGTCGTAGGAGATTGTAACACTTTTATCTGTTTTCCCACATTCAGGCTTGCAAATGAATTCTCCTTCCAGGCTGCAATCATCCTGGGGGACTCTAATATTGTGCTAGTCAAGCCCTTTTCTAAAAGGATGCATTTCCAAATTGTTTGTGTTCATATTAAATAGGACTTAAATACTTTTGAAAACCTCACCCCAAGTTACATAGGGCACGTCTTCACTACAGGCTGGATCAACGGGCAACGATCGATCCAGCAGGGGTTGACTGCCGAGCGTTCTCCCATAGACTCCGATACGCCACCAAAACAAGAAGAGTGAACGGAGTCGATGGGAGAACATCAGCTGTTGACTTCCCAAGGTGCAAGCACTACAGTAAGCAGACCTAAGTACATTGACTTCAGCTATGTTATTCACGTCACTGAAGTTGCATAACTTAAGTTGACAGTCTGCAGGAGTCTAGGCTTTAGCAGCACAAGTTCCACTGAATCTCAATGAATTTAAAAGTATCAGAGGGGTAGCCGTGTTAGTCTGAATCTGCAAAAGCGATGAGGAGTCCTGTGGCACCTTATAGACTAACTGAAGTGTAGGAGCATAAGCTTTCGTGGGCAAAGACCCACTTCGTCAGATGCATGCATCTGACGAAGTGGGTCTTTGCCCACGAAAGCTTATGCTCCTACACTTCAGTTAGTCTATAAGGTGCCACAGGACTCCTCAATGAATTTAAAGTTTCAAGTTCCTTTGGAAATCACAGCTTTAGTACCTAGTACGAAGGCAAACCGTTTAAAAATGTATGAGCTGGTTCGGTCCATGACCAGCTAGCAGGATTTTAAACAAGACTGACCATGTATTTGCTAACTGCATAGTCATGCTTAGTTTCAGGTTAGGTTAAAATACTTAAAAAAAAAAAAGTGATGTCTTTTTTCACTGTAGATAAACCCAAGGGGGTAATATGATCCAGTACATAGGTAAAATAGGCTAAAAGCAAGATTTTCACACTCCTGACAAAGTCAGCCTCTAAAGCCATGTCTACACTATAAGGTTATTTTGAATTAAGTTACTTTGAAATAACTATTTTGAACTAGCACATCCACGCTACAGGGAAGCCTCAAAATTATTCCAAGGCAGGCTCCCTTAACATGGATGTACTACCTTGATTTAGAGCCCCAGGAAGTACTGGGGATTCATTACTTCGAATGACTCTGGGGAGTAATTATTTCGAAATAGCAGCAGCTAAGAGTCCACACTAATCTTATTTTGAAATAGCAATTTTGAAATGGGCATTATTCCTTGTAAATTCAGGGGTTATTTCAAAATAATGTGTGGCTGCTCACCTTGTTATTTTGGAATAACTCCTGTTATTTCAAAATAACTCTGTAGTGTAGCCATGTCCCAAGAGAATAGAGGCCCAGCCTAGAAGGCCTCTCTGCCCTTCACACAGCTTCCCCCAGATCAAGAGATATTGTTGGAGTGATGCTCCTCTGGCTTTGTGGATGGGCTGTGGCTGCAGCTCCCAGGGGAGCAGCTAGATAGATCCTCCTGGGTCACAGAGTAGGATGCTGGGATGGAGGCATGTCTTGGAGACAGAGTACGATGCCTGGATTTTGGCTCAAAGTAGTGAACAAAACAGGGAGTACAGGCAGTCCCCGGGTTACATGGATCCGACTTACATCGGATCCCTACTTACAAACGGGGTGAGGCAACCCCGCACTAGCTGCTTCCCCCCAGCAGACCAGGGAGGCGCGAAGCTAGCGCCCCCCCCCCCCAGCAGACCAGGGAGACGCTGAGCGGCTTTTCTCAGCAGACACCTCAGCTTGAGAATAAAGGACTGAGGGAAGTGAGGTGTGGGAGAATAAAACTGAGCTCTGGAGAAATGTTTGGCTAGAGTTTCCCCTACAATATGTACCAGTTCCGACTTACATACAAATTCAACTTAAGAACAAACCTACAGTCCCTATCTTGTACGTAACCCGGGGACTGCCTGTATTCTGAATATCATTCAGAAGAATGAGTGGGTTGTCTCCTGGTGAAAGAGGCTGACAGGAAAATGAACACTGAGTCCTTAGCATTAGCACTGAAAAATACTACCTGTCCCACTTAACAGTTCAGGTAAACCCACATCCTGATGGGGTCGTAGCTCGGGGTCACGGGGATCACCACAGGGGAGGTGAAATCCCAGTACTGGTACCTCCTCCACTCCACAGTCCTCATACCCTCATCTTCAGAGTACTCTTATCTATTATATTATTTGAGGGAGTTTGTCTGTCAGTCTGCTCAAGAACTCCTAAAAGGCAAGAGCTAGGACCATCAAATTCAGTATCCCATTTCCTCTTATAAAAATGGTTACTAACCTTTTGTAACTGTATGTTCTTTGAAATGTGATCTGTCCATTCCAATGAAGGTGTGTATGCGGTGCGTGCATGGTCGTCAGAAACTTTTCCCTAGTAGCCTCCATAGGGTCAGTCAGGAAGCTCCCTGCAGCAGCACCCGTATATGCCCAGTGTAGTGAATAAAGAGACAGCGTTTCGGTATTGTGTCTATGTTAATATCATCGGCACTGACTTAAATGGGGCCTGTGTGTTGTGTAGTCTTGCCTTAATCTTTGTATTCTTCCCCGTCAGTGTGAACAAAGCTATTTGCATAGATTTGCATATAGATTTGCAGGTGTATACAACCATACCTATGTTGCAGCCCTCGGCATGTTCTGTGAGTATCATTGTGGCCCCCGGAGCTTCCAAAGTTGAGGAGACCTGTACTAAAGTGTGTGCTCACATAGAGTTGATTGTGAAGCTTTTCCTCATATGGATCTTTTCTCTCCATTCCTACAGCCTGAACAGAGTTAAATGTAGGCACTTGACGATATCTGTGAGCCTCCACTGAGATGCATGGGGCAATTCACACTCCACAGAGCTATTGGATTAGTCTCTTTGCAAACTCACACAAGCACTGAGGAAGCAGCTGTTCTCGAAGTTCTCAATGCTTCCTTTGCAAGGTTCGCCCTTCCAGGGTCAGCCTTTCGTATTTCCTAAACGAAAACAGAGTCAGTGCACTTAGAGCCCTGCTTACCTGAACAACAATGATAACAGAGTAGTAACAAACTAAATGGGGGGGGGGGGGGGAGAACAACATACAAAGCAACAAGACTGATAAATGGAAGAATCTCTTTGTGTTTCTTTCTCTGCCATGTTTTTATAAACACTTTACATCATAATATCTAGACCTTATTAGAGAGCTCCTTCCATCAAACAAAACCTTCCAAGCAAGTGCAAGTAACCCTCAGGCCATGTCTTCAATGCACAGAAGATCGACACTGCTGCAATCGATCTTCCGGAGTTCAATTTAGAGGGTCTAGTAAAGACCCACTAAATTAAACTCAGAGTGGACCTGTTGGCACCAGTACTCCTGCTCCTCTGAGGAGTATGGGAAGCCAATGGGAGCGTTTTCTCCTTTCGGCTTCCTGCTCTGGGAATAGTGGGGATATTCGAATCAAGGTAGGTCAACTCCAGCTACGTAATTAACCTAGCTGGAGTTGCGTATCTTGATTCCACTTTCCCCTTTGGTGTAGAACTGGACTTTGTGTCTTTCCACGTACATTTTGATCTTTTAGATGTAAAAAATGGGTCTCAGCTTTTCAATTCTTAGAAAACTTGCATTCCTGGAATCATGGGGAATGGATTCCCATGTGCCAAAGGAGGGATGGATTTTCCATTCCCAGGTGCCAGGGGATGGGTGAAGTCTCTATTCCCCAGACCCCACGGCACAGACTTGTAATAGGACCATTACTGGTGGGCAACCAAGAAAAAGGCATTTCAAAAAACCATGCAGGGCTTTTAAAGGGGTGGTGCTGGTAGGGTTCCTGTTTGCACGATCTCTGGGCAGCGGAGTTCACAACTGGGACCAGAGTGGTCACTGCCATGCGTAGTGGGAAAGCTTCTGGAGGACTGACATAGGTCACAATGTGTCTGCACTCTCCCTGCATCAATCTCAGTAGGTCGGTATCATGTGGTTCGATTTATTTTAGCTCCAAGGGAAACCAGGACGCTCCAGGGCTACTTAACCACTGTCGTATTTATTGCAAGCTTTAAGCAGTTAATACAGTTGTTTACGTTTTACAAGCCTAAAAAAAAACCTACACAATTTAAATCTTAAATGCTATAAATTCTAAAGCAATTAATACAGCAGAAAGCAATGCAAAAACAATTAATAGAGGATCTACTATAATACAATAATAGAACCTAGTTTACTTACACTTCACCCGTATGCTACCTACAGTACCAGGCCGGAGATCGTACTTCCTTTTCTTCCCACACAATGGAACTCCATTCAATGTGTGAAGGGTCTATTTACTTCTAGGTACATCGAGCAGGACCTGTGGGTCAATCCTACTCATTCCCTCCCATCGATTGTTCTTACTAAACCCATTTTATAGCAAAGCGAGACTTGGTCGGTCTAATCATATTTACCAATGGATTCCGTATTGTGTAGGATACGTCATGTGTCCAATGCCCTATTTGGGGCGTGTGACGGACCAGGCCGGGTCTGGGCAGCACTGAGGGTGTCCGCTCAGGACGAATTGCTCAAACTCTGGGCTCCTTACAGCCCCAGACTGGGGACCTTCCCAAATAGGCCAGAAACCAGTCACACCGAATGCTCTGGCTGCCTATCTGGCCAGCCTGAAGCCTCATGAGCAAAATCCATCTGGCACTTCAGCTCTTGTGTCCCAGTCAGCCCCGGGCCAAACACACAGGTGAGGGGTTTTAGAAGCCAATTTTGTCACACCCCGATGGTCCTCTCCTTCAAGAGAAGACTCTTTATTCCTGCCATGTTGCCTAGTTCCATTGGGCAGTGGGTGATGCTGGGAGAACAGGCCGAACGCAGGGCTCAGGGAGAGATCTAAATGGCAGGGCAGGGGGCGGCGTGGGAGCCCAGCAACTGGAGAGTTGGATGGGGTGGGTTTCCCATGCCAGCGCTGGAGGGGGACAGGAAATTGGGAGGGATCCGAGCAGCAGGTGACGTAGGGAGCAGAGGCCAAGGTGGATTCGGAGTGTACGAGGTGACTCCTGGCAGTGGGGGGAGTGAAGGCCGAGGGAGAAGGAGGGATCAGGCTGGCCTCAGACGTGAAAAAGGGGGGGTAGGGATGGAGATCCCAGCAGGCACATAGGTTAAGGTCACTTGGGTTAGTGGGTGGGGCATGGTGGGAGAGGTGCAGGTTTGCTTTGAGTGCAAAAGTGAGGTCGCTTTCTGCTTAGGCATGTGCCTCAGTTTCCCCTCCCCCAAACCAGCTGCCCCGGTCACTACTCGTTATAATGGCGGCACTGGATCACTCGGCAGATCTCTGTGACGAGGTCCCAGTACTCCTCGAAGGAGATCTTCTGGTCCTGGTTGGCATCCACCCTCTGAAACATGTTCAGTGCCGCCTCCGTGTGCTCCGTGTCCTGGAATACACCCCAGGAACAGCACGTCACTGCCGGGGCAGCACCTGGGGCAGAGGTCAGTAAAGGACTTGGTGTGTGTGTGAACAGACTTGCAGTGCTCCTCTGTGTGTATGTGTGTGTGTGTCCGCACACACGTGTGTCTGTGCAAAGTAGCAGAGTACGTCAAACACACAGCTGTGTGTGTGTGTGTGTGTGTGTATACACACATGATCACACTAGGAGGGCTCTGTGCGTGTGTGTGAACAGACTTGCAGGGCTCCTGAAACACACAGCTGTGTGTGTGTGTGTGTGTGTGATTAGACATGTGCGTGTGAGAGATCACAGGCCCATACGCAGGAATTTCTGGAGGAGGGGGTGCTTTTTTGGTAAACGTGGACCACAAGGGTGTGAATGCACCCCCTACACCCCCCCAAGTAAGGGGGAAAATCAGCCCCAGCCTTCCCCCAGCTAGCCAGAGCATGCTTACTTGGGGAACCATTGGGGATGTGAACCCTTCGCACCCCCTCTGCATATGGGCCTGGATCAGGGGTGTGCGTGTGCGATCAGACTAGCAGGGCTTTTGTGTGTGTGTGTGTGCGCGCGAGAATGCGCTTGATCAGATGAGCAGGGCTCCTCACACACCAGGGCGGGGAGGTGTGTGAAGCAGAGGTGGGACCCAAGTGAAGCTGGAGGCCCATTGGCAGAGATGTGAGGGCTGTGGGGAGGCAGAGCTGGCACAGCAGGGGGGCAGTGGGTCAGTGGCATTGGCCGAATGGGGGGGCAGGCGCCGAGTCCCGGGAGAGCAGGGGGCTGCGGGTCAGGACCGAGGAGCCCCCGTTGAGCTGACGGGGGAGGCCAGGGCTGGTATCACTGTTCTCCGTCCTGTCCCCCCTCACCGGCCTCTTCCCCGAGCCTTACCCCCGCTCTGTCTCTTCCCACCCCAGCTCCGTCCTCTCCCCAAGCCGCCCCCACAACCACTGAGTGCCTCCTGCCAGCTCCTCGCTGATCTGCAGCCAGGTCCCAGCTACTGTAGCTGGTGGGAGCTGGGCACCCCTCTTTGTTTTCCCATGAGTTCTTGAGCCCTGGAGCACCCATGGTGTGGGCGCCAGTGACTGGCTAGCGGGGGGCAGGGGAGGAAGGGCAGGGCTAAGAGGCACCAGCAGATCCCCCTGGACTAGCAGGAAGCAGCTGAAAGCTCCGGTTCCCTTGGGATTCCAATAGCCGGGTCTCACTGTGAGCTGATGGCTCAATTCATTGCGGAGCAACCTCTGGAAAGCCGCCTGGTCCAGCTCCTTTAACCCCTCGGGGCCCTCGGCGTATCTGTAGAAACTGCCCACGATGGCGTGGAGGCCCCGTTCCAGCTCAGAGCCCTCCCCGGCCGTCTCGCCTGGCTCCCTGCCATCTCCAAAGCAAAAGCAGGCGTCAGTAGGGGCCCACCAGGCCCAGAGACCTCACCTGGGAACTTGTGGTATGAGAAGCGGGCAGAGGGGGTGAGATATCTGCTGCTGGGGACACGTCTGCTGCAGTCTGGGGAAGGAGTGGCAGGGAATGTGTAGGGGTAGATAGATAGATAGATAGATAGATAGATAGATAGATAGATAGATAGATAGATAGATAGATACAGGGTGTGTGTGGGGATAGATAGATAGATAGATAGATAGATAGATAGATAGATAGATAGATAGATAGATAGATAGATGGGGTGTATGGGGATAGATAGATAGATAGATAGATAGATAGATAGATAGATAGATAGATAGATAGAGGGGGTGTATGGGGATAGATAGATAGATAGATAGATAGATAGATAGATAGATAGATAGATAGATACAGGGTGTGTGTAGGGATAGATAGATAGATAGATAGATAGATGGGGTGGATGGGGATAGATAGATAGATAGATAGATAGATAGATAGATACAGGGTGTGTGTGGGGATAGATAGATAGATAGATAGATAGATAGATAGATAGATAGATAGATAGATAGATAGATAGATAGATAGATAGATACAGGGTGTGTGTGGGGATAGATAGATAGATAGATAGATAGATAGATAGATAGATAGATAGATAGATAGATAGATAGATACAGGGTGTATGTGGGGATAGATAGATAGATAGATAGATAGATAGATAGATAGATAGATAGATAGATAGATAGATAGATAGATAGATAGATGGGGTGGATGTGCATATAGAAAGATAGATAGGAAGATAGAAAGAAGAGGTGGATGTAGAGAGAGAGAGAAAGGGGGGAGGTGGATGTAGATAGATAGATTAGATAGAGGGGGTGGATGTGGAAAGATAGATAGAAAGAAGGGTTGGATGTAGACGGGGCGGGGGGAGGTGGATGTGGATAGATAGATAGAAAGAAGGGTTGGATGTAGATAGAAAGAAGGATTGGATGTAGGTAGATTGATAGACAGAGGGGTGAATGTAGATAGATAGATAGAAAGAAGGGTTGGATGTAGATAGAAAGAAGGATTGGATGTAGGTAGATTGATAGACAGAGGGGGTGGATGTAGATAGATAGGGTGAATGTAGATAGAAAGTAGGGTTGGATGTAGTTAGATAGATGGGGTGGATGTAGATAGATAGATAAATAGAAAGAAGGGTTGGCTGTAGATCGATAGAGAGAAAGGTTGGATGTAGATAGATAGGTAGATGGGGTGGGTGGGAATAGATGGATTATAGGGCACAGTGTGCTCTGATTGCTGATACAACGGGGCCCTGATCTAAGGTGGGGCAGGGTGTGGCTCTTGCTCTGTGTGCAGTGCCTAGCATATGGCTTGTCTAGCTGCTACTCTAATACAAATATAATGAAAAGGTGAACGGGCTGGTGGTTGATGGGTTCTGAGGAGGGTCTGAGGTTAGGTGGAAGTGGAGGGTGAGAGAAAATGATACATTACGTAGAAGGATGACCCTAGGCTGTGGGCCATTCTGATTAGCTGATGGAAAGAAGGCTCCACAGATAACTTCAGAGAGCGAATTCACTGGTGTCCAGCTTGAGCAGATTTGTTAACGATGCAGATCTTACCCCTCTTCTCCCCAGACGGCTTCCGCTGCAAACTCTGCCCCATGGGCTCGCAGGGGGCAGTGCTCCTGGTTTGCTAGAGAGACCAGAATTAGCAGTGAGCGTCGCGATGAAGGCTCAACAAATCTCTAAGATTCTGGCAGAGGCGGTCACCTTGAAAAGTAGTCAGAGTTAAAAGTAGACAATGCTGCTAGCTACGGCCACGGCTGTGAGATGGTTCAGGAGAAATGCCCGGGGCTCGTAAAAGGAACAGAAAAAGGGTTAAAAGAAAGAAGAGAAACAGCAGAGGCCTGGGCGCAGGCAGTGGAGAGAGACACGATACCTTTACACCGAGCACCGGGACCGCACAGAAAATTGGAAATAAAACTATAGAGACCTACGCGTAGTCCTGTGGCACCGCAGAGAGTCGGAAGAGAGAAATGCCGGCCCCTGTTGTGATTCTGCTGGGCAACCCGCAAACTTCAGCAACTTTTGTACTGCCCGAAGAATGGGGCCAGGAATGGTACTCGGTGGCCAGTGCAGAATTAAAAGGTGGAACATGGAATGACTGGAATGGGTGCTGCAAAGAGAGTGTTGGGAATGACCCAAACCAGCCACCGAGCAAGCCACGACTTGAGGAGTAGATAAACACTAATTTCAACGGCTATGTCTAGACTGCAAGCCTCTTTTGAAAGAGCCTCTTTCGAAAGAGAGCGTCTAGACTGCACGCGGAACTTTCGAAAGAGCAAGCCGCTTTTTCGAAAGAAAGCACCCAGTGAGTCTGGATGCTCTCTTTCGAAGAAGCCCTATTTACATTCAAGAACGCCTTCTTTCGAAAGAAGCACTTTCGAAAGAAGGCGTTCTTCCTCGTGAAATGAGGTTTACCGCCGTCGAAAGAAAAGCCGCGTTCTTTCGATACAATTCCGAAAGAACGCGGCTGCAGTCTAGACGCAGGTGAAGTTTTTTCGGAAAAAGGCTACTTTTCCCGAAAAAAACCCTGAGTCTGGACACAGCCCACGTGAAACACCAGGAGAGAGCAGCTTAACCTTTGGAATGGCTGCATTCATGCCCAGAGGTGCCTGCAAACGGTTAATTGCAGCTGGCAAAAACACTCCTGTCACTTGCTGGCACGCAGACAAAAACAACAGACCTCAGCCAAACAAAATCAAGTTTTACCAGAGCAGCTCTACTCTCCTCTCCAAGCCAGGATCCTGGCTTTCCAAATCCTTACTCCCCAGGCATTTCTCACAGCTAATGAGATTGCCTTCATTCTTAAATAGTTTACTGGACCCGTTAAGCTTTCCTTTATAGCCTCTCCATGTGCAACAGACACTGCGGCTGCCGCTACTGCAAATTAACGTGACTACTTCATTAATCTTCCTTGGCGCACATCTCCCTTCCTCCCTAGCCTGCCTCTTACCACATTCCCTCTGCCTCTCCTCACGGCTGCCCCTCTCTTTGTCATAAATATTATAAAGTCCCAGAGGGCTGGCCATGTTAGTCTGTAATGTTAAAAACCACGAGCAGTCCTGTGGCACCTTAGAGACTCACCAAAAATCGATCTATAGTATCAGGAGCTTTCGTGGGCACAGCCCACTTCCGCAGAGGATCTGGAGAGGGATAACACAAACCCAGACTTTATAACAGAAAAAGAAGAGGGAAAAAAAAGCACCTATCAATTGTAGGGACCACAGCTAATGAGGCTAATTAAGTGGGCTGGAAGTGTCCCGTATTCCATCCGCGTGTGGAATAATTTTCTTGTGTGCACCAAGGCCTGTGCAGATGTGCACCACCAGTAGAAACAAAACCGCGCTGTGTGCCCTCTGCTAAGTCCATGGGGCTCTCTCCTGTGTGGCCGCAGAGGGCACATTGGACATGGGCAGCATGAGATGGGCAGAATGGGGTTTGGGGTTGGGGGATTCCAGCAGGCAGGCAGATTAAGGTGGCTGGGTTTTGTCAGAATACGGGGTGGTGGGGGAGGTGCAGGTTGGGTCTTTAGCAGTGGTCACCAAGCAGTAGATCAGGATCTACTGGTAGATCTTGGAGCCTCTGACAGGGGATCCTGGCTGGTTTAGCCGGGAAGCTACCAAGCGCAGGCACATCAGTTGCTCCTCTACCTACTGTCATGCTTCTCCTGCCATCTGCCTTGGAGCTGCTCCCTAGGAGCCTCCTGTTTGCTGTGCAGGGTTTGGGAGGGAAAAGGGGGTGGGCTGATGTCAGGGTGTCCCTCCTTCCTGCACCCCATCTCCACACAGAGAGAAGGCGATGGAAGGAGCTTGACGATGCAAATCTCCGTCACACACACACTGTGGCTGTGTCTAGACTGGCAAGTTTTCCTGCAAAATCATCCGCTTTTCCGGAAAAACTTGCCAGCTGTCTACACTGGCCCTTGAATTTCCGGAAAAGCAACGACGCTCTACTGTACAAAATCAGCCACTATTCCAGAAAAACTATTCTGCTCCCGCTCGGGCATAAGTCCTTATTCCGGAACACTGTTCCGGAAAAGGGCCAGTGTCGACAGTCCAGTAGTCTTTTCTGGAAAAAAGCCCCGATGGCGAAAATGGTGATCGGGGCTCTTTTCCGGAAAAGCGCGTCTACATTGGCCACAGACGCTTTTCCGGAAAAAGGGCTTTTCCGGAAAAGCAGCCTGCCAATGTAGACGCTCCTTTTCCGGAAAAACTGAAAACGGAATAGTATTCCGTTTTAAGCAGTTCCGGAAATTCATGTCAGTGTAGACACAGCCTCAGTGTTTTTGCGGAAATACTATGCTGCTCCCGTTTGGGCAAAAGGGCCAGTGTAGACAGCAGAGATTTGTTTTCCGCAAAAAAGCCCCGATCACGAAAATGGCGATCGGGGCTTTTTTGCGGAAAAGCGCGTCTAGATTGGCCACGGACGCTTTTCCAGAAAAAGTGGTTTTGCGGAAAAGCATCCTGCCAATCTAGACGCTCTTTTCCGAAAATGCTTTGAACGGAAAACTTTTCCATTAAAAGCATTTCCGAAAAATCATGTAGACGCAGCCTGTGTGTGTGTCTGTCCTTCTCACACACCCACACTATCCCTCACTCTCATCTCCCAACCCAGCACAGATGTGAGGGATTGTTGTTACTTCTCTTACTGCTTGCAAAGTGGCTTATTTTTGCTTTTTTAACTGGTCTGGGCATTTCATCATTTTCATGTCTCTCTTACGCTTAAACGTAATTCTTTGAGCAGTGAGTTCTCAACTGCTGAACCTGTTGTGGCTGGCGTCATTATCCCGGTGGGAATTGCTCCTCCTGGGCGTGGCTGGCCTGTCTCTGCAGCCCCTGAGAGAGGCAGCGCAGGGGGTCGCCATATGCTGTCCTTGCCTGCAGAGTCCTGCTCCTGCAGGCCCATGAGACACAGCCTCAGTGTTTTTGCGGAAATACGATGCTGCTCCCGTTTGGGCAAAAGGGCCAGTGTAGACAGCAGAGATTTGTTTTCCGCAAAAAAGCCCCAGGCCCAGGGCACCAAAATGGCTCGGGCCAGCCCTGAGCAAATGAAACCCTTTTGTAAAAGGGAATCACCCAGCGTTCATTTGAGAAAACATGCCCACTAGGATTGGAAAACGCAAACACCCACCCCGTTGTCCACTGGGCAGGGTCCTTCGCTTCAGTTTCCCTCCTGGCTGTGCTAAACAAATATCCCTTTTAATGTGCTACTCACCTCTCCCTTAGCTGTGCCCTATTCACCGTGATCATTTTTCTACTCCCTGACTTCAGAGGGGACCATGGGGGTTCCCCTCACGTTCCTAAAATGAGGGGATGGTCTCACTGGTGCTATCTGTATCTGTTTGCTGCCATGCTCCCCACACCCGAACTCAGCTTTTAGGGATTTCAGCTGCCAGCGATTGCAACTTCCCCGCCTTTTCGCTGGCTCACAGCATGTGTCTACACTCGCGGCTTCTTGTGCGAGTAATATGCAAATGAGGCTAAGCGTGGAATATCGCCGAGCCTCATTTGCATACCTAATGAGCCACCGTTTTTTTCACTGCCCCTTCTTGTGCAAGAAAAACCCTCTTGCGCAATGCCGTTCTTCCTGAAAAGTAATAGGTGGAACCGCATTGTGCAAGAGGGTTTTTCTTGCGCAAGAAGGGGCAGTGTAGATGCTCCTTCTTGCACAAGAGCCTCTTCTGAAAAAAACGGTGGCTCATAAGGTATGCAAATGAGGCTCAGCGATATTCCACGCATAGCCTCATTTGCATATTACTCGCACAAGAAGCCGTGAATGTAGACATAGCCCTGGTCAGCCCCTAGTCCTGCTCAGCAGGGATTCCAGGTCTGGCAATCAGTGAATGGAAACAAGGACTCTCCCTGGAGTCCAATCTCACTGCAATTAAACACCTGGAGCAGGTCTGTGAAATGGGGCAGGTAGACATCTGGTCTTGGATTAGAACCTGGGCTCTGGGACTCTCCCCACCAGCAGAATTCTAGAGCCCATTATGTTACAATTTTACGGCCCTGTGGCCCAAAGCCAAGGCAGATGACACCAGCCAACTGCTGTGGAGACCTACCCTGATGTCCAGCCCCCTCACTGGCAATTAGCATGCCTCCCCATGTCCCCTCAAATATTTTCCATCCATGTATGGAATAAATGTTTCAATGGGCACCAACAACGGATGCACAAAACCTAGCTGCGGCAGGCCAACATCTGACTCTTTCCTAAGTAAGCACACAGCTTCCAGAGCACACTGATTCCTACCCCCTGCTCAGCAAGTGAGGTGCAGGTTAGGGTGACCCCCTCAGACAGGGCAGGCTAAGCACAGTTCTAAACACCCTAGTGAATTTTTGGTGTGTTACAGCGCTTTATTATTTTTGTACTTTTTACACCCCAACATTTCATTGCCCCCCTGGCTTTGATTAAGTTGTTTAAACGAATGTGTCGCAATGGTAGAAAAAAAATGTGTGTGTATGAAAATTGTAGGCACTGGGGTTTTTCTTTCTTTCTTTCTTTCTTTCTTTCTTTCTTTCTTTCTTTCTTTCTTTCTTTCTTTCTTTCTTTCTTTCTTTCTTTCTTTCTTTCTTTCGCTATGTCTAGACTGCAGGCTTCTTTCGAAAGAGGCTCTTTCGAAAGATCGCGTCTAGACTGCAGGCGGATCTTTCGAAAGAGCAATCCGCTTTTTCGAAAGAGAGCACCCAGTGAGTCTGGATGCTCTCTTTCGAGGAAGCCCTATTTACATTGAAGAACGCCTTCTTTCGAAAGAGGAACCTTCGAAAGAAGGCGTTCTTCCTCGTGAAACGAGGTTTACCGCCATCGAAAGAAAAGCCGCGTTCTTTCGAAATTATTTCGAAAGAACGCGGCTTGAGTCTGGACGCAGGGGAAGTTTTTTCGGGAGAAGGCTACTTTTCCCGAAAAAACCCCTGAGTTCTGGACACAGCCTTTCTTTCTTTCTTTCTTTCTTTCTTTCTTTCTTTCTTTCTTTCTTTCTTTCTTTCTTTCTTTCGAAAAAGGGGTACTTTATAAAAAAAATGGTTGCGAAACACTGGTCTATCCCTGATAGATGTCTGTCTAATCTGCTCTTAAATCTCTCCATTGAAGGATCATTAGTTTGTCATGGAAACATTGCTGGCTCTTCCACTTAAATGATATTGCGAGGGGAGGGGGAGGAGAATAGTAGGAGTGAGTGTTGTGCTGCTGGGATTTGCATTTTCACCAGTCCTGTTAAGCTTATAAATGTTCTTGAAAGAAGGGTAAACAGTGAGGTGGCAAAATCCAGAAGCTGGCAATGGGCGACAGGGGAGGGCATCAGGTACTGGGCACACATACTGGGCTAGATGGATCTTTAGTCTGACCTGGTACAGCTGTTCTTTTGTTCTTATGGTTTTGAATCAGAAATCGCCAACCTGATAAGGCAGGAAGTGCTGTGGGTGGCCATGCTGGGTGGAAAAGCGGAATGGGATGGGGGAGGGCGGGCTAATTGGGACGTGCATCTTCAAGGCCGTGAAGGAGAGACGAGCTAGAAGAGTGGGGGTGAAACAGGGGAGATCCAGGGGTGCCATTTCAAATTCTGAGGGGGGGGGTCAACTTCCAGTTAGGGACAAGAGGAGGGAGAGGAGCAAGCTATGTGGGGGAGGGGGAGAGCTGCTGCTTGGTGGTACAAAACCGGGGGGGAAAGGGGAAGAGAAGGGGGAGGCGGGTTCCCCTTCTCCCTAAGTGGAACTCCTGGGAGAATCAAAGTCTTGAACTTCTGGGGAAGTCAATTCCTTCCAGGCAGGGCCAGTGTCCTTTCCGAGAAAAGGCCCAAACAAAGGAACCGTTTCCCCCCCCCCCCCGGCTGGGATTAGGAAACCCAGGACTAGTGAGTCACTCTGCGTTTTTTTTCTTTTGCTGAGTGAGAAGTATTAATACAGACGGGCCTAGGCATGCCCCAAACCAGAGGCCCAGTCCCTCAACAATGTGGGAGGGACCTCTCCATCCAGGCCCCAACTGAGGGACAGCAAAGGAAAAAAGAAGAGCCAGGAAGACGGTCTGAGGTAGCTTTATGGGGTGGCTGGGGGTGTATTTCGGGATCACAGAATCCCCTTGGGGTTGCCCCCCCAGTGTGCTGATCATGCCACTGAGCCCACCTACCTACTCTCTGGGGCTCCCTGCTGCCTTGTCCTGCTGGGCCAGAAGCTCTGGCCTTCTCCAGCCAAGGCACGGAGTTGGGGTACCCCCCCCCCCACACACACACAGAGCACCACAAATGCTGAATCAGCTGAGCTCTTAAGGGCTCATCACCCAGGAACCCAACCCCCGGAAACGGACCAAACCCCCAAAATAAATCTGTCTTGCCCTATGTAAAAGCATTACACAGCGAACGCTCATAAAGATGTTCACCCTCTTTATCAATGAAAGAGAGATATGCACAGTGGTTGCTTCCCCTCCTCCCTCCCCTGGTAACAATTATTTTCACTGGGCTCAATAACAAGTGTTTTTGTTAAGTATAAATAATAGAATTGAAGTGATTACAAGTGAAAACAGACACAACAAAGTAAATTGCTAAGTTTAAATAAACAAAAGACGCCAACGATTTCCCCCTGTCCTCACCCCGTCCACTTCGCCCAGAGTCTGGGGATTCCCTTTATGTGTCCCCACCCCACCCCGCACCTCCCCATAAGGAGAGATTCTCTCACCCTCCCCTGGGGACAGCACCCAACACCTGTCAATGACATCTAAGGAGTCAAGAGACACTGCCCAGAGACATGATTGCATACGGGAATGGAAATAGGCCATATATTCCCAGAAAAGGTTAAAAAAAAGGGCAACAAACTTGATGAGGGGTTAGCAGCAGCTGCCATACGAAGAGAGATTAAAAACACCTCTTTGCACTTAGAAAAGAGGAGACTAGGGGTACATCTACATTGCAGCGTTATTCCGGAATAACAATGCGAGCGTCTACCCAGCAATTGCATTATTTCAAAAGAAAATCAAAATAATGGAGGGCATTTTCCCGACGTTTGTAAACCTCATTCCACGAGGAATAACACCTCTTCTGATGCAGGAATTGTTCCTTAGAACGTTGAAAGAGAGCAGCAAGCCACTTCTAGAATGAGTCAACGTGTCTTGTATATTGGAAGAGTTGATGATTTTTCATTGCAAATTTGGTTTTCCTTACCATACTGTAAAATAGTTTTTCTTGTGGGGTGACAGTGTGACGTCACCGTGTCACTCTGCGTCCCACAGGAACATGCTGTCACGTTATTGGATTTTAAAGGGAACAGCCAGATCATTTCTGCCCCTGGGAAGAGGGGCGTTGCCCCAAAGTCTCTAAGAAGGGGGCCATGTGAGGAGTCATATGAAAGCGTGTGTTCTACTGATTCTATGTATGCTATTCATGTACCTGTGTGATATCTGTATATGGAGTTATGAATGTAGACTCTGTGCTGATACTGGGAGTGTTCTCCGCCTGAGACAGAGCAGTGGGCCTGAGCTGCCTGCTATAAGGAAGGAATGTCCAGTCAGTGACGAAGCTAATTAGCGAGGCTCCAGGAACAATGGCTCTCAAGGTGCCCAATACACGCCTGAAGAATGTGTCTGAGACGTGAAAACCAGCCAGGGCATAATGGCTGCCAGCATGTCAAACAGAGATAGGTCGCTCGACCATGAGACCTGCTCTGACCAGGAGGACACCCAGAGAGATATATAAGGCTTTGGAAAGGGTTCAGAAAAGGGCAACTAAAATGACATGGGGTTTGGAACAGGTCCCATATGAGGAGAGGTTAAAGCGACTGGGACTTTTCAGTTTAGAAAAGAGGAGACTGAGGGGGGATATGATAGAGGTCTATAAAATCATGAGTGGTGTGGAGAGGGTGAATAAAGAAAAGTTATGTATTAGTTCCCATAAAAGAAGAACTAGAGGGCACCAAATGAAATTAATGGGTAGCAGGTTTAAAACAAATAAAAGAAAGTTCTTCTTCACACGGCGTGTAGTCAACCTGTGGAACTCCTTGCCAGAGGATGCTGTGAAGGCTAGGACTAGAACAGAGTTTAAAGAGAAGCTAGATAAATTCATGGAGGTTAGGTCCATAAAAGGCTATTAGCCAGGGATAGAACTGGTGTCCCTGGCCTCTGTTTGTCAGAGGCTGGAGATGGATGGCACGAGACAAATTGCTTGATCGTTGTCTTTGGTCCACCCCCTCTGGAGCACCTAGCACTGGCCATTGTTGGCAGACAGGCTAGTGGGCTAGATGGACCTTTGGTCTGACCCAGTACGGCCGTTCTTATGTTCTTATGATGCAGACTCCATCTTGCCTTCGGTTCTGCTACTGATTCCAGATACAGCCTTGCGAGGAACAGTGAGCCGGGAAGAATCATAGGATTGTGACCTAGGATGTACACCAGAGACTTTTAAGCTAGCAGTTTGTAAGATCTCTGCTAAGAGCCTGCATTGAGAACTGGGCTGCTCCTGCCTTTCCCTGGCTGGCTGGAGCATGCTTACTTGGGAGACCTTGGAAGAGTGCTTTCACACCCTTCACACATGTACACTTTGTGTACAGGCCTGATGTTACGGTAGCATGTTCTGGAAGATGGTCATTTTCAACTTGTAACATCAATTTTTATAGCTACTGGTTGAACCTCTCTAGTCCGGCGCTCTCTGGTCCGGCTTCTCCATGGTCCGGCATGATTTGAGTTAGCCAGGTGTCAACTTATCATGGGTGTGGCCAAGTTTCCTGCAGTCCCATAAAGTTTGTTTACAGCCACCAGTCCTGCTCTCAGGGTTCTGTGCTGTGATTTAGCTTTGATTTACCCTTAAAAGTCTTCTAAGAGCCCAGTAACCAGTGGAAGTGCTGGTAATGCTGCTGGATAATATTGACCTCCTGTGGTCCAGAAAATTCTCTGGCTCAGCACTGGTCAAGTCCCGAGGGTGCCGGACTAGAGAGATTCAACCTGTAGCTATTTTTTCTTACATCTGAAAAAAAAAAACCCCCTACACAGTTAACTTTAAAACATATTTATTTTTTACATACCACAAAGGGCTATATATTTATAAATATTAAAAAGAGAACAGCCTTCCAGAGTATATATAATGTCAAAGGGGGAAATAATTTAAAGAAAGAAAAATAAAAACCAATATACATATAGTGTAAACAGTGTAACTATTGCTGGGTCAGTCCTAGGAGATTAGAGAGAGGAGCTGGGAGAGGTAATATCCTTTCTAGGACACGAAAAAGAGCTCTGTGTGGCTTCAAACTTCTCTCTCTCTGAGTAGGTCTACACTGCGGTGCTATTTCAGGAGACTTCTGGTATCCCAAAATAGCTATTCTGCGTCTTAACAGTGCACCTGCTATTTTGAAATAAAACGGGCTGGCTATTTCAACGTCTCTGTAAACCCCATTCCAGGAGGAGTAAGGGATGTTGCAGAGCAGCTGTTTATTTAAAAATGTGGCACTTTATAGACAGCGCCAAATTACAAAGTAGGACATTTTGAAATGGACTCAAAATAAGCGCCAAAATTGGCATCACTCAAATTGCGTCACTCATTTCGAGCTGAAGGGTGCTGTGTAGATGCATCCTCTCTCTCTCCCCAACAGAAGCAATAACAAATATTCCCTCACCCACTCTGTGTTTTAATCGTAACCACAGCAACTCACAGATTATTTGTTGTTCCATCACATTTACAGGGGCAATATCCGGAGGATATGTTATGTCTCCGATCCAACAAACACCCCATCAAAGGGCTTAGCTGGTCTACTGCGGGTACATCTGCACTTAATACACTGCCTCAGTGCAGCTACCCACATGCAGCCAGTGTTGTCTTCAAGTCTTCATTGTGAAGTCCAAGTCGAGTCTCAAGTCACTACAGTTCGAGTCTCGAGTCCCTAAAGTCACTTTTGAGTCAAGTCCCAAGTCGAGTCTCAAGTCTTAATTTTAAAAATGTCAAGTCACTTTTGTACAAGCCTTCAATATCAGCATTTTCTGACCATTTTTTCACCGTCAATTTAACAAAATTAGCAAGTCTCAAGTCGAGTCTCAAGTCACAAACAGTGAACCCGAGTCGAGTCTCAAGTCGAGTCACCTAGGCAACTTACGTCGGACTCGAGTTCAAGTCATGGGACTCGAGTCAACAACTCTGCATGCACCTACGCCATGACAGAACCGGAATCTCTCCCGCCATTGTTGTTAACCCCAAAGGGGGTTAGCTATGTCGGCAAGGGGAGGTCTCCCACTGACATAACACTGTCTACAGCGGGGTGGAGATGGTGTTACAGTAACGGAGCAGGAAAGAGCGCCTGAGATGTGAGCCCTTGTATCAGAGGCCTAGGGTAAGGCCTGAAGCCTGAACTAAAGTAGAGGTCGAACTTTGCTAATGTCAAGCAAAGAAACAAAGTCAGGGTTTGCCTGATGGCAGTATCAGTGCCCCCTCGACCCTCCCCATTCTTGCTAAATTTGGTCTGCTTGCAAACGGGCTCAGTCTGGTCTGTCTGCAACTCCCTGTCCCCCCACAGCTTCAGCCCCACCCCCCAACAAAGCGGCTGCTCCCCCCACGATGTGTGTGGTGGGCGTATCAGTGCTGAGCTGCATAAGGCACCAACACTGTCAGGAACATCTCTTCTTTGATACAAGGGCTTATATTTCAGGAACTTTTCCTACTATAGCCATCCCTGAGTGGTAGGGGGCAGAAGTGTGTGGATTTGTCACACCCCTGAACCATATATGGCCACACCGACATAGAGCCATAATGTAAACCCAACCTCAGAGTTGTCCTATTCCAAGGGAATTACTCATAGCAGTAAAGTTAAACACACATAGGCTATGTCTACACTGGCATGATTTTCCGGAAATGCTTTTAACTGAAAAGTTTTCCGCAAAAGCATTTTCGGAAACGCGCGTCTAGATTGGCAGGACACTTTTCCGTAAAAGCACTTTTTGCAGAAAAGCGTCCATGCCAATCTAGACGCGCTTTTCTGCAAAAAAGCCCCAATCGCCATTTTTGCGAACGGGGCTTTTTTGCAGAAAACAAATCTCTGCTGTCTACACTGGCCCTTTTGTGCAAACGTTTTTCAGAAAAAGACTTTTGCCCAAACGGGAGCAGCATCGTATTTCCGCAAAAGCACTGACAATCTTACGAGATCATCAGTGCTTTTGCCGAAATTCAAGCGGCCAGTGTAGACAGCTGGCAAGTTTTTCCACAAAAGCAGATGATTTTGCGGAAAAACTTGCCAGTCTAGACACAGCCCCCGAGTTGCCGAGTCTGCATTTTTCACTGGGGAAAAATGTTCAATGAAAAATTTGGCCCAGTTTACTCACTCCCATTGCTGGTCTTTATAAGAGGGATCGTCTCTTCTAAATGGGTCCCCACGCCCTTGTCTGTTCCCTTCTAATGGGTCCCCACTCACTCTGATTCCCTAATCTAAGCCTGTGTCCCCCATGAATGGGTCCTTTCTCTTGGTTCCGTCTCTGGCCACCATTAGCAAATCTTCCTCATCATTTTGGAGGGGGTAGATCTCAATTCGGCTTCCTGATTCCCTGGGCCTGGTATCTGTCTCTAAACCTCACTGCACTCATCTCTTTCCTGTGAATTCTGTGCACTTCCAGGCTGCTTGGTGGCAGCAGCGTGCTGCCAGAAATGAGTCAACTTAGTGAAGATGGCTTGCAGGTAGGCAGACACTGTTCTTCGATATTTCATAAACTGACATATGAGCCACACGAATAACAACACCACTGCCGCCACCGCACCAGGAATCTGGACAAAATTCCACAACCCTGGCTCTGAAACAAAAGAGAGAAAGGCCTCTTAGGAAGGGACTCGGTTAAACGGCCGCAGTGCTGCGGTGAGGATCCCAAACGATTAAGACATCCCCAGAATACCATAAGAGCTGAGTTTGGCCATGCACAGATGGGCTTTGGGCACCACTGAGAGCAGATCTCTGGACTCATTATCCCCAGCTGCCAACCTCATGGAGGGAGAAAGGTGAGCCGGGCAAAGCAGCTCCTGTTACAGAGCCCGGGAACTGTGATTTGGAAGTTGCCTCAGGATGGGGTCTTCACTGTCAGAGGGGAAGCGGTGTTAGTCTGTAACTTTAAAAACAATAAGAAGTCCCACGACACCTTAGGGTGCATCTACACTGCACTGTGACTCGAAATAAGCGATGCAGTTTGTGCTATGCAAATTGCGTAGCTTATTTTGATGTTATTTCAAAATAGCTTAGTTCGTCTACACAGGGCCAAATTTCAAAATAAGGCACTATTCCAAAATGTCCCTTAACCCTCATGCAATGAGGCTTACAGGAGCATCGGACTAGTGAGCCCATTATATTTCGATATTACGGGCTTTCTCTTAAGACGCGGAATAACTATTTCAGGATACTCCAGTATCCTGAAGCAGTGTTGCAGCATAGACAGTTCCTTAGGCTACATCTACGCTACGAGTTTTCTCAGCAAAAAATATGCTAATGAGGGACTCATTTGCATGAGTCATGATCTCATTTGCATATTTTCTGCCAGTCCGTGATTGCGTAAAAACAAGCAGCGTGGAAATTTTCTTTTTGTGCAAAACCCCCTTTTTCTGCAAGATTCTTATGCCTCAATGAGCATATTTTTTTGCCAAGAAAACTCAGTGTAGACATAGCCTTAGAGACTAACACAATATATATATATATATATATATACACACACACACACACACACACACACACACATATATATGCAGTATCATGAGCTTTTGTGGGCAAAACCCACTTCCTCAGATGAGTTGGAGAGAAATAACAGGAACCCAGAAATTTATAACAGAAAAAGAAGGGAGAAAAAACAAACAAAAAAGATATCCGTCAATGGCAGGACGGGTGCTAATGAGACTACCGTGATTTAGTGAATATAGTCCATCCCCGAATATACCCCGCGGTTTTTCCAAATTGAGTAAAAAAAATCTTGTATACCCCGCGCACGAGTATAACCCGCAGGGTATACAAGACTTTTTTGTGCCGGGGGATATATTTGTTAATTTACGGTGCCGGGGGGGTTCCTGCGGGCACTCACCACTCTGGTTCCTGTGCAGCCGCCAGCCTCCAGCCTCCAGGTCGGGGAGCACTCATCCCCCTGGTTCCTGCAGCTGTGGCTGCACAGGAACTCACCAGGTGAGTTTAAACAATTTTATATACCCCGCACCCGAGTATAGCCCACGGGTGGGGGGTGGGGGTTCGGGGTTTGTAAAAATGAATATAATCCATGGGTTATATTTGCTAAATTAAGTAGGCTGGAAGTGTCCCCATACTTAGCTTTTGATGTACACATGAGGTGTTAAATGCAGACGAGAATGGCTTTATAATACAACATCCAGTTAATGTCTCTGTTTAACCCCAGGGAAACTGTCAAATTTCTCTCTCTCTGTCATTCATTGGCTGGTGACATTCCTTTGTAGAAGAACGGCTGCTTGTAAATCCATGATTGATGCTCAGGCAGATTAAAATGTTCCCTTGCAGGCAGGGCCGGCCAGAGCCATTCCGGCGCCCCGGGCAGACAGTTTAATTGCGCCCCGGGTTGGGGGAGAGCGTATGCGCGGCCCCGCCCCCACACCGGTGTGCGGGAGAGGGTGCATGTGTGGACCCATCCCTGCCTGGAGTGTGGGGGAGGGCGTGCGGAGCTGGCGACTGCAGGACGCTCGTGCCCGGCCCGGCCCAGCCCAGCCCGGCTACCGCTGCTGGCACAGTGGCCGTGGGGGGGAAGGACGCTGCTTCCGGGAAGGAAGGACGTGCAGGGAAGGACAATCTGGCACCCCGGGCAGCTGTCCGGCTAGCCCATGCCTTAATCCGGCCCTGCCTACAGGCTTCTGTGGGTTACTATTCCTGATGTCAGATTTGTGTTCATTTATCTTTTGGCCCAGGGACAGTCTGGTTTGGCCAATACACACGGCAGAGGGGCATTGCTGGCACTTGATGGCATTTATCACATCAGATACATGTCTTCTGTTATACATCTTTTTCTGTTATCAATTCTGGGTTCCTATCATTTCCATTCCAGCTTCCAGCTCATCTGAGGAAGTGGGTTTTGCCCACAAAAGCTCACGATACTATATATATATATATTTGTTAGGGCATGGCTACACTGCAGGGCAAAATTCGAATTAAGCGACGCAAGTTCAGCTATGTCACTTGGATAGCTGAAGCTAAAAATAGCTTAATTTGGCTATTGGCCCCGTCTACACAGCAGGAAGTTGAAGGAAGAACACTCTTCCTTCAACGTCCCTTGCTCCTCATGAAATGAGGCTTACAGGAGTCGGAGAAAGCAGTCCTCCAGCTCGAAATAACGGCTTGTTGCGTAGCTGTGTTCTTATTTCGGAATGCTGCTGTGTAGATGTACTGTAAGGTGCCACGGGACTACAGACACAGCCTGAGCCGTAAATCAGGATCCGTCCAGTCTCCTCCCTCTGTTTCTAAAGTTACAGCCTAACACGGCCACTCCCCTCTGAGCCTTTTTAACTAGAAAGTTTAATTTGCAGACAGAATTCTGGCACGAGTCAAAAAACCAGCCTGACGCACCGGCACCCTGGGGTTCTCACATTTGCGATGATTCCTTTTCTTTGGCGTTCTTTGCCAATTCCCTAGCAGCAGGCTAAGAACAGCTGTCTATGTCCTTGCCAGACCCCAGGGAAGAACTGGGCTTGGGTTTTCCTGGAAGGGGCAAGCGATGGACTAGCTGTAGACTGAACATCAGTAGAGAAAGAAGAGCTGAAGGCAGGCTCTGACCTCGCCATCAATGTAATGAGTAGAGAAATGTATCATAGTCCGTGGAATCTAGTCTCTTCCCATGCAACCTGGCCTTGTGTGTCTTGACTCTCGGTTATATAGATTTCCCCAGAGGAAAACCACACTGTGGAGTTCTGACCCAAAAGGGCGTTACAGCAGTGTTCCCTGTCGGATGAGTGTGTGGGTGGCTTCCCAGGAGAGGTTCAGATGCTGCACAGCCGATTGGCACCTGCCCGCAGCTGGCAGCATGGGTTTCTAAGGGTGGTGCACATCCCTTGGTGCACATAACAAAATTTATTCCGCACATAGGTGGACAAAATTTGAGGAAACATTGAGTTGCTGGGGTGTAGCAAGGATATTAATGGGGGGGGGGAGGGCGCACCCTTATGTCTGCCCTGCCTTCCAAAGGAGATGCACAGAGCATGGCGTCTGCTCACCAAGACTCCAACTCTAGGGCAGCAGAGCAGAAATATGGGTGGCAATGTGATACCATGCTTCCAGGCAGCAGCACAGGAGTAAGGGTAGGAATACTGCAATCAATGTTCCCTCTAATCCTTTTTTTCTTCTCTGTGCAGAATAATTTTTTCTATGTGCACCAAGGCATGGGGGAATGTGCACCACCAGTAGAAACACAAACCTAGCTGTGGGTGCCCTGCTAATCAGCTGGGCGGCACTTGAGTCTCTCCTGATCGGCCTCTCAAGCGCTCAGCTTAGAGGAAACACTGACTGCAACCTTCCAGAAATAACCGTATGCCCCCCCTCCCGCAACTCCTCAACTCCTTTTGGCTCAAGCCCCCCCCCCATTACAACACTGTGACATTTCCTATGACCGTGAATTTGGTAGGGCCCTCGCATTGGGTCAGTGATACATAAGCACAGCACTGGGGGACAGAGATGGGCCCGATCCTTGTGCCTGTCGAGCTCTCAGCGATGTTGGTGGGGAGACGACTACGTGCGAGTACCGGGGCCACTGGAGTGGCTGTAGGAAGTGTCTACCCCAGGGGTGGTCAAATACCAGCCTGTGGGCTGAATGCACTCCACCTGGTTTAGCCCCTGCTGGTCTCCCCCACTGCTGTATTTACCTGCACCTCCACAGGTCTCGGGGGAATCGCAGCTCCCATTGGTCGCTGTTCCCAGCCAATGGGAGCTGCCATCCCTCGTACCTGTGGAAGCGCAGATAAATATAGCAGCAGCGATCCGCAAGGGGCTAACATAACATAAGAATGGCCATACTGGGTCAGACCAAAGGTCCATCTAGCCCAGTATCCTGTCTGCCGACAGTGGCCAGCACCAGGTGCCCCAGAGAGGGTGGACCGAAGACAACGATCAAGCGATTTGTCTCCTGCCATCCCTCTCCAGCCTCTGACAAACAGAGGCCAAGGACACCATTTTATCCCCTGGCTAATAGCCTTTTATGGACCTAACCTCCATGAAATTATCTAGCTTCTCTTTAAACTCTGTTATAGTCCTAGCCTTCACAGCCTCCTCTGGCAAGGAGTTCCACAGGTTGACTACGCGCTGTGTGAAGAAGAAATTTCTTTTATTAGTTCTAAACCTGCTACCCATTAATTTCATTTAGTGTCCTCTAGTTCTTCTATTACGGGAACTAATAAATAACTTTTCTTTATCGGCCCTCTCCACACCACTCATGATTTTATAGACCTCTATCATATCCCCCCTCAGAAATCCCAAGAAACTGCTGCCCACCGCTCAACCACTGGTCTACACTGAAGGGCTGCACTGTAAGTTTTCAGCGCACACATGGCCTGAGCCATAAATCAGGTTCCTTCCCCCGTCTCCTCCCTCTGCAGAACCTCCCGATGACTCCATTTAAACACCTACAAAATCCCCATTAAAAGCCATCTCCTCTACAAGCCTCTCTCCTTGCAATGTTAAGAAAACTTCGCGGCTGACAGTGTCTTCCAGATGCTGCTCACTTCTCTCTAACTCCTGTTTCCTTTGAATGGTGCAAACTTTTGTTCCTTCCTCCCAGCTGGTTTCTTATGAGATTTCATTTCCTAGCTTCCTCGCTATGCAAATAGCGAAATGCTCTCTGGGCCAGTCTTTACGGACCTTGCTAAGCGGGCTGCAAATTCCAGACACCTGCTAAGTATCATATTTAGCTTAATTGGGCTGTTAAGTAATTATTTGACAGTGCTTAAGCACCTCCCTCCCTCACCTCAGGCCACCAGCAGCTGCTTTCTATGACTAAGGAGGATAGGCCAGAAAGGGGCGGGATTTAGGACACACCTCTCTCCTTGCCATCTCCCATTGGTTAGTGTAAGTGACTCCGTCCCCCCCAAGCACACTGACTATTGGGGATCACAGTTTTCTGCCCTTTAATTCATCCCCCTAATGCAGGGGTTCTCAAACTTTGTGATACCGTGACCCCTCTCTAAGTTGCTCATGACCCCCCCCCCAAGTTGCTCACCACCACCTGGGGGGTTGGGACCCACAGTTTAAGAACCCCTTCCCTAGTGGACACCCCTTGGGAGCCCCCAAACACTGCTCCACCATTGGCTAAGGGCTCGTCCTTGACCGGAGCCAATTTTGCTGGAGACGTGGGGTTCCCGTGGCTCTGGTGGTGGCCCGAGGCCTCAGGCTATCTGAGAGGAGTGGGAGCAACTGGACAGGGACCTTGAACTCGCACTGACATCAGGGCCAGCGTGACATTCAGGCGGGGCGGAGAGAGGGTGTCGGTTTTGGGATTCCCCCATCCCAAACTACTCACCCGATCTGTTGGTTCCATGGTGAGGTTCCCATGTGATCCTGGACTCTAGAGGCAGGGATGAGCTGGGCTCTGGAATGAGACAAGGAGGAGGAAAGTGTCTGTGAGGACTCCATATATCAGAGGTGCAGCAAGTGCTGTGTGTGGCCTGCGAGACAATTTTGTTGCCAACGCGCAGGAGTGGCCAGACTCAAATTGTTTCTGGCTGTGTGTCTTTTCTCCTACTAAAGTGGCATGCCCGTAAAGCCAGAGCATGTGCAGTGAGGGGTGTGCCAATGGCACACAACGTTGGCACTCCCTCTGCATCCAATCAAAGCGCTGCTACAGTTCCACCGGCACCCCCTGCACAATTTAGGGCCCCAAGCCTAGTTAGCAAAGCCACCCTGTCCCAGGAGAACATCTTGGTTACGACAATCTTGCGGCCCAAGGAGCTGAAGGAGCATGTGGAATCTCCATCACTGGAGATCTACGAGCCAGTTAAACAGATACCTGTCCGGGAAGGTTTAGATCAACGGTTCCCAAACTTTTTGACATCACACGCCCCTGACCGGGGCTGAAAAACAGACACAGGCCCTTTAATTGCTGAGATCAGCAATTAAAAAAAAAAGGGGGGGGGAGGGGGAGTTGCTGACCAAAAAAAAAAAAAAAAGTTGCCCTTTTAAGGTGGTCATCATTTTGAAGTCTGCCCGGGACCCTCCATCCTCCCCCTGCCCCAGCCAGTCCGAGCTGCACATGTTCTCGTGGACGTCCAAGCCAGGAAAATCAGAAATTACCAGACTTTCACTTGGTATTTTCTGAATTTTCTTACCAGACAGACCAGGCTCTTTCTTATGGGTGAATTGATGGGGGGAGGGGGAGGGCAGTCACCTCATGCCCCCCTCGAATTTCTTCATGCGCCCCCCAATTTGGGAACCTATTGTCTAGATGGTGCTGGGTCCTGCCGCAAGGACATGATGGCCTCTCGAGGTTCTAGAATGCTCTGGTTTTATGATGCTATGAATTCCACCCTCTGCCCCAGAGCCCTTTGATTAGGTAGGGCCAGATATTCAAAGGTCTTTGTGTTCCTGAAGATGCAAATGGATTGCTATTGGGATTTTCAAATGTGACTAGCCCCCATCCTGTGAGGCAACTGGGCTCTGTTGAAAATCCCCCTAAATTACACTGAAAACGGGCCTTAGGAGCTTTTGAACCCCCGCTCCCGCAAGCGCCTATTTGCAACATTAGGTGCCTAAATCCCTTGGGCGACCTGACCCTTAGGCCCGGCTCCTCCAAGGTATTTAGGGACCTGGTTCCCAATGATCAATAGCTGGGCCTCAGAAACTAAGGTGACGGGCCAGCGATAAAACATAAAACAAAGGCAGGCCCTTTGTTGCAGTCTGACCGAGCTGACAGTCAGACAGAGGTGGGCGTAAGTTAATGAGCAGCCTGAGGAACGAAAGCCCTGCTGGCCACCCTAAAAATTGCCTCATGGCCTGTACAATGCATTGCCGTTCCCTGAGAGAGAAGTTTTTAAACTTTTCTTATACTGGAAAAACTTTTCTTCTACCGGTCATCTGAAGAAGTGAGCTGTGGATACCTTAAGTCCAATTCCTCCAGCAGACCCGCAGTAGGAGGTCGACGGGAGACACTCTCCCGCCAACTTCCCTTACGCCTCACAACTGCAAGGAGTTTCGGAGTTGACGGGGTTGCCCTCTGCATTCAATTGAGCAGGTCCTCACTAGACCCGCTAAATTGAATGCTGAAAGAATGAGCTTCGCAGCATTGATCCACAGCATTGTAGCATAAACATTGTCTCAGAGTTTTTCCCGGGAGTCACCGAGCATCAAACTTACCCACCAATGTCACATTTATGATCGCCACACACTGCTCAGTCATGTGATCTCGAATCTTGTACTCTCCCGCCGCGTCTTGGCTCACGTGCTCCATCCTCAAGTCGCCACCGGAAAAGGAAAATGTCTCCTTAAAGGAACTGAGGAGTTGCTTGGTGCCCTCAGGAGAGGCGTAAATGACATCTTTCCATTGCAAAGTTGAGGAGTTATATTTTTGCACGAAAAAAGACGTTTCTGTAATGTTGGTGGTATTCAGTCTGAAGATGCTCACAGTGCTTCCTTCAGACACAGTCTTTACCTCCGGGGGGACGTTCAGACAAGCTTTGTGAGCTGTGAGATTTCAAACAAGAAGTGTATTAGTTTGGCTTGTCATCATATCCAATTATTTTACTTATAATTCACCTATGGCATGACATTATGAGGAGGATGTATCATATAGACCAGTGGTTTTCAAACGACGCGTCGTGACCGAGGACTGGGTAATCCTAGAACATAATGGGTCAGACCAAAGGCCCATCTAGCCCAGTATCCTGTCTGCCGACAGTGGCCAATACCAGATTCCCCACAGGGAGGGATCACAAAAGGCAATCCCTCCCCAGTAACCCACCTCTAGAGAAACAGAGGCTGGGGACACCATTCCTACCCATGCTGGCCAACAGACATTGATGGACCTCACCTCCATGAATCTATCTAGCTCTTTTTTGAACCCTGTTAAAATTCAAGCCTTCGCTGCATCCTCTGGCAAGGAGTTCCACAGGTTGCTTGTGTGCTGAGTGAAGAAAAACTTCCTGTTGTTTGTTTTAAACTTGCTATGTAGTATAGTGGAATGTCACTGAGTCTCGTGGCTGCAGGGGGACCAGGTGAGGAGTGGGGGGCGCTAAGGCTCTCTGCCTGGCCTGGCACCACAGATGGGGCTGTGCCCCAGAAGTAGCTAATAGCAGGCCAGGGGCTTATATTGGGGGGCAGGGGGAATAGCGCACAGGGCTCCATGCACTGCCCCTGCCCCGAGCCCTCGTTCCGCGCGCCCATTGGCTGGAAGCCTGCTGCTGGCTGGGAGCCGCTCGAGGTCAGACCCTCCTGCCCCAGCCCTGCCCCAAAGCCGGAGCCCCTTCCTACACCCCAAAACTCTCCTCCTCAGCTGCACCCCGGAGCCCACGCTCCAGTCACGTTACGTTGGGTCGCGGCAGCAACAATTTTCTTCAACTGGGTCCTAAGAAAAAAAGTTTGAAAACCGCTGGTCTATATAGCTCACCGCACGAGAATGACCGTACATTTGTGGGCGTATAAAAGTGGAAGACAGTTCCTCTAAACACCAAACTCCACGCTGGCTGTTCCCCGTGACCTTATTATTATATTCCAGATCTTTGCAGATGGATTCCTTAAGTACTTGCTTCTTCCAGGAGCCCCAACCATGCTAGTTCTGAGGAAAGTGGAACTTAAACACGCAATGGTTTAAAATGGATGACTTGTTCCAAAGGGCTCTAGAACTCCTGGAATCCATAACTCCAGTTACCTCTGCAGTGGGACATGTACCCCCCTCGCCAAGCCCCGAAAACCCCAAAGTTGACTCCCCCTACAAAAGAAGAGGTGCACTTCAAATCCACCCCACCCCCTGCCCCCAACTCCCCAACCTGGGGCTAGTCAGGGCCCTTCCTGCTTGTCAGCAGTGGGGAGCTGCCCCTCCTGCCCCAGAAGTAGCAGGCGGCTAGCTCCAAACCTTGCCCTGGGTCTCCCACCGCCTCTCCTGAGCCCCCTCACCTCCCAACTTCCTGCCCTGCCTCCTGCAACCTTGCCTCTTGCCTGGAGTCCCCAGCACTGCTCTGACCTCTGCATTCCCACCCCCTGCCCTGAGCTGCTCCTCACCCACAAGCCTGCCCCCCTGCAACCTCCACTCTCCCAGGCCCAGGTCCTGAGCTCCTCCTCACCCCCAGCCCTGCCCCCCAGCAGCCCCACACTCCCAGCCCCCCTGCCCTGAGCCGCTCCTCACCCACAATCCTGCCCCCCTGCAACCTCCACTCTCCCAGGCCCAGGTCCTGAGTTCCTCCTCACCCCCAGCCCTGCCCCCCTGCAGCCCCACACTCCCAGCCCCCCTGCCCTGAGCTGCTCCTCACCCACAACCCTGCCCCCCCTGCAACTGCCACACTCCCAAGCACAGGCCCTGAGCTCCTCCTCACCCCCAGCCCTGCCCCCCTGCAGCCCCACACTCCCAGCCCCCCTGCCCTGAGCTGCTCCTCACCCACAACCCTGCCCCCCCCGCAACCTCCACATTCCCAGGCCCAGGTCCTGAGCTCCTCCTCACCCCCAACCTTGCCCCCCTGCAGCCCCACACTTCCAGCCCCCCTGCCCTGAGCTGCTCCTCACCCACAACCCTGCCCCCCCTGCAACCTCCACACTCCCAGGCCCAGGTCCTGAGCTCCTCCTCACCCCCAGCCCTGCCCCCCTGCAGCCCCACACTCCCAGCCCCCCTGCCCTGAGCTCCTCCTCACCCCCAGCCCTGCCGCCCTGCAGCCCCACACTTCCAGCCCCCTGCCCTGAGCTGCTCCTCACCCACAACCCTGCCCCCCCTGCAACCTCCACACTCCCAGGCCCTGAGCTCCTCCTCACCCCCAGCCCTGCCCCCCTGCAGCCCCACACTCCCAGCCCCCTGCCCTGAGCTGCTCCTCACCCACAACCCTGCCCCCCCTGCAACCGCCACACTCCCAAGCACAGGCCCTGAGCTCCTCCTCACCCCCAGCCCTGCCCCCCTGCAGCCCCACACTCCCAGCCCCCCTGCCCTGAGCTCCTCCTCACCCCCAGCCCTGCCCCCCTGCAGCCCCACACTCCCAGCCCCCCTGCCCTGAAGGACCCAAACACTAGGTACCAGTAAATCTTCTAGAAAAATAATAATAATAATAATAATAAAAAAACGGTCGCAAAACCCTCCCAATATTTTCTGAAAATCAACCAGGACAGGGCCACTAGTGCAGAAACTGAGGGGGCTGCCACACCCCCTGGGTTGAAGGGGTTTCTGTCAAATTCAGGGGTTGCAGTTTGGTTCCATGGCTCTCACCCTGCCCCCCTCCACCCCCCCCCCCGCATACAATTTATTCCCACCCCCTCCCCAGGCAGGACAGGACCTGAAGCAAGGGGCAGGCAGAGGTGTTCGGAACACACCTCCGCTGCCTTCGCCTCATAACTTCCTCTAACCTGCAGGCAAAACGCATCCCTCCTCCCCGTTTCTGCTTGGGATGCCAGCGCCCCGGAGCAGCACAGGCGGGAGACAGGCTCTCTTACCTGAAGGGCCGTCCAAAACCGCAGCCAGGCTGAGGAGCACTGCAAACACACCTGCCCGTCGCATGGCCGGCAGGTGAAAGGAAGAGGTGCGGCTCTGCCAGAACATTACCACACGTCTAGTCCAGCCCACACATCACCTGCTGTCGACATGAACCAATTAAAAAAACTAAGGTGGCGTCGTCCCTGTGGCGCTGGAGAGACTAAGAGCTGGATTTGGGCTTCAGCTTTTGTGGGTAAACCCTCCCCCCCCCAAGCACTTCATCAGATGCTTCTGACAAAGTATTTTTTACCCATGAAAGCTTTTGCCCAAATCAACCAAACGACGAGTCCTGGGGCACCTTAGAACAGGGGTGGGGAACCTTGATTGGCTCTGGGGGGGCTGCTGCCCCACAGAAAAATCCATTGAGGGCCACCCACGCATGAGACGCAAAAACCAACCAACCAGCCCCTCCCCCCGACACACCCTCACTGATGAGGCCCCTGTCTGAGAAGAAGAAAGACCCTCCCCACATTCCCTTCCCATACGAGAGCCTGGGGGAATGGCAAGAGGGCTGGAGAGCCAGCTTGGGCTTCCAAAGGCTTTGGGGGAAGCCCAATCTGACCTGGGAGCCAGATTCAGGCAAACCAGGGGCTGTGTTTGGCCCCGAGGTCTTAGGTTCCCCAATCCTGCCTGAGGGCACGTCTACACTACCCCCCTAGTTCAAACTAGGGTGGTTAATGTAGTCAATCGAAGTTGCAAATGAAGCCCGGGATTTAAATATCCCGGGCTTCATTTGCATCTTGCCGGGCGCCGCCATTTTTAAATCCCCGGTAGTTCGGACTCCGTGCCCGCGGCTACACGCGGCACGGAGTAGGTAGTTCGAATTAGGCTCTCCATTCCACGAGGAGTAACGGTAGTTCGAATTAGAAAGCTTCATTTGCAACTTTGATTGACTATATTCACCACCCTAGTTCGAACAAGGGTGGTGGTGTAGACATACCCTGAGGGTATGTCTACACTACAGTGCTCAGCTAATTCGAATGAGCACATCTAGACTTAAAAACTAGTTCGAATTAGCGTTTTGCTAATTCCAACTAGCGCGTCCACACTGATTGGACGCAGGGGCGCATTTAAGGGCAGCTGAAACCGGTTCCGGCAGGGCATCAGGTCAGTAGTTGCTTTGTGTGGCTGCTGTCTGAGGCTAACTGAGGCTCGTGCTTAAAGGGACCCCCCTGGACAGCAGGTTCTCAGCTTTTCCGCTTGCTCGCCTACCTCGCCGAGGGACAGCAAAGCGTTTTTCTCTGCGCCCGTCTGTGTCGGTGCTTCCCTTTGGGGACGCTGCCGCAGTTGGCACCATGGAGCCAGAGCTCGCCCTGCATCTTCTGGTGCAGTTTTTGGATTTGCTGCTGCAAGCCCAGCACCAATGGCTGGAGGCTGCCTGGCACCACCTGGTGCACGTCTACGGACTTGCCAAACCTACTCATTCTGAAATCATGAGCCAAACAACAGCACTGGCTTAAAAACACCTGAGAGTTTAATTCTGGGGCTGTGAGCCACTCTAGGATACCCAGTTCATCATCTCTGGTTTCTCTTCCCTGGCAACATAGGCGAGAACCCTGCTTTTCTATTTAAATACAAGCAGCCAGTTCTCTAAAAAAAATATGACGGGAAACCACAAGCTGGAGTTTAAGAGAAAGCAGCGGCTATCATGAGACTGGGATGAGTTGGCCACGCGGTCACGACCTCCTGCAGGCTGCTGGAATATCAGCCAGGGGATTTTGGCTCGGCACACAGCAGCCCAGAGAGCAAAGAAGGCCGAAGCAGCAGGGAGAATCCAGCCTCTTGCACTTTCTCCTGGAGGTGCTCGGTTGGGCATCAAACATTTCGGCGAAACGCTTTGAAATGTCAAAGCTGTTTAAAACTCTCTGGTCCATGGTGGGATCCGTAGTGGCCCGTTGTAGCTGGTGTCGCGTACAGCAGCCCAAAGGTTGCTCTGAGCTACGCCAGGGCTGAACCAACCCCTTGGACGGCCCCAACAATGAGAGAGCTGAAATTCTGTTTAGCTTTCTTCCCTCCTTGCCCGGCTTCAACCCCAGCACTGCCTCCTGGCCCTGGAACAGCGAGGGTCTGGCTTTGCCAGCCTCAGAGACCACCAAGACACGCCCCCACGTTAGCGTATTAAGGGCCTAACCCTCTCAGCCCCAGGAAAACAACAGGCCCCGTTAACCACGCTTTGTCGTGTCTTCCTGTCTCTTTGTAGGGCACCTCTGTGCTGGTTCTCAGAACCTGGACCCCAGAACATGCCTGTGACATCCTGTGGCGAGCTCTGGAGGGTCTAACGCCAGACCACATCCTCGGCTCCGGAGCAAGCGTGACCGTCACATCGGTGCATTTCAGACAAAGCCAGCCCTGCTCTGTGCGCTCGGTAAATGCCCGGAGCTTTCCTTGCCAGCAGCGGAGACGAGCAGCAATTTCTTTGCCTTTCCAGAGCTCGGGAAGGGCTGGAGTTCAAGGCGGGACTAATTCTCTCTGCGGCCCAGAGAAATGATCGCCGTGCTACTGTTGTCTGCCTTCGTGGGTGAGTACGGACTGTCTCTGAGGCCTAGTGAGACGGGATCCATCCATGCTTGGCTAGACCTTGAGCGTGAGTCTAGTTAAAACAGTACAACCACCCGAGTGTGGGTCTAGTTAAAACAGTACAACCCTCGAGAGTGGGTCTAGTTAAAACAGTACAACCCCTTGAGTGTGGGTCTAATTAAAACACTACAACCCCCCAAGTGTGGGTCTAGTTAAAACAGTACAACCCCTCGAGCGTGGGTCTAGTTAAAACAGTACAACCCCTCAAGAGTGGGACTAGTTAAAACAGTACAACCCCTCAAGTGTGGGTCTAGTTAAAACAGTACAACCCCTCGAGCGTGGGTCTAGTTAAAACACTACAACCCCCCGAGTGTGGGTCTAGTTAAAACACTACAACCCCTCGAGAGTGGGTCTAGTTAAAACAGTACAACCCCTCGAGAGTGGGTCTAGTTAAAACAATGCAACCCCCCGAGTGTGGGTCTAGTTAAAACAGTACAACCCCCCGAGTGTGGGTCTAGTTAAAACAGTACAACCCCTCGAGCGTGGGTCTAGTTAACCCCTCGAGTGTGGGTCTAGTTAAAACAATACAACCCCTCAAGTGTGGATCTAGTTAAAATAGTACAACCCTCCGAGTGTGAGTCTAGTTAAAACAGTACAGCCCCTCGAGCATGGGTCTAGTTAACCCACCGAGTGTGGGTCTAATTAAAACACTAAAACCCCTTGCGTGTGGGTCTAGTTAAAATAGTACAACCCCTCGAGCATGAGTCTAGTTAAAACAGTACAACCCCTCGAGCGTGGGTCTAGTTAACCCCTCGCGTGTGGGTCTAATTAAAACAATACAACCCCCCGAGCGTGGGTCTAGTTAAAACAATACAACCCCTCGAGTGTGGGTCTAGTTAAAACAATACAACCCCTCGAGTGTGGTCACTGTTAAAGTGGTATAAGTGTGTTTACGCTGGTAGAGTTTCATCCCCAACAGGAAGAGGAATGAACTGGATGGGTATAAGTTGCTTTTTCACTAGTATAGATGCATCCCCCTCGAGATATTTCTGGTATAACTCTATCAATACAATGGACAAACCAATGTAATAATTTTGGTCCAAAATCTGTGTGTTGACGAGAGCTAACTTTATCCTTGACCATAAATACTGGTAGATTATTTTCTTGGTTGTTGGAGCCAGTCAGGAAATAGAAAATATATGTGACAAATTTTCAAATACCATTAGAGATTTGTAAGAGCAGGTTAGATAAACATCAATCAGGTTTTATCTAGATGGTGCTTGGTCCTGCCGTGAGGCCTGGATGACCTCTCGCGATCTCTTCCCGTTCTAGCATTCCGTGATTCTATGAAATTTTGGTACAGATTTCGTTTCTTTTGAATGTGTTGGCTGAAATGTTCATTTTTTTCAATGATAAAAAAATGGGAAGGTATCCAATATTTTGCTTGGTTTCATTCTGCATGTTTAAAAGGCCTTGCTTGTTTTTGGTGTGTGGAAAGGGAATCATTTTTTGTACGGTCGGTGGTTTGGGTGTTTTTGTTTTCTTTTGGTCCCCTTTCTTCCTCCTCGTTTTTCTGCTGGGAAAATTTTCATTAACCAAAAGAGAGAAAGTTGGCATCGGGGAGTGAGCGTGTGAAGGGCCTTTTACAAAGAGCTTGGGCTTTCTTTTCCAGTGGCAAAAGGCTAAGAAAGGGAGAAAAACTGGCATACAACTGTAGAGGGAAAAAAATCCCTTTTATTTCCATTCCTCTCCCTTCCCACACGGAAGGCTTATTCACACTGGTAAGGGAGCAGGGGCCGGGAGACTAGTAATAGAAATGTAGCCGTGTGGAGAGAATCACATGGGCAGGGGATGGGGAATAATTCAGCCCACAGGCTAGAACTGGCCCCTGGCTTCTCTTGATCAAGCCCACAGCAAAACTCTGGAGCTCTAAGACAGCCCGTGGCCCTCTGTGGGAGGTGGGGAGAAGGAGACCTAGAGCCTCTCCCATGGGCCGGATCAAGGGAAGTTTGGGGCTGGATCCAGCCCCGAGGGAGCCCCTGCACCCGGAACGTGTCTATTTTGTAATTAGGGGTCACGCCAGGGAAATTTGTTTTTTTTTGTTTCTTGGAACCGATAGTGACGGATTTTGTTTTTTGTTGTTGGATCATTTGTTTTGTTGTTGTTTGTTGGGGGCTTGTTGGAGGAATTTTTTTGCTTCGCAGTGCTGCGTGGCCTCCAAATAATTTAGAGATCTTGGAGTTATTGTGGACAGTTCTCTGAAAACTTCCACGCAGTGTGCAGCGGCAGTCAAAAAGGCAAATAGGATGCTAGGAATTATTAGGAAAGGGATAGAAAATAAGACCCCGAATATCTTACTGCCCCTGTATAAAAATATGGTACGTCCACATCTGGAATACTGTGTACAGATGTGGTCTCCTCACCTCAAAAAAGATATTTTGGTCTTGGGAAGGGTTCAGAAAAGGGCAACTAAAATGATTAGGGGTTTGAGGAGAGGTTAAAGCGACTGGGACTTTTCCATTTAGAAAAGAGGAGACTGAGGGGGGATATGATAGAGGTCTATAAAATCATGAGTGGTGTGGAGAGGGCCGATAAGGAAAAGTTATTTATTAGTTCCCTAAACAGAAGAACTAGAGGACACCAAATGAAATTAATGGGTAGCAGGTTTAAAACTAATAAAAGAAAGTTCTTCCTCACACAGTGTGTAGTCAACCTGTGGAACTCCTTGCCAGAGGAGGCTGTGAAGGCTAGGACTATAATAGAGTTTAAAGAGAAGCTAGATAATTTCCTGGAGGTTAGGTCCATAAAAGGCTATTAGCCAGGGGATAAAATGGTGTCCTTGGCCTCTGTTTGTCAGAGGCTGGAGAAGGATGGCAGGAGACAAATCGCTTGATCATTGTCTTCGGTCCACCCTCTCTGGGGCACCTGGTGCTGGCCACTGTCGGCAGACAGGCTACTGGGCTAGATGGACCTTTGGTCTGACCCAGTACGGCCGTTCTTATGTTCCCCCCCATCAAAAAATAGGCCTTCCACTCCTAACTTGGAGGCCCAGGGACTGTTGATCAGGGAGAACAATCAACAGAAAAGGACGTGGGGAATTGCAGCGGACGAGAAGCTGCATATGAGTCAACAGGGCGCCCTTGCAGCCAGGAAGGCTGATGTCATCTTGGGGTACTTTAGGAGAAGCATTGCCAGCAAATCTAGGGAAGTGATTATTCCCGTTTATTCAGCACTGGTGAGGCCACATCTGGTGTATTGCGTCCAGTTCTGGGGCCCCCTCCTATAGAAAGGGTGTGGACGCATTGGTAGGAGTTTAGCGGAGGACAACCAAAATGCTGAGGGGGCTGGAGCACATGGCCTACGAGGAGAGGCTGAGGGGTTTGGGTTTGTTTAGTCTGCAGAAGGGAAGAGTGAGGGGGGTTCCAAAGAGGCTGGAGAGAGGCGGTTCTCAGATGGCAGAACAAGGAGCAATGGTCTCAAGTTGCGGTGGGAGAGGTCCAGGTTGGAGATTAGGAAAAACTATTTCTCTAGGAGGGTGGGAAGCGCTGGGTTGGGTTCCCTAGGGATGTGGTGGAATCTCCATCCCTAGAGGTGTTTAAGTCCCAACTTGACAAAGCCCTGGCTGGGCTGATTGAGTTGGGGTGGGTCCTGCTTCAGGCAGGGTGTTGGACTCGACGACTGCTGAGGTCCCTTGTGACCCTGTGACCTTTGCCTGCATTTTAACTCCACTTTACAGAGTTCTTCATTCTCTCTCGCTCCTCCAGGGACCTGCTCCGGTCTCGTTATAACCACTTCGGAGAACCCCGTCCACGCCACGGCCAACCAGACGGCCATCCTGCCCGTCTCCCTGCGGTTCTCCGCCCCGCCGGGGGAATTCTTGCACATCAAATGGGATTTCCTTTCAGGCCACCGCCCCGTCTTAGCCTATGTGCTGAGCAAGTGCGGTGGTGGTGGCGAGGGGTGGCCAGGTTCCTGCCAGGCCAGCGTGAAGGTGGCGGAGGAATATCAGCAGCAGGCAAACCTCTCTCTGCCGAGCGGCTCCCTGGTGATCCAGCGAGTGCAGCCTATGGATGCCGGGACGTACCGGATCACCGTGCGAGGCCTGGATGTGTGTGTCATGGCAGAGTTGAACCTGACTGTGGATGAAGGTAACCGACAGGGAGATAGGGTTGCCCGTATTGGAACAAACAGCCTGGTATTTGCAGCATGTGTCCAGTTAAAAAACAAACAAAAACCATAGAGAACACCAGGCATGTAAAATGTCCAGTATTTTCTGTTTTTCTCAGATGGAAAGTCACGTGGGATGTTTTTCTCCCTGGTGGGGGCAAGGGGGAGTGTGGGAGTGTGTGGAGATTTAAAGGGGCCATCACTCTTGTTTTGTGAATTTTTTTTGCTCAACAAATTTGATCCCCGTTTTTGCTCAACAACTTGAGCAAATTCCATGTCCAGTGTTTTTCGCGAAACTATCTGGCAACCCTACAGGGAGAGGAGCATGAGTGGCAGGTAAGCCGCCCCCATCCCGCTTAGTAGAGGCTAGCCTCCTGGCTCCGCCCCTTCTGCCCAAGACTCCGCCCCTAGAGTTGGTGCCACCTTCCGCAGCTGGAGCCCAGATTCCACCCGCCACCTTGCAGCCAGAGGAGTCCCAGCCTGCCTGCTACAAGCTACTGGCCAGTTCTCTCCTGACATTCCAGCTGACCCAACCCAGCCACAGCAACCAGCCCAAGGTCCGATTTCCAGAGCCCGCACTGGCTTTAGGGTAGGGAGGGAGGGTTGGTGTGTGGGCAGGCAACAGCTGGGAGGCACCACAGAGAGACATCTGAGCACACCTGGGGTGGCAGGGGAATAGGGCAGGCGAGATCAGCCATAGGAGAGAAGAATGGTTTGTCCCAGGGATTTCTCCTCCCCCAGAGCATCCTTCCCAGTCTGTTCCACCTCCCATGTCGTTGAGGACACACAGTCTATCTCCTCCCCCCCCCCCCCCCCCCGACCTCCAGTATTACAAGCGTTCACCTTATTTCTGGTCTGTATTTGTCTAGCTTACTATTCCCAGCCTTCAGAGTGCGTTTTACCTTCGTCTGCCAGATGTAAAGAGCCGCTTGCTGTCAGATTGTAGTTCCCAGCATCGTCATTCATCATAGACAGTGATCAAATCTCCTTTAGCAGTCTCCTCCGTGAACTAAAGAGACTCAGCACCCAGAATCTCTCCCTGCCCGACGTTTTAAAAGTTTCAGAGGTGTGGCATATTAGTCTGTAACTTTAAAGACTACTAGTCCTGTGGCACCTTAGAGACTAGCCAAAATATATGTATTGTCAGGTCCCATGAGCATTCCTGGGCAAGACCATAATCCTGAGTGGAGAAAAGAGGGGGCGGGACCCTTAGAATAAAAGGTAGAGGGAGAAAAAAAAGTTACATGTCAATTACAGTCATAGAACACTAGGGGTATGTTCACACTAGCCCCCAAGTTCGAACAAGGGAGGCTAATGAGGGCGACCGAAATTGCAAATGAAGTGCGGGATTTAAATATCCCACACTTCATTAGCATGTTCCCGGGCACTGCCATTTTGGAAATTGACTCGCCCGGAAGAACTGCCCGCGTCTACACATGGCAGAGAAGGGCGATTCCGAAATACTTCAAATGAAGGGGTTTATTTCGGAATCGCCCTTCTCTGCCATGTGTAGACGCGGGCAGTTCTTCCGGGCTAGTCAATTTCCAAAATGGCAGTGCCCGGGAACATGCTAATGAAGCGTGGGATATTTAAATCCCGCGCTTCATTTGCAATTTCGGTCACCCTCATTAGCCTCCCTAGTTTGAACTGGGGGCTAGTGTAGATGTATCGTAGGACTGGAAGGGACCTTGAGAGGTCATCGAGTCCAGTCCCCTGCCCTCATGGCAGGACCCAGTACTGTCTAGAAGTGGTTCCCAAAGTTTTCCACATCATGTTCTCTTTTTGATTTTTGAGAAACCCTCACGCCCCTCCCCCCCCAAAGTAAATATAGCAGCAAAACTTCTTGAGCGGACGGCCGAGTAGATGGATGGCCCGGGCTCTTTCTTGGGGGGGAAGGAAACTGATGGGGGAGAAGGGGGGTGGGTCACCTTGCACCCCCCCCGGAATTTCTTCATGCCCCCCCCCCCAGTTTGGGAACCCACTATATCATCCCTGACAGGTGTCTGTCCAACCTGCTCTTAAATATCTCCAGAGATGGAGATTCCACAACCTCCCTGGGCAACTCATTCCAGTGTTTCACCACCCGGACAGGCAGGAAGTTTTTCCTGATGTCCAACCTAAACCTCCCTTGCTGCAGTCTTCTAACCCCTGGTCATTTCATTTTCTGGGCGTAACACAAGCTGTTTTTAGCACGTTACGGCCAGCCTGACTTTCACTTTTTTCACTTTTTTTTCACGGCTCAAAAAACACAGTTGGTCTCATTTTAAAAACAAAAACCAACGTTGAGACTCCGGAGCTCAGGAAAGCAGCAGGGCACGTGGGTGTGTTAGCTGTCCTACCACATCCTTTCTAACTGGAGCCCTGAATGATCATGATAGAAGCCCTCAGGCCTCCCGTCCGGAGGGCCAAAACGGGCAATTGCCTTTTAAAGCAGCACTGAAGCTACAGGCTGTGTGCTGCAGGTGGCGCTAAAGGCTGGTGGGGGCGTGGCTGTCCACAGCCCCGCCCCTTCCAACTGAAGCCCCGCCCCTTCTGGGAGCCTGGAGCTGCCCTTCCATCTTGTCCAGGGGCCCAGCAATTCTGTCAGGCCCCCTGAAAACCCTGATGGAAAACTCAGTGAAAGTTTGTGAGGTGCCCAGACACGAGGGCAACGTGCGTCTTGTGATGGAGACAGCGATCTGCATGGGAGCTTTACATCAGGCCTACAGAGGAGCCGGTCTCTGTGATTCACTTCTGTCTCTCGGCAGCGGCGCCCATACACTCGGGAAGAGGGAACAAAGCCAGACTCAGCCTGGTGCGCAACGCCATCCGCCTTGGCTTCACCGGCCTGGTTCTCTGTCTCTTGGGCCTGATCGTGGCTGAGGTGAGTGATCCCAGCCAGGGTTGCCTCTAAATTTCTCATCCATGTGTGGAATAATTTTTTTCCACCTGTGTGTGGAATAAATTTTGTTTTGTGCACCGAGGCATGACAAAGGTGCACCACCACATGCTGCGGGCACTGTGCTAATCAGCTGGGCCGCATTTGAATGTCTCTTGGGGGGGCTGCCCAAGAGCACAGCTTGCAGGGTACACTGCCCCCTGCTGCTGCCTCTAGGGGACATGGGGAAAATGATTGACTGACAGAGGAGCCAACGAAGCGTGGTAGCTAAAGTACGTTGCTGTGAGGGGCGTGGCCCAGCATCACCCATGAAGGAAACCGGTGTCAGATTAAATCTGGCTTTGCAAGGCCTGGAATGCAAGTTGCTTAGTGAAACTCCATTTCTGCTCAAACCCTGCAGCCGGACCGGTGCATCCTCAGCTTCAGCTTTCTCCACGTTTGCTGATAGCTCCAGAGGATCTGCACTACGAACCTGACAGAGAGAGGGGTGTTTGCGGGGGCAGAGCTAAGTGTGAGGGGTGGGGATTTTGGGCTGGCTGTCACTGGGGGAGGGCCGCCTCAGGTGCCAGACTGCCAAGGCCGGCTTTAGTCCAATTCGCCCGAGTCCCCTGAATCGGGCCACATGCCTAAAAGGGCCCCGTGCTCTAAAACCAGAGGGCCCAACGCCCTAAACTTGGAAGTGCGCTGCGGGAGGGGGCGTTGGCCCCGGAGGAGGAGCGCGGCAGGAGGGGGGAGTCAGCCCCTGGTTTTGGCTGGAAGACAGGAATCCACCCTGTCGCTGGGAATTTAAAGGGGCTGTGACTTTCGTGCTGTTTTTTTTCCCCCTCAACCAAAATTAGACTCAGACTCATAGACTTTAAGGTCAGAAGGGACCATTATGATCATCTAGTCTGACCCCCTGCACAGTGCAGGCCACAAAAATCTCACCCACCCCTCCTAGAATAATCCTCTCACCTAGATCTTAGATATTGAAGCCTTCAAATACTTTGAAGACCCCAAGATGCGGAGAATCCTCCAGCTGTGATCTGTGCCCCATGCTACAGAGGAAGGCGAAAAACCTCCAGGGTCTCTGCCAATCTACCCTGGAGGAAAATTCTTCCCGACCCCAAATATGGCGATCAGCTGAACCCTGAGCATGTGGGCAAGACTCACCAGCCAGACACCCAGAAAGTTCTCTATAATAACTCCTATCATCCCTCCATTGACCTATTTCCAACTGATAATGAATGGTCAATTAGTTACCAAGATCCTGTTCTCATCAAACCATCCCCTTCATAAACCCATCTAGTTTAATCTTTTGCCCCCACTACTTCCCTTGGAAGGCCGTTCCAGAACCTCACTCCTCTAATGGTTAGAAACCTTCCTCTAATCTCAAGTCTAAACTTCCTACTAGCCAGCTTATATCCATTTGTTCTTGTGTCCACATTGGTATTAAACTTAAATAATTCCTCTCCCTCCCTGGTATTTATCCCTCTACTATATTTAAAAAGTGCAATCATGTCCCCCCTCAGCCTTCTTTTGGTTAAATTACTGTGTGCGTGTGTGGTTTTTTTTGGTTTTTTTTTGGTCAACAAAAAAAAAAAATCTCGGCTGCCGGGGCCCCATCGAAACGGTCTGAATTGGGCCCCGCACTTCCTAAAGCCGGCCCTGCAGACTGTGTGGGTGGGGGCCCACTAGGACCCAGAGTGTAGAACATTGTGGCTGCTGCTGGTGCCTGTGCATTCTCTCTGCTCTAGATGCACAGTGATGGGGGAGTGTCATGAGAGGGTGAAGGCAGAATTGAGACCTTTCTAAGTTTTGGCCCAAGTGAGAGGGCACAGGGGGTGTCATTTGAGCTCCCCACCTCAGGTGCCAAAATGTTATGGGCCGGCCCTGGGGGAGGCGGAGTGTTTATTTTTTTAAATGTATATTTTGCACAATTTCCTACCAAAATAATAGTTTTTTCACCCTGCTCCTGCCTGTGGCTCCCTGGGCGGGAAGCGGGACAAGGCTGATCCTTCCATGTGGCACAGGCCGGGGAGGCAGATGTATCTAATCACTTTCTCCTCCCCTCCCAGGTAGTTTCCAAGGCAGACGGCTGCGCCGCACGTGGCCAGGAGCAGGAGAGGCTGGACTAAGCCTCTCTACGCCAGGATCGGCGGGGCTGGAAATCCCCAAACCGCTTGGTCTCGCATCCCGTGGCCAAGAGGATGCCCGACACTCCCACGTTGCCACATCCTGCCCACCAGGAGGAGGCGGGGGGGGAGGGAGCTGCATGAGCGCAGAGGGTGAGATCACTTGCACAGCCTTGGCGCTGCTTGGCAGAATGACACCCCCGGCCCAGGCAGCATGGTCTGTTCAGAAGCTGTGGACGTAGGTTCCATTCCTGAGTCTGCCACAAGCCTGCTGGTGACTGTTGCCATGTCCTGCCAGGTGCCTCAGTTTCCCCCGGGGGGGAGAACAATACCGACCTGCTTTGTAAAAGGCTCTAGCTTACTACAGTAAAACTCCGACGGTCCGGCATCTGACGGTCCGGCATCATCAGGAACCCGGAAGTGCTCCGGGCAGCCCGACCACTGGAGCTGCTCCGCCGCCAGCTTCCCCGATTCAGCCGCTGCTAAAACTGACCAGCGGCTGAATCGGGGAAGCCGGGGGCAGAGCAGCTGGGGCGCTGCCGGGTTGGTCCCGTAGCGCTGCCCCTCGGGGCTGCGGGACCAACCCGGCAGCACCCCAGCTGTCCGATTCAGCCGCTGCTGAAACTGACCAGCGGCTGACTCCAGGAAGCCCGGGGCAGAGCAGCTCTGCCTCGGGCTTCCTGGAGTCAGCCGCTGATCAGTATCAGCAGCGGCTGACTCGGGGACAGCTGGGGCAGAGCAGCTGGGGTGCTGCCAGGTTGGTCCCACAGCACTGAGGAGCGGTGCTACTGGATCAACCCGGCAGCACCCCAGCTGCTCTGCCCCAGACGTCCCCAAGAGCAGCTGGGGTGCTGCCGGGTTGGTCCCACAGTGCCAAGGATTGGCGCTGCCGGACCGACTCGGCAGCACTCCAGCTGCTCTGCTACAGGCATCCCCGATTCAGCCGCTGCTGAAACGGACCAGCAGCGGCTGAATCAGGGATGCCTGGGGCAGAGCCGGACTATCAGGAGGGGCTATGAGGGGTCTGCGGTGGCATCCCCCCCACACCCCTTGCAGCCCCCCTTCCGATAGTCCAGCAAATCGGATAATCCGGCACCCCCTGGGTCCTAAAGGTGCCGGATTATCAGAAGTTTCCTGTACTATCTTAGCTCTTCCCCACTAGCTCAGCTGGTGTAAGAGAAAGGAGGACTCCAGAGAAATCCGCCTGAGCTCTTATCTGGCTCTTACCCGTCTTTTAGGGAACAAATGAGGAGTTGTGAGGAGGGGTCACTCACCACCATAGCACCCCCTGCTGTCTGTCCTAGGAATTAGCTCCTTCTGCCAACAGGGTACCTTCCCTCCGGTGGCGTTCCCCCTCTTTCCTCCAGGCCACGGCGTTCTCTTCAGGACACGGCCCTCCGGCATTGCCCACGTCAGTCTGAGCCCCCTTCCAGGGGTGGCTGTTTCTTCAGCAGGCCATGCTTCAGGCCCTTCAGTCCAGGGGTCTGCTTGGCCAGCGCTCCCCTAGCTCCAGGGAGCCTCCTACTCCCCCAGGAGCCAGGCTCTCACTGCTCTCCCTGGGAGCAGGGGCCCATCCTCTTATATAGCTCCCAGCTGGGCCCTAATCCACTCATGCAGCCTCAGCTGGGGCTAACCTCCCAGGCCCTGCTCCCGGCTGGGGTTTGCCCTTAAAGGGCCAGCGCAGGGCGAACGCCCTGTCACAGAAGTCCACACACAAAATGATAAAGGAAACTAAACTGTATTGTCTGTAGGCTAGAGAAGGTAAAAAGGACGAGGGCAGGACAGGGGAACTGGGTCTGGAGACTGCAAGAGCCACACACAACAGCAGCAGGCACACAGAGGAGGGTAGAATCATAGAAGTGGAAGAGACCTCAGGAGGTCATCAAGTCCAGCTCCCTACCCAAAGCAGGACCAACCCCAATTCAATCAATCCAGCCAGGGCTTTGTCAAGCCGAGACTTAAAAACCTCTAGGGATGGAGATTCCACCACCTCCCTAGGGAACCCATCCCAGGGCTTCCCCACCCTCCTAGGGAAATAGTAGCCGACGTTAGGCCTCCTGTCTTACCCAGCTCCAGGGAAAGCTGACGTCAAGTCTCCTCTCCGGATGACAGGGATCGGGAACTACAGTAGGAGCTTAGGCTGGGCCCTAACTCAGACCCCACCCTGGCCCCTTTGCGCCGTCTCGGGTGTGTGTTAGCCCTGTCTAATCTGACAATCCGCGTGTGCGCGTGTGCTCCCCAATAATCAAATACCCCGTCGGATGTTACCCCACCGGGCTCACAACTGACACTCCAAGCCAGTGACCCGTTCTCTGAGCACCGCTCCCCGCACCCCGCCCGTGAGCCAGCTGGAGGAACAGAGCCCCCAAGCGCTCAGAGCGCCCCCTAGTGATGCGCTCCGGTAGCCTAGCAACACTTTCCCTGTTTTCCCGACTTCTCCACGAGCAAGGAAGACGACGGCGAATCAAAATGGAGGCTCACCTGTTGTTCTAAACAAAACAAAATGGCGCACCCACGAATAAACAACTGAAAGCATTTCAACGTAGCTGATTACTAACAAGGTCTAACATTAATAAAGAAGCCAACATTAACACTGGGAGCTCAGCTCTGGAGGCATTCCCCTCGACTGACTGAAGAAGTCCAAAGCAGGTTCTGGATTTTTCAACTCCCATGTAGGTACCTAAATCACTAGGCAACGTATCCACTATATTTTTCCCTTTTGGTGTGGAATAAATTTTGTTCTGTGCACTAAGGTATGTGCAGATGTGCACCACCAATATAGACATAGGCTGCTGGCTATGCTCAGATGTGGGCATTCTACCAATCAGCTGGGCAACATGTGAATCTCTTCTGGGCAAATGCCCCAGCGCTTAGCTTACAGGGAACCCCATCAGTGGGCCAAGATTTTCAAAAGTCTCAGCATCCATCTTGCACACACCATGCTGTTTCCTGATAAAAGGAGCTGAGCCCTTTGGGTTCAAAAAAGAACTTGATAAATTCTTGCAGGTTAGGTCCATCAATGGGTATTAGCCAGGACGGGCAGGAATGGTATCCCTAATTTCTGTTTGTTAGGGGCTTAAAATGGGCAACAGGAGAGGGTCTGATTGATGATTCCCTGTTATGTTCACTCCCTTTGGGGCACCTGGTGCTGGCCACTGTCAGCAGACAGGACGCTGGGCTAGATGGACCTTTGGTCTGACCCAGTCTGGCCAATCTTATGTTCTGAAAAGTCCAGCCCTTATATGTACCAGTGACAGCTGCTAAATGGGTCAGGTCCTGCCAGTGGGTAAAAGAGAATTCTTTCCCTTTGCCCACTGTGCCTCTGTTGTCAGTGGTCCTAAAAAGCCAGGTCAGGGTTGCCAATTTTGGTAGGATATGTTCCTGGAGATTTCATCCCCTCATGGAATCTTTAATTAAAGAGACTCCAGGGAAGTCTGGCAGCATTGGCAATGCTAATCCAGCTGCATCTGATTCCTGCAGAAGTGAGTTCCGCAGATGGTGTCTAAAATCATTCCTAATGTAAATTCCAAATTAAATAGGCCACTTGTTAAATCTACTTATTGGCGCTAGATGCAAGCATCTTTCTTTGCGGTAATCCAGTGGTTCTCCACTTTTCCAGACTATGGCCAGGTCTACCCTAGACGTGGAAAATTGGGTTAAGGTATGCAACTCAAGCTACACAAAATACGTAGTTGGAATCGGCATACCTTAAGCCGACCTTAGCGCAGTCTTCACAGAGGGAGGCCAACGGGAGAAAAATTCCTGTCAGCTTCTCTTACTCCTCACCAACTGGAGCTGTCCTCAGCATTTGATTGAGCAGAACTTAACTAGACCCGCTAAATCAAATGCCAGAAGATTGATCTCTGGCACGGTAAGTAAAGATGTGACCTACGGTACCCCTTCTGAACGTCAATTTGTCCTGAATACCCCCTCCCCCCTCCAGCTGCACCTCACTTAAAACCAACTTGCTTACAAATTCAGAAGCAGGAATACAAAAGGGTCATAGCTGGGGATGTAAAAAAAAATAATTAAAAAAATATAACCATGGAACCTCTGAAAAACGGAGTCTGCAGTAGAAGAGCTTATATACACGTTTTATACTGTGTAGCCCACAGCACAGCTGGCTCCCAGGAAATGGGACTGGCAGCCGAGAGTTGGCACAGAAACAGCTAACCTGATACTTATTGGCAGGGCTCAATGACCGCGGTGAAAACCCACTTGCCAGCCCTGCACCGCGCATGCGCGCGCCTTAAACAGTTAGGCTACGTCTACACTGGCATGATTTTCCGGAAATGCTTATAACGGAAAACTTTTCCGTTATAAGCATTTTCGGAAAAAGCGCTTCTACATTGGCAGGATGCTTTTCCGGAAAAGCACTTTTTGTGGAAAAGCGTCCGTGGCCAATATAGACACGGTTTTCCGCAAAAAAGCCCCGATCGTCATTTTCGCAATCAGGGCTTTTTTGCGGAAAAGACTACTGTGCTGTCTACACTGGCCCTTTTCCGGAACAGTTTTCCAGAAAAGGACTTTTGCCCCAACGGGAGCAGCATAGTTTTTCCGGAAAAGCACTGATGATTTTACATTAGATCGTCAGTGCTTTTCCGGAAATTCAAGGGGCCAGTGTAGACAGCTGACAAGTTATTCCGGAAAAGCGGCTGATTTTCCGGAATAAGTGGCCAGTGTAGACACAGCCTTAGACTTTTACCTCCCTAGTCATTGCCACTGTGACTGAAAAATACCTGACTTTTAAGTGCAGACTACCCCTTGGGGCTGCTTCCCAGAGTAGTGACAAGACCCTGGCCACTTCTTCCGGCTCTCTTGGGCCTTTCACCATCCGGCCTTGCTGGGCCAGCTCTCCTGGGCTCCCCAGCCGAGACCCAGAAATGCGATCACTGCTCCTCTGAAGAGCAAAGCAGACACGGAATCACTTCAGCCCTGAGGAGAATGTAGTTCCAGGCCCAGCCCCCCAGGAACCCAACTCCCAAAAGGGATCAGAACCCCAATTACATTTTGCAGGCAAGCCCCCTTCAACAACGACAGGAGGATGTACACATGGATTGCTCCTGCAGGGAACAATGATTTGCACTGGGCTTGATAGTGAATAAAAGTGATTTTATTACGTACAAGCCATAGGATGGAAGTGAAAACAGGCTGAGCAAAGTGAATGCCAGAATGAAAAGAACAGAAAGCCCAGAGCTAGTTCTAACACATGACAGTTTGTTGCAAACTGACCCGAAAAGTGCTCTTATTTCAGCTAAACCTCCACGGTCGGGAAGACCTAGGTCTCTCTGGGGTCCCTGGCTCCTTTTTGGGTCTCTCATGCCAGCCAGAGGGCACTAGAAATCCGGATGATGCAGGAATTGACATGAGAAAGGGCGAGAATTCAAACTTGACAGCACTGCACTGACCACCAGGGGGCGCTGTGGGAGTTGGGGGGGGGGGGCAGTGTGAGTACACTGGAAAGCTGCTACTAATTAAGCTCAGCACAGACTGTTGCTTTTGGCTGCTTGACACTTCACCAGGTGTGTGGGGTGAGGGTGGGGTGATGTTCCCTGTACAGTACAGCCAATGGCTGCATGGGAAAATTCTCAGCAGCCCCTTATAGAGACTCTTTATATCACAGGCCTATGCGCCTACCTGTACTTTTTCTGCCCTAAGGCATGAAGGAATCGCAAAGACTTTCAACTTCCATGCCTGTCTGCCTGGGAAAAAAATGGAGAGAGAGAGAGATAAAAGGGAGAGATAAAAAGAAATGAGGGGTACATCTACACTGCCACACTATTTCGGGATACCAAGGTATCCCGAAATAGCTACCCCATGTCCAAGGACTGTGGTCATTATATCGAAATAATAGCCAGGCTGTTTCACCAACCCTGCAAACCTCATTGGGCAAGGGATAAGGGATGGTTTGAAATAGCGCTTTATTTTGAGTTTAGGGTGCCGTGTAGACACACCCAAAGGGTGGGGGATAAAGGGCTAGCAAGATAAAAAAAGAGAGAGATAAAAGGAGAGAGAAGAGAGAGAGAGAAAGAAAAGACAGAGGAAAGGAGAGAGATAAAAGGGGGTATGTCTACACTAGCTCGTTAGTTCGATCTCGTGTAAAATCATCAGTGTTCTTGCAGAAATACTGTGCTGCTCCCGTTCAGGCAAAAGTCTTTTTCCGAAAGACTTTTGCGCAAAAGGGCCCGTGTAGACAGCACAGCACTGTTTTCCGCAAAAAAATCCCGATCGTGAAAAAGACGATCAGGGCTTGTTTGCGAAAAACCGCGTCTAGATTGCCCACGGACGCTTTTCCACAAAAAGTGCTTTTCTGGAAAAGCATCCTGCCAATCTAGACGCGCTTTTCCGAAAATGCTTTTAACGGAAAACTTTTCCGTTAAAAGCATTTTCGGAAATTCATGCCAGTGTAGACGTAGCCAAAATGTAGCTGGTATCATGAGCTTTTGTATGCACAATCCCCTATTTCAGATGAATGGTGTTTAAGTGGTCCAGGGTGCAAAATAAATAGGAGACAAAGAGAGGGGATGGGGGAGGAAAAGAGGAGGGGAAAAAAGAGGGGGGGGGAATTAGACTAGTGATACAAGTACCCTTAAGGGTACTTGAGAGAAATCTGGGAGGGTATGTCAACACAACTGAAATTTGTAGAAAACTGAATTGTTGTGTTAAGTTTTCAGCGCTTTATTTTTGTACTTTTTACACCCAAAAACATCATTGGCTGCCCAGCTACAATTAAGTTGTTTAAACAAATGTGTTCCAATGGTAGAAAAAAACCGTTGTATGTCTGAAAACTGTAGGTACTGGGGTATATAGATATATATTATAAGGGGTACTTTATAAAAAAAAAGTTGAGAAACACATAGGGCACCAGGAAGCGAGGCAGGGGTGTGGTCCCTGGCCACCCCAGTGCACGGGGAAGGCGGGCACTCCCGGGCAGGAACACTCAGCCTCCTGTGCACCTAGAGCAGGCGTTCTAAGGGTGGGGTGTGGGCAGGACCAGGCTGGCAGTTTGGGAAGGTGTCACGGCATGGGGGGGGGGGGAGGGAGTTACCCAACCCTGCCCCCACATCCGCAGCCAGATGGGACACTCAGCCGGCAGGTAGAACAGAAGGTTCATTGTGACACAGTGACAAAGTGTAGCCCAGACTTCCTGTTAGAGGAACCAGGAGTGTTCAATACAGCCCATCTTGGGGATAAGGGGGCCCAGAACCCCGACCTCTACCCCCCCCAGACAGCTAGACTCCTCTCTCTATCAGCCAGAAAACTAACACAGACACCCAGCCACTGGTCCCGGACCTCCAGGCGGCCCCTCCAACTCCTTTGTCCTGCTGCCTCGGCCCCAGGTGTTATCTGGCTAGCACAGGTTACATCTTCCCCCTAGGGTCATATGACGGACCGGGCTGGGTCTGGGCAGAAGAGAGGCCTAAAAAGAAAACGAATTGACAACACAAACACATCCAAAGGGAATAACCGCATAGACCGTCGGTGCAGCTGGGGTTGGAGGAGGCAGGTCCCCAGACCCACCTATAGCCCCGCCCCCTGTGCAGAGGCCCCACCCCCACCATGGACAAGTTGTGGAGGAAGAGGAGCAGCACGCTGAGTGCACGCCCTTTGTGATGGACCGAGCCAGGCTGGGCACCACTGAGGGCGTCTGCTCAGGGCAAATTGCTGAAACTCGGGGCTCTGTACAGCCCCAGACTGGAGGCCTTTCCCAAAGAGGCCACACACCAGCCACACAAAGCGCTTCATCTGGCCAGCTAGAAGCCTCACGAGCAAAACCCCTCTCACACCCCAGCTTTCCCTGTGCCCCAATCAGCCCCCGGCCTAACACACAGGTGAGGGGTTATAGAACCCAAACTCACCTTCCCCAAACGGGTTCTTCCGGTTCCAAAAAGCCAGCCACAGATCCCGATCAATTTACACCCTGGATCTTACCCGCAAGACCACACTGAGCCAATCCCTTAGAATCTAAAATCTAGGGCTGTGTCTAGACTGGCCAGTTTTTCCGGAAAATCAGCCGCTTTTCCGGAAAAACTTGCCAGCTGTCTACACTGGCCACTTGAATTTCCGCAAAAGCACTGACTTCCTATCGGTGCTTTTTTCAGAAATACTATGCTGCTCCCGTTCGGGCAAAAATCGGGCAAACTTTTGCGCAAAAAGGCCAGTGTAGACAGCTGAGATTTGTTTTGCACAAAAAAGCCCCGCTCGCGAAAATGGCGATCGGGGCTTTTTTGCGGAAAAGCGCGTCTACATTGGCCATGGACGCTTTTCCGGAAAAAATTGCTTTTGCGGAAAAGCGTCCGTGCCAATCGCGACGCTCTTTTCCGGAAATGCTTTTAACGGAAAACTTTTCCGTTAAAAGCATTTCCGGAAAATCATGCCAGTCTAGACGTAGCCTAGCGGTTTATTACTAAAAGAAAGAAAAGCATGAGAGTAAAGTTGTTAAAGGAGAATACATTCCATGCATCGAATCACCCAGTTCTCGATGCAGGCTCTTAGCAGAGATGTTACAAACTGCTAGCTTAAAAGTCTCTGGTGTACATCCTCTGTCAGGATGGGTCCACGGTTCTTTCCGGCTCATTGTTCCCTGCAAGGCTACATCTGGGATCAGGAGCAAAACTGAAGATCAAATGGAGGGTGCCACATGGCACATGGCATCTTCCTGACCCGAGCAGGTTACTGCAGGTCACATGGTCAGACAACCTATCCTTGTGTCCCATGCTAGTTTGCAGGTATCAGTCACATTCCTGAGGCGTGTATCAGCATCTAGAGATTCATTGTCGCCTTGCTAATTAGCATAGATATTGACTGAACATTCCTTGGCCATTGCTCAGTCACAGAAAGGGAATTTTCCAGCATCCATACAGAGTACATGTGTATAACTCCACACACAGATATTATATGAGTACATGAATAGCATATACAGAATCAGTAGAACAAAAGTTTTCATGGGACACCTCACACAGACCCCTTTGTGTACACTTTGGGGGAAATACCCCCCCCATGGGTACAGAAGTGATCTGGCTGCTCCCCTTAAAATCCAGAAACGTGACAGGTCAGGTGACAGAAGGCCTGGGACATTCGTGCCTTCCCTCATCCAAAGATCCCATTCCCCGTGGGGTACAACACACACACACACACACACACACTGAAGTCACTGCAGAACAGCACAGGACAGTAGCAATCCCACAAAGCACAGCAAAGCAACCCGAGTGAATTCCTACTCCCACTACATCTCAGAAGGCAAAGCCGTCGGACACCCATACACAACCAGTACCCAAATAAGACTTGTTTAACGCAAAGCTCCTTGGGGTCTCTGAGGAAAGAGGAAACCTCGTCTCTTGGTGATACTGTGGCAAGTTTGTGTAGGAACTGACAAATACAATTGTTTTCTGAGTGACAGGGAAAAAAATTCTGGTGCAAAAAGCCGGCTCCGCCTCCCCTCGTGCCAAATAAAATCCTCAGGGAAACTGAGTCACCGGGGTTTAAAAGCAGGCAAAATGACCCCTGAGCTGGAAAGAGAGAATTCAAATAAGGTGAGCAAGGGCTTTTTCCTTTTTCTCCAGCTCTGGGCACTTTTCTTTCTATAGCCTTTGGTATTTGTTTCTCTTCCCATGCCGCACATCCATTTTTCATTCCCCCCCCCCCCCCCCAATAAAAGAAATTCCTTCCATGACAGACCTGAGCCGTCCTGGCTCCATCTTCTAGTCCGGCTCTAAGATGACCATAAAACCCATTGTGCATCTCGCTGGTATGTGGTTCCAACAAATCTTAGGCCACCTGGCAGAAAGGAACAGCCCTCAAAGGGTATGTCTACACTACCCTCCTAATTCGAACTAGGAGGGTAATGTAGGCATGATGTCTCAGAGATTGAAAAAAAACTGTGGAAAGCCTAAGACAGGAGGAAAACTGGACCCTCTGGGATCGGTTGGGAGGCTGGTTTGGACGTGTGTGAACTTGGATTTTGCAAGGTGTAGTTTTAGTATTGGCTATGTGGAAGAAAACATTGTCCTCGCTCTGCGTTTGTAAGCAACAAGTAGCCACAGGCAGTTTTATTACGAGCTGCAGCAAGGGAAAAACTGGTTTGGACGGGGGGAAGCCCCCCCGCTCCGAGGCAGATCTTCCGATACAAGCAATTATGACGCAGTTTATATACTGTCCATTAGATATAATAACAACAATTAGTCTCCTTCCCATTACAAACACTAATGGCTAACAGGTATTTAGTTCCACCCAGATGCTCCTTATCTCAAGGTCTCTGCCAGAGTCAGCATTCTATCCTTATCTCCGTACGGAGGCGAGAGGCAAAGGCAGCGTCTTATTACAGCTCTCGCATCATCAGGCCACAGACTTAGCCTGAGTCTTGCTCTCTTGTTAACAAGACCAAGACGGCTGCACACAAATTCCCTTATTCCCTTTTCCTGCCTCCACACTCCCCCCTTTTGTGCTTACAGCACAACTACCTTTCTAAACTTTTATTTTCATTAAACATTACATAATTAGTACAAACATAAAAGCTATTTCTATTACTACAACTGTTACAACAACAATCAAATATGAAACCTTTAATAAGCAAAAGCAATATAATCATTAATATCCCCAATATAATTCTATGATGGGGCTGTACTATAACTTTAGTAACATAACACAACATATCATAATTAGTACACCAGAGAGAATGTGCTATGGATTAAATGGATATTCAGAGATTTCTCTGGACCTCTGGTGAATGCAGATTTTGGAATCGGTCGGGTACTAAGGTAATCCAATTAAAGGGTATTTGGAACTTAAGGGTTAATTGCATCTAAAAGCCAATTAGGGAGGGCAGGTACATGCTGATGGTACCTGTCCATAAGCACAGAGTCCAGATCAAAGGGAGAAACCCAAACCACTCCCACAAGTTTCTCCTTGGCAATATACAATACTTCGCTTCTTTCACCAAGGTCAGTTCTTAATGTCCTTTTGTAGTCAGGAATCTTTGGGCTTTGGCGATGTCAGAGGAGTGGACTTATAACTTAGCAAATATAACTTAGATAGGGCCACGATAAGGTGGGTGCATAATTGGTTGGATAACCGTAGTCAGAGAGTTGTGGTTAACGGTTCTAAATCCTGCTGGAAAGGGATAACAAGTGGAGTTCCTCAAGGGTCTGTTTTGGGACCTGTACTGTTCAATATCTTCATCAATGATGTAGATATTGGGATAGAGAGTACGCTTATTAAGTTTGCAGATGATACCAAACTGGGTGGGGTTGCAACTTCTTTGGAGGATAGGGACATAATTCAAAATGACCTTAGCAAGTTAGAGAAATGGTCAGAGGTAAACAGGATGAGGTTTAATAAAGAGAAATGCAAAGTGCTCCACTTAGGAAGGAACAATCAGTTCCATACATACAAGATGGGAAGCGACTGTCTAGGAAGGAGCATGGCGGAAAGGGATCTAGGGGTCATAGTGGACCACAAGTTGAATATGAGTCAACAGTGTGATGCTGTTGCAAAAAAAGCAAATATGATTCTAGGTTGTATCAACAGGTGTGTTGTAAGCAAAACTCGTGAAGTCATTCTGCCGCTCTACTCTGCACTAGTTAGGCCTCAGCTGGAGTACTGTGTCCAGTTCTGGGCGCCACATTTCAAGAAAGATGTGGAGAAATTGGAAAGGGTACAGAGAAGAGCGACAAGAATGATTAAAGGTTTAGAGAACATGACCTATGAAGCCAGGCTTCATGAACTGGGCTTGTTTAGTTTGGAAAAAAGAAGATTAAGGGGGGACATGAGAGCGGTTTTCAAATATCTAAAAGGGTGTCACAAGGAGGAAGGAGAAAATTTGTTCCTCTTGGTTTCTGAGGACAGGACAAGGAGTAATGGGCTTAAAGTGCAGCAGGGGAGGTTTAGATTGGACATTAGGAAAAAATTCCTAACTGTCAGGGTGGTCAAATATTGGAATAAATTGCCAAGGGAGGTGGTGGAATCTCCCTCTCTGGAGATATTTAAGAACAGGTTAGATAGACATCTGTCAGGGATGGTGTAGACGGAGCTTGGTCCCGCCTTGAGGGTGGGGGGCTGGACTCGATGACCTCTCGAGGTCCCTTCCAGTCCTATTATTCTATGATTCTATGACTTTTCCTCTTTGTTTTCTTGAAACAGTCATGGTTCAGCATCATGCAGGGGAGATTTTACCAGCACATAACCCTGTAATATTTTGGTTCTTCTGGTGTCCAGCAGGTAGGAAAGCAGGACCAGAAGGAGAGAGAGTTCAGCAGGCGGAGTAGGATCATTTCGAGATGGAGGGATCTTTTTGCAGTGAGAAGCATTGGCCAATAGTCAGTTCTTGGCACATCACAGCGGTGTTGGTGGTTAGCAAAACTTGGTAAAGGACTTTTTAGAGCTGTCTTTCGCTGATGGACATAAGAGTCTCTATTCTCTGAGCTAAAAGCCAGCTGGCTCCTTTGGAACTAAGGTTATTTCCTAGGAATAAAGCAAACCGTAAAAACAATCCCGCATAGTTGTTTGGTTGTTTAGTACCGGCCTTATCAAAGTAAGGCCCTTTTGGAATGTGGTTGCCAGGGGAACCAGGGTCACAATAACTGTTTACTGTATGTTTCCCAGGGCTGGCCTAATACTTTCAGATTTGAGTTTGTCAGTTCTCAGCAAGATACCATGGACTGCCTCTATATACTCCTAGGCTGTGTCTACACTGGCCAGTTATTCCGGAAAATCAGCCGCTTTTCCGGAATAACTTGCCAGCTGTCTACACTGGCCGCTTGAATTTCCGGAAAAGCACTGACGATCTCATGTAAAATCATCAGTGCTTTTCCAGAAAAACTATGCTGCTCCCGTTTGGGCAAAAGTCTTTTTCCAGAAAACGGTTCCGGAAAAGGGCCAGTGTAGACAGCAGAGATTTCTTTTCTGCAAAAAAGCCCCGATTGCGAAAATGACGATTGAGGCTTTTTTGCGGAAAAGCGCGTCTAGATTGGCACGGACGCTTTTCTGCAAAAAGTGCTTTCCTGGAAAAGCATCCTGCCAATCTAGACGCGCTTTTTCCGAAAATACTTTTAACAGAAAACTTTTCCGTTAAAAGCATTTCCGGAAAATCGTGCCAGTGTAGACGTAGCCCTATAGTTCCTTTCTCTTGACTTTGGGGTTCTCCTTAACCTGCCAGGTTAAATACAACAAGTTCAGGGCTTTTAATTTACCTTGGAAGCACCAGCACAGCACCAGCACTATTATAAATGTTATAATCGAAACTCCCCACATAATTTGGCAAACACTATTGAAATCCATCCCCAAGATATTTCATCACCTTACTGGCACTGCCCATGATAATAGACTTGACCTCTACTGCCTGGTCGAGTTCCTCAGGTGTTTGGCATGGTCCCCGGTGTTTCCCTATCTGTGTGTACCTCAGAAAGCCAGCCCCGATGTATCTTTGGGCATTGGCCACCAACTCCTCGATCTTTGCCTGCAAGGCCAGTAAACCCTCCTCTTGGTACTTACTTCCGCCATGCCGCTCAGGATCTCATGTTAGGTTACTTATCACTGCCGAAGTGCGATAGAGCCGCGTTCCATCAATGGTCAGGATCGTTCGGCGAGGGGCTGTTATGCACACAGACGGATATGTAGAGGGGCAGGTTGGAGTGATCTGTTTAGGTAATCAAACACCAGTAGGTACCATTTATTTGGACCAGCTCGATGTTTTTGTTTCTCTGAGACAACCACATCAAACCTAGGCAGATTCGTCATGATGTGAAATGGGCAGCTACATAAAATTTCCTTATCAAAGTGGGTGCAACAATCCCTGGGTACAGGGAGGCTCCCACACCTTCAGAATAAGCAATGCCCTCTACTCTGTCAATATGCCCCTGCTTTGGTACAGGCAGAGCGGTTACCATTCTGATCACTGTGGGTGTGTCTAGACTACCGAGTTTTGTCGACAAAAGTGGACTTTTGTCGACAAAACTATACCAGCATCTACACTACCGCTGAGTTCTGTCGACATAACGTCGACAGAACTCAGCAGTTTTGTCGACGCTGGTGTCATGGCTCCTTCCCCACTCTGGCATGATAAATGCAGAAGTGGGGGCCAGCAAGTGTACCCCAAAGCCTTATCTACCAGGCTTTGGTATAAAACTTCCCCCAAGATCTTAAAAACCTAGATCTTGGGAATAAAACTTCCGCTGCCACCACCCAAATGTTGCTAAAGAAACCAGGGGAAAGATCATTTGGGAAATCTTCCCCCTAAAACAAAAATCAGGGCACACCATTAACCACTGCCAGGTTAATAAAAGAAAAGAAAGAACTTTTATTATTACAACAATATTCTGGTTGCAAGTATAATGACTAGAGAGGAAGGTAACAAAATATACTCATGGAGAAACTCCATGGGCCTAGAACTTAGTTACAAAGAAAAGCCAAAACATCTTTTAAGCAGTGCCAGATCTCAGATCCCATACCCAATCCATAACACAATAAAACCTAACGAAACTACCTAAACTTTACCCTACTTACAGAAAATGAAGAATGGTGTCTTGGAGAGAGAGAGAGACATGCTTGTCCCTCTCTGTAGCTGCAGAGAGCTCTCAGAGAGACAAAAGGGAGAAAAGAAAAAAACCCAAATTCCTTTGTCCCAGTTTGAAAAGTCCCACCTACATTCCTATTGGTCACTCCACCTGGCTAGGTGTAGTTAACCCCTTAATCCCCAGGCTGCTGGCTAACCCTCATAATCATGACAGCTGGTAAACCTCATTTTACGAGGCATAACACCTTCTGTCGACAGAGTTCTGTCGACAGAAGGTGTTATTGCCTGTAGGGTTGCGTCCAGACTACGGGGTTCTGTCGACAAAGCAGCTTGCTTTGTCGACAGAACTCAATGTGTCTGGACGCTCTTTGTCGACGGAAGTTTTGTCGACAGATACTGTCGACAAAACTTCCGTCGACAAAACCCGGTAGTCTAGACGTACCCTGTGAGTGAGAAATCCCCAGAGGGGCCAAAAACAAACGGTTATATTATGTCCTGTCCAGATGGGCCTATGGATCCTCATGGATTCTCTCCTTCCCCACTCCCATGGATAGGCACGGGGGAGATGGGGACTCACCACCATAAGGACTGGGGTCGTCAAAGCTATTCTCCAACATTGCTCTTCTAATACCTTTAATTTAGTTCCATTAATTAGCAATCCAATTAGTCTCTGGTCCAAATATCTGGTTAGGTCTAGTCAAGTGGACATAGAGCTGGACAGATCCTTCAAACTATCCAGGATCAATCGGTTGGCTTGGCTGGTGTCTAGGCCTTTACGGGCACTGGATATTACTGCATCTACCAGCCTGGATTTTATACGATTTCTGGGCTATGACGTAAGTGTTGCTGACAGAGTTTCCAGGCCCAAACCAATGGTATCTGCTAAGCCCCGTCGTTGCCTAATCAGGTGCTTGCCAATTCCATCTGCCAGTCTGATAGTGTTGGTGCATTGCTGGTTTATACCTTTTAGATCTTAACCTTATAACTGTGGAATACCACTGAGGTAAGGACTGGCACCACTGGTCCTTTCCTTACCAGTCCGGGTTCTGGGACAGGGATCTGCTTGGGGCATGATGTACGTTCAGGAGGTTTTATTTTGTCCTTAAGGACCTGGTTAATAATATCCAGATGAAGGCAAGTTAGCAAACAAATGACAGCCATGCCTCAGGGGTTACCTTTGTCTGGGCTTTAAGTGGTAAGCCCCAGTGGGAGTCAGTAGGTCCAACTTCAGTGGCCTGATGTCAGTGTTTAGCTTCTTTCCCACAATATTCCATACAAACTTTAACTCAGAGGACTGTGTATTCTTTGTCCTCGTCGTGTTCATGTTACAATAAGCAAAATAATTCTGAGTGAATGAGGGGAGGCCCAAGGCCATGTATTCCCCATTGCTATTAGTGTGTATTTGTTCTACGTATGTGACTTGAAGGAGGCTACGTTGACTAGAGTCACTGTTTCTCTGATAGGACCAAGCATGGTTCACAGATGTTTAATTGATAACCCATGCAATTCCATAATTCCTGAGGCCTTTTAAGGCATCAGGCACCAATGAGTAGCAAGGCAAGTAGCTGTTACTGCAATGGTGAGGTTACTAGTTTCCTCATTGTTGCGGGCATCTTTACTTAAATATGCTGATGTCCCACTTGCCCGTGTTGTTACTTATAGATTTCTTATTATCTCTGGCCAAACCACTTTTATGGTTGGTGTGCAAATTTACAGAAGATAAATATTTCATTTGTGTGGCCATTAAAGCAAAATCAATCCGGTGGGGGAGAGGGCTGGTACCCCACTCCCAGTCCTTCTGTTCACGTGGCACACTTCTTGCTTCCTTCCAGTTCCCTTTTTGTTCACCTGTGGAGACATTGTTAACATTCTCCTAGCTTAAACAATTACTAAACTATTATCCTTTCACTAAATTTTAAAGTTGCCAATTGACTAAGTTTAGAGTTGCCAATTGATTGGGACCAATTATTAATTTTGTTGGTTTAAATTCATGCTTCTGCTTTACTCAAATTATCCTTTCATTAAAACAATATCCTACACACAACAATATTTGCGATACGTATTACAATTAAGACACACAAGACAAACTTGGACAGAACACAAACTTATGATGTCATGACACAGAACCATGGTTTGTTGTTGTTGTTGTTGTTGTTGTTTTTCTTCAGCTGGCACCAGCACTTTCTCATGATCTGAAAGACAAGAAAACATTTCTACCCCCATCGGGGTGGTACATTATAACTTAAAATACTTTTCTTTTACAGATGCGCTTTGTTAATTTTGATCAGCCTGTTGTTACCCAATGGTATGCTTTTATTTTGCACACCAGCTTCAGAGGGTTTGAGTGGATTACTTCATTGTTCAATTATTAAGTTAAAGGTGGCATGCCTTGATTTTCCTCTTGTATCACAGATCAGGCTTAATGTGTGAAGCTATAATGCTTTTCCTTAGCACAAGGTATTGGCCAGTTACTGTTCCAGCAAGCAAAAAGCTTTTCTTTTCCTGAAAAGAATCATATACAGTGTTACTTATTAAGACTATAGTAATAATAATATTGACATTAAATTTTGTTAAATGGGTGCTTATAAATATTTTGTTTGTATTTGGACAATTTACTTGAGGGGACAGGTGTTTTATATTCCTTTGAAATAGCCAGGCAGTCTGTATTCACATATAACGTTGGATTTGAAAGCAAGCCAAAAGTGTTATCAACTTAGCCTTGAAAAGAGACAGTGAAGTTTCAGGGCTTGGATTCTTAAAACAATTATTTGTTTTCTTAAAGAGTAAATTTAACCTTAAGGATTGAATGTATAGATTTCATTCTTTTATACAGTTAACCAGTTAAGTGTCAATAGAATTCCTTATTTTCCTTTTACAGATTTAACAAAAGTGTCTGTAGCCAAATGTTTACATTTGATTGTTTCTTTGCCTGGATTATTGAAAAAGGCTGCAAGAAACAAGGAGTCAGTTTTTAAAGCAGGTTTCCCTTCATATATTACAACAATCGCTTAATTCCTTCTTATGATCTGTCCTGATTCCTACTAAATGACCTTTCCCAATTACACAGGTTTGTCCAGTATTAATTTGGTAAGGAGGGTGGGCTTTCCCATTAGCCCCCACACCTCCTAATTCTTTTCAATCAGTAAATCCAAATGTGTATTATTGCAGTCAGCTGTTACTAATTTTAAACTTCTCAGTATAGGGTTTTCATAACATCCTTGCTGCAGCAGTTGATCTATGCTGCTGACTCTGGGGTGGATCACTCGCCCATGCTCTGTAAGGAGATTTATGTTGCAGAATGTGTCTCCTTGTTAGGGCGGATTTAGCTTCTAGTGATTACATCTTCAAATTCAATTTCTACCGGTTGATTTTTAGGTTACCTCCTCCCATGCCCTCAAGCCTATTATAACGGCATGTGAGGGAAAGGTTTTAACTGTTTATTATTTTTTTCTGGACGGCCCCCACTTGTGCGTTGTGAAACATCCTTGGGTAGCCTGCGATTCCAGCCTGAGAGGCTGTAGTTATCTATTCGCTAACAAGGGCTTGAAAATCTCCTAAAGTTGCTTGGCAGCCCTTTCCTACTCCTGCGTTGTGTTCCGTGAATATGTTTCCAACCAAAATGCCTAGGGCCAATATGGCTTGATGGTCGGTAGGCATTCCTTCCGTGAGAATTTGGAGGAATACTTCCCACAAGCTGTTAAGTCTATTTCAAAACTCGGTGTTTTGCTTTGAATCGGACAGATTTGTAACTAGAGCCCGTTCTTCCAAAGAGAAGATCTGATCCCTTTTAATTATCTTCCGTGCCTCCTCTCTATCTTCAGTAATGTGTGGTAAGGGCCCATATAGGGCTGGGCATAGAGAGGAGAAGAGGGGGTAATGTTGGGCCAAATTCCCCCCTAAGCTTGGGAGAGGCTGTGCACTTGCGTGTAAGTTACATTTCTCACTGCAGGGCGGATTTTTGCTTTTTTGAGCTTCAATCTCATCCCTCAGGGCTTTAATTTCTTCCTCTGTGAATCGGTCAAATGCTTACAGGTCCTTGGACCATGATGCACGTACATGTAGTACGCAGGGGTGACTTTCAGCGGTCTGGGGGGTATACTTAGACGGATCCCCATCCATTTTAGTCATTCAGGGAAGCATCCTGTCCACTCCCCGTGCGTACAGTGACTTATAGGAAACTAAATCTACACACTCCAAAGAAGGGGTCTGCTGGGTCTAGAGTGTCAGACCTTATCAGCAGCTCATGAAATCAGGGGAGTCGTCACTCCCTCACATATCCGCTCGGTCTCGAGGTTCGGCTGACCCCCTTGCGTTCAGAACTCCCTCGTGGGAGAGCCCTGGTGCGGCTGGAATCAGCTTACTTCTCAGAGACCTGGGCAGCGGCATTCATACTCCACTCATTACATTCACACTCAGCATGCTTTTCACACAGAAATTTTCCTCCTACATTTAGATGCATCTCTCTTTATGGACCTTGTCCATATTTGGGGTGGCAAACAACATGTTCTCCCCCAGAACCACAGCAGTTCCCAGCACTGCATAAACCTAGGTGCCTTATGTCCGGACGCAATACAATTTTCTTCCCGTGCCCGGGGCGGCACCATCAATACCACAGCAGTTCCCAGCACTGCATAAACTTAGGCCTACTCGGGGGTAACAAAACAACCTCCCCAGAACCGCTTTGCGTCTGACCTTGTTGCAGATTCAAGAAGTTCGGATGGCGTGAGCCCACAAGAAGCAGACGACCCTACAGGCAGTCCTCCTCCACACCCCAGTAGAGATTTCAAAAGGTCTCTTACCTCTCGTTTGGCGCCCTGGAGGTGAAGGGGGACAGTCTGCAGCCGCTGTCGCTGTCTTCAATCGGGAGTTGCCATCCGAGTCCCGGCACCAAATTGTGGAAGAAAACATTGTCCTCACTCTGTGTTTGTAAGCAACAAGTAGCCAGAGGCAGTTTTATTACGAGCTGCAGCAAGGGAAAAACTGGTTCGGACGGGGGGAAATCCCCCCCCACCCCGCTCCGAGGCAGATCTTCGGATACAAGCAATTATGAATCAGTTTATATACTGTCCATTAGATATAGTAACAATAAACAATTAGTCTCCTTCCCATTACAAACATCAATGACTAACAATTATTTTAGTTCCACCCAGATGCTCCTTATCTCAAGGTCCCTGCCAGAGTCAGCGTTCTATCCTTATCTCCGTATGGAGGCGAGAGGCGATTACAGATCTTGCGTTGTCAAGCCACAGACTTAGCCTGACTCTTGCTCTCTTGTTAACAAGACCAAGATGACTGCACACAAATTCCCTTATTCCCTTTTCCTGCCTCCACAGCTATATTCTTTTGCGTTTATTTTTGTTTCTGGTTAATCAATTGGGCTACGTCTAGACTGGCATGAATTTCCGAAAATGCTTTTAACGGAAAAGTTTTCCGTTAAAAGCATTTTTGGAAAAGCGCGTCTAGATTGGCAGGATGCTTTTCCGCAAAAGCACTTTGGCGGAAAAGTGTCCGTGGCCAATCTAGACGCAGTTTTCCGCAAAAAAGCCCCGATCGCCATTTTTGCGGAAAACACTACTGTGTTGTTTACACTGGCCCTTTTGGGCAAAAGTCTTTCAGAAAAAGACTTTTGCCCAAACGAGAGCAGCAAAGTTTTTCTGGAAAATCACTGACGATCTTACATGAGATCGTCAGTGCTATTCCGGAAATTCAAACGGCCAGTGTAGACAGCTGGTAAGTTTTTCCGCAAAATCACATGATTTTGCGGAAAAACTTGCCAGTCTTGACACAGCTTTGCTGTATTTCTTATATTCTGGAAAACACAAGACAGACTCATACTAAAGGGAATGTGGAAGTAATGATGTTAAAATATGATGAGCAGAGAAGGGAACAAGAAATGTATATAAAGGCTTTGATGGAAATGGGGGCATGAAATGGCTTCAAAGTTAGCCTTTAAAAGGCTAAAAGGGGAGAGCTGTAGAAACCATTTCATATTTAGCTAGAAGCCATTCTGTATAACAAAAGCCATTTCAGTTTCTTGTGTCTGCACGTATACTAGAGGGAGAGAATTGGCCTTCATCGAGGTGGGGAGAGGCCAGAGGAATGCGCTGTTGGAATGTGTTAATGAACTATGGTTAATGAACAGGTGTGTTGTAAGCAAAACTCGTGAAGTCATTCTGCCGCTCTACTCTGCACTAGTTAGGCCTCAGCTGGAGTACTGTGTCCAGTTCTGGGCGCCACATTTCAAGAAAGATGTGGAGAAATTGGAAAGGGTACAGAGAAGAGCGACAAGAATGATTAAAGGTCTAGAGAACATGAGCTATGAAGCCAGGCTTCATGAACTGGGCTTGTTTAGTTTGGAAAAAAGAAGATTAAGGGGGGACATGAGAGCGGTTTTCAAATATCTAAAAGGGTGTCACAAGGAGGAAGGAGAAAATTTGTTCCTCTTGGTTTCTGAGGACAGGACAAGGAGTAATGGGCTTAAAGTGCAGCAGGGGAGGTTTAGATTGGACATTAGAAAAAAATTCCTAACTGTCAGGGTGGTCAAATATTGGAATAAATTGCCAAGGGAGATGGTGGAATCTCCCTCTCTGGAGATATTTAAGAACAGGTTAGATAGACATCTGTCAGGGATGGTGTAGACGGAGCTTGGTCCTGCCTTGAGGGCGGGAGGCTGGACTAGATGACCTCTTGAGGTCCCTTCCAGTCCTATGATTCTATGATTCTATTTTGAGCTGAAGCTCGAACTCACTCTAAACCTGTTTCTTTCTCTGCTGATAATAATTCCTCTTTGAAGTTCGCTTTGATTTGTTGCCCTGATGTCAGACTTGTTTGGTTATGGGTATAAAATACTAGGATTAATTGTATTAGCCAGCCTCACTGGGCCCGGCTCTGCTGGGCCCACGTTTGGCTCACTTTGCTTTTACTGGCCAATAAAACTGTCTGCTTAGCCGCGTAAACTGAGTGAGGTTTTTGCTTCGACACATCCCAGCCCTGCGTTGACCTAACTGCTCTGTGGGCACAGCCAGCTCCCTCCCCTCCGTCAGCCTCTGCTCCCTGGACTCGGCCAGATGTGGGTGTCTGTGTCCCAGGTGGGAAAGGAGCTGAGTCTTGTGCAAAAAGGAGTTATTCCTTGTGGGGAGAGGAATAACTTTACCGGCAAACGCCCTCTTTTCTGCCAATTTACTTGCGCAAAAGCGTGCTTGAGGTGTGCACAAAGCCTCCAGTTTTTGCACAGAAACCTTATAGTGTAGAGTAGCCTATCTATTGAAAAAGCAAATTGTTTTTTTGATGCACTTTTTCAGTATGTATGCTCATTTTCAGAAGAAGTTTTTTCAGAAGATCTCTTCCAGAAAAGCTTCTTCTGAAAGAAGCCTGCAGTCTAGATATAGCCTGAGGGCATGTCTAGACTATGTCCCCCCCGCCCCCCAAGATATGCAAATTCAATGCTAATTTGCCTATATTCTGACGGCGCTTTTTTTTGAAAGTGAAAGTAGTTTAGTAGGAAGGAGTCTTTCAAAAAAGGATTTCTTTTTCTGAAAGAACGGGGTCTAAACTACCTTCACTTTAAAAAAAAAAAAGCTATGGAAGAAGATGTGCAAATTAGCGCTGAATTTGCATATCTCCTCTCAGAAAAAAAATGGGTAGCCTAGACATGCCGGTGAAAACTAATGGTGCTCTCCAATAACTGTGGTGGTTAATCATAGATGTCCACAGGGCAGCTACATTTTACGACTGGATATTTAAGTCTAGTTCAGATTCCGTACTTTTGCACTTTTGGTCAAGTAGTTTTCCAGAAGGATACTTTGACTTCTACGTTAGTGGCATCCCTCCCCGCCCCCCAAAGTAGTAGGACTGTGATTCCACGAAATGCAAATGGTCTGCTAGCCCTTTAAAAACATGGAGATGGTCTATAAAGTGCTCCCAGACCCTTTGGGTATGTCTACACTACAAAGTTAGTTCGAACTAACGGACGTTAGTTCGAACTAACTTTAATAGGTGCTACACTAGCGCTCCGCTAGTTCGAATTTGAATCGAACTAGCGGAGCGCTTAGTTCGAACTAGGTAAACCTCATTTTACGAGGACTAACGCCTAGTTCGAACTAGCTAGTTCGAACTAAGGGCTGTGTAGCCCTTTAGTTCGAACTAGTGGGAGGCTAGCCCTCCCCAGGTTTCCCTGGTGGCCACTCTGGCCAACACCAGGGAAACTCTATGCCCCCCTCCCGGCCCCGGACCCCTTAAAGGGGCACGGGCTGGCTACGGTGCCCGTGCCAGGTGCAAGCCTGCCAGCACCCAGCTAGCAGACCCTGCACCTGGCACGGCACAGAGCCACCCACCCGATGCCCCCCAGCCCACCCCCTCTTGCCGGGACCAGGCTGGCGGCTCCCGGGAGCTTGCCCTGGACCGCAAGAGGCGGGCACCTTCCTGGGCTAGTGCGGACATCGTGGACCTCGTCCACGATCTCCGCACTAGGCACAGGAAAGTGGCCGGCTAGGGCAGGAGAGCTGCCAGCCTGGCCACCCAGGACCAGGTGTGCATGAAAATCAAGGGGGTCCACTGAGACCCCCGACCCTGAGCCCTGAGCTTACAATGGCCGTACTGGGTCAGACCAAAGGTCCATCTAGCCCAGTAGCCTGTCTGCCGACAGCGGCCAACCCTAGGGACCCTGGAGGGGATGGACCGAAGACAGTGACCAAGCCATTTGTCTCATGCCATCCCTCTCCAGCCTTCCACAAACCTTGGGCAGGGACACCACTCCTACCCTCTGGCTAATAGGACTCCATGGACCCAACCTCCATGACTTGATCTCACTTCCCTTTAAACTCTGTTCCAGTTCTAGCCTTCACAGCCTCCTGCAGCAAGGAGTTCCACAGGTTAACTATTTGCTTTGTGAAGAAGAACAACTTTCTCTTACTAGTTTCAAGCCTGCTACCCAGTCCTTTCCTTTGGTGTCCTCTAGTCCTTCTTTATGGGAACTCAGGAAGAACTTTTCTGAATGCACCCTCTCCACCCAACCCCTGCTTTTAGAGACCTCTATCCTGTCCCCCCTCCGTCTCCTCTTTTCTAAGCTGAACAGTCCCAGTCTCTGTAGCCTCTCTTCATCTGGGACCTGTTCCCAACCCCTGATCATGTTAGTTGCCCTCCCCTCTCCCAGCCTTTCTCTTCCCCTCTCCCACCTCCTTTTCCCAGTCTCCCCCAGTTTTTGTTCAATAAAGACAGAGTCAATGTTGGAAGAAACGTTATCTTTATTTTGTACATCAATAAGAAGGGGGCTAAGGAAGGGTAAGTGGAAGGAGGTGAGGGAGGAATGGGGTACGAGCCCCCGATGGGGAGGACTGGGCTGGCTCTGCGGGCTTCTGGGGGTGGAAGCTCTCCTGCAGCCCCCCAATTACTCCCTCTCCCCAGATGGCAGCCTGCGGCAAGTGCAGCCGGGCTGATGGCCGAGTGGTGTGATGTGCCCAGTGTGGGCACTCAGGGCACTCCAAGCCAGAACTTCTTTGCAAGCGGGGCACCCCTTAGAACTGTGTGTCCGGGGTGGGGGTCGGGACCCTTTAAGCGCAGCCCTCGGCTAGCCTGAGACAGTATCTCCATGCTCTAAGTCCTCCTTTTATGCCCTGCCGGCACTGCTTCCGGCCATCCTTAAGCCCTGTTCAGAGTCCACTCAATGTGGACTTACTAGTTCGAACTAGCAAAACGCTAGTTCGAACTAGTTTTTAGTTCTAGATGCGTTAGTTCGAACTAGCTTAGTTCGAATTAACTAATTCGAACTAAGTTAGTTCGAACTAGCGCTGTAGTGTAGACGTACCCTTTGTTGCTTTTTAAGTTTAACCCTGTACAGACTAACTCAGCTGCCCCCTGGAACTCCGCCTCTGGGGGACTTTCCCCGCCCCCGAGAGAGATCTGGCAGTCCTGGGACCTGCAATAAGCTGAGCGGCGTGTGACTCAGGGACCTGGGCTTTCCTGCAGCCCACTCCACCCCAGGAAGGGTTTTCGCAGCTGGCTCGCTGCAGCCAGAGGCACCGGGCGCTTGTCCCTGACTCGCGGCTTGGGGTGAGTGGCGCGGATGGCTCTTTCCCACGCGTGTCTCCTTGCAGGGGGAACTTTCCCCGCGCGGGCTGAGCGCTGATCGCCCCCTACTTCGGGATTTTTTTTGGGGGGGGGCAGGTAGGCTCCGGGACTGGGCAGACCGGGGGGTGCTGAGCGCGTCGGGGTGGGAGGTTGGACCGCGGGGGGGGGTAGAGAGGAGGAAAAAGACTGGTCTGCGCATAGAACCGGTGCAGGGGGGGGCAGAGTTGAGCTGGGGGGGGCAGAGAGGAGGAAAAAGACTGGTCTGCGCACAGAACCGGTGCGGGGGGGGGGGCAGAGTTGAGCTGGGGGGGTAGAGAGGAGGAAAAAGACTGGTCTGCGCACAGAACCGGTGCAGGGGGGGGCAGAGTTGAGCTGGGGGGGGCAGAGAGGAAGAAAAAGACTGGTCTGCGCATAGAACCGGTGCAGGGGGGGGCAGAGTTGAGCTGGGGGGGGCAGAGAGGAGGAAAAAGACTGGTCTGCGCACAGAACCGGTGCGGGGGGGGGCAGAGTTGAGCTGGGGGGGTAGAGAGGAGGAAAAAGACTGGTCTGCGCACAGAACCGGTGCGGGGGGGGGGGTCAGAGTTGAGCTGGGGGGGCAGAGAGGAGGAAAAAGACTGGTCTGCGCATAGAACCGGTGCGGGGGGGGGCAGAGTTGAGCTGGGGGGGGTAGAGAGGAGGAAAAAGACTGGTCTGCGCACAGAACCGGTGCGGGGGGGGGGGGCAGAGTTGAGCTGGGGGGGCAGAGAGGAGGAAAAAGACTGGTCTGCGCACAGAACCGGTGCGGGGGGGGGGCAGAGTTGAGCTGGGGGGGGCAGAGAGGAGGAAAAAGACTGGGCTGCGCATAGAACCGGTGCGGGGGGGGGCAGAGTTGAGCTGGGGGGGCAGAGAGGAGGAAAAAGACTGGTCTGCGCACAGAACCGGTGCGGGGGGGGGGCAGAGTTGAGCTGGGGGGGTAGAGAGGAGGAAAAACACTGGTCTGTGCACAGAACCGGTGCGGGGGGGGCACAGTTGAGCTGGGGGGGCAGAGAGGAGGAAAAAGACTGGTCTGCGCACAGAACCGGTGCGGGGGGGGCAGAGTTGAGCTGGGGGGGCAGAGAGGAGGAAAAAGACTGGTCTGCACATAGAACCGGTGCGGGGGGGGGGCAGAGTTGAGCTGGGGGGGTAGAGAGGAGGAAAAAGACTGGTCTGCACATAGAACCGGTGTGGGGGGGGGGCAGAGTTGAGCTGGGGGGGTAGAGAGGAGGAAAAAGACTGGGCTGAGCACAGAACCGGTGCGGGGGGGGGCAGAGTTGAGCTGGGGGGGGCAGAGAGGAGGAAAAAGACTGGTCTGCACACAGAACCGGTGCGGGGGGGGGGGCAGAGTTGAGCTGGGGGGGCAGAGGGCAGAGGGAAAGGAGTTGGGTTGGCAAGAAACTGTTTTTTCTTTGTGATCCTGTCTAATATCTGTTTTGTGGGCATTGATCCTTTGGCGAAGTGTCTGAGACGTTTGTCCAATGTACATAGCAGACGGACACTGTCGGCACATGATGGCATAGATTATATTTCTGGATGCGCAGGAATATGTGTTGTTGATCTTATAATTCACTTGGTTAGGTCCAATAATGGTATCAGCAGAGTGACTATGTGGACAAAGCTGGCAACGGGGTTTGTTGCAAGGGAAGGTACCAGGGTTGGTGTTAGTGTGGTATGTCCTGTGGTTGTTGGTAAGAATCATCTTGAGGTTAGGCGGTCGTCTTGTGCTTCAGTGAGAAATGACTCATGTGTTACTTGGGACTTAAGTTTTGGGCTATTTGTGGGACATTTTCTGCAATAAACCAGCCCCGAGGAAGGGCTGTTATAGAGGAAGCCAGTCTAAGAATCCATGCCAAGCGGTCTCGGCTTGACAAAGGCCTGGCTGGGTTGATTTAGTTGGGATTGGTCCTGCCTTGGGCAGGGGTCTGGACTTGACGACCGTCTGAGGTCTCTTCCAGCCCTGTGATTCTATGGTCAGACCATAGCTTGCCACCAGAGAGCACTCCAGTGCGGGGGCTTCCCTTTGTACAGTCTCTTGCACCCTGCAGCCTGTCAAACACATAATTAAAATGCTGCTGTGCTACCCAGTAGGGATAGAAAGCTGGATGAAAAATCAATGCTCTGTCCGCAACTTCCTCTTTAGATGTGTTTCTATTCTGACTTCCTCCTGTGACAGGACACTGAACATGCGGGAAAAAACATCTTGGATCAATTCTTGGTCAAAACCAGTATTAAAATAGAGTTGCAGTTGAGAGCACAAATGCGTGGGTGAGGATATACACTACAACCCTCCAAAGGGACTCACACATCTAGGGTGCATCTAGACTGGCAAGATTTTGCCCAAAAGCAGCTGCTTTTGCGCAAAAACTTTCCAGCTGTCTACACTGGCCACGAGAATTTGTGCAAGAACACTGACTTTGTAATGTACAAAATCAGTGCTTCTTGCACAAATACTTTCACGCTCCCGCTCAGGCATAAGCCCTCTTGCGCAAGTATTCTCGCACAAGAGGGCCAGTGTAGACAGCCACGTTAATTTCTTGCGCAAGAAAGCCTGATGGCTAAAATGGCCATTGGAGCTTTCTTGTGCAAGAGAGCGTCTACACTGGGCACAGTTGCTTTTGCGCAAAGGCACATGCCAGTATAGACGCTCTCTTGTGCAAATACTTTTAACAGAAAAACTTTTCTGTTAAAAGTATTTGCGTAAAATCATGCCAGTCAAGACACAACCCTAAGGGATTCACCATTCTGGTGACCATTAAAAGCAATGCAAACGTTTTAAAGTTTGGGTGCCCAAACTCTGCCTTCTCTGATTTCTTTATATTTCCCATGTAATCCTATCGCTGCAATCTCGTATATTCAATAGTAGCCTAAACACATAGGCTACGTCTAAACTGGCATGATTTTCCGGAAATGCTTAAAACGGAACAGTTTTCCGTTATAAGTATTTCCGGAAAAAGCGCGTCTACATCGGCAGGATGTTTGTCCGTGCCAATGTAGACGCGCTTTTCCGCAAAAAAGTCCCGATCGTCATTTTCACGATCGGGGCTTTTTTGCGGAAAACACTACTGTGCTGTCTACACTGGCCCTTTTCCGGAACAGTTTTCCGGAAAAAGGAATTTTGCCCGAACGGGAGCAGCATAGTATTTCTGGAAAAGTGTCTGCTTTCTTACAGTAGATCATCAGTGCTTTTCCGGAAATTCAAGGGGCCAGTGTAGACAGCTGGCAAGTTATTCTGGAAAAGTGGCTGATTTTCCAGAATAAGTGGTCAGTGTAGACACAGCCATAACGTTTTTCCGTTAAAAGTATTTCTACAAAAGCGCATCTAGATTGGCACGAATGCTGTTGCGCAAAAGCATCCGTGGCCAGTCTAGATGCGATTTTGCGCAAGAAAGCCCCGATCGCCATTTTAGCCATCGTGGCTTTTTTGCGCAGAACAATTCTTCCCTGTCTACACTGACCCTCTTGAGCAAGTATTCTTGCACAAGAGAGCTTTTTCCCAAGCGGGAGCATGAAAGTATTTGCGCAGGAAGCACTGATTTTGTACATTACAAAGTCAGTGCTCTTGCGCAAATTCAAGCGGCCAGTGTAGACAGCTGGCAAGTTTTTGTGCAAAAGCAGACAGTGTGTACTTTTCCTTTTTGCACAAAACTCCCTTTTTGCACAAGATCCTTATGCCTCGGACTGATATGGTGTGATAGAGGTCTATACAATCATGACTGGTGTAAAAAAAGTGAATAAGGAAAAGTCATTTAGTTGTTCCCACAATATAAGAACTAGGGGTGACCAAATGAAATAAATAGGCAGCAGGTTTAACACAAACAAAAGGAGGTTTTTCTTCATGCAGCAGACAACCTGTGGAACTCCTTGCCAGAAGATGTGATGAAGGGCAGGACTTTAACAGGGTTCAAAAAAGAGCTAGACAGATTCATGGAGGTTAGGTCCATCAGTGGCTATTAGCCAGGGTGGGTAGGAACGGTGTCCCTAGCCTCCATCTGGAAACGGGTGACAGGAGAGGGAACATATGACGATTCCCTGTTGTGTTCCCTCCCTCTGGGGCATCTGTATTGGCCACTGTCGGCAGACTGGACACTGGGCTAGATGGACCTTTGGTCTGACCCAGCTGTTCTCATGGTCTCCTGCAGAATGGAGACAGATACAACAGCTTGTTACAGAAAACATCAGGCAGAGCTGCCCTCTTCCAAAATGGTGTCATCTCCTGTTGTCCTCAGTGGGATAGGAGCCAATACAGCTCCTCGCTCCATGGTCGTTTTGAGAATTGCATCTCTCTGTTTCCTCGAAGTGTGGGGATCCACCAGCGTTCCCGAGGGACACAGTGACTTCGAGAACAATGTGATATTGGAGGCTACTTTGAAAAGGGGACAATTATTCCTGACATAGTCTGTTATGAAAAATAACCAATGTCTTGGCAGATGACACCCAGTGAGTCAAATCTATTCAATATTGACCGGCCACAAGAGAGGGGGTTTAAGGTTTGAAAATTAGAGGGCAACATTTTTGGAAGCCAAAGTGACTAGAGCCCTTTTTGGTAAAGAAGTGTGAATAATAAGAGTTTATAGGGATGAAGGGGAAAAAATACACTGTGTGGAATTCCCATGTAAAAAATGAACAAAAAAATTCACGAGACCAATTTTAAGTCCTTTTTAAAAGAAATCAAGAATAAATATTAACTTCATAAAAATAACACTTTTTTATTGAAAAATACAATCATTTAAATCATGCCCTTTTCCCTTTTATTTAAAAAAATATTTAATAGAGTTATGCACCTGAGCAACGCTGGGTCCATCTTTTAGCATAGTATACAGGCAGTCCCTGGGTTACGTACAAGATAGGGACTGTAGGTTTGTTCTTAAGCTGAATTTGTATGTAAGTCGGAACTGGTACATATTGTAGGGGAAACTCTAGCCAAACATTTCTCCAGAGCTCAGTTTTATTCTCCCACACCTCACTTCCCTCAGTCCTTTATTCTCAAGCTGAGGTGTTTGCTGAGAAAAGCCGCTCCGCGTCTCCCTGGTCTGCTGTGGGGAAGCAGCTAGTGTGGGGTTGCCTCACCACATTTGTAAGTAGGGATCCGATGTAACCCGGGACTGCCTGTAATTTCTTAATCCCACAGGCTGGGAACCACTGATATAATCTGTCCTCCTGGCTAGCACAAAAACCCACCACATTTACTTGCAAGTCAGCATGTTTTAATGATTTCTAATCAGCACGGTTTAGGAAAATAAAGTACAAATTCAAAACAGGATTCAAATAAATGGTTAGATTAAGGGTTTGTGGTTGGTGGTTTTTAAAGTGCTTTGATTTAAATCAGTCCACTCTGCTCTGAAAAGTCATTCTTTGAGATCCTAGATTAGACTGAAGGGTGTTCTCTGAAAACCAGTTTCATTGTTTGCTTGTGATCACTGATTAACAGCCATTTAATGATAGAACGGCGACACAACATCTATTAGGAAAGGGATGGAGAACAAGGCAGAAAATATCATCATGTCTCTACATATCAATAAGGGCATGTTATTTACTCCTTCATGTAACAAGAACTAGGCACCATCAAATAAAATGAATAGGCAGCAGGCTTAAAACAAACACACAGTCAATCTGTGGAACTCCTTGCCAAAGCAGATACTTTCACAAAAAATACCAAACATGGCAGGAAAAAAATTGGTTGAGCAAAAAAAAAAAAAAAGCCACACAACAACAACAAAAAGAGTCACTGCGCCTTTAAATCCCCACGCCCCCCCCCACCCCCTCCAGATATGGCAGAGAAAGAATGTCCCAAGCAGCCTTCTGTCTGCGAAAAACAGAAAGTGTCCAGTATTTTCTCCTTTTTTTTGGTTTTAAACCAGGTAGATGCCTGGCAACCCTATCTGTTTGCCAGAATCCGGGAGTAGGACAGCGGATGGATCATCTGATTCCCTGTTCTGTTTGCTCTTTCCGAAACAGAAAGTACCCTGCACATAGGGTCCCATTACTGTTCCTTTTCAGCTGGTTTGTTTGACCAGAACAAGGCATTTAGGGTCATTGGTTATTTTTCATAACAGACTTTGTCAGGAAGAATGGTTCCTTTCTCAAATTGGCCTCTGTTATCTTAGGGTGTGTCTAAATGACACGGCTTCATCGATGGAGCCATGTAGATTAGGCTGATCAGCAAAGGGAAATGAAGCCGTGATTTAAATAATCGCGGCTTCATTTAAATTTAAATGGCTGCCGCGCTGAGCCGACAAACAGCTGATCAGCTGTTTGTTGGCTCAGCGCGCTAGTCTGAATGCTCCCCTGTCGACAGGAAAGCCCTTTATCGACCTCCCCAGTAAACCTCATCCTACAAGGCATAACGGAGAGGTCGATAAAAGGCTTTCATGTCTGCGCGGGAGCGTCCAGACTAGCGCGCTGAGCCGACAAACAGCTGATCAGCTGTTTGTCGGCTCAGCGCGGCAGCCATGTAAATTTAAATGAAGCCGTGATTATTTAAATCGCAGCTTCATTTCCCTTTGCCGATCAGCCTAATCTACATGGCTCCATCGATGGAGCCATACAGTTTAGACACACCCTTAGAGTCCTCAAAGCCACTGTTTCCCTCAGGGAACCTGGTGGGTCCCTGTACTTTGCTGTTGCAAAAAAAGCAACATGATTCTGGGAGGCATTAACAGGGGTGTTGTGAGCAAGACACGAGAAGTCTTTCTTCCGCTCTACTCTGCACTAGTTAGTCCTCAGTTGGAATATTGTGTCCAGTTCTGGGCACCGCATTTCAAGAAAGATGTGGAGAAATTGGAGAAGGTCCAGAAAAGAGCGACAAGAATGATGAAAGGTCTAGAGAACATGAGCTATGAAGGAAGGCTGAAAGAATTGGGCTTGTTTAGTTTGGAAAGGAGAAGACTGAGAGGGGACATGACCGTGGTTTTCAGGTATCTAAAAGGGTATCACAAGGAGGAGTGAGAAAAATTGTTCGTCTTTGCCTCTGAGGATAGAACAAGAAGCAATGGGCTTAAACTGCAGCAAGGGAGGTTTAGGTTGGACATTAGGAAAAAGTTCTTAACTGTCAGGTGGTTAAACACTGGAATAAATTGCCTAGGGAGCTTGTGGAATCTCCATCTCTGGAGATATTTAAGAGCGGGTTAGATAAATGTCTATCAGGGATGGTCTAGACAGTATTTGGTCCTGCCATGAGGGCAGGGGACTGGACTCGATGACCTCTCGAGGTTCCTTCCAGTCCTAATATTCTATGATAGTGACATGTCAGGATTGGCTTCACCACACACGGACACACCAACAAAAATCTCTGTTCAAATGTACAGCCTGGCAAAGGAAGAATAAGACTCAAGAGTTGATTTTATGTCTTTGGACGGGTGGCGCAGATTGTTAAAACATTTCTAAAGCTTGAACTTGGCATAGTCTCACGAACAGTCATGAAACAGTGTCTGAAGCCACCACGCCCCCTCCCCCGGGTTGCCCCACAACTGTGGAAATTGAAATAGCTGCCACACAGATAAAAGAGCTGTAACACAACACCAGGCATAGACACTGATGAAAACGATAAAAGCTGGAGCCTGCCAGGAGGTGTGTTGTTGGAACCTTGTTCTAACATGTGAAACAATTCTGGCTGATTGATTTAAAATGTCTTTACTACATGTTTAAGGCGCCGAAACGATCTGGAATGACTGCTTTGTGAAGGCATGAGAGTACGTTTAAAATATAAAATCAGCTTAGAAATACTGACTACGAAAATGGAAACCAGACGGAGCTGTGTCCAGTTTTGCATCCTATGGAATGTTGCATTCAGCAGGACAGCTGATTTGCCTGCCTCACAAAGCTTTTGCAAATAAATCTCTGGCCAACTTCAGGGTGTACCAGAAATCCCTGTGACTGACATTTGGAAATAAAAAAAGTAGGGACCTTCTGCACGTCTTGTCTTCACAATCCACCATGCACGGGGAAGCATGCTCCAATTTCTTTAGGAAGAAATTTTAGAGTGTGGGTGTTATTTTTAAATTCCACTAGGGGGCTGCACTTACCTCCCCCCGCCCCCTCGTCATAGGGGGTAGGGAACCCTGGCTCCCCCTGGCCAACAGGGAGGGCTGGGCTGCAGCCATGTCGGCCTGGGGCCCTTCTCCCTCCCCACATCTGCCAGCCCTGGCCCTTTCTCTCTCTCCCACCATGGTCTAACCATAATCCCAGCAGCCGGTCCGGTCCACGGCACATGTCTGGCTGGCTCAAACCCCGGTGGTTCTGCCTCTCTCCCCCACCACAAGGGAGTATCAGAGGCCACCACAGCACTGGCTCTTCCCCCTGACTCTGGGGAGGGACCAGCCCCGAGACCGCCCACCTCTCTCCCTCGCTGCCCCCTGATCCCCCAGGGACTCCTTGCCTCCCCCCTGTCACTGAGGGGGGTCAGGTCCAGCTTTCCCCCTGTGTGTTGGGAGGGGCTGGGCCTACGCCATGCCGATTCTCCCTGCGCCCGCCAGAGAGCTGGGCTGGTCCATGGCTAGTTGACCCCCCATGAGGGGGAAAGGCCTCTGAGGTCCCCCCCCGTAATGGAAAAAGGCCTCCGGGGCACCCTGGCTCCCCCATGCTCATCCCTCTGGCTGATGGGGCGGGGGGAGAAGACTCTGGGTATGTCTAGACTACAGGGTTTCGTCGACAGAAGTTTTGTCAACAGATACTGTCGACAAAGCTTCTGTCGACAAAGAGCGTCTAGACGACATCCAGTTCTGTCGACAAAGCAAGGTGCTTTGTCGACATAACAGTGTGGACGCAAAGGACAGTGTAGATGCAATAACGCCTTCTATCGACAGAACTCTGTCGACAAAAGGCGTTATTCCTCGTAGAATGAAGTTTACATACGTCGACAACACTGCTGAGTGTTGTCGACGTTCTGTCGACATAACTCAAAGGCAGTGTGGATGCAGGTACAGTTTTGTCGACAAAAGTCCTCTTTTGTCGACAAAACCCTGTAGTCTAGACACACCCTCTGGGCCCACAGTCCACCCCAGCATCAGGGAGGGAAAGGGGGGATGGGCTGTGGGACGTAGAGTGGCACGATGTCGCTCTGTCATCCCGCAGGAAATTTTTTTTTATTTTGTAGGTAGAGTAAGAGATTTGCTACCTTTGGGGTTTGGCTGGAAGGGTGAGCAGAACGGGGGAGGGATAATGGGGAGGAGGCGGGGCCTGGAGAGCTGGGGGTGAGGCCTCAGGAGCAGGGGCGGGGCCACAGATTGGGTACCTCACCTTCCCAAGCAGCAGCTTCCCCCAAAGATATGAACTGACCGAAGCATGACCCCTTGGCTTTCAGCTCCTGCAGAAGCCGCAGAGGGAGAAAAATCGGGGTGCGGCCGCCTTCCCGTCCGGAGGAAGCGACGCTCGCTCCAGCCGCGGGGAAGTGGCGTGTTGGCGGAGAGATGGAGGGAACAGCGGACGCTCTTGAGCAGGTTCCACAAGGCGAGGGGCAACCCACCTGTAATGGGGGGCCGGAGACAGGCGGAGAGACGGAATCTGGCGAGACGCCTCAAGGAGAGCAGCGGTCCCTGATGGTCTCCTGTGGCAACGGAGATGCAAGGAGAGAGCAAAATCCAGGTAATCCCAACTTCCTGGTCAGCGGGGAGACGCACGCCGGCCTTTGCAATATCTGCTTCCACTGTGGGTTTGTCGCCTTGCATTTGTCCAGGTATCAAAGCTGCAATTGCCCCAATCAGCGCCTGTCCGCAGTTACCCGACCTGTGCCTGTAACAGAACCATCTTTGACTTGTGGGGGGAGTGATGGATAGGAGGAAGGCTGGCCAGCACCCAGTGACTAAAGAGTTGCACTCAGGCTGTCTACACTGCAGCCTTTATCGGCGGAAGAGGATTTAGCACAAAAAAAACCCCTCAGTGTAGACGGGGCAAAAAACCCTTTTATGCAAGATCCTGTCTACCTGGTTTTTTGAGGAATAAGGGTTCTTGTGCAAAAAGGGTTTTGGGGGGTTTTTTTGCACAAAATGGGCTTGTATACTCTGGCTGTGTCTACACTGGGCCACTTATTCTGGAAAATCAGCCACTTTTCCGGAATAAGCTGCGAGCTGTCTACACTGGCCCTTGAATTTCCGGAAAAGCAACGACGCTCTACTGTACAAAATCAGCCGCTATTCCGGAAAAACTATTCTGCTCCCGCTCGGGCATAACTCCTTATTCCGGAACACTGTTCTGGAAAAGGGCCAGTGTAGACAGCCCAGTAGTCTTTTCCGGAAAAAAGCCCTGATCGCAAAAATGGCGATCGGGGCTCTTTTCCAGAAAAGCGCGTCTACATTGGCCACAGACGCTCTTCCGGAAAAAGGGCTTTTCCGGAAAAGCAGCCTGCCAATGTAGATGCTCCTTTTTCAAAAAAACTGAAAACGGAATAGTATTCCGTTTTAAGCATTTCCGGAAATTCATGCCAGTGTAGACACAGCCTCTGCGTTTTTTGCGCAAAAGCCTCTTCCGCCAAGCGGATCGGAAGAGACTATGCAAATGAGAGCTCGAGAAATGCTAATGAGTGCTTCATTTGCATTGCCTCTGTTGACAAAAGCTACAGTGTAGACGTGGTGTCAGGTAGCTAGCGGGGGTGTTGGCAGGAAGCAAGGAGAACCAATGGGAAAGATGGTTGAAATTTGAATGGTATGTATATACCTGCTGCCATTTCTCTTTGTGAGACTCTTGTTGGAATACAGGCAGTCCCCGAGTTACGCGGATCCGACTTATGTCGGATCCGCAGTTACGAACGGGGATTTTCTCACCTGGGAGGACTGGAGATCTAGGTTTTTTAAGATTTTGGGGGAAGTTTTATACCAAAGCCTGGTAGATAAGGCTTGGGGGTACACTTGCTGGCCCCCACTTCTGCATTAATCATGCCAGAGTGGGGAAGGAGCCATGACATGGATAAACTTAAAAAAACAAAAGCAAACGGTCTGGTAGCACTTTAAAGACTAACCATGCATAGAGATGGGGTCGCTTTTGTGGGCGCTTCTCCATCTGAAGAAGTGGGATTTAAAGCGCTTTAAATTTAAAGTAGTCTTTAAAGCGCTACCAGACCGTTTGCTGTGTTGTTAAAATTCATCTTGATGGGAGTTGTTAGGACTCTGGACGGTTTCTAGCCAATAACGACGCCCGCGTGCTAGGGATGTAAAATCCTGTTTAACTGGTCAACCAGCTAGAAAGCATTATATTTAACGAGTTAACTGACTAATGGGGGGACAAGCGGGGGGCTGCTTCTGTCCAGTGGGACTGGTGCGCTCCCCCCCGTCTACTGAGGCTGGACGGGAGCGACCTCTGGCTGCAGGGCCCACAAAGGACAGGGGCTGTCCCGAACAATTGGAGCAGCTCCCTACCCTCGGCAGGCCTGGGTGGGCCTTTCTGATCCCTAACGAGTGGGGGTAGGTGCATTCCGGCGCTATATATAAATCCCTGGTCTGTGTCTGCTCTGGGCACTAACGCGCTTTCTCTGCTCCCTCTGCTGTGGAGCAGCCCTGCGGGCATCTGTACCGTCTCTTTCAGGTCGTCGGTCTCCCTCCAGAACCGCATCAGGCACATGTGGCCTGTACGTTCTCCTCAGCAGCCTCGTCATAGCTTTGACAATAGCTCTGGCAGGTAAGTTCCCCACCTGCCCTCCTCTGTGCTCCCCCCTCCGTGGTGTGTTCTCCCCTCCTGGCCTCGCACCTCAGCAGCGGGTTGAGGAAGGATCCCCAGGAAATGTGGTTCCCAGCGACCATCGCTCCTCTATGCAGCTCAGACTCCCTCCCCTAGATCAGTGGGCTGACCTGAATTCCCACTCCCAGCTCTCGGGCTCCCTCCCCAGCGTTGCTCGGCGCGACACCGGCCTTTCCCGCACCCCCCCGTCACGGGGACGGCTCCCAGGTCCAGGCTGGCAGGCTCTGCAGCTTCTTTGAGCAGGCTGGGGTAGCCCGTGGCGGGGACGGGGGCTCTCTTAGAGCGGCACAGCCGGGCGTTACGCCTGCCCGACCAGTTGGAACTGAGAAGCCCCCCTCCGGCTAGGATCCGCTCCCGCTGTCCAGGCTGCTCGGTGTGAGCCGTGAGGTCCATTTGCCCCACGCAAACCTTTGTTTCAGCCATGCTCCCACCCTGCCCCCCGCAAGGGCCTGGCCCCCCAACTCGAGCGGAGGAGGCAGCCTGGCCGCTAGGCCTTCTGGGTTCTGATTGCAACTCGGCGGCTGACTCCCCATCATCTCAGGCCAGGCCCTTCCCTTTTGTATGGCCGGCTCTCCCCACCCTCTCCCAGCAGAAAGTGAGAGGATGGTTCTGCCCCAAGGTGACTTCTCTCCGCCCCAAAGGGGGGCAGGACTGTCCCCTCCTTACTGAGGGGCCCCATGGGGCTGGGTTTGCAGAACGGGGGGATGAGACCCCAGGAATCCTGCCTCCTGGTCCGTATGGAGGATCAGAGGGGGTGGGGTCTCTCTTGGGCCCGGAGTCGCTGGCTCCGATGTGGGGGGTCCTGGCTCTCTGCCCTGAGTTGGGGTGGGGATGTAGGATTCTTTGCCTGAGGGGCTGTTCCCCTGGGAGGGCAGGGAACAGGGACCGTCTCACCCTCTCTTTCGTTCCCAGTGGTTGCATCAAGGGCTCCTGTAACCTGCTCCGGGGTCTGGGTCAGCTTCCAGGGGAAATGCTTCTATTTCTCCGAGGCCGAAGGGAACTGGACCTACAGCCGAAGCCACTGCTCTGCCCTGGGGGCCTCCCTGGCTGCGATCGACACCCCGCAGGAAATGGTGAGTCCCCGGAGCAGTGACAGGTCGGCAGGCTGAGGCTGCAGCGGTGTCAGGGCTCAGACCAAGGGGCGGGGTGGGAGCTGGAGCAATGGGGGCCGGGCTGCATCCCAGCCCTGTGTTGACCTAAGGGCCCCTCTCCCGGGCAGACCCCCATCCCCGTGGGCACAGCCGGCTCCCTCCCCGGGGCAGGCTGTCTGTCCGTCAGCCTCCGCTCTCTGCACTTGGCTCTTCTCCCCTCTCGGACACAAAACCCATGAATCCTCAGGGCTGTGTTTCCAGCCACGTCTGTGCGGAAGGCGTCCGGCTTCCAAACTCACGGCAGCAACCCATGAGATTCTGCCCATCCCGGTCAACCCTTTGCTGTCTCCACCAACTCCCCAGCTCCCCAGGCACTGAGATCTCCACCCCCCAGCCCCACCCAGCCATGGCTACCAAAGCCCCTTCACCTGCACTCTCCCCGGCCCCCCATCTGCTGGCATCTCCCCATCCACCCTCTCTGGCCTGAGCTCTCACTTCTCCCTGTCCAGCAGATTCCCTGAGTCCAGCTCGACTGCTTTCCCCTGGGCCTCACCTTAGTCCCTGTGTCCTGGGGCTCTTAGACGGGGACACGTTGGATACGTCTCAGGCCTGTCTCATGGGACTCAGGATGAGGGAGTCAAGGGGAGACCCCTCGGATGATCCCTAGGGATGTGATCGACTAGCCAACTGATACGCAAATGCTTCTTGGCGAGTCGACCCGCTAGTCAACCAGTCGCTCTGCCGCCTCTATCCGAAAGAAGAGGCAAAGGGGGAAAGTAGGAGGTGCTTCAAAGCAGCCAATTCATCAACATTTTTCCTCCCTAATTATCACTCTTGAGACTCAGGGCCCTGGGAAGGGGTGGGAGTCCCTGGATCAAGTCATTGTAGAATAATCTCTTCCAAGCGGCGTGTTGGTGGGGTCCCCTCTGTCGGCCAGTAGATTCGCCCTGCTGGCTGGGAGCTGCGTCCGGCGTTCACGCGCGGCGTCCCGCGGCTCTCCTTGCAGGCCTTCATGCTGCGCTACAGAGGCCTCTCTGACCACTGGATCGGCCTCCAGGGGGAGGAAGACCAGCCCCGGCGATGGGTGAACGGCACCGAATTCAACAACTGGTGAGTTCTCCCTTCTCCCCCTGAGCGTGGGCTGGACTTGGACCAGCCGGGACTCGTCACTGGCCAGGGAAAGCTGAGTCCGGCATGATACCGGCCTGTGTCCGCGTCCGCCCCCCACGCCGCCTCTCGGGGAGGCACAGGGGAGCAATGGGGAGAGGGGGGTCAGCTTCCAGGCCTGCGTGGGGCTAATTCCTCTCTGCCTTCAGAGATCTCCACCCCCTGTCTCCTGGGGTGTCATGGAGTTGGGTCCCTCTGCATGGGTCTCTGCTGCTTTGCACCTGCGGGGTGCAAATTTCCTGCCCTTCTGCGCTGGGCTCTAGCGTAGCTGCTCTCTCTGTCTGTCTCCTCCCGCCCATGCCAAACAGCTGCTCTCTGTGTGCTGTGGCTGCCCCTCTCTCCTGGACTCTGCTGTGGCTCTCTCTAGGGCCGGAGGGGCGCCGCTGCCCTCTTGCCTCTGCCCGGGGCAGGGGGAAACCTGGCAGCTGCGGCTGACTGACCTCCCATGTACGTGTTTGCCGTGGGGGGGCCCTAACCCTGTCGCAGCTGCCCTGGCAGGGACGGCTCAGACGCCTCATTCATCAGCAGCTGCCGTGCCCGTGGCGGGAGGACGAGGGGCTGCTCTCGCGTTGCCCCCGACCGCGGCGCCGGGGGGGATATTCTCCCTCAGAGCTTCCCAGCTGGGTCCAGGGGACCAGAACTGGGAGACCTGGGTTCTGAGCCCCGCTCTGTCGCTAATAGCTGCCGGGGGCAGGTCCCTTTGCCTCCGTGTTAAGAGGTGTGTGACGTCGTGGGAACGCTTGTCGGCCCTGTGGTCACATTGTTTGCTTCGTTGTGTGTGTGAGTCTACTGGCTTGTGCTCTTCCTGAGTAACTCTGGGTGTGTGTGGAATAGTGATAGAAATGTAGCCGTGTTAGTCTGGTGTAGATGAAGCAAAAGACAGGACTATGTAGCACTTTAAAGACTAACAAGATGGTTTATTAGGTGATGAGCTTTCCTGGGCCAGACCCACTTCCTCAGATCAAATAGTGGAAGAAAATAGTCACAACCACAGATACCAAAGGATACAATTAAAAAAAAGAACACATATGAAAAGGACAAATCACATTTCAGAACAGAAGGGGGATGCGGGGGAGGAGGGGGGGAAGGTAAATGTCTATGAGCTAATGATATTAGAGGTGATAATTGGGGAAGCTATCTTTGTAATGGGTAAGATAACTAGAGTCTTTGTTGAGACCCCCGCGTAAAGTGTCGAATTTTAGCATGAATAACAGTTCAGAGGATTCCCTTTCAAGTGCAGTTTTAAAAGGCTTTTGAAGCAGGATGCAGGTAATTAAGGCTTTGAGACAGTGTCCTTTCTGGTTGAAATGGCAAGAAACTGTTTTTTCTTTGTGATCTTGTCTAATATCTGTTTTGTGGGCGTTGATCCTTTGGTGAAGTGTCTGAGACGTTTGTCCAATGTACATAGTAGATGGACACTTTCGGCACATGATAGCATAGATTATATTTCTGGATGCACAGGAATATGTGTTCTTGTGTGTGTGTGTGCCTCACTTTCCCTGGGAAGGCTGGGCATGAGTCACTGGGGAAGTATGTGCAGTCTCTCACCTCTTGAGGACCAGGTGACAGCAGATAACACCTTGGGACCCGGAGGCAGGATAAAGGAGGAGGCGGGACTGCCTAGAGGGCTGGGACCAGTTGCTGGGTGTGTGAGTTGAGTTTTCAGCTGGCTGAGGGAGAGGAGAGTCTAGCTGGCTTGGGGGGTCGGGCAGAAGCCTCTGGGCTCCCTTTATCCCCAAGATGGATGGTGTTAACTCCTTCTGGTTCCTGTAACGGCAAGTCGGTGCTACGCTGTGTCCCTGTCAACGCGTGAGCCTTCTCTTCTACCTGCTGCCTGGGAGTCACGTCCGGATGGGTGACTGCCCCACACTCGGTGATGGAGGAGGGGGACCCCAGTGAGCGGCCTTGGTGGGCCGTGTGACTGTGCGTGTCCATGGACTGTGCTGGGAGTCGCTCCCACCCCATGCCTCTGACGGTCCCTCTGTGCCTTCCCCGCAGGTTTAAAATCGGAGGGGGCGGGGAGTGCGTGTACCTGAAGGAAGGCATCGCCATCAGCTCCTCGCGGTGCTCAATGGAGAGACGCTGGATCTGCAGCGCGCCCCCCGGGGGGCCAAAGGCGTAGCCGGGCAGGGGGCTGGAGGTCCCGCCCCCGAAGAGACGGGAGAACGTCGACGCAGACGGGCCGGGCCATTTCTCCAGCCAGTGGGCGCGAGAGCTAAACCAAAGAGCACCCGGGAGGGCCGAAGAGACCCATGTGTGGGCGTAAACATTCCCCAGTGGGCAAGGGATCCTGTGACTGCCCATTCGGTGTCCTTTCCTCTCCTCAGGCAGCAGGCTGGACCCGAGGCAGTGGGGGATTCCTGTCCCCTGAGGCCTCTTTCCCTGCTGCGTCTGAGCCAGATCAGCCGGGTGCCAGCACAGCGGGTTTCAAACTTTTTTTTTTCTCCTGAATTCCTGGCTGCCCAGTGCAGCAGGTGGCCTGCAACTACCACCCGGCCCCACAAGCTCTGGGGTCTGGGGCTGCCCTGCTTCCTGGCCCTTACAGCCCAGGTAACGCCCCGTGGGCGGCATATGTGGCCCAAAGAGATAGCTGAGCAGCGCTCCACTTACGGCCACTGCATCGCTTCCTTCAGCCGCTCTTGTCAATGTCACAGCTGCCTTCTGAACCAATGGACTCGCGGGTCGATGGAAGAACTAGGCCGATTAGCCCTAGAAAACCTACAGAAAGCCCAGGGGGAGCAGGCCCGACAATATAACAAAGGGGCGAAGGCCCGGACCTTTCGGCCTGGCGATAGGGTACTGCTCTTGCTCCCCTCCGCGGAATCCAAACTGTTAGCCGAATATCAGGGACCGTTTGAAGTGACCCGGAGGCTGGGTCCCGTGGATTACAAAGTACGGCTACCGGGGAGACGTCAGGAAACCCGCATATACCATGTAATCCTGTTAAAGGCTTGGAAGGAGCGGGATGCCATGATAGCCCCTGTGATGACGCGTTGGGGTCCCCCGTCTTCTGCACCCCCGAAATGGCACGAACAGACTCCACCAGCCAGTAGAATAGAGGTGGTTTATTGCTTCTCCAGTATACAGCACAGCACAGATGTCATCAGGTTACAGGGCAGGCCTAGGATGCCTCAGCCCCCCTTGATATGGGGTAGGGGTCTCGGCTTCTAAACCCCTCAACCTTTGCTGAGGCTGCTTCCTCCATGCTCCCAGACAGAAACTAACTCCCTCTCCTCCAGCCCTGCCCCCCAGCCAGGGCAGCATTCACCTTCCTTTGTTCCTCTCCATGGGGGTTATCTGGTCGGACCGGTTGAGAGGGCCTCTTTGCATAATGACCCATCCCTGTCCTTCTGGGCTGTGGTACCGGCGGCAGCCAGTGGGGTTACCACAGACCCATAGAAACCAGCAAGTTCTCCCCCACTACGTCACAGCCCCAGATGCCCCAGAGCCAGAGCTAGGGCCACAAGTCAGCTCCCTAGGGGAATGTCCAGTAGTAGATCTCGGGGGAGACCTGGACCAGCCACAACACAACGACAGCAGGTAGGAAGCCTGTTGGCCAGATTCTCGCATGTCCTGTTGGGCCGGCCAGGGAGAACCCCACTAGCGAGTCACCACATTGTCACCATCGCTGGCCAGAAGGTGAGAGAGAACAATCGACCCCTACCACGAAAAATGTGGGACGCCGTACGTCGAGAGCGGAAAGAAATGCTGGACCTCGGGGTCATAGAAGAGTCCAGGAGTGAGTGGAGAAGCCTGATCGTGTTGGTCCCCAAGCCTGATGGGTCGGTACGGTTCTGCGTCGATTTCCGAAAAGTCAACGCTATATCACGGTTCGACGCTTATCCAATGCCCAGGGTAGACGATGGCTCAAGCGAATAGGAAAAGCCGAGTACATCTCCACTCTAGATCTTACAAAGGCGTACTGGCAGATTCCTTTAACCCCGGTGGCAAAAGAAAACACAGCTTTTCCAACCCCCTTCGGGCTGTATCAGTTCACGATGATGCCGTTCAGTTTGCATGGGGCCGCCGCTACGTTCCAGCACCTAATCAATCAAGTCCTGAGACCCCACAAGGGGTATGCGGCGGCGTACATCGACGACATCGTTGTGTATAGCAGGAGCTGGGAGGAGCACCTTCACCGCCTAGAAAAGGTGCTAGAAGCCAAGCTGACGGCGAATCCAGCTAACTGCTACCTAGGTCAACGAGAGGTGACGTACCTAGGGTACACCGTGGGAAGAGGAGCAGTAAAACCATTGGTGGATAAGGTGCAGGCCCTCTGAAACCACCCCACCCCGACGACAAAGAGGCAGGAGGGGCAGGTTTTAGGGCTGGCGGGGTACTACTGCAGATTTGTGCCCAACTTTTCCACCCTAGCGGCCCCCCGACCGATCTGACCAAGAACCAACAGCCCCGGAAAGTGGAATGAGTAGAAAGTGGAAGAGGCCTCCTAGGCCCTGAAAGACCAGCTGCTCCGAGAACCAGTCCTGGCTCAGCCGGACTTCACAAGACCTTTCATACTCCAGACCGATGCCTCGGAGGTTGGGCTGGGAGCGGTGTTATCCCAAGAAACGGATGGGGAGGAACACCCAATTCTTTACCTCAGCCCGGGAAACGAAGTACTCAACGACTGAACGGAAGGCCTGGGAAACAAAGTGGGCCATTGAGGCCTTTCGCTATTACCTGCTAGGGGGATCTTTTACATTAGTAACTGATCACGTCCCGCTCAGATGGCTGCAAACCATGAAGGACACCAACACCTGAATAATGCGCTGGTATTTGCGCTGCAGCCTTGCTCTTTCCAGTTGGCCAATAGACTAGGGGGAGGAGGGAGACATACGAATGCTGATTTCTTCTCCCGCAGTAGCCTGGGGGAAGGAGAGGAAGGACCCGCTGGGGGAGCCATCTTAAGGGCGGGGGAGTGTGATGGAGCAGTCCAGCCCCGCACTGGCCAAGGGGGAAGCCAGCAAGCCACGCCCCTGCAGCCATGCTGGGCTTGCTCCAACTGTGGACCAGGTATAAAGGCCAGGGAGACAGCTCAGTTGGGGCTGGCCTCCGGGGAGGGAGGACCTCCGGAGCCACGTCTGGACCTGCCGCCGGAGCTGGAACCACCGGGCCTGCCGCCCTCACCGCTACAGGCTGAGCCTGACTGCAACGCCGACCCCGGGGGACAGCCCCCCCCAGCTGCGGTGGGCAAACTCTGCGCCGCTGCCACAGACATCGGGCCTGCCAACGTCACGGCCACCACCCGCACCGTTCCTGTCTCCGTCGGACAGGGGGCTGGGGTAGGAAGCAACCCAGGGCAGGGGGCAGGAAATCGCCCAGTGGGCTTGGTGCATTTTGGGGAGAACTCCCCACCGAACCAGTGCTGGGAACCACCCACCACTAATAGGGCTCTGGGTTGGGGTCCAGTGGAGAGGGAGGACCCGGACCCCCCTAGCCCATCCTCCCAGAGCCTGGACTAGGACTCAAGGCCAGTGTTTGCTGTGGACTAGGCCTCAGGGCCCATGGGTGTAAAGGCTCTACCCCAGGGCCAAACGGGGCGGGGTGAGAGCACCCCGCAACAGACAGGAAGCCGAGAGGTGGCTGTAGAGTACCATGCGACCGTCCGTTTTCCTACCTCGGCATGGTACTAAGCTGCTGCAGAAATCCATTCTTGTTTGGTGCTGCTGACCACCCGAGGCCCACACAGAGGGGTCCAGAGGATGGTCCTGTCTTGGGAACAGTATTTTTATTTATGCAGGAGGGAAGGGCTGGCATGCCCTTACCAGTGTGGGCTGCACAGCAGTAAGCTTCCAGGAGAGATCGTCACAAAGAGGTGATGCTGGCATACTACACCCCGACGGTTGGCTTACGGGACGCAGCTCCAGTTCCATAAATAACATAGCTTGAGTCAACTTACCTTAAAACTGAGCTTGGCACCATCCCTGCAGCGGGAGGTCGGCGGGAGGAAGCGCTCCTCTCGGCTTCCCTTCCTCCTCCCAACTGCCAGGGGGTGCCCTTGCTGATGGGGAGCATCCTCAGCATTCGATTTAGCAGGTCCTTATTAGATCCGCTAAATCAAATGCCAGAAGATCAATCTCCATCCAGCGCAGCAACTGGAGATGTGGCCCTTAGTCTCTAAGGGTATGTCTACACTACCCCGCTAGTTCGAATTAGCGGGGTAATGTAGGCATACTGCACTTGCAAATGAAGCCCGGGATTTGAATTTCCCGGGCTTCATTTGCATAAGCGGTGAGGGGGAAATCTCGCTCCCCTGGGGTACAGAGCCCTCAGAAGGGTTCGAGGCTGGAGGTCAAATCAAATCAGTGAGGCAGGAGAGAAACCTAGAAGAGAAAACTTTATTATGCATGCATGCAGGCTGGCAGCCGTAGCAGTCAGCCCTGAGTTACAGGGTTTTTGATCCTTTATACAGAATGCTTAGACAGTTCAGTTGTGGATTGTTATTCTTTAACATATCAAAGTCTCAGCAGAAGTACTCTGAGACTTCTGTTCACCCCGGGAGTGCTAGAAGTAAGTTTTACAAAACAAAGGCACATGAGAATGTGGAGTGAGTAGTCTTACAAGGCAAACTGTGACAAAGATAAGAGTTTACATGATAATTTGTGACAGACTAGGAGTATCCATGAATTTGAGATAGTCATTTGTAAGGGTCTTGATTAGAGTTAATTTGATTTCTCTCTGTTACAGGGAGAGAGGCCTGGAAAACTTTTAACCCTTACAACAGTTTTCTTTTAGAGAGTTTTGATTTCTGCAGTCCCCCCTTAGACACAATTGGAGTTATTTGATTTTTCTCCCACAGCGGGGAGCCGCCATTTTTAAATCCCCACTGGTTCGAACCCCGTGCAGCGGGGTGTACCGGTAGTTCGGAATAGGAACCTAGTCCGAACTACCTAGTTCGAGCCCTGTGTAGCCGCGCGGCACGGGGTTCGACCCAGCGGGGATTTAAAAATGGCGGCTCCCCGCTTATGCAAATGAAGCCCGGGAAATTCAAATCCCGGGCTTCATTTGCAAGTGCAGTATGCCTACATTACCATCCTAGTTCGAACTAGCGGGGTAGTGTAGACATACCCTAATGGAACTTGGAGCATCCTTGTTCCAGATAAGGAGAGGTCTACCTTATGTTGGCCCTGACCACCAACCTTTCCTGGAAAGCCCCAAATCGTGGTGACCTTCTAGGCACGGGCCTGTGTAGGTGCGGTCTCTCCAGAGCTGCTGTCCTGTTTACATGCATCATTGATGCATCCACTGTGTTGTGACGGGCTCCATGTCAGTTTGTTGGTTTGCACAACTTTAAAACCTCTGATTTATTTAACACTGCTATTATTGCCAACTTATATATTTAACAGCCCCCTCCCCTTTTTTCTGCACAGTGTTTATAATGGGTTGTTATGCTTCGTCTCAGGGGAATTCCACAACTGTTGCATTTGGAGCCACAGTAAAATTGCACTGCGCCTCGGGAACAGCAGTAACTGAAACATTGTTGGTTGCGTCTAGACTGGCAAGTTTTTCTGGAAAATCAGCCGCTTTTCTGTGCTGCTCCCGCTCAGGAAAAAGCCCTCTTGCGAAAATGTATTTGCCGACAGTGCCGACAGCTAAAAAGTGTTTTGCGCAAAAAAGCCCTGATGGCGAAAATGGCAATCGGGGCTTTCTTGCGCAAAACCGCGTCTAGATTGGCACGGACACTTTTCCACAAAAAGTGCTTTTGCGCCAAAGCATCCGTGCCAATCTAGACGCTCTTTCCGCAAATGCTTTCAACGGAAAAACTTTTCCGTTAAAAGCATTTGAGGACAATCATGCCAGTCTAGACGAAGCCTGTTGGGTTTGAATGTGCATTGCAAGGTGATGTCATTACAGTGTTAAGATTATTGATATCTGACTAAGGCTTTGTCTAGATGGCAGGCTTCTTTCAGAAGAATCTTTTCTGGAAGAGATCTTCCGGAAAAACTTCTTCCGCAAGAGTGTGTCCACACTGCCAAAGCGCATTGAAAAAGCCATCTGCTTTTTCTAAAGATAGTGTCCTTTCAGTTTGGATGCCATCTTGCACGCAAACTGTGATTACTATGGGTGGAATGGCTACCTGGGCATCTGTGCTTTTTCCTCTTTCCTCTCCTTGCAAAAGAACTCCCTCTTCTTTGTCCACACGTGTCTTTTTTCAAAAGAGCTCTTTGGGAAAAAGTCGTCTTCCTCATGGCAAGGGGTTTACCAATGTCGGAAAAACTCCTCTGTTCTTTTGATTTTTTTTCAGAAGAACGCAATTGCAGTGTGGGCATAAGTGACATTTTTTTGGAAAAACAGCTGTTTTTCCAAAAAAAAAAACCCCTCTGTTGTGTAGACATACCCTCATACTGTTCCACTGAGGAGTGCGTTGATGACACAGACTTGACTGATGGGTGTGCATGCACCTTTCAATTAACACAACTCTCAGGGTAAGTTAATTGCAAGCCCCCACTCCAGACCCACAGGCTATGTGAACGGGTCTGGAACTTTGGGAGTGAATGTGTGGGGGTGCTTTGCAAAGTATTGAGTGTTTTGGGGGGAGAGGAGGACTCTACCTCCCACAGAGGGCCACAAGGCTACAAGGACAGCAGGAAGGAGTAACTGGAAACATAGGGTATGTCTAGACTACATGGTTCTGTCAACAGAGTCGTGTAGATTAGCTTTCTAGACATAGGAAAATGAAGCAGCAATTTAAATAATCCCGCTTCATTTACATCAAAATGCACTGTGCCCATCAGCTGTTTGGCGGCACAGCGCAGTAGTCTGGACGCTTCGCGGTCGACAAGGGAAGCTTTGTCGACTGCCCTGTTATGCCTCGTGGAATGACATTTTCCTATGTCTAGAAAGCTAATCTACACGACTCCGTCGACAGAGTCATGTATTCTAGACATACCCATAGGCTACGTCTAGACTGGCATGATTGTCCATAAATGCTTTTAACGGAAAAGTTTTTCCGTTAAAAGCATTTGCGGAAAAGAGCGTCTGGATTGGCATGGATGCTTTTCCGCAAAAAAGCCCCGATTGCCATTTTTGCCATCAGGGCTTTTTTGTGGAAAACACGACTGTGCTGTCTACACTGGCCCTTTTGCGCAAAAGTTTTTTGGAAAAAGACTTTTGCCTGAATGGGAGCAGCATAGTATTTCCACAAAAGCACTGACAATCTGGCATGAGATCGTCAGTGCTTTTGTGGAAATTCAAGCGGCCAGTGTAGACAGCTGGCAAGTTTTTCTGAAAAGCGGCTGATTTTCCGGAAAAACTGGCCAGTCTAGACACAGCCATAGTGTTTGAGCCTGGAGCAAGATGTAGCCTGAAACATGTGTTCTTGGTGCTGTCAGCAAAATAAGCTGGGCCCTGTTATCTTTGTTTTGTTCTGTGTCAAGGGAACCAGCACTTTTGTACAGTGTTTGTCAATAAACAAATCTGGGCCCAATAAATCCTTGCTTCTCACTGCTTTCTCCTAATTGGAACAATTTATTGACCCTCAATTTTTGGGGGTGCTGCTCAGATCAGAATGGGTATCTCTTTATTCTGGAGCACAAATTAACATGCACACACCTGTATATGTGTGTGTGTGTGTGTGTGTGTGTGTGTGTGTAGCTCTGCTAGTGTGATCACACGCATCCTGCCTCGTTGAGGTAAGTGACGGTTGAATTTTAAATTTAGGAATGGGCTAAGCTAGCCAGACAAGAAACCACCATTCCTATTTCCTCTCCCTGCTTTGAAAGTCTTTCTAGAACAAGCCTGGGCAAAATCCGGCCTGTGGGCCGAATCCAGCCCGCCTAGCCACCGGATCTAGCCCATGGACATTGCAGGGAGCCCCAGGCCTCACCACACCCACACGCTGTTCAGAAATGTGGCTGCGGGGTGGTTTTTCTTTTAAAAACTATGAGTCCGGGGGGATAGCGGGCGGACTTTAGGAGCTGCTTCAGCCTCCAGCACAATCCCCATTGGCTGGCTTCTGGACAGAAACTGGCCAATGGGAGCTGCCTATTTCAATAACCGGCAGCCACGAAGCACAAGGAGCTCCAGAGCACATGGCTGTAGCCTGCTTCTTAAGTGATTAAACAGCCCAGCCCAGCCAGAGGTTCAGGGTCTCTTGCACGGAGCTGATTAACCACCTGTGACGCCGTGCTGCCACACAGTTTAGAGGGAACATTGGCAGGCAGGGAGGCTGCTGGCTGGTAAGTCTCCTGACCAAAACCTACCTCTGGCATCCCAGCCCCTCCCTTCCCCAACACTTTGCCCCCCACACCTGCCCCCTACTCCCCATAACCAAATCCTTTGCCCTCCTCCTGTACCCATACCCCCTGCCAGATCTGGCACTCCAATCCCCTGCCCCAGATCACAGTCCCCTCCTGCCCTTTCTTATAGCCCAAATCCTTGCGCCCTCTCCTGTATCCCAGTTCCCTGCCCTAAGTCACAATCCAAACCCCTGCACACCAGTCCAGTGCCCCAGCTGCTTCCTCCAACCAAACACCCGCCCTTACTCCAAGCTCCCTTCTGCACCCAACTACCGTCCCAGACCCCTGCACCTCCTCCAGTAATATCATGGAAGAGTGCGGCCCTCAACCACATTTCAAATTCTTGGAGTGCCTTCCCCCGCCATCAAAAATGATTGCCCACTCCTGTTCTAGAAAGTGGCTCACACCACAACGTTGCACAACCTGCTGATGTTTGAGGGCAGGGATCTGTCTGGCCATAACACCTAAGGACCCAGAGTCTCAGAAGGGTGGCTGTATTAGTCTGTAACTTTAAAAGCAACGAGTCGTCCTGTGGCACCTTAAAGACCAACAAAAATATTACCTAAGGATCCAGAGATCTGTGCCACCCAGAGGGTCAGACAGACCCTGTCCCACCTGAGATTAGGGGGAATTTTGCTTCTTTTTTGCCCACACAGGCCACTAACCAGGACTTACTCCTCTTTCCTCATCTAAACCTAGCAGTGACCCCTCGCTATGATTTCACTGGGCTGACTGGGAAGTCAGTCAGTTGCCCCGGTCTTGCTGCTTTTCAACGCAGCTTTGTGCTTCTCAAAATCCCTAGCACCTAAGGGCTTGTCCCCTCTATGCTGCGGATTAATGCTGCAGCGGGCGATCCACCAGGTGTCTATTTTGAGGTGCTAAATCAATCTCCGAGTGCTCTCTGCTCGATAGTAGTGCTCCACCAAGATGAGACGAGCAGCCAGCGTTGATGGGAGAGCAACACTCCTCCCCCTGACCTTACCGCACACATGATGTTATGGCAAGTATGTCAAATAGCATAGCTGAAGTCACATAGATTAGATTGGCATGGGATGAAGGGGTTAGGGTATGTTCCACAGGACCAAACCAACACGAGTTTGGATTTTCCCCTTTGTTCTCTTCCCCCTGCCCTCCCTTTCTACGGCGGCAAAAACAAGGAGAGGAGGGAGGGGAAACTGCAAAAATGTTCAGGTTCAAAAGCTTAACTTTCATTTTTGGTTAAACCCCCCAACTTTTCATTTCTAGGGCTGTGGGCTCTGCTGCAAGAGGAGGATTTCCCTGGAAAACACCCCATGATGAGTCAGCCACAAGGGTGTTTTCAGTGTTAAGTCCTGTAGGTTCAAAGACCCTACGCAGGAGAGCTCCAGCCAATCACAGTCCGTCTTTACACACCTCTGCAAAGGTGGGAGCACAACAGTGACCCACAGGAAGTGGCTTCTGACCAGCAAGCTCCATGGTGCCTCAGCGTGGGTGGCTTTACACGGCTTCTGCTGGCCTCTCGGATCAGCTCTCCCTCGCCCACGGATCTTTCCGTTCCCTCGGGAGGGGGAGGGGGGGTTGAGGTGAGGGTAACCAGTTCTGGGCCTCTCCCTCCCATTACAGAAGGATGTGGACACGTTGGAGAGTCCAGTGGAGGGCAACCAAAATGATTGGGAGCGAGAGCACATGACGTATGAAGAGAGGCTGATCGCAGTGGGGGCGGGTGACGGAACAAGGAGCAATGGTCTCAAGTTGCAGTGGGGGAGGTCTAGGTTGGATATTAGGAAAAATTATTTCCCTAGGAGGGTGGGGAAGCCCTGGGATGGGTTCCCTAGGGAGGGGGTGGAATCTCCAACCCTAGAGGTAGCTAAGTCCCAGCTTGATAAAGCCCTGGCTAGGATGATTGAGTTGGGATTGGTCCTGTTTTGGGCAGGGGGTTGGCCTCTGACTCCTGAGGTCTCTGCCAACTCCAGGAGGCTAAGACTTTCAATTCTTGTCTTCCCAACACTGAGGGGTCTCGGTGCAGTCTCCTCCAGCTTCATGTGGGGGTCTATGGCCTCCTGTTCACCATGGCTGTGTCCAGACTGGCAAATTTTCCGCAAAATCATCTGCTTTTGCGGAAAAACTTGCCAGCTGTCTACACGGGTCACTTGAATTTCTGCAAGAACACTGACGATCTCATGTAAAATCATCAGTGTTTCTTGCGGAAATACTGTGCTGCTCCCATTCGGGCAAAAGTCTTTTTCCAAAAGACTTTTGCACAAAAGGGCAGGTGTAGACAGCACAGTACTGTTTTCTGCAAAAAAAGCCCCGATGGCGAAAATGGCGATTGGGGCTTTTTTGCGGAAAACCGCATCTAGATTGGCCAGGGACGCTTTTCCGCAAAAAGTGCTCTTCCGGAAAAGCATCCTGCCAATCTAGACGTGCTTTTCCAAAAATGCTTTTAACGGAAAACTTTTCCGTTAAAAGCATTTTTGGAAAATCATGCCAGTGTAGACGTAGCCTCTAATGTTCTATGATTCTATGATGCGGGGCTGTTTGGGGCTAGGGCAGGGACTTGGGTTCATGACTGGGGTAGGGTTTCAGGATGGCTACGTCTACACTGGCCCCTTTTCCGGAAGGGGCATGTTAATTTCAACTATCGTAGTAGGGAAATCCGCGGGGGATTTAAATATCCCCCGCGGCATTTAAATAATGTCCGCCGCTTTTTTCCGGCTTTTAGAAAAGCCGGAAAAGAGCGTCTACACTGGCCCCGATCCTCCGGAAAAAAAGCCCTTTTCCAGAGGCTCTTATTCCTACTTTGAAGTAGGAATAAGAGCCTCCGGAAAAGGGTGCTTTTTCCGGAGGATCGGGGCCAGTGTAGACGCTCTTTTCCGGCTTTTTTAAAAGCCGGAAAAAAGCGGTGGACATTTTTATTTAAATGCCGCGGGGGATATTTAAATCCCCCGCGGATTTCCCTACTACAATAGGTGAAATTAACATGCCCCTTCCGGAAAAGGGGCCAGTGTAGACGTAGCCATCGCGAGCTCCAGCAGAGCATTTTCGGAAAATCATGCCAATGTAGGCGTAGCCCATAGTTTCCTTCCTAACTCCTTGGTGAGCCCTGGGAGGGATGGACGGGCCCTTTTCTCGTGGTTGCTGCTGCTCGTGCTTGTTCCTGGGGTTAGCCCATCAGGCCAAGGCCAGGGCGTGGTATTGCTGGGAGCCACAAGTGAGAATCAAGGGAGTCACCAGGAAAAATAATAGAATCATAGAACACTAGGGGGCTGTGTCTACACTGGGCCACTTATTCCGGAAAAGCAGCCGCTTTTCCGGAATAACTTGCCAGCTGTCTACACTGGCCGCTTGAATTTCCGGAAAAGCAATGACGATCTACTGTAAAATTGTGTTTTTCCAGAAAAACTATGTTGCTCCCGTTCGGGCAAAATTCCTTTTCTGGAAAACTGTTCCGGAAAAGGACTAGTGTAGACAGCCCAGTAGTCTTTTCCGGAAAAAAGCCCCGATCGCGAAAATGACAATCGGGGCTTTTTTGCGGAAAAGCGCGTCTAGATTGGCCACGGACGCTTTTCCGGAAAAAGTGCTTTTCCGGAAAAGCATCCTGCCAATGTAAACGATCTTTTTCCGGAAATACTTATAACGGAAAACTGTTCCGTTTTAAGCATTTCCGGAAAAGGGTGCCAGTGTAGACATAGCCTAGGACTGGAAGGGACCTCGAGAGTCCAGTCGCCTGCCCTCACAGCAGGACCCAGTACTGTCTAGAGCAGTGCTTCTCAATCTTTGTTTATAACGTACCCCCTTAAAAAATTATAAGTACCCCCAGGACCTAGAGTTTTCAGACACTCAACATTTTTTTCTACCATTGCTACATTTGTTGAAACAATTTAATCGTAGCCGGGTGGTGATGGCATTTTTGGGTGTAAAAAGTACAAAACTAATAAAATGCTGTAAAACTTAAAACAGAAATTCAGGTTTCGCCAAATGTTAGTGGTGTCGACGTACCCCCCAGACTGCTCTCGAGTACCCCTGAGGGGATGTGTACCACTGGATGAGAAACACTCATCTAGATCATCCCTGACAGATGTCTGTCCAACCTGCTCTTAAGTATCTCCAGAGAAGGAAATAAAAACCGGAAGCAAACCCCCCCTTTGGGGTGCAGCTCTCCGGCCTGCAGAGGGTCAGCCTTTGAAACTCCCCCCTGAACTTCTTCCCACCCCCCATCAGTGGCTGTAGCACCCATTTCCCTTTGGGGGGGGGCAAATTGGGCTGGGCTCCCTGACTCCGGGAGAGCCCAGCTGCAGTGCGGGTCCCCCTCCCCGTGCGTGAGAGAGCTATCAGCCTCGACCGGCAAGGTCACGAGCCAAAAAAATACCAGAGTCCTCCTGCCACCCAAACCTCCAGGGGCCTGGCTCTTGGATTCAGGCGCTTCACCCTCCCACCAGCCATATCCCATCAGCAGAGCTGGGAAACAGTGCCATGAGGCATCAGGAGAGCTTTGAGGCTGATTTTTGCATAGGACACAAGGCCCAAGGTAGGGCCCCGCCCTGCTCCAGTTTGGACCCATGCCAGCTTGCTGTGCGAGGCCTGACGTTTCCTGTGTGGTTTCCAAGCGGGCTGGCCTGGGAGGCGTCCGTTTCCTCCGCACGTTGGTGCCCTACAAGCCAAACGGTCCGGATCTCAGGCAACCCGTCCCTGGGTCTCTCGGTCTGTCTCTGATTCCCCCCAGCCCCTTCCCATTTGCTGGGAGGCAAGAACAGCGACTGCAGAGGATGCAGGATGAGGCAGGTTACACGGTGCTGAATCTCCGATCCAAGATGGGAACCACCAGGTGCCTGGCGGCAAACAGGATCCAAGGTATCGCTCCGAAGTCTCTGCAGGGCCTCTCCCTTCCCTCACAGTCATTCCAGATTGTGCTTTCGGAGAGAGGGAGGGGGGCGGTCTGAGGCTGGCTGGAAAACAGGCCACGGATGCTTCTTGTGATGCAGGCTCTGGCCTGGGAGGTGGGTGAATTGGTTTGAATCTTTGCTCTGCCGGCCAACTCTTTTGTGTTCCCCTGGAGAACTCTCGTCTTTGCTCCGGGCCTCGGTTTGCCCAGCTGTGACATGGGGATAAAAGCACTGCCAGTCCGGGGGAGGATGGATACAGGAAAGACCATGAGATGTTTCAATGCTGTGGGGCTTACCAAGCGTGCTCTAGCTAGGAGGATGTTCGTATGGGTGCGATGGAGGACAGCAAAGGAAGGGGGGGGATGAGGAGGATCGACATATCAGAGCCGTGGTGCTGGAACTGGTCCGTGCTACACTCCAGACAGGCTGTGGGTGGGTATGGGGTTTATTGGCCAACCCAGCACCGTTCTTGCACCGTTGTGTCTCTCAAGGCCCAGCCCTACGGCCTGGAGGGCTCGGCTCTGTTTCTTGCCGAGTTTGTATGGAGCAGAAGAAGAGAATTCCCGCAATGAGCTGTTTGGGGCTAGGATCCCCGACATCTTGGTGTAGAAAGCAACCCAATGGAGCCTGCCTGGCTGCCCTGTAGGTATTCAACGTGAACCACCCCGCAGGGAATAGTAATAGAGATGTCGCCGAATTAAGCTGATCTTGCTGAAACAAAAGACAGGACTATGCAGCACTTTTAAAGACTAACAAGATGGTTTATTAGGCCTTGATGAGCTTTCGTGGGCCAGACCCACTTCCTCAGATCAAATTCATGCCAATTCTCTTCCAGAATTTGATGTGAGGAAGTGGGTCTGGCCACTGATAGCAGTTTTCAAGTATCTAAAAGGGTGTTACAAGGAGGGTGGAGAAAAATTGTTCTCCTTGGCCTCTGGGGATAGAACAAGAAGCAATGGGCTTAAATTGCAGCAAGGGAGGTTTAGGTGGGACATTAGGAAAAACTTCCTAACTGTCGGGCTGGTGAAACACTGGAATAAATTGCTCAGGGGGGTTATGGAATCTCCATCCCTAGAGATATTTAAGAGCAGGTTGGACAGACACCTGTCAGGGATGGTCTAGATGGTGCTGGGTCCTGCCGTGAGGGCAGGGGATGGGACTTGATGACCTCTCGAGGTCCCTTCCAGTTCTAGTGTTCTATGATTCTACGATGTGGGGCTGTTCGGGGCTAGGGCAGGGACTTGGGTTCATGACTGGGGTAGGGTTTCAGGATGTGAGCTCCAGCAGGGCACTGTTTACATCAGGTGGCTCCTGGGTGGTGGTGCAATGGGATTAAGACAGGCTCGCCCTTGCCCTGGCCCTGCACCACACCCAAAAGCAGCCAGCAAACTCCTTCCCAAGTCTTGTTGTGGCCCCTGTCTGCACCGTGGAGATAGGATACAGAGTGGGAGAGGGGGGCACCTCGACATCAGCGCCTCCTCCTCTTCCTCCCCTGCCTCGCACAGCAAACAGGAGGCTCCTGAGGGGTTTGCTCCAAGGCAAAGGGTAGGAAATGCGCAGCAGTGGCAGAAGAAGCCGCTGAAGTGCCGGCGCTTGACAGCCTCTTGGCCAAACCAGTCAGGATCCCCTGTGAGAGGCTCCAAGATCGACCAGTAGATCCCGATCGACTGGTTGGTGTCCACTGTCCTAGCAGCAGCACTAAGCAACCACTCACAGTTGCTGCACTGGGCTAGGACCCAGGAGAACTGGATCCAGTTGCTAACTCTCCCCCAGATCCTGTGTGCGAGACCGTGACCAAATCGCTGTATCTCTCAGGGCCTCGGTTGCCTCTGTCTGCAACTGGAGGGATATAATCAGCCCTTTGAGCAATGAGTTCTCACCAGGAGTCACTCGGTACTAGTGTCCAAGGGATAACAACGCATGCCGCACCACATCCTGTCTCTGTCCTACCTCAGATTTGGTGTGTCCTGTGAAGCGTTCATCTAGGGACCGTTTCTCACCTCCATTTCCTGTATTGCTTTGTTTGACAATCTCGCCGAAGCTGAAAGAACAAGGTCAGCCCCGGGGCAGTCTGGCTTCTACCTGTTGCACTTCCTCAACGTTGCTGAGGAACAAACCCAGACGAAGGGTGGGCCGGAGCCGTATGGCTTTTGGGTTGTTTATTGGCACAGAATCTCAAAAGTAAAGTGATACTCTCACACACACACACCCCACAGTCATGCTGACAGTTTGGAGGCAGGCTGCAAGTGTAGCGTTGATTACTCCCTGGTGGCTGGAGTGCTGGCCAGGCATCAACTTCCTGCAGACTCATCCATGATGTTCCTTGGGAGATCCCTTCGGATCTGCAGGAGGCTTTGCTTCCTCTGGGCCGGTCCCAGGTTTCTTCTGTGATGTTACATTTTGTCCGAGAGAGAGAGAGAGAGAGTTTCTGGCCACTTCTCAGTTGATTTAGCAGCTTGTGCCTTAAAAGGTCACGGATCCTAACCCGCCTTTTGGCTGAATATTTCTCATTCACACCTCACGCATATTCCACAGGTAACATGCATATTTATAAGCCATATAGTTTCTAAGCAAAATGGGGCCTCATGGCCTTAGGTACAAGAAATTGCACTGGACTACAGATAACATACCAAAGGCATGATAAAAAGCTTAAAAAATTATAACTAAGGCTACGTCTCTACTGCACCTCTCTGCGGCAAAAGCGTATGCAAATGAAGCACAGATTAGCATATTGCTGTGCTTCATTTGCATAATTAATGAGGGACCATTTTTGCACCGAAATGAATTAGGGACCTTCTTGCACAAGAGCCGTTCTTCCTCATGTTTACAGGAAGAACGGCTCTTGAACAAGAGGGTTTTTTTTGTGCAAAAAAGGAGCCGTCTACACAGCTCCTTTTTGCTCAAAAGCCTCTTGCACAAAAGTGGCCCCTAATTAAGTATGCAAATGAAGCACAGAGATATGCTAATCCACACGTCATTTGCATACGCTTTTGCAGAAGAGAGGTGCAGTATAGACGGAGCCTAAGAAAGCCAAGGTCAGGGAAGAAGGGAAAAGCAGAGGCGCATGTCTGGTCAGCTGAACACCAGTGAAGCGGAGGGAGAATGACTGGTAATATTAACATCCACAGGAACTTAGGGGAGTTGGGTGCCTACCTCCCATTTGTGCTTCTGGCAAACATCCTCCATCTTCCCTAACCTGATGATCCAATGCTGTAACTAAGGCTGTGAGCTCCTTGGGCAGGAGCTGTCTCTGTTCTGTGTCTGTAGTGCGCTTGGCTTAGTGGAGACCTGGGGCGTGATTTTGGGCGCTCCAGCAAGATAAATCATTTTCCCTTAGGGAATAGCTAAACAAAATTTCTTGGCTCAGGCCAATTGTTGGTTGAACCTAAATATTTTGGATCCGTTCAATATTAATCACCGTTCATTTGCCCACGTTGCTGCAGTGCCTCATGGGAGATGTAGTTTGGAGGCCGCGCACCCACATGTCCTCCTATGAGCTGGGCCCCTCAGATGGACTACCCTTCCCATAATGCACCTTGCTTCCTGCTGAGCCACTTGGGTGCATTGTGGGAGATGTAGTCCTCTCAGAGTGCCCAACTCAGGGGAGAATAGAGGTGCCTGAACAACTCCTATGAGGTACCACTGCACGCAGGTCGATGCTGAACTAACCCAAAACGAAACATTTATGGTTAAAATCATTTGTTTAAACTGTCCGTTCCATCCATTTAAAAAAGCTCCAAAACCCCAGCCCTGACGTTTTGATTTATTTTGTCCTATTTCCAAACCGAACCTGTCAGAAGCTCCTGTAGGGAGGGAAATTCTGATTTTTAATCTGCTATAGTGGCCGGTGAATGTGTCCTCTTTGATTTTTGGAGGCCTTACTTGAGAATACTTCTCACTTATGTGTGGCCGCTCTGACTGATTTTTTTTCGATGGGTCAGTGACCCCCCCACCTAAAAACGGTTCCCCGCCCCTGCTTTAAAGGGTCCCGATTCCGAGGAAATGCTGAGCGCCTATCCCTGGTGACTCAGTTCCCCCATAAGGTGTCACCAGCTAGGCCCCTAAAATCCCTAATGAACTAGGTCCATCAATGGCTGTTAGCCAGGATGGGAAGGGAGGGTTTCCTTAGCCTCTGTTTGCCAGAAGCTGGGAATAGATCGCTTGATGATTGTTCTGTTCCCTCCCTCTGGGGCACCTGGCCTTGGCCACTGTGGGCCGACAGGACCCTGGGCGAGATGGACCTTTGGTCTGACCCAATGTGGCCGTTATGTTAAGATCTTCTGTCACATCTTGCCCCGTGGCTGTGAGCACTTCTGCCGAGGGGCGTTTGAGCTGGAGAGCCATGTCGAGTCCCTCCTGGCCTCTGTTTTTCACCCAGAAAGAGGTGCTAGAAAGGGTGATGCTGTTCCTTGTTCCACGGCCCAGGGGGACACTGAGGCTGACGTACAAATCCTCATTCACAGGTTCTCCTGCCGACCTCCGCGGGTATAAAATCATCATCGGCCTTCTGGGGGCCTGGAGCATCGTGGCGACGCTGGCTGCGCTCACGCTGAGCATTCTGGGTAAGTGGCCCCATCCGGTTTGTTTTTGTGGGCATCCTGAAAACCGTCCCAGCTTTCAGGGGCTCCTAGGTTCCCAGACTGGCTGCCTGGATAACACAGGCCAGAGATCTGCCCCTATCATAATTCCTAGAGCAGATCTCTTGGGAAAACCATCCCTGCTTGATTCTTAAAATGGTCAGGGATGGAGAATCTGCCATAGACTCTCCATGCCTGGAGATATTTAAGGGCAGGTTGGGCAGACATCTATCAGGGATGGCCTAGACCAGTGGTAGATCCTGATCGACTGGTAGATCTTGGAGCCTTTGACAGGTGATCCTGAGAGGTTTGGCTGAGAGACTATCAAGTGCCGGCACTTCATCTGCCCCTCTCAGCACTGCCATGCTGCTCCTGCCATCTTGGAGCTGTCTCCCCCACCCACACACACACCCGTGGGAGCCTCCTGCTTGCTGTGCAGGGCATGGGAAGAAGAGGAAGGGGGGTGCTGATCTCAGGGTGCTGCTTCCTCCACCCTGAACCCCACCTCCACAGACCAGAAGGAGAGAGTTTGCTGGCTGCTTTTGGAAGTGGTACAGGACAAGGACAGAGGTGAACCTGCCTTAGCCCCCTGCACCACCATCCAGAAGCCACCTGTGGTAAGCAGGGCCCAGCTGAAGCCTGCATTCCGTTCCCTGGCCCCAGACCTGAACCCCTCCAGCACCCCAAATTCCTGCCTCCAGCCTGATAAAAGTGAGTGAGGATAGGGGAGGGAGGACGGAGTGAGAAGGGGCGGGGTCTCGGAGAAGGGGCGGGAAGGAGGAGGGGCCAGGGTATTTGGGTTTGAGGTAGATCCTGGATTGCAATTAAATTCAAAAAGTGATCTCATGCTTATTTACTGATCTAGACAGCGCTTGGTCCTGCCGTGTGTGCAGGGGACTGGACTCAATGACCTCTAGAGATCCCTTCCAGTTCTAGTGTTCTATGAAATGACAGGGAAGGCTGAAAGAATTGGGCTTGTTTAGTTTACTGCCATCAGAGAAACCTCTCCGTTCTTTCAACTTTATGTCGAAAGAAGTCAATGGCGGTGCTAGAAAAATGGCAGTTTTTCTGGAAAAACGCTGCAGTGTAGTCACACCTTGCACAAACTGAGCTTGTTTAATAGTGATAGAAATGTAGCCGTGTTAGTCTGGTGTGGCTGAAACAAAAAACAAGACTATGTAGCACTTTAAAGACTAACAAGATGGTTTATTAGATGATGAGCTTTCGTGGGCCAGACCCACTTCCTCAGATCAAATAGTGGAAGAAAATAGTCAACTATTTTCTTCCACTATTTGATCTGAGGAAGTGGGTCTGGCCCACGAAAGCTCATCATCTATTAAACCATTTTGTTAGTCTTTAAAGTGCTACATAGTCCTGTATTTTGTGTGAGCTTGTTTAATTTGGAAAGGAGAAGACCGAGAGGGGACATGATAACAGTTGTCAAGTATCTAAAAGGGTGTTATAAGGAGGATGGAGAAAAATTGTTCTCCTTGGCCTCTGAGGATAGGACAAGAAGCAATGGGCTTAAACTGCAGCAAGGGAGGTTTAGGTTGGACATTAGGAAAAAGTTCCTAACAGTCAGGGTGGTCAGACACTGGAATAAATTGCCCAGGGAGGTTGTGGACTCTCCATCCCTGGAGATATTTAAGAGCAGGTTGGACAGACACCTGACAGGGGATGGTCTACATGGGGCTTGGTCCTGCCGTGTGTGCAGGGAGCTGGACTTGATGACCTCTTGAGATCCCTTCCAGTTCTAGTGTTCTAGGATTCTGTGACCCTTGGCAATTTGCTCCGGTGGTTAATTACCCTCCTTTACACATTGGCTTCCAGGTTATTGTTCTTATTCCTTTGCTGAATAAGGGTTAAGCTATATAGAGTGATATATCCAGGGCCAAAGCATGAGTCAGTTACAACATCCAATCCCTAGGCTCCTGATAGTTTTCCCTGCCCTAATCCGCTCAGTCTAACTCCGCTCCTAGTGCCGGGGGTAGAACCCACAAATCCTAGTGCCCCATCCTGGCTCCTCCCCCTGAATTCATGTTTCTTTTCTCCCCTTGATCTCCCTCTGAAGATCATTCTCCACTCACATGTTGCCCAGTGAAAATTCTTACCCCGGCTCTCCTGGCTCTTTTCAAGGCTCGTCTCCGGCAGGACTGCTGGGTGCAGCGCCGAACGCTACCGCAGAGGGTGGGGTCCACGCGGGGGAAGAATGCAGCGCCCGTCTGAACCACCTCGTGGCCCGCCTGAGCCAGGAGCTGTGTGCCCCCCCCAACAGCAGCTCCCTGGGTACGCCTGGCTGCTTCTCTCTGGCATCGGCAGCTCTGTTTAAAGGCCTCTGGAGAGATGGGGGCAGAGCAGTGATTGAAAGGGGGCGGGCAATCATTTTGATGGGAATTTTGTCAGTGGTAAAAGGCCACAGTCTCCCCTGATACTAATGAAGGGGGCGCGGGGGCCGGGATGGAGGTTGGGTGCATAAGGGAGCTTGGGGTAAAGGACTGGGGCACAGGAGGGGGGGTGGGATCTGGGAAGGAGTTTGGGTGAAGGAGGAAGTTGTGATGTGGGACAGGGGACTGGGGTGCAGGGGTTTGGGTTGTGACCTAGGGTAGGAGGGGGATGTGGCCTGGGGCATTGGATTAGGGGAGAGACTCTGAGAAGGGGTAGATGTGCAGGAGGGGGGGCAGAGAGATTGGGGTACATAGGGTAGAGGAGTGAGAGGTCAGAGGGTTGGCGGGTGCTGGAGGCAGGCTCTGAGGAGGCGCTTACTTGGGTAGCACCCAGCCAGCAGCCCAGCAGGTTCCTCATCCAGGCTCCCTGCCTCCCATGCACCCCCTCCTCCCAGGCTGCTCAGAGCAGCTGGCTGCAGGGGCCATGTGTGCTGCTCTGAATGCTGCGAGCCCAATGGGAGGGGGAGAAGTAATTCAGAGGAGGGTTGCCAGATAAAAAATCCTGAACATGCCGGGGGAAAAAATTGGTTGAGTTAAAAAAAAAAAAAAGGGACCAAACTTGTTGAGGGAAAAAAAAAAAGGTCACTGCACCTTTAAATCCCCACACTCTCCACTCCTTCCACCCCTGCTAGACATGTCAGGGAAAGAACGTCCCCACCGGCCTTCCATCCAAGAAAAAGAGAAAATACCGGACATTGTACATGTCCGGTATTTTCCGGTTTTTTTACTGGACAGAGACAACAAATACCAGACTGTCCAGGTGAAAACCAGACACCTGGCAACCCTAATTCGGACACCGCCTGTTCTTCAAAGGGGCAGCTTCAATTGGCTGGAAACCATCCAATGGGAGCTGTGAGATTGTGCTGGGGGCGGGTGCAGTGCATGAAGCCTCTCTTCCCCCCTCTCTCCAGGCTCACAGCTGTTCATCGACAACCAGGGCCCTGCTTCTGGCTTTTCTGAGTGGCATGCTGGGGTGGAGCAGACGGGAGCCTGCCTGAGGCTTCTGCTGAGCCGTGGGCCGGACCTGGTGGCTTGGAGGGCTGGATCCAGTCCATGGGCTGTATTTTGCCCATCCCAACCTAGTGGCTACCCTGTAGTTGAGGGCATGACAGCAGGTGATAGCATCCGTGAGGGCAGGTGCCAATGGTGTACTAGCTCCATCTCCTGGAAAAAAGTTTGTAAGTGGTTTATAAGTGCTGATTGTTCCTGGAGTCATTCCACTGTCCTCAATGGAGTTCTGCTAGTGCCTCATGCTTCCAGCTGGGATCGTTGGGCCGGACGCTGCACAGACACAGCGAGAGACAGTCCCTGCCCCAGCTGAGATCAGGGCCCCATTGTGCTGGGTGCTGCACAGACACAGCGAGAGACAGTCCCTGCCCCAGTTGAGATCAGGGCCCCGTTGGGCCGAGCGCTGCACAGACACAGTGGGAGACAGGCCCTGCCCCCAAAGAGCTCCCAATGTACACAGATCGGCTGTGTCTAGACTGGCAAGTTTTTCCGGAAAATCAGCCGCTTTTCTGGAAAAATTTGCCAGCTGTCTACACTGGCCGCTTGAATTTCCAGAAAAGCACTGACGATCTACTGTAAAATCACGAGTGCTTTTCCGGAAATACTATGCTGCTCCCGTTCGGGCAAAAGTCTTTTTCTGAAAGACTTTTGCGCAAAAGGGCCAGTGTAGACAGCACAGTACTGTTTTCCACAATAAAGCCCTGATCGTGAAAAAGGTGATCGGGGCTTTTTTTGCGGAAAACCGCGTCTAGATTGGCCACGGACGCTTTTCAGCAAAAAGTGCTTTTGCAGAAAAGCATCCTGCCAATCTAGACGCGCTTTTCCGAAAATGCTTTTAACGGAACACTTTTCCGTTAAAAGCATTTTCGGAAAATCATGCCAGTGTAGACGTAGCCATCAGATATGCCATGAAAGGGGTAACTGAGGCCCGGGAGGGAGACATGACTTTCCTAAGAAACCCAGGAAGTCTGTAGGGGGCAGCCAGTAACAGAACAGAGATTTGCTGTTGTCCAAGCCACTGCACCACGCAGCCTCTCAATGTAAGTGCCTAATCCAGCTGTATCAAGGACCATTCACGGTGTCTACTGTTTTGTCTCCTCCAGAAGGCACCAGCTGCAAAATCTGTCCCCCAGACTGGCTGCCACACAGTGACAAGTGCTACTGGTTTTCCACAGAGAGTAAAATCTGGAACAGGAGCCGTGAGGACTGCTCAGCGAAGAGCTCTCGCCTGGTGGTGATTCAGAAGCTGGATGAGATGGTAAAGTGTGAAACGGGCAGAGGGGGTGTGTTAATCTTCCCCTGGAAAGGTAGAGGTGTCAATGAATATCCTTTCTAAGCTGATTTTTAAAAATGATAAAATTGCCCTACGGACCTTCTTCATACTTCTACTTCTTCACCCAACACACAGTTAACCTGTGGAACTCCTTGCGGGAGGATGTTGTGCAGGCCCAAACTGTTACAGGGTTAAAAAAAGAACTAGATAAATTCATGGAGGATGGCTATTAGCCAGGATGGGCAGGGATGGTGCCCCTAGCCTCAGTTTGCCAGAAGCTGGGAATGGGCGTCAGGGGAAGAATCATTGGATGGTTCCCTGGTCTGTTCACTCCTTCTGGGGCACCTGGCATTGGCCACTGTCAGAAGACAGGATCTTGGGCTAGTTGGACCTTTGGGCTAGTGCAGTCTGGCCTCTCTAATGTTTTTTAACACAAAGACCAGCAAATAACCACCGTTCGCGGTTTGGCGATGTGCTTCCTCCTTTGTTGGGTTTTCAACTGCTCTGTTGGATTCTGTCCCCAATTTGTCACTTATCCATGTGCTTAGTATTATCATAGGACTGGTCCCACCTAAATTCCTCTGCCAATCTGTGTAGGTGTCCACTCCTGTTTTTCCTGCCTGTTGATTTAAAGCTTCTCTCTCCTGTTGCCAGGGGGAAAAAAAGGCCTAAACAGCCCCAAGATCTCTGAACAATGGAGAGCTACAGGTTGATACAGCAAACCCGACCAAATCCCCAGGCTGTCAAAAACCCAAGGGAAAAACACAGACTACTGTACTGTCTACACTGGCCCTTTTCCAGAACAGGTTTCTGGAAAAAGACTTTTGCCCGAACGGGAGCAGCATAGTTTTTCCAGAAAAGCACTGATGATTTTACATTAGATCGTCAGTGCTTTTCAGGAAATTCAAGCGGCCAGTGTAGACAGCTGGCAAGTTTTTCCGGAAAAGCGGCTGATTTTCCGGAATAACTTGCCAGTGTAGACACAGCTATGGTTTTAAATCCTCTTCCTCTTTAAAGCATTTGGAGCTACACAGCTCAGCAGGGCTTACGTTCAACCACAGCTGTCTAGAATGGAGCTCCTATAAATATTTTCAAATTTGGGGCTGAAGCACCAAATCCTGAATGCGGGAGGGGAGAATGGAGGGTGGGGGAGCTAGTCCGTGTCTACACAGCTGGCCGTTATTTCGAAATAGTGTCGAAATACTGTCAAGCTGGAGAACGTCTTACTCCGACTCCTGTTACCCTCAGGCTGTGTCTAGACTGGCAAGTTTTTCCGCAAAATCATTTGATTTTGTGGAAAACTTGCCAGCTGTCTACACTGGCCGTTTGAATTTCCGCAAGAACACTGACGATCTCATGTAAGATCGTCAGTGTTCTTGCGGAAATACGGTGCGGCTCCCGTTCGGGCAAAAGCCCTCTTGCACAAAACATTTGTGCAAGAGGGCCAGTGTAAACAGCACAGTACTGTTTTCCGCAAAAAAGCCCCGATTGCAAAAATGGCTTTTGCGGAAAAGCGTCCTGCCAATCTAGAAGTGATTTTTCCGAAAATGCTTTTAACGGAAAACTTTTCCGTTAAAAGCATTTCCGGAAAATCATGCCAGTGTAGACGTAGCCTCAGTGTACGAGGAGAAAGGGAAGTCGGAGGGAGGGTGCTCTGTTTCGAAATAAGTGCCGTGTAGATGCTCCCAATTTCGAAAGAAGCTATTTCAAAATAAGCTATGCAATTGACGTAGCTCAGTTTGCGTCACTTATTTGGAGTTAAGCCGTTCTGTGTAGACACACCCTTAGGCTATGTCTAGATTTGCAAGTGGAATAAGAGATCCTCCAGTAAAGGGCTTTATTCCGGAGGATCGCGCCAGTCTAGACGCTCTTTTCCGGCTTTTCCCCAAGCCGGAAAAAAAGCGGCGGCCATGTTTATTTAAATCCCGCGGGGGATATTTAAATCCCCCGTGGATTTCCCTATTCTGACTTGCCTGCTTTGCATGCCTCTTCCGGAGTAGGGGCCAGTCTAGACGTAGCCTTAGGGTACATCTAAACTGAATGGCTATTTTGGGATATCGGAGGTATCCAAAAGAGCTACCCCACGTCTTAACAAGGCGCCCATTGTTTCGAAATATTTTTCAAAATAATGGGCATGTTATTTCAGCATCCCTGTAACCCTTGTTCCACAAGGGTGAAGGGATGTCTCAAAATAACACATTATTTTGAAATTTGGTGCTGTGTAGATGCGCCATTCTTCTGAATAATCTATTGAGAAATAGAATTGAAATAAGATATGCAAATTGCATAGCGCAAATTGTGTATCTTACTTTTAGTTTAGGGCACTGTGTAGACACAATCCTAAAGATCTAACATGAGGTGCTAGTGGAAACCCACTGGTGGCCGGGTGTTGCATGTCCTGCTCATCCAACGGAGAATGTGAATAGATTATAAATCCAGCTGGGAGTCACAGCGGGCTGTCTTTTCCCCCCATGCCCCTCTCCTGCTTCTAGGAATTCATAGGCAGCAGCGTTCAGGAGAAGTACCTTGTCTGGATGGGACTCAGTGCCAACGGGCCCCGTAGGACGTGGACCTGGCTGGATGGATCCTTGTTAAATCAGACGCTGTGAGTTGCTTTTCCGGGGAGTTGCTGAATTAGGCAGAGAGCGGCCTATCTTTATAATCTGAGGCCAAGACTTTCAGTAGTGACTAGTGACTTCCAGGTGCCCAGCTGAGATGGCCCGAAAGGGCCCAGTTGCGGGGAGGTGCCGATCCACAGGATCAGACATCGGTGCCCCAAAATCCCACAGGGTTTTGAAATTCTAGGGCACAGTTTCCAAAACGCACCAAGTGATTTGGGCACTTACTGTCTGACAGCCAATGGGACGTAGGCACCCAAATCCCTTAGGTGCCTTTTGAAGATGATATGCCTAGACCCTAACTCGCTGGAAGGCCGAAATGCAGCATCCATGGGGAGAGCTTTCTGAGTGAAGCCCCCCCATGCTGCTGTTCTTTGTGCTTCTTCCTCAGAAGAGACGCTGGAAGGGGGAACAAAAATGACGAGGAACATGGAACAGCTCTTCTGTATGAGGAGAGATTAAGACTGGGACTTTTCATTTTGGAAAAAAGATGACTCCGAGGAGGGATCTGACCGAGGTCTACAAAATCATGACCTCCGTGGAGATAGTAAATAAGGAAATTTTGTTCTCATAACACGAGACCTAGGGGTCACCCAATGAAATGAATAGGTAGCAGGTTTAAAACAAACAAAAGGAAGTTTTTCTTCACACAGAGCACAGTCAACCTGTGGAACTCCTTGCCAGAGGATGTAGTGAAGGCCAAGACTGTAGCAGGGTTCAAAAAAGAACTGGATAAATTCATGGAGGTCAATGACTATTAGCTAGGATGGGTAGGAATGGTGCCCCCAAGCCTCTGATGGTCAGAAGCTGGAAATAGGTGATTTGGGAGGGATCATTTGAGGATTCCCTGTTCTGTTCACTCCCTCTGGAGCACCTGGAATTGGCCCCTGTCAGCAGACAGGAGACTGGGCTAGATGGACCCTTGGTCTTACCAGTGTGGCCGCTCTTATGAGACCGTGCCAGGACTCCATGTGGGTTGTCTTGATTATTTTCACATGCTTTGTGCTCCAATGGTCAATACTCGTCTGGGTCTAGCCACGCACACCAGCCCTGCATTAACAAGACGCCTTGCATGCCAGGAGGGCGACCAATGACTCTTCCCTTGGCCCGGCAGGTTCCCCGTGAAAGGCTCTGCCGAAAAGAACAGCTGCGGGGTGACCAAAGGGAGCTCGATCCGGTCGGAAACCTGCAGCGGGGAATACAGATGGGTTTGCCAGAAGGACGCCCTGTGGATCGACAGCGGTTCGAGTGCTCTGTAGCAGACCTGCGGCAATTGGCTTTATACCCGCTTTTGCCGTTTGGATGGGGGGGATGCAAATTGAGTGTCTGGGGGGCTGGGTTGGGGGCATCTTTTACTGCAGGGCCGAGAGGGAAAACAGGCCCTAGGTATAATGCACAGCGCCAAGAATTAGAGTAAATGCTCAGCTGGAACGTAGGGTCTCGAACCTACAAGGACCGACCCACATGCCACCCACGGAGCCCTCATTATAAGATCTGGACAGTGACCTAGGGCCTCAAAGCTATTTCGGTGTGGTTCCCCCTAGGAGTAAAGTACTTAAATAGCTTCTGTGGAATTATGGGGGGGGGGGGGGGCTGGGTCCTTCTGCCTCAGTTTCCCCCGCTGGCCTCTTGGTGCTGCTCCCAGGTGCTGCTTCCCCACTGGGCTGCAGGCAAAGCAGGGAGATGAAAGCAGCTGCCATAAGCAGGTTTGAGGCCCCAGCAGTGAAATCCCCTCTTTGACGGGCTGGTTAAAGCCACGAAGGAGAAGACAGAACTGGTGGGCTCTGAGCTTCATTAGCTCTTCCCGGCTGGTCCTTAGAGAAGCCAAGTCCCCAAATGCTGCCCTATGAACAGGCCTCAGCTAGGAGAACCAGTGTTACCTTGCGAGCAGGTGTCGTTACACCAGAACAGCTTTCCCTGGCATTGTGTGGACGGGCTTAATCTGGTTTAAGAGCAGTTCATCACAGTGTAGCTTACACCTGCTCCCAGGACACCTACCCGAAACCAAATGCCAACCAAACGAAAAGCCAAACACGACCGCCCAACGAGCAAGCAGAACAGCCCCCCAAACTGTTGGCCCCAGTTTCACTAGGCCCCGTTCAATTTTTTCCTCACAGACAGGGTCTGTTCCTACAGAGAGTTTCTTCTCAACCCAGCACCTAGGCCCCCCAACTCTGGGCTTCAACTCACACAAAGGAAAGCAGCAGGCAGGTAAATCTTCCCATTACAATCTCAACACCTTCCCTCATTGGCTCTCCTGGCTCCCTGCCGACACCTCCTAGCTACCCGAGTGTAACCCTTTAGGTTACGTCTAGACTGCAGGCTTCTTTCGGAAGAAGCTTTTCCGGAAGAGTTCTTCTGGAAAAGTTTTTTTGAAAGAAAGCGTCTGCACAGCAAAAGCGCAACGAAAAAACGATCAGCTTTGTCGAAAGATAGCGTCCACATTTGATTAGATGCTCTCTCGCATTTCAGTTGTGATTGCTGTGGGCGGAGTGGCCACCAGGGCACCTGCGCTTTTTCCTGGCTGCCTCTTCTTTCGAAAAAACACTCTCTTCCGCATCCACACACACCTTTTGCTGAAAAAGGCTTCTTCCTTGTGGAATGAGGTTTACTGCTGTTGGAAAAAACTCTCCATTCTTTTTACTATTGGTTGAAAGAACGCAATAGTGGTGTGGGCGGAAGTATTACTTTTCTGGGAAAACTTCACAGAAAAGTTCTTTTCTTCAAAAAGCCATTTAAAATTTTTTTTTAAATAAACCCCTGAGTTGAATTTCCAGCCAGCTCTACACTGTGGTCTTTTAAAAAGTCAGCCATCATGTCCCCTTCCCTCCTAGCCACATGCAATGCAGGGGGGAATCCATTGCCGTTCTCTGGCCCTGGGGGTAGGGTTGCCAGATGGTTTCAACAAAAATACCGGACACACTTGACATGACATCACCATCGACATTCCATCTTAGTTTACCAATACCAGACACACTTGATATGACATCACCATCGACATTCCATCTTAGTTAGACAATACCAGACACACTTGACATGACATCACCATCGACATTCCGTCTTAGTTAGACAATACCAGACACACTTGACATGACATCACAATCGACATTCCGTCTTAGTTAGACAATACCAGACACACTTGACATGACATCACAATCGACATTCCATCTTAATTAGAAAATACCGGACAGTTCTATTTTCTCATTTCTATTTTCTCCATTAGTTTCCCGAACAGAAAGCTCAAATATTGGACTGTTCGGTTCAAAACCAGACGCCTGGCAACCCTACCACAGAGCTCCGTAACCTGGGGGGATGGAAGACGGAAAGGCCGGGATGTCTTCAGGATTGGTTGTGGTGAAGGGAATAAATCAGGGCTAGGCCCTCTGGGGATATGGCTTGGCAGGGTCCCACTGCAGGGGCGGAGGTGCCTGGTCCATGAAAGAGGGAGGAGGAGGTTTGAGGCTGTGCAGGAATGGGAGGTCCAACGCAGTGGGAGAGTCGATGGCGGGGGACAAATTAAACCAGGGCGCAGGCTGCTAGTGGGGGTAGGAGAGCGCACAAGTCTGATGTCGCCTGGGTGGACACGGCTCCTTGCACCTTGCCATGGCGAGAGGAGGAACAAGTGGTGACGTGGTGGTTCATCTGGTGTGAAATTCCCTCGGCTTTCCTGTGGGAACTGGGAGCCACTCTGCCATACACACCGAAATTCCCTCCACCCCTGCCGTACGGACTGACGCAGCACCAAGAGCGTGGAAATGCAGGGGACGGCCTCTCTTCGGGGTGGTGTCGAAAGAGAGCACCCAGGCAGTCTGGATGCTCTCTTTCGGAAAAGCACAGTTTGCATTACATAGCGCCTTTTTTCGAAAGAGCAGTTTCAAAAAAAGGCGTTATTCCTCACAAAACGAGGTTTTCCTCAGTCAACAAAAACACCACATTCTTTCGATTTCCTTTCAAAAGAATACGGCAGCAGTCTAGACGCAGGGGAAGTTTTTTCTAAAAAAGGGCATTTTTTCGAAAAAAAAAAAAAAAACCCTGTAGTTTACACGACAGCGTACAATATAGGCATGTCATGTGACTTCCACCCCTCCAGCGCACAATATAGGCATGTCATGTGACTTCCACCCCTCCAGCGCACAATATAGGCATGTCATGTGACTTCCAGCGTGGAGACGGAAACGCCACAGCGCGTAGACATGTATTTTTTAGTTTACTGTGTCTTGAACCCCAACGTAAAAATGAAAAGGATGCCAAGTTTCTTTTCACCTTCCATGAATAAGAAAGCCAGAACAAATGACGCAGTGAGTGAAGAGAAAGAATTAACTGTGTCAGTGACCGTTTCTCGTTCTGGTTCAACTGGTGTCCAAGAGCAAGCTGACAACGACTGGCCTAGCTGCTTAGCTGTCAATCCAAAAAATGACTTTTGCAAGAAGTACAACTGGCTACATTTTCGAAATAAGAAGGTTTGCTATACGCCCTGTCAAAAAATTGGGACTCTTGTTGGGAGTTTGTGGTGTGGAGAGGGCCGATAAAGAAAAGTTATTTATTAGTTCCCTAAAGAGAAGAACTAGAGGACACCAAATGAAATTAATGGGGAGCAGGTTTAAAACGAATAAAAGAAAGTTCTTCTTCACACAGTGTGTAGTCAACCTGTGGAACTCCTTGCCAGAGGAGGCTGTGAAGGCTAGGACTATAACAGAGTTTAAAGAGAAGCTAGATAATTTCATGGAGGTTAGGTCCATAAAAGGCGATTAGCCAGGGGATAAAATGGTGTCCTTGGCCTCTGTTTGTCAGAGGCTGGAGAGGGATGGCAGGAGACAAATCGCTTGATCATTGTCTTCGGTCTACCCTCTCTGGGGTACCTGGTGCTGGCCACTGTCGGCAGACAGGATACTGGGCTAGATGGACCTTTGGTCTGACCCAGTACGGCCGTTCTTATGTTCTTATGAGTAGAAAAGAAGGCAGGAATGAAAATTTCTAAAGAATGTGTAAACAATGAAATAATCTATTTTAGCAAAAATCGACAGGAACAGCTTATGTTGTTATGAAAAAAAAGCTTTTTGATCACAAGGAAACTGCGGGGCAGAAAGCGGCATTAAAATTGCTGGCAGAAACTGAAAAGGGTTTTTTTTCCCTCTGAGGCCGTGGGTTTGCTTGTTTTGGGTTTTTTTTAAACAAAAAATAGCACTGGTTGTGAGCACTAGAGGAAGGGCTTCTAGGGTGTTACCATAATACATGGACATCAACCTTGCTGATCTAGATCAGGAAGCTGATGGCTTTGTCTTCCACAGCTGTCCTTTCTGTGCGGGAGGGAGAATTTCAGGGTAAACCGAGGGGGTTTTCCCAATAGCTCTGTGGGGGGAAGGGTGACTATTACATTTGGTTGGGGGTTGGTTTTATCCATGCTCCACCTCCAACAGTTGCTTCTCTACCCTCTGCTCTGGGTCAGTGAGTATTTAAAAACAGTCATGTGGGAAGTGTGAGGTAAGGCTGTGAGCAGTGGCGAAAGTTACGGAAAAGTTTTTTACAAGTGCTTTTATATGTACTAAGTCCTACTGGAACTCAGGTCCCTGATGGCTCTTTAACTAGTCCCCTGTTAGCTTTTGCTGTAGCTCTGGCAAGAGTCATGCACCACACCCACTTGTTTTCCCCTCCGGTTATGAGTCGGCCAATACAAATTCCCACTCACAATTTTGCAAGCTGGAGTGAGCTCAATTATTTCGGTGAACTGCAGAGTCAAGTCCTGCAAATTCAACCACGGTTCTATTTTTAGTTTTCAAATGAAGAATAAGCTTTGGATGACGTTCTTCACCAAAACAATTCATTCCCTTCTTCTTTTTTTTTTTTTTTTTTTTTTTCCCAGTGCCTTGTAAGGAGGAAAAAAAATTATTTTTTCCAGTGCAAAATTGTAGGAGAAATCCCACTTGTAGGTAATCCCGCCTTTCTGTTAAGTCAGAAAAAGAGGTGATGGTTGGGATGTATGTGTGTTTGCTTTTAAAAAAAAATAAAAACAGTGGAGAAAAGAGTGAATAGTTTTCCCACTCCACTTTCTCCCACTTCTTTTTAAGCCCTTTTGCACCTTGCAGTGTTTCCTGATTTTATTTGGCCACGGAACCCTTTTCAGCTTAAAATCATTTCGAGGATCCCCTAGGGTTCCAAGGGTAAAATTTGGCAAGCAAAAAAAAAAAAAAAGCCTGCAAAATAGTCTGTCTCTTTAAGAGGGGACAGAGTTCTTGCAGAATCCTTACTTTTGCTTTGCGGAACCCTGGGGTTCCACTGAGCACCAATTGGGAAACGCTGCCTTAGGGAAAAGGGAGGTTTGGGGGAAAAAAAAGTATAATTCTATCTTCTCTGCCAGTACAGAAATGCAAACTACAAACAAATAAAAATGGTGACTAACGGCTCAGAAATTGTTTCCATCAAAAGACATGTTTAGCCACAGCTGCTGGGAATCGGGGACTGCAGCTCCCTTTCTCCCTGCCAGCTTGAAGTGGTTTCCACTATATTCAGGATTTACAGGTTGGCTCAATGACTCACAGTACTATCCAAATTGTTCCAGGCCCGCAGGTTTTAGCCGCTGATCCTGCAAACGCTTATGCACCTGTTTAATTTGACTCCTTGGAGCATCCCCAAGGAAATGAATGGGATGACGCACGCCGTATTGACGAAGTGCACGGGTAAAAACCTTCCAACTGGGACCCCTGAAATTTTTCAAGTGGCTCTCAGGGCAGAGTACGTGAAGTCCCTGCATTTCCCCTGCATGTTACATACCCAGCAGCAGGCATGTGACCCAGTCAGCCTGGAAAATCCCCAGCCAGGACACAGAAGTCACCCAGGGGCCTGTTTACATTTGCTGCGTGTTTCACTGTGCATGCTCCCTTTGCCAAAGGGAGGGTTTCTACGTAATGCCTCCTTACCAGGTAGTAGCTAGGTGAATGGAAGAATACCAGAGCCTGCAGGGGGGAGGTTTGATAGAACTTTATCTCTCAGGGGTGTGGATTTTTCACATCCCTGAAGGATGAAGCAATGCCAATGGGAATGGGTGGGGTTTGGTTTTTTACCCACCCCCTGGAAGATCCTGTGGGTGCAGTAGGATGGGCCCCAGCTCTGGGCTGTCTGTGGTTCGCAGGGGAGGGGTTATGCAGAACAGGGTTTTTTTCCATGCACTCCCTGGTGCTACAGAACTGAAACTAGTGTGTAGTTCCTGGTGTCTGAGCGTCAGACTCTGCGGAGCTGGCGCAGGGGCTGGGTAAGTAAGCGACGGCTCTTTTGCGACGGGCTCGGGAGAGAGTCATGGAGGTTAGGGAGGGATCAAAGGGGGGGACTGGGCAGGGAGGCAGGGCAGTAGGGTTGCCAGATGGTTTCAACAAAAATACCAAACGCACCTGACATGACACCACCATCGACATTTCATCTTAGTTAGAAAATACCGGACAGTTCTATTTTCTCATTGATATTTTCTCAATTGGTTTCCCGAACAGAAAGCTCAAGTATTGGACTGTCTGGTTCAAAATCGGACACCTGGCAACCCTACGGGGCTGTGCATGGGGGTGGGAGGGGGGCGAGATTGGGGGGAGGAGAAGGGCTGTTACTAGCTGGGCTTCAACGCCTGAGCCTTGTTTTCATTGTGGGCCTTTTAACACGAGTTAACTGATTGCCAGTCTGCTCCAATTAGGATCGGAGGCCGGATCTGGCCCCCGAGGTTCAGAGTTTCACCCACACTTATGCTGGCTCTGCCCCCCACCTTTTCCTGGCAGGGCTGGAGCACACAAAATCTGCTATCCCTGCCCCCCAGGCTCTGGTGTGCAAGGGAAATGTGAAGCTTGTCTTTCTCCTTCACAGTCAGGGGCCATGTCAGCGAAAGGGTTTTTTATTATTATTTTAGTCTTCTGCTTCTCATGGGTGTGCGACCCCCGGCTCCAAAAATGTTCCCCACCCATGACCGAGGGCTGTGTCTAGACTGGCCAGTTTTTCCGGAAAAATCAGCCGCTTTTCCGGAAAAACTTGCCAGCTGCCTACACTGGCCGCTTGAATTTCCGCAAAAGCATTGAGTTCCTACTGTAAGAAATCAGTGCTTCTTGCGGAAATGCTATTCTGCTCCTGTTCAGGCAAAAGTCCCTTTTGTGCAAAGGTTTTGTGCAAAAGGGCCAGTGTAGACAGCTCAGATTGGTTTTCCGCAAAAAAGCCCTGATGGCGAAAATGGCGATCGGGGCTTTTTTGTGGAAAAGCGTGTCTAGATTGGCACAGCTGCTTTTCCACAAAAAGTGCTTTTTTGGAAACGCGTCCGTGCCAATCTAGACGCTCTGTTCCGAAAATGCTTTTAACGGAAAACTTTTCCGTTAAATGCATTTCCGGAAAATCATGCCAGTCTAGACGCAGCCAATATGTGTGCCAAAGGGGGGGAGGGGGCGAGGCAGACCCTTCCCGATTGTTTCTCGTTTGGGTCAGTTTAACGAACACGAGCTAACACTCCGGACATCTGAAGCAGCGGGCTTTGCCCACGCGAGCTCCTGATCCCATCTCCATGTGTTAGTCTATAAAGTGCTACCAGACCGTTTGTTGTTTTGTAAGTTTATCCTGTACAGGCTAACTCGGCTGCCCCCTAAAGTTACGGGAAACAAAAACTCTCGCTTGCCTCTATTTGGGCTTTGTCCCTGCAGGGGAAATTGCCGGGCGGGGGGACAGGCTGGGGGTATGGGGGCAGGGCGGGGAAGCCGGGCGGGGGGACAGGCTGGAGGTATGGGAGCAGGGCGGGGGGACAGGCTGGGGGTATGGGGGCAGGGCGGGGAAGCCGGGCGGGGGGACAGACTGGGGGTATGGGGGCAGGACGGGGAAGCCGGGCGGGGGGACAGGCTGGGGGTATGGGAGCAGGGCGGGGAAGCCGGGTGGGGGGACAGGCTGGGGGTCTGGCGGGGGGCGGGGAAGCCGGGCGGGGGGACAGTCTGGGGGGATGGGGGAAGCTGGGCGGGGGGGCAGGCTGGGGGTCTGGCGGGGGGCAGGGAAGCTGGGCGGGGGGACAGGCTGAAGGTCTGGGGGGACGGGGGATATTACCCCTGCAGCGTGAATTTAAACGGAGTTTGTTACACCCCAGCAACAGATGCTCTTATTTTGGTTGAAAAGCAGATTTTTTTCGTTTTCTGGTTTGGCTCAGATCGGTTGGGAATGGACTAAGAGGATGTCCCTGGAGCAGGATTTGCACCGGTTTAACCAAAGTGGTTGTAAAGAGAGCGAGCAGTCCTGGGGCACCTTAAAGTCCCACGAATCTATTGGCTCAGGAGCGTGCCTGGGTGAAGAGGTGGTTGTAATTTGATGCCAGCTTGTGTGTAGAGGTTAGACAGAGAAGGGAGTGGCCCGTGTGTCTTTTGTGGAAGCTCTGGGTACGAGGACACGGGTGCGTTGATAAATGTCAGCGCTGCAGTCAGGAATGGGTGAGCATCTGGGGAGCAGGGTTGTGGCCTTTTCCTCCCTTGCACGGTGGTTTCATGCTCAGTACCAGCCATGGAGTTGGCTTCTAATGGGATCTGCTTGTTGTCTGAGATCTTAACTTGCTTGGCCCCAGTTTCTCTCTTGCCTTGCACTTCGTGTGTGTGTGTGTGTGTGTGTGTGTGTGTGTGTGTGTGTGTGTGGAGGGGGGAGAGCAGCGCAGGACAACACACACAGAGCAGTGCAGGGCAGGAGGAATCACATACAATACCACAACCACACACACACACACAAAGCAGTGCAGGACAGGAGGAATCACATACAACACCACAACCACACGCACACACAGAGCAGTGCAGGACAGGAGGAATCACATACAACACCACAATCACACACACACACACAAAGCAGTGCAGGACAGGAGGAATCACATACAACACCACAACCACACACACACACACACAAAGCAGTGCAGGACAGGAGGAATCACATACAATACCACAACCACACACACACACACACAGAGCAGTGCAGGACAGGAGGAAGCACATACAAAACAACAAGCACACACACACACACAGAGCAGTGCAGGACAGGAGGAATCACATACAACTCCACAACCACACACACACAGAGCAGTGCAGGACAGGAGGAATTACATACAACACCACAACCACACACACACACACAGAGCAGTGCAGGACAGGAGGAATCACATACAACACCACAACCACACACACACACAAAGCAGTGCAGGACAGAAGGTATCACATACAACACCACAACCACACGCACACACAGATCAGTGCAGGACAGGAGGAATCACATACAACACCACAACCACACGCGCACACAGAGCAGTGCAGGACAGGAGGAATCACATACAACACCACAACCACACACACACACACACACAAAACAGTGCAGGACAGGAGGAATCACATACAACACCACAACCACACACACACACACACAAAGCAGTGCAGGACAGGAGGAATCACATACAACACCACAACCACACACACACACAGAGCAGTGCAGGACAGGAGGAATTACATACAACACCACAACCACACACACATACACACACAGAGCAGTGCAGGACAGGAGGAATCACATACAACACCACAACCACACACACACACACACACAGAGCAGTGCAGGACAGGAGGAATCACATACAACACTACAACCACACACACACACACAAAGCAGTGCAGGACAGAAGGAGTCACATACAACACCACAACCACACGCACACACAGAGCAGTGCAGGACAGGAGGAACCACATACAACACCACAACCACACGCACACACAGAGCAGTGCAGGACAGGAGGAATCACATACAACACCACAACCACACGCACACACAGAGCAGTGCAGGACAGGAGGAATCACATACAACACCACAACCACACACACACACACACACACAAAACAGTGCAGGACAGGAGGAATCACATACAACACCGCAACCACACACACACACACAGAGCAGTGCAGGGCAGGAGGAATCACATAAAACACCACAACCACACACACACACACAGAGCAGTGCAGGACAGGAGGAATCACATACAACACCACAACCACACACACACACAGAGCAGTGCAGGACAGGAGGAATCACATACAACACCACAACCACACACACACACACAGAGCAGTGCAGGACAGGAGGAATCACATACAACACTACAACCACACACACACACACAGAGCAGTGCAGGATAGGAGGAATCACATACAACACCGCAACCACACACACACACACAGAGCAGTGCAGGGCAGGAGGAATCACATAAAACACCACAACAACACACACACAGAGCAGTGCAGGACAGGAGGAAGCACATACAACACCACAACCACACACACACACACAAAGCAGTGCAGGACAGGAGGAATCACATACAACACCACAACCACACACACACACACAAAGCAGTGCAGGACAGGAGGAATCACATACAACACCACAACCACACACACGCACACAGAGCAGTGCAGGACAGGAGGAATCACATACAACACCACAACCACACACACACACACACAAAGCAGTGCAGGACAGGAGGAATCACATACAACACCACAACCACACGCACACACAGAGCAGTGCAGGACAGGAGGAATCACATACAACACCACAACCACACACACACACAGAGCAGTGCAGGACAGGAGGAAGCACATACAACACCACAAGCGAACAGAAGGAGCGCAATCCCCACTACATCACAGCTGGTTAGGATGGCAATAAAAACCATTTTTTTTTTAAAGAGAGATACCCTTGGGGGAAGCGCGTGAAGCCGGGAGATATCCGTAGGAGCGTGTGTGTGTGTGTGTGTGTGTGTGTGGTGCGGGGGAGGGTGGGGATGGGCAGGCGGCAGGGAGTTTCTGAAGGAGAATGGAATTAGCCTTGCCTGTGGGTGGAACCAGAGGGCAAGCAGGGAGAGCGAATGGGCCATATCCCCATCCGGGGGGCTGCTCTGGGTTAGTGGGTGCCCTTGCTGGGGATGGGTGTGAAGTGAATTGCTTTTATGCACTTTAAATGGCATCTTCCTTCTCCAGCTGTTTCCCTCACTTCTCTTCCTGTACTTCGATCTCCGTGCCGACATTCGTTAACCGACCACCCGGCCGAGTTCTTCCAGGGTGGGGGGATTCATGAGAAAGTGATTGGCCGTCTCTTGCTCTTGGTGTCTCAAATGTTTAACCATTACCCAGCAAACTTCTGGGCGTGCTGTGTGGGCAGATCACACAGATCCTGAGCCAAGCCAGCAGTGGTGCCTACCCTAGAAATCCCTCGCTGAGCCCCTGCCAGGAAAAGACAGACACAAATCAGAGAGGACTGTGTGCGGATGTGTGCAGTCCCTGAGCCCTGTGTAGGTTGGCGGGGGGGGGGGGTGAAACACTTTCACCCACGGTGATGAGTGGAGAAGTTTGCTGCAGCCCCATTTATACTGTGGATCAGTACAACTGAGGTCACGCGTGTGACAGATCTTAGGGTGCCAGTGTTCCCTGTAAGCTGAGGGAGATTCCAGGGCCACCCATCAGATTAGCAACACGCTCACAGCTAGGTTTGTCTTTCTATGGGTGGTGCACATTCACACAGGTTTCAGTGCACGGAAAATTATTCCGCACATGAATGGAAAACAATTAGAAGGAGCATTGGTGCCAGGGCTGTGAGTTTTCTTGTAACCCCGGGACCCTTCGCCAATGTGAGGAAAATTTGCCTGTGCTTATCTGGGAGCTGAGTCCTGACCTCGCCAGCCTGTCAGCTGGTCATGCACTCCCCTTTGGGCTCTATGGCCCTTTTTTGCCATGCAGGTTACCAATAGGTGCACCCCCACGCTCCCTGACCCCCTTCAAAGTGTTCCCTTGTAGTATCCAACTCTTCTCCCCTGAACACACTCAAGTACTAGGGTTGCCAGGTGTCCGGTATTGACCCGGACAGTCCGGAATTTTTACCTCCTGTCTGGTAAAAAAATTCAGAAAATACTGGACACCTAAAATTTCCGGTATTTTCTGATTTTTTCCTGGCCAGGAGGTGACAATACTGGGTGCTTACCTGGTTCCTCCTCGTTGCCTTCCCTTGCCTCATTACCGACTGCCCGTGGAATTGTAGATAAATTAAAGCTGCTCTAACCAGCCTTTCTCTGTCTCTAAGAGGCCTGATCGCGAGCCAGCCGCCAACACACAAAACTCCAAGCCTGTGGAGAGCTGTGACAACACGCGCCGCACCCTGGAAGGAAGGGCTGTGGGTCCCTCACCGATTCCAGCCCGATGGGTAGCTAGCCCCCATCTGGGGCTGGTGCTCCCGCATAGAGGACGCAAGCTCAAAAAGGTCTTTACAGCCAGCGTGGAAAAGGTCAGCTAGCCCACAGGTGAGGGGGCATCTTCCTTCGTCATCGCTGGGAGTCTTTGCGCTCAGACGGTGGTCTGGCCCCCACATCAGGCCTGTGAAAAATGTCATGTCCTGCCCCATGCAGTGAGGTCAGCCTAGCCCTGTGTAGATATGGCTAGGTCCGTGGACGAATTCTTCAGTCAACCTAGCTACCGCCTCTCGGAGAGGTGGAATAACTACAGCAGTGAGTCTCAATTAGGGGACTGCTGTCCCGCCCATAGGATGGTTTGGGGTGGCTGCTCCAGGCACCATGCTTTGGGGGGGAGGGGGCTCTGCACATCAGGGGACCGTGGGGTCTAGGCAGTGCAGGGATTAATAGCAATGTTATCAGCCCCATTCTGCAATGCCCCACCTGACCAGCTCCCAGTGTTGCTCAGGAGAGGAGGGGGTGGTGGCTTGGGGGAAGGGGTGGAACGGGGGTGGAGCCAGGGGCGGGGCTTAAGGGAAGGAATGGAGTAGGGGCAGGGTCTGGGATGATGCGGGAGTTCTCTCAGGCCATGCACCCCTCTTGGGATAGCCCAGAAGTATTCAGGAATCCTTTTCCCCGGGCACAACAACTCATTGAGTTTGCCTGGTTTTACAACAGGTGACATACAAAGCACCAGCAAAGTCAATAGAACCTAAATTTTCATACAGTCGCTGTGTGGTTTCTGTTGCTTTATGTTCTATATACAGTCCACTGGCATGGAAGTACAAGACTTATATTCCAACTGATTTATTTTATATGGTAAAAAAAAAAAAAAAGAACATCAGCCATTTTTCAGTAACAGGGGCTGTGACACTTCTGTTTTTCTGCTTGTTTTTGCAAACAAGTGTCTTTTAAGTGAGGTGAAACGTGGCTGTAGGCCTCCTGAAATGGGTACAGTCGTTTGGAAAGGTTCAGCCTCCTGAAATGGGTAAAGTCGTCTGGAAAGATTCAGCCTCCTGAAATGGGTACAGTCATCTGGAAAGGTTCAGTCTCTTGCAATGGGTACAGTCATTTCGAAAGGTTCAGTCTCTTGAAATGGGTACAGTCGTTTGGAAAGGTTCAGCCTCCTGAAATGGGTACAGTCGTTTGGAAAGGTTCAGCCTCTTGAAATGGGTACAGTCGTTTGGAAAGGTTCAGTCTCTTGAAATGGGTACAGTCGTTTGGAAAGGTTCAGCCTCCTGAAATGGGAACAGTCGTTTGGAAAGGTTCAGTCTCTTGAAATGGGTACAGTCGTTTGGAAAGGTTCAGTCTCTTGAAATGGGTACAGTCATCTTGGAAAGGTTCAGCCTCCTGAAATGGGTACAGTCGTCTGGAAAGGTTCAGCCTCCTGAAATGGGTACAGTCGTCTGGAAAGGTTCAGTCTCTTGAAATGGGTACAGTCGTTTGGAAAGGTTCAGTCTCTTGAAATGGGTACCGTCGTTTGGAAAGGTTCAGTCTCTTGAAATGGGTACAGTCGTTTGGAAAGGTTCAGTCTCTTGAAATGGGTACAGTCGTTTGGAAAGGTTCAGTCTCTTGAAATGGGTACAGTCGTTTGGAAAGGTTCAGTCTCTTGAAATGGGTACAGTCGTCTGGAAAGGTTCAGCCTCCTGAAATGGGTACAGTCGTCTGGAAAGGTTCAGCCTCCTGAAATGGGTACAGTCGTCTGAAAAGGTTCAGCCTCCTGAAATGGGTACAGTCGTTTGGAAAGGTTCAGTCTCTTGAAATGGGTACAGTCGTTTGGAAAGGTTCAGCCTCCTGAAATGGGTACAGTCGTCTGAAAAGGTTCAGCCTCCTGAAATGGGTACAGTCGTTTGGAAAGGTTCAGTCTCTTGAAATGGGTACAGTTGTTTGGAAAGGTTCAGCCTCCTGAAATGGGTACAGCAGTTAATACAGTTGCTTAAATTTTACAAGCCTTAAAAACAATGACTATGCAATTTAAACCTTAAATACTATACATTCTAAAGCAATTTATACAGCGCAAAGCAATGCAAAAGCAATTAATAGAAGAGCTACTATAATACAATAATAAAGCCTCGTTCACTTACACTTCACCCGTATGCTACCTACAGTGCCAGGCAGGAAGTCGCAGTCCCTTTGATTCCCACCTGTCGGGACGCCATGCACTGGGTCGTCGGTGTGAAAGGCCTATTTACTTCTAGTTACATGGAGCAGGACCTGCGGGTCAAACCTGCCCATTCCCTCCCATCGATTGTTCTTACTAAGCCCATTTGATAGCAAAGTGAGACTTGGTCGTTCTAATCCTATTTACCAATGGATTCTGTATTGTGTAGGATACGTAAAATGCCCAACGCCCTATTTGTCAGCCGACGGTCAGGGCAGTGTGTGTGGGTATGTCTCCTAAGTCTTTAACTGCTAAGACACGAAGTCTCGTCGCAGCGGGCAGCCCAGAAGGCTGAAAGGAGCCCCGAGTGTTTAACGTCCGTGACTTTACTGCTAGGACCAAGGTCCCGTCGCAGAGGGTAGCCAAACAGGCTAACAGACGCCCCAGTGTGTAGGAAGAGCTTATTACACCTTAGATTTTAACTGCTAGAACACAAAAGTTTCTTCGCAGCGGGCAGCCTGGGAAAGGCTGGAAAGGTGCCCCAACGGATCTTGTCACCTGGGAGTGACACAGATCCAAACGCCTAAGCTCTCCCTATGCCTGTCCCTTTATGACCGGCTGAAGTTCTTTTAAATTGTGCTTGGTTCTATTACAGCAACTGAAGGAGTCAGGTTAAAAACTTAAACAGTTACAGGTTTATTAAAGGAACTTATAAATCATATGGTTACAATGGCTATTGCTCTATTTCTTAATTACTAGCAAAATATAGATCTTAAAATGGTTACAGGAAAAAGGTAAAGATAGAAAATAGAAAATAATGGTACCAAGTGACAGCTTAATCTTTAAAGAGCTCTAACACTATGTATATATACTTAAACAAAGGACCACATCCAGGTACAATTTTTACCCCCTTCTGTGCCTCTCGACTCCAGCGTGTCAGGCCAGGGTCGGTCCCTCAATTCCTCGGAAAGACGAATACGAGGTGGGCGTCCCCTCTGGAACCTCGGGAGGTCAAACACCAAACCCGACCAGCAGATAGATGGTAGATTGACACACAAAGCAAATGTGCTGCTGGGCTCATCTTTATACCCCTGGGGGCCCGTATTCTCTTTCTTATCTTCAGAGGCCAAATTTTACTGGTCCATTTTGTGGTGCCAGTTCTTACAAGCAGGTTACAAGTTAATTTACACTTGTAAGAGAGGAAGATAACTAAATTAGGACTGCCGGATGTTCTTGTTGGGCGGGAGATTCCTTCCCCCGTGGACGGGTATGTGTTCGTATCAATATGGGTTTTAGTCAAGGGCACGATGTACAGCCTCTTGGTCAACAATTAGTTTGACTACCCTCCTATCTCTGCTTACAGTTGGTCACGGTCACTGAGCCAGCATATCTAAACCTCCTGCTCCAAGGTTTTCAAAGAATATGCTGTTTTCCAGCTCTTATGTGCCCTGCATGGTTTTAAGCAGACAAAGATGGATGTTAAAATGGGGCTTTATGTCTGGCTACACTATTTGAGGTCTTGCTTAAACTATACGCGTAGTTGATGGTTTAATGGCTGCATCTGTAATTTTTGCTTATCAGAAACAGAAGTACCAGTCCAAGATTGCTTGTCGCGTATTCTTGATGTGGTCTCGTGTACCATGCTTAACCTGCTTCCCAAACCTTGCCTGTGTGCTTATGTGCACCAGACTTGAGACAGGCCTGGGTTTTGCTTTTTAGAGATCCACTCTGTGGTCAAGGCAGGGCAGTCCAGGTTCTCCTAAATTCCCTCTCCCCCTTTGGTCATTTATGAGGTTTTTTTTTATAATTGGGGTAGTTAAGAAGAAAAATTAAAAAATAAGTAAAAAAGGGAAAGACGGAAAATGAAGAAAAAGGACAAATATTAAGTTTTGGGGAAAAAAAGGTGATCTATTCTGAATCGAGCATAACAAACCCATTTTGATATTTTCTATTTTCTATTACATTTTCTTTCATTTTCTTTTTACTTTCTTCTTTAGCGTCCTGTGTGTTTTGTGAAATCTGGAGCTACACGCGCTTTTGTGGAAACATCTCTCCACCCAAAAAAGTGGCCTTTTTGAGCAAAATGTTCCATGCCAGTGATGAGTGTGTCAGAAAGCTTTTTGAGTGTAAAAATGTGAGGTTTTGAAGAACAGCTGTAACAGAAACATTTTTGCCACTAGCACAGTGTGGGAAATGGGTTTTGGTCCCATTTTTGTTGTTTTTGTGGGGAAAATTCATATATGAAAACAGTTTGCTTACAACCTGAAATGTTTCTATTGTGAAGTGGAGAGAATTCTGCGGTTGGACTACTACATGTATTCGTTTGCTGGGCTCTTCCAATCACCCCCAGTAACTTATAAGGGGAGTTCTCATAATGTAAATACAGCTGACCCCTCGTAGCAAGCCACTCAATATGCTGACTTCCATCCGTTTGAATAATTTCCATCTATTGTGAAACTTCTCCGCAATTTAATTTAATCCTGCCAACCCTTTCCACCCTGTTTTAGCCTGGCGTATAAGAACTGGCGAGATACTGCCATCTACTGGAGGGTCCTTAAAAAGGAAAGAACCCAGAGCTCTGATTGTTACCAGGAGTGGCTCTGCAGAAAGTTGGCCAGGAGATACGGACATTTCGGTTCCCAGCCAGGGCTGGTCTGAGAGCACAAATGGTGAACACTGCGCTTCAACAGGGACAGGAAAAGCGTCACAACCTGGACCCAGAAGAGCAGAAATCAGGTAATTTCATACTCCCTCTTGCCCAATGTGCCCTCGAATCTTTTCCATCCACATGCAGATTTTGTCCCGCCACGTGCGGAATAATTTCACTTGCACCAATGAATGTGCACCACCAACAGAAACAAACAAACAAAAAAACCTAGCTGTGGACGCACTGCTGGGTGGCATTCGAACCTCTCCTGAGGGGCCACAAAAGCCCCCAACTTACATCGCTCCTACCTCTTTTTCCTTTGGGGTGTCATGGAGTGTGGGAGAGTCTCCAGGCCCTGTACCCCCATCCGCAGTCACATGTGACTCTCAGCCGGCAGGTAGAACAGAAGGTTTATTGGTTCACAGGGACACAGTGTAGTTCAGACTTCTTGTTACAGGAACCAGGAGGATTCAGTACAGTCAGTTTTGGGAAGGAGGGGGAGCCGACCTTCAGCTCTGGGCCCCTTCCCTGGCCCCCCTGACCAGCTAAGATCCCTTTTGCCTAAGGCAGCTAAAAAAACCTAACTTACACTTTGAGCAGCTTCTAACTAACTCACATCACTCGGAGATTTAGGCAGCTCTGCAGCCTGCTTTGTCCCCTCCTCATTCAGATAGTGTGGCAGTGCTTAGGGAAACTGAGGCATGCACCCACACGTTGAGTGATTTCACAACAGCCCAGGACAGCAGAATCACATATAACGCAACAAAGCAACTGGTGAATGTGAACTGGAGTGAACACAGGACTACCGGGTTATGTCTACACTGGCGAATTCTTGCGCAAGAACTCTTGCACAAGAACACGTCCACGCTGCCATGTGCTTTTGCGCAAGAGCATCCATGGCCGTGTGGACGCTCTCTTGCGCAAGAAAGCTCTGATGGCCATTTTAGCCAGAGGGCTGTCTTGCACAAGAAACCCCTGCCGTGCGTCCACACTGCCCTCTTGCACAAGAGCTCTTGTGCAAGAAGGCTTACGCTTGTTAGAAAAGAGCATAGCTCTTGCGCAAGAAGCCCTCTCTTCCCACACCATACTGTAAATCTTGCGCAAGAGCAGGTGGGCAGTGTGGACGCTCTGCAGGTTTTTGCTCAAGAACCCACCAGTGTAGACATAGAGTGGACAAAATCCCCACTCTGTCACATCGGGTCCAGGGGGAAACTTGATGTCAGGGATCAGTCCCTAAGCATCAGGGTTTGGCCCAACTTTCACAGGAGCCGAGGAACCATCGTGAACAGGAGTGGAACCGAGGAACAGGAGTGGCAATGGGTCAGCCCCTTTCGAGGTCAGGCAGGAAAGTTCTGGATAGAGCTGAGACAGAGCAGAGACACCGTAGAACTGAGAGGATGTCGGCAGATCCTTATGTCCCCTTCTGCTGTGGTTTGTGGCTACTTGGGACTTGTCTTTTTCTTAGCAGGGGAAAAATTGATTTGGCCGGAGACCCACAGCATCAGGGTACACTTCCGATCAGAAGAAAATATTGGGCATCATCATGACCGGGAGGGTAAGCCCACTTCACGTGTCCTGGCGCTAGCAGTAACATGCCGCATTGTGCGTGTTGATGTCAGCACCAGGGTTCCTGATTCGAATGGTAAATGTGTTTCTTGTGACAGCAGCCAGGGGTAATGCTGAGATGTAGTAAGTCAGGGGGTATCTACATAAGCACGGCCTCACGGGGTCAGACCAAAGGTCCATCTATCCCAGTGTCCTGTCTGCCGACAGTGGCCGGCACCAGGTGCGCATAGAGGGAGGGAACAGAACAGGGAATCTTCAAGTGAACCCGGTCGCCCATTCCCAGGCTCTCGGAGCATGGATTGTCTATTCATACAAATAATTTCTTGTTACTTCCCCGACCCATCCGCAAATACTGCAACCTGCAGGCCCCTCCTTAGGATTTATGGGGCCCTAGGCAGTACTATCAGGGGTGGCCTGAGGTTGGCTGCGGCAGCTGGCACCCCAAGGCGGAAGGCGCGATCAGCGCCCCTGCCTGCACGGCCGTCAATGGCCATGACGTCATCATCGGGTGCCCGGGCATCCTGTGACGTCATCACTGGGCAACCCGTGAGGCCATCACCAGATGCCCGTGTGACATAATCACTGCCACATGACGTCATCATCGGACGCCCGTGACGTTGTCATCGGGCACTGTGACATCATCATAGGGCACCCGTGATGTCATCACTGGATGCCCGTGTGACATAATCACTGCCCCTGTGATGTCATCGCCGGATGCCCGTGACATCATCATTGAGCGCTCCGGCCCGGCGGGGCCCTAGGCGACCACCGAGTCTGTCTAGGCTCACAAGCCGCCCCTGAATGCTATTAAACTGGTGCCCTTATGTCCGATAGCAGACTGGGGCAGGGATGATGATGATTTTGTAGAAATGTGATTTTATAATCCTCAGCTACACACCCATAAAATATTTTAAAGCACATTTTAAACTCAGGTCCTGTTGATTGATGCAGTAAATTCAGAAACTGACAGGATAGACCTGAAGTTGGGAAATGCCTTCACGACCACTCGGATGGTTGTGCTAAGAGCTCCGGCAGGTGTTGGCACTTTTAAGTTCACTAGATCCTCTCTGGAGGAAGCAGAACCTGTCTGGGGCGTGTTAAAAGCATCTTTGAATCAAGAGACGCTTTTCGTAAAGCCACTAGGGCCGGGCCCTGTCCTATCGCCCAGGCCTCTGGGCAATTTTCCCTTTTATTCCCCTTCCCCTGGCATTTCTGAATAAAAATCGCTTGGTTGTTGATTTGGGCTGGGGGCAGTGGAGTGAAAAATCAAACATTTCTGTGGAAAAGTTGAACAAAACCATTGATTTTTCAGTTTTGTCCATTCCCTGAGGGAGAGGCAGAAAGTGCCATTTTCAGACAGTTTCTGCTACTGGGAGCTGAGCGGCCTCGACAGAATTTTAACTCTCGTTCTCCTTTTTTTCCTCAATGTTACCGGTTAACTGCAAATCCACCCGGTTTGTTTTTGCTTTGTGGGCTAAGAAGTCTGGTGCCCGGCTGGGGATTCATGGCTCTTTCTCTTTCAGTTCCTGGGTGCGCATGTGGGAAGGCTTCACGCCTCAAAGCCTTCGCTGGGATCGCTGGCGCAGCTGTGGTTACAACACTCATCATTTTAACAGGTCAGTGGCGACCTTTGCTTTCCCCAGTTTTGAGCTTTCCAAGAGTTGGGCTTGCTGCGAAAGCTCACTAGATCCTCATGTGGCTGCTGTTTGGAGAAGGTCGTGTTTTGCTCTGCCCCCGCTCTGTGAAAGCTGCGCACCTCCCAAGTATCAGAATCACCGAACACTAGAACTGGAAGGGACCTCGAGGAGTCATCGAGTCCAGTCCCCTGCCCTCATGGCAGGACCCGGTACCCTCTACAGCCTCTCTGAGAAGTGTCTTTCCAACCTGTGCTTAGATATCTCCAGAGATGGAGATTCCACAACCGCCTTAGGCAATTTATTCCAGTGTTTGACCACCCTGGTAGTTAGGAAGTTTTTCTTAGTATCCAACCTCAACCTGCTTTCCTGTGATGTAAGCCCATTGCGTCTTGTCCTAGTAGTGGTAAAGGATTTAACCAGGAACCATTCTTCATGGCCCCCAAGGCCAGGGAATTATTCTCGTCTCCGTTTTAGAAGTGGGGAGATTAAGTCCTAGAGACAGGGCCACCTTTCTCATGAGCAAGTCTCTGATTTCATTCTGCTTCCCAGTCCAGAAGTGGAAGAGAGACTCGGAGGCTACGTCTACACTGGCATGATTTTCCAGAAATGCTTTTAACGAAAACTTTTCCGTTAAAAGCATTTTCGGAAAAGCGCGTCTAGCTTGGTAGGATGCTTTTCCGCAAAAGCACTTTTTGTGGAAAAGCATCCGTGGCCAATCTAGACGCGGTTTTCTGCAAAAAAGCCCCGATCGCCATTTTCACGATCGGGGCTTTTTTGCGGAAAACAAATCTGAGCTGTCTACACTGGCCCTTTTGCGCAAAAGTCTTTCGGAAAAAGACTTTTGCCCAAACAGGAGCAGCATAGTATTTCCGCAAGAAACACTGATGCTCTTACATGAGATCATCAGTGGTCTTGCGGAAATTCAAGCGGCCGGTGTAGACAGCTGGCAAGTTTTTCCGCAAAATCAGGTGATTTTGCGGAAAAACTTGCCAGTCTAGACACAGCCTAACCGTGGCCACTCTTTTATTTTCAGTGCTAGCAAGTAGATCCTATGTCACCGGTTCTCCTTCCCCTGCCGCTTGGTATCCAGCGTCCTGTGGCCCCTCCTGCCCAGACGGTTGGGTCGGCTACCGGAGGAAATGCTACTTTTTCTCTGAGACTGAAGGGAACTGGACCGACAGCCGGAACCAGTGTTCAGCGCTCAACGCCTCTCTGGCTTTGATTGAGAGTGAGCAAGAGCTGGTAAGAAGGAAAGAGACGCCTAGTTGTTTTGTTTTGTTTTGTTTTAATAGCAGCCACAACACACGGGTTTTGGAGGGTCGCCAGGTGTCCAGTTTTCTACCAGACAGTCTGGTATTTGCACCGTCTGTCTGGTAGAAAAATTCAGAAAATACCGGACAGGTGCAATGTCCGGTATTTTCTGAATTCCCGACTGGGCGCCGGACGGAAGCCTGGCAGGGGCGGGGGTAGGGGAGCCACTGGAAGGCAGGGCCACGATTGGCGCTGGGAGCCCTGTGGTCACATGCAGAAGCTGGACGGGGTGGGGCGGGGTAGGGGCCGGGACTCCGAGCCACTCCCCCCGCCCGGCTTCTGCACGCGACCAGAGGCTTCCAGCGCCCATCATGGCCCCACCTCCCAGCTGGGAGCCTCTGGTTGCATGCAGAAGCCGGGCGGGGGGAGCGGCTCCCAGCCCCTCCTCCACTCCCGCCCCCGCCCGGCTTCTGCTCGCAACTCGAGGGAGTGCCTGCCGGGGGCATGGCCCGAGGAACTCCGACTGTGGCCAGTGGTTGCGCCTCCCCCCGACCAGGTCTGCTTCCTGCCCCCCTTCCTCCAGGCCCCCCTCTCCTCCTGTCCAGCTCCACAGCCCCCAGCTCTGCTTCCCAGCCCCCCCCTTCCTCCCGGCCAGCCCCGCGGCCCCCAGACCCTTCCCCCGCCAGGTCTGCTTCCCACCCCCCTTCCTCCGGGCCTCCTTCTCCTCCCGGACAGCCCCACGGCTGCTGACTCCCCCACCCAGCTCTGCTTCTCATCCCCCCTCCTCCCGTCCCCCCCTTCCTTCCGTCTAACCCCGCGGCCCCCAGACTTCTCCCGCCAGCTCTGCTTCCCGCCCCACCCCCCTCCCAGCCCGGTTCCCGTCCCCGCCCATGATCAAGTGTGCCCGTTTTTTTGGCAGGGTCTATCTGGCAACTCTATTTGGAATAGCTGGGGGATGAGTCCTACCCGGGCCTGAGCGCTGTAGCTCAGCAAAGCCTATGGTGCCGCCAGCGAGTGTGATGGACATTCTGGGAGTTGACTTTGAATCTGCCCTGTTGTAATGGTGTTGGGGCAGAGATTTCATAGACGATTAACAGGCCATTTCTATTATTAATAATAATCCTTACTGAAGCGCCGGGGCTCCTTATCATAAATCGAGGCCCCTTTGTGCACGGTGCTGTACAAACCCCAAACAAAGAGACGGTCCCTGCCCCATGAGGAATGTAGTTCATCCCTCGCCCAATTAAATACCTTCACATTTTCCTCCAAAAAACAACAGCCCCTGCCCTACAACTTTTCATGCTTGGTCTCAGCTCCGAGGGGTCTAGTTGCTAGTCCAGGAAGAGACTAACACGCTTCCCCAAAATCCCAAGGCTACTTGCTGGAAGGCAGGGGCAGCAAGTGAAGGCCCAATTGTAGAAGACAAGTCCAAGCCCCGCCCCCTCCCCCTGAAGCCACACCCTTTCCCCTGAAGCCACGCCTCTTCGACGACCTCTCCCCCCAGCCAAGCCACACCCAACCTCTACCCTCAAGCCTGATCCTTCCCCAGTCATCTGAAGGTCTAGGGCTGTCTCACCGTGGTCCCAGCCCTCCTCGGTGGCTGGGCAGGGTAGGCAGTTTTGGGAAGGCAATGACTTCCCTTGCCTACATTACCAACTGCCCATGCTGGAAGATGATTGACCTGCTGCACATCTTATGTACTGAGAATTCCTAAGCTGCCATCTGTAGGTTTCAGAGTTAACACACCATAGCAGTGCACAGGAGAGATCATGCTGCTCTCAGACCTCTTCGATCAGGCTCTTTGTAGACAGAGGCAGTCGTTAATGCATATTTCCCCCTTTGGGCAGCTTCCCCATCTCACAACTATTGTCTCAGACTCAGGCAAGACAGCTGACGCTGTAGAACACAATTCTTCCGCCGGCTGTGAATTCTGCGACTGCAGATTTCACAGACTCCTGACTGTTCTTCTACAATAATCCAGGACGATAGTGCGAGGTGGGATTCCCGGTGGCCTTTGCACGTAACTGCTTCCCCTCTTTGCTTTTCTCGTTGTAAGATTTTCATGCTGCGCTTTAAAGTCAGAACGGATCCATGGATCGGCCTCCGGAAGGAACCCGGCCAGGGGTGGAAATGGGCCAATGGTTTAGAATTCAACAACTTGTGAGTCCTTTTCTTTTCTCTTCTTACTGACTGTCAGAGTCATGGGAAAAGCCAACTGCGGTCGTGGCAGAGTGCTTGACCCACCGTTTAGAAGTGTGTAAAAACCTGTCTTGTGTCTCCTATCCTCACCCATGTCACCCTTCCGCTGGGCTGGAAGGCTACGTCTACACTGGCATGATTTTCCGGAAATGTTTAAAACAGAACAGTTTTCCATTATAAGTATTTCCGGAAAAAGCGCGTCTACATTGGCAGGATGCTTTTCCGGAAAAGCACTTTTTCCAGAAAAGCATCCGTGCCAATGTAGACGCGCTTTTCCGCAAAAAAGCCCCGATCGTCATTTTCGCAATCGGGGCTTTTTTGCAGAAAAGAAATCTGTGCTGTCTACACTGGCCCTTTTCCGGAACAGTTTTCTGGAAAAGGACTTTTCCCCGAACGGGAGCAGCATAGTTTTTCCAGAAAAGCACTGATGATTTTACAGTAGATCGTCAGTGCTTTTCTGGAAATTCAAGGGGCCAGTGTAGACAGCTGGCAAGTTATTCCGGAAAAGTGGCTGATTTTCCAGAATAAGTGGCCAGTGTAGACACAGCCGAATAGATTTCTGGAGCTTTGCAAGACAGATGATTGGCAACGTGGAAATCAGTGGTGCGAAGTAAGGATGTTAAATTGCCCTTAATGGGCTAGTCGAGTGGGGTACATTTCAAAGGAGGGATGCGGAACTCCACGTGCAGCCCGGGGCCAACAGGAAGTTCTGTTGACTCCGGGCTGCCTGCTTTGAAATGTACAAGAGTCCTCGGTGGGGACGCTTGTGCATTTCAAAGCCATGGAGCTTAGGGTCAGCAGGGGACTCCGATTCCCTCATTAACTCCAGGCTCCACCCCTGCTTGGCTAGAGACATTACAGGAGGAGGCTGTTGTCTAACTAACCCAACAAGCAGTGGCGTGAAATTATTTTTAAGAGCGGAGGTGCTGAAACCCAACCCTCTTATCCCTGTTCATGACCTCCCCCCCCGCAAGCTGAGGCTGGTAGAAAAGCCCCGGCCTACGGTGCAAGCAGCTGGACTCTCCACTGCAGGTCCCACACCAGAGCCCAACGGCGTGTTGCGCTGGCAGCTGGGAACCCAGACATGTGGGGCTGGCACCGGGGAACCTAGGCATGTGGGACAGGCAGCAGAGCCATGGTATACAGGGCAGCAGCTGGGAGCAAGGCCAGCACCCCTAATCCCAGGTGCCTAAGCCAACAAGCGTGGCACGTCCCTGCCTTAGAAACATCTCACCCATTGGTTGCAGGTTTGTCATTCGCGGGGAGGCGGACTGCGCGTTCCTGAGCGAAGACACCGTCAGCTCGTCCCGGTGCTACACGGAGCGAAACTGGATCTGCAGCGCGCCCGAGTCCCATGCCAAGGGAGCGGACACGAGCGGAGAAGGGACGCGAGAGGCTCCGGGATAACATCGCGGCTTTGCGTTGAAGTGACATATAAAACGCCGGGCTGGGAGGCTTTATTGCGTCTCTCGCCCCGGGCACAAAGGAAAAGCTGCAAGTCGGTTTTTCCCCCATCAAGACCTCCTGCCCCCACCTGCTTCCCATGCTGCCTTGGTGACCTCGAGGGCAGCCCCACTGTTTTCACTGGGGTTTTCAGAGTGGTAAGACCCAGACCTACCTACTCTGCTCAGAGATGCAAAACAGAGCACGTAGCGCTCCCTGCATATTTATGTCAATATGGAATATATTTCCAAAGGTTTTAGGCATGACACAGGATTTTGGTGGAGGGCCCTAATAGTTCATCTAATAGCCAGAAGTAAAAGGGAAACTCGTTTATCCAACTAGCTGACAGAAAAGGAAAGCTGTCCCTTTAAGGACTCTCTCCTACAGAGGGGTGAAAGGACACTGGGGGTGAATAAAAAGGACAGGAAGCCTTTGGAAGCAAGTTTTTGTACAGGCAGTCCCCGGGTTACATGGATCCGACTTACATGGGATCCCTACTTACAAACGGGGTGAGGCAACCCCGCACTAGCTGCTTCCCCCCAGCAGACCAGGGAGACGCGAAGCTAGCGCCCCCCCCAGCAGACCAGGGAGACGCGGAGCGGCTTTTCTCAGCAGACACCTCAGCTTGAGAATAAAGGACTGAGGGAAGTGAGGTGTGGGAGAATAAAACTGAGCTCTAGAGAAATGTTTGGCTAGAGTTTCCCCTACAACATGTACCAGTTCCGACTTACATACAAATTCAACTTAAGAACAAACCTACAGTCCCTATCTTGTACGTAACCCGGGGACTGCCTGTACATGAGGGACTGTTAGTACTTTTCCTGCTTGCAAAGCGGGTGATGTTTAGTTTTTATTGGTCTGTGCATTTCACAACTTTAATTTCTTTCTTATGTCTAACTTAAATTCTTCGACTACTAAATGCCTAACCTGTCATGTCTGGAGTAATTACCCCTATGGTTGGTAATTACAATTATTACAATTAAAATGTGTATTTTTAGACATGGGAGGTCTTTTGAAGAATTTATTTTAAAAACTGTATGTCAGGTGGTCCAAGCATTTTTAAAGGCTAACGCTAGATCCTCAGATTGTACCTCTCGATATCTATGCGTGGACGGTTTAGAGCTGAGCTTTTATAATCTTCAGCAACAAACTCATGACATATTTAAAGCCCATTTTAAACTTCAGGTCCTGTAGACACAGTAATGCACAACCGGTTTTGTCAGTAAATTCAGGGTAGGCAAATGCCTGTGGTTACATCTAGACTGCAAGCTTCTTTTGGAAGAAGCTTTTCCAGAGATCTTCCAGAAAAGCATATTTTGAAAGAGCGCGTCCACACCTCAATTTGCGTACCTTTTTTGGATCATTTTTTTGTAAGAAGCATTTCCGAAATTTGGCCACATCTACACTGGGCCAAATTTCAGAAAAAGCCCCTTTTTCGGAAGAGTCCTTCTTCTTCATGGGAGAAGGAAGACAGGGCTTCTGAAAGAGTACATCTGCTCTTCCACAAAAAAAAGCAGAAGAGCAGACGTGTACCCTGGCAGGCCTACTCAACTTTGGACGACCCGGGGACCACAGTGATACTCACAGCACATCCTGAGGACGGCAACTTAAATGTGGCTGCTCCAGGCCCCATGCCGAGGTGATGGCCACCTCAAACCGTCCAACACAGGAGCAGCGGGATGCTAGGCAGGCCAAGGCACTGACTTCTCAGTTCCCGGGCTGGCCCTACCCACATCCTGCCCCCAGAACACTCACTGTAGGCGGAGTGTTCCTGCCCCCCTGTGCTGGCTCTCCTGGGTGGGGAGACTGGGGCTGTGGTCGCCCTACCTCCCTGTGGCGGGAGGGGGGAGATTGGCTCCAGTGGAAGCACTTTTTGCGGAAAAGCATCCGTGGCCAATCTAGATGCGCTTTTGCGCAAAAAAGCCCCAATCACCGTTCAAGCGGCCAGTGTAGACAGCTGGCAAGTTTTTCTGCAAAAGCAGCTGCTTTTGCAGAAAAACTTGCCAGTCTAGAGGCAGCCCCACCAGTCCTGCCCAGCCCAGCTGGGCTGTGTCTAGACTGGCCAGTTTTTCCGGAAAATCAGCCGCTTTTCCGGAAAAACTAGCCAGCTGTCTACACTGGCCGCTTGAATTTCTGCAAAAGCACTGACTTCCTACTGTCTGAAATCAGTGCTTTTTGCGGAAATACTATGCTGCTCCCGTTCGGGCAAAAGTCCCTTTTGCGCTAAACTTTTGCACAAAAGGGCCAGTGTAGACAGCTCAGATTGGTTTTCCGCAAAAAAGCGCCAATCGCAAAAATGGCCATCGGGGCTTTTTTGTGCAAAAGTGCGTCTAGATTTGCCACGGACGCTTTTCCGCAAAAAGTGCTTTTGCGGAAAAGCGTCCGTGCCAATCTAGACGCTCTGTTCCGAAAATGCTTTTAATGGAAAACTTTTCCGTTAAAAGCATTTCCGGAAAATCATGCCAGTCTAGACGTAGCCAAGTTGTTGTTCACTGGAAAAAAAAATCAGACCAAACGTTTTCAGAAAACATTTACTAATTCTAGCCATATTCCAGCTCCAGTGAATGGCATTCATTTCTTCTTCCTCCCACACCCCATGCCCAGCCAGATGCTAAAGTGACAAGAAAATTCACTAATCAAGAGCAGAAGAGTTCAGCTTTACCTCCGCAGCAGAGAATTATTGCACAATTTGTTCAGTGTTTTACCCACTTGTCACCTCTAGGGAGCAGGGTCTGACTATGCACGGATGGAAGGCGCATGTCCGGTGTTGTAATAAAATGCACATCGATTCTCATGTGTAAATATCAGCATCTACAATGTATTTAACCCTTTTCTCTCTGTGCAGTGACTGGAACTCACATATCCAGCATTGGGTCACTGTTCCCGTTCCGATATTGCTTTTGTTCACGGACAAAATGATGTAACTGATTTAAGAACAATAGTATTCAACACAGGCGGGTACAGAGCCTGGTGTGGAGCAGGGGTGGGAAGAGGTGGATCAGGGGTGGGGCTTAGGAGAAGGGGTGGAGCATGGGTGGGAAGAGGCGGAGCATGGGTGGGGCTTGGGAGAAAGGGTGGGGTGTGGGCAGGAAGAGGTGGGACAAGGGGTGGAGCTTGGGCAGGAAGAGGTGGGGTTTCTTTAAAAAAAGGGGCTTGTTAAAGTGTTTCTGTTTATTTCTATTTTGTTTAGTAATTTTTTAAAAATAGACATTTCATCCAGGCTGTGTCTACACTGGCCACTTATTCCGGAAAATCGGCCGCTTTTCCAGAATAACTTGCCAGCTGTCTACACTGGCCCCTTGAATTTCTGGAAAAGCACCGACGATCTAATGTAAAATCATCAGTGCTTTTCCGGAAAAACTATGCTGCTCCCGTTTGGGCAAAAGTCCTTTTCCGGAAAACTGTTCCGGAAAAGGGCCAATGTAGACAGCAGAGATTTCTTTTCCGCAAAAAAGCCCTGATCGCGAAAATGACGATCGGGGCTTTTTTGCGGAAAAGCGCGTCTACATTGGCATGGACGCTTTTCCGCAAAAAGGGCTTTTCCGGAAAAGCATCCTGCTAATCTAGACGCGCTTTTTCCTAAAATGCTTTTAACGGAAAACGTTTCCGTTATAAGCATTTCCGGAAAATCGTGCCAGTGTAGACGTAGCCTCAGTGTATTCATTGTCTTCATCCCTGCCACATAGTGCCCACTCACCCCCACGGCGCCTCCAGCTGGTCACTCAAGGAATCAGCACTCCAGCTCCCAGCTCTGGGTGTCTGGCTTCCCATGGAGTCTGGGTGCCCACCCCTACGGCACCCAGACCAGTCCCCTCTGCTGCTCAGCCAGCTGGGCCATCCCCGCCCTCCAATAAACATCCAATTTTTCCAGTTCTCATACTCACTGTCTCTCAGCGTGGCCCAACAGCCAGAGTCTGTAAGAGATCCCCCTTGGGCACAGGGCAGCACAGCTCCGTGGCCAGAATTTTTAAAATAGCTCCCTTATGGTCCGATGGTCCGAGTCTATCAGATAGCCCCCTTGTATCACAGGTACCGCATGTGCCCACATTCTCCACCATGTGTCACAGGGTGAGCATTGATCCCGCACGGTGCCTCCAGGGGATCACTCGGTGAATCAGATCTCCTGCCTCGCGGTGCCCTCTGCTGGTCGGTTCGAGTCTTCTTCTGATTCAGCCCCGTGTCCCTTCCTGGCCATAGCGCCCTTTCCTCCTCGTACTGTCCCTGGTCAGTGCTCCTGCTCTCTGGGGACCCCCGATTCCCCTAGACCCACCTTGCCTCAGTGAGCCGCTGCCAGTAGGCATTTAGCTCTTTATCTCGGGGCAAACTGCAGCCTGACATGGCCACTCCGCATTGGCAAGGGGTGTGGGCCTGTTGCCTTTGCCTATCCTGGTGCTGCAGGCCTAGTCCCTCAGGCCTTGCCTCAGGCCCTGCCGGCTGGGAGTGAGGTCAGACCAGAGCTTCCCAGGTCTGCCTGCCTCTTCCCAGCATTGCTCTGTCTCAGGAAGCCTCCAGCTTCCTTGGCAGCCAGGTCCCTGCCCGGCTCCCCAGCTAGAGCAAGAGTGTCTGTGTTCTCTTTCCCGCCATGAGCCCTTATGTATATAGCCCACAGCTGGGCCCTAACTGGCTGTATCGGCCTCAGCTGCGGGCAACACTCTCCCAGCCTTCTCCCTGGGCTGGGTTTTAACCCTTAAAGGGCCAGTACGAGGCAGACACAGTGTCATAATCCCCATAAACTCATTTGCTGTGTCTACATTGGCATGATTTTGTGCAAAAGTGGCCGCTTTTGCGCAAAATCTTGCCACCTGTCTACACTTGCCACGAGTATTTGCACAAGAACACTGACTTTCTACTGTATAAAATCAGTGCTTCTTGTGCAAATACTCTGATGCTCCCGCTCAGGGATAAGCCCTCTTGCGCAACTGGTCTTGCGCAAGAGGCCAGTGTAGACAGGCAACATCAATTTCTTGCACAAGAAAGCCCTATGGCTAAAATGGCCATCGGAGCTTTCTTGTGCAAGAGGGCGTCTACACTGGCATAGATGCTTTTGTGCAAAAGCACATCTCTTGCGCAAAGGCACATGCCAGTGTAAACACTCTCTTGTGCAAATGCTTTAACGCAAAAACTGTCGTGTTAAAAGTATTTGCGCAAAATCATGCCAGTGTAGACGTAGCCACTACGATTCACTATGATTTAACTCAATTCACTCACATTGAACAGAAAAGGGTTCTAATCAATTTGGTTTCCAATAACATTTTCTTCTAGTTTTCCAATCTGAAGTCTTGAGGCAGCTGGGCCAACGCAAAGCACTATGTAACCCACACACGTAGGGCTACGTGTACACTGGCATGATTTTCCAGAAATACTTTTATCGGGAAAGGTTTTCTGTTAAAAGTATTTCCGGAAAAGCGCGTCTAGATGGCTACGTCTAGACTGGCATGATTTTCCGCAAATGCTTTTAACGGAAAAGTTTTCCGTTAAAAGCATTTTCGGAACAGAGCGTCTAGATTGGCAGGATGCTTTTCCGCAAAAGCACTTTTTGTGGAAAAACGTTCGTGCCAATCTAGACGCGGTTTTCTGCAAAAAAGCCCCGATCGCCATTTTCACGATCGGAGCTTTTTTGCGCAAAACAAATCTCATAGACTCAAAGGTCAGAAGGGACCATTATGATCATCTAGTCTGACCCCCTGCACAGTGCAGGCCACAAAATCTCACCCACCCCTCCTAGAATAATCCTCTCACCTAGATCTCAGATATTGAAGCCTTCAAATACTTTGAAGACCCCAAGATGCAGAGAATCCTCCAGCTGTGATCTGTACCCCATGCTACAGAGGAAGGCGAAAAACCTCCAGGGCCTCTGCCAATCTACCCTGGAGGAAAATTCCTTCCCGACCCCAATATGGCGATCAGCTAAACCCTGAGCATGTGGGCAAGACTCAGGTCTTGAGCTGTCTACACTGGCCCTTTTGCACAAAAGTTTTGCGCAAAAGGGACTTTTGCCCGAACGGGAGCAGCATAGTATTTCCGCAAGAAGCACTGATTTCTTACAGTAGGAAGTCAGTGCTTTTGCAGAAATTCAAGCTGCCAGTGTAGACAACTGGCAAGTTTTTCTGGAAAAGCGGCTGATTTTCCGGAAAAACTGGCCAGTCTAGACACAGCCATGTAGTCTAGACGTACTCAAACGGACAAATGCTCTACAATATCTAGTCGATACAGGACATCAGGGCCGGCCCACAACATTTTGGCACCTGAGGTGGGGAGCTCAAATGCTGCCCCCATGCCTCCTTGCTTGGGCCAAAACTTTGAAAGTTCTCAGTTCTGCCTTCTTCCTGTTCTACTCCTCTCATGGTGCTGCTCTTCTACCTACGTATGCACCAGCAGTAGACACAATTTTCTACACTCAGGGTCCTACCTCAGTTCACCTCACGGTAAGGCCGGCCTTACAGCACATCAAACTAGACAGCCTCATGGGCCCATCTAGCCTTAAGGCCCGGTTCCACCCACTGTGGGAATTGCAGCAGCTGAAGGCGGAGGAAGCGGCAGGCAGGGGAGTGAACCGATGGGGCAGAGCTGATAAGCTGAGGGTGTGAAGGGCAACTCTCAGCAAGCAGAGCTGTTCTGGCACCCTGACGGTTTCCTGCGAGGCTGCATGGGCCCGGAAGACACTGAGGTGGCAAGGGGAGGTGTGAAATGCTGCGAGGCAGTTTGCACCAGCCCTGAGGCCAGCGGGGAGCCTCCCAGAAGCCTCAGCTTTGTCTCCATCCATCACAAGTCACCATTCACCCTCCCCGGTGACAGCGACGCTTCGAACTCTATAGGCTGCAACATTGCAGTGTGGACAGGAACGGAAGGGCCTCTCCGGAGAGGTGGTACTAGGGATGTGGACAGATTCTTCCATCCGCCTACCGTCTACGCTAGGGCTTAGCTCGGTGCAGCTGCATCACTCCGGGGTGTGGATTTTCCCTACGCCTCCAAGATACGTTAGTTTGCTGCTAAAAAACAACAACTGGTCTGGTAGTACTTTATAGATAGTTCATCCACAAATTCAATTCACATGCTAATGGACTCAATGGTGATATGGGCTGGTGGGGACTCTACCTACTTAAGAACCACTGACGGTGCTAACAGCTCTCTGAGCGGTATCCTTCCTGTTTTAGGAATCTATTGACTTTGATTTTTATCTGCTTAGGTTTAAGAACCCATTCTACAGATACTTAATGATACTCTGTCTGCCACCTCCCTGGCAGATAAATAAAGTTATTTATTAGTTCCCATAATAGAAGAACTAGAGGACACCAAATGAAATTAATGGGGAGCAGGTTTAAAACTAATAAAAGAAAGTTCTTCTTCACACAGCGTGTAGTCAACCTGTGGAACTCCTTGCCAGAGGAGGCGGTGAAGGCTAGGACTATAATAGAGTTTAAAGAGAAGCTAGATAATTTCATGGAGGTTAGGTCCATAAAAGGCTATTAGCCAGGGGATAGAAATGGTGTCCTTGGCCTCTGTCTGTCAGAGGCTGGTGAGGGATGGCAGGAGACAAATCGCTTGATCATTGTCTTCGGTCCACCCTCTCTTGGGCACCTGGTGTTGGCCGCTGTCGGCAGACAGGCTACTGGGCTAGATGGACCTTTGGTCTGACCCAGTACGGCCGTTCTTATGTTCTTATGTTCTCCCTCCTTTTTCTTTCTCTCCCCCTTCCCCTATTTATTTCGAGTTTTCATATCCCCAACTCATAACTCCGGTCATCTGAAGAAGTGGGCCGTGCCCACGAAAGCTCGTGATCCCATCTCCATGTTTCGTTGGTCTATAACGTGCTACCAGACTATTTGTTGGTTTTTTCTGTAACAGACTAACTCGGCTACCCCCTGAAGCTACTTTGCTGCTGGATGTTTTCAGTCATGGGTGGCAGGTGAAGGCCCAGCTGCGGAAGGCAAGTCCCCTCCGGCCCCACCCCTTCTTCCCAAGGCCCTGCCTCTGGAGCCAAGACCCACCCACCTCAAGCTCAATCCTTCCTGGACACCTGGAGGGCCGGGGCTACCGTGTTGCAGCCGTAAACTCAACCCCAGCCTTCCCTAGCAGCCAGGTAGCAGGGATGCTCTGCTGCGGCCCCTGCCTTCCCATGCAGCTGAGGCGGGTAAGCAATTTTAGGAAGGCTATGCCTTTCTCTTGCCTGTATTACCGGCCGCTCATGTTTCCAGTGCAGACCAGTCTGTTTTGGTCCACCGATCGCCTCCAAAACCAGAGAGCATTCTCTGCTTCCCTGAATCTCCTCTCGACTGGTTGAAATCACCCAAGATCAGGTCGTGCCGCGAGCTGTCAAGTACGTCGGGCTCTGTGCTTCCGCCCCACGACTGAACAGAACTCCGCGCACCGGGGCAGTGTGGCCTAGTGGGCGGGGCAGCACCAGATTGGAATTCGCTAGACCTAGATTCGTGTCTTCGTTGGGCCGTCTGGGTGACTTTTAGCAACTCATTTCCTCTCCCTGCCTCGGTCGGGTCTGGATAGAGGGAAGCTCTTCAAGCCAGAGTAAGTGGTTCTCAACTTATTTACCACCGGGGGCCGGAGGTGCGGTTCTCTGTGTGTTATGTGAGCCACATGCACACACTAGATATACTACCTGAGGGTGTCACATGGGCCACCACAGCTGTGTGCTGATTGGGCGGGCTGCAGGCTGAGAACCACTGAGAGAAAATCACTGACCATTTGAGTGCCGTTCATCCCCGAGGCTCCGCCTGCGGTGCTACGGAAACACAACAATCAATCCAGTCAGGAATCCTACAGGCAGCTCCGGGGAATCATCCCTTCTTCCTGCAATTCCCCAAGTCTGACGGACATCTCCCTCAATCCCGAGCAAAAATTACCCACAAGGCAATTGGACCTAAGATCAGTGTGCAAGAGAAGGACTTGAAAAAAAAGGAACAAAAGCTTCCAAATTCTTGAATCAAAACCCGGTCTTTTTCTAAAAGATCTTCTGTGACTGGTTGATCCCCTTGAGACTGTCACCTGATAAGCTGGTCATACCCCTGAGCCTGCCTTCCTGTCTTCTGGGGCACCCCCTGTCCTGTCATGCTGAGCCAGCACCCCGGGTCTCCCCAGTAAAGGCACAAAGTTAGGGGTAATAACCCGCCAACAGAGCACTAAACTCTGAAAGCCACTCAGCTCTGGGAAGGCTCAGCCACAGGGACCTGATACAGCTCCCAAGAGCACAACCCCAGGCAGCGCAAACCCTCAGATCAATCCATCTTACTCTGCATACGAGGCTTAAACAGAGAAAGCTCATAAAGTTTCCACCCTTTATCAGTCAAAGAGCATCATGCACCCTTCCCAGAACAAATATTTACACTGGGGTTGAGACCAAAAATGATTTAATTAATTTAAAAAGTAGGATTTAAATGGTTGAAAGTGATGATCAAAATATGTTACTAAACAAATTAAAATAAAACCTGCCAGTTAAGTTTTATACTCTGTGAAACTTGTTACTTGCAATTTCTCACCTAATAGAAGTTGTCATCATCTTTTCTCACAAGCTTCCCTTTCTTCTATCTCAGATGTTTCCATTAGTCATCTTGGGGGTGTCTTTCAGTTGTCAACACCCTCTTTGTTTGGTTCATTTCTTACAGTTTTTTCAAAAGTGGGAATCATTTGTGTTCAACTGCAATCCTTTCCCACTTTCCAATGGAAAAGTACCACATTCAAAATGGGTTCCAACATCAGGTGAGTTGGCCTCAGCTTATCAGGACCAACCATAGTCCAGGCGTACAGGAAAAACAAGATTATTCACAGATCCTTGCCTTGAGCACTGGGCTATTCCCGTTCCTTAAGTCCCACTAATGGCTTTCATTAGGGAAGCAAGTTTAATAAACAGGGTTACACTCCATATTTCTAACGTCACATACAAGAATGAAACATGCACACTAAGGGCATGTGTACATGGCAGGGCAAAAGTTGAAATAAGCTTTGCAACTTTAGTCGAAATAGCTTAATTCGGCTTTAGGCGCTGTCTACACAGCAGGAAGTCAAAGGAAAAGTGTTCTTCCTCTGACTTCCCTTACTCCTCATGAAATGAGGGTTTCAAGATTCAGAGTAAGAAGTCCTCCAGGTCGACATTATTTTGAAATAACAGCTTGCTGTGTAGAAGCACTCTTTGTTATTTTGGAATAACGTTAGTTATTTTGAAATATATAGTAGCCCAGTGTCTGCGAGTCTGTAACGCTGAAATGCTGGCTGTTCCCTCTGGGTGGCGCTGTTGCCTGAAATGCTGGCTGTTCCCTCTGGGCGGCGCTGTTGCCTGAAATGCTGGCTGTTCCCTCTGGGTGGTGCTGTAGCCTGAAATGCTGGCTGTTCCCTCTGGGGGGCGCTGTTGCTGAAATGCTGGCTGTTCCCTCTGGGCAGCCCATGGTGCATGGGGAGTGCGGGGCCCAAACAGCTGCTTGTGCAGCTTGCTCCCCCTCAGCGGCCCGGCTGAGCGGCACAGAAGTCAGCCGAGTGCCACAGTGGGAGGCGAAGGGGGGTGAGGCGGTGACGTGCGGCATGACAGCGGCTCCAGGCCCCTCCCCTGGCCGTGAACGTCACCGCCCCGCCCCCCTTCACCTCCCGCCGTGGCGCTCGGCTGACTTCTGCGCGGCTCAGCCAGGCCGCTGCATGGGAGCAAGTGGCGCAAGCGACTTTTTGGGCTCCGCACCCCCCATGCAGCACAGGGAGTGCGGGGCCCAAACGGCCATTTGGGCTCCGCGGTCCTCCGAGTGAGAGGCAGGAGGGGGAGGAGAAGAGAAAGAGAGAGACAGAGAGAGAGGCAGGAGGTGGAGGAGAGCTGAGAGAGAGAGAGGGGGAGGCAGTAGGAGGAGGGGAGAGAGAGAGAGAGACGGAGCGAGAGACCGACGTAGAGGAGAGACCTGAAAATCCCGTCTTAGGACGGGCTAATTGGCTAGTTTTGAAATAATGCTGCTTTGCAGAGATGCCCTAACAGAATATACACATTTAGTGGATTATAGACTTTTCAAAGAGAGGTTACATGCCACATTTTTGCATAAAGCATATTCCAGTTGTGCATATTTATATTAAAAATATAGTTCCATAAAAATATAGGGGTGGATGCAGCACCCCACTGTCTTCACTTTGCAGGTTTAAAAATGTTTCACTTTTTTTTTTTTAAGATGAAATTTTCACTGGAAACTTCTGCAGACCTTTAATATTTTCAGGTTTTTTCCATTTTTCAGGGCACGTATATTGAATTTTCCTTCCCTTTTCCACCCCTCCCTTCTGATTTGTTTCCTTTCGCAATTGTGAAAAAGAAAAGGGGAATAAAAAGTGGAGGGGAGGATAAATAACTAAATATTTCGTTTAAAAAAAAACTCCTCTCAAAAATACATTTTGGGGTGGAAATATCTGAAAAGGCCATTCCCCCCCCCAAATCAAAATCTTGAACAGTTCTGTTTTGACATGTCAGAAGCAGCCTGTCATTGTGCCGTACATCTGGGCTACATCTAGACTGGCATGATTTTCCGGAAATGCTTTTAACAGAAAAGTTTTCTGTTAAAAGCATTTTCGGAAAAGTGTGTCTAGATTGGCAGGACGCTTTTCCGCAAAAGCACTTTTTGTGGAAAAGCGTCCGTGGCCAATCTAGACGCGGTTTTACGCAAAAAAGCCCTGATCGCCATTTTCACGACTGGGGCTTTTTTACGGAAAACAAATCTCTGCTGTCTACACTGGCTCTTTTGCGCAAAAGTTTTTCGGAAAAAGACTTTTGCCCGAACGGGAGCAGCATCGTATTTCCACAAAAACACCGACAATCTTACATGAGATCGTCAGTGCTTTTGCGGAAATTCAAGCGGCCAGTGTAGACAGCTGGCACGTTTTTCCGGAAAAGCAGCTGCTTTTCCGGAAAAAGTGGCCAGTCTAGACACAGCCCTGTTCACCATGGAGGGAAGCATTGCCAAATGTCCTTAAACGAGGGTGTTTTGTCTAAAAGACACACTCTCTCTCAGACAACTGCGACAGCCTCAACCCTCGCTCTTCTGATGGTCTCTGGCCTGCTTTACAGATGTTAGATAAGACGCGCCAGTGACCTTTACATCTGTGAAACTATTAATGACTTTTCACCTTCTACTCCCACAGAGCAGCGCTGCTCATGACACGACTCGTGCAAGCTCCACTGGAGATAGCAAGGACAATTTTCAGGATGGCTGGTACGGTGCTAGTGACATGGACTAGCGCTCTTGTCTCAGAAGGAAGGCGGGCTCAGACTTGAATGACCAGCCCAAGACAACGTCCCGCTGCTATTTTTCAGGGTGCTAATGAAGTCCAAGTTCTGTCTAGCTGTACAAACGCTGAAACAACTGCCCTGAGGTCAAGACAATAAAACCACCATACCATTGCACCATGGCAAAGAAGTTTCCAAACATGGAAAATTGCTGTTTGTTTTCCCATCGGAAAGACTGATGGAAAATAATTTTTATCACCGCTGCTATCAAATTTTTCGGTGGAAATTTTCCACTGCGTGTGCAACCTCCCCATGCAACATTTTTTGCCTCCCCCTTCAGAAATGCCCCCATAATTGCACCCTTTTTTGGAGGGAAGGGTGTTTCATGGGGAGACAACTCTTCCAAACTTTTAGAGGAAGGCAAGCTGCTTGCTGCAAAAAGAAATACAGTGCAGTGAGAACATTTTGGAGGCAAGCTGTCCACCCACCCTCTTTTCGAGCTCATTTCCGTCTCTCGAGCTAGAGGAGCAGCACAAACTTTTGACAGCTGGCTGTTGTGGGCAGGGCCCATCAAAGCATCATTTATTCTCCTAGCACAGACAAAAGCAGAGGTGCAGGTTCGAGACATAAGGCCAGCTACACCAGCGCTGCCTGGCTCTGGATTGGAATTTGCTGCCTCACTGAATAGAATCGGAGTTAAGTCAGGTGCCCGAACCCCCTTGGCAAGTTGGAAAAGAGCAGCTAGGGACAATTTATTCAGCCCATGCAGCAGGAAGCAGGTCGCAGAGTTCAACAGAGACACCGTTTTCTGGAAGAAGGGGTGTTGGTCAGCTTGGATCCAACACAGCTAAGACGGAGCCTTCTGGCTGGCCATGGCTGACAGCGCGGTTTATTGCTATTTAAACCACCCCACAAGCTCTGCACCCAGCAGCATTTCGGCTCCGGCACAGCAGGACTGTGAGTGCTATTTATTTTGGGGCCTGTTTTTTTCAGGGGTGTGGCTCTTGAGAGGCTGGATTCCATTTTTGCTATGGGAACGCTTAATAAATATCAGGTCTAGCTACGTGCCAAAGATCTGATCCCGATCTGGTGGAAGGGGCAGAGTTCCACTGGCTTTGGTGGATTTACACCAAAGTCATGGAGATCAGAATTTGTTCCTAACTCCACTGACTTCGTGGGGTGGCTTTGGATTTACTCCTGGTCACTGAGATAAGGATCCAGGTCTGACTCCATTTTTTGCACTAGGGTCACTCCGGATTTGGAATGGGGTCACTGGTGTTCCCAATCCAGACCTAACACAATTCATTGAAGTGGAGTCACTCTGGATATGGGACAAGTTCACTGAGACCAGAATCCTGACCCTATTCACGGCAGTGGAGTCACTCCAGATTTGGGACAAGGCCCCTGAAACCAGAATCCTGACCCTATTCATTGCAGTGGAGTCACTCCCAATTTGGAACAGTGTAACTGGATCTCAATCCAGTCCTGACACAATTCACTGAAGTGGAGTCACTCTGGATATGGGATAAGTTCACTGAGACCAGAATCCTGACCCTAATCATGGCAGTGGAGTCACTCCAGATTTGGAATGGGGTAACTGGGATCTCAATCCAGTCCTGACATAATTCATGGCTCTGGAGTCACTCTGGATGTGGAATGGGGTAATTGGGATCTCAATCCAGCCCTGACAGAATTCCTTGTGGTAGGGTCACTCCAGATGTGGACAGGGGTAACTGGGATCCCAATCCAGTCTGGAGACAATTCACTAAAGTGGGGTCACTCCAGATTCGGAACAAGGTCACTGAGACCAAAATCCCAACCCTATTCACTGCAGTGGAGTCACTCCGGATTTAGAGGCGAGTCACTGAGATCCGAATCCGGCCCCGGACTCAATGAAAGAAAATCATCTGAAGACAATCAAATGTCTCTTAATCAGCTTCATCCAACCCAGCACCTAAATCTCTAAAATGCATTGATCCTAAGTGCGTATTTATTTCACAGCATCCCTACAGAGCAGACTCATATTGCATGACGGTCTTGATTGGACATGTCCAGTCCTGGAGTCCTTTCAGGGTGACCTTAACCCTCAGTTTTTGGAGGGGAGGAAGGTTTGCAATGCTTGCGGGTAGGATAATTACAACATCCCTGAGGTGCTTTTTATCATTAAATTAGGGATAAAATATACACTCAACCTTCACACAGGTTTACACTCCTTCATGGGAGTGCCCCTCAGATTGGTCATGGGGCCGGTTTTGTTCCACATCTTTATTAATGACCTGGATGAGGGGATGGCTTGCACCCTCAGCAAGTTTGCAGATGACAATAAGCTAGGGGAAGAGGTTGGAGGGTAGGGATACGGTCCAGAGTGACCTAGACAAATTGGAGGATTGGGAAAAGAAATTTGAGGAGGTTAACAAGGACAAGTGCAGAGTCCTGCACTTGGGACGGAAGAATCCCAAGTATTGTTACAGGCTGGGGACCGGCTGGATAAGTAGCAGTTTGGCAGAAAAGGACGTGGGGATTCCAGTGGATGAGAAGCTGGAGATGAGTCAACAGTGTGCCCTGGTAGCCAAGAAGGCTAATGGCATATTGGGGTGCATTAGGAGGAGCATATCAAGCAGATCTAGAGAAGTGATTATTCCCCTTTATTCGGCACTGGGGTGGCCACATCTGGAGTATTGCGTCCAGTTCTGGGCCCCCACTACAGAAAGGATGTGGACGCATTGGAGAGGCTCCAGCGGAGGGCGACCAAAATGAATAGAGGGCTGGAGTACATGACCTATGAGGAGAGACTGAGGGATTTGGGCTTGTTTAGTCTACAAAAGAGAAGAGTGAGGGGGGATTTGATAGCAGCCTTCAACTATCTGAAGGGAGGTTCCAAAGAGGATGGAGAGAGGCTGTTCTCAGTAGTGACAGATGGCAGAACAAGGAGCAATGGGCTCAAGTTACAGCGGGAAAGGCCTAGGTTGGATATTAGGAAAAACTATTTCACGAGAAGGGTGGGGAAGCCCTGGGATGGGTTCCTTAGGGACGTGGTGGAATCTCCATCCTTGGAGGTTTTCAAGTCTTGGCTTAATGGAGCCCTGGCTTGGATGATTGAGTTGGGGTTGGTCCTGCTTGGGACAGGGGGCTGGACTCGGTGCCTCTTGTGATCTTTTCCAGCACTGGGAGTCTATGATCTCGGAATCACTTTGCAAGCCCCGAAAATCAGCAGGTGCCAATCAGCACTGAGGACTAGGGTGGCCAGACAGCTGATTGGTACCAGCTGGAGGTCTGAGTTTGGGTTCCTTTTGCCCCTCGGAGAAGGTCAGCGTAATGCTCCTGTGCTGGGCCTGCAAACGAGACCCGCTATGCTCTAAGTGCCGGGTCGGTGCCCCGCATAAATCTTTGTAACTCCACTGGCCTCTACAGGGCTTTGCTGATTCATAAGTGCTGAGAACCCAGCTGTTATGCTTTGATTTACGGATTGATTTTAAAACGCTCAGCACCACAACCGGGCCACATCTGTAGGTGCCCTCAGAAAGTGACTAGATTTCAGGAAGACTCTTCACATTCTGCTCAAAAATATCACCGCTAAGCGCTTGAGTGGGCACCATGGGGAGATTCCAATGCCACTCCGCTGATTAGCAGAGCCCCCACAGCCGGCAGTATGTGTTTATATGGGTGGTGCACATCCACGCATGCCTTGGTGCATGCAACAAAATTTATTCCGCGCGCAGAAGGGGAAAAATAAGAGGGAACATTGCACTTGAGTTGCTGTTTAGTCTGGGAACATCTAGAAATCTGTGTCTGGAGAAACTGAGCCCTGGGCGTGGGTGCTGAGGCCTTGCAAATCTGGCCCTGAGTGTTAAGGGAAATGTGCCTCCAGTAAATACAGTTTTGCTTTGCATGGCAAATGTGTTCACACGGGCTGTAGCTGCAGCAGTAACACGTCTCAGTTCGGCACCGTATATTCTCCAGCTCAGCTCTGCCCTGCCGCCACATAGCTTGACTGGAGTGCACCCTGGGTTTTGTAAGACCAAGGCAGAGCAGCAAGGAGGCCCGTGGAGATGGATACCTGGCCAGAACTTGGAAGAACTGGGTACGAATCCATTCTTTATCGCACATTCCCAATGGCGCCATGAGCTTGGCATGTCCAACGGTGCCTGGATAGGTTGGCTTCCTTGGGACTTAGGGGCTTTAAGTAATCAGACTGGGCCTGGTTTTTAGGCACCTAAATACCTTAAGAAAGCTGGCGTTCCATCGTGTCGTGCCTCAGTTTCCCTTCTGTATGTAGGCGGAGCATGTTTCTAGTACCGCTGTTTGTTACCGCTACAACTACTGCTAGACTCCTGTGCCCCGTCTTGGTGCCCGGAGTTCAGGAAGGATATTACTAGATGGAGAGAGGGATCAGGGCAGAGGCATGAGAATGATTAAAGGATCGGAAAACCTGCCTTCCCGTGAGAGACTCCAGGGCTACATCTAGACTGGCATGATATTCCGCAAATGTTTGTCTCTAGGGGTTTGTCTACACTAGCCCCCTAGATCAATCTAGGGAGGCTAATGAGGGCGAGCGAAATTGCAAATGAAGTGCGGGATTTAAATATCCCACGCATGATTTGAATGTTCCTGGCTGGTTGCCATTTTAGAAATTCACTAGCCAGAAGTAACTGCCCGTGTCTACACGTGGCAGTGAAATGGGATTCCGATTTAAAGCCCTAAATCAAATTAGCTGTTATTCCTCCTGCAATGAGGTTTACCAGCTAATTTAAATTAGGGGCTTTACATCGGAATCCCGTTTCACTGCCACATGTAGACACAGGCTAGTTACTCCAGGCTAGTGAATTTCTAAAATGGCGACCGGCCGGGAAAATGCAAATCAAGCCCAGGATATTTAAATCCTGGGCTTGATTGCAATTTTGATCGCCCTCATTAGCCTCCCTAGATCGATCTAGGGGGCTAGTGTAGACGTACCCTTAGATGCTACAGGACCACTCCTTGTTTTTTAAGCTTTTCTTCTAAGCGACAGACTAACCCGGTTCCCCCCGAGCCTGCTGTCAAGGCGTGTCACTGATTGGTGTTTCTGTGGCAAGCTGTCACCCAGCCACCACTGGCCAAGCGCAGGGGCAGGAAATCTTAGCTGACGTTCTCCACCCAGTCGATTGCAGGGACTGTGACACGGTGATGGCAACCGTCCCACCCTGCCTCACAGTAGCTATCTGCTCAGCACAGATGGTTCACGTCGGTTTCTTGTATCTCGGCATGATCATTCATATGTTCGCTTACGCCCGCCGCCCATGCTTCCGGCGGTGGGTTTCCTGAACTGCTGAGAATAGAGGAGCTGGGTCTCCCCTACTTCCTACTCCGAGGCAGGTGCAAGCACCAGGCTCAGCTCAGTACAGTAAAACAAAGGGGCTTGTTTCCACGGGCAGATGAGAGCAGCAGGCGGGCCGGGCTGGAGCGGTTAAGGGCAGAGCCGTCCCGTGCTAGAGTCAAACGGAGGTGGGTACCTCTCCCCCCTGCTTGCAAACCAGCTCAGAATTCCCCCCTTGTGTTAATTCTTGCAGCCTGGCCACCGTGCCCGCGGTGGCATCGGACCGCGCTGGGGCTCGGCTGGGCCGGGAATCTCATCCTGCTGGGAGCTGTGATGGCCCTGGCTGTCCTGGGTAAGTGGCCCCCGGGGGGGGGGGGGGTTTGCGCTGCACACCGGGAACTCCGCACACGTCACCGGGGCTGGACATGAGCGTTGCTGGTCGGCCGCTGCAGGCCCGGCTGGTGCCGCTCAGACTAAGTGACCGGAACGGCCTCGAAATCTGTGATGCGGGGACAGCTCTGGCCAGACGCTTCCTGGCGTAGTTTCACTGATTTAACCCTGGCTGGGGATCTGGCTGCTTGGATGCCACTGGGTGAGGGTGGGTTGACACCAGCTGACCCATAGATTCCGATGGAACCACAGGGGTACTCTGGACCTCAAGCCACCCATAGAGAAAAAAATAAAGGGGGTGGTTAGGATCTGCCAGCCACACTGGCTCACTGGGCCGCAGGGCTGGCTGCCAATCAGCTGTTTGGAGGGCAGTGGGAGGGGGATGGGGCAGGGAACAGTGGGGCGGAAAGGGCAGGAGATGGGAAAGGGAGGCTTCAGGAGGGAGGTCAGAATGGGAGGATGAAAAGGTATCGTGAAAGCCAGGCCTTGGCAGAGGAGGGGGAGTGTGGGCGGAGCCTTAGCAAAAGAGGTGGAGCTTCAACAGGGGACTGGCAAAAGGGGCGGAGCTTTGGCAGGACCTTGGGGAAAGAGGCGGAGCTTCCGCAGGGCTTTGGCAAAAGAGGCAGAGCTTCCGCAGGGCTTTGGCAAAAGAGGCGGAGCTTCCGCAGGGCTGGAAAAAGGGAGGGAGCTTTGGCAGGGCCTTGGCAAAAGAGGCGGAGCTTCGGCAGGGCCTTGGCAAAAGAGCTGGTATGTAGGCGGGGCTTTGGCAGAAGAGGCGGAGCGAGGGCGGGGCCTCAGGGCACGGCACAGGTGGAGCATCCTCTGGGAAAAACAAAAGCGCATGTGGACGGAGCGAGGGCTGATGGACGCCAGCTGGAATCTGGCTGGCCCTGTCTTCTCAACCGTTCACTTCTCTTTACCTTGAAGTTTCTCAGTACCCATCTCAGAACCCACAGACGCCAGGAGTCCCGCAGAGCACAGAGAGGAGCCATTCGCGTGAGATCAATCAAAGCACAACCACGTTCAATGGGAGCTTGGAGGCTTTCCGATCCAGCTTGAAACAAAACTTGTGTGAAACAGAAAACAGCTCAGCAGGTAACCCCCGTGCTTCCTGTATGCAACTCGTCACTCGTCCTCCGTTGAGATCAGGGCCCCGTTGTGCCGGGTGCTGCACAGACACAGCGAGAGACAGGCCCTGCCCCAGCTGAGATCAGGGCCCCGTTGTGCCGGGCGCTGCCCAGACATGGTGAGAGACAGTCCCTACCCCTGCTAGGATCAGGGCCCCATGGTGCCATGCGCTGGGGTCAGCAGTGGCTAGAAGATGAACGTGAGCCTCTTGAGTCTCTGATAACCTAACACAGCACTCCTGAGGCATTGGGGCAACAAGGTTTCTAAGGGGAGAGTCCCCTACTGAGCTCTCGCTCTGCTAATCTGCACCTCAGCATCCCCGGGCATCACTTGGGAGCATTGGTGTCCACACGGACACAGCATCCTGAGATGTTGTGATCTTGCCTCGCCCCCCATAGCTCCGCCAATGCACTGCCCTTTGTCTCCCTAACTCACCAAGTGCGGCAGCTCTGTGCGTCTCTGCAGGGGAAGCAGGTCAGAATGACCCGTGATTAATAATTAATCCATTTCCCCATGCAGGGGGTGCCGGGTGCAAACTCTGCCCCAGGCACTGGGTGCCGCACAGGGACAAGTGCTACTGGCTGTCTGATGGGAGTAAGTACTGGTCCAGGGGACGGGATGACTGCTCACGGAAGAGATCTCGCCTGTTAGTGATCCAGGACTGGAAGGAGATGGTAAAAAACATATCAAAGTTCACCCTCCCATATTGGTGTCCTTTTTAATTAAAGCAGCTTAAAAAAAAAACCCTTCTTTTTATTTTTCCACCAACAAATAATTGACAGCCACATTTTCATTCACTATTTTTCGCAGATTTTTTTTTTCAGAATTTTGAAAGATATTCTCTAGTTTTATTTTTTTTAAAAAATGTCAATTACAATAGGAAAAACTATTTCCCTAGGCGGGTGGGGAAGCACTGGGATGGTTTCCCTAGGGAGGTGGTGGAATCTCCATCCCTAGAGGTTTTTATGTCTCGGCTTGACAAAGCCCTGGCTGGGTTGATTTAATTGGGATTGGTCCTGCCTAGAGCAGGGGGCTGGACTTGATGACCTTCTGAGGTCTCTTCCAGCTCTATGATTCTATGATTCAATGGCCAGTTGTGCAAAATCATGTCTTTTATGTGGGTTTTTTTTTATCAATTTGTATTTTCAGCATTGTGCGAAATCTTGTGGCAGAGTCAGACGCTGTCAGACCCTCAGTACAGAATCCTGCCCTCTATGGAAAGAGATGCAGTCTGTAGATAGCCCCTGAGACATTTGTCCAGAGTTGAAATGCTACTTTTTGTTTATTGGAGCTGTGGTTTTTTTTAAAAAAGCTCAGCACAAAAATATTCAAAAGTTCGCTCAAAAAATGGAGATTGTTGACTGAAGTTTACTGAAATTTGTAAATGAAATTCATCAAAATCTGGGCAGAAGGGCACAGGACCAATTCAGTTATTAATTAATAGTATAATTGTGTATTATCTTTACTTTTCATTGGTGTTTCAGCAGGTCCTGATTTGTCACTGCCTTGTTCTGTTATCTCTGACATCTTGTCAATTTCACAGGCATTCATACAGAATATTAGAAGAGATCAAAATCCGGTGTGGATTGGACTCAACATCACATCCCCAGGGAGTAACTGGACCTGGGTGGACGGTTCCCTGTTAAATCAAACACTGTGAGTGTTGCTAGATTAGTATTTTAGCTCAGTCTGCATTAAATACATAGGGTGAAATTCTGGGCCTCTTTATAGTTAATAACACATTTGTTTACCTCTATGAGGCAAGGATTTCATCCACTAAATCTTACACTATAACTCAATTCAGCAAAAATACTTGGGTTAAACTTGAAATCTCATTCAGGTGAATGGCGATAGGCCTTTGAGAAAGGTAAGCAACTACATACATGTTTGCAGCATTGGGGTCTCTATTTGCTTGACCTCTTTGGTTCCTGGTAGGACTAGCAACAAAATGGGGAAAACTAATTTTTCCCCCATCTGTTCTTGTTTTTATCATCTTTTGAGACTCCTCAATTCCGAAGCGGATCAGTGTCAAAACTGAGAAAGTTCCAGGAACCCCAAGAGTTGGTTAAAAATCTAAAAAATAAGTCACACAAAATAAATCAAATCTCCAAATGAAATTTGAAATTGACTCAACTTTCCATGTCAATTTCAAAAGCTGAACATTTGAACCTAAAGTTAGTCTCCTCTCAAGTACCTCTCTGATTAATTACTTTGTTGCCAGTTTCTATGGCTGTGTCTAAACTGCAAGGTTTTTTCGAAAAAAATAGCCTTTTTTCGAAAAAAAAAAAAACTTCACCTGCGTCTAGACTACAGCCGCGTTCTTTCGAAATTAAATCGGAAAGAACGCGGCTTTTCTTTCGACGGCTTTTCTTTCGACGGCGGTACTCCTCATTTCACGAGGAAGAACGCCTTTTTTCGAAAGTGCTCTTTCGAAAAAAGGCGTTCTCGAATGCAAACAGGGCTTTTTCGAAAGAGAGCCTCCAGACTGCCTGGGTGCTCTCTTTCGAAAAAGCGGCTTGCTTTTTCGAAAGTACTGCTTGCAGTCTAGATGCTCTTTTTCGAAAGAGGCTTTTCCGAAATTATTTTTCGAAAAAGCCTCTTTCGAAAGAGGCTTGCAGTCTAGACGTAGCCTATAAGACATACATCTATCCACCAGGGCTGAATAGAAACACATCAACTCTTTTCACTTATTAGCTGATGTAGAATAGTAATAGAGGTAGCTGTGTTAGTCTGATCTTGCTGAAATAAAAGGAAAAACTATGTAGCACCTTAAAGACTAACAAGATGGTTTAATAGATGATGAGCTTTCCGGGGCCAGACCCACTTCTTCAGAATATGATCTGAGGAAGTGGGTCTGGCCCACGAAGACCCATTAAACCATCTTGTTAGTCTTCACAGTGCTACATATTTTTCCTTTTATTTTAGCCTATGTAGAGAAAGACTAGAGATGAGGACTGAACTCCCAGCGTCCTAGAAGGAAGGGGAATAGCCTCTCTTCTCCACCTCTAACCCCACTGATGCGACTGCCTCCTTCACTCTGTAGATTCACAGTATCAGGGCCTGCGGAAGAGAACAGCTGTGCTGCAATAGAGAATAATCAGATCCAGTCTGAAATCTGCAACACTGACTTTAAATGGATTTGCCAGAAGGCAGCTGTGCTCATTTAAACGGGTGGATCGACGCCCTCTGTTTGCAGATGTGGAATGCGGAACCTACTGCGTGTTGCTCTTTATTTCGACTAACAAACCTTCAGGAGGGGTCAGTCTGGATAGTGCCGAGAAAGTGAGCAACACGATGCTGACTTACACCATTTGGGGGTCTGGACCTATTGACGCCAATGGACTTAGAGCGAATTTGCAACATTATTTTATTTTAAAAAATAAATCAACCATTTTGTCACAAAATTGCTATTATATTTTTCAGACTTTAAAAAAATTGTTAATTCCTGGGACATTATTTTTTATATTATGGTAGTGCCTAGAGGCCAACTAAACACAGCCACAGTCCCTTTCCCAACTGAGATCAGGGCCCCATTGTGCTGGGTGCTGCATAGACACAGCGAGAGACAGTCCCTGCCCCAGCTGAGATCAGGACCCCGTTGTGCCGGGCGCTGCACAGACACAGCGAGAGACAGTCCCTGTCCCGGCTGAGATCAGAGCCCCGTTGTGCCAGGTGCTGCATAGACACAGCGAGAGACAGTCCCTGCCCCGGCTGAGATCAGGGCCCTGTTGTGCCGGGCGCTGCACAGACACAGCGAGAGACAGTCCCCGCCCCACGTGAAATCCTCCTTTCTTCACAAGGATGCAGGGCTGGGTGGAGTGGGGGCTGGTAGCAGAGTTACCCCTGGACATAGGACTGCAGCACTTAACACAGAACATTTGTGATACCTTTTCAAGTTTTTGCAGGGAGCTGACGTGTTATGCAGGGGCACCCCTCTCCGAGTGGCACCTCCCAGGAGGGGGTTTCTGAGGAAATTCCGAGAGAAGGAACTGCACCCACAAATCTCTTCAAATCTTGGTTTGGCTTGCTGCCTCAGCGGAGGAGCCATGGCAGATCTACAGCAGCCGGGGAGTTGGTCACATTGAGGTACATTTTTATCACTGGAACCTCGCTCTAAGAGAAATTACGAGCGAGCTTTGGCGCCCTCTGCTGCCTGCACCACAGCAGAGAGTCCATATGGTAGATGATGCACACACACACATCTGGATGTGTTAAATACAGGCCCGTATACGGAGGTGGGGAGGGGAGGGGAGAGGGGGAGAAGTGTGAAAGGTGCACATGCACCCTCTTATGGGGTTCCTGTGTTGATCTCTCCCATGGCCTGATGGGGGTACCAGACCCTTGGCCGCTTTTCTCCCTTTGCCCAGTTCAACGGGGGAGCAACCTGGCGGGGAGCAGTGGCTCAGCCCAGGTGGGATGGACCCAACTATTGCCGGGGGACCACCAGGGAGCTCTGGCTGCAGACATAGGCCCACTGCGGAGATGGGAGACCTTCCCTCCTGCCCCATGTGCATCCCCTGGTCCTGCCAGCAGATGGACCCACCCTGGCTTCTCATCTTGCAGCTGCTCCTGCCTACCCCAAGTAGGCTGGAGACTCTCTGCCCGGTTCGCATGTGGGGCATGCAGGCTGGGGGGCCCTGGCTGTGTGTGTCTCCCTCTCTCCAGGGGTGGCGACCAGGTGCCCTAAAACTGGCTCCTTTTAGGTTTAAGCCGGTGGAGGGTTTTGTCCCGTTGTCCTAGAGCTGCCCCATAATCCCCCCATTTTGGATTTTCTGTGGTTTGGCCATCTTTTGTACTACAGTGGAGCAGCAACCGTCAACCTGTTATAGTTGAAAGTTAAAAGACTTCTGCTCTCCTCGGGCAAAGCACCCCCAGTCTGTCGTGTCGAGGCAGTCCGCTTTCAGAAGCAGGTGTGCTGGGTAGTCTGCCCTGAGGGGTGTGGGTGGGGAGCCCAGCCTCTCCTCCAGTTTCTCACTGTCACTGCAAGCATGGCTGTTGGCTTCTCATACTCCTAGGCTGTGTCTACACTGGCCACTTATTTCAGAAAATCAGCCGCTTTTCCGGAAAAACTTGCCAGCTGTCTACACCGGCCGCTTGAATTTCCGCAAAAGCACTGACGATCTCATGTAAAATCATCAGTGCTTCTCCGGAAAAACTATGCTGCTCCCGTTCAGGCAAAAGTCCTTTTCCGGAAAACTGTTCTGGAAAAGGGCCAGGGTAGACAGCAGAGATTTCTTTTCCGCAAAAAAGCCCTGATCGTGAAAATGACGATCGGGGCTTTTTTTGCGGAAAAACGCATCTACATTGGCACGGACGCTTTTCCGGAAAAAGTGCTTTTGCGGAAAAGCATCGTGCCAATCTAGACGCGCTTTTTCCGAAAATGCTTTTAACGGAAAACTTTTCCGTTAAGAGCATTTCCGGAAAATCATGCAGTCTAGACGCAGCCATTGTTGTTAAGGCTTGTAAACGTAACCAACTGTATTAACTGCTTAAAGCCTGCAAGAAATAAGAAAGTGGGTGAGTAGCCCTGAAGTGTCCTGGTTTCCCTTGGGTGTAAAATAAATCGAACCACACCAGGGCCGGCCTTACCATGAGGCGAACTGAGGCGGTCGCCTTAGGTGCCAGACTGTGCGGGGGGGGGGGGGGGGGGGGAGGCCACTAGGACCCAGAGTGTATACAATTGTGTCTGCTGCTGGTGCAGATGTATTCTCTCTGCTCTAGATGCACAGAGATGGTGAAGTGCTGTGCTGGAGGAAGAAGGCAGAATTGAGACCTTTCAAAGTTTTGGCCCAAACGAAGGGGCATGAGGGCGTCATTTGAGCTCCCCGCCTCAGGATGCCAAAATGTTATAGGCCGGCCCTGGACCACACGACAGTTATGAACGAAATGACAACGCCATGTGTAAAAGCAGCAGAAAGGAGGTTTCTCCACAGGGTGGCTGGGTTCCTCGCGGAGAGGAGCGTGGCTCTTGGGGAAACCCTCGGAGAAAAGCTCCTTCACCTCCGGATCCAAAGAAGCTAGCTGAGGGGGTTCAGGCACCTCATAAAAGTGCCCCAAATATGTAGGCTTCCTTTGGAAATCCCCTGGGAGGAGGCCCCATGGACAACCCAGAGCATGCTGGATGGACTGTATCTCCTGGCTGGCCTTGGAATGCTTGGGCGTCCCCCAGGAGTTGGAGCCTGTTGCGGAGAAAAGGGTGTTTCTAGCTTATTTGGTGATGAAGACACTCTGCTGAATCAAACAGAGCTTGAAATGAAGACCCAGCAAAGAGCCCAATTTATGGAATGGATGGGTTAACTCTGGAACCTAATGATGACACTAAACTCTTCCTTCTTTCTTTTTCCTCTGCCACTTCCTAGTGAGGGTCATGGACACAGCATGGAGAGTAAGGAGGACCAGGCCGGGCTGCCAACATACTACAGCAGACCCTTGGGCAAGGGGAATGTGTGTGGCGGTGGGTGGTCCCAGAAACGCCCCAAGGAGGATGGAGGGGAAGGGAGCAGCTGCCCCACGACCTGGCCATTTAAAAGGGCCCGGAGCACCCGTCCAACACTACTGCAGCAGCCCCCGGCCCTTTAAATCACCGCTGGAGGCCAGGCCGGCATGTGCCATGCGATGCTGAAGTGCTGACTAGGGGAGGCTAGCCCCCAGTCCCAACCCTTCCACTCGAGGCCCTGCCCCTTCTGAGGGCCTGGGGCCACCCCCTGCCACACACACTCCCCGGCCTGGTCCTCCTTACTCTCCATGCTGTGTCCATGACCCTCACCAGGAAGTGACAGAGGAAAAAGAAAGAAGGAAGAGTTTAGTGTCGTCATTAGGTTCCAGAGTTAACCCGTCCATTCCATAAATTGGGCTCTTTGCTGAGTCTTCGTTTCAAGCTCTGTTTGATTCAGCAGAGTGTCTTCATCAGCAAATAAGCTAGAAACACCCTTTTAAAAACAATAGAATAAAAGCCGGGATTCCACCTAATCTAAATAAATTAAGCCCTTCACGTATTAAGGGTCATAGCCATGTAATTCCACACCCACGGTGCCTCCATGCAGTAGGCTGGCGCTGTTAGTCTCGTAAAGACGGATTTTCAGCTGGGATCTGTGGTCAGCAAGGTAGGATGGTCCACCAGAGATGACCCATGTGAAAACTGGCCATTCCTCGAAGAGGCTGTATTGGCCCTTTAAGTGATTTTCGATACTGTCCCCCCTCTTGCGGCGCTTGGCTTCCTTTGAGAGCACTCGTCTGGCCGGCTGCAGATGAAATGTCTCTCCGAGTGGCACCTGGAGCTGCTAATCCCACGCTCATTCAGGTAGGCGCACTGCCCTTCCCCTCTGACCTCAAACCTGCAACAAGATGCAGCGAGGGGTTATTGGGGAGCTGGGTTCTCAGCCAGACTTTGCTGCCAGCCAGCTGTGAAACCCAGCACTGGTCACGTCCGGCTGTCAATGTCACCGCGGGTGCTGAGCGCACCAAAATCAGGCTCGGAGAGACCAGGATGCAGAGGCTGCCAAGTTTCTCGCAGGTCTTTCCAGTGTGTGAGGGGACAGAGGACAGCAAGGCAGGCTGTGGGTCACCGAGTCCACCCCCCTGCTATGGTAGGCCACCAGTGTTCCCTGAAGGCAGCACACTGGGGAAGCCAACCAAGAAAGACTCAAATGCCGCCCCGCTGATTAGCAGAGCTGGGTTTGTGTTTCTACTGGTGGTGCACATCTGCACAGGCATTGGTGCATGTAACAAAATTTATTCCACACGTGGATGGAAAAATTAGAGGAGATATTGTAGGCCCCCACAGTGCATCATCCTGTTTGTAGCCCGGTCAGGCTGTGTATTCTCACTAGTTCGGTTGTTCCTCCTACGGGGCGGCTGCCTCAGAACCTCCCTCCTCCGAAGGGCAGAAAACTGCTGCTCATTTTCCAGTCCCGGATTCATTTCTGGCCAGTTAATCCCTTGTGCTGACACTGTCCTGTAGCCTCAGAAGCTCTTCCCCCTTACTGTGCACTTGGGAATGATTTAGGGTTGAACCCATGTGCCCAACAGAATGTCCATATTGAGGGGAATCTCTGTGTTTTGACGGGTTTTCCTCCAGAATGGGGACGAAGAGTCAAAAATATTTAAAATTTCCCACTGGACAGAAATTCTCTCCAAAATATTTAGGATTTAGGGGTACCTCAAATGAAGCATTTTAAAGAGTGACTGTGGAGCTGATGCATCATGGGAATTGAAGTTCTTCCTTCCTCCAGCCCTGTTGTCTCCAACAGGCCCTGGCTCCCAGCTGGACTACATCTCCCAGGATGCACTGCAGCATCTCCCTACTGCTGAAGCAGCACATAAGAACACTGATATGCCAGCCACTGCAGTGCATCATGGGAGATGTTGTTGGTTAAAGACCAGGGACCAATGGAGCCGAAAGGCCCCGCGAAGACAGTTCCCATGATGTGCTGCAGAGGCTCCATGCGCAAATGAAAATGTTTCCGTCTGGATAAAGAGAAAAATGAACATTGGGAGTCAATTTCTGCAATGGAAAACCTCATCCCAAGTGACATTTTCCTGCAGCCAATTTTGCTTTCGGCATGACCAGGGCAAACTCTTGAGTTGGAATTTTTCCAACCAGTCCCACATGTGTCAGCGACATTAACCCAGAGGGGCTCGCTGTCCTCTGGTGAGTTCACTGGCAAAGAGTTTCTCAACTCTCCTGCAGGTATCACCTCCCGAGAATTAGCCCCAGAGTTCAGGTAGCAAAGGCTCCGGCTTTTAAGATTCTGCAATTTCACTTTCAGGCACTAGCGACGAGGAGTCCTGTGGCACCTTATAGACTAACTGAAGTGTAGGAGCATAAGCTTTTGTGGGCAAAGACCCACTTTGTCAGATGCATGACATGCATCTGACAAAGTGGGTCTTTGCCCACGAAAGCTTATGCTCTTAAGGTGCCACAGGACTCCTCGTCCTTTTGCAGATTCAGACTAACACGGCTACCCCTCTGATACTTTCAGGCACTGTTCCCCACCCAAAGCCGAGGGCTTTGTTGTGGCCTAATAATAAGGGAGTGAACAAGGAAGACGGACGTACAGGTTGTTGAATATGGTGCCGTTGGTCCATTTCCACGGCTGGCCCTGGTCTTGTTCTCTCTGGAGGCCAATCCAGTGAAAAGGGAGGCCTCTATAGCGCAGCATGAAAGCCTGCGGGGTGGGAAAAAGCACACAATATATCCTTACTGGTATCACAGCAGTCCTTACGGAGTTCACAGCTCTCGGGCGCTAAGTGCTGTACACACAGGGAAAGCAGGAATCTTCCAGCCCAGCTAAAAAGGGGCTCTGTCCATTTCTGCTTATCCCCCCATCATTTTATGATGTCAAAGGTTAAAAGTGTGGGAAAGAAGCGTGGAAACCTGCCTAAAAAAAAAAAAAAAACCCAAACTTTTGCCAGCAAGAAAAGTGTGCAAATGTTATGCTGAAGCAGCGAGAAACCTTTTCAACATGGCTGTGTCTAGAGTGGCAAGTTTTTCGGCAAAAACAGTTGCTTTTGCGGAAAAACTTGCCAGCTGTCTACACTGGCCGCTTGAATTTCCGCAAGAACACTGACGATCTCATGTAAGAAATCAGTGCTTCTTGCAGAAATACTATGCTGCTCCTGTTCGGGCAAAAGTCCCACAGTGGCCACATTCTGCCTGTATTTGATGGACCAGTTGCTTTGCCTCAGTTTCCCCCATCTGTATAACAAGGATTAAGAAGCCTCTCGCGCTTTCGCTAATTGCTAGGATCAGGGCTGGGGGAGCCTCATTAGTTCTATGCTGCTGCGCTGGTTTGCCTGTGTGTGGTGTAGCCTTGCCTTAATCTTTGTATTCATGCCTGTCAGTGTGCTAGAAGCTCTTTGCATATATTTGCATATCTATTTGCATGTCTATGCAACCACACTTAAGTTGCAACCCTCAGCATTTGCTGGGAGATTTTAGGGTTTAGAGGCAGGGGCTGTCTTAATCCTGCAGGGGGCGCCAGGCTCTGGCACATCCTTATCTGTGATTATGGAGGTGCCCCGTGTCTTGCTTACAAGCTCCGCCAGGGAATCGACAGTGGCCAGGGAGGCGTTGAGGGAAGCGCAGTGGTTCCGGCTGGTGGTCCAGTTCCGTTCCATCTCCGAGAAGTAGGAGCATTTCCCTTGGAATCCAACCCAGCCGTCCGGGCATGTGGCAGTGACATGGAGCGAGCAAGATGGGCAGGGGGGAGTTTTCTTGGCTGAAAATAAGCAAATAGCACAGTGGTGAGAGAGGGACGCACCCCTGGGGGCTCTGTCTGCGTGGGAATCCCTGCTCAGGAGGGCACAAAGACCCCCCGTCTCTACAGCCTGTGTTGTTTTTCATAGATGCCAAGAGCAGAATGGGGAACCTGACCTCCAGCGTAACACGGTCTTACATGTGCCCCCAAATAATCCCTGGAGCAGAGCTTCTGCAACATCCGATCGTGATTTAAAAATGTCCAGGAACAGAGAATCCACCGCATCTAACGTTCCCTCTCCTCTTTTCCATCCATATGTGGATTTTTGCCATCCATGTGCGGAATACATTTTAAATATGCACCTCGGTGCACATAACAAAAAGCATTCTGCACATGGGTGGAAAAGGTGAGTGGGAAAAATTGCGAAGCCACCACTAAAACGGAGGGCAAAGGGCCTCACAGGAGGGATTCTGGAAACGGTTTTCCCAGCACTCTGCAAAAGGAATTTTTTCCTTCCCGAGTCAGGGAGAGAAGTCCAATGTTTTTGCAAACCAAAAAGCCTGAAACGGCTTCAGGAAATTCTTAGGAGCCGTGTGATTCCTCCAATACAGACACGTTAACTAGGGGGCAGAGATGAGGGTCAAAAATCCTCATTGCCCCCCCCCCCAAAATAGCAGCAAAAAACGTTGAGCAAAAAAAAAAAAAAGGAACTGACTGCGCCAGCAAAACTTTAAGGGGGGGTGGGGGGAAGGTTGGGTTACCTCACGACCCCCCCCCCTGGAATTTCTTCATGCCCCCCAGTTTGGGAACCCATGTTCTAACTTACCCAGGGCAGCACAGAACAACTGTACTGCAGCCTGCCTTGGCCACAACCCCAATCCATCCCATTCACCAGGGCTGGGCAAAATGCGGCCCGGACCCGCCTAACATCTGGCTGCTTTCTAGTTATGTCCTGCTGCCCCGTTACCGAATTTCTAGGAGGTGGCTCAGGCTCTTATTTAAATGGCTCCCGCTCCCAGCCCTTCGCCGGCCGGGGCCGGAGCCGCGAGCTCTTTGCTGGGTTTATCATTCAAAGCCTCTGGCCCCAGAAAACTCTAGTGGGGAGGGGCTAGTCCTCAGACCCACCCCTTCCACCCCAAGCCCTGCCCTATCAGGGGCACTGAACCATTGCCCTTCCTGCCGGCACGGGGTAGGCTGTGGCTTCTGGGAATCTAAGCCCCTGTCTCACTCTGTGACCAGGAAAAGGCTCTGGAGAGAGTTCCTGAAAAGGGGAACATGATTCGACAGAGGAGTCAGGCCAGGCACAGACAGGGCGAGAGGAGGCCGTGAGAAAGGCGATGGGGGTGATCGTGGGACTAGGACGAGCCCTCAGCGACGCATCAGGGACTGGACCCTTCACTCACCTGCCAGCGCAATGATGGTGATGATCAAAGCGGTGATGACGACGATAACGAGAATCGGGATCCGCTTCTCTTTAAGGCACTTCAGGCTGAAATCTGCAGAATAAAATGTAGCCATCTAAGGCGAGTAGCAAATGGTTCGAGAGCAAACACAGCTGGGACAGGAAAGTTGCCGTGATGTGTTAAGTGCGTCTTGTTACAGAGGATAAATCTAGCTCTTTGATGATTAAGGGCCTGGAACGGCGGTTAGACGAGAAAAGATTAAAAAGATGAGGGTTGTTCAGCTTAGAAAAGCGATAACTAAGCGGGAGGGGGAAAACAGGACTATAAAATCAAGTGACTAGAAAAGTGTGATTTGCCCATCTCGCAAAACAAAACCCAGGGGTCAGCTGATACAATGAAGAGGCAGCAGTTTTCAAAGAAACAAAAGGAAGTATTTCTTCATGCAGTGCAAAATCAACCTGTGGAACTCCTTGCCAGAGGATATTGTGAAGACTGGGACTTTAATAGGGTTCAAAAAAGAGCTAGATACATTCATGGAGATTAGGCCCATCAATGGCTGTTAGCCAGAATGGGTAGGAATGACGTCTCTAGCCTCTGTTTGTCAGATGCTGGAAATGGGTGACAGGGGAGGGATCACGTGAGGATTTCCTGTTCTGTTCATTCCCTCTGGGGCACAAGGGGGGCCCAGCTTCTGTTTCTAGGTGCTACATGGAATACAATTATTTACCAGCATCACTTCTTTCATCTGCTGCTGCCTGACCAGGCAGCATTAAAGTCCCCACCCCTCCACCTACCAGAAAACAAAAGAAACCGACATTCGTGGTGAGGTCATACAATCAAGCCACTTTCCTTCCCCTCCACACAGGCCTCAGGGCTGTGTCCTATGCCCAGGCCCCCCACCTGCTCCCTTCTTTTGAATGTCTCCATCACTGCTTCCCCCCCGGATCCCAAGGCGACTGGAAGTCCCCAATCCTTGCTATCCCTGCCTCCACACAGCCCACGCTTGGCCTGCTTGAGGGGCTCCGAGCCCATTAGAGAGCATGGTAAGCCATTTGACAAGCTGTGTTGAATGTGCTTCTTTAGGGGCTGGTAAGAAGATAATATCTCGGCCAACACTGTGGTTAGCATCATAACAACTCCGGCTCATCCCATTCTCCACACCAATGTTCAATCCCTCTGTGCGTTTCCCTAAGCTGTCGGCCTTAACATCACTGGTTGATGTCCCCTAGCAGTGAGTTCCACAGTTTAATTCCCCAGTGCATGACAATGTGTTTCCTCTGGTCCATTTGGAATTTCCCATCTTTCAATTTCCTTGACTGTCCCCTAGGTGCGTGTGCTCAGAGATACGGATCTACCATCTCTGTCCCATCCATTTTCCTGTCCCATGTACCCATCTCCTCTCCAAGGTAAGAATCCCTTGCGAGCTCTCTTGACAGGAAAGTTTTCCCAGACCCTTGGTCCTTCTCATCGCTCTTCTCTGACTCCCTTTTGTCCTATAGTAGTCTTTCTGAGATAGGGCACACATAGAATTTCAGATTCTCAGCCTCTCTCTCCACCAGATCTCCAGCTGGCCATAGAGTCATTCAGGGTACAAAAGGCCCAAATGACTAATATAAAAAAAAATACAAGAATGAACCAAAGCACAACAAAAACTCCTTCTACTCTGTTTTCATCCCTCGTGAAAAAAAGAAGCAACCCATCTGGATTTGTTTGTTCCTCTGCCAATCACATTGCAGGCTCTTTTTTTGCATGAAGACCCAAGTAATTATTATTTCCTGTTCTCACTTGTTGCTTCGGAATCCTGTTGTGCCATCGGTTGAACACACTGCACCGAGACCGCTGTGTCTCCGCCTACCAGGAAGAAAGAGAACGTCACGCAAAATGGGTGATTTTAATCATGCGCTTCTCCGTCAGAACGCACCATGTGCCCAGTGCAGTGGGCAATGCCCGGTTGCAATTGCAGTGTGGACATTCCTCAAGTTTTGTCGGAAAAACAGCTGTTTTTCCGACAAAATTCTGTAGTATAGACATAGCTTCAGGCTCCGAGGCCGTGTCCAGACTCAGGGGTTTTTTCGGGAAAAGTAGCCTTTTCCCGAAAAAACTTCCCCTGCGTCCAGACTCAAGCCGCGTTCTTTCGAAATTATTTCGAAAGAACGCGGCTTTTCTTTCGATGGCGGTAAACCTCGTTTCACGAGGAAGAACGCCTTCTTTCGAAAGTTCCTCTTTCGAAAGAAGGCGTTCTTCAATGTAAATAGGGCTTCTTCAAAAGAGAGCATCCAGACTCGCTGGGTGCTCTCTTTCGAAAAAGCGGATTGCGCTTTCGAAAGATCCGCCTGCAGTCTAGACGCGATCTTTCGAAAGAGGCTCTTTCGAAAGATGCTTTCGAAAGAGCCTCTTTTGAAAGAAGCCTGCAGTCTTGACATAGCCCGAGTGATCACCGTATTTGGGGTGAGGAAGGAATTTCCCGCGGGTCAGATGGGCAGAGACTCTGTGGGGCAGGAGGGGGAGAGCTCCTGTTTCCCTGCAGCTTGAGGCACAGGTCCCTTGCTGGTGTGAGCCAAAGTGGGAGGGAGGGAGTCAGGTTCTATGGCCGGTGTGGTGCAGAGGAAGGGGCTGGGTGATGCTCTGGGGCAGTGTTTCTTAAAGTTCCCTGGCACACTGGTGTGTTGCGAGGCAGTTGGAGGTGTGCCGCAGAGAATAAAGTTCAAAATGGCTGCCCTTAAAAGGGCAATGCCTGCTCTCCTGATAAAAAAGCAAATTGTTTTTTTTCTTTCTTTCGGGTTTTTTTTTTTTTTTTTTTTGCTTAACTTCATTTCCCTGTCTCTTTTTTGTTTGTTTGTTTTGCTCAACATTTTTTTTTTTTTTTGGGTCAACAACTTTTCCTTTGGGTATGGCCGCCCTTAAAGGGGCAAGCCTCCTTTTTTTTTTTCAACAACAAAAAAAATCATTGGTGTTCCCCATAAAAAAAAATTATTGTTTGGTGTTCCTCCGTTTTAAAAAGTTTAAGAAACACTGCTTTGGGGCCTGCAGGGGGCAGGAATTCAGACTGGTTAATTATGATGGGCCCTTCTGGCCTTCGCATCTCTCAGTCTGCTTGTGAATCCGGCCCTGCTGCGGAGATGGTGAAGGTGAGATTCTGAAGCAGAATCTCCTTATGGTCTCCCTCAAAAACAAAAGGGGGTCTGAGAATAACCCCACTGCACCTGCCCCTGCTCACCCGAACAGGCGGTTGGAGGCTCCCTGCTTGTGGGGATTGTGGGAAAATGCTCAGGAAGCAGCAGGTGGGAGTTATTGAGTGACTGTAGCGGCGAGTGTGCAGGGGGAGATACACATCTCACCGGCTGCTAATCTCCAGCGAGGCAAGCACAAACCACAGGTATTGTTAAGGAAAGAGGGAGGTTTGATAACGCAATAGGTTTGAAGGGCAACTAACTACCACCTTCTTCCTCAACGGAAAAGCAGCTCAAATAAATTTCTTCTTTTGTCAGGCAGCCATCAATTGCTACTGGAATAAGAATTTGGGAAGGAGTTTTGTGAGGTGTCTGGCTGGCTGAGTCTCTTGGCTGAATGCTTATTGTAATGCTTATGGTACATAGTGCTTATGATGTTTTGAGTTTTTACCAAAAAAATTCTTGGGTGTTACAAATGCTTTTTTTGAAACCAATTTTCACCCAAACTTTGGACCTCTCCAGCAATGTTCTCTCTATTTTTTTCCCATCCAAGTATAGGATAAATTTTGTTTTGTGCACCCAAGACATAAGTGAATGTGCACCAGATGTGGGTGTTCTGCCAAGCAGCTGGGCGGCATTTGAATTTCTCCTGGATGGCTGCCCAAACATTCAGCTTACAGGGAATACTACTCATCAGCAGATAAAAATACCGATTGGCTGTGTCTACACTGGCCACTTATTCCAGAAAATCAGCCGCTTTTCCGGAACAACTTGCCAGCTGTCTACACTGGCCCCTTGAATTTCCGGAAAAGCACTGACGATCTACGGTAAAATCGTCAGTGTTTTTCCGGAAAAACTATGCTGTTCCCGTTCGGGCAAAAGTCCTTTTCCGGAAAACTGTTCTGGAAAAGGGCCAGTGTAGACAGCACAGATTTCTTTTCCGCAAAAAAGCCCCAATCGCGAAAATGGCGATCGGGGCTTTTTTGCGGAAAAGCGCGTCTAGATTAGCCACGGATGCTTTTCCACAAAAAGTGCTTTTCTGGAAAAGCATCCTGCCAATGTAGACGCGCTTTTTCCGAAAATGCTTATAATGGAAAAGTTTTCCATTGTAAGCATTTCCGGAAAAGGGTGCCAGTGTAGACGTAGCCATTATGTTTTAAAAAATCTAGTACATAACATTAGGTAGGTGAGTTCACATTAGTAATAAGTTGTCTAAGTGTAAACATGAAACTGTCTATGAAAGTAGAAGAGACACCACCCCACATGTGTGAGTGCCTACATGGTGCAGTTCATAATCCAAACCACAGCATTAAACTGATTTTACTTTCAGGAGCTCTATTTTCCTCTACTAGGTGCTTTTTTTCTGTCCTCCAATATTTATTCAGAAAACTGTGAAGTTGATTTCTTTTGCACTGATCTTTAGCTTTTTTTATTGTATTGATTGATTGATTGAAATAAACATGGATAGAGTCCTAGGAAACGTTAAACAAAATAAAACCCCAAACCCAAAGGGCCTTGAGTCTGTATACCACTAATAACATGATAGGGTATCTGGGACTAACGCTTTTTTATTATTTAAATATGAATAAAATCCCCACTCCAGTAGATTTTTCATTCTGGAGTGGGTGAATTCCGAAACCGTCTGCTCTTGTTCACACGGGAAATCATTGAGAGCTGCTCTTTGACTAGTGCGCTTCGGGGGCTCAGGCTTAGCCAATCACAACGGCTCCTCGCATCTTTGGGACTGATCAGTCTTTTCTGCTCTGCCTCAAGGCCGTAGGACATCAACGGGCCCCCGTTCCTGACCCTGCGGCTCTCAAGGGCCAATGTCACCCCCAGAATTTGGTGCCTGGCTTGTGTCTGTGCTGTGCTGGTACAAAGGGGCCGGACGGGACCATGAACGGGGCCCATTGTCCACCCTGCTGCTGTAAAACCCTGTGACCAAGCCAAGGGCGTGAGGCAGGGAGCAAAGAATCACGGGGAGGCGCTTGTGGCGAGCTCTGCGAAAACGCGCAGCCCTGCTCCGCTCCGACAGCTCCCAGCTGGGTCCCTACACATCAGCGTGGCAGCCGGAAGCAGAGCCACCTGGCCCTGGGGAGTACAGGGAGCGCCCGACCCCTGCTACCAGTGACAGGTCCTTTCCCCCCCCACCACCATAATCCCCCCCGGTGTGTCACTTGGGGAGGGGGCGGAGCTGGGCTGGGAAGGGGCGGGGCTTGGGGAAAAGGATGGAGTGGGACGGGGCAGAATTAGAGCAGGAAGAGGTGGGGCAGGGGTGGAGCTTGGGGGTAGAGTATCGGCCGAGTAGACACAAAGCCAGCGGGGCCGGTCAACCAGAGGCTCTGGGCCTGAGGCCCACAGATGTCTCAGGGCTCTGAGACAGAGCTCTCCTTTCTCACAGGCACGCCAGGCTCAATGCAGTGGCTGGTGTCCGATTTCAGAAACTGGCTGTGCCCCAATCAGGCAGCCAGCCAGGCTGTAACATTGCACTGCCTGAAAACCTCACTCAGCCCCCTTGTAGCTGCTGAAGAAAACCAGGCTCCTCGCTAAGAAACGGGCCAAGGAATTTGTTTAAAAAGCACCAGAAACAGGACAGCCTCGCATGCGCCTGGTTGTGATTTTTTTCAAGCGTTTTGCTGACCTGATTTCCTGCAACCACATTTGCATGCCACGGCAGACCCCGGCCTGTAGTTGCTGTGTGTGGCGGGGGTGGGCACTCAGGAGAAATTCCAATGCTGCCCAGCTGATTAGCAGCACGCCCACAGCTAGGTTGCATGATTCTATGGGTGGTGCACATTCTCACAGGACTTGGTGCACAGAACAATATTTATTCTACACCGGGATGGAAAAAAACTGCGCAAAAGATTAGAAGGCACGTTGGTTGCCAGGGAAGACAAGGGAATGGGGGAGAAGCAGCCGCAGAAGATAAACGAGCAACTGGCAGATGGTTGAATCTGATCTAAATCGGTTATTGCAATCCCCCCGCCCCCACCCCCCCACACATCCCCTGGGTGGTCATACTTTAACACAGTCATTTCCCTTTTCTGGCTTACTTCCCCCTGGCAGAGAAAGCAGAACAGGAGTGGGTGGGAAAGGGGTCATGGGATAGGTTTCTCTTTGCAACGCTCATATTGCCATGCTGATCAGTTTCTGTTCCCGCACCGCAGGCCCGGTGGGGCCCCGTGGCTGCTGGGGACAGAGAAGGGCTTGAAAGGGGTTGGTGCAGCCACCAAAGTTCCAGAGATTGGGCTGGGGAGCAGGCGAGGGTCAAGAAGAACGTACATAAGAACGGCCATAGTGGGTCAGACCAGAGGTCCATCTAGCTCAGTGTCCTGTCTGCCGACAGTGGCCAAGGTCAGGTGCCCCAGAGGGAGGGAACGGAACGGAACCATCACGTGATCCATCCCCCTGTCACCCATTCCCAGCTTCTGACAAACAGAGGCTAGAGATATCCTCCCTGCCCATCCTGACTAATAGCCATTGATGGACCTACTCCCGCATGAATCTATCTAGCTCTTTTTTGAACTCTGTTAAGGTCCTGGCCTTCACAACCTCCTGTGGCAAGGAGTTCCACAGGTTAACGGTGTGTGGCGTGAAGAAAACTTCCTTGTGTTTGTTTTAAACCTGCTACCTATTAAACACATTCAGGTCAGCAGCAGTGACCCTTGGTGAGGGTTGCACCAGGACTCCTCCTCCTCGTCAAAGACTAGATTCACAAAACACACTGGGGGTAGCACCAGTGTTTATTCCCATGGTTAGAGCACACTCTTGGCAGAGTGTCAGGCTGTGGGGTATTCTAGGGTGGGTACCTGTCAATCTCTCCAGCCGGTGTTGTATAAAATACTCAGATATTCATTGGGTCACAGAGCACGTGAAAACGCCCCAGGCACCGGGCTATGGAACCAGTCACATAAGGCTATGTCTACACTGCGGGAATTTGTCATCAGAGTTCTCTGCTATAGTTAGTGAGTATTTAGCAGTTTCAGCCTTTGGGAAACTTCCTGTCTCACTGGATTCGGGGCTAACTTGGTACATCCAAATTGATACGCTTTCGTTATCTTTTCTCTCTATGCCTGAGAGTGATAGGATGCCAACAAACTGAAAAGTCTCAGAGGGGCAGCTGCGTTAGTCTGTAACTTTAAAAACAACGGGTGGTCCTGGCAGGCCTTAAAACTAACCAAAATACACATAAGCTCATGAGCTTCCATGGGCTTTGCCAGAAAATAGAAGAAATTCTTTTGTAAACTCTAAGGCTGTGTCTAGACTGGCAAGTTTTTCCACAAAAGCAGCTGCTTTTGCGGAAAAACTTGCCAGCTGTCTACACTGGCCACTTGAATTTCCGCAAGAACACTGCATTCCTACTGTCTGAAATCAGTGCTTCTTGCGGAAATGCTATGCTGCTCCCGCTCGGGCAAAAGTCCTTTTGCGCAAAGCTTTTGCGCAAAAGGGCCAGTGTAGACAGCTCAGATTTGTTTTGTGCAAAAAAGCCCCGATCGCGAAAATGGTGATCGGGGCTTTTTTGCGGAAAAGCACGTCTAGATTGGCACGGACACTTCTCCGCAAAAAGTGATTTGGCGGAAAAGCATCCGTGCCAAACTAGATGCTCTGTTCCGCAAATGCTTTTAACGGAAAACTTTAAAAGCATTTGCAGAAAATCATGCCAGTCTAGATGTAGACTAAGGCTGCGTCTAGACTGGCAAGTTTTTCCACAAAAGCATCTGCTTTTGCGGAAAAACTTGCCAGCTGTCTACACTGGCCACTTGATTTTGCACAAAAGCACTGACGTTCTACTGTCTGAAATCAGTGGTTTTTGTGCAAATGCTTTGACATTCCTGTTCGGGCAAAAGCCCTTCTCCAGAAATGTTTTTGTGAAAGAGGGCCAGTGTAGACAGCTAAAAACTGTTTTGCGCAAAAAAGCCCCGATGGCGAAAATGGCGATCGGGGCTTTCTTGCGCAAAACCGCGTCTAGATTGGCACGGACACTTTTCTGCAAAAACTGCTTTTGCGAAAAAGTGTCTGTTGCAATCTAGACGCTCTTTTCCGCAAATGCTTTTAATGGAAAAACTTTTCCATTAAAAGCGTTTGCGGAAAATCATGCCAGTCTAGACGTAGCCTAACTGGGAGAATATCTGGGTACTTCTGACACAGACGTTTGAGACCCTGTGTGGGGACTCTGGCTACCCACAGGTGGCTTTTGGTTAAACTGGGAGCTAGCGAGCCAAGAGGGTTCTGTCTTCACTAGAGCAGTAGTTCCAAAACTTTTTGGCATCATGCTCTCCTTTCTGATTTTTGAAAAACCCTCACGCCCGCTCCCCAAATAGCAGCAAAACTTGCTGAGCAAAAAGAAAAAAAAAGGAACTGAACAGGGCAGCAAAACTTGATGGGAGGGAGGCTAGGTCACCTTACGCCCCCCTGGAATTTCTTCATGCCCCCCAGTTTGGGAACCCACACGCTGAGTCCTGTCTGTAGCCTGCAGCTTAAAGCAGGGCTGTGGATCCTTTTTTGGGTGGGGGGCTGCCGCCCCACAGAAAAATCAGCTGGGGGCTGCACACAAGTGAGAAGCAAAAATCAAAACCCCAAACTCATAGAGAAGGAGACAGATCCTTCCCTCATTCCCCTCACCCCACCAGAGCCTGGGGGAGGGGGAGGGGGGCAGGGTAGTAGATTTTGTGTTTTCCAACCCCACAGGGAGGGAGCGCGGGGGGGGGGGAGGGGGCTGGTGCACCAGCACAGGCTCCCCAATGCAAGAGGGAGCCCTGACCCTCCGGGGCCGGATCCAGGCAAGCTGGGGTTCATTAGCTTTGTATTCATTAGCTCTTCCACAATTAGAACCGTAGGACTGGAAAGGGACTTCTAGAGGGCTAATCCACTCCCCTGACCTTTCAGCTTTTGAATGAGTGAGACAAAACAGACTCCACCCTCCCGTCCCCAGCTGCATCCCCCCCCCCCGCTCCCTCAAAAAAAACAACAGGGAAAAAATTCTGGGGGGGGGGGGGAGAAACCAAAGTTGTTGAGCAAAACAACATCCTTTTTTACAGGGTTTCCTCCTAGACAGTCGCTTTCTGTAGGAGTGAAACTGATTTAAAACACTTAGGCAGAAGCCCCGCCCCTTCTTCCTGAAGCCCCGCCCCTTCTGCCTGAAGCCCCGCCCCTTCTGCCCAAAGTCCCACCCCTTCTGCCCGAATACACATCCACATTATCAGTCAAACTTATGAAAATCAGCGGCAGCATCTGCCAGGCTGAGTTAGACATTCATCTGAAATTACACTTGCCAGGCCTGAGTCTAATTCTAGCTGGGATCCAGGATTTAATCCTGACTGTTAGGGCCGGTCCTAACTAATTGGCAACCCAGACAACTTCCCAGCTTGCCCATAGGCTGTGTCGACACTGGCAAGTTATTCCGGAAAATCAGCCGCTTTTCCGGAAAAACTTGCCAGCTGTCTACACTGGCCGTTTGAATTTCCGGAAAAGCACTGACGATCTCCTGTAAAATCATCAGTGTTTTTCTGGAAAAACTATGCTGCTCCCGTTCGGGCAAAAGTCTTTTTCTGGAAAACTGTTCCAGAAAAGGGCCAGTGTAGACAGCACAGTAGTGTTTTCCGCAAAAAAGCCCCGATCGCAGAAATGATGATCGGGTCTTTTTTGCGGAAAACCGCGTCTAGATTGGCCACGGACGCTTTTCCACAAAAAGTGCTTTTCCGGACAAGCGTCCTGCCAATCTAGACGTGCTTTTCCGAAAATGCTTTTAATGGGAAACTTTTCCGTTAAAAGCATTTCCGGAAAATCATGCCAGTGTAGACGTAGCCATAGGGTTTCCAGATGGTTTAAAAAAAAATACGGGACAGAAATTTGTCAAGCCAAAAAAAAGGGCTAGGGAATAACCAAGGAAACCTGGGGGAAGGATTTGCGAGGTCGGGCCGAAATGCGGTCACAGTCCACCCACACTTGTGCTCTGGGAGTTCTCCAAAAGTACCCCAAAGGCCAACTTCTTTGTCCTCGGGACAGCCACGTTTTCCCCCCTACACCACGGATACAGGGCTAGAACGGCCACATCTTGCAGGGTGCTAGGAAGTCTGGGATACGGGTGGCTGGAGTCCGGCCTGCATAGCACGTTGCGGACACGGATGCTCTGGGGTGAGACCCAGGGTCGAACACTAGCTAAGCAGGGGTCACACATGTGTAGACGCTCGAGCCCTAGACTAACAAATCCAGGATCTGCTCCCTCGAGCTCTAATCACCCGGGACTTACACTGTAGTGTAGACGTACCCGTAGGGCTATCGACTATGCATCTACTATGCCGTTTGTCAGACTGGGAGCCAGAGACTGGCTATGTGTGTGTCTGGTCAAGAATTATTCCAAAAAGTTAAAAGCTAGGACATGGGCGGTGGGCGAACATAGGGATGGGGGAGCCCCGCCCCTTCTGCCTGAAGCCCCGCCCCTTCTGCCTGAAGCCACGCCCCTTCTGCCGGAA